>NC_141139.1:49552732-52012732 GCF_053477565.2 Lygodium microphyllum
TGGTTCTTTGTGTTTGCAAGACTAGAAAATATGTGACCTCCTCTTCCTAGTACAAATGACCAAATGGAAAAACCTTTAGTACTTGCTCCCATTTGGATGGTCTATCCCTAACAAGAAGTTTATAGATAAGGACTATCCATTAAAAAGGATTCAATCTAGGAAAAGGTGACTTGTGAGGCAACTCCCTTAATAACATTAGCTTTTTGAAAGCGCATTTAGGAAAATCCAAGGATTAAATCTATCAATCCAATAAATATTTTTTAGTAGCTTCCCTTTAACTAGGGAGTTTTGAATCTAGTTCTTGAGAAGCATTGACCATAACTAATTCGACTCCATAAGCTTAAGCAATTTTCTACCCTATTCAACACTTCAAATTGCTATACTAAGTCTATCATCTTCCTTACAAGAGGTAATATGCTTCCGAATTATCTAATACTAATTTGAAATAGTTTCTCTAGAATACAAGAATGCGTAGAGTGATCCCTCAATCACATTCGTGAGCCCTTTACTGAAAGACAAAAATGTTGAATATAAACACAATAATAGACTAAATATTATTTTATATTAGTACAAAATGATCCAACTAGATAGGCTTAACTCCTTTATGGAATTCCATACTCCCTATAACTCCACAAAGAAACCATTCAAACTTCTACTTGAAGCAAAGGTGCATTAACTAGACAAACCAAGTGCTTTGAAACCTTCATTGGAACTATATCCTTAAGCCAAATAAATAGATAAAATCAATATCAACGTTTGAGGGAAGATTCATGACTTCAATATTTCCAATGTTTATTTTAGAACCAAAGACATTTGAAGGACTATCATCAAGGTTACATAGATTTGAAAAAACGTGACCCTAAATCATAGGGAGGCTAGTTTGATAGTTGTCTAGGGATTCAATCCTAGCCATCACCATATTTGTGCTACTTACAATGTGTGGACTTAGGGGACTAGGTATTCCCTAGGTCTACCAGACTCTAGTACGGAGTGGGGCGTCCACTTGGGATTCAAATGGACATGTGTGCAGAGGATAGAGACCGTCCGATAGCTTTCTCTTTGCTATAACTCTCACATTATTGCTCCAAATTTATTATTCAATAGCTCAATAGATTCCTTTTTTCACAAGGTTTTCAATGATGTGTCACAATATAGCTTTGGGAAACTTAGATGTCTTTTTGGAGTCCCAATATTCTAAATAATGAAAAATGGGACTTGAAAGATTCCCAAATTCATTAAAATTCTATTCAAACTAAATACTGGTTGATTTTCATTGCTTTCAAGAAAATGTGGCATCCATAAGGGGATTGTGCCAGTTCCATCCTTGTATGTGTAGTTGACAACTCATACTTTTCCATATTGGCTAGGAGGAGCCTTTCAATTATTGCAACTCTTTCTTCTTCAGTAGGCAATCGCTGTCACTCATAAATGTTGGCCTCTACTTTCACGCTTTCAAGGATTTGCTCGCTCATAATAACAAATTACTTTGTATCTTTGACCAAGAATTAGCCAAGAGATACTGATCTATTTCATCCACTACCCACCCTGAGACTATGATCATCACAAATATCTAGTGAATTCATTATATAGGCTAACAACACATAGGATTGGTCATTTGACATTGTAAATGTAGGAAGGTATGAGACAAATAGGATTGGCCATCCAACCTCGTGAATGTTGGAAGGTATGAGACAGATAGGCTTCCTTCCTTACATGCATCGATCAGTTGCACACTCTCTAGGTCATAAGCGAAAACTAGGGCTTGATCAAAACTTTGCAGGGTAGGCTCTACTCTCCTCATCTACATCAAACTATATCAACTCATCTATCTCTTCAACCTCTCTAATAATAATGGTAGGCTATCTTTAGCCCTCAACATGTGATCCATGTAAAGTCCCTTTTAAGCCATTCTTATTCCCTAAGAGACACAAATAGTAAAGGAATGCAATGGAGAATTGCGGAAGATGACATCTCTTTGCGTGTATTATGAAGTTGTATGTGTGTTTGTGTGCATTGTTAGGCAATTTAACCAGTGACTTGGCTATCTTTCTCTTGGCATTGTTTTGATTGAAAAATCGTGAGTGTGTGCCTTTATAGTCACTATTCCACTTGAAGTTATTCTTTGGTATTCCTCCATTTAGACATTCAGCACATTCATACAGGAACAAAAAACATTCTCAATAAGAAGTGGTGAAATAAACATACACGATAACTCATGCGCATATGAATGATAGTTGCATTATAGAGGAATATCAAAAGTTTTTCATTTGGGGTTTTCGAGTTCATATCATCCTCAAATTCCAGCTCTTACTTCATTCTCTTTCCTATTCATAACATAGAAAATAAGAAGAAAGGCCATTTATCCAAGCCAAACAAATATCTTAAGCAAATTCTCACCCATGCCATATATGATACTCACTATCAAGCATTAAAGGACCCTTTGCTAGGGGGAGGGGCCTCTCTTGCTTGGCTCTAACCCTTGCATGCTTCATCACATATGAGGGTTACTATTATCAACTAATATAGAGTATCTTGCTATAAGTGAATGGAGCCTCCATTACTTGGTGATGGAGCCTCCATTGCTTGGTGATGACCCATGTCAGCTTTATCAACTAATATAGAGTATCTTGCTATAAGTGAATGAAGCCTCCATTGCTTGGTGATGACCCATGCCAGCTTTATTGCACACTAGGGTCCCTACCAAGTGATATGGGATCTCTCTACAAGTGGGAGGGGCCTCTTTCCCTTGGTGGTGATCCATGTGGGCATCACCACATGTGATGATCACCACCAAGAAATATGGTGGACCCTCCACTATCAGAGGGATGCATGTGTAGGTTGTAAATATGTGAGGTCTCTAGAAGTAATGGCCAATCAGAGGAAAGAGGAGAAAGAGAAGAAGTGCGGATGGAACATAAGAAGAGAAGCTTAGAAAAATTTAGATTTATGTATTGACAGTTCCTGTAAACTCAAAAAATCAAATATCATATGAAAAAATCCATGCTATTAGCTCTCAAGTCAACTCTAATCAAACTCACATCAAATCATTAAGCATATTAGTTGCATTTCTTTCTTATCATTTAACATTTAAGATTGGAAATAAGTACTTGTAAGGGATCTTTATCTTGAGCTTATCTTCTTCACAAAAATCTAAAGCTTTTGAGCATATGCACATATACAACCTATAGCTATGAGCATAGATTTTCAATTGTCTAAGTTACAAACTAAATCTCCTCGGAACTAGAATTACTCTTCTTGTTTTATTGTTATTGCACTAAGATCATTAATCTTGATCATGAAAGCATCTTTGCAATGAAATGAATGTATCAACTCCTCTTTTCCCATCATTGCCACAGAGACAAACATCACCCAACTCTTCTAGAGCCAATTGTCATAAGACTTCTTGGAAGCTTTGCTAAGATATTTCATGTGCTAGTTTTTTGCCATTACATAATGGAATAAATCAATTGTTGTTGCTACATCAGTTTGATGAAGTCCACCCCTTTGTATCATCATTAATATAACGTTTGATCGAAATGTTACCTTTTGAAACATGGTACGTGCTACTGATGATTCTTCTCACTCTAAACAATTCACACTTCCTTCTCTAAGGGAAGTACTATAGTTCCTAGGAGGCACTGCTAGCCTTTGTGCTTCCTGGTTGGTGATGTTAAATCTTGGTACGTTGTTAGTATTGCATGCACTCAAACATCTTAATCTTATTTTTCCACTATTGTTGTGGGGCATGTAGGATGGTAGAGAACCACCCTTTTCTTCAAAGCAAGCCGCCTAAAGCAAGCTCCCTAGATACCTGATTTGCTGGCTCACACCCAATAATGAACTACTAGTGCATAACTCTAACTCATGGTCCACATTCATAACTGTAGTCTTAGAGTCCTATGATTAGTCCATGGCTTTTAACTCTTCATATTCATTGGCTTCCCATGTCACAAAAAAGATGAAATTTCCTTTTGCTTGATAAGCCCTTTTCATATGATTACAATATTAGTCGTAGGAGTGTACCTTATAGAACATGTAAGATACCAGGTGAGTTCAAAATAAAGGGTATTTTATTTAGTAAAATTATAGGATTATATCTTAAAAAGAGCTTTTTGAAATTAAAATTTTAAAAAAAATCCATAAGTTTAGTAAAGCAAAAGGGGTCCTTTTATGACCTTATAGCATGTAAAGAAAGGGTATTTCTTAATACCCTTTGTGTAGAGAAACACGATGTCCAAGCGTTTGGGGTCAAAAGTCTACCAGGGGGTAAGAGACAATAGGGTGAAGGGAGATTTAGGGAGAGGAGTAGACAGAAGAGAAGGGGTTTAAAGAAATAGAAGATGTAGAAGAATACTCATAGAGGTAAAGCTTGTCAATTTATTTCTGCATCCTGAGAAGATAATCTCTTGTAGACAAAAAACATGCACATAACATAGCTTCCTCTCCGTTGCTTAGACTGCCAATTTGATGCTTCCATTGACTCCAAAAGGTGGCAAAATACCAGGACACCTAGTCAGAATTCTCCCAGATCACTCCTTCTTCTTCTCCTAGTTTCAGAGTGCTGTTTACTATCTGAAAACTGGGATCGCGCATCGCATGATTTCGCCAATCCTTCTTTTTGAATAAAATCCCCCAAAAATGGATGAAAGCCACTTTTTTTTTTACATGTCATCCTATTCTAGAAGTCGTCTACAATTTTTGAATATTTACAAGAAATAATATCCAAAATATCAAAATTAGGCTAAACTTGTCCAAAAATCTAGTATTTTTGAAGCATCCACACTACAGACACTGATGCTAATGAGTAAAATGGCATTGACTCTCTAGATCAATAAAAAAGCTGAATGACGATGCACTCTAGAGTTTTTCACATTGTGTCCGCATAGCGGCATAGCATCCACACCCTCTTAACTTGCACATTCTCCAGCATGTGCCAAAGTCTTATGGATTTGCAGTGTTAGAATAAGTATCATTTTTCATGTCAATGTCAATGTCTTCATCTTTTACCTCTTCTTCTTCCATATTCTCATGTTCATGCTCAGTATCCTTTTTCATGCCAATGTCTTCATCTTTTACCTCTTCTTCTTCCATATTCTCATGTTCATGCTCAGTATCCAACTCCTTCTCAGCATTGTCAAAAACAAACCTTACCACATATGGACCAAACCACCGCTTTGCTATCTTCTAATTAGCACTATAGTGATTTTCCAAGCTAGTGTCATAAACTAGCACCCTGTCCCCTTCTTGTATAGCTAGTGGTTGAAGTTTGTGTCACTTGTAAAACCTCTTCTTGTTCTTGATCCTTGTAATCTTTAGTTTTTTCATGGCTTTCTCAATGTCTCTAGGCCTTCTTTCTAACTATCTAATTGGTAGGACCAGCAACTCTTCTCTATTCAAACCCTCTTCCCATGGTAGAACACTCCAAGTAGCACTAGTCTCCTCAATAGGCATGATTGGATGTTATCCATACATTAATTTAGTAGGCATATACCCTGTAACTACACTGTTAGTGGTCTTATCAGCCTATAAAGCAAAGGGTAACATTCTTGGCTACTCTTTTATCCTTCCCTTGCATGACTTTGCTAATGCCTTAATGATAGGCTGACGACCTCTTTCACTTTTTTCATTTGATTTAGGATTATAGGTTGAAGTTAAAGCTAGCTTGACACCCAATTGTAAAAATAAGTCACAAGCCTCATCTACATCCAATTCCCCTCTATCTGCAACCACTTTACCAACACAACCATACCCACAAAAGACTTCTTCCAATAAGAACTTGCAAATTGCTTGAGTAGTCTTTGTACTAAGAGCTCAACCTTCCACTTGATTTGTGAGGTCTTCTTGTGAAAACACAAGATATCTCATATTCCATAAACCTGTAGGCATGGTAACCAAATCAACTATCCATTTGTAGTGCATAGATAATTTATAGATCAGTTGCAACCCATCTCTATGCTTTACCATTGAATACATCAGACAGTCACTGCATGATTCCACATAATACTTCTCTTTGATCTTGGCAAATGTGCCCCAAACTCCTCTATGTCCAGCCCATAAACTTTCATGAAACTCTTGCATCACTTGTTGTTGAGAAGCCCTATCTCCCAATACATGTATTGGAGCTCCTCTCTTTTTCTTTGCGTGCTTTCATAAATATCCATTTTTCAAGAAAAATTCATAACCTTCATCCTTTTGAATTCAGCTTTAGACCACTCAACCTTCTTTGGAATGAGGCTAAGATATTGGCCTATTTTTAGGCAATCATCCTTGTACAACTCTTCCAAAATTTGTATTCTCACTGAAGCATAACACTGATGATACTTTCTCTCTACTGGCCATCTCTTTTCCATGGCTGTAAATTCTTTTCTTACTGTTTAAATACCTGTTACAATAGTTATACCTACTGTATTTGCTATTATGACAACTGACATGTATTAAGGATAGTTGTACTTGTTGTTTTCAAATCTGTATATGCAATAACAATACCTACATACTCATTCCCTGCTGCCATAAAGTTGTTCTCAATACCTATCACATAATCCTCTTTATCTTCAAACCTTGCTCATGAAAGCATGTTAGCCAGGAGGTTCTCTCTACCTACAATATGCTGAAAATTAGGGTTGACAGTATATATGAAATTCACCATAACATGGCAATATCAGGAGTTGAGCAATTTACTATCATGCCCATTTGAGGTAGACAATCAGTCTCTACCACTACATGAGCTCCCATAAAATACTTTCTATCTAACTTAAGGGCTGTCACTACACCCTAGAGCTCTCTCTTGATGTGAGAATACCGCCATTGCCATTTATTGAGGAACTTTGCTCCAAACCGAATGACATACCTATTCCCATCAGCATCATCTTGACCCACTGCCCGACCAATGCCAATTGGGCTTGTATCCATGGTGAGAATAATAGACTGCACATTCTCATAATTTACTCTCTTTAGTGTTGGGAGTGAAATCAATAAGATCTTTAACTTTTGAAATGCCTTCATATGCTATTTGCCCCACCAAAACTTTTGCCCTTTTCTCAAGAGCTGATATAAACTTTCAGCCACATGAGCAAAATGCAGAATCCATATCAACTAAAAGACATATGCACCCAAAAATCTTCTCACCGCGGATACATTCAAACATGTCTCGTGCATCCTACTTATGGCATCAATCTTTAATGGTGAGGGATTTCTCCCATGTGGTCCACACATGTGCGGGACAAGAATGCATCATCTCTTCCATGATCTTCCGCATTGCCATGCCTCTATGCACACACCGTGTAAAAAAATCTAGAGTGCGTCTTTCTTATTGATTTAGAGAGCCAATGACATTTTAAACATTAGTGTTAGTGTCCATGGTTCAAAAATATTAGATTTTTGGACAAGTTTTAGCCAATTTTTGATATTATCTCTTGTAAAAATCCATAAAACTATAGGCAACTTCTAGATTAGGATGACATGTAAAAGAAAGCATGTAGTTTTCATCAAATTTGAGAGGATTTTATGTAAAAAGAGAGATTGACAAAATCGCGCGACGCGCGATTGCTGTTTTCAGGCAGTGAACAACACTCCAAAGTGGGAGATGAAGAAGGAGTGATTTGAAAGAATTCTGGCCAGGTGTCCTAGTATTTAACGAAGCCAATGGAAGTATTAGATTGGCAATCTGAGTAGCAAAGAGGAAGGTATTATTTTATACACCTTTTTGTCTATTAGAGTTTTATCTTCTCATAATGTTGGAATAAAATGACATGCTTCATCTCTGTTAGTATTCTTCTACATTTTCTAATTCTTTTTGGGAGTATTCTTCTACATCTTCTATTTCTTTCAATCCCTTCTCTTCCATCTACTCCACTCCTTGAATCTCCTTTCATGCTATGGCATCATGTATGAATGATGGGATGCAGAGTTGTTTATGATACATGACAGCATATTATACTTGATTTTATAATTTCTGATTGCTCTTACAGTCAAGAAAACAAGATTGATTTGAGTTAGAACTTATGATATAATACTCTTGTGATCTTTGCTAAGAATATGCAGTTGGGAGCTCCATTGACATATTCAAGAACTTGGCTTGAAACCTTCAACCCTTCTCTTATCTCTACCGTCTCCGGAGTCTAAGCTCTTGAACCCCCATACATTCTTCTTTCTCAAACCCCTGTGATTGACCGTGAAGTACCTCTTGAACCTTTAAAAATTCATTGTAATCTACTTATCTCTTGAAGACACATCTCCATCTATCTTGTCGAGTTTTCTTGCCAAACCCCTATGGTGACCTTCAACCCTACACGTTGCGACAGTGTGAAGGGGGATGTGTGGGGGATGATAATCTTGCCATGGGATCAAATAAGGCCATGATTTAGCTAATATTGGGAGTTTTCAGCCATGATCCCATGCTATAATTTTTGAAATGTGTGGCTGAAGTGATCATCTAACAAGTAAGCCTGTCGAAGCTCTTCAACCCAATCACTGTCCAATTCTAAGATAGAGGACACTCTACATGCCCACATTCAAGAGAATGAATCAGCCACAATATTATCCTTGCCCCGAGTGTGTGAAATATCAAAGTCATAGTTTTGTAAGGCTGCCACCCATCACCTTTGCTTAAGAGTCAAAGTACACCGAGTCAAGAAGTACCGGAGGAATCAGTGGTCACTTTTTACTTGGAAGCAGTTGCCATACAAATAGTGGTGCCATTTCTTGATGGAATGGAGGATGACCAACATATCCTAAGCATAAACATTCATTTGCATCTCCTTCTCATCAAGCTTGCGGCTCTCAAATGCAATCACATGCTCTTGCAACAATACTGCACCAACACCCCAGCCACTGGCATCACAATGAATGGTAAATAGCTTAGAGAAGTCAAGGCAAACAAGGATGGGGGCTGAAGTAAGCGTGTCCTTTAACTATTTGAAGCTATGATCCGCAATGTCATCCCAAAAGAATGACTTCTTTCTCAAGCGATCAGTCAAAGGTGCTATAATGGTGGTGTAGTGCTTAATGAAGCGTCTGTAGAATGAAGAGAGACCAAGGAAGCCACACAAACAAGTGATGGTGGAAGGAGTGGGCCAGTCTCTAACACATTGCACCTTCTTCAGGTCAGTCTCTGTATGCCATTTTTGCTCACAATGTGTCCCAAATACTCCACAGATGTCTACATGAATATGCATTTGCTCTCCTTAGCAAAGAGTCGATTCTCTCTCAATATATCAAACACCCTCCAAATGTGTGTCAAGTGCTCCATAGATGACTTGCTGTAAATGAGGATGTCATCAAAGAAAACAAGCACAAACTTGAACAGAAAGGACTGAAAATTTTTGTTCATGAGGCTTTGAAAGGTGGCAGGGGAGTTAGTCAACCCAAAAGGCATCATTAGAAAATGATAAAGTCCACGATCAGTCCTGGAGGCCGTTTTGACCTTATCTCTTGCCCACATACGAATCAGATGGTAGCCAGAGCGCAAGTCAATCTTAGTGAAAAAGCATGCCCCTTTCAACTCATCCAGAAAATCATCAATTCATGGGATGGGGTAGCGATTCTTCACCATAATTTTGTTAAAGTCTCTGTAGTCAATGCACATGTGAAAGGAGCCATATTTCTTTTTGACTAAGAGGATAAGGGATGCACAGGGGGAAGAACTCAGTTCAATGAAACCCATCTCTAACAAATCCTTGATTTGCTTTGCAACCTCTTCATGCTCACACTTGGAGAGTTTGTAAGGGGGTTTATTCACTGGCTTGGAATGGGGCTCTAGGTCACGTGGGTGGTCCACTTGTCTCTTGGGGGGAAGGGATATATGTATCTCTGAAATAGGTAATTGTATTCCTCAAGTAAGGCCAGCAAGGTTGAATCATTAGATACTGTAGAGGGCGGATCAGAATTGTCCTCATTTAATTGTAAAACAAAGATTGGTGAGCATTTCTTAAACTCCCGTTTGAGTTGCTTTGTTGTAATGAGCTGAAAATCAGCATGATCTCAAACTCCCTCTAGGTGGATAGGTTGTCCTTGCATCATAAACTCCATGTAAAGTTGAGAGAAGTCCATAGCAATCTTCCCCAATTGTTTTAGCCAATCATAGCCCAAGACAACGCCAATGGGGCCCATATCTAGGGCAATCAGATCAACTAGTGCCACATAAATTTCAGCCAAGCATAAGGGAACTACAAGGCATACATGTGTGCTGATTTCTTCTTCTCAATTTACTACTTGGACCTTCAAACAAAATTGTGAGTGCTTCCACTATCCACAAGGATAAAAACATACTTTCCATTGATACTGACTTGAATGCAAAGGGTGCTAGGGCTGCGGGAACCTGTCCAAGCGTCTAAGGAGATTGAGCAAAGGGAAGTGGGAGGTAGGTGGGATGTTAAATCAAGTATCTGTGATGGAGCACCGCTCGGGTCAAAGGGAAACCCATCCTCGGGGTCATAGAACTACTTGTAATCAACATCCTCTGTAGGTTCAGCCTGGTCAATGGGTAGGTCATCCTCCTCAGTGTGCCAATCTTCCATGACATACATGCTATGAACTTTGACCTTAGCTGTCTTGTACGGGCATTTGGAGGCATGATCAACAGTGTACTTATCTCCACAGTAAGCGTAGGCCCTTTTCCTTTCATTCCTTCACAACATCTAGGGAGATGAACCGTTGGCTACTGGATCCATGGGAAGGTGATGCAGTGGATTATTTATTTTTAGCATACTTATTATGAGCATTAGAGCCCAATGCTATCCCAAAAGTACCCATTTTTCTTTCAGCATGAAAGGCGGGGTAAGTGGGTATCTTGGGGTTGTTATTGGGCATAGAAGTGCCATGAAAACCACCTCCATATGGGGCTGATCATGAAGGAGTGTGGGGCTGTCCAACTCCTTGCTGAAAATGATCAGTCTTACGGTACTTTCTTGCATATCTCTCAGCTAGTTCAATTGCAACAAATAGTATGGCAGGTTTTTGGGCCATGACATTTGCTAATAGGCTCGGTTCGAATCCATAGATATAATTGTGCAATTCAACATCATCGCTAATGCTCTTCATATACATGGTTAAGTTCATGAACTGATTTGTGTATTCACATACAGTGAGGTTGCATTGGTCAAGAGTGTACCATCGTCTTGCCAATTGCTCTTTTTCCATAGGGGAGACAAAAACTTGGACCATATGCATTTTAAAATCTTCCTAGCCAATGAAATGCTGATTCTCTCGATTGATATAGCACCACCATGTGTGGGAAAATCCTTCCAAGTGGAGAGAAGTAAAAAGTATATTCTGATCGTTAGTGTGGGGGTAGATATTGAAGTAGGTCTCCAACTTGGACATCCATTCTTAGATGGTGAGGGGGATTTCCCGTTGTACTTTGTTAGGATGACCTTGTCACATAGATCATTGGGGCCATGCTGCCCATGAAATCCTTACTGTCCGTACATCCTGTGGTGGCCATACATGCATTGCTGTCCATACATCTATCCCATGTGGTGCATGAAGCCCATGTTTTCCATTATAACCATGCTGTCCATGATTGCCAGGCTAGCCATTTGTAACATATTGTCCTTGATGGGGCTAATTCAAAGGGGGTGCATGGGGGCTTCTAGGGAGAGTGGGGGAGATCTGATCAAGGGTGGGAGAAGGCCTAAAATGGATGTTGGTTGTATGGTGGATGGGGGAATTCAACAGGGGCTCATCATGCGCATGAGAGGGTTCTCCGATCTCGTAAGTAGAAGGGGAAATTCCCTTAGTGCCAAGTATACCATGTGGACCATGCAATGGTTCCTGATGTGGAGGATGTCTAGACTCATGCCTAGAGTCATTGGTCTTCTCTTGGGATGAAGCGGTCACTAATTGAGCAATAGGAGTAGTGAGATGCTCCAAGGTCTATTGGGTCTTCGAGTTTGAGAGAGCCATGTGCTCGATCGCTTCATCAAAATTGGACATCATTTGGCGGTTATTGGTGACCATATCATTATGTCGTTCCATATGACGAAGTTCATGCTAGTAAAGGGTGTGATTGGGAAGGGTGTACGGGTCCGTTTCAGGCATTTCCTCATGTATGTCACCATGGTAATCCTATGTCAAGATTGATTCCTCATTCATGGAGGTCTGGGAGTCTCTAATATCCCTTTGGAGTTCCTCTTGGGCCTTGCTTTTGCCTCTCTGGCCAGCCATTTGGATGCAGTCCCCACAGGACCTGCTGTCAGTAAAAGGGGTGTAACTCTTGGTAAACTCCAATTGATGAGGTTTTTGGCTCAACTCGAAGAGGAAAAAGTCCTCTTTGAGATGAGGTATTAACCTTTGTGATAGAAAATGATCAAAATTCTTTTTAATGGGTTTATTGTGCCTGTCCCGAAGCGGTCTACACCCTGTCCACAGTGACCCTAGTGCATAGAAATGGGCATAACTTTCAAACTGTAGCTCCGATTGGGGAGGTTTTTGATTCAAACCGGAGGGGACAAAGCCATCTTTGAGATGATCTAGAGGGTTTACTCCCAAATTAAAAAATAATAATTTGCAATAGGATCTTCTTGACTGTCTTGCGAGATTGTGACCAAAAACACTACCTGAACCTTATTACCAAGGTCTTACATGGATAGAGCATAGTTCAAGGGGTGATCAACAACATCAATAGCATACTGAGAATGATTCCAAGCATCATTACATACCCATCGGCTCTGCCATTAATGCATAAGTACATTCACTGCCATACATCTCTTTTGATTGCATGCACTTCAAGTGTTATACATGGGTGCCATGAGCATTGTGGGATGTCCAAGAGAGATCATTGGGTCAGGGGGGTGGAGCTCATGGAAGTACCTGCACCTGCATACAAGTATTGGACTCCGAAACACTGAGAGGTGGGTAAAGTTCTCCTCGGGCCGTGTTGTGCACCCCTTCATGGTCTTAAGTGTGGTAAGGGGGGCCACCTCTTTTTTTGTTTTACCTAGCCATTACAATAAATTTCAGGAAGAGGTATGATGCATGCACACAAAGAGGATTGAATTATTAAATCTATGCAATCTTGAATCTCTCCACAATAGTGGATTAAGCTTAACAAGTGGCTAAATTGAGAGATTAAGATCACATTGGCATACCTATTTAATAATTGGGAGGACCATTGAAGCATGAATCATTGATCAAGTCTGGTTGGTTGGGGCATCCGTGGAAGAATACTTCAGCATTCGAATGCTCCTACTAATGAGGAAGGCTCTTGTGCTTATCCCCAAGCTTGAGCTTCAAAGATGGGAAGATTCAAGTGAAGCTTTTGTGGCTGCCCACAAAGCTCCCATGCATGATGCTGAACTTCATGTCTTCATTTAGAGTAGGAGAGGTCAAAAGGGGTTGAGATATCTCTTGATGGCTAAGCTCCAGGGTTATGGGCTGGATCAAGAGCTTGGACTGATCAGTTATGGCTGCCCTCAGGGTGTTCAGCAGGAGGTTCAAGCAGCGTATCAATGTCGGAGGAAGGGGAGGTCAAATCTTTCTGAGGGAGTTCAGCCCTTACCCCAGGAGGCCAAGAGTGCCAAGGGGTAGGCTAGGAGTAGGAGCAAGAGGTAGGAGGAAGGCAGGGGCATTAGTGCAATTTGCATCGCAAATTGTGGGTTGCTGTCTACTGCCTTTGGCAGGGGTTCCTTGGCCACCCAGGGGTTCAAACTGGAGCTGGAGATAGTGGGGATCAGATTCTAAGATTGGCTAATGGTTTGAGCAAGCTGGGAAGGTTTGTATTGGTTGGAAACCATGGAAGCTTGCAGGAAAGAGAGAGAAGGGGGGGCTAAGGCAAAAAGTAACTGGGATTTTTGCCCTCTTCCAACTCCTAAAACTGCAAACTTGACCTAGAACCCTTAAAATTTGTAGGAAAAGAATTGATAACCTACTATTTTAACCATTTTACTTCTAGATGTGTTTAAGTCTTCAGCCATAGCTCCTTCTTGCTCCAAAAAGTTGAAGTTAACTACAGTCCTTCTTGTTGTACCTGCACCTATAAGCTGAGTAACTAGGGTTTTTGGGATTTGAAAAGGAAGAAAGGGGAAAGGAGAAAAGGACCAAAGCCTGAAGCTCTAATACCACTTGTAATGAAAGAAGCCGAGATAAGAGAGAAGAAGAGCTGAAGAGAGAGAAAGAGAGCAAGAAGAAGAAGGAAGAAGACTGGAAGAGGAGAGAGAAAGAGAGAAAAGATGAGAGAAGGGAGGAGGAAGCCATGGAAGCTTGAGATGAAGAAGAAGAATATGATCTTGATATAACTGGTTGCCCTAATCTGGGGCTCTTACACCTTATATACCCCAGCCAGTGTGACTAGGTGTCTAAACCCTAGTTGGTGTGTATCCCGCTTGTTACAGGAACTTTGCCTTCTATCCATCACCAAAATGTTTTTTTTTGAGTAAGGATGTAAATTGGGCACATCCTCTACTCTTGTTGCAATGGCATGGGCAGTATATGATATGTAGTAAGGGTCCCTTAAAGATTGGCATCCATACCCAATGCCAAACACCATAATGCAAATCACTTTTTAACCAAAAATATTTTCTCTGTATTTGCTTAAAGGGCATAAACTCCACAAAACTTAGTCAATACCTTGAGCATAAGAACACAGAGCCTTGCATTGTCTAGAGAATACTCATTGTGAAAATGTATAATCTATAGTAACAAACATAATGTTCATCATTTATTCAAATCAATACAATCTTTCTTTACAACGCATCATAGGATATAGTATTTGTGAGTATACATGTACCTTTGTATGATCCAATTTGCTAATGTATTGTGAAAGATCAACATTTTTTTGTAACTTGTTGACATGGAGCTACTAACAATCAATGTCCCTGAGCCCCCTATCGAGTAATAAAGCCATCACTATATACTCGGACCTAGTTGCAAATATGCATTCTTAGAAAAGAAAACCAAGAACTATCATTGACTATGAACAAGGAGAACATAAAACACACTATTAATGTATTTGAGAATTTTGCATAGGTTTAGAACTCATGGTCAAAGCTTTCTCTTTGCTATAACTCTCATGTTGTTGCTCCAAATTTATTATTCAATAGCTCAATAGATTCCATTTTTCATAAGGTTTTCAATGATGTGTCACAATATAGCTTTGGGAAACTTAAATGTCTTTTTGGAGTCCCAATATTCTAAACAATGAAAAATGGGACTTGAAAGATTCCCAAATTCACTAAAATTGCATTTAAACTAAATACTAGTTGATTTTCATCACTTTCAAGAAAACGTGGCATCCATAAGGGGATTGTGCCAGTTCCATCCTTGTGTGTGTAGTTGACACCTCATACTTTTCCATATTGACTAGGATGAGCCTTTCAATTATTGCAACTCTTTCTTCTTCAGTAGGCAATTGCTGTCACTCATAAATGTTGGCCTCTACTTTAATGGTTTCAAGGATTTTCTCGCTTGTAATAACAAATTACTTTGTATCTTTGACTAAGAATTAGCCAAGAGATACTGATCTATTTCATCCACTACCCACCCTGAGTTGGCCTCCCTAAAATACACTAAGGTAGTGAGACTATGATCATCACAAATATCTAGTGAATTCATTATATAGGCTAACAACACGTAGGATTGGTCATCTGACATTGTAAATGTAGGAAGGTATGAGACATATAGGATTGGCCATCCAACATTGTGAATGTAGGAAGGTATGAGACAGATTGTAGGGTAGGCTCTACTCTCTCCTCATCTACATGAAACTATACCATCTCAAATATCTCTTCAACCTCTCTAATAACAATGGTAGGCTATCTTTAGCCCCAACATGTGATCCATGTAAAGTCCCTTTTAAGCCATTCTTATTCCCTAAGAGACACAAATAGTAAAGGAATGCAAATGAGAATTGCAAAAGATGACATCTTTTTGTGTGTATTCTGAAGTTCTATGTGTTTGTGTGCATTGTTAGGCAATTTAACCAGTGCCTTGGCTACCTTTCTCTTTGCATTGTTTTGGTTGCAAAATCATGAGTGTGACATAGTCATGTGCCTCTATGGTCACTATGCCACTTGAAGTTATTCTTTGGCATTCCTTCATTTAGACATTAATCACATTCATACAGGAACAAAAAACATTCTCAATAGGAAGTGGTGAAGTAAACATACATGATAACTCATCATCATATGAATGATAGTTGCATTGTAGAGGAATATCAAAAGTTTTTCATTTGGGGTTTTTGAGTTCATATCATCCTCAAACTCTAGCTCATACTTCATTCTCTTTCCTATTCATAAAATAGAAAATAAGAAGAAAGGCCATTTATCCAAGCCAAAAAAATATCCTAAGGAAATTCTCACCCACACTAGTCACTACCAAGCATTAGGGGACCCTTTGCTAGGGGGAGGGGCCTCTCTTGCTTGGCTTTGACCCATGCATGCTTCATCACATATGAGGGTTACTATTATCAACTAATATAGAGTCTCTTGATCTAAGTGAATGGAGCCTCCTTTTCTTGGTGATGACCCATGCTAGCTTTATTGCACACTAGGGTCCCTACCATGTGATATGGGGTCTCTCTACAAGTGGGAGGGGCCTCTTTCCCTTGGTGGTGAACCATGTGGGCTTCACCACATGTGAGGATCACCATCAAGAAATATGGGGGACCCTCCACTATTAGAGGGATGCATGCGTATGTTGTAAAGATGTGAGGTCTCTAGAAGTAATGGCCAGTTAGGAAAGAAGAGAAAGAGAAGATGTGCGGATGGAACATAAGAAGAGAAGCTTAGAAAAAATTAGATTTATGTCTTGACAATTCCTGTAAACTCAAATCTCAGATCTCATATGAAAAAATCCATGCTGTTAGCTCTCAAGTCAACTCTAATCGAACTCACATCAAATCATTAAGCATATTTTTTGACAATGACATTAAACCGAGTATTAGTTTCATAGATTTCTTCTCATTTATCAGCTCCTCTTTTCCCATCATTGCCATAGAGACAAACATCACTCAACTCTTCTAGAGCCAATTGTCATAAGAGTTCTTGGAAGCTTTGCTAATATATTTCGTGTGCTAGTTTTTTGCCATTACATAATGGAATAAATCAATCGTTGTTGCTACATCATCTTGATGAAGTCCAGCCCTTTGTATCATCATTAATATAATGTTCGATCTAAATGTTAGCTTTTGAAACATGGTATGTGCTACTAATGATTCTTCTCACTCTAAACAATTCAGATTTCCTTCTCTAAGGGAAGTAGTATAGTTCCTAGGAGGCATTGCTAGCCTTTGTGCTTCCTGGTTGGTGATGTTAAATCTTGGTGCATAGTTAGTATTGCATGCACTTCAACATCTTAATCTTATTTTTTCACTATTGTTGTGGTGCATGTAGGATGGTAGACTGCCACCCTTTTCTTCAAAGCGGGTTGCCTAAAGCAAGCTGCCTAGATACCTGATTTGCTGGCTCACACCCAATAATGAATTACCAGTCCATAACTCTAACTCATGGCCCACATTCATAGCTGTAGTCTTAGAGTTTTATGATTAGTCCATGGCTTTTCACTCTTCATCATCATTGTCTTCCCATGTCACAAATAAGATGTGATTTCCTTTTGCTTGATAAGCCCTTTTCATAGGATTACAATATTAGTCGTAGGGGTGTACCTTCATGTAAGATACCACGCGAGTTCAAAATAAAGGGTATTTTATTTAGTAAAATTATAGGATTATATTTAAAAAAGAGGGTTTTGAAATTAAAATTTAAAAAAAATCCATAAGTTTAGTAAAGCAAAAGGGGTCCTTTTATGACCTTATAGCATGTAAAGAAAGGGTATTTCTTAATACCCTTTGTGTTGAGAAACACGGTGTCCAAGCGTTTGAGGTCAAAAGTCTAATAGGGGGTAAGAGACAATAGGGTAAAGGGAGATTTAGGGAGAGGAGTAGACAAAAGAGAAGGGGTTTAAAGAAATAGAAGATGTAGAAGAATACTCATAGAGGTAAAGCCTGTCAATTTATTTCTGCATCTTGAGAAGATAAATCTCTTGTAGACCAAAAATGTGCATACAAGATAGCTACCTCTTTGCTCCTCAGACTGCCAATCTGATGCTTTCGTTGACTCCAAAGGGGGGGCAAAATACCATGACACCTAGTCATAATTCTCCCATATCACTCCTTCTTCTTCTCCTAGTTTCAGAGTGCTGTTTTGCTGTCTGAAAAGTGCGATGGTGTGTTGCATGATTTCGCCAATCCTTCTTTTTGCATACAATCCCCCCAAAATGGCTGAAAGCCACTTGCTTTTTTTACATGTCATCCTATTCTAGAAGTTGTCTACAACTTTTGAATATTTACAAGAAATAATATCCAAAATATCAAAATTATGCTAAACTTGTCAAAAAATCTAGTATTTTTGAACCATCTACATTACGGAGACTGACATTAATGAGTAAAATGGCATTGATTCTCTAGATCAATAAGAAAGCCGAATGATGATGCGGTGTAGAGTTTTTCACATTGTATTTGCATAGCGGCATGGCATCCATGCCCTCTTAACTTGCACATTCTCCTGCATGTGCCAAAGTCTTATGGATCTGTAGTGTTAGAAGAAGTATCCTTTGTCATCTCAATGTCTTCATCTTCTACCTCTTCTTCTTCCATATTCTCATGTTCATGCTCAATATCTTCTCAATTCATATGCTGAAGACTCCCTACGGTTAAAGAGCTTGATACATTTTCAAGCCAGTGGAATCCTTAGAGCTGTCCCATCCATCTCATTTAATGCATAGATAGCATTGTCAAAAACAAACCTTAACACATATGGACCAAACCACTGCTTTGCTGTCTTCTAATTGGCACTATGGTGATTTTCCAAGCTAGTGTCATAAACCAATACCGAGTCCCCTTCTTGTATAGCTAGTGGTTGAAGTTTGTTTCACTTGTCAAATCTCTTCTTGTTCTTGATCCTTGTAGTCTTCAGTTTTTTCATGGCTTTCTCAATGTCTCTAGGCCTTCTTTCTAACTATCTAATGCGTAGGACCAACAAATCTTCTCTATTCAAACCCTCTTCCCATGGTAGACAACCAAGTCGCACTAGTCTCCTCAATAGGCATGATTGGAAGTTGTCCATACATTAAAATTTGCCAAAAAATCCGAAATTTAGGGAAAAAATATTCGACATCGAAGGCGGCGTGCAGCTAGGACGATTTTAAGCACCAAGTGAAAGATAGCTTTTAAAAGGCACCCGAGCGACACTTGTGGATTTTTGATAATTTTTCTGATTGCCGTGCAGGATGTCGGGAGCTGCCAGTCAGTGCGGGATGCCGAGACAGACGTGCAAGATTTTTTAGAGCTGAAACAGAGTCCGGACGAGGAAGAGGCCAAAAATTGGCCAAGATACGAAAAGGTGGACCAAAACTTGGACCAAAGGGGGGGTGCCCTTTGGGACCTTTAATCCCCCTCCCTCATTTTTGAAGGAAAAAACGTGGAGAAAGCATGAAGAAGATGGCGTGAGCAGGCACTGAAAAATGCGCCCCCCCCCCCCCAAATCATGATTGGAGGCTGCAAAGAAGCCATGGAACAGATGATACCCGGCAACTTCTCCCTCTTGCCTGATTCTATCGCCGGTCTTCACGCGAGATATGGCTGTCTGGATGAAGAGATCAGAATCTAGTCTTTCTCTCTCCTCCTTCTCTCTCCCCTCTATGGGCTGTTCATGTGCACCATCTCGAAGGAGGAACTGGAAAGGGAGAATGAAGGAAATGGTGATGAAGATGGATGGAGATGCTGAAGATTGAAGTGCAACATTGGATTGAGAGCAATGGAGGCTCCGTTTGCTGGTTATGCAGTCATTTAAGGCGTCTCGGGTTATGTAAAAACACGGTATGACCATTTTTATGAAGGAAAATGAAGTTTTTTGATAGTTTATGATGATAATTATGTTCTTATTGGATGAAAATTTATTTGAGTGCTGGTTGCATCATGATTAATTGCTGTGTATTAGAAGATTTTGATTTTGCAATGATTTACATGCTCTATTTAATTCCCGAAAACCCAAAATGTGGTTTTTAAGCAGTAAAATGGTAGTTTTTCCGTTTTGGGTGGATAAAAGGTATTCCCATGGGGGGAAAATGGAAGATAAATTGAATGTCAGTATGCTGGAGTGATTGGAACAAAAAAATCAGAAAATAGCATATTTTATTGCCAAATAAATCAAGAAAATGGGAAAAATAAGGAAAAAAAAAGAAATACGGCTTACAAAAATAAGGAAAAATATAATGATTGTTTGTGGATGTATGGTAGGGGCAAAGCATGAGGTTTAGCCTCAGTTTGCTCTATTTCTTTGTCAAAGTTTGTGATTTATCGCTTCTTATACATCAAAACATGACAAAATGAACCTCTACACCTATGCAACGAAAGCAATACCTAAACGTAGGGGGTTGGGATGTTTGAATGGTGCGATTTGTGTGCTGATTGTTGCTGATTTTCTGATGCATATCATGACATAGAGTTCGTTGTATTTTAATTAAGAGGATAGTAGCATGGGTGTTGTCTCGGTGCTATTCTTACATCACCGAAATGGGTTAGTGAATGAGCATTGGAAAGCCTGGTTGTGCACCATGTGTTTCTGATTTAAAATTATGTTTGAGCACGTTAGGATCATCCACTTTTGCATGTGCATGTCGATCATGGTATAAGAATACGAAAGGCTGGATGCATATCACTTGTTTTCAATGACAATGACCCATGCTTGAGTGTGGAAAGGCATCCTAAGCTGTAGAATAGACGTTCGTTTCTTGGGGGATTATTTGGTAAGGACACATGGTATCTCCTAGAATACTTTTAAAATGAAAGAGTGGAGTTTGTTCGTTTGTTCTATATGTTGAGCAGCGCATCAAGGGGCCAATCCCTACGATGTAAGAGAGCTGCAGTAGGGCCGCGGTGATTCCACTGAGAGATTGCCTTCCATGTATGTGATTATCGTGGCATTTATTGCCAATATGTATGGGTTCTCCCTCTGTGGAGTTTATAGAAAGGGAAACGTTGGATTACAAAAATAAACGCATAGATTAAGCTTTAGTCCTTTAGCAGCAGATAGACACTCCTGGCCCGCGAGGCCATGAGGGTGTGTTTGTTTGTTATGAGTATGAGGTCCGGCTAGTACCATAGCCAGTGCCGGCCCATTTGAGGTCCCATTAGTGGTGCGTTTGCCGGGAGCTACCAACAAGTGGTGGTTCTCAAATCTAGGGTTTTAGGGACCAAAAAGTTGATTTATGTCCTCTGACAAGGACCGTCAAGCCGAAATACAAAAAGTAGAAAGTGCTGAGAGGGCTAGACGGTGGTTGAAGATTGTAAGTCACTATTCTCCTCAAAGGAGTAGCCCGATACGCATAAAAGTGTTGAGTGTTGAAATGACTTGTTTTTTGGCTGATTTTTGTTGTTTTTGAGAGCTGAATGGTTGATTTTATGAGATGATTGGTTGATTAGGAAGTGGTTTGAGAGTGTTTTGGATGATATTGATTGTGTTTTGGAAGTTCATGATGTTTGTTGATGGTTCTGTGATGTTCTGATAGGTTCTGAATGGTTCTGTATACCTTCTGTTTTGTTCTGTTTTGGTCTGTTTTGTTCTGATTGTCTTCTGTAAGGAGGGATGGAGTATTGATTGATGAAGAATGAGATATTGTGAAAGCTTATTGAATGTTTTGTGAGAGTTTGAATGGTTTGAGAATGAGTTATGTGGTTTTGATGACCTTCTGTAACCTTCTGTAGGTCTTCTGTAGAGCTTCTGTTTCTGTTCTGCTTCTGTTCTGTTTCTGTTCTGTTCTGTACTGTAACTGTTCTGGTACTGTTCTGTATGCTTCTGTAAGTGTTCTGTGGAATGTATGTGTGACTTTGGGAAAGTTTTCTAGCCTTGGAAAGAGGTGAATACAAGTGCAAAAGAGCTGAAAGAAGTGGAAGAAGTAGCTGCTGAAGACTCAAGTGAAGACTAGAGTGAAGTGACAGTAGTGAGCTGTGAAGAGACACTGTAGTGGCTCTGGTGACCCTTCATATCAGACATACCTCTTGGGAGGGGTATCCACGACCTAAGAGTGATTATTGAGAGTAATTTTGAGAGATTGTAGTGAGGATATGATGTATGATTGATGGAGTGTGTGAGAGAGAGTCAGAGATAGCCAATTCTATTCAAACAGAGTGATTGTATATGAGAGATTGAGAGAGAAGACTATGAAGATATTGAAGATGAATACTATGTGATGTATTTCCATTCAAAGATGGTGTACTTCTTTGTTTTCTTTGTTCTATTGATGGATTTTGTGAAGATGTTGAAGAATATGGTTGGTTCTATTAAAAACCGTGGGAAATCTACATGATGCTGCATGAAGATTTGTTGTGCCTGGTGTTCTTTTCTTCATTGTGACAATATGAAATATGATAAACAAGCTTGTTGATGTTACAAGATAGATTTTCTTGCAAGAGAATTCCCTTTTCCTTGGTGTTCTTATCGGGGCTCCATGTTTTTGGTGCGCAGCCGGGGAAGCTTGCCATCAACAAGCACCAAAAGAGGCTGAAAATGAAGGAAATGGCATTGCCAAGAAGAGAAGAATTCAATGGATGTTTGTAAAGTTCCTTCTTCCACTGAAGAGTTGGAATTCCTCATAATCAAAGCCACTTTCCATAAGAAGTTCATCCCACAATGGCGGAAACACATCGCCATCATGATGCATGCTCTATGTGGTGGACAGTTTCCTCTTCCTATTGAAGCAGCAGAAACTTGCATCTTGGTGGCAAACTGTTTGGGAACAAACTGAAGAGCAAAAACAGAGAGAATGAACATCCATGGAAGATTTGGCATTCATTGAGAAGTTTCCAGACAACATCAAGTGGGAGATTGTGAAGAAGCTTCAGGAGTCTTGGTCTGTAGAGGTTCACAAAGATAAGAAGGAAAAGAGTTGGAATTTGTTCGTGGATGCTCAACAACAAGATACATGGGATGCTTGGTGTACTGATAATCTTCTGTTTGTTCAATTAGCAACCCACTGGAAGTTGGTAGACAGAGTGTTTTTCACAACATACACTATTGAAACCATCAGAAGCTGGCATTACTATAATGATGGCACCACCACAATGCTCAGACGTATGCATTTTGACACCTTCAGAACCGAATACCTTCCTCTGTGCAGTGGCATAAAAGCAGAATTTAGGGACGTTGAGAGGAAAGAAGTAGAAGAAATGTTGGCAAGAGAGTCCTCCAGAGACTGAAGCCTTCTGTTAACCCTCTATGGAGCACTAACAACATAGTGGAGTCAACCCCCTGATGAATGACGCAATAAAAAGGCAAGCGTTGGAACGAGTCCAAAGGTACGTGAGAAGAGAGAAAGCAAGAATCAGAGCCGAGAGTGAGCTCGCAGCAGAAGCCGCCTTTGACGCCCTTGCGGAACTCTTTACAGAAGTCCCAATGGCACATCAAGCCCTTCCTCCTCCTGCTGGAGGTCCACTTCCAAGCCAAATCCGTCCTGGAAATATTGATGACAGACCAGCGAATGTAGTCCCATTGCCAGTTTTTAAGGGAGAGTACAATGAAGACCCCGATCTTCATGTAGCAGAGTTTATGGTAGCGTGTGTGGCTAACAATGCCAGAACCCCTGAGCATTGGTTAGCGATATTCCCCGCCACTTTCAAGGGCGCGGCGTTTCAGTGGTACGAGAGACAAGCAGCAGGAACTTTTGGCACATGGGACGACCTGAAGTTGGCCTTCCTCACTAAATTCAGGCGTGAAGGTTTTGAAGAGCGGATGAGAGAGGAATTTATGAACCTAAGTCAGTCCTCTGGAGAAAGAGTAGAAGCTTATGTCTCAAGAATGGAATCCATCCTGAAGAGATGGACTAACCATAATCTAGATGATGGCATTCAAAAGGGGGTATTTCTCAGAGGATTACAACCAGAAGTCCGTAAGTTTGTGGAGCTACAAAGACCAGCCACACTGCAAGCTGCAACAGAAGGTGCAAGACTGTATGATGAAGTGGAAGCTCGATTAGCGATGAATTCAGGAAGAGGAGTCCTACCTCCTTTGATGCCAGGAATGATGTATCCACCAAATGCAGTCCCAGGGACTGTTCCCTATCCCTACCAATAGATGCCCCCGGTATCACAGTACAGTGCACCAAATCCACAATGGCTACAATCCATGCCTCAAATGGTGGTTCCACCATAACAACCATGGTCCCAACCAATTTCCTCAATGCCAAATCAGCAGCAACAGTGGAATCCTACCAACTGGAGCCAACAGCCAACAGTTCAAACAGGAGCTCTAAATCAGAACCAGAACAGAGACCCCTCTGTACCAGCCCAACCCGTTTATGCAGTGATTACAGAAACTACTCAAAACCCTCCTGCGAGTACGTCCGGAGGAGAAAGCTTGAAGGATTATTTATCCAACTCAGTTGCAAACATCAAAAAGGAGTTGATGGATGTGATTACAGAGCAACTACAGACGTTGAAAGTGAACACAGCTAGCATATCCAACGTTGCAGGAGCAGGAAGAGATGTGATGCGGTCAAATACTTGGTGTGGTAAGTGTCATCAAGCAGGCCATTTAGCCACTGAATGTACACGGAAACCAACCATCCCTGGAGCCTTCTATTCCTACTGTTTGCGGAAGAACCATACAGAGGACATTTGCTCCCTGAAGGAGATGCATGACAGGAGAAGAAAGGAAGAAGACACAAGATTTAACTTGCTGGAATCCAAAATGACAACACAAGATATTGGAACCAAGCCTAGAGAGTTTGGTCCTAATTTCAGACCCAGAAGATTTCCTTCTCAAAGTTACAGAGGCAGACAATCTGGCGGTGGTCAGAGATCAGAAGTGGAGTGTTACAGATGCGGGGAAAAGGGACACATCTCACCAAATTGTCCAAATCCTCGAAGGTCAGTGGATTACAAGCCCTTATGCAGTCGATGCAAAGGAGAAGGCCACACTGCAAAAGACTGTCCAAGCCCAGCCCCAGTGAAAAACAGTGCTACTGATAGTCCGTCCAAGGCCCAAGAGCCTACCTCCAATTTGGTAGAATTGGAAGTTGCTGCCATCACGCATGCAAAGCAGAAGGAACCACCTACCCAGAAAGAAAATAACTCTCCTGCCAGAACAGTGAAGTTCAATCTTCCACCAGAAGAACAGAACAGAACAGAGCCTAACAGTGCCGTACAGAGCCCTACAGTGCCACAGAGAGTTACAGAGACAGTTATAGAGACAGGACCAGAAGTCCAAGATACAGAAGAGGAGGAAGTGCCACAAGTGGCAGAAGAAGCTCATGTAATTCCTCTGTTGGAAGAAAGAGGGAAAATGAAAATGGGTGTTGCCCCATTCCCTAATCGGTTAGAGAAGCCAGTGGATCCTATTAAGGAATATGATCTAGTTAGAGATCTAGATACCTTTAAACCAAACCTCACATTTCGACAATTATTGTTGTTGTCTCCCAGTTGCCGGAAAAGATTCAAAAGTATACTGACAAGAAGACGTGGTTTAAGGATTGCTCCCTCAACAGCAACAAAGTCCAACAAGGCTCCAGAGCCTGTCAAAGAAGTGGACGTGGCTAACGCTTTCCTAGATCCGGGTACTCCAGAGACTGGCGTATGGATAGAAGGTTGCTTCATCGCAAATGCACTGATTGATGGTGGTTCATCAGTGAACATTATGACGGATGTGACAATGAAGGATCTAGGCCTACAAGGTGTGCAACCAACCCAATGGCTCATCAGACTGGCGGATCAGAGCAGAATCAAGCCTTTGGGCATTCTTCCATATGTGAAGACTACAGTGGCTGGAAAAGATTATTGGCTAACCTATCTGGTGGTGAAGCCAAACTCTTATGGTACATCCTATCCTCTGTTACTGGGCAGACCATGGCTGTTTGAAGCCCGAGCAAGGACGGATTAGTTCAAAGGAACCTTGACCTTGGGCAGAGGACCCAATAAAGTGGTGCTGAAACTGTATGGTTCTCAAAAAGGACATGGATCCACCTCCTTGGAATTATCTTCTGACTCCCCTAATGAGGTTACAGATGGAACATCAGCAGACGAAGATGCTGTCAAACAGATCCTTCCTAAGAAAACAGTGGCACATTCCTTAACAGTGGATACAGTAAGCCGACTTCCAAAGGATCAATGGGTGAATACTTCCTGCCTGAACCGGGAATGACTTCTGAAGTCACTTCTGATAGTGAGATAGAAGCATGGATGTATTGCTCTCCCTGTTATATGGCCACAGCAGAGCCAGAGACAGAGGCAGGAGAGGAAACAGAGAATCTGTTCTTCTGTTACAGAGCTCCTACAGAAGCAGAAGCAGAAGCAGAAGTAGAAACAGAAACAGAAGCAGAGACAGAGACAGAAGAGGATGAATATGATATGGACGAAGAAGATTATGAAAGTAAAATGGAAGGGTCTATCCCACTAAAGAGGATACAATTGAAGAAGAAGTTCCAGAAGTATCAGAAGCCGATGAGCTCATGCTATGGGACAGAATGGCAATGGTACCATTTGGTCTGGTAAATGGATCTTCTCATATGCAAAACCTTTATAAGAAATGGATTAGGAAGAGCAAGCCGTCTTTTAGCAGTGGCTCCTGCCGTCCTAACCTATTTTTGCCAAAGAAAGATGATGATGATGCACCGTGCCAACAAGCACCAGTCCGACAAACCCAACAGGCATCAGAGGGTCCCTGTTATGTGACGTTTCTGGATGTGTCATCTTCAGAAGATGAGTCTTCAAGCCATGAGGTAATGACTTTTGAAACCAAACCCGGAATGGCTTTAATCCCATTCCAACATCTTAATGAGCAACCTAAGTCTCCACCAAAAGAAGAAGTTGGTTCTAGTGGGATATCAGAAGAGGACACCACTCCCTTGAAGGAGTCGGATCTCTACCCAGAAGCAGTCCGCGGGACCTTTATCCGTGAAGTAGAAGGTGAAAGGCAGTTAACCTTTGTGGATTCAGAAGGCACTGAACGCCACTTGAAGGTGGGTAGCAGTCTCCCAGAAGAAGAGTTGTCAACCTTGTACAACTTGTTGAAAGAAAATTTGGACGTGTTTGCATGGTCTTACAAAGACCTAAAGGGGATTGATCCCACAATATGTCAACATCATATTGACTTAGAGCCTGATGCCAAGCCAGTACGGCAACGACAGAGGCGAATGAACCCGAATTATTCCACATTGGTGAAAGCGGAGCTGCTGAAGCTTCTGGAGGCCGAGTTCATCTATCCAGTGGCAAATAGTGAATGGGTTTCACCCATCGTGGTTGTACCCAAGAAGAATGGCAAATTGCGAATATGTGTGGATTTTCGAAAGCTTAATTCCAAGACAAAGAAGGATCACTTTCATATCCCTTTCACAGACCAACTGTTGGACACAGTGGCAGGACATGAACTTTATTCCCTTCTGGATGGATTCAGTGGATACAACCAAGTCCAAATCGCAGAAGAAGACCAATCCAAAACAACCTTCACCACAGAATGGGGGACCTATGCTTACCGAGTGATGCCATTTGGGCTCTGCAATGCCCCTGCTACTTTCCAACAAGTCATGATGGCTGCATTTCAAAATCATCTGCACGACTTTATTGAGGTATATTTGGATGACTTTTGTGTTTAGAGTTTGATCAGTAAACACTGGGACCACCTGGAGCAATGCTTTGACCGATGCCGGGAGTATGGGATTTCCCTCAACCCCGACAAATGAATCTTTGGGGTCTCTTCTGGAGTCCTGTTGGGCCACATTGTCTCTGCACAAGGGATATCAACAGACCCAGCAAAGATTGAAAAGATTGCAGCTCTGACAGCACCCACCAACCTCAAACAGTTGAGGGGATTCCTAGGCCATGTGGGTTATTACAGAAGGTTCATAGCCCATTTTGCGACAAAGGCAACTTCCTTGCATAAGCTCCTGAGGAAAGATGCACAGTTTACTTGGACAGAAGAATGTGACAAAGCCTTCCACACTCTGAAGCAGTGTCTGATAGAGGCACCCATTCTGCAACCTCCTGATTGGACGAAAGAGTTCCACGTACACACTGATGCATCAATTGAAGGCTTAGGTGCTGTCCTCTGCCAAAAGGGCTCCTCGAAGTTGGATCAACCGATCTATTATGCAAGCCGAAAAGTCACTGATAGGGAACGGAACTATACAGTGACAGAGCTGGAGTGCTTGGCAATGGTGTTTGCCCTGGAGAAGTTCCGCCACTACCTCCTATCTACCCACTTTAAATTTTATGTGGATCATGAGGCCCTGTCCTTCTTGATGAACAAAGCAGATGTGAAAGGACGAATGATGAGATGGCTCCTTTTATTCCAGGAGTTCGATTTTGAGGTGATTACTAAGCCTGGTCGTTCCCATGTTCTGGCTGATCATCTGTCGCGTATCCCACAAACTGCAGACGAGGAACGAGATGATCCAGACCTCCCTGATGCTTCCCTATTCTTGGTGGAAACTGTAACTCCCTGGTATGCGGACATTGCCAATCTGCTGGCAACCCAACAGTACCCTCCTGGTATCTCTAGTCGGGAAAGGAAGAAGCTCATGCTAGAATCAGCCCCATACACCTTGCTAGGCGGAGCACTGTACAAGAAGGGCAAAGATGAAGTACTCAGAAGATGTGTTGCAGGAGATGAGATTGGGATTGTTCTGAAGGCTTGCCACGACGAGCCATGTGGAGGTCACTTTGCAGGAGAAGCTACAGCCAGGAAGGCTCTGCTAGCAGGATATTGGTGGCCTACCATTCATAAGGATGCCTATGATTACTGTAAAAGATGTGATGCTTGTCAAAGAATGGGGAAACCCACGAAGACAAGTGCCATGCCATTGCAACCTATCCTTCCGTTGAAGCCGTTTGAGAAGTGGGGCATCGACTTCGTAGGTCCAATCGACCCTCCCACCAGAAGGAAACAGAACCGATACATCCTCGTATGTACGGATTATGTCACAAAGTGGTGTGAAGCTAAAGCCCTAAAGCGGGACGATGGTAACAGCGTGGCCCTGTTCATGTATGAGAATATCATCACCCATTTTGGCAGTCCCTTAGAGCTGGTAAGTGATAGAGGTACTCATTTCCTCAACAAAGTCATGGAAGAGTTGACAGAGTTGTATAAGATCCGCCATCGTAAGTCCACTCCTTATTACCCCAGAGCCAACGGCCAAGTCGAAGTCACGAATCGCATCCTCTGCTCGATTCTGACAAGAACAATTGCCGCACATCGTCGTGATTGGGACGATCGACTTACAGAGGCCCTCTGGGCGTACAGAACCTCCCATAAAGCAGCAACGGGACAGACACCTTTCCAGTTGGTGTATGGTACAGAAGCTGTTTTTCCTGTTGAACTGGAACTACCCTCTTTGAGAGTAGCTATCAAAGAGCGTTTGGGGGATAATGATTCACTGCAACGTCGTCTCCTGCACTTGGAATGTTTGGACGAAATTCATAGGATGGCTCTACAGTGCATGGAAGCCACGCAAGCTCGACGCAAGGCTTACCATGACAGTTTCATCAAGCACAAAGAGTTCAAAGAAGGTGATTTGGTCCTAGCCTATGATTCACGCTTTGGCAAGTTTCCTGGCAAGCTCCAACAGCGGTGGATGGGCCCCTATAAGGTACTTGCAGTCAACTCTAATGGTTCTGTTCAAGTGCAGACCGTTGATGCCTCTGATGATCCCTTTCTGATCAATGGATATTACCTGAAGAAGTACTTCCCTCCTTGGGGATCTTGACAATTACGGACACTTGATCCTTTCCCTCGTTGGCGCGGCATTGTACTTCTTATGATGTTACTTCTAATAGCCGTTCTTCAGCCACTTCTGATGAGTTGGACGCAACCCTCTGTCCCCTCAAAACCCCCTTCCAGCCTTGATCTTTTATCCTCTATTTTTCACCAGCGATAGTGGCGAGGTTGGTTTTGACACATGGTAGTTCTACCATTCCCTTGCTCAATTCGAAAAGAGAAAAAGAAAAAAAAACATATCGGTCATGGGAGAAAAGGACTTAGGTCCCTGTCATGCCGACCTATTCTTCAAGAAAAGGTGGAAACACCCTCGGGAATAGGGGAAAATAAGAAAAAGAAGAGAAAAAAACAAAGAAGAAGGAAAAAAGAAGAAAAAAAAAACAAAACAAATCTGTTATGAGAGAAAAGGAAGCAATTCCCTGTCATAGCGGGCCTCGTTCCAAGATAAGGTGGTAAACACCCTTGGGCGAGAAGCTGGCTGTGGAAAAGGTGGTAACACCCAGCAGTCCAGAAAGTGGATTCATTAATTGATATCCCTAGGATCCAATTCCGACGCTGCCTCCCTTGGTACGCTGTGTCATGGGTCTCTCTGCAAAGTGATTACCTGTCCTCTAGCAGACGACATGTTCCTGTCCAACACAATATTCGATTTGATGGCTACCTCCCTGGGTACGCCTCTTCAACAACTGATGACGCGATCTTCATCGACAACCCCTTGAGTGATGTGAGCTTTCATCCTAACCGGATGGGGAAGTGAGTATGGTTGCCCTCTGTATCTATCAACAACGAGTGAGACAGAGGGTGGGGCGAGAGACCAATCTTTTCCCTTCAAATCGAATGAGAGGTGAGCAGTGTGAATGAAGTGTTGCACGCACGGGATGGGCCTCTCAAAGCACAAAGCACAATTTGTTTCTGTGCACTGCACCATAAGGCTCCCTTGCCTTCCTTCTCGCACCGTATGCCGACACAGGGCAGGATGCACAGTTGCACCATCAAATGCGCACAAGGCATACACCCTTTGCACAAGTGATTGTGAGGATTACATCAATGGGTTTCAGGAAAAGGCTGCCCTTCTGTATTTATCAACAGAGCGTGAGACAGAGGGTGGGTTGAGTGTGACTGGAGTTTCTTCAATCAATTACCGAGAGGTGAGATTGAGGGACGTTACGACACTTGGAGTCAGGTATGTTCCACTTTCCCTATGCACCCACGGGATGGGTCTTTACCGTCATCACAAGACACGTCACCCTGTTCTGTACACGGCACTGTAAGGCTCCCTTGCCTTCCTCCTTGCACTTATGCCAGACGGGTTGGACGCACTAATGCACCATCAACTGTGCACCCTGGCATACTCCTTCTGCACCATTCCCCCTTGTTGATGCCTCAACCGGGTATGCGATATGGGTTTTAATCATTCTTCCTCGAGTGATATTAGTCATGGGGCGAGTGACTGTTCTTTCATCTCGTTTGAGTGACTGTGAGTTGAGTGTAGTATCTCTCATCATCGACGAATTTCCTACGATTCCTTCCATCAGCTACCTCCCTGGGTGTTGCCGCGTGGTCCCTGCCATGACGAACGTGTGCTGAGAAGATGTCTTGGTCCCTCCAGCGTCGACAACAACACTGGACGTGCCGTTGACACTCAACCTTGATTCTTGACGAAACGGGCCAAGTTCTTCTAACCCTACACTTTGGTTTTTTCGTGCCGGTCATGTTTTAAGTGTGGGGACGTTGGTGGATGGTCTGTGGCGTGGTCCTAGGTCCCTGTTGCTCGGTTAACCCTATCTGTTAAGGTCTTAAGTGTAGGGACGCGTCCCTGCGCGTCTACATTGCATACTCATCTGCATATGCCTTATTCTGCTCATGCATGTATGCCATGACTTGCTTTTATCCTAATGGGATCCCTTTCCACCCACCCATGGGGCTGTTTCCTTGCAGTTTTCCTTCATTCCCTGATTTTGAGGTCCTGCTATGTGAATGCCTCTTACGTTCACCAAAATCCAAATCCAACCTTATAGCCTTGTTCCTCCCATTGAACTGATCATTTTTTCTTTTTCCCTACCCCTGTTCCGGTGCACGGTTTTTGAGTTATTAATTTTTGAAGCATTTTACGCAATTTAGACGGTTTTCCATGTGAACGCGCTTTTCTTGCTTCGGAACCGTGATCTGATGTCATAGCCCTGACCAACGCTTTTCCCCTGACATTTTTCCTTTTTATTCCGCATCATTCCGATACACGGTTTGTCCGTTATTAATTTTTCGATTTTTTTAAAAGACTTTTTCGTGCGTATTTTTGACATTTTTCCATGTGAACCTGCCCTATTTGCATCCGACTTCCAATTTGATTTGACAACCGTGTCGCCTGTGCCTTCCCCTACCTTTTTCCTTTTTCCTCCACCATTTTTCGACTTCTGGATTTTTACTTATTAATTTTTAAATGAGTTTTCGGGAGTATTTTTGGAGTTTTTTGCAAATGAACCCCTCCTCCTTCCGCCGGAACTGCGGTTTAACGTGATAACCCTGTGCCATTCCTTTCTGTGGACATTTTTCCTTCTTACTGCATGTCATTCCGGTGAACGGTTCGTCAGATATTAATTTCCGATCCCATTTTCAGGTTTTTTTTTGGGTTTTTTTCCATGTGAACGCGTCTTATCTTAGTCGGAATTATGTTTTGACATGATAGGATTGTCGGGCACATCTTTCTGCCTAGTTTTCCTTTTTTCTACACTTCATTCCGATGCACGGATCTTTCGATATTAATTTTTAAATTGCATTTTTGGTTCGTTTTTTGTGTTTTTTGCACGTGACCGCCCTTTATCCCTCCCGGAACCCCCGTCCCATATTTTTCTTGTTTCCCCCCTGTCGTCTTGCCCACTTTTCGTTTTTACGCTATTTCGTTTTGACTTCCGGATTGGGAGTTATTAATTTTTCTTTATTTTTACGTTTTTCTTGCGCCCGTTTTGCGCGTGAACGCGCCCTTTTTCGCTTTAACGCGTCTCCACGCACCCCGATCGTGTCCGCGTACCCCGTACCGTCATCCCAGCATCGTTTCAATCCCGTCACGGCAAATTTTTTTTACCCCGCCCCGCGCACGTGCGCGGGACGGCGATCCGCCCCCTCTTGACCCCGCCCATCCTCCCTTACCCCTGCCCGCCCACCTTTTATTTAAAAAACAACCGAAAAAAAAAAAAACATCAAACGGACACCCCCTCCCGCCAACCGTCCCTTCTCTCTCTCTCTTCTTTCTCTTTCTCTTTCTTTCTCTCTCTCTCTCTCTTTCTGTGCGTATCCATCTCTCCTCCATCTCCCTCCTCCTTCTTCTCCCTCCACTTCTTCCTCCCCTCCTTCTCTCCTTCCTCACGCTGCCTTCTCTCTCCTTCCTCACGCTCTCCTCCATCTCCCTCCTCCCTCTCTTCCCTCCACTTCTCCCTCCCCTCCACGACTTCCTCCTCCCACTGCTTCTCCTGCCGCCTCCTCCCCTCCTTCTACTCCTCCTTCTCCTCTTCTCCCTCTCCCTCTTCTCACTCCCTCCCTTCCTTCTCCTCTCTGCCCTTCTCCTCTTCTTCCCCTCCACCCTCGCCTCCACCCCCCAGCACCGTCCTCCTCTCCTCCAGCTGCCGTCGTACTCCTCCAGTACGCTCGCCGTCGCCGCCCCTTCCGCCTGCGCCCGCCCACGCCTGCGCTGGACCCTGTCGCCGCGATCGCTGCCCTCGCCGTGCCTGGATCACCTTCGACCGCGCCACCCCCTGCCGTTGGCCGCCGCCACTGACCGCTTGGTTGCCGCCCGGAACGCCTTCGCCCGACGCCGTGTCTACTCGCCAGTACCGCCGTCACCGCCTCCTCGCCGCCCACCACTCCCACCTCCCTTCTCCTCCACCATCCCCACTCCCTAAGGTTAGATACTAACCTTAGTTAACTTAGGTTAACTTAATCATTAACACTAACCTAATCCAACTTAACTTAACAGACCTAACTTACCCTAACTAACTAGAGCTAGTTAGACCTTAGTTAGACTCAACTTAACTCACTTGACTTAGTTAGACCTAACCTGACTAACCTGACTAGACTTAGGTTAACCAACCTGACTAGACTTAGGTAGACTAACCTGACTTATGTCTAATGTGACTAATGTGATTAATGTGACTTAATTAATCACTCCATTAATTTTTCCATAAATTTTTTTTTAAAAAAATTCTAAAAATTCCTTTTGCCAGTTGCCAATTTTTGGACCTTTGTCTGCTCAGAATTGCCTTTCCTATAATTTCAGAAAATTCCATCTTTCCTAAATTACCCCTAAATTGCCAAAAAAATATAGAAAAATCATTTTAAAAATTGTAAAAAATTCTAAAAACCTTCTAAAAAATTTCCCTCACCTCCCTTGCTCATTTTTCATTTATTCCAATATAAAAAAATCACAACTCAAAATAAAATAAAATAAATAAAAATACAAACACCATCATAAACCAAATTAACACATCTGCTAAGGTGTTGTTTGTTGTTTCATCAGTGCTTTTTGCTTTTCCTTTACTGGGACTCTTCCATGCGCATTCCTGCATTCCATACACACCCTTCCAGGTATTTATTTTATGTGCTTTATTTATTTATTTTCCCCCTTAATCACAATTAATTGTTAAAATAAATTCTTTAATCCACCCACAGTTTCCACGCGCATTCGCGCTAAACACACATTTTTTTAAATTAAAATAAACCAGCCGTTCACTTAGCACGCGCTACGTGCGCTACAGAGGCACTTTAAAATTTTAAATTAAAATCAACCAGCCGTCACATGAGCACGCGTTGGCAAAAAAGCGCTCCACATCACCTTAATTTATAATCAATGAATTGCATTTAGAGACCCAGTCGGGAATCGGAGTCCGGGAATCGAATAACTGCACCGGTTTAACCTAATAATTGGTACATAAATTTATAATAAGGAACCGCCGTTTTCTTATTAAGGTTTATCACCTAATAAAAATTCACCCATTTTTAATAATTGATTAAAATCAACCCTTCACTAAATTAAATCCCCCCTCACTGCACTTAATCCCTTTTTTAATGAACCGTTTCGTGGGATGGATATACGCAGTCATTAATGTTATTTTCCATGGTCCAGTCTTGGTTCTATCACAAATATCGTCTTGATATATGTTGGCTATGGTCTGGTTTTGGTTTCCTGTCTTAGTTACGGTTACGGGTACAGTATGCAGTTTTTTCTTTTATTGCCTGATTCGGGGTTCAGGGTGTTTGTTTGATGCATCACATGAAGCTTTCGGTCGCATTTGTCTCGAGGTCATGTCAAATTTTTTCTAGGATGTGGTTTGCTTGGGGTTCGTAGGTCGGGTCATGTTTGATTGGTAATTCTCATATCCTTGGTTTTTTGTCTGTTGGTTTGCAGGCATTCACCTTGATTGTCTGTGTTTGTGGTGTGTGTGTAACCATCTGAATGGCGCCTTCTCATGCTCCTCCCCCTATCCAGTACGTCCCACTAGTTAGTAGGGATTACTCGTCCCTACTTACTTTTGAGCCCCTCACGAAGGCAGGACTTGCTGCTTTTGTGGCCACTCCTTTTCCATTACTTCCAGAGGATCCGTCCGTATGTGATGAGTTCCTGGCCTCTTACAGCAAGAAGACAGGAGTAGTCCAAGGCATGTCTATGACATTGACGTCTCGAGGCTTAGGGAAGGCTCTGTCCTTACCCTTCAAAGGAGAACCTTTTGTAACCACTCGTCAGCTCTTCTCTAATGAAGAGATTCTCAAGCTGTTGCAGAAGCAGACAAGGGAAGTCCTTGATGTCAAGAAAGTGATAAACTCTTCAGGAGTTTCGTTTTCTATGATTACTGATCCCGTATGGAAGACGATGTGCCAGTTCCTTCAGGACAGGTTCATGCCTGCCAAAACGCCATCCCACTATTTGTCCAAAGAGCTTTTCACAGCTTCCAGGATGGTGTTGAAAGGAGTTGCCATTGATTGGAGCACATACCTCCTTACTAAAATGGATCAGCATTTTGTTAAAGTCACGAGGGGTAATGTTACCAATGTTACCTATGGATCCTATTTGTCTGCCTTCTTGACCTATTCAGGTTTACAGAAGACTGTACCTCCACCTCCTCCATCAGATCCAGTACCTCCTCCTCCACCTTCAGAAGAGTCAGCACCTATTGACATTGAGGATGATGATTCTCCGCCTCCCCTGGTCATACAGCGCAAACGCTTGAAGAGGGTAGCGGACAAAGCCCCTGCTGTACTTCCCTCAGTGTCTATCCCTGCTACTTCTGGCAGTGAACTCCCTGGGTATCTCACTTGCAATAATCTGTTCCGAGCACATAGAGAAGGATCCTTGGAGATCTCAGTTCCTTCCCTGAACAGTCTCGTCTCAGGAGATGCCGTTTCTTTCCTCTGCAAGGATATTCAAAGTTCCATTGAGTTGTCAATGACAGCCTGTGTTCAACAGCTGTACGCATCTTTCTATGAGGAGCTCATGCAGTCCAAAGACCAGTTGCATAAGGCAACATCTGAGTTAGCATCTGCTAAGGATACCCTAGCAGATCTATTTAAGCAAATGGAACCGCAAACCCAACTGGTTGCCATCCAGAGCGATGAGATTTCTTCATTGAAAACCCAGTTATTCGAGGCTCAGTCACAGGTTACTAACCTTTCAGCAGAGAAGGAGAGGATGTCCAACGAAGCGACAGAATTCCAAGTTCTTTTAGATGACAAGCTTTTAGCTTTACAGACGGCTAATGACACAGTGGCCAACCAAGCCTCCCAAATCCAGCAGTTGTAGGATCAGCTTGCAAAGTCCCGCTCTGTTCCTCCAAGCCCTCCTGTTTCATTAATTCCTTCTCTTTCACAGCAGGACTTGGCTGCCTTACAGAGACAGGCTACTTTGTGCCCTCTATTCCAAGACAAAGTGGAAAGATTGCAGTTCCGAATGGACTTATTATGGTCTACCTTTGAGCAGTTTCAGGAATATGTCTTACCAGACCATTCTTTCTTTGTCCACTACCACTTACAGAAGTTGGTCTTCTATATGAAGCTTTCCACGATGGATTTACCTTTTCCAGAGGATGGCTGGAGTGGGGCTTGGTCTACTGAGTTGTTGACAGAGGTAGTCAGAATGCTCTTTGAAGATTTTGTCACGCCAGACACCATGCTGATGTCATATATGTATCTCCGAGGAGATTTGTTAATTCCAGATGAGGTAGATATGGCATGGTATGTGGGGGATGTGGTCTTACAGGCTGTTCTCTATGTCAATCATTTGGAGTTGCGCATAGCTGATATGTTCTAGAGTTATTCCTCCAAAGTGGCTGATTGTCAGGATAATTCGTGGCATCCTATGATTGAGTTAGTGGTCCTAAATCAAAGACAAAACACAGCTCCTACCTTTGCCCAGAGTACTAACCAACTGAGGATGGATCTCTTAACCTATCTTTCCAAACATAATCCATTTGATGCTACTTTCTTTGATGCCTATCATAGACGATCTCTCTTAGGACCTTCTGTTCCTACCCTCCTCTATTACCAACAATTGGCTCACCGCTCTGCTATATATATTTTCCTTTGTCAAACTAATTCCACAGTAATTTTACCCCTTCTTTTCCAACCTTTAAATTTCCCTCAAATTCCTATTTTCACTTATTGTTCCTTTATTGAGGATAGGGTATTTTTCCCTTCTCCACCTTGTCCTTCACCCCTCATAAATGTACCCTCCACATTTCCTATTTATCAGTTAACACCGTTCCTTAGTGATTCCTTACAAATTTCTGCCACTCCTTCTTTAACCTTTTCTTCCTTTTATGATTTTTCCTATCCTTCCCTACATCCACTTTCCCTTATTCCATTACCCTCTCCTAACACTTCCATATCTCAACCACCTCAGTTGGTTAGTGACTGTGACGGTTTTGATAATCAGATTTCCAGAAGAAGGGGATGGAGTTCGGATGATTGCCTTACAGGACTGCAGATTAATTGGCCAGTTATTCCAGGGGAATGGACAGCTTCAAGTCAAGCTTATCAAAACTATGTTCATTTTGCCCAACAATATTCACAGTCTGCAGATCCCTCAGTGAGATTAACTGCTCACTTTGCTTGGTATCTGGCGTATATGCATAGGCACTCTCATACTGATTCAAAGCCTATCCCAAAGTTGTGCATGAATGTCAATGTTAGCATTGATTCCCAGCAGTTGGAGATACTGTATTTTCATGCCCTCTGTTTGCCTAGCAGATACTTGGTCCTATTGGAAAGGATGTGCTGTCTCCAATTTTTCCAAAATCCTCCTAAAAACTTTGTAGATGAATCCTTATCTATGGATCGATTCCGACAACATCAATCTTTTAAGAGGGACCATCTTCATTGATGCCTTTCCAATGTATGGTGCAAGCTTTTTAATGCCAAACTCTTCTTTTTGAAGAAGTCATTTAGATGGTTGTGTATTAGTGTTTGTGTTGTGAGTTCATTTATGTCAAACGAACGTGGTGGTTTCCTATTGGATTTTGTGTACGAGCTATATTTTGGAGATTTGTCGAGATGGGGTCGTGGCTGGAGAGTTGAAGAAGATGAAGATGAAGACGAAGAAGCAAACTCTTATATCCTTTACAAATTTGTGGTGATTTTTAGTTTGATAAAAGGTGTTAATGTATAATAGAGTTTTCCTTTCTTTGTATTTTATATCAGAAATAGGTTATAAGTTGGGGTCGTGGTGGATGGATTCTTTGTGAAAAGATAATGAAGATCAAAGTTGAGCTTTTCAATGAACTTGTATTCCCTTTTTCCTGGGTCGCGAGGACGCTTCCTTATTAAGTGTGGGGATATGTTGAGTGTTGAAATGACTTGTTTTTTGGCTGATTTTTGTTGTTTTTGAGAGCTGAATGGTTGATTTTATGAGATGATTGGTTGATTAGGAAGTGGTTTGAGAGTGTTTTGGATGATATTGATTGTGTTTTGGAAGTTCATGATGTTTGTTGATGGTTCTGTGATGTTCTGATAGGTTCTGAATGGTTCTGTATACCTTCTGTTTTATTCTGTTTTGGTCTGTTTTGTTCTGATTGTCTTCTGTAAGGAGGGATGGAGTATTGATTGATGAAGAATGAGATATTGTGAAAGCTTATTGAATGTTTTGTGAGAGTTTGAATGGTTTGAGAATGAGTTATGTGGTTTTGATGACCTTCTGTAACCTTCTGTAACCTTCTGTAGGTCTTCTGTAGAGCTTCTGTTTCTGTTCTGCTTCTGTTCTGTTTCTGTTCTGTTCTGTACTGTAACTGTTCTGGTACTGTTCTGTATGCTTCTGTAAGTGTTCTGTGGAATGTATGTGTGAATTTGGAAAAGTTTTCTAGCCTTGGAAAGAGGTGAATACAAGTGCAAAAGAGCTGAAAGAAGTGGAAGAAGTAGCTGCTGAAGACTCAAGTGAAGACTAGAGTGAAGTGACAGTAGTGAGCTGTGAAGAGACACTGTAGTGGCTCTGGTGACCCTTCATATCAGACATACCTCTTGGGAGGGGTATCCACGACCTAAGAGTGATTATTGAGAGTAATTTTGAGAGATTGTAGTGAGGATATGATGTATGATTGATGGAGTGTGAGAGAGAGAGTCAGAGATAGCCAATTCTATTCAAACAGAGTGATTGTATATGAGAGATTGAGAGAGAAGACTATGAAGATATTGAAGATGAATACTATGTGATGTATTTCCATTCAAAGATGGTGTACTTCTTTGTTTTCTTTGTTCTATTGATGGATTTTGTGAAGATGTTGAAGAATATGGTTGGTTCTATTAAAAACCGTGGGAGATCTACATGATGCTGCATGAAGATTTGTTGTGCCTGGTGTTCTTTTCTTCATTGTGACAATATGAAATATGATAAACAAGCTTGTTGATGTTACAAGATAGATTTTCTTGCAAGAGAATTCCCTTTTCCTTGGTGTTCTTCTCGGGGCTCCAAAAAGGCAGTGGTCTTAGTAACCCAATTGTTGCACATAGTCCTTTAGGTGCAGAAGGAAGCACAAGTTCTTTCTCTCTTTCACTAAGTCAACCCACTTCAAGTGGGGGTGTGATTTTATCAGTTCAAACTCCTATTGTTAATCCGATTGTTGTCATGGCACAACCCATTGCGATTCCTGAGGGATGCTGGATTTACCAGCTTTAGGAGTGCCTTTGTCAATTTTTAATGGGTTAGCTGAAGAAGATGTGGAGTTTCACATTTGTGAACTCCAAAGATTAATGTTTAATTACCGCATCCAAGATGAGGGATATCTTATGATGTTCTTTAACATGACATTAAAAGGAAGGGCTGCAGTATGGTATCATAGCATAGAGATTGGAACCATCACTACAATCGACCAATTTTATGCAGCTTTCCGAGGAGAATATGCCCCTGAAAGAGGTGGCCAATACTGGTTGCATGTTTTGAATGTAACACGCCAAGACCCCCATGAGAATGTGAAAGCCTATGCCAAGAAGCTTAAGGAAGTATTTCATAAGTTACAAACTTACATTCCCATTTCGTCGGCTGCCCAATTGCAATACTTCTTGCATGGATTGGATTTCAATATTCAGGTACAATTGAGAAGCATGGCTTTGGCTGATATAGACACCGCCATCACGTGGGCAGAAGGAGTAGAGTCACGATTACAAATGGTCTGCTCCTCTCGAATAAATCTTAATGCGGGTCTAGTACCTGGAGGCAATTTACCATTGATGAATGGAAGTCAAGGGATGCCTATGAATAAGCCTAATGGGAGAGGAAGCATGGTTCAAAATGTACCTTTGCTGCCAGCTCCTCCCAGTGTGACTATGCCTATGGCTAGTCAGTCGGCTGCACCAAATGTTGGAGGCCAAGCTTCGAACCCTAATGTTGTTCCTATGAGTCAACAACCAATGCCTAATCAAATTGTTAGGCCAATGGAACGACGGATAGATGATCAAGGCTATGAGTCGAGTGCCTCTAATGTCCTTGGCGAAGTTAAGGATATGATGAAGCACTACACTGACATGATTTCTGAACAATATCGGCAAATAGCTATTGACGTCAATTTCTTGAAGAAGCAGTAGAATCTGATAGGGAGTCGACGCCTTGAAGAGGGTGGTCCCTCAAGATTCAATTGTAAGTGGTGTGGCGGACAACATTTCCCTAGAAACTGTCCAAATGTCAAATGTGATATTTGTGGGAAGTCGGGCCACTTAGCCGCTACCTATTGGAGTAAGATTAGTTCCCTCCAACAAGGGAGTAAACAGCCAGGTCCAGTTAATCATAGAGTGCAAGGTAGTAACCTCCAGCAAAATGATGGACCAAGACAAATACTGCAAAGGGGAAAGACCACTATAGAGGAGTTGCCACAAGGCAATGGAGTCAGCCTTATTGAGGCTGTACACGTCAATGGCGTTGAAACCTCTAACCTACGAGCCGTGACAAGAGGCCAAAAGGCTAAAGAGGTTGACAAAGATAATGCAAAACCGGTCGAGGAAAACCCTAAGCAAGGGGATAAGGGGACGCAAGTCCTGAATCCCAGCGTCTTACTTGATCGCAAGAACACTATATCGGCAGGGTGTTGATGATATCTATCGCCGATGTGTGATGCATGACGAGGTTCCTTTCATCTTGGAAGAGTGCCACGACTCTGCATGTGGAGGGCACTTCACTGGACGGTTGATGGCACATAAGGCTTTAAGAGGTGGATATTGGTGGCCGTCCATCTTCCAAGATTCCTTTGAGTACGTTAAGAGATGTGATACCTGTCAAAGATATGATAGCAGAGAGAATAAGAAACGCCCACTTACGCCTATTATGGCTATCCTTCCATTTGAGAAGTGGGGCATTGACTTTGTGGGTCCTATCACCCCGTCGTCTACTACCCAGAAGAGGTACATTATAGTAGCAACTGATTATTTCACAAAATGGTCAGAAGCATGGGCAACGAGTCAGGACAATGCAAAAGAGACTGCAAGTTTCCTTTTAGAGCAGTTTATCTACCGTTTCAGCCCATCGAAGGAATTAGTGTCGGACCGTGGAACTCACTTTTTGAATAAAGTGATCAAAAGCCTGACTAAAGCTTGGCAAATCAAGCACAACAAAATGACCCCCTATAATCCACTAGCCAACGGGCAAGTCGAAAGTACTAATAAGTAGCTTGTGGGTATCTTGTCTAAAATAGTCTCGGAGAAGAAACGAGACTGGGACAGGAAGTTGTATGTGGCCGTTTTGGCGTACAATACAATGTTCAAGCGAGCTACCGGCCATACTTTATTTAAATTAGTTTATGGGGAAGAGTGTGTGTTACCCCTGGAAATCAAGTTGCCAACCATATGGTTTGCAATTAACCACTCTTTGGGAGATGAGGATGCACTCTTTGAACGGTTCATGACCATAGCCCACTTGGATGAACTGAAATTGCAGAGCTTATTACACCAGGACGTAGTTAAATGTCGGATGAAGTAGTTGCATGACCTTAAAGCACAGAAGTATATCTTTAAAAAAGGGTAATTAGTTCTGTACTACGATGCGCGTAGGGAGCTATTTCCAGGGAAGCTGGAACCTAGATGGGATGGCCCCTACAAGATTGTCACGATAGGGAAAAATAGGTCTACGGCTCTACTAGCTGATCTGTAGGGGAGTAGAATTTAAAAATAAGGTTAATCTTAATAAGATTAAACCTTATTATTTCTAAGTATGCTAACACGGAAAAATTCATTGCAAGTCCATGCTGGGGCTTATTTGAGACCTGCAAAAGAGCTTAAAGCTGGTTGATGGGGCGGTTAATTCCTTATTTGGAGCACCCATATCTGGAGCAGAGATACCATCAGGGGAAACTTATCTGGTGGAGCAAAGGATACAAAGTGATTAAGCAAGAAGACGGAGCCTCTGTATGGGAGATCAAAGTCTTCTTCCATCACTGCTTACGAATGTTGACAAGTATCCCTGTTAAGTTTAATGAAGAAGGTGGGATGGAGCCGTCAGTTCATCCTCTAAACATGTTAAAATTTGACTATCATAATTACGAATAGAGGAGTTCGTGATGGTAGGGTGTGTAAACCCATTGTGGACGCACACATTATACTTTGACGGAGCGTCCATGGGCCCTAATAAAAAAGGGAGTGTTGGAGTAGTAATCTGAGATCCCTGACATAGAGTTACGATGAAGTTAGCTGCTTATCTCGGGGTAGGATTCACTAACAATATGGCGGAGTATAAAGCCTTGATTATGGGACTGCATATTGCCAAGCAAGGTGGTATTCGGCGGTTGTTAGTAAAAGGGGATTCCCAGTTGATCTTGAATCAGCTAGATGGGACATACACAGTGTGGAATCCCATCCTTTGTATGTATCATCGAACTGCTATGACCCTACTTGAGGAGTTTGAGAGAGTATCTCTTCAGCTGATTCCACGTTACTAGAATCAATTTGAGGATTCAGTGGAAAACCTTGCTTATGAAGAAGACATTTTCTTCAACTGTGGTCCTAGTTTGGATATTGCTATCAATAATGAGACAGGACCCGGTCGCTTGTGGGGGATGTTATCAAAGCATGCAATATATGGCAGGCAATGGTTGATATGGGTGATGCAACGAGTAGTCGAGACCCATCTACCATTGTTATCCTAGACCCATAGGCTGATTAGACAACATGTTATGCGCACACCTCTTGCTATATATGCAAGAGGGTTGGGTCATTATCTTATGCATTTAGCTTAGGGCTATGAGCCCTATTTTTTCCCCTTGGAAAGGAGCATATTATTGTATATCTGTACTATTTCGGGGAGGGATGTGTAGGTGCTATTCTGTTTTATTTCATTAGGCCAAAAGGGCCAGTTTTGCGAGGTTTTAGTGTTTTATTTTATTAGCCCAAGAGGGTCGATCGGTTTTTGTAGTGAAATGCTTTATTTCATTAGGCCAAGAGGGCTAGTTGTCTATTTAGTAGGTGCGGTTAATGGTTTCTTGTTTTAGTTCTGTGCTAGACAGGTTTAAAGGAGAGCTTGGAAGGAGCCTATGACGGTGGAGACTTCTTGTGGCCATATCCAGGTGATATCTCTCCTTTATGAGTACCGTGTTTTTATGCTATTTTTGTCTGTGTACTTGTAGGGGATTTTCTTTTCTTGTTGGGGATCGGAGTCCAAGGCATGAAGTCCCAAGTTTAGGTTAGGTATGTCAGGGGGAGGTTTGAGTAGTCATTGCCTCCTGTTAAGACAATGCCAGGCATCAAAAGACCTATTTCAGTAAAGTAGTCCTAGTGACCTTGTTCTGCTAGCCTGCTAGGCAGCCGTTCTAGGAGTTCTTGCGTAGTTGTGAGGCAATTAGAGAAGCTTGTCAAAGAAAAATGATGATGATCGAGATGGAAAAAAACGTGGATATCTCGAAGGAAATAAATATATACAAAGGTGTGTAAAAAGGGGTTCTAACCCCTATAAAAATAGAAACGAAAAGAAAGGAAAATTTATAAGCAGTTACTCATTACCTTTCGAAGGCCTGGTAGGTTCCTGGGGACGAGTCAGACCCGGGGCCGAGACCTTGTCTTCCTAGAGGTGGCGTCTAGCTAGAAAAGAAGAAAGTAAGGAAGGTTGGAGAGAAAATAAAAGTGAGCATCAGAAAAGGATTAAGTGTCGCCCCACAAGGGATTGGTAGGTTCTTGGGTACTGAGACAGGACCTGAGGCCGATGCCCTGTTCTCCTTGGGTCACTACGCTCAGCTCCCTCCTTTTTACATGCCCAAGTATGGGGGAATAAAGACCTAAAAGAAAAAATGTGCTAAAAGAAAATACTTCTTGATCAGGCTATATGAGTCCTCACCTAGTAGGAGCTCCTAGTTGTGTTGTCCTTAGTTAGGTAGGTAGTTCAGACCACCACTTAGGGCGACCTCTTTGAAAGTTTTTTTTAGTTTGGCCGTGTTGGAACAATCGGTTAGTGACTAGCTTCAGCTCTTCTATCAGATTATGCTAGGCCTACTCCTTGTGGATTTCATGCCTTAGTTTTGTCAAGGGGTAGGGTGAGCATTGTGCTGTGTTTTAGTATGTCTCTATTTTGTATCTGCTTGATGCTTCCTTTGGTTGTTTTGTGTAGATCTATTGTGGGATTCGACGGGCTGAGTCGCCCTATCCCGTGGTCGCCAATGAGAGCATATTTTTGAGCCCGGGACGTGCCTAAAATTTACCAAAAAATCTGGAATTTAGGGAAAAAATATTCGACATTGAAGGCGGCGGCTGCAGCTAGGACGATTTTAAGCACCAAGTGAAAGACGGCTTTTAAAAGGCGCCCGAGCAACACTTGTGGATTTTTGATAATTTTTCTGACTACTGTATGGGATGTCAAGAGTTGCTAATCAGTGCGGGATGCCGAGATGGACGCGCAGGATTTTTCAGAGGTTGAAAGGGAGTTCAGACGAGGAAGAGGCCAAAAATTGGCCAAGATATAAAAAGGTGGACCAAAACTTGGACCAAAGGGGGGGTGCTCTTTGGGACCTTTAATCCCCCTCCCTCATTTTTGAAGAAAAAAATGTGGAGAAAGCATGAAGAAGATGGCATGAACAGGCGTCGAAAAATGCGCCCCCCCTCCCCCCCCCCCCCCCCCAAATCATGATTGGAGGCTGCAAAGAAGCCATGGAACAGATGATACCCGGCAACTTCTCCCTCTTGCCTAATTCTATCACCAGTCTTCGCGTGAGATATGGCTGTGTGGATGAAGAGATCAGAATCTAGTCTTTCTCTCTCCTCCTTCTCTCTCCCCTCTATGGGTTGTTCATGTGCACCATCTTGAAGGAGGAACCGAAAAGGGAGAATGAAGGAAATGGTGATGAAGATGGATGGAGATGCTGAAGATTGAAGTGCAGCATTGGATTGAGAGCAATGGAGGCTCCGTCTGCTGGTTATGCAGTCATTTAAGGCATCTCGGGTTACGTAAAAACATGATATGACCATTTTTATAAAGGAAAATGAAGTTTTTTGATAGTTTATGATGATAATTATGTTCTTATTGGATGAAAATTTGTTTGAGTGCTGGTTGCATCATGATTAATTGCTGTGTATCATAAAATTTTGATTTTGCAATGATTTGCATGCTCTATTTAATTTCTGAAAATCCGAAATGCGATTTTTAAGCGGTAAAATGGTAGTTTTTCCGTTTCGGGTGGGTAAAAGGTGTTCCCATGGGGGAAAATGGAAGACAAATTGAATGTCAATATGTGAAGCGATTGGAACAAGAAAAATCAGAAAATAGCATATTTTATTGCCAAAAAAATCAAGAAAATGAAAAAAATAAGAGAAAAAAAATGAAATACAGCTTACAAAAATAAGGAAAAATATAATGATTGTTTGTGGATGTATGGTAGTGGCAAAGCATGAGGTTTAGCCTCAGTTTGCCCTATCTCTTTGTCAAAGTTTGTGATTTATCGCTTTTTATACATCAAAACATGACAAAATGAACCTCTACACCTATGCAACGAAAGCAATACCTAAACGTAGGGGGTTGGGATGTTTGAATGGTGTGATTTGTGTGCTGATTGTTGCTGATTTTCTGATGTATATCATGATATAGAGTTCATTGTATTTTAATTAAGAGGATAGTAGCACGGGTGTTGTCTCGGTGCTATCTTTATATCGCCGCAGCGGGTTAGTGAACGAGCGTTGGAAAGCCTGGTTATGCACTAGGTGTTTCTGATTTTAAATTATGTTTGAGCACATTAGGATCATCCACTTTTGCATGTGCATGTCGATCATGGTATCAGAATACGAAAGACTGGATGCATATCACCTATTTTCAATGACAATGACCCACGCTTGAGTGTGGAAAGGCATCCTAAGCCGTAGGATAGACGTTCGTTTCTTGGGGGATTATTTGGTAAGGACACATGGTATCTCCTGGAATACTTTTAAAATGAAAGAGTGGAGTTTGTTCATTTGTTCTATATGTTGAGCAGTGCATCAAGGGGCCAATCCCTACGATGTAGGAGAGGTGTAGTGGGGTCACGGTGATTCCACCGAGAGGTTGCCTCCCATGTATGTGATTATCGTGGCATTTATTGCCAATATGTATGGATTCTCCCTCTGTGGAGTTTATAGAAAGGGAAACGTTGGACTACAAAACTATTAATGCATAGATTAGGCTTCAGTCCTTTAGCAGCAGATAGACACTCCTGGCCCGCGAGGCCATGAGGGTGTGTTTATCTGTTATGAGTATGAGGTCCGGCTAGTGCCATAGCCAGTGCCGGCCCATTTGAGGTCCCATCACAAATTGCTTGAGTAGTCGTTGTACTAAGAGCTCAACCTTCCACTTGATTTGTGAGGTCTTCTTGTGCAAGCACAAGATATCTTATATTCCATAAACTTGTAGGTATGGTAACCAAATCAACTACCCATTTGTAATGCATAGACAATGGATAGGTCGATTGGAACCCATCTCTATGCTTTACCATGGAATACATCTGACAGTCTCACTGAATACTTCCACATAATGTTCCACATCTTTATACATGTTCTGCCACTAATACTTCTCTTTGATCTTGGCAAATGTGCCCCAAAGTCCTCTATGCCCAACCCATAAACTTTCATGAAACTCTTGCATCACTTGTTGTTGAGAAGCCCTATCTCCCAATACATGTATTGGAGCTCCTTTATTTTTCTTTGCATGCTTTCATAAATATCCATTTTTCAAGAAAATCCATAAGCTTTATCCTTTTGAATTCAGCTTTAGACCACTCAGCCTTCTTTGGAATGAGGCTGACATATTGACCTATTTTTAGCCAATCATCCTCATACGACTCTTCCAAAATTTGTATTCTCACTGAAGCATAACACTGATGATACTTTCTCTCTATTGCCCATCTCTTCTCCATGGTTGTAAGTTCTTTTCTTACTGTTTAAATCCCTATTATAATAGTTGTACTTGCTGTATTTGCTATTATGACAGCTGACCTATATAAATGATAGTTGTACTTGTTGTTTTCAAATCTATATATGCAGTAACAATACCTACATACTCATTCCCTGCTGTCATAAAGTTTTTTTCAGTACCTATCACATTCATCCTCTTCATCTTCAAACCTTTCTCGTAAAAGCATGTCAGCCAACCACGAGGTTCTCTCTACCTGCAATATGCTGAAAATTAGGGTTAAGTGACATTATATATGCAATCCACCATAACATGGCAATATCGGGAGTTGAGCAATTTACTATCATGCCCATTTGAGGTAAACAATCAGTCTCTACCACTACATGAGCTCCCATAAAATACTCCCTATCTCACTTAAGGGCTGTCACTACACCCTAAGCTCTCTCTTGACTTGAGAATACTGCCATTGCCATTCATTGAGGAACTTTGCTCCAAACGAATGGCATACGTATTCCCATCAGCATCATCCTGACCCACTGCCCGACCAATGCCAATTGGGCTTGTATCCATGGTGAGAATAATAGGCTGCCCATTCTCATAATTTTCTCTCTCTAGTGTTGGGACTGAAATCAATAAGCTCTTTAACTTTTGAACTGCCTTCATATGCTATTTGCCCCACCAAAACTTTTGCCTTTTTTTCAAGAGCTGATATAGACTTTCAGCCACATGAGAAAAATGCAAAATCCATATCAAATAAAAGACACATGCACCAAAAATCTTCTCACTGCGGATACATTCAAACATGTCTCGTGCATCCTACTTATGGCATTAATCGTTAATGGTGAGGGATTTCTCCCATATGGTCCACACATGTGCCCAACAACTAATATTTCCTCCACTCCAAAAATCAAAATTTCTCCTGACAGAGTCAACTGAACTTCTTCAAGATGGCTCAAAATCCTATCACAATCAACAATATGATCAACCGCAAATATTCTACATCCATGCTCATTCAACTCTTCATTCTTCTCATAGGGTAAGGTCAATTGAGGAATATACTCCCTCAAAACTTTATGCATAACATTCATTAACTGTGCCACTAAATTGGTTGCTCCCTATGGAAGCGTACACATCTTGACCAATCCAAGCGTTGTCTTTGTGGTAGTGATATCTCGACTTTCCAATGCAAGTTGGAACTGATCATATCTAGAATATAAATCACCCATAGAGTAAATTGCCTTGCCTACAAATGCTTCTGCAAATTTATCCACTATTAGGCCTGATCCAACATTCCTTATGGTGACCTTAATAACTGGTTGTAAATCTTGTATAAACCTCAAAGCAACATTCTTCTTTGGAATAGTAAACTACTGATTTGAATATGGAGCTGAAGAACGCTCCAAAATCTGCATTCTGATCTTCTCGTTCAAAAGCTCAAGTAGCTTAGGAAAATATGCCCAAGGCACTTGAATAGGCTTTAAATTCCATGGCATATGAGGTACTGTAAAGATTACCATAGGTGCAACTATGGTTGAATAAACACATCAAATTTCATCCGGATGAAACGCAAAGGTTTTTCCATGCCTTGTCAACATCTGCAAGAAACAAGCTCTTTCCGTAGGAAAAATGAAGCTTGTATCACCAATTTTCAGCTCTTGTAAAGTTTCAACTGTAAATCTATGTCCTACTCCATGTGGATCCCGTAAACTAGGCAGTTGAGTCAAATTTTTAGCCAACCCATCATTTTTAGGCAGTAAAGGCAAAGCCACAGGCTTAACCTTTTTTGCAACTATTTTGTACTTTGTATCCACCCTTGCTTCAGCCTTGTTTTGCAGCCCATAACATTCATGCTTAGCAAACTCTTGAATAATATCATACATCCCTAAAGTGTCAACATAAATAACCTCTTTTTTGCCTTGTTTTTTACATTAATTGCTGTAGAAATTTCAGCCATTTTATCAACATCAACCAGTCCTAAAATACCTTCATTTGCAGCCATCAAACCATATGTCTTTAGCTCTTTTTCAGTCCATCCTACATATTTATTTTTAGCCCTGCACATGGTTGAAATAATCTTAAAACTACCAAGACTACATGCTGTCCATTCCTGCAATCCAAACACAAACACAATTTTCCTCTTTCTTGGAGGCATAATTATCTTCCTAGAGGCACTACCATAGCCTCCACTTATAGTAGTGCTATCTAAAAACCCTTAAACTCTCATACATTAGGTGGCATGGAATTATCCCACAGCCTAATCCAATTGTGAGGATGATTCACACAAACAATGAGAAACTCTACTACCTTTGTATTGTCTTTACTTTGAACATGAGCATATGAAGAATCATCATCCAAGGCTTTTGTTTCTAGCCTTGATTCCAAAATATAGGGCTTCCCCAAAATCACCATATAACTACATAAATCCTGCACAAAAAAAATGATATTCATCCCTAACATCTCCAATAGTCACGGGTATGTTTAGATAAGCTCCATAAAGATCCCTTTGATGAATTGTTTACTGTCCGCATGCGCCATCCTGGATCTACATCAATTGTCCAACCTCCATTCTCATATAAGATACGTGACATAACATTGATTTCAAAACCATGATCTAAGAGAGCTATCCAATGCCTCTCTCTTTGTCCCACTTTAACAATTGTCTCTGTTGTAGCACGAGCCCAATGCGTCCGTGAATAATGACTGCTTGAAATAAAATGAGCATCTTCTTCTTCATGTACTTGTTGATAGACATCTCATTTTTCATAGCCTTTTGTTATGCTTATTGCTACGCACAAGACCAATTTCAACCCACAAGCTTGCTGTTTACACTCCCATTTAACCCATTTTCAACATCAATGTGTTCCATATCTGCATACATGCATTGTCATATTCCCTTCAAAGTTGTTTCTCTATGTCTTTGTGAGCCTGCATTAATGCTTGCAAAAATTCACCATCAAACTATCTTTTTCGTTTCAACATATCAATGATTACATCATGAAATTCACGCTTCGCTATTCCAAGAACTTTGTCAAGTGTGAATTCCACTCTACTGCCAAGTATGTAATCTTCTCGAACCTTTTAAGCTTCGTGACAGTCTCAAGATCTGATTGTAACATGTAATCGTGCTGCTTGCACCTTTTCTTCCTGTCTTGTTTCTTCTCTTGAGATGCATCCTCCATAACATGCTTAGGTATGGCTTTTTCAGCTTCTTTCAGTTGCTCCATTTTACTTCGTATTATGCTTTTTCAGCCTCTTCTCTTTTCTTCCACAAGAGCTTCTTGATTATGAACCTTAGCCAAATAAGCATAGGCTGAAAATGAATCCATTGGTGCACTCAATCCTATTCTTCCTCTTACACTATGACTTGCATCAACTAATTCAAACTTTACTATTTTGCCTTTTTCCATGCAATCTAATGCTTGCATCTAAACATGAGATTTTGCTTTAGCCATGCCTCCTTTACGAGCTTCTTTGGTCCTTTCAATTCTCAACACATATGTGGCTGCATCTATGGCAACAAATGCTCTCCTTTTTTCCATCTCTTCCAACCACTTCTGAATGCCACCATTTCCAAAATTTGTCTCTATTGGAAGACTAGTTCCTGCTACATGTATTTTGCCATCTTTCCAAAGGACTAACCTTTTCACTTTCACTTCATGGTAGGCTGTATAGTCTCGCTTTTCATGCTGTAAACTGTCACACCAAATGCATCTCCTCTTGTATCCTTCTTTGTATGGTCTTTAGGTTGTTGCTTGACCCTTCTTTTCTACCTTAACATCCAAATTTTTGACCTTTGCATAGATTTATGTCAAATTGAGTCTCAAATCATGCATGCCTTTGATTAATTCATCCATAGCATCACCATTAAGAGCCGAACCAATAGGTATAGCCGGTTGTTTTGCCATAGCCACAGGTGTATTGACTGCAGTTTCAGCCCCTTCTGAGCACTGACAGGTTGGTGTCAGTACCCCATCTTAATTTCATCCGCTCTCTCTTTACCAACATATGCACTACCTCAATTACATTAGCCAAATCTGATTTCAGCCCGTTTCAAAAGAGGTATCTTCTAAACAATCAGTCAGCTTCTCCTACAAGTCAAGATTTGTAGCCTTTAGAAACAAATCAATTTTCTAACTCTCCAATGATTGCTACTTATTGGCATCCAACTGCACATACCAACTTTCAAATTCTCGGAGCAAAGTTGTAGCAGCCAACCCTTTATTGGGCTTTTCAATCCAATATGTAAATGTCTTTTTAGTTACCAATCTTGCATCTTCCAAGAAAAACTCTTCTCTCAAAGCTTTCTTAAAAGAAGCCCAATCAACATCTCTTCTATGTAACTAATCAATCCAATCATGCAATGCATACATGGCCAAACGAGAGAAACATCAACTCCATGCGTATTGCGGTACCCCATGAAACAACATCTTTTCTTCATACAATCCGATGAAGGCTGAAACATTCTGACCCTTAAATTGCTTCAATTCCTGTCCCACTACCTGCAATGCATTCACATCTAAGAAATCAATTCTTTCTACTTTTTGCCAAGTTTTCATATGCTCTTGTAACAAAATCTGTTGTGCTGTTGTTGTTACTGCAACAAATCAAACATTTGTTGTAAAGCATCATCACCACTTGAACTTGTAGAATTCCCCATCTTTACACATCTACTTTTTTGCCAACTTTCACGTTAGGTTTACCACTATTAGAGTGTTTGGGTTGAAAGTCTAGCACGGGAGTAAGAGACAATTGGGTGAAGGGAGATTCAAGGAGAGTAGTAGATGGAAGAGAAGGGGTTTAAAGAAATAAAAGATGTAGAAGAATACTCATAGAGGTGAGCCTCCCAATTTATTTCTGTATCCTAAGAAGATAAATCTCTTGTAGAACAAAAACATGCATAAAACAGTAGCTTCCTCTCTACTGCTCAGATTGCCAATCTGATACTTCTATTGGCTCCGAAAGGGGGTTAAAATACCAGAACATCTAGTCAAATTCTGTTTGATCACTCCTTCTTCTCCCAATTTGGAGTGCTGTTTGCTGCCTATAAACTGCGATCATGCGACATGCGCGGTTTCGCTAATCCTTATTTTTGAATAAAATCCCCAAAAATGGCTGAAATCTACTTATTTTTTTTTACATGTCATCCTATTCTAGAAGTTGTTTATAGATTTTGGATATTTACAAGAAATAATATCCAAAATATAAAAAAAAGCTAAAATTTTCAAAAAATCTAGTATTTTAAAACCATCCACACTACTACTATGGACACTGACACTAATGACTAATATGGAATTGACTCTCTAGATCAATAAGAAAGTCAAATGATGATGCACTCTAGAGTTTTTTACATTGCGTCTGCATAGTGGCACGACAATGTAACTAGATATATGCTAGCTATGGCGGATAGAGGTTATCAACATAAAACATGATTGAGATAAAGAATTGTAACTCAAGTGAATTAGGTTCCGAGATAGATTAGCTTGGACTCATAAACACAATCTTGAGTGACTCAAATTGAAAGTAGCATTACCTTGAAATGAGTGTTAAGTACATGCTTATATAACTTTTGGGTAGTACCACTATTCTTCTTTGTGCTTATGGGATTTTGAACATCTCTTCCTAGAGCTTCTAGAGATTACATCTTTGTCATATCTCTCATACAAAGCCACTTATGAGCAAGCCTCTATATCACGCATCATTTGCTATTCTCAACACCCCCCCTCAAATGATGAGTTCAAACACCTGCTAGCATTTCCCCCCCTACATGTGGACATGGACCAAGAGACTATCTCTTTGGCAACCTTAGTTAGGTCAAGCTTGAAACTTTACATTTTTGGTAGGGGTTGTTACATCCACTATGGGAAGAAAATCCACTAAGGGAATTCAAGATCCACTATGGGAAAGATCCACTTTGGGAAAACATGATCCATGATGGAAAATTTTTGCAAAACATTTTGTTTATAGCAGCAAAAAGTATATTCTTCTTCATGCTTCTTTGTGGCATTCTTCACTTTTCTTGATCTTATTGGTCTTCTATTTCAATATTCGATCTTTGTTGGTCTTGATCTTATGCTCTTTATCTTTGACTTCTTGATTATCTTGTGCTCCAGTCTTCTTGACACAGTCTTTTTGCTCAATGCTTTTTGTTTCTAGTCTGACTTGAAAGGCTTAAGCCATTAAACTCAATCCAAGTGTTCACAATTTTGAAGCTTTTGGAAAAAATGTCAGGGGTGAACTTTTGTGTGGCACTTATGTTGCCCTTGATTTTCATTTTGGCTTTGATAAATGCCATCTTCCCACTCATTTTTTCAATGGCCATAGAAATAAAGTCATCATCAACAAAGGAAAAAAAACATCAGGAGAATAGCCCTGACATTGCATTTGTTCTAAATGACTGAGAGCTTCACGACCATGCCCATGCTAGGTATATCCTGCGATTTGTAGTATTGATAGCTTCATCCAAGGTAAGGAAGGAAGTCTGCAGGGAGGCGATTTTGATGAGAACATCAATAGCTCTAATGAAGGAGGATCTACATAGCTAGATTTGGTGTCCACATGTGAAATCATTTTTGGTCTCTCGGCTTTTGTGAAATACTTGAATTTTGGAAGCTTGATAGTAGCTACACTGTCCTACTTAGCCCTAACTTTGACAGATGCAGAGTCAACATTTTTGAGGACAATATGCTTGATGATTTCACCAGCCAAGTACTTGGCCTGAGTAAGGGAAAAATTTGAAGCTTTGAGGGAGTCTCCCATGGTTTCCTTTGCTTGGATGATCTGTTTCACGATTTGCTGTTGAAACTAGATAGGGCATTGCTCTTCTCCTTGAGGAGCTAGTGGCCTTTGGTGCCACCGATCAGACGACAAACCTTCACCACTCCTAGGACCATTATAGTGGGAACAACATTTAGAAACTGACAATGTCCCAACATGTCTGATAATCTTCTGTCTTCTAGATAGATAGTAAGTAGCTTGGAGAAAGGTCAATGAAGAAGGGGAGACAAGAGACTTGCTGATGCTTGCTTAAAGCTTTCTATGTGTTTCAAAGAAGATGGGAGCGGAGCTTGATGGATTTTAAGTGAAGAGAAGGACAAGAAGGATATGAGATGAAGAATAAGCCTAAGGTATGCATATGGAAAAGGGCCTTAAGGTAGGTTCAACTCCTACTATCCATTCATCATAAAACAAGACTAAAGAAGGACTCTACTCTAATGAAGCTAGTCATAGCTCACCATGGCTCTGATATCATGTTGAGAAACATGGATCTAGAGCTATGCTAGCTATGGCAGACCAAGGTTATAAACATAAAACATGATTGAGATAAAGAATTGTAACTCAAATGAATTAGGTTCCAAGATAGATTAGCTTGGACTCATAAATAAAATCTTGAGTGACTCAAACTAAAAGTACCATTACCTTGAAATGAGTGTCAAGTACATGCTTATATAGCTTTTGGGTAGTACCATTGTTCTTCTCTGTGTGCTTATGGGATTTCGGACATCTCTTCCTAGAGCTTCTAGAGCATACATCTTTGTCATATCTCTCATACAAAGCCACTTATGGGCAAGCCTCTATATTAGGCATCATTTGATATTCTCAAGACTTTGAACACATATTATATATATGATTTTATATAGGTGCATGCCACGAGATTACTCATCAATTTACTATCTCCTTTATCTTATGTAGATGATGATGGCCTCCCTATTGCTATCATTAGTCCTTCTTCACCATAAGATTAAAAAAAAAAACTTCCCTTGAATACCCTTAGAGCCATTAGTTACACACCTCTTTGATTATATTTAGCTCTTGGATATAGTCGATGGTGATGATATTCATATGTTCCTTCCTTTCATTATGCCATATCTCAGCCTATTCTCCTTGACTTTCCCTTTGCATGGTCTCTCCTTGGAAAATTGTGTTTTTAAGCCCCCCAGCAGGCTTCATCAAAGCGACTCCTTTTCCCTCGTGCATGGTGGCCTCCTTTTTTGCTTTATATCCCCCCCCTTCCCCCTTCCCCCTTCATATCCATTCCCCATTATCTCAAATCACTCAATCCATCACTCAAGGTAGTCAAAAGCATGCTACAATAAAGCTTCTAGCTTAAGCCAAAGAGACCCTAATGCACCCTAAGCATTAAGGTACTTATAGAACCTAATCCATAGGTTGATCACCAATCTTTGACCTTCCTATGAATTGTATTATGAAATGCACTATAGTTTTTTGTTGAGCAAGGTCTTTAAGCTTTGTTGTAGTTATTATTGACACTTGGACACCCTACTCTCCACATCCAACACAACTATAGCATCACTCAAAGCATCTAGAACTTTAACATCTTGAACCATCATATCTTTTAAATTCCTTTTCAAAGCATAGGGAGAGATCATACTTACATCTGAAAAAGCATGTCTAACATTCACAAGCTATAGCATTAGTCCCACCATCATCTATATGCAATTTCTTTAGCTTGAGGATCTCCTCAAAGAGAGCAAGTATATCATGCACATGCATTGCCACAACATCAGTAGTAGTTTGTATCACTCTAACATGTGCATGTAACAACTCTTCAGTCTTTAGTCGATCCCTTTCATCAATAATGAATGTGCATAATGTGCATTCTCATAAGCAATCATAGTCAATACATCTCTTTTAGCACTATGTGTAGACACTATGTCTCATTAGCAACTCTTGTCTTCACTGCATCAACTTCAGGATCTACCAATGTATCCTCTGCATGACTAGACAAAGCCTTAGTAGAGAGCATTGTAGTGTCATAAATATCCTTCAACTTCTCTATCAAAGCATCTAGTGGCAATTATTTGATCTCTAGTTGATCCTCTTCATCATATAATGCATGTGCATCATGTGTATCCTCATGATAGACAATCACAATCAATACATCTCTTTTTCAGCACTGTCTGTGCTGGTGCTATGCCTATATCGGTAAATCTTGTCACTGCATCAACTTTAGGCTCTACCAATGTATCCCCTACATGACTAAACAAAGTCTCAGTAGAGAGCATTGTAGTATAAAAAATATACTCTGTCTCCTTTACCAAAGCATTTGTGGAAGAAAATCTAAACCAATAAACAAGTCAGTAGGAGGTAAGTCATTTACACTAACCATATTTTCCACATTTCCTAAAGCACTATTTGCCTCTTGATCTAGTGCATAAATCTCTAATTTTAGAGATGCTTAAGTCCTTTCCAAGTTGCACCATGCATCCACTATATGTCCTCAACTTGGGTCTTAAGGTTGTTTTGCATACATTGATTAAAGTAGACAAGCCTTTGATTCTCAGGAATATTGTAGTAGAATTTCATACACCTATCAAAACCTTTGAGATAGATCGTTACATCTCTCATATCAAAGAGACCCATTTCTTGGATGTTCCACTCAAGCCAAGAAAACATGAAATCTTTTACATGCATCAAACCTTAGTGGACAGACCAAGATGCATAGGGTCTATCCTTAGACAGAAAAAGGGGGTAATTTATGGTGTGATACCCATGCTTTTTGGGAAAAAGAAAATAAAGTGAAGGGAGGAAAGGGACAATTTTTTTTTGCTTTTTGCACTTGTTTGGATATCAATAGATGTGGATTAGAGAAGACCTTACATGCCTTGGAATGCTTGTGCTTCTAATTGGTGCAAAAAGCAAAGGAAAGTTGCATACTTCATGCATGATAGAGGGGAGAAAACCCTAGAGTCTTTGCAAGGCCAATGTATTTGAAGGTTTATTATCGTAAACATTGGAAAATAGGGTAATATTGCTGTTACACATGATCTCTTACTGTTATTTTCTCATGGATGCCTTGTTTCAAGAAGATAAAGTGGATTGTTTTAAAATCTTCTTGTATATGTGCTATCTTGAAGATAAAAGAAAGGATTTGGAAATGTTTATCCAAAGAGAGTTGTGGGGAGTGATTATAGCCTTGAGATACAATAAATAGTATTTTTTTGGGACTCTATTTATTATAGAGATTGATTGCTTACTACTTCTTGGTATGATCACTAGTTGTTCCACTCTTGACATTGCTATGCTTTGGTGGATTGCTTACATTAATTCCTTGAATTTGAAATTTTGACATATAGTTGGTAAATAGAACCCAGTGGCTCATATTATTTCAAGAGTGAGATATGAAGATGAAGAAGACATGATTGTAGATAATGAAGAAGTTGAAAGAGTAGGGATAGCATTTGACCATGTATATTATGTCTGTCTCTTTAGTGGGACTTTTTCAAATGAGTTTTGTGAGGGTGAATGGATGCAAATTGAATAATACTTGAGCACTTTGAAAAAATGGGAAGGGTAGATATATTTAGTGTTTAAAAATATTAGAAGGAAAACATATGGATATTTCTTAATGAATGGCTTTCTATGGAAGCACCCAAAGCATACAAGAGGTGCCTAAAGCCCCATTGTGAGTTGTATGTGACAAAGATACTTAGCTATAAATTATGAAGGAGTTTTGTGCAAGCTTATGGGTTGGCCATTGAGGATTTTAGGCAACATTTGAGAATATAAAAGAGAGATATTGGTGGAAAGGCATGTATAGGGATGTCTTGTAGTTTGTGGAGACTTGCTCTACTTTTAGATGTACTTTTCTATAAGATACTATGATGGTTTATATTTGATTTACCTACTCTCTATATTTTACAAGTGGGTTGTGGACTTAATGATCATGCATGTAGGTTTACGACAGGTAAGGTACATTATCTACTCTCTATATTTTACAAGTGGGTTGTGGATTTAATGATCATGCAAGTAGGTTTATGGCAGAGGAGGTACATTATACTTGCATAGGAAGATCTCACAACCTAAGTTGAAGGCCGAGCCTTGAGGACAAAGGCTACTAGTATTGCATGCATATTTCTACAAGAACATGTAATATGCCCGTATGGACATGGGCATGTTCTATAGTATCTCTAACTTCATGGATAATCAACATGGATACAGTAGAAGCATGGACTTTGTCTAAGAGTCGTGGAAGTAGGAGATTTTGTGCTCGTATATATGATAGTAGCATGGATAATCAACATAGCATCATAAGGGAGGTTTCAAAGAGATGGTTTAGACCTTACATTGTGAGTCATGCATATAAAAATGCTACCTATTCTCTTTGCAAGCTTGATGGGATGAAATTGAAATTTCCTATAGCTAGAAAGCTAATCAAGAGAAGGAATTCTACCACCTATGAAGAGGACAAGCATGACATTGAGACTACTCATGAAAACATTGAAGAGGAAGACAAGGATGACAATGAAGATGAAGAAGACCATCTTGAGCTGGTTGAAGACTAAGAGATGTGGCACATACTAGAGGATGTGTAGGTTTAGAGGGGGTGGATGTTGTGTAACTATAGTTTTAGTGGAGGAAATCATTGGAAAGGTCCATCAACACCAATGTTTCACTTGTATGTATATGATACACTAGCTGCCTGTCTTCATGAATTGTTAAGCCAAATAGATAATGTGATAGTGAGTCTTTGCCAAGTGTCCAACATGCCAAGAAAAGATGAAGGTTTCTATAGGTCTCAAACCTTAGTGAACAAAACAAGATGCATAGTGTCTATCCAAAAAGGGGACACTTTATGGTGATACCCATGCTTTTTGGGCAAAAGGTAATCATTTGAGGGGAGGAAAAGAGAAGTGATTTTTTGCATTTTCACATTCTTGGATAATAATAAATGTGGATTAGAGAAGAGTTTATATGTTTTTGGATAGTCATTCTTGCATACTGGATGCATGATGGAGGGGAGCAAACCCTAAAATGTTTACAAGGCTAATGTATATGAAAGGTATTGGTGTAAACATAGGGAAACAAAAAAACATTGTTGCTATACCTGATCTCTTATTTGCTACATGCTTATGGAAGACTTGTTTTGAGAAGATAAAGTGGATTGTTTTGAAGTCATCTTATATGTATGTTGTCCTAAAGATAAGAGCAAGGATTAGAAAAGTTTTAGTAGGATAATCTTGATCTTATGCAGGGGTTTTTGTATATACATTTGTTGTTAATAGGACAAGATTGTTACACATGGAATTTTGTATGTATATGGATTGTTATAGAATAGGACTATTCTAAGTATCGTTCTTGAAGCATAAAACAATTGTATGTTGCCTACTCATAATTATAATCATGTATATGGCTTTCCATTGATATTGGCCATATCCATGATGAAATAGGGACCCCATAACTAATATATATGCTAGTTATGATTCAGATTTATGAATATTGGATGCTTCTATGAAATATAGCTTGGTTTGAGCCCTACCTCTTGAATCCATGTCTCATAACTATCATTTGTTGCCTTCTTTATTACAAGTCTAAAACTTGTTTCTCTGTATTCTAACTCTATTTACATGAGTCCCTTTGAGTTTTGTCCATACACAGAGAATTCCTTAACAACATTCTCATTATAATACTTTTGAGTATTCTTAATGATTAATTTTTGAGATTAGGCTATTCACTTCACAATTATCACTTTGTGCTATTAGAAAATGATTTAGTTTATTTGTTAGTTCTCTTGCTAAGTTGTACTTGTGAATGATCTAATTGATGTGCATACATGTGATGTATCTAGCAGAGATATTTATTTAGTGAGTTTTAATTGGAAAATGATTCTTTATTTTATTAGTTTTCCAATGAGGATGGCTATTGTGTTGAATACTTGACTTAATTAAGCATTAACTATTTGTCAACTTTAGATATTTTATTTTTTATTTGAATATTCATATTTACCTACCAGTAATTATTAAAAGAAATTGGAAATTACCATAGCCATTGCATGAGATATAACTTTGTGCAAAGACTAATTGTAAAGGGCTTGCTTTGAGTGAAATGTCTAATACATTTTAAATATATGTACAAAGGAGAGCCCTCTATATGCATGGGGGAAATATTGTACCTAAGCTTGTGTTGTGCTAACCTTTTCTTTTCATGTTAAGTTTATTTTGCTTTAGTTTTCAATTTAGAGAGAGAGAGAGAGAGAGAGAGAGAGAGAGAGAGAGAGAGAGAGAGAGAGAGAGAGAGAGAGAGAGAGAGAGAGAGAGAGAGAGAGAGAGAGAGAGAGAGAGAGAGAGAGAGAGAGAGAGAGAGAGAGAGAGAGAGAGAGAGAGAGAGAGAGAGAGAGAGAGAGAGAGCGAGAGAGGGAGGGAGGGAGGGAGGGAGGGAGGGAGGGAGGGAGGGAGGGAGGGAGGGAGGGAGGGAGGGAGGGAGGGAGGGAGGGAGGGAGGGAGGGAGAGAGAGAGAGAGAGAGAGAGAGAGAGAGAGAGAGAGATGCTTGCTACGTGCACATTTTTCATTTGTTGTGTGTATTCTCAATGTTAAAGTTGAGATAATCTCTTGGGCTTCCAATTGCTTGGCATCTTGCACAAAGACTGAGAGTAATTAGGTCTATAGTGCAAGTCTCTATAAGTAGAAACCACAATTATGTTTCTCATGTTTTGGAATCCTCAATCCCACTTTTCAATTGCTTCAATTGGTTCAAATTCCTACTCTCCTATTTTGGGTGATGACATCATGTCTATGTAGGCTGGAAAGGGGCGCCATTGTTTTCTTTGGGAGATCTTAGATTATCTTAAAGAACTAGCACTTCAAAGAAATAAGCTCATATCTCTAATGCTTACTTAATAAGCTTATAATTTTTCAAGCCAATTGTGGATTTTATATGTTTGCTCGATGTAGATTTTTCTCATCATCCCCCTTCCTAAATATATTTTTAATAATATATTTAACCTCTTACAACTCATCTAAGTATTATTCACATTCAAAAGAGTAAAAGCCTAATTCTTTCAAAAGATTCATGCTATGTGGACCTCTAAATCAATTCATCATTTTCCAAGTTGAAATAATTGCTATTCTTAGTCCTTCCAAATATATTTTTCAAGGAAAAATTCCATGTGAGGTAAACTTCTATAATCAAGAATCATTCTTTGTCAAAATAATCAACGTGAAGCTCCCAAAACTTTCAAAATTGTATTGAAGTTTTAACTTCTACCAAAATTCTATTGGAAAGTTGACTTCTACCCAATTATTCTCATCCAATTTCACACAAAATCCAAATTTTGAAGTTGCTATTCATCAATTAGTTCTCATCACCTAGTCTTACAAATTTTCAAATTTTGAAGCTAGTATGCATCAATTACTTCTCATTAATACTCTTATGGCCATTGAAATCCATGATTTGGGAATATAATATATATATTTTGCCCAAAAAGCATGGGTATCACACCCATAAATTATCCCCTTTTTTGTCTAAGGATAGACACCATGCATCTTGGTTTGTCCACTAAGGTTTGATGCATGTAAAAGATTTCATGTTTTCTTCACATGATTCTCTTTTGCCCAAAAAGCATGGGTATCACACCCATAAATTATCCCCTTTTTTTTCTAAAAATAGACACCATGCATCTTAGTTTGTCCACTAAGGTTTGATTCCCAAATCATGGATTTCAATGGCCATAAGAGTATTAATGAGAAATAATTGATGCATACTAGCTTCAAAATTTCAAAAGTTGTAAGACTAGTTGATGAGAACTAGCATGATTCCCTTTTGCCCAAAAAGCATGGGTATCACACCCATAAATTATCCCCTTTTTTGTCTAAGGATAGACACCATGCATCATTGTCCACTAAGGTTTGATGCATGTAAAAGATTTCATGTTTTCTTAGCATGTTGACATTGGCAAAGAATCTCTCACATGTTATCTATTGCCTTAACCCTTCATGAAGATATCCAACTAGTGTCATGTCTGCATGCATGTGAAACACTAGTGCTAATGGACCTTTCCATTGTTTTCCTCCAGTAGACCTATAAGCACATGACAACATGTGCACTCCAACTCATGTAGAATCTCGATAAATTAATGTATTTTATGGAATCATCCACTTGTGCTTTCACCCATGTACTCACCATTAATGAACTTACAAGTGGAAACGACAAGCATCCCCATCAACCCACTATTGAAGGGAAAAATTTTAAGATATTAATCCCCTTGATAATGTGCTTGGACATCAAAGAATAACCATTTAAGATGCTTATCCCTTCAATGGCTCACACAAGGGAGAACTATTCAAGGTGTTTATCCCCTTGTGTAAGTGCTTCATGGTAACATTGAAAAACAGGTGAAGTTGAAACCATAGCAGATCAAGTTATTGACTTGCCTATGGCCTCACTCCAAATCTATGTAAGAAAAAAAATGAGTCACTCCATCTTACAATATTGTATCTTCATTGACCCCTTCTCTCTCATACTACATGATAAGAATAGCATCTAAATGCACTAACAAGTTCATCAACTAGCACAAGTTTAAGCAATAAAATGTTGTGCTTGTGCATAACCTTGTGACAAGATAGCCACACATAGAGATATGATGAGCTACAGGGAGGGTAATATAAAAGATCATGGGAGACATGGAATGCAAATAGAAATTGCATCCTAGAGAGAGGGCCAATCTAAGACCTAGATTCACTTGTACAAAACAAAAAAAGATAGATTACAAAAAACCATAAGCATTCAATGCTCATATAGATTTAATTAGGCACACAACATAAAATCAATCCTCAAAATTGAATGAACCTCCACCAAACAAGGCAAATGCATTCATTAGCTGCAATTAATTTGATTCAATGTAATCCCTTGAACATAGCATCAATTATCAAGTTAGGGCAAAGGAAATATATTGAACTTCATGAATGGAACTGAATTGAAACTACGCGCATACGAGAAGCAACCCTGTCATGAGACTAATATTTGAGTAAAGAGGAGCTTGCTTATATACCAAGTTAAGACAACATATTGCAATAATTGATAGAGTCAAACATGGGAATTATGTCTCAATGGAGTAAAAATTTGTCAATATTGAAACTTTAGGGGAAGGGAGAATTCAAGGTCAGGGGTTCCAATCTCCTGTGTGATAGTGAGACACCCTTGTATTAATAAAATGTTGTGAAAATGGAATGTTTTTTGTAATGTGTAGTTTTCTTACAAAGACAAGGGCCTCACTCTTTTTAGTAAACTTCTTAAACAAAATATGGGCTTCAACAAAGATGCTATTGTTGTGGTTAGCTAAGACTATCCAGCAACATTAACATGACCAAAGACCACATCATTACTCAGAGACCAAACTATCTGAGCAATCAATCCCCTAAAAATAGCCCAAATCCTTTCTGAAAGTTTATTAAGATTCCCTCTATCACAGAATCATCCCAATTGACCAAATGATGCAAGTTAATCTTCTCGATGCCTTTTTTTAATTTCCTTCCATAATGTGATTCCAAAATACATGTTTAGTACTTTTCTATGCCTTTCTACAAAGAACACATAAAGGAGAGATACTTTTAAATTTGCAAACTTGCCTATTCTCACAACAATTCTCAAAAACTACCTACCATTAGGTTTCAAGGAGACAATAGATATACCATCATCATTCGTGAAAGGTGAGAAGGATCAAAGCTTGCTTGGAAGTGAGCTGTGGTGGAGAGCAAGAGCAAGAAGAGAGAGAGACACAAATGGGAACTCCAACAGTCACAGTGTGTGACCGGGCCTTCCTTTATTCAAACTGAACTAAAAAAATAAAGAATAAAGTGATGGTGATGGGCGTCCGCCACCTACAGTGTGCAATGGCGGGTACTGTCAGTGTAGTAATACACGGGCAGCTAGCCAGAGGCACCTTTACCCCCAACAGCCTCCCACTTAAAGGTGAATTTTCCCTAGTGAGGAGTGAAAAGAAAAAGAAAAGACAGTACAATGTACACATGTACAACAGGATGAGGAAAAACGTTATCTCATCCAATGCCCATCAATCTCCTGAGGAAGGAAAAGTGCTCAGTAGTGAGGCTTTTCACGAACAGATTCGTAGGATTTTCATCAGTGGAGATCTTGACAAGGTCAACAGACTTGTCCTCCACGATCCCACATATGAAGTGATACCTCACTTGAATGTGTTTCATCTTTGCATGGAAGACCGGATTCTTGGCTAGTTGAATAGCACTCATAGAATCCGAATGCAACGTAGGTATAGTATCAATCCCAAGGTCATGGGACATCCAAGAAACAACACATCCAATATAGGTAAAGACATAGCCGGAAGTGGACTTCCTACTATCTGCATGTCCTGCATAATTGGAGTCTGTGTAGCCCACAACTCCTATATCCTGGCTGCCATAGCAAATACACATATCTGCTGTGCCCTTTAGGTATCTCATGATACCCTTTATGACATCCCTATGCCTTTTGCTAGGTGTAGCCATATAGCGTGCCACAACACCAACTACAAAGACAATATTTGGACAAGTAGCTATCATGGCATACATCAAACTACCCACATCTGATACATAAAGGATTTTGACCATCTCAGCCCTTTGCTCATTTGTCTGCGGACAATCAGCCTGTGAAACCTTCACATAAGAAGGTAATGGACAGCCAATAGGCTTTACGTCTTGCATGCGGAAATGCTTAAGGACTTTATGAATGAACTAGAATAAAACATAAATTGAACCTAAGGATCATGCACTTCGCACCATCAATGCTACTCTTGAAGCTCAAGCACTTCATGAGTACAAGGACAAGTGAAAAACTATTAAACTCTACACATGTGATGGCACTAAAGATGGAAGAAAAGTCATATCTTGGCCTAGTCAATTGAAGTTTATTTTGATAATGAAAATGTAATGTTCTTTCCCCCCTTCATGTGAATTAGCATCAAGAAGGCAAGGAAATAGACTATAAGGTTTTTTAAAAAACCTAGTAAAGAAAAGAAGAAAAATCAAATTATGGCCACTAGCCAACTACACCATCACCATCATCATCTTCAAGAGCATTGTCACGGACTATCAGCATTTCCTTGAACTCATTGCCATCTTGGTCCACACAATCGTACAAATGATAGCAACCTCGATACTATCATGTGTAGTGAAGTAGGAGAATGAAGAGACATAATGGGCTCAATTGCAAGCCTTGATAAGGGTATACTGCCTTAAGCCATGACTTAGACTTAGATTAACACTTCTATTCTTCTTTTCCCCCACCAATTTTATATATATATATATATATATATATATATATATATATATATATATATATATATATATATATATATATAGAGAGAGAGAGAGAGAGAGAGAGAGAGAGAGAGAATGATGGGAAGAGAGAATGTAGGAGTAGAAGAAAGAAGAGAAGAGGTGAAGGGAGAAGAGAAGAAGGGGGAAGGGAGGAGAAGTGAAAGCAGAAGAGAAGAGAAGAAGGGAGGAGAAGAGTAGAAGAGGTAAAGGAGAGAGAAGGAGAGAAGAAGAAGTGAAGAAGAGAGGAGGAGGTAGAAGAGAAAGTGAAGAAGAAAGGAAGAAAATAGAGGGGGTGAAGAGAGGATAAAATAGAAGGAGGAGAGTAGAAGAGGTGAAAAGAAGAGAGAAGAGGAGAGTTGAAGAGGTGGAGAAAGAAAAAAAAAGGAAGGAATAGATAAGAGGGGGAAGAAGGATAGAGGGAAAGGAGAGTAAAGAAAGACATCCCCAATCGTAAGAGGATCACCACTCCAGCCCATGAGTATTTCAACACAAGTCCTTCCTTCCTAATGATATCACAATCCCACAAGGAACCACCAAATCCATTTGGAGCTCAAGACTATCAAAGTTCTCATCAAAGTTCGGAGTTAGTGCCGTGGACACCTTGTGATGGCCCCAAGGAGAAAATATTCTAGAGCGAGGACTGTGGGAGCTACTAATGTGGTCACAAACGTGGCCAACACACCACCTCACATGGCACAAGATTGGGTTTCTTTGAAAATTAATGCTCATTCAATACATGGTTGGGAACATAGAAATAGAATATGTAAGGATTATTAAGTCAAAATTGTATAATTCGAATCTAGGGTAAATTGTATAATATCACATTGAATAATTATCTTAAGATCTTTATAAAAAAATAGTTGCATCAAGAATAAGTTCTTTTTTCATTTATAAATCATGTTATAAATCATGGAAATATAAAAGTAGCATTATGTTACAACTATATATATCATCTCTCACTTGACTTGGGTCTCACCTATATATACTAACTCTACATCAATATGAATCATTCTTTGGAAGCATGTCTTGTGTATCTCTCTCATACTCTCTCTCTCTCTCTCTCTCAACATGGTATCAGAGCTATGGATGCGTAGCAACAACAAGGAAGATAAGTTGTTTCATTGTTTATACTTGATTGAATTCTTTGCACAAGTGATGATTTGATACATGAACTTGTTTAAATGAGAAGTATTAGTTAATTTTGTCTTTAAAAACAAAACCATGTATGGGTGCGTAGTTCTCGTCGTGCTCTCGAATCCTGTCAAAACCGCTTGTCAATCGGAGTTTTGGATCAAAAGTTATGACAGTTCAGGATTCAAGACAACAATTCTGCTCGAATTTGCAAAGTATTAGTTAATTTTGTCTTTAAAAACAAAACTAGGTATGGGTGTGTAGTTCTCGTCGTGCTCTCGAATCCTGTCAAAACCGCTTGTCAATCGGAGTTTTGAATCAAAAGTTATGACAGTTCAGGATTCAAGACAACAATTTTGCTCGAATCTGCGATTCTTTATTTAAAACTGTAATTCTAATTACAGTTTGTTAATCCCCAATTACAGTTTGTTAATCGCTCATCTTCATTAATGACGATTACGACAAGAAAACATCTTGCTATTTTTAGCGATGTTTTATTGTCGTTCATGTTCTCTGCTCGACCGAAATAGCACTTTTCTTATATGCGTCATCTCGTCTTGCACGTTACGTCTCTCTATTTTGGGCTTTCTTTTTAGTCACTCAATACTTTTCGTCGTTCTTACGTGCATCTCCCTATTTTGGTTGTCATGCGTCTCAACTACGCTCGTCTTGATCATGGTTTGCAGATTTTGCGATCTCATCTTATTTGTTTTCTCTCGACATACAGGCATGGCCAAATGCGTAATTGTTAATGGATATCTGTCTAGCCAACATTCGGTTCCCTTCTTCCAAGGACAAGGCTTTCTTGGGTGGAAAGCAAAGATGATGCTAATTCTTGAAGGTGACAAATTATCTGATATTGTTTTGGGCAACATGTCTTGCCCAGTTCAACCTATTGATGTGATGAATAACAATTCTATGATTACTGATGGCCCATTATTTGAACAATGGAAAATTGATCATACTGATTGGATTCGTCGTAACAAAGCGGCTCGTCGTTATATATTGTCTGCACTTCCTGACTCACTTATGTTGGATGTCTTTCATTTGGAAACCTCTCATGCTGTTTGGGAGTATCTTATCTCAACGTTTGAGAAGAAATCGGTCACCAAAATTTTATATCTCCAAACTTGTTTGAAGAATCTTCAATATAAGGTTGGTACTTCTATGCACTCTCATATCGAGGCTTTTAAAGACATTATCAATCAGCTTGGTGCTGAGGGCGCTCCTGTTGCTAAAAATCAGATTGTTACTCAACTTCTTCATACCATCAAAGATCCTTTATATGACAATATCATCACTATTTTGTCTAACAAGGATGATATCCACTTTGACAAAGCATGTATATCTCTTATTGAATATTCTCAACGTCATGAGCATCATTTGGAAAAATTTGATGCTGTTTTGGTCACTCGTGAACAAAGGGATTTTGATGCTGCTTTTGTTGCTCACAAGCGTCCCGCTTCACGTTTTCAGCAGGGTGGACGTCCTTTCATCCACTAGAATATTAAGAGTAGTTCTTCATGTTCCAGATTTGCAAAGAAATCTTCTTTCTGTTGCTTGTCTAGTTGATCTTGGTTTGTTTGTTGGCTTTGATCATAATCAATGTCGTATAGAGAAAGACAGACATATTATAGCAGTGGCTCCTCGACATGGTAATCTATTTGATCTATCATTGAACGATACAGTTGCAAATGTTGTTACTGCTCCTAGAGATGCAGATGGCAAATTATGGCATCAACGATTTGCACACTCCGAATTTGCCAAAATTCTTGATCTTCATCATCATGGTCTTGTGCAAGGTATGGATCTTAAATCTCATCCACATATGGGAATATGTGAGTACTGTGCACTTGGAAAACACCATCGTTCTCCTTTCCACACTTCTACTTCATCACATTCCTGTGCTCTCTTGGATTTGGTTCATACCGATATTTGCGGTCCTTTTCCTGCCTCAAAGTCTCAATATCGATATTTTATAACTTTCATTGATGATTTCTCACGGTACACACATGTCTATCTTCTTTGACATAAGTATGAGGCTTTATCTATATTTAAACAATACAAGATAAGTGTGGAGCTTCAAACTGGATTCTCTATAAAGACGCTTCCTAGTGACAATGGCGGTGAATATGTATCCAATCTATTTGATGACTTCTGTAAGGGTCAATGTATTCATCATGAGTTTACAGTTCCTTATTCTCCTCAGCAAAATGGTGTTGCTGAGCGCAAAAATCGCACTATTCTTAATGCTATACGTTGCATGCTTATACACTCTGGTTTGTCTCGAAAGTTTTGGACTGACGCACTTCTAACAGCCGTTTTTATTCAAAATCATCTTCCAACTACTGCACCTACTGGTAAAATTACTATAACAATCTGGACAGGGAAGACACCTTCAGTCTCTCACTTTCGCACATTTGGCTGCATTGCTTATATTCATGTGCCTAAGGACACTCGACATAAGTTGGATCCTCTAGGTTTGAAGGTTATTTTTCTTGGTTATTCAGATCATTCCAAAGGTTACAAATTTTACGATCCTTTTACTCAAAAGGTTATCATTAGTCGTGATGCTATATTTGATGAGAAGATTATGGGTGGCACATGGTCATCAGATGTTTAAGATGATACACAGTCTTTGCTTAGTGCATTTCCTTACTTGCTTTGTGAGTCTACTAATTCTGATGATTATAAACCTCCTTCACCTCCAAAGAAGATTGATGAAAATTTGGAGATCTATGTCGATCTTCCTATTGAGATAGAGCATGGATTCTATTCTATTGAATATGATGTCTTTGATGATGCTATGTCTGTCCAAGAGGATCCAATATCATATATGGAAGCTATCAATTCATCTCAAAGGGATCAATGGCAAGAAGCTATGCAAGCTGGGTACGATTCTTTAATCTCCAAAGGTACATGGATTCTTACTGAACTCCCCCCAAATCGTGTTCCTATCAAATGTAAATGGGTTTATAAAACCAAGACCAAAGATGATGGCTCGTTTGATAAGTTCAAAGCACGACTTGTTGCAAAAGGTTACTCGCAGATTGCAGGAGTAGATTATCAAGAAACATTTTCTCCCATTGTGTGCTCCACAACTGTTCGTATGATTTTGGCTTTTGCAACACTATTTGATCTAGAAATTCACCAAATGGATGTTAAAACGGCTTTTCTCAATGGAGATCTTGAAGAAGAAATCTATATGGAGCAACCTGAAGGTTTTATGATTGCAAGAAAGGAGCATCTTGTATGCCAGCTTCATCGTGCATTATATGGATTGAAGCAAGCCTCTCGTGCTTGGTATATTAAGATTGATCAGTTCCTCACATCTAAAGGTTTTGTTGCATGTTTTGCTGACCCAAATCTTTACATCAAAAGGGAGGACAAATGTTTTATTATTCTTGATCTATATATTTATGATACTATTATTGTGTCAAATAATATTACTTTCTTGGATGCTATGAAGAAGCTTTTATCGACTGCATTTGAAATGGTGGATCTTGGTGAGATACATTCTTGTTTGGGTATTCAAGTTCAATGACACCGACAACAAGGCATTCTTCTTCTTTGCTAGACAAAGTTTATTAATGATATCGTTAAGAAGTTTGGGTTGACAAATGCGCACTCTCACTCCCATTCTTTCGAACTCTACCAAGGGTACATCTACAACACACAATGAAGAATTAGCCATTCATAAACCTTTTGCTAATCTTGTTGGTTGTCTTCAATTTATTGGTTTAAACACAAGACCAGATATTTTATTTGTAGCTAACTTTTTGGGACATTATCTTTCTTCCCCTTCCACTATTCATTGGAGTGCTGCAAAACGTATTCTTAAGTACCTCAAGGGTAGTAAGGAATTTGGTCTTATTTATCATCGTCGAGAGGATTCTTCTTTATCTTCTTCAACTTCTCTTGACCTTATTGGATATACAGATGATGATTGGGCAAGTTCACACTTATCCATGCGATCTACAAGTGGGAATTGTTTCTTTGTAAATGGATGTTTGGTTTCTTGGTCCAGCAAGAAACAACGATGTGTTGCGGTTTCTACAACTGAGGCCGAATATGTTGCTGCATCATTAGCAGCTCGCGAGCTAGTTTGGCTTCGATAACTACTTGCAGATTTGGGGCATCCTTCATCATCTAGTACACCTCTTCAATGCGATAACCAAAGTGCTATTAGTCTTACCAAAGACTATATACAACATAGTAAATCAAAGCATATTGCTATTCATTATCATTATGTTCGACATGAAGTCAAGAAAGGTTCCATTATGGTGGAACATTGTCCCAGTGATCAAATGGTTGCAGACATCTTCACAAAAGCTCTTAGTGAAGCTTGCTTTAGTTCATTAAGACATGCACTTGGTATTGTTCCAAGTTCTTGTCTCACTGATTGAGGCATGTATCATTGTATTCAAGAAAATTTTATAGTAATTTATTTTTGTATCGTAGGTATGTGTAGGGGCTCAGGTTTTTCCCTTGTTCTCCCCAAGGGTTTTTTCACTCGCAGCCAGAGACTTTTGTTTGAGTGGGGATGTTACAACTATATATATCATCTCTCACTTGACTTGGGTCTCACCTATATATACTAACTCTACATCAATATGAATCATTCTTTGGGAGCATGTCTTGTGTATCTCTCTCGTACTCTCTCTCTCTCTCTCAACACATTAAGCATAATTCCTTTACATTTATAAACCATAGAGAGATGACAATTGCATTAACAATAATTTCTTTGTGCATGAAAACATTGGTAAGATAGAACTTGCATTGAGAATAATTTGTTTTTGCATCTATAAATTATGAAAATGTTGAAAATATGGAAGCTACATCAAGAATAACTTCTTTTTGTATTTATAAATTATGAAAAAATTAGGATAAATGAAGTAGCACTACTAATAGTTTCTTTAAATTTTTTACAAATCATGTGAACATCAGGTATGGTGAAAATTGTATCAATGATAATTCTCTTTGCAATTACAAAATTCTCAAATATCAAGAAACATTCTATTAGCATTTATAAATATAGGAAAAAATAGGTTTAGCTTATATTAAGTGAATTAATAAGGTTAAAATAGAAGATCCAGATTATCGATTAGGGGTATTTCTTAAGAGAGAAGAATCCCACTATAAATTCCCATAAAAATCCAATAAAATTTTCCTAATTTGGGATAATCTTTAGATTCTTGGTGAGGTTAATGACTAATCCTTGACAAGAACTACAAACAAAAGATCACAAACAAAGACAAAAAACAACTAAGAAAATGACCTAAAAGAGTAAGGTTAATCAAAGTTTAAAGATGAAAAATCTAGAAAAATTCAATTTCAAAGAAAAATGAGAAAAAACCCAAGAGTTAGAAAAGAATTGAGTTGAAAAGGGTTGCCTCCAAATTAAGATCTTTCTCAATTGCCTCTTTATTTGTCAGAAATATTGCTTCAAAAAAATTGTTGTGCTTGTGGCGATGCATATAAGTTTGACTTAATGCACTTAGAAAATTAATTGAATAATGAAAATTTGTGATACACTAAGTCTGCAACAAGATAAATAGGAAAGTACACTAGACCTCTCCCACGGCTAGTTGTGGGTCCCTTTCCAAGGGAAAAACAAATTGCTGCCTTGAAGAGTTATCGGACTAATCCCAATGGCGAGAGGTCACTTCATAGGAAGTCCTTCGGCAAGTGGAGTTGAGGGTACCAAGGGGCTCTAGCCAATAAACTCTTAGGCTTCTTGGAATCACCCAAACTCCTACATGACTCATGATGGGTTTCCTGAGGCCCTGGTACTAGTTAGAGGTAGAAAATTGGGTTAAATAATGGCCTTTGCACTGTTTGTCCCTAAGGGCAGAAGGTGAACACTTGTCTAAGAAATATTTATTAGATAAAAAATATGTCTCTCAAAAGGTTTTTAAAATTATTTACATGTAATTTTTAAATTATATTAGAAAAAGTGCGATTTAAAGTATTAATTAAGGGAGTTGATTTTATGTGTAGAGCCTAAATATGTTAGGTAAGTAAATAACTAAAAATATCCAACCAAGGAAAGTAGGAGGGTGTGATCCTTAATGGATCTACCCTAAGGTAAGGTGGTATCCATAAGTTGAGAGCTTGTCACAAATTTATTACCTTAGAACATATGACAAATTAACATTGAATCAACTAAGATCCTTGACTTCATATTGTTTTAGGGGAACAAAGTGAGACTTTACCTTATGGGTAGAGGGATTGACGATTTTATACTTCCCCTCATTTCTCACTCTCCTTGAACCAAGTGTGATATGAATTGGATTTGATTTTATCCTTGTGAGAATCTTCCTACTTCTTTGGGACCACCCTGTCATAGGATGGAGACCCGTCGGGGATTCCGTCCACCCGCTTCCCTTGATAGCTTTAGTTTTCTAATTAGGTCCTACCGCATTTATGTGTGACATTTAAAATTAGCTTCATTAATTAAGCCCTTTAGGAAACATGGTTCGTTCACGTAATTTATAGCACAGATGCGAAAACAAAACAAGTAGTCCTTTTGACAAACAAGTTCCTTAACTTATCTTCAAGTTAATCTTTGTCTCCTGCCCATACAGGAGAATTATGTATCCCTTCTATCCAACAAAAGTACCTGGTCCAAATCACATGGCACCAAAACTTCTATCCTTTATCTAAATAAAGGATCTTCCATCCTTTATCTAGAATAGGATCTTTCAATGCCTCTAGACGTTGGGCTCACGATAGTCTACAACTCCGTTCCGGACTCGAAAAGGGGTGTCCATAACTCCACTGACCTCGAGCGACCTAGGAGTGAGACACGCTTTCTGTGGTTGGCCTTTTCACCACTTGACCTTCGGCCCGTGAATCGAGCAATGCCCTCTCAGGGTAATTTGTAGTGCGATCTTGGGGATGATCCACCCATACAAATATCCTTCTTTAATTAACCAGTTATAAGAATTAAGCATAATCAAGGCAATCAGACCTAATATCATCTTCCAGGCAAACATTCCTTTATTCCCATGGCAACTTGTCATTACAGACCCCTGCTATACATTTACCATCAAACACAAGCACTTGGAATAGTCATCCAAACCACAATTCAACAAACAGTTTATTGCAAAAGCGTTTAGCATGTTGTTCGATCAACTAACAAAAACCAATTGTTTTTTTTCCAAACAATACAAGAATAGACATGATAATAATCCCATCGCATATTCGCTCTTCCCCTTGGGATCAAAGAGAGATTCTATACAAAATTTACTTAATACTTGTATGCACCATTCCTAATGTTATTCTTTTTATGATTATGCTATTCATAACCCTTGCCCAATTACTCTATCAATGAATATGCCATACGCAACTAAGTGCAATTAACTTTCCCTATTACATGCACTTCACAAATTTCATCTTTCAAATATGTGAGAAGAGGCTTATCCCTTTCCATGACCTATTCTCATACATCATAGCATGGATCTAACCTATCTCATGCGAGAATCAAAGCAAGCATCTATCAATTTAGAAATACTTTACTTACGACTAGTACCGCAATTGAATTGACAATGATGCCTTCGCCCGAAGCTTTGTTGTTGCTGGTTGTAGGATTGCCATCCGCATTCTACATTCTTTGCTTGGAGACCATCATCCGCAAGTAGACTCAAGAGACTAAGAATGCAGAATAGGTTTGAGATGGGAGAGTGTAAGAGAAGATAGTTAAGTCGAGGATCAAGATAGAGGGAATTGTGCAGCCTCTCAGGGTAACTCTTCTCTCTCTCTCTCTCTCATGCACACACACACAATCTCTTGGAGGGGTATTATTCTCTCTACCTCTCTCTTGCAGCCTTTTGGGGTCTCCTTATGCTCCCTTATGCCTCCCTATGCCTCATATTTATAATGAATTAGAGAGGAGGGGATGAGACTGAGAATAAGAGTGGAGGGGCTCTTGGAAGAATCAATGATCTAATGCTCAGATCATAACTCTGATGGTTGCATTGGCTCCAAAAGGGGGTTAAAACTCCAAGACACTTGATTAGAAAGCTCTCAATTCACTCTTTCTTCTTTTTTCTTTTCGAAGTGTTGTCTACTGTCTGTAGACTGCGATTGTGGCACGCGCGATTTTGCCAATCACTTTCTTTATTTTTTTCTTTTTATAATTTCTCCAAAACTAACTAAAACATCACCTGTCTTTTCTTTTAAATGACATCCAATTCTATCTTTTTAGGATAATATCTAAAAGATCTAGAATATACTAGTTTTGCCCAAAATCTAATATTTTTGGACCATCCAAACTATACTGGTCCGTAGATCGGACGCTGTATGCTCGCGTAGTGAATGCCGGAAGGTCCCCAAGAACAATGAACTCTACTTTTTGCACAAGTTACAAGGTAAAAAGCATGAACGACAAGAGCAAGAGACCAATTGGGTGCAATCTCCCCCCATGCCTTGTGTGAGCGCTTCACAAAGCATGTATTTTATGTATATTTCTTCTTCATGCTCAATAATAGCCCAATTTACAAAAATATAACAAGCTTTTAGCTTTTGAGTTTGCTTTTACAAAAATAGGAATAAAGGTAGTGGACGGTGCCCAAAGAGTATGGCACGCCCAATACAATGTCCAAATAGAAATAACATAACCGTGCGCCCATGCGCATACAAAATAATAATAAATAATCAATGCCTCAATAAATAGGCATGACAAAATATAGGCATGGCGCCTATCAAAATATAATCCATAGATCGAATACTCGCTATCCTCCAATGCTTCTCTTCGCCACTGCTGCTATCTCTACACATCAACTGAAGCATTCACAATCGTTAGTAAAATAATACAATTAAACCGACAAAAGTGAATACCTACCAGTCTTCAACTACATAAATAAATCAACTGGTTAGAAATAAATCCTAACCTTAATTTATTACGAGTGCGCACTCTAAACTCATAAACGTTTATTAATTTAATATGCATTTTGCGGAATCACCCGCTATGGAATCACCCATGTACACACTAAATTAATGAAACGCCCGAAAAGGATAGGCGTCCCCATCAACTTCTTGCACAAAGAATCCACTTTGTGTATGAGCCCCGGTCATCAAAGTTTACGGAATCCACCGTAAAACCTCACAGAATCCACCGTGGAATATGCCTCCTGTGCTTGTCTTTTCTTGTTGGCTTGTTTGGTATATGATTGCTGGGCTTTAGCAATCATATCTTTAATCTCATCAAAAATACTGTTATGCATACTAGCAATATCATCAGCACTTTGAATTCTATTTGACAAAGATGCAACAGGTGTAGATAATCTATATCCATAAATGAATTCAAACGGTGCTTTCTTTGTAGAGGTGTGTGGTGTATTGTTATATGCAAAATGTAATAAATGCAAATGTGTGTCCCATGTCTGTGGTTTAGAAATAGTATATGCACGTAAAAGATCTAGAATTGTGCTATTAGTGGCTTCTGTTTGTCCATTAGTTTCTGGATGAAATGCAGATGAGAAATCAATCTTTGTGCCTAGGTTAGCAAACAGAGTAATCCAAAAGTTGTTACAAAATCTAGAATCACGATCTGAAATAATAACTTTTGGCAATCCATGGTTAGTAAAAACAGTTTTGAAAAACAATTGTGCTGCTTGTGATACTGTTAAAGTTTTCTTACATGGAATGAAATATGCTTGTTTACTAAATCTATCTACAACTGTCCAAATCATATCATGGTTAGATTTAGTAATAGGTAAACCAATAATGAAATCCATAGAAATTTGTTCCCAAGGTTTAGATGGAATAGACAAAGGCATAAGTAATCCATACTGTTTACCATGATGTCTCTTAACTCTTTGATAGATCAAACATTCAGAAACAAAGTTAGATACATCAGCATCCATATGCGGCCAATAAAAATCTTCAGTTAACGTACGTAAGGTAGATATGATACCTCTATGACCTTGGTATGGGGGACAATGAATTTCATTCAAAACAAAAGATCGGAATGGAATTGTAACACACAATCTCTTTTCATAAAACATAAATCCATCATCATATGACAATGAATCAATAGGAATGAAATTATTTTGAACTAATTTATTCCAATCAGCATGAAAAGTAATATCCTGATGATATGTATCTTTCATAGCAATCAAAGAATCAAAAGATATAACATAAATATTATGAATAGCAGGTCTTCTACTCAATGCATCAGCCACTACATTTTCTTTTCCGGCTTGGTATTGAATGATAGGATGAAAACTTTGAATAAAGGAGGCCCATTTGATATGTCGGTCAGAGATTTGAGGTTGGCTAAGTAAATGTCTAATACTTTGCTGATCGGTCTTAATCATAAATTCTGAACCCATTAAGTAGTGTTTCCACTGTCTTAATGCTTGTACAACTGCTAATAGTTCTTTGTCATATGTGGAATATTTCAGCTCAGAGGGTTTCAGCTTACAACTAGAATAGGCTATAGGATGATTGTCTTGCATAAGTACAGCTCCTATTCCTGATCCACTAGCATCGGTCACTACTAGAAAGAATGGTCTATTAAAGTCAGGCAACTGTAGAACAGGGGCATGGGTTAATGCATGTTTCAATAAGTCAAAGGATTTCTGTTGATTTTTGGTCCAATGATAAACAATTCCTTTCTTCAGAAGTTTGGTTAATGGTAAAGCAAGTAATGAAAAATTACGTACAAACTTCCTATAGAAACTAGGAAGACCAAGGAATGAGCGTAACTCATGCACGTTTTTAGGTACATGCCAATTCAATATTGCATCAATTTTCTTAGGATCAACTTTAATTCCATCAGATGATACAATATGACCTAAATACTCAATTTCTATTTTAAAGAATTCACTCTTTTCAGGATTTGCATACAGTTGATTTTCTTTCAATAACTGAAAAACTAATGACAAATGCTCATAATGTTCTTTCTCATTTTGACTAAACACCAAAATATCATCAAAGAAGACAATTATACAATACTGATATTTCAGAAATATACGGTTCATCATTCTACTAAACGTAGCAGGTGCATTAGTCAATCCAAATGGCATGACTAAAAATTCGTAATGATCAAACTGTGTTCTAAATGCAGTCTTGAATATGTCAGACTTATCTAGTCTCACCTGATGATAACCAGACTTAAGGTTAATTTTACTAAATATAGCAGATCCTTGCAGTTTGTCCATAAAGTCATCAACTCTAGGAATGGGATACCTATTCTTTACAGTGATTTTATTTAAAACTCGATAGTCAATGCACATACGATAGGTATTATTCTTTTTCTTGACTAACAAAACAGGTGCACCGAATGGAGAACTGCTAGGTCTAATCAATCCTCTATTTAGTAATTCCTCAACTTGACTCTGAATTTCTTTTTGCTCTATCTGGTTATGCCTATATGGTGCTTTGCAAGGTGGTTGTGTGCCAGGGATCAAATCTATCTTATGGTCTTCTAGACGTGAAGGAGGTAAACCAGGTGGTAGGTCTTCGGCAAAACAGTCTTTAAAATATGCAAGAAATTCTTTGTGCCTAGGGTGCATATGATTTTCTTTTACTTGCAATTCATTCACCCAAATGAGATAAGATTTACTACTCTTGCGTAATGCACGTTTAGCTTGAGTATGAGAAAGCAGTGGAAAAACATTAGATGCATGCATACCATATAATGTAATAGATTTTCCTTGAAAATTAATATTCACGCCAAGGCATACCTAAAATAATGTCACTCAATTGTAATGGAACAACTAGGAAATTTCTTCTTTCAGTGTATTGGCCAATTTGAATCTCTAAGTCTTGCACTTCCTGTGTACCATTATACCTAGTGCCTAAGAATGCAGCTTTGATGCGATAATGCGTAGGTACAGTCTGTAACTTCAATTCTTTTACTAATTTTGCTGAAATAAAATCATGAGTACTACCGTCATCATGCAAAATAGTCTTTTCCTTTCCATGCACCAAACATTTCATAGTCAATAAAGAATGTGGAGTAAGCATACCTGGTAAAGTATCGGAAGTAGTAGTGTCGTCCTCATCTTCAGTGAAGTTAGGCATATCTTCATGTTCGTTTTCATCCATTCCTCCAAGGTAGTTAATATGAGTTGGTGGCTTCTTTGAATGACAATTTGCTGTTAGATGTCTAGGCTAGTGGCATTTATAGCATACTATTGGCTTGGCTTTGGTTACATTGTTTGTAATGGCGGGAAGTCTAGGTACATTTGGATTTGGCTGTGGAATAGGCTTAGGGTTTTGATTGAGATTGGATGGTAAAGCAAGTGGTTTTGCCCAATTTTTACGGAAAGATGATGAAGAGAAACGATATGGATTAAATCTTCTAAAATTGGAATTGAATTGTTTAGATCCATAGTTACCATTGGCTTGGAATTGCTGTGGACGTCTATCTCTACCTCTAGCTTATCTTCAGTGTCATGAGCTAGTGAAATGGCGTCTTCAAGAGTAGCAGGCTTGAACATGTTAACTTCAACATAGTAATGCCCAAGGAGTCCAAACATATACTTGCGCTTGTGTGTCGCTTCTGGTACGTCTTCAAGCATGCGTAACTGGAGTAGTGCATTTCAAAAACGCTCTGTATACTGAGGAATAGGCTCACGATCCCGTTGCTGGAGAAGATCCCATTGCTTAATAGCTTTCTCATGAAATTGCGGTGGAAGGAAATTTTGCATGAACTTCTTGAAATCTTCCCAAGTAGCAGGACAATCTATGCTCTTGCGTACTACAGTCCACCAAAGAGATGCTTTGTCTACTAAATGATTAGTGACACACTTGATTTTATCTTTTTCTACATAGGTTTCCTCATGGAAATAGTCGTCAAACTGACTAATGAATGCTAGAACAATTTTTCCTTCTCGTATGCCATTGAAAGTACGGAATTTGAAACTAATTCTTTTACTTATCTTTGATTCCTTGCGGATGGTTTGAGCTTCGAGAGTTGCATTGATGGTATGTCGAATCAAATCTTCAACTTGAGGTTCTTCTTTGTCGGTAGACGCTCTTTGTAAATTTGCCAGTTGAGCTTGCAATGCTTGCCTAGCCCTTCGTTCTTCTTCCAATTGCATCATGATTAAGTCCGGCTTTTTCTCCATCGTAGACTCAGGTAGGTCGCCTTCAGCCATAAGATCATCCATATGTGGTTCCTTCATCCTGCAAAACTAAAAAACCTTTCTCACTCAAAATCTAGTTAGCAGGATGAGCGTAGCTCAAGTTTGGGAATACAAGGCTTATGTATTTTTGGGTATAGCTTTCTCAATCTTCGAAAATCTGCGATTTATCCTTCTTCGTATGTTGAAAATGCTTCAGCAAACCTGCGTATGGGTACAATACCTTCCAACGAACAACTTTGCAGTTCGGAGTTTCTGCACAGGAACAGCCCTTCTAGGAGTTTTGAGCACAAGTCAGTTCTGACTCCAGTTGACTAGTCTGACTTGTAGAGTTATAGACTTGCAGAACTTATTCGATTTATGGAACTTGCAGAACTTGATCAGAAAATACTTGCAGAACTTGATTTTGTGGGGTGTGACCTGGAGTTTGTGACTTGCAGGGTTGAAAACTTAGGTGGCTAAGCTTGATGGATTAAGCTTAAGCTTAATGGAGCATAATTGGCGCAGATCGTGGGGGGGGGGGGGGGGGGCGTTTTTTTAAATGTGGCGGAAAAATCGAACATACTCAGACATCTCGCGATGAGAAATTGAAGCTTTTAGCTTCTTTAAAGCTTAAGCTAAGCTTCTTAAGCTTTAGTGTTTGAAGCTTGAAGATATTGAGTTATGGGGTTTATGACTTATCTCTTTGTGTAGCCACGACTTGATGAAGGAGATGAAGGAGTGGTCCTCCGCCTCTGTAGCCTGGTCCTTCGCGATCCAATGAGAGAAATAGGGGTTCTTGATCGCCAGAAGTCTGCCTGTATCGACGGTTCGCGACGAGATTGACCGTAGAGCCCAATCATTCCAGGAGCTCCGCCTTCGCACGAGATGGGTAGCGATTGGAAGCTCTTGATCTCAGCTCCGCTCTGATACCACTGGTGCACAGATCAGACGCTGTATGCTCGCGTAGTGAATGCCGGAAGGTCCCCAAGAACAATGAACTCTACTTTTTGCACAAGTTACAAGGTAAAAAGCATGAACGACAAGAGCAAGAGACCAATTGGGTGCAATCTCCCCCCATGCCTTGTGTGAGCGCTTCACAAAGCATGTATTTTATGTATATTTCTTCTTCATGCTCAATAATAGCCCAATTTACAAAAATATAACAAGCTTTTAGCTTTTGAGTTTGCTTTTATAAAAATAGGAATAAAGCTAGTGGACGGTGCCCAAAGAGTATGGCACGCCCAATACAATGTCCAAATAGAAATAACATAACCGTGCGCCCATGCGCATACAAAATAATAATAAATAATCAATGCCTCAATAAATAGGCATGACAAAATGTAGGTGTGGCACCTATCAAAATATAATCCATAGATCGAATACTCGCTATCCTCCAATGCTTCTCTTCGCCACTGCTGCTATCTCTACACATCAACTGAAGCATTCACAATCGTTAGTAAAATAATACAATTAAACCGACAAAAGTGAATACCTACCAGTCTTCAGCTACATAAATAAATCAACTGGTTAGAAATAAATCCTAACCTTAATTTATTACGAGTGCGCACTCTAAACTCATAAACGTTTATTAATTTAATATGCATTTTGCGGAATCACCTGCTATGGAATCACCCATGTACACACTAAATTAATGAAACGCCCGAAAAGGATAGGCGTCCCCATCAACTTCTTGCACAAAGAATCCACTTTGTGTATGAGCCCCGGTCATCAAAGTTTACGGAATCCACCGTAAAACCTCACGGAATCCATCGTGGAATATGCCTCCTGGCATCATATACACATTAATACTAGTGATTAATAAGGCTCATAAGTCTCGTTTACGCTGTAACTTCCGTGAAAGGTGGCTACAGTCCTTGTCAATCCGAGAAAAATATTAGATTTATGACTCTCATTTTTTAAAAATATATATGTTTTTAATTAAATAAAAAATATTAGCTATTAACGTTAGTTAGTTTTTGCCTTAGTTAGTCTTTAGTTAGTAATCTTACTAACTTAATAAGTCACTAACTTTTATTGCGTGAAAATATTACAATAGAAGATCTTAGCTTGCTTAGAAACTAAAATTCAACTCGATTCTTGTGGGGATGGCTAGGATCTTCCATTGCAAAGTGGACTTGAGAAAGTCTAGGTAGCAAACCCCATGTTATTTGAAAGAGTAGCAATCAGTGTTGCCTGGAAAAAATATCTCAATGGACCACTAAATCGTGCCACTAGGTATGTTTCAAGCAGGCATGCCACACATGGTATCAAAGCAAAAATAAGACTATTGCGTAGGAAGATTTGTTTATAACCTTGTTAAAGGAGCATTCGATGCAAAAATGACTAGCTCTAACAAATCAATGGAATCTTTTAGAATAATAAAGATTGGTTTTAAAAATTATTATTTTGAGTATTGTTTATCTTAGCGATGCATTCCCTAGACTTTGATTGGCGGGATCACTTCATGAGGATCTTAGAGCATATATACAATCCTTTGCCACTATACTTGGAGTATTGATGGATGTGATGTAGGGTCTATTGCTTCATTAATGTGGATTGACTTGCCTATCTTGAAAAAAACCTTAACATAATCAAATGGATGGAGGACCTTAAATTGGTCAAATTGTTCATCATCAAAGAATCATGCCTTAATCCCATCCTTAACATAGGTAGAGAATGCGTTTGCAAAAATTGTTATCTCTATGATCAAGTGTTCCAAATTCATCAAGCTAAGCATGCCGCCATTTTGGGGTGTTCACACTGCTACAATTATTGTAAAGATGGCTTTTGAAATCTTCCCAATAAGTATAACATCTTGAAAATACTTGATGAATCGCCAACTTAGAAAACTATTGATGTATCCAAATTTCAAAATTAGAATTGTTGTAACCCAAAAAGTTTTCCTAGCTTGATTCAAATTATCCACTCAATGTAATAAAGAGATCTGATTGGCCTTGTTACAAACTTTAAATAATAAAAGAGTCTCAACTTTTTGCAAGATTGCATGCTTCATACTAATCATATGTTATAAATTTAAGATTCATAGGCTCAAGTGTTTAAAAAAAGACCTTAAAGAGAGGCGAGGATTGTAAGCGCTCAAGATGTACAACTTATCTTGTAAATATTAACAAAATCAGGGTATTTTATCTTGCATGTCTATGCTTACCTTGGTCAAAGCACAAGAGAATAAATTCCTTCTCAACAAGATCAAACCGCCTAAGTTTGATGGTAAAGGAAAGGATGTCAAATTGAAAGTGGAAATTTGGATTAAATATATGAAGGATTACTTAATTTATATAAGACTTGCTTCTCCAAATTAGGCAATGATAGCCAAACTAAAGTTGACAGGTGAAACCCAATTTGGTGAAAGCAATGGTCTAGGAAGAGAAAAAATGATATTTAAGAAAGGAGACATGGTCTTCATTCGTGTTTGTCCTAAGAAGAGCTCTTTCTCCTTAGGGAAATACAAGAAGTTAAGCTCAAGATATTGTGGACTCTATAATTCTCTCAAGTGTCTAGGACTCAATGCTTCTAAGCTACAACTTCTTGAACACTTGAAAGTTCATGATGTATTTCATGTTAGCCTTTTAAAAGGTTACGTACCTAATCTTGATCATGTTCTTAATGATCAACAAATCATAATGCCATGCCAAGGAGTCCTTGAGCTTCAACCTGACAATATACTTGATGTAAGAGAATGCATCCTTAGAAGTAGGACCATTGGGAAATATCTTGCCCAATTGAAAGAGTATCTTAAGAAGGATGCCACTTGGCTGGATGAGGATACCCTATGTAAACAACATCCCCAATTCCCTTTGTAACAAAGGACTAGAACCTAAACAAATCTTGGAAAGATCTTCTTCAACTATAATAATCCCTAAACTTGTATCGTAATCATTACGCTACCTTATCCTTATAATCTTACCTTATAATCTTAAAACTTTAGTGATGCATGTAGTTAAGTAGCATGGTAAAAGTTTTAATGAGTCCTAACCCACAAGCACTATGATCTCCACTTATGCTAGAATTAATAATCTTAAGTTCCTTTGAGATGAGGACATCTCCATTCCTCTAAGGAGAGGAGGATGTAGTGTTATTTCCCTCTCTTTGCATGAACTAGTATCAAGAGGGAAAAATAGACTATAAGGTTTTTTTTAAAAAAAACTTAGTAAAGAAAAGAAGAAAGATCCATTACAGTCACCAACAACCAACTACACTGTTGCCATTGTCATCTTCGAGAGCATTGTCAAAGATTTTTAGCACCATCGCACACACAATCATACAAATTATAATAACCTCTGTACTTCATGTGTAGTGAAGTAGGAGAATGATGCGCCATAATGGGTCCCATTGCAAGCCTTGATAAGGCTATAAAGCCTTAAGCCATGACTTGGGCTTAGGTTAATACTTCTCTTCTTCTTTCCCTCAGCTAGTTTGCATAGAGAGAGAGAGAGAGAGAGAGAGAGAGAGAGAGAGAGAGAGAGTTGTGTGTGTCATGTGCTTATCTAATGTTGAGATGACAAGCTCAACACATGCGGACATTGATGATGGACTGCCTGGTTAGATGGGACCACACGTCTACACTTAGCACGTTGGTGGTCATTATGATTCTCACATGGCCACTGACTCATTACTTATTATATTCAGGTTATTATACCTATTTACAGCTGGCATAGTTATAGCGCAAGTCGACTAGTGTAGTTGGTTATGCATTGTTTGACTTAATAGGCCACTTTCTTTTATGTTGTATCTTATCTATACTTTGTGTACATTGTAAAGTGTGTGAAAGAAGAAGAAGAAATAAGCAAGAAAACGTTTTGGTCTCCATCTCTCTTCTTGTATCTTGAGTGCTCTTCTCCTTGTGCATTCTGTGTGTGTTCGGCGCAGCATCTTGAGCAAGTCCCACCACCACGTGATTCTTGACATGGTATCAGAGAGGCGCCATTGAGAGAGGATGATTTCAAAGGCTGAAGTAAAGGAGAAGAAGCAAGGTTCGAGCAAGCAAGCCACGGGTAAGAAGCTCTCCCATCCTTCCACTCTTTCTCTTGGATAGTGCCTGTGGAGGCACCGGAAGCAGGGTAGAGCAAAAATCTCAGATTGCAATGAGATTTGGTGTGCGCGAAGAGCGTTGTGTATTCTGCAGATAAGCCCTTTTCTACCCTTCATGGAAGTTTCGTATCACAAACTTCCTTATTGGAAAAGGCCTCTACGAGTTTGTTTCAGGTGAAGAAAAGGAGCTGGAGGTGAGTGACCCTCCAATTGCAGAAGAGACAAAGGCACGAAAGGAATGGAATGCAAAAGATAAAAAGATCATGTATTGGCTATCTACAGTAATTGACAATAATATGTTGGGACACATTAGAAATGCAGAGAATTCATATGCAGCTTGGACCATACTTGAAAGTATGTTTTCTGTAAATACAAAGGCACGAAAGATTCAACTTAAGCAACAGTTGAATACATTGAAGAAAGGGAAGATGTTTATCAATGAGTATGCACTAAAGATAAGGAGCATTGCAGATGCCTTGGCAGCGATTGATGAAATGCTCGATGATGATGATTTGGTATCATCTACCTTGGGTGGACTTAACAATGAAAAGGCTTGGAAGTCTTTTGTAACTTTCGTATATGTCAGAAAGCCATTTCCAGATTTTGATGAGTTGGTCTCCCTTATGATCACACTGAAGAGATTCATGCAGAGTGAGACATCTGAAAGAAGTGGTGAACAGGTTCAAGCTTTCTACTCCAGTTTAGGAAGGAGACGTGGCAGGTTCTCTTCAAGAGGCCGTGGTACAGGACGTGATAGTGAAAACCAGTAAAATAGATTGAATCAACAATTTGGAGATATGCAGGTTTCAAGAGGTCATGGTAACTTTAGAGGCAGGGGGAGCTTTAGAGGAAGAGGTGGATGGCAGAATAGAGGCTCTAACAACTCTGGTATTGTGTGTCACTACTGTGGCAAAACAGGTCATATTGCAGCCCAATGTTATGCTAAGAAAGATGATATTTGCAGTGGTAAGTTGCAGCAAGGAAACTATGCATCATCTTCACGACAGAATGAAGACAAAAATGAACGTCTGTTTGTTATGCAGCATATGCTGAATGCTGTTATGGGAAAGGGAATACATGATGATGTTTAGTATGTTGATTCAGGTGCATCCAATCATATGACCAGCCATGCAGAATGGTTTGGAGAGATGCAGGATTTGCAAAATGCAGGTTATGTGCAGAGGGGTGATGATTCATGCCACCCAATTTCACACATTGAAAAAGTTCCCTTGTCCTTGCATGATGGTAAGACAAAGAGTCTTTCAGATGTATTACATGTGCCATCTATTACAAAGAACTTGGTGTCAGTCGGTCAAATGGTAGAGCAAGGGCTGCAAGTTAGATTTAATGCAAAGGGCTGCTTTGTAGAAGACTTCAATGACAAGTGCAAGTTAGTTGCAAAGGGAAGTAGAGTTGGACATATGTTTACTCCGGATGCTGAAATTCCTACTATGAATGCTGCTATGTATGCTAAAGGAAAAGATGTTGTTGGAGATATTGAAATTTGGCACAAACTCATTGGACATGCAAATGTACAAAGGTTGAAATTAATGCAGTCCAAAGGGTTGATTACAGGTTTTCCTACATTTAGAGTTGCAGAATTTCATAAGGTATGCGAAGCATGTCAGTTTGGTAAGCAGGCAAGACAACCCTTTTCACATGACAGAGATGTAAGCAGAAATATCCTTGATGTTGTGCATACAGACATTTGGGGGCCTACACAAAATGTATCTCTTGGAGGCAGTTCATACTTTGACACATTCATTGATGATTGTTCTAGAAAGCTGTGGGTATATTTTATGAAGAAAAAGAGTGAAGCTTTTGAGCACTTTAGAACTTTCAAGGCTGTAGTTGAAAGAGAAACATACTTAAAAGTAAAGTGCTTGAGGTCAGATGGAGGGGGAGAGTACCTCTGAAATGAATTCAGTGATTTTCTGAGGTCTCATGGGATAAAGAGACAGTTCACATGTAGGTATACCCCACAACAAAATGGGGTTGCAGAAAGGAAAAACAGGCATATTGCAGAAGTTGCATGCGCCTTGATGGCTAAGAAGAATATGCCTAAGAATTTTTGGTCTGAGGCTGTTCATACTGATGTTTATATTATGAACAGAACTCCCACAGCTGCAGTTCATGATATGACCCCCGAAGAATGTTTTACAGGTAAGAAGCCTGATATCTCACACTTGAAAGTGTTTGGCTGCATTGCCTATGTTCATGTGCCAGATGAGTTGCGGAAAAAACTGGATCCAAAGGCTGAAAAGTGTGTCTTTATTGGATACTCTTTAGAGCAAAAAGGGTATCGCTGTTATAACCCTGTCACATGTAAGTTCAGAGTGAGCAGGGATGTCATCTTTGATGAAATGAGCAGTTGATATGCATCTAGTGGTGATGCATAGGACGATGATGATGATCATGACACTCATGTGTAGGCTGAAAAGCAAGAATCACAGACTCTTACTGGACCAGAGACATCATCTGGTAGTCCTTGGTCTGGGAGACTAAGGAGTACCTCTACATCTTCAGGTGCATCTAGTAGCACTACAGGTAAAGACAAAGGAAAGAGTAAAGTGTCAGATGGCATTGATGCAGTTCTTGATGGAAACTTCAGTGACTCAGAGAGCTTAGATGATGAGCTTGCTATTCCTTTTGTCAAGACATCAGGTGTACAGAGAGCTCATAATAATGTAAAGGCTACATTGAGTGATCCGGTGGTACGCAGATCTAGTAGGGTCAGATACCCTGTTAAAAGATTTGGTTTTGAATGTTATGCAGCTCACCATTATGCTTATATGGTGAAACTAGTTGAGGATGTTGAGCCCACTTGTTTTTAGGATGCTGTTGATCATACTCATTGGGATGCAGCAATGGGGATGAGGAGATGGCTGCATTAGAGGCCAATAAGACTTGGGATCTAGTATCATTACCAAAGGGAAAGAAAGCTATTGGATGTAAGTGGGTTTATAAGATTAAGCACAATGCAGATGGTTCTATTAGTAGGAACAAAGCTAGGCTGGTTGCAAAAGGCTATGCCCATACATATGGCATAGATTATGATGAAACCTTCAGTCCAGTTGCTAGGATGGCAACTGTCAGATGTGTGATTGCTTTGGCAGCAGCCAAAGGTTGGAGGTTGCAGCAAATGGATGTGAAGAATGCCTTCTTGCATGGTGATTTGCAGGAAGAAGTGTATATGGATCAGCTAGCAGGTTATGAAGATTTAGAGCATCCCACGTATGTGTGCAGGTTGAAGAAGGCGCTCTATGGGCTCAAGCAAGCACTTAGAGCATGGTCTGACAAGATCAGAGAGTATCTTGTCAATATTGGCTTTTATGTTTTTGATGTTGATCACTCACTTTATGTGAGAAAGGGAGATGCAGGTTTGGTCATCATAGTCATATATGTGGATGACTTGATTATTACAGGTGATAGTGATAGTGGGATTGCTGAAGTCAAGGATTTTTTGAAGAAGAAGTTTGAGATGAAGGATTTAGGTGAGCTAAGGTACTTCCTTGGCATTGAGGTGATCAGATGTGATGATGGTATATGGCTGTCCCAAAGACAGTATGGCTTGGATATGTTGTCCAAGTATGGTATGACAGCATGCAAACCACTTTTAGTCCCATTGGAGCAGAATGTAAAGTTGAGTGCCGATGTTGGGAATGAGATAGAAGACCCTACTATGTTCAGGAGGATAGTGGGGAGTTTGATCTACATGACCATTACAAGGCCAGACTTGAGCTACGCTGTTGGTCTTGTGAGTCAGTTTATGCAAGTACCTACAAAGCCACATTTGGATGCAGTCAGACGCATATTAAGATATGTGAAGTCCACATCACATTATGGACTTTTCTATGAGGCAGGTACAGATGTACAAGTGTTTGGATACAGAGATGCAGATTGGGATGGTAGTATATCTGATTGAAGATCTACCAGCGGATACATGTTCTCTCTTGGTAGTGTAGCAGTTGCTTGGAGTAGTAAAAAGCAATCTACAGTTGCTTTGTCGAGTACAGAGGCTGAGTATAGAGGTACTGCTGTTGCAGCATGTGAGGTAGTATGGCTACAAAAGTTAATGGCTGATTTGGATGTGCAGGTGGAAGGTCCAGTTGTCATTTATTGTGACAACATGAGGAGTATACAGTTGGCTAGGAACCCTGTGTTCCATGCCAGGACAAAACATATTGAGATTCACTACCACTTTGTGAGAGAGAAGGTACTAGTAGGTGAGATTGACTTGGTGTATGTCAGCACAGAGGATCAGATAGCTGACATCTTCATGAAGGCATTGGGTACATTGAAGCTTCAAAAGTTTTGAAGCTTACTTGGAGTTGCAGAGATGCAATTGAGCTTGAGGGGGAGTGTTGAGATGACAAGCTCAACAATGCAGACATTGATGATGTACCGCCTGGTTAGATGGGTCCACACGTCTACACTTAGCACGTCGGTGGTCATTATGAATCTCACATGGCCACTAACTCATTACTTATTATATTCAGGTTGTTATACCTATTTATAGCTGGCATAGTTATAGCGCCAGTCGACTAGTGTAGTCGGTTATGCATTGTTTGACTTAATAGGCCACTTTCCTTTATGTTGTATCTTATCTATACTTTGTGTACATTGTAAAGTGTGTGAAAGAAGAAGAAGAAATCATCAAGAAAACGTTTTGGTCTCCATCTCTCTTCTTGTATCTTGAGTGAGCTTCTGCTTGTGCATTCTGTGTGTGTTCGGCATAGCATCTTGAGCAAGTCCCCCCCACCACGATGTCGAAGAGCTTCGAAAGCAATGTCGCGACTTCAGAAGTCCTTGATTATTTTCAAGATAGAAGATCAAGCATGTGATTAAGCAAAAGTGAAGTAGCAAATGTATTACTATCAAGATGTTTACAAAATTCAAGGTGAATTCCAATCTGTTCAGTCCACTGGCTCTGGATCACCTGTTTTAATTCAGGCTTGGTTTAACAAGTTTTACATATTGAAAGTGCTGTTTGAGAAGACCAGAGAATGCTCCAGCATTACATTCCTCTTCCATAGCTTGTTCACCTGAGCTAAAGTAATTGCAAAAAAAGCTCTAATTTTCAGAGTATAGATTTAGCCACAGAAGAATCTGCATATTGTGGGCTTTTTGTTGAAAGTCTGTCCTCTATCCCTTTTTCCTTTTCTTCCTCTTAACGATTGCGCCTTTGCTTGGCCTTTGTCCTCTTATCTTTTTCAGAGTTGAAGGTGCTGTTGAAGCCACTCTATTCACTGTTTCAAAGAAGCAATGACAATCTCTGCATTCAAGCTTCCCGAACTACCTGTGCCTCTTCCTCTGTTTGGTAAACACTGAGTTTGATCTGCTGTGTTTATCTTCTTCCTAGATTCATTAGCGACATCACTGTAAGATGGTATGGAATCTAAAGAGCATGTGGATGAGATGTCATCAAGAAGGGCTTGATGATTCCGACTAAATCTCCTATTTCTGCATGCTTCCACAGAGCAGCACTCTATCCATTATTTGAAAGAAGCAGTGACAGTCTCTGCATTCCAGCTTCCCGAATTTGACCATGATCAGAGTTCCAAAGCTTGGTGGTAAAGAACAAATCTTCTCTTTTGACTAGACCTTGTCGCAGGGCTTTTGCAAGAGCCTCACCAACTTCCTTCTCATTCTTGCAATCAGCTACACAATCGAAATGTCGTTAATCATGATGTATAGCTCCGATTATGAGATTCTGGAGAACCTCTGGCTCCATTTGAGTCTGTTTTACAAGGTTAAATATGCATACATTGACTCGAATTATCAAGAGGAAAATTATTACAGTGCTGCCATGAGATTTCGATCAAACCCCCTGCCGTCGCAGGTAACTCTGTGGAGTTTCTGCTGTAGGAGGCGAGTAGAGAGCACGAAGCATGAAGGGCAAGCCATGCTAGTTTTGATCGCAAGGTCAAAAACTTTAACACAACTCCGATTCTGACTTAATGGACAACAGAGAAGCTCCCGTGATCAAACGGAATAAGCAATGTTGAAATCACGCACAAGGCAGATCCAGTGATCTGTTCGGAGGAGACAAAACACAGCTTGCTGTCGACCCATCCTTCGTTTTTCCACAGGATCAATTCAAGCAGTCTCAATTTTGCATGCCTATCAGCGTGTGCAGCCCAAGCTTCCTCCGATGATATGCATCCAAGTCATAGTACTTTTTTTTTGCAACGTTGCAGTATTGAAGTCCTCCATATACTCTTTAAACATCTGTTTTTCTTCCCATGTCGCCATTGTCTCCAAATTAACATTTTTCACTTCTGCCAACCAGGCACTGAACTCTGGTCTTTTCACCCATTCCACTCTGCATTGACCGTTTTAAGGCCTCAATCTCTGCTTCTTTTCGTTGCTCTCTCTCCCTTCTCAACTCCTGCCGGCGTTGCTCTTCGTCATTGAACTCTGTCCTTTCTACTTGTAGTTTTCTTCAATCCTTTCTTCCTATCCTTTAAAAGCTTCCTCCTTAATCAATGACATCCTTCTTCATTTCCCCAGATTGCCGAGCTTTTTCCCTGCGTGTCAACTCCTTTCTCTCCAGAATTCTGCGCCCGTATTATCCTCCTTCTCCCCTTTCTTTAGACTCCTTGCCTTTTCCCTAAAGCGTGGCTCCCCTGTTCCCTCTCTGAACTCCTCATAGTATTAGCCTCCTTTTCCCTCCTTCTTTAGCTTTTCAAAATCCCCCCTTTAGCCTCTTCATTCGTGTTTTCTTTTCCCCTTTTGTTTTCTTTTTATGAACCAGAAAAAGCCCATATCCACATATCTTTAGAAGGTGAGGAAGACATCATTTCCTGAATTCCCTCTGAAGTTCAACCAAACAAGTATAGTGATCTTCTATGAGTGTAATGCCGTAATTATTTGTCGTCAACTTGAAAATATTTCGGCCCTCACATACCAAATTCGCATGACTGCATGCACCCAACAAGCATGTGAACATGACAACATCCCTTTTCTTGCATACACTTGAAGAGATCTATGGTTTGGTTACCATCTAAATTTGTGCCACATCCTTTTATCATTGCATTAAAAGATGCAACATCTTGGATTGGCAGACTGTCAAAAATGTTTAACGCCTTGGAAAGGGAATCACATTTGGCATATGTGTCAACCAAAGTGTTGCCAATAAAAATGTCATTCTCAAGATGTTTCATTACAATTTCCATATGGACTTCCTGGCCTTTATCAACAACCACCATGTTGCCACAAGCTTTTAAAGCACAGACAAGTGTGATACTATCCAAAGAGATATCCTCCTCATGCATTTGTTTGAATAATTGTAATGTCTTCTCTCCTTGACCCTGTTCAACATGGACTGAAAGCAACCCTTCATACTCGCTACTATACTCATACGCAGAGAATAAATGTAATCACAACAACTAAATATGTACAAAGTACCAAATCCCATGCACAACTATTGGGTGGTTTACACACCTCGAATGCGCAGCAATACGACAACACGATTCTTGACATCTAACAATTCCATGGCAACACGTTTTAGTGGTCCATCGGGTAACTATCCTAGATGGCTTCACTCGACACTTGCAAGAATGCACGGGGTCTATCGCCTACGTTTCCTACAGTCCACACCCCATAACGGAAGGTATCGGTCATCCCCACAAGGATCAACCTACAAGCTCGGGGTCGGTATCAATGCATCAACTAGCTCCATCAGAGGTGTCTCACAAGGGCTTCTTGTCCGATTGGAACGATCATAGTTACCCTTGCTTCATGGAGTGCATCACTTTTTTCCAGCAATTGGTTAGGATTCAGGAAACCTTAGGCACAACCACTGCACCTTTCCCCTAAGATAATTATTGATCAAGGTTTTAAGACTTGACTCTAGGTAAGTCAATGCTCGACTCTACCTAATTTTTCCTAATTGATGTTTCATTCAATCTCTTGAGAGAAGCTTCCAACTTACCAGGAGACCACCCATTTGTAGGACGGATCTGTCAGCGATCTCCCCCACCTGCTTCCCACAAATGTTTTTCTTTAGTTTTATAATTACCTATCACATTAAGTTATGACATATGAAAGAAAATTTGTTAATTAACTCGTTATCATAGGTTCCTTCGCGTAATTTTTAGGGTGTAACACAAAGATAGAGAAAACAATCTTTTATCAAAACATATTTTGCAAAGTTATTTACAATGATTTTCCCCACTGCCTATGCAAAAGATAAACCTCAGTTCACCAGAAAATCCCTTCTGTCTATGCAGAAGAAAAGAAACCCTCCAAGATTTTCATCCCTTCACTAGTACTGGGGACTCCAAGATCCCATCCTGATTTGTGTGAGGGTTAAGTAGTTCCTAGGAGCGATCAAGAGATTTACCACAAGAGCCCCTTGGCACTCCTACCTCCTCTTGCCTAATGGATTCCTCACCGAGCGACCTCTTGCTATTGGGGCCGATCCAAAGCTCCTTGCGGCGGTACAAAACAACCCCCCTTAGACTAGGGTTCCATGTCTAGTTGTGGGGGAGGCATAGCCCGATCTTTCCTCTTATTATCATAATTATATATTTACAATCAAATCTAATTGCTAGCAAGCACAATCAATCTTTCTTATGCAACCATCAATGCATGCCCAAATAAAAAAGAAACAATAGCAAGTGTTTTTAGCATAGGAAGCAACCCCATCCAAATCTAGGGTTTCTCTTTTAAGGTCCCACCTTATTCTTAGGGTTTCACTTCCTACTTGCAACTCTGTTTTGGGATCCGCAAGTTATTTCACAAATCTGATTAATTATAGGAAGTCTATTTTATCCTTACGAAAAAATTAGTATTTTTTTCCTAAAAGATAACATAGGCATTCAAACCTATGGCAGGCAATTCATTTGATGCCCTGCCCTAACCCGTGCTTAAGCAGGATTTTAAATGCTTTTCCAAGTCTATTTAGACTTTAGAATTTGTATCGACAAATTGTTATCAATGTCCAACAAGTCCTATAAACTTTCGATATTTATTTAATTTCTTGATATTGATAGTTTTAGGTTTGTTGAGTATTTTATAGTTGTTTTTGCTTCAACACTCTCGATATTATAGGTTAGGTTCTCTTGTTGAATCATATGTGAGTCAACTCATGATATTGATGCTCTTGCTAATATAGTCATTAATATTAACATTGTGTGTGTTTTCAATAAGAAAATAATTTTAATTTTATTCTACTCATATTCTATGGCAATGTTACATGTTTTAGGACATTACTCATACTCATATTCTAGGACATTACACTTATGATTTTTGCATTGCCTATGATAAAGTTTTCAGAAAAACAATCAACATCCTCTTTCAAGCTCAAAGCTTCAATGGATAAGAGAAGTAGATAAAAATTTCCATCATTAGGAGATCTTTCTTCTTGCTTTTTTTGTGAAGAAGAGGGGGTGTATTTATAGGCATGAGGGGGAGTATGCAGCCGACTCATTCTTTTGGCTACTTGTCAAGAGCCAAGTGAGCTTTATTAAAAATGCATTTTGATTGCCTAGTTGTTGGATGGTGCCATGGGGATGATTATTTTATGCTTTCTCTCTCTCCACGCATAAAAAAAGTCATGAATTTTGTCTATTTTTTCAAAAACGTATTTTTTTCTTCAAAACGACTTCATCTGGTGGTTTTTGGCCAAGTTACCTCGTGACTTATCTAGTTTAAAAAGTCATGCCATACTCTTTGATACTTAACATGCTCAATATCATGCTCGTTTTTGCACGTTCTTTGTCTACCGATTAAGCCCTTTGCGATTTATCTTGTGGTTACAAAATCAATGTGATCTTTGATGCATTAAATTGAATTGGGAATGCTAAATCAAATATAATGTTGGAAAATTATGATCAAGCCATTGTAATATTATTTACGAGGCGTCTTTGCTCTTTTTGTTGGCTGGGAACATTGAGGCATCTTCTTGTATCAAATTGCGGAATTGATTTAATGCGAGACTCAATATTAAGAAAGTTAAGTGCAGTCACTTATGTGATAGCTCGACGAGTAAATTTTTAAAATGCCTCAAGCCCGAATTCATTTCTTAGTGGGAATATTGATATAAAGTGATGTGATGGGAATATTACATTCTCTCCTCCTTAGAGGAATCAAGATGTCCTTATCTCGAAAAAGAATTGGAAAAACTGTTTTTCTAGAGCTGTCTCTTCTATCCAGGTGGCATACTCCTCAAGATAGTCTTTCCATTGGATAAGATACTCTCTAATGGTTATATTTCTTAGAGGTTTCTCTTTTACATCTAGAATCTTATCAGGATGGAGCTCAAGGGCTCCTTGACTAGACATTACAATTTTCTAGTCATCAAGAATATGATCTTGATTTGCCACATAAGCTTTCAGAAGACTCATGTGAAATATATTGTAGACTTTCACATGATCAGGAAGTTGCAATTTGTAGGCATTAGCTCCTAGGCATTTGAGAACCTTGTATGGTTCACAATACCTTGGACTCAACTTTTTGAATTTTCCCAATGATAGAGAACTCTTATTTGGGCATACATAGATGAAAATCATGTCTCCCTCTTGGAAGATACGCTCTTACCATCCTAGATCAACATAAGCTTTATGGCGGTCTTTGGCAGCTTGGATATCTTGTCTGATAGATTTGACTTGATCATCCATGTCTTCTAGCATTTTCTTAAAAGCCTCAATCTTTAGGGTTGGATAAAAGAATTTCAGTGGCATCAAATAATCTTTCCCATAAAATGCTTGAAATGGAGTCATTTGAATACTATGGTGATATGATGCATTGTATAAAAATTCTATTAAGGGCAAATAATGTATCCACGTTGTCAGTTCTCTCAAACAATAAGCTCTCAGTATATCTTCAATGACTTGATTAACCCGCTCTATTTGACCATCAATTTGGGATGGTAAGCTGTGCTAAAGCAAAGCTAGATTCCAATTGCTTCAAATAGGCTTCTCCAGAAATGTGGCGTAAATAGAGAGTCACAGTCACTAATGATCCATTTAGGCAATCGATGAAGCCTAAAGATTTCTTTCACAAATAGTCGTGCAATATCTAAAGCTTTGTAGTTGGCCTTGATTGGGATAAGATGAGTGACCTTTGTCAGCATATCCACAATCACCATGATTGAATTATATCCTCATTGAATAGAATATAATCCAACTATGAAATCCATATATATGAACTCTCATTTCATCTATGGAATGTCAAGTAGTGGTTGGAGCTTGCTTGGCAATTTGACACACTCAGCTTTCACTCGCTAGCAACTTAGGCATCAGTAACATATCTGAGTACATCATGCTTCAGTCTTTCCCAATAGTAACTTTTCCTGACTGCATTAAGTGTAGCCAGGATGTGTTGAGAATGGGGAGCCATGGGCTTTCCATAATAACTTTTTTTCAACACTTGACTGAGGGGAATGCAAAGCTTTGTCCTGAAATAGACAAGTCCATCACCCATAGTGAAATTTTGATATTTCACTTTGAGTTTAGGATCAATGTTCTTAACTAGGATTTCTCTAAGCATTAGCTGATAGCTAGGATCCTTGTTTGCCTCTTCTTTGGCTAGCTCAATGGCTAGATTGCTAGGCATCGATATCATGGTAGCTAAAGTCTCTCCTTTAGATAGCTCTTCAATGATAGGTGCATTCAGAAAAGCTTTATGACTTAATGCATCTGCAATCATATTCTCTTTTCTAGGTCTAAAATTGATTTCAAAATCAAATTCTTGCAAGACTTCAATCCACCGACACTGCCTCATGTTGAGGTCCGGTTGAGTAAAGATCCATTTGAGAATTTTGTGGTTAGTGGCCAAAGTAAGCTTGCTTCCAAGCAGATAGTGTTGCCACAATTTGAGAGCATGGATCATAGCTGACAGCTCGAGATCATGGATGGCGTGATTCCTCTCATGGATTTTTAGCTTCCTTGAGGAATAGGCTTTTGAATGACCTTGCTGCATAAGCACATAGCCTAGTGCAAGAGAACTTGCATCTGTTACGACCTCAAACTCTTAACTTAGGTATCAGATAGCTTTAAAATGAGTGTTGCTACCAAACTTTTATTGAGCTGCTCAAAACTGGCTTGCTCAATGGGCGTCCACACAATACTAGTTTACTTTTTTAGTAAATTAGTGAGAGGTGCAGCTATTAGGGTGTAATTTTTTATGAAACTTCTATGCCATCTAGTTAGCCCTAAAAAACTTCTCACTTCCTTAACTATCATTGGAGGTTTCCACTCTTGAACATCTCTAACTTTGGCTGGGTCTACAAAGATTCCTTTAGCAGATATTATGAATTTGAGATATTCCACTCTTGAACATCTCTAACTTTGGCTGGGTCTACAAAGATTCCTTTAGCAGATATTATGAATCTGAGATATTCCATCTGTGTTTTGAAAAATGCACACTTCTTTTTCTTTGCATAGAGCTTGTGCGTCCTCATTGTGTCAAGCACAATGCACAATTGCAGCTCATGGTCTTCATCTCTCTTGGAGTATGTTAGGATGTCATCAAAGAAGGCTAGGACAAACTCATCAAGATAATGTAAAAAAATGTCCAACATTAACATGTTAAATGTAGTAGGGGCATTAGTTAGATTGAAAGACATTACAAGAAATTCAAAATGACCGTATCTGGTATTGAAGGTAGTTTTGGGGATATCTTCTTCCTTGATCTTATTTGGTAATAATCAGATTGGAGATCAATCCTGGAAAAGATTTTTGCCCCTTGCAGCCTATTATGTAGCTCGTCTATTCTTGGAATCAGATACTTATTCTTGATTGTTACCTAGTTTAGTTCTCGGTAATCAATGCAAAGGCGGAGAGTTCCATTCTTTTTCTTTTGAAACAATACTGGGGCTTCCCATGGCATATCTGATGTATCCTAGATCCAGTAACTCCTTGAGTTGCTCTTTCAAATCAATTGCTTCAGGGATATATATTTTATATGGACTCTTAGGGATTGGAGCAGCTCCTTGTTCAAGTTTAATCTTGTGATCGACTTAGGTGGTAATTTGGTAAGCTCTTCTAGCAAGATGTCATCATATTCCTTCAATCAATATGGCTCTCCCTCGTCTTGTTTATTTTGCTCAACCTTATTTAATTTTATGAGATAGATAGGTAATCATTTTCTTAACCCTTTTATTATGTGAGATGATTTGGCTAGTTGAACCTTTGGTTTTCCTACCTCACCTTGGGTCATCACTTTTTCTCCCTTTAGGTTTTGAAAAGTCACCCAGCCATTTGTGCATTGAATATATGTGTCATTGGGGATTAGATAGTCCATATCCAATAGACATTCGTAGGCCCCTAGATTCATGATCCTAAATCCCATTTCGGAGAGACTACTTCCCAGGCTAAATGACACTTTGCAAGTTTGCTGAGTAGACATGATTTCTTTTTCATTGGCAAGTTCCACAAGCAACCTAGATGTAGATATTGTGTCTATACTTAATTTCTTGGCACACTTTGGTGACATGAACGAGTGTTTTCTTCCATAGTCAAATAGAATTTTAAAGGACTTGCCTTGATATTCTATTGGTGTTTGAATCACCAAAAACGGGTAATTTGGGCCTTTCTTATGGAGGGTGGCAGGAATTGATGCCCTCTCCATATCGGCTTTCATAGTTGGGTTTCCTTGGGTTATCATAAGTTTCACAAATTAGTTTAGAGCTTTAAACTTTTCAGCTTCATTTTCACATTAAAATATCTTACTAGATTTGTAAAACAATGATGGGCCAAGGAGCACAATAGTTTTACAAAATCTAGCTATTGTTATATTTTATTATGAGTAGCCATATGCTACAATTTTTACAAGGTATATTTACACATGGAAAATGTTTACAAGTAGAGATACATCAACATCGATAGGATATGATAGATGCTATGTACGATTTTCAAAATAGGATATCATTATATCTTTCTTTTTCAGGGATGGATATAAGTTATATTCATGTAGAATAATGTAGGCCAATTAATTGTCTATATCTAGAAACCTATACTATGAAAATGGCAGATCTGAAAAACCATGGATATGGTAATCTTGATACTTGTGACGTCCTTGGATTATAATCCTGTCGGTTGGGATTACCTTCAGTACCTTGTCATAGACATAATGGTTTAGATGTATTTGCTGCCCACTAGTAATCATAAGTGGATTCCTTCTGGATGGACAAAAGATAAAGGCCTAAACTACTTTTACATTTTCCATCCATTCAATGCATTTTAGATTAGTCTACATGTTGAAGAATCAATCGGCCTCGACGTAACAATAACGTTCATCCCAAAACCATCTTCTTTCGCGAGATTCATAGGGGTTGGATCATATAGGCGATCAAGTATCCTCATCATTTCTCTTCTCTACTTGTCATCCGTAGAGTTAAATGTAGATGTGTACATTGCTAGAAAACCAAGAAACTAGTTCCAGGCTTCATTATTCTACCAAAGTTTATCCCTTAACAATTAGCAGGCAGATTATTACTTAGAACAATTGGTCTTAAAAACCATAGATATTTTTAATTTCAATTATGCTCTAATACCACATGTCACATGTCTACCTAACAATTTCTTGGCACAACACATTTGAGTGGTCAATCAGGGAACTATCCTAGATGGCATCGCCTAGCACATGCGAGGATGCACGGGGTCTATCGTCTAGGTTTCCCAGAGTCCACCCCGTAACAGAAGGTACCGGCCATCCCCATGAGGATCAACCTACAAGCTCGGGGTCCTAATTTGACAACTGAGGCCTTGATGCATTAGCTAGCTCCATCGGAGGTGTCCCACAAGGGCTTCTCGTCCGTCTGGAGCGATCGTAGTTACCCTTGGTTCATGGAGCGCAACACTTTTTTCCAACAACTGGTTAGGATTCAGAGAACCTTAACAGAGTTCTGGGAATATCTACTGCATCTTTCCCCTAAGATAATTACTGATCAAGGTTTAAAGACATGAACCTTGGTAAGTTAATGCTCGGCTCTACCTAATTTTTTCTAATTAATATTTGGTTCAATTTCTTGAGAGAAGCTTACAGCTTACCGAGAGGACCCATCCATAGGACAGATCCGTCAGGGATCTCACCCACCCGCTTCCCACAAATGGTTTTCTTTAGTTTTCTAATTACCTATCACATTAAGTTATGACATTGATAAGAATTTGTTCCATTAATATAATCATTAATATGATCACATTAATATAATCACATTAAGTTATGACCTCGACCTATCACTAATATAATCATTAATTTTAACATTGTGCGTATTTTCAATAAAAAAATGTAATGAAAGAGACCTAACTGTCCTAACTAAGGGAAAGGAGAGAGAGACAAGGACTGCAGAAGAAGAGGGAGAGGAGAGAGAAAGGCAAGAAGAAGAGAGAGAAAGAGGGAGAAAGGAAGAAGAAGAGGAGGAAGAAGAAGCAGCCATGGAAGCTTGAGAAGGTGAAAAGAGAGTTTCTTGATAATTTCTCTGATGCCTCAAAATAACCTCTTACACCTTATATACTATCAGTGTGACTGGTATATTCCCATGCCATGTTCCCGTGATCCCCGTTCATTACAAACCATCCCGTCTCATAAAGTTTTTGTCCTAAAAAACAAAGGATGTAGTCATGGACTGTAAGGGTGTGCTATAGGAAATCAGCCATAACTTTGTGTGAGGAACTCCGAACGGGATAGTTGAGGTGTCGTTATGGAGCCCATGAGATGTGATTTCAGTCCATGTGGGTGGGGCAGGGCTGCAATCAGGTCAGGACCAAAAGTGTTACAAAATAGAGGGTTGTCCCGGAATTACTAGTGTGTTGTCCCAGATGGTATGGCTAGAGAAAAACAGCCATAACTTCCACTAGGGAACTCCGATCGGGGCAAGTAAGGTGTTGGAACGGAGCCCTCAAGGTGTACTTTTAGCCCATATATGGAGGATGGGCCTGAAAATGGACCAGGACCAAAATTGGTCTAGCCAATACGGCCTCCTTGAGATGTGGAAATTCATCCAAAAGAGATGCTGGGCGCCAAGAGGCTTCCTCTATTGGTAGGCCTTGCCATTTGATCAGGTATTCATGTATGGAATGGATGCGGAGTTGCTTTTCACGTTGCCCAATGACCGCTTCAGGAATGTACTGGATAAAGCCCTCCTCATCTATGGGTGGTAGCTCCTCTACATGATCTATGGGAGTGCCAATGAAAGGTTTCAATTGGCTCACATGGAAGACATCATGGATCTTAGTAGTGGGAGGGAGTTGGAGACGGTAAGCCAAGTCCCCGACCTTCTTAATGATTTTGTAGGGCCCATAGTAACGGTGTGCCAACTTATTGCAAGAATCGTCGTTTAGTGTGGCATAACGGGACTTGGGGACCTTGAAGAGTACCAATTCAACCTCTTGAAAGTCAAGGGGTATTCTTTTTGCATTAGCATGGAGCTTCATGTGCTCTTGAGCCCTTTTGAGGTTCACCTTGCATTGTTGAAGTAAAGCTTGTATGCGGTCCAACTCTTCTTTTCCAAGGGGGTTGAGCTTTTCATTGAAGATCATGGTAGGAAGGGCACCCGATAACCATACAATGCTTCGAAGGGAGAGACTCCAATGCTCGAATGAGTGGAGTTGTTGTAAGAAAATTCAGCCAAGTGCAGCCATACGTCCCAAGAATTCTGCACGTCATGACAAAAATATCGCAAATAAGTTTCAAGCCACTTATTGACTCTCTTGATCTGCCCATCCGTTTGGGGATGATAGGCTATAGACGGAGCCAATTTGGTCCCCATGGAGCTGAAAATTGTCTACCAAAACTGACTCATAAATTTGGTGTCCTAGTCATGTACTATGACGTGGGGTAAGCCATGCAACTTAAAAACATGCTCCATAAACTGAGTGGCAACTTGAGATGCTGTAAACTGGGATTTTGTAGGGATGAAATGGGCTGCTTTAGTGAGTCGGTCAACTACCACATATATGCTATCCCAACCCTTCTTGGTTATAGGTAAACCAATGATGAAATCCATGGTAATGTGGGTTCATTTTCCTTCAGGGATAGGTAAGGGCTGCAATAATCCACTCGGTTTAAGAGTGCTATCTTTATTTTGTTGGCAAGGCACACATCTAGACACAAAGCCTTTAACATCCCCCTAAATGGCCATCAAAAAATCGGTGAAGAATGCATCTCTTCAAGGATTCTTTGGGTGAAAGGAGAGGCATGGGGAATCACAATACGGCCATGGATCCAAATGAGGCCATTGTGGAGCTGATATTGGGAATTGTCATCCATGACACCTTGCTGTAATTTCTGGAAAAGAGGACTGAATTTAGCATCAAGCAAGTATGCCTCTTGGAGCTCTTCAATCCAATCATGGTGGAATTTAGTGATGGATGAAACCTTGCATGCCCACATGCGAGAGAGTGCATCAGCCAGTACATTGTCCTTGCCACGGGTGTGGATAATCTCAAAGTAATAGTTTTGTAGGGTAGCCACCCATCTACGTTGTTTGGGAGTGAGGTTGGGATGAGTCAAGAAGTATTTGAGCACATGGTGGTCACTTTTCACCTTAAATCTGCTGCCATACAAGTAGTGATGTCACTTTTTGATAGCATGAATGAATGCCAACATCTCCTGATCATAGACATGCAACTTTCTCTCTTTATCATCCAATTTTTGCCCTGTGTTCTTCCAGCAAGACTGCACCAATACCCTGTCCACTAGCATCACACTGGATGGTAAAATCCTTTGAAAAGGCGGGGCATACGAGGATGGGGGCTGAAGTGAAAAAGTCTTTCAGCTGTGTTGAAAATTGTGGTCAGCCAATTCATCCCATAAGAAAGCCTCTTTTTTCAACCTGTCTGTTAACGGGGCTGCAATTGTGGCATAATGGCAAATAAATCTCCGATAAAAAGAGGAGAGGCCAAGAAAACCACTCAAGGAGATAGTGGTAGTGAGGGTGGGCCATTCTCAGACACATTGCACTTTCTTAGGATTAGCTTGGATGCCTTTTTCACTAAAAATGTGTCCCAAATACTCAACCTCTGTTTGCATGAAGACACACTTGCTTTCTTTGGCAAACAGCCGGTGCTCTCTCAGTACATCAAAAATTTGCCTGACATGCTTCAGATGCCCATGCAGTGACTTGCTGTAAATGAGTATATCATCAAAGAATACCAACACAAACTGGAAAAGCCGTGGCTGCAATATTTTGTTCATTAATCTCTGAAATGTGGCGGGTGCATTAGTGAGCCCAAATGGCATGACAAGGAAATGGTACAAGCCATAGTCAGTCCGAAAGGCTATTTTGACTTCATCATCCACCCTCATTCTGATTTGGTGGTAACCATATTGCAAATCAATCTTGGTGAAGTAGCGTGCTCCCTTGAGTTCATCAAGCAAGTCATCAATTCGAGGGATGGGGTATCTATTTTTGACGGTGATCTTATTGAGATCACGGTAGTCAATGCAAAACCAGAAAGATCCGTCCTTTTTCTTAACCAATAGAACCGGGGAGGCGTAAGGGGAAGAGCTAGGCTCTATGAATCCCATCTCAGTGAGCTCCTTGACTTGCTTTACTACTTCCTCTCTCTCACATTTAGAGAGTCGATATGGGGGTTTATTGATGGCCTTGGCATGTGGCTCCAAGTCAATTGGGTGATCCACCGATCTCTGAGGGGGAAGGGTAGTGGGGGGCTGAAATAGGTCCTCATATTCAGCCAAAAGCGCTTTTAGTGCTGCATTTTGCTTCCCCAAGGTGTGTTGGTCATCATTATCCTTATGCAAATGCAAGACAAAGATTTGGGAGCGTTTCTTGAATTCTTTTTTGAGTTATCTTGCTGTTATAAGCTGAAAATTTGCATTTTCTTTGATTCCCTCCAAGTGTACAAGCTACCCATGCATTAAAAACTCCATATATAGCTGAGAGAAGTCCATAGAGATTTTTTCCAACTGTTGAAGCCAATCACATCCCAAAACAACATCCACGGGGCCCATATCAAGGGCAATTAAGTCCACCTTTGTTGTGTAGTTTTCAGCTAGCATAAGAGACACTTGTGTGCATACATGGGAGCTCACTTCCTCATTTCCATTGGCCACTTGAACCCAAAGAGGTTGCTGTGATTCAGTGGGAACACATGTCAAACGGCCAAGAGTTGATTTATTCACAAAACTGTGCATGGTGCCACTATCTATGAGGATGTATACACTCTTGCCATCAATGTTACCATGCACTCATAGGGTGTTTGGGCTCCTAGAGCCGGTCCATGCATCCATGGAGATCGAGCAAGCTGATATAGTGGTGAATGAGGGGTGCCAAGGGTCATTCCCAAGCATGTCATCAATGGGGCAGCCATCAGGGTCGAAAGGGAACCCATCCGGTGAGTCATAAAACTGATCGGTATCAAGATCCTCTTCATAATCAGCATTTTCAGTAAGTGTCATCATGGGGGAGTTGTCATGCAAGTCCTCTTCTAACCTGTCACTATCTTCTAGCACATACATGCTATTAAACTTGACAATGGTGTTCTTAAAGGGGCATTTGGATGCATGATCAGTCGTGTACTTATCCCCGCATTTAAAGCACAAGCCTTTGGCTTTTCTATCCTTGACAACTTCAAGAGGAATGCATTTTTGAGCGTTAGGGTTGAAGCCATTCCTTGTCTTATTTTCGGCATACTTTGGGTCACTTTTGGAGGGTGGTGCTGTCCCAAAACTGCCATATTTCCTTTCAGCATTAAAAGTGGGATAAGTAGGATTTTGGGGCTGCCATTCCCTGCATTGTTGCTGCGATAATTATTAGCATATGGGGGTTGCCTAATAGGGTATCTTTGCTGTCCTGCAATGGGCCGCATGCCCTCATTGTGACGATATTTCCGACCATAGCGTTCAGCCAATTCTATGGATGCAAACAGGGTGGCTAGCTTTTGAGCCATTACATCAGCTGAGAGATGTGCATCTAGCCCATAAATGTATTTATGCAATTTGGTCTCATCATTGACTGCCTCAACATACATGGATAGGTTCATAAATTGGTTGGTGTACTCCCTCACGGTGAGATTTCGCTGATCAAACTGATACCATTGCCTAGCCAAGAGTTCTTTTTCCACCGGGGAGACAAAAACTTGGATCATATGCATCTTGAACTCTTCCCAATCACAAAATTGCTGATTTTCTCTTTGAACAAATCTCCACCATGTGTGGGAAAAACCTTCTAAATGAAGGGAAACAAAAATAATATTTGCCTCATCGGTACAGGGGTGGATGAGAAAATAGGCTTCCAATTTAGAGGTCCATTCCTCTAGTTCAGCTGGGGATGAGGACTGCCCATTGAATTTAGTGAACACAATCTTGTCACGCAGCTCATTTGGGCCTTTCTGCCCATGAATGCCATGTGCTACATGATGCCCATACATGCCTTGCTGTCCAATCCCCGACTGCCCAAAATTTCCATGGGGGCCATGCTGCCCTTGCATTACATGAGGACCAAATTGCCCATTAGGACCTTGCTGTCCAAAATGCCCATGCTGCCCATTACCATATGCATGCTGCCCATTGCCATATGCATGCTGCCCATTTCCATATGCATGCTGCCCATTGCCATATGCATGTTGCCCATGTACTCCGTGCATTCCATGCTGCCCAAGATTTGCATTGGAGCCATTCCCTTGAGTGTGCAAGTAGCTTCCATTACGGGGGAGTTGGGGTGCCAAGGATAGGCTTGAAGGATTCGTAAAACAGGGGAGGGGAGGAGGGGCTCATCATGTCAAGTGGAGGGCTCACCCATCTCATAAGTGCTATGGGGAATGCCATGGGTACCACCGAGACCTTGTGGGCTATGCCCGGTCTCCAAGGGGGGAGGGCGGTTAGCCTCACGGGGAGGGACATACTCCTTGGGTCGATCTGAGGGGGGGGGGGGGGGGGGGCAATGGTGGGGATGAGGACGCCCACGCACTCTATGAGTAAGTCCATCTTGGCCATCATCTTGGAATGACAGTGATCTTGGCGGGTTTCCATCTCCCTGTGGCGTTGCTCCATCTCTCGATGTCGTTCAGCATGATGGGTTTCATGTTGGCATAAGGGTTTGGTTGAGCAGAGATAAGCGGTCTATCTTGGGGGCACCCTCTTCAAACATGTCTTCACAATCCTCCAAGGTTGAGCTAGGATCGTTCATTGAGGCACGGGAGTCCCTTATTTCACGCTGAAATTCCTCCTGGGCCTTTGGTTTACCCTTGTGGCCTGCCATCCCAAGTGCAGTCCACCAAACCCCTTGTCACAGAAATGACGATATCTTGAGCTAGGAAGCTTTGATTGCCAAATTTTTTAATTCAAATGAAATCCCTCAATCCCCTCTACGAGGCTATGTAACTGACAGTAAATGATCAGGGTTTTTATAATCTTTTTTTGTGGGCTGACTGTGTAGGACTGCTACCTGTCCCACAGTACCTCTGGGCACAAAATTGAGTGTATCTCCCAAACTGTAGGGCGGAATGGGGAGATTTTTAGTTTACATCAAAGGGGAGGATGGCCTCTTCAAATCAAGCTATAGAGCCTGTGCTTAGTCACACAAGAAGGCTTTCATGTAATCAACTTTTGCAGGCTGACTGTGTAGGACTACTGCCTGTCCCACAGTATCTCTGAGCACAAAACTGATTGTATCTCCCAAACCATAAGGTAGAATGGGGAGGTTTTTAGTTTAGATAGAAGGGGAAGATTCCCTCTTTGAATCAAGATATAGAACCCACACTGAGTCACACAAGAAGGCTTTGCTGTAATCAACATTTGTAGGATGACTGTGTAGGACTGACTGTCTGCAATACCCTGCAAAGACTCCCTCAAGGAGCATACCTTATCCCAATGGTGAGGGTCTTATCCTAGACATCTAGGGCCTCAACGGTGGTCATTAATGCCACATGGAGCCATACATCCTTTGCATCCATAGTTCTATTGCTGAGACCATTTCCATGACTGCATACCCTGCCCTTCTTGCATGCATCCACCATACATTACCAAGTGATTCATGACATTACCAATGCATGTAGGGGGTTGTAGATTCAAATGATCAGGGATCGGGCTATTCCATCAAATGTACCTGCACCTACAATAATTCTTGGGCTCCGGATCACTGGGAGGTGGGCAAAGTTTTCCCCGGGCCGGGTTGTGCACCCCTTGAGGGTCTTTGATGGCAAGGGGGGGTCACCCCTCTTTTGTCTTGCCACCTCACCTGGCATCGGGCTTTTCCTCACCCGAAATATACATGGCAGACATTTATTAATTAAACACCTAGCATGAGATGCATTTCAGGAATCAAAATTTTGGGCTTTTCATGAAGTGCATGGAATTGGAATGGGGTATAGGGATAGAGAGCTTACGGGTAGTGACTCACTGCCTACTCACCCTTATACAATGGATTTTTAATCAATTCTTGGCTCAACCAATTCACAAGAAGCCAAATGGGTTATGGGTAAGCAAAAATATAATCTCAATGAAGCTTCAGCATGAGTAAAATCCATTCCAGTGCCATAAGATCAAAGGGAAATGACTGGGATTAATATTCATCATGCATTCAATGTTTGGGACTCTTATTATCTACTTGGACTCATACATTCTCTCAAACAAGTGGATAGGATTCAACAAGAGGCTTAAACGGAGAGAATGAGAGTCAAGAATCGGTTACCTTGAGTTCTTTGGAGAAGAAGGCAGCCACTAATGCCACTTCAGTCCTTCATGAGAGCTCCACCTTTGATCCCGCATGCTCCATAGCTCCAAAATGGTTGTGCTCCATCAAGAAAGGGTGAAGTCAAGCTTGGGGAAGGATGGCTTAGGACCTTACCATGAAGAGCTCTTGCTGAAATTGAAGCTCTACTCCCATAGCCATGGCTGCCCACAAGTGCATGCCTTCAAATCTTGCTTCTAATCTTCTTCTCATGCTTCTTGATGGCTGAAATCTTGAGCTAGGCTTGAAGAGGAACTCCCAAGGACCAAGAAAATACCAAAATCTTCAAGATTTCTGAGCTTGAGGCCAAGGTTCCATGGCTGCCATGGATTGCATCAGATTAGGGTTTCTTGAAGTGAAAAGGGGAGTCCAAGAGCTGAGGAGGAAGCCTTCAATGCTGCCCAAAAGGCTTGCCAAGAGCCATGAGTGAGATCACGGAGGAGAGGAGGGCTGGGGGGGTTGTCCAGCAGGCCAGGAAGCAGCCCATTGTTTGTGCCACAAATTTCGGGGCTGCTCCTGGAGGCTCCAGACAGGGTAGGCTAATCTTGATGCTGCTCTGGATGTTGTCCAGCTAAAGGGAAAGCACTAGGACTAGCCATTCTTGCTAAGGAAGAGAGGGAAGCAAGATTCCTGAGGTTCTTGGGCTGGAGGTTCCATGGCAGCTTGGAGGAAGGAGGAGAGAGAAGGTCTTCTTGAAAAGTAACTGAGTTTTTGGACTTATCTAACTGTGCTACTCTCCTTTTTGCCCAAACCCTAAAAAAAAACTTACATGAAAATTAGTGACGACTTGTCAAATTTCACAATTTCCTATTCTCATTGATAGGTGTTATGAGGCACCTCCTTTGTATGCTTATAGGTCACTATGTTGGGATTATATAGAGAAGCTAACCACGTCTTTCATAAAGAATCCCATGAATCCAGCAACATCAGCATATCTTATGCCTTTTGTACAACACAACAATGAGAAGAGACCCATGCATCATGATGAGGTGGATGCAAATAAGTTGGACACCTATAGTTATTGGATTATATTGGGGCTTCACTCAATTCATGCAGCAAAGTTATATATTCAGAATAATACTATGCATTGTCTAGCAACCAATCATTTATACACCATAAGAAATGCTAGAATATTAGTTGATTGTCCTGCGGAAATGTGCATTGAGCTTTCACGAATGACAAATATGGAATCACATAATGTTATGAATAATGCCCCTTATGTTGAGCGACTTCAACAATTAAGAGATCAGTGGCTAGCATTTGGTTCTCCACCAAAACCCCAACAAGGGCTTTCTAAGACAAGCTCTCAAAGAGTACCATGGCAGGTAATCACATATAAGCTTACCTTCTCTTTTTGTGAAGATTAGTGTGATGCTCTTTCTTTTGTTCTATGCTCACTATTTTGATTTTTTTTTGCAGAGATTTGTGGCATACATTGGAGAAAATTGTGCATCTAGAGATTGCCATCCCAAGAAATATTTGATAGTTGGATCAAAATCATGAAGAGATACTCTAAAGGTGAATTTATATCCCAAGAGGAGAGTTCGAGAAAAAAGGGAAGGCAACCTTCTCCTACTGCATTTTGTTGCCTTATGGGTTTAAAGGTTGGAGACATCCTTACACTACAAGAGGAGATCAATGAATGTCATATCCTTTTTATTAGAAACAAATGGGATAAGGAAGATATGATTGACATGGAAACAAGGGCTAAGAAAATGAAGCAAGATATGGTCCTAAAGGAGGAATTAGTCACTCTTTTCAATGCTTCGGTTCCAGAAAGTAGCACTGTGATGAAGACTTGGGAAGAGCTTGTTGATGATTATGATATCGATGATGAAGTCTACACAAAGATTTTAGGCATTTGCAATGATTGGGTATCAAAGAAGCTCACACATGGAGTTGATGCAGGGTCCCTACCAAATGGAGAAAAATATATTAACTTTCTAATTGGAAAAAAAAAATCATCTTCAATCCTCCACTACTTCCCCTTGGCGTGTATATGTTGTCAGATGCAATCTAGAAACCTTTGATCTTATACATAATGTTTACAGAGATCCAATTACCATTGGGGTTGTTGTTCTAGATGCAGCGCATGGGGTCAAGGGAATGAAATGGGACTCTATAAAGTTTGGAAAGGTTGTATCCACTCTACTACAAATGACATGTGAACCTAAACAATTCATGTTGTTATCATTTCTTGATTGAAAGCAAATGGTAGCTTTGGAAAATGCTCTTGAAAGCATTTCTTGCAAGTATCGCATGCTAGTTGGTAGTATTGACTTCCTACCAATGGATAGAACGTTTGCTTTTGGATCTATAGATTCTTTTGTGGTTTTGACATTAGTGACCATGGAGAAAAGCTTCATAAAATTTGAGCGATATATAAATAATGTCAACAAGCCTTCCATTTTGGACTTTGAAGGCTTGGACAAGGAGTGCAATGATGAAGATCTTGAAGAAGAACAAAGGATTGCAAAGGCCGTTTTGAGAAAGAAAATGAAAGTTATAGAAACTACAATCAAAGCATTTCATGATGCTCATGAGGTTGTATTTAATGTATATGCAAGTGGACTTGCATCTAAGGTGGCATTGGTAAATCATATGAAGACTATTGCAGTGGTTTGCAACACTCAAGAGCAAAGAGAGGTTGAAGCACAATTGTGGAGGGTCCATGAGAGTGCCAAACAAAATTCAAAATCCCAAGAGGTTCCTCCTATTGAAGTTCAAGTTCTTGAAGTACCACCCGAGGGCATAGAAGAATCAAGCCAAGATATAGCAAGTCTAATTATGAAGGAGAAATTAAAGGCTACTTTAGGTGTTTAAACTTCGTTCCTTCTCCTTTCATCAAGGAAGACACATTGATGTAATTTTGATTTTTTTCTTGAGAAGTTACTTCCATTAGCATTTACAATATTTTCTTTCTTTGATGATATTAATTAAAGAAACTATGTCTTTAGTTTTTTAATTTTTTACAAAAGGTACCAAGCATGTTTGGTTTAAAAAATCTATTTAAGTAAACATTTTACCAAATTAGTATTAAAGAGCTCATTCAAATTTATCATCCTTTGTAAGGATAACTGTTTAATTGTAATCTAGTGTGTAAGAATACTTATCATAATGAAAAGTTTGAGCTAACTATGCAAGATTTACTTAAGTCTATTTTAGATCTTATTTCAATTAAACTCTTATATGTGTTGTGTTATGATCTTGTCATGTTAGTTTTGGTTAGATTTGTCCACATGGTCAAATCTCTTATCTCTTATAGCCTCTTTTACTACGTCACTAGTGTATGTCTATGCATGTACCTTAGGATAAGAGAGCCAACAATATATTGCACACACCAAAAAAGATTCATTGCTTCTCCCAAAGGAGTTTTACCTCAATAGTACATATTGCAACAAAGATTTCTCTCCAATGTATCTTTTGAGATGTGTATATGGAATATTAAAGTAAAATCCTTGTTACAATTCGTGAGTTTAAATATCTATGGGATATAACTAGTTCAAAAATAGAATGGTTAGTCCTTAAGAAGAAACTATGAAAACTTATCCAAATAGAGTATAACTTATCTCAATTAAATTTTCATGTGTCACTTATATGTGACATAGTTTTGGTCACATGATCAAAAGTATCATGTTTAAATTTTCTTTTAATAATTAGGACTGATAAATACCTTCTTTGTACATGCCATTTTGAAGGCCTTTTTAGAAACTTAGTATGTTAAATATTATAATGATAATATAATTTGTGCAACTAATTACAAGAATCTATTGTTAGTATCTCAAGTATACTTATAATTAGTAATAAAAAGTAGGTATGGAAAAATGACTTTATTAGAATAGATTTTACTTCAAAGAAATCATCATATATATTTTTTTCACCTCATGATATTACTCTTGGTTAGATTTGACCACATGGTCAAATGTCTCTTTTCTTAAGACATCATTTATTAAGCAGTACCTATGTATGTATTTATCAATGTGAAGTTAAATTGCTTTAGTGTTCTATGCTCGTTTATAGCTCAAACATTAGGTAGAATGATGAGGAAGTAAATGAATCTAATGTGCTTCTTTTTCTTCTTTGTAACTTCAACTAAGACATCTATGGTTGGATATATAACAGATTTAACAACAGTAGAGCACGATGATGTGATTGATGTTTCCTTGATAAGAAATGCAATGCAATTATGTGTAATACTTGATCTCAATCATCTTCTTTTACAATGATGCTTTGCTAAGTCTAAAAGGTTTCAAAGCTTTCAAATGGGAAAGCAATGGCTTGTTCTTCGACCAGGATGTATGGAGTTTCTTGAAGCCTTATTTTCAAGATTCTAAGTGGGAGTTTGATCAACAGCTTTACATAAGAATGTCATAGCAGTTATTAAGTTCTTGGAGATCCATGCAAAAAGGAAGTATCCTTTCTTCATGATTTGGGGCCAAGAACAATGTCATAGACATCGACTCAAAATCATATATAGGCCAGATAAGATAGGAGTAGAAGCAATGTTTAAGCTTCTGAAGTATGTATGGGATCAATATGGAGATGTTTGTCAGCATACCAAGACTATTCTCATAGATGACAGTCCGTACAAAGGATGTCCAAATCCTGTTGAGAATTGCATTTATCCAAAAACATTTGATATTGATCGTGAAGACTCTATATTGATCAATGAACTTCTACCATACTTGACTCAAGCAAATACCATGATGCACATGAAGTTATCAAGTTTGATTGATATGGGCATGATCCAGTTCAATTTGGATATGAATTGTATGCTCAATTCACGATTGTCATTGATGAATGGACTAGAGTAGAGAATGATGGCATTTCATCTTCATAATCAGCAACACATGAGACCATGATTGATAAAGATGGTATATATGTTTAACCTTCAATTACTTCTTGCTTCAACAGACCATCTATTATACAAACATCCTCAACAAATGCGTCACGTCATTCGCCTCTTACATTGAACAGCTCACAATTATCCATGTTGAAGCAGACTCCTTTAGTCTCTACTTTGAAAGATATGGAAGCAATGCAACTTGCTCATGAGTTAGGATATCACAAACATTTCATAAATGGTAGTGTAGCTAAACGTTTTATACAAAATGTACAAAATTTGTATTTTTCCAATATACATGATGTAACAAGAAGGTGCTGACTCTATATGGACTAATTTTGACTTTCATAATAAATATATCCCTTACATTAAAGGCTTTTGCATGGCTATGAAATATATGATTGTTAGAAATTTAAAGTGTTTTATGTAGTTACCTTGGTGTTTCTAAACACCACCAATATCAGTGAGAGAATCTACTTGATGTTTTTTATTCTTTCAATAACATTAGTTAATTGTGTTGAAATTTCTTATAAAGTGGTTTAAATTCTATTTTGTACTTTATGACCGTCTACTATACAGACATACTCAACAAATGCCTCACATAGTCTATCACTTACATTGAACAACTCACAATTATCCAGGTTGAAGCAGACTTCTTTAGTCTCTACTTTGAAAGATATAGAAGCAATGCAACTTGCTCATGAGTTAGGATATCACAAACATTTCATAAATGGTAGTGTAGCTATCTACAAAAGTTGTATTTTTCCAATATACATGATGCAACAAGATAGTGACTCTATATGGACTAATTTTGACTTCCATAGTAAATATATCCCTTACATTAAGGGCTTTTGCATGGCTATGAAATATATGCTTGTTAAAAATTTAAAGTGTTTTATGTAGTTACCTTGGTGTTTTTAAATACCACCAATATCAATGAGAGAATTTACTTAATGTTTTTTATTCTTTCAATAACATTAGTTAATTGTGTTGAAATTTCTTATAAAGTGGTTTAAGTCCAATTTTGTACTTTATGTCTTAGCTAACAAATAAGTCTTAATTGATAATAAAATTTATGTCTATTTCTTGGGAAACACAAACCATTGGTCAAAGGTTAAATCTTTAGTCTTAGAAAAATCATAAACTTCTAGCTTGGTATATAAATATTCATTTTATGATATGAAAGTTCATTTACCTAGTCAAAGTGTGAAGCTAGTTGATTTTGGCCAAAGCCAATATCCATCTTGTCCATATATTGTCAAGATAGATAGAAATTTTGAATAAAAGACATTTATATATCATGCATATACATACAAAAAATATAAATGGGGTGAGCAATTATTTGATATACTTGTGTCTATTGGTTTACCCAAAAAAAGAACCATCACATCATAGGTTATCCAAACTTATTACTATATGGTATTAGATCAAGTTATTAGACCACACCTAGTTAGTGGTGACTCTTTTAAGGTCCTAGTTCATGAAACTTATACATGTCACTTTAAATGATACTATATCTAAAAGAAAAAACTCATATTATAATATCTTCAAATCCATAACATTATAAATTTTGGCCATGATAACATATTTTTATACAATTTTGAAGGCTCTTGTATTCTAAATTCTCTCTCCACTCCATCAAACCTTTGTATTCTTACATTAAACTTGGAAATTTCCTAGGTATATACTAGTTAAGCTTCCTTGATGTTTCCACCACCATACAACATCATATTTTCTTAGTATGCTAGAAAAAATAGAGGTGAAATCCAAATCTCGTAACAACCACATAGCTTACATTCATCATTTAAGCTCTCAAGATGTGTGATCTCATATTTGTAACATACAAAGTGCCCTCTAAAGATAAACATAAACATAGTGCTCTCTTTCATTCACAAAAGTAAGACATTCATTCAAAGTGGGACTTGGGAAATTCCCAAAATCTCTATTGTATCACTTGTAGGATTTTTCACACATATGAGGACATCTACTCCAGTGACTCTAGCTTTTGCTCAGCCCTCCACAAGTGAGTGGCACCCCTATGGGTGCTACTCCGAGAGATACTACCTCCGTAGGTACACTAGATGTACATGGGTCTCTTGGTTATGCCCAGGAGCGCAGTCATAGGTGGGAGAGGATACACCTTAGACATACCCTAGAGGGGTATGGATACCTCATAGATGACAGGATAGGAGCCATAAAATCATGAATGATGAGGGGAGGAGGGTGATTTCTTGCATGAGAGAGTTGTGTCAACAAGTTCTTTTGCAGAACGTTTTGGACCATTGGAAGAACATACTTGAGGGGAGCAAGGACTATATAGTAGCATCCTTGCACGAGGAGTTTCTAGTACCTATCACGATAGAGAGGTTTTTCACTAGGTTGATGATGGAGTGTATGCGTGAGTACATGTCATATAGATGATCGGATGCATGCAAGGCACTCAAGAGTGGCACCTCAAAGCCCAAGTGGCTAGACACAGATGACTAGCACGGAGAGTCAGGGAGGAGGCTACAGATTCTCCAGGACGTTGGTGATAGTAGCGGGAGACAGTGAGGGCATGATTGGAGGCAGGGGTCATGCATCATTTGGGAAGTGGTAGCCACTTGATTTATCTGGAGGACTTTGCGAGTTTTTTTTTGTTCTTCTCACTTTCTTACTTGCAATATCACTTGTACAAACAATCTCATTTCTAATAGTTGTATTTTATTTTCTTTGTAGCACTCGTCCATTACAAATCGTGATCCCACCGGCTTGGAGACTTGATATGCAAAGAGACAGGGTCTCATTGCATTGATTGATAGACTATATGCATGCAACGGCCTAGTAAGCCAATCATATTTTTTATCGGTAGTTACTATTTTAAAAACAATGCATTATGTATGGTGGACTAAAGTGTAGTTGTTTATTTTGCAGAGTCTGTTCGATGCTCCTTTGCATTGGGACGAGCTTTCGGATGGCAAGGATCTATAGCTCATGCTTAGATTTGTGGAGCGCACATCCTCTTCTTATTTGGTACTGTGATTTATGCAAGCATCTTCTATTGTACTATGTTGTTATCATCCTTTGGATCTTGCCATAATTCCATGAGTTTTCATCAGTGATCTTGTACTTATTCTATGTGTTAACCTCAAATCGAAATGGTGGAAAAATGAAGGAAAAAGTGAAAAAATAATGGAAAAAGAGTAAAGGCATAGAGGCCGTCTCTAAAGCTAAACTGAGGCAAAATGAGCAATTTTAAAGGAAAGGTGCCTCAAAAACTCTAAAAACTCTTGTAAAAGAGCAGCAGGCTCCCTCCTATGCCACTTGTAAAAGAATAGATGGGTATAGGCTTAGGGCATGAAGCAAGAAGAGGGAATTAGAAGAAGGGACCTTGCCACAATGGCTGGTCATGTAAAAAGGGATGGGCGCCCATGGGGTTTTAGGGTTTGTATATATAAAGCTAAAAAAGTGAATGGAAGTCATTCTTTGGTGTGTGGCTAATAAGAGTCCTCTCTTCTTCTCTTCTTCTTTTCATCTTGCTTGTGTGTGTGCTCTTGAGGGAGGGAGTGTGAGAGTGTGAGGGAGTGGGTGAGTGTGTGGGAGTGAGGGATCAAGAGGGTGAAGCTCTTCACCATCTCCTCTTCTCTGTTCTTCTCTCTTCTCTTCTCTTCTCTTGTCTTACATGTGGCTATGGTGGATAGAGCTTGGAGATGGAGGAGGCTTGAGGATGCTTGAGCTAGCATCTAGGATCGTGGAGCTATTGTCTTGTGTGAGGAAGGAGGTAACTCATTTCGGCATCAAGGTAAGCTCACTATACCTTGAGAGGATCGACTATGCATCAGCTAGGTGAGAGATAGTCATGAGAGCTCGCTTGGAACGCTTGAAGAAATAAGCGGTCCATGGGTCTTGGCAGTTGAGCGAAAGCACCCACATTTTGGTTCCATTGCTGGGACTAACGGATTCAATCTTGAGCACTCGCACGCCTCATATCGAGCATCGAAGTAAGGGATTCATCCCCAAACTGGAGCTTGAGGTAGGTAGAAAGTTTGGGTTTTTTAATCTTCGAAACAAATAAGTATTTTGGGTTATTTTGTTGGTTTGATTATTGGAAAAGATGGAAAAATCATTTTAGTTTTTTGCCTTCGACCATTGTTGCATTTACAGTAGGTTAGGATTAGGAAACTGGATAGGAAAAGCATAGGATTTGTTGTTGTAAAATAGGGCAAAGCAAGGCACAAGTAATGTAAAAATGGAAAAAAAGAATGCTTGGGATGTTAATGTCAAAAAGTGAGTGATTGGCGACATCAAAACCTTAACCAGGAAGGGATTTAAGAGTCAAGAGGTCAAGGAAGAGCTCATTTCATACCCTGACTTTGAGAGAGAGCGAGAGAGAGTGAGACTATGTTTCTGGCATTGATTCAATTCGATCTTGCTATTGGGGAGTTCTTTGTGTGATTCAGGTGCATTAGGATCTCCCTGCTATGTGTTTGTTGTGATCTGGAAGGCAGCATACTTGGTGGTTGTACGGATCGTTAGATTCAACGAAATCATCCCCAACGTGGGCGTCGTCGCACATGGCTCGGCCCATCCAAGTGACGACGATTCTGGGCCAAGTCCCAGAATCAGCCCTCATCCCATAACTTGCAATTCGGCCCACTTGGCCCTTTCCCATTCGGCTCACTTGGCTCAACTACACTCGGACACCTCTCACTTGGCCCCGTCCGAGTGAATCTCCTTGGCCCACAATTCCATTCGCCCTCGACCTGTCCGAGTTACACACTCGACCCCTGCAACTTGGATGAGTTGGGCTAAGTTAGGATATTTCCAAATTCTCTGGCCACATAAACCTCCGTGAGTACCCGCGAGGCATGGAACTTGATTCTGGCGCGGGAACTAGGTAAATTCATAGGACACTGTCACTTAGCAGCTCGAGTAGGCTATTGCTAGATCCAAAGTCTTAGCGACAGCTAACTAAGCCAGAGACCGTGAACAACCCTAAAACGGGCAAGACAACGCAGTGAGAAACCCTAAAAACTTATAAGATGGCCAGATGAGGTTAAAAAAGTCTAATAGGCCTAAAACAAAGCAAGAGAGTGCGTAAGCCACTTAGATAATTTTTTTTCACGCTCACCTTGAATTTCTACACTTGAAGTACACTTAAGGATAACTAAAAGCGTGATTGAGCACAAGTGCATGGGAAAGAACACACACATACTGAGTAGAGGTAAATTGAGAATTGGATGCAATAAGTCAAGGAGCTTACTTAAATAAACACCTCAAGGAACCCACCAGTAGGAGAAGATCCCAAGACATAGATAGACAACCAACGCATAGAGTAGGACCAAGCAAGCGACACTAAAGAAGTGGATTTGACCAACTTGCTCAACCTGATCGATAGCTTGGTGGAGCATGATGTCATGATGTTATGAGGACACAGTGTGAAAAAGTATGGAATGCATCATCATCCGACTTCTCTATTGATCTAGAGAGTCAATGTGATCTGAGCCATTAGTACTAGTGTGAGTTGCATGGATTATCCAAAAATACTAGATTTTTGGATAATTTTAGTCTATTTTTGATATTATTTATTGTAAAAATATGAAAAGGTTAGAAAAAGCTTCTAGATTAGGATGACATGCAAAAAGCTAGTTGCTTTTCAGCAAATTAGGAGATTTTTCATAGAAAATATAGATTGACGAAATTGTGTGCATTGCAATCGCTATAAACAGGCTGAAAACTGCAGATTGAACTGAAGGAAGAAGGAGTGATCTGGGAGATTCGTCAGCAGGTGTCCTGAGGTTTTACCCCCCTTTCAGAGCTAATGGAGCCATCAGATTCGGGTTCTAGGCAGTAGAGAAGGATTTGATTTTTCTGATCCACGTTTTTCGTCTATGAAGGAGCTCCAGGAGAACTAATGCCTGGAAATTGCTTCTGAGTAGTGCAAAGATTCTAGGTTCTTTCAATACATATTGATTCAATTCATTGTGATTTATTTTTGTCGTGTTTACCACTTGGGTATTCTCTATCTTCTCTTCCATCTCCTATCTCTACTTCCTTCTACTTCTGATCCTCAGTGGATTCGACCTTTTGACAAAAACCCCTCTGACATTGGTGAACCCGACGTGAAAGGTTGTCACAGAAGAAGGAAAGATAAGATGAGAGAACCTTTGAATACCATCTCCAATGATGTTGTGCAACAATTGGTGCAAAATATGAATATTCTTATACAGGTACAACAACAACACGTGATGCAAGCTTCGGTTCTCAAACAGAAAGTATTGTGATGAATGCTTTGCAAGCAGTTGAGTGTGAGGTGAAGTTATTTCATGGTAGGAATGTATCACCATATGTACATACCTATGCTTAGAAGATGGAATTCTTTGGAGTGTCTCAATCTGCATGGAGTCGGTATTTTGTACGTGTTACTGTTCATGAATTGAAAGCACGGATTACTGAATTATACTTGCAGGATACTGACTAGGTAGCCTTCAAGAAGACACTCAGGGAAGAATTTTACATTGAGGACACCAGTTTGATTACGCGCAAGACTTTTCAGAGGGGTTATACAACCCAATAAGGGTTTTGTGGCTATGGAATTGTTAAGAGAATTTGAAAGTCGATTTGAGCAGTTGGATCTTGTAGAACAACAAGATCTTGCAAGTCAGAAAATTGAATTGTTTCTATAGGTAGCTGATCCTGAGCTTCAAGAGAAGCTTGATGATTTATTGGAGGATTAGACTACAGAGACATGCTTAGAAATAGAGTGGAGACATGTCAAGGAAGCTATTACTGCGCTTGTGAAGAAGCATAGAAGAAGAGAAAGATTGCATGTCTCTAGCTTGCCCAATGTTACGGGTAAGACAATTGAAGTATCCAGTAAGCCACCCGCTTCTGTGGCTAACCCTATGGATGTGCTTGCTATTTTTCTCTCTATTAGGGAAGATGTCTTAGATGAATTGGTCAAAGGGATGCGGGATCTTCAATTGAAGGTTGCAAAATTGGATAAAAAAGGACAAGAGGAAAGAGGACAGCACAGGCAGTAGCCCCTTCTAAGCTTGGAAAAAGATGTATGTGTTGTGACAGTTTGCAGCACGAGAGCAAAGATTGTGATGCCTATGAAGAGGCCTTGGCACGACATCTTATCTTTCGGAAAGATGGCAAGATCCATGCACAAGAAATGGGATTGCCTCTTGCTTTGAATTTTGGAAAGGGAGGTATGCAGAAGTTGTTGGAAGACTTGGCTGTCTGAAATGCTTATGCGGCAGTACATGCTTCTACTTTTGGACTACAGTTGGATAGAATGTATGGCCAAGTGATGGTTGGTCCAAAGGCTAAAATATGGACACATGCTTTACATGCAGCTAAAAAGAGAAAGGTCACTGATAGTGAAATGTCTCATACAGGGCAAGACATTCATGGCATAACTGGTTGGAAATCACTGGTAGATGCATATTCTATGTATGCATATTTAGCAAAGGTACAAAACACAGATGTACTTGTGGAAGAAAAACGAAAAAGAGATGAAGATATTGTAGGGACATCTAAAAGAATGACAAGAAGAAGTGTGGATCAGCCTAAAGCTGCAAATCAACCACCTCCCGAGCATGTTATGGAAGAGGTCAGCTAGAAGCAAAAACATGATAACAAACAAGAGGGCAAAAAAAAGGGCAAGCAGTGGTGCACATATTGGTTGCCGTGTGCACGCCTAGTGAGCGTCAGAAGGTTCCCAAGAACAAAAGAACTCTACTTTTTGCACACAAATCAATGTAGAAAGCTTGCACGACATAAACAAGAGACCAATTGGGTGCAATCTCCCCCCATGCCTTGTGTGAGCGCTCCACAAAGCATGTATTTCATATATTATTCATCTTCAAGCTCAAATAATAGCCCAAATTACAAGATAACACGCTTTAGCTTTTGAGTTTGCTTTTGTGCCAATAAAGAATTAAAGCTAATGGGCACTTAAGAAGTCAGGCGGTACTCAAATACAATATCCAATACAAATATTTAAATCGTGTGCCCATACGCATATAAAAATAATAAATAAATATCAAGCGCTTTAATAAATAAGCACGACAAAATATAGGCGCCATGCCTAAGATACGCACCCATAAAAAATTGATGATAAATTTGAATATACGCTATCCTCCAATGCTTCCCACTGCCACCGCTGCTTGCTCTACACGTCAACTGAAGCATTCACAATTGTTAGAAAAATAATACAATTAAATCAACAAAAGTGAATACCTAGCAGTCTTCAGCTACATAAATAAATTGGTTAGAAATCAATCCTAACCTTAATTTATTACGAGTGCGCACTCTAAACTCATAAATGTTTATTAATTTAAATATGTATTTTGTGGAATCACCCGCTATGGAATCACCCATGTACACACAAAATTAAGAAAACGCCTGAAAAGGATAGGCGTCCCCATCGACTTCTTGCACAAAGAATCCACTTTGTGTATGAGCCCCGGTAATAAAATTTTATGGAATCCACTGCAAAACCTTACGGAATCCACCGTGGCACGGAATCCACCGTGGAATATGCCTCCTGGCATCATACCCCCGGGGTGGGATAGCAATTGTCCTCAATTGCTATTAGCTCAATGTGGAGCTAACAGAGTGGGGAAAGCATTTAAGTCTCTAGCGTGTATCCATTGGGCCTCTTCAACAGGATGATTTTTAAACTTGACCAAATATCTAGAATATCTACGGCCAGTTCTAGTGGTCATAAAGTCAGTATCTATAATAGTTTCAGGCTCAAGGATTTCAGTTTTATCATCTAGTAAAGGAGGGTTTTCATAGACAGGGTGTACAGGTAATTGGCATCTAAAGGGTCGTAATAAACTGATATGGAAGATATTGTGGATTTTCCAATGTTGTGATAGTTCTTGTTTAAATGCATTGTCATTGATTTTGTGTATGATCTTGAATGGTCCATAAAATCTAGGTGCTAATTTCACAACTAGGTGTTTATCTACACTTTGTAATCTTCGTTTTTCTATGCGTAACCAAACATAATCATCAACTTTAAAATTCATAGCCTGTCTTTTCTTATTTGCTTGTTTTATGTATGATTGCTAGGCTTTGGCAATCATATCTTTAACTTCATAAAAAATAGTGGCATGCATGTTAGCAATATCATCAGCAGTTTGAATTTTGTTTGATAATGATGCGGCAGGTGTAGACAATCTATATCCATAAATAACTTCAAATGGTTCTTTCTTTGTAGCTGTATGTGGTGTATTATTATATGCAAAGTGAAGTAAATGTAGATGTGTATCCCATGTGTGTGGTTTTGAAATGGTGTAAGCACACAAAAGATCTAAAATAGTACTATTAGTAGCTTCTATTTGACCGTTTGTTTTAGGATGAAATGCAGATGAAAAATCAATCTTTGTTCCTAAGTTAGCAAACAAAGTAATCCAAAAATTATTACAGAATCTAGAATCACGATCAGAAATAATAACTTTTGGTAAACCATGGTTAGTGAAAACAGTTTTCAAAAACAATTGAGCAGCTTGAGATGCAGTTAAAGCTATCTTGCATGGAATAAAATATGTTTGTTTGCTAAACATGTCTACAACAGTCCAAATCATATCATGGTTAGCTTTAGTGCTAGGTAAACTAGACCAGTTGATTTATTTATGCAGCTAAAGACTGCTAGGTATTCACTTTTGTCGGTTTAATTGTATTATTTTACTAACGATTGTGAATGCTTCAGTTGATGTGTAGAGATAGCAGCAGTGGCGGAGGAAAGTTTTGAAGGATAGCGAGTATTCGAGTTTTCACTTATATTTTGATGGGCGCATACCTTAGGCATGGCGCCTATATTTTATCGTGCCTATTTATTGAGGCATTGGATATTTATTTATTATTTTGTATGCGCATGGGCGCACGATTATGTTATTGTACTTGGACATTGTATTGGGTACGCCTGACTCTTTGGGCACTGTCCATTAGCTTTATTTCTATTTTGTGCTAAAGCAAACTCAAAAGCTAAAAGCTTGCTATTTTGTAATTTGGGCTATTATTTGAGCTTGAAGATGATTAATACATAAACTACATGCTTTATGGAGCGCTCACACAAGGCATGGGGGAGATTGCACCCAATTGGTCTCTTGTTCATGTCGTGCATGCTTTTTACCTTGAGTTTTGTGCAAAAAGTAGAGTTCTTTTGTTCTTGGGGACCTTTCGACATTCATTACGCAAGCGTACAACATCCGATCTGTGCACCACTGGTATCAGAGCGAAGTTGAGATCAAGAGCTTCCAATCGCTACCATTTTGTGCGAAGGCGGAGCTCCTAGAACGATCGAGCTCTACAGTCAATCTCATCGTGAACGGTCGATACGAGTGGATTCCTGGTAATCAAGAATCTCTATTTCCATCATCAGATCACGAAGGACCAGCCTGAGGAGGCGGAGGACCACGTGGATATCTCCTACATCAAGCCATCTTCAAACAAAGATAAGACTCAATAGCTTAAAAGCTTAAAAGCTTTAATTCAAAGCTTAAAGAAGCTTTAAAATCTTCACGATTTTTATTCGGTGTATTAGAGTGTATCCGCGAGATTTTCACCGGGCTGAAAAATGCCCCCCCTCCCAAAATTCGCCGTTTTAATTCCTATAAGCTTAAAGCTTAATCACCCAAGCTTTCAATCACACAAGTCTCATCAATTCTGCAAGTCTACAAAGTTACTTATTCTGCAAGTCTGCTAAATCAACCAAGTTCTGCAAGTTTTGGAACTCTGCAAGTCACATAAGTCTGCAACTCTGCAAGTCAGACAAGTCACCTGAAGTCAAAACTGACTTCTATTCAAAACTCATAGAAGGGCTGTTCCTGCGCAGAAACTCCGAACTGCAAAGTTGTTCATTGGAAGGTACTGTTCACATACGCATGTTTGCTGAACCATTTTCAGCACACGCAGAAGGATAAAACACAGATTTTTCAAAGATTACAAATCCCGCAATAGCCAAAGACGAAGATTGTGAAAGCCACACATAAAAATATATAAGCCTTGTACACCCGAACTTGAGCTACGCTCATCCTGCTAATTGGATTTTGAGAGTGTGAGGTTTTTTGAAGTTTTGTAGGATGCCGGAACCACACATGGATGATTTAATGGTTGAAGGTGATCTTCCTGAGCCTACGATGGAGCAAAAGCTGGATTTAATTATGATGCAGTTGGATGAAGAACGACGAGTTAGGCAAGCATTGCAAGTTTAATTGGCTAATTTACAAAGATCGACTACCGACAAAGAGGAACCTCAATCTGAAGACCTTATTCGAGGTACCATCGACGTGACTCTCGAAGCTCAATCCATCTGCAAAGAAACAAAGATAAGTAAAAGAAATTTCAAATTCCGTACTTTCAATGGCATTCAAGAGAGAAAAACAGTTCTTGCATTCATCAGTCAGTTTGATGATTACTTTCATGAGAAAACATATGCAGAAAAAGATAAAATCAAGTGTGTCACTAATCATTTAGTGGATAGAGCATCTCTTTGGTGGACGGTGGTTTGTAAGAGTATAGATTGTCCCACTACCTGGGAGAATTTCAAGAAGAAGTTTATGCAGAATTTTCTTCCTCCACAATTCCATGAAAAAGCCATTAAGCAATGGGACCTTCTTCAGCAACGAGATCGTGAGCCTATTCTTCAGTACACCGAGCGCTTTTGGAATGCATTACTCCAGTTACGCATGCTTGAAGAAGTACTTGAAGCTACTCACAAGCGCAAGTATATGTCTGGATTACTTGGGCATTGCTACGCTAAAGTTAATATGTTCAAGCCTGCAACTCTTGAAGATGCAATTTCATTAGCTCATGACACTGAAGACAAGCTTCGAGGAAGAGACAAGCGTCAACAGCAATTCCAAGCCAATGGTAACTATGGATCTAAGCAATTCAACTCAAATTTTAGAAGATTTAATCAAGGTCATTTTCCTTCATCATCTTTCTGTAAAACTTGGGAAAAACCACCTCCTTTACCATCCAATAACAACCAAAACTCCAAGCCTATTCCACAACCAAATCCTAATATTCCTAGACTTCATGCCATTGCAAACAATGTAACCAAAGCCAAACCTATAGTGTGTTATAAATGCCACCAACCTGGATATCTAGTAGCCAATTGCCATTCGAAGAAGCCACCTGTCCATATCAACTACCTTGGAGCAATGGAAGATGACGAACATGAAGAAATGCCCGATTTCACGGAAGATGAAGACGACATTACCACTCCTTCGGATACTTTACAAGGTATGCTAACTCCACATTCTTTATTGACAATGAAATGTTTAGTGCATGGAAAGGAAAAGATTATTTTGCATGATGATGGTAGTACTCATGATTTTATTTCTGCAAAGCTAGTGAAAGAATTGAAGTTACAAACTGTTCCTACGCATTATCGCATTAAAGCAGCATTTTTAGGCACAAGGTATAATGGAACACAGGAAGTGCATGACTTAGAAATTCAAATTGGTGAATACACTGAAAGAAGGAATTTTCTAGTTGTACCATTACAGTCCAGTGATATTATTTTAGGTATGCCTTGGCGTCATCAACATAACCCTGATATAGATTATTCCACACATTGGATTAATATTCAATTTCAAGGAAAACATATTACATTGTATGGTATGCATGCATCTAATGCTTTTCCACTGCTTTCTCATACTCAAGCTAAACGTGCATTACACAAAAGTAGCAAATCTTATCTCATATGGGTGAATGAGCTGCAAGTTAAAGAAAATCATATGCACCCTAGGCATAAAGAATTTTTTGCACACTTTAAAGACTGTTTTGCAGAAGATCTACCACCTGGTTTACCTCCTTCACGTCCAGAAGACCATAAAATAGATTTGATTCTTGGTACACAACCACCTTGTAAAGCACCATATAGACATAACCAGATAGAGCAAAAAGAAATTCAAAGTCAAGTTGAGGAATTACTAAATAGAGGATTGATTAGACCTAGTAGTTCTCCATTTAGTGCACCTGTTTTGTTAGTAAAGAAGAAAAATAATACCTATCATATGTGCATTGACTATCGTGCTTTAAATAAGATCACAGTAAAGAATAGATATCCAATTCCTAGAGTCGATGACCTTATGGATAAACTGCAAGGTTCTGCTATATTTAGTAAAATAGACCTTAAATCTGGTTATCATCAGGTAAGATTAGATAAGTCTGACATATTCAAGATTGCATTTAGGATACAATTTGGTCATTATGAAATTTTCGTGATGCCTTTCGGATTGACTAATGCACCTGCTACATTTAGTAGAATGATGAACCGTATATTTTTGAAATATCAGCATTGTGTTATTGTCTTCTTTGATCATATTTTGGTGTTTAATAAAAATGAGAAAGAACATTATGAACATTTGTCATTGGTTTTCAAATTATTAAAAGATAATCAACTGTATGCTAATCCGAAAAAGAGTGAGTTCTTTAAAACAAAAATTGAATATTTAGGTCATACTGTATCATCTGATGGTATTAAGGTTGACCCTAAGAAAATAGAAGCAATATTGAATTGGCCTATACATAAAAATGTGCATGAGTTACGATCTTTCCTAGGTCTTGCTAGTTTCTACAGGAAATTTGTGCGTAATTTTTCATTACATGCTTTGCCTTTGACCAAACTTTTAAAGAAAGGTATTGTTTATCATTGGTCCGATAATCAACAGAAATCCTTTGACTTATTGAAACATGCATTAACCCATGCTCCTATATTACAACTGCTTCATTTTAATAGACCATTCTTTTTAGTAGTGACTGATGCTAGCGGATTTGGAATAGGAGCCGTACTTATGCAGGACAATCATCCTATAGCCTATTCTAGTTGTAAATTGAAACCCTCCGAACTTAAATATTCCACATATGATAAAGAATTATTAGCTATAGTACAAGCTTTAAGACAATGGAAACACTACTTAATGGGTTCTGAGTTTATGATTAAGACTGACCAACAAAGTATTAGACATTTACTTAGCCAACCCCAAATATCTAACTGACATATCAAATGGGCTGCCCTTATTCGGAGTTTTCATCCGATCATTCAATATCAATCCGGTAAAGAAAATGTAGTGGCCGATGCATTAAGTAGAAGACCTGCCATTCATAATATTTCTGTTATATCATTTGATTCTTTAATTCCTATCAAATTACTTTTCATGCTGATTGGAATAAATTAGTTGAAAATAACTGGATTCCTATTGATTCACTGTCTTATAATGATGGATTTATGTTTTATGAAAAGAGATTATGTGTTACAGTTCCATTCAGATCTTTTGTTTTGAATGAGATTCATTGTCCTCCATATCAAGGTCATAGAGGTATTATATCTACTTTACGTACGTTAACTGAAGATTTTTATTGGCCGCATATGGACACTGATGTATCTAACTTTGTTTCTGAATGTTTGATTTGTCAAAGAGTTAAGAGACATCATGATAAACAGTATGGATTACTTATGCCTTTATCTATTCCATCAAGACCATGAGAACAAATTTCTATGGATTTTATTACTGGTTTACCTAACACTAAAGCTAACCATGACATGATTTGGACTGTAGTAGATAGGTTTAGTAAACAAGCATATTTCATTCCATGTAAGAAAACTTTAACAGCATTACAAGCAGCACAATTGTTTTTGAAAACTGTTATTACTAATCATGGAATACCAAAAGTTATTATTTCTGATCGTGATTCTAGATTTTGTAACAACTTTTGGATTACTTTGTTTGCTAACCTAGGCACAAAAATTGATTTCTCATCTACATTTCATCCTGAAACTAATGGACAAACAGAAGCCACTAACAGTACTATTCTAGATCTTTTACGTGCTTACACTATTTCTAAACCACAGACATGGGACACACATTTGCATTTATTACAGTTTGCATATAATAATACACCACACACATCTACAAAGAAAGCACCGTTTGAAGTGATTTATAGTTATAGATAGTCTACACATGTTGCATCTTTATCAAATAGAATTCAGAGTGCTGATGATATTGCTAGTATGCACGCTACTATTTTTGATGAGGTTAAAGACATGATTGCCAAAGCCTAGCAATCATATACCAAACAAGCCAATAAGAAAAGACAAGCAATGAATTTCAAAGTTGATGACTATGTTTGGTTGAGAATAGAAAAACGTAGATTACAAAGTGTAGATAGACACCCAGTTGTCAAATTAGCCCCTAGATTCTATGGACCATTTAAGATCATTCACAAAATTAATGACAATGCATTCAAGTTAGAATTAACACCTCACTGGAAAATTCACAACACGTTTCACATTAGTTTATTACGACCCTTTAGAGGCCAATTACCTGTACACCTTGTTTATGAAAACCCACCATTGTTGAGGAAGAGACTGAAATACTTGAACCTGAAGCTATCATAGATACTGACTTTATGACCACTAGAACTGGCCGAAGATATTCTAGATATCTAGTCAAATTTAAGAACCATCTTGTAGAAGAAGCCCAATGGATGCATGCTAGAGACTTAAATGCTTTCCCCACTCTGCTAGCTCCACATTGAGCTAATAGAAATTGAGGTCAATTGCTATCCCACCCCAGGGGTATGATGCCAGGAGGCATATTTCACGGTGGATTCCGTGCCACGGTGGATTCCGTGAGGTTTTACGGTGGATTCCGTAAATTTTGATGACCGGGGCTCATACACAAAGTGGATTCTTTGTGCGAGAAGTTGATGGGGACGCCTATCCTTTTCGGGCGTTTCATTAATTTAGTGTGTATATGGGTGATTCCATAGCGGGTGATTCCGCAAAATGCATATTAAATTAATAAACGTTTATGAGTTTAGAGTGCGCACTCGTAATAAATTAAGGTTAGGATTGATTTCTAACCAGTTGATTTATTTATGTAGCTGAAGACTGCTAGGTATTCACTTTTGTCAGTTTAATTGTATTATTTTACTAACGATTGTGAATGCTTCAGTTGATGTGTAGAGATAGCAGCAGTGGTGAAGGAAAGCATTGAAGGATAGCGAGTATTCGAGTTTTCACTTATATTTTGATGGGCGCATACCTTAGGCATGGCGCCTATATTTTGTCGTGCTTATTTATTGAGGCGTTGGATATTTATTTATTATTTTGTATGCGCATGGGCGCACGATTATATTATTGTACTTGGACATTGTATTGGGTACGCCTGACTCTTTGGGCACCGCCCATTAGCTTTATTTCTATTTTGTGCTAAAGCAAAATCAAAAGCTAAAAGCTTGCTATTTTGTAATTTGGGCTATTATTTGAGCTTGAAGATGATTAATACATAAAATACATGCTTTGTGGAGCGCTCACACAAGGCATGGGGGGAGATTGCACCCAACTGGTCTCTTGTTCATTTCGTGCATGCTTTTTACCTTGAGTTTTGTGCAAAAAGTAGAGTTCTTTTGTTCTTGGGGACCTTTCGACATTCACTACGCAAGCGTACAGTATCCGATCTGCACACCAAAACAAATGATCGAAATGGAACAGTCACACATAATCTCTTTTCATAAAACATGAATCCATTATTGTAAGACAGTGAATCAATAGGAATCCAATTATTTGCAACTAGTTTATTCCAATCAGCTTGAAAAGTAAGATCCTGATGATAAGTATCTTTCATAGGGATAAGGGAATCAAATGATATCACAGAAATATTATGAGTTGTCGGTCTTCTACTCAAAGCGTCAGCTATATGACATTCTCTTTTCCTAGTTGATATTGTATAAGGGGATGAAAACTTTGAATGAAAGCCGCCCATTTAATGTGTCTGTCAGATATTTGGGGTTGACTAAGGAGATGTCTAATGCTTTGCTGGTCAGTTTTGATCATAAATTCAGATCCTATTAAATAATGTTTCCATTGACGTAAGGCTTGTACTACAGCTAGCAATTCTTTATCGTAGGTAGAATATTTAAGTTCAAATGGTTTGAGTTTATAGCTAGAGTAAGCTATGGGATGATTATCTTGCATAAGGACTGCGCCTATTCTAGATCCACTAGCGTAAGTAACTACTAAAAAGAATGGTCTATTGAAGTCAGGTAGTTGTAATACAGGAGTATGAGTTAAAGCATGTTTCAATAAATCAAAGGATTTTTGTTAATTGTCAGACCAATTATATACAATACCCTTCTTTAAAAGTTTAGTTATAGGTAATGCAAGTAATGAAAAATTCCTCACAAACTTTTTGTAAAAGCTAGCAAGACCTAGAAAAGAACGTAACTCATGCACATTTTTGGGTATGGGCCAATTTAAAATTGCTTCTATCTTTTTAGGGTCAACTTTAAAACCTTCTGATGAAATAATATGTCCTAGATATTCAACTTCTGTTTGGAAGAATTCACTCTTTTTTGGATTAGCATATAATTGATTGCCTTTTAACAACTTAAAAACTAAAGACAAATGTTCATAATGCTCATTCATTTTTACTGAATACTAATATATCATCAAAGAATACTATGACATAATGTTGATGTTTCAGAAATATGCGATTCATCATACGACTAAATGTGGCTTGACAACACCTAGAAACAATGCCTAGCATTGCAAAACTTTTTAGCAATATTCTATACAATTGACACATTGTTACCAAGTTTTCACATTAATTTAATGCAGATGCGATCGTAATTTCGTCTTTGGAGGACGTGTCTTTGTAGTCCGACAAGTGGAAAATCCTAGTTCAAATGATTTTTGTGCTAGAGGGTGGACTTAGGAAAATACCAAATAGAATTCGATAGTTTTATCTAATCAGAAGGGATTATTTTTTATTAGTGGAACCATGAGTATTTGAGTTAATATGAGCAAGGAGGGGAAACATTTTGATAATGGCAACCTGATAGGCAAAAATGCAAGAGAGGTTAGTCGTATAATGAAAGTGGAAAAGTAGCTAACATTTTAGCCTAACAAAAAAAAAAAGAAAGTAAGAGAGGATGCTAGTTGAAAGAGAAGAGGGGGTGTTCTTTTATGTGTTATGGTTCTAAAGGTTAGGAAATGAGTTTAAAAAAAAAACCATAACTAAAAGAAAAAATGTTGCATGTGGATTTGAAGAGGTTATGACCAAGGAGAGGGCGCCCTCATCCTAGGGGGCACATCATAGTGGGAGATGAAGAGAGGAAGAATGGGAAAAGACTAACTGGAAGAGGAAGAGGAAAGGGAGAGGAAGTCCAAAAGCCAATTGAAGAAGAGGAAGGGGAGGAGTTAGTGGAAGTTGAAGAGTCATGAGAAAGAGAGGAGGGGGTACCATCCTATAAAGAGGGAGAGAGAGCAAACTAAAGGGAGAGAAGGGCGCCATCATCAAGAAGGGGACACTATCATCCTGAAGGAAGTGCCATCAATTCAAGCCATCCAAGCAAGAGGATTTGAAGAAACAATTGAAGTTGGAGACAGCAAGAAGAGAGAATTGAAGCCCATGCCTATCCCATAGCCATTACCATGTCTTCTCCTTCTACCTCCATTTTGGAGCCTTTCTCTTCTCTTCTCTCTTAGTCATCAACATAAAACCATGGAAGCTAAGCTCGTATGTTTGGACTTAATCAAGATTAAGTCTTAAAAGAGTTACAAGTGGCTTTTCCATGGCAACAATGCAATTGACCAATTGATCTCTTGGGAGAGGGAAAATGATGAGCTCACAATTGGGAATGATTGGATAGACTCCCCTTTGCTGGACTACAAAGGACACGGCTCCCAAAGATGCAATTACGAATCTCGTACTTTACGTAAGTGCCTTAACTTGTTTAACATTAAAAAAATAATTTTACATAAATATTTCTTTAGTTTGGATTTTTTTAAAAATACCTTTAAATATCAATTTCAACTTTGGATAGTTTTTAGAATTTATGTAGGTCTTATTTTATTTTTAAAAATATTTTTTAAAAAATATTTTAAATGGCTTCAAAATGATATAGATAAATTTTTATGAAATATTTGGTTAAAGAGAAAAATAAAATTAATTTGATGTTATCTGTTTGTTTGAACATTATTAATATAAAAGATGATGTGTCTAACTTCATGCAAATTAAAAGTGTTGACGAGGTATTAAGTTATATCAACATTAGAAAAAGATTTTTTTTAAATAAAATTAGAGTTTATGGGATTGAGGGATGTTAGTTGATTTGATAATAAAAGGAATGAGAAAGAACTATAGGGTTTATGCTTTGAAGTTAATTCGCGAAGGGATTAAAATCCTAAGGTTAGTATTTAAGCGTCCAGTATAGAAATAGAGATGAAGAGCAAGATTAAGCAAACTTTTTGAGTTTTCGATATTAAATTAGTTGGACTACTACAAACGAGTGTCGTAACTATTGAGGAAGGCTAGTACAAATCATAGAAATTAGGTATCAATATCACCTATTCAGTGCAACAACTCCTAGGAGTTGGCTTGACATCCGGGTTAAAAGTGGCTTTTGGTCTTTGGCCAGTCATTTTTTGGTGCGTCTGCCGGGAGTCAAGTGCGCTCGAAGGGGTGATCAATTTTCCTAGGGTATTTAAATCCTAGGTGTTATTTATGAGTGAATACACTGTTTCTTTTCTAAGGGACTATTTTCCTAATTTTCCCCAGGAGTGCCAAAGAAGAGTGCTATATTGGGCGAGAGATACAGAGTTAGTAGAGGGAGGTGAATATTTTGGCCCTAAATTAACTATGGACGTAGAGCAATTATCCTCTTGGAGTTGGGGTTACAATGATTGTGCACAAACCATAGTTCTACTAGCAACACATTTTAGGCTAATAGATGCAGTAGAGATAAATACAATTAGTGAATCATACCACTTTGATTGGTATTATCGTAGCTCTTACCGAACCTTTAGAAGAGTGATCTGGGATGATGTGCTGCCCTAGATACGTGTGTCTAGAGGTTTAAAATTTACTTTTGATACAAAAGACGTTAGAGAGGTTGCTAAAATCTTAGGCTTAATCCCCAAGCAAGAAGAAAAGTTGCCTTATGGGGAAATAGACCCAGAGTTGCCGACTATATTGAATCTTCTAAGCGCATATACAAGCGAAAACCTAATTTTATAGCTTCAAATAAACCGTGCGTAATTTTGGAGTATGACAGTAAGAGCTAGTTTAGTAATCGTGGATGAATTCAAAAGAGAGACAGAGGCAGCAAAACGAAGCTAGAGATCAGCGAGCTAGAGAACGAGCGGCGCGACAGGAGGCTTGGTTATTAGAAAGGCTTGAGAGGGTCAATGCATTACTGAACTTAGGGATAGACACTGTGTCTAATTCAAACGTAGAATCCTTAGAGCCTAATATATCATTTGATAGAACATCATCAAAGGAAAGTGAAGCAGCTTCATACTAGTGGGATCGAGTGGTTTCAAGCACTGATAGTGCCACTGAGGTAAAGAGTACACAGAAGAGAGCGTGGAAAGTGAAGCTAATTCCACTATAGGGAGTAATGAATCTACAATTAGTTCGAATTTAGAATCTACTTTTGGGTTAAATTACTTATTTAATGCACCAAAAGAACCCTTGTGGATAGATAGAGTGACAGATCTGGGATTACATTCTTTGTTTCGTATTCCCCATCAAAGAGAGCAATCAAGAGCCGTATATGACTTTGGACTAAGATCCTTATTCAGAGAATCCAAGGGACCCGTGTGGTCTGACTCTATTTCAGATTTTGGACTAGAAACACTATTTAAGGAAACAATGGCTCGAAACCCAGTCAGATTAGCTGACTTTATGCAATTTGGGGGACTGTGGGACGAAGATCCCAATGCCCATTCGCAAAGATTTGAGGTTACCTGTGCCGCCAACGAGATAATAGACGACGACCAAAAGCTTCATATTTTCCCTGCAACATTAAAAGATGAAGCAGCGAGGTGGTATGGGAACCTGGATGCTCAACATAAAGGAACCTATGTTGCCTTATCAAGAGCTTTTCTCGAAAAATTTAGGCGACAAGGTTTTCAAGATAGATTGGCTCTGCAATTGGATTATTTATCCCAAGGGGCAGCTGAAAGTGTCGAACATTACATTGAGCGTATGGAGACAATTATACGAAAGATGAATCCAGCTCCTAACGATCCCACGCAAAAGCGTAAATTTATTGATGGGCTTAATCTTGAAGTTCATCAGCATGTTAGTTTACAACGACCAACCACACTAGAGCAGATGCTAAAACACATGCTAGATGGTGGGAAGAAGTGCAGCTTAGTCAACAACGACGGAGGGATTTATTCAAAGAACCTCAGATGGAATATCCGAGCACTTCAGGTGGGGTACCTAAGAATGTGTCTTATGTGACCGTTCCCTTAAATCCATCGGCAACTGCAAATTCCAATGTATCAAGTGTACCTTTAAATCCGTACACTTCAATTCCAGCCTATATGATGTAGACAGGGATGCCCTCTATGCCTCAACCTCAGTCCCCTCTTGATGAAGCAAAAGTAGCAGATATTATTGCAAAATCTTTGGGAAAGTTGAAGGAGGAAATCATGGGTGTAGTACAAGCACCCTTGAAGGAAATTTATTCAATAACAACACGAGGTTCTAATGCGCAATAGCCTTCGAGCAGCTCGACCTTAAACCCACCTAGATCAAATATCTCGTGTGGTAAGTGTCATGGTTATGGCCATGTGGCTGCTGAATGTCCGACGCCTTCGCGATTAATGCCTGATCATCCTCCATTTTGTACTTTTTGTCTAAAAACAGGTCATTTAGAAACAAATTGTTGGCACAAGATCGGCCAACAACAACAACAAGATCGTTCGATGCAAACAAATTACAATTACATGGATCGTAATAATACTACTTATGAGATCGGGCCACCCAATCAACCTTTCAGGCCCCGTGGATTGCCTACCCAAGGCAGACCTTCAGTGCCACGAAACAATTATAATAGTGATGGAAACTGAGGAAGAAATTCTCATTTTAGGAGAAACAATGGTAACTTTCGTAACCCAATGGGCCAGAGTGGACAACAAAGGCCTAGAGGACCAGTAATTTGTTATCAATGCCAACAGGAAGGTCATATAGCTACTTATTGTCCAAATGCACGGAAAAATCAGGACTATACTCCCCTTTGTAGGAGGTGTAGCGGTGAAGGGCATCATGAAGAGAATTGCCCTAAGCGAGAGGATAATAAAAATAATGATAGGGGTAAACAAGTTTCTAATGAACCCTCAACCTCATCCACAAATTTAGTTGAAGTAGAAACAACAAGGCAAGAGATTGGGTTTAGGTCTAAATTCATACCACGTAGGGTGACCTTTAAGGCTGACCCCATGATTGGTGTTGTTACTAGAGCACAAAAGCAACAACAAAAGGAGCATGGTCTAGAAGAAGGAAGTCCCCAATCAAAAGAAGCCGTGAAGGATAAATCTAAGGACATAGATCCTAACATAGAGCTACCTAAATTGGATTCTCCTCACAGTAGTCTTCAGACCATCCGTTATTGCCCGTGCCTCTAGCAAATCCTAAGATTCAGTTGGGGGTAGCTCCTTTTCCTAAAAGACTTGTACCTCCAAAAGAAGGGAGTAAAGAGCAAGCGGAAACAGTGAATAAGGCCTATGATCTTTGGGCAGCATTGGAGGAAATAAACTTAACAATTAATCTCAAGCAGTTGCTTGAAATAGTGCCTATATGTTGAAGGCAACTTTATCATAAACTAGTTCGACGTAGGAGGAAAAGGATTGAGACTAACGCTTCTAAAGTAATTGCAAATGCATCCAAAAGGAGAACGACTAAGGAAGTAAAAATAGTAGATTTATTTGTGGATCCAGGAGCACCAGTTATAGACACTACCATTAATGGACATTTGCTGAGTGAAGTACAATTGGATGGTGGTTCAGCAGTCACAGACCAGACGATGCAAGAATTAGGTTTGAAGAATTTAGAAACTACTCATATAGTTTTACGTATGGCTGATCAAAGGAAAGTGACTCCTTTGGGGTTACTTCGCAACGTGAAATCTGTAATTGCTAGACTAGAATTTCATGTAAATTACTTAGTAGTTCGCTCATTGTCGAATATCTCTTCATATTCTGTGTTGCTGGGTCGACCTTGGTTGTACCAAGCAAGGTGCACTCAGGATTGGTATAAAGGTTCAATTGTGATTGGTCCTCGAAGCGATAGGGTCAAGATTCAAGTTACCACAAAAGGGTTTTTGAGGGAGTCAGGAGTTGAAATAGTTAGTGAGATGGATGAAAAGTCCAATAGTGAATTCTATGATTCAGAAGTAGAGAGGACTGATAACGAAGGGCCTTATGCTTGGTTATTTAGAACACAACGACTAGCAAAAGCATAAAAATTAGAGGTTAATATTGTGCATCAGCCTAGCAAAGCAGAACAAGTGGGTATTGGTGAATATGCTGTTAATTTTTCATCAGACAATGATTCTGATAGTGATATTACTCGGTAGTTGTCTACCTCGGAAGATACAACCCTAGACTGTTTAATGGTTTCAGCAAAGGGGGATAAATATCCTGTGGATGTAATCCATGAATTCAATGATTTGAATGATTCATTTTTCGATGCATGTCCTAGATTTGGTAAAAATGAGGAAGAAGGTGACCTTGGAGATGCATTTTTTGCATATAACAGATCGGAAATCTTTTCCCCTAATGACTTAGAAGAGGAGGGGGAGAATGAGGTAGGAACATCAGACTTAGATGAAGTTTCAGTAAGCTCCTCTATGGAGGAAGTCAATACTATTGAGAATGATCATGACGAACCTGAGGAGAGTTTAGTTACAACATTTCCTTATGAGTTAGATATTCTGCCTTTTGGGTTCGAACAACTTCCAGTTGTTGCTAAAAGATCTTACTATCGTCAACTAGAAAAGAAAGAAAGAGAAAGAAGAAAAAGGAATGGTTGCAAACCTTTACAACAGCCAATATTACATGATGATAGAGATGACCCATCTCCAGCTTTAAATAGATTTGCGCAGACTTTTAATGAATGCCATGGTAATTATGATAGGATAATCAATGATTTAAATGAGACTTTGGAAATAGAACGTGAGACAGTAGTGACAGCTGTGAATGAAGCAACGAAGAAAATTGCAGAGTTACAAAAAGAAAAGTCAGAATTCCAATTTAGGGAGAGGTGGTATCTAGAAGATATTTCACTTCTAGAGATGTATTTAGAAGAGCAAGAATCTAAATTAAAAAATGATGTATAACAAATGGAACGAATATCGCCTATTCCTAGGAAATGCTCAGTGGAATGTGGGCAAACAAATGAATTTTATGCAAGAAGTAAACCTCTGGCTATTTCTGGAATTGGATTGCAAGAGAAAAACTCGACTACTCCTCCTTGGCTATATTATTCCCTTAAGCGCTCTATGAGCAGTAGACAAAAGCTGTATCATCATTTAAAAAGAAGGATTTTTTTTAAAAAAAATGTACCAAATAATCCTTTTAAAAAAACTTTTGATTTGTTGTTAACTTCATATTTTAGGTTTTTGCGCACCTTAGCTTAGTTAGTCTTCACCTGGTTAGGTAGTTAGTTGCATTCACGGTCAGGATACTCCTTTAGTGTGCTAGGAACTTATTACACGGGAGTTTGACTAGGTGGCCAGTTTCTAAAGGAGTTTCATTCTTTATTAAGCTAACCTATTAATGGTTTAGTGGTTAGTGGTTGCGTTCTGTGCAGGTTTAATGATTTTTGCAAATTTGTGAATCACTACATGTTTATTCTCGCATTATTTTGGAGCCACCACGTCAACATTCATAACAGGTTGTTTCATATCTAATCTATCTATTTATATTTGTTTGAAATAAAGGACAGTAACAATCTCTATAACTTGATTGAAATAATTTAGAGATTTCATAACCTAAGTAATTACAGAAGGAACATAAAACATTTAAAACATAAATACACTGAAAGATACATAAACAATTTAGTCTATATGAGAGTCCACTCACATGGGATGGGACTTAGTACCAGGAAGTGCTTAAAAGGGGGTGATGTGTGTGCATGACTTAGTGAATTCCATTGTATGGATGTCTAATTAGGAATCCAATAGAGTTTTCCCTGGACTTTTTGTCGCTTTTTAGCGATGTGGGGTAGTTGAATAACAAGGTTCTCTCCACGAATTTTGACTAGGAGTAGAGTGGAAGAGAGATGCTGAGCTGGTGAGTATCTTTGCTTGTCATTTGCCTAGGCAAGGTGACTGATATTATGTGCTAGATTAGATTCCTCGCGTGACGCTGTTGAGCTAAAATGTTTGAAAGTTCAATTTGGTGATGTATTCCTAGCCTTCTAGTCATTCCTATAAGTCACGAGATTCAAAACTAAAGTAATAATAATAAATTAAGTTCGGGAGAGTCGATCTATTTATTCTTCTAAAAAGACAAAGAATAAAAAGAAAAAGAAAGAAAGGGAAAAAAAAACGCCCTGAGACTGCAGGGTTGAAAAAAAAAAACCAAAAGAAGATAACCATCGCCTCTGAGGTCCTGGTAGGCTATAGGGATTTCCTTGACGGGTGCCCTGCGTCCGATGCCTTGCATCTCTTTGGGGTGGGACCTTTTGGGAAGGAGAATAAATATATATACTCTTTTGACTTTTAAAAAAAATCCAAAAACAAAACAAAGAAAAGTTATTCTAAAAAAAAAACAGGAAAGTTTGGAGTTAGGGACCATTTACTGGTTGTTCTAGTAGAACATGGAGGGTTAACAGTTAAACCATAGGAGTCCTATTTGGTATTGTAGTATTGGATTGCCTTGTTTGGATTCTTTGATAGGCATGGACCTTATCAGTGACACTATTTCAAAAGGAATATTTCTAGTAGGATAGTAGTGTGGCAATTTATTGCCTAGAGTGATTATTGTTGTTTAGCGGCTCTAGACAGCTTCCTAGTTGGTATATTCTATGCAATGGATGACGCTCTGTTATGCACTTTAGTGGGAAGAGTGAGTAAGGGGAATGTTAGTTTGCACTAGTTTTTACATAATTTCCTTGACATGTTTGTATTGTTTGCGTTTTACTATGATACCAATCAGTATTTTTCTACCTGTGCAGTGTCTACTAGTTGTCCATGTGTGGTTTTGCAGATTTTGTAGCTGTGCTCGCGAGGACACTTCGCAATTAAGTGCGGGAGAGTATATTTTTTCTTGAAGTTGCATAGCAGTGTTCCTGATGCTGAATGTTCATGATGAAGATGTGCTTGTGAGGACGCTTCGCAATTAAGTGCGGGAGAGTATATTTTTTCTTGAAGTTGCGTAGCAGTGTTCGTGATGCTGAATGTTTGTGATGAAGATGTGCTCGTGAGGACACTTCGCAATTAAGTGGGGGAGAAATGACAACGCCTAGAAACAATGCCTAGCATTGCAAAACTTTTTAGCAATATTCTATACAATTGACACATTGTTACCAAATTTTCACATTAATTTAATGCAGATGCGATCGTAATTTCGTCTTTGGAGGACGTGTCTTTGTAGTCTGACAAGTGGAAAATCCTAGTTCAAATGATTTTTGTGCTAGAGGGTGGACTTAGGAAAATACCAAATAGAATTCGATAGTTTTATCTAATCAGAAGGGATTATTTTTGATTAGTGGAACCATGAGTATTTGAGTTAATATGAGCAAGGAGGGGAAACATTTTGATAATGGCAACCTGATAGGCAAAAATGCAAGAGAGGTTAGTCGTATAATGAAAGTGGAAAAGTAGCTAACATTTTAGCCTAACAAAAAAAAAAAGAAAGTAAGAGAGGATGCTAGTTGAAAGAGAAGGGGGGGTGTTCTTTTATGTGTTATGGTTCTAAAGGTTAGGAAATGAGTTTAAAAAAAAAACCATAACTAAAAGAAAAAATGTTGCATGTGGATTTGAAGAGGTTATGACCAAGGAGAGGGCGCCCTCATCCTAGGGGGCACATCATAGTGGGAGATGAAGAGAGGGAGAATGGGAAAAGACTAACTGGAAGAGGAAGAGGAAAGGGAGAGGAAGTCCAAAAGCCAATTGAAGAAGAGGAAGGGGAGGAGTTAGTGGAAGTTGAAGAGTCATGAGAAAGAGAGGAGGGGGTACCATCCTATAAAGAGGGAGAGAGAGCAAACTAAAGGGAGAGAAGGGTGCCATCATCAAGAAGGGGACACTATCATCCTGAAGGAATTGCCATCAATTCAAGCCATCCAAGCAAGAGGATTTGAAGAAACAATTGAAGTTGGAGACAGCAAGAAGAGAGAATTGAAGCCCATGCCTATCCCATAGCCATTACCATGTCTTCTCCTTCTACCTTCATTTTGGAGCCTTTCTCTTCTCTTCTCTCTTAGTCATCAACATAAAACCATGGAAGCCAAGCTCGTATGTTTGGACTTAATCAAGATTAAGTCTTAAAAGAGTTACAAGTGGCTTTTCCATGGCAACAATGCAATTGACCAATTGATCTCTTGGGAGAGGGAAAATGATGAGCTCACAATTGGGAACGATTGGATAGACTCCCCTTTGCTGGACTACAAAGGACACGGCTCCCAAAGATGCAATTACGAATCTCGTACTTTACGTAAGTGCCTTAACTTGTTTAATATTAAAAAAATAATTTTACATAAATATTTCTTTAGTTTGGAAATTTTTAAAAATACATTTAAATCTCAATTTCAACTCTAGATAGTTTTTAGAATTTATGTAGTCTTATTTTATTTTAAAAATATTTTTTTAAAAAATATTTTGAATGGCTTCAAAATGATATAGATAAATTTTTATGAAATATTTGGTTAAAGAGAAAAATAAAATTAATTTGATGTTATCTATTTGTTTGAACATTATTAATATAAAAGATGATGTGTCTAACTTTATGCAAATTAAAAGTGTTGACGAGGTATTAAGTTATATCAACATTAGAAAAAGAAAATTTTTAAATAAAATTAGAGTTTATGGGATTGAGGGATGTTAGTTGATTTGATAATAAAAGGAATGAGAAAGAACTATAGGATTTATGCTTTGAAGTTAATTCGCGAAGGGATTAAAATCCTAGGGTTAGTATTTAAGCATCCAGTATAGAAATAGAGATGAAGAGCAAGATTAAGCAAACTTTTTGAGTTTTCGATATTAAATTAGTTGGACTACTACAAACGAGTGTCGTAACTATTGAGGAAGGCTAGTACAAATCATAGAAATTAGTTATCAATATCAACTATTCAGTGCAACAACTCCTAGGAGTTGGCTTGACATCCGGGTTAAAAGTGGCTTGGTCTTTGGCCAGTCATGGCTGGTGCATTAGTTAAACTAAAAGGCATGACCAGAAATTCATAGTGTCCAAATTGTGTTCTAAATGTAGTTTTGAATATATCAGATTTATCCAAACTTACTTGATGATAGCCAGATTTAAGATCTATCTTACTAAATATGGCAGATCCTTGTAGCTTATCCATAAGATTATCTACCCTAGGAATTGGATATCTATCCTTAAGAGTAATTTTATTTAGGACACGATAATCAATGTACATGCGATAATTATTATTTTTCTTTTTCACTAATAAAACAGGTGCACCAAATGGAGAACTACTAGGTCGAAATAATCCTCTGTTAAGTAATTCCTCTATTTGATTTTGAATTTCTTTCTGTTCAATTTGGTTATGTCCATATGGTGCTTTACATGGTGGTTGTGTTCCAGGAATTAAATCTATTTTGTGATCTTCAGGACGTGAAGGTGGTAGTCCAAGTGGTAAATCAGCAGCAGTAAAACAATCTTGAAATTGGGCAAGAAATTGTGTATGCCTAGGATGCATTTGTTTTTCTTTAGCTTGAATTTCATTCACCCATATTAAATAAGATTTGCTACTTTTACGTAATGCACGTTTAGCTTGAGTATGAGTAAGCAGTGGAAAATTATTGGAAGCGTGCATACCATGCAATGTGATTTGTTTTCCTTGAAAATAAATTTTAATTAAATGCGTAGAATAATCTATGTCAGGATTGTATTGATGATGCCAAGGCATTCCTAAGATAATGTCACTAGACTGCAAAGGTACAACTAAGAAATTTCTTTATTCAGTATATTCACCAATTTTAATTTCTAAATTATGCACCTCTTGTGTTCCATTATATCTCGTGCCTAGGAATGCAGCCTTGATGCGATAATTTGTAGAAACAGTTTGTAAATTCAATTCTTTGACTAATTTTGCAGAAATAAAGTCATGTGTGCTCCCATCATCATGTAAAATAGTCTTTTCTTTACCATGCACAAAACATTTCATTGTTAACAAAGAATGGGGAGTTGGCATACCTAGCAAAGTATCCGAAGTAATACCAATGTCGTCATCATCCTTCCGTAAAGTCCTGCATTTTCTCACGTTCTTCTTCTTCCATTGCGCCAAGATATTTGATATGGACAGGTGGCTTTTTGGATTGGCAATTGGCTACTAGATGTCTAGGTTGATGACATTTGTAACAAACTATGGGTTTGGCTTTAGATACATTATTGGTAATGGCAGGAAGTTTAGGAATGTTGGGATTTGACTGTGAGGATGGCTTAGGATTTGGATTGGTATTTGATGGCAAAGCAAGTGGTCCTATCCAAGTTTTAGGAATGAAGATGGAAGAAAACGACTTTGATTGAATCTTCGAAAATTTGAATTGAATTGTTTGGAACCATAGTTACCATTAGTTGGAAATTGTTGTGGTCGCTTGTCTCTTCCGCGAATCTTATCTTCAGTGTCACGAGCCAAGGAAATTGCATCTTCAAGAGTTGTTGGCTTGAACATATTGACTTCAGCATAGTAATGTCAAAGTAGGCCGGACATAAACTTGTGTTTGTGAGTCGCTTCAGGTACATCTTCGAGCATTCGGAGTTACAGTAGGGTATTCCAGAAACGTTCAGTGTATTGGGAAATAGGTTCGCGATCTCTTTGTTATAGAAGATCCCATTGCTTAATGGCTTTTTCATGGAACTGAGGAGGAAGGAAATTCTGCAAAAATTTCTTTTGGAAAGTCTCCCAGGTAGTGGGACAATCAATGCTCTTGCGGACCACAGTCCACCATAAGGATGCTCGATCAACTAAATGGTTAGTGACACATTTAATTTTGTCTTTCTCAGCATATGTTTCTTCATAGAAGTAATCATCAAATTGACTGATAAAAGCAAGTACAGTCTTTCCATCCTGTGATCCATTGAAAGTACGAAATTTGAAGTTTCTTTTACTTATCTTTGTTTCTTTGCAGATGGATTGGGCTTCAAGTGTTGCATCGATGGTACATCGTATAAGACCTTCGGGTTGCGATCCATCTTGGTCGGTGGTAGATCATTGCAAATTGGCCAATTGAACTTGCAAAGCTTGTCGGGCTCTTTGTTCTTCTTCGAGCTGCATCATAATCAAATCCAACTTTTGCTCCATCGTTGGTTCGGGTAGATCACCTTCAGCCATAAGATCGTCCATGTGTTATTCAGTCATCCTGCAAAATCCAAAAGACCTCACACTCTAAAAATCTTAGTAGCGGGATGAGCGTAGCTCAAAGGTGGGTATACAAGATTTGTATATTTTGTTTGGCTTTTATGGTCTTTCTCCTTTGCGTATGCGGTATTCGTTGTCATAATCGTCTGCGTAGAAATGACGTATAATCTGCGTATGGTCTACGTATAAACTTTTGTTCTTTTTGAAACTGGTTCATCAAGTCTAGAAGTATGAGTAGGGTCTACCAGAGAGCAAATAGACTGATTTTGTGCTTCTACGTGTGAACTGCCTCTTAAGGAGTTGTTGTTGAAGTCTTTTATGACCTTTGTGACTTAGGTGACTTGCAGGAGTAAGTAAGCTTAGAATTAAAAGCTTAAGGAAACCAATTCGATTTTCAAGGACGTGAGTATGTTGGTGACGGAATCGGCGGCCGTCAGTTTATACTGACGCCGCTGACGAAAAAATTTCGAGTGAGAAGCTTTTTATAAGCTTCTTATAAAGCTTATTAAGCTTTGTATTAAAGCTTTGAAGCTTTTGGCTATGAAAGGAGAGTTTTCTTATCTGTATATAGACGACTTGAAGAAGGAGATATCCATGTGGTCCTCTGCCTACAGAGGCTGGTCCTTCGCGATCAGAGGATGCAGAAGGGGGTTCTTGACCGCCAGGAACACACTGGTATAGACCGTTCGCGATGAAACTGACTGTAGAGATTGATCATTCCAAGAGCTCCGCCTTCGCGCAAGATGGTAAGCGATTGGAAGCTCTTGATCTCAGCTTCGCTCTGATACCACTGGTGCACAGATCGGTTGCCGTATGCATGCGTAGTGAGCGTCAGAAGGTCCCCAAGAACAAAAGAACTCTACTTTTTGCACAAAAATCAATGTAGAAAGCTTGCACGACATGAATAAGAGACCAATTGGGTGCAATCTCCCCCCATGCCTTGTGTGAGCGCTCCACAGAGCATGTATTTCATATATTATTCATCTTCAAGCTCAAATAATAGCCCAAATTACAAAATAGCACGCTTTAGCTTTTGAGTTTGCTTTTATGCTAATAAAGAATTAAAGCTAATGGGCACCCAAGAAGTCAGGCGGTACCCAAATACAATGTCCAATATAAATATTTAAATCGTGCACCCATGTGCATACAAAAATAATAAATAAATATCAAGCGCTTTAATAAATAAGCGCAACAAAATATAGGCGCCATGCCTAAGATACGCGCCCATCAAAAATTGATGATAAATTTGAATACACGCTATCCTCCAATGCTTCCCACTGCCACCGCTGCTTGCTCTACACATCAACTGAAGTATTCACAATTGTTAGAAAAATAATACAATTAAACCGACAAAAGTGAATACCTAGTAGTCTTCAGCTACATAAATAAATTGGTTAGAAATCAATCCTAACCTTAATTTATTACGAGTGCGCACTCTAAACTCATAAATGTTTATTAATTTAAATATGTATTTTGTGGAATCACCCACTATGGAATCACCCATGTACACACAAAACTAACAAAACGCGCAAAAAGGATAAGCGTCCCCATCGACTTCTTGCACAAAGAATTCACTTTGTGTATGAGCCCCGGTAATAAAATTTTATGGAATCCACTGCAAAACCTCACGGAATCCACTGTGGCATGGAATCCACCGTGGAATACACCTCCTGGCATCAAGCAGCCAGGATATAAGTTGTAAGCTGACATTGAGACAGCCACAAATCTTAAGAAGTTTCTTGAAGAACGGATCTTAAACAGTCGGGTGGAATTTACATCGGGAGAGGTGCTTGGCATTGCCAAGCGAGAATTTCATGATGAGATCATTGAGATCATTAAAAGGAAGCATCAATTTCTTGGTGATACCACTAACGCATTACTACAATTTGAAGAGGAAACTGGTTTGTTGGGTATTCGGGCTAAATATGAGCATGAAGTAAGTACTGGATTATCTATGCAGGATGCTAGTAATCAGTGGACAGCATGTGAAAAAGAGAAGAAAGTGGTTGAAAATGCATTGTCTTGTAGCAATGTGCATGGTGGAGCAAGGCAAATGCAACAATATGGAGAAGAGACTCCAGGGTTTATTTCTCGAAGTCACTACATAAGAAATCATTGGGCTAGAGCTACCACTGAAATGGTAGTGAAAATAGGGGAGCGTGAAACTCCTTGTGTTGCTTTACTTGACCATGGGTCTGAGATAAATGTCATTGAGTGGGGATTGTATGAAAATGGTACATGCCTGTGGACACTGATCATGGTTGGTGTATGAGGGCTGCAAATAATTATTCAGGGGAGCTCTATGCTGCATGTCCTAATGTAAAAGTGACAATTCGTGATGTACAGGAAGAGCAACACTTCTTTGTGCAAGATAATTCCTCATATGCAGTGATTTTGGGACAACCCTATATTACAGGAGTGCGTATGGAAACAAAGATACTTGATGATGGTTCTGCTTATGCAAGAGTCAGAAGCAAAGATGGGAGGAAAGCAGTCCAATTTCTTACTGTTTGTGTTAATCATCCTAGAAATCATGACACGCTTCAAGAGTCTCCTTTGTTTCCAAATGCAAGGGAATTCAAAGACCTGGATTTTCATTAAGCACTGTTGTAATGCGGGGCTACAGTAGTGTTGTTTAGAGGGTGTACTCGCCTCTTGATGAAGTGAAGCATGTATTTACTATTGGTAATTCTCAGTTTACAACAAATTGTTTAGAGGATTGTTAGCTAAAAATGATGGCATTTCAAGCATCTTTTATGGGCTAAATATTACTGACACTATGGCTGAAATTTCAACAACTATACATGCAGAAAATGAGGCTGAAAACAGAGTGTTGTTAGTATGTTCTTTGGATATGTATGATGTTATAGCATTGTTTGCTCAACAGGAAGGATTACAGTGGGCTGAAGCACTTGTGGAGACAAAGTACAAGACAGTTGACAAAAAAGTGAAACCAATTGCTTTGCCACTTCCACTAGAGAGTGGGGGTATGTATGAAAAAGTATCAAGGCAGCCAAGCTTACGAGATCCTAAAGATATAGGTCATTAGTTTACATTTGAAACATTACAGGAATTGAAAGTTGGTGCACAAGAGTTTCTTTTGCCTGTGCTGAGAGAAACTGTTTTATGCAGATGTTGGCTAGACATGGGAAGGCATTTGCATTTCAACCAAGTGAAATAGGTTGTGTGGATCCAAATGTTCTCTCCTATGGTCATATTTACTATGCCACATGTACCATGGAACTTGAGGCCTATTCCAGTGCCTAAAGCTTACTTGCCAAAGCTGATGGATTTGCTAAATGAAAAGATTCGCATGAAGATCTTGGAGCCTTCTTCAGCCCCGTACTCAAATTGTTGGTTTACTATGCCCAAAAAGAATGGGGCTTTGAGATTCATTTAAGACATGCAACAGGTCAATAAAGTGACCATAAGAAATGTGGGTGCAGGTCCTATGGTTTATGAATTCGCAGAGGCTTTTGTAGGCAGAGCGATCTATTGTTTGGGTGATCTTGACTCGAGTTATGATCAGTTTTAGCTTGCAATTGAAAGCAGGGATATCACAACCATGAAGACTCCTTTGGGGTTAGTACGGATGTGTACTCTCCCATAGGGTGCAACAAACTCAGTGACACACATGACAAATGGTATGAATAGGGTACTCATGGATTTTATACCACAATTGGCTATGCCCTTCTTAGATGATGTTCCAATCAAAGGGTGTGCAGTGGATGAAAAGAATGAAGAGATGGATGCTCATGGATGCAGACAGTTTGTTGCAGATCATATTGTGGATTGTGAGAGGATTTTGACACGTCTAGAAGAGGTGCATTTAACTCTTTCTGGACAAAAGTCTGTCTTTGGAGTTGAAGAGGTTTTGATTGTTGTGTATATGTGTGGGCCTTATGGGCAAGGGCCATCATCAGCAAAAATAGATGGGATTGATAGAATGTGAGATGTATGAACGAATGTATCAAAGGTGCATAGATTCTTGGGTGCATGTGTGTTCTATTTGATATGGATTGCTCACTTTGCACATGTAGCCGATGCTCTTTATTAGCTTCTAAGGAAATGTAAAAAATTTCATTAGGAAAGGAAGCATCAGAAAGCAATGAAGAAATTGAAGCAACTCTTAAAATCAGCTCCTACATTGAGAAAGGCTGACTATTCACATGGAAAGCCTATCATTATTACTGTTGATATAAGCCCAATCGGGATTGGATGGGCAATTGGGCAAGATGATGAGGAAGGACAAAGATATGCAATACACTTTGGTGCAAAAGTATTGACTGAACGACAGAGAAGATATCCACAGGTTAAAAGAGAATTGTGGGGAATTGTGACAACCCTTAAATGTGATAAGGAGTATTTTATGGATGCTCATGTAGTCATTGAAACCAATTGTTTGCTGGTATTGGGTATGATTACTAGTTGTGCTACTCCGGATATTGCTATGCTCTGGTGGATTGCATACATCAAATCTTTGAACCCTAAATTTCAACATATTGAAGGAAGAGATAACCCAATGGTAGACATGTTATCGCGAGAACGCTATGAGAATGAAGATGGGATGATGGATGAGGAGGAAGAAGATGAATTTCTTATGGCTGAAAATGATGTTGCAAGAGTGAATTTAGTAATGCAAGGTGTTGCTACAGCATTAACAGAAGCTTGGACAACAAAGAGAAGACACTTTAGATGTTTTGCATCTTGTGTAGAAGTGTTTCTGGAAGACAAATATGCAGGAGAGTGGCTGAGAATCAGCAATATCTCAGTACATTAACAAAGAGAGATGAATGGTCAAATGAGGAGTTTAAGAAGATCAAGAGGAAAGCCTATGGATTTTTCTTAAAAGATGCATACTTATGGAAACTTGCTAAAAAGAAACAGGGTATGCCATTGCGAGTTTTGGTGACAGAGCTTCATAAGTAAAAGTAATGCAAGAATTTCATGAAAGCTTGTGGGCTGGTCATAGAGGTGTTTGGGGTACTTTTACAAAAATCAAAGAAAGATATTGGTGGCAGGGTATGTATAAGGATGTTGCTCACTTTGTGAAAACATGTACGACATGTCAAATGTATTTAATGGTGAGACATCGAGATGGATTGCAACCCACATATCCATTGTCTCTTCATTTTAAGTGGGTGGTGGATTTGGTTACAATGCCTATAGGTATTTGGCAAATGAGGTATCTTGTGCTTGCTTGTGAAGACTTTACTAATCAAGTGGAAGGGAGAGCTCTACGTACTAAGACAACAAATGCGATATGTACTTTTCTCTTAGAAGAGATCTTTTGTCGATATGGCTATGTGGGAAAAATTACAACAGATAGGGGTGAGTTGGATGCAGATGAAGCTTGTGATTTCTTTGCACGATTGGGGATAAAGCTTGCTTTAACTTCAGCCTATAACCCTGAAGGAAATGGCAAAAGTGAAAGAGTTCATCCACCTATTGTGAAGGCATTGGAAAAAGCATGTGGAGAGAAGATAAAAGAGTGGCCACGATTGCTCTGTTATACTTTGTGGGCTGACAGAACAACTCATAGTGCTGTTACAGGATATATGCCTGCAGAATTGATATATGGTCAAAAACCTATCATGCCGATAGAAGAGATGATAGTCACATGGAGTGTGTTACCTTGGGAGGATGAGTTGAATTGAGAGGAGTTGTTGGCCTTACGCATTAGACAGTTGGAAAGGAAGTTAGAAGACATAGAGGCAGCAACTGCAAAGTTAAGGGCAGCAAGGATACAGAACAAGAAACGGTTTGACAAAAGACATAAACTAAGACCAAGAACCATACAAGATGGGGATTGGGTATTGGTTTATAATAGCAGTTTAGATAACCAGCATAGTGCCATGCGTAAAGTTTTCAAAAGATGGTTTGGACCCTATGTGGTAAGACGTGTTTGTTAATGCTACTTATGCATTAAATGAGCTGGATGGGACAGCCATAAAACTTTCGGGAGCAGGGAAAAGAATCAAATTATTCAAAAGGCGGGAATCTACTGCCTATGAGTTGCCAGAATTGGAAGAAAATAGTGGCCATGATACAGGGGCTAGTCAGGAAGATATGGAAGATGAAGAAGTAAAGGATATGGTTGCAGAGGATGAGAAGGACTCAGAATCATGTGAAAACTAAGATTTTGGCACATACCGAAGGCATTAGTACTAGGATTTGAGCCATTAGTACTAGTGTGAGTTACATGGATTTTTCGAAAATACTAGATTTTTGGATAATTTTATTCTATTTTTGATATTATTTATTGTAAAAATCTGAAAAAACTTCTAGATTAGGATGTCATGCAAAAAACTAATCGCTTTTTCAGCCAATTAGGAGATTTTTCATAGAAAAGACAGATTGATGAAATCGTGCACGTCATGATCGATGTAAACAAGCTGAAAACTACAAATTGAACTAAAGGAAGAAGAAGGAGTGATCCGGGAGATCCGTGAGTAGGTGTCTTGCAGTTTTACCCCCCTTTCGGAGCCAATGGAGCCATCAGCTTTGGTTTCCGGGCAACAGAGAAAGAGCTAATTTTTTAAATCCACGTTTTTGGTCTACGAAGGAGCTCCAAGAGAACTAATGCCTGGAGATTGCTTCTGAGTAGTGCAAAGATTCCAGGTTCTTTCAATACATATTGATTCAATTCATTGTGATTTGTTTTTTTCGTGTTTACCACTTGGGTATTCTCTATCTTCTCTTCCATCTCCTATCTCTATTTCCTTCTGTTAGATATGATCAATGCCCCACCCTCATTAGGTGCTACCAATGATCCATGGTGCTCAAAGCTGTAAGGCCCCCATTATGAGGAGAAGCCAAATGTGAGCCCGGACATTGGTTGAGTCCTGATTTGTATATCAGATGAGGTCTATGTGACTAGATGGCAAAAAGGTGACAGTTGTCGGTCTAATCTTTGGGTTAGATGGAGTGGTTAAGATGGTAGCAACTTGAGGCGCATTGCATCGAGTTGCGGGGTAAGGGAGTTAAAAAGGGGCCCCTATTGTGGGGTCTGGGGGCCGCGGAAGCGGCCCCGGGCTGGGGGGGTCCCAAGGGGGCCAGCGGCCCCCCTAGTGGGGGTTCAGGGGCAGCGCCCCCGGCCCGATGGTAAAGGGAATATTCCCTGGCCGACTAGTGGAGGCTCATATGGTAGGTTGGTCAGCAGGCCGACCTAACAACCTTCGCGGGCTATAAAAGCTAAACCCCTTCGCATCCATCTCTCACACTTATATTTCACCCAGTCAGAGTTGTTGTTTCAGCTAGCCTTAAGCTCTTCACCCATCTTCTGTCTAGATCGCCATCTAAGCTTCACACAGTGGAAGCGCACGGGTGGACAGAGCCATCTTTGTATTAGTTGTTTGAAGTTAAAGAATTTACCGATTCTCCTCTTATCTGTTGTGTACTCTCTATCTCTTTCTCAGATTCTGTTTGCTGTGCCGTGTAATATTTTACATGGTATCAGAGCCCAGGGGGCTCTAGAGATCGGAGAGCATGCAAGAGGCAAAGGCTTCAACAGCAAAGAGAAACTATGTCAACTTCCGAAAGCGGTGCAGGAGGTGGTGTTGCTGTACCGGCTATTCAAACACTGAGGATTCGTCCACCAACCTTCAGCGAAGGCAAGTTAGATGGTACAAACTACACCTTGTGGAAGTTCAAAATTACAACTATCCTTGATTCTTATGAGCTTCTAGAGACTGTGCTGGGGACTGACGCAGAACCACAACCTAGCCCCGACCCATCAAATCCTAGTGTGATGATTCCTCCGAATGCAGATCTTCTACGAGCTTGGAAATGAAGGAATGCAGATGCATTGTGTGCCTTAGTTACAAGCTGTTCTGACAGTGTTTTGACTCTGATTCAGCAGCTCGGAGGTGTCTTCGGATTTGTCCACAAAAGCTTGATGGACTAGTAATTGCCCTTAATACTCAGATGAGACCTCAAGCTTTGACTTTTGAGGAGTTTTGTGCATTATTAATGGAGGAGGAGTTGAGGCTGAAAGCTCGAGAAGAAGCAACAATGGAGATGCTGCATTCTCTGCCAACGCAAAAGGCAAAGGTGTCTCCTCCACCAAAAATGATGGTGACAAAAAGAAGAAGGGTGGCAAGAAGAAGTTTCAAGGAGAGTGCTTCTACTGCAAGAAGAAAGGACATGCAATTGTAGATTGTCGTGTCAAGAAGGCAGATGAAAAGAATGGTACCCTTAAAAGTAAAGGGAAAGAGACAGCCAATACGGCTGAAGCAGAGTTGGAATTATTCATGGCGACCATTGAGGAAGTGTGCTCCTCGGCACAAGAAGAATCTACCACTAACTCATGGGTGTTGGATAGTGGGGCCTCCCATCACATGACCAACAAGAAAGGTCTATACAATTCTATGCAGCCTCTACAAGAATCCATCACTGTGACGGTTGGAAATGATGCTAAATGCCCTGCTGCGGGCACATGTACTATTTCTTTTGTTGCTGCAAATGGTGAAGTCAAAAAGCTTTCAAATGTGTTGTTTGTTCCCGAAATCAGGAGAAATCTCTTATCAATTTTGCTGCCATGACTGATCTTGGTCATGAAGTGAGGTTCAAGAAGACAAGTGCACAAATTATTGATAGTGCTGGCACAATTGTTGGCAAAGGAGAAAGAAGGAACAACCTGTATGAGCTAAGTGCTCTTACAGCCACCGCTGGAGTGGGCACAAGTAAGCTTTGGCATGAAAGGTTTGGACACATCGGATTTGCAGTATTGAAGGAGATGCAAAAGCAAGGTATGGTTGCTCACCTACCTACAATAACTGAACTGAAGGAACCATGTGAAGCTTGTATGATGGGCAAGCAACAGAGAAAGGCATTTCCACAAGAAAGCAAGAATAGAGCACAAGCTCCTCTAGAGTTGGTGCATGCTGACTTGTGTGGTAAGATGCCTACACAGGCCTTGGGGGGATCTTCTTATTTTATGTTGATTGTCGACGACTACAGTAGGAAGATGTGGGTGTACTTCCCTCGTGATAAGGCTCAAGCTTTTGGTAAGTTTAAAGAATGGCTAATACTTGTTAAGAATGAAACAAGGAAAAGTGTGAAGAAATTTAGAACAGATGGTGGTGGTGAGCTCAACTCAAAGGAGTTTGAAGGCTTTTGCAAGAGCAAAGGGATCAAGCGTCAATTGACGCCGCCTCATACACCTCAACAGAACAGTGTTGTGGAACATAGGAATCGCACCATTGTGGAGATGGCAAGATGCATGCTAAAGGGCAAGGGATTGCCTAACCATTTTTGGGCTGAAGCTGTTAATACTGCAGTCTACATTCTAAATCAGAGCTATACAAAGGCTCTCAAGGAAAAAACACCTCATGAGGCTTACACTGGTAAGAAACCATCTGTCTCACATTTCAGAATTTTTGGATGTGAATGTTATGCACATGTTCCAGATGAGAAGAGAAACAAGTTACAACCAAAAAGCAAAAAATGTATCTTCTTGGGTTATAGTGATGAGCAGAAGGCTTACAAATTATATGACCAAGAGGCAAAGAAGATCATCGCGAGCCGTGATGTGGTGTTCAAGGAGGAGCCGCATACAGTGGAGGAGGAGAAGGCAAGTTCTTCCACTTTATCATCAAGCGAAGAAGTAGTCCACTATGAACCTGTCTCGAGCCCTAAGGAGGAGGAAGCATCATCTTCAGATGATGAGAAAAAAGTTCACCAACCTGACATCACCCCATCGGAAAAGCCATTGCCACGCTGGGTGAAGCAGCTCTATGACCACAATAATCCTATGCCTGCATTTGTTGAGGAGAAGGCAGACGGACCAAGGAGGCCTCAGAGAATAGAGGAGCAAAGGAGGGCTTCTGCTCACATAGTCAATATGGCCTTGATGGTTGAGATTATGAGAGAAGTAAAGGAGCCAACTGACTTAGAAGAAGCACTTGCAGATCCATCATGGAAGGCTGCTATGCAGGTGGAGTATGACAGCATAATGAAGAATGATACTTGGGAGCTAGTGGATCGACCAGCAAAGCGGAAGGTTATTGGCACCAAGTGGATCTGGAAGGTAAAGTACAAGGCTGATGGTACCTTAGAAAAGTACAAAGCTAGACTGGTTGCCCAAGGATTTTCACAAGTTGAAGGGTTTGATTTTCAAGAGTCATTTTTCCTAACTGCCAGAATGACCACTATTCACACGGTACTTGTAGTGGCTACCCACAAGAAGTGGCCAGTGTACCAAATGGATGTTAAGTCAGCGTTCTTAAATGGTGACCTCAAGGAGGAGGTGTACGTGGCTCAGCCACCAGGGTTTGAGGCCCCCCATTCTGAGAACAAAGTATGTAAGCTGAAGAAGGCATTGTATGGGCTGAAACAAGCCCCCAGAGCATGGTACTAGCGGATAGATAGGTTCTTTTTAAACCTAAACTTCAAAAGATGTGCCTCAGATTCTAACTTGTATGTTTACAGGGATTGTAAAAAGTCTGTAGTGATTGTCCTATATGTGGACGACCTTCTTATTACAGGTGATTATGAAGATATGATCAACCAAACTCGAAAGGCTTTGAGTTCTGAGTTTGAAATGACAGATTTGGGCTTGCTGCACTATTGTCTGGGGATTGAAGTCTGGCAAGAGCCAGGAAAGATCTTCATCTCTCAGAAGAAGTATGCATGGGAGATCTTGAAGGCATTTGGCATGACCGAGTGGAAGGAGATAACTACACCTATGGAGGTGAATGCAAAGTTATTCGTCGAGGATACATCAGTACTAGCAGACATTGGGAGGTATAGGAGGTTGGTGGCCGACAGTCTGATCTACTTGTGTAACACCAGACCAGATATCAGTTTTGCTGTTGGTGTTTTGAGCAGGTTCTCAAACAAACCTCATGAGAGTCATTGGAAGGCTGGGATGCGGGTGCTCAGATACTTGAAGAAAACTCTTGACTATGGTATCACATACAGTTTTAGAACTTCTCTTGTAGGGAACTATAACTCAGATTGGGCAAGAGACATTGATTCCAGGAAGTCAGTTTTTGGTTATTGCTTCTCTTTGGGTTCAGGAATTTTCTCTTGGATTAATAAGAAGCAACCAACATGGCATTGTCTTCCACCGAAGCAGAGTACAAGGCAGCTTGTTTTGCTGCATGTGAAGCCGTATGGTTGAGAAGGATTCTATGGCATATGGGAGTGCAGGATGAAGAACCAACTGTGCTGAGGATGTGACAATCAAAGTTGCATTGCCATTGCCAAAAATCCATTGTTTCATGCACGCACCAAACATATAGAGATCTAGTATCACTATGTGCGTGATTTGATGGAGGATGGGATAGTGGAATTGGTCTACTGTCCAACAGAGGAGAATGGAGCAGATATCTTCACCAAAGCACTTACGAAGGATCTGCTTCAAGTTCATCTTCAAAGACTCGGCATTGGGCCGAGGAGATAGTTTACCTATGGGTGGACATTGAGGGGGGGTGTTAGATATGATCAATGCCCCACCCTCATTAGGTGCTACCAATGATCCATGGTGCTCAAAGCTGTAAGGCCCCCATTATGAGGAGAAGCCAAATGTGAGCCTGGACATTGGTTGAGTCCTGACTTGTATATCAGATGAGGTTTATGTGACCGGATGGCAAAAAGGTGACTGTTGTCGGTCTAATCTTTGGGTTAGACGGAGTGGTTAAGCTGGTAGCAACTCGAGGCGCATTGCATTGAGTTGCGGGGTGAGGGAGTTAAAAGGGGCTCATATGGCTGACTAGTGGAGGCTCATATGGTAGGCTGGTCAGCAGGCTGACCTAACGACCTTCGCGGGCTATAAAAGCTAAACCCCTTCGCAGCCATCTCTCACACTCATCTTTCACCCAGTCAGAGTTGTTGTTCCAGCTAGCCTTAAGCTCTTCACCTATCTTTTGTCTAGATCGCCATCTAAGCTTCACACAGTGGAAGCGCACGGGTGGACAGAGCCATCTTTGTATCAGTTGTTTGAAGTTAAAGAATTTATTGATTCTCCTCTTATCTGTTGTGTACTCTCTATCTCTTTCTCAGATCCTGTTCGCTACACCGTGTAATATTTTGCACCTTCTACTTCTGATCCTCGGTGGATTTGACTTTTCGACAAAAACCCCTCCGACAACGAGAATGCGATCATGTCAAAGGAAACATCAGACCGCAGGCCAAAAGAGAAACTTGACTTAGGAGTTTTTCCAGAGGTAGTTCAGAACTGGTAAGCAGCTACGATGCGCACACTTGGTATAAACATTGCGGCAGAATGGTAGAAGCCATCATAACAAACTTTGAAGAGAAACATAAGCTAGTTCACAAGGCACTGCAAGGCATAGTGAAATACAACTAAGACCAGCGGGCTAGGAGCTTAAGGTAGAACAATGAATTGCATGAGGTACAGCGGGTGCTGAACCTGGCAGGCGGGAATCAGACCAATCATGAGAGAGCCCTGGAAGGAGACTTGACATTGAGTGAGCTTCTCATGAAGTGACTACTCGACAATACAGCAACGGAGTAGAGTGCTACATCACTAGCGACATCATTACTAGTAGGATTAGGAGCAAGCTAAGGCTCTAAGGGCCAGTCTAAAATCCCAATTGTTACAAAGCAACTCGACAAGTACCAACCCTACAGCGATCCATATAGATTTGTAGAGCAATTCGAGCAAGTCTGTGAGGCCAACAGCCTCACTGACTTGGCTCAACGCTCTCAAGCATTCGGGCTTTGCTTAGGCGACAAGGGTAGGACTTGGTACACGAGTCTAGATGTCGGAGAACGAGCAGAATTTAACGGCCTCAAAAACCTCTTCATCAAGAGATTCTCTGAGTCTAGATACTCTAACAATATGCTAGCGAGATTGATAAATATCAAGTAGAAAGAGAAAGAGGACATTCGCGACATGTCACCCACGTGAGGAGCCTCTTCAAGAGAATCCCCATGGGTGATGAATGACCTATCGAAAGAGCGGTGCCCACTATATTTATCAGTGGAATTTGGAGTGAGGAGATGTATAAAGCCTTGGCAGGAAACTCGAGCTTACAGTGAGAGTCGATAGCTAGGGTGTTTGAAGAGGCCATTCGAGTAGATGACTAGCTGAAAGAGTGGAGCTCCAAGAGCCCAAATTCAGAAGAGACCAACTCGGGGAGTTTAGAGAGAGTGTCAACCTCTAGTGAATGATCAGGTCCAGCATCCCAAGACACAGGGAAAGCCACTGAGACAAACCAAGACTTGACAGAGGTAAAAATGGAGATAGCCAAACTGCAGGATATGTTGAGACAACCAATGCACCCACACGTTCAATGCGTGTATTGTGGCAGAAAATACTTGCCAGCCGTGTGTCAAGACCCTAGGTCACGACCTTGCTCTGATTGTGGTAGATTTGGTCACGACGTTGTGCATTGCAGATTACCAAGAAGACTCCCGTACTCACAACCCTACAGCAAGCCATATCTGGCGAGCAGACCCCAACAATTCTTTGGAAGGGGGGGCCCATTGGCCCTTCCTGTGCCTAACGACATTAAACCAGTTGTTCCTAGAATGGACATAAACCCTACAGGCATACCTAGACCGCCTGGTTCCTATGTCACTCATCCATCAAGTGACGCTCTAGTCCACTACGTGGAGGAGCCAAATGAGGAAGAGACTTACACATACCCATATGTCTCACATGACGACAAGGGCAACACAGTCCTTATGGACTATCGACCAGTACCAATGATGGTGTTAGGAAGAGGCCAAGGTAGAGGCCTAAGAGGGCAGACATAGGATCCAATCATATGTTGAACTTGTGGTCATCCAGGGCATGTCACGTTGTCTTGAAAGGAAGCAACCAAATAGAGACAAGGCAGACCTAAGGTGCCCAGAGTGCGGAATCACTCACCTCTTCATTGACTGTCCCAAGCGAAAACCATCCTCAAGTTCAGCCAACGTGCCATCTATCCCATTGGGATTGTTTGACGTCACGAACCTCAATGGGGAGGCCACACCTATCCCATTGTGTGTCATGACCAGAGCATAAACGAAGTAGGCCGGCATATCGTTGCTAGGTTCAAGAAACCTGATGCAGCCTCGATCGAGAAGAAGAGCTGTAGATGGAGAAAGAAGAAACCCGAGGCTAAGATCATGCTGAAAACCAAGAGTGCCACTACTCTACCCACTGGAAAGAAAGTCACTAATGCGGAGGCAGAAACCTCAGCTCCTAAGATAGCCAAAAAGGGAAGTGCTAGGGTAGGGGAGTACCCGCATCCAAATCGCCAACTAGAGGCTATCGAGAAAGTGAAGGAATGGGTAAAAGAGGCCCAAGAGCACCTAAAGGATGCTGATGAGCCCATCCTCAAGGACGAGATCAAATATCTCTCTAGCATAAGCATGCCAGTCTCACCCCCTTGACCAAAAGCAAGAGATACAACTGCACCACAAGCGGTACCGCTTAGGCAAAGCCTTGACTCTATAGGCCAGCAAATTAGTCACCACGGTCATTGGCTAGGAATAGGACAAAGATGCGCAATCAACGACCTTCTTACCACGCTAGTGACCAGTCCTGTGACGTTGAGCCTGGGAGAGCTACTTAGGCAGCATTCCACCCTATGGCAAGACCTGAAGCAGTGGGTTGAAGGATCACGAGAGAAAGCTATTGCAGACATGCACGACCATGATGCAGAGACACAAATGCCGAGCGTGATGCTACACTCTATGCCTAAGTCCTTGCACATTAATGCTTTTTGGGAAGGCACCGAGATGCATGTGGTCTTACCTGTCTTAGCCCTAGGCAACACAACTAGAAAGGGGATTGTAGACAAAGGAGCGAGGGTTAGTGTACTGAGCCACACATTGCTTCAGACGTGGGGAAACCTGCATGTTGAGACCGCCAGGTTCAATGTCACACTAGCAAACGATATGAGAGTGAAACCATTCGGGGTACTTTAAAAATGGCCGGTGAAGATCACAGGCATCCAGTTCTCAGTTGACTTCATAGTCATGTGGGAGTGGACTACGATATCCTATTAGGCCGACCCTGGATTGGCAATGCCAGAGTCATCAAAGATTGGGGTAACGGCTTAATCTTCCTTGGCAATGGAAGCTGTGAGGGTAGAGATGGACACGTGGAAAACCTCACCAGTCGACTTAGATGCCACCTCCGCGATGCTAGGTAATGCTCAGGTCAAGAAGTCCTATGGGCCCTTGACCAAGTATATCTGCAATATTCTTGTGCTCCCTATAGAAACTCCCCTCCCCTTGACCAAGAAGTCCTATGGGCCCTTGACCTTCGCGTAGAGCAATTCCTAAATTAATCAATAGAAATCACAATTTGCATCTGCATAAAAGTTAAACACATGGAATGTTAGTTTCCGTTCATAGGATGCAATTGCATCGATGGATAGAAACCTAGACCTTCATGAGATCTGGTGCATTAGGAATAAGTATAATTGCCTGCGAATTGTTTATCAATCTTGTTGTGGACTATCGCAAATGGATACGCTCCTAGCTTAATTGAAGTTGGTGACCCAACCCTAAATGGATTGTTGACGCTTGGTTGTTTGAAAAGATTGTAAATCCCTTGAGCAAGTGTTTTGATACATCCAAGTTAAATTCTGGTTGTGCATGCAATGGGATTGCGATGCCTTGAAGCAAGAGGTTGTGCATTCAACTGTTTCTTAATGTGGTTTTGGATGTTAATCCAAGTGGGGTGTGGTTGATGATTTCATGGCCGGGTCTGTGATGATTGATTGCCATGGGAACAAAATGATGTTTTTCTAGTTAAAGGATGTTAAGATGGTTGCTTCAGCTGTGGATGATTTCCTAAAGGGATAATTAAGGAAGGATGGCACTAGCTACCCCTCGCGAACTGCTAAACCCTAACCAAGGGGGTTATGAATCCGTGCCAGGAATGTGGACCGAACCCACTACGAGAGGTCTCTCCATGGAAATTACTTGGCGTAGGAGGACGCTTGGGTGCCAGTGGGGGCTCTAGCCGTAAATCCCAATGCCTCCGGACCCTACACAAGTGTTCTCGTGACTCGAGATGGGATCTCGAGGCCTTGATACTAGTTACAAGGTGGAATATTGGTAGGATAAACCTTTGGTTTTTATTGCCGGAAGACGGAAGGATTTTTTTGCGGAGGCATAAAGGAACACTTAATTATCCTGTATGGGCGAGAGACAAACATTAATCTGAAGATAAGTTAAGGAAGTGTTTGATCTTGTTTTATCTTGTCTTCGTGTCAATGCCCTAAGTTACGTAAAGGAACCTATGATTAATGGGTTAATTAAGGAAGCTGCTTTTATGTGTCAAACATAATGTGGTAGGTAATTAGATAACTAAAACAACCCCTGAGGAAAGCATGGTGGATGTGACCAATGGGTCTATCCTATGGAAGGGTGGTCTCGGTTAGCCGAGAGCTTTCCTCAAAGGAAATGTTAACGAGGAATATTAGGAAAAGACGAATGATGACCTTAGACAATGTTGGTTAGAACCTTGATTCATGCTATTTTAGGGGGCGGGAATGGGACTATGCCCTACAAGCAGAGAGGTCGAGCGATGCATCCCTCTGGTTTCCCATTCTCTTTGAACCAAGGGCAGTATGAGTCTGCTTTGGCCCAGTTGTGTCTGCGCAAAGTGGAGTAGTTGTAGACCGACGCTAGAAGGTTGTTAGGAAGACCCGATTACAAGGAACCTGGTCGATCCTAGTGGGAACGGTCGGATAAGTTCCGTTGCGGGGCATACTCGAGAGACCCTATTTGGCAAACCCTGTGTCATTCCTTGGGAGTGCCGGGCAGCGTCTTCTAGATATATCTCTCAATGGACTGCTAAGACGTGTCTTGCGATTTGAGGAGCGGGCATGTTACAATATCCCATGCTCGGAGGATGAGCGAGACTAGATGCATGTCCTTGCTATGATCGGCTTGCCATTCTCAGATCATGAGGCATACAAGCACACCATCAAGAAAGTTGGTAGGTCACGAGACACACCCTCCATACCAATCTCCATGATGGCAAGAACCCTTTGTGGGCGACCTAAGCATGTCACATTCCAAGTGCCAAATAACAAGAAGGAACTCCAAGAGATTTTGGAGTATTTGACTAGCAAGCTAGCTGGAAATCCAACACCAAACTTAAAGCCACTCCAAGATCTGTTAGATGAACCAAGGTGGCAATGGACCAAGGTACATGACTTAAACCTCATGTAAAATTGGGCCCTAGTCTCTAACCAGAGACAAGAGATATGCCAAAACCTAGGAGATGATGAGCAGTCGGGACAAAGATGACTCCAATGACGAGTACAAAGACTATCATTCTTTCAGTGACAAAAGTGAGGGTGAGATAGATATGATGGAATACAACACTGAGGGACAAGAAATAGAACAAACACGAGCGGACTCCAAGCCATAGAAAAAGGGTGCCTTTGTTGAGAAACACGGATCTAGAGCTAGTTAGCTATGGTGGATGCAAATCAAACACACGATACATTATCAAAATGAGAGGTTGTAACTCAAGTGAATTAGGTTCCAAGATAGATTAGCTTGGACTCATAAACACAATCTTGAGTGAATCAAATTGATAGTGCTATATCATTGAAATGAGTGTCAAGTACATGCCTTTATAGCTTTTTGGATAGTACCACTGTACCTCACTGTGCATATGGGATTTTGGACATCTCTTCCTAGAGCATACATCATTATCTATCTCTCATACAAAGCCACTTATGGGAAATCCTCTTTTGGGCATACATCATTTGATTTCTCAACACCCCCCCTCAAATGATGAGTCTCTACCCTTGCTGGCTTTTGCCCCCCCTACATGTAGACATGGACCAGGAGACTAGCTCTTTGGCAGCCTAGTCAAGTTAAGGCTTGAAACTTTACATTCTTGGTAAGGGTTTTAAATCCACTCTAGGGAACAGATCCACTCAAGGAATTCTAGATCCTCTATGGAAATTTTTTTGCAAAAACATTTTGTTGGTTTGTAGCAGCAGAAAAAAATATTTTCTTCATTGTTTTTGTTTTGTTGCTTCATTGGCAACCTTTGATCTTCTTCGTCTTTTTGGACTTCTTTATCTCCATGCTCCTTGGTTTTTGTTGCGTTCCTTATCCCTTTTGTCGATGTGTGGTACTTCTCTTTTTGCTTCAATCTTCTTGACACTGTTGTTTTTCTTTATGCTTTTACACGTAAGTGCACCGATGGATACATGAGCTTTGTTTCTCACACATGAGATGAATTTTGGAATACATGGCTTTTTGGTTTTCATTTGGCATTGACTTTCCTTTTGAGCACTTGTGCAAGCAAATCATTTCATGCGGGAAGGTCTTACCGTGAGTATACTCGGCAGTGCCTAGTCCCTTACAAGGATAGGAGTTCAATAGAGACTCTAATCACAAGTAACCTCATAGGATTTTTGATAGCTAATTATCAAGAGTATTAACAATCTGTTCTTTTAGTTCAAGCCAAGTTAAAACACATATAGTGTAAAAGCTAGTTAAATGTGAAAGCAATGTGATGATGGAGTATGAGATGAGTAGGCTGGGTTGAAGAGATAGAGTGTGAAATAGACTTGTGAATGGAGTGGTTTTGGAGAAGGAGGTGTGAATGGGCTTTATAAGCTAAGGCTTAGATTACTAATGCCTTTTTTTAAATTTTTTTTTTTAAAAAAGGAAACAAAATGCAATAGCTTGTTGGCGCTGATTTCCATTGATGATGCGTTGATTTGCCAAGAGACCCGCCAGATCTGGACTTCTTTCCTAGGCTTCTCTTTGGTTCTCGTTCTCATTCTCTGTGGCTTTATCTTCTCTATCTCTGAGTGGGTTTTCTCTCTTGCATGCTGGTTTCTCAGTGTCTTCAGAATACGACAGCCACCATGGCTACTCCTTTGATTGTCATCGTCATCCTTTACTACTCTTCGTCACTGCCCTGCCTTGAAGATAGGGTTTTTGCCGCTATGTGGCTACTCTAGCCAATGTCTACTTACTGCTCCACTTGTGAGGAGATGCATGTGTCTCTGCTCATGATCTCTTTCAAGTCATCTTCTATTGCTTCATCAATGTGAGTTAATTCCCCTTCCATTCTTTTGAATCCTCCTCGTTCAGCCAACACTCTATGGAGCTCCATGGTGGCTAATGGAGAGTGGAGAAAGAGATAGATCTGACAGCATTGTGTTGCTCTGGTAGCGATGCAAACAGGGGCACCAAAGCCAACACACTGAGTATAGCCGTAGTTTTTTAGGTACTCCTGTTCGGCGAAACAAAGCCTGATGTACAACATGATTAGGTTCAAAACGATTATTTCACGAGTTTTTTGTTTAAATCCTCCACTCGAATTCGAACAAGCACTGCACAACTGCTAAATCTAACACGGCCTTTTAGAGCAGAGGTAGCGAGCAATCCTTCCAGCGGAGAAGTGAAGGCTAGTAGCACCCTTTGAATCTTCCTTTCTTTTCTCTGTCTCTATCCAGTTGCTTCTTCCTTTGTGGCTATTGCTTGTTTTTTAACACAAGCTAGCCTTCAATGGTTGTATCCTTTCTCTCTTTTCTCCCAAATGACAACTTGAGGATATGGAAGTGATAATGCACCTCAATGCCTCCAATGTGAACTCCAAACAGATCTTCTTGAACAACACTGCAACATTTTCTTAAGCTTCTTCACCTCCTACACAGCAATGGATCTTGAATGGCTTGTATAGGGAGAACAAAATGAGAAGGAAATGTTGAAAGACTATTCTCACTAACTACCTAGCTCAGCCATGGCTCTGATACCATGTTGAGAAACACAGATCTAGAGCTAGTTAGCTATGGTGGATGCAAATCAAACACACGATACATTATCAAAATGAGAGGTTGTAACTCAAGTGAATTAGGTTCCAAGATAGATTAGCTTGGACTCATAAACACAATCTTGAGTGAATCAAATTGATAGTGCTATATCATTGAAATGAGTGTCAAGTACATGCCTTTATAGCTTTTTGGATAGTACCACTGTACCTCACTGTGCATATGGGATTTTGGACATCTCTTCCTAGAGCATACATCATTATCTATCTCTCATACAAAGCCACTTATGGGAAATCCTCTTTTGGGCATACATCATTTGATTTCTCAACAGTCTTTAGGATGGAACGAGGGGTCATGCTCATGGATTGTGACTGTGCATGGTTGGAACACACAGGAGCCATAGATTTCGAACAAGTAGACCTAACCCAACCAGCCACGACACCAGTGCTTAGAACAAAGTTACCCTCTGAGATGTGACCGCCAGCAAAAACCACCTCTTCTAGTGAAAACGGTGAGTTCAATTCCGAGTCAGAAGTAAGCTTAGATAGCGACCCAGAGATACCTAGACCATCCTAGACCAGACGCACCAAGGGAAACCTACATGTCCACCTAAGGCGCAGACGACTGAAGGAAGAAAGGGAAAAATAGCCTAGGGACACACAAACGGAAGAGCAAAGAAAGCCGTAGGATCTCCTGAAGAGATTTACAAAGTTCAAGAAGGGTGACAGGGTAGCAATCCTGTTGGGTGCCAAATGCCAAGGGCAAACGAGTGAACCCATCGAGGGACCAGCAACAAGGAGGTGAACCTAGCATAGGAGGGGGAGACACCCCGGCCGGTCTTAATTGACTGCCAATGACTTGACTGAGGAAGAGGAGACAAGTCTTGTTGCTCTCTTGCGAGAGTATATAGATGTGTTCGCTTGGTCCCTGGAGGAGCTTAAGGGGGTGGATCCGAGTGTAGTGACTCATAACATACCCATGATGCTAGACACAATGCTAGTCAAGCAGTGACTGTACCTGATGAATCCAAAACATGCTCATGCAATCAAAGAGGAGATTGACAAGCTGATGAGAGTAGGATTCATTTACAAAATTGAGCACACAGATTGGGTGTCACCCATAGTCATAGTGATGAAGAAGAATGGAAATATTAGAGTGTGCATCAATTATAAGAAGGTGAAAGTTGCCACTAAGAGGGACAACTACCCATTGCCGTACATCGAGCACATGCTCGAAAGAGTGGCGAGCAAAGAGGCCTACAGCTTTCTGGATGGCTTCTCTAGATACAATCAGGTGCAAGTGCATCCTTCCGATAGGCATAAGAGTGCCTTCGCCACTGAGTGGGGCATCTTTGCTTACATGGTCATGCCCTTTGGATTGACTAATGCCCCAGTCACCTTTCAAGACCTCATGTGCACCATATTTAAAGACATGCTTCGCAAGGAATTGGAGGTCTTCGTGGATGACTTGTGTGTCCACTCGACCTGGAGAGAACACTTAGACAAACTTCGAGAAGTCTTTGAGCGGTGTCATCTATATCATCTCTCCCTGAACTCCTTAAAGTGCCAGTTCTGGGTGAAACATGGATGCATCATCCTAGGGCACGTGGTATCAAAGAATGACATTTCCACTGACTTCTTAAAAGTTAGGGTTATTGTTGATCTTCTGTCCCCAATCAACTATAAGGGAGTTCAATGCTTCTTAGGCCATACAGGGTAGTATCGATGGTTTGTGCTAAACTATGCATTGATTACTAGATCTTTGTACAAGCTGTTGATCATCTTCGAATGGACTAAAGCATATCAATGAGCATACGAGGAATTGAAAATGGCTCTGACTACTGCACCGATCCTACGAGCCCCAGATTGGACCATTACATTGCACGTACATATTGATGCTTTGAAATTTGCCGTGGGGGTAGTATTGTGCCAAGATGGCCAAAACAACCTCAATTATCCAGTGAACTTTGCTAGTAGACAACTCACTGAGATAGAAATGAACCACTCGACGACTGAGAGAGAGGGCTTAGCCATGGTATTTGCTACAAAGAAGTTTTGGCATTATCTTTTGGCTACGCCTTTTACCTTCTTCGTGGACTATCAAGCCTTGCTGTATCTAGTGAACAAACCGTATGCTGTAGGACACATAGCTCGATGGCTCCTTTCGCTTTTAGAATTCAACTTCTTCGTGGTCGTATGGAAGGGAAAACATCACTACATGGCTGACCACATGTCATGCATACGGGAGAGGCCACTGGATAAGGCATTGCCGAATTGCCAGATGCCCATCTGTTCAACCTTTCCAGTGAGAGAGATTTATTCAAGGCTGATCTAACACCATACTGGGCAGATGACATCGTCCAAGTGCTGGAGCACGGACCGCCCTAGCGATCGATAGAAAAGGCCCGACTTAGGTGACTTATCCTCAATATCCAACCCTATCAGTTGATAGTAGGCCAACTATATAGGTTAGGGCAAGATGGGTTATTGCATAGATGCATATGTGAGCATGAGATGCACGATGTGCTCATAAAGGTGCATAGCAAAATTGCTGGAGGACACTTTAGTGGAGACATGGCAGCCTGCAAGGTGCTCCAGTCTCAACTATAGTGGCCTACACTTTTTCGCGATGCAGCACAATTCGTCAAGCATTGTGACGAGTGTCAGCACAAAGGTCCTGATTCACAAGAATCAAATGGAGTTAACCCCAATCATTGCATGACAACCCTTTGAAAAGTGGGGGATTGACTTACTTCCCTTGAAAGGAGCTATATTGTAAAAACATTGTCATTGGTTTTAGCCATGTGGTCAAATCCTATTTAGTCATAAGACTTATCTATAAGATTAGAAACTTTGCCATGGTTTTTTACCTTAGGGTTTTTAAAGGCTAGTTAAAGAGAGGATGTGGTTTATTGTGATATGAGATTCACATATAAACAAATATGACTATGTAGAAAATCCCATAGATATCAATATAAGATAAAGTGAAAAATGCTTGAAAGGTGGAGATTTGACCTCATGGCGAAACCTACAAGATAAGACAATTTCTATAAACTGGTTTTAACCATATGGCCAAATCTAGTTTCATAACCATATGAAAAAAGTGATTTATTTGTTGCAACATGCTGTGAAATTGGATTTGACTATATAGCCAAATATTGTTTTATAGTGGAATGAAAAAGTGGTCTCATGATTTGCAAGATTTATGAGATTAGGTTTGATCATATGGTCGAATGAAACAAAAATAGGGGATTATTGGATGCTAGTATTGATAACAAAATGAAAGATTTGACCATATGGTCAATTTTTATTTTGTAGTGAAATGGTAAAAGTGACTAATTTGTGGCAAAATGATATTATATTTATATATGAACATATAGATAGAAAGTTATGAAAATTTGAAATGAAAGAAATGGTTTATGGAAACAAAGTGGTTTGTTTGTTGCACGACAAGTTTTGACCACATGGCGAAACTTCTTGTAAATATAGTAGGTAATCAAGGAGTTCCAAGTAGAACATGGTCTTCCTTTTTGGAGATAATATAGAAGATGTTGTTCTTAGAACATTTTGCCATACAACCAAATCTAGCATACTCAAAATTTGTGTGATTGAACCCACCATAGATTTAGTCTTAATTTTTTAGGATCAAATTCCAAAAAAGCGGTTTGTTTGTTGCAAGACAAGATTTGACCACATGGCCAAATTATAGAAAGTAAGGAATTCTAAGTAGAAACTAGCCTTTCCTTTTGGAAGTAAGCAAGGGTTGATAATATAAAAAAGCATTTGACAAAATGGCAAAATGTCATTCTTGTAGTAAAATGAATAAAGTGCTTGATTGGTTGAAAGATATTGTGATACTACAAGAGTCCTTATTTTGGCCAAGAGAGAGCTTAAGGAGAAGATTTGGCCACATGGCAAAATCTCATAGTATATTGGAAAAAAAAACATAAATTGCATCTTATATTATAAGAAAAGATTTGACCTCATGGCCAAATCTCAAATTGTATTGAATAAAATAACAAAAAGTACTTCTTATATTGCAAGAATTTTTTTGACCATATGGTGTAATCTATAAATTGATGAAAGATCATGATATGTGTTGTTAGAAGATCAAATTACATCCTATGGCAAAATCATATTGAGTATTTGTAAGTATTGTATAGCCATATGCTTATTGCAAAACTATAAAGAGTGTAACCATAAAATCTGATGCTTTTACTATGAAAATACAGTATAATGAAAATTTCTATATAGTAAAGTATAATATAATGTATAAGAACTTGATAAAATTCTCTAATATTATGGAAGGATACAAGAACTATAAGGCTAGGTTTAGCCTTGAGGCGAAATCTTAAGGTATATAGCATCACAGAATAGAAAGAAAGGCTAGTATTTTGAAAGCACTCATTGATAAAAGCATTGCATAAACCATTTATTCCACATTCACATCTAAGAGACTTTTTTCAACATTACACAAATCATATATTTCATATTCACATCAAAAAGAGTATTTTCAACAGTGCAAGAAATCATGTTTTCAATATTCATGTAGAGTAAAGCTATCATTTGCAAGATAGTGGTTGGACAACAAAAAAGACAAGTGTTCCAGGAGATCAATCAAGCAATCGAGAAGAAGAAGAAGACATTGAATTCTCAAGAGAGAGTGCCTAATCTCATTGCTACAGAAATACATATTGCATTTAGTTTTCATACATGATTCTTATTTAGAAAATGCTTCTGGTGTTTGATCTTAATATTATTGAATACTAATCATACAAAAGAGTAGTAGTGTGACTTGTAGTAATTGTATGGATTGAAATGGTCATAATTAATGTATTTTAACTCAAAATTAGAAATGAAGTAGGAAAAAGTTGAAAACCTGTTGTAATTAGTAGGTCAATAATGTGTGTCAACGTAACAAAAATCACCCGTGAAGTAGAGCAGACATGGTGTGGACTGGTGATCATTCACTGTCCTCTTGAATTGCTGAAGCCTTGTGTAATATTTATGCTGAAAATATATTATGAAGCCGTATGAATTCTCAGGCAAAAGACAATGCCAGCATTGGGCCATGAACGGTGCAAATTTAAAACACGATGTATCATAATCTCCATTGGTAGAACCGAGACTATGGTTTAATGAAACCACATATTTCGTGTGAACCTTCTCTTGGAAGGAGGTCAAGAGGAAATTGAGAAGATTTATGGATTTTTTTTTCTTTTTAATCTTTTTTATTTTCCCCAGCCAAAGGCTGTGCTGGAGGAGGGGGAGTAAAGCACGGGCACATAAGCCTTGCTGGAGGTCATGGATGAATGAAGGCGGTTGATTCAGCACCGCGCTCGATACCATGGGGGGGTGAATGCCATGCAGCCAGGCCGCGTGGAGGGAGGGAGGTACCTCTCCCTCTACCTATAAAAACCATGGCTATGTGAGGGAGAAGGGAGGGGCTGGACGAGAGGACGGGACGCTGCCAGACCTGGGAAGAGAGAGATTGAGAAGGTCGAAGCTGCCGTCGTGAGCCGCTGCCAGAAGGGAGGGGTGAGTAAGAAGAGGGAGGCTGTGATAATCGGCTGTTGGCCATGAGGGAAGAGAGCGTAACCCTACTGGGCGTGAGGGGAGAAGAGAGCCGCACCACTCTGCTGGCCGAGAGGGAGGAGGAATTGCCTGAGATCCGTTGCTGTCATATTTCGTCTCCTGCCCACCAACAGCCGTCCAATATAGTCATCCCCTCTTCCCCCCACGCGTGATTTCTAAGAGCCACAGAAGCTTCCAACAAGCTTCTAAGGGGGTTCCCTAAGCCCCCTTTCATATTGCAAAACCCACAAGAGTTCATATTTAACCCCGGGATCCAAAGCCCCCTTCCTGTGGGCCTTTTCTATTGCGTTTACAAAGAGGGTTTTTATAACCGCACCTCCTCGGGATTTAAACCGCATTACCGTGGGCATCCAAGCCTTTTAAAAGCCCAATTAAGCCCCTTTTTTTTTCCCCTTGGATTTCCCATAAGCTCCCAGAAGCCCGAGTGCTAAACCCCTTCCTGTGGGCCTTCCCTATTGCCCTCTCAAGCGGGTTCTTGTAACCTAGGATATTTTAAAATCCCCTTCTGTTTGCCTTCCCAACGCAATCTTTTATACCCCTTTTTCCTTGAAGTTTAAGTCCTTTTTCTTCCCTTATAGACCCGGAGTTTAAGCCATTGCATCCCCACAAAGTTTTTAAACCATGTTTCCTTTCAAGGCCTTCTGTTACAAGCCTTTTTAAATCCATTTCCTAATCGTGAAATCACTACTTCGAGGAGGAAGCCTTTAAGGCCTTCTAAAGCTCAATTTCAAAAGACGGTGAAATTGATCAAGGAAGCCGAACCAAAAGGGAGTTTTCGCGTGCGAAGGAGACGGCCAACATCATAAATTTGTATCTAAGGCGAAAAGGTCGAATTCGAGATGGCTCCTAAGAAGGCACAAGGCGCAACCGTAGGAGGATCATCTCCTAACATCCATGTGGACATTTCAACACAAGTCCACGTTTTTCTTCCTAATTTTGATTAACGTATGGAATTAGGATGCATTTTTTTATATTGAAATACCTTGACTAAATTAAAAGAAATAACTTCGATCAAGGAATTGGTCATTTGTATTAAACGAATGAAAAAGAAGAGCATAAGATCTTTATGAATTCCTGGAAAGTGGTTATTATGCATTGCAAAGTAACGAACTCAGATTAACTAATGGCCATCTTTATAAAATTGAAATTACTGATGTACACTTTCGATTATGCATGGGAAAGAATAAATCATATGTCGCATTATTAGGCATCTTTCCTTCGAAATGATTCATTAAAAGAAGGTCGCTAATAATCCGTAGGAATTTACAAGGCGTGGAAATGGTTCTTAAAACTGCGTAAAGTAGATTAAAATCTAGTCAATTGGCTTAAATCTCAATCAACTACGTAAATAGTTACGAAAGTTTGTACAATGCTTATTCAGCATACGAAAATTTCATTTAGAAAAGAAGTTAGAAAAAGGTTGCATGGTTCACATAAAACCCTATCGCTTAGTAACATGAATCTTAAATGCATCAATAGAAGTTATGTCGTAACTTAGCATATGCTTTGGTTTTAACCAGAAAAGTAGGGTTTGTAAATATACTCAAACGTAGGAAATGAATCATGTGGTTACGAGAAGGGTATCGTAAATATCTCCAAGAATAGATAAGTAAATTGGTTTACCCTAAAAACACCTAAACCGCAAGAAACTCGTTCAAGAAGGGTTAAATCAATGCAACATATCCCAAAGAGCTAACTAGGGTTTAGCACATTGAGGACATGACCTAATCGCTCTTATTGCCAAAGCTGAAACTCTTATACCCTAAAGACTTGCCCTCATTCACGGAATGTAGGGACAATAGGACACACTTGCCAGAAACGATCTAGGGTTTTTACCCTAAGGATCACTCGCTAAAAGAATGAAACTCGATTTGGATTTGGACCTTTAGGACTGACAATATCGACCTAGTGCAATCAGGAACGGATTGTTATGAAGATACCCTAACCTTGTTTCCTATCTAATCATGATTTCGTGATTAGACAACGCCATTCGATGGGTAAAATAGTCCCATGATTTTGATGCCACACTCGCGCAATAGGTTGCAGAGTCGCATGATCTTATGATTTGATCAAAAGAGAATGGCCAACTCCTCGGAATGAGATTGGCAAATTCTTACGCAAGTTTATCTTGCAAGAGGAGAAATAATCGTCGTGATATAGTACCTTTCTTGGGTAAAGTAACCAAGATACGAGGATTAGATATTTGCTTGGAAGCAAAAGACCAATTAGTAAATTGGAATAACATATTTACTGCTAATAGAACTTAAGGTATTGGTTAAGTTGGGTTAGTAGGGTACGGCCCTAACCCAAGGATATAGGGTTAACAAGCAAACCCTTGGGGATCTTGCCAAGTCGCAATTGATCCTGGATCGAGTGCTGGATGCATTCGGAGAGAAAGATTCACTCCTTAGCAATTGGCCAAATAAATGACCACTGGAATTGATTGTGCTTGTAACAGTTTAGAAAGCACTGTTTGCATTGTTTGCTCGAGGAACTAAAAGATGAAAAGATATCTAATGCTTCAGGTTGAAGGCCTGAAGGGAGAGGCAGCTTCAGTTACCCCCGACTGCCTGCCTGACCCTAACCAAGGGGGTTGTTGACCGTGCTGGGAACGTGGACTGAACCTGTCGCGAGAGGTCTCTCCGTTGAGTTCTACTTGGAGCAGGAGGACGCTTGGGTGCCAGGGGGGGCTCTGGCCGTAAATCCCTCGCCTTCCGGGTCCTGCACAAGAGGCTAACGTGACTCGGGATTGGATCTCGAGGCCCGCATACTAGTTTACGGGTGGAAGCTTGGAATAGTGATCCCTATGGATTACTGGATAGCCTTCGGGCGGATTATGGACAAGCCTACGGGCGGAACTCCTTGTATTCAAAGATAAAATGATGAAATGTTAAAAAAGAACTTGCTTGATATTGTTTTTCTATGTCACGTGATAAGATTACGTGAAGGAACCAGTGCTTAACAGGATTAATTAAAGAAGCTGATTGTTATATGTCAAATTAATGTGTTAGATAATTACATAACTAAAACAAACCGAGGAAAGTGCGGAGGATGGGCCATGGGTCCATCCTACGGTTGGGTAGTCCCAATTAGCCGGGAACTTTTCTCAAAAATCTCGAAGAACAACGGGATGATCATCAAAACGAATAGCGAGAGCGATGACCTAGAGTTACGTCTTACCTGATTTACGCCGTTTTAGGGGAACAAAATGGGACTATGCCTTATGGCAGAGAGGTTGAGCCTTGCATCCCTCTCGTTTCCCATTCTCCTTGAACCAAGTGCAGCGTGAATCCGCTTCGGACCTGGCATTTCTACGTAAAGTAGTTCTCTCGGGTCTGACGCTAGTTGCTGTTAGCTAATGACCAATCATGAAAACCCTAATTCTGATCGATCCTAAGTGGGAACGGCCAGGATACTTCCGCTACGTGGCAGACACGGGAAGACCTAGATCGCAAAACCTGTAACATTCCATGGGAGTGCCGGGCAGAGTTTTCTAGACATCCTTTCCGATGGACTGCTAAGACATGTCCTAGATGATACTAGTGGACACATTACAGTTGGTATCAGAGCGAACCAACAAAGGACTTGTTTTTAAGAAATTTTAATAAGAAGAATAAAGCAAATGTTACTGTCCCAAACATTTCCTTACTTTCAATGCTGTCTTGCAGAATTATGAAGCATGGAACAGGTTCTTAGCGTTCCGAGTCATGTTTATGACCGCGATGCATTCCACGGATTATCGACAAAGGGTTGAGATGATGAACATCCTACACCGCATTTACAATCCATCGCCTGTGTACGTGGAACGGAGATGGTTGGGTGTTTCAAGGATCTATTACATAGCTGCCCATCGACCTGCATACCTTCAAATTAAGTTGAAGAGAATCAAGTGGATGGAGGATTTGAAGATCATAAAGCTGTTCGTCTTTGTTGAGGCTCACGCAAACGCGACCCTACAGGTCGGGGGTCGAAGGGTTAACCAGAATAAGTATGTGTACGGGGAAGTGATTCAAAGAATCCCTGCCGACCGAATCAAGGTTTTGGGACGTCATGAGAAGAATGGATATCAAAGGAAAAGATACCCTAATCTTCCAATGAACTATCGATTCCCGAAAATCGATGACCCCAATCCGTACTACTACTCAGTTCCTGTAGCTGAATGCAACAACATCTTATTCTCCTCGAATTAATGTATCAACTTGTTCCATCGCCCCAAGAAATAATTGTACCTCAAAAGGGCTATGCTGATATGAATGGAATAAAACTTTTTTTTAAAATCAACGATTGTCTTGACTGTGAATATTGATAAAGAAGTAAAGTGATTTGGTCACTTGACTAAAGGAATACGCGGACGTAGTTCCTGAAGAGTTAACAGAACTCACGCTTCAAAGAGAAGTAGATCATGAGATCAAGCTAGTAATAGGAGCTGCGCCAATTGCAAAGAGACCCTATAGAATGTCTATATCGGAAGCAATTGAGCTGAAGGAACAACTCAAGCAACTGCTAGATCAGGGCTACATCCGTCCTAGTAGTTCACCATGGGAAGCACCAGTACTGTTCCAGAAAAAGAAAGATGGAACACTTCAACTATGTATTGATTATAGAGGGTTGAATCAATCAACAGTCAAGAACAAATATCATATTCCTAGAATAGATGAGCTTCTTGATAGTCTTCAGGGTGCCAAGATCTTCTCCAAGATTATCTTAGGTCTGGTTACTATCAGATAAGAATCAAGGAAGAAGATATCCCAAAGACGACCTTCAACACTAGATATGGACACTTTGAGTTCTAGTTATGTCATTAGGGCTTACGAATGTGCCTGCCACCTTCAATAGGTTAATGTAGGATATCTGTAGACCATATCTTGATAACTTCGTGCTCGTCTTCTTTGATGACACTCTAGTCTATTCCAAACAGGAAGGAGATCATGAACCCCAACTTCGGATTTTCCTTGAGACAAGGAGGTCACACAAGCTGTATGCTAAGATGACGAAATGTGCATTCCTCAAACATCAGATTGGTTATCTGGGATTCATCATATTAGCAGAAGGAATCTCAGTGAAGCCGCCTAAGTCAGAAATGTTCTAGGATGGCCAAATACCAACAACTGTCAACGAAATACGCAGCTTTCTTGGATTGACAAGATGGTATAGGGTCTTCATAAAAAACTATACTTTGATTGCAGCACCTTTGACAGACTTACTGAAGAAGAAAACGTCCATTGCATGGTCAACTGCCGAACAAACTAGCTTTGATAGGTTGAAGAAAAGTTTGGTATCAGCACCGATCCTAAAACTTCTAGACCACAGTAAGGAGTTTGAGGTAGTAAATGATGCTAGCACACTTGCCTTAGGATGTGTGCTCATGCAGGAAGGTCATCTTGTAGCATACTCTTCAAGGAAACTGAAGAGCCATGAGAAGAATTATGCTATCCATGATCTAGAAATTTTAGCTGTCATCCATGCTCTAAAGCTTTGGAGACACTATCTGTTGGGTAACAAGTTTATTCTAGTGGACTGATCATAAGAGTTTCAAGTGGATCTTTACCCAAAACGAGCTCAACATGAGGTAACGTCGGTGGATTGAAGTGCTGGAGGAGTATGATTTTGAAATCAAATAACGACCTGGAAAGGATAATGTAGTTGCTGATGCACTCAGTCACAAGGCATTCCTTAATTCTCTAATCTTGCAAAATCCATCAATAGCTAGATCTCTAGCCACAAAGGTGTCCATGCCGAACAACCCAATACTTGAGCTAGCTAGAGAGGAAGGATGCCATGATCTAGCCTATCAAAAGATGCTAAGGGAGATCTCTATCAAGGACGAGGATCAAAAGCTACAGGCTAAGTATCATGAATTCTCTATCAATAGTGGACTTGTCTACTATAGAACGAGGCTATGTATACCAGCAAGCCAGTCACTTAAGCAGAAGATATGTGGGAAGCTCATGAAACCCCTTTTTTTTAAAGGACATCCTGGCTATGCAAAGACTCTCAATGCAATTAGGAAGAGCTACTATTGGGAGAGGCTTAAAGGTGACGTTCTCAAATATGTCACTGAGTGTTTGTCTTGTCAACGTATCAAAGCTGAATATGTCAAAATGCCAGGAAAGCTACAACCACTTGACAATCCCCAAATGAAATGGGAATTCATCAGTATGGACTTTGTTGTTGGCCTATCCCAAGTTCAGGGAGGATACAACTCCATCATGGTTGTGGTTGACATGCTTACTAAGGTTGCACACCTTATTCCAGTAAAGACAAACTATAAAGCCTCAGACATTGCAAGGTTGTTTATCAAGGAGATATTCAAGCTACATGGGCTACCTAGAAGAATCATTAGTGATCATGATTCTCTTTTCCCATCACATTTCTGGAGAGCTATCTTTGAAGCCATTGGGACTCAACTCTGTTTTAGCACAGCTTACCATCCCCAAACCGATAGTCAAATGGAGCAAGTCAATCAAGTTATCAAGGATATGCTTAGGGCATACTGTTGTTGTGAACCAAAAAGGTGGATTCAATACTTGCCTTTGGTTGAATTTTCCTACAATGCTTCTTACCAACAAAGTATTCAGATGACCCCTTTTCAAACATTGTATGGTCATGACTGTTGAAGTTCCCTAAACTTCTCAGATCCAACCTTGAGGGTTTAAGCTTCAAGGCAGATGTTGGAAGAGATGGATGACCAAGTAAAGTCAATAAGACAGGACATCCAAGCCGCCAAGGATAGACAAAAGGCATACACAGATTTGAAGCGTCAAGATAGAATCTTCGAGAAAGGAGACATGGTCTTCATTCGCGTACGCCCAAAGAAGAGTTCCCTATCCTTAGGAGATTGCAAGAAGCTAAGTCCAAGGTATTGTGGACCATACAAGATCCTTAAGTGCCTAGGACCTAATGCTTATAGATTGCAACTCCCTGAAAACCTAAAGGTTCATAATGCATTCCATATCAGCCTATTGAAGAAGTATGTACCTAATCCTAACCATGTACTTGATGACCAACAAGTTGTAATGCCTAGTCAAGGAGTCCTTGAGCTACGGCCTGATAGGATCTTAGATGTTAGGGAGAAACAACTGAGATCCAGAACCTTGAGAGAATGCCTCGTCCAGTGGAAAGACTATCCTGAGGAGGATGCCACTTGGATAGATGAAAGAACTCTCAACCATCAATATCCAAGTTTATCTTGAGATGAGGACATCTCGATTCCTCCAAGGGGGAGAGAATGTAATATTTATGCTGAAAATATATTATGAAGCCGTGTGAATTCTCGAGCAAAAGACAATGCCAGCATTGGGCCATGGACGGTGCAAATTTAAAACATGATGTATCATAATCTCGATTGGTAGAACCGAGACTATGGTTTAATGAAACCACATACTTCCGTGTGAACCTCCTCTTGGGAGGAGGTTAAGAGGAAATTGAGAAGATTTATGGAATTTTTTTAAAAAATCTTTTTTTTTCTCCCCAGCCAAAGGCTGTGCTGGAGGAGGGGGAGTAAAGCACGGGCACATAAGCCTTGCTGGAGGTCATGGATGAGTGAAGGCGGTTGATTCAGCACCGCGCTGGATACCATGGGGGGGGTGAATGCCATGCAGCCAGGCCGCGTGGAGGGAGGGAGGTACCTCTCCCTCTACCTATAAAAACCATGGCTATGTGAGGGAGAAGGGAGGGGCTGGATGAGAGGACGGGACGCTGCCAGGCCTGGGAAGAGAGAGATTGAGAAGGTCGAAGCTGCCGTCCTGAGCCGCCGCCAGAAGGGAGGGGTGAGTAAGAAGAGGGAGGCTGTGATAATCGGCTGTTGGCCGTGAGGGAAGAGAGCGTAACCCTACTGGGCGTGAGGGGAGAAGAGAGCCACGCCACTCTTCTGGCCGAGAGGGAGGAGGAATTGCCTGAGATCCATTGTTGTCATATTTCGTCTCTTGCCCACCAACAGCCGTCAAATATAGTCATCCCCTCTTCCCCCCCACGTGATTTCTAAGAGCCACAGAAGCTTCCAAGAAGCTTCCAAGAAGCTTCTAAGGGGGTTCCCTAAGCCCCCTTTCATATTGCAAAACCCACAAGAGTTCATATTTAACCTCGGGATCCAAAGCCCCCTTCCTGTGGGCCTTTTCTATTGCGTTTACAAAGAGGGTTTTTATAACCCCACCTCCTCGCGATTTAAACCACATTACCGTGGGCATCCAAGCCTTTTAAAAGCCCGATTAAGCCCCTTTTTTTTTCCCCTTGGATTTCCCACAGGGTCCTAGAAGCCCGAGTGATAAACCCCTTCCCGTGGGCCTTCCCTATTGCCCTCTCAAGCGGGTTCTTGTTACCCCAGGATCTTTTAAAATCCCCTTTTGTTTGCCTTCCCAACGCAATCTTTTATACCCCTTTTTCCTTGAAGTTTAAGGCATTTTTCTTCCCTTATAGACCTAGAGTTTAAGCCATTGCATCCCCACAAAGTTTTTAAACCCTGTTTCCTTTCAAGGCCTTCTGTATAAGCCTTTTTAAATCCATTTCCTAATCGTGAAATCACTACTTCGAGGAGGAAGCCTTTAAGGCCTTCTAAAGATCAATTTCAAAAGACAGTGAAATTGATCAAGGAAGCTGAATCAAAAGGGAGGTTTCGCGTGCGAAGGAGACGGCCAACATATAAATTTGCATCCAAGGCAAAAAGGTCGAATTCGAGATGGCTCCTAAGAAGGCACAAGGCGCAACCGTAGGAGGATCATCTCCTAACATCCATGTGGACATTTCACCACAAGTCCAGGTTTTTCTTCCTAATTTTGATTAACGTCATAATATTTCAATTGTGCATGGATCATTTATGGAATTAGGATGCATTTTTTTAATTGAAATACCTTGATTAAATTAAAAGAAATAACTTCGATCAAGGAATTGGTCATTTGTATTAAACGAATGAAAAAGAAGAGCATAAGATCTTTATGAATTCCTGGCAAGTGGTTATTATGCATTGCAAAGTAACGAACTCAGATTAACTAATGGCCATCTTTATAAAATTGAAATTACTGATGTACACTTTCGATTATGCATGGGAAAGAATAAATCATATGTCGCATTATTAGGCATCTTTCCTTCGAAATGATTCATTAAAAGAAGGTCGCTAATAATCCGTAGGAATTTACAAGGCATGGAAATGGTTCTTAAAACTGTGTAAAGTAGATTAAAATCTAGTCAATTGGCTTAAATCTCAATCAACTACGTAAATAGTTACGAAAGGTTGTACAATGCTTATTCAGCATACGAAAATCTCATTTAGAAAAGAAGTTAGAAAAAGGTTGCATGGTTCACATAAAACCCTATCGATGCATCAATAGAAGTTATGTCGTAACTTAGCATATGCTTTGGTTTTAACTAGAAAAGTAGGGTTTGTAAATATACTCAAACGTAGGAAATGAATCATGTGGTTACGAGAAGGGTATCGTAAATATCTCCAAGAATAGATAAGTAAATTGGTTTACCCTAAAAACACCTAAACCGCAAGCAACTCGTTCAAGAAGGGTTAAATCAATGCAACATATCCCAAAGAGCTAACTAGGGTTTAGCACATTGAGGACGTGACCTAATCGCTCTTATTGCCAAAGCTGAAACTCTTATACCCTAAAGACTTGCCCTCATTCACAGAATGTAGGGACAATAGGACACACTTGCCAGAAACGATCTAGGGTTTTTACCCTACGGATCGCTCGCTAAAAGAATGAAACTTGATTTGGATTTGGACCTTTAGGACCGACAATATCGACCTAGTGCAATCAGGAACGGATTGTTATGAAGATACCCTAACCTTGTTTCCTATCTAATCATGATTTTGTGATTAGACAACGCCATTCGATGGGTAAAATAGTCCCATGATTTTGATGCCACACTCGCGCAATAGGTTGCAGAGTCACATGATCTTGTGATTTGATCAAAATAGAATGGCCAACTCCTCTGAATGAGATTGGCAAATTCTTACGCAAGTTTATCTTGCAAGAGGAGAAATAATCATCATGATATAGTACCTTTCTTGGGTAAAGTAACCAAGTTACGAGGATTAGATATTTGCTTGGAAGCAAAAGACCAATTAGTAAATTGGAATAATATATTTACTGCTAATAGAACGTAAGGTATTGGTTAAGTTGGGTTAGTAGGGTATGGCCCTAACCCAAGGATATAGGGTTAACAAACAAACCCTTGGGGATCTTGCCAAGTCGCAATTGATCCTGGATCAAGTGGGATGCATTCGGAGAGAAAGATTTACTCCTTAGCAATTGGCCAAATAAACAACCACTGGAATTGATTGTGCTTGTAACAGTTTAGAAAGCACTGTTTGCATTGTTTGCCCAAGGAACTAAAAGATGAAAAGATATCTAATGCTTTAGGTTGAAGGCCTAAAGGGAGAGGCAGCTTCAGTTACCCCCGACTGCCTGCGTGACCCTAACCAAGGGGGTTGTGAGAGCGGAATTTTGGTGTCAGAAAGTGCTTAAAAATAGCTAAAAATTATGAATATCAAGGGAAAAATATTCAATGCCAAAGGCGGAGGCTCGATCTAGGACGATTTTAAGCGTCAAAGTGCTTTAAAGGTACCCAAGCGACACTTGTTGATTTTTTATAATTTTTCAAACAGTCGTGTGGGTTGACACGAGCTAGTGGCCAATGCGGGATGCCAAGCCGGACGTCCAAGATTTTTCAGAGCTCAATTCGGAGTCCGGACGGGGAAATGGCCACAAAATGGTCAAGATATGAAAAAGTGGATACTTGGGAGGCCAAATTTGAGCATGCCTTTTGAGTTTGGACCCTCCCACCCAAAATTTTATGCACCTCTTGATCAAAAAACGTGGAGAGAGAAGGAAGACATGGCGTGATCAAGAAATGGCGCATTTTTCGCTTTCTCTCCTCTCTCATCATGATTGTGGGCTGTGAGTACCCCATGGAACAGACATTGGGGCTGATCTTCTCCTTCTTGGCCGATCTTATCACCGCCCTTCGCCCGTAGAATGGTGGACTGAATGAAGAGAACCAGATCTAGTATTTCTCTCTCCTCCCTCTCTCTCTTCTAAGAGGGAATTCATGTGGGAAGAAGAAGGAAGAAGAAAGAATGATGGAGGCTTGTCCGGCATGGATCGGATTGCTCCACAGGCTGGAAATGGTGATTGGTGATTGTGCTGGACATGAAGTGCTGCTGATTTTCAGAATTGCAGCCATGGACATGAAACCCGAAACACGCAAATAAGCGGTAATTCAATTTTTTCAAAGGAAATTTGAGATTTCATGGCTTTTGATTGATAAAATGTTGTTCATGTGGGCTAAAATTTGTTTATGTTGCTGTTTTCCATGAGTACTTGCTGATCATAATAAAAAAATCAGAAAAATATGCATCTTGTGGCTCAAAATAATACACTAAAACACGTAAAATATGGAAAATCAAGGAAAAATGATATTTTTGGGCATAAAAATGGAAAAATGAAAAGGAACACCAAATAAATTCTCATTTTGCTGCAAGAAGGAACTAAGGGCCACAACCCATAACCTATTTTGAATTTTTGGTAATAAAATAATACAAAAAATAAGGGAAAATACAAGGAAAATTGAGAAAAATCACTAAAAATAGGAGAAAAATGCATTTTGGATGCGGAATATTAATGAAAATTAAGAGCAATGTTTGTGAATGTTTGTGAGGACTGAAGCATGAGGATTTTCCTCTGTTCAACCCCACCTTCTTGTTCTAGTGTGTTTTTTCCGCTTTCTACACATAAAATGATGGCAAAATACCCTATAAATCTATACAACAATGCAACATCTGATCCATGGGAGGATAGAGTAGTTGAAATATGTCTAAATACTGTGTGAGATGATGGAAAAGTTGCTGATTTCTATGCATAGCATTTAGGATGGATAATAATTATAAAATAAGGGCCTAGTAGCACGAGGGTCACCTTGGTGCTAGGTTTGTGCAACGCCGCATAAGAACGGTAGTTGAAAATCATTGAAAGGATGTTTTTCGCATGTGCACAATATCGATTTCATAACTGTTTGAGCACTAAGCATCCACACTATGCATAAATCATGGAAATATTTAAAGGTATCAGAAATCCTGGATGCACAGCAATTGTTTTCATTAGGACCTTGACCTACGTTGAGTGAGAGACAGGACACCCTAAGCCATAAGCTAGTCGTGGGGTCTAGGGAAAAGAGAAGTAAGGACAATGGTATATTCCTGTATACGATTAAATGGTGCCTTGAGTGGAGTTTTGTGCGAAATGTTTATATGTTGAGTGACGCATCGAGGGGCCAATCCCCAAGGTGTAGGAGAGTCGCAGAGGGTTGACGGCATTCAGCCGTAGGAGGAACCCCATGTGTATGTGATTCGAGCCTTTTGGCTATGTGTAAGGGACTCCCTCTGAGGAGTAGTGGGTGAGAGAAGAGTGGACTACAAACGACGTATTACAAACGCAATGTTTAGGAAGGCATAGATTTTGATAGATGCTCCTGGCCGCGAGGCCAAGGGGTTGTCTTGTGTGTAGTGACGAGGCCCGGCTAGTGCATGAGCCAGTGCCGGCCCGGTTTTTGGTCCATCAGTGGTGCGTCTGCCGGGGGCTGCTTAAAAGTGGCGGTCCTCGAATCCTGGTTTTCTAGGGACCAACTAGCAGTTTATGCGAAAGGATACTGAGATTGATTAGTTATTTATTGATAAGCATCGTCTAGCAGAAATCCAAAAGCAAGAAAGAGACGAAAGAGCTAGGCGACGTGCTGAAATTTTTAGGAGATATTCTCCTAAGCGTAGCGGCACTGGACCCTTATGAGGGAGTGGATCTAGTGGTCTTGAGGCCACAAGCAGCAAGTTAGGAGAAGGTGGAAGCTCTAGTGCTCCCCTTTCTGCCATAAGTCAGTCTACATCAAGTACGGGAGGTGTAACCCCACCGTCCCCTATTCCTAGTGCAAATCCAATCCTCGTCATGGCGCAGCCTATTGCAATTCCAGTAGGAACGACGGATTTGCCGGCTCTAGGTTACCCGCTACCCATTTTTAATGGGCTAGTTGAGGAAGATGCAGAACTCTACATTAGGGAGTTTCAAAAGCTGATGTTCAACTGTTGCATTCAAGAAGAAGGACATTTAATGATGTTCTTCAATATGACTCTCAAAGGAAGAGCCGCTATATGGTATCATGGTTTAGAAGCCGGAACCATATTGAATATTGATGCATTTTATGGAGCTTTTCGAAGGGAGTTTGCCCCCGAAAGGGGTGGGCAATATTGGTTGCATATACTCAACGTGACCCGCCAAGAACCACACGAGGATATTCGTGCTTATGCGAAGAAAATAAAAGAGGTTTTCCGTAAGTTGGACACCTCTATTCCCATCCCCGCAGCTGCCCAATTGCAATATTTCCTACATGGTTTGGACTTTAATATCCAATTGCAGTTGAGTAGTGTCCCCTTGGGGGATATAGATACTGCCATTACACGAGCACAAGAGGTGGAATCCCGACTACAAGCATCCTATGCTTCTCGAGGCAATTCAAATATGGGTTTAGTATTGGGAAACAATATGGCAATGGCCAATGGCAGTAGTGGTCAAGGGATAGCGATGGCTAACCCTAATGGGAGAGGGAACATGATACAGAATGTGCCTTTATTACCAGCTCCCCCTAGCATGTTGATGCCTACGGGCAGTCAAATGGCTTCAAGTGGTGGAGGCCAGGTGGTCAATTCTAACACCATGCCTGTGGTTCAACAACCTGTGCCTAATCTAATTGTTAGGCCGATGGAACGACATGGTAATGACCAAGGCTATGAGTCGAGTTCTTCCAATGTTCTTGGCGAGGTTAAGGACATGATGAAGCATTATACCGACATGATTACGGAGCAGTATCGACAAATAGCCGTTGATGTCAACTTCCTTAAAAAACAACAAAATTTGATAGGAAGTAGATACCCACAGGAGGGTGCACCTTCGAGGTTTAGTTGCAAATGGTGTGGCGGGCAACACTATCCAAGAAATTGCCCAAATGTTAAGTGCGACATTTGTGGAAAATTCGGCCATTTAGCAGCTACTTGCTGGAGTAAGATCAGTTCCCTCCAACGAGGCAGTCGGCAACCAGGGCCTGTTAATCACCGTGCCCAAGGAAATGATTCCCAGCGAGAAGATGGGCCTAAACAAATACTTCAACGACCAAAGACTACATTGGAGGAGCTACCAAGTGGTAGTGGGGTTAGTTTGATTGAGGCTGTACGCGTAAACGATGCTGAAATCTCTAATCTGCGAGCTGTTCTTACAAGAGGTCAAAAGGATAGAGAAGCCGACAAGGATAAGCCTGTCGGTGGAAACCCTAAAAAAGGCGACACAGGAACGCAAGTTTTGGATCCTACCATGGAAGGGGGACCTTTAAAGCCCGTAGAAAGTAAAGTCGATAAGGAACCACCAAAGAAGAAGGTGAAAGTTAAAAAAGAGGCAATAAAGCCGGTTCAGCGACCTAAAGAGCGGATGGTTTGGCGTGAAAAGCGAGCTCTATCAAACTATCATGAATTCGATTTGGCGAGCTCTCTTTGTGAAGTCAAGCTGGATGTGAATCTTTTACAACTTATTAAGCTTTCCCGAGGAGTACGCAAGGAATTTAGAAAGATTCTGCGTACCGGGTATATTGTAGAACCTTTGGGTATTGCGCGAGTTGGGGATGACTGGTTCGAGCATGCTGAGAAGCATTGCCCAAGGGTTGCAGCCTATGTCGATGGGATATTAGTAGATTATGCCATTGTCGACACGGGATCATGTGTTAACATTATGAGTTCTGAACCGATGGAAAAGTTGGGTCTTGCGATCCAGAAAGATACCTCCACAATTCTTAGAATGGCAGATGATAGTTTGAGACAGCCGGAAGGCTGCATTACTAAGGTCCATGTCACTGTTGCCAATGTAGAATGCTTGTTGGACTTTAGGGTGATTCGTTTTGCAGGCCGTCCAAGTTACCAAGTATTACTCGGATGACCTTGGATCTTGCAAGCGGACTGCCAAGTGGATATACCTGCCGGTCGGCTAATATTCGGTAGAGGTTCCCAGCATGTGGTGGTTGATGCTTATCCTGAGTCCCCGTAGAGTGAGAGAGCTCCTCTATCTTCTACAGAATTGGAGACATTAGAAGATTTATCTACTAGTGAGACATCATCGAGTGATGAGTCCAAAGAGGGATCCACCACGGAAGACATCTATCAGATCACTTTGAATGAGCCGATAGAGGGCCAAGATCGTATAAGAGATGTAGATGTTATTGAGCTAGACCTTGGTACGCTTGATGATTCGCGGCCAATCAAATTAGGTTCTATGCTCAACACAGCAGAAAGGGAGGACTATGTGGCCTTGATCCAGGAATTCCGTGATATCTTTGCCTGGAGTTATGATGAGTTGAGAGGCATTCCTCCTAGTCTTGCTGTTTATACAATTTCGTTGAAAGAGGGCAGTCGTCCTGTACGGTAGAAAGTAAGGCGTATGCCTTTCGAATTGAGGGACGGCCTGTTTGAAGAGTTACAGAAGCTTCGAAAAGCGGGTTTGATTTTTCCTGTGCAACACACGGAATGGTGTTCGCCGGTTGTGATTAGAAAGAAGAAGAATAATCAAATCCGATTATGTGTAGACTTTAGGGAGCTGAATAAGCAGACAGTTAAGGACTACTACCCGTTGCCATTTATTGACCAGATTTTGGATCAATTAGCAGGTAGGGAGATATATTCGTTTATGGATTGCTTTGCAGGATACAACCAAATGGCAATTGCAAAAGAGGATAAGTTGAAAACAACTTTTATCACTGTATTTGGTACTTTTGCGTACCATGTGATGGCCTTTGGTTTATGCAATGCGCCTGGTTCGTGGCAACGAATAGCAGATAAGACATTCGGTGACATATCCCCTGAAGAGTTGAAGGTGTTTATTGATGACTTAGGGGCTGCCACCGTGAGAGAGAGGCAATTGATCATTTTAAGAAAATGCTTTGAGTGCTGTAGGCAATTTTGCATCGCCCTAAACCGACGGAAGTGTGTTTTTGGAGTACCTTATGGGCTGTTGCTGGGTCATGTGGTCAGTTCGGTAGGAATTGCAACAGACCCCGAGAAGGTTAAAGTTATAGTTTCCATGGGTCCACCACGCACTCCGAAAGAAGTTCATAGCTTTCTGTCTTCAGTTGGTTACTACCGTAGATTCATCAATGCTTTAGCAGAAAGAACGTTGCCGCTTACAAATTTATTGTCCTTTAGCTGTTCGTTTGTATGGGGCGACCCTTGTAAGGTAGCATTCGAGGATGTGAAACAAGAGCTAGCAAGAGCATCCGTTTTAAAAGCACCTAAAAGAAGTGAGGTGTTTTATATATTTTCAGCAGCCACCATGTATAGTATCAGCTGTTGTTTAGCCCAAATTCGGGAAGAGAAGTGGTACCACCCGATTGCTTTTGCTAGTCGAAAGCTGGGGGTATCCGAAATCAATTATACCTACATGAAGAAGTTGTGTCTAGCGATGGTCTTTGGGACCAAGAAATTCAGGCATTATATTCTCTATGAGAAAGTCGTGCTCTATACGAAGGCGGAGGGACTTCGACTATTGATGAATAAGCTACAACCGCCCGATCGTCTAGCAAAGTGGTTGATCACTTTGCAGGAATTTGATTACGAAATCAAGAGTAAGCCACCAAGGTTGCAAGGCATCGTGGAATGTCTTGTGGACTTTGGGGAGCCGAAAGAATATGTGGCTGAAGGTAGTGACATGGAGTTATTGTTTAAAATAGATACGACATCTATTCCCTCCTAGTATGCTGCAATAACACATTATTTATCAACGCGAGAGGCGGGATCTGAATTATCTAAAGCTGAGAGAAGGAAAATCAAGCAGCAAGCGTTAAAGTTTGCTTTGATCGCAGGTACATTATATCGGCAAGGGGTTGATGACATCTATCGCCGGTGTGTGATGCCTGACGAGGTGCCATTCATTTTGGAAGAGTGCCATGATTCTGCTTGCGGTGGCCATTCTGCTGGACGGCTTACAACACAAAAGGCTTTAAGAGCAGGTTATTGGTGGCTTGCCATCTTCCAAGATGCGTTTGCGTATGTTAAGAAATGCGATATTTGTCAACGACATGATAGTCGAGAGAATAGGAAACGACCACTCACCCCTATTATGGCGATACTTCCATTCGAGAAGTGGGGAATAGACTTTGTGGGTCCTATTACTCCGTCATCGACTACACAAAAGAAGTACATCATTGTAGCAACTAACTATTTCACAAAGTGGTCAGAAGCACGTGCAACAAGGAAAGATGATGCTAAAGAAACTGCTAGTTTTCTTTTAGAGCAGATAATATGTCAGTTTGGTCCGCCGAAAGAATTAGTGTCGGACCGCGGAACCCATTTCCTAAATAAGGTGATTAAAGGTTTGACAGAGATGTGGCAAATCAAGCATAACAAGACAACTCCATATAATCCGCAAGCCAATGGGCAAGTTGAGAGCACCAACAAGCAGCTTGTGGGCATCCTGTCCAAAATTGTGTCGGAAAAGAAATGGGATTGGGATAAAAAGTTATACTTGGCAGTGTGGGCCTATAATACGACTTTCAAACAAGCCACTGGCCATACCCCATTCAAGTTAGTATATGGGGAGGAGTGTGTCTTGCCTTTAGAAATTGAGCTGCCGACTATTCGGTTTGCCATCAATCATTCTTTGAGTGATGAAGACGCACTTTTTGAGCGCTTGACGACACTGGCACATTTAGATGAGCTTAAGTTGCAGAGCTTATTGCACCAAGAAGTGGGGAAGCGCCCAATGAAGTAGCTACACGTCCTCAAAGCCAAGAAATACACCTTCAAGAAAGGACAGCTTGTTCTGTATTATGATGCACGACATGAATTATTTCCAGGCAAGCTAGAGCCCAAATGGGATGGGCCCTATAGGATCGTTAGAATAGGAAAGAATAAATCCATAGTCTTGTTAGCTGACCTTGAGGGGATAGAATTTAAAAATAAGGTTAATCTTAATAAGATTAAACCTTATTATTTCTGATTGCACTAATGCTATGACTACCTTGCAGGTCTAGGCGAGATCGATCAAACATCTGCAAGGAAATCGTGATAAAGGTTGATGGGTCATCTGATCCCTTATTTAGAACACCCATATTTAGAATAGAGGTATCATCGAGGAAAGCTCATTTGGTGGAGCAAAGGATACAAGGTGATTGAGCAAGAAGGCGTGAAATTTATTTGGGAGATCAAGGTCTTCTGCCATCACTGGCTACAAATTTTGACGAGCATCCCTGTTGAATTCAATGATGATGGAGGGATGGAGCCTACAGTCCACCGGTTGAATATGCTGAATTTCGATTACCATAATTACGAGTAGAGTTCCGGATGGCGGGATATGTAAACCCTTTATGGACGTACACCTTGTACTTTGATGGGGCGTCCAGGGGTGCATGCAAACAAGGAAGTGTAGGAGTTGTCATCCGAGACCCCCGACGACGCATTGTCATGAAGTTAGCTGCTTATCTCGGGGCAAATTTCACCAATAATATGGCAGAATACAAAGCCCTGATTATGGGTTTGAATATTGCAAAGAAGGGTGGTATCCACCAGTTATTGGTGAAAGGGGACTCTCAGTTGGTTTTAAATCAACTCAATGGGACATACATGGTACGAAACCCCATCCTTTGCATGTACCATCATACTGCCATAGCCCTGCTAGACGAATTTGATAGAGTGTCTTTTCAGCTGATTCCACGGAATTGGAATCAGTTTGCCGATTCATTGGCTAATTTCGCGTATGAAGAAGACCTCTTCTTTAATTGTGGCCCTTGTCTCGATATATCTATTGATGGTGAGATAGGACCTGGTCATTTGTGGGGTATGCTTTCTGAACATGCCCTCTTTGGCAGACGATGGTTGATCTGGGTGATGCAGAGGGTAAGCGAGACTCATCTCCCTTTATTATCTTGGACCCATAGACTGATTCGACGACATGTGATGCGAACACCTCTTGCGATATATGCAGGAGGGATGGGTCATAATCTAATGCACCTAGTTTAGGGCTATGATGCCCTGTTCCCCTGGGAATGGTATGCTTTGATATCTATCATAGTTGTTTCCAGGAGGATGTTATGCATAGTATTGTTTGATTTCATTAGGCCAAGAGGGCCGATTCAGTTTTGTAGCAAAGTCATGTCTAATTTCATTAGGCCAAGAGGGCCATTTCCCTGTCTAGTGCGGGTGCGTTTAATCGGGTTTTTGTTTTAAGTGTTGTGCTGGACAGATTTCGTGGTTCGTGGACTTTGGTGGAGCCTGGAGGAGCCTTTGCTATGATGGAAGCTTCTTGTGGCCAATCCAGGTGATACCTCTCCTTTACGAGTACCTTTCTTTCCTGTTATATGTGTATTTGTACTTGTCGAGGGGACACATTTTGGTTGTGGACCGGCAGCCAAGGCATGAAGTCCCAGGTTTAGGTTGAGTATGTTTGAGGGAGGTCGGAGTAGTTATTGCCTCCTGTAAAGACATTGTCAGACACCGAAAGACCTGTTTTAGAAGGAAGTCCTAGTGGCCCTGTTCTGCTAGCCTGCTAGGCAGCCATTCTAGGAGTTCTTATTAGTAGTGAGGCAATTAGAGAAGCCTGCCAGAAGATAATAATGATGATGCCAAGAAACCCTAGACATCCTAAAAGATGAATATAAATACGAAGGTGTGTAAAAAGGGGTTCTAACCCCTATCCCAAGAAAAGAAATGAAATGAAAATATATAAGCAGTTGATCATTGCCTTGCGACGGCCTGGTAGGTTCCTGGGGACGAGTCAGACCTGGGGCCGATACCTTGTCTTCCTAGGGGTGGCTTCTTGCTGGAAAAAAAAATGATGACAAAACAAGAAAGGTTGGAGCGAAAATAAAAGTGAGCGTTAGAAAAGGATTAAGTGTCGCCTTGCGAGGGCTTGGTAGGTCCTTGGGTGCCGAGACAGGTCCTGAGGCCGATGCCCTGTTCTCCTTGGGTCACTACGCTCAGCTCCCTCCTTTTTACATGCCCAAGTATGTTCATCCCATAACAACCCTAAAAGAAGAAATGTACTGAAAGCAAATATTCTTTGGTCATGCTATAGGAGTCCTCGCCTTGTAGGAGCTCCTAGTTGTGTTGTCTTTAGTTGGTAAGTAGTACAGACTACCACTTAGGGCAACCTCTTTGATAGGTTTTTTTAGTTTGGCTGTGTTGGAGTAGCTGGTTAGTGACTCACTTCGGATCTTCTATTAGATGATGCTAGGCCTACTCCTTGTGGATGTCATGCCTTGGTTCTGTCCAGGGGTAGGGGGAGCATTGTGCTGAGTTTTATTATATATTTGTTTTGTATCACTTTGATGCTTCTTTGGTTGTTTATGTGCAGATATGTTCGTGGATTCGACGGGCTGAGTCGCCCTATCCCGTGGCCGCCAATGAGAGCAGAATTTTGGTATCGAAAAGTGCTTAAAAATAGCTAAAAATTATGAATATCAAGGGAAAAATATTCAATGTCAAAGGCGGCGGCTCGATCTAGAACGATTTTAAGCGTCAAAGTGCTTTAAAGGTGCCCGAGCGACACTTTTTGATTTTTCATAATTTTTCAGACAGTCCTGCGGGTTGACATGAGCTACTGGCCAATGTGGGATGCCAAGCCGGACGTCCAGGATTTTTCAGAGCTCAATTCGGAGTCCGGACGGGGAAATGGCCACAAAATGGTCAAGATATGAAAAGGTGGACACTTGGGAGGCCAAATTTGAGCATGCCTTTTAAGTTTGGACCCTCCCACCCAAAATTTTATGCACCTCTTAATAAAAAAACGTGGAGAGAGAAGGAAGACATGGCGTGATCAAGAAATGGCACATTTTTCGCTCTCTCTCCTCTCTCATCATGATTGTGGGCTGTGAGTACCCCATGGAACAAACATTGGGGCTGATCTTTTCCTTCTTGGTCGATCTTATCGCCGCCCTTCGCCCGTAGAATGGTGGACTGAATGAAGAGAACCAGATCTAGTATTTCTCTCTCCTCCCTCTCTCTCTTCTAAGAGGGAATTCATGTGGGAAGAAGAAGGAAGAAGAAAGAATGATGGAGGCTTGTTCGGCATGGATCGGATTGCTCCACAGGCTGGAAATGGTGATTGGTGATTGTGCTGGACATGAAGTGCTGCTGATTTTCAGAATTGCAGCCATGGACATGAAACCCGAAACACGCAAATAAGCGGTAATTCAATTTTTTCAAAGGAAATTTGAGATTTCATGGCTTTTGATTGATAAAATGTTCTTCATGTGGGCTAAAAATGATTTATGTTGCTATTTTCCATGAGTACTTGCTGATCATAATAAAAAAATCAGAAAAATATGCATCTTGTGGCTCAAAATAATACACTAAAACACGTAAAATATGAAAAATCAAGAAAAAATGATATTTTTGGGCATAAAAATGGAAAAATGAATAGGAACACCAACTAAATTCTCATTTTGCTGCAAGAAGAAACTAAGGGCCACAACCCATAACCTATTTTGAATTTTTGGTAATAAAATAATGCAAAAAATAAGGGAAAATACAAGGAAAATTGAGAAAAATCACTAAAAATAGGAGAAAAATGCATTTTGGGTACGGAATATTAATGAAAATTAAGAGCAATGTTTGTGAATGTTTGTGAGGACTGAAGCATGAGGATTTGCCTCAATTCAACCCCACCTTCTTGTTCTAGTGTGTTTTTTCCGCTTTCTACACATAAAATGATGGCAAAATACCCTATAAATCTATACAACAATGCAACATTTGATCCATGGGAGGATAGAGTAGTTGAAATATGTCTAAATGCTGTGTGAGATGATGGAAAAGTTGCTGATTTCTATGCATAGCATTTAGGATGGATAATAATTATAAAATAAGGGCCTAGTAGCACGAGGGTCACCTTGGTGCTAGGTTTGTGTAACGCCGCATAAGAACGGTAGTTGAAAATCATTGAAATGATGTTTTCCGCATGTGCACAATATCGATTTCATAACTGTTTGAGCACTAAGCATCCACACTATGCATAAATCATGGAAATATTTAAAGGTATCAGAAATCCTAGATGCACAGCAATTGTTTTCATTAGGACCTTGACCTACGTTGAGTGAGAGACAGGACACCCTAAGCCATAAGCTAGTCGTGGGGTCTAGGGAAAAGAGAAGTAAGGACAATGGTATATTCCTGTATACGATTAAATGGTGCCTTGAGTGGAGTTTTGTGCGAAATGTTTATATGTTGAGCGACGCATTGAGGGGCCAATCCCCAAGGTGTAGGAGAGTCGCAGAGGGTTGACGGCATTCAACCGTAGGAGGAACCCCATGTGTATGTGATTCGAGCCTTTTGGCTATGTGTAAGGGACTCCCTCTAAGGAGTAGTGGGTGAGAGAAGAGTGGACTACAAACGACATATTACAAACGCAATGTTTAGGAAGGCAGAGATTTTGATAGACGCTCCTGGCCGTGAGGCCGAGGGGTTGTCTTGTGCGTAGTGACGAGGCCCGGCTAGTGCATGAGCCAGTGCCGGCCCAGTTTTTGGTCCATCAGGTTGTTCACCGCCGGGAACGTGGACCGAACCCGCGGCGAGAGGTCTCTCCGTTGAGTTCTACTTGGAGCAGGAGGACGCTTGGATGCCAGGGGGGCTCTAGCCATAAATCCCTCGCCTTCCGGGTCCTGCACAAGAGGCTAACGTGACTCGGGATTGGATCTCAAGACTCGCATACTAGTTTACGGGTGGAAGCTTGGAATAGTGATCCCTGTGGATTATTGGATAGCCTTCGTGCGGATTATGGACAAGCCTACGGGTGGAACTCCTTGTATTCAAATATAAAATGATGAAATGTTAAAAAAGAACTTGCTTGATATTGTTTTTCTATGTCACGTGATAAGATTACGTGGAAGGAACCAGTGCTTAACAGGATTAATTAAAGAAGCTGATTGTTATATATCAAATTAATGTGTTGGATAATTACATAACTAAAACAAACCGAGGAAAGTGCGGAGGATGGGCCATGGGTCCGTCCTACGGTTGGGTAGTCCCGGTTAGCCGGAAACTTTTCTCAAAAATCTCGAAGAGTAGCGGGATGATCATCAAAACGAATAACGAGAGCGATGACCTAGAGTTACATCTTACCCGATTTACGCTATTTTAGGGGAACGGAATGGGACTATGCCTTATGGCAGAGAGGTTGAGCCTTGCATCCCTCTCATTTCCCATTCTCCTTGAACGAAGTGCAGCGTGAATCCGCTTCGGACCTGGCGTTTCTGCGTAAAGTAGTTCACTCGGGTCTGACGCTAGTTGCTGTTAGCTAATGACCAATCATGAAAACCCTAATTCCGGTCGATCCTAAGTGGGAATGGCCAGGATACTTCCGCTACGTGGCAGATGCGGGAAGACCTAGATCGCAAAACCCGTAACATTCCATGGGAGTGCCGGGCGGAGTTTTCTAGACATCCTTTCCGATGGACTGCTAAGACGCGTCCTGGATGATACTAGTGGACACGTTACACCTTGGAGCAAGATTTTTTATTTGAAGATGTAAGTACTTTTGGTCATAATACCTTGATTCGAATCGAAATTTGCACTGCACAATCTGTTTCAGTTTGAGAAAATGAAATAGTGAAGAGTAATCAAAGAAGAGGAGGGGGAATAGAACCGCCAAAGATTAGGGCTGCAACACCTGCAGTAAGAGAGGGGCAACATGAGCACAGATAAAAATGCAGAGGATCAGAGATGCGAAACTTGCAACTGTAAAAATGCAGCAGAGAAAACACTCAGGTTAGAGAGTTACATGGAAGAGAGAGGGAGGGGAAGAGAAACTCATTTTGAAAAACGTCATAATTAGTTATAAAGACCGACTCATGAAACAAATCATTTAATGTATCACGCTATTCGAATAACCATAACTTGTTACGAAATACGAGTAGATTTAGATCTTATTTTTTAGTTTATTTTTTAATTTTATTAAAGATTTCAAGTCGTGATTTTTTCAAAAATCGCGTAATGGCTATGTGCATATTATATAATATGTAATATCATTGAGGATTTTGAAGCCACCTTAGTGATAGTTCGAGAGTAGAATCTATAGCAGGGTAGGATAGAGAATATGTAGGCAAAATCTCTAGTTGTGGAAATAGGGGCAATATCCCAATGGTGGGTTTTTAAGGAGGGGCGAGGGGGAAGGAGCTGGTCTAGGAGAAATACCCTTGGTGAGAGTTTGAGGGAAATGTCTTCCTCAGTGGAGGTTTGGGAGCAATGCCCCCAGTCGGGGTTTCGGGATAGCGCCCCTTGTAGGGATTTGAGGGCAAACCTCCCAATGGGGGGTTTAAGCGGTAGGCCCCCTTGATGGAGGTATGCGGGCAACACCCCTAGTAGGGGGTTAGGGGTAGTGTCCATCATGTTATATTAGTATATCGTACTATGTGCATATTATGACCCCATCGTTGGGGCGTTGCCCCCAAACCCCCACCGAGGGTACTGCCCCCGAATCCCCACTAGCTGCGGGCATTGCCCCCAGCCCCCCATAGGGGGGCACTGCCCCCCGAACCCTCGCTAGGGGCATTGCCCCCAAACCCCCATCATGGACACTACCCCTAACCCCCTACTAGGGATGTTGCCCGCATACCCCCACCAAGGGGCCCTATCACTTAAACCCCCCATTGGGAGCTTTGCCCCCAAATCCCTACAATGGGCGCTATCCTAAAACCCCAACTGGGGGCATTGCTCCCAAACCTCCAATGAGAAAGACATTGCTCTCAAACTCTCACCAATGGCATTTCTCCTAAACCAGCTCCTTCCCCCTCGCCCCTCTTTAAGGACCCACCATTGGGATATTGCCCCTATTTCCACAGCTTGCATTGAGATTTTGCCTACATACTCTCTATCCTACCCTGCTAGAGATTCTACTCTCGAACTATCACTAAGGTGGCTTCAAAATCCTCAATGATATTACACATTACATATTAGATACATTAAATATACATAATATTATAAAATATGATTTAATATATTTAAATTATATTAATTATATATATATATATAATATATTTCATAATATGCACATAGTACGATATACTAATATAACATGATTTAGACTAAAATAGTATAAATTAAAAATAAAATGTAATATGATACATTTTATTATTATCAATAAGTAGGTAGTATAAGATTTATAAATATTTAACCATGATAAAAATTATCTTTCCTTCTCAAATAGCTTCTAATTGATGCTAAAATTTCCTCAATCTTTATAACTTTTGCTAAATCTTTTTCCATAAAGATCACAATGAACTTTTATCCTTGTTGTATGTATTTGGCTTGAGTTTTGACCATTTGGCTAAATATTTTTCTATGGAGACCACAATGAGCTTTTATCCTTTTTGTCATGTGAAATACATACAATGAAGGTTTCAATCATTTGACTATGTTTTCCCCTATGGAGATCACAAATAATTTTTATATTTGCTATGGTATGAAATACATACAATAGCTTTTTGACCAGGTGGCTAAGTATTTTCCTATACACATTATAAATAATTTTAATCATTGTCCTCGTGTTGAATAGATATAGTACAAGTTTTGAACATCTGCTATATCTTTTCCCAATGAGAACACATAAGGAAGTTTTTGCTTACTCAAAGAGTAGCTAATAAAATAAAGTAAAATCAAGGGCAACTAAAAATAATAGAAGAAACTTTTCTTATTTACTTTAGGGCGGCATAGTTCATGAGAAAGTTTGTTTTTTGGCCATATGGTCTAATCTATCCCCTTTTTGTACGATGTTTTCATTAATACTTTCTATTATGGAAGTTGGACTCATTCTATCTAATGTTTAAGTACTTTTTTCATTTCAATTAAATTTGATACTTCATTGTATTTAGCAATTTCATTACTATTTTCTTCTTTCTGAGAGGTGAAAATATACAAATGATAAAATCTCCATTTTCTCACTTGTACAGGTATCATGAATAATGAATTTTGTTTTACTGTGAATTTGCTAGTTGATCATGAGATTGTTGCACTTGAGAGAGTGCATGCAATAAATCCAAATGAGACATGCCATGGAGAAACACTTGAAGATGGATATATTTCAGTGGCTATTGATAAATGTTTAAATGTAGTAGCATATTTGCCATTCCCAACAATTGATGCAATGAAGGTTCATGAAGCTGTAGGTGGTTTTGCAAAATGGGAAAAGAAAGATGTGGTGGTTGTTTCAAACTCAATAATAATTCATGACAGAGGAGATGATTACGAATTGGAACAGCAAGATGTTCTTAGCATTCATGAAAGTTGGAGAGAACGTAAAGTGATGCTATGGACAGAAGAAGGCAGCACTGTGTGTGTTGGGACAGGGGTTATATTATTGGATTTTCCATATTATGTGATAAAATTTGAATTGCTAGGAGAAGAGGATGTTGGTGTGGTGGTAGATAAAGCCCTTGATCAAACCACAGGAACATACATAGATGAGAACCTCCATTGTGTCACTTTGGAAAGATGGCCTATTAAACAAGTCACCTTTGATGATGGAACATCACTGCTACAACAACAATCATACATGCAATTTGTCTCTACAAATGCTTATGCCAAAAACATGGAAGATACCAATGAAGATTATGTTTCTGCAAAAAATTCACTTTTTGTTCAGAAGAGATCACATTGTATGGTCAATAGAAAGCCTCAAATTATTGCCCCTAAAGGTGCAAACTTGAGGACTTCTATGGACTCCATTTCACATGTTTCCATGATTGATTGTTGCAAAGAAAAGTGTTGTCAGTTTACTGATAGAGAAGCAATGCAACAATTACGTAAATACTTTTGGGGATTGCAATTTGAAGACTGCACAAACTATGTTTATGACAAGTTTGAATCATCATGCAGGATTGATTACTTGGGAACAAGGAAGTACATGTTATCTTCAATGGACAAGTGGTATGTGGAAGGGCATGGCATGAGATTCATGGAATCCCAAAGACATCTTTTTACAGGTACAAAACACAATTTGAGCATGGCGAGAGGAGGTCAATGCATGGAAACAAGGGCGTAATAAGAGCAGCTTGGGATCACACAGAGATGGGAAGAGCCATCCTTAGAGACTTTGTTAAGAAGAATGCAGAGCAAATGCCACACAAGATTAGAACAATGCAAGATGGATCAAGGGAGACACAATTGGTCATCCCATATGTTTACAAGCAGGTAGATATATGGGCAGAAGTAAATACAACATTGAGTGCTATTGGATGTAAGAAAATGTCCTTGTCCACCTTCAATCGTATGTTGAACACAAAGTTCAAGCATGTAACCTTAGCAAAGACAAGTGAGTTCTCCAAATGTAGTATTTTCTCAGAGATCAAAGAGTAACTTGCAGCAACAAATTGTCTTCAAGAGCAAAATGTGCTTCTAAAGAAGCGTCAATGTCACATGCTACAGCAACAAAGTTGTTGGAACATATACTACAGTTGGCGCTTGGCCTCAGCATTAGATCCAGATAAAAACTTGTGCATCATACATGATAAAATGGACCAGCAAAAGACAGCTATCCCTAGGTTAAGGCTTCGATCAAAAGAGACTGAAAGATCTACTCAACTACCAATTTCTTTAACATGCATAATTACACATGGACATGGAGAAGGTAGATATGGACATTTCTCACTCGATCTATGGCCTCATAATCCAAACTTCACAATTGCCTCATTGTCATTGTGCTTTAGGAACTTGGAGCGACTACACAGGCATGCAAATGGTGATCTACAAGTAGATGGAATGCCAAGATCAACCTCTATGCTACTAAATTCCCTCAACTCGAAAAGCACTAGACCACCATCAAGGTGTTGCACAACATAAATCATGCATGGAAGATACTACACCACAAGATGACCATCATCATTTCAAACGATTGCCAGAGAACTTACTACTTCAACTTGATAATTGTGGATTAGAAAACAAAAACCGCTATCTCCTTGCATATCTATCATTGCTTGTTGCACAAGGAACATTCAAGATGATCCAGCTTGGGTTTCTCATGGTGGGTCATACACATGAAGACATTGATGCAATGTTCAGCAAATTTTCAAAGAAGCTAAGGATGAGCATGACCTTCACTTTTCCTCATCTTATGCAACATTTTCAATCATGCCAGATGACAAGTCCTACACCTTTCTTATTGACACATGTTCCTGACTTTAAGAGATACATTGAGGGATACTTGTGTGATTCGAAAGATACACATGTTGGTCACTCAAAACCTCTTCAATTTCTATTTTATATGCGAGGAGATACACTTGTCATGCAATACAAGATGCATCCAAAGTCCCCAGACTGGTTACCAAGAGAAGGTGGCATTGAATTATGGAAGAGACACCTTGCAGGAAAGCCTACTCTTCCAAAGGGTGTTCCAATGTTGCTGCCCATGTTTGAGTACGTTAAGGATCATCGAGAAGTAGTAAGTGGAGTTAAAGATTATTTGAAGTATTGGGAAAGATGGTCAAATGTACAAGGACCTGAAGCAAAGTTCACAAAGTTTATAACACCAATGATTGATTATTGGAAACATATGATCTACGCTCTTCAAACTCCAAATGTCCAAGAATATTTATTTTTCATAGATTTTTAGCCAAGAACACAAAGTGATGTAACCAATATAGATGTAGATAATGCAGATGACTTCATTGGATTGGAAGAGTTGAATGATCACTATTGTGGTCCTCTGAGAAAATGACCCAAACATGCATTTGAACCAATACTTGATGTTAAGAAAGATGACTTTGTGCTTGTTAGACCTTCAGATCTAGTATATCCAATATGGCTTGGTGTTGCACAAAGTGAGGTCAATACAAATAGAAATTCCAAAAACTTCAACAAGGTACGTATACAATATTGGGCCCTAGTTTATAGTCATCAAAATGCTACAGATATAGAGGTGTATTTTAATTGTTGGGATAAATATTGGATGTGCAACAAAAAAGATCTTGAACGATGGGAAACAATAGATAGCATTGTCTTCTCTTGGATGAAGAAAGGTACAAAATCTCCCAAAAATTTTAAAATTCTCCCAAAGGTTGTATTGAAGGCTAAAGAAAGTCTATAAGAATCCATCGACTGAAGATTTTCCTTGAATATTTCAAGGATATTAAAACTAAGGTGTTTATTAACACCACCTTTTTGAGTTTTTTTCAATCTCTTGGAAACAACCATAAGCAATAGTATGTTTAATTGCACCAAGTTCCAAATTAATGAAATTCCCAAAATCCCAAATATGGAGTTACGAGAACTTGAAAACAATTCCACTAATAACAGTGGATCAACATTAAATTTAGTTTTAGAGATTTCTTGGCTGAGAGAAGCAATCAATGCCGTGAAACCAATAGCAAAAACAAAGGAATGTCACTTGCAATGAACAACACTATCATTCTTTTTTTTAAAAAAAATTGAGTCAAAAAGCCTTACCTTATGCAACAAAAGACTACAGAATCTGACAATTGAATATCTTTCTTAACAAGCATCGTTTTATCCTTGGGGAAAATATTAAGATAGTCTTCTTTTGAAGAAGTGCATAAAATAATCACAACCATTTGCCCGTATACCTCCCCCATTCGCTTTACATTGATAGGACCAAGGACAACAATTTTTCTCTTGCAAACTTCATCCTCTAACTCTATAATCTCTTGTGGTCATTCTTGTTGGGCAGACACTTATTTGGGGGCAGTCTTTGTAGGGTATAAATGTGTCACTTCCTCAATCAATGTCTGTTTTGCTCTCCTAGAAAATTTTGGAGGAGCGTTAAGGATCTCAAATGCTTTTTTATCAGTAGTGGGCAAGTGCTTCAATACCTTTGAACCTATACCTGATTCTACTGACCATACTAAAGTCTTTGTTCATCAAAGTCACTCTATGAGCGTGGGCAACAGCAATGTAAGCATCGTTCTTAAAATCAATAACGAAGTCTTTAGCAGCGTCCTGAAGGCAAAGAATGGTTGCAAGCTGCCTTTTTTTTTTGCATGCCAACTTCTGTGGACACCCTTGATAATTTATAAGAAATATCTTTAATAACTCTGATAAATGATATCTTTGGAATCACATGTTGTGTAGCTCTTTGTGCCTTCCTTATCTCACTAAAACATTTCTGAACATAATAAAATCTAAACTTTCTCTTTCTCTTGGACTTGGAAGGGTCTTCTTCTCCATGGGTATAAGAGGGTCCAGGTTGCTTTGTAGGGGAGGGCTGTACATGATGAAGCTTACTATGGGCAAGAGAAGACACTGTCTCTAAACTAGATTTCTTAGATTCCATGGTAGGAGACTAAGGGCAACCAGGGGTAAGAGGAATCTCAAGAGGGAAAGATTGAGGAGCTAATGGCCTTGCCTCTTCCTCACTCTCTTTTCTATCTATATGCACCTACCTTGCAGTCTGCTTTGTCCTAGCCATGACTTGCTAAAAAATGAGACAAATTAGAACATTTTAAGACCATGAATAAGAAACCTTAAACCCCAAATAGAAACAAAAAATATGTCGCAAAAGGAGTGAAGCTCGGGTTCAAAATCATGCTACTCGTGCCGTATTTGCAGATGGCTGATACAACATGATAGGAGTGAAGCGCAGGTTTGAAATCAAGCTACTCGCACCATATTTGCAAATGATTGATATGGCATGATAGGAGTGAAGCGCAGATTCGAAATCAAGCTACTCGCGCTGTATTTGTAGATGACCAATAAAGCACGATAGGAGTGAAGCATGGGTTCGAAAACAAGCTAATCACATCGTATTTGTAGATGACTGATATGGCGCGATAGGAGTGAAGCGGATACTCCAAATTAACCTATTTGCACCGTATTTGTAGATGATCGATATACAACATGAATGCAGTGAAGCATAGGTTCAAAAATCACATATTCATGATGTATTTGCGGATAATCAATACAAGGGGCGATGCAACAATCGTTGAACTTGATGTTTTTGTGTATTCATGCTCGTGGATTCAAAAAGTGAGCCACGTAAGCTGGCATCAATCTTTTATACCTACGCGATAGGTGACACATGGTACTGTTTTATTGGCTAGGGTTTGTGCAGGCCATCCACGTGGCTGTCTATGTGGCTTTCCACGTGGCAAATAGTTGTCAGTCAGCCATAAATCAAGCCACAAATAAAAACAGACGCTCCTCTTTATCTTGTGTCTTGGGTTGTGTGAGGGGTTTATGCTCGATCACTACTCATGATAAATTATTTTTGTGCCCCCACTGAGGAGCATCGAAAGTGGTTTGGTGTTATTCTTTGGCAGTTATTGGTCACAAGGTATGCCAACTTTCCATGGGAGATTGGATGAAGATGTTTATGCTTGGGTTGATTATGTGGAGTAGCATATGCACATGTTTCATATTATGGATGATGAAGACATGGTGGAATTTGCTTTGCAATGATTTGAAGACTATGCCTTGGAAGTTATTAGTTGTACACTAGATGATATTATCAACAGTTGGAAAAGCCTCTCATTGTTTATACATAGTTTTTTCTTTGTTCATCCTACAGGTCTCGACATGAGTGATCAAACATATAGAAAGTTTTGGGGATTGTACCCACTTCAACTTGATAACATTAGAGAGATGGGATGCTAGTATGAGGATTACATGGATGTGTTAGAACCGATTTGGCAAAAAGTTCAAGATTTTTGGCTAATGGGTATATCAACAAAGCAATGATCAATATGTTGAAAAGAAGTCATGCATGTATACATATAAGAGGGAAAGATGTATGTGAGTGGATTATTCTTTTGCTTTGGAGAAATCTTATTCTTTTGCAAGTATTACTATCTTTGACAGTGATAGAGAAGAGGGGGAGGGCTTCCATGAGTCCCTTACATCTTATGCTAATACATGAGGTGTTTTGTCTACCAACTTTGATTTAAACTCCTTGGTTTGCAAGGAGGATCTTGGTGTTTCTTCTAGAGTTGATTATGTATTGAGGGATGTTGTTAGTAATCATGATGAAGTGATCCATGATGATGGTGGCGATGTTTTTGGAATTGTTCACGGTGATGAGTTGGTTGTAGATATGGTTGTTGAAGGAAGTAGACTAGAGCACCTATCATGTATGCTAGAGGATGGGGAAATTCTTGATGACTACTCCTTGGAGTTGGACGATGCTTCTAATATTGAGAAGTATTTTTGGATAGTTTGGGAAGTGATGATGATGATGAGCTTTTTGTATGTCAAGAGCTAATGCAAAATGATGTGTGTGGAGCAGAATTTCCACTTGTTACATTTTCCTCTACTTTGGATGAAGATATGTTTTATGATTTGTCCTTGCAAGATATGCTGTGATAGGACTATACGGATGGTAGATTTGGAAAAGAACTTGCTATGGATCTTTCTTGTGGAGACTCTCATCTATTGGAGTGTGCTCATGAGAATGTTTAGTGGGATGCAAGTACTATAATCTTGTTGAAAAAGGTAGCTCATGATCTCTCTATAAAAAAGGACCTCTCCGTCAAGCTCCATCCTCCATAGTCGCGCACACTCACTCCCTCATTCCCTCATGTCAAGAATCGCGTGGTGGGAGGATTTGGTCAAGATGTTGCGCCAAACACACACAGAATGCCAGAGAAGCTTAGTCAAGAGACAAGAAGAGAGATGGAGGCCAAAACATTTTCTTGCCGGTTTCTTCTTCTTCTTCCACACACTTTACAATGTACACAAAGTATAGATAAGATACAACATAAAGGAAAGTGGCCTACTAAGTCAAACAATGCATAACCAATTACATTAGTCGATTGCGCTATAATTATGCCAGCTGTAAATAGGTGTAACAACCTGAATATAATAAGTAATGAGTCAGTGGCCATGTGAGAGTCATAATGACCACCGATGTGCTAAGTGTAGACGTGTGGACCCATCTAACCAGGTGGTCCATCATCAATGTCCGCATGTGTTGAGCTTTTCATCTCAACACTCCCCCTCAAGCTCAACTACATCTCTGCAACTCAAAGTAAGCTTCGAAACTTTTGAAGCTTCTCTGTACCCAATGCCTTCGTGAAGATGTCAGCTATCTGATCCTGTGTGTTGACATACACCAAGTCAATCTCACCTGCTAGTACCTTCTCTCTCACAAAGTGGTAGTGTACCTCAATATGTTTTGTCCTGGCATGGAACACAAGGTTCCTAGCCAATTGTATACTGCTCATGTTGTCACAATAAATGACAATTGGACCTTCCACCTGCACATCTAAATCAGTCAATAACTTTTGCAGCCATACTACCTCACATGCTGCAACAACAGTACCTCTATACTCAGCCTCTATACTCGACAAAACAATTGTAGATTGCTTTTTGTTGCTCCAAGTAACTGTTGCACTACCAAGAGAGAACATGTATTCACTGGTAGATCTTCTATCAGACATACTATCAGCCCAATCTGCATCTGTGTATCTAAACACTTGTACATCTGTACCTGCCTCATAGAAAAGTCCATAATGTAATGTTGACTTCACATATCTCAATATGCGTCTAATTGCATCCAAATGTGGCTTTCTAGGTACTTGCATAAACTGACTCACAAGACCAACAACGTAGCTCAAGTCTGGCCTTGTAATGGTCATGTAGATCAAACTCCCCACTATCCTCCTGAACATAGTAGGGTCTTCTATCTCATCCCCAACATCAGCACTCAACTTTACATTCTGCTCCAACGGACTGAAAGTGGTTTGCATGTTGTCATACCATACTTGGACAACATATCCAAGCCATACTGTCTTTGGGGCAACCATATAGCATCATCACATCTGATCATCTCAATGCCAAGGAAGTACCTTAGCTCACCTAAATCCTTCATCTCAAACTTCTTCTTCAAAAAGTCCTTGACTTCAGTAATCCCACTATCACTATTACCTGTAATAATCAAGTCATCCACATAGATGACTATGATGACCAAACCTACATCTCCCTTTCTCACATAAAGTGAGTGATTAGCATCAGAAACATAAAAGCCAATATTGACAAGATACTCTCTGATCTTGTCAGACCATGCTCTAGGTGCTTGCTTGAGCCCATAGAGCGCCTTCTTCAACCTGCACACATACGTGGGATGCTCTAAATCTTCATAACTTGCTGGCTGATCTATATATACTTCTTCCTATAAATAACCATGCAAGAAGGCATTCTTCACATCCATTTGCTACAACCTCGAACCTTTGGCTGCTTCCAAAGCAATCACACATCTGACAGTTGCCATCCTAGCAACTGGACTGAAGGTTTCTTCATAAGCTATGCCATATGTCGGGGCATAGCCTTTTGCAACTAGCCTAGCTTTGTACCTACTAATAGAACCATCTGCATTGTGCTTAATCTTATAAAACCACTTACATCCAATATATTTCTTGCCCTTCGGCAATGATACTAGATCCCAAGTCTTATTGGCCTCTAAAGTAGCCATCTCCTCATCCATTGCTGCATCCCAATGAGCATGACCAACAGCCTCCTCAAAATATGTGGGCTCAATATCCTCAATCACTTTCACCATATAAGCATAATGGTGAGCTGCATAACCTTCAAAACCAAATCTGTTAATAGGGTATCTCACCCTGCTAGACCTGCGTACCACTGGATCACTCAATGGAGTCTTTGCATTGACACATGCTCTCTACACACCTGGAGTCCTCACTGAAGGAATGCCAAGCTCATCATCCAAGCTCTCCGAGCTGCTAGAGTCTCCATTAAGAATTGCATCAATGCCATCTGACACTTTATTCTTTCCTTTGTATTTACCTGTAGTGCTAATAGATGCACCTGAAGATGTAGAGATACTCCTTAGTCTCCTAGACCAAGGACTGCCAGATGATGTCTCTGGTCCACTAAGAGTCCGTGATTCTTGCTTTTCAGCCTCCACATGAGTATCATGATCATGATCATCATCCAATGCATCACCACTGGATGCATACCAACTACTCATTTCATTAAATATGACGTCTCTGCTCACTCTAAACTTACATGTGATAGGGTTATAATGACGATACCCTTTTTTCTCTAAAGAGTATCCAAGAAAGACACGCTTTTCAGCCTTTGGATCCAGTTTCTTCCGCAACTCATATGGCACATGAACATATGCAATACAGCCAAACACTTTCAAGTGTGAGACATCAGATTTCTTACCTGTAAAACATTCTTCGGGGGTCATACCATGAACTGCAGCTGTGGGAGTTCTGTTCATAATATAAACAGCAGTATGAACAACCTCAGACCAAAAATGCTTAGGCATATTCTTTTTAGCCATCAAGGCGCGTACAACTTCTACAATATGCATGTTTTTCCTTTCTACAACCCCATTTTGTTGTGGGGTATACCCACATGTGAACTGTCCCTTTATCCCATGAAATCTCAGAAAATCACTGAACTCATTCGAGAGGTACTCTCCATCTAACCTCAAGCACTTTACTTTCAAGCATGTTTCTCTTTCAATTGCAGCCTTGAAAGTTCTAAAGTGCTCAAACGCTTCACTCTTTTCCTTCATAAAATATACCCACAGCTTTCTAGAACAATCATCAATGAATGTGACAAAGTATGAACTACCTCCAAGAGATACATTTTGCGTAGGCCCCCAAATATCTGTATGCCCAACATCAAGGATATTTCTGTTTACATCTCTGTCATGTGAAAAGGGTTGTCTTTCCTACTTACCAAACTGACATGCTTCGCATACCTTATGAAATTCTGCAATTCTAAATGTAGACAAACCTGTAACCAACCCTTTGGATTGCATTAATTTCACCTTTTGTACATTTGCATGTCCAATGCTTTTGTGCCAAATTTCAATATTTGCTATAACACCTTTTCCTTTAGCATACATAGCAGCATTCATAGTAGGAATTCCAGCATCTAGAGTAAACATATGTCCAACTCTACTTCCCTTTGCAACCAACTTGCACTTGTCATTGAAGTCTTCTAAAAAGCAGTCCTTTGCATTAAATCCGACGTGCATCCCTTGCTCTACCATCTGATCGACTGACACCAAGTTCTTTGTAATAGATGGCACATGTAATACATTTGAAAGACTCTTTGTCTTACCATCATGCAAGGATAAGGGAACTTTTCCAATGTGTGAAATTGGGTGGCATGAATCATCACCCATTTGCACATAACCTGAATTTTGCAAATTCTGCATCTCTCCAAACCATTTTTCATGGCTGATCATATGATTGGATGCACCTGAATCAACATACCAAACATCATCATGTGTTCCCTTTCCTGTAACAACATTTAGCATATGTTGCATAACAAACAGATGTTCATTTTTGTCTTCATTCTATCATGAAGATGATGCATAATTTCCTTGCTGTAGCTTACCACTGTGAATATCATCTTTCTTAGCATAACATTGGGCTGCAATATGACTTGTTTTGTCACAGTAGTGACATACAATACCAGAGTTGTTAGAACCTCTGTTCTGCCATCCACCTCTTCCTCTAGAGCTCCCCTTGCCTCTAAAGTTTTCTTTGCCTCCAGAAACCTGCATTTCACCAAACTGTTGATTGAACCTATTTTGCTGGTTATCGCCAGCACGTCCCATACCACAGACTCTCAAGATGATCTTCCACGTCCCCTTCTTGAACTCGAGTAAAATGCTTGGACCTGTTCACCATTTCTTTCAGATGAATCACCCTGCATATTGATCTCTTTAGTAATCATGAGAGAGATCAGCTCATCAAAATCAGGAAATGGCTTTCGTACATATACTGAAGTAACAAATGATTTCCATGCCTTCTCATTGTTAAGGCCACTCAGAGTGGATGAAACCAAATCATCATCATCTGGCATTGCATCAATCGCTGGTAAGGCATCTGCAATGCTCCTCACCTTCAAAACATACTCATTGACATACATTTTCCCTTTCTTCAAGGCATTCAACTCTTGCTTGAGTTGAATCTTTCGTGCCTTTGTATTTACTGAAAACATGCTCTCAAAATTTGTCCAAGTTGCATGTGAAGTTTTTGCATTCCTGATATGTCCCAATTATTGTATATAGCCAGTACATCACATTTTTGTCTTTCTCATTCCACTCTTTCCATGCTTTTAACTCATCTGCAATGTCAGAGGGATACCCAGCTCTGGCTTCTTTTCTTCACCTGAAACAAATTCATAAAGGCCCTTTCCAATAAGGAAGTTCATCACACAGAACTTCCATGAAGCGTAGTTATTCTTGTCGAGCTTCTCAATAATGGGATTTCCACTGTTCTCTGCCATTATCACAAAACTAATACCAAACAGCAAGTAAATCTTCTGCAACCCTCAACTTGTAATGCACAACAATACACCAGACAGCCTTTTTCACAGTCTACTCAACAATACATGCAATCTGCAACCAGTTTATAGATAAACCTTGTGTTTATTCGCTGGTAAACACCTTTGAACTTACAAATCTAAAATCTGTAACCTGTGCACCTATATACGGTAGACACAGCTGAAATTGCAGGATACCTTGAACTGCTGTCCGCAACCTTGCGAGTCTAAAATGGGACCTGAAATGACCTCGAATGGCCAAAATAGCACTCTTCGCGCATACCAAATCTCACTGCAATCTGAGATTTTTGCTCTGCTATGCTTCTGGTGTCTCCACACAGGCACTATCCAAGAGAGAGTGGAAGAATGGGAGAGCTTCTTACCCGTTGCTTGCTTGCTTGAACCTTGCTTCTTCTCCTTCACTTCAGCCTTTGAAATCAGCCTCTCTTAGTGGTGTGGCTCTGATACCATGTCAAGAATTGCGTGGTGGGGGGATTTGCTCAAGATGTTGTGCCGAACACACAGAGAATGCACAAGGAGAAGCTCAGTCAAGAGACAAGAAGAGAGATGGAGGCCAAAACGTTTTCTTACTGGTTTCTTCTTCTTCTTTCACACACTTTACAATGTACACAAAGTATAGATAAGATACAACATAAAGAAAAGTGGCCTACTAAGTGAAACAATGCATAACCAACTACATTAGTCGACTAGCGCTATAACTATGCTAGCTGTAAATAGGTGTAACAACCTGAATATAATAAGTAATGAGTCAGTGGCCATGTGAGAGTCATAATGACCACTGACGTGCTAAGTGTAGACGTGTAGACCCATCTAACTAGGCGGTCCATCATCAATGTCCGCATGTGTTGAGCTTGTCATCTCAACACCTCATACTCCCTCAATCCCTCACTCAAGCACAAGCAAAAAGGCGATAAGCAAGAGAAGAAGAACAAGAAGCTTTGGCCACATACAAGAATGAGCTTCTCATTCACTTTTGAACTTTATATACATGCCCTACTTTTTGGGCGGTCATCCCCACTTTTTACATGGCTAGCCATTAGCCTAGGCCCTCTTTTCCTATTTCCCACCATTCTACTTATCCCATTCCCAGTAATGCATACAATTTGCACAGGAGTGAGCCTGGCGCTCCTTTTACAAGGGTTTGGGAGCGCCTTCATATTTAATGGCGTGCTTTTACTTTTTCTTTTCTCGAGGCTACACTAAAGCCTTCTAGAGAGGTCATCATTCAAATTTTCAGGGTCTGACTTCCATCCGGGGTGCCTTTTCTTTCCTTTGTCCTATGCCATTTTGGTTATCTTCTTCTTCCATTTTTCCCACACTTCTACTCCATTTTTTGATTCTCTGTGTTGCGGTAATCTTCTATCCTGCGGTAAACATTACCCCCTCCTAGCGGAGTGCCAGTCCCATGGCACTAGGATAGGGAGCAGCAGGGTAGTTGGGATTGTTGCTAAGTGGAATTGGTGGGTAGATGACCATAATCAAAAAGATGCTGCCGTGAATGAGAGATGATGGAGTGTTTATTCCTGCTTCTTGGGAGATATTCTAGTGTGCTTTGATATTCAGGAAGATGCTCAGCATTTGTCACACAGTTGTAACTTCCCTTCTGCGACTACGACTGCCAAAACCGGGGCTCCGTAATCAATTGAAGAACACGTGGTTCCAAGATCTATGCCAATGGTGGGTCCATCACTGAGTTACGATCATAGCTTGTAAGAGAAAGTTGTGCACTCCCTAAGGGGTGTGTTTGTCTCACGGTGTGGTGTAAGTGCATGTGCAGTGGAACTAGGAGATGGGTCTAACCTTGGGTATGCCCTCGGTAATGTCCCACACTTGAGGACCTAGTTCATGTGTTGTTGGAGGTGCAGTGTAGAACTTAGGGTGACAGGTCTGTCCTACCCTTGATGTGCCCTAAGCGTGAAGTGGGGAGAGGGGCTAGGGGTGAACCCTAGGTGTGGTGAGAAAAGTGAGCCTTCGTGCCCTTTTTCTTTTTCTTTTTTTTCTTTTTTTTGGAAGATTGCATACAAAGGAGGTGTTTTGGCTAATGCCTATCTCCTTCAGCCAAAGCGTGGGGTGGTCATAGGCATTGGGATAGAAAGGCGCGGTTTTGTAGGTATTCTTTAATAGCAGCCCAAGCCTTCACAGGCGTGGATGACAAGAAGGGATGATTACACCTCGTGAAGCGGGTATCATTCATATTCTCTAAGATTTCTATGCAAAAGGAGGGAAGCAGGGTTGCCCTCATCATTAATCTAGTCATAGCCCTACTATCTATTCCTAGGTTGATATCAGAAAAGAGGGAGGGAAGGTGAGCTTCCTCGGCTGTAGGCCTCTACATTAATAGGAATTTAATAAGCCTAAGATAATTGCAGGTGGTTAGGAAGACTAGATCCGGGCAAGACGAAAAATCCGCGAGGAAGCGGTTGATGGATGGAAGGAGATCCTCTACTCTAGAAACTAAGCATTTCTCGGGATTTTGGGCATTTACATTATATATTCTAGGAAAGTCAAAATCCCCATAAATAGTGCGGTCATAATCAACTCCATGCCTACTACGGGGGTAGGGCATGTAGATGGGGTCATTACGTTCTTCGGGAAGTGAGCTGCAGAAGGCGGTCTAGGCATCAAAATTGGCATCCCAAATCCTCCTCCGCCACTTCGGCTGTGCCTCATAGCCTTGGATGGTTTTGGGGACCCTGTTCACCTTGTGCAAGCTCTTGCCTCCACATGGTTATTATAAGGCTCCTCTCTTCTATCCATTTGTTTGCCAGTCATCATTGGCCAAGTCCTTGATCTTGGATAGAATGCCTAGAGGCAATGCACGGTCCAGCAAGCGTGGATAGGCAAATGAAAGCTCAAATGGTCTCATCTGGAACTCCCAATCACGCCATGTGATCAATTCTTGAGGCCAATTGATAGGGTTGGGATCCCCTCGTAGCGGCACCGGCTCGTCCCCGTGTAGTGACCGTGCTCTGCGTTGTGTTTCCTCTACCAGTTCCTGCCTTCTTCTTCTGGCTGCCACAATGTGCTCAGGCATGTGGGCATCTTTGGGCTCTTTAGACGGGAGGTCTGGTAGAGGCGGACTGGGCATTCTTCATTATTCTTCTTCAGTATCGTGCTCCAAGTCCGGGCCCTCTTTGGCATTCAACTTGGCCACTGCTAGGGCTACTTGTGGTGGTGGTGTGGGCTGCTCCTGTTCTTCGAACCCTAGTTCCTTGAGCTCAATGGTGGAGAGGTCGGCACGACGCAGGTAGTGGAATTGCTGCTCCTTCGTGATTCCCATGCCGGTGGGAGGCTCCTGTTCCTGAAGGCCATATCTTAGCACTCGGGTAGTCAACTCGAGCTTCCTTCTCACCCTCTCCACTAAATCATTGCCCTCTACTTGGGTGACATGTAGCACTATGCTGAGAAAGGCTTGCCTTTGTGCGTTGGTGCATACATCGGTTGCTTCAGCCCTGGATTCGGCAAGCACTCTCTCGCACTCAGCCACCTCTAAGTGCTCTGTTAACTGCCTAATTCTTTCAAAGTTGTTCTCTTCCCACACGTTGGCTCTTTCATCCATCTTCCTCCTTCCCTCTTCCAGCTCACTTGCCAATGTGGTTACCACCTGTTGTTGTTCATTTGTTAAGACCCAGAGTTGGTGCCACTCCCTGGATTTCCAAGCCAACTGTTCTTCGGCGATTTCTTTTGCTTGATTTGCAATATTGAACCTCTGTTTTGCCTCAGCGATTAGTTCTGACTTTTCTTGCGCTAGCTACTCGTGGCTTTGGATCTCCGCAAGGTGCAGTCTTTGTTGCGTGAAGGCCATGGCCATGAGGGCCTTTGTGTCTTCCTTGGCAACCTCTAATGCACCTTGCAGTAGTTGTGCCTCTTGTTGCCGCCCTTGTGCTTCTGCTGCGAGGGTTGCCGGCCTTTCCCGTGCTAGGAACTCTATCTCTCTCTCTACCCTGTCTTGTTCCTCGAGTTCACACCATAGCTTTGCTATGGTATTCTCCTACCGCTCGCTTGGCTCGCCTTCTTGAGCTGCTAACTCTCCATACCCTTCTAGTCTAGATGTTCTCTGTTCCAGGTCAGCATATTGTTGCACTAGCAACTTTAAGCTCTGCTGCTCAGCCACTAGGTTTTGCTCTTCATCCTCTAGCCTCTATCTCATGCGGCTCTCGTTATTCTGGGCTTCTTTTGTTTTTGCCTCCAATTGATCTTGCAGCACTTTCACCTCCATTTTTCGGTTGGCTCCTTGCCTTGAAACTTCGGGCCTCAAGGCTGCCAAAGTTTCCCTTTTCTTTTGTAGCTCCACTAGGGCCACCTTCTTTTCTTCCTTTGCTTTATCCAACTGTGCCAAGAGCTCAACCACATAAGCATCGTAGTCCGCACCAAGTGGCATGGGAGTAGGAGCTATGGTGGTTGACGCTTCTAGCTTTTGCCGTTTTGGATCTTTCCTGGACTCAAAATCTACAGTGGCGAGTCTTTTCACTCCAGTCTCTGGTACAATCTCAGCCACTTTACTGACAAGCATCTGCATCATGCTCATCAGCTGGGCCGTGTCTAGAGAGGGCTTGGGTTGTGGGGCAGTTGTGGTGTCGGTCGGCACCGGCACGAAGGAGGAAGGCAAGGGGTGCAATAGTGACTTGCCCTTGTCTACGATCACTGGGGCTGCTTCTGCACTGCCACTCGCTTTGGCCTCATGGTGGGGACTCGAGGGGTTGATCTCTCCTCTTCCATGGGCTTTCTCAACAGATCTGTAGCGGCCTCTGCCAACTCAGCCAGTTCTTTCATCCTCAGCTCGTTGGCCCTTGTCTACGATCACTGGGGCTGCTTGAGCACTGCCACTCACTTCGGCCTCATGGTGGGGACTCGAGGGGTTGATCTCTCCTCTTCCATGGGTTTCCTCAACACATCTGCGAGTGGCCTTTGCCAACTCAGCCAGTTCTTTCATCCTCAGCTCGTTGGCTTCCTCCTCCGCCTTTCTTTGCCTCTCCTCTTCTGCCATTTTTGACTCTTCTCTAACTCTTTCGAGTTCTTCCTCCTTCTTTTTCTGGCTCTTGTCAGTCTTCATTTGCTTTTGTGGCTTGGCCGTTTGAGTGGGTGGTATTTCAGGCCCTCCTTCGTTGCTTGCTGTCTTTTCGCTCGAGCCTTCTTCCTCGTGGTGAGGTGAGATTTGGTGCCTAACTTGCTCTTCCTCCACGCCGGCATCCTTGATAGCCTCGTCAATGATTGCCATGAGGACATCTCCGTATCTTATTGTAGAGGCTTTGGTGGCAAGTTTCTTTCTTGTGGATCGTGCGGTAGAGGCCGAAGATTCCCCACCAGTTGGTGCTGCGGCTGGAGCCAGAAGGGCAGCTGAACTCCTAATAGTCTTCTGGACAAAGCCGTTCCAATCCACCTCCTCCGGAACTCCTGCCGCAATGCTTTCCAATAGTGGCACACCGATTCTATTCATGAATGTGTTGTATCTATGGCCCGAGAAAAGAGTGTGGATCATCTTAGCTTGCATCCTCATCGCAGGGTTTGGAATGTCAGCCTGACTGATTCCATTGATCATGTGCACGTCCTCTTTTCTGACTCCTAGCATGGCATACACATCTCTTTTTGGGCGTCTTTCTTTCTTGGGCACAAGCCCCAGGGCTCTCTCGACAATGTTTGCATTAAGGGGCACTTGCACCCTTCTTTCCTGATCACCCGCCCTCACTATGACCGTGCCACAACTCCTTCCTTCATCGAAGCTCCTTAAGAAATCCGCACACATGCTGTAGTCTATAGCCTGTCCGACCTTCTCCATGCACTTTGGAGGTTGCATTTGTCCACCAACTCCCTCACGGCTGGCTTTTCCAAGATGGCTTCATCTAGATTTATGGTATGCTTGAATGTGAATTAGCTAAATCCACGCGTCGCGATGCTGATTCCATACTTTGTCAGCTTCGCTTCCGTGAATGGGAGTCTACCCTATCCTACCATGGTAGGTGCCTGTCACCCAAGTCAACATTAGCGTTATAACTTGATTTATTCCTAGCAAACCCAAGAAAGAATGTGTGTGACAGTTTGCTGTGTTGATTTAGAGGAATGAAACTTAGAAATAATTCACAACCAACATCTATTTCCTCCTTGCATTCTTTCCTATTTAAATTCAGTTGATCATTTTCAAACTTTATACCTCTTGCTACATCACTTGGTTCGTCATTTGGCTCTCATTCGCTCCTCCCCCCCTTTTTCCCAAGTGTTAAGGGAATCCTTTTTAGGATTAGCGAGGGGAGGAGAAAGGCTTGCATGGGCTTTGTGGGGCAAGCTACTTGGCCAATAGCCAAGTATAAAGGTTAGGGTTATATTCAAGCTGGGCATGACGATCAAGTTTGCATGGTTGTATAGAAGCTTGAGTGATGTAGGTCAAGACATCATGAAAGATGTCCCCGAAGTTGAGGTGACTAGCAATGTGTAACACCTCTTCTGTGAGGAACTGGTCAATGTAAGGGTGGGCCAATACCTGATCATCTAAGTGTATGTTGCGTGTAATGGCCAAAACTCTAAATGAAAGAGGTGCCACATAAGTAGAGTCACATTCAATTGTTTTGATTGCCCTCCTTTGCTCAGCATTGGTCATGATATGACAGTCTTTTTTCTCCCATTGGAGTCGTAAGGCATACCACAGTTGTAAGAATGAAGAAGCAGAGCTGGCAAGCTACGTGAGCTCCTCCAGTTCTCATTCAGGTGTAGAGCGAGCAGGCTTGTGGTAAGAGGTGACTAGTCATCTAAGAATAGCTTTCTCCTTTGAGATTTCTCCATTAGCAATTAATTTGGCTGCAATTTTGGAAAATTTGATGGTCATAAACTCGTAGTGTTCCCAAGTGCATGGCAACGTGCGAATATTAGAAGCAAGGGTTTCGTCAAGAAGTCCTAGGTTAAGCCTCTCATAGCTCCTAGCGAATGTGGTGAAGGTGTCTTCCAACTCCTTGATGCATGTCACTATGTCGATAGCATCTTGGCTTCCTCTTAGGCTGCGACTGATAGTTTTTGCATTTAGAAGCATGTTTCTACGGTTTACCAGGAGGTGGCCCTCATCGTTTTGGCACCCATATGTGCGTGGGCTCTTTGGCCATGTGAATGGCTTCGGGTGGGTTTGATTCTAGCAGTTGGAGCGTGGGGTGAGATATCCATGCCCTTCTCCTTAGGCTTGGTTGTGGGGGTCTCCATCGGTGGCTTTGCAGTTGTAGGGGACGTAAGATGACTCTTGCTGAAAGTAGTTACTATGCACGCATTGCCTACAGCAAGATGGATGTTATCTAGGTTGTAGTTTACATTGGAGTTTGTTTGCTTTTTGAAAGTGCAGCCTAGTAGTGACTTATCATCGGCCCCTTTAATGTTTGGTAACACATAAAAGATGACTGGGATACTTTTAGACTTGTGGAAGCTTTCGCTCCACTGCCAAGACCCACGGACTGCTTATTGTTTCAAGCATTCCAAGCCGAGCACTAATGGCTACCTCTCACATAGCCAATGCGCCATCCATATCTACGAGTGTAGTGAGCTTACCTCCATGCTGTTCGAGCTACCTCCTCTCCCGCGCACTCTGGTAGCTCCACGATCCAAGTGCAAGCTTCAAGCAAGCTCCATCCTCAAGCTCCACAGTCCAAGCTCCATCACCGTGAGCAAGAGAAGAGAAGAGAAGAGAAGAGAAGAAGAGAGGAGAAGATGGAGAGCTTCTCCTCCTCGGTTCCTCACCCTCACACACTCACTCCCACTCTCAAACTCCCTTTCTCAAGCACAAGCTCAAGAAAGCAAGAAGAAGAAGAAGAAGAAGAAGAAGAGGAGAGCCACTTTTTGCCACACACAAGAATGAGCTTCTCATTCACTTTTCAACTTTATATACAAAACCCTAAATCCCTTTTGGGCGGTCATCCTCTTTTCCCTTTTTTACATGCCCGGCTATAGCCTAGGCCCTTTTCCCATTGTTCTTCTTTCTTCCTAGCTTCCTTTCCACCGCCCGTCTACATTTACAAATTGCACGGGTGAGAGCCCGGCGCTCTTTTAATTAAACCATGATGCGCTTGCGCTCTTTTATACAAGTTTTGTCTTGTGATTTTCCTTGTGCGCCCTTGCCTTCCATTTCTCTTGCCTTGGCCTTTGTCTTTGTCTTTTATTTTAGCTTTCCAGATTTTCCACCGCCTGGCACTCGTTTACAAGATTTTAGGGTATGCCTTTGTATTTTAAAATGCACCTTTCCCCTTTTGCAATTGCCTTGGACTTTTAAGGTTGCCCTTGCGCTTTTGGCCTTTTCTCCTCTTCTTTCTTCAGTTGAGCTACCTTTTTTCTGCCTTTCCCCTGCGTCTTTTCTATTTCCTTTTACTTTCCTCGTATTGGGGTTAGCATTACCCCCATGGCACTCTTCGTCGAAGGTAGCATGCGGAGCTTGCACCGGAGACATAGGTGGAAGGGACTGTGGTGGCTTGCCTTGGGGGAGGTTGGATGCTAGTGCAGATGAAGGTCGTTGGTGGCACTGCGCTGTTCCGATTGGTGGGTGATATGATTGGTGTAGGTGGCGATAGGGCTATACTCTGTTGGGAATGACTACCCATAGCTAGCATTGAGTTTGGTGTTCGCGGGATGATCATGGTGGATTGTGCTCGTGAGGATTCTCTAGTGGTTTGCATGACGAAGTAAAGGACAAGAGGTCAGAGTGGAGTGTTGATGTAGAGCTAACGGCGCTTTCGTTGGAGTCTTTAAGACCTGCAATTGAAAAACCTCTCAGGTGGTCTCTCCCTAAGGGGTAGTGCTAGTCTTCATACCATGCACAAGACATATTTGGATTAGTTTGGGAGACAGATCGAACTCTAAGCAAGGCTGGAGTATTGTCCTGCACTTGAGGACCCAAACTATGTATAGACGTTGGTGCAGATATTATGTGAGTGCTTGTGCATACCTAGATATTACATAGGTAGAAGACTGCGACTAGGTTGCTCATAACGTTGTGTGGATGAAGCAAAGTGGTTTATGACAGCAAGAAGTACACGTGAAGGTGAGTGCAACATCCTGTTGGAGATTGCATAACGTAGCAGGATAGAACCCAGGGATAGTGTACTATCCTTAGGTGGTAGACAGGGGGCTGGTGTGATGAGGACGGTGTACTATCCATGGCCATTCGTGCGGTGCGTGCCCCAATTGATGGCCATGGTTTTAAGGTAGAGCGTGAGAGGGAACTGTGTGAATGGTTCAGGGTGACAGGTCTAACCACATGCGAGACAAGCTCCCTATTGATGGCACATCAAAGACAGGTCTAACCATAGGCAAGACAATAGTTCATGGCAATATCGGTACGATTGTAGCGACACCCATCGTGAGTGTAGAGCTTGGCCCAAGAAGAGAGTGTAGCCCATGACTATGCATTGGTTCATGCGATGTGGGCACTCGCAAGGGTGATTGTTCGCGTTCAGCAGAGGCGTGGCTTTGTTGCGGTTCGTGCACGGTCATGGTTTTGCAGTGACCCAGGCATTGAAGATGTTTGCACGAAGACCTGTGTTACCCTACATCCACTTGTCACGTCGTGAGAGCACATGCTTGACTTCGTTAAGTAATTCAACAGATGTAGTTATGTTAAGACATGACTTTTTGAAATGCTATGATGTTAATTGCAATGCCCATGTGATTGCTTGTCAAAGACATGCCACACATTAGCGGTAGGCAAAAGAAGTTGTATAAGTGGGGAGTTGTTCTTTTACCCATCCAAAGACAAAAAGTTATGTCCTGATAACTTGTCAAGCCACTTGTACATCATAGGGGCTTAGTCGATTTGTACTAGGCAGGTTGAGTCCGATTGGTTAGGCGACTGGGCTGGTGCTGGTGCGGGACTCTCGTGAGGTCGGGCAGGGCACATGTCGGCCGGGACATGAATGGTGTAGTCCTGGGCTGCCACCATTTTCAAAATTCCTTTAAATAATTCATTGAACTCTTCCCAGTCCCGGGCCGCCTTTTCTGCCTTTAAGCATCTGGTGCTTGAGCGTACATTGGGGGTTTGTGCAACTAGTGTTGCCACTTCTTGCGCGCTTCGTTGAGCTATGACTTTCTTGATCTGAGGGTTTTTCGTCCTTCGTCCAGGGCAGTGCCGTTTAGGTCCGTGTTTCTTTGCATATCTCTTGAGAGTGGGCACATAGCGCATCGGGGTAGGGGCGCATGCTGCATGTTCCCATCATCCGCGAAGAGTGTCTCTGCAAGCCACCTGCTCGTGGTTCTCCATGTTTTCCTTGTGGGAGGCCTGCAAAATGCAACCCAAGGATTAGGCCTTGATACAGAATAAGATCGTTTGCATGGGAGGGATTTCAATGTGGGTTATCAAACGCATATGACTAGAAGAGGAGGGGTGGAACGCGTTGTACTTGTTGTAGCGAAATGGCCCCCGTGATGATATTGACTTAGCCAGCCACCATTAGCAGATCTTGGCTCACATCGAGTTACTTCGGTTGGTGGTCATGTGTTTGGGCAAGGCTCATCCTCGGAAGGATCAGCCGGAGGGGGAAAAGTGTATAGAGAGGGACTGCACCCTGCTTACATCATTAGAGATGTTGGTCAGGTCTTTCCACGGTGGCAATGCGGGGTGCATGTCCTTCGCCCAGAGGTGGAAATGGTCATGTGAGAGGGGGACCAGATGAGTTTAGTTTGTTGGCCCCAACTCTTCTGTCTACGCTTGACTATTTATTGCTTGTGTGTGTTGATAGTGTTTATACAGGGTGACACAGAAATCATTGTTTATATATATATATATATTTACGAATCCATGTCACTTCACGAGGATAGAAACCAATTGTAGAACTCGGGATTGTACTGAAGCGTGGCACATGCATCTAGTATTCGTGGGAGCTTACTCAATACTGATAGATATTTTGCGACATCAAGTAGCATGAAACCTTGCCCTAGCCTACTGGCAACATGTAACTCCTCCTTAGTGAGAACCTTATCAAACAGAGAGTATTCTTGGCTAGGTTCAGCCAAGTCCGTACCCCGAAGGGCAGTCAGCACACTCAAAGGGAAGTTGATGCCACATAAGTTGGGTCTCTTTGAGATCATTTGGCCAATCGCTCCTCAAGGACTGTCATGATCTGAGCTTCTAGTTCGGCCATTGCGACGTGGTTTTCACACCAACGCTGTTCAAATTGACTTCGGCCCTCTGACAGTCACTTTAGTTGCCCTATCTCCAAGAGATTTGGTTGGCAGAGCGCATCGTTGAATGTGAAATTTAAGCGCAGTTTGTCGGCTCCCTCGCCCGAGATGAGTAGCATGCGTTTATGCAGGAGCCTGCTATAGTGCTCATCAAGATGTTCTTGCTCTTCCCAGGATAAGGGAAATGGCAAGTATTCTCCAAGCTGTTCTTTAGGGAATGCGTGCATGTCTGCCAGGACATAGACACGTGCGAACACCTTGAGCTTGGTGTCCAACTCAGTTAAGCATTCGATGACACTCCTATGTTCAGCGAGGGCTTGCTCGGTTGCTATCTCATGCAAGGTTCTAGGAGTTTGCCTGGGCTTTAGCGTAGCTGGGGGCTCAGGCCTAGATGAGCATGATCGGTCAATGCTAGGATGTCTAAAGCTCTTGGGGTTTCCATGTCTCTCCTGAGGCTTCGTTATTGCATCATGGTTTTCCTTGGATGTGACCGGTGTCACCCTGTTGTGACAGCGTTATATCCACTCTTGACTGGTCAATGCAAGTTTTATTGTCGGTGGATTTAGTGTTGCAAGCAGCCATTGTTGGTAACGACTGCTTTGATTTTTCAGAACACACGGATGTGCCTGAGGTTTCACTACCATTAGGGGAGGCATCAATGGGTCCATTGGTGGGTGGAGTCGATGCTTTATTCATCAACTCTCCAGCGCTCTTTGTCTCAATGTTCTTGGGGTCCCCAACCACCTGCAACTGTTGTTGTTTCCGCTATTTTCTCCTCTTTTTCTTGGTCAGTGAGGGTGCATCTTTCAATGACTCAGGACCCTGTACTAGGTCAGCCGTTGTTGTCCTTGGTTGGGACTTAGCCTTTCCTTTCTCTAGTGTGTCCTCATGGAACATAGCCGTGGCTTGTTGAATAGCCTTGCTAGGTTGAGTAGTTTGATGCGCCATCTCCTTGGCCCCATCTTTGAGAGGTTTCTCCTCAAGCCTAGGCTTCAGGTGCTTTGGAAGGGCTGGAGTTGTCAAGGATACTGGTTGCAGCACCCCCTCCGCAGGTGAATTGCTAAGGACACATTCTGCAAGGGGCGTAGTCACGGCCAAGGGTTGTGACTGTTGTGATCCCTGATTGGAAGTAGTAGCGTCTAGTCAACAGGCTGGTTACTCTTGGTGGATTGCAGTGTCGAGTCCCTTGGGCGATCGGAAGTGGTCGTGTCTTTTTTTGCCCTTTGAGCATTCACTTGTGTAGATCGATCATGAGTTAATCTAGTCACATTAGGTTGCACGGGCACATCCTTGGGCCGAGAGCTACGGCTAGTGTCATGTTTCCCCTCTTGGGTATTTGGAAGCTTTGATGGAGACAAAGATTAGGAGTGAGCAACCGCCATTGATGACTGTTGTTGTGCTTCTTGGGTCCATTTGGGAAGAGAGGATGTAGGAGACCTAGGACTCTTAGGCGGACCTAGCATCGGCTGAATGGTTTGCTCATGATTGTTGGAGGATTCTGTCATTAGCTTTGCTGAGCAATCTGCCTTATCATGAGTGATGTTATGTGCGTGGTGCTAATTATCCTCTTGGGAAGTCAAAGGCTCCTTGTGCACGCTCGACAGATACCTCTGATATCTGCTTGCTAGGTACGCTAGACTAAGAATCTAGTTTTTGATAGGTCATGTTTGGTTTCTTGATTTCAATCGTGAGGGGCTCAATCACTCCAATATTTTTGGTTCAAGACTCGGATTTTCATTTAGATTTTCTCCCATGCCTCGTTGCTTTTGACCTAATTTGGGCTTCTAACCAAGGTGGTTTAGCAGGAGGTTTTGGTACCCAAATCCATCGGTTGCCTGCATAATACCCTTGAGGACTGATTGCTAGGAGGCATATTTCACGGTGGATTCCATGCCACGGTGGATTCTGTGAGGTTTTACGGTGGATTCTGTAAACTTTGATGACCGGGGCTCATACACAAAGTGGATTCTTTGTGCGAGAAGTTGATGGGGACGCCTGTCCTTTTTGAGCGTTTCATTAATTTAGTGTGTACATGGGTGATTCCATAGCGGGTGATTCCACAAAATGCATATTAAATTAATAAATGTTTATGAGTTTAGAGTGCGCACTCGTAATAAATTAAGGTTAGGATTTATTTCTAACTAGTTGATTTATTTATATAGCTGAAGACTGCTAGGTATTCACTTTTGTCAGTTTAATTGTATTATTTTACTAACGATTGTGAATGCTTCAGTTGATGTATAGAGATAGCAGCAGTGGCGGAGGAAAGCATTGGAGGATAGCGAGTATTTGATTTATGAATTATATTTTGATAGGCGCCAAGCCTATATTTTGTCATGCCTATTTATTGAGGCGTTGGATATTTATTATTATTTTGTATACGCATGGGCGCACGATTATGTTATTTCTATTTGGACATTGTATTGGGCGTGCCAGACTCTTTGGGCACCATATTAGCTTTATTCCTATTTTACTGTTAAAGCAAACTCAAAAGCTAAAAGCTTGCTATTTTGTAATTTGGGCTATTATTTGAGCTTGAAGATGAATAATACATAAAATACATGCTTTGTGGAGCGCTCACACAAGGCATGGGGGGAAATTGCACCCAATTGGTCTCTTGCTCTTGTCATTCATGCTTTTTACCTTGTAATTTGTGCAAAAAGTAGAGTTCTATTGTTCTTGCAGACCTTCCGGCATTCACCACACGAGCGTACAGCGTCCGATCTGCGCACCAGTAGTATCAGAGCAAAGCTAAGATCAAGAGCTTCCAATCGCTACCCATCTCATGCGAAGGCGGAGCTCCTGGAATGATCGGGCTCTACGGTCAATCTCGTCACAAACCGTCGATACAGTCAGACTTCTGGCGATCAAGAACCCATGTTTCCATCATCGGATTGCGAAGGACCGGTCTGCAGAGGCGGAGGACCACTCCTACATCCTCACATACAAGTCGTCAAAAACCAGTGAGATAAAACTCCATAGCTCACAAGCTTAAAAGCTTTTACTTTTAATAAGCTTAGTATTAAAGCTTAGTAAGCTTTAAGCTTCTAAAAATCTCATCGAGGTATCAGAAGACGTCGTGGATTTTTCGGCGGAAGTAGAAAACGCCCCCCCCCCCTCCCCCCACGATTTCACGATTTAATCAACTAAGCTTAAAAGCTTAGTTACTAAAGCCACAAGTCATATAAGCCTCTTAGATTCAGCGTACTGCAAGTCTGCAAAGTTCAGATTCAGCAAGTCACTCAAGTGTAAATCCTGCAAGTTCCATAAATCGACTAAGTTTTGCAAGTCTGCAACTCTGCAAGTCACATAAGTCTGCAACTCTGCAAGTCAGACAAGTCAACTGGAGTCAGAACTGATTTGTGCTCAAAACTCCTAGAAGGGCTGTTCCTGCGAAAAAACTCGGAAATGCAAAGTTGTTCATTGGAAGGTACTCTACCCATACGCAGGTTTGCTGAAGTATTTTCCGCATACAAAGAAGGATAAAATGCAGATTTTTCGAAGATTGTGAAAGCCATACCCAAAAATACATAAGCCTTGTATTCCCGAACTTGAGCTACGCTCATCCCGCTAACTTGATTTTGAGAGTGAGAGGTCTTTTGAGTTTTGCAGGATGACAGAATCACATATGGATGATTTAATGGCTGAAGGTGACCTACTTGAGCCTATGATGGAGCAAAAGCTGGACTTAATCATGATGCAATTGGGCGAAGAACGAAGGGCTAGGCAAGCATTGCAAGTTCAACTAGCAAATTTACAAAGAGCGTCTACTGACAAAGAAGAACCTCAATCTGAAGATCTTATCCAACATACCATCGACGCAACTCTCGAAGCTCAAACCATCCGCAAGGAATCAAAGATAAGTAAAAGAAGTTTCAAATTCCGTACTTTCAATGGCATACGAGAAGGAAAAACTGTTCTAGCATTCATTAGTCAGTTTGATGACTATTTCCATGAGGAAACCTATGCAGAAAAAGATAAAATCAAGTGTGTCACTAATCATTTAGTGGACAGAGCATCTCTTTGGTGGACTGTTGTACGCAAGAGTATAGATTGTCCCGCTTCTTGGGAGAATTTCAAGAAGAAGTTCATGCAGAATTTCCTTCCTCCACAATTTCATGAGAAAGCCATTAAGTAATGGGATCTTCTTCAGCAACGGGATCATGAGCTTATTCCTCAGTACACAGAGCGTTTTTGGAATGCACTACTCCAGCTACGCATGCTTGAAGACGTACCTGAAGCGACACACAAGCGCAAGTATATGTCTGGACTTCTTGGGCATTACTACGCTGAAGTTAACATGTTCAAGCCTGCTACTCTTGAAGATACCATTTCACTAGCTCACGACACTAAAGACAAGTTGCGAGGTAGAGACAGACGTCCACAGCAATTCCAAGCCAATGGTAATTATGGATCTAAGCAATTCAATTCCAACTTTAGAAGATTTAATCCAGGTCGTTTCTCTTCATCATCTTTCCGTAAAAATTGGGCAAAACCACCTGCATTACCATCTAATGTCAATCAAAATTCTAAGCCTATTCCACAGCCAAATCCTAATGTCCCTAAACTTCCTGCCATTGCAAACAATGTAACCAAAGCCAAGCCAATAGTATGCTATAAATGCCACCAGCCTAGACATCTAGCAGCAAATTGCCATTCAAAGAAGCCACCTGCCCATATCAACTACCTTGGAGCAATGGATGATGACGAACATGAAGATATGCATGATTTCCTAGAAATGAGGACGATACTACTACTCCTTCGAATACTTTACCAGGTATGCCAACTCCACATTCTTTATTGACTATGAAATGTTTGGTGCATGGAAAGGAAAAGATTATTTTGCATGATGATGGTAGTACTCATGATTTTATTTCAGCAAAATTAGTAAAGGAATTGAAGTTACAGACTGTACCTACGCATTATCGTACCAAAGCAGCATTCTTAGGCAATAGGTATAATGGTACACATGAAGTGCATGACTTAGAGATTCAAATTGGTCAATACACTGAAAGAAGAAATTTCCTAGTTGTTCCATTACAATCGAGTGACATTATTTTAGGTATGCCTTGGCGTCACCAGCATAACCCAGATATAGACTATTCCACACATTCAATGAATATTAATTTTCAAGGAAAATCTATTACATTATATGGTATGCATGCATCTAATGTTTTTCCACTACTTTCGCATACTCAAGCTAAACATGCATTACGCAAGAGTAGTAAATCTTATCTCATTTGGGTGAATGAACTGCAAGTAAAAGAAAATCATATGCATCCTAGGCATAAAGAATTTCTTGCACATTTTAAAGACTGTTTTGCCGAAGACCTACCACCTGGTTTACCTCCTTCACGTCCAGAAGACCATAAGATAGATTTGATTCCTGGCACACAACCACCTTGCAAAGCACCATATAGGCATAACCAGATAGAGCAAAAAGAAATTCAGAGTCAAGTTGAGGAATTACTAAATAGAGGATTGATTAGACCTAGTAGTTCTCCATTTGGTGCACCTGTTCTGTTAGTCAAGAAAAAGAATAATACCTATCGTATGTGCATTGACTATCGAGCTTTAAATAAGATCACTGTAAAGAATAGGTATCCCATTCCTAGAGTTGATGACCTTATGGACAAACTACAAGGATCTGGTATATTTAGTAAAATAGACCTTAAGTGTGGTTATCATCAAGTGAGACTAGATAAGTCAGACATATTCAAGACTGCATTTAGGACACAGTTTGGTCATTACGAAATTTTAGTGATGCCATTTAGATTGACTAATGCACCTGCTAAGTTTAGTAGAATGATGAACCATATATTTTTGAAATATCAGTATTGTGTAATTGTCTTCTTTGATGATATTTTGGTGTTTAGTCAAAATGAGAAAGAACATTATGAGCATTTGTCATTGGTTTTTCAGTTACTAAAAGATAATCAAGTGTATGTAAATCCTGAAAAGAGTGAATTCTTTAAAACAGAAATTGAGTATTTAGGTCATATTGTATCATCTGATGGAATTAAAGTTGATCCTAAGAAAATAGATGCAATATTGAATTGGTTTGTACCTAAAAACATGCATGAGTTACTCTCATTCCTTGGTCTTGCTAGTTTCTATAGGAAATTTGTACGTAATTTTTCATTACTTGCTTTACCACTGACTAAACTTTTGAAGAAAGGAATTGTCTATCATTGGTCCGAAAATCAACAAAAATCCTTTGACTTATTGAAACATGCATTAACCCATGCCCCTGTCCTACAGTTGCCTGATTTTAATAGACCATTCTTTCTAGTAGTACGACTGATGCTAGTGGATCAGGAATAGGAGCTGTACTTATGCAAGACAATCATCCTATAGCCTATTCTAGTTGTAAGCTGAAACCCTTCGAACTGAAATATTCCACATATGACAAAGAACTATTAGCAGTTGTACAAGCATTAAGACAGTGGAAACACTACTTAATGGGTTCTGAATTTATGATTAAGACCGATTAGCAAAGTATTAGACATTTACTTAGCCAACCCCAAATCTCTGACCGACATATCAAATGGGCATCTTTTATGATGCCAGGAGGCATATTTCACGGTGGATTCCGTGCCACGGTGGATTCCATGAGGTTTTACGGTGGATTCCGTAAACTTTGATGACCGGGATTTATACACAAAGTGGATTCTTTGTGTGAGAAGTTGATGGGGACACCTGTCCTTTTCGGGCGTTTCATTAATTTAGTGTGTTTGAGTTTAGAGTGTGCACTCGTAATAAATTAAGGTTAGGATTTATTTCTAACCAATTGATTTATTTATGTAGCTGAAGACTGCTAGGTATTCACTTTTGTCACTTTTGCGTGCTACCTCTCACATAGTCGACACACCATCCATATCTACGGGTGTAGTGAGCTTACCTCCATGCCGTTCGAGTTACCTCCTCTCCCGTGCACTCCAGTAGCTCCACGATCCAAGTGCAAGCTTCAAGCAAGCTCCATCCTCAAGCTCCACGCTCCAAGCTCTATCACCGCGAGCAAGAGAAGAGAAGAGAAGAGAAGAGAAGAGAAGAAGAGAGGAGAAGATGGAGAGCTTCTCTTCCTCGGTCCCTCACCCTCATACACTCACTCCCTCCCACTCTCACACTCCCTCTCTCAAGCACAAGCTCAAGCAAGCAAGAACAAGAAGAAAAGAAGAAGAGGAGAGCCACTTTTTGCCACACACAAGAATGAGCTTCTCATTTGCTTTTCAACTTTATATACAAAACCCTAAATCCCTTTTGGGCGGTCATCCTCTTTTCCCTTTTTTACATGGCCAGTCGTAGCCTAGGCCCTTTTCCCATTGTTCTTCTTTCTTCCTAGCTTCCTTTCCACCACCCGTCTACATTTACAAATTGCACAGGTGAGAGCTCGGTGCTCTTTGAATTAAACCACGATGTGCTTGTGCTCTTTTATACAATTTTTGTCTTGCGCTTTTCCTTGTGCACCCTTGCCTTCCATTTCTCTTGCCTTGGCCTTTGTCTTTGTCTTTTATTTTAGCTTTCCGGATTTTCCACCGCCTAGCACTCGTTTACAAGATTTTAGGGAGCGCCTTTGTATTTTAAAATGCACATTTCCCCTTTTGCAATTGCCTTGGACTTTTAAGGTTGCCCTTGCACTTTTGGCCTTTTCTCCTCTTCTTTCTTCAATCAAGCTACCTTTTTTCAGCCTTTGCCCTGCATCTTTTCTATTTCCTTTTGCTTTCCTCGTGTTGGGGTTAACAAGACTTGATGGAGAGAGCCACTTTGCATTTTCCTAAGAGAGAGTAAGTGTTGCTCCCAAATGGGCTGAGTTTAGCGTTTGTGGGCTATAATTTAGGCTGACCGATGTGTGTCCAATGGTCATGCGTCAAGATATTACAGTTGGCACCTTCATCGATCAGGGTATCAAAAGAGTACATCCGTTCTGCGGTGACCGTTATTCGTAGGTAGGCGGGTGCTACTACTTCTTCATCTTGATCTATTAGTCCAGTAATTATGGCTACGCAGACATTAACAGGGGCTTCACGCATAGGTGGCTCATGCAATGTATGGGAAGGAGGATAGTACTTTTTCATGCAACTGCCATTGAAGAAGCCTATTCCTTCCCCTTCAAGCGTCTCCAACTCGACATTGCCCATTCTACTAATTGCATGCACCCGGAAAGGTCCCAGTCCTCGAAATTTCATTTTTTGTTTGTGATCTTTCACCGAGTATAATAGGACAAGGTCTCCTTGATCAAAGTTGCACTGGTTGACATGCTTGTCAAACCACATCTTTCGTCGTGCCTTTTCACAAATCAAAGCATGGGTGGCTAAGAGTTAAGTCTCCATGAGACGCTCTAACTCCACTGCAGTCGGTCCAAGATTCTCCTCCCTCCCAACAATTTTGAGCTGCTATCCTTAAGCTAGGGACAAAGAACTCTAAGGGTAGAATGGTCTCTGTTCCATAAGTCAGCCTAAAGGGCGTTTGTCCGATAGCCATCTTATAAGCTGTATGATAGGCCCACAAGGTCACCATCAATTTATTATCCCAGTCTCTTCGTGATGTGGATACTATCTTAGTAAGCATATTGATTAGGATTTTATTCATGGACTCTGCTTGGCCATTTGCTTGAGGGTAGTAGGGAGAGGACCTTCTATGAATGATTAGGAAGGTTGAGACCAGGTGGGATATCACTTCATTAATAAAGTGTGTGCCCTGATCACTCACTAGTTCGATTGGACAACCAAACCGTGAAAAGACCTACTCCCACAGGAACTTCGTAGTGGTTCTAGCATCATTCTTTCTAGTGGCTCTTACCTCCGCCCACTTCGTTAGGTAATCCATTGCCACAATAATGTAGTGTGCCTGGGAGTATTGCGTCATAGGACTGATAGATCCAATGAAGTCAATGCTCCATTTTTCGAAGGGCTGTCGAGCTATTACGGGGGTCAACTCCATCTTATCCTTGCGCATGGGCAGCTTAGTCCTCTGGCACTCACGCAGTGTTTGACAAACTTAACAGCATCACAAAATAGGGTGGGCCACCATAGTTGGGACTGTAACACCTTACGGGCAGTCGTATCCCCACTAAAGTGCTTGCCAGCTATCCCGCCATGCGCTTCTCTCAATACATCATGCATCTCGTGCTTGCACACACATTTATGCAACAAACCATCTTGTCCCAACCTATAGAGTTAGCCAACGATCAATTGGTATGGCTAGATTTTTAAGATAAGTCTCCTTAGCCTGGCTTTCTCAATAGGTCCATCAAGCAGACCGTTCTCTAGCACTTGGACTACATCATCGGCCCAATATGGCGTCAAATCAGCTCTAAACAAGTCTCCTTTGCTAGACAGGCCAAAGAGATGAGCGTTTGGTAAGTCATCAGGTATGCCTTGTCCAACAGCTTCTCCTGTGGGTATGCGGGACATGTGATTCGCCATGTAGTGCTACTTTCCCTTACATATAACCATAGAGAAATCAAACTCCAACAAGAGGAGTGACCATCTCGCTATGTGACCTATAGCGCACGGCTTGTTTACAAGATACAACAAGGCTTGATGGGTCAATGAAAAAGACAAAGGGTGTGGCCAACAGATAATGCCTAAATTTCTTTACAGCAAACACCATGGCTAACCCTTCCCTTTCTGTAGTGGAATAGTTCATCTCCGTTTCGGTGAGCTGCTTGTTGGCAAAGCTCAATGAGTAATTAAGATTATGTTCACCATCCTGGCATAGAATAGCTCCAATAGCAAACTTAGAGGCATCTATGTGTACGTGGAATGCGATACTCCAGTCTGGGGCTCGTAAGATTGGTGCAATGGTGAGAGCCTTCTTCAACTTTTCATACGCATGCTGGCATTCCTCAGTCCACTCGAATACGATCAGCAGCTTGTACAATGGTCTAACAATCAGCGCGTAGTTCAGTACAAAGTGTTGGTAGTATCCCGTATGGCCTAAAAAACACTGAACGCCCTTATAGTTAATGGATGGTGGTAGGTCGACAATGACCCTGACTTTTGAGAAGTCAGTGGCAATGCCATTCCTTCACAATACGTGCCCTAGGATACATCCGTGCTTCACCCAGAACTGACACTTCAAGGGGTTCAATGAGAGGTTGTATAACCGACACTGTTCAAAGACAGCTCTCAACCTCTCTAAGTGTTCATCCCAACTAGAGTGTATGCATAAGTCATCTACAAATACCTCTAACTCGCGTCTCAGCATATCCTTGAAGATGGTGCACATTAATCGTTGGAAGGTTGTAGGTGCATTCATTAGCCCAAAGGGCATAATATGATGTAGGCGAATACAACCCACCCCATGGTGAAGGAAGTCTTGTGCATGTCGTCAGGGTGCACTTGCACTTGATTATAGCCAGAGAAACCATCCAAGAATCTGTAAGATTCTTTGCCTGCCACCCTCTCCAGCATGTGCTCAGTATACGCTAAGGGGTAGTTATCCCTCTTCGTAGCAGCATTAACTTTCTTGTAATTCACGCACACCCGAATTTTGCCATTCTTTTTCATAACAATCACTATGGGTGATACCCAATCCGTGTGCTCAATCTCATATATAAATCCTGCCTTCATGAGCTTATCGATTTCTTCCTTCACTGCATGGGCGTGTTTGGGATTCATAGGGTAAGGTCATTGCTTTGTTGGCACCACGTGTGGAACCATTGGAATATTATGGGTCACAACCCTAGGATCGACTCCTCTAAGTTCCTCCAAGGACTAGGCAAACACATCGACATACTCTCATAGGAGAGCAACAAGTTTAGCCTCCTCATCCTTGGTCAGGTTGTTATCAATGAACACAGGTCGAGGCTTTCTAGCCTTCCCCTACCAAGTCAACTTCCTTGACCCTGGTGGGTCCCTGAATTGGTTCAGTGGCTTGCCCTTGTCTCTTTGCTCCTAGCAAAATCACCACTCTATCACCCTTGTTAAACTTTGTGAAGCGTTTGGGGAGATCTTGTGGCTTCTTTTGCCTCTCTGCTTCTGAGTCTTTATTTTGCTTCTTGGCCTCCTCCCTTAACCTCTATGCTTAGGTGGACTGGCAAGTCCCCTTTGGTGCGTCTGACCTTAGAGGATTGGGGTATTTCAAGATCACTCTGTGTACTGACTTCAGACTCTGAGTTAAACTCACATCCCTCGCTTGAGGAAGGAGTTTCGCCAGGGGGTCATAATTCAGTAGGTGAATCCGTCTTCAGTACTGGAGTTACCAGTGGTTGTGCCACCCCTGCCTGCTCATAATCCATGGCTCCCATGTGCTCCGACCAGGACCTATTGCACTCCATCAACATGACTCATTTTTCCTTCCAGCCTGCCCTTTCCCTTCTAGGCCTGAAGTCTGCCTTGATCTATTCGATTGCTCTCCCTTCAGTGTCGTATTCTATCATGCCCAACTCTTCTTCACTCTCGTCCCCTGCAAGGTGACAGTGCTCATACCCTCATCATCGGATTCTTGCCCCTCTGACTACTCGTCATCCCCCAGGTTTTCCTCTCCAATATTCTCTTCGTCAGTGATGACTAAAGCCCAATTGTATAATAAGTTAAGATCGTGCATTTTGGTCCATTTCCACTCAGGCCCAGCCAAGAGATCACTTAGGGGTTTTAGATTAGCAACCATATTGCCCTTCAGTTTACCGATTAGACACTCTATGATTTCTTGAAGCTCGAGCTTGTTGGTGGGGATATGGAACGAGGATGGTTTCCCTAGGTCATGTGAACATCCCTTGCTCCTTTGTTGGCATGCTTGGTGATTTAGCATTTTGCCCATATAGCTCTACTTCATCTGAGAACGGTAGGTCAACGGTTGCCAAGACATGCATCCAATCCTGCTCGTCTTTAGGGCAAGGGATGTACTTGGTCAATGACTCATAGGGTTTTCTTACCTGGGCATCACCATTTAGCATGGTTGAAATAGCATCGAAGTCAGCTGGGGTAGACTTCCAGGTGTCCATCTCAACCCTTACTGCTTCAATCGAAGATGAGATTGTTCTCCCAATCTTCAATGACTCGCACGCTCCTCATCCTGGGTCGGCCTAGCAGTATGTCGTAGTCTACTTCCTTCATGACAATGAAGTTTACAAAAAAATGCACTCCTGCGACCTTCACTGGCCAGTTCTTTAGGACCCCGAATGGTCTGACCTTCATTTTGTTGGCCAATGTGACATTGAACCTAGCCACTTCGACAGGTGGGTTTCCCTAGGCCTATAGAACTACGTGGCTCAAGACACTGACCCCAGCGCCCGTGTCTACGATTCCTTTTCGTGTTGCGTCCACCAAGGCTAAGATAGGTAGGACTGCATGCATCTCCGTGCCTTCCCAGAAAGCGTTGACGTGCAGTGACCTTGGAGCCGAGTGTAGCGTTAGGCTTGGAATCTGCGTGACCGCGTCCTGCTCTTGCAAGTCAACGGCAACATGCTCCCCTTTTCCCTCCACCCAGTGCCTTAATTCCTGCCATAAAGGAGGGTGCTACCAAAGCAAATCTCCCAGGCTCAAGGTCACTGGGGTGGTTACTAAAGTGGTGAGGAGGTTGCTGGGTAGTTGGCTTCCTCCTTGGTCACCATTCTTTGGCCATATGTCCTAGTTAGCCTGTTGACAACAAGCTTCTCCTTGGTCTTGCCTCTGTGGCATCTCTCGTGGTGTAGGTGCATTCCCCGATTGAGGTTGCGACAGCAAAACGGGTGTACTCACGCTAGAAAGGTCTTCTATTCGGTCTTCCAGTATGGGTTCTACATCTTTAAGGTGTTCCTGGGTGTCCTTGACCCACTCCTTAACTTTTGCTATAGCCTCGAGTTTCCATCTGGGACGGGGGTACTCCCCTACCTTGGCACTCCCTAGTTCTGCTGTCTTAGGAGTTGAGGTCTCTGCCTCGGCATTAGTGAACCCCTTTCCTGCCACTAAGGTTGTAGCTTCCTCAGTCTTAAGGGTAATCTTTGCGTCTGTTCTCTTTCTCCTTCTCCTCTGGCTTTTCTTTCCCAACGAGGCTACATCCAGCTTACTTGGCCCAGGCAATGAGATGCCTGTTCATTTTGTCTGCACTTGCATCATGACATGCAGTGGGATGGGTATATCCTCACTGCCAAAGGTCTCTACACCGAATAGTCCCAAGGGTACGGAGGGCACGTTGGTAGAACTAGCTGATGGCTTCCATCTAGGACAGTCAGGAAATAGGTGTATGATCCCACACTTGGTGCATCCAAGGTCAGCTTTGTTCTTGTTTGCATGTTTCCTTTCCGGGCAGTGTAATGAAATATGGCCTGGATGACCGCAAATCCAGCATGAGATTGGATCTTGACTTGGTCCTCCAAAGCCTCTACCTCTTCCTCTGCCCAGCACCATTACTGGTACTGGTCGATAGTCCATCAGGATTGGATTGCCTTCCTCGTCATAGGAGATGTATGGGTTCACATAGCTTTCCTCTTCACTAGGTTCTTCCACATAGTGAACAGGAGCATCACTCAATGGTTGGGTTACATAAGGCCCTGGTGGTCTGGGTATACCTGTTGGGTTCATCTCTAGCCTAGGAATGGCTGGTCTTGCGTCATTTGGTGCTGGAAGTGCCAGCTCGGCTCCCCTGCCAAAGAGGTTAGGTGGCCTGTTCCACAAAGCTATATGGGTCATTGCTAGGTTCATACTTGTCTAGTTGCTTTGCTACAACAGGGATCCTAGATTGCCCCTTTGCCCCTTGTGTGACCCCTAATCCCAAGAGTAATGTTGTGGCTAAGGCTGTTGCACTGTGCTCAGTGGACGTGTTGTCCATGAGCCGCCTGGCTACAAGTTCACTCAATGATAAGTCAGCCTCTACTGCTCACTTTCTCTCTGCATTTGATCCTGCTTTGGCTGCACCAGCCATGGCTAGCACACGTCGGGCCTCGTACATGTCTACATCTTGTTGAAGTTTCCTAGCCTTTTGCTTGTGGTTATCGGCAATTATGCTCTAGAGCGCCTTTCTGATCGCCTTTCTTTCCTCTTCTAGGTTTGCTACCACTTCCTCTATTGGCCTACCTTGAACTACCAACCTAGTCAACAAGTCATACTCATTGACTAACTCCTGCACTATGACTGGGAATTCTCCCAAGTCCAGTTAGTCCTCTCCTTGTCCACCTCGTGATCCTAACATTGCTTCCACTTCCAGCTCCACAAGGTTGTCAATCAATTTGAGTAACTTCGGCAACGTCCGATCCTCTGTGTTATTGCCTTTTGGATCTTCGTGTCCTCTTAGGGTCCTATTGATGGGGCTCTTAGGTAGCCAACTATGTTTTGGGATCTTCTCCTAGTAGTGGGTTCCTTGATGTTATTATGTCTCCTGATGAGCTCCTTGTTATTGGAAGCAGTCGTCATTCTTATTCACAACTTGTGCTTCGTGCTTTCTCTTTTCTTGTAGTGCACCTTAGGTGATGAAATCAAAAAGTGAGGTGCGGATGCACGAAATGCTCAATGCAAACTCCACTCTACCCCTCATGTTCGTAGCCTGATGTGGCTCTAAGCACAGGTTCTAGTTGATCTAAAGTTTTACTGAAAGACCCTGCTGCATTCTCTACTCTGCTTCAGGGTTGATTGGTTGGTTGGTCGCCGAACGTCAAGTTAATTTCTAAATTTGGTCTGCTCAGTGTCTAGCCGTTCGGAGTGAATACTTGGTTATCCTATTTGGCCTCTAGCTTCTAAGGCTAAACTAGGTTCCCTAGGGGAACAGAGATGTGACCAAGGTGGCCAGGACTATGGGACAGGTTTAAAAACCTTCTATTAAAGTTCTGGTGAATTGGTTCGATTCTGGGAATTGGACGGGCTGGTCAAATTTTACTTAGGTCCGATTTCCCTAGTTGGACGGGGGAGGTCCGACTACTGCAATGGGTTGAGTGGTCCAAGTCTGGGACTAGGATACATGGTCCGACTTTGACATCGGGTCTGATTATAACAGTCAGACAGTTGGTCCGATTCTAGGAATCGGATCGAAAAAGTGGTCCAACTTTCGGGTTAATCTGATTCTGGAAATCGGATTGGAAAAGTGGTCAAATTTTTAGAGTCAGACGGCGGACTCCAGAAAGTAGGTAGTCCTATTCTAGGACTTGGACGACGAACTGGTCCGATGGCGCAGACGACAGCCCGCGGGTTGTGTGCGATACCTCAAGGTCAACGCCTACTCCACGGAATCGTGCCGTGCCTTCCAAATAGATGCAAAGCAATAGAGAGAACTGCTTGGCATACTTAGAAGCGATGTGGCACTCGAATCGATCAGCACTTCACGATCTCCCCGCAGCTCTCTCTCTCTTGCTCTCTCCCTGGCTCTCAAGCTTACTCTCTTCTCATAAGGTAGAATGTCAAATGTGGTGTTCCCTGGTTCCCTGGGCCTCTTATTGCCCCATCCTAGCCTGCTGTAACCTCAAAAATTAATCCCGCACACTCTTCCAGCCCAGAAGTCTAAATCTGTGCCCCTATTTCCTTGTTTTCAGTAGCAACAAAATCCTTCTATTTTCCTTCTTTTTCCTATCCTAAACTTAACCTAATGTAATAGAAATAAAAAACAGATATGGAGATGGATGGTCCTACTCTAATATTCAACGACAAATCAAAATACTTACTTGCTCCAAGGATTAAAACCTCCTAACTATCTCAAGCACCGGTTCGGGATACAAACCCTACTTCTATGCTTGATTCGATGTGCATGGCACTCAAGGCTCAATTCCATCTATCTCGGCAATGGAACCAAAATGAAGGGGAGCTACGGAGCTCTACCCCGAGACCTATCGACCACTTATTGATCAAGCGTTTCAAGCCGAGCAGCCATGGCTACCTCTGACATAGCCAACACGCTATGCCTACCTTACAGGTGTAGTGAGCTTACCTTGATGCTCGATCGAGTTCCCTCCTCTCTCTTGCACTCTGGTAGCTCCATGATCCTTGCGGCAAGCTCAAGAAAGCTCAAGCCCTCTCCTTCAAGCTCCATCCTCCATAGCCGCGTGAGAAAAGAGAAGAGAAGAGAAGAAGAGAAGAGGAAGAGAGAAGATGGGGAGCTTCTTCTCCATGATCCCTCACTCTCACAAACTCACTCCCTCACACTCCCTCAATCCCTCACTCAAGCACAAGAAAGAAGGCAAGAAACAAGAGAAGAAGAAGAAGAAGGTTTGGCCACACACAAGAATGAGCTTCTCATTCATTAGCCTAGGCTCTCTTTTCCTATTTCCCACCGTTCTACTTATCCCATTCCCACTAATGCATACAATTTGCACAAGAGTGAGCTCGGCACTCTTTTTTCAAGGATTCTGAAGCGCCTTCATATTTAATGGCGCGCTTTTACTCTTTTCTTTTCTCGAGGCTACACTAAAGCCTTTTGGAGAGGTCGTCATTCAAATTTTCAGGGTCTGACTTCCATCCGGGGCGCCTTTTCCTTCCTTTGTCATGTGCCTTTTTTGTTATCTCCTTCTTCCATTTTTCTCGCACTTCTACTCCATTTTCCGATCCTCTGTGTTGCGGTAATCTTCTGTGCCATGGTAAACAACAACATAATAATACCAGTGGGATTACAACTTGATGTGGAAGAACATTAGGGCCAAAAAACGCTTCAAAAAAGGTGGTTGTAACAAAATGATTAATTTTCTAATTAGTTGAGATTTTGAAAGAATGAAAACGCCATATTTGATTTCTTAGATGTGATTAATGAGAGAATATTGAATTCGTTAAAGAGCTCAGCCATTAATTGTCCCTCATCTTTAATTTATGTCTCGGTCACCTTTTCGGCCATTTTTTGTATTAGAACTTGGGAGAAATTGTATTTTCGAGAAATGTCCACCTATATCATGGTTTGTCTACTCCTGCGTCTTCTTTTCACATGCTCTTTCACCATTCTCTTTTGCCATTCTCTTCTTTGTGCTCACTTTCTTATCACTGTGATCATTGATTTGCAAAATTGTTTAGCAATACCTCTGCAAGTAATACAGATGTGAGCACATGCAAGTACAACCTTACCATCCAACTAGATCCAATTTATTCATCTTGGAGAAGTATACATCGTTGAGTACTAACATATGAGATGGAGGCCAACAGATTGTGAACTCAAGGAAAGAAACATATAGATTTGTGGGTGGATGGAAATATTTATCCCAAGGATTCTTCAATAGGTAAACCTCCTAATTTTTTAAATATTCATGACTATGTGAGATATATTGGGGAAGGTTATAATGGGATGCTTGGCTATGTTGGGGGTAAAGGCGCCTCCGCCGTGCCGCCCCGTGTATTACTACACTGACAGTACCCGCCACTGCACACTACACGTGGCGGACGCCCGTCACATCACTTTATTCTTTATTCTTTTAGTGACAGTTTGAATAAAGGAAGGCCCGGTCACACATTGTGACTGTTGGAGTTCCCATTTCTTGTCTCTCTCTTTCTTGCTCTTCCTCTCCCGCCATAGCTCGCGTGCAAGCTTCGATCCTTCTCACCTTTCAACTGGTATCAGAGCTTGGCATTCTCTTGCTCGAGCTCGACTCGGTGCTTCCCGACCTTCACATCGACTCGCTTCACGCATTGGGTCTCCATCCCGGCAGCCATATCCGATCTCCCCGAGCTCCCATCACTCCCCGGCTTCCCGAGCACCTTCCCAGCCTATTGAGGCACCTTCAAGGTATTGATACTGAGGTATTTGATCATTCTTTCAGGGTTTTATTTCAGTGTACAGGTTGCAAACAGCAAGGGAAGCCATGGCTTCAAACCCTTGAAGCTTATTCCCCTCATATTGTGCCTTACACCTATCAAGGCTCAAAGAGGCTTGTCATAGGCCTTTGATAGGCCCTTCTTGAGCCCCCCATTACCCCCTTTTCAACCCATGTGGAGCAGCAGCAAGTTCAGCACCAACAGGGCAGATTGCATCATTTTCTCCAGGCTGTGAGCACTCATCTACTTCAGCTCCACACTTGGCCATTGCTTCTTGCTCTCTACCTTGATCAAGAGGGCTATAGACTTCATGTTTGATGTCATTCAAGCTTTGGGCATTGGTCTTGATCATTCGGGGCTGATCTCTTCAGATTTGGGACTGTCATAAACTGTCATAACAGGCTGAAAATAGGGCAGTACCATTGGCATTAGCATTTGTTGCTTATACTCCATTCTGGTTGTGCTATTTGATGCCTGTATGCGGTCTACATGATGCCTAGTGCCTTGGGAATGTATGCACATGATTATGCCATGATTTTGGCCTAAAATATTGGCTGATTTGGGACTGTTATTTACTGTTATATAGTGCTAGAAATAGGGCAGCCACACTTGGCATTGGCAGTTGATGCTTATACTCTACTCCGGTTACCTTATTTGATGCTCGTATGCGGTCTACTTCCTACCCGGATGTATTGGGGATGTATGCATTTGGTTTGACCATGATTTTGGCTTGAATTCGGGGCTAAAATCTACTGTTTAGAATAGTAAATACATGCTGGAATAACAGTGGGCTGAAGGTATTTTACATGCTTTGGCACTTACCTACCGATACCGGATGTATGCTTTGAGCTTTGGCATGATGTCTCTGATATTTGGGGACGACTTGGAGCATATGTATGAGATTATGGGATGCTTTTGAGCTTCGCATTAGCTCCTTCTTCACTGGCATTTGGACCGACTTGGCATGCCCGTGGACCGCCTATGCCTCATGTCTCTGCTTGATAGTTAGGCTTTTGCATTACATGCTTTGGTTCGTGATATATGCTATTTGGTTCGTGTATGCCATACTGACATTTGGAGCTTGGATTTGGATGTATTTGAGCTTTCCCGGCTTACTTGATCACTGATCTTGGTTGCTATTTGGATGTCATTGAGTTGACCGAGAGCTTATTTGGGCTTATGTATTGCTTCATGGTTAATACGACCAGTGCTTCATGTATGTCATGCTCTCTTGGATGCGCTTGATGCATTGACAGGGTCACTTATCACTGGTGCTTTCTCTTGGGTTGTTTGAGCTTCTGAGCTAGCTTTGTACGCCTTTTGTGCCAGTGGGAGCATTTTACATGCTTGCTTGACCTTTGACAGTTGCATGCTATTGGAGCACTTACATGTATTTGGAGCAGTTTATGTCTTGAGCAGCTACATACGCATTGAGACTTTGGGATCATACTCCGATCTTTATGGATATGCATTAATGAACTCTTGGTTCACAGGATGCTTATGAGCTGAGTCTCATATTTGGATCTTTCTCTTTGAGCATATACCTATTTGTGTCAGGTTTTGGCAGTTATAGGAACACTTTGCCTAGAGTGTCTGGGGGTGTGCCTTTCACTGGCAGATGTTATTTTGACATGCTTCAGTGTTGAGCTCATGTTCTTTTCACTGTCATTGGCCTTGCTTATGTCCGTTTCATGCCGGCTTTGGACCTAGCATTGTTTGCTTGACATTGGATCCTATTTTGGGACAGTTTGCTCTCTAGACTGCATACCTGCAATTTATTACAACAAGCAGTTATTGGTGGACTAAGGTGTATTTTTCATGCTGAAATATCCTGATTTGGTGTACCGCACCTAGTACTAAGTGGGCAGCCACTTTTGGCATACTTTGCTCGCCCTTTGGACCCCGTTTTGGTCATTTTTGGGCAGTTTCTGCAGTAAAACAGCAAGCAGTTTTGGACTGTTTGGGCATTTCTAGCCTGCATAATGGCGTCATCTTCGCATGATAGTGCCATCTTTAACATTACAAAGTTGGATGGTACCAACTACTCTTACTGGAAGAGTCAAATATGGCAGGTTTTGGTGCAGAAATCTTAGATTAAGCCACTTCGGTTGAGCGGGGAGCAGCCTAAAACTATGGACAATGACGACTGGCTTGAAGTTGATGAGCTATGCAAGTCCACGATTGTATTGTCTCTCACTGAACAGGTACATTATAATGTATTTGAGGAAGCACAGAGTGCATGGGATCTATGGAATAAGATCAAGAATCTTTATGATAAGAAAAGTCCGGCGAGTCAGATGTACTGGTTGAAGCAGCTTATGGATCTGCGCATGAAGGATGATGCGACTATGTCTGCTCACTTGAGCCATTTCCATGCTGTACTGAAGAACCTGACTTCGCAGGATATCACCTTTGGAGAGGAAGTAACTCCTCTTTTCTTGCTTGGGACTCTGAATGAGTCATGGGATGTATTCCACACTGCTCTTTGTGCCTCTAGTGCTACTCTAAAATTGGCAGATGTTGAGAGTGCTCTTCTTCAGGAAGAGGTGAATCACAAAAACTTGGATGCCTCTCGTGGTAGTCATGCTTTGACAGTTAGAGGCAGTAATGACAGGTATGACCGTGGTAATGGCCGAGGTCGTGACTCGCAGAAGGGTCGGTCTAAATCTCGTGGCAAGTCGCGTAGTAAGTCGCGTGGGTGCAATGCAAATGTCACTTGTCATCATTGTGGGAAAAAGGGCCATATTAGACCACAGTGTCATGAGTTGCGCAATGAGAAGCACAAGGATAAGGGGAAAGATAAAGTGCAGGAGAAGTCCTCTGATCGCAGCATAGTACCTGCAAAGTCCAGCCTCAAGATTGAGGAAATTAATGTCACGCAGACTGAGGAGTCCGATGGTGGTGATGAGTTTATACTTGCAGCTAGTTCTTCTGATGCTTCACATTTGACTGAGACATCTAGTATGTATGCACAGTGCTGGTTATTGGATTCAGGTGCGTCCTTCCATGTGACGCCTTACCGTGAGTGGTTTCACTCTTACCGTACTGTATATGGTTCAGTCAGACTTGGAGACGACAGGTCTCTTGACATTGTGGGCATGGGTGATATTCAGTTGCAGTTTTCCACTGGCAGTTCATTTTTTCTTAGGGATGTACGTCATGTACCTGCGCTTACGCGAAGTCTTATGTCTGCAGGACAGCTGGGTGATGCAGGATTTCATGTCTGTTTTGGGGATTCTGCCTGGAAAATTACCAAAGGCAGACTTGTGCTTGCTAGAGGCGCCAAGGCTGGCAGCCTCTATCCTCTTGTTGTATCTGGGTCTTCTGTAGACCATGTTTTGGCAGTGGGCTCTATCCCACATGTATCACTTTGGCATGCCCATTTGGAGCATATGTCTTTGAAGGGAATGAAAATGTTATTTGGTTTGCAGTATCTTCTGCCTTTGGACTATGCATGTTTTGACTCGTGTGATCATTGTCTTTATGGTAAGCAGAATAGGTCTATGCATAAGAAATCGGGTAGGTCACGCATGAGTGAGCCCTTGGCATTGGTGCATTCCGATGTTTGTGGGCCTATGCCTTGCATGTCTATGGGTGGCGTGAAGTACTTTGTTACCTTCATTGATGATTTTTCTAGGAAAGTGTGGGCTTATCCCATAAAGCAAAAGTCCGATGTCTTGGCAGTTTTTCAGCGTTGGCTTGCTCTTGTTGAGAACCAGACTGGGTATAGGCTGAAATGCCTTAGGACTGACAATGGGGGAAAATATGTCTCACGTGCTTTTGAGCAGTTTTGTGATGACAGGGGTATTAAGCGTCAGTTGACCGCCCCTTACACCCCACCCCAGAATGGTTTGACTGAGCACATGAACAGGACTATTCAGGAGCGTGTGCACTCTATGCTTAGCCATGCAGGCCTACCCCAGAGTTTTTGGGCTAAGGCAGTTAGTACGGCAGTGCATGTCATAAACCGATCGCCTTCGAGTGGATTGGATTTCTAGGTTGCAGAGGAAGTTTGGGCTGGTAAGCCACCCTCTTATGCGCATCTCCGTGTCTTTGGATGTGAGGCATTCTGCCATGTGCCCAAGGACAAGAGGAGTAAATTGGATCCAAAGAGCATTAAATGCATATTTCTTGGCTATGGTGAGTCAGGAGAGATGGGCTATCGCCTATGGGATCCGCAGGCACGGAAAATAGTACGCAGCCATGATGTCGTCTTCCATGAAGACAAGATGCACAGGCAGCCTGAGAAGGTGGTTGAAATCTGCATAGTGATCTTTCAAGAGGAGCCTAGAGCTCCAGCACAGCCTGCAGCAGTTCCTCCACAGGGCCAGGGTGTTGGACAGGCAGTTAGACAGGCAGCAGAGCCTGCAGTGAGACGGTCTACTAGAGACAGACGTCCACCTGACAGATTTCAGCCCTCTATGCATTATGTTTTGGTTACAGATGCAGGAGAGCCTTTCACTTATGATGAGGCTATGCATAGGGGTGACAGTCACTCCTGGGAGAGGGCTATGCAGTCTGAGATAGACTCCCTACATAAGAATGAGACTTGGGATTTGGTTGCCTTGCCTAAGGGCAAGAAGGCTTTGCCATGCAAGTGGGTGTACAAGCTGAAAAGTACCCCTGGACACCCTAAGCCAGCATACAAGGCTAGATTGGTAGCAAAGGGTTTTAAGTAGGAACATGGTGTGGACTTTGATGAGGTCTTGTCTCATGTGGTTAAGATGACCACCCTGCGCTTAGTCTTGGCTTTGGTTGCACAGCTTGACTTAGATCTATATCAGATGGATGTCAAGACGGCTTTTCTACATGGGACTTGCATGATGAGATCTATATGGATCAGCCTAAGGGCTTTGCAGAACCTGGCAGGGAGCACCTAGTGTGCAAGTTGAAGAAGAGCCTGTATGGCTTGAAGCAGGCACCTAGGGAATGGTATCATAAGTTTGATGCCTTTATGCAGTCACAGGGCTACAGAAGGAGTGCTATGGATCCGTGTCTTTACACGAAGAAAGCCCGTGATGGTAGTTTGCTTATCTTGGTACTCTATGTTGATGATATGCTGATAGCAGGGAAAGCTCATGATGAGCTAGATGCTCTTAAATCTCACCTGAAGAAGAGCTTTGAGATGAAGGATTTGGGGCAGGCCTCACATATACTTGGGATGCGCATTAAGCGCGATAGGCATCAGGGGCTTTTGTATCTCTCACAGCGGGAGTACATTCATAAAGTCCTTGAGCGCTTCCGCATGCAGGACGTAAAGCCTATTGGCTGTCCATTACCTTCTTATGTGAAGGTATCACAGCCCGATTGTCCGCAGACAGATGAGCAGAGGGCTGAGATGGCCAAGATCCCTTATGCTTCAACCGTGGGCAGTTTGATGTATGCCATGATAGCCACTCGTCCAGATATTGCGCATGCAGTTGGTGTTGTGGCACGCTATATGGCTACACCTAGCAACAGACATTGGGATGCTGTGAAGGGTATCATGAGGTACCTGAAGGGCACAGCAGATATGTGTATTTGCTATGGCAGCCAGGATATAGGGGTCGTGGGGTACACTGACTCCGATTATGCAGGACATGCAGATAGTAGGAAGTCCACTTCTGGCTATGTATTTACTATGCTGGAGGGGCTGTCTCTTGGATGTCCAGGGTTCAGAAGTGTACGGCTTTGTCTACCACTGAGGCCGAGTATGTTGCAGCCACTGAGGCTTGCAAGGAGGCCATATGGTTAGGCCGTCTAGTTGCTGACCTTGGGATTGATGCTACACCTACACTGCATTCGGATTCTATGAGTGCCATTCAGTTGGCTAAGAATCCGGTCTTCCATGCGAAGACGAAACACATTGAGGTGAGGTATCACTTCATACGTGGTGTCGCGGAGGACAGGTCTGTTGACCTTGTCAAGATCTCCACTGACGAGAATCCTACAAATCTGCTCACGAAGAGCCTCACTACTGAGCGCTTTACCTTCCTCAGGAGGTTGATGGGCATTGGATGAGATGTCACCTTTCCTCATCCCTTGTACCTATGTACATTTGTACTGTCTTTTCTTTTTTCTTTTCTCTCTCACTAGGGCAAATTCGCCTTTAAGTGGGAGGTTGTTGGGGGTAAAGGCGCCTCCGCCGTGCCACCCCGTGTATTACTACACTGACAGTACCCGCCACTGCACACTACAGGTGGCGGGCGCCCGTCACGTCACTTTATTCCTTATTCTTTTAGTGACAGTTTGAATAAAGGAAGGCCCGGTCACACATTGTGATTGTTGGAGTTCCCATTTCTTGTCTCTCTCTTTCTTGCTCTTGCTCTCTCGCCATAGCTCGCGTGCAAGCTTCGATCCTTCTCACCTTTTAGGCTATTGTAAAAGGTTATACTCTACATCTTATACATGTATGGCTCAGATGCATGAAATGAGAAAAGCATTATTTATTGCATAGACAAGCATTTTTGAGCTTACAAATAAGATTGACGTTTTGGAAAATGCTAATAAATCATTACAAGACAAGCTAGCACACTTAAAGAAAAATCCAATAGGAGAGAAAGAGACCATTGAAAAATATAACTAGCTTGTGAGAGACTAAAGAAAAGAAGATTAAATCTTGTAAAGAAATATGTATCTAGCATGTCAAGTATTAATATTTGAGAGAGTGAGGAGAGAATCAAATTTTTAAAAGAGACCATGAATAAGAATGATATTTTGAGGATTCTTAAGTCACCTCAAAATATGGATTTGAGAGGCCCAAATCTTGAAGAATTGGTCAAGGACTTAAAGGACACAGTAAAACTAAACGAAATTGTAGAGACATGTGATACCGTCAACATTAGTTGAAAAGGTTATCGAATTATCTCAAGATTATGGTTTAAAAATATAAAATGTAATAGAATAATTGCATTTGGGTTACCTCAAGCCCTAAGAGTATCGGTTGCAAGGACAGTCATGAATCGTAAGATTCCACAAGTTTTCAGGGAATACATTCATATTGAAGCATCTATGCCATATGAAAAGACAAAAAATATATATATAGTTTTAAATACAATGTATTTAACAATATATGGGTTGATCTAAGAAGAGTGCAAATTGCAATGGTTCACATGTATAGAATCACGTTAGAGAAATGTCATGGGGTTTTCAAGTTTGCCTTGAAGTTAGATGAAGCACATATTCAAAAAGGACAAAAGATGTAAAGAGTCATCATTTGCACCATGAACAAGGTATTGGAATACATCAATGGTGGGGGTCAAGCACTAGTGCATAAGTTCCACTCTAAGATGGAGATTTGGTGGGTTAGTGCAGCTTAGGGATCAATTGAGAATCATCAAACACTGAAATGGTTGTTTACTCATATAGGTATTCCAAACATTATTAAGTCTCAAAGTGAAGGAGAAATGTTGGTCATTGATAGGGTTGGTAATTTTAATGTGGAATGGCACATGAGCACTGTCTTGAAAACTATCAAATGTATGCTTGGAATATGTAATGGGACAAATGCAAAATATCCTTGTATTTATTGCATGGAAAGTGTTGGGTCTAAAGATTGGAGCTACTTGCACCGTGTAAGAAGAGTCCCAACTAGAGACTCTATAGATCTAAGTTTAAAAAAAACAAGGAAGATATAGGGGATCCAATTCTTTCAATTCCTCTTACAAATGTTTATATATGTACTTTGCATGCAAAGATTAGAATTATTGATAAACTTCTCAAGTTGCATCTCGACTATGCATACTCAAATAAGCCTTTGTCTTTATTGGATGAGTGTATTGACGAATGTGAGGCATTACTCTCCAAAATGGGTTTTCATGTAGGTCAAGTTCACTTAAGAAAAAATCCAACACTTTCAGGGAAAACAAGAGATGTCTTGGCTAATGTCTCAATGGGAGGCTCAAAAGCTAGACATTTTTTAGGAAACCACACAGGAAAACATCTGAGCATTACTTGGGAGCATTGGAGAGAGCTGTGTGTGGGATAAGACAAATGTATTTATTTCTAACCACTAAGATCCTTCTGACAACCTTAAACAATGAAGAATACAAGTAAATGGCATAACTCTATCTCAAAAACACCACCCAGCCACCCAAACAAAAGAACACTTTAATCTCAAGCCAAACCTTGATTGAAGCACACGTCAACATCTAGTGGTAAATATCCAACACTCATCAATTTGATATGTCACACTTCACTTTATGATAAATCCATCAGCCCTTTAAGGCACACTAATTGGCTTTCATTCTCTACACACGAGTAAAATCACTCTTCAAGAATGAAGGAACAAGGTGTCTCATTCCGTACTAACAAAAAAATCATGCTTGTAGTCTTTGATAGTGGCCAATTGATAATGATCAAGTTGTAGGATGCTTTCCTATCCATGTCAACAAGCACTCCATAAAACACATCCATATACACAAGATCTCCCTCTTCATAATCATACATATATCTCCTCCAAAACAAAACTAGAATGGTGTTGCAATCTTTGCTCCAACCAATGCCACCATCCAATATGATCGTAGATGTATGCCACAACCACCTCCAATTTGGCCATCACCATAAACATATGCTTGATAGCATCATTGGCTCTATGCAAAAGCAAACACCTGGGCATGGCATCATCCAACCAACTGCATGGGATAGAAAAAGAAAGCTTCTCACAGTCATAATGGATCCAAAAAACAATTCTGATCCTTTGAAAGACACACAGCCTCCTCTAATCTTGCAAGTGGCTCGTCATGACCATTCACTTCCCTAAAATTATGCTGCATCTCCTCCTTTATCTTGCTACAGTCGAGGAAATCACCACACATGCACTGCAATAAGCTTGAGCTAGTACTTCTCTTCCTATTGACCCTATCAAATCGAACAACTTGCTTCATAAGTTGGAAACTATATTTAAGTGAAGTGAAGCAAGTAGAATTTAGCTTACAAGTCTAACACAAGGAATTTATTTTTTCAGAGATTTAGCAAGTGAAGAATTTTAACAACTTGTATTAGCTTGACTAAAGAGCTTTAGTAGCCATGACATTGATTCCATAATGTGGTGGCACTACACGGACTATATTATTGTATGTTGAAAATTAGACATACTAGGGTATTTAGAGGATGATTGAGCATGGGTTCATAGTTAAGGAATTAGGTGTTGCTTAAAAAGAACCATTGAAATCAATATATGCATAAGAAGAAAAAAATAGCTTTAAAAGAATAATACGAGGAAACACATAAAACTTATTGTTTTGAAAAGCTTATTCTTTTTTGACCTTAGAAACATTGGAAAAGCTAAAAGCACAGAGATAGTCGCATGTCATGGAGGATATATGTATATGAAGACTTGTTGAATAATGGAGGGAGCTTATGGGATATATTTGGCCAAAGGATTGATCACTAATCGCACCAACGTAGAATTCAGGGAGGTAGGCAAACATTAGATTCTAGGAGCACTTTTTGCTCTTAATGATGCATGTTGGATGTTCAAAAAGGTTTATCAAAATTTATGGTGCAACAAGACAAAAGAAAAGAGAAGGAATGGCATTGTAGGAGGGCTGACAAAAGATTCTAATACAATCAACGGAAGCTCTTCTCTGAGTGTATGTTCCTTTGGCAAGGCTCATTGAGTCCATCGAATAGCTCATTGAGTCCATTGGAAAAGTTCATATATGCGTATTTGGTCTCATGGCAGATATTCCAATCAAACAAGCGAGATTTAAGGTGGTAGGTTGAGCTATCATGAAAACCTGTGATAGTGACATTTTAATCTATCTATTCTGCTTGGAAGTTTAAAGTAATGGCTAGATTCTTGTTATACCCTTAAAAGATTGGCAGATTTATCAACTAATTTAATCACAGAATCAACATTTCGTATAGATTTTGAACATTACTAGTTAAGAAAACTATTTTTCGTGAGGATTGCATCATTACTAGTCAGCATACAAACACTTTTACAATGTTAGAATGGAACGGGATGGCTACTCTTATTCAAAAATTACTTCTAAGGAGGCATGTAGCCTATCTCCCATTGCACATTGATAGCACTTGTATGCATTGAAGTGGAAAGTTTCAACGCACACCTTATGTGTTGTACCCTAGATCAAAAGTGTATTAATATATTGAGTATACGAATGGGATGGCTACTCTTATTCAAAAATTACTTCTAAGGAGGCATCATTACTAGTTAGCATGCAAAAACTTTCACAATGGTAGAATGGGATGACTATTCTTAATATTCAAAAATAACTTCTAAGGAGGCATGTAGCCTATCTCCCATTGCACATTGATAGCACTTGTGTGCGTTGAAGTGAAAAGTTCCAATGTGCACCCGATGTGCCATAGCCTAGATCAAAAGTGTAGTAGATAAAATAATCCAATAGTTTTTTAAAGTTTCAACATGCACCAGATGTGTCGTAGCCTAGATCAAAAGTTTGAGGGTCAGGGAAGGTCTCCAATAGTTGTTAGTTTAGGGTTTCCTTAATATTAACATGGGTGGATGTATGAGGGGTTGTTGCTATTATTGGTTGAGAGGTGAGAAGTGTGCTTAAAGAACTAATTTAAATTGCAAAACTATTCAATGTTTGCATTTTCCATAGAACAATGACCTCTTAGTTAGGCTAGGCATGCTCTTCAATGCATCCATCAGCATGTTGTTTAAGTCTGTTGCATAACATTCTTTCAAAGATGCATGTGTTCTTCTTCTAGGCACATTCTTCCATGTCGTATATCATTTCTCTAAAAGCATGTCTCAAAATAGGTGCACATGGCTAGAAGATTATGAAGATTAGTCTGTCCAAGTGGGAATAGAGTGAGGATGGGTTCCCCTCAAATAACATGAGTTAGGGCAGAGATGGGCCAAGAGTAGATTGGTCTACAAAGAGAGGTGAAGTAAGAGCCTAGAAAGTATATATCATATCGCCCTACTGTAAAGAGACATACACATTTTTGCAATGGTACAATGGCATGGTTAGTCGTTATTCAAAACTTATTGCTATGCAAATATATATCTCCCATTACACATTGTTAGGGTGCTAGCTAAAAGCGACATTTTAGTCTATTTATTCTGCTTGGAAGTTTAAAGTAATGGCTAGAATCTTGCTATACCCTTAAAAGATTGGCGGATTTATCAAGTAATTTAATCATGAAATCGACATTTCACATAGATTTTGAACATCGAAACTAGTCACTTTGGAAACTTGCTTTTGCTTTTACTGGTTAAGAAAACTATTTTTCGTGAGCATTGCATCATTACTAGTTAGCATGCAAACACTTATACAATGGTAGAATGGAATGGGATGGCTACTCTTATTCAAAAATTACTTCTAAGGAGGCATGTAGCCTATCTCCCATTGTATATTAATAGCACTTGTGTGGGTTGAAGTGGAAAGTTTCGACGCACCCGATGTGTCGTAGCCTGTAGGGATCTATCATCTCGATGCGCATCTCAATAGGACACATTGTTTGTATTAATGACTAGATCAAAAGTGTCATCGCAAGAATATGACCGGGAATTGGCTGCGGCAATCGTTGACTTCACTTCCTAAGTTGGAATTGGCGTTCTGTCCAACAGCAAAAGTCTACCGTGGAAAAGTCCACCTCTGCGAGCGATGAATCATGACTAGGTCGACGAAATGGCGGTACAAAACTGCGGGGCGGTGCAGATCCCAGAATACATCTCTTCTTTCCCCACCTAATCATATCGCCATTAGCTACAATTCCGGCTCATACTACATCCATCGTGAGCTCGAGGCATTGTACCTGCACCATCTATCTAGCTGCAGGTGCTTTGTGCCCGTGCTGCCTGGTAATAATCTGCTAATCTGCTTCTTCCGTAATACTTGCATATATCTCGTCGTACGTCAACGTCCGTGGCAGCTATGCCCAGCACTTCGGTAGTAAGCTCGAGCGCTGCAGGCTGGGCCACCAATACACTGCCATTCTCCAGTCATGGTAATGATCTTCGGCGTCTAACAACCAGGATCAGAGTGAACGCCTCTGTTGATGCAGCTGATCACAGCCGTGAAAATACGATCCGCGGCGGCCATGTCAGCCTGCAAAACGAGCTGGAGGAGCGATACCGGTGCACGGCTGTCACCTCGGATCGATATGGACCAGCTACACCCAGTGATTTTGTGCGGATGATGTGGCCCACGGAGGATGGAGGGAGGTTCAAGGGGAGGCGACTTATAGACGTAGACGATGACAACGACGATGATCATCAATATCAGCTGGAGATGCTGGAGGCGCAGCTGCGCCTGCTGGCGAGTGTGGCGGACGAGCGGGCGGAGACGCACGCCATTCTGGCGCAGCAGAGGGACGGCTGGAACAAGCTCTTCCAGGCCACGCTCACCGCAGCCTCCCTCACGGCCGCCGTTCTCGCTGCCCTGAATGGTGCGGCCTACACGAGCCAGCTCAGCGCCAGCCTCCCTGCGCTTCTTCTCAATGCTGGTAGCGGCCTCATGATGGCGACGATCAACCACTTCCAGCCGTCGCAGCTGGCGGAGGAGCAGCGCTCCGCCACCCGCCTCTTCCGCAAGCTCGCTGGGGACCTCCGCTACGCGCTCCACGTGTCGCCGAGCCTCCGGCAGGAGGGGCGGTCTCTCCTGCGGGAGTCGCAAGCCAGGCTATACGCCCTGGATCGGGCCTTTCCCATGCCCCTCACCCCAGGCGGCCTGGAAAAGTTCCCGGCCCAAGTCCGCCCACCTCTTCTCAGACCTGCATTAAGTACCACTGATCAACGTCGAGCTGCCGCTGCGGAAACTGATCTATTGCAGCAGGGCGACAACGTCAATATTAACGGATGGAGCCCCGCCGTCATCCGTGACCTGACCCAGGCCGCAGCCCTCCTCCGCCGCTCCGACATCACAACCTACACCTCCTGGGCGCAGAACCTCGTGAAGGTCAACAAGTGCCTGGCCATCGCCGCCCCCTCGCTCGCCTTCCTCGCTGCCGCATGCAATGCCATTAGCAGCGTCAGCGCCTTTGCAGGCTATCACTCCATCTTCGGGCTGGTCGCGGCCCTTTGCAGCGTTCTAGCCACGTTCGCCGGTAGCTTCTCGCATGACATGCAACTGGGAATGGTGATGGAGATGTACCGCAACTCCGCAGGCTACTACGCGGAGATAGAGGCGTCCATAGCCCAGGCCCTTAGCACGCCCCTGGAGCACCGAGAGGACGGCCGGCTCTTACGCCAGCGGGTGGCGTACCAGTTGGGTCGCCCTGCTGCACCAGCAGCAGACGACGAACCACTCGTACCCGCGGGATCCAGCAGCGCCGGCACGCTCTTCTAGCTAGGCTTGATTTCGGCCTTGCTAGCCATATACAACGCGAGATTAGCCTTGTCTATACATCTACATTTGTCGTCAAACGTTAGTCACACCGCCACTTGTCGATAGCAAAGAATGAAGCTTTTCCACCGCCTTCTAAAATTAATGCAAATTGAAGAAAGAGAATTTCTAATCTGCAAATTTAACAAACAGGGCTTACTCCAAATGGGTTTGACTCTGGATTGAGTATTGTGTGTGAGTTTAAACCTTGTGTTTCGTTTCCCCAACAACACATCATTTCGCACTTCGAGTTTGCATGGAGATAATGTCTTCTTTCTAAATGAGTCCCACTAGGTACCATGACCTTTTATACTTATGGACATGGGGACTTGCCAAATCGCATCTAGCTTTTTGAGCCATGAGTATTAAAGGCTTGTCGATTCCTTTAGAGGTACCATTACGAGATTTCAAAACTCATTTTGGAGCTTTGTAAAGAATTCTCCTTTTCTCTCTTCTTCTCATCTTTTAGATTTAAAAACATGAAAAATAAGTTTTATATGATGACTTCTATACAAAAGCAATAAAATCAAGGTAATTGCCATTTTCTAGTATCGATTTTTGAGGTGACTGCATTCCTATGAAATCTAAAACTGAAGCAAGTAATTGCCACACTTGGTTCAAAGAAAGTGAGATTAAACGAGGGAGAACAATACACGTTGACACCCCTCTATCCATAAGGTATAGTCTCAACTCTACTCCACCTAAAATGACACTGGTTGGGATCTAGGATTACACACTAGGAAAGTCAGCATTCGGCCCTTCCTGGCTTGTCCTAATCTAATGTTTTTTATTCATCAAATCTTGAAAAGTAGTAGAAGCATTGGATAATTCGAAAGGTGTCACTCATAAATGGTAGAGACCCCTCTCTATGTGGAAAGCTATCTTATATTCATCCCCCCCCCATTTAAATTTGGTGATAACCTGAATGGAGATCAATCTTGGTAAGCACTTTAGCATCTTTGAGTTCATCCAAGAGATCATTGATGTGAGGGATGGTGTATCTGTTCTTTATTGTGCACTTATTGAGATCCCTATAGTGAATGTACATAAAAAAGGATTTATTCTTCTTCTTGACTATAGAAGTATTGGTGAAGCAAATGGAGACTAACTTGGCTAAATGAAACCCTTATCCAAGAGCTCTTTTACCTGCCTTTCCACCTCTTCTCTTTCATACTTAGACAACCTATAAGGTGGTTTATTGGTAGGCTTAGTTTCAAGAGTCAAGTCAATTAGATGATCTAATTCACACTTTGGTGGCAAAGAAGGAGATTAAAAAATATCTCTATATTCTTTCAGCAACTTACAAAGACAAGGATCCATTTCTTTGCAAGAGCTAAAAGACTATTCTTCATTCACTTTTGACAATAGAAGTGCAAATATACATGACTTAGCATTAATCTCCTTCTGAATCTTTTTGAGGTTGATTAGCTGTATGCTTTTCTTTTCAATACCATGCAATATTGCTTGTCATTCTTCCCACACGAATTCCATCTATTTCTTTTCTAGGTCCATTGAAATTTTTCCAAGGTGTCTAAGCTAGTCACATCCAAGCACTATATCAATAGGACCCATATCCAAAGCAATGAGATTAATGTGAGTGGTACATGATGACGATAGAACAACAAGAATATGTGAATAAACTCGATGGTTAATCTCATGAGCCCCATTAGCTACTTGAACACGCAAAGAAGACTCCATCTCAAGAAGAAACCATTTCAGCCCTTCAAGGGATTCAAAGTTCACAAAGCTAGGAGTGGTCCCTATATCTATGAGAATATGAGAAACTCTTTTATTAATAAATCCCTTGAGTCAAAGTGTATTGTCTCCCTTAGATCTAGTCCATGTGTCATGAGAGATGAAGCACAATCTTGGAGAAGAGCAATCATCCAAAGACCATCTATATAGTAACCACCTCGGTCAAATGGAAATCCATTCATAGGATCATAATACTCATCATGGGTGCCCTCTTCATCTCCATCCGTTTCTTCACAAATTACCCCATCCTCATTTTGCATTATATTAACATGTGGCTTATCTTCTGGATCATCTTCAATGATCATACTCACTCTTGCATTCTTTGCTTTACACTTTGATTTATGATCAATTGTCCCCTTATTCTCACATTTAAAACACAATCCTTTAGCAAACATGTCCTTCAACCTATCATTTGTAACATGTTTCCCTCGAGCATTGTTAGCTAAAGCTTTAGCACTGAAATGAATCCTCTTTTGCTCAACTTTCCCATCAACAATAGGTCTAAAGTTTTGGCCATGTTTTGATGCCTATGCTATAGGAAATTTGGGTATCCTACTATAGGTATTTAATGGCCTTCCATTAGTCCTAATTCCATCTTTTGGCTCTTCAAATGATTGTATATCTCTTGTAGGCTTATTGGACTAATTTATACCCCCGTCTTGGATTGTAAACTTCTATATCTCTAGTTGTACCTTTCTACTTATTGAATGGCAACATGTATGAAAGTGGGCTACATAGCTCCAACTTCAAAAGATAGGGTGGCTCTAGAGATGTATTTATTAAGCTTTGATCCATCTAAAATTCCATCTACATACATTGAGAATTTGAGAAATTGGTTGGAGTACTCTCTAATGGCAAATTGTCTTCTTTCTTGTAAAGAGTACCAACGCCTCTCCAATTTCTCATTTTCCAATGATGAGATGAAAACTTCCAAGTAAAAAATGATTTCCTATTTTTGCCATATAGCACCACCTCGTGGATATAAAGTAAAGTATATCCCTAGCTTGTCAAACAACTCCTCAAGTTCAGTTGGTGATGGGTTATCACATTTGAAGTTAGGGATATTAATCTCCTCCTTGTACTCCTTGTCATAATGGTGTGGTTGTCCATGTATGACTGTTTGTGCATTATGATACATCCATGTATGAGATGTTCTATTCATGTCTTGCTCCAAGACCCATGAGCATTAGGTGGTTGTCCCATTGGATTTTCCATTCCAAAAAAACTTGATGTTGCCCAAAAATGAGTAGGTGGCATAGGTATTTGACCAAAATAATTAAAGGTGTTTCCTTGAGCTTGAGGTTGACCATAAGAACGTTTTTATTATAAGGCTTTTAGCCTTATACATTAAGATTTTACACTTCTTGCTTTTCACTTGGGCGCACTTGGTCTTGGTTATCCATATGGACAGCCATAAATGTCTTTGCTCACACTGTATCCATCTCAACCATATCCATTAAGTCATGTTCACACTGTAATGTAGGCATAATACTCTCGGTCACGGTCTTTTGTACACTATCTTCAATCCTTTAAGTCATGGCCATCATGAAATCTTGGCAAGGGATCTTTCTTCTTGGTTTGTCGCGCAGTGATACGACAACATCTAGGTTATTGACGCTCTGTTTTGGGATCCATTCAAGTGCAACACACTTCGATACCAATGTCCTTCGCCACCTTTGCCCAGATATTAGAGACATAGAGGTTCAATGCCCTCTAATTGTATATATCATCATTAAGACTGCACAAAATTTTTTATTAAACCTTAAGAGCTGATTATGTTCAATTTTATGAGAAAAGTAGTGTTTTATGTATGTTACATAAGGATATCTTTTATGAGAAAAGTAAACTTACAGCAGGGGATTTATACATTATGTGGTAAAACATCACAAAAGGGTCAAGAAAATTTCCACAAAATAGGCTACATAGGGATATATAAAACATGCCATGAACACATGTGGTATATAGGATTTATACATAGTGACCCCCCCCCCCCCCCCCAAGGATGGCAAACTGTATCACATATGGAAAAGTATGATGATTTGGGATGAGGAAGGGGAAGTACATATGGTGAAGAAAAAGTAGTCGATTGAAGAGTGCTCTCCGAGGCCAGTTATATGTTCTTGGGACTTGCATCTTTCTAGGATGGCGATTGATTGCATGGTATCCAGTGGTGATGTTTATGGTGGATGATGGCATGTGTAAGCATGTAATTGTTGACGTCCACTAGAGATATTTTATTCTCTTCTCTTAATATTAGAGCCTCTTTCAATTAGGAAAGAAAAAAACTTTATGGCTCAAAAAGCTTTAGTCACAACAGCTACTTAAAAAATCCGAAAAAGTGAATGTATCTATTGCCATTTCTTTGAATAAAGTCTAAACAAAGTATATTAAAAACTCTATCTATTATGATTGACATATAAAATTTAAAAAAAGAGGCGCATCAAGACTATCTATCGTTCTTGAGTTGAGATTAGGCACATTTGGAAATTAAGCTATACTATGACTATGAGATAAAGTTAATGAAGATATTATTTGTATCCATCACAAGTGTGTTAATTGGTATGCAACTTGACAAATGACTGCATATGTGTTAAGAAATGATGCTAATGTGATATGGTTGTGCTAGAAGTCAAAAGTTGAAGTTGATGCCTCAAAGTGACACAAGAGAAGCCACATTGATCTTAGGCTTATATATCCCACAACTTGTGCTATTAAATGTTGAGGTTACATAAATAGCGTTTTGTTTTAAACGATACATCTAGCCTTTTGAGTTGGCCATTTCATTAGACCCCATACATTCTTTTTTTAACCTTAGAAAGAGATATTAATTTTATGAAATGACATTATTAGTTGCACAAAATTAGTACTATCACATGAGATATGTCAATAACAAAAAATGCATGTTAGTTATATATACATATAGCAATATTTTAAGAAGATTCTTTGGAATTTCCAAAGGAATATATATACTTAAACAACACATGCATGATTGGTACTTTATTGATTCCAAAATTTTATGGGCTTCACAAAATAGCACTTAATCTTGATGAGACAATTGACCAAATCAATTATGAGGGATAGAATATTTGAATGTGCTCCTTAATAAGTAATAAAAACATTTTGAGCATAAATCTTCCTAAGAGAGACTCAATTTGACCTAGAGGTACTACAATGTTAGTCACCACCTTGTTAAACATCTTCCATTACATGTGAGCTAGATTAGCCCCATTGTGGGAGTACCTCAACTATGCACTAGGTCTTCCTTCCATCCAATGTGATGTCCAAACTCTTCAAGTGCTCATATGCCTTTTGGAGCATGCTCATTATATGCTCTCTCTTTGTTGTTATGATCCTTGTTTCTCACTCATCGTCAGTCTTCGGCCTCAACCATATTATCTCCTTAATGGATAGAGGTATTATGTGACACTTTAATACATTGACAACAAGATACCTATTGATTATGAGCAATTGTATCCACAATGCAATAAGGGACAAGTTAGCGCAATGAGTGAGAGAGAGAGAGAGAGAGAGAGAGAGAGTAAGTTACCATAATGAGAAATAATTTAGCACAACTACAAACTCCAACCCTTTAACAAATCACAAATGAGGAACTACAACTCTTTAACAATGAGAGAGAGAAAATAAGCTAGCACAATTAGGTTAACACAATAAATGATAAGATAACACCATGAGATATAAATTCTTAGCGATGAAAATTATAAAATGTGACTCTTTAACACATTGAATTCCATAAAGTAAAGAGTTTTACAAAAAATTAGAACTTTGTGCAAGGTATCCATGGACTCATGAGTCATAGAGACTCGAAAATTTGATAAATTTTTTTACAAAATACAAAGAGAGAGTGCACATGCTAGGCTATTCAAAGAGGGTGACCCAAGATAGGGCCAATCTCTACAAGCAATCTTTCCATCTTTGCAACATCAATGTAGCACTTCGCCCTCATGAAGTCCTCAAAATTTGCAAGGACACTCATAAGGCCCTATCATTTATCAATATACAATCTCTTGCCTTCCATTCTACCATGTGCATAATCTCTTTGTTTGGTGCATCTTTTGGCTCCCTATGTAACCATATATGTTAGCTTAAGTGCCAAAACTCAACAAGGCAAACAATGAGCCAATTGATTGTGTTTTTGTAGGATATTGTTTCAAGCCACAATCTACAAAGGATCAAAAAGAGAAATTACAAGATAGGAGTACAACAACTAGAGACCCAAAGAGACTCTATGTATTTAATGAAATGCTTTTGCAAGAAATAATATTATGTCCAAGACAAAGCTTAATCCAATGATGACGAATCAAGGACCATCAAACTCAATAAACCCACTCAAGATCTCAAAGTAAACTATAAATCCATAATTTAGTAGTACATAGAAGTCTCAAACTCTTTTTCACAAAGGCATTCCTCAATCTCCTCCTCTAATGGAGGTTTTTTTACTAGATCTTAGAAAATCATGCATAGACATAACAAAAATCAAGGTGTACAAAATCCACATTGTAATCCATGGCTTCTTGCAAGAGCAACCTATATTAGATGTAAGCCTTGATGATGATTACCAATGCTCTCCATTGTTATAACAGACATACCTTCAACTAAATATAAGGGTGATAAGCATGCATTTACTACACGGTGTCTCAAAGATACTCAAGGAGAGTTTAATGCACAAGATTGGATGGTAGGATCCATTGTTTGCCATTGATATAGATGATGGGCTTGACGTGGGATTCCTTATCCGCCATCCAATCATTCTCTTCGAGCAATTCCAATTGTAGCCATCTTATATGTCACTACCAACTAGACTCATATGGCCAACACCACATTTTGTTTGATAATCTCTCTATGGCCAACTATCTAATGCTTCAAAGGCTTGTTTTTTTCCCTATGATAGCCTTCCAACCAATGTTTGGCCACCTTGACTAAGACCACCACCAACCAGATGTAAACTAGCCTTCTCTTCTAGAAGAACTATCACACAAAGGCTCTAGGTCTTCATGACAACTAGCTGCCTACTACTGACACCTGCCTCAATACTACAATAGTTGTTTTCTCCACAGACAACACTAAACAAAAACTATCACTAGATATGCCAAAACCACAGTTCATGAGTCGCTACAAGCTAGTCTCTTCTACACAAGCCACATCTATCAAAATTCTAAATTTGTAGTCTTCGATGGCTAGCATCATCAATAGAACACCAAATAAAAAGATAACTCTCTTTTTATGACAAGTATGTTGGCTAGCTCAAAATATATACTTGTATCCACTTCAACAGAGGAAAACATCAGGGAGTGAGCTATTGCCTTGAACTTCTTCCTGACATCAACAATCACACACTGGCACACACCAACCTCCAGCATCGACATCACCACACATCGGATACTAAAAAATCAATTATCATCCTGGAAAGATGCAAGTCCTAAGAACATGTGGCTAGCCTTGGAGAACACTCTTCAATCGACCACTTTTTCTTCACCATAAGCACTTCTCCTTCCTCATCCCAAATTAGTATACTTTTCCATACATGATGTACACTTCTCCTTCCTCATCCCAAATTAGTATACTTTTCTATACATGATGTATGCCATCCTCCTAGAATAGAATGCTTTTCCTCCCATATATTTGACATGGATTGCAACTTAAACCCTCAATTACGTGCTCTTCCAACTTGAAAGTCTCTCTTTGGTTTACAAGCATGTTGTCCATCTCATGACTATCAATGAATAGCCCTAGGAATGGTCACTACTTCTTGTGCAGATCAAGTTCACCCCCTTCTCATCCAAAGATACCCAAGATGATAGTGGTCTCCAACAACCCCCCTAATCATTCTTAATGATTAGCAAGTTATCCTATTTTCCACTTACTCAATTCACATGGGAACTGGTTCAACCCATTTATCCAAAAGACTAGCTCTTATTGTCAATGGCACAAGTGCTTGGAATAGTTCATGTTCATACTCATAGCTTCAACTTCCAACTAGATAGTGTATTGGCCTCTTGAGCAACTACTCGAGGAAATCTCTTAGCACCATCTCATTATTTTCCCAACACACGTAAAGCAAAACACAATGAAATATTTACACACTATCTCTTGCATCAACCCAAAACACATTGGAAACAACATTGACTTTAGCATTTCTTAAATCCTATCTTGCTACCATCCTCTAAGGTTTTTCACAAGTGGATGCGTAGTGTCACAACATCCACCCCCTCTAAACCTGCACATCCCCTGAATGTGCCACATTATGTAGCCCACTAGGATTAATGTAATGAAAGAAGGTGAGAGAAGAGAGAAGAGCTGAGGAGAGAGAAAGAGAGCAAGAAGAAGGGGGAAGACTAGAAGAGGAGAGAGAAAGAGAGAAGGGAGAAGAAAGCCATGGAAGTTGGAGATGAAGGTGAAGAGTATGACCTTGATAATAACTAGTTGCCCTAATTTGGGGCACTTACACCTTATATACCTCGGTCAGTGTGACTGGGTGTCTAAACCCTAGTCGGTGTGTATCCCACTTGTTACAATCTATCCCCACTCTAAAGGTTTTTACCCTCAAAAACAAGGAGAAATAGAGGGTTGATGGGTCGGCTAAGGGAGGGTTGCAAAGTACTACTTTGAGCCCTTTGACAATGAAAATTTGGTGGGTAGAGACTAGGGACAACATGCAATCCAGGACTGACCTACTGAAGTAAGCAACTCATAACTTTTGATAGGCTGCTCCAAACAGGGCGTACCACATGTCGAAACGGAGCTTATGACAAGTACTTTGAGCCTATGTAGGATTCACATGACTAAGATTTGATTAAGTATAAAATTGTACTATAAGGCCAAAAGGGAAAACTCCAATGCTAGAGTGTGTGGAGTTATTATATGCAAACTTAGCCAAGTGAAGCCACGTATCCCAACTGTGTTGTACATCATGGCAAAAGTGCCTCAAATATGTCTCAAGCCATTTGTTCACTCTCTCAGTCTGGCCATCGGTCTGAGGGTGGTATGCAGTGGACGGAGTAAGCTTAGTCTCCATGGAGGTGAAAATTCTCTGCCAAAAGTTACTCATAAACTTTGCATCCCGATCATGTACTATGACTTGTGGCAAGCCATGCAACTTGAAGACATTTTCCATAAACTAAGTGGCCACCTGAGAGGCAATGTCTTGGATCTTAGTAGGGATAAAGTGGGCAGCTTTGGTGAGACTAACAACGACCACATAGATATTGTTCCACCCTTTCTTAGTTGTAGGAAGGCCAATGATAAAGTCCATTGTGATGTGAGTCCATTTCCCTTCAGGGATATGGAAAGGCTACAAGAGGCCAGCGGGCCTGAGTGTACTATCTTTGTTCTGTTGGCATGGAACACATTTGGTCACAAAGTCCTTGACATCCCTCCATAGGCCTTTCCAATGAAAGCTCTTGGTAATCCTGTCATATGTTTTGAAAACACCCAAGTGACCAGTAGTGGGGCAGGAACGCATCTCTTCTATTATCTTTTGCGTGAATAGGAAACTATGGGGGATGACAATCTTGGCATGGGACCAAATAAGGCCATGCTTGAGTTGATATTGGGAGTTTTCAACCATGACCCCATGCTGTAATTTCTCAAATGTGTGGCTGAAGTGATCATCTAACAAGTAAGCCTCTTGAAGCTCTTCAACCCAATCATTGTGCAATTCTAAGATAGAGGACACTCTGCATGCCCACATTCAAGAGAGTGAATCAGCCACAATATTATCATTACCTCGAGTGTGTGAAATATCAAAGTCATAGTTCTATAAGGTTGCCACCCATCGCCTTTGCTTAGGAGTCAAAGGAGACTGAGTCAAGAAGTACTGGATGACTCGGTGGTCACTTTTTACTTGGAAGCGGCTACCATACAAATAGTGGTGTCATTTCTTGATGGCATGGAGAATGACCAATATATCTTGGTCATATACATTCATTTGCATCTCCTTCTCATCAAGCTTGCGGCTCTCAAATGCAATCACACCATGCTCTTGCAACAACACTGCACCAATACCCTGGCCACTAGCATCACAATGAATGGTAAACAGCTTAGAGAAGTTAGAGCAAACAAGGATGGGGGTTGAAGTAAGCGCGTCCTTTAACTATTTGAAGCTATGATCCGCAGTGGTATCCCAAAAGAATAACTCCTTTTTCAAGCGATCAGTCAAAGGTGCTGCAAATGTGGGATAGTGCTTAATGAAGCGTCTATAGAATGAAGAGAGACCAAGGAAGCCACACAAAGAAGTGGTGGTGGAAAGAGTGGACCAATCTCTAACACATTGCACCTTCTTCGGGTCAATCTGTATGCCATTTTTTCTCACAATGTGTCCCAAGTACTCCACATATGTCTGCATGAATATGCATTTTCTCTCCTTGGCAAAGAGTCAATGCTCTCTCAATATGTCAAATACCCTCCGAACGTGTGTCAAGTGCTCCATAGATGACTTGCTATAAATGAGGATGTCATCAAAGAAAACAAGCACAAACTTGAATAGAAAGGGCTACATGATTTTGTTCATGAGGCTTTGAAAGATGGCGGGGGCGTTGGTACATCTTGCTAATCTTTAGTTTTTTTCTCACATGCATTGTGTCAACCATTGATTTTTCCATATCAACCCTACAATCTTTGAGTGATGCCCTAATATCATCAATCACTAAGCCACTAGCCACCTTTTAGCTTATGCTTCCTCATAACCTACTTGGAGCAAATCCCTATAAATTGCCAATTTTTTTGAATCCCCATCAAACAATTCGTCAACATTGTTGGTTGGATGCACTTGATCCTTTTCATTGGATTTACCATCCCTAACAAGAAATTTCTCTTGGGAACCCTGATAATGAGTTTTCACAAAGATAGTCCATGGTCAAATTGGGATGAAAAGACCTCATATACTCACACAATCTTGCTAGCAAACATCTGGCCCTACTGGCCCTAGATTTTTGTAATAACTTTTGGGAGTTGGACACATGGATTTCTACCATTAATCTATCCAAGAGCAATCCATCTCAATTTAGTGTACCAACATTCTCTCAATACCAAATGATATTATATTGTCTTATGCCAAGCTATCCATCTTAATAAAGAGCATGAAATGCTCCATAAACCATCAAAGACACAACTTTTGGCATGCATCCAATTATTTCAACATGTACACATCACAAGGGCCACACGGATCCCCAAATGCTACATGCATCTGCTCAGCCAAGCATTTCTAGCCAATCAGATTTCCATTAATAGGCAATGCAAAAACTTGAGCCATGATTTCGACAGTCAACTCAACTTTGCCTACAATTTTTCCATCACTCTACTTCAACATGTCAAGTTGAATAGATGCATGCACATTGGAAGCCCATTAATCCATGGGTAATGTCGCATAATCATGAGACAAATTTTCCACAACCATTCTTGGTTTACCAATGCATGCACATCCAAAAACAACTAAGCACTAATAAAAGGGGTTACCATACTTGTTGTAGTTAGCATAACGTTGGTGTTTTTTGGGTGTTGCCTCTTCTTTGGAGTGCTGAGACGGTTGGATCCTTGGTCGAGAGATCAACAACTTTCTCCTCCTCTACATAGCTCTGCTTTGTTTCACTAGTGCAGGATTCTTAGTCGAATACCTTTTTATGTGAGTCACGATGTGAAATGCAGTCAAACTCACTTGCAATGATGATGGGGATTTTGATGCCAATGGAAGTGATAGTCCAAGCCTTGTGTGTGAGAAGTCCTATCTTCATTATAAAAATGTGACCCTTCACACAACTCAATATTCCCTCGAAAATAATTCAAAAATATTTTGCTAGTTTGGTATTATAAATTCATAGAAGAATAATATAGTTGCACCATTTGTTTTAAACTAAACTTGTTCACGATAGGCTTCAAGACATTGCCCTTTAGAACTTCAATCAAAAAGGTTCCCTAACCTAAGTCCTTAAAAGGACAAGCACATCTTAATTTCAATTTACTTGGAAATTTTCCCAATCGAGAATTATACATAACCACCCAGTCATTCAAAAATCTTCCTCTTTACATGCTTGTTAACCCAATCATGTCTTTTTGACTATTTTATTTCTAAAATGTAGGCTATTAAGACCTTGTTTTCTTCAAGTTTCATGAGCTATTCAAGCTTGTGCTAGACATATTTTTCAGGATCCATTTTATACTCCACTACACTCCTTAGGTTGTGTACAACATACTCCATAGGCACAACAACTTTCAATCCATATACTAACTTGAATGGTGACAATCCCATGGTAACCTTGAAAGTTGTCTTGAATGACCACAATGTAGAATCAAGTTTTTTATCCCAATCTTTCCTATGCTCTTCCACAATCTTCTTCAAAATCTTGAGTAGGATCTTAGCTTGACCATTAGCTTGGGCTGGTATGGAGTCGACTTCTTATGTAGGATCATATGCTTAGTATTTAATTTTTGAATAAGCTTATTCAAGAAATGCTTCCCCCTATCACTAACTAACTCTATTGGACACCCAAATCTATTCATAATATGAAATTGGCCACACTAGATGCTATGCTATCTCTCAAAAATGTGCCTCCACCCATTTTGAACAATAATCTGTACAAAATTAGAATATATCTATTCCTTGTTTTTTAAGCTACAAGTTCTATTGGTCGAATGAAATCTATCACCCATTTTTAAAGTGGTTCTAGTGGCAAGATAGGGTGATCTTGCATTCTATCCTTGTCCAATGGTTGACTCTCCTTCAAACACTATAGGCATTCCTTGGCATATTAGTGGGTATCCTTTAGGACAATTGGCCACCATAATTGAGCCCATAGTATCTTCCTTTCCATAATTTCTCCTAAAAAGTGTCTACTTGATAAGCTAGTATGGGCTTCATGAAGTACAATAGGCTACTCATACTTATGAAAACACCTCCTAAGGATGTTATAGACTTCTCTTTGATACAAAGTATTCAAAATCACCTAATAAGTCATGCTCTTCAAAGCTAATATCCTCCTTTGATTAGTAGTGAAATGTGCATGCATCACTCCTTTAACTAGAAAATGAAGCAACTAATCATAATAACTGTTGGGGGTAAAGGTGCCTCTGCCTAGCCGCCCATGTATTACTATACTGACAGTCACCGCCACTGCACACTGCAGGTGACGGGCGCCCGTCACCGTCACTTTATTCTTTATTCTTTTAGTGACAGTTTGAATAAAGGAAGGCCCGGTCACACATTATGACTATTGGAGCTCCCATTTCTAGTCCCTCCCTTTCTTGATCTTGCTCTCCCGCCATAGCTCTCGAGTCCAACCTTCGATCCGTCGCTCCCTTTCAACTGGTATCAGATCTCAGCTTCCAGACTCTTGAACTTGGTTCATGGCATTCTCAACATCCCATCGACTCCCTACTTGCATTGGGTCTCCTTCCCGGCAAACATATTCGACTGCTTCAAGCTCCCGTCACTCCCCGACTTCCCAAGCACCTTCCTGGCATTGTTGAGCACCTTCAGGGCATTACATCAGAGGTATTTGATCATTTTCTTTAGGGTTTACTTTAGTTCTCATGTCTCACAGGCGATAAAAAAGTTGTGGGCGGCCATAGATCACACCTCTTGGAGCTTCCTTCACCTGGATCTTGCTTCCAGCCTATCAAGGCTTGCTGAGGCTTGGTGTAGGCCTTCTTTGGCCCTCATTTGTGCCCCCTTTGGGCCCCATTGTTGACACATGGGACAGCAGACCCCCCAGCCAATTCACGTTTTTTTTTTGTGCTTGTTTCAAAATCTGGCCCAAAAATCACTCTTTTTGTCATATCTCGGGCATTCGGAACCCGATTCAGGCAATGTAAGAGTCTAAGTTGGGGTTTTGGCATGCTCCGGACACGATGGTGATGTTAGATTTGCCAAATTCTGATGACATAATCTTTTGCAACAGATTTCAGATCTGAGACAGCATGTATTTGTATGCCTATGCTTGTTTGGGCATGACTACATAATCGGTTTGATGCCTATTGCATCCCGATTCATTGGAGGATTAAAGCTACATGTAATATTATGATTTTGGCTTGATTTTGGGGCTGGAAATACACAATTTATAACAGTAAACTCATGCTGAATACTCTTGGGCTGAAGCTATCTTTCATGCTTTGATATATGCCTATTGGTTCTGGATGTATGTCTTGGGTTATGCTATGATGTATTGATCATCGAGGGACGACTTTGAGCTTGTCATTTAATCCGGATGCTTTTGGAAGCTTGAGCTTATTTCAGCCCGCACTTATTGATATTGGTATATGCTTTGGCAGTGATGCTTCTTCTTGGGTTTATGCATACCCGTTGCCTACGGCTTGATGCTCATGTCACGGTTGATTACCCTATGCATACGTTGAGCTTGAGTGCTCATTGAAGCTCCACCTTGGATGCATTTTGGATTATCTGGAGTAGTCTTAGATGTTACTTGGCTTGTCAGAGTTTGGATTGGGATGTATTTGATGTCTTACATGCTTACGAATGCTACATACGAATGCTTTATCCCCTACATGTTTGAGATATACTATTGATGTATTGTCTTGGACTTATGTCATTGGCACTATGTCTTGCCTTGGCTTGAACTCTTGATCTCGTACATACGACTTTTGTACCAGTAGGAGCATTCTTGAATGCTTATCAGACATTTAGCAGGCGATACTTTTATGCATTGAGCCGTTACATGCCATTGAGCAATTACAGACACTTGAGACTTTAGGACTTCTTACCTTTTGGGATGATACATCATATGTCTTGGTTCACTGTATACTTATGAGCTAAGTCTCAGTTTTGGATCCGTATCTTTGTGAACTGACACCTACTTGTGTCAAGTTTTGGTTGTGGCAGTAACACTTTGCCCCGTTGACTGGGGGTGTGTCTACTCAGTGGCAGATATTTTTATGATATACTTGGGTGTTGGATTCATGCTTATCGACCGTCATATGCGTCTTGGCAGTATCTGATTACCTTGGGATCCGATTTTGGCACTTTTAGCTGTCTTTTACTGAAATCTGAAATTTATTACAACAAGCATATATGTATGGACTCACATGGATTTTTCATGCTGAAACACTCTAAAATGATGTACTTTCACTAGTACTTGGTGGGCAGCAGCTTTGGTTCCACTTTCTTTGTCATTTTTCCTCGATTTTGGTGATTTTTTGGTCATTTTCTGTAGTAAACAACAAGCAGTTTTGAACTGTCTACAGTCTTCCAGCCTGCGTTATGGCGAGTTCATCCACTGATCATGCTATTTTCAACATCACTAAGCTTGATGGTATGAAGTAATCTTATTGGAAGAGCCAGATTTGGTAGGTGTTGGTGCAGAAATCGCAGATGAAACCTTTGAGGTTAAGTGGCATCCACCTGCAACTATGCCAGATGAGGAATGGCTTGAGCTTGATGAGTTATGCAAGTCCACCATTGTATTGTCTCTCACAGAACAGGTTCACTACAATGTATTTGATGAAGAACAGAGTGCATGGCAATTGTGGGATAAAATCAAGAATCTCTATGACAAGAAAAGTCCAGCGAGTCAAATGTATTGGCTGAAGCAGCTTATGGATCTACGCATGAAGGAAAATGTGACATGAAAAGTCTAGCAAGTCAAATGTTATGGATCTGTGCATAAAGGAGAATGTGACTATGTCTACTCACTTGAGCCAGTTCCATGCTATACTCAAGAACTTGACTTTGTAGGACCACTTTTGCAGAGGATGTCACTCTTCTTTTCTTGCTCGGTACTCTTAATGAGTCATGGGATGTATTCCGCACTGCATTATATGCCTCTACTACTACCTTGAAATTATCTGATGTTGAGAGTGCTCTTCTGCAAGAAGAGGTTAACTGTGGATGCCTCTCGTGTGTCGCATGCTATGACAGTTAGAGGCAGGAATGATGGATATGGAAAGCATAGCAGTGGCAGTGGCCGTGGATGGGATTCTCAAAAATCTCGGTCCAAGTCTCATGGGAAGTCACGTAGCAAATCCTATGGTAGGAATGCAGATGTTACTTGTCACCATTGTGGGAAAAAGGGCCATATTAGGCCACAATGCCATGATTTGCGCAATGAAAGGCGCAAAGATAAGGGGAAAGACAAAGTGCAGGATAAGTCTTCTAATCATAGCATAGTACCTGGAAAGTCCAGTCATAAAATTGAAGAGATCAATGTTATGCAGCCTAAGGATGTTGATGATGATTATATCCTTGCAGCTTCTTCTAGTGCTTCGCAAATGACAAAGATACACTCTATGTATGCACAGTGTTGGCTCTTTGACTCAGGTGTGTCCTTTCATGTGATACCTTACCAAGAGTGGTTTCATTCATTCAGTACTGTTTCGGGTTCTATGCGCTTGGGTGATGACAACTCTCTTGATATTGTGGGCATTAGTGATGTTAGGCTGTAGTTTTCTTCTGGCAGTAGTTTTGTTATGCAGGATGTACGTCATGTACCTGCTTTGACACGCAGTCTCATGTCAGCTGGACAGCTTGATGATACAGCTTATCATGTATCTTTTGGAGATTCTGCATGGAAGATCACTCGTGGCAGACTTGTGATTGCGAGAGGTGCCAAGGCTGGCAGTCTCTACCCCTTGATTGTATCAGCTTCTTCCCTTGATCATGTTTTGTCTGTGGATTCTATCCCACATGTATATCTTTGGCATGCCCGTTTGGGCCATATGTCTTTGAAGGAAATGAAAATGCTTTTTGGTTTGTACTACTTACTGCCCCTTGATTATGCATGTTTTGATTCATGTGAGCATTGTCTTTCTGGCAGGAAAACTAGGTCTACACATAAGAAGTCTGGTAGGCCACGCATGAGTGAGCCCTTGGCATTGGTACATTCGGATGTCTGTGGGCCCATGCCTTGTCAGTCTATGGGTGGTGCAAAGTATTTTGTTACATTCATAGATGATTTTTCACGGAAAGTTTAGGCTTATCCCATTAAGCTGAAATCTAATGTCTTGGCTGTGTTTCAGAGATGGCTTACATTGGTTGAGAACCAGTCTGGATATAGGCTAAAATGCCTAAGGACAGATAATGGGGGTGAGTATGTCTCACGTGATTTTGAGCAGTTATGTAATAAGAGGGGTATGAAGCGTCAGTTGACCGCCCCCTACACCCCCCCAAAATGGTTTGGCTGAGCGGATGAATAGAACCATCCAGGAGCGTGTACGCAGTATGCTTAGCCATGCAGGCCTACCACAGAGCTTTTGGGCTGACGCGCTTAGTACAGCTGTGCATGTCATAAATAGATCACCCTCTAGTGGTTTGGATTTCCAGGTTGCAGAGGAGGTATGGACTGGAAAACCTCCCTCTTATGCGCATCTCCGTGTCTTTGGATGTGAGGCATTTTGCCATGTGCCCAGGGACAAGAGAAGTAAGTTGGATCCCAAGAGTGTCAAATGCATTTTCCTTGGTTATAGGGATGCAGGCGAGATGGGGTATCGTCTATGGGATCCACAGGCGCAGAAAGTCATCCACAGTCATGATGTAGTCTTCCATGAAGACAAAATGCATAGACAACCTGAGAGAGTTGTTGATGTGACAAATGCGAGATCTAGAGCATGGCAAAATCGGAAGCTATGGAGGATGAAATGAGAAGTGTAGACTCATGATGGAGAAGACAAAGACACTGTTTGTTACACAAGTGAATTAGGTTCCAAGATTGAGACTTGGACTCATAAACACAATCTTGTGTATGTGGACAATGACATTGACACTTCACTAAAAAGAAAAGAGTACTATCATTTCATTAAGAAAGAAACTGCAGTAGGAAACTGCAGTAGGCACCATTGTGCATATGGGATAAGTTAGCCTGCATGTCCTTGACCCTAAAGCTCCATACAAAGAGGCTGTTTAGTGAGTGTGATTGCTGATTCTCAACACCCCTCCTCAATCACAACTAGAAAGGCACAAAGTGTGTAGAGGCTGTAATGAGAACCACCTGCAAAGTGTGGACATACCACAAACATGGAAAAACACCAGAGGCTATCGCAGAAAAGGCTAAGTGTGGGTACCATAAACATGGTGGACATCCAGAGGCTGTAACAGGGGCCTCACAAAGTGTACAGGGACTGTAATGCCAAGTTACATAAGGAGTTTACAGAGCTTATGGCAGGAAGCATTAGGGCAAGGAAAATACAAGGCTATTAAAACAGTCTATCAGAATTATGAGAGTACAAGGACTGATGAGTCTTGTCCTTCTGATCCTGGTGGTCTTCATCTTCATCTTCTTCTTCCTTTGCTCCATTTTCTTCTTCTTCTTTGATTGCGACTAGATAGGCCTTTTGGGATCTCTTTCTTGCGTGGCAGAACTTCTCGATGTGTCTGGTCCTTTTGCAGAAGTCACAGAAGAGCTGATCCTTCTTACCTTTGTACATGTTGCCAACATATAATGCATGCTCATCTCTAGAGGTACTTGGTTCTTCCTTAGTTTTTAGCTTCTTTTCTTCTTCTAACAATGATGCCTGGATATCAACAAGTTCAGGATTTGGCATGTTGATTAAATTTGTTGATACATTATTATATTCAAGAGGCAAGCTCTTAAGTAGAACACTGATGCAAACATCTTCATCCATTTTAATGTTGATTCCTGCAAGTTGGGTTAGGAGTCCTTCCATGTAATTAAGATGTGTGGCAAGTGATGTGCTGGACTTCATTTCAAGCCTGAAGAACTCAATCAGGAGACCATACTTTGATGATTTAGATTGTGCACCGAACAGGGTGTCAAGTCTTTTCCATGTATCCTGTGAGGTCTCACAGTTATCCACATGATGGATATAACTGTCGTCTAGCTCTAGTTTGATAATGGCCTGGGCTCTGTCATCATTCTTTTGCCAAGTAGTTGCAAGGTCCGCATCCCGAGGTTTCTTCTCTTTGCCATTTGTGATGGCCCAGAGACCCTTTTTCATCAAGATGAGCTTGATGCGGGTTTGCCAGGTGTGGAACCCGACTCCTTTGAATCGAGCATTTGGAGAGTCTTTTCCCATGTTAGACTTACGGGAACAGTAGCAAATCAACTTCAGACTTATTAGATTTGAGCAGCAGAAGAGTTGGTTGAGAGACACAAGTGCTAAAAAACACTAACTGAGTATCAATGAATACCAAATCTGCAAAGTCCTTTACTCTTTTAAATCCAAGTGATCTTCCCCTTCTTGATTTGATGCTGATACCTTCAAATCTGAGTGACAGTACTTTAATGAACTTCAAAGAGTATTGCTCAGTGATTAAAATCACTATTGATAACTTCAGTGAGAGAAACAGTGAGAAATGTCGGAATTTTGAAGCTTTGGCTATGGCTTTTGCATTAGGGTTTCTGGGAGCAGCCTGGTTTTTTGCTGATTGCAGGAGCTACAATGGATCATTTTCAAAATTTTTTATATGCCTAGGAAGGTGACTTCATGGGCTATCAAAGCCCCATGATAATCGTCAATATCGTGGACTGTATGCAGCACGCAGGCAGCTCGAACGTAAGTTGGCCCAATTCTGACAGATTTTCACGATTTTCGCAATGCGGGAGTCAGGGCGCAGTAATGCAGTCGATTTTTGTGCCAGGATGAATTGCCTTGAGTAGAGGAACAACTCCCTAGAAGAAATCGTGGGCTGAAATGGCCTGATTGAGGAGTTATTGAAGCTCCAAGTAAGGTAGGTCATGTCTGGCTATGGCAGACATAGAGCAGAGATTGAGGATTTTCACAATGCTGAGCTCCACATGGTCCAATGTCCTAGATTGATGTGATACAGGGAAGCTTTGTGAGTTGGGGAATATTTTTCAGAAGGAAGCTCCAAGAGATTTGACCTGTGGAGTGAGATATAAGCAGCTCAATCTGACAGGGTGCTGCTGGCTATGGCTGCCATGGAAGCTTCAGTGAGAGTAGAGTTGGGAGATGAAGTCATGAGCTGACATTGAGCTAGACTAAGGTTGAGAGGAATCAAGAGAGGCTAGAGAAGCAATGCCATCCCCAACTGGGCTCTGATACCATGTGACAAATGCGGGATCTAGAGCATGGAAAAAACCGGAAGCTATGGAGGATGAAATGAGAAGTGTGGACTCATGATGGAGAAGATAAAGACACTGTTTGTTACACAAGTGAATTAGGTTCCAAGATTGAGACTTGGACTCATAAACACAATCGTGTGTATGTGGACAATGACATTGACACTTCACTGAAAAGAAAATAGTACTATCATTTCATTAAGAAAGAAAGCAAGTACAATGCTTTATAGGAAAGTAGGAAACTGCAGTAGGCACCATTGTGCATATGGGATAAGTTAGCCTGCATGTCCTTGACCCTGAAGCTCCATACAAAGAGGCTCTTTAGTGAGTGTGATTGTTGATTCTCAACAGTTGAGATCCACAGGGTCATATTTCAGGAGGAGCCAAGAGCTCTCGCATAGCCATTTGGACAGCCTACAACTACAGCAGATACTCATGGTCAGGGCGTTGGACAGGCAATTGGGCAGGCAGCAGAGCCTGCCGTGAGACGATCTACTAGAGACAGACGTCCACCTGATAGATTTCAGCCCTTGATGCATTATGTCTTGGTTACAGATGCAGGAGAGCCTTTCACCTATGATGAGGCTATTGCGCAGGGGTGACAGTCACTCTTGGGAGAGGGCTATGCAGTCTAAGATAGACTTCCTGCATAAGAATGACATTTGGGATTTGGTTTCCTTGCCTACGAGCAAGAAGGCTTTGCCATGCAAGTGGATGTATAAGCTAAAAAGTACCCCTGGACACCCCAAGCCGGCATACAAGGCTAGATTGGTAGCGAAGGGTTTTAAGTTGTACCATGGTGTGGACTTTCATGAGGTCTTTTCTCCTGTGGTTAAGATGACCACCCTACGCTTAGTCTTGGCTTTGGTTGCTCAGCTTGACTTGGATTTATACCAGATGGATGTCAAGACAGCTTTCTTACATGGGGACTTGCATGATGAGATTTATATGGAGCAGCCTAAGGGCTTTGCAGAACCTGGCAAGGACCACCTAGTGTGCAAATTGAAAAAAAGTCTTTATGGCTTGAAACAGGCACTTAGGGAGTGGTATCATAAGTTTGATGCCTTTATGCAGTCACAGGGCTACAGCTAGAGTGCTATGGATCTGTGTCTTTACACGAAGAAAGCTCGTGATGGTTCTTTATTGATTTTGGTACTCTATGTGGATGATATATTGATAGTAGGGAAAGCTTATGATGAGCTAGATGCTCTTAAGGCTCAGCTCAAGAAGAGCTTTGAGATGAAAGATCTGGGACAGGCCGCTCATATACTTGGTATGCGCATTACACGCAACAGCATTAGAGAATCCTCTACTTGTCATAGAGGGAGTACATTCATAAAGTTCTTGAGCGCTTCTGCATGTAGGACGTAAAGCCTATTGGCTGTCCATTGCCTTCTTATGTGAAGGTATCACAGGCTTATTGTCCGCAGACAGAAGAGTAGAAGGCCGAGATGGCCAAGATTCCCTATGCATCCGCAGTGGGCAGTCTTATGTATGCCATGATAGCCACTCGTCCAGATATTGCCTTTGCAGTTGCTGTTGTGGCACGCTATATGGCTACACTTGGCAAGAAGCATTGAGATGCCGTGAAGGGTATTATGAGGTACTTGAAGCGCACTGCAGATATGTGCATATGCTATGGCAGCCAGGATATAGGAGTCGTGGGGTACACTAACTCTGATTATGCAGGACATGCAGATAGTAGGAAGTCCACTTCCAGATATATATTCACCTATGCTGGAGGTGCTGTTTCTTGGATGTCCAGGGTGCAGAAATGCACGGCCCTTTCTACTACAGAGGCCGAGTATGTTGTAGCCACTGAGGCTTGCAAGGAGGCCATTTGGTTGGGTTGTCTAGTTGCTGACCTTGGTATTAATACTATCCCTACACTGCATTCGGATTCTATGAGTGCTATTCAGTTAGCCAAGAGTCCGGTCTTCCATGCAAAGATGAAACACATTGAGGTGAGGTATCATTTCATACGTGGGATCGTTGAGGACAAGTCTGTTGATCTTGTCAAGATCTCGACTGACCAGAATCCTGCAGATCTGCTCACGAAAAGCCTCTCTACAGAGCACTTTGCCTTCCTTAGGAGGTTGATGGGCATGGAATGAGATGACGTCTTTCTTCATCCTGTTGTACATGTGTACATGTTGTACTATCTTTTTTCTTTTTCTTTTCACTTCTCACTGGGGCAAATTCGCCTTTAAGTGGGAGATTGTTGGGGGTAAAGGCACCTCTGCCTAGCCATCCGTGTATTACTACACTGACAGTCACTGCCACTGCACACTGCAGGTGGCGGGCGCCCGTCACCGTCACTTTATTCTTTATTCTTTTAGTGACAGTTTGAATAAAGGAAGGCCCCGTCACACATTGTGACTGTTGGAGTTCCTATTTCTAGTCTCTCCCTTTCTTGCTCTTGCTCTCCCGCCATAACTCTCAAGTCCAACCTTCGATCCGTCGCTCCCTTTCAATAACAGAAAATGAGACATCACTCCTTTAACCGCAAACTCAAGCAACTAATCATAATAATAGTTTGGATCTAAAACTTGTACCTTAAACATTTTAGTATTTGGCCTAATTAGGAACTCCAACTTCAAGATCATCGTTCTCGAGCCAACTCAAATAATCTACCATTGTATGCTATCTGCTAGGAGTATGAATCACCTTTTATAATCACAATTCTTGCAACAATAACATCCATCTTGTGAGCCTTCCTATCATTTGGGGTTTATTAGTCAAGAATAATATGGCTTGATGATCTACATGGAAAGTAACCTAATTACCCAAAAGGTATGCCCAAAATTTTGAAAGGAATATACCATCCCAAATGCCTCTCTTTTCATAATTGAATAATTATTTTCTATAGTACTAAGTCTCTCACTTTCATGATATGTCACCCTGAACTAGGTAGACACATTTTCCTACATCAAGACTGCTCAAATAACAACATCATAAGCATCAACAAAGGCATGAAAAGGTAGGTTCCATGTAGGAGGTTGTAGAACATGGGCCACAACCAACATCTTTTTCAATGTCCCGGAAGCCTTTTCCTAATCCTTCTGCCATATACCTTTCTTAGTGAGAGTAGTGAGGGGAGAAAAAATATGAGATAAATACCTTAAATTCCTATTGTGCCACTTGACCTAGTCTACAAACCTCATCATTTCTTGAACATTTTTTGGGGCTTTAGCCATTTGCACATCAGATATCTTCCTAGGTTCAATATCCATTCCTTCTTTTGACAAAATATGACCAACAATACTCCCCTATTAGTTGTAAAGATTGACTTGAATGGGTTTAAGGACATGCCAAATTTCCTGCATCTCTCAAACATAGCCTTAAAATGCTTCAGGTGTTCAATCCTATTGCCAAAGACACAAAAGTCATATCAATGAACACATAGAAGATGGTTAAATATGGATCAAAGGTCTTGTGAGTAGCTCCCAAAAACTCTAAAAGTCTATTCTTTAGTCCAAAATTCATCACAATACTCACATAAGATCCCCATTCCGTAAAGTAATAAATTTAGTCTTATCCATATCATATTGATACATCCTAATTCTATTATAACCAGAGAACCCATCTAGAAAAGTATAAATCTCATGTCCTACCACATCATTAAGAAGAGAATTAGCGAATGGTATTGGGAAGGGGTTCAAGATTGTTGCTGCATTTAACTTTCTATAGCCAACACAAATCCTAATCTTCCCATTCTTCTTAGGGACCACCACTATAGGGGACAACCATGTCGCTTCATTTACCTATTTCATAAAACCAACCCTCAAAAGCTTATGAATTTCTTCCTTCACCTACTTGGCATAATTAGGATTCATTCTATACCTCATTTGTACAATTGACTTCGAATCCTTCTTTAAGTTAATCTTGTACCTCATTTGTACAATTGACTTCGAATCCTTCTTTAAGTTAATCCTATGCTGACACACTACTACATCTAAGCCCCTCATATCAATGTAGTCCCAAGCAAATATGTCTTGAAACTCCTTGCACACCTTTACAATATCTTTCTTGAAATCTTTCTCTAGATAAATACATACTTTAATGAGTTTAGCATCCCCAACCTCATTCAAATTGACTTCTTGATATTCATCCTCCACCACTCTTGCAAACTTTTTCATAGTATGTTAATATATTTGCTCAACCTAAATGATAACCTTTTGTCCTTCTTCATTTTAAATATTTGCATTGTCAACAAGCTGAAATTCTTTGATATCATGATCCCAAAACTTTTCCTACTACTTAGGCTTAGGCTATATAGCTCCTAAATCCTAAACTAATTCATCCCCTTCAATCCTCACATTTTCTTGAACTTCAAATTGCTCATGACCTACCAAAACCCCTCCAAGATAATGCCCTAAATGGTTAGAAACTATTAAAATAACAATTTCTTGCATTATTGAGTTGTTTTTTAAACACTTGGATGATGTTATCCACATCTATTTTGAATAGGGCACCATTGAAGGGTTTTCCTAAAGAAATAACTCCTCTTCATCATCTTCAACTTAATCCACTAAGTTAATAGTTTGAGCCTCTACATATCAAGAAGTATTCTTCAAGATTACTTTATCCATTGTAGACAACTTGATTCCCTTAAGTCCTTTGGGAATGCACACATAATGAGCCCCCCAATCCTGCCTGAACTTGGCTAGTTTAAACCATGGTCAACCAAGAAGCATATGGTAGGATTCACCTAGCTTTGGCATTCTTAGTACTATAAAACTAACTTTAAACTTTAGGAATATCACTTTAATTTTCAAATTCTTCAAAAAACCTAGTGGATGCAACCTCATTTGATTTGCCATCTTGACCTCAAATGGTGCAATAATAACTCCCCCTTCTCATTAGCCGAGTATGTCTATTTAGGAAGAATATTAACTCCAAAACCATCATCAAGGAGAATATCATCATACTTTTCCCTTGCATATTTTACTTGAATGGTCGAGACCTGATAGTCCACAACCTCCCTCTATGTTGCTATAACTACCTAAAGCTTAGGGATGTCCTATACTTGCAAAGCTTTTCTTGTAAGCATCTCCTCTTGTTTCTGCCTAATTTTCAAGAGAATATTTTCTTTGAGTCCTAGTATCATCCAAAATTTGATCCAAATTTAGTTGCAAAGAACATCTTTCCAAAGTCTAAAACAACTCCTTTGAACCTCATTCCAGCAATGTTCCTACAATTGTATCTTCAAGTTGATAGTTTCCATGATCAAGATTCTAGCTCCCTTGCCATACGTGATTCTCTGACTCTTCAATTATTGCTTTTATAGCCTCTTGTGACAATTTCTTAACTTGTTTATTTGCCAACTTCTTGGCCTTCTCTTGCTCTTCCCAATCAAGTTTCTTTTGATCCCAACTTCTACTAATAGATAATACTAGAGATTCTTCAAGACAATCTTCAACTTTAATACAATTTGAGCAATCACATTGAACATGCATACTTACAGCAGTCGAATTTCTTGACACCTCATCTCCCTTCATTGATCTTCCTCTTGATGACTATTCTCACTACTTGTAGTCATTTCATCTTCAAGGTTCTACCTTTCTTCATTTTGGTTAGGTAGCTCTATTAAGACTTCTATTATTGGGATAGGTGGATGCTATTGATGAGGTGCTCTTGCAAGTCCTACATTGTTGTAGCTCCTCGCTATTGGTATTCCTCTCTAAGTCATATACCTTGCCCATAGTTCGCAATTAGGTCCTACAAGTGTACTTGTTATCCACAATAATGTAATATTCTTAGTTGTGCAATTTATTGTTGTGCTTGAAAATTTTTCCATGGTTGTCTTGCCAAAATTCTTCTTGGTATCGTGAAGGGCCTTTGAGGTATTGTGTTAGGAATCACTGAGAGGTGCAGCTACTAGGGTGTAATTTTTTATGAAAATTCTATACCATCCAGTTAGCCTTAAAAACTTCTCACTTCCTTAACTGTCGTTGGAGATTGCTACTCTTGAACATCTCTAACTTTGGTTGGGTCTATAGAGATTCCTTCAGCATATACTATGAATCTGAGAACTTCCATCTGTCTTCTGAAAAAGGCACACTCGTTTCTCTTGGAGTATGTTAGGATGTCATCAAAGAAGACTAGGACAAACTCATCAAGATAAGGTTCAAAAAATGTCTTGCATTAATTTGTTAAATGTAGCAAGGTCATTAGTTAGCCCGAAAGACATTACAAGAAATTCAAAATGATCATATCTGGTATTGAAGGCAGTTTTGGGGATATTATTTTGTTTCACGATCCTTATTTGGTAATAACCAGATTGGAGATCAATCTTGAAAAATATTTTTTCCCCTTACAGCCTATCAAGTAGCTCATCTATTCTTGGGATTCATAATGTGTGCTTTTAACTCTTTAAAAGTCTAAGGCTTTTAAAGCCTTAGCTTTTCCTTAAGGCAAAAACTCAAGTGTAAAAGCCATAATTAAATAGCTTTTTCACCCGATTTATGGCACTGGCTTTCTTCATCCTAGCCTTAATCAACGCCATACACAAATCAAGCATTTAGGCACCGAAAGCTTTGTTTCGAGTTTCTCTGCGATGGCAGTCTTGATAGTCTTGTTAATTGCCCCACCATTTCCACCTATGGAAATTAGCTCTGCATACGCTGCTGAACCTCATACTTTTTCACCACCCTCTTGAAATATGCTGCAGGCCATCCACGCGACTACAGTCGTCTTCCCCACCACTACATAAGCAGGGTCATCCCTCCGCAGTCCTATCAAGATGGTCTCTTCGCTGCTTCTTTGATTGCCAATGACCCTCTGCAGTCCTATCGAGATGGTCTCTTCGCTGCTTCTTTGATTGCCACACACGTTTCAGCAGACGAACCCCTGCAATAATTGCACCAAATGGTATTTTCCTTCTTTTTCCATAGCTCCAACTTCTCTAACACACTTAGAGCTTGCTATTAGTTGCCCGCTTAAGAGAGGCAAGGCTGTTCACCTTCTCTCCAAATATAGCGCAGGTTATCTCCTTCCCCACAGCCCCTCGAATACTCTCAGCTTTCAATGAAGCTCCTCCTTGCCTTGTAGTCCGGGCCTCTTTTGATGGCGCTGTTTCCCCTCCTCGAGATCAGAATCTCCACTCCAGTTGCTCGCGGACGCTCCTTTCTTAGCACCAAAGCGAGCCACAGTGTATCCATAATCTTCCACCCCCGATCATCTCTGCGTCTATTCAAGCATCACATGCTTGCAGTTCATTTGTTACGAAAACTGAATATACAGCCAGTGAGGGAGACAAATCTTATCCAAAAGACTTCCTTCTACAGTAGATCAATCAGAATCAAGGGCGAGCGTGTTTGTATAGTGAAATCGATCCTTTATGGAAGGCGCGCTGAAGCACGGGGCTACTCTCTTTCTCTCTCTCGGAATGGAAAATTGTAGAGAATCTCTAATATCTGAGAATGTGTGCGTATATCTGTGTGCGTGTGTGACACAAAGAGAGACACTATTCTCTCCCTGGCTTGGCCAACCAGGCTACGTCCATTGTATTCTTCCACCTCTCGAGCTCATGTCATCTTCGGCTTATAGCTTTGTCTTCTCACTGGCGTAGAGGATGTCTTCATGTTTGCTTAAAAGCAAAGTTATTTTCCTTCCTTCAATTGTGCGCAAGCTTCCTAGCAAAATTTCCGTTCAGAATCTGCTATCTTTCTCCTTCTTCAATTCCAATAATATCAGCCATGCACTAGCTATCAACTGCAAAACGGTGATTGAAACTATGAACACCACCTGTAGGACTTCAACTACTTGGACTTTGGCCGTAGCCATAGCTTGGATTGTATCAGCAATGAGGAAGAGGGTTATGACATGTGACCTATAAAATTGACCCCTCCGATGTATGCAAGCTCTTGTTAGAGTCCAAGCCGTACATGAACATGGTGTGGTCGCACGTCTTAAGAGGGCCAGACAGTTCAGTAAGCTATGGCATAGAGAAGGCAACAAGAGATCCTTTCAAGAAAGAACTACTGTCCACACCACCTTTCTTTTCCTATCCTTTCGCCCTTTATCCCCCCTTCCCATTCCTCTTCCACCTCCGTTGGAAGAGGTCAAGTCATCCTTTTGATCAACTTCCTTTGAAAATGTTGCGACTAATTTGTTAAAGCTATCCTCTTTAAATTGGCCCTTCTCATCAACAATAAGATACAATCTTGAACCTCCTACAGGAAAAGCATAATGTTGTAGTGGTGTTGTCTTGAAATCAGTGTACACATCATGGCACGATTGTTTGTGCAAATAGCATATCCACTCTACACGATGAATTTCATCAAAGATGACCCAAGCAACCTCTTTAAGAACTTCAAAGCCTTTGTTAAACATCCCTCTTAGAATTTCTGTCGCCATCACAATACAGCTTGCATTGGGGCTATAGAAACATCTCCAGTCTTCTCCTTGAGTAAGAGGGAAAATTCCATGTTCCTCAATGTCTATTAGGTGATGATATAAAACTTACAACCCTTGAATCTTGAAAAATGGATATCTTCATATGAACCTATTTTTTATGCATTGTGCCCTAACAAAAATATGCTTTTAAAAGAGAATTTTATGCTCAATCATTCATGCAATTTGCAATGAGAAAACATGTAATGTAGTCATTCAAATAATGCTTCCACACAAAAATTTATGAATGCATTGAAAAAAATTTGCTTATCCTATCTACATGTGCTCATGCATCATGAAAACACACACAATATGAAATAAATTCCTAATGACGCTAACTAATGAGTTCAAATTCTTGGTGAAAAACTCTGCCCTCAGATTTGCAATGGTGGATGCGCAGCGTCACAACACTGCCACACCTTTCCCCGAATATAATTTTTTATCAAGGTTTTAAGACCTGACCCTACGTAAGTCAACGCTCGACTCTACCTAATTTTTCTTAATTAATGTTTGGTTTAATTTCTTGAGAGAAGCTCCCAACTTATCAGGACCACCCATCTCTAGGACGGATCCATCAAGGATCTCGCCCACCTGCTTCCCACAAATGGTTTTCTTTAGTTTTCTAATTACTTATCACATTAAGTTATGGTATCTAAAAGCAGCTTCATTAATTAATCTTGTTATCACAAGTTTCTTCGCATAATTTTATGACACAACACAAAGACAGAGAAAACAGTGTTTTGGTAAAACATATTTATTTATTATTTCGTAAAGTTATTTGTAATGATTTTCTCATTTTTCCTACACAAAAGATAAACCTTCGTTCACCGGAAAATCCCTTCTATCTGTGCAAAAGAAAAGAAACCCTCCAAGATTTCAGTCCCTTCACTAGTACTAAGGACTCCAAGACTCCATCCTGAGTTGTGTAAGGGTCAGGCATTTCCTAGGAGCAATCGAGAGATTTACGACTAGAGCCCCCTTGACAGCCTCCTCTTGTTTAATGGACTCCTTATTGAGTGACCTCTCGCCGTTGGGGCTCGGTCCAAAGCTCCTCACGGTGGTACAAAACAATCCCCCTTAGAGTAGTGTTCCGTGTCTAGCTATGGGGGAGGCATAGCGTGATCTTTCCTCTTATTATCTTGGTTATATATTTACAATCAGATCTAACTGCTGCAAGCATAAGCAATCTTTCATGTGTAACCATCAATGCATGCACAAATAAAAAAGAAACAGCAACAAGTATTTTTAGCATAGGAAGTAGCCCCACTTAAATCTAGGGTTTCTCTTTTAAGGTCCCACCTTATTCTTAGGGTTTCCTTCCTACTTGCAACTCTTTTTTCGGGATCCCCAAGTTATTTCATGAATTTGAAATCTATTTTATCCTTATGAAAAAATTGGTATTTTTTCCTAAAAGATAATATAGGCATCTATACCTACGGCTGGCAATTCCAGGATTTCAAATGCTTTTCCAAGTCTATTTAGATTTTAGAAATTGTATCAACAAATTCTTATCAATATCCAACAAGTTCTACAAACTTTCGATATTTATTTAATGTCCTGATACTCATAGTTTTAGCATTGTCGAGTATTTTATAGTTGTTTTTACTTCAACATTCTCAATATTTTAGGTTAAGTTCTCTCACTTATTCATATGTGGGTCAACTCATGATATTGACACTCTCGCTAATATAATCATTAATATTAACATTACATGTGTTTTCAGTAAAAAAAAATATTTTTTATTTTATTCTACTCATGTTCTATGGTTTAATCAATGATCTCCAACCATTTGCCAAACTTTCAACCTCATCTAGAAAGAATAATTTTCATTTAGCTATGTCTTAAGTGTAATTGTGATTGTTTTTTTGAAAACTTTATTCTAAGCAATGCAAAAATCATATGTATTTTTTCTTTCATCTTTCAGATATCTAATTTTATTACTACACACTTAATTTATGCACGTCTAGTATACATTTTCCTATATAGTTTTTTGTTGATTTAATACATTGATTATTTTATGATATTATCTAAATTATTTTCTATAAATTATTATAAAACTCATATGTATTTTTTTATCATTAGCAAAATAAAATAGAGATAGTCACTTTCAAGAAAAAATTATAAAATATTATATTCTCTAACATCGTCTATATATTTTTTTAATGATCACATGCGTCATTAATAAAATAACAATAAATATCACGAGTTAATTATTATATTACTTAGGTTATTTTCCTAAGCGATAATTCATATGCATTTTCTTTAGAATGTGTTTATAATCGTTTAAAGCCAAATATAGTAACAAGCTTATAAGATATTATTTTTTTCCAAACTAACAAGATGTTAGCTCTATCAGGTTTGTAGTAAACGACGGTTTCGCCAATTCTCACCACTACATTTTCTCCATCAGTCGCGTTCCTTGCTTCCCTTGCTTCAAATGGGCTTTTTGAATCTCTGCAACCACATGTAGCCATGGATGTCCACCGAAATTGACGTGGTAGTTCAGGGAGAGTTGATGATCATCTTAAAAAATTTCGCTAGTATTTTACTTAGCGGTATGGTCCTATGGGAGGAAGGCGTAGCAGGGGGTAGAGAAAATTAAAATGAGGTAGAAGGGGGATAGTTTCCTCTTTCAACCTCAAAGCTTTAATGGATAAGAGAAGTAGAGAAATTTTTCCATCATCAAGAGGTCTTCCATCTTACTTTCTTTGTGAAGGAGAGGGGGTGTATTTATAGGCATGAGGGGGAGCATGCAGAGCCGACTCATTCTTTTGGCTACTTGTCAAGAGCCAAGTGAGCTTTATTAAAAATGCATTTTGATTGCCTACCTATTGGATGCTAGCATGGGAATGATTATTTTATGCTTTCTCTCCCTCCAAGCATAAAAAGGTCATGAGTTTTGGCCTATTTTTTCAAAACGTCTTTTTTTCTTTAAAATGACTTTATCTGGTGGTTTTTGGCCAAGTTACCTCATGACTTATCTAGTTTATAAAGTCATGTCATACTCTTTGATACTTAACTTACTCAATATCATGCTCATTCTCGTGTGTTCTTCGTCTACCGATTAATGCTTTTGCAATTTGTCTTGCAGTTACGAAATCAATGTGTTCCTCGATGCATTAAATAGAATCGGGAATGCTAAATCAAATATAATGTGAAAAAATTTATAATGAAGTAATCGTAATATTATTTATGAGGCATCTTTACTTTTTGTTGGTTGGGAACATTGAGGTGTCTTCTTATGTCGAATTGCGGAATTGATTTAATGCAAGACTCGATATTAAAAAATTTAAGTGCAGTCACTTATGTGATAGCTCGACGAGTAATTTTTAAAATGCCTCAAGCCTAAATTCGTTTCTTGATATGAAGTTCTATGGCAGGAATACTACATTCAAATAGATTGGTTGTCTAAGCTTCCCAGAGACCCCTCCTACATACAGAGAGAATCACATATTTATGCTCATTTAAACCTTTCCTTGCATATGTTAGTGTTACAATCCAAACTAGGTAGAGTTTCAATCCTATGCCCATCACATAGATGCATCCTAGAGTAGTGCATACTGTTAGATGTATCATTATGGCCTCTAATCTCATCCACTTGGGGATTGACCATGGTATGTCCACTTGGAATTCTTGGACTTTTATCTAACACATCCACAACACTTTTAGAGATTTTGGGCCTCCAAACCCATCTTACATTCCTTTTTATATTCTTGCACTGCCTCAAATTTCCACATTGGTCTAGTGGACTCAATGAAGACTTATTTCTATGACCAAATCGCCTCACATACTCATGATTTCAATCCAACATAGCTGGTCCTTTGGCATTCTTCATCTTCTTCACATGGGATGCCTTTACTTACCTCTATCCACATTGCGACTTCTCACTTATAGAAATCAAGCTCTTACTAAGAGGAACAATATCCACCTGAATGCATGATTCACTTATAGATGGCAAAGGTAGAGAGAGCCTTTCTAGGAGAAAAATGAGAATCACTCATAGGATGCTCATCCACACTTGTAGTCCTAATGATTTTATCAAAATTTCCTTCTTAGCCACCTCTTATGGAAGTGTGGTAAGCCCTACTAGGACTTGCTTGGCTTGGAACATTTCCACCAAGAGGCATACTATCATTGCACATAGAATTCACATTGCTTGCATGGTGATTTTGAGGACCAAGGTCCCCCACATACGTTGGCTTGGTATTAGCAAGTAAATTATCTCCTTGAAAAAAAGTTTGGATACTTGGATGCACTTACAATGAGTGGGGAAAACTCCAAAAGTTTTCTCAACATCACTAAATATACTGCTCATAGTCAATTGCCTACATCTTAGCCTCACTAAATGACTTAGGATCTTGCATCCTCACTTGGATTTGTGTATTAATTACAAAGACACTTATAAAGAGCTCACAGAATACATTGTTTGGCAACACAATGGCTCTTCTTGGTCAAAGCCTCACTAAATGACTTAGGATCTTGCATCCTCACTTGGATTTGTGTATTAATTACAAAGACACTTATAAAGAGCTCACAAAATACATTGTTTGGCAACACAATGGCTCTTCTTGGTCAAAGCCTAAGAATATTATCAACGGCTCTAGCATTTTCTTTGATGGAGATATATGACTCTAGCTAAATCTATGTAGGAAGGTTAATATTTCCATTGACGTCCCTTCCTGTCAACTCATAGAGTGATGTAGAGAGTCCTATAACTTTTAGCATACCTCAATTATTGGATTGCATACATGACATTGTAATTGGAATGGTCTAGGGTGGCTATAATTAGGCTAAGGTAGAAGCATGCAAAAGAAAGGATGGCCAAAAGCGAAAGTGGATAAAGCATCCAAAAAGTGGTGGAAATCCTAAAACAAAAAAGGGGCATAAAACTCTAACCCTAACTCATAGGGGGCCTAACCCTAACCCTAATTTTGGTCTATGTACAGGTGGGAGGTCTCAATTGTATCCATTTGGTACATCCCTGTTGTGAAGATCCTTTGAGCTTTGAAGAGTGTAAATTCTTGTTAGAATCAAAGATTCCAAGAATTTTCAGACATTTCCATGTATAAGAGGCTAAAAATGCCTTCAATCTTGAAGAATGTTTTCAATCTAAGTCCAATCTTTATGGAATACCTTCAATTAGAACTTCCCTAGGGTGTAGACAACAAAAGCCCCATGAATTGAAGCCTCAAAGAAGCAAAATTTGATGAAGATTGATGGGTGGCTTATTTTACCCCAATTTGAGATGAGAAAAATGCTTCAATCTTACTTGGAAGCTCCAGTGTTTGCCCAATGTCGGTTGTAGATGCTAGCTTTCCACTTCTTGAAGCTAAAAGACACCAAGATTGACTCAAAACTTGAAGAATTTGCTAAAATCTTCATGCTATCCATTTTTAGCCATAGCTAGGGTTGTGAAGGAAGCTTTAGGGTTGAAGGAAAGTGAAATATCAAGTAAGAGATGACTGGTACTTTAAGTTAGGGCTACATTTGATCATGCAAGAGAGGGCATAGCTTCAAGATAAAGTTGTTAACTAATTCAAGTGGACACTAGCATGCTAAAAACTAGCACAAATGGTCCAAGCCCTTCTCCTGCATCATGTGATGATAATCTTGATGAAGAAATATCAAATAGGTACTCCATAGGTTTCCTAAGGTATCAGGAATCATCTCCAATAAGTGGCTTGAAGAAAAACGATCATGGTAGAGAGAAATGAGAAGAGATCTCCATGGAAGTTTTTAGCAAGAAGCTTGAAAAGAAGAAAGAAAAGCTTGCTCCAAAAAGTAACCACGGTTTAACCTCTCTAAACCCTACTTAGACTTCAGTTACGTCCATGATCCTTCAAAATGGTCCCAAATTGACCATGAACCACCAAATGACCATGAATCCGCCATTATTTTTTCAAACATTCTTCAAGACTATCAAATTTAGTCACAACTTACTGCAAAGATCTTAACTAGTCATGGTTTTAACTTAGTCAAAGCTTGTGACTAATTCTTGTCCTCCAGTTACTCTATGCCTGAAGTGTAACTAGATTTACCATGAAAATGACATTCTTGTTGGATCAAAGATGTGCTCTAATACCAATGCAAAGAAGTTAATTCCCATAGGAAGTCATTAAACTAAAAATACAAGAAATAGACTAAAATGCCAAGAAACCATAGCCAAGGTAGCTAAGCATGAGTTGATATTACCAATATTGGCTTAGAATCAAGTGATGAGTGGCTACATCATGGTATGCACTCCAAGCTATGGTGGCCAAGAGTATACATCCTCCTAGATGGTGGGAGGTTGAGACCTCAAACACGTAATGTTGTAAAATGGCAAAAAGATCCTAGGCTAGTTACAACTTAGCCTTTTATACTTAACCCTAGTAGGCTAAATATTGGCTAAGGCATTTAGGCACTTTTACTCTATTACAGTAATAATTTGACCATGTGACCAAATATTAACCATCTTATAAATTTCCAAAGTATATGAAAATTTTCAAACTCCCTTATATAGTATTGTTGTAGCAATGATGATCCATTCTTGAATTGGCTTTCAACATGGCCATGGACATAGGAGGTGACTTAGTAACATGCATTCGATGATTGGACTCAACTTTCACATTGTTTGGTAGAAGTTACAAGCACTTGGACTTAGGGCTACTTGATGAACACATAGCAAATGAGATATGTTCCTTACCATGTTCTTGGGAAGAATATGAATTTATCTTTGTTAAAGTCTCTGTCATTGTAAAAGAGTTGAATACCAATGAAATTTTAAGAGAACATGCCTTAAGCCAACGTTTGATCACATCCTTGAAGGAGAGCAAAAATTCCATGACACCGCAATAACTTACTGAGCTCTAATGATTAGTTGAATCTGAGTCCGATTTCTTACGTAAATGGTATACTCTATGCATTAAATGGAACAAGAGGGTTATTAAATCATAACCAATGCATAGCAATAATGTGCCATCAAGACATTGTCAAAGAGTTTACTATTCTTAATATAAATCATGGGATTCTTATGAACACAGAAGAGCTTCACTGGAAGTTATATGAGAAATTTGCATACAAAATTTAGACATTGTTATCCAATAACCACCTTAGTTATACAAGTTCTTTTGTATTTAGCATATAATTTTCAGTTATACCATGTATACTTATGAAAAATAAGTCTATGGGAACCTACAACTTGGTCATATGGAAGAAATTGACCGTCTGCAGGATAAATCACATTAATTCAGGTACAAAAACATGGTCAGAACCCAAGAAAGATGCCAAAAACTGCCAAAAGTCCACTAGGTCCACATGGGACCTGGAGTAACAAACTTAAGGGACCAGCAAGTGACCTAGGCTGGTCAAAAAGTGACCAGGGACTGAGCAGGGAGCAGCCCGCGTTTTTTGGCACAAAATGCGGACTGCACTGTCTAAGGCAAACTGGAGAGAGCTGGAGCTATGGTGCATGAAATGGAGCATGCAAACTAAAGATCAACAGGCCCAACTACTGAAGATGTAAATATGGTGAGAGCTCCACTTCTCTGCCTCTTTGGTCTGACGAAAATGCATGCTAAAATAGTCTATAAAAGAGGGAAATCTGAGAGAAGAGTATGCAGCCTGCTCTTATGCACGACTTCTCTCATTTTGTCTACTATATTCTTGGTCCAATGAAGCCCGACTTGAACCCAAGTACTTGAGTGACTTTGGGGCAATAGTTATGCTAATAGCCAAATATAAAGGTTAGGGTTATATTCAAGCTGGGCATGATGATCAAGTTTGCATGGTTGTATGGAAGCTTGAGTGATGTAGGTCAAGATGATCATGTATTGGCCCACCCTTACATTGACCAGTTCCTCACAGAAGAGGAGTTGCACATTGCTAGTCGCCTCAACTCCAGGGACATCTTTCATGATATCTTGACCTACATCACTCAAGCTTCCATACAACCATGCAAACTTGATCATCATGCCCAGCTTGAATATAACCCTAACCTTTATACTTGGCTATTGGCCAAGTAGCTCACCCCACATAGCCCATGCAAGCCTTCCTCCTCCCCTCGCTAATCCTAAAAAGGATTCCCTTAACACTTGGGAAAAAGGGGGGGAGGAGTGAATGAGAACCAAGTGACAAACCAAGTGATGTAGCAAGAGGTATAAAGTTTGAAAATGATCAACTGAATTCAAATAGGAAAGAATGCAAGGAGGAAATAGATGTTGGTTGTGAATTAATTCTAAGTTTCATTCCTCTAAATCAGCACGGCAAACTGTCACACGCATTCTTTCTTGGGTTTGCTAGGAATGAATCAAGTTATAACGCTAATGTTGACTTGGGTGATGACAGGCACCAACCATGGTAGGACAGGGTAGACTCCCATTCACAGAAGCGGAGCTGACAAAGTATGGAATCAGCATCGTGACGCGTGGATTTAGCCAGTTCACATTCAAGAATACCATGAGTCTAGATGAAGCCATCTTGGAAGAGCCGGCTGTGAGGAAGCTGGTGGACAAATGCAACCTCCAAAAGTACATGGAGAAGGTCGGACAGGCTGTAGACTATAGCATGTGCGCAGATTTCTTAAGGAGCTTCGATGAAGGAAGGAGTTGTGGCACGGTCACAGTGAGGCGGGTGATCAGGAAAGAAGGGTGCAAGTGCCCCTTAACGCAAACATTGTCGAGAGAGCCCTGGGGCTTGTGCCCAAGAAAGAAAGATGCCCAAAAAGAGATGTGTATGCCATGCTAGGAGTCAGAAAAGAGGACGTGCACACGGTCGATGGAAAAGTCAGGTTGACATTCCAGACCCTGCGATGAGCATGCAAGCTAAGATGATCCACACTCTTTTCTCGGGCCACAGATATAGCACACTCATGAATAGAATTAGCGCGCCACTATTGGAAAGCATTGTGGTAGGAGTTCCAGAGGAGGTGGATTGGAACGGCTTTGTCCAGAAGACTATGAAGAGTTCAGCGCCCCTTCAGGCTCTAGCCATAGCACCAGCTAGTGGGGAATCTCCGGCCTCTACCGCACGATCCACAAGAAAGAAACCTGCCACCAAAGCCTCTACAATAAGATATGGAGGTGTCCTCATGGCAATCATTGATGAGGCTATCAAGGATGCCGGCGTGGAGGAAGAGCAAGCTAGGCACCAAAGCTCACCTCACCACAAGAAAGAAGGCTCGAGCAAAAAGACGGTAAGCAATGAAGAAGAGCCTGAAATACCACCCACTCAAAAGGCCAAGCCACAGAAGCAAATGAAGACCAACAAGAGCCAAAAAAAGAAGGAGGAAAAACTCGAAAGAGTTAGAGAAGAGTCAAAAAGGGCAGAAGAGGAGAGGCAAAGAAGGGCGGAGGAGGAAGCCAACGAGCTGAGGATGAAAGAACTGGCTTAGTTGGCAGAAGCCACTCGCAGATCTGTTGAGGAAACCCATGGAAGAGGAGAGATCAACCCCTCGAGTCCCCACCATGAGGTCGAAGCGAGTGGCAGCACGGAAGCAGCCCCAGTGATCGTAGACAAGGGCCAATGAGCTGAGGATGAAAGAACTGGCTGAGCTGGCAAAGGCCGCTCGTAGATCTATTGAGGAAACCCATGGAAGAGGAGAGATCAACCCCTCGAGTCCCCACCATGAGGCCGAAGCGAGTGGCAGTACGGAAGCAGCCCCAGTGATCGTAGACAAGGGCAAGTCACTGTTGCAACCCTTGCCTTCCTCCTTCGTGCCGGTGCTGACCGACACCACAACCGCCCCGGAACCCACGCCCTCTCTAGACACGGCCCGGCTAATGAGCATGATGTAAATGCTTGTTAGTAAAGTGGTCGAGATTGTACCAGAGACTGGAGTGAAAAGACCCGCCACTGCAGATGTTGAGTCCAGGAAAGATCCGAAACGGCAAAAGCTAGAAGCGTCAACCATCACAGCTCCTACTCCCATGCCACCTGGTGCGGACTACGATGCTTATGTGGCTAAGCTCCTGGCACAATTGGATAAAGAAAAGGAAGAAAAGAAGGTGACCCTAGTGGAGCTAGAAAAGAAAAGAGAAACTTTGGCAACCTTGAGGCTCGAAGTTTCAAGGCAAGGAGCCAACTGAAAAATGAAGGTGAAAGTGCTGCAGGATCAATTGGAGGCAAAAACAAAAGAAGCCCAGGATAACAAGAGCCGTGTGAGATAGAGGCTAGAGGATGAAGAGCAAAACCTGGTGGCCGAGTAGCAGAGCTTAAAGTTGCTAGTGCAGCAATATGCTGACCTGGAACAGAGAAAAACTAGATTAGAAGGGTATGGATAGTTGGCAGCTCAAGAAGGCAAGCCGAGCGAGCAGCAGGAGAATACCATAGCAAAGCTATGGTGTGAACTCGAGGAACAAGACAGACTAGAGAGAGAGATAGAGTTCCTAGCACGAGAAAGGCCGGCAACCCTCGCAGCAGAAGCACAAGGGTGGCAACAGGAGGCACAACTACTACAAGGTGTATTGGAGGTTGCCAAGGAAGACACAAAGGCCCTCATGGCCATGGCCTTTGCGCAACAAAGACTGCACCTTGCGGAGATCCAAAGCCGTGAGCAACTAGCGCAAGAAAAGTCAGAACTAATCGCTGAGGTGGAACAAAGGTTCAGTATTGCAAATCAAGCGAAAGAAATCGCCGAAGAACAGTTGGCTTGGAAATCTAGGGAGTGGCACCAACTCTGGGTCTTAACAAATGAACAACGGCAGGTGGTAACCACATTGGCAAGTGAGCTGGAAGAGGAAAGGAGGAAGATGGATGAAAGAGCCAACGTGTGGGAAGAGAACAACTTTGAAAGAATTAGGCAATTAATAGAGCACTTGGAGGTGGCTGAGTGCAAGAGAGTGCTTGCCGAATCCAAGGCCGAAGCAACCGATGTATGTGCCAACGCACAAAGGCAAGCCTTTCTCAGCATAGTGCTACATGTCACCCAAGCAGAGGGTAATGATTCAGTGGAGAGGGTGACAAGGAAGCTGGAGTTGACTACCCGAGCGCTAAGATATGGCTTTCAGGAACAGGAGCTTCCCACCGGCATGGGAATCATGAAGGAGCAGCAATTCCACTACCTGCGCCATGCCGGCCTCTCCACCATTGAGCTCAAGGAACTAGGGTTCGAAGAACGGGAGCAGCCCGCACCACCACCACAAGTAGCCCTAGCAGTGGCCGAGCTGAATGTCGAAGAGGGCCCAGACTTGGAGCACGATACTGAAGAAGAACAATGAAGAACGCCCAGTCCACCTCTGCTAGACCTCCCGCCCGAAGAGCCCGAAGATGCCCACATGCCTGAGCACATTGTGGTAGCCAGAAGAAGAAGGCAGGAACTAGCAAAGGAAGCACAACGCAGAGCACGGTCACTACCCAGACAATTCCCTAACGAGTCGGTGCCACTACGAGGGGATCCCAACCCTATCGATTGGCCTCACGAATTGATCACATGGCATGATCGGGAGTTCCAAATGAGACCATTTGAGCTTTCATTTGCCTATCCATGCTTGCTAGACGGTGCATTGCCTCTAGGCGTTCTATCCAAGATCAAGGACCTCGCCAATGACTGGCAAATAGATGGATAGAAGAGAGGAGCCTTATAATAACCAGGTGGAGATAAGAGCATGTAGATTACTAGCAGGACAAGGTGAACAGGGTCCCCAAAACCGTCCAAGGCTACGAGGCACAGCCGAAATGGTGGAGGAGGATTTGGGATGCCAATTTCGATGCCTAGACCGCCTTCTGCAACTCACTTCTCGAAGAACGTAATGACCCCATCTACATGCCCTACCCCCGTAGGCATGGAGTTGATTATGACTGCACTATTTATGGGGATTTTGACTTTCCTAGAATATATAATGTAAATGCCTGAAATCCCGAGGAATGCCTAGTTTTTAGAGTAGAGGATCTCCTTCCATCCATCAACTGCTTCCTCGTGGATTTTTCGTCTTGCCCGGATCCAGCCTTCCTAACCACCTGCAATTATCTTAGGCTTATCAAATTCCTATTAATGCAGAGGCCTACAACTGAGGAAACTCACCTTCCCTCCCTCTTTTTTTATATCAACCTAGGAATATATAGTAGGGCTATGACTAGATTAATGATGAGGGCAACCCTGCTTCCCTCCTTTTGCCTAGAAATCTTAGAGAATATGAATGATACCCACTTCACGAGGTGTAATCATCCCTTCTTGTCATCCACACCTCTGAAGGCCTGGGCTGCTATTAAAGAATACCTACAAAGCCGCACCTTTCTATCCCAATGCCTACGACCACCCCGCACTTTAGCTGAAGGAGATAGGCATTAGCCAAAATGCCTCCTTTGTATGCAATCTTCCAAAAAAAAACAAAAAACAAAAACAAAAACAAAAAGGGCACGAAGGCTCACTTTGCTCACCACACCTAGGGTTCACCCCTAGCCCCTCACCCCACTTCACACTTAGGGCACATCAAGGGCAGGACTTCCAGACCTGTCACCCTAAGTTCTACATTGCACCTCCAACAACACATGAACTGGGTCCTCAAGTGTGGGACATTACCGAGGGCATACCCAAGGTTAGACCCATCTCCCAATTCCACTGCACATGCACTTACACCACACCGTGAGACAGACATACCCCTTAGGGAGTGCACAGCTTTCTCTTACAGGCTATCATCATAACTCAGTGATGGACCCACCATTGGCATAGATCTTGGAACCACGTGTTCTTCAATTGATTACGAAGCCCCGGTTTTGGCAGTCGTCGCAGAAGGGAAGTTACAACTGTGTGACCAATGCCGAGCATCTGCCTGAAGATCAAAGCACACTGGAATATCTCCCAAGCAGCAAGAATCAACACTCCATCATCTCTCATTCACGGCAGCATCTTTTTGATTATGGTCATCTACCCACCAATTCCACTTAGCAATAATTCCAACTACCCTGCTGCTCCCCACCCTAGTGCCATGGGATTGGCACTCCGCTAGGAGGGGGTAATGTTTACCACAACACAAAGGATCAGAAAATGGAGCAGAAGTGCAAGGAAAATGGAAGAAGAAGATAACCAAAAAAGCACAGGACAAAGGAAGGAAAAGGCGCCCCGGATGGAAGTCAGACCCTGAAAATTTGAATGACGACCTCTCTAGAAGGCTTCAGTGTAGCCTCGAGAAAAGAAAAAAGTAAAAGCACACCATTAAATATGAAGGCGCTCCCAAACCCTTGTAAAAGCAGTGTCGGGCTCACTCCTGTGCAAATTGTATGCATTACTGGGAATGGGATAAGTAGAACGGTGGGAAATAGGAAAAGAGGGCCTAGGCTAATGGCCGGCCATGTAAAAAGTGGGGATGACCGTCCAAAAAGTAGGGCATGTATAGAAAGTTCAAAAGTGAATGAGAAGCTCATTCTTGTGTGTGGCCAAAGCTTCTTGTTCTTCTTCTCTTGTTTCTTGCCTTCTTGCTTGTGCTTGAGTGAGGGATTGAGGGAGTGTGAGGTGTTGAGATGACAAGCTCAACACATGCGGACATTGATGATGGACCGCCTGGTTAGATGGGTCCACACGTCTACACTTAGCACGTCGGTGGTCATTATGACTCTCACATGGCCACTAACTCATTACTTATTATATTCAGGTTGTTACACCTATTTACATCTGGCATAGTTATAGCGCCAGTTGACTAATGTAGTTGGTTATGCATTGTTTCACTTAGTAGACTACTTTTCTTTATGTTGTATCTTATCTATACTTTGTGTACATTGTAAAGTGTGGGGAAAAAGAAGAAGAAACCAGCAAGAAAACGTTTTGGCCTCCATCTCTCTTCTTGTCTCTTGACTAAGCTTCTCCTTGTGCATTCTGTGTGTGTTCAGCGCAACATCTTGAGCAAATCCCCCCACCACGCTATTCTTGACATGGTATCAAAGCCGCACCATTGAGAGAGGCTGATTTCGAAGGTTAAAGTGAAGGAGAAGAAGCAAGGTTCGAGCAAGCAAGAAACGGGTAAGAAGCTCTCCCATTCTTCCACTCTCTCTCTTGGATAGTGCATGTGTGGAGGCACCAGAAGCAGGACAGAGCAGAAATCTCAGATTGCAATGAGATTTGGTTTGTGCGAAGAGCACTATTTTGGCCATTTAAGGTCATTTCAGGTCCCATTTTAGACTCACAAGGTTGCGGACAACAGTTCGAGGTATCCTGCAATTTCAGCTGTGTCTGCCGAATACAGGTGCACAAGTTACAGATTTTAAATCTATAAGTTCAAAGGTGTTTACCAGTGAATAAACACAAGGTTTATCTAGAAATTGGTTTTGCAGATTGCATATATTGTTGAGTAGACAGTGAAAAAGACTGTCTGGTATATTGCTGTGCACTACAAGTTGAGGGTTGCAGAAGATTTGCTTGCTGCTTGGTATTAGTTTTGTGATAATGGCAGAGAACAGTGGAAATCTCATTATTGAGAAGCTCGACAAGAATAACTACGCTTCATGGAAGTTCTGTGTGACAAATTTCCTTATTGGAAAGGGCCTTTACGAATTTGTTTTAGGTGAAGAAAAGGAGCCAGAGCTGGGTATCCCTTTGACTGTAGATGAGTTAAAAGCATGGAAAGAGTGGAATGCGAAAGACAAAAAGGTGATGTACTGGCTATCTGTAGTAATTGATAATACTATGGTGGGACATATCAGGAATGCAGAAACTTCACATGCAACTTAGACAATTTTTGAGAGCATGTTTTCAATAAATACAAAGGCACAAAAGATTCAACTCAAGAGTTGAATGCCTTGAAGAAAGGAAAAATATATGTCAATGAGTATGTTTTGAAGGAGAGGAGCATTGCAGATGCCTTAGCACCGATTGATGCAATGCCAGATGATGATGATTTGGTTTCATCCACTCTGAGTGGCCTTAACAATGAGAAGGCATGGAAATCATTTGTTACTTTAGTATATGTAGGGAAGCCATTTCCAGATTTTGATGAGCTGATCTCTCTCATGATTACTGAAGAGATCAATATGCAGGGTGATTCATCTAAAAGAAATGGTGAACAAGTCCAAGCATTTTACTTGAGTTCAGGAAGGGGACGTGGAAGATCCTCTTCAAGAGGCCATGTATGGGACGTGCTGGTGATAACCAACAAAATAGGTTCAATCAATAGTTTGGTGAAATGCAGGTTTCTGGAGGCAGAGGAAACTTTAGAGGCAAGGGGAGCTCTAGAGGAAGAGGTGGATGGCAGAACAGAGGTTCTAACAACTCTGGTATTGTGTGTCACTACTGTGGCAAAACAGGTCATATTGCAGCCCAATGTTATGCTAAGAAAGATGATATTCGCAATGGTAAGTTGCAGCAAGGAAATTATGCATCATCTTCACGACAAAATGAAGATAAAAATGAACGTCTGTTTGTTATGCAGCATATGCTAAATGCTGTTACAGGAAAGGGAACACATGATGATGTTTGGTATGTTGATTCAGGTGCATCCAATCATATGACCAGCCATGCAAAATGGTTTGGAGAGATGCAAGATTTGCAAAATGCAGGTTATGTGCAAATGGGTGATGATTCATGCCACCCAATTTCACACATTGGAAAAGTTCCCTTGTCCTTGCATGATGGTAAGACAAAGAGTCTTTCAAATGTATTATATGTGCCATCTATTACAAAGAACTTGGTGTCAGTCGATCAGATGGTAGAGCAAGGGCTACCAGTCAAATTTAATGCAAAGGGCTGCTTTTTAGAAGACTTCAATGACAAGTGCAAGTTGGTTGCAAAGGGAAGTAGAGTTGGACATATGTTTACTCTAGATGCTGAAATTCCTACTATGAATGATGCTATGTATGCTAAAGAAAAAGGTGTTGTTGCATATATTGAAATTTGACACAAACGCATTGGACATGCAAATGTACAAAGGGTGAAATTAATGCAGTCCAAAGGATTGGTTACAGGTTTGTCTACATTTAGAATTGCAGAATTTCATAAGATATGCGAAGCATGTCAGTTTGGTAAGTAGGCAAGACAATCATTTTCACATGACAGAGATGTAAGTAGAAATATCCTTGATGTTGTGCATACAGATATTTGGGGGCCTACACAAAATGTATCTCTTGGAGGCAGTTCATACTTTGTCGCATTCATTGATGATTGTTCTAGAAAGCTGTGGGTATATTTTATGAAGGAAAAGAGTGAATCGTTTGAGCACTTTAGAACTTTCAAGGCTGAAGTTGAAAGAGAAACAGGCTTGAAAGTAAAGTGCTTGAGGTCAGATGGAGGGGGAGAGTACCTCTCGAATGAGTTCAGTGATTTTCTGAGGTTTCATGGGATAAAGAGAGAGTTCACATGTAGGTATACCCCACATCAAAATGGGGTTGTAGAAAGGAAAAATAGGCATATTGCAGAAGTTACACGCGCCTTGATGGCTGAAAAGAATATGCCTAAGCATTTTTTGTCTGAGGCTGTTCATACTGCTGTTTATATTATGAACAGAACTCCCATAACTACAGTTCATGGTATGATCCTCGAAGAATGTTTTACAGGTAAGAAACCTAATGTCTTACACTTGAAAGTATTTGGATGTATTGCATATGTTCATTGCCATATGAGTTGTGGAAGAAACTGGATCCAAAGGCTGAAAAGCATGTCTTTCTTGGATACTCTTTAGAGAAAAAAGGGTTTCGTCGTTATAACCCTATCACATGTAAGTTTAGAGTGAGTAGGGGCATCATCTTTGATTAAATGAGCAATTGGTATGCATCTAGTGTGATGTATTGGATGATGATGATGATCATGACACTCATGTGGAGGCTAAAAAGCAAGAATCACTGACTCTTAGTGGACTAGAGACATCATCTGGCAGTCCTTGGTCTAGGAGACTAAGAAGTATCTCTACATCTTCAGGTGCATCTATTAGCACTATAGGTAAAGACAAAGGAAAGAATAAAGTGTCAGATGGCATTGACGCAGTTCTTAATAGAGACTCTAGCAGCTTAGAGAGCTTGGATGATGAGCTTGGCATTCCTTCAGTGAGGACTCCAGGTGTGTAGAGAGCACGTGTCAATGCAATGACTCCATTCAGTGATCCAATGGTACACATGTCTAGCAAGGTGAGATACCCTATTAACATATTTGGTTTTGAAGGTTATGCAGCTCACCATTATGCTTATATGGTGAAAGTGATTGAGGATATTGGGCCCACATGTTTTGAGGAGGCTATTGGTCATACTCATTGGGATGCAGCAATGGATAAGGAGATGGCTGCATTAGAGGCCAATAAGACTTGGGATCTAGTATCATTGCCGAAGGGCAAGAAAGCTATTGGATGTAAGTGGGTTTATAAGATTAAGCACAATGCAGATGGTTCTATTAGTAGGTATAAAGCTAGGCTGGTTGCAAAAGACTATGCCCAGACATATGGCATAGATTATGAAGAAACCTTCAATCCAGTTGCTAGGATGGCAACTGTCAGATGTGTGATTGCTTTGGAAAGGTTCGAGGTTGAGCAAATGGATGTGAAGAATGCCTTCTTTTATGGTGATTTACAGGAAGAAGTGTATATGGATCAGCCAACAGGTTATGAAGATTTAGAGCATGCCACGTATGTGTGCAAGTTGAAGAAGGCGCTCTATGGGCTCAAGCAAGCACCTAGAGCATGGTCTGACAAGATCAGAGAGTATCTTATCAATATTTTCTTTTATGTTTATGATGTTGATCGCTCACTTTATGTGAGAAAGGGAGATGCAGGTTTGGTCATCATAGTCATCTATGTGGATGACTTGATTATTACAGGTAATAGTGATAGTGGGATTACTGAAGTCAAGGACTTTTTGAAGAAGAAGTTTGAGATGAAGGATTTAGGTGAGCTAAGGTACTTCCTTGGCATTGAGGTGATCAGATGTGATAATGGTATATGGCTATCCCAAAGACAGTATGGCTTGGATATGTTGTCCAAGTATGGTATAGCAGCATGCAAACCACTTTCAGTCCTGTTGGAGTAGAATGTAAAGTTGAGTGTTGATGTTGGGGATGAGATAGAAGACCCTATAACACAATATTAGCGAGTTTGAGAATCTTGCGATTCCCATTTTTTGAATACTAAAAAGATGGCACCCGGATAACATGCCCATAATTTTCTCAAAACCATATGATGTGACCTATCATTGGAAAGCACTTGAAAAACGGAATCTATTGAGCTATAGAGCACTTGATTTGCAGTTATAGTGTTCAAGTTATGATAAATCCAAAGATTTAACCATGTGTCCCAAACTTATGAAAAATTCCCATATTCCCCAATATGGTGTTCTATTATGTTCAAGAGGATAGTGGGGAGTTTGATCTACATGACCATTACAAGGCCAAACTTAAGCTACGTTGTTAATCTTGTGAGTCAGTTTATGCAAGTACCTAGAAAGCCACATTTGGATGCAGTCAGACGCATATTGAGATATGTGAAGTCCACATTACATTATGGACTTTTCTATGAGGCAGGTACAGATATATAGGTGTTTGGATATATAGATGCAGATTGGGCTGGTAGTATGTCTGATAGAAGATCTACCAGCGAATACATGTTCTCTCTTGGTAGTGCAGCAGTTACTTGGAGCAGCAAAAAGTAATCTACAGTTGTTTTGTCGAGTACAGAGGCTGAGTATAGAGGTACTATTATTGCAGCATGTGAGGAAGTATGGCTGCAAAAGTTATTGGCTGATTTAGATGTGCAAGTGGAAGGTCCAGTTTTATCATTTATTGTGACAACATGAGCAGTATACAGTTGGCTAGGAACCCTGTGTTCCATGCCAGGACAAAACATATTGAGGTACACTACCACTTTGTGAGAGAGAAGGTACTAGCAGGTAAGATTGACTTGGTGTATGTCAGCACACAGGATCAAATAGCTGACATCTTCACGAAGGCATTGGGTATAGAGAAGCTTCAAAAGTTTCGAAGCTTACTTGGAGTTGCAGAGATGCAGTTGAGCTTGAGGGGGAGTGTTGAGATGACAAGCTCAACACATGCGGACATTGATGATGGACCACCTGGTTAGATGGGTCCACACGTCTACACTTAGCATGGCGGTGGTCATTATGACTCTCACATGGCCACTCACTCAATACTTGTTATATTCAGGTTGTTACACCTATTTACAGCTGGCATAGTTATAGCGCCAATCGACTAGTGTAGTCGGCTATGCATTGTTTGACTTAGTAGGCCACTTTCCTTTATGTTGTATCTTATCTATACTTTGTGTACATTGTAAAGTGTGTGGAAGAAGAAGAAGAAACCAACAAGAAAACGTTTTGGCCTCCATCTCTCTTCTTGTCTCTTGATTGAGATTCTCCTTGTGCATTCTGTGTGTGTTCAACGCAGCATCTTGAGCAAATCCTCCCACCACGCGATTCTTGACATGAGGGAGTGAGGGAGTGAGTATGTGAGAGTGAGGGATCGTGGAGAAGAAGCTCCCCATCTTCTCTCTTCATCTTCTCTTCTTCTCTTCTCTTCTCTTTTCTCACGCAGCTATGGAGGATGGAGCTTGACGGAGAGGGCTTGAGCTTGCTTGAGCTTGCTACAAGGATCGTAGAGCTACCGAAGTGCAAGAGAGAGGAGGAAATTTGATCGAGCATCAAGGTAAGCTCACTACACCCGTAAGGTAGGCATAGCGCGTCGGCTATGTGAGAGGTAGCCATGGTCGCTCAGCTTGAAACGCTTGATCAATAAGCGGTCCGTAGGTCTCGGGGTAGAGCTCCGTAGCTCCCCTTCAGTTGTCTTCCTTTTCACCTTGGACGCCTCGTATTGCTACATACATCAAACAAATACTTTGCCAAATACTAGGAATAGCCTCCTCTAATAAGATACCTTGATCCTTTTTTATAGAGAGATCCTGAGCTACCTTTTTCAACAAGATTATAGTACTTGCATCCCACTAAACATTCTCATGAGCACACTCCAATAGATGAGAGTCTCCACAAGAAAGATCCATAGCAAGTTCTTTTCCAAAACTTCCATCCGTATAGTCCTCTCACAGCATATCTTGCAAGTATAAATCATAAAACATATCTTCATCCAAAGTAGAGGAAAAGGTAACAAGTGGAAATTTTGCTCCATACACATCATTTTGCATCAGCTCTTGACATACACAAAGCTCACCATCATCATCACTTCCCAAACTATCCAAAAATACTTCTCAATATTAGAAGCATCGTCCAACTCCAAGGAGTAGTCATCAAGAATTTCCCCATCCTCTAGAATACATGATAGGTGCTCTAGTCTACTTCCTTCAACAACCATATCTACAACCAACTCATCACCGTGAACAATTCCAAAAACATCACCACCGTCATCATGGATCACTTCATCATGATGACTAACAACATCCCTCAATACATAATCAACTCTAGAAGAAACATCAAGATCCTCCTTGCAAACCAAGGAGTTTAAATCAAAGTTGGTAGACAAAACACCTCATGTATCACCATAAGATGTGAGGGACTCATGGAAGCCCTCCCCCTCTTCTCTATCACTGTCAAAGATAGTAATACTTGCAAACGAATAAGATTTCTCCAAAGCAAAAGAATAATCCACTCACATACATCTTTTCCTCTTATATGTATACATGCATGACTTATTTTCAACATATTGATCATTGCTTTGTTGATATACCCATTAGCCAAATCTTGAACTTTTTGCCAAATCGGTTCTAGACATCCATGTAATCCTCATAATAGCATCCCATCTCTCTAATGTTATCAAGTTGAAGTGGGTACAATCCCCATCGATCACTCATGTCGAGACCTGTAGGACGAACAAAGAAAAAACTATGTATAAACAATGAGAGGCTTTTCCAACTGTTGATAATATGATCCGGTGTACAACTAATAACTTCCAAAGCATAGTCTTCAAATCATTGCAGAGCAAATTCCACCATGTCTTCATCATCCATAATATGAAACATGTGCATATGCTACTCCACATAATCAACCCAAGCATAAACATCTTCATCCAATCTCCCATGGAAAGTTGGGCAGAGATGGGCCAAGAGTAGATTAGTCTACAAAGAGAGGTGAAGTAAGAGCCTAGAAAGTATATATCATATGGCCCTACTCTAAAGAGACATACACACTTTTGCAATGGTACAATGGCATGGTTAGTCATTATTCAAAACTTATTGCTACGCAAATATATATCTCCCATTACACATTCTTAGGGTGCTAGCTAAAAGTGACATTTTAGTCTATTTATTATGCTTGGAAGTTTAAAGTAATGGCTAGAATCTTGCTATATCCTTAAAAGATTGGCGGATTTATCAAGTAATTTAATCATGAAAACGACATTTCACATAGATTTTGAACATCGAAACTAGTCACTTTGGAAACTTGATTTTGCTTTTCCCGGTTAAGAAAACTATTTTTCGTGAGCATTGCATCATTACTAGTTAGCATGCAAACGCATACAATGGTAGAATGGAATGGGATGGCTACTCTTATTCAAAAATTACTTCTAAGGAGGCATGTAGCCTATCTCCCATTGTATATTAATAGCACTTGTGTGGGTTGAAGTGGAAAGTTTCGACGCACCCGATGTGTCGTAGCCTGTAGGGATCTATCATCTCGATGCGCATCTCAATAGGACACATTGTTTGTATTAATGACTAGATCAAAAGTGTCATCGCAAGAATATGACCGGGAATTGGCTGCGGCAATCGTTGACTTCACTTCCTAAGTTGGAATTGGCGTTCTGTCCAACAGCAAAAGTCTACCGTGGAAAAGTCCACCTCTGCGAGCGATGAATCATGACTAGGTCGACGAAATGGCGGTACAAAACTGCGGGGCGGTGCAGATCCCAGAATACATCTCTTCTTTCCCCACCTAATCATATCGCCATTAGCTACAATTCCGGCTCATACTACATCCATCGTGAGCTCGAGGCATTGTACCTGCACCATCTATCTAGCTGCAGGTGCTTTGTGCCCGTGCTGCCTGGTAATAATCTGCTAATCTGCTTCTTCCGTAATACTTGCATATATCTCGTCGTACGTCAACGTCCGTGGCAGCTATGCCCAGCACTTCGGTAGTAAGCTCGAGCGCTGCAGGCTGGGCCACCAATACACTGCCATTCTCCAGTCATGGTAATGATCTTCGGCGTCTAACAACCAGGATCAGAGTGAACGCCTCTGTTGATGCAGCTGATCACAGCCGTGAAAATACGATCCGCGGCGGCCATGTCAGCCTGCAAAACGAGCTGGAGGAGCGATACCGGTGCACGGCTGTCACCTCGGATCGATATGGACCAGCTACACCCAGTGATTTTGTGCGGATGATGTGGCCCACGGAGGATGGAGGGAGGTTCAAGGGGAGGCGACTTATAGACGTAGACGATGACAACGACGATGATCATCAATATCAGCTGGAGATGCTGGAGGCGCAGCTGCGCCTGCTGGCGAGTGTGGCGGACGAGCGGGCGGAGACGCACGCCATTCTGGCGCAGCAGAGGGACGGCTGGAACAAGCTCTTCCAGGCCACGCTCACCGCAGCCTCCCTCACGGCCGCCGTTCTCGCTGCCCTGAATGGTGCGGCCTACACGAGCCAGCTCAGCGCCAGCCTCCCTGCGCTTCTTCTCAATGCTGGTAGCGGCCTCATGATGGCGACGATCAACCACTTCCAGCCGTCGCAGCTGGCGGAGGAGCAGCGCTCCGCCACCCGCCTCTTCCGCAAGCTCGCTGGGGACCTCCGCTACGCGCTCCACGTGTCGCCGAGCCTCCGGCAGGAGGGGCGGTCTCTCCTGCGGGAGTCGCAAGCCAGGCTATACGCCCTGGATCGGGCCTTTCCCATGCCCCTCACCCCAGGCGGCCTGGAAAAGTTCCCGGCCCAAGTCCGCCCACCTCTTCTCAGACCTGCATTAAGTACCACTGATCAACGTCGAGCTGCCGCTGCGGAAACTGATCTATTGCAGCAGGGCGACAACGTCAATATTAACGGATGGAGCCCCGCCGTCATCCGTGACCTGACCCAGGCCGCAGCCCTCCTCCGCCGCTCCGACATCACAACCTACACCTCCTGGGCGCAGAACCTCGTGAAGGTCAACAAGTGCCTGGCCATCGCCGCCCCCTCGCTCGCCTTCCTCGCTGCCGCATGCAATGCCATTAGCAGCGTCAGCGCCTTTGCAGGCTATCACTCCATCTTCGGGCTGGTCGCGGCCCTTTGCAGCGTTCTAGCCACGTTCGCCGGTAGCTTCTCGCATGACATGCAACTGGGAATGGTGATGGAGATGTACCGCAACTCCGCAGGCTACTACGCGGAGATAGAGGCGTCCATAGCCCAGGCCCTTAGCACGCCCCTGGAGCACCGAGAGGACGGCCGGCTCTTACGCCAGCGGGTGGCGTACCAGTTGGGTCGCCCTGCTGCACCAGCAGCAGACGACGAACCACTCGTACCCGCGGGATCCAGCAGCGCCGGCACGCTCTTCTAGCTAGGCTTGATTTCGGCCTTGCTAGCCATATACAACGCGAGATTAGCCTTGTCTATACATCTACATTTGTCGTCAAACGTTAGTCACACCGCCACTTGTCGATAGCAAAGAATGAAGCTTTTCCACCGCCTTCTAAAATTAATGCAAATTGAAGAAAGAGAATTTCTAATCTGCAAATTTAACAAACAGGGCTTACTCCAAATGGGTTTGACTCTGGATTGAGTATTGTGTGTGAGTTTAAACCTTGTGTTTCGTTTCCCCAACAACACATCATTTCGCACTTCGAGTTTGCATGGAGATAATGTCTTCTTTCTAAATGAGTCCCACTAGGTACCATGACCTTTTATACTTATGGACATGGGGACTTGCCAAATCGCATCTAGCTTTTTGAGCCATGAGTATTAAAGGCTTGTCGATTCCTTTAGAGGTACCATTACGAGATTTCAAAACTCATTTTAGAGCTTTGTAAAGAATTCTCCTTTTCCCTCTTATTCTCATCTTTTAGATTTAAAAACATGAAAAATAAGTTTTATATGATGACTTCTATACAAAAGCAATAAAATCAAGGTAATTGCCATTTTCTAGTATCGATTTTTGAGGTGATTGCATTCCTATGAAATCTAAAACTGAAGCAAGTAATTGCCACACTTGGTTCAAAGAAAGTGAGATTAAACGAGGGAGAACAATACACGTTGACACCCCTCTATCCATAAGGTATAGTCTCAACTCTACTCCACCTAAAATGACACTGGTTGGGATCTAGGATTACACACTAGGAAAGTCAGCATTCGGCCCTTCCTGGCTTGTCCTAATCTAATGTTTTTTATTCATCAAATCTTGAAAAGTAGTAGAAGCATTGGATAATTCGAAAGGCGTCACTCATAAATGGTAGAGACCCCTCTCTATGTGGAAAGCTATCTTATATTCATCCCCCTCCTTCATTTAAATTTGGTGATAACCTGAATGGAGATCAATCTTGGTAAGCACTTTAGCATCTTTGAGTTCATCCAAGAGATCATTGATGTGAGGGATGGTGTATCTGTTCTTTATTATGCACTTATTGAGATCCCTATAGTGAATGTACATACAAAAGGATCTATTCTTCTTCTTGACTATAGAAGTATTGGTGAAGCAAATGGAGACTAACTTGGCTAAATGAAACCCATATCTAAGAGCTCTTTTACCTGCCTTTCCACCTCTTCTCTTTCATACTTAGACAACCTGTAAGGTGGTTTATTGATAGGCTTAGTTTCAAGAGTCAAGTCAATTAGATGATCTAATTCACACTTTGGTGGCAAAGAAGGAGATTAAAAAATATCTCTATATTCTTTCAGCAACTTACAAAGACAAGGATCCATTTCTTTGCAAGAGCTAAAAGACTATTCTTCATTCACTTTTGACAATAGAAGTGCAAATATACATGACTTAGCATTAATCTCCTTCTGAATCTTTTTGAGGTTGATTAGCTGTATGCTTTTCTTTTCAATACCATGCAATATTGCTTGTCATTCTTCCCACACGAATTCCATCTATTTCTTTTCTAGGTCCATTGAAATTTTTCCAAGGTGTCTAAGCTAGTCACATCCAAGCACTATATCAATAGGACCCATATCCAAAGCAATGAGATTAATGTGAGTGGTACATGATGACGATAGAACAACAAGAATATGTGAATAAACTCGATGGTTAATCTCATGAGCCCCATTAGCTACTTGAACACGCAAAGAAGACTCCATCTCAAGAAGAAACCATTTCAGCCCTTCAAGGGTTTCAAAGTTCACAAAGCTAGGAGTGGTCCCTATATCTATGAGAATATGAGAAACTCTTTTATTAATAAATCCCTTGAGTCAAAGTGTATTGTCTCCCTTAGATCTAGTCCATGTGTCATGAGAGATGAAGCACAATCTTGGAGAAGAGCAATCATCCAAAGACCATCTATATAGTAACCACCTCGGTCAAATGGAAATCCATTCATAGGATCATAATACTCATCATGGGTGCCCTCTTCATCTCCATCCGTTTCTTCACAAATTACCCCATCCTCATTTTGCATTATATTAACATGTGGCTTATCTTCTGGATCATCTTCAATGATCATACTCACTCTTGCATTCTTTGCTTTACACTTAGATTGATGATCAATTGTCCCCTTATTCTCACATTTAAAACACAATCCTTTAGCAAACATGTCCTTCAACCTATCATTTGTAACATGTTTCCCTCGAGCATTGTTACCTAAAGCTTTAGCACTGAAATGAATCCTCTTTTGCTCAACTTTCCCATCAACAATAGGTCTAAAGATTTGGCCATGTTTTGATGCCTATGCTATAGGAAATTTGGGTATCCTACTATAGGTATTTATTGTAAACTTCTATATCTCTAATTGTACCTTTCTACTTATTGAATGGCAACATGTATGAAAGTGGGCTACATAGCTCCAACTTCAAAAGATAGGGTGGCTCCAGAGACGTATTTATTAAGCTTTGATCCATCTGAAATTCCATCTACATACATTGAGAAATTGAGAAATTGGCTGGAGTACTCTCTAATGGCAAATTGTCTTCTTTGTTGTAAAGAGTACCAAATGAAGGGTTGCATAACACACTTTGCCTTCTTTAGCTGTGGATATAAAGTAAAGTATATCCCTAGCTTGTCAAACCACTCCTCAAGTTCAATTGGTAATGGGTTATCACCTTTAAAGTTAGGGATATTAATCTCCTCCTTGTACTCCTTGTCATAATGGTGTTGTCCATGTATGACTGTTTGTGCATTATGATACATCCATGTATGAGATGTTCTATTCATGTCTTGCTCCAAGACCCATGAGCATTAGGTGGTTGTCCCATTGGATTTTCCATTCCAAAAAAAGCTTGATGTTGCCAAAAAATGAGTAGGTGGCATAGGTAGTTGACCAAAATAATTAAAGGTGTTTCCTTGAGCTTGAGGTTGACCATAAGAACGTTTTTATTATAAGGCTTTTAGCCTTATACATTAAGATTTTACACTTCTTGCTTTTCACTTGGGTGCACTTGGTCTTGGTTATCCATATGGACAGCCATAAATGTCTCTGCTCACACTGCATCCATCTCAACCATATCCATTAAGTCATGTCCACACTGTAATGTAGGCATAATACTCTCGATCATGGTCTTTTGTACACTATCTTCAATCCTGTAAGTCACGGCCATCATGAAATCTTGTCAAGGGATCTTTCTTCTCGGTTTGTCGCGCAGTGATACGACAACGTCTAGGTTATTGACGCTCTGTTTTGGGATCCATTCAAGTACAACACACTTCGATACCAATGCCCTTAGCCACCTTTGCCCAAATATTAGAGACAGAGGTTCAAGGCCCTCTAATTGTATCTATCATCACTAAGACTGCACAAATTTTTTTACTAAACCTTAAGAGCTGATTCTGTTCAATTTTATGAGAATAGTGTTTTGTGTCTGTTACATAAGGATATCTTTTATGAGAAAAGTAAACTTACAGCAGGGGATTTATTATAAATTATGTGGTAAAACATCACAAAAGGGTCAAGAAAATTTCACAAAATAGGTTACATAGGGATATATAAAACATGCCATGAACACATGTGGTATATAGGATTTTATACATAGTGACCCCCCCCCCCCCCCCCCCCCCTCCCCAAGGATGGCAAATTGTATCACATATTGAAAAGTATGATGATTTGGGATGAGGAAGGGGAAGTACGTATGGTGAAGAAAAAGTAGTCGATTGAAGAGTGCTCTCTGAGGCCAGTTATATGTTCTTGGGACTTGCATCTTTCTAGGATGGTAACTGATTGCATGGTATCCAGTGGTGATGTTTATGGTGGATGATGGCATGTGTAAGCGTGTAATTGTTGACATCCACTAGAGATATTTTATTCTCTTCTCTTAATATTAGAGCCTCTTTCAATTAGAAAAGAAAAAAACTTTATGGCTCAAAAAGCTTAAGTAACAACAGCTACTTTAAAAATCCAAAAAAGTGAATGTATCTATTGCCAGTTCTTTGAATAAAGTCTAAAAAAAGTATATTAAAAACTCTATCTATTATGATTGACATATAAAATTTAAAAAATGAGGCACATCAAGACTATCTATCGTTCTTGAGTTGAGATTAGGCACATTTGGAATTTAAGATATACTATGACTATGAGATAAAGTTAATGAAGATATTATTCGTATCCATCACAAGTGTGTTAATTTCTATGCAACTTGACAAATGACTGCATATGTGTTAAGAAATGATGCTAATGTGATATGGTTGTGCTAGAAGTCAAAAGTTGAAGTTGATGCCTCAAAGTGACACAAGAGTAGCCACATTGATCTTAGGCTTATATATCCCACAACTTGTGCTATTAAATGTTGAGGTTACATAAATAGCGTTTCGTTCTAGCCTTTTGAGTTGTGGCCATTTCATTAGACCCCATACATTCTTTTTTTAACCTTAGAAAGAGATATTAATTTTATGAAATGACATTATTAATTGCACAAAATTAGTACCATCACATGAGATATGTCAATAACAAAAAATACATGTTAGTTATATATACATATAGCAATATTTTAAGAAGATTCTTTGGAATTTCCAAAGGAATATATATACTTAAACAACACATGCATGATTGGTAATTTATTGATTCCAAAATTTTATGGGCTTTACAAAATAGCACTTAATCTTGATGACACAATTGACCAAATCAATTATGAGGGATAGAATATTTGAATGTGCTCCTTAATAAGTAATAAAAACATTTTGAGCATAAAGCTTCCTAAGAGAGACTCAATTTGACCTAGAGGTACTACAATGTTAGTCACCACCTTGTTAAACATCTTCCATTGCATGTGAGCTAGATTAGCCCCATTGTGGGAGTAACTCAACTATGCACTAGGTCTTCCTTCCATCCAATGTGATGTCCAAACTCTTCAAGTGCCCATATACCTTTTGGAGCATGCTCATTATATGCTCTCTCTTTGTTGTTATGATCCTTGTTTCTCACTCATCGTCAGTCTTCGACCTTAACCATATTATCTCCTCAATGGATAGAGGTATTATGTGACACTTTAATACATTGACAAGAAGATACCTATTGATTATGAGCAATTGTATCCACAACACAAGAAGGGACAAGTTAGCGCAATGAGAGAGAGAGAGAGAGAGAAAATAAGTTACCATAATGAGAAATAATTAATTAGCACAACTACAAACTCCAACACTTTAACAAATCACAAATGAGGAACTACAACTCTTTAACAATGAGAGAGAGAAAATAAGCTAGCACAATAGGTTAACACAATAAATGATAAGATAACGCCATGAGATATAAATTCTTAGCGATGAAAATTATAAAATGTGACTCTTTAACACATTGAATTCCATAAAGTAAAGAGTTTTACAAAAAATTAGAACTTTGTGCAAGGTATCCATGGACTCATGAGTCATAGAGACTCGAAAATTTGATAAATTGTTTTACAAAATACAAAGAGAGATTGCACATGCTAGGCTATTCAAAGAGGGTGACCCAAGATAGGGCCAATCTCTACAAGCAATCTTTCCATCTTTGCAACATCAATGTAGCACTTTGCCCTCATGAAGTCCTCAAAATTTGCAAGGACACTCATAAGGCCCTATCGTTTATCAATATACAATCTCTTGCCTTCCATTCCACCATGTGCATAATCTCTTTGTTTGGTGCATCTTTTGGCTCCCTATGTAACCATATATGTTAGCTTAAGTGCCAAAACTCAACAAGGCAAACAATGAGCCAATTGATTGTGTTGTTGTAGGAGATTGTTTCAAGCCACAATCTGCAAAGGATCAAAAAGAGAAATTACAAGAGAGGAGTACAACAGCTAGAGACCCAAAGAGACTCTATGTATTTAATGAAATGCTTTTGCAAGAAATAATATTATGTCCAAGACAAAGCTTAATCCAATGATGACGAATCAAGGACCATCAAACTCAATAAACCCACTCAAGATCTCAAAGTAAACTCTAAATCCATAATTTAGTAGTACATAGAAGTATCAAACTCTTTTCCACAAAGGCATTCATCAATCTCCTCCTCTGATGGAGGTTTCTTACTAGATCTTAGAAAATCATGCATAGACATAACAAAAATCAAGGTGTACAAAATCCACATTGTAATCCATGACTTCTTGCAAGAGCAACCTATATTGGGTGTAAGCCTTAATGATGATAACCAATGCTCTCCATTGTTATAACAGACATACCTTCAACCAAATATAAGGGTGATAAGCATGCATGTACTACACGGTGTCTCAAAGATACTCAAGGAGAGTTTAATGCACAAGATGGATGGTAGGATCCATTGTTTGCCATTGATATAGATGATGAGCTTGACGTGGGATGCCTTATCTGCCATCCAATCATTCTCTTCGAGCAATTCCAATTGTAGCCACCTTATATGTCACTACCAACTAGACTCATATGGCCAACACCACATTTTGTTTGATAATCTCTCTATGGCCAACTATCTAATGCTCTGAAGGCTTGTTTTTTTCCCTATGATAGCCTTCCAACCAATGTTTGGCCACCTTGACTAAGACCACCACCAACCAGATGTAAACTAGCCTTCTCTTCTAGAAGAACTATCACACAAAGGCTCTGGGACTTCATGACAACTAGCTACCTACTACTAACACCTGCCTCAATACTACAATAGTTGTTTTCTCCACAGACAACACTAAACAAAAACTATCACTAGATATGCCAAAACCACAGTTCATGAGTCGCTACAAGCTGGTCTCCTCTACACAAGCCACATCTATCAAAATTCTAAATTTGTAGTCTTTGATGGCTAGCATCATCAATAGAACACCAAATAAAAAGTTAACTCTCTTTTTATGACAAGTATGTTGGCTAGCTCAAAATATATACTTGTATCCACATCAACAGAGGAAAACATCACGAAGTGAGCTATTGCCTTGAACTTCTTCCTGACATCAACAATCACACACTAGCACACACCAACCTCCACCATCGACATCACCGCACACCGGATACTAGGAAATCAATTATCATCCTGGAAAGATGCAAGTCCTAAGAACATGTGGCTAGCCTTGGAGAACACTCTTCAATCGACCACTTTTTCTTCATCATAAGCACTTCTCCTTCCTCATCCCAAATTAGTATACTTTTCCATACATGATGTACACTTCTCCTTCCTCATCCCAAATTAGTATACTTTTCCATACATGATGTAGTATGCCATCCTCCTAGAATAGAATGCTTTTCCTCCCATATATTTGACATGGATTGCAACTTAAACCCTCAATTACGTGCTCTTCCAACTTGAAAGTCTCTCTTTGGTTTATAAGCATGTTGTCCATCTCATGACTATCAACGAATAGCCCTAGGAATGGTCACTACTTCTTGTGCAAATCAAGTTCACCCCCTTCTCATCCAAAGATACCCAAGATGATAGTGGTCTCCAACAACCCCCCTAATCATTCTTAATGATTAGCAAGTTATCCTATTTGCCACTTACTCAATTCACATGGGAACTGGTTCAAACCATTTATCCAATAGACTAGCTCTTATTGTCAATGGCACAAGTGCTTGGAATAGTTCATGTTCGTACTCATAGCTTCAACTTCCAACTAGATAGTGTATTGGCCTATTGATCTACTCGAGGAAACCTCTTACCACCATCTCATTATTTTCCCAACACACGTAAAGCAAAACACAATGAAATATTTACACACTATCTCTTGCATCAACCCAAAACACATTGGAAACAACATTGACTTTAGCATTTCTTAAATCCTATCTTGCTACCATCCTCTAAGGTTTTTCGCAAGTGGATGCGTAGTGTCACAAAATCCACCCCCTCTAAAACTGCACATCCCCTGAATGTGCCACATTATGTAGCCCACTAGGATTAATGTAATGAAAGAAGCTAAGAGAAGAGAGAAGAAGAGCTGAGGAGAGAGAAAGAGAGCAAGAAGAAGAAGGGGGAAGACTAGAAGAGGAGAGAGAAAGAGAGAAAAGAGAGAAGGGAGAAGAAAGCCATGGAAATTGGAGATGAAGGTGAAGAGTATGACCTTGATAATAACTAGTTGCCCTAATTTGGGGCTCTTACACCTTATATACCTCGGTCAGTGTGACAGGGTGTCTAAACCCTAGTCGGTGTGTATCCCACTTATTACAATCTATCCCCACTATGAAGGTTTTTGCCCTCAAAAACAAGGAGAAATAGAGGGTTGATGGGTGGGCTAAGGGAGGGTTGCAAAGTACTACTCTGAGCCCTTTGACAATGAAAATTGGGTGGGTAGAGACTAGGGACAACATGCAATCCAAGACTGGCCTGCTGAAGTAAGCAGGTCATAACTTTTGATAGGCTGCTCCAAATAGGGCGTATCACATGTCAAAACGGAGCTAATGACAAGTACTTTCAGTCTATGTAGGATGCACATGCCTAAGATTTGATTAAGTATAAAATTGTACTATAAGGCCAACAGGGAAAACTCCAATGCTAGAGTGTGCGGAGTTATTATATGCAAACTCAGCCAAGTGAAGCCACATATCCCAACTGTGTTGTACATCATGGCAAAAGTGTCTCAAATATGTCTCAAGCCATTTGTTCACTCTCTCAGTCTGGCCATCGGTCTGGGGGTGGTATGCAGTGGACGAAGCAAGCTTAGTCCCCATGGAGGTGAAAATTGTCTGCCAAAAGTTACTCATAAACTTTGCATCCCGATCATGTACTATGACTTGTGGCAAGCCATGCAACTTAAAGACATTTTCCATAAACTAAGTGGCCACCTGAGAGGCAATGTATTGGATCTTAGTGGGGATAAAGTGGGCAACTTTGGTGAGACTATCAACGACCACATAGATATTGTTCCACCCTTTCTTAGTTGTAGGAAGGCCAATGATAAAGTCCATTGTGATGTGAGTCCATTTCCCTTCAGGGATAGTGAAAGGCTACAAGAGGCCAACGGGCCTGAGTATACTATCTTTGTTCTGTTGGCATGGAACATATTTGGTCACAAAGTCCTTGACATCCCTCCATAGGCCTTTCCAATGAAAGCTCTTGGTAATCCTGTCATATGTTTTGAAAACACCCAAGTGACCAGCAGTGGGGCAGGAATGCATCTCTTCTATGATCTTTTGCGTGAAGGGGAAACTGTGGGGGATGACAATCTTGCCATGGGACCAAATAAGGCCATGCTTGAGCTGATATTGGGAGTTTTCAGCCATGATCCCATGTTGTAATTTCTCAAATGTGTGGCTGAAGTGATCATCTAATAAGTAAGCCTCTTGAAGCTCTTCAACCCAATCATTGTGCAATTCTAAGATAGAGGACACTCTGCATGCCCACATTCAAGAGAGTGAATCAGCCACAATATTATCATTACCCCGAGTGTGTGAAATATCAAAGTCATAGTTCTATAAGGTTGCCACCCATCGCCTTTGCTTAGGAGTCAAAGGAGACCGAGTCAAGAAGTACTGGATGACTCGGTGGTCACTTTTTACTTGGAAGCGGCTGCCATACAAATAGTGGTGTCATTTCTTGATGGCATGGAGGATGGCCAACATATCCTAGTCATATACATTTATTTGCATCTCCTTCTCATCAAGCTTGCGACTCTCAAATGCAATCACACCATGCTCTTGCAACAATACTGCACCAATACCATGGCCACTAGCATCACAATGAATGGTAAACAGCTTAGAGAAGTCAGGGCAAACAAGGATGGGGGCTGAAGTAAGCACATCCTTTAACTATTTGAAGCTATGATCCACAATGGCATCCCAAAAGAATGACTCCTTTTTCAAGCGATCAGTCAAAGGTGCTGCGATGGTGGCATAGTGCTTAATGAAGCGTTTATAGAATGAAGAGAGACCAAGGAAGCCATGCAAAGAAGTGGTGGCGGAAGGAATGGACCAATCCCTAACACATTGCACCTTCTTTGGGTCAGCCTGTATGCCATTTTTGCTCACAATGTGTCCCAAGCACTCCACAGATGTCCGCATGAATATGCATTTTCTCTCCTTGGCAAAGAGTCGATGCTCTCTCAATATGTCAAACACCCTCCGAACGTGTGTCAAGTGCTCCATAGATGACTTGCTATAAATGAGGATGTCATCAAAGAAAACAAGCACAAACTTGAACAGAAATGGCTACATGATTTTGTTCATGAGGCTTTGAAAGGTGGCGGGGGCGTTAGTCAACCCAAAGGGCATCACTAGAAAATGATAAAGTCCATGATCACTCCTAAAGGCCGTTTTGACCTCATCTCCTGCCCGCATACAAATCTAATGGTAGCCAGAGCGCAAGTCAATCTTAGTGAAAAGGCATGCCTCTTTCAACTCATCCAGTAAATCATCACTCCCTGGGATGGGATAGCGGTTCTTCACCGTAATTTTGTTCAAGTCTCTGTAGTCAATGCACATGCAAAAGAAGTCATCTTTCTTTTTTACTAAGAGGACAGCGGATGCATAGGGAGAAGAACTCGGTTCGATGAAACCCATCTCTAACAACTCCTTGATTTGCTTTGCAACCTCTTCATGCTCATACTTGGAGAGTCTGTAAGAAAGTTTATTCACTGGCTTGGAATGGGGCTCTAGGTCAAGTGGGTGATCCACTTGTCTCTTGGAGGGAAGGGATGTAGGCATCTAAAATAGGTCATTGTATTCCTCAAGTAAGGCTTGCAAGGTTGAATCATTAGGTACTGTAGAGGCTATCCATGCATCATAAACTCCATATAAAGCTGAGAGAAGTCCATAGCAATCTTCCCCAATTATTTCAGCTAATCACAGCCCAAAACAATGTCAATGGGATCCATATCTAGGGCAATCAAATCAACCAGTGCCACATAATTTTCAGCCAAGCATAAGGGAACTACAGGACATACATGTGTACTAATTTTTTATTCTCCATTTGTTACTTGAAACTTCAAGGGGTGGTGTAATGCCATAGGGGTGCATTTTAACTGATCAATGGTTGATTTATTGACAAAGTTATGAGTGCTTCCACTATCCACAAGGATAAAAACATGCTTTCCATTGATACTGCCTTGAATGTGAAAGGTGTTGGGGCTGCGGGTGAAAGGTGAGAAGGATCGAAGCTTGCACGCAAGCTATGGCGAGAGAGCAAGAGCAAGAAAAGAGAGAGACAAGAAATGGGAACTCCAACAGTCACAATGTGTGACCGGGCCTTCCTTTATTCAAACTGTCACTAAAAGAATAAAGAATAAAGTGACGTGACGGGCGCCCGCCACCTGCAGTGTGCAGTGGCGGGTACTGTCAGTGTAGTAATACACGGGGCGGCACGGCGGAGGCGCCTTTACCCCCAACAACCTCCCACTTAAAGGCGAATCTGCCCTAGTGAGAGAGAAAAGTAAAAGAAAAGACAGTACAAATGTACATAGGTGAGGAAAGGTGACATCTCATCCAACGCCCATCAACCTCCTGAGGAAGGCAAAGCGCTCAGTAGTGAGGCTCTTCGTGAGCAAATCTGCAAGATTCTCGTCAGTGGAGATCTTGACAAGGTCAACAGACCTGTCCTCCACGACACCACGTATGAAGTGATACCTCACCTCAATGTGTTTCGTCTTCGCATGGAAGACCGGATTCTTAGCCAACTGAATGGCACTCATAGAATCCGAATGCAGTGTAGGTGTAGCATCAATCCCAAGGTCAGCAACTAGACGGCCTAACCATATGGCCTCCTTGCAAGCCTCAGTGGCTGCAACATACTCGGCCTCAGTGGTAGACAAAGCCGTACACTTCTGAACCCTGGACATCCAAGAGATAGCCCCTCCAGCATAGGTGAATACATAGCCAGAAGTGGACTTCCTACTATCTGCATGTCCTGCATAATCGGAGTCAGTGTACCCCACGACCCCTGTATCCTGGCTGCCATAGCAAATACACATATCTGCTGTGCCCTTCAGGTACCTCATGATACCCTTCACGGCATCCCAATGTCTGCTGCCAGGTGTAGCCATATAGCGTGCCACAACACCAACTGCATGTGCAATATCTGGACGAGTGGCTATCATGGCATACATCAAACTGCCCACGGCTGATGCATAAGGGATCTTGGCCATCTCGGCCCTCTGCTCATCTGTCTGCGGACAATCGGCCTGTGATACCTTCACATAAGAAGGTAATGGACAGCCAATAGGCTTTACGTCCTGCATGTGGAAGCGTTCAAGGACTTTATGAATGTACTCCCGCTGTGAGAGATACAAAAGTCCCTGATGCCTATCGCGCTTAATGCGCATCCCAAGTATATGTGAGGCCTGTCCCAAATCCTTCATCTCAAAGCTCTTCTTCAGCTGAGATTTAAGAGCATCTAGCTCATCATGAGCTTTCCCTACTATCAGCATATCATCAACATAGAGTACCAAGATAAGCAAACTGCCATCACGAGCTTTCTTCGTGTAAAGACACGGATCCATAGCACTCCTACTGTAGCCCTGTGACTGCATAAAGGCATCAAACTTATGATACCATTCCCTAGGTGCCTGCTTCAAGCCATACAAGCTCTTCTTCAACTTGCACACTAGGTGCTCCCTGCCAGGTTCTGCAAAGCCCTTAGGCTGATCCATATAGATCTCATCATGCAAGTCCCCATGTAGAAAAGCCGTCTTGACATCCATCTGATATAGATCTAAGTCAAGCTGTGCAACCAAAGCCAAGACTAAGCGCAGGGTGGTCATCTTAACCACAGGAGAGAAGACCTCATCAAAGTCCACACCATGTTCCTGCTTAAAACCCTTTGCTACCAATCTAGCCTTGTATGCCGGCTTGGGGTGTCCAAGGGTACTTTTCAGCTTGTACACCCACTTGCATGGCAAAGCCTTCTTGCCCTTAGGCAAGGCAACCAAATCCCAAGTCTCATTCTTATGCAGGGAGTCTATCTCAGACTGCATAGCCCTCTCCCAGGAGTGACTGTCACCCCTGCGCATAGCCTCATCATAAGTGAAAGGCTCTCCTGCATCTGTAACCAAAACATAATGCATAGAGGGCTGAAATCTGTCAGGTGGACGTCTATCTCTAGCAGACCGTCCCACCGCAGGCTCTGCTGCCTGTCTAGCTACCTGTCCAACATCCTGGCCCTGTGGAGGAACTGCTGCAGGCTGTACTACTGGCTGTGCTGGAGCTTTAGGCTCCTCCTGAAAGATCACTCTGCGGATCTCAACCACCTTCTCAGGCTGCCTGTGCATCTTGTCTTCATGGAAGACGACATCATGGCTGCGTACTATTTTCCGCGCCTGCGGATCCCATAGGCGATAGCCCATCTCTCCTGACTCACCATAGCCAAGGAATATGCATTTAATGCTCTTTGGATCCAATTTACTCCTCTTGTCCTTGGGCACATGACAGAATGCCTCACATCCAAAGACACGGAGATGCGCATAAGAGGGTGGCTTACCAGCCCAAACTTCCTCTGCAACCTGGAAATCCAATCCACTGGAAGGCGATCGGTTTATGACATGCACTGACGTACTAACTGCCTCAGCCCAAAAACTCGGGGGTAGGCCTGCATGGCTAAGCATAGAGCGCACACGCTCCTGAATAGTCCTGTTCATGCGCTCAGTCAAACCATTCTGGGGTGGGGTATAAGGGGCGGTCAACTGACGCTTAATACCCCTGTCATCACAAAACTGCTCAAAAGCATGCGAGACATATTCTCCCCCATTATCTGTCCTAAGGCATTTCAGCCTATACCCAGTCTGGTTCTCAACAAGAGCAAGCCATCTCTGAAAAATTGCCAGGACATCGGACTTCTGCTTTATGGGATAAGCCCACACTTTCCTAGAAAAATCATCAATGAAGGTAACCAAGTACTTCGCGCCACCCATAGACATGCAAGGCATAGGCCCACAAACATCGGAATGCACCAATGCCAAGGGCTCACTCATGCGTGGCCTACCCGATTTCTTATGCGTAGACCTATTCTGCTTACCATAAAGACAATGATCACACGAGTCAAAACATGCATAATCCAAAGGCGGAAGATACTGCAAACCAGATAACATTTTCATTCCTTTCAAAGACATATGTCCCAAACGGGCATGCCAAAGTGATACATGTGGGATAGAGCCCACTGCCAAAACATGGTCTACAAAAGACCCAGATACAACAAGAGGATAGAGGCTGCCAGCCTTGGCGCCTCTAGCAAGCACAAGTCTGCCTTTGGTAATCTTCCAGGCAGAATCCCCAAAACAGACATGAAATCCTGCATCATCCAACTGTCCTGCAGACATAAGACTACGCGTAAGCGCAGGTACATGACGTACATCCCTAAGCAAAAAGGAACTGCCAGTGGAAAACTGCAACTGAATATCTCCACAGCCCACAATATCAAGAGACCTGTCATCTCCAAGTCTGACTGATCCAGACACAGTACGGTAAGAGTGAAACCACTCACGGTAAAGCGTCACATGGAAGGACGCACCTGAATCCAATAACCAGCACTGTGCATACATACTAGGTGTCTCAGTCAAGTGTGAAGCATCAGAAGAACTAGCTGCAAGTATAAACTCATCACCACCATCGGACTCTTCAGTCTGCGTGACATTAATTTCCTCAATCTTGACGTTGGACTTCGCAGGTACTATGCTGCGATCAGAGGACTTCTCCTGCACTTTATCTTTCCCCTTATCCTTGCGCAACTCATGACACTGTGGTCTAATATGGCCCTTTTTCCCACAATGATGACAAGTGACATTTGCATTGCGTCCACGCGACTTACTACGCGACTTGCCACCACGAGATTTAGACCGACCCTTCTGCGAGTCACGGCCTCGGCCATTACCACGGTCATACCTGTCATTCCTGCCTCTAACTGTCAAAGCATGACTACCACGAGAGGTATCCAAGTTTTTGCGATTCACCTCTTCCTGAAGAAGAGCACTCTCAACATCTGCCAATTTTAGAGTAGCACTAGAGGCACAAAGGGCAGTGCGGAATACATCCCATGACTCATTCAGAGTTCCAAGCAAGAAAAGAGGAGTTACTTCCTCTCCAAAGGTGATATCCTGCGAAGTCAGGTTCTTCAGTATAGCATGGAACTGGCTCAAGTGAGCAGACATAGTCGCATTATCCTTCATGCGCAGATCCATAAGCTGCTTCAACCAGTACATCTGACTCGCCGGACTTTTCTTATCATAAAGATTCTTGATCTTATTCCATAGATCCCATGCACTCTGTGCTTCCTCAAATACATTATAATGTACCTGTTCAGTGAGAGACAATACAATCGTGGACTTGCATAGCTCATCAAGTTCAAGCCAGTCGTCAATGTCCATAGTTTCAGGCTGCTCCCCACTCAACTGAAGTGGCTTAATCTGAGATTTCTGCACCAAAACCTGCCATATTTGACTCTTCCAGTAAGAGTAGTTGGTACCATCCAACTTTGTAATGTTAAAGATGGCACTATCATGCGAAGATGACGCCATTATGCAGGCTGGAAATGCCCAAACAGCCCAAAACTGCTTACTGTTTTACTGCAGAAACTGCCCAAAAATGACCAAAACGGGGTCCAAAGGGTGAGCAAAGTGTGCCAAAAGTTGCTGCCCACTTAGTACTAGGTGCGGTACACCAAATCAAGATATTTCAGCATGAAAAGTACACCTCAGTCCACCAATAACTGCTTGCTGTAATAAATTGCAGGTATGCAGTCTAGAGAGCAAACTGTCCCAAAATAGGATCCAATGTCAAGCAAACAATGCTAGGTCCAAAGCCGGCATGAAACGGACATAAGCAAGGCCAATGACAGTGAAAAGAACATGAGCTCAACACCAAGCATGTCAAAATAACATCTGCCAGTGAAAGGCACACCCCTAGACACTCTAGGCAAAGTGTTCCTGTAACTGCCAAAACCTGACACAAATAGGTATCTGCTCAAAGAGAAAGATCCAAATATGAGACTCAGCTCATAAGCATCCTGTGAACCAAGAGTACATCAATGCATATCCATAAAGATCGGAGTATGATCCCAAAGTCTCAATGTGTATGTAGCTGCTCAAGACATAAACTGCTCCAAATACATGTAGGTGCTCCAATAGCATGCAACTGTCAAAGGTCAAGAAAGCATGTAAAATGCTCCCACTGGCACAAAAGGCGTACAAAGCGAGCTCAGAAGCTCAAACAACCCAAGAGAAAGCACCAGTGATAAGTGACCTTGTCAATGCATCAAGCGCATCCGAGAGAGCATGACATACATGAAGCACCGGTCGTATTAACCATGAAGCAATACATAAGCCCAAATAAGCTCTCGGTCAACTCAATGACATCCAAATAGCAACCAAGATCAGTGATCAAGTAAGCCGGGAATGCTCAAATGCATCCAAATCCAAGCTCCAAATGTCGGTATGGCATACACGAACCAAATAGCATATGTCACGAACCAAAGCATGTAATGCAAAAGCCTAACTGTCAAGCAGAGACATGAGGCATAGGCGGTCCATGAGCATGCCAAGTCGGTCCAAATGCCAGTGAAGATGGAGCTAATGCGAAGCTCAAAAGCATCCCATAATCTCATACATATGCTCCAAGTCGTCCCCAAATGTCAGAGACATCATGCCAAAGCTCAAAGCATACATCCGGTATCGGTAGGTAAGTGCCAAAGCATGTAAAGTACCTTCAGCCAACTGTTATTCCAGCATGTATTTACTGTTCTAAACAGTAGATTTCAGCCCCGAATTCAAGCCAAAATCATGGTCAAACCAAATGCATACATCCCCAATACATCCGGGTAGGAAATAGACCGCATATGGGCATCAAACAAGGTAACCGGAGTAGGGTATAAGCATCAAATGCCAATGCCAAGTGTGGCTGCCCTGTTTCCAGCATTGTATAACAGTAAATAACAGTCCCAAATCAGCCAATATTTCAAGCCAAAATCATGGCATAATCATGTGCATACATTCCCAAGGCACTAGGCATCATGTAGACCGCATACGGGCATCAAATAGCACAATCGGAATGGAGTATAAGCAACAAATGCTAATGCCAATGGTGCTGCCCTGTTTTCAGCCTGTTATGACAGTTTATGACAGTCCCAAATCTGAAGAAATCAGCCCCGAAAGATCAAGACCAATGCCCAAAGCTTTAATGACATCAAACATGAAGTCTATAGCCCTCTTGATCAAGGTAGAGAGCAAGAAGCAATGGCCAAGTGTGGAGCTGAAGTAGATGAGTGCTCACAGCCTGGAAAAAATGATGCAATCTGCCCTGTTGGTGCTGAACTTTCTGCTGCTCCACATGGGCTGAAAAGGGGGTAATGGGGGGCTCAATGATGGCCCAAGGTAGGCACATACCAAGCCATGAAGGCCCAATGCAAAGGGGAGGGAAGATATGAGCTATGGAGCTCAAGAAGAGTGGCTGCCCTTTGTTCCTGCCCTGTTTCAATCTGAGAATACACTCAAATGCCTGCAAATGCTGAAGCAATACCTCAAGGGCAAGGCCCTGATGAAGCTCAAGAAGGCCAGGATGGAGCTCGGGAAGCCGGGGAGAGTCGGGAGCTCAAGAGGTCGGCTATGGCTGCCAGGATGGAGACCCAATGCGTGAAGCGAGTCGATGCGAAGGTCGGGAAGCACCGAGTCGAGCTCGAGCAAGAGAATGCCAAGCTCTGATACCAGTTGAAAGGTGAGAAGGATCGAAGCTTGCACGCAAGCTATGGCGAGAGAGCAAGAGCAAGAAAAGAGAGAGACAAGAAATGGGAACTCCAACAGTCACAATGTGTGACCGGGCCTTCCTTTATTCAAACTGTCACTAAAAGAATAAAGAATAAAGTGACGTGACGGGCGCCCGCCACCTGCAGTGTGCAGTGGCGAGTACTGTCAGTGTAGTAATACACGGGGCGGCACGACGGAGGCGCCTTTACCCCCAACAGCGGGAACGTTCCAAGCATCCAAGGAGATCGAGCAAAGGGAAGTGGGAAGTGGGTGGAATGTTAAATCAAGTATCTGTGGAGCACCGCCCGGGTCAAAGGGAAACCCATCCTCGGGGTCATAGAACTGCTCGTTATCAACATCCTCCGTAGACTCAGCCTAGTCAATGGGTAGGTCATCCTCCTCAGTGTGCCAATCTTCCATGACATACATGCTATGAACTTTGACCTTAGTTGTCTTGTAGGGGCATTTGGAGGCGTGATCAACAGTATACTTCTCTCCACACTTAAAGCATAGGCCCTTTTCCTTTCGTTCATTCATAGCATCTGGGGAGATGAACCGTTGGCTACTGGATCCATGGGAAGGTGATGCAATGGATTGTTTATTTTTCAACATACTTATTCTCAACATTAGAGCCCAATGCTATCCCAAAAGTGCCCATTTTTCTTTCAGCATGGAAGGTGGGGTAAGTGGGTATCTTGGGGTTGTTATTGGGCATAGAAGTGCCTTGAAAACCACCTCCCTATGGGACTAATCGTGAAGGAGTGTGGGGTTGTCCAACACCTTGCTCAAAATGTTCATTCTTACGGTACTTTCTAGCATATCTCTCAGCTAGTTCAATTGCATCAAACAGTGTGGTAGGTTTTTGGGCCATGACATCTACTGATAGGCTCGGTTCCAGCCCATAGATATACTTGTGCAATTTAGTATCATCGCTAATACTCTCCACATACATGATCAAGTTCATGAACTGATTTGTGTATTTACGTACAATGAGGTTACGTTGGTCAAGAGTGTACCATCGTCTTGCCAACCGCTCTTTTTCCACAGGGGACACAAAAACTTGGACCATATGCATTTTAAAAGCTTCCCAATCAATGAACTATTAATTCTCTCAATTAATGTACCGCCACCATGTGTGGGAAAATCCTTCCAAGTGGAGAGAAGCAAAAAGTATTTTCTAATTTGTCAATGCAAGGGTAGATATTGAAGTAGGACTCCAACTTGGACGTTTATTCCTCTAAGTCAAATGGTGAGGGGGATTGCACGTTGTACTTTATTAGGATAACCTTGTCATGCAGATCATTGGGACTATGCTGCCCATGAAATCCTTGATGTCCATACATCCCGTGGTGGCCATACATGCCTTGCTGTCCATACATCCCATGTGGTGCATTAAGCCCATGTTGTCCATTATAACCATGCTGTCCATGATTGCCAAGTTGGCCATTTGTACCATATTGTCCTTGATGGGGCTAATTCAAATGGGGTGCATGGGGGCTCTGAGGAAGAGCGGGGAAAATCCGACCAAGGGTGGAAGGCGGCCTCAAAGGGATGTTGACTGTATGGTGGACGGGGGATTTCAATAGAGGCTCATCATGCACATGAGAGGGTTCTCCAATCTCGTAGGTAGAAGGGAAAATTCCCTTAGCACCAGGTATACCTTGTGGACCATGCAACAGTTCCTGATGTGGAGGACGTCTAGACTCATGCCTAGAGTCATTGGTCTTCTCTTGGGATGAAGCGGTCGCTAATTGAGCAACAAGAGTAGTGAGCTGCTCCAAGGTGTGTTGGGTCTTTGAGTTTGAGAGAGCCATGTGCTCGATCACTTTATCAAACTTGAACATCATTTGGCAGTGGTTAGTGACCATATCATTATGTCGTTCCATATGATGAAACTCATGCTGGCAGAGGGTGTGATTGAGAAGGGTGTACGGGTTCATTTCAGGCATTTCCTCTTGTATGTCACCATGGTAATCCTATGCTGAGCTTGGTTCCTCATTCATGGAGGTCCGGGAGTCTCTAATCTCCCTCTGGAGTTCCTCTTGGGCCTTGCTTTTGCCTCTCTGGCCAGCCATCTAGATGTAGTCCACAAGACCTGCTATCAGTAAAAGGGGCGTAACTCTTGGTAGGAAACTCCGATTGATGAGGTTTTTGGCTCAAGTCAGAGGAGACAAAGTCCTCTTTGAGATGAGCTATTAATCTTTGTGACAAAAATTTATCAAAATTTTCTGTAATGGATTTACTGTGTCTGTCTTGGAGCAGTCTACACCCTGTCCACAGTGACCCTAGTGCACAGAAATGGGCATAACTCTGAAACCAGAACTTCGATTGGGGAGGTTTTTTATTCAAACCAGAGGGGACGAAGCCTCTTCGAGGTGAGCTATACAGTTCACTCCCAGATTCAAAACAGAAATTTCTAAAATAGGATCTTCTTGACTGTCTTGCAAGACTCTGACCAAAAGCACTGCCTGTCCCTTATTACCAAGGTCTTACATGGATAGAGCATAGTTCAAGGGGCCTGATCAGCAACATCCATAGTATACTGAGCATGATGCCAAGCATCATTGCATACCCATCGGCTCTGCCATTAATGCATAAGTACATTCGCTGCCATACATCTCTTTTGACTGCATGCACTTCAAGTGTCATACATGGGTGCCATGAGCATTGTGGGGTGTCCAAGAGGGATCATTGGATCAAGGGGAGTGGAGCTCATGGAAGTACCTACACCTGCATACAAGTATCGGGCTCTGGATCACTGGGAGGTGGGCAAAATTCCCCCCAGGCTAGGTTGTGCACCCCTTCAGGGTCTTAAGTGATAAGGGAGGGTCACCTCTCTTTTGTCTTACCACCTTGCCTAGCATTGGCCTTTTTCCTTAGCCGGAGTATACATGGAAGACATTTTTATTAAGTAATCAGCATGAAATACATTGGAAATAAGACATTTGGCTTTTTTCATGAGATGCAAGGAATGACAAAGGTTGGGGGTAGGGGTTACCTTGGCAGTCCAGTGACTCACTAGCTGCTACTTACCCAATTTACAATGGCTGTTATTCATTTTGAGCTCATCCAAGATCACAAAACCAAATGGAGATTAATGTCAGCCATTACAACAAATTTTAGAAAGAGGTATGATGCATGCATATGAAGAGGATTGAACTATTAAATCTATGCAATCTTGAATCTCTCCAACAATGGATTAAGCTCAGCAAGTGGCTAAATTGAGAGATTAAGATCAGATTAGCATACCTCTTTAATACTTGGAAGGACCGTTGAAGCATGAATCATCGATCAAGTCCAGTTGGTTGGGGCATCCATGGAAGAATACTTCAGCATTCGAATTCTCCTACTGATAAGGGAGGCTCCCGTGCTTGTCCCCGAGCTTGAGCCTCAAAGATGGGAAGCTTCAAGTGAAGCTTTCATGGATGCCCACAAGGCGGACCCATGCATTCTGAACTCCATGTCTTCGCCCGGATAAGAGAGACCATTCACGAGCTGAAAGATTTGTGGGGTTTGAGTTCTCCAGGTCAGAAATGGCCTCAGCTTGAAGAATCCATGGCTGCCCCAAACTGTCCAAACTGTCCAACTGTTGTCCACCTTGGAGGTTGAATCCTAGGGCAAGATTATCAAGGAGGAGGAGATCAATGTGCTGATCAGGTGGTTGGAGTGGCAGAGGGCAGTAGGGAAGGAAGGCTGGAGTAGAGGGGAAGGCAAGAAGAGCAGGGAATAACAGTGCAGAATGCATCGCAAATTGCAAGCTGTTCCCTGGGCTCTCTCCTAACCTATGACCCTTCTCAAGGGTATGGCCTGTGGTCAAGGGGAAGTGGGGAAGGCTCCTGGGTCTTGAGTTGTGCACTCCCATGGCTGCTCCAGGGAAAAAGAGAAGTTCTCTCTACTGTGTGGCCATGGCAGCTTGCCTAGGAGGAGAGAGAAAGAGACTGAAGCAAAAAGTGGCTGAGTTTTTGTCCTCCTCTAACCCTTGAGACTCCAAACTTGGCCTAGGACCCTTAAAATTTGCATGAAAAGAAGTGATGACCTGCTATTTTAATCGTTTTACCTCCAAATTTGTCTGAGTCTCTAGCCATAGCTCCTGCTTGCTCCAAAAAGCTGAAGTTAACTACAGTCCTTCTTGCTGTACCTGTACCTGTAAGCTAAGTAACTAGGATTTTTGGGATTTGAGAAGAAAGAAAGAGAAAAGGAGAAAAGAGCCAAAGCCTGAAGCTCTGATACCACTTGTAATGAAATAAGCTGAAAGGAGAGAGAAAGAGAGCAAGAAGGGGGAAGACTAGAAGAGGAGAGAGAAAGAGAGAAAAAAGGAGAGAAGGGAGAAGGAAGCCATGGAAGCTGGAGATGAAGATGAAGAGTATGATCTTGATAATAACTAGTTGCCCTAATCTGGGGCTCTTACACCTTATATACCCCAGTTAGTGTGACTGGGTGTCTAAACCCTAGTCGGTGTGTATGCTTGTTACAATCAAACATCCATATAATCTTTACCAAAAGAGCATGTGGATAATCATCCTCTTGCCACGATCATAAACCCAAATCACAAGCATCGACAAAAACACATAGCAATTCCACCCCACCCAGATCATAAGGGACTAATAGCTCATGACATCTAACTATCATGTAATTCTCTACAACCAAATCCACAAGCTTGTTAGGCCCTCCAAGTTCAAATGGTAATCCAAAATCCAGTTACAACATCTTGTATCCTATAGCTGCTTCTTGTGCATAAACCATTTTCATCTTTCCCCCATCATCCTACACGTTAAAGTATATAAACCCAGCTTTAAATAACCACAAGGGAACACACTCCATGGCATGTATCACTTTATTTGGTGCTAGAACATAACTTGCAAATGCATCTTCTTTGGCTTGCGTGGTTGGATCGACCATCTGCACAACTGAATGCTCTCCCAAAGCATATATTTCTTTTATATCCTCAAGTATCATAGCATCTTTCCTTTCTTGCTCAATAGCATCTCTACACTTTATCATCACAATATTAGTAGACACTTTCTTGTCAACCATTTTGTACTTGGTTTGAACCTTGGCTTCACTTTTCCACTAATTAAACCCAATTCTTGCTGCAAATGCATAACACCCAACTTTGTTGGCTAAAATCAATCAGCCCTCTTCTCTTTGGATTGCATATAAACAACCCCAACTCTGTATGCTAATATGGACCAGCATCAAACTCTTTTGGCTAAAATAACTCAACCCCTTGCAACCCTATTGGCTGAAATAAATCGACCCTCTCCTTAGTTTGTTGAAATACATCAGCGAATGACTCTTTTTGCTGAAAAGACTTAGCATCCAACTCTTTCTATTGCATAAAATCAGTAATCTCATGATACGTATCCAGGGAATGGACCCTCACAAAATTGGAATCACTTAGCACCTCAGTTTTCAGCATATCCTCAATCTCTATAGTAGTGTCCACACAAGACAACCCATCCATACACTCATCAGCCAACAATAAAGCCACTTCTCTCAACTCTCTCTCTTTTCCGCATACATATTGCCTGGCAGCTCTAGGCAACTCTACAACCTTATAAAAACAAACAAAACTCTTAGCTACAAGACCAATAAAGCCTAAAGAAAAAGTACCATTGCCACGATGTAGGAGCTTTTCCCTCCCTATAACACCTCGTCGTGTAGGACAGTGGTACCTAGTGAAGATTCGGCTCTTTTGCGGAGGGGAATCCTAAAATGTATCTCTATGTAATGTAGGGAATATGCCCATAAGTCTTTGTATTAAAGCTAGAAAAAAACCACTAATTTGGAGGCTTTAGGGGTTAGTATAAAAGAGGCGCAATGTGCCAATGTAACAACTTTTTGCTCATTTGACAAATTGCTAAGAACTGATTTAGCATTAGCATTAGTTGTCTTCTTCCTTGTACTTTACAGCAGCCATGAATTCATGGAGCTCTAGTAATGGAAATTTATCATTTTCTCTTCAATTTCCTGTTTTCTAGGCATTAAATGTTAGTTTAGTTCAAAGAGCATGCCTTCTTTTCATTGATATCAAAGCAGTAGTTAGATTCAACCAATAGGTTGTTTTTAATCTTTAGATATGGTGTCTGTAGTTAGAACATGTAATTGTGGTTACAAATCTTAGTGAATTTGTCAAGTCTAATTGGGAACAAACTTCTATAGTCAACCGTGGCTACAATGGAAGACATTATGGAGGATCTTGGCAAAAGAATGGCGGTCTTCTTGCTATTTTTTAAGCAGATAACCATCAAACTGAAGCTATTTTGGGAGCCTTGCTTAGCAAAGAGAAAGGGACTGAAGTTGACGAAACTAAAGTACCTATTCTTTTGAGATCCAAGACTTCTCCGATGAGGATAAATAACTTGTGGTTCGTTTTGTATTTTGTCCAGTGTGGCAGTGGGGGACCAGTGGGAGCCGGTTCTAGGGGGCACCTTTGTACAATATTGTTTTAAATTAGAATTAAGAAATAAATAAACATCGAATGAAGGCCTGGTGTTTTGGTAACACCATTGCCATGCCAACGCAGGGGTCCCGGATTCCAATCCTGGACCCAAGGTTCACCAAATTTGTATTTGGATTTTATTATTCTGCTTTTTTTTAGATAACTTCAAATTTTTTTCCAAGGGATGCCAGTGATGTTTACCGGTGCATCCCGATCATGCCTCACAAAGGACAAAATGGAGCGCAAGTTATTTATCCTCATCCGGATTTCTCACTTTACTTTCTTCTCATTGCTGAAGCTTTCATGGAGTTTTTGGCCCTGGTCTTCTCTCCTTGACCTGATCTCTATCCACAACCTACAAAGCATCATTCCTTGCATCTGTAGGAGTTGAAGGAGCACCACATTGCCTGTAGTTGCCTCAGTCAATCCACGTGGATAGAAGCAGGTTAAATAGAAGAAAGAAGAAGAAGAAGAAAGTGATGCACTGTTACAAGAGCAGCGGCAACAACTATTCAAGCATAAGAAGGAAGAAGAAGATTAAGCAAAAGAAAGATGAAGATAGAAGAGATACAATGTCACAGGCCTTCATCCAGGCTTCCACGAAAATGCACTATTACAAGATGAATCAGCCAAGCTCACTGCTAGCGCTTGCAAGATTTAACCAATATCTGTGATGATACTTTGCTGGAGCTGGCCTATGACCAGAAAACCTAGCAAACCGGAAGCTCAACACTAGCATTATTACCTACATCAACATTAGCAATAGGGTCTTCTTTCTCACTTTGCTAGAGCTGGCCTATGACCAGAAAACCTAACAACTTGCAGTTGTTCAGGTCTGATACAATCAGCAGCTACAGTGACAGAGAAACTCCTGCTAATGTCTTCTTCTCCAACTTTGCAAGATTATTTGCCTGCAATGCAGTGAGGGCTACCATTGGTGGTGGAGGGCATATTTGACATCTGGATCTTCAGCTCTCTATCTGATGCTTTATGCCACTTTCTACTTCTTCACAAAGTTGGAGATTACAAAATTTGGTCTCAAGTATACTGTACTTTGGGTACATGGTTATCATCTCGTACTGCTTTTTTCTCCTGACAGGCACAATTAGCTTCTATGCATGCTTTTGGTTCATAAGGACAATATATGCATCAGTGAAAATATATTAATTTTAGTAGAAAAGGTTACTTTCAAGAAGGATTATGCACATGCCCACATGGACGTATGGATAGAGGACTGCATGCAGCAAAATCTCAGCAGAGAGGACGTTTGAAATATCCAGCAGTTGTTGCAGATCAAATAGGTGGTAGGCCTCTTCATTGCAGTTAGTCTAGTGAAGGTTGCTGTTGGTACATTTCTCTCTGAAACTCACAAGCTACAAGCTCGAAGTGGAAGTACACATGTTTCAGATTCAAATGAAATAGCAAATGAATCACCTCTATATGTTCCCATGCAACAGTCATCTGTGCAACACTACAATTTTGGAATGCACAGATCTGCAATTCTGGAAATGGTCTGAAGGATTCTCATTAGTATGACCACCCAACACATATTATGTTGCATCATCCAATAGATTGGGATGGCAACCAATTTAACACTGTTCAGAGGTATGGTTGGGAGTGTACCGCAGTCACACTGCTTGAGTCCAAAATCCTGACATACTGCAGTTTCAACCTACTTCAATAGGTGTTTTGGCTATAATGGAGAGAAGCCCAAACTTTGCTAGTTTATAGCTACTCTCAAGTTCATTTTGAGGAACCACACATTCAGCAGCCAGAAGACGTTTCACTTAGACCTGCAATAACACTAATGTCCTTTCTGAAATCTCCCCAACTGATTGGAGCAGCTGGTAGCAGTATTTCCATCATTCACAAGCATAGTAAGCAGTGGAGCTGATTGCCTGGAGCTAGGCTTGAATTGCGAGAGGATTAGTTAGGCAACAACATCGATCAGCTTATACAACAGTGGACCTCATCAAAAAAAAAAAAACTCCTGTTGCGGGCTATAGAATAACTTCCTTAAAGAAGAAACGAATGGTATTTCTGATCCAACCTTTTCTAACCATTCTAGCACCATAATAGAGGCATCTGAACAGGGTCTCCAGAGCTTGCCAAAATTCCTTTTGCATTGCCTTTCATAGTGGTCTCCTTAGGTTGTAGTAGAGCAGAGCATTCTCCTTCATTCTGGCCCAAGTTGGATTGAGTTTCAAGCTGCAATGTCTCTCCAGCATAAATCAAAGTTAGTTCATTACGATGAGCATTGGTATGAGTAGCAGTATCACTATGGTAAGGGGTACGATGAGTGTTGGTATGACTAGCAACATACATATGATCATGGTCATGGACATAGGCAGCATTATACTAGTGAATATGGACAGCAGACATATGGAAGATGCAATGAAGGATATGAGGCACATGGACATCAGCCATATAGAGAATCTCATGGTCAAATGCATGAAGATGGATCATATCATACCCAAGGACAGTCGTTATGCAATTTGGAGTAGCATCAAGCTTATGCATATGGACAAAATGCAAATGTACATGATGCCTATTTTCCTAGACAGCAGCATGCATGTAAGGATCATGAAGCATCATCTATGCAGTCCAAAGATCCAACATTTTGGAATGAATTGAATGCTAGATATGAGGAAAGCAAAAAGAGATTTATTGAGGACATAATGAGCCAAATACGAGCTCCACCTTTACTTCGGCAAAGGCAGCCACATGTTGATCACTAACATTATGGTAATCTCCAGCATTATGGACATAATCATGGTCATTCTCATGATTCTAAGCATAATGGACATTATTATGACCATTCTTATGAGGCTAAGGGGTAGTATTCTTATGCATATCCCTATGCACTGCAGGGTAATTTTTCTAACCCCTATGGACAGCCCTATGTAAGGGAGAATCATGCTAATTCTTTGGGGTGTTACCATTATAAGGACAATGGGCAGCATGCTATCATGAGATGACCTGATGCAAAGGTGAATACTTTGCTTGCAAGAGTTGTGGCAAAGAAAGAAGAAGACGAGCAACATGACCAAGTCAAAGATGAATAAGAACAAGAAGATGAAGATGCAGATGAAGAACAAGAAGATGAAGATGAGTGAGATCAAGAAGATGCGGATGACAAAGATGGATAAGAGTTTGATAGAGTAGAAGAGCATCAAGTGGATCAAATGAGTTTCAAGAGGACAATCAGGCACAAGTGAATGATGATGCTCAAGAAGAAGAGAAAGCTCAAAAGTTGCATGGTTCTCATGAGACTCAAGAGGATTGTGTTGAAATCAAATGTCGTGAAGACATTGGGTCATCACATGATGGTGAATATGATGGTCTACATCAACCAATGCACAACCATGGTATGCAACAATTGAGAGAAGGAACTTGTTTGGATACATATGATTTTCTTGATATTGATGATGATGACACTATGCTTTTTTATGATCCAGGGGATTTTGGATATGATTATGGGGATCATGCTTTATACCCATTTGATCCAAGTGGCTTGGTACTTGTACTTGATGACAATTTTCCTCTCATGGAGAGCCTTTATTTTGGGATACCCTTTGATCCAGGTGAGGATGATCCATGATGTCACAGAACAGGGTGCAACTTGCTGTAATAATTTCCTACATTAAAGATAATTGGCATAACTCCACCAAAGTTGGATTTTTATGGTTTGGATGGGTATTATTGAGTGTCTTCTACATTTAGACCTCATTTGCCTTGTTTGGAGGAGTATATTCAGAGTTATAGCTCATTTACTAATGCAGCCCTGGTTAGGACAGCATGCAGGCTTTTCATAGTTTCCAATTGATGATGCGGCCGGTTACTTGAAGGGGAGTCTGCATGACTATGTGGCATATATTCAGCAAAAATGCATCATGATAGAGTTTTTTTTTCAACATGATTCCTTCTTGTGCTCTTTTGATTCTCCAGCTTCTCTGAGGACAAAGCTTTCAAGGCAGGGATGGTCTAGAATGTAGGAAATAGGCCCATATGTCTTTGTATTAAAGCTAGAAGAGAACCACTAATTTAGAAGCTTTAGGGGTTAGTATGAAAGGGGCAAAAGGTGCCAATGTAACAACTTTTTGCTCATTTGGCAAATTACCAAGAACTGATTTAGCATTAGCATTAGCATTAGTTGTCTTCTTCCTTGTACTTTGCCAGCATCCATGGATTCATGGAGCTCTAGTAATGGAAGTTTATAATTTTTTGTTCTATTTCTTGTTTTCTAGGCATTAAACATTAGTTTAGTTTAGTTAGAGCATGCCTTCTTTTCACTCTATTTCTTGGATGATTCACACAAACTATCATAATCTACATAGCTCTTTTTCCATCTTTGCTTCGTACCCGGGCATATGTAGATCCATCATCTATAACCTTCATTTCCATCCATGCTTCAGTGATAAAGAGCTGACCCAAAATGACACCATAAGAACATAAATCCTGCAAAAAAAAAAAAAGTAATCATCCTAAACATCCCCTACGGTCACCCTCATACTCGGACGTGCTACATAAAGCTCTCTCTTGCAATGTTATTGGTGGCTCTCATTAGCCATCCATACTCCACATCTACAAGCCACATCCCGCTCTCATATAGACTACAAATGATGACACTTATCTCTGGTCCACAATCTAACAAGGCAACACGTGGTCTCAGTGGTAAACTCGTGCCCAATGACTTCTAGCAAAACGGCTATGGGGAATCGATAATGGTGCTTCATCCTTTGCACAAAGCACTGATACATTCTTCACAATCTTCAAAAATTCTGCATCATCCTCAACAAGAGTATCATCCTCACTATCCTCAACCAATTTTGTGATACCCTGCATGATAGGTTCCTTTGTAGCCTAAATCACTTGTTTCTTTCTCTTAATGATATCTTTAATTTCCTCGTGGAACTCTCTTTGCAAATCCCAAAACCTCTCCTAGAGTGAACTCAACCTTGCTATTCAAGATCCTCTGCTCTAGCACTTTTTTAAGATCTGACGTGGACACAATATCTAAAGCAAGCTTGTAACCTAGCTGCTTTTTCAATCTAGTATTCCTCTTTTGTACATCCTCTTTACTTCGATAAGGCCTTGGTCTAGAAGGTGGTGCTATAGGCTCACTCCCTCTAGTCTTCTTGGAAATGCTAAGGGCACCATCATCCCTCTTTCGTTTTTTCTCAACAATCACCTCTATGCCACAAGTCTTTGTGAAATAAGCATAAATTGAATCTGTGTCAATTGGAAAGTTCCATCCAACCTTTCATCTAATGCTCTTCCCTGCATTAGATAAATCAGCTTGCTGCACTTTGCCCTTATTTTTAGTCTACAAGGCAAAAGTCCATAACTCTAACTTATATTCCGATTTATTCTCAATTTGAACACCATAAGCTCAAGCCTCACCTAAGGCTACATAAGATGTATACATAGACATGTGGACCTTGAAAAGCTCTTTCATATCTCCTTTACCAAAGTTTAGTACAAAAGCCTGCCCTCTCTTTGTAAAACAAATCTTCCCATCTTTCCAAAATACCAAATTCTATCTATAAACCTCTTTGAAGACCTTACAATTCTTGCACCATGATGGATGCTATCGCATCACATGCATCTACATACATAGTCTCCCCTAGGTGGTGGTACTTGAGAAGGACTAGCTTGCCTTGGATCATCTTTCAAAGACACCTTAATCTTCAAATCTCTCATATCTTTTACAAGCTCATCACTAATATCATCCTTACCCGATGCAAGAGTGGATACGAAAGGCTGAGGTCGAGGCTGAGGTACAAGTCATAAAGGAAGAATCATAGGTTGTGGAGCTATCAACTGCTCATGTCTTCATCGCCTCTTTACCAACTTTGAGACTGCTTCTTATACATCACCCTAATCTACTTTCAGCTCATTTTCAGTGGAATTATCTTCTAAAAACTTCTCTAGCTCTGATTGCAGTGGAGGATCCGTAGCCTGTAGGAAAAGCAAAACCTTTTTGGGAAGTAGAAGCAAGTGCTCAATGGCACTAAGTTGGTCATATCTTTGTTCAAATTCTTGCTATAGCTTTGCAACAAAAAGTCCTTTACCACGCTTCATAACCCACTCCAAGAATGAGATTTTCTTGCACGATCTGCATCTTCTAAGGAAATTTCATCTTTCAGAGCCTTTTTGAAGCTAGCCCATGTGAAACTATGATTTCCGTACAAAGCTTGGATGCGATTTCATAGTTCATAAGTTATAACTCTATCCATGGCATCTCATTGATTGCCACACTTGCAAACTCAAGCTTCTCTTGATAAACCTGTATAAACCTAGATATGTTCCTATCATCAAATCGCTTGTTGTCTGTAATAATAGCTTGTAGAGCCCTAGACACGGTCCCCTCATGCTTTATGTGTTCATAAAGTTGCACATCTCATAAGTAATATGAATATCTACAACATTGAAGTTCCTATTGAAGATGTTTCCTCTATCATCTTCCCTATTTCTAATAAGTTCCACTTCATGATCCCTGTCTTCTATCTCACTGGATAATGACATGGCTTTCACATCAAGTTTACCAAAAATGTCATAGGAGGTTGTTTCAAGCCACAATTAGTAGGGGATCGAAAAGAGAAATTACAAGATTGGAGTACAACAGCTAGAGACCCAAAGAGACCCTATGTATTCAATCAAATGCTTCTACAAGAAATAATATTCTTTCCAAGACAAAGCTTAATCCACTGATGACAAATCAAGGACCATCAAACTCAATAAACCCACTCAAGATCTCAAAGCAAACCCTAAATCCATAATTTAGCAATACATAGAAGTCCCAACCTCTTTGGTGATAGAAGAAATTATCCCAATGACAACATAAGGTTTCCAAAGAGGCATTCCACAATCTCCTCCTCTAATAGAGGTTGCTTGCTAGATCTTAGAAAAGCATACATAGACATAACAAATCTAGGTGTACAAAATCCACATTGTAATCCATGACTTCTTGCAAGATCAATATGTACAAGATGTAAGCCTTGGTGAGGATTACCAATGCCCTCCGCTATTATAACATGCATACCTTCAACTAAATAAAAGGGTGACAAGAATGCACTTACTGCACGATTTCTCAAAGATACACAAGGAGAGTCTGATGCACAAGATTGTATGCCAAGATCCGTTGTTTGCCATTGATGTAGATGATGAGCTCGACATGGGATGCCTTATCCGCCGTCCAATCATTCTCTCCGAGCAAGTCCGGGCTGCAACCACCTTATTATATGTCGCTACAACTAGACTCGTACGGCCAACACCACCTCTTGTTTGATCATTTCTCTGCGGCCTGTTCTGTGTTGCTCCAAAGGCTTGTTTTTTTTTTCCCATGACAGCCTTCCAACCAATGTTTGGCTGGCTTGACTAGGATACTGTCACACAGACCACCTAGACTTCACAACACCCAACCGCCCAGTACTAACACCTGCCTCGCAATGCAACGGTTGTCTTCTCCAAAGGCGACATCGAACAAAGCATGTCTTGTATTGTATCCACATTAGCAAAGGAAAACATTAGGGAGGGGACTGCACACGAGCTTTTTGTACACTTGTGTTTCTTGGATGTTTTGAGATTTTCTTCTTTTTTTTCACGCAAAAGGGGCTTTTAGTCCCATCGTGAGTTGTCACTTGGTCTTCCTTGACCAATTTTCATAATTCTACTAACTTTTGGTCACTATTACCCATTATATCTCTTTGTTCTTGTAATGTATTATGTGTTCTTAACCTACATTATCCTTTATATGTATTGATGTTGTGATCACTGACACATGACAACAGAGAAACTATCATATGTATGAAATTTTCCACATGTAGAGAGACATACTAAAATGTTCCTATGTTGGAAAATCCCCACACATGGAAATTTTCTTGCATAGGAAGGAAAAAAAGAGGATTCCCTATTAATTTCCTAATTAAACACACATAATTAGGGAAAGTAAATCACAGGGAAAATGGAATATTTACTAGTTAGAGAAAGGAGGGAATCATATATTCCCTATATAGGAAATTTTATTTTTTCCTACAATGTAGGGAAATCACATTTTTCCCTATGTAGAGAAATTTTCCTATGTATAAAATTTCCAATGTGATTCTCTAGTATCTCCAATCAAGAAATGTTACATTCTCCCTATGATTTACTTTCCCTACTTATGTGATTTTTTACTAGTCTTTCAACAATTCAACTCTTCCTATGGCTCAAGCTACCTCTCTCTTTACTCCAACCCATGAATTTAAGAAAGAAAGTTTGTTCATGAGGTGTAGCAAGCTCACCTAGCTTGTATCTCTATTGTTGTAGTCTGATGGAGGAGTTGGGCCAAGACAAGGGTGGAATGAAAAATGAAGAACTTCTTAACCCGAAGGTCATGAAGAGCTTTCCTTCTCCACTTCCGTACTTCTTGATGTAGTAAAGCTTACAACCAAATCTCATTAAGGTGTGCAAGAGAAGTATATCTTTCCTGTAATGCTAGCTTGAATGGGGTGTAGCATGTAGCTCTCTTAAATGTCGTGCTATAAGCCCACACTGCCATATATAATATCTTATCCCAATCATACTTTCTTTTCAATACTATCTTGGTGGATAAGATTTCCACCAACTTTTTATTTGTACTCTCAACTTGACCATTCACTTGAGGATTATATGGGGTAGTCTTGTTGTGCTTAATCGTCAAAGCTTCAATCAAGGCTACTATAACTTTGTTCAAGAAGTTTGTCCCTCGATCATACACAATCTCCTTTGGAGGACCAGACCAAAATAGCAAATAATTTTCTCCATAATGAAATTGGTCATCTCCTTAGCATTGTCCTTCACTATTGCTCAAGCTTTAGACCACTTTATGAAATAGTCTATCACTACAATAATATGCCGCTTATAGGTAGTTGATGAAGGCTATATTGGTCCCACAAAATAGATACCCCACTTTTCAAAGGGTGATGTAACCAAAATAGGGTTGAGAGGTCGCTTACGATTCTCCCTCGCATCATGTCTTTGGTAGACATCACATTGCTTAACATAACTGAAAGCATCTTGGAAAATTAATAGCCACCAGCATCCATCACGGAGAGCTTATTGGGAGGGAAGTGGTCCAACAAAATGTCTCCCACATGCTAAATCATGGCACTCCTCAAGAATGAATGGTACCTCATCGGGTACTACACAACGACGATAGATATCACCTACTCCTCTCTAATACAAGACACCCACTATAATCAAAAAGTGTAATGCTTGCTACTTGATCTTCCTCTTTTCAGACTTTGATAAGGCAATCCCAAATCCTCCTATAGATAAATAATGTGTTATAGCTGCATACCAAGAAGGGATGGAAGCTATATCAATTTTAAATAAACTTTCAATGTCACTTCCTTTAGCCAGAACTTCCTTGGGCTCCTCGAAATCTAAAGACATTCCATAGTACCCTGTAGCTTCGGTGGCTTACTCCTAATCTCATAATCAAACTCCTACAAAGTGATTAACCACTTTGCTAAACAGTAAGGTAGCTGCAACTTGTTCAACAACAATCTAAGTCCTTTCACCTTCATAAAGAATACTACCTTCTCATAGAGAATATAATGCATAAATTTCTTTGTCGCAAAGACCATTACAATGCACAATTTCTCCATGTACATATAATTGACTTCAGATATCTCCAATTTTCTACTCTTCTCTCAAATTTGGGCTAAACAGCAAAACTAATACTATGCATTGTGGTTGCTAAAAAGATACATAAAACTTCACCTCTTCTAGATGTTTTAAGAATTGATGCTTTCGCTAGTTCTTGCTTCACATCCTAAAAAGATACTTGACAAGCTTCACTCCACTCAAACATATAGTTAAATGATAGGAAGTTTGTCAATTGCAATGCTCTTTCTGCCATTGCATTGATAAATCTTCGATAATATCTCACTAATCACAAAAAGTTGTGTACCTCTTTTGGAGTATATGGCAGACTCATAGCGACTATAACCTTTATCTTTTTTGGGTCAAACACAATACCGGCTAAACTAACCACATAGCCCAATAACAACTCATAGGGCACCCCAAAGATGCACTTTCATGGGTTCAGAGCAATGCAAATGTGAGAAATTAGAGTTTATAGCAAGAAGAATATGCACAAGAGGGAGATGAGAGCTCAAAGTACAAGAACAAAATCTTGCTTATTAAGTTGCTTAGAGTACAACTTGGATACACTCTCTCACACTTGATAGTGACCCATAGCTTGTTTATATAGCCTTTGCCAAGCTAGGGTTAGGGTTTCCCTTGCCCCTTAAGGCCATTCACATACATCTACCCTCATAGATCCTTGCTTACGGTGGATTCCCATGCCTATATTCTAACACCCCCCCTCAATTCCAAGGTGGCATTGCATCATAAGATATGTTAAAGCTCCCCCCCTCAATCAAATGGGATGCCTTTATAAATCAGGCTACAAGGATATTCATAGGTAGAGGATGTTACAAGATTCAAAAGAGTTGGTCATCTCTGGATTAGGAGGCAAAGTTGGCCTCCAATTCCTTAGTTCTTCCAGCAATTGCTTACAATATGCCCTTTTTTGTGACATAAGGAGCACTTAGTAGAAGCGGTATGGACTAACATTTCCTCACAGGAAGTGAAAGCTAAAGTTCCCATTCAGGATATTAGTTAGGGTAGTCACTAGGGTTGGAAAAACCTTCTTCACAGACATCAAAAGGATAGCAATGGCAACTTCATCATGAATGGGTGCTTGAACGAAGGCAAGCTATGCCATAAGCCCCTTCATATGTGAAATAAACTTTCTTAGATTCTCCATGTTTGTATTCCAAGCTGAAAAACTCAATCTTTAGAAAGATCTTGGAGTTCTTTCCTGTAGCGTCGTAGAGCCTTTCAAGTTCATCCACTTCTCCTTGGTAGTGGAGAGTTGGTCAATATGATGAATAAAGATTCATCTAAATGAAGCATGATGATGGCCTGAGCCCTTCATCATCTTCTACGTTAAGGGGATTGGATGGGTCAATAACTTTGGTCCCTTTTATGAAGGGCCAGTAGCCTCTTTCCATCATTTTGTATTTTACCATGACTTGCCAAGGATAGAAATCTTTTCCATTGACTTCGAATTTGAGACCTTACATCTACATAGGCCATGGCCATTGTAGGAAGGTCTTACCTATTGCCTTGAGCAATGGCAATGTCTAGTCCTTTACAAGTGGCCAAGTACAAACCAAATAGCAGAATTGATAGCCTTATAAATTATAGTCAACTTTTAAAGTTATAGAGTTGAAAATGGTTGGAAATCATACATATGCAATATCTCAAGCTAGGATTTAGGAGGTCTTGCTCTTCGAAAAAACCTTGATTTAAGCTTTACTGTTTTCCTAAGTTTCAACAAGGTGAGACTTCAGGGTCTTCCTGATAATGTGGCCTATTAGAAGAGTTCTTGGTGGAGCATGGCTTATCAATCAACTCTATGCTGTGGGATAAATCAGAGGAGAGTACAATAACACTCATATCTCTGATGTACCAGCAGCAAACTAATATTGGGATATGGTCTATGTGTTTATAGTTGTACACATAGCCTTACAACCAAGCAATAAGAGGTTAATGACATAAAGCACTTGATGGATTTAATTTTCTGATAATAAACACCAGATTGAGTCAATATCCAACTAGCAACATGATTGTAAAATGCAACATTAGTGCTTACAAGCACTCATCTCAAAGTTTATGCCACTTGAGATGTGAAATGTGGGTTTTTTGATGAACTAAGGAGATCCACCGAGGGTAAAAGACTTTGAAATAGAGCTTTAAAATCTTAAACTAACTTTGGAGAAGATCAATCAGTGATGATAATCATTGTTAGTGATAGCAGTAGTGTAAAAAAATTGAAATGTGAAGAAAGCTTGAGGTTTGGCTATGACTGCCAAGAAATAAGCAGTTAGGGTTTGCCTTCATGTGGCCAGCAGAGATGGAATTTTGTCAAAAAATTTTCAAACCCTTTTAGGGTTAGGAAGCCCACTTGGGGGGCTATCATTGCCCTAAAGACAGCCGCCATGATTGTGCCTTCTACAAGCCGTGCCAAGGAGTTGAACATGAAGCTGTGAAATCTGCACCAGATTTACAAATTTTTCAATGCTGCCCTCCACGACGCATTATGTTACCCTCTGATATACCACGCCAGGTTGCCTTGAGCTAAGGAAGAGTTCCTTAGAAGAACTCTTGAGCTGGAACCTCCTGCTTTGTTCTCCCCAAGCTCTCCAAGGTCTGGGGGTCAAGGTTTGGCTATGGAGGTAAGAAGGAAAAGATGAAGATGATGAATACTCATGTGCACTTAGTGAAGTTGAGGATAGAGGAAGCTGAAAGGATCAGAGGAAGCTCTGATACCATGTGAGAAATCAGAGTTTGCAACAAGAAGAATGTGCACAAGAGGAAGATTAGATCTCAAAGTACAAGAACAAAATCTTGCTTACTAAGTTGCTTAGAGTACAACTTGGGTACACTCTCTCACACTTGATAGTGACCCATAGGTTATTTATATAGCCTCTACCAAGCTAGGGTTAGGGTTTTTCCTGCCCCTTAAGGCCATTCACATACATCTACCCTCATAGATCCTTGCTTAGGGTGGATTCCCATGCCTATATTCTAACAACAAAACTGTCTACAACACTCAAAACATTTCCTTAGAACAATCAATTGCCTTTCCCTTGTGGTGGTTGCCCCTAGATCATCAATAAAGACTTTTAACTCCTATAGGGAGATTTCACCAAAAGTCTTATTAGTTTTTCATTGCTAAGAACCAGGTGCATTGCATAACCCAAAGGCCATCACATGATATGCAAAGGTATCGAAGACAGTGATAAATGTCAAAGCTGATTTTATGTAGTAAAGCAATCCATAAACGAATAGATTTTCCTACCCTCTATCAATAAATGGTAATGGAAAGTAATCCTTAACCGTCTACTTATTAAGCTCTTTGAAATCTATGCAAAACTGAATCTCATTGTTGTTCTTCTTCATGATAACCACTGGTGAACATTATTTTGTATGTTGAACTGGAAATATCAGGCCAGCTTTTCGCAGCTTTGTTAATTATTCAAATAGCACGTTCCTTAATTCGAAAGGCATACGCCTTACTTTTTGTTGCACAAGGTGTCTACCTTCCTTTAAGGGGATAGTATGAATAGCCAGGCTTGGAGGAATACCTCTCAGCTCATCATAATTCCAAGCAAATATGTCATGAAATTCTTGAATCAAGGACACATAGTCCTCTCTTTCTTTCAAACTGAGCATGGATCCTAATTTGGTTGGCTGTGAATCATTCATCGTGCCAAGGTCCAACTCAATTACATCCACATCTCTTATCCTCTCTTGAGCTTCTATTATCTCATTCAAGGTTACCTGGTAGATATCCTCTGTAGTGGATCCCTCATTAGATTCATCACTAGATGATGACTCACTAGCAGATGGAGCATCTAACGTGTCTAACTTTGAGGAGGATAGATGAACTCTCTCACTTTTAAGGAGATTCAGGATAGGCATCTACTACCACACGTCTAGCACCTTTGCCAAAGATCAACCGACCAATGGGTATATCAATATAATAGTTTGCATTTTGCAAGATCCATGGCCTGCCTAGCAATACTTGATAGCTAGGTCGCCCTAGAAACCTAATGATCCTTAAGTCCATAATACATTCCACATTGGCAACGGTCACATGAACTTTAGTGATGCAACATTAGGTTGTCTTAAACTGTCATCAGCCATTTGGAGAATTGTGGAGGCATAATTTTTTATCTCTAGTCCCAACCTCTCCATCAATTCTGAACCCATAATGTTGGTGGAGGATCCTATGTCTATAATAGCATGGTCCACTAATATTCCATCAATGTAGGCTACTACAGTTGGACAATGCTTTTCAGTATGCTCAAACCAATCATCTCCTACTCTCTCTATTCCCAAAGGCTCAATGATAATATTCTTAAATTCTTTATGCACTCCTGGAGACAACTTAATCAACTGCAGGAGATTTACATTAGACTTAACTTCACAAAGAGACCTCAATGAATTGAATTCGTGATATTCTCCCCTTTAGTCTTTGAACTAGCAAACCATTCTTCTTGGGGTCGGCTTTACCATCTATAGCTTTGAGAGGTTCACCTTCCATATCAGGATTAAGGACTTGCCTCCCATTATTATGTTGCTTAGGGTTTCCCTTGATAGGATTTACCTTGTCTTTATTGGCTTCTTTACCCTTTTGACCTCTCGTAACGACCCGTTGATTAGAAGCTTTTGTGCCATTGACACAAATGACTTCTATAAGGCTAACTCCACTACCACTAGGCAAGTCCTCTACCATAGCTTTCTCTCTTTGTAGTATTTGTTTTAGTCCCTCATCTTGCTAGAGATTATTTTCTTATGCTTAATGGTTAACCCAACCTGGCTATTTACTTCCTTGCTAGAGAGAATTAATCTTGCTCCAACATGTACTAGCTAAATGGCCAGACTTCCCACATATGTCTCATTTAACATTTGGACAATTCCTAGGGAAATGTTGGCCGCCACACCACTTGCAGTTGAATCTTGAGGGGCCATCCTCTTCAAGGTGTCAACTCCCTATCAAAATCTATTTCTTCTTAAGGAAATTGACATCAATGGCTATTTGCCTATATTGTTCACTAATCATGTCAATATAGTACTTCATCATATCCTTAACTTTTCCAAGGATATTCGAGGCACTTGACTCATAGACGTAATTGCCTACCTATTGTTCCAATGGCCTAACTACTAGATTAGGAATTGGCTATTGATTCCTAGAACAATGGTAGGATTCATCGTTTGGCTTCCAACATTTGGTGGAGCCATCTAGCTAGCCATAGGCATGGTTACACTAGGAGGAGCTAGCAACATGGATACATTTTGAATCATGCTTCCTCGCCCATTAGGAGCACTCATAGGCATCCCTTGACCACCATTTGTCAATGCTAGAGTATTTTCAAAACCTAGACTCCGATTCCAGTTTGCCCTAGAGGTATAAGCCACTTGCAATTGCAATTCTACCTCATCTACTCTTGTAATAGTTGTATCAATGTCAGCAAGAGTAACATTGCTCAACAACACTTGAATGTTAAAGTTTAACCCATTCAAAAAGTATTGCAACTAAGCAATAGCTAGAATAGGAATGTAGGTTTGTAACTTACGAAATACTTCCTTCAGTTTCCTAGCATACCCTCAAACATTCTTGTGAGGTTCTTGATGTGTTACATTGAGGACATGTAGCCAACACTGACCTCCCCTTTCAGGGGCAAACTCTATTTGAAAGGCCACGAAGAAAAAGTCAATTGTAGTGATGGTTCTAGCTTCTAGGTTGTGATACCATACTATAGCTCGTCCTTTCAAATTCATATTAAAGAACATCATCAAGTGTCCTTTGTCTTGAATCAGACAGTTAAACATTAACTTTTGGAATTCATTGATATGAAGTTTCGCATCTTCCCTTGCTAATCCATTAAAAATGGGTAGAGGAAACCCTAAGGCTGGCAAGTTTAGTGTCCTTGCTGGGATTGCAATGGATTGCATCATGGTGACAACCGAATTCGCTAAAGGAGTCTGAGCGATCAGAACTATTATTCCACTCGAAGTGGATGGATTGATTGGAAGAGGAGAAGCACTTTAACTTCCTCTCCACCCCAACTCCACTACGGCTCTCCTACACCTCCTCGGGGATTGGCCCCAAGATGTGCCGTGAACATAAATCACATTCGAAACAAAGTCTACTCTTTTGATAAATCGATCTAGGAGATGATATATAGACCTCACCAATAACTCCCAAGAAACTGAATATCCAGCCCTATAGGTCGGGATACCTCACACTCTCAGCGTCGGGTCATTACTCATACAAACAGGTGCTATGCATCCAGGATACGATAGCATAAGGTGCATCAATGCAAGGGTGAATATGACGATCGTACTCAAACAAATATTCCTTGAAAATCTGATAGGTGTAGGCATGGTTTTATTATGCATTTTTCTTTATTGAAAGCGGTAAAAACTCACTCTAACAAAGAAATGGGGATGAACTAAGGCTAAATCTCATGCTTCAACTCCATTATACAATCATGCACATTAATCTTAATTTTTCTTATTTTTATGATGTGAAAAATCTAAAATTTTTAAATTTTCTTTAATTTTCTCTATTTTTATATAGAAAATTACATATAATTACTAATTTTCAAATGTAGACTGATTACTCTTATAGAAAATGATTTGCTTATCATATTTCATTACATGGGAAGGACAAATGCACACAAAAAATCTAAAAAACCAACATATTTTCCTTAAACCGCCTAGTCTCGGGTTTTGCGTGTTTTGCATACAATTATTATATGACTAGTTTTTTCATGATTCTTTCAACATGACTCATCAAACAAAGAATTGGCTATCAAATCCAAGCATTACTAACCATTTCAAATAAGAATCCATCATAAAATAGTAAAATCTACATTTTTCTCATAAAACTACTCATTATGGCTCGTTTTTTGACGTTGGAGGCCGGCTGATGCTCTTTCTTGGTAGTTGATGATTTTTCCAACTCCAATTCACATGTCTCTCCACTTCTACATCATCGTTTGACAAAAAATGACCATCTCAGCCCATCCCTCTCTCTTTTACATTGATCCATAAGAACAATCCACAAAAGGAGAGAAGAGAGAGGAGAGAGAAAGACTAGAATGAGATTTTACTGAGTAGTGCATCAAATCCATTCATTTTTGTGGTGATGAAGAGTGAAAAAATGGTGGAGATCACAATCGGGAGGATTCCCTTGATCATTATAGGTTGAAAAGTGACAAAAAAGAGGATTTTGGGGATGCCGAAAAAAACGATGCTCCCCTCCCCCCCCCCAACCGATTCATGAAAAGTCATGTTCTTTTATTTTAATCTTGTTTAAATCTTAAATTAAATATTTTAAAAAAACTTATTCACTTTGGAGTTTTCACACTACGGGGAAAGGTTTTTTAGCTTTTGAGGGGGCAAACACGCTCGAAATTGAGATATGTTTAGATGATTAGCTTCATGATGTTAAAATCTATGAACTTGGCTATCGTGACACACTTTTTGACTCCGGAATCATGTAGTTGCTTCATAAAGCAAAACCTTGCAGGGATTAAATAGGGGGTTAAATAGACTCTGATCGATGAGCCGAAACTTGCATTAAGTTGCTAGCATCAAACTCCATGTAGGAAAATTGCTTGCATGAAATTTTGGTCTTTTATAGCCTCCTAGGCTCTTTTTAGCTTTAAAAATAGACTTTAAAATCCGCTGTCAAATGTATTGCATCACCATCGCTAAACCTCAAATTTTGTAAGAGAGCTGCTAGTCTATCTAGGTGTATCCACACTTCTTCCTTTGTAATCCTCATTCTTCCCCCATTGCTTCAATCTGGAACAAAAATGTGCAACTTTTTCCATGCTTCATACTTCTCTGGTTGTTTCACAAGTATATTGCCTTCCTCACCTCAAGGTGGAGATATAAACTTCCCAGCCTTGGGTCTTCCAAAGTATGGTTTGCAAGGGATGTTTTCACTCTTGTTCAAAATTTTCTCATCCTTTTTTATTTCTACTTGGCCCTAGTGCAATCCAACTTCAGAGAGGACTTGTTCTATCTTCTTGCATGTAGCATCAACTTCTGACACAGGCTGCATCTTGTATGCGAAGCATACATATTCATATACTAGCTTCTCAATTATTCTTCAAATGCTACAAGCCAACATAAGTGTTATACTCACACATTCAAGTTTTTGCCCCTTGATAATCTCACTCTCGTCAAGTTTGAGGACAAGCTATTCCTACATTCTTCCAAAGACATATTGTAGAACTTGACCATAGCCACTTGCACCCTACATATATCCAATACAAAGTTGTTGGATGCATTCAATACAAAGGTAAATTCTTTGGAACCATACTTCAATATGTGTGTGTGTTCCAAATGTGTCGACTCACCAATCAGTTTTAAAACTTCCTCATTTAGTTGTTTTCAAGCCTTCTTCACGTGAAATGGTTTTGGCAGAGGCATTACTCACTTAGTTTTGAAGATTTGCTTAAAACCTATATCCAATTGTTGATAGAGCACATTGTATGACTTAGAACTCAGTCCCACTTTGTCACATAATCCTTGAGCACCTGTAGTAATAAACAAGTTGCTTACATCTCTAATACGTTCACTTACGACACCGTCCACAATATCCCTAAATTTAAGATTTTCCAATGTATTTTTTATCATATCCTTGCTAAGTGCTTTAGCAATAGTGTCATTCTCTACATGAGGAACATATTTCTCATTATAGCAGATTGAGAATATATTTGACTATGATATTGTCCACTTTCTTTGGTTAATTGGTGAATTGGTTTAATTAATCGGATGCACTAATGTGCTTCTTTGGTTTTTAAAGTGGGCCCAATCTCTAAATTTTTTATGAGCTTTCTCTTTAAGTTTCTGTTCTCCTTCTCCAACTCCATAATTTTAGATTGTAACTCAATATTTTGTACCTATGTAGCATGCATAGCATCTTCAATGATAGACATTGCCTGTTGTAGGCTTTGATCCTTCTCAGCCAACAATCTATCTTTTTCCATGACTACACACACCCTTCTAATCTTGTCTGCATTTTTATTCAGGCTTGATGAATCCCTACTGATCCTTGTGTCACAAGTCTACATGTGTAACCATACAATCCTTCATTGCCTTCACAAACAAACTTTACAAATGATGTAAGGCTATTAAATTGTGATAGCCTTTGACTTAGTGGACCAGGTGGATAAATACACCCATCAACCCAAAGATCCACATTTTTTTCCCCTGTATTTCTAACTTGTTGCATCATGTATCTTATTGCATCATCACTTTCCACAAATCTTTTGAACAATGGCGCATATTCATCCTCCAATTGGAAGTGAATATCTCTCTTTCTCTTAGTATGTCCTACACCTCCATTTTGCAAAGAAAAATATATGGCAATTTTAACTTGGATTAACATTCAAAACACATAATTACACCCCTTTGATTCATTATATATGTATTTTTTTTACCCAATTGGATCTTGACTCTTTCGCTTGATTTTAGTCATGGTAGACCCTAATCAACTCCTTGCCTCTAATCTTATCTTGGAATCAACTTCTTATTAGCATCTAATATTATCTTCTATTCTATCCAAAATATTCTCTCTCTTTCTCTCTCTCTCTCTCTCTCTCTATATATATATATATATATATATATATATATATATATATATATACATGAACTGTTGCTTGTAGTATAGATTGTTGAAGAGGGAGATTGCTTGTAGTAGTGTAGAGAGTGTTGAGAATCAGCAATCACACTCAAACAGCCTCTTTGTATGGAATCTCAGGGTCAAGGATATGCAGGCTAACTTATCCCATATGCACAATGGTGCCTACTGCAGTTTCCTACTTTCCTATAAAGCATTGTACTTGCTTCCTTTCTTAATGTAATGATAGTACTCTTTTCATTTCAGTAAAGTGTCAATGTCATTGTCCACATACACAAGATTGTGTTTATGAGTGCAAGTCTCAATCTTGGAACCTAATTCACTTGTGTAACAAACAGTGTCCTTTCCATCATGAGTCTACACTTATTTCTTCATCCTCCATAGCTTCCGTTTTTGCCATGCTCTAGATCCCGCATTTCTCACATGGTATCAGAGCCCAGTTGGGCATGGCATTGCTTGTCTAGCCTCTCTTGATTCCTTTCAACCCCAGTCTAGCTCAATGTCAGCTCATGACTTCATCTCCCAACTCTACTCTCACTGAAGCTTCCATGGCAGCCATAGCCAGCAGCACCCTGTCAGATTGAACTGCTTATATCTCACTCCACAAGTCAAATCTCTTGGAGCTTCCTTCTGGAAAGGTATTCCCCAACTCATAAAGCTTCCCTATATCACATCAATCCAGGACATTGGACCATCTGGAGCTCAGCATTGTGAAAATCCCCAATCTCTGCTCTGTGTCTGCCATAGCCAGACAGGACCTACCTTGCTTGGAGCTTCCATAACTCTTCAACCAGGCCATTTCAGCCCACGATTTCTTCTGGAGAGTTGTTCCTCTGCTCAAGGCGCTTCATCCTGGCACAACAAACAACCACATTGGCAAGCTACAACTCTGGCATTGCACAAATTCGACCTCGCTGCCCCAGACTGCGCCGATTCTGTTCGCGGCTCCTGCGTGCTGCATACTGTCCACGATTCTGACGATTATGATAGGGCTTTTGTAGCCCATGAAATCAGCTTCCTAGGCATATAAAAAGTTTTGAAAATGATCCACTGTAGCTCCTGCAATTAGAAAAAAAACCAGGCCCCTGTCTCAGAAACCCTAATTCCACCATAGCCAAAAGCTTCAAAATCTTGACATTTTTCACTGTTTCTCTCACTGAAGTTATCAACAGTGATTTTAATCACTGAGCAATACTCTCTGAAGTTCGTTAAAGTACTGTCACTCAGATCTGAAGGCATCAGCATCAAATCAAGAAGGGGAAGATCACTTGGATTTTAAAAGAGTAAAAGACTTTTGCAGATTTGGTATTAATTGACACTCAGTTAGTGTTTTTTAACACGTGTCTCTCAATCAATTCTTCTGTTACTCAAATCAAATAAGTCTGAAGTTGATTTGCTACTGTTCCCGTAAATCTAAACATGGGCAAAGACTCTCCAAATGCTCGATTCAAAGGAGTCGGGTTCCACACTTGGCAAACCCGCATCAAGCTCATCCTGATGAAGAAGGGTCTCTGGGCCATTACAAATGGCAAAGAGAAGAAACCTCGGGACGCGGACCTTGCAACTACTTGGCAAAAGAATGATGACAGAGCCCAGGCCATTATCAAATTGGAGCTAGACGATAGTTATATCCATCATGTGGATAACTGTGAGACCTCACAGGATACATGGAAAAGACTTGACACCCTGTTCGGTGCACAATCTAAATCATCAAAGTATGGTCTCTTGATTGAGTTCTTTAGGCTTGAAATGAAGTCAAGCACATCACTTGCCACACATCTTAATTACATGGAAGGACTCCTAACCCAACTTGCAGGAATCAACATTAAAATGGATGAAGATGTTTGCATCGGTGTTCTACTTAAGAGCTTGCCTCCTGAATATAATAATGTATCAACAACTTTAATCAACATGCCAAATCCTGAACTTGTTGATATCCAGGCATCACTGTTAGAAGAAGAAAAGAAGCTAAAAACTAAAGAAGAACCAAGTACCTCTAGAGATGAGCATGCATTATATGTTGGCAACAGGTACAAAGGCAAGAAGGATCAGCTCTTTTGTGACTTCTGCAAAAGGACCGGACACACCGAGAAGTTCTGCCACGCAAGAAAGAGATCCCAAAAGGCCTATCTAGTCGCAGTCAAAGAAGAAGAAGAAAATGGAGCAAAGGAAGAAGAAGATGAAGATGAAGACCACCAGGATCGGAAGGACAAGACTCATCAGTCCTTGTACTCTCATAATTCTGATAGACTGTTTTAATAGCCTTGTATTTTCCTTGCCCTAATGCTTCCTGCCATAAGCTTTGTAAACTCCTTATGTAACTTGGCATTACAGTCCCTGTACACTTTGTGAGGCCCCTGTTACAGCCTCTAGATGTCCACCATGTTTATGATACCCACACTTAGCTTTTTCTGCAACAGCCTCTGGTGTTTTGCCATGTCTGTGGTATGCCCACACTTTGCAGGTGGTTCTCATTACAGCCTCTACACACTTTGTGCTTTTTTCTAGTTGTGATTGAGGAGGGGTGTTGAGAATCAGCAATCACACTCAAACAGCCTCTTTGTATGGAATCTCAGGGTCAAGGATATGCAGGCTAACTTATCCCATATGCACAATGGTGCCTACTGCAGTTTCCTACTTTCCTATAAAGCACTGTACTTGCTTCCTTTCTTAATGTAATGATAGTACTCTTTTCATTTCAGTAAAGTGTCAATGTCATTGTCCACATACACAAGATTGTGTTTATGAGTCCAAGTCTCAATCTTGGAACCTAATTCACTTGTGTAACAAACAGTGTCCTTTCCATCATGAGTCTACACTTATTTCTTCATCCTCCATAGCTTCCGTTTTTGCCATGCTCTAGATCCCGCATTTCTCACAGAGAGTGTTGCAGATGGAGATTATTTGATTTCAGCAAATGGCATCAAAACCACTCCTCAATGCTGCTTTAGAAGATTTTGTATACAGGAAACTATATTCTGGAGGGAAAGAGAAGAGTACACAAAAGTTGAGATAAAACTAAAACTTTTAGAGGAAAGATAAAAATGCCTATAGAGAGAGAGAGAGAGGGAGGGAGGGAGAGAAGAATCTTGCAGGTTAAAGAAGGGAGAAATCTGAAGCTCAAAAGAAGAAGAACAAAATTTCAAGATAAAGACCGTTGTCAGAGGGGTTTTTGTCGAAAGGTTGAATCCACTGGGGATTAGAAGTAGAAGGAAGTAGAGATAGAAGATGGAAGAGAAGATAGAGAATACCCAAGTGGTAAACATGACAAAAACAAATCACAATGAATTGAATCAATATGTATTGAAAGAACTTGGAATCTTTGCACTACTCAAAAGCAATCTCCAGGCATTAGTTCTCATGGAGCTCCTTCATAGACCAAAAACGTGGATCAGAAAAATCAGCTGTTTCTCTGCTGTCCGGAATCCAAATCTGATGGCTCCATTGGCTCCCAAAGGGGGGTAAAACCCTAGGACACCTGATCACGGATCTCCCAGATGAATCAATATGTATTGAAAGAACTTGGAATCTTTGCACTACTCAAAAGCAATCTCCAGGCATTAGTTCTCATGGAGCTCCTTCATAGACCAAAAACGTGGATCAGAAAAATCAGCTGTTTCTCTGCTGTCCTGAATCCAAATCTGATGGCTCCATTGGCTCCCAAAGGGGGGTAAAACCCTAGGACACCTGATCACGGATCTCCCAGATCACTCCTTCTTCTTCCTTCAGTTCAATCTGCAGTTTTCAGCCTTTTTACAGCGATCGTGACATGCACGATTTCGTCAATCTATCTTTTTTATGAAAAATCTCCTAATTGGCTGAAAAAGCAACTAGCTTTTTGCATGTCATTCTAATCTAGAAGCTTTTCTTAACTTTTTTGGATTTTTACAATAAATAATATAAAAAATAGGCTAAAATTATCCAAAAATCTAGTATTTTCAAATAATCCATGCAACTCACACTAGTACTATTGGCTCAGATCACATTGACTCTCTAGATCAATAGAGAAGTCCGATGATGATGCATTCTATACTTTTTCACACTGTGTCCTCATAAGATCACGACATCCACCCCCTCTGAACCTGCACATCCTCCGGTATGTGCCAAAATCCTAGTTGTCACCGGATTTTGAGTCCTTCTCATCCTCTGCAACCATATCCTTTACTTCTTTGTTACCGTGTTTCCCGCAGCACAGAGGAACAGAAAATGGAAAAAAAAAAGGAAATAGCAAAAAAGGCACAGGATAAAAGCAGAAAAAGGCGCCTTCACCGGTAACCAGTCCCTAAAAAATTTAAATGTTCGGGCACGACCCTCAGAAAGCCTCGGTGTCGCCCCGAGACAACAAAAGAGTAAAGGGGCGCACCATTAAAATGTGGGAGCACCCCCGAATCTTTGAAAAAGAGTGCCAGGCTCACTCCTGTGCAAAGTGTACGCATTAGTTGGGAATAGGATAAATTAGAATGGTGGAAAATGGGAAAAAGGGCCTAGGCTACGGCTGGCCATGTAAAAAAGGGAAAAGGGGATGACCGTCCAAAAAGGATTTAGGGCTTTGTATATAAAGTTGGAAAGTGAATGAGAAGCTCATTCTTTGGTGTGTGGCAAAAAGAGTCTTCTTCTTCCTCTCTTCGTGTCTCCTTCTTTCTTGTGTGTGCTCTTGAGAGAGGGAATGTGAGAGTGTGAGGGAGTGAGTATGTGTGGGAGTGAGGGATCAAGAGGGTGAAGCTCTTCACCATCTCCTCTTCTCTTCTTTTCTTCTCTTCTCTTCTCTTCTCTTCTCTTCTCTTGCGCACGCGGCTATGGAGGATGGAGCTTGGAGATGGAGAAGGCTTGAGGATGCTTGAGCTAGCATCAAGAATCGTAGAGCTACCGGAGTGCAAGAGAGAGGAGGGCACTCGATCAATCATCAAGGTAAGCTCACTACACTCGTAGGATCGACGGCGCGTCGGCTAGTTGAGAGATAGCCATTAGAGCTCGCTTGGAACGCTTGAAACAATAAGCGGTCCGTGGGTCTTGGCGGTGAGCATGAGCTCCCACATTTTGGTTCCATTGCCGGGACCAACGGATTCAAGCTTGAGCACTTGCGCGCCTCATATTGAGCATCGAAGTAGGTTATTCATCCCTGAAACAGAGATTGAGATAGGTAGGAAGTTTGGGTGTTTTTGATCTTCAAAACAAGTAAGTATTTTGGGATATTCTGGTTGTTTGATGATTGGAAAATATGTAGAAATTAGTTCAGTTTTTTGCTTTCGATTTGTGTTGTGTCTAGAGTAGATTAACAATAGGAAATCACACCCGAGAGGCATAGGGTTTGCTGCTGTAAAACAAGGAGAAAATAGGGAAAAACAGGGGGACAATGGAGGAAATGTGCATTTGAATGTGTAGGAATCACAAGGAGAGTGATCGGTAACATCCGGGGAATGTCGAGCAGGGTTATAAGTTCTTGAAGGGCAAGGGAATCCTCATTTGCAACCAGCTGAGAGTGAGAGTGAGAGAGAGAGAGCGAGAGAGAGAGAGAGCTTGGGCGACCCATTCGATCGATCAGGGCAAGGAGTGACATTGCTATCAACGATCCCCAGGTATATAGATCTCTCCCCCATCACTCCAATATCACTCCTGGTGAATTTTGTAGTCTATAATCGTTGATGTCTTGAGATTTTGGACGAATTTGTGCTCGAAAGTGCATTTGGGCCGGTGGAATTGGACACCCGATTCAATGTCTGATTCTCAGATGCTCGAACAACCATCCCCGATCGGACCAACCCGTCTGACTTGGGTACTCGGACACTCGGATTCGGACACTCGGACACTCGGACCAACCCCGTCCGATCGGACTACTTGTCCAATTGTCCGATTGAGAAAATCAGACTCACGAATTAGGACATGTCAGCAATCGGACCACATGCCTGGTCCGATTGGACCACTTGTCCGATTTTCAAAAATCGGACACCCAACCCCCGTCTGATTCTGAGACTCGGACGTCTCAAACTCAGACCCACCTGGTCCGATTCCTAGAATCGGACCACTGGTAAATCGGACCACTAGAATCGGACCACTGGTAAATCCGACGTCCGATTCCCAGAGTCGGACACACCTTAGGTTTTAAAAAAAAGAAAAAAAAAGGGGAAAACATAAAAAATTGACCCTCACAAGCGACTAGAAGCGCAACCCGCTCCAGGACAACATGGCGAACGCCTTGTAGGCAGTTCCCGACATAGGAGTCAAGACCAAGGGACAGGGGGATAGTGCTGGAGCACTCCCCAGTGACCTAACACGTCGAGAACAGAAATCCAATCGGACCTGTGATTGACCCCCCTAGTGAACGGCAAGAAGCAGCGCAGACCCTAGAACCTGCTAGAACGACAAGCGAGAGTGTGTAAGATGCCGAGGAATCGTTCGCAGCACTCACATTGAATTTTCGCACTTGAAGTACACTTAAGAAAGCGGAAAGCCTGATTGGGCACAAGTGCACGAGAAACAACACACTCATCGAGTGACCATAAATTGAGGTTTGTATTCAATAACAAAAGGAACTCACTCAGATAAACCACTCAAGGAACCCACCAATAGGAGAGGACCCAAGACATAGACAAACAATTGAAGCACAGGGTAAGACCAAGCAAGGAGTGCCAATGATGAGGATCTGTCAAGTCTATTCACCCTAGTGGACAGCCTAGTGGAGCCCAAGAACTCAGCCATGACTGAAGAGAGCTCCGCCCATCGGTCTAGTGAGGAACTTGATTTGAACATATTCCCAGGTGCTAATCAGCAGCAGCTGGTGAGTAGCTACGACACGCGTGCCCGGTACGAACACCGCGGTAGGAGAGCAGACGCAATCATTACAGACCTAGAGGAGGAGAGAAGGCTAGCCCGTAAGGCACTGCAAGGAATAGTTGAGTATAATAGGGATCAGCAGGCTAGGAACCAAAGGCAAAGCATGGAGCTGCATGAGGTGTAGCGAGTGCTGAACTTGGCTGGCCGAAACCGAACGGACCATGAGAGAGCACTAGAGGGAGACTTGACATTGAGCAAGCTCCTCATGAAACGGTTGCTCGATAACACTGCAGTAGAGCAAAGTGCCACTGCACTAGCGACGTCTCTGCTTGCAGGATTAGGGGCAAACCAAGACTCAAAGAGCCAGGCCAAAATACCGATTGTTGCTAAGCAACTCGATAAGTACCAACTGCATGACGATCCATAGAGCTTTGTTGAGCAGTTTGAGCAAGTCTGCGAAGCCAACGGCCTCAACGACCAGACTCAACATTCGCAAGCATTCGGGCTTTGCCTAGGCGACAAGGGTAGGACGTGGTATGCAAGCCTGGATGCCGTAGAGCGAGCCAACTTCAATAATCTCAAGGATCTCTTCGTCAAGAGATTCGCCGAGCTAGGATACTCTGATAACCTGCTGGTGCGCTTGATGAACGTCAAGCAGAAAGAGAAGGAGGACATCCGCGACTACGTGAACCATGTGAGAAGTCTCTTTAAGAGAATCCCTCTAGGCGAGCGACCGACTGACAGAGCAATTTCAACTGTATTCATCAGCGGAATTCGAGACGAGGAGTTATATAAGGCATTGGCAGGCAACTCAAGCTTGCAGTGGGACGTGGTGGCTAGAGTTTTTGAGGAAGCCATCAGAGTCGATGAGTAGCTGAAAGAGCGGAGCTCTAGGAGCTTAAATCTAGAAGAGACCAACCAGCGAAGCTCAGAGAGAATGTCAGCCTCTAGTGAGCGGTGAATCCCATCATCCCAAGATAAGGGGAAGGCCACCGAGACAGACCAAGGCTTGGCTGAGGTCAAGATGGAATTAGCCAAGCTACAAGACATGTTGAGACAACCAACGCGCCCGCACATCCAATGCGTGTACTGTGGCAGAAACCACTTGTCGGTCGAGTATCAAGACCCTAGGTCAAGACCTTGTGCTAATTGCGGTAGGTTCGGCCATGATGTCACGCATTGCAGACTACCAAGAAGACTTCCATACTCGCAACCCTACGGCCAGCCTTATCTAGCTAACAGGCCGCAACCATTCTTCGAAAGGGGAGCCCCATTGGCTCTTCCCGCACCTAACGATATGAAACTAGCCGTCCCTAGAATGGACATAAATCCTACAGGCATTCCTAGACCACCTGGTCCTTACGTGACCTACCCACCGAGCGATGCTCCAGTACACTACGTGGAGGAGCCGAATGATGAAGAGACCTACATATACCCTTACGTCTTGCACGACGATGAGGGCAACGCGGTCCTCATGGATTATCGACCCGTGCCGGTGATGGCATTAGGATGAGGACGAGGTAGAGGCCTAGGAGGGCAGCCGCAAGATCCAGTCACTTGTTGGACTTGCGGACACCTCGGTCATGTCTCATCACGCTGCCCTAAAAGAGAGCAGCAAAACAGGGACAAGGCTGACCAAAGGTGCGCAGAGTGCGGAATCACCCATCTTTTCATAGATTGCCCAAAGTGGAAGCTGTCCTCTAGCTCAGCCAACTTGCCATGCGTCCCATTGGGGCTGTTTGGTGTCGAAAACCCCGATGGGGAGGCCACACCTATTTCCTTGTGGGTTATGACCCGAGCCCAAACGAAGTAGGCCGACATCTCTTTGCTAGGACCTAGCAATCTTGATGCAACCTCGATAGGAAAGAAAAGCCACAAGCGGAAAAAGAAGATACCGGAAGCTAAGGTTGCACTAAAGACTGAGAGTGCTACGACTCTACCTATGGGAAAGAAGGTCTCAGATGTGGAGGCAGAGACTTCAGCCCCTAAGACAGCCGAAAAAGGAAGCGCTAAGGTAGGGGAATACCCGCATCCGAAGTGACAATTAGAGGCCATAGAAAAGGTGAAGGAATGGGTGAGGGAGGCTCAACAACATCTCAAAGATGTTGAGCCCATCGTAGAGGACCAGATCGATGATCTCTGCAGCATAAGCACGCCAATATCACCGCTTCAACCTAAGTCGACAGAAGCAACTGTGCCGCAAGCAGTGTCTCTAAGACCAAGCCTAGACGCGACAGAGCCGCAGATTAGCCGCGGCCATTGGCACGGACAATCTAGGCTAAAGGAAGGACGAGTATCTAACGATCTCCTGACCACGCTAGTGACCACCCCTGTAACACTTAGCCTGGGAGATCTGCTTAAGCAGCACCCTACCCTATGGCAAGACCTTAAGCAGTGGGTCGAAGGATCACAAGAGCAGGTCATGGCAGACCCTCGAGACCAGGATGCAGAAACGCAATTGCCAAGTTTGACGCTGCACTCTGTGCCTAATTCCTTGCACGTCAATGCCTTTTCGGAAGGCTCTGAGATGCACGCGGTCCTGCTGGTCCTAGCCCTAGGGGACACAACAAGGAAGGGAATCGTAGACATGGGAGCTGGGGTTAGTGTGCTTAGCCATGTAGTGCTTCAGACTTGGGGAAACCTGCCTGTCGAAGCTGCTAGGTTTAATGTCACGCTAGCAAACGGTATGAGAGTAAAGCCGTTCGGGGTACTGAAGAATTGGCCAGTGAAGATCGCAGGTGTCCAGTTCTCTGTCGACTTTATAGTCATGAAGGGAGTGGACTACGATGTCCTATTAGGTCGACCCTGGATGCGCAATGCTAGAGTCATCGAAGATTGGGGTAACAGCTTGATCTTCCCTGGCAATAGAACGGACGCTGTAAGAATAGAGATGGACACTTGGAAGACCTCACCAGTCGACCTAGACGCCATCTCTGCTATGCTCAAGGGGAACACTCAGGTCAAGAAGCCCTATGGGTCCTTGACCAAGTATATCCCATGCCCAGAGGATGAGCGGGATTAGATGCATGTTCTCGCTACAATCGACCTGCCATTCTCAGACCATGAGGCGTATGAGCAGGCCATCAAAACGATCGGCAAGACCAACGAAGCACTCTCTACACCAGTTTGCATGATGGCAGCAAGCCTCCATGGAAAGCCTAAGCCTGTCACCTTCCAAGTACCATCCAACAAAAAGGAACTCCAGGGGGTATTGGAATACCTAATGGACCAGCTAGCTGGCAACCCAGCTGCAAACTTCAAACCACTCCATGATCTCTTAGAGGATTCAAAGTGGCAATGGACCAGGGTGCACGAGTTAAACGTCATGTATAACTGGGCCCTGGTTCCTAACCAACGACACGATACCAAGCCCTAGGAGACGACGAGCAGTTGAATGACAAAGATTCCAGCGACGAATACGAATACTGCCAATCCTTCAGTGATGAGAGCAAGGGTGAAGTAGATACCATAGAATACGACACTGAAGGACGAGAAATTGAGCAGATACGAGCATATGCCAAGCCGTAGAAAAGGCAGGCCCTTAGAATAGAGTGAGGAGTCATGCGCATGGAATGTGATTGTGCTTGGTTGGAATGCATAGGAGCCATAGACCTCAAGCAAGCAGGCCTAGCCCAGCCAGGAACAACATCAATACTTAGGACTGAATCGCCATCTGAACTGCGGCCACCAAGGGAGACCACCTCTTCTAGCGAAGATGGAGAGTTTGACTCTGAATCAGAAGTTACTTCGGATAGTGACCCAGAGATCCCTAGGCCGCCCATGACCAGATGCACCAAGGGGGACTTACCCGTCCACCTGAGGCGCAGACGGTTAAGGCAAGATAAGGCAAAGCACCCCAGGGATACACGATCAGAAGAACAGCGGAAGCCGCAGGACCTCCCTAAACGCTTCACCAAATTGAAAAAAGGAGATAGGGTAGTAGTTCTGTTAGGTGCCAAACATCAAGGGCAGACGAGCGAACCAATCAAAGGACCAAGGTCAAGGAGGTAGACCTAGCCTAGGAAGGGGAAACACCCCGACCAGTGTTCATTGCCGATGACTTGACTGGTAAAGAAGAAATGAGTCTTGTCGCTCTCTTGCAGGAGTACATAGACGTGTTTTCCTGGTCCTTAGAAGAGCTACGGGGGGTAGATCCGAGTGTTGTGACTCACAACATACCCATGATGACAGACGCAACACCAGTCAAGCAGCGACCGTACCCTATGAATCCAAAACATGCTCATGCTATCAAAGAGGAAATTGACAAGCTGATGAGAGCTAGATTCATTTACGAAATTGAGCACCCAGACTGGTATCACCCATAGTCATTGTGATGAAGAAGAACATAAAAATCCGAGTGTGCATCAATTACAAGAAAGTGAACGCTGGTGCAAAGAGAGACAACTATCCATTGCCGTACACCGAGCACATGCTGGAAAGGGTGGCAGGCAAGGAAGCCTATAGTTTTCTGGATGGCTTCTCAGGGTACAACCAGGTGCAAGTGCATCCTGCAGACAGGCACAAGACCGCCTTTGCCACTGAGTGGGGTGTCTTTGCATACATAGTCATGCCCTTCGGGTTGACCAATGCCCCTGCCACTTTCCAATGCCTCATGTGCACCATCTTTAAGGATATGCTTCGCAAGGAGTTAGAGGTCTTTGTCGACGACCTGTGTGTCCATTCGACCTGGATCGAACACTTAGACAAACTCCGCGCAGTCTTTGAACGGTGCCACTTATATCGTCTCTCCTTGAACCCCTTGAAGTGTCAGTTTTGGGTGAAGCACGGATGCATCTTAGGACACGTGGTGTCGAAGAACGACATTGCCACTGACTTCTCGAAGGTCATGGTTATTGTTGACCTTCCACCCTCAATTAATTACAAGGGAGTTCAATGCTTCTTAGGCCATACAAGATACTATAGGCGGTTTGTGCTAAACTGCGTGCTGATTGCCAGACCATTGTACAAGTTGCTGATTGTCTTCAAGTGGATCGAGGCATGCCAACGAGCATACGAAGAATTGAAAAAAGGCTCTAACAACAGCACCAATTTTTGCGAGCCCCAGATTGGACCATTACCTTCCACGTGTACATCGATGCTTCTAAGTTTGCCATGGGGGCAGTGTTGTGCCAACCTGGTGAGCATAACTTAGATTACCCAGTGAGCTTTGCTAGCAGACAACTCACTGAGACGGAGATGAATTACCCGACAACAGAAAGGGAAGGATTAGCCATGGTGTTCGCTGTGAAGAAATTGCGGCATTATCTATTGACCACACCCTTCATCTTTTTCCTGGACCATCAAGCCCTGCTCTATTTAGTGAACAAACCTTGTGCTACAGGGCACATAGCTCGATGGCTCCTCCTACTCCTAGAGTTCGATTTCTCTGTGGTGGTACGGAAGGGAAAACAACATTACATGGCTGATCACATGTCCCCCATACCCACAGGAGAAGCCGCTAGACAAGGCATCATTGACGAGTTACCTGAGGCCCACTTATTCCACTTGTCTAGTGACGAGAGAGATCTATTTAAGGCTGATCTAACACCATACTGGGCAGACGACATAGTCCAAGTGCTCGAGCATGGACTACCTGAGTGACCAATAGAAAGGTACGACTTAGGTGCTTGATCCTGAAGATCCAGCCCTACCAGTTGATTGTAGGCCAACTCTATAGGCTTGGGCAAGACAGACTACTGCGTAGGTGCGTGTGTGAGCATGAGATGCACGATGTGCTCTCGGAGGCGCACAACGGCATTGCGGGAGGACACTTTAACGGAGACACGACAGCACGGAAGGTGCTGTAGTCTCAACTATGATTGCCCACACTTTTTCGCGATGCCAAGCGATTTATCAAGCATTGTGATGAGTGCCAACTGACAAAAGTCCCGATTCGTAAAGATCAAATGGAGTTAACCCCAATTATTGCTCACCAACCCTTTGAAAAATGGGAAATTGACTTCATAGGACCCATCAGCCCTACGGCGTAGTACTTAGAAGCCAAGTACATCGTGGTGGCCACGGATTACCTCACGAAATGGGCAGAGGCAAGAGCCACACGAAAAAACGACGTTAGGACGACTGCCAAGTTCTTATGGGAGCAAGTGATCTCGCGCTTCGGTTGCCCCATCGAACTGGTTAGCAACCAAGGCACACACTTCATCAACGAAGTGATAGCACATCTCCTATCCACCTTTCTCATCATCCATCGCAAATCCTCACCATACTACCCTCAGGCTAATGGCCAGGAAGAATCAACTAACAAGATTCTTATCAATGTCCTGACTAAAATAGTCTCAACCTCACAAAGTGACTGGGACAACAAGTTGATGGTAGCCTTCTGGGCCTACCGCACAGCTTATAAAACGGCTATCGACCAAACCCTCTTTAGGTTGACCTATGGGACTGAGGTAATTCTACCATTAGAATTCTTCATTTCTAGCCTAAGAGTGGCACTTTAAGAACGATGGGAAGGGAAGGAAGCATGGACGCAACGCCTGGTCGAGCTGGAACGCCTATCAGAGACTCGTCTTCTAGCCACCCACGCGCTTATCTGCAAGAAAGCTTGACGCAAGAGCTGGTTTGACAAGCATGCCAAGCAGCGCGAGTTTGAACAGGGTGACTTAGTGCTCCTTTACTCAGTTAAAGGACATAAGCAAAAGATGAAATCCAGAGGTCTCGGACCCTTCAAGGTTCGAGCAATTAGTTGAACCGGCAATGTCGAGCTTGAGACCCTAGATGGTGAAGGAATAGGCTTCTTCAATGGCAGTCGTATCAAGAAGTACTTCCCTCCCACTCATCCTTTGCATGAGCCACCAATGTTAGAACCGCCGGTCAAAATACGAGTAGCCACAATCACTGAAATCAACGAAGATGATGAGGAAGCTGTAGAACCTGCTTACCTCCGTGTCATGGTCACTGCCAAGCAAACATGCGCTTTCAACGCCTTGATTGATGAGGGAGCAGACTTCAATGTCTTAACCCACAAGCATTGGATCCAACTTGGCAAACCATTACTTCAACCCACAACTGCCAAATTAAGCCCATATGGGGCTCAATCTTATGCACTTCTCTATAAGTGCAGAGTCGCCGTTTCTATCGAGTCTGAGACTATTCCAATGCTTTTTTATGTGTTGCCCAGTGCTACAGACGCAGGCATGGAGTCACTGCTCGGGCGAACCTTCAAAAACCAGACTCACTGCAATGTTGATTATGAGTCATAGCGCATCCACCTAGCAATCGGCAACGTGCGCATTGTCACAGCTTTCAGCAAGGGCTGTGCGACACCATCACCATCCGCAGGGCCATCGATAGAAACATTCGTAGGCAAGACTCAGGGGGGGGTAGTGCGCGGTTGCCACTCCCCAACTTCCATAAATCGCAGCCCGTAGTGATCAAAGCAAAGACCCAACAGCCTCGCTTTCAATGGGTGCCTAAAAAGCCACAACAACCGCCTAGGAGTCGACATGCCTATCCGCATAAGACCTAGAACTCTAAACCTAGGAGGCCAAGATGCAATCACAGGAAGAGCTGCGTGATTAAGCAAAGATGGGTCCCTAAAGCCCTCTTGCATGCGCAAGGCTACTATGAGGGAAATGCCTCACTATGGATTCCTAAGGCCCCCACGGCCAAAGGCACTAGTCATACGCCACCCTCAAGCTTGATCAGCCCACGTCCCCCAACACCTCAAAACCATAGGCTATAGTGCTCTCCAGAGCCCCAGCCATCCGACTCATCTACGCTTCGGCCCAAGAGAGTCACACAAACCTATCGGCCCAAGCAACAGCCACCGTCACAGGTGGCATCATCTGACCAAGTCAATCGGACCCTCCGCAGCAAAGCTGACTGCAGTAGCCCAGCTGCTGTGACTGACCCTAACCTGCCCATCTTCCAAACAGCCCGACTGCAGGCTCAAGGAAACTCCCAACCGCAACTATGTATTGTTAAGGCCTCTAGTTCTAGCAAACCTCGATTGCCCCCGTCAGCCTTACGCCCTCTTATGAACAAAAATCATTTCTAGCACTAGCCGTTGACCTTGCCGAGGACACCGGCGATGATGTGGTGGACTGCATTAAACGACTCGATGCCACCTTCGTGTTGCTCGCCCTCAGCTATGACCGTTTGGACTTGGGTTTATTAGAAGAACCCTTTGCAACGGAAGTGGGCAATATGCCTTGCTCGTGGGAGACTTTTGAATTCGCATTTGCAAAAGCTTCTCGCTCTGCTGCTGAGTTGCTCAGCAGCGAGATCTCCAAAGAGCAAGCCATTAAGCAACGTCTCATCACATCCTACAATCATCGAACCACTTCTACTATCACTGATCAGGAAATCACCGAGTTATCCAAGCTCGCTGATACGGACTCCACGTTTTTGAAGGGTTGGTACACTCTTAGGGTGCAATGGGAAGTTCAGGGGTGCCGCATAATGACCAATGCTGAGCAGCGCCGCGCAATCAAAATAGTAGAGTACGACCCCACCTATGTCGCGCCAACCTCGTATTGAGTATTAACCACTCTCCATGGCCAACCCATGGACGAGCACATCAAGGGGCACCCCTACCTTGACCACCTCTTAACAGAGGAAGAGCTCCACATTGTAAGTCGGGTCGATTCTGGCAATCTTCTAACTGATGTTCTGACATACATCATGCATGTCGGTATCCGCCCATTCGAATTAGACAGGGAAGCTCACCTAGAGTATAACCCCAACTTCTACGCCTGGCTCCTGCACAAATAGACCGACGCCCTTTATGCTGAACGCCCTTGGCCTCTCAACCCCCAATCCTGGGACAGATTCTTCTCGTTCCAAAGGGGGAAGGGATAGTAAGGTGGAATGTAAAAAATAAACAAGGTGGAATCTAAAAAGTAAACCAAGTATGAAACGTTAGTTAAATTTGAAATGCAAGGGTAAGATGTAATGAAATGCAAGGGTAAGATGTAATGGTAAAAGTCTGAAAAGAAAAGTTAAGGCTATGTTCAATAAAATCAGCTACGCTTTTATTCTTCCAGCAAATTAGTTGTCAAAAAGCACTAAAAGTGGAAATGGCTGAACTTGCAAGTAGCGATCATGGCAAGCCAGGACAAAGCGGGCAAGCTCCCCTTCTCAGAGGAGGAGCAAGCGAAGTACGGCCTCACAGTGAAGACGAGAGCCTTCAACCAGTTGAAGTTCCGTCACGTCTTCAACCTTGAAGACATGGCCATCGAAGAGCCGGCAGTGCGCCAAATCATAGATCAGTGCCACCTGCAGAAGTACCTAGATGCAATGGGCCGAAGGGTGGACTACACCCAGTGCACTGACTTCTTGCGCACCTTTAATAGGAGCAGAGGCACCATCACGGTGCACGACAATGAAGCCACCAAACAGATGCAGATCGAGCCGACCCCCGAGTTGGTGGAAAGGGCACTAGGGCTGCCGAATAAGGTGGAAAGAAAGCCGAAAAGAGACATCTACGCCATGTTGGGAACGGACAAGGTGAAGGTCCATACCAATGACGGGATTAGCCTGGTGGACATCCCAAACCCAGAAATCTAGCTGCAGGCAAAAATGGTGCACGCCTTGTTCTCAAGCCAGAGGTACAACAGCATAATGAGCCGAATCAACGTATCTCTGCTCGACAGCATTGCGGCACAATCGCTGGATGAGGTGAACCTTAATGGGTTTGTGAGGAAAACCATAGAGGCTTCGGCTAAGGCCCTGGCAATAGGAGGAAGAGGCGTTGGAGGGGAGTCCCCGTCGTCCCGATCAACCCGCAAGGCATCATCCTCCAAAGCCGCAACCATAGGGTTTGGAGGTGTCCTTATGGCCATCATCCAAGAAGGACTAGGGCAAGGACGAGAAGGAGAAGACAAGAAGGGAGGCGATGAAGGAAGTGATGAGTCACCGTCACAATCCCCACCTTACACAAAAGAGCAGCGAAGGTCGTCAGATGAAACGGAGACTGACGCAGACGAAGAGGGAGAGTCCCAGGACACCCCATAGAGGCATGCAGAACAACGAACCAAAGCCCTGCATGGAAAAAGGGAAGAGGAGCGAAAGAAAAAAGAAAAGGAATATCTGGAGAGGGCTTGAAGGGAGTCAGTCAAGGATGAGGAGGAGAGAAAAAAGAAGACTGAAGAGGAGCTGAGAAGGAAGGAAGAGGAAGAAATAGCGCTGGCCACCCATCGCTCCATCGAGAAGCAGCACAAAAGAGATGAGGGAGGCGCAGAGAGCCCGCACCGAACAGAGGCACCTGGTTCCAGTACCAGTGTGCCAAAAATCACAACCCTGCCCCCAGCAGAAGGAAAAGGAAAAGAACTGATGATGCCAACTTCCCCCCTCTTCATACCTTCCATGCCAACCACTCCTATCATGACAACACCCACTACCACCACCACCCAAGGTTCCACCCCAAAAGTTGATGAGAGCAACGTGGTCACTTGGCTACAATTCCTAGTGGAATGGGAGCTGGCAAGAGAAGCGGCCATGGCCACCCCAGCATCATGAGTCAAAAGGGCAGGCACGGCTAATCTAGAGCCAAGGCTAGAGCTAAAGAGGTAGAAAACAAAAGATACTGTTACCACCACCACCACCATGCCCCACCCTCCACCTTCAGCAGGCCAATACGATGAATATGTTAAGGAGCTGCTCTCGTAGTTAGAAAGGGCCAGGGAAGAAAGGAAAACAACCGTGGAGGAGGTGGCAACATAACGAGAATCACGAGCCGCTCTCCAGCTGGAGAGAACAAAGCAGATAACAGAATACCAAAGCGAGATCGCTGCGCTCAGGGAGGAAGCCAGCAATAAGGATGCAGAGGAATTAAAGGCGTTGAAGGAACGCAACGCTGCTTGGGAAGGAAGGAGAAAAATCTTGATGGAGCGTCTCAACGGGAAAAGGGAGACCAATGCTCATATGCAGCACAAGAACGATCAGCTCTCTGCAGTCAACCTGGAAGCACAAAACCAGCTTGACAAGATCAGACAGGAGGCTACAGAGATGGACCAGTTAAGAGAAGAGCAGGTGCGAAGGATGCAGGTGAAGCTGGACCAGCTCAATGCACAGATCGCCGATGAATGCCAGGAGCAGTCCTGTCTGCACTGTGAACTCGAGGCCCAGCAGCAACAACTCATGGCTATGACCCTCCATCAGGGGGAGAGCCTGGAAGATATGGAAAAAAGAGCAAAAGAATGGGCTGATCACAATGAGAGGAGAATACGGGACTTGGCATGCTGGCTGGCCAAAGCCGAAGGAGATAGGGTGCTGGCTGAGAATCAGGCAGAGGCAGGCCAGCTCTCCATGATAGCCCAGCATCACACCTTTCTCAATACACTGCTCCACTCCACCAAACCGAAAGGAAACGAAGCCAATGATCAGCTGTGCAGAAGAAGCTAAGCATTGCACACAGAGCTCTAACAGCAGGCCTGCACGTGCCACTGCAGCTAGGAGGCCCGAGCTTGGAGGAGCAAAGAAGATATCTTGCATAGGTAGGCCTGACGGCGCAGGAAATAGACGAGCTCGGTTTCACAGAGGCGAAGGTGCAAGAAGACGTGCAAGCAGAAGGGGGTGAACCGGAGTTTGATCTGGGACCTTAGGAGGAGGAGTACCTCCCACCACCCCCTCAGCCGCAACAAGAGGAAGTGCAGCCCCCTGACACATCTGCTGAGAGGAAAGCAGCCCAGGCTAACCGCAGGAAAGAAATGGTAGAGAAGGCAAGGAAAAAGCTGAATGTTAGACTTGTTCCAAGACAGCCTACCCCTCTCCTACCGCGCCCTCAAGATCCCCCTGCTAAATTCCATGCCGAGTTGATTATCTAGGAACAGCAGGAATATAACCACAATCCCTTCGACTTGAGCTTTGAGTTTCCTGCTACCTTAAACAGAGTAATGTCCATTCAACTTGTAAATGACATCATTGCTATGGGTGCAAGGCTCAAGGCCAAGTGGCTAACGGAGCGAGAGGCCAACCCAACTGCTTGGGGGGCCGAGGACCGCAAATTTTGACAGGATAAAGTCCTCCAGGTGCCTAGATTGGTGGAAGGCTATAATTGCCAACCCACCTAGAGAAGACACATTTTTGACGTCAACCTTGATGCGTGGATGGCATTTTGTAACACCCTCTCTTCTGAGAGAAACGACCCCACTTTCATGCCGTATCCTCGAAGGGTAGGGGTCGACTTTAATCCGTCCATCTACGGTAGGTTCGACTTTCCCATTATCTATAACACCTATAGCACCTCCCATAGGGACGCCCTTCTCTTTACCCTCCCTGATTTGTACAGCTCTATAGATAGATTTCTTAGCGAGTTCACCTCCTGTCCTGACCCCACATTCATAACCACTTGTAATTATCTTAGACTAATTAGGGTCCTAGTCCACCAAGAGCCCGCACCTCAAGAACACCACCTCCCACCCCTCTACTTCGACCCCAACGCCATAGATAGCAGCACCATGACTCGCCTCATGATACACGCTTCTCTTTTGCCATCCTTCTGTGTTGCACTGCTCGAAGATATGAGCGATAGCAAATTCACCCAGTGCAACCACCCCTTCCTTTCCACCACCACTCTCAAAACCTGCCTCAACCTCAAGGGCTACTTGTTGAGTCATAGATTCCTTAACAAGGCCCCCCGCCCTCCACCATCCCCTACCCACCACTCGGATGACGAGGAGTAAACTCCCATCACGCCCTTGTATCACATGTATCCATGTATAAGCCTCTTTATATTTATTACTAAATTAAAAAAAAAAGAAGCAAGCCACAAGACAAAAGAAAAAAGGGTGAACTTGAAAGAAGAGACGACAGCAAAGCATAGCAAAGCCAAGGGATGCATCTACCATTAAGCAAACATAAGCGGTGAGACCTTCGCAAGATCTGCTTGCAACCCCCCCGTCATCTCGATGTGCACCGCCGGCACTGCACCTAGGGTTCTACCTAGCCCCTTCCCCACTTCACTCTTAGGGCACATCAAGGGCAGGACTTTCAGACCTGTCACCCTAAGACCTGCACCACACCTCCAACGACACATTAACTGGTTCTCAAGTGTGGGACATTACCAAGGGCTTGCTCAAGGTTAGACCCATCTCCCAGTTCCACTGCCACGGACACCACGCACTCCACGGAGAGGCAGACACACCCCTTAGGGAGTGCACAACTTTTCTTGCAGGTTATGTTCAAGTTTCAAGAAATGGCTACTCCGCTGAAGAGGATCACCCGCGGCATCCTTTAATCACCAAAACTTTTTCCATGTGCCAATATCCAACCATCTGCTTTTGCTGATGGCTACCAGAATTGAACTAAGTCATGATAGGTCTGCCATTGGCATAGATCTTGGAACCTCATCTTCCAAAGATGCATGCCCAACGCCTCAAGATCTATGGATCGCTTATTGATTCCACAAGCTTGAAGACCTTCAACTCAAAGATGAAGACCTTCAACTCAAAGACAAAGATCTTCAAATCAGAGACACAGATTTTCAATGCAAACAAAGTTTGGGGGAGCTTCTCTAGAATAAATCCCTCCGATACCATCCTTCTAAGGGATTGCTTATTGCTTCAAGCGTTTTTGATACTCGAGGGTCGACCGGCTACATAACGGGCGCCACAACAGTGTGAAAGATGCCGAGTATCTTCATGGAGCCTAAAGCACGCCGAAATCTCTCCTAGTCATCGTCCTTAAACTCCATCACCTGTCATTCACCCAACCACCTTGAAAGCAGTGTCATCCACCTACCTGTTCCGCCTAGCAGCCAACCTAACTAGCCACTACATCCCATCGCAGTGCCATGGGACTAGCACTTGGCTAGGAGGGGGTAATGTTACCGTGTTTTCCGTAGCACAGAGGAGCGAAAAATGGAAAAAAAAAAGGAAATAACAAAAAAGGTGCAGGATAAAAGCAGAAAAAGGCGCCTTGACCGGTAAATAGTCCCTGAAAAATTTAAATGTTTGGGCATGACCCTCAGAAAGCCTCGGTCTCGCCCCGAGACAACAAAAGAGTAAAAGGGTGCACCATTAAAATGTGGGAGCGCCCCCGAATCTTTGTAAAAGAGTGCTAGGCTCACTCCTGTGCAAAGTGTACGCATTAGTTGGAAATAGGATAAATTAGAATGGTGGAAAATGGGAAAAAGGGCCTAGGCTACGGCCGGCCATGTAAAAAAGGGAAAAGGGGATGACCACCCAAAAAGGATTTAGGGCTTTGTATATAAAGTTGGAAAGTGAATGAAAAGTTCATTCTTTGGTGTGTGGCAAAAAGAGTCTTCTTCTTCCTCTCTTCGTCTCTCCTTCTTGCTTGTGTGTGCTCTTGAGAGAGGGAGTGTGAGAGTGTGAGGGAGTGAGTATGTGTGGGAGTGAGGGATCAAGAGGGTGAAGCTCTTGACCATCTCCCCTTCTCTTCTTCTCTTCTCTTCTCTTCTCTTCTCTTGCGCGCGCGGCTATGGAGGTTGGAGCTTGGAGATGGAGGAGGCTTGAGGATGCTTGAGTTAGCATCAAGAATCGTGGAGCTACCGGAGTGCAAGAGAGAGAAGGGTACTCGATCAAGCATCAAGGTAAGCTCACTACACTCGTAGGATCGATGGCGCGTCAGCTAGGTGAGAGATAGCCATTAGAGCTCTCTTGGAACACTTGAAACAATAAGCGGTCCATGGGTCTTGGCGGTGAGCGTGAGCTCCCACATTCTTCATCTTCCATATCTTCCTGGCTAGCCCCTGTATCATGGCCACTATTTTCTTCCAATTCTGGCAACTCATAGGTAGTAGATTCCTGCCTTTTGAATAATTTGATTCTTTTCCCTGCTCTACTGAAAGTTTTATGGCTGTCCCATCCAGCTCATTTAATGCATAAGTAGCATTATCAAACACCTGTCTTACCACATAGGATCCAAACCATCTTTTGGAAACTTTACACATGGCACTATTGGTTATCTAAACTGCTATCATAAACCAATATCCAATCCCCATCTTGTATGATTCTTGGTCTCAATCTATATCTTTTGTCAAACCGTTTCTTGTTCTGTATCCTTGCTGCCCTTAACTTTGCAATTGTTGCCTCTACGTCTTCTAACTTTCTTTCCAACTGTCTAACGCATAAGGCCAACAACTCCTCTCGATTCAACTCCTCCTCCCAAGGTAACACACTCCATGTGACTGTCATCTCTTCTATCGGCATGATAGGTTTTTGACCATACATCAATTTTGTAGGCATATATCCTGTAACAGCACTATGAGTTGTTCTGTCAGCCCACAAAGCATAAGGGAGCAATCGTGGCCACTCTTTTATCTTCTCTCCACATGCTTTTGCCAATGCCTTCACAATAGGTGGATGACCTCTTTCACTTTTGCCATCACCTTCATGGCTATAGGCTGAAGTTAAGCAAGCTTTGTCACCCAAAATCCGCAATGGCATACCCTGTTTCTTTTTAGCATGTTTCCACAAGTATCCATCTTTTAAGAAAAATCCATAGCATAGGCTTTCCTCTTGATCTTCTTAAACTCCTCATCTAACTATTCATCTCTCTTTGTTAATGTACTGAGATATTGACCAATTCTCAGCCACTCTCCTGCATATTTGTCTTCTAGAAACACTTCTACACAAGATGCAAAACATCTAAAGTGTCTTCTCTTTGTTGTCCAAGATTCTGTTAATGCTATAGCAACACCTTGGATTGCTAAATTCACTCTTGCAACATCATTTTCAGCCATAAGAATTTCATCTTCTTCCTCCTCATCCATCATCCCATCTTCATTCTCATAGCGTGCACGAGATAACATGTGTGCCACTGGGTTATCTCTTCCTGCAATATACTAAAAGTCAGGGTTCAAAGATTTGATGTATGCAATCCATCGGAGTATAGCAATGTCCGAGTTAGCACAATAAGTAATCATACCCAATACCGACAAACAATCAGTCTCAATGACTACATGAGCACCCATAAAATACTCCTTATCACATTTAAGGGCTGTCACAATTCCCCATAATTCTCTTTTAACCTGTGGATATCTTCTCTGTGGTTCAGTCAAAATGCTTTAGCACCAAAGTGAATTGCATATCTTTGTCCTTCCTCATCATCTTTTCCAATTGCCCATCCAATCGTGATTGGGCTTGTATCAACAGTAATAATGATAGGCTTTCCATGTGAATAGTCAGCCTTTCTCAACGTTGGAGCAGATTTTAAGAGTTGCTTCAATTTCTTCATTGCTTTCTGATGCTTCCTTTCCCAATGAAATTTTTGACCTTTCCTTAGAAGCTGATAAAGAGCATCGGCTACACGTGCAAAGTGAGGAATCCATATCAAATAGAACACACATGCACCCAAGAATCTACCCACTTCTGATACATTCATGCATACATCTTGCATTCTATCAATCCCATCTATTTTTGCTGGTGATGGCCTTCACCCATAATGCCCACACATATGCCCAACAATCAAAACCTCTTCAACTCCAAAGATAGACTTTTTTCCAGAAAGAGTTAAATGCACCTCTTCTAGACGTGTCAAAATCCTCTCACAATCCACAATATGGTCTGCAACAAACTATCTACATCCATGAGCATCCATCTCTTCATTCTTTTCATCCATTGCACACCCTTTGATTGGAACATCATCCAAGAAGGGCATAGTCAATTGTGGTATAAAATCCCTGAGTACCCTATTCATAGCATTTGTCATGTGTGCCACTGAGTTTGTTGCACCCTGTGGGAGACTACACATCCGTACTAACCCCAAAGGAGTCTTCATGGTTGTGATATCCCTGCTTTCAATTGCAAGCTGAAACTGATCATACCCCGAGTAAAGATCACCCAAAGAATAGATCGCTCTGCCTGCAAAAGCCTCTGCAAATTCATCAACCACAGGACCTGCACCCACATTTCTTCTGGTCACTTTATTGACCGGTTGCATGTCTTGAATAAATCTCAAAGCCCCATTCGTTTTGGGCACAGTAAACCAATGATTTGAGTACGGGGCTGAAGAAGACTCCAAGATCTTCATGCTAATCTTTTCATTTAGCAAATCCATCAGCTTTGGCAAGTAAGATTTAGGCACCGGAATAGGCCTCAAGTTCCATGGTGCATGTGGCACAATAAATATGACCATAGGAGAGACAACTTTTGGATCCACACAACCTATTTCACTTGGTTGAAATGCAAATTCCTTCCCATGTTTAGCCAACATTTGTATAAAACAGTTTCTCTCAGCAGGCAAAAGAAATCCTTATGCACCAACTTTCAATTCCTGTAATGTTTCAGATGTAAACTGATGACCTATATCTTTAGGATCTCGTAAGCTTGGCTACCTTGACACTTTTTCATGCATACCCTCACTCTCTGGTGGAAGTGGCAAAGCAATTGGTTTCACCTTTTTGTTAACTATCTTATACTTTGTCTCCACAAGTGCTTCAGCCCATTGTAATCCTTCCTGCTGGAGCAAACAATGCTATAGCATCATACATATCCAAAGAACATACTGACAACACTCTATTTTTAGCCTCATTTTCTGCATGTATAGTTGCTGAAATTTCAGCCATAGTGTCAGTAATATTCAGCCCATAAAATATGCCTGAAATGCCATCATTTTCAGCTAACAGCCCCAATGATCTCAGTTTCTTAATAGCCTGTTTCATAGAAATGCGCTCAGCCTTACACATAGCTTCCACAGGCTTAAACCAACATGAACTATTTGCTGTAAACTGAGAATTATCAATAGTAAATACATTCTTCATTTCATCAAGAGGCAAGTACACCCTCTGAACAGCACTACTATAGCCCCGCATTACAGCAGTGCTTAATGAAAATCCAGGTCTTTGAATTCCCTTGCATTTGGAACCAAAGGAGACTCTCGAAGTGTATCACGATTTTTAGGATGATTAACACAAACAATAAGAAATTGGACTGCTTTCCTCCCATCTTTGCTTCTGACTCTTGCATAAGCAGAACCATCATTAAGTACCTTTGTTTCCATATGCACTTTTGTAATATAGGGCTATCCCAAAATCACTGCATGTGAGGAATTATCTTGCACAAAGAAGTGTTGCTCTTCCTGTACATCACCAATTCTCACTTTTACATTATGACATGCAGCATAGAGCTCCCTTGAAGAATTATTTGCAGCCCTCATATGCCAACCATGATCAGTGTCCACAGGCCATGTACCATTTTCATACAATTCACGCTCAATGACATTTGTCTCAGACCCATGGTCAAGTAAAGCAACACAAGGAGTTTCATGCTCCCCTATTTTCACTATCGTTTCAGTGGTAGCTCTAGCCCAATGATTTCTTGTGTAGTGACTTCAAGGAATAAATCCTAGAGTCTCTTCTCCATATTGTTGCATTTGCCTTACTCCACCATGCATATTGCTACAAGACAATGCATTTTCAGCCACTTTCTTCTCTTTTCCACATGCTGTCCATTAGTAGCATCCTGCATAGATAATCCAGTACTTACTTCATGCTCATATTCTGCCCGAATACCCAACAAACTAGTTTTCTCTTCAAATTGCAGCAATGCACTAGTGGTATCACCAAGAAACTGACACTTCATTTTAATTATGTCAATGATCTCATCATGAAATTGTCGCTTGGAAATGCCAAGCACCTCTCCCAAGGTAAATTCCACCCGACTATTTAAGATCCGTTCTTCAAGAACCTTCTTAAGATCTGTGGCTGTCTCAATGTCAGATTGAAACTTATATCCTGGCTGCTTGCCCTTCTTTTTGCCCTCTTGTTTGTTATCCTATTTTTACTTCTGACTGACCTCTTCCATAACATGCTCGGGAGGTGGCTGATTTGTAGCTTTAGGCTGATCCACACTTCTTCTTGTCATTCTTTTAGATGTCCCTGCAATATCTTCATCTCTTTTTCGTTTTTCTTCCACAAGTACATCCGTGTTTTGTACCTTTGCTAAATATGCATATACTGAATATACATCTACCGGTGATTCCCAACTAGTTATGCCACGAATGTCTTGCCCTGCATGAGACATTTCACTATCAGTGACCTTTCTCTTTTCAGCTGTATATAAAGCATGTGTCCATATTTCAGCCTTTGGACCAACCATCACTTGGCCATGCATTCTATCCAACTGTAGATCAAAAGTAGAAGCATGTACCGCCGCATAAGCATTTCGGACAGCCAAGTCTTCCAACAACTTCTGCATACTTCCCTTTCCAAAATTCAAAGCAAGAGGCAATCCCATTTCTTGTGCATGGATCTTGCCATCTTTCCAAAAGATAAGCTGTCATGCCAAGGCCTCCTGATAGGCAGCACAATCCTTTCTCTCGTGCTGCAAACTGTCACACCACATATATCTTTTTCCAGTCTTAGGGGCTGCTGCCCCATCCCCTTTTCTGTTGTCCTTTTTCATCCAATTTTGCAACCTTCAATTGAAGATCCCGCATCCCTTTGACCAATTCATCTAAGACATCTTCCCTAAATAACAGAGGAAACAAAAGCAGGTACATCCATAGGGTTAGCCACACAGAGTGGGTGGCTTACTAGATACTTCAATTGTCTTACCCGTAATAGTGGGCAAGCTAGAGACATGCAATCTTTCTCTTCTTCTATGCTTCTTCACAAGTGCAGTAACAGCTTCCTTGACATGTCTCCACTCTGTTTTCAAACCTATCTCTGTAGTCTAATCCTCCAGCAAATTATCAAGCTTCTCTTGAAGCTCAGGATCAGCTGCCTGTAGAAACAATTCAATTTTTTAACTTACAAGAGCTTGCTATTCTGCAAGATCTAACTGCTCAAATCTACTTTCAAATTCTCTTAACAATTCTGTAGCCACAAGACCCTTATTGGGTTGTATAACCCACTCCTGAAAAGTCTTGCGCGTAATCAAACTAGTGCCCTCAATGTAAAATTCTTCTCCCTGAGTGTAACTTTTCAAGTATAATTTCAAGAAAATCTAACTTTTTTTATTTTTTACAATAAATAATATTAAAAATAGGCTAAAATTATCCAAAAATCTAGTATTTTTAGATAATCCATGTAACTCACACTAGTACTAATGGCTCAGATCACATTGACTCTCTAGATCAATAGAGAAGTCCCATGATGATGCATTCCATACTTTTTCACACTGTGTCCTCATAACATCACGACACCATGAAGCTGAAGTTATTGGAGCTGAGGAGCAAGATGGTAGGGTTGCTGAAGTTAATGGGTTGATGCAAGTTCTCAGTTAAACACCATATTGGGGAATATGGGAATTTCCCATAAGTTTGGGACACGTGGTCAAATCTTTGGATTTGTCATAACTTGAACACTATAACTCCAAATCGAGCGCTCTATAGCTCAATAGATTTCATTTTTTAAGCACTTTCCAATGATAGGTCATATAATATGGTTTTGAGAAACTTATGGGCATGTTATCCAGGTGCCACCTTTTTAGTATTCAAAAATGGGAATTGGGAGATTTCCAAACTCTCTAATATTGTGTTGTTTTCAGATGATGGTAATAAGAGTCTTCTTTTGTCTTGTTCCCTTCTACTGCTTTGTAAGGTAGAGAGTTTGCAGATCAGTTTTGGTGTATGGATATGAGAGAAAGACAGTAGAGGGCCGTTCTTCATCATGTTGAGAATGATGTTTGTTAGTTGTCGAGTGAGGCTTCCCATTAGCAGAGAAGAATGGAAGTGGAGGGTCTCTACATCTGAAACTAGGTATGTAGTAGGGAATATGTATTGGGCAGGTGTTGAATGCATGGACTCAAGTTAGTGGAAATCTGGAAGGATTTGCAACCAGGAAAATAATGGATCATAGTTCATAAAGTTTGAAGCTCCCGCAACCCTTCATCAATGCAAGTTTGTGCTTTTGGAATAAAGAAGTTGTGTTTGTTATATAGAGCATGCAGAAATTTACGACTGCACACTGTACAGAGCTGTTTCAGGGTAGAAGATCAAGGAATTTGGCTTTGAGTTGTTCTGAAGAGTTATAGATTGGAAAGAGAGCTACAACTTTCCTTTTTGAAGCTCGACAAGGTTTGGTTATAAAGTTATGAGCTGTTATGTGTAATGCTCCATGAGGCAATTTTGTGCTCTATGAGGAAATAGGTGAATTCAATAGCATCTATGTCACCAACTTGGTTTCCCATGAAAGTCATCATGATTTTCCATTGATATATCAGTGCAAGCTCTGTTTTGATGCAATAATGGAATGCCTACAATAGTGAAATGCTTGTAGCATTGAATGGGCACAAAAATTTGCCATATAAAGCTTTGATTACCTGTGTATTTGGTTTGTATTTATGTGTGCGATGAGGAAAGAAGAACAAAGAGGGTCTACAACTAATTTTGTACTACTTAAAGCAATCACACTTTGTGAGGTAGTTTGCTGTGTGGGGTTGCCATCCCTTAAAAATAGGACTTGTGTGAATCTGAAAGATCATGTTGTCAGAGTCTCTACCATGGTTGATTCAGCGTCAGATTCTCTCTAAAAGTGGTAAAATCTGAGCTTGAAGGTTTGAACCGTTTAAGTGTTGAGTTGAAGTCTTAGTGAGGAGTAAGTGATCATGAATTTTGGATCATGTGTTCAGTAGTGTTGTTTCATGGATTTTGTTGAGGGAAGATCTTCGATTTTTATCTTGTGGTGTATCTTGGGGGTTGTTAGAGGCCGACTACCCAATTCACCTACCAACGTCACACATTCATATCTCTGCTCCAATTTTTTTGTAATGACACAAGAAAGGATTTTCAAAATCCACTCCAACCAAATCGGGGATTTTATTTTTGTGAGCTTTCATTTTCGATCTTTTGTAATCAATCCTTTTTTTTGTGCTTTTTTATGTAGTGTATCAATTCTACATATAAATATCTCTATGCAAGATACCCCCACATGGGCATATCCTCGGTCATGCACGATTTAAAGGCATACATTCATAGCACGATTACTAATTCATAGTCATACAAACTATAGATATAAAGTGGCACAAAAAGAAAATAGCAATTCTTAACTATTACTAAAAGAGTATGATGCTTTGCATTTACATGAATACACATCAAGAAAACAAAACCAACATGGCATATTCTCAACGAAACCAACCAAAAACTAGTAAAACATACGTACCATATAGTCATAAGGTACATCAACATAATCAATGTCTCCAAAGCTAAGCGTTTTTTCTCAAGAGACTTCATTCTATTCATTTGAGAAAACCCCCTCTCACAATCCACTGTACTTGCAACAATCACTAGACAAGTATGCCAAAATTTCTTGATTTCTCCATACAGTTGCTCCAAATGCTTGTCAATTTCACATTTTGCCCATGCCTTATGCATACTCATGCATGGACAAGTCCTTTTCAATGTGATCATGAAATCCTCATATTGCAAGTTACATGCATTCACATAAACTAAGTCCCCAAATTTTTCTAAAAGAATGTGCATCCAAATCCTTCCCATTGCAAACATTAGCTTGTGCTCAATAGGATAGTCTTTTGGACTAAGTACTTTTACTGCTTCAAAGAGTTTTATATCTTTGAATGGTAGACACAAGGACGATATAAATTTTCCAACAAATTGTCTACCACATCATGTTGCCTAGTTGAGAAGTAATTGGATATGATGATGATCCCACCATGCCCCTTCGTGCATTTCTCTTTCAAGGGAATGCACTAGAAATACTCAATTGCAAAGTATCTCTTTTTGGGATTACTAGGACCCATAATTGGATATGATGATGATCCCACCATGCCCCTTCGTGCATTTCTCATTCAAGGGAATGCACTAGAAATACTCAATTGCAAAGTATCTCTTTTTGGGCTTACTAGGACACATAATCTAGAGAGTGATATATAACTTGTATGATATCGTTAATCAGTATATAAAATTACATAATGATATAAGGCTTAGAACACACATTCACATACACATACACACTCTCTCTCAAAAGTTAAAAACTAAAATGCATAAACATAGAAAAATAACTCAAAGAGAAATGTGATATGGGTACCTACCTTGATCAATGGAGTTGCAACTTGAAGTGTGGTTGCTAAAGCTTGCAAAAGATGTTTGACCTTTAGCAATTTTGTAGGGTTGCTTCTTCAATCCCACTCTTAAATGTCTTCCTTTCTTGAGCTTAAGAAATCTACGCATATAGAGAAAAAATCTTTATAATGGTAATCAAGCTTCCTCTCAAACTTTTATTGAGAATGCATGTAGCACTGAGAATTCAATAATCATGAACCCACTTGACTTAAGAGTCTTATTGGATTATAAAATAGAACTATCAAATGAGAGTGCCTCAATCAATCTACAATTGGAAGCTTGATATGGCAAATTCAAGTTGCGTGCAATCATTGCTCACTGCAATTCAGAAAACACATTGTCAACCATGGCAAAGATATAATTGCAACACTAAATAGAGATGATGTACACATCTCTTGATCTCTAAATAACAACCAAGATTTGGGCAATGGGGACTGTGTACCAATCCTACTCAGTGCACTTGTTGCTAATTTAGCTAAACTAATCACTGCAATGTCGATTGTAGAAGTCAGAACAAACCGTGGTCCCAATGCCCATAGGTAGCATAATAGTTAAATCACCAATTCACGTGTACAATGGCTGAACTTATAAAGGTTAAGATAGATAATACCGATAGCAGTGACAGAGACCTCCTCTGGCTACGATGTGACAATCAATAGTCACCTTGCTACATCCAGGCTTCCAGCTTTCAATGCTTGCCCCAATGCCCTACATCATCTATGATGCCTAGTGCCCCAGAACTTGCACTTCAGTCTAGCAATGCTTGGCACACTAGATTGCTCCTTACACATGGCCAATGGTTGCCATTGGTCATGTCTTGCAAGTTGCAAAGTTGCAAACATGGTAGATGTAGTGTGATATTTCCTAGCTCTTACTCTACAATCCAATACTCCTTTCCATGAATGGATACTATGGGCAATGGTCCATGTGGAATATTCAAACCTCTTGCTTGTAGTTGCTCATGAATCGTAGCTCATGGCACTGCCTCTATTGTCCTCCATGGATCAACTAGCTTTGCTCGACATTATGTTATATCTAGCCATAAAGGTGTGCATCAAGACTAAGGCCCTTATTTAGACCAAATATGCTTATTCTCATTTTATCTTACATAAATTGGAGCTTACAAGGCTCATAGGAGAGCCCCTAGTGCTAGCCCTAGCTCAATGTGGTGCTCTTGAGGATGCACATCATGTGTTTCTATCCCTACTTGGTCAAACTGTCTTTTCATGGACAACCATGAAATCTGGCTTGAGTGACTACGATCAAGATCGAGAAGCTTTATAAATGCATCACTCTATGAAATTTCATGGTGTTGTACTAGAAAAATACACTTATGTTAGTATGTTCAAAGCATGTTCAACTTTGTTGGACTTGCAAGAAGCCCAACATCCATTTGTTGATGTAGAGATGAAGAAACTTTTTGGTAATGTTTTTAATGGAAGCAATTTATTGATTGTTTATGCCAAATGTGGAAGCCTTGTGGAAGATGAGGTAGTTTTTGAATATTTAGTGGAGCGGAATGTGGTATCATGAAATGCTGTGATATCAGCATATGTCGAACATGATGAAGAATTGAAGGCTTTGCTATTGTTCAGACAAATGTATGACAAGGTAATGGATTTGGACGGTAGAACTTTTTTATGATGATTGAAGCATGTGGTACTCTTGCAAAGAAGGCTCAAAGTTCCATTCATGAGGACAGATTGAACTTTGTCATGTGCATTGAAATTGGAAAGGCTTTACATTGTGATGCCCAAAAGAGGGGATTTATTACAGATGTATTTGTATATACTGTACTTTTAAACATGTACAAGTGTAGAAACATTCTAGAAGTAGAGAATATGTTTAATAGTTTGTTAGAATGTAGTATTGTGTCATGGAATATAATGATGTCTACATATTCATAGCAAGGCCAACAAGGAAAGTCTTTGCAATTTTATAAACAAATGCAAGAGGAATGGGTGATCATAACTCAAGAGACAGTTACAATTACTTTCAATGCAATAAATGTTTTAATATAGAAGGAAAATTTTATTATGCAATAGCAATAAAAAGTATTGGAGTTTCTAAATATTGGTAAAGCTCTACATGATGATGTTGAGAGACTTGGCTTTCTGAGGGATATTTTAGTTGGAAGCGCAATCCTGGGCATGTATGTGAAGAGTGGAAGCCTTATTAAAGTAGAGAGTGTCCTTGGGGGCGTGTTGGTGGAAAATGTGATCCTGTGGAATGCAATGATGGTTGTTTATTTGGAGCAAGCACAAGGAGAGTAGGCTCTATAGTTGTATAGACAAATGCAAGAGGAAGGGGTGAGTTCAAATCAGTAGGCACTTCTCTCACACATGTGATGTTGTTTTTTAGAATGAGGAAGCTGTGTATATATGAAGGGGAAACCAATCAAATTGTCAATTCTACATATATGAAGGGGCAACCAATCAAATTGTCTGTGTCTGTGTCACATAGACAATGGGGGAGCTCTGTCCCCCCCCCTTTTTATTGTTTTTATTGCAAAAAAATCAGGTGGAGCAAAAAGAAAGATATGAAAAATCACCATTTTGTGGCAAAAAAGGGGGGGTAGAGCCCCCTCATTGTCTGCATAGGTAGTCTTTGATAGACTATCTAAACCTGATGTGATATGATGGAATGCTTGCATTGTTGGGTATGCACCAAATGGTAGTAGCTTATTAAGACTTCAAGTGTTAAGAGGAAATGCAAGGGTCTGGTATTAAACAAGATGATATCACATTCCTTTCACTACTGCGTGCTTGCAGCCATGTTAGCCTTGTGAAGGAAGCTGTTGAGAGTGCTTTGAAATTATGAGTAAGGATATTGGGATTATGACCAACTTGAAACATTATCTTGTCATGATTGACCTTCTTGGGCATGCATGGGATTTCGAGGTAGTAGAAAACGTACTCTCAATTATGACATTGGAGGCTGACATCTTAGTTTGGCTACGTTTGTTGAGTGCATGCCAAGGACATGGCAATATGGAGCTAGCAAGACAAGCATTTGACAATGCAGTGCATTTAAATCCCAAGGATGGTATGCTAATATGGAGAAGAGGGAAAGGCGAGAGTAGACAACGACATGAAAAATAACCAAAATTTTGGGGGAAAAAAGGGGGGCAGAGCTCCCCCATCATCTACGTCTACTTCTGCGCAAATGATGGGGGGAGCTCTGCCCCACCGCCCCCCTTTTTATTGTTTTTATTGCAAAAAATCAGGTGGAGCAAAAAGAAAGATATGGAAAATCACCATTTTCATGGAAAAAAAGGGGGGGCAGAGCCCCCCATTGCCCATGTCTGCGTGGATAATGGGGGGCTCTGCCTCCCCATTTTTTTGCAAAAATATCAGGATAGAGGGTAGCCGGGGCATACCTTGAGGTAAAGTGAGGGGTAGTGGAGCATCGCTAGAATCGCTTCCAAGTTGCAAGTCGATTGGCATGCACACTTCCAGGTTGGAACTGACTTCTCCATTCCTTTGTACATGCTGAAGCTCCCCTCTGAATTCACGACTTGTACTTTGGTGGTACTGCATGTATTCCCAACTGCAGTTTTGCCTATATCATTTGGTGGCAATCTTGAAATACCCAGCATGGGTGATCTATCTGTCTATCATTCCCAATTTCACCCAGCACCTCTCTCAAGTCTCAATCCTCTTCCCCTTATTAGTACTTCCCACGCACTGTTTGTTGAGAGCCAATCTAAACCTTGATGTTTCCAATTTCCTTGAACTGACACAGAAGTGCATTAGTTTGGATGGTGTAGTAGGAGGCACATCATCTTAGCCTTGCATTTGTGACAGTGGAATTATGGTACTACACCCTTTTTGAGGTTGGGCCCAGTCTGAAGTCTAGGTAGTTTTCCTAAATTCAGTTGACCTTTGTAATTTTCTTGGAGGCTGGGACCCAATCCGGTCCCATAAGAGAGCTAGTGAAATTTTTCTTACAGTGACTGACTTTTGGAGGGAGCGTTCTGATATGTATATATTCGTGAGTAGGATGAACGATCCTTGCCATTGTATTTATGGGGCTCTAGCTCTGGTAAAGGTACTTTGTATTGATGTCAAGGCCACATTGGCTGGCTGTTGCCTTTGCAATAGCAATCAAGATGTGTTGTTGCATTGAAGAGCTGTATACTTCCTGTCTGTGTTAGAGCTTTGCTCATGTTTTGACACTCTATCTGTCTATCATTAGCTGCTTGTGATCTTGACATGCCCTCTCTCCTACATGGAAGTTGGGTCCCCTTGACATGCAGTGTGTTACCTAGCTTAATTTATGCTTGCAATCTATCCAATATATTCCCCTCCCCCTTGGACTGCACCATAAGAGCTTCTTGCACTGATTGATACAATAGATGATCTCAAACTTTCTGATTGTTCCCCTTGATTAGAAGAAGTTCAAAATGATGGCATCCCCCACTTGAATCATCATGCACAAACTGAAGATTAAGTGACTCTCCCACTATCCTCATGAGCTCCTAGACATCGGGCTAAATGGGAGACCCTCTCAAAGTCCTTCAAGAAGAGCGGAGTCACATCCTAGACCCCGACCTAGGTGCTTCAAAAACTTATGCCTTCGGTATACTTGATTCTTATTGTGCTAGTTTTACACAGATGCATGTGATAGGATAACTTCTTTGGGGCAAGGTTTCGTGCTCATTTAGATTGGATATAGTATTGCAGAAAAAAGCATAAAAACATGTATATGTACTCTAGTGATGGGATTTAAGAGCCTTAAGTGTATTTTTACCCAAGCCAAGAAGGTTTGCTATGGTGATATGCCACAAGAATCAAGATGCTAAGAGAACCTCAACCCTTTAATATTCTATAGATGAAGTGGGAGTCAATAAGTAGGGACTTCAAAAAGGGATTACTCAATTGTTGCTAAATGCCATTCCTTAAGGGTAAGAAACAACCCTTTGAAAAGAAACAATATGTAAGGCCAAAGTTAAGTCAAGATGACTTTGATAAGGCTAAAAAAGAAAGGCTGTGTTTTAATTGCCTATCCCCTTACCATGCTACCTGGAATTTCCCTCAAAGGAAAAAGGGGGAAGATAAAGGAAAGGATAAGGACAAGGGCAAGTGAAAAGAGAAACAAATCCATGTAGTGCAGACCTCTCACTCTTTCAAGGATAAGAACTTAATGGTAATTATAGTTTTGAATACAAGATCCCAATAATTGTGAAGCTCTTGAGAGAACACTAAGAAAAGAACAATACAACTATGAGAGACCAAAACAGTAACAATGCATGACTTTGGAAATGACTAGTGCGGGATCATAAGTACAAGGAAACTACAAGATATAAGACAAGGGTAGTATTATTGCTAGATGTAGTGACTGTGCACACTACAATATATGATCTACTCATAAGAGAGCATTCAGGATGCCAGTCAAGAGAGACTGATACAAGGGATTCGGGAAGAAAATATCAATGAAGCAAGAGAAGCCGTTGGTCCTTGATCTCTACGGCTATGTATATACTCAAATAACAACAACAATAATTCACTCCCTTCTTTTATATAGCTTGCTTCTTGCAGCCACATTTTCTCCACCCATGTGCCAATTTACAAATAATAACTAATACTAAAGCATAACTTAGCTCAATGTCTTAGAATAGACAAGTCCAAAACTTTGAGATGAACTCATAATCTCTATTACTGACTAGAATCCTTGGTAGCCCATGTAGTTTGAATGCCTCCTTACTAAATATTCATGCAGCATTAGAGGATGCTTCAACAATATATTTGGGTTGATCTTTGAGTACCTTTGGTGCTTGATCTCTTTGGTCTAATTATGCCTCGCTCTTCAACCCAAACGATGACTATCAAAAGTGATATTAGTGTCCACCTGTGTTGATTCTGAGTACGCCCATCCTTTGTCCTATGGCAGTAGTGCTTAACACCAATTACATATATTTTTTCATGAGGGAACAATCCTTGATGAAGATTTGATACCATCCTATCCATCTCAAAAATCCATGGATTTTGTAAACTATCTTAGGTATGATCAATTTAGGATCTCCTTCGCTTTTGCAATGTCTACCTATCAAATGCAAGGACTCCATATCACCATTAAGCTACCAAATCTGCTCATACTCATCTTATCCAACTTTGCTAGCAAGCCAAAGGGATAATCTCACTATTTACATGCAAGGTATGATTTGATTCATCTCAAATCCCCATCTCCATGTCACATAGCTAGATAGCTCATTTTTTCCCCCATACATCCCTTACCAAGTATTAAACTTAAAATATTTTAAATTCCCACACCCCCATTCACATAAGGATTTATCTATATAATACATAAGCCTATAATAGTCAATATATCTCCTTGTAAAGGATGTAACCTCCTTTCTCCCCTCCCAGTATATAAAATTTCATAACATATATAGATGGCATCACATTCACCATACTAAAATCATGTTTTTTCGAGTTTTCTTCTATTCTTCTCTTCAAAAATGTTCCTATGCAGTACCCAAGGCCTTATTACATCAATAAAAAATAAATTGAATCATCTCTTCAGATATTGCTCCTGATGGTTGGACATTTTAACATAAAAACCAACACCAAAATTGACACCACATGCTAACTAGTCATACAAGCATTTTAAAATTTCATATTCTCACTTAAAAAACCTTGAGACTTTATAATATGTGCAAGAGTCCTTTCTTTACTTTGCAAAAAGGATATTACAATACTTTACAATAGCAGTATGACATAAAGCTATATGCGAAAATCTCCAAGACCCACATGTCCAAAGTATATCCCATACATTTGGACTCTATAGTATAAGAAGAACTATATACATGTACTATACAAAAGAAGTGAACATAAGTGTGTTGTCTCCCATTGCTTTCATCACTATTTATGTCCATACATAATGTTGTCAAAGAATCCCAAAAGATCAAAATGCCACAAAATTGTTCTGAAAGTAAGGCAAAAGCAAATCTCTTGTGTCAAGCACCCATCAACATCACATACAAAGTATGTAGCATAACTAAAATCAAAAGAAGACTTGACAGTACATACATTATATACAATATAGTTTGGCCATGATGTAATCCCAATACATCACCTTAATACTTTAGCAACAAAAACATACTTCAATCAACCTAGTACCTTGCTAAAATACTAGTTCGAAGAGCTCTCAAAAAACCCTTTAGTAGCAATACTTTAGGTGCAAAGAGTATATCATAGCCTTGTGAGGTGCTAGCTTGAAGATCCATTTCCAATGTGTTGACTGTTGAAATGACTTGATTTTTTGACTGATTTTTGTTATTTTTTAGGACCGAATGTATTGATTTTTGATTGATTTTATGTTTATTAGTTGGTTTGGAAGTGTTTCAGAGTGTTTTGGATCAATTTGAATAGGTTTGAAAAGCTCATGATGTTTTTTAGTGGAGATATGATGTTCTATTGATGTCTTGATAGTGTTTGATTAGTTCTAATTAAGTCTATTGAGCTTCTGTTTTGCTCTATTTTCTCTCTATATGAGAAGATGGAATGATGATTGATGGAGTTTGAGAGTGCTTGGAAGCTTATTGAATGGTTCTTGATGGTTTTGAATGGTTTTAGTTGAGCTAAATGCTTCCTGATGACTTTCTGTAGACCCTCTATTGACCGTATGTAGAGCCTCTATCTCTGTTCTATTTCTGTTTTGTATGCCTTTGTAAGTGTTATGTTGGATGAACGTGTAGCTTGGGGAATTTTTTAAACCTTGGGAAGAGATGACTAAAAGTTTAAAATAGCTCAAAGAAGTGGAAGAAGTAGTTGCTAAAGGCTCAAGTAAAGACTGAAGTGACAGTGACACTATTGAGCTGCAAAAGGACAATGTAGTGTCTCTGGTGACCTTCCATAGTAGACATACCTCTTGGAAGGGGTATCCACAAAAAAAGAGGGGTTATGGATGATTATTCTTGATGATTCCATTTTACTATTGAGAGAGAGCATGTATGGGAGAGAGAGAGTTTGTGAGAGATAGCCAATTTTTCATGCAAAAATAATGTATCTATGAGTGAGAGACTATGAAGACTATGAAACCATTGAAGATGAATACTATTTGATGATTCCCATTCAAAGTCGAGCATTTCTTTATTTTCTCTTGTTCTTTTGATGAAGAATATGAAAAATGTGTTGAAGTTTTATTGTGATAAATCCATGGGAGAATTGTTATATGATGATGCATAAAGATTTGAGAAGATTGGTGTTGTTTTCCTTGTTGTGGTTACATAAAATATGAAAAACATGCTTGTTGATGATACAAGTTACATTTTCTTGTAGTAGATTCCATGTTTTCCTAATGTTCCCCTTGGGACTCCATAATTTTGGTACACGACCGATAAAAACTACCATCAATAAGCATTAGAAGGGGCTGAAAATGAAGGAAATGGCATTGCTGAGAGGAGAAGAAGCATTCAATGGATGCTTACAAAGGTCCTTCTACCACACTGAAGAATTGGAAATTCTCATTGCCAAATCCACTTTCTACAAGAAATTTATCCCACAATGGCGGAAATATATTACCATCTTGACGTAGGCTCTATGTGGTGGACTATTTCCTCTCCTTGTTGAAGCAACAAAGACGTGCATCTTGGTGGCAAGTTGTTTGGGAGTAAATTGAAGAACAAAAACAGAGAGAATGATCATCTATGGAAGATTTAGCTTTCATTGAAGAGTAGTAGTAGAAGCCTCCTTTGACGCCTTAGCGGCACTCTTTACAGAAGTCCCCATGGTGACTCAAGGTCCCCTTCCTAGTCAGATCCGTCCTAGAAATATTGATGATGACAGGCTAGAGAATGCAGTCCCATTGCCCATATTTAAGGGAGGGTACAATGAAGGCCCTAATCTTCATGAAGCTGAGTTCATGGTAATGTGTGTAGCCAACAATGCTAGAATCCCCGAGCATTGTTTGGCGATATTCTCCACCACTTTCAAAGGCGCGACATTTTAGTGGTATGAGAGACAAGCAGTAGGAACATTTGGCACATGGGACGACTTAAAGTTGGCCTTCCTTACTAAATTTAGACATGAAGGTTTTGAAGAGCAAATGCAAGAGGAGTTCATGAATCTAAGTCAGTCCTCTAGTGAACAGGTGGAAGCATATGTCTCTAGAATGGAATCTATATTGAAGAGATGGATCAACCATCACTTGGATGAAGGCATCCAAAAGGGAGTTTTTCTTAGAGGCATATAACTAGAAGTTCATAAGTTTGTGGAATTGAGAAGACTAGTCAACCTGCAAGCTATAGTGGAAGGTGCAAGACTATATGATGAAGTTTAAGCAAGATTGTCAATGACCTCAAGAAGAGAAGTCTTACCTCTTCCTGTGCCATGAATGGTATACCCACCAAATGTAGTCCCAAGAACAGTTCCCTCCTACCCCTACCCTCAGATACAAACAATGCTGCACTATAGTGCATCAAATCCATAGTGGCCATAGATGGTAGTACCTCAAATGATGGTTCAACCACAATAACAGTGGCCTCAAATAGTTTCCTCAATGGAAACTCAACTACAGCAGTGGAACCCTACCAACAACTGGAACCAACAACCCCTAGTCTCAACAAAAACTTTGAATCAAAATCAAAATCAAAACAGAGGATCCTCTAGATCAATCCAACCAGTCTATGTAGTGATTAAAAAGGCTTCCCAAAACCCTACTATAAGTACTCCGGGAGATGAATTTTGAAGGACTACTTGTCTAATCCAGTCACAAGCATCAAGAAGGAGTTGATGGATGTGATTACAAAATAGTTGTAGACGTTGAAGGTGAATACAACCAACATATCTAATCCTACAAGAGAGGTGGAAGAGATGTGATGTGATCTAATATATGGTGTAGAAAGTGCCATCAAGCAAGACATTTAGCCACCAATGAATGTACCCAAAAACCAACTATTCTTGGAGCCTTCTGTTTATATTTTTTAAGGAAGAACCATACGGAGGATATTTTCTCTCTGAAGGAGATGCATGGAAGAATGAAGAAATATGAAGAAGTAAGATTCAACTCGTTGGAATTGAAGATGAACACCCAGAATATTGGACCAAAGCCTAGAGAGTTCGTTCTTAATTTTGGGCCAAGGAGGTTTCCCTCTTACAGTTATAGAGGACGACAGTTTCGCTGATGGCCAAAGATCATAAGTTGAGTGTTACAAATGTGCGAAAAAGAGTCATATCTCACCAGACTACCCAAACCTAAGAAGGTCTGTGGACTACAAACCCTTATGCAGTAGATGCAAAGGACGAGGCCACAGTACAAAAGACAGTTCTAGTCTAGATCTCCTATGAAAGCTACCCCTGATACCCAACAGAAGACCCAAGAATGTGCCTTCAATTTGGTGGAATTGGAAGTTGTTGCAATAATGCATGCAAAGAAAAGAGAACCCATAGTTTCAAAAGAGAACATTCTCTCTACCAAAATGGTGAAGTTTAATCTTCCCAAGGAGAAATAGAATGATACAGAAGAGAACAGTACAATACAAAGTCGTCTAGCAATACAAAAGTATACAAAGATAGTTACAGATATAGAACAAGAGGTCCAAGAGATAGAGGATGCAGAAATACCTCTAGTAGTAGAAGAAGTATAGATGTTTTCGCTTTTCGAGGAAAAAGGGAAGATAAGGCCAGTTTCTATGATGAGAGCTCCCTTCACATAGTATCTACTTGGAGGATTCAATGTAATTTACCATTCTTTTTTATATTTTGATAGTCCCCTAGAGCTAGTAAGTGATAGAGGTACTCACTTCCTCAACAAGATTATAGAAGAATTGATAAAGCTCTACAAGATCTGCCATCACAAGTCCATCCTAGAGCCAACAGCCAAGTTGAAGTTACCAATCACATCCTCTGCGATCCCGACAAGGACGATTGTTGCACATTGCCATAATTGGGATGATCGACTTACAAAGGCCCTCTCTAGGAATATAGAACCTCCCTAAGGCTGATACTACAAGATAGACCCCTTTCCAACTGGTATATGGTACAAAGGCCATTTTCCCTGTTGAGCTAGAGTTGCCCTCTCTGTGGGTAGCTATCAAAGAGCACTTGGGAGATTACGAGTCCTTGCAGTGCTATCTCTTGCACTTGGAATGTCTAGATGAGACTCGTAAGATGGCCCTACAGTGCATGGAAGCCACATAAGCTTGAAGAAAGGCCTATCATGATAGCTTCATCAAGCAAAAGGATTTTAAGGAAGGTGACTTAGTCCTAGTCTATGACTCAAGATTTGGCAAGTACCCTTGCAAGCTCCAGTAGCGATGGATGGGCCCCTATAAGGTACTTTTTGTAAACCCTAATGGCTCTGTCCAAGTGTAGACAATCGATACTTTTGATGATCCCTTCTTAATTAGTGGCTATTGTGTCAAGAAGTATTACCCTCCTGGGGATCCTGGCAATCACCACCGATAACCCCTTCATTCCTTGTGCATCAATTGGTGAGGCTTTGGCTATTGCTCTTGATAGTCCTCCTACTTATTCTCATGAGGTGGCCTTGTTCTTCTAGCCCCTTACAGCCACCTTTCACCCCTCCTTTGTTTTTTTTTTGCCTAATCCAGTAGAGGTGGTGAGGATGGTTCTGATACATGGTACTCTTGCCATTCTCCTCTTTGGAAAGAAAAGAAAAAAAGAAAAAATCAATATATATCGGTCACGGGAGAAAAGGACTTCGGTCCCTGTCATGCCAACCTATTCTTCAAGAAAAAGTGGAAACACCCGTGGAAGTAGGGTAAAATAGAAAAAAAAAAGAGAAAAAAAATCAAAACTATTATGGGAGAAAAGGAAGAAATTCCATGTCATAACATGCCTTGTTCCAAGAAAAGGTAGCATACATCCTTAGACGAGAAGCTGGTTGTGGAAAAGGTGGCAACATCCCATAGTTCTCTGGGATAGTTGAATCATTCATCGATCGTCCAGGATGCAGTTTCAAAGTTGTCTCCCTTGGTGCATTGTATCCTAAAACTCCATCAGTGCATCTAACTTCTATAGCAGATGACATTTCCAATATGCAATCCAAGTACTAGACTTGTTGGCTACCTCCCTGCATACACCTCTTCATCAACCGATACCAATTGATATCATTAACAAGAAGAAGATGATCTTCATCAACAATCCTTTGAGTGATGTGAGTTTTCATCCTAACTAGATGGGGATGTGAGTATGGGCTACCCTCTGTATTTATCAAGAGAGCATGAGACATGTTGAGAATCATAGACCTAGAACTAGATTAGATATGGTGGACGCAAATCAAACATAGGATACATGATTAGAATGAGAAATTGTAACTCAAGGGAATTAGGTTCCAAGATAGATGAGCTTGGACTCATAAACACAATCTTGAATGACTCAGACTAATTATACCATTACATTGAAACGAGAGTCAAGTACATGCTTATATAACTTTTGGGTAGTACCACTCTCCTCACTGTGCATATGGGATTCTGAACATCTCTTCCTAGAGCATACATCATTTGTCTATCTTCTAGCCTCTTTAGGGCATACATCATTTGTTATTCTCAACACCCCCCCTAAAATGATGAGTCTCTATCCTTGCTGGCTTGTGCCCCCCTGCATGTGAACATGGACCAACATACTAGCTCTTTGGCAGCCTAGTCAAGTTAAGGCTTGAAACTTTACATTTTGGTAGGGTTTTTACATCCAATATGGGAAACATTATCCACTAAGGGAGATCTACTATGGGAAATTCTTTGTTGTTAGCAACAGTAATTTCTTTATCTTCTTTATGCTTCTTTGGCATTCTTTGCTTTTCTCGATTTTCTGGGTCTTCTTGGTTGTCTTTGTCTTCATGCTCTTTTCCTTTGTTGTGTTCTTTATCCCTTTTGTTGATGCGTGGTACTTATCTTTTTGCTTCAGTATTCTTGTGAGATCCTTTTGATCTTCTTTCTCAGTGAGTTTGAGATGGATGCAAACAGGTACATTGATGTAGCTTGACATGACATAAACCTTGGGATACATAGATTTTGGGATTTCATATGGTTTTGACTCATGTCTTGACATTGCATTGGATTTTCTTCTGAGATCATACAACATCTTGTCCTTCATTCTGCTTGCTTTAAAACATCACCAACAGCATGAGTGAGAGGTACAACTCTTTTCAAAGTGTTTGTTGCTACCTCATTGTAAAGATGATAGAACATTCCAATCCAAAAAAGGTCTGTCACAAGTTTTTATCATACCAACTTTAGCAATGGCATAAGCAAATCCATGTCGCATTAAGGTAGGGCCCTCAATCAATATTGCTAGTGGTATACACAAAAACAATGCTATGATTGATATATATGCATAGAGGTTTGTGTTGTCCATCCCTATCATTGCTTTCTTGGAGTACATACTTCTGTAAGTAAATGCAATATTAGAAGTCATTGCATTGAGAAACCCAGTCCATTTGAAAGATAATTCCATCAAAGAAGCCATTGAAAACCAGAGTTTGAAGGGAATCTGTTGGCCCATAACCAATTGAGAAGCAATGGCACATTTGCACTCCAATTTCCATCCTGTTTTTGAACCTTTCATTAATGTTCCTACAGTTCCCAACTTGTCTAGCCCTTGGCTGTCTAGCCAACCATCATATTTTTTCACTACTCTACAAATAAGAAGATTGTCCTTTTCACAAACGTCAAAAGTCAATGATCCAGTGGTTTTGAGCCTATCTGTACTCGCATAAGTTGCTCTTGTTGACTCTGTATCCACTCTATCTCCGCGAATAATTAGAACGGCCTCTTCTGCAGGTGGTACTTGGCTTCTATTCACCTCCAAATAAGTTGAGCTAAGCCTAGGGTAGAGTCAGATCAATAGCATCTCTGGTGTATCTTCAAGGCAGCAACTAAGATGCACATGTTGAGATATCGAGCTCCACTCGTGATATGCTAGGGTGATCGTTGTGCATTTATGTCATCGACGTGTTAGTTGCAGATGCGGTTGGTACACCGCCCATGAATAATAGCTACATGACAGCTATCCTTATCTACTCTAGTTCGTGTCTCAGTTAGTATGCCACCTTAGTTAGTTGAGTTTGGATTGAGACCCATATATAGGGTTCTTCTATTTCTTTGTATGAGAGTTCTTTTGGCTTACACAACTAAGAAGAGGAAAACTATTTTCAGCCTCCATCTCTGTGTGTATTCCCCCATTGTGCAAGCAAGAAAGCTACAAGTGAGACTCCTTCCTTCTCTCCCACAATCTTGACATGGTATCAGAGCCTTGTTCGTGGTAAGGAGCTCAAGAAAGCAAGCCAAGCTCGCGGTGTTCTGGTAAGAGGAGCAGTGTTGCTTTCATTTTCTATTTTGGGAGCAGATCTTTGCAGGTAGCACAGCCGGAAATTGCAAGAGTGCAGTGTCTCAGGTTGAGACGTCCTTCGCGGTGAAGCAAGAGGCGGAAGTTTTCTGCACGCACTCAGGAGAAGACCCTATTTTATGCTGTGCGACCACTATTCTACAGGTCGGTGAAAAGTTACTGTAGAAATTGCATCGTATGCTTGTGCGCAGAGACATTGGGAGTTTCAGAATCATCCTTGGTTCCTGTTTATGCAAAATCGTCATTAGGAAGTGACTGTGTGGTCAAATACCACTTTCGCCAGTTTTGCAGATTTGCCCTTGTGAGGGTGAAGTTGTGTTTTTTGCAGTGACAGAATTTTTTGCAGTGTTCTGTAATGGCGTCTGATTCTCTTTCACAGATTGTCACTGAAAAGCTTGACAAGAACAACTTCCAAGCATGGAAGTTTAGAATGACGAATTTCCTTATGGGAAAAGGATATTGGGAATTTGTTGCAGGAAATGAAAAAGAACCAGTTCTTCCTGATGTTCCCAATCAACAGCAAATGCAGGCATTTAAAGCATGGCATGAGAGAGCCAGGAAAGTTATGTACTGGCTGCCTATCAGTATTTCAGACTCTATGATTGTGCATATTCAGGATGCAAGTACGCCAAAGAAGGCATGGGATACTTTGTCAAAAATGTATGGCACAAATATGCAAGCTAGGAAAATGCAGCTCAAGCAAGAGTTGCATAATGTGCAAAGAGAAAATATGAGCATCAATGACTACCACATGAAGGTGAAGAAGATTGCAGATGCACTTGCTTCCATTGGGTCGCCAGTGGAAGATGATGATTTAATTTCTGTGACCTTGAATGGTCTAGGAAAGGATTATGCACAGTTTCGGACATCCATTTCAGTTCGTGAAAGATTTCCTGATTTTGAGGAGTTAATTGCTCTTCTAATTTCTGAGGAGCAGAGAAATGGTGGTGCATCTTCTTCAGGAGGAACTTCAAAAGAAGTTGTCTTCTACTCAAATGCTGGAAGAGGTAGAGGCAGAGGTAGAGGAGGCCGATTTGGAGGCCGTGGTAGAAATCAGAATATGCAGCAAACTCAAGAAAACCAGTCCTATGGAGGAGAACGTGGTAACTCTAGAGGCAGGCGGAGCTAAAGAGGTCGTGGTGGATGGCAAAGAGGCCAAAATGCAAACAGTAATGTTGAATGCTACTACTGTGGTAAAATGGGTCATATGGCTAAAGACTGCTATAAAAAGCAGAATGACATCATGAATGGAAAACTCCAACAAGGAAATTATGCATCTTCTAGTAGACAGGGTGATGACAGAAATGAACATTTGTTTATGGTGCAACACATGAATAATTCTGTGACAAGTGCAGAAGAAAGCAACGAAGTGTGGTATGTTGACTCAAGTGCATCAAACCACATGACAGGTCATGCAGAATGGATGGAGGATGCAAGGAAAATGGAAAAACTAGGATTTGTGGAGACTGGTGATGATACTGCACATCCTATTGTGTAGATTGGAAAAATTCATTTGTCTATGCAGGATGGGAAAAAGAAATACCTGTCCGATGTATTTCATGTCCCGAATATCACCAAGAATCTGGTTTCTGTTGGTCAAATGGTTGAGCAGGGCTTGCAGGTCAGATTTAATCCTCATGGATGCTTTGTTGAGGATATGAAAAATAAAGGTCGTTTGATAGCAAAAGGAAAGAAGAAGGGTAGAATGTTTACATTGGATGCAGACATGTCTGAATTGAGTGCAGCAATGTTTGCACATGGAACCGGTGTAGTTGCAGATATTGATATCTGGCATAAACACATTGGTCATGTTAATGTACAGCGACTTAAATCAATGCAGGCCCAAAATATTGTTGCAGGATTGCCTAAATTCAAGGTTGCAGAAATGCATAAGGTATGTGAAGCCTGCCAATTTGGAAAACAGGCAAGGAAACCATTTCCTAGACATGTTCAAGAGAGTGAGAAGCCATTGGAATTAATCCACTCTGATGTGTGGACTACTAAAGCTACATCTCTTGGAGGCTGTCATTATTTTGTCACTTTTATTGATAACTATAGGAGAAAAGTTTGGGTGTATTTTATGAAAAAGAAAAGTGAAGTTTTTGGGCATTTCAAAACTCTTAAAGCTATGGTTGAAAAAGAAACAAGCCTACAAATAAAATGCCTAAGGTCAGATGGAGGGGGAGAGTACCTCTCAAATGAGTTTGCAAGGTTCCTGCAGGAGCATGGCATAAAGCAGCAATATTCATGCAGTCATACCCCACAACAAAATGGAGTTGCAGAAAGGAAAAACAGGCATATTGGAGAGGTATCTCGTGCCATGCTCAATGAAAAAGACATGCCAGATTTTTATTGGGCTGAAGCAGTTGCTACAGCGGTCTATATAATGAACAGGACTCCCACTGCAGCAATACATGGGATGACTCCAGAGGAGAGGTATACTGGTAGGAAACCAGATATTTCTCATTTGAAAATTTTTGGTTGCATTGCCTATGTACATGCGCCAGATGAGTTGAGATCCAAGTTGGATCCCAAAGCTGAGAAGTGCATCTTTATTGGTTACTCTCTGCAGCGAAAAGGGTATAGATGCTATAACCCTTCTACTCGTAAGTTTATAGTGAGCAGAGATGTTGTTTTTGATGAGATGAGTAGCTGGTATAAACCGGTAAATGTGATTGATGATGTAGATGCACAAAATGGTAATTCTGCACAGAATTCACAGCAGCAGTCACAAAATATTAGTGGACCTGGAGCGTTCTCTAGCAGTGGTTCACATTCTTCGCCATGGACAGGCAGATTGAGATCAGGAGAATCTTCTCAAAGCAATGCAGATAGTGGTATGCAGGTATCACGAAAAGGAAAAGAGAAGGTTGATTAGCCCATGTTTGATGTGAATGCAGGTCACTCTTATGTGGATGGTGAATCCAATGGCTCTGAACAGAGCATTGATGATGAGTTGGGTATTCCTTCTATTGTTACACCTGGAGTAAGGAAGACCAGGGATGTTTTGAGAGCACCTAGGAGTGAACCTAATTTGCGCAGGTCAACCAGAGTTAGGTATCCTGTGGATAGGCTGAAATATGATGGATTTACAGCCATTCACTATGCATATATGGTCAAAGTGATATAGGAACCAGAACCCACTTCTTTTGAGCAAGCCATGGGAAAAGAAAAATGGGAGAAAGCCATGGATGAAGAAATGGATGCCTTGGAAGCAAATGCTACATGGGAATTGGTACCTCAGCCTAAAGGTAAGAATGCAATTGGCTGTAAGTGGGTTTATAAGGTGAAGCACAATGCAGATGGTTCTGTGAATAGATACAAGGCAAGATTAGTAGTCAAGGGGTATGCACAAATATATGGCATTGACTATGAAGAAACATTCAGTCCGGTTGCAAGGATGGCAACCGTAAGAGCAGTCATTGCTATGGCTGCATCAAAGGGATGGTCTTTACATCAGATGGATGTAAAGAATGCCTTCTTGCATGGTGATTTGCAAGAAGAGGTCTATATGGAACAGCCACCAGGTTATGTGCATACTGTTCATCCTGAGTTTGTTTGCAGGTTGAAGAAAGCCTTGTATGGCTTGAAGCAAGCACCTAGAGCATGGTTTGACAAGATAGGACAGTATCTTGTCACTATTGGCTTTCAGATTTCCAAGGCAGATTTCTCACTTTATGTGAGAAAAACAGAGAAAGATATTATGCTACTTGTCATTTATGTTGATGATTTGATTATGACAGGTGACAGTGATGAAGATATCCTTCATGTGAAAATGCTATTGAAGCAGAAGTTTGAGATGAAGGATTTGGGAGAGCTGCGTTATTTCTTGGGCATTGAGGTGATTAGATCACCAAGTGGGATACAGCTCTTGCAGAGGCAGTATGGATTGGACACGTTGTCCAAATATGGGATGACAGGCTGTAAGCCTATTTCAGTTCCTTTGGAGCAGAATGTGAAGCTGAGCGCAGATGCAGGTGAGCTTCTGGAAGACCCTACTATGTACAGACGCATAGTAGGAAGTTTGATTTATATGACTATTACCAGGCCAGATTTGAGCTATGTTATTGGATTGGTAAGTCAGTTTATGCAGGCTCCAAGGAAACCGCATTTGGATGCGGCTAGACGCATACTCAGGTATGTGAAGTCCACATTGCAGTATGGACTATTTTATGAGACTGGGGTTCAGATACAGTTACATGGATACACTGATGCTGATTGGGCTGGTAGTATTTCTGATAGACGATCTACCAGTGGATATGTGTTCTCTTTTGGAAGTGCTGCAGTCACTTGGAGCAACAAGAAACAGCCTACAGTTGCCTTGTTGAGCACAGAGGCCGAGTACAGGGGTGCAGCGATGGCTGCATGTGAGGTAGCTTGGTTGCATAAGCTACTTTATGATATGCATCAGCCTACAGATGGGCCAGTTGTCATTTATTGTGACAACATGAGCAGTATACACTTGGAAAATAACCCAGTCTATCATGCTAGAATAAAGCACATTGAGGTGCATTATCACTATGTGCGAGAGAGGGTTTTACTAGGTCTTATTGATCTAGTTTATGTCAGCACAGAGGATCAGGTAGCTGACATATTTACGAAGGCATTGGGCGCAGAGAAGCTGCGCAAGTTCAGAGACCTGCTTGGTGTGCAGGAATTGGGATTGAGCTCGAGGGGGAGTGTTGAGATATCGAGCTCCACTCGTGATATGCCAGGGTGACCGTTGTGCATTTATGTCACTGACGTGTTAGTTGCAGATGCGGTTGGTACACCGCCCATGAATAATAGCTACATGACAGCTATCCTTATCTACTCTAGTTCGTGGCTCAGTTAGTATGCCACCTTAGTTAGTTGAGTTGAGACCCATATATAGGATTCTTCTATTTCTTTGTATGAGAGTTCTTTTGGCTTACATAACTAAGAAGAGGAAAACTGTTTTCAGCCTCCATCTCTATGTGTATTCCCCCATTGTGCAAGCAAGAAAGCTACAAGTGAGACTCCTTCCTTCTCTCCCACAATCTTGACAGCACATAGGAAACTCGGAAGGAGCCTCCGTTTCTGCCTGCACAGGTGCCTAAACCTACCCCATAAGTCGATGTACTTAGCAATGGTTTCTTGCACATCTGAGAACCCAAAGAAAAGCAGATTGATTTCATGGTTTTCAACCTGTCACAAGGAGTACACAAAGTGGTGTTACTCGAAGAGTAGCAGAGTGTTGACGAGTCTTTGTTGCTCATGGCATGCCCGAAGCCATGCCTTCTTGGAGCTTGAGAAGGCAATTGAACTGTGGTAAAAAATTTAGAGGCTAAAATCAGATGGACGGCCACCATTGCAGCAAGTACTGATAAGGAGAAGGGATCGTGATCTGTGTGTCGATGACAACAGATCCACTTAACCTCTCAAATTCCTGACATACGACCTTGTGCTAGGTGTCTTGAGAGGAGTCTTGATGCTAATGCTTTCAATCCTACCCATTATAATACAGACACAGAGAAACAAAATCAATCAATCCATTTATGAGTGCATCTTGCCCAGAAGAGATGAAACAAGGTGCTCTCCACATGCATGACACTAGAAATCATACCATTAGCTACCTAGCTCAGTCATGGCTCTGATACTATGTTGAGAATCATGGAGCTAGAACTAGATGAGCTATGGTAGACGCAAATCAAACACACGATACATGATTAGAATGAGAAATTGTAACTCAAGTGAATTAGGTTCCAAGATAGATTAGCTTGGACTCATAAACACAATCTTGAGTGACTTAGACTGATTGTATCATTACATTGAAATGAGTGTCAAGTACATGCTTATATAACTTTTGGGTAGTACCACTCTCCTCATTGCACATATGGGATTCTGAACATCTCTTCTTGGAGCATACATCATTTGTCTATCTTCTAGCCTCTTCAGGGTATACATCATTTGCTATTCTCAACAAGACAGAGGGTGGGGTGAGTGACCATTGCTGCATGGTTCTTTCCATGCTAGACGAGTGTGATGTGGTGAGCTGTGGTACCTCCTGCCAAGACGACTACAATCCTTCACGTGTCAGCGACGGTTCACCTCAACCATTTGCAAATCGGGCCAAGCTTTTCTAACCCTACCCCTCTTTTTACAAGAGTCGGTCATGTTTTAAGTGTGGGGATGTTAGAGTCTAGTTTTTTGTCAAGTATTAGGCCTTTCTTGATTAGTCAACCTGATCTATAAAGGTCTTAACTGTGGAGATGCGTCCATGCGTGTATGTTTTGTGTACCCTCATGGAAACGCCCCTATCAGATCATTCATGTATACCATGTCCTGATTCTGTCTTGATGGGGTCCCTTCCCCACGCACCCATCCCATTTTCACCCTCTCCCTGGGGCCATTCCTTGTCCGTTTGTCTTTCTCTTTTGTTTTGCCATTTTTCATGCAAACACACCCTATGTTCATCGAGAGTAAAATACGATTTAACAGCCTTGTCATTCCCTTTCAAATGGTCACTTTTTCCTTTTATAGCCCCTTGTTTCACAGTTTATGCATTATTAATTTTTGAATAATTTTTTGCTAATTAGATGTGTTTGTATGTGAACGTGCCTTTTTTGTTTCAGAACAACAAATTGATGTGATAGCCCTGACCTACACCTTTCCCTTTTTTAAAATTGTCATTCCAATGCAAGTTTGTCAGTTATTAATTATTGTGTGCTTTCAGGTATTATCGTGTGTGATTTTGGCTCTTTTTCCATGTGAACCTAGCCTTTTCTCCTCGAAATTCAACTCTGATTAGATAGTCTTATCTGCCATGCTCCAGTACATTCTTTTTCTTTTTCTTCCATCCTATTCTGGCCCACCAATTTTGTGTTATTAATTTTTACGTGTGTTTTTGTGCTCATTTTTATTATTTTTTCCATGTGAACATGTCTTTTTTGCACCAAAATCGTGTTCCGATCTGATAGTCATGTCGTCCACCATTTCTTTAAAAATTTTCATTTTTGTTGCCTCGTGTTCCAACTTATGGATTATTTAGAATTAATTTTTATTAGGATTTTCAAGTGTGTTTTTACTATTTTTTAATATGAATAGGTCATATTCTTGTCGAAACTACATTATGATGTGATAAGCATGTCCGTCTCCTCATTATGGATAATTTTTCTTCTTTCTACATTTTGTTCTAATTGAAGGATTTTGTGAAATTAATTTTGTGTGACTTATCGTGCTCAATTTTTTATATTTTTCCAGATGAACCTCTCTTTTTTGTTGCCAAATGTGACGGATCCATTGTCCATGTCATTTCCCTTATCGTCTTGCTTGGTTTTGCTTTTTACAACATATTGATCCGATGCTCGAATCTCTCCGAATTAAATTTTCTATTTAATTTTGTATTTTCGCCTCCGCATGTCGCATACACGACTGATTTTTGCTTTGACATGCGTCTCCAGATTTCGCCATGTGGTGTTCAGTCATTCAATTTCTTAGTCTCGTCCAGTCGTTCCTATCAATGCAAAATTTTCACCCCTCGCCCAAGTTTGTGCATGAGATGAGAGGGACACTTTCCATTTTAAAAAACCAAAAAAACATTTTTTTTGAAAAATTTTCCCCCTCCTCCCAACCGTCTCTCTCTCTCTCTCTCTCTCTCATTCTTCTTCCCTTTCTTCTCCCCCACCTACTCCTCTCCTCCTCTTCTCCATCTCCTCCATTTTCCCTCCTCCCTCCACCTTCTCCTTCTCCCACATATTCTTCTCCTCCCACATCTTCTTTTCCTCCCTCCATCTCCTCCCCTCTTCTCCTCCATCCGCCCTTATCCTCTCTCCCTCCTCCCTTCTCTCTTCGCCTCCCTCTCTCTTCGACATTCGCTGCAGCAATGCCTATCACCGCTGCTGCCACGCCCGTCGCCCTCGGGTTGCTGCACCTGAAGCTGCTACTTGTCGTGAAGCCCGCCACTGGCCACGGCCGATGCATGCCCCTCGCTGCCTGTCGATGCTACCCACCTCGTCACTGCCCACCGGACGCCGCCGTCATTGTGGGCCACCGTTGTGGACTATTGCGCTGCCGCAAACGCCATGTCTCATCACCTCCTTCCCCACAATCGCCTAGTTCCCCATAACCTAATCCCCAACCAACCCTTTCCCTTCCCTCCCTGCCCACCCATAGGTAACCGCCCCACCCTCCCTTCCCCCCTCACCCTTCCAGCCCGCAACCCTTACCCCCCCCACCCATTAATCTTCCCTCCGCCCCCCCACTAATTGTACCCTCCCTCAAAAATTACCCTTACCATTACCCCCTCCACCCCCCAAATAAACCAACAAACCCATAAACCCTTCCAAAAAAAACATAGTCCGTGGCCATGTACCCTTGTCCCGACGTGTTTAAAATTTCAAAAAAACCATAAACACATTTAAATATGTCCAAAAACCATTAAAAATTTAAATAAAATGAAAAAATAACAAAAAAATCTAAACATTTGCTAAAAAAACACAACAATCTAAACCAAAAAGTAAAAATTTTAAAAACAACAATTTTTTTAAACAATTAAACAGAAATACAGGAATAACAAAACCGCAACTCACAATCACCCAAGTGGCAAACCTTTCCTTGTTTCTGTTTTTTTAATTTTGGTATTAGTATTTGGTTTTTCTAATTACCCAAGCGCATTAGACCTTGCGGGTGTCCACACACTGCTAGGTTCTTTTTCTCTTTCCCTCCTTCACATTCACCATAATACACATATAATTGTGATTAAAAATCAACCGACCGTTGCACCCACCAAACAAACAGAATGCACCTCCTAAATTTCTAATTAAAAAGAACTGATTGTTAATTTATAAAAGGAACCTTGCCGTTGCACAAGCACATACCACCATAACCCACTTAATTTTGTAAATTAAAATCCATTCATAGTGTACATGCACACATACTATACACAGATTTAATTTGTAAATAATAATGAATCCCTCACAGTCACGTATGCATGTGCCTTGCATAACATATCATCTAATTTTTAAAAATAAACTGCATTTCGAGAGACCCCTAGTCTAGTCCAGCCAAGTCAATCTAAGTAGGGCAAAATACGACTCACCATGCATTAATGGAATAAGTTACTAATAAACTATGATTAATTGGTCATTTAATAAAAATGAGTTGTATACTCTTCACCCACCCACTTCACCACCGCACCATAGGTATATGCCTTACGCTAATGGGGATTGGGGTTTCTTGGTCAGAGACATCGATCTTGTTCGTCTATATTTATTTTGATGGTTTGAGTCTAGTATGGTTCAATCCTTTTTCTGTATTGTGTCTAGGATATAGTACGTGTGGCATTTTTTTTTCTTTTGAGTGTTTGATTATGGGGTTTTTAGGTGCCTATATATATGCATAGCACAAAGCTTTCAGTCACATATGTGTGTATGTCATGTTGATTTTTTCATAGGACATGGAATGCTTCGGGAGGTTTGGTCTAGTTGAGTCAATTTGTTGTTGTTGTTTTTGTTTCCTTGCTATCTATCTCAGTGGTGATATCTGTGGGTTTTGTAGGAATACTTTCTCCTTTTCCTAGTTTTGTGTGTGTGGGGGTAATCCAATTTGTTCTAAATGGCATCTTCTTTCACGCCCCTAGTTGTGATTCAGCATGTACCATTACCAGTCCATGATTATTCTCTTCTTTTGGATGATGACTGTATTTGTAAGGTTGGCCTTCATCTCTTTGTGGCCTTGAACTTCCCTATAGTGGATGCGAAGCTCTGTTACTCTTTTCTCAAGACTTACAAGAAGATTTCGGGTTTGGTTTATGGCCATCAATTCTGTTTATCCCCTGTTACTGTCAACGAGGCCTTGTTTCGGCCTTTTGCAGCTTCCCTTATGCCTAGTGGTAATCATTAATTATCCGCTGTAGAGATCCTTGCCTTGTTGCAAAAGGAGATCTCTACTCCTTTGGTAGCACATAAGGTTATCACCATTTTAGGAGTATCAGTGGCACATATTTAATTTCCCTTATGGAAGTAGTTATGCCAATTCCTCCAGGACCACTTTATGTTGAGCAAGCCTGCATTAAAGTGTTGTCCTAATAAGAACTTTTTATGGCATCTGTGAGAATCTTGGAGGAGGTTAAGCTTAATTGGACAACCTTTTTGTTGGCTAAAATGGATCAACATTTTCAACGTGTCGCAAAAGATCAACTCAGTATTGTTTTCTATGGGGTTTTTCTACAAAAGATCATTCAATCATCACCTCCCCCAAGTGGCATTCCTATGCTTGGACTTGTTCAAATTCCGCAACAATCTCCTCCTTCTGTTCCTTCTCCTCCATCTACCTGTTCCAACCCCTGTGGTATAGATTTCGATACTTGAAATGTCTAGTAGCTCCCTTCCCTCGTTTTTGTCTTGTACCAACCTCTTTGTAGTGCAACGGGAAGGACAAATGCATTTGCAGATTCCTCCTTCCTTACAAATAGTGATTTCTGGATCTATGCTTTCACAGCTAGTTTCTGGTGTTTATTGTTCTGTGGATACTTCCATGACTTCCTGTCTTCAAACAATCTATACGGAAGTGTACACCTCATTGCAAGACAAGGTGGATTCTTTGACCGGTCAGCTTAGCAAAGCTCTGGAGGATTTAGCTTCTAAAAAGATTGCTTTGAGTGATATCCATACATAAGTGACTACAACTACAACTTTGATGGATTCATAAAAGGCCATGATTAAGAAGTTAGAAGCTAAGGTTGCCACTTTAGAGGAAGAGAACGTGTCTTTAACTAAGGAGAAAAATGTCGCTCTTGAGGAAATGATAGAATCAGCTTGTAAGCTTAGTATATGTGAGGGCTAGTTGCAACATTCCCAAGAGACTGTAGAGTCACAAAAGAAATTTATTGAAGAACTTAACTAGAAAAATTACTGCTCTTTTTATTCCTCCTCCAACCGCGGTCATGTCTTCTAAGGAAGAGCTAGATTATTTGCAACAGAAGGATAAACTGTGTGATGGGTTTTTTGCCAAGGCCGAGCGCCTTCAGCAGCATATGAATTGTATTTAGGAAGATTTTGTCCACTATATTGAATTGGTGTCACCTTCATCATCCTTTTGGATTCAGTATCAATAGTAGTGCTTTGTGTTTAGATTTCCTTGAGTATTGTGGACTTAGAACCTAGAAGGATGGGTGGCAAAACATGTGATTTGCAAATTTACTCAAAGTAGTGTTTGATAGATTTGTTGATGAGTTAATCTCTCATGAAGCCCAATTATTATCTTTTATGTATCTTCGAGGAGATCTATGCATCCCTAATGAGGAGGACATGAATATTTATGTAGGGGATGTGATTTTGTAGGCAATCATGTATGTCCATTCTGCTTAAATGACTTTGGTTGATGGCTTGAAAAATGATCATCAGCAAACATTGTGGTGTAAAGGTTATGCTTGGCATCCTCCTTTGGAGGATGATGTTCTAGATCCTCGCCATCAAACAGAGTGTCTTTCATAAGTTAGATATTCAACCATTGAGATCCCAATTGTTGAACCATGTTACTAACAATTCCTTATTCACTGAGGATTTCTTTTCAGCTTTTGATTTTTTGTGTTCCATCTATCCATATGATCCTCATGATATCCTATCTTATTCCTTAATTTCTTATCGATTACCCTTGTATATTTCCATCCTTAAATCTAATCCAAATATTATCCCTCTCTTATCTTTTACCCCTGTAGTTTCCTCTCAAATTCCAGTTTCTACTAAGTCTTGCCCATTTATTGTTGATCATATATCCTTGCCTACTCCTATTGAACCTACTCCTATTGTCCAACCTATTCCTTCTATTTTTCTAGCAGAATCCCTTCAGAAATTTTTACTTTCTTTCCCTTCTTTCCCATCCTCATTATCCCTTCAAATATATTCATTTTATGGTTTATCTTATCCACCTCTTCTTTGTTCCCCTCTTATTTTCTTACCATCTCCATCTAATTATATTATCCTTCCTCCACAATTAGTAATGGATACTCCTAGGTATAACAATAGCCTTGAATAGAGGTCAGAGGGCCCATATTACTTGGTTTGGATTTTTTACAAGAATTTGCTAGCCTTCGTCGATGGTAGTGGACATTGAATGATTCTTTTATGTACTAATCTCTTTAATGGACACTCTCTTTAATGTACTAATCTATCTATGAGTAAGAGATTCTGCAAGAGATTATGAAGACTATGGAGCTATTGAAGATGAATACTATGTGATGGTTTCCATTTAAAGTGGAGCATTCCTTTGTGTTCTCTTGTTCTTTTGATAAAGAATATGAAGAATGTGTTGAAGTTTTGTTGTGATAAATCCGTGGGAGAATTGTTATACGATACTATATGAACTTGGTAGGATAGATCTATCACATTTCTTAAGATAACACAGTCTTTCAAGTTTATGTGCACTTGTTTGGTCAGGTTGAAACCAAATACAAAAGCAGTGAGTGCTTCATTCCATGATGGCCAACCATGTTTTGCCACTAGCTAGATTGTAGCCTTTTTCCACATTCAAGATTTGAATACAATGGCCTTATGGGCTTCATTGTTTAGGCCAAGGTAGTTGACTATATATGCCATATCCAATTGGCATATAAAAGCATCCAGATCCTCATTGGAAGATCCAAAAAAAGTTGGGAGGGATATGCTAGGTTGGTATGCCATTGATGTCATAAGTGACTCGGTTGGGGTTGGGGCTATTAATGTATGGGATACCTGTCAGGTTCAATGAAGCTAGCAAATGACTTGTTAGGTTTAATGACATAGTGGAAGGAATGACAAAAATCTCAAGTTCACTACCAATTGGAGAAGTGGAACACAAATGATGCTTTTGAAATTTTGGAGAAGTTTCTTGTGCTCTCAATATAGTCTCATTAAGGATTAAAATAGCCTTAGAAGGTGGTATCATTTTGGTATTATCAAAAGGTGATATCGAAACACTCTTAGTGAGAATCGAAATAGCCTCAAACAAATTGTGCAAACATGTATGCATTCAGCTTAGCATGTGGAGGAATGATAATCGTGGTTACCATGTGTAATCAATGTCCAAGCGCTGTCAAGCATTTTTTTTGAAACTGAAAAGCCCTAGTCAAACTGTAGTTAGGTTTGATTTTTGCTAGCTTAGTTATTTGTGTGATAGTTTGTTTTGTTATTTCGTAGTTGGATTTCTTGTGTTTGTTTAGCATAGGATTTATTTCTGTCATTTTGTTTGAATTGTTGAGTGTGAAACTTGATAGCCTTGGTCGAGCTTGGTATTTTTTTGGACATGATGAAGCTTGTGTTTGCTATTAGCTACCGAACATTGTGGAACAAGGTATGTTTTCTTGTCAAGACTCTTGCACATCATGGGGATAATGGGTTCACGAGCACTTCACGTTGCACTTGTTGATGCACTACACTCGGGGGTCGTCTCCTGTTCTTATCAAATACTTCCATGCCATGGGTTGGGATTATGCACGCATGGGTTGGGATTATACATGCATTGCACCATCATTGAGCAATAGCATGGCATGAGGTTCGCTGCAACTATATGCAGTAAATCTTAGATGCACACGCACATGAGAGAGCACCTGTCATTGAGCACGCACATTTCTTGCACGCACGATATTTGGGATGCTCATCACAAAGTTAGGAACCTCTAGTTGAGTGTGTAAGGAGGTTGGGTGAGTTAGAGGGTCGTGAAGGACGCCACCAATTGTGAGATGGGTTGTTCTTATCTGGTCAATATCTTGAATAGGTGGAGCGGAGATTGATATTTTATTGATGAGAGTTGAGAGGTGAGGATAAGGAATTTTAAATTAATCAAGAAATTTTATTTGCATTTTGCATGACGCACGATCACATGTAGATAGACTAGGCACAATTTCTTCAATGCATACATTATTTTTATGTGTAGCATCGATTGATTGGTTGCATATCATGGATCCAACATTGCATATTTTTCCAAATCATGAATGATTGGGCATGGAGTTCATTTCAAAAAACCATATTCCTGCTAGGGCACACTGCATAAAAAACACGTTCATATCCAGAGAATGTTTATTTTGAAGACTAAAGGATCAAAGGAAAATGAACAACATGCCAAGGAAGGGAATAAGTCGTCCAAGATAAAAGATGGAGAAAAATGATGCGATTTATGAATATCAGTATTTTTGCTCAGTTTTGATGGATTTTCGTAATTCTTCTTGCGTTAGCTTGTTGACCAAATGTGTTCGATCGTTTTGAGTACCCGAACAACTATATTCGGAGTTCAAATGATGAAGTTATGATCCAAACAAGTTGCAAGTAGGCATATGGCAGAAAAAACGAAAATAGTGAAAGGCAATAGAAAAGCAAAAGCCAAAAGCCTAATGTGTGTGAGTGTGGATAGAAAACTATATAAGGAGATGAGAATGGAGAGTTAAGGGCTTTTCCCCTTGATTACAATTGTATTTTGTGAGAGAGGAGAGTGGAGGGTCGCATGCTAGAGTGAGCTCTTGTCATGCCAATTTGGAAGTTGGAGCTTTTGGGTGTCAAAGCATCGAGGAGCATCAGCTCAAGGTTGTTAAGGTATGAAAATATATCTCACTTAGTTTGTTTTTGAATTGTTGCTATTTTCGTTGTGTTATGCTTGTGCGGGTTTTTAGTTGTTTTGAGCTTCAAGAGGCTTGCAATGAATCCTTTCTTAGTTCCGCTATATATGTTTGGCATCTATTACAGGTTGACAATGGCTAAAACTTCTTGTCTATACCTACATCTTATCATTTTGTTTGAATCAATGTATATGTATAACATTTCATTTTCTTTATTGTTCTTTAACCATATTGTTTTCTAATTGTAAGATAAATTGCAATGTAATTGGAGTTATCCTATAGTTGTCACCTCACAATCAATTATTGAAATGTAAATTAAAAAAATGGAGTGCATTATGTAAAGAACAATAAACTTGTTTGTCCATTCACATAGTGTAAATGATGAATCAATTTTCATGCGTAAGGTGGATGATTGGAATGGATTCTCAAGAGAGCACTCCCATGGAGGAGTATCACCAGTTCGTGTCTCAAATGAGCCAAGATGCAATATCCAATAATGACTTCATGTACTTTTCGAGCCAAAGTGTGGGTGTTCCAAACCACATGCCAAGCCACACCGCCATTGGCAATATCCCTGTAAATGTGTTTCCAAACCACTCTCCTTTGATCAATCCCCGTCCTCCTCAATTCGTACATTTCCAACGACCAAGACAATTAGGTATAGAGAGACCCACAACAGTACACAATAATGTAATTCTTCGTCTAGTTGCACATAGTCCTCAACATGGTACACACCGCCATTTCCCGCCCAATCTGTGCCCAGTTTGTGGGCACAGGAAAAGTTGACTTGGGCGGTCACTGTCCGCCACCTGCTTACACACTGGGTAGTGGACACTTTTTGTTATCAATAAGTGTCCGTCCATCTTCCGTCCACAATAGTTTACACACCGGCCACCACCTACCAGTGGACACTTCCTGAATTGTATGTGAATGAAGGGACGCTACGGATGTTGATCATCATTCTCATAATAATTATTTTTAGAATACTTGATTAAACACTTTAAACCGACTAATAAACCTTTAAAAAAAGTCACCAATAAAACTAAAAGCATGAATCTAAGGTTTTTCCTACCAAAGAACTCCAAGATTATGACCTTATTGCATCGTTGCTTTCTACGCCAATATATTTGTTTCTATGGTGACTACTATTCATGCTTTTGGAAGCTCACTCACTTCCAAGCTCACTCACTTCCAAGAGAACACTCACTAATGCTTGCTCGGGGCCAATCTAAGGCCTTCAGCTGCGTTGTAGGAGGCTACAACGTCCACCGTCGGGAACCCCTCTCCCTCCTTCTCGAACCCCTCAAGCGGCTAACATCGAGCCTTGAGGCTCGCAGGTGGCACTTGCCTTCAGCCTAATTCATGTAATGCTCGCCTCTCTCGTGTGTCTGCAGATTGCCATTGCGTGTCTTGTGTGTCTGTAGACTGCTACCATATCCTATCTGCTCAAATGCACCAAAGGCCACAAGGTCGATTGTGCCCGCCTCGATCGTATACATATGCATCAACGCACGAGAGGACTTGTACCTCGTCGCCAACTAGCTGTTTCCCACTCGGGCATGTCTCAACTCAACTTATTTCACCTCAATCTATTCCATATTCAGGCATGTCTGGAATGAGCTTATTTTAGTCTCAAGCCTTATTACTTGCAATTTCCGATTCTAATCAAGTTAAACAAATAAGGCTGGCTTTGCCATTAAACTTTTTGTTTCACAAAATCTTTGATCATTTGAGTTCTGCTTAGATGCATAGACTAACCAATTTCTTGACACTAATTCAAGTGTTAAGTGTTTGATGTGATTATGGGGTGGTTGAGCTAAATTTTTTCTGATCATTTGAATATGTAGATTAATTAGTTTCATGTCATTTTTTGGGTTTTTGGTGTGATTATTGGGTGTTTGTGTCAATTTTTGTGTGATTGTCTAAGTTCAATCTAAATGCTTCTCGAAGGCTTGATTTTGTGAGATCATGTAAGCAGTTTGTTGGTATTAAGTATGTTACAGTGAATGATCCATCTCATCTTCAATGAGATCAACCCTTGCTAAACTATCTACTTCTAGGTCTATGTTACCAAGAGGTAACGAAACAAATAAGTCTATCCCGCTATCAGATGTGTTGCTATATTGCTCAATAACTTCATCATCATCAACCACATTATTGTCCTCTTCTGCGTTTCCTTGAACATCCTCGCGAGGTTCATCTTGTACTATATCACCCATATCTTCCATTAGGATGTCATCATGTACATCATCATTAATTGTTGGATTGTCATCTGCTATCTCTATGTTGGTAATATTACAATATATTGGTTTTGAACGATTAGATATAGGGATGACATACCACCATCGGTTATTGTTTACCATTGGATGATACACAACCTGTATTTGAAAAACAAAAGCAAGAAACTTAAATACTTATTATATTGTGTATATGTATCACATGTATACATATAAATTTTTTTAGCTTTTACATATATACCTGCTCGCATTGTTGAGGTAGTACTAATGTGTCATTCTTGTTTTGGTGAAATTTTGTAGAGTCAATGATTACAAAACCACTTGGATGACGTCTAATTGTGCAATGCGCACCATTTGTTACCACTTCTTTAAACCACTTCACATCCAGTACATATATAAAGAATCGTCTGAAGTCAAGCTTCAGAATATCTTGGATCAATCCACAATAACCTCCATGGTACCATTGGCATCCTCGAAGTGAGCAAGGACACCACAATCTTGGGTATTTCTCTTTTTATCTATATGCTGAGTTTGAAGATGTTTACCCTTACACTAAATAGCATTGAATAATGTGCACTAGTAGTAAAAGATTAAGATCAAACATGTCAATTTATTATATAAAATATAACTAGAAACAAATTAATTGATAGTATGTCTCACCTTTGATAAGCAACCTCGTGCGCATTCCCACTCTTCTTGAGATATATTAATTTCCTCCTCTTTTTTCATTCTCTCCATTTCCTCATGTAACCAATCTATATCAATATGACGTGGGAGCGCATTAAGATGATCTGGAAATGAGACGTTACGTCCATATCTGGTGCGAAATGCTTGTCTTTTGCTTTTTCTTCTTGCCCTTGCTTCATTATATAGTGTCACCCATTTGCTCATTACATCACTATTAAGCACACAAAAACTATTTAACTTACGAAGTTCTTCTTTTGTTAGTACTTTACTCATTCCTTTTCCTTGAGGTATTATAGATGTCATCCTCAATTCTTCATCGTCTTTCCATAGTCATGGTTGAGAGGGGTCCACTTCAGCAAGATATTCAGAGATATAAATAAGGGATGATTGCACTAATCAACCCTCAGCCATGCTTCCCTCAGGCCGTGCTTTTTGCCTCACAAAATCTTTCAAGGTTTTCATGAAGCGCTGTCGTGCTGCTGCGCATCCGAGTCGTATACACCTCCATTTCTTTTGTTGTGCATTTGTGTTATTTTCTGCGTGTGATTCATTGTTTGTGTGATGCATTTCGATAATCCGCATCCAATGTATATATTCCCTTAGTGCATATGTATGATTTTGTTTGGATGCATGATGTGTGTGTGTTAGAAAAATATAAATATCTGATGCCAAAGGACATTATCAAGCTGATAATTTTAATGATGAACTCCAAGAAAAGTGCAGGCACCGATGGAATACTTTGCCATCCAATCTTCAAGGCCGAAGTTGCAGTTGTCCCTAGATCACCCATCACAAAGCTGTCTGTTAATGGGGCAATTGATGACTCCAAAAATACCCTAAAAGAAAGGCTCAAAGATGGATGGTGTTGCGGAAAAAGTAGTAAAAGGGGTCTTGAAGGTTAGCCTACAAAAAGAAATGAAAGAAACCGTAAAGAAAAGTGGCAATGCATGGGAAGAAGACAAAGAAACAAGTCCTAAATCAGACAGCAAGAAGTTATTGAGTCATGAAACTGGTGCTGGATCTGCAGATCTAAAACCATGCACTGATCCTCATTTGGATTTCACAACGAGCAAAGTGGCAGAATGGAAGATTATCGCTAAAGATAAAGGTATAAGAGGTTATCTAAGGATGAAGAGGGGAAACCTATTTTTGGTTTTTTAAACCGATTTTGGAGGGAAAAAAGTAGGCTGTTTTGGAGAGGAAGAATGGGTTTGGATTCGAGGGGAGGCCCTATTTTCTCCTCGGATATTTTTGGCACTATGGCACGCAGTGAACAAAAAAAGAAAAACTAATAACAGAGGGAGGGGGAATTACGGGGACTTTTCAGTAGCCGCCTGTGCAAAATACAAAGGATAATCCACCATACAACACATTGCTTTGGAGGGGAATCGATGCCGGAGAGGACCAGTATAGTCTCGTTGGCTGTGGTCATAAATTCTGTAGAGTCTGTGTGGAAGGACAGATTTTGTCAGCTGTCAGCTCAGGGACGGATTTCCATTGACCTATTCAAGGTTGAAAGGACAGTAGGAGAGATAGTGGGAGTTTTGAAGGGCTCTCAATGTTCCACATTGCTGAATTCTCAGATGAAGAAAAATAGGCTTTTTACTGTGGAAGATTGAGAGAGCTCCGAAGGGCGGACGCTGAAGGAAGAACGTGGCTGCAACGGAGTCTGCCGCTTTATTTTAAAAACAGTTTTTTTTAAATCCTTCGTGGAGTGGCGACCTGAAGAGGGCTATTCATGTTCCTCTTTGTGGGAGGCAGACATGGCGGGGGATCTCTTGGCTTCCTTCACTGTCTCAGGAGACAATGGCAACAACCAGAAAACAGGAGGAGAAAGACGCTAAAGCAGATTTATGAGGCTTTGATAAATCAATCAGTGGACTTGGTTTTAATAGCTCATCCTATACAAACAGTTCGTTGGTCATTACTTCAAAAGTATGGACGGAACCGGAACTGTTGATCACAATTGTTTCAACCAGACATTATTCCTGATAAAAAGCGGGAGATGCATCTACTCCTGACATCGATACTTTGTTGTTGATTTTCCTTCTGATCTGCGGACCTGCTATTGAGATCCATGTGGTCGAAAGTCTGCAGTCTGTGATTTCATCTAATCACTCAACACCTGTACCCCTCCTCAAAGATCGTTCTGCGCTTGTTGAAACAGGACACCAACCTTTGCATGCTATTGCGACTTATCTTGTAAGCCTGATTAAGGATACCAACCTTTGCGCGATTCATGCTAAGTGGATTACCCTTAAGGAAATTTGTAAATATTAGAAGAGTACAGAGCTCTTGATCCGTAAGCTTCCTTTTCAGAGATTGATCGTGAAATTGCCCAGAACAATATTGAGCCCTTAGTGATGGCTGGTGCAGCATCTTCATACTTCAGTCTGTAAATGCTTGACCACAATGACCAGGTTACAAATGACAAAGCGTCACTGTTTGAGGATTAGTTATCAGAAAAGGCAATTATCATTTTGGTGATTGACAATCTTGTCAAAGGCGCAGCAGGATAGACATTGCAAATTATGAACTTACTTATTGGTTACCCAGAAGACATTGGACTTCTATAACAGCCAATGTTTCCTTAAGGATGTTGGTTCGTTTACATTCAACCAAAACTGCGATGATGTTGCAAAAATGACTGAAACCAGTTTACATACCACCAAAGGAAGCAAAGCTGATGTCCTTGGCGTGATATCAAAGACCTGCTGAAAAGTGTATGGCATCAAATATTTGAGTTATTTTCTTGTTAGCCTCATTTCTTGCTGTCTCTTGAACCCCGTGTTCTGCAGCCCTTGCGTGAACTCTACGACATTTCTGGTGAACCCGACGTGAAAGTGCTGGGTCATTTGTTTTCAGCAAGATGGGAGACTCGCAAGAAGAGATGACAGATGATAATGTCATGAAGAACCTGTTTGAGTCATTTACCATGTATATGCAGCAGCAAGCTCATGCAAAACGAGACAGTGATGCTATGGATGCCTTGAAAGCTGTCCAACAGGAGATAAAGCAGTTTAATGGCCAGCAAGTGTCAACTTACTTGCATTTGTATGAAGAAAAGATGAAGTTTTTTGGGGTTTCTCAAGATGTTTGGAGCCGCTACTTCTTGCGGATCATGGTGCGCGCTCTTGAAGGTCGAATTGCAGAAATTCAAGAAGCACATGTAGGTTGGGCTGAATTGAAAAAGGCATTAAAAGATGAATATTTCCTGGAGGATACATGTCTTATGAATCGCAGGAATTTTTTAGCATGGGTTTCTATGCCTAATAAGGGACTTTCTGTTACCGCTCTTCTGCGAGAGTTTGAAAGCCGCTATGATCAGTTAGATGGGACTGAACATCAAGCTTTGGAGATGCAGAAAGTGGAGTTATTTTTACAAGCTGCAGATGCTGATTTACAGGAAAAGTTGGATGATCTTTTGGAAGATCAAGCTACTGATTCAGGTTTAAAGACCGAGTGGAGACATGTCATTGATGCTGTGAATGCTCTTGTTAAGAAGCAGCGCAGGAGAGTAAGATTGCATCGTAATACAGGATCAGTTCCTGAAAAATCCTTGGAGACTTCTTCTTCTACCCCTGCTGCAACTTCTTTGCCTAAGCCTACTCCTCCTGCTGTGAATCCACCAGTTCCTGCTGCTCCAGTACCCTTATCTGTAGATGATGTTATTAAAGGCTTGGCAGATTTGACGATTGAAGCAGTCAAAGCTGAAGTTGGTAAGTTAAAGGAACAACTTATGTCAGTACCTGCTGTAGCACCTGCTCCAGCGACTGCTTTTCTAGCTGGTCAAAGAAAAGGGCGATGATGTATTTGGTGCGATAGTGCAGAGCACCAACACTGCAGAGATTGTGATGCTTTTCAGGAAGCCCGTAAGAAGAATGTAGTGTTCTGGGGACAAGATGGGAAGATATGGCTGACAGAGACTGGCGCTCCTCTTGACACAAACTTCGGTAAGGGAGGCATGAAGAAGCTTGTTGATGATATGGCTGCGCGATCAGCTTATGTGAGTGTTAGAGGAGATGCTTCAGCTTTTGGAGTCCAGCTTGAGCAGAAATCTGATGGAGACTCTGCTTTATGGTCCTCTGCCTTGGAGATAGCGAGAAGAGGGAAAGTTTAGGCATCTACTATGACTTGTGTGGGCTCCAGCATCCGAGGAGAAACAAGATGGGATTCTCCTGTTGACAGGTATTCTATTTTTTCTTATATGGCTAAAACACAGGGTTTAGATGCCATGGTTGAGGAAAAGAGAAGAAGAGATGAGGAGGGTCCCAGCACCTCCAAAAAGACTAGAGGGGGTGACTTTGTTTCACCACCTGTTACAGCTCCACCTATGTCAAGTTCTCCAGCTCAATCAGGTCCTTAACAACCAATGGGAGACAAGCAGAAAGAAAAGAGGCAGCCAAGAAAAGAGCCAGGATTCAAGCTCTTGTCAGACCTTGATATGCAAACGGATATGAGTAAGATTTTTCATGAAAGAATTTTGAATAGTGAAGTTACTTTTACTGTTGGAGAAGCTCTTGGGATTGCTAGAAGAGAAATATAGGATCAGATGCAGGATCTTTTGCGGAGGAAACGACATGCGATGGAAGGACCTGCTTTACAGGGATTGTGGCATGGAGCTCTTGGGGAAGAGCATGATGATGCAGTGATGGTTGAGAATGCTTCTGTTAATCCGCAATTGGAGAAAATAGTTCAGCCTATGCAGTATGAAGATGATGATACCCCTATTCTCATTCCTCGCAGCCATTTTTCACGAAGTCATTGGGCTAGAGCAACCACTGAGACAGTGGTAAGGATTGGAGAGAAACAAATTCCATTGGTCGCTTTAGTTGATCATGGTTCTGAGATTAATCTTATTGCTCGAGGTGTTTATGAGAGTGGCAAGTGGCCTATGGATGCAGAGCATGGCTGGCGCATGAGAGCCGCCAATAACACTTCTGGTGATATGTATGTTGCTTGTCCGAGTATCAGAATTTCTATTGGTAATGTTGAAGAGGATTATCATTGCTTTGTTCAGGATTCATGCTCTTATCTGATTATTCTTGGACAACCTTTCATTACAGAAGCAAGAATGGAAACGAAAGTGATGGATGATGGGTCAGCTTATGCGCGGATACGCAGTAAAGATGGTATGCGAGCTGTTCAGTTTATGACTGTTGGGGTAAATCATCCGAGAAACCGGGACTCCTTGCGTGAGGCACCACTACCTGCGAAGGAGTTGGATTTTCATTAGGTACCGCTGTCTTGCGAGACGCCAGTGGTACGGAGCGAAGAAAAGAGGAGATCTCGCCTCCTGGCAGCCAGTCTTTCTCCAATAATTTTGTTGGTTTTTCTTCAGATAGTTTAGTGAGTTATCAGAAAATTTCAGAATTGCCTAGAGCTGCCAGGCAATACATTGGTCGTAAGGAGAAAGAGTTGAAGAATGCAGGTATTTTGCAAGCAGAAGAGCATGTAGATGGATTGTATGAAGGGATGTCTTATGCAGATACATTGTTTGAAATGGGAGCAATGCTGAAAACTGATGTACGTAAGGGTTCAAAGATCATACCTGTGCAAACCTTGGATATGTTTCAGGAAATTTCTGGTTTTATGCTGCAAACAGAGTTAGAGGCTGAGAAAACTCAGCAAACTGAATTTATGGCTGATCTTGATCAGCTAACAGAGCAGCAGAGGGCTGAATTCATTCAGTCAACAGAGTTGAATGCTGAAAAATTTCTGCATACAGAGTTTCAGGATGCACCTATGCAGTCCATAGAGCCGAGGGCTGAATCCATTCAGCCAACACAGTTGAATGCAGAAAAATTTCTGCATACAGAGTTTCAGGCTGCACCCATGCAGTCCATAGAGCGAAAGGCTGAAATTTTTTAGCCAACATAGTTGAAAGTTGCTGAAAATTTGCAGAAATTGCAGCAAAGAAAAGAGTGCTTGAATGATGCCAAGGTTGACACAAAATATAAAACACTTGATAAGAAGGTTAAGCTGGTTGCAGGCCCGCTTCCTTCTGATAGTGATGAACAGATTGAAAAAGCTATGAAGCAGCCTATGTTGAGAGACCCTGCAAATATTGGACATAAGTTTACAGCTGAAACTCTTGCAGAATTGAAGATTGGAAATGATGAATTCTTGCTTCCAGTGGAAAAAGAATGTTTTAGAGAGATGCTTGGACGTCATGGTAAGGCATTTGCTTTCTTTCCACATGAAAATTAGCTGCATTAGTCCCGAATTGGTTGCACCCATGGTCATCTTCACTGTTCCTCATGTACCATGGAATATACGTCCTATACCTGTGCCTAAAGCACACTTGCCAAAGCTGATAGAGTTGCTGAATGAGAAGATTAAAATGGGGATTTTGGAACCCTCTTCTGCACCCTATTCTAACAGGTGGTTTACTATACCAAAGAAGAATGGTACTTTGAGATTTATTCAGGATATGCAGCCCGTGAACAAAGTGAAAATCAGGAATGTGGGAACAGGTCCAGTTGTGGATCAATTTGCTGAGGCTTTTGCAGGACGAGCCATCTATTCTCTAGGTGACTTGTATTCAGGTTATGATCAGTTTCACCTTGCCTTGGAAAGCAGGGATATTACTACTGTGTGGACACCTATTGGTCTTGTGAGGATGTGTACCTTGCCTCAAGGTGCCACAAACTCAGTTGCTCATATGATGAATGCTATGCATAGAGTTCTACGAGACTATATTCTGCAGTATACCATGCCTTTTCTAGATGATGTGCCTATTAAGGGTTGTGCAGAAGAAGAAAAGAATGAAAGTCTTGATTTGCGTGGATGTAGATAGTTTGTGGCTGACCACTTGATTGCTTGTGAGCAAATATTGACACGATTAGAGGAGGTAAATTTAACACTTTCAGGGCTGAAATCTGTCTTTGGTGCTAATGAAGTCATCATAGTTGGGCATATGGTTGGATATTATGGCAGGAAGCCTTCTCCTGCAAAGGTGGATGCCATAAATAGGATTGCAGAGTATTGCTCGACTACTTTAGAGGTGCGGAGATTTGTGGGAGCTTGTGTATTTTACATGATTTGGATTCCTCATTTTTCTCATATAGCAGATGTTCTCTATCAGCTGCTTCGAAAGGGGCAGAAATTTCATTGGGATGAGAAGCATTCAAAAGCCATGCGTAAGCTCAAGAAGCTATTGCAATCAGCTCCTACTCTACGCAAGGCGGATTATCAGTCAGGATAGCCGATCATGTTGACAGTTGATACTAGTCCTATTGGCATAGGTTGGGTTGTGGGACAGGATGATGCTGATGGAAATAGGTATGCTATCCGCTTTGGAGCTAAAGTTCTTAATGAGCGACAGAGGAGATATCTGCAGATCAAAAGAGAGTTGTGGGGAGTAGTCACTGCACTGAAGTGTGACAAAGGGTATTTTATTGGAGCTTCAGTTATTGTGGAAACAGATTGTTTGCCTTTGCTTGGCATGATTACTAGTTGCTCGACTCCAGATATAGCGATGCTTCGGTGGATTGCCTATATCAAATCATTGAATCCAGAATTTCGACACATAGCAGGGAAAGAAAATCCAGTTGCTGACATGCTATCTAGAGCGAGATATGAGGATGAGGAGTCAATGCTTGCAGAAGATGATGAGACAGAGTTTGCTGCTTCTGTCCTTGTTCATGATTGTCATGTATCTACTGTTGAAGCCTTTATTGAAGAACTTTATGTTGACGAGTGGCTGCAAATTGGACAGTATCTAAGTTCATTGACTCGAAGAGCTGATTGGACAGATGATGAATTCAAGAAAATCAGAAGAAAGGCTTATGGGTATTTCTTGAAAGATGGTTTTCTTTGGAAGCATCCAAAGAAGAGAGGAGGCTTGCCCTTGAGAGTAGTTTGTGATATAGCGATGCAGATACAGATTATGCGAGAGTTTCATGAGAGCTCATGGGCTGGACATAGAGGTGTGTGGGCTACCTATGAGAAAATCAAAGAAAGATACTGGTGGAAAGGGATGTATAAAGATGTTTCTCACTTTGTGGAAACTTGCAGGGACTGCCAGCTTTACTCTTTAGTGCGACATCGTGATGAGTTGCATCCGACTTATCCACTATGTATGCATTATAAGTGGGTGGTAGACTTGGTTACTTTGCCAGTGGGACTTTGGCAGATGAGATATCTTGTCTTGGCTAGGGAGGATCTTACAAACTATGTTGAAGGCAGATCTTTGCGGACAAAGACCACCACTACAGTATGTAAATTCTTGTTGGAAGAAATATTTTGCAGGTATGGATGTATAGGCAAGATTACAGCTGATCGTGGAGAGCTAGATGTAGATGAAGCTAGAGAATTTTTCTCACAGCTTAGGATTAAATTGGCTCTTACTACTGCCTATAATCCAGAGGGAAACGGCAAGAGTGAAAGAGGACATCCACCGATAGTTAAAGCATTGGCAAAAGCTTGTAGAGGTCGGATTGGAGATTGGCCGAGATTACTACCTTTTGCGTTGTGGGCTGATCGCTCTACACATAGTGTGACTACTGGATACATGCCTGCAGAGTTGATGAATGGGCAAAAACCTGTCATGCCTACAGAAATTTGTGCTCTTACTTGGAGTGTTCTTCCGTGGCATGAGAATTTATCGAGGGAAGAGCTTCTAGCTCTTCGAATTCGTCAACTAGAGAGAAGGACAGAAGATGTGCAGCTTAGTAGTTGATCTTTGAAGGCAGCCCGACTCAGAAACAAGGACATGTTTGATTTAAGGCATCGCTTGAGGCCTAGAGCCATAAAAGAAGGAGATTGGGTTCTAGTCTACGACAGTAGTCTAGAAAATCAGCATAGTAGCATGAGAAAAATGGTTCAAAGATGGTTTGGACCGTATCAGGTGAAACAGGTTTTTGACAATGGTACCTATGAGTTGGCTGAATTAGATGGAACAGTATTGAGGGTGCCCATTGCTGGAAAACAAGTTAAGATTTTCAAGAGAAGAGAAGATGAGGAATATGCACTTGAAGCGTTGACAGAAGAAGAGCAGGTAGAAGAAAGACAAGCAGAAGAAACAGAGAACATAGATGATGAAGCTGATGGAGAAACAGGTCTACTAGAAATAGATGATGGACTCGACCTGTTTGTGGACTTGAATGATCCTGGATAGTTGGCACATCCGGAGGATGCGCAGGTTTAGAGGGGGTGGATGTCGTGCTGCTGCGCATTCGAGTCGTATACACCTCCATTTCTTTTGTTGTGCATTTGTGTTATTTTCTGCGTGTGATTCATTGTTTGTGTGATGCATTTCGATAATCCGCATCCAATGTATATATTCCCTTAGTGCATATGTATGATTTTGTTTGGATGCATGATGTGTGTGTGTTAGAAAAGTATAAATATCTGATGCCAAAGGACATTATCAAGCTGATAATTTTAATGATGAACTCCAAGAAAAGTGCAGGCACCGATGGAATACTTTGCCATCCAATCTTCAAGGCCGAAGTTGCAGTTGTCCCTAGATCACCCATCACAAAGCTGTCTGTTAATGGGGCAATTGATGACTCCAAAAATACCCTAAAAGAAAGGCTCAAAGGTGGATGGTGTTGCGGAAAAAGTAGTAAAAGGGGTCTTGAAGGTTAGCCTACAAAAAGAAATGAAAGAAATCGTAAAGAAAAGTGGCAATGCATGGGAAGAAGACAAAGAAACAAGTCCTAAATCAGACAGCAAGAAGTTATTGAGTCATGAAACTGGTGCTGGATCTGCAGATCTAAAACCATGCACTGATCCTCATTTGGATTTCACAACGAGCAAAGTGGCAGAATGGAAGATTATCGCTAAAGATAAAGGTATAAGAGGTTATCTAAGGATGAAGAGGGGAAACCTATTTTTGGTTTTTTAAACCGATTTTGGAGGGAAAAAAGTAGGCTGTTTTGGAGAGGAAGAATGGGTTTGGATTCGAGGGGAGGCCCTATTTTCTCCTCGGATATTTTTGGCACTGTGGCACGCAGTGAACAAAAAAAGAAAAACTAATAACAGAGGGAGGGGGAATTACGGGGACTTTTCAGTAGCCGCCTGTGCAAAATACAAAGGATAATCCACCATACAACACATTGCTTTGGAGGGGAATCGATGCCGGAGAGGACCAGTATAGTCTCATTGGCTGTGGTCATAAATTCTGTAGAGTCTGTGTGGAAGGACAAATTTTGTCAGCTGTCAGCTCAGGGACGGATTTCCATTGACCTATTCAAGGTTGAAAGGACAGTAGAAGAGATAGCGGGAGTTTTGAAGGGCTCTCAATGTTCCACATTGCTGAATTCTCAGATGAAGAAAAATAGGCTTTTTACTGTGGAAGATTGAGAGAGCTCCGAAGGGCGGACGCTGAAGGAAGAACGTGGCTGCAACGGAGTCTGCCGCTTTATTTTAAAAACAGTTTTTTTTAAATCCTTCGTGGAGTGGCGACCTGAAGAGGGCTATTCATGTTCCTCTTTGTGGGAGGCAGACATGGCGGGGGATCTCTTGGCTTCCTTCACTGTCTCAGGAGACAATGGCAACAACCAGAAAACAGGAGGAGAAAGACGCTAAAGCAGATTTATGAGGCTTTGATAAATCAATCAGTGGACTTGGTTTTAATAGCTCATCCTATACAAACAGTTCGTTGGTCATTACTTCAAAAGTATGGACGGAACCGGAACTGTTGATCACAATTGTTTCAACCAGACATTATTCCTGATAAAAAGCGGGAGATGCATCTACTCCTGACATCGATACTTTGTTGTTGATTTTCCTTCTGATCTGCGGACCTGCTATTGAGATCCATGTGGTCGAAAGTCTGCAGGCTGTGATTTCATTTAATCACTCAACACCTGTACCCCTCCTCAAAGATCGTTCTGCGCTCGTTGAAACAGGACACAACCTTTGCATGCTACTGCGACTTATCTTGTAAGCCTGATTAAGGATGCCAACCTTTGCGCGATTCATGCTAAGTGGATTACCCTCAAGGAAATTTGTAAATATTAGAAGAGTACAGAGCTCTTGATCCATAAGCTTCCTTTTCAGAGATTGATCGTGAAATTGCCCAGAACAATATTGAGCCCTTAGTGATGTCTGGTGCAGCATCTTCATACTTCAGTCTGTAAATGCTTGACCACAATGACCAGGTTACAAATGACAAAGCGTCACTGTTTGAGGATTAGTTATCAGAAAAGGCAATTATCATTTTGGTGATTGACAATCTTGTCAAAGGCGCAGCAGGATAGACATTGCAAATTATGAACTTACTTATTGGTTACCCAGAAGACATTGGACTTCTATAACAGCCAATGTTTCCTTAAGGATGTTGGTTCGTTTACATTCAACCAAAACTGCGATGATGTTGCAGAAATGACTGAAACCAGTTTACATACCACCAAAGGAAGCAAAGCTGATGTCCTTAGCATGATATCAAAGACCTGCTGAAAAGTGTATGGAACTGATTTGAGAATGCTGAAACTGTGTACTTTTCACTGGAGATGAAGACTGCACTGTAAGAGCATGGGATACAAGAACAACTGATCTTATTCTGAAAATATTTGGTGATCATTCCACTCGAATCAGAGGGCTGAGTGTATTGGATTCCAGTCATACAACAGAAGTGTTTTCATTCTCTGCTGTCCATTGCTATTATCTTTTCCTGTGGCTATCTCTTGCTGAGTTAGATTGAGAAAAAGATCAGAATTGTTGCCAAGCAGAACTCTTCAAGTCTCATCAAGCCTATGTTCTAAAGACATAACTGTCTTCAAAAACCCGAATGTAAACAGTTTATGAGAAACTTCAGATTATTCTAAATATGAACATCTTGTAACTCATTTGACAAAGAATATAGTGAACTTTGGCATCAAATATTTGAGTTATTTTCTTGTTAGCCTCATTTCTTGCTATCTCTTGAACCCCGTGTTCTGCAGCCCTTGCGTGAACTCTATGACAGCGCTCAAGAAAAAACATCCACCTTGCATGAACTGCCCCACAAAGTACGATCTCATCAATCAAATGTATGAGTAAATGTAATTGAGTAGTCAAAATGAACCAAGGAAAAATTTCCTCTACCAAACAAATCACCTCAACAGATAATACTCGAGCATCTTGCAATGTGTTTGGATCAATTTCCTTCGAGCTCACGTATCTGTCAGGATGTATTTGACAATTGTTTATTTTTTATGTAGAAATTCAAAGAGGTTCACTACATGATGTATGCAATATATAATGAAAAAATACAATGTATACACACCTCATAAGCTCTCCCATCTTGTAAATGATATCATGTACATCTTTGGATACACGATGGGATATGCTAGTAGGAAGTACAAACTGAATGTAAATAATATTCACAGATCAAATGATTAGTTGAGGAAAGAGTCATCATACCCCAAATTTTACACATAGTTACTCCACTAATTACTATATTCATGGTTAGAGATACCCTTGAATCATTTTGTGCCAATCGTGGGACTTCAAACCAGATAGTTGCTCCACACCTCTTTTCTTTTTCTTTATGAAGGCCCCCTTGAGACATCTCATACATTCTGTGGGTGTTCGAAAGCTACATATTTGTTCCTTCACTATTTTTTCTTCATTCTTTGACAACATCCAAGGTGCATGGGGTAGCTCAATCTTTCCTCTGCGTCAAATGCATGGCCAGGCTCATCTCATGCGACCAATGTTACGTAAATCCTCCCTTACATTGACTGAATCAGGAGCCCCTATCAAGTGATCCCATAATGTAGATACAACATTTTTGAATATGTGCACGGGGTCCAACAAGTGATTGATCTTGAGTTCAGTCCAATATGAAAGATGAAAAAATATAGAGAACCTAACAAACAAACATATATTATGTAAACAATTCATCATGCTAAATACTTTAAAGTCAATCAAGAGAAATATACTTCTTACTGTCATACATGCATTTAATTTTTCGTCGTAGCCATGCATCTCGATTATGAAGACGTAATGTTTCATCCTCACTTGAGGATGTGCTCGTTGACTGATCAGCATGTACCGCACTAGGTGATGACGACGACATGATTAAACCTAATTCATGACAACATCAAATTTATTATTCATATGTTTACATAAAAACTTCAAGGCGTATTAATTATTCTAAGATCTCAATTTTAAATACACAAAACTTATCGTAAATACATGAAAACTTATGATAAGAACTTATTGTCAAAACTTATCTTAAATACAAAAACTCATGATAAAAACGTAAGCGCGCTAAATGCGCGTCTATACCTGCGTTTAACTACACGTCTAAATCTGCGTCTATCTGCACGTCTAAATTTGTGTCTATAAGCGTAGACACGTATATACACGCAAAAATAAATGCAAAAGTCAAAATTCAAAAGATACTTGAATCATTTCTTTTCAAACTGCGCCTTTCCTTTCCTGCGTTTTTTACGCGTTCTGAAGCTCGAGTTCAGCCGACATGCAGTCTACCTCCACTAGTCTCTTCATGCCTCGCCTCCTCATGACTCACCTCTTCTTTCACTTCAAAGAGACGAGAGGGGAAAGAAGAAAGCCAAGGAGAGGAAGAAAGAGAGAACAAAAGAGAGGAGAACAAGAGGAACAAGAAGCAAAGAGAGGAGACAACAAGTAGCAAGCATCAAGGGAGAACAACTCACTAAGGAGAGGAAGAAGGGGAAGGAAGAAGCGCCACCACCCGTCCACACCAAAGACCCAAGGTGAGTCCTCTCTCCCTCTCTCTCTCTCTCTCTCTCTTTCTGTACTAGGATCTATGATTGAACTTCTTATATCACAAATAAATCATGGATGGTGGCTCTGTCAGATTGAAAGCAGTCGACTTAGCGCATTTGACAGTGCGTGTAGATTACAGTGCAGATGTAGACATAGACGCGCAGCTATGTTTGCTGTCATCGCATCTGCAGTCGTGTCTCCAAGCGCATGTATTTTGCATGTCAGACGCGAGAATACCCGCGCTCTGTCCAGAAGCTTTGACTTTAGAGTCACGTCTCCAAGCGTGTGTATTCTGCATCTCAGACGCGATTATATACGCGCTCTGCCTAGAAGCTTTGACTTCAGAGTTGCGTCTCTAGGCGCGTGTATTCTGCATCTCAGATGCGAGAATACATGCGCTCTACACAGAAGCTTTGACTTTAGAGATGCGTCTGAGAGCGCGTCTATTCTGCATCTTAGATGCAAATATACACGCGCTCCGACCAGAAGGTTTGACTTCAGGGAAGCGTCTGAGAGCGCGTCTATTCTGCATCTCAGACGCGATTATACACGCGCCAGGTCTGATAAAAAAAATAATTTTTATTTTTGAAATTATATGATAATACTACACAATAGTGTTTACATAATATTGCAGTTTAGCAAATTTGTCTTATTCCTGTGTTTTGTTTGCAGATGTCGCATCCTGGTTCATCTAGCAATGACCTAGATTTGGATCGCATGAATGATACATTGGGCTTGTTTAGCAGAGGGATCAATGCTTTTTTTGGAGGTTTTCCTAGTAAGGAAGAATTCATGGGAGAGATGACTAGACACCTTGGCCGCTCTCCCACAGCAGATGAGGTGTTCAACGTCATGTCTGGAATGCCTTTGACGTCTTTGCCTGGCACTGCTTCCCAAACACCAAATGTCCAAACTCCAATTGCAGGTACTCCACGTGCAATGCCTGTACATGCATCGACTGAAGTACAAGCGTCACCCGACGCACGTGCATTTGTAGAAGCACGTGCATCCAGCGAGGCAGAGGGTAGTCGACAGAGAGGGAGGAGGGAGAGTTGAGAGGGAGGACGAGGCTTATGTGGGGGTTGCCTAGGAGGTGGCGAGTGATCACCCTCACTAGAAGATCACATAGAGGAGCCTGTACACCAGTACTATAGAGTTACAGCTACTGGTGGCATCTTCCATGATGATGAAGGAAGGGATGTAATGGCGTACATGAGGAGCGTCGTGCATGCGACGTATAAAGATTGTTTTGTTTACTTCAAGAATCAGAAAAGCGGCTTGTGGCAGGAGGTGTTGAGGGCAGTCCATAGGAGGTACCCAAATCTTGAGGGTCAGCGATTCTTGGATGATTGGGGACACACAAAAGTGAGGGATTTTCTTAACAACAAAAGATCCCACCTCATGATATGCACCAGGGAGTCACTGCGGAGACAGGAGGAGGGGCGTGGAGCCTATAGCCAACCACCTATGTGCCACCGCATAGAGTGGAAGAAAGCCAAGAAGAAAGCAGTAGAGAAAGTGAAGAGTCGCCAGCACGCAGAGGCGCGACGGATCCAAATGGAAACCATGGGATCGTCGCATTACGGATCGGGCAACAGAGAGTCGTGGGAGGCAGAGTTGTAAGTATATTTTGATTTCTAGTTTTTAAAAATTTATATTTCTTTCAATTCTTTATATAATTTGTTCTAATACATTGTGTCTCATAATTGTTTGTATATATCATAATTGTTTTGCAGACTACTATCATTGGTAGGATACCTACTCCTAGAGAGGTAGGTTACCATCGAGGCCATAACCGCGCAGCCACATGGCTTCACTTCTATGAGGAGAGTCTCATCACTGAGGAGCAATACAAGTGGGCTATGAGGATTCGATAGCCAAAGGAGGTATGTTTTTCTTACTTTCCTATTAAAAGTATAGCTAATTATAACTTTTTCTTTGCAATTGTACGTAAGCAACCTTGATCTTTTGTGTGTATAGGCGAACCCCGATGTGGAGCATAGCGAGGAGGGGGATAGCGACGCTAGTAGCCATGGTGGTGCTAGCGAAGATGTTTCTTCTTCAGATTCGTAGAGGAGCACCATACCTCCTCTATGGCCTTGTTTCCTTGAATATCTATTATCTATCTTTGCGCCTACTGCTTGCGGCCACACTTTAGGTCGCAAGCACTTAGACTCCCCATGTAATTGCGTTTTATATATAATGAATACATGGATTTTTGTTTTCAATTCTCTGCCTTCAGATCCATTGTGTTTTTTCCAAATGTACAATTTGATGTATGGGAGGCTTTGCAACCACATGCTCTCTGATTTTTTTTTTCCAATTCTGTGTTTTACGTCTATTTGCGCGTCTAAATTGCAGAAAAACGTGTCTATAGTCACGTCTAAAATGTAGAGTACACGGACTCATACACGCTCTATATAATTCAAATTAATTAAAAAAAATATCTTTTTAAAAAAAGAAGATTTTTGGTTTTTCGTTCGTGTCTACTAGCGCTTGTAAAAGCGCGTCTATGGACGTGTCTATATGCATGTCTAATTTTCCATGTAGACGCACTTGTAGACGCACAAAAGAAATTAAATAAATAACAATTTTGATTTTCTTATATGCTTGTATTCATGCGTGTATATGCGCGTCTAAAGCGCGTCTATTAGTGCGTGTGATTTTCCTCATACATATGACTATAGACGCGAAATGGCAGATGCGCAAATAGACGGGCTTGTAGACGCGCCCGTAAGATTTTCTCTCAATTCAAAAATCGCGTCTAAAAGTGCATCTAAGAGGCCTTTTTGTTGTAGTGTTCTCTATCCTTGGTCGTATTCAATCTTGAATGAAGAGGAAAAAGGGGGAGTGAAGTGCTCAATTTGCACTTCATTGAACATGCCAAATCCTTTTAGAGAAAAAGATAGCACTACCATTCGAAAGCAAACATTGGCTATCCATAATGCCTCCAAGTCGCGTAAGTTAGCCATTTGTTAGTATTAAGTAGTTTGTTAGTATTAAGTATGTTTGTTAGTATTAAGTATCAAGGTGATCTATATTTTTACCTAGACCAGTTAGCCTAATTTATACAAGTACATTATGCTGATATATGTTTGTCGTTACTAATTATTTATAAATATTTTCTAGTATGTTTTAGGATTTGTACAAAGTACGACACACTCTCCACCTCATACTCTTTTTGTTAACCCTCGGACGAACAAGGTAGAAAATTTGAAAAATCTAAAGTAGAAGACAAGGCCAAGGCAAAAGTGAAACGGAAGACGAAGGCGTGCCAAGGAAAATATGGAAACACAAGAAGTACAAAAAAGTCCTAAATCAAGGAGGAAGATGCACAAGAAAAAGCACAAATGCTTTTGTAAAAGAGCGCAAGGCATACCATGATTTATTTTAAGAGCACTGGGCTCTCACCTGTGCAAATTGTAAAAGTAGATGGGCGATAGGAAGGACGCTAGGAAGATAGGAGGACAAAGGGAAAAATAGCCTAGGCCACGGTGGGCCATGTAAAAAGGGGATAAGGGGATGACTGCCCAAAAGGGATTTAGGGTTTTGTATATAAAGTTGAAAAGTGAATGAGAAGCTCATTCTTGTGTGTGGCCAAAAGTAGCTCTCTTCTTCTTCTTCTTCTTCTTACTTCCTTGCTTGAGCTTGTGCTTGAGAGAGGGAGTGTGAGAGTGTGAGAGTGTGAGGGAGTGAGTGTGTGAGGGTGAGGGACCGTGGTGGAGAAGCTCTCCATCTTCTCCTCTCTTCTTCTCTTCTCTTCTCTTCTTTTCTCTTGCTCGCGGCAATGGAGCGTGGAGCGTGGAGCCTCGAGCTTGAGGATGGAGCTTGCTTGAATCTTACACTTGGATCGTGGAGCTACCGGAGTGCTTGAGGAGGCAACTCGATCAAGCATGGAGGTAAGCTCACTACACTCGTAGAGATAAATAGCACATTGGTTATGTGAGAGGTAGCCATTAGTGCTCTGTTTGGAACTCTTGAAACAATAAGCGGTTTATGGGTCTTGGCGGTTGATCACCTCTACATTTTGGTTCCGTTGCCGGGACCAACGGGTTCAAGCCTTGAGTGCTTGCGCGCTTCGAATCGAGCATTGAAGTAGGGTTTTCCCCGAATCAGTGGTTGAGGTAGATAGATAGGAAGCGAGGGAGTTTGAAGAGGTATTCAATCTCCTTAGCATGTAGGTTTTTGGTTTTTTGGATTTGGAAAAGTAGGTTGGAGTAGTGTAGGTGTTTTCTTTAAGATTTTTGTTTACATTTAAGTAGGATAGGAGCAAAACACTGTGAGCACACAGTAGGGTTTCTGCTGTTGTATAACAGACTGACACAAGGAAAGGAAGGGCAAAAGAAAAGAAATTTTGGGATAAATGCTGGTAAGAGGAGCAAGACTAAGGTGAATGCAAAGGTGGGCAGGGCAATAAGAGGTCAGGATTGGCAAGGGAGACTTCATTTTGCATTTCAATGATTAGGGGGAGAGAGAGAGAGAGAGAGAGAGAGAGAGAGAGAAAGAGAGAGCTCGCAGGTCCAGGTCTATATCAGATTGATTGGTGCATATCGGGACTTTCAGTGAGATTCAGGTATGGAATGCCCTTGGCACACTCTCCTCCTTGATTCCTGGAAGTTTTAGTAGCTAGTAGCAACATTTATATTTAGATTTTCGGCACATAAGTGATCAATATGCGTTTCGGCGGGTGGAATCAGACACCCACCACAGTGTTCGATTCCCATAATCAGACCAAGCGAATCGTCTGATTCCTAGAATCGGACACTTGGACAAACCCACCTAGTTTGTTTGGACTCCCCGTCTGAACCAACCCATCTTGTCCAATCGGACATACCCTGTCCGATTTTGAAAATCAGACATCCATAATTGGACCATCTACAATCGAACACCCCAAAATCGGACACTTGTCAAATCGGCGTTCGATTCCTAGAATCAGACGCAAGAAGATCGGACACACGAAAATCGGGCATTCCATAATTCGACGTCCGATTCCCAGAATCGGATGCACAAAAATCAAACACATGAAAATTGAACCAACCAAAATCGGACCACTCGGACTCTGATCATCCAATCGGCCGATCAGACTAACCCAGAATTGGATGTCTGATTTTTATAATTGGACTGCTGAGAATCGGACCATTGAGAATCGGATAAAAAACTGTCAAAATCAGACAGGTGAACCAGATACAAATTTGACACATCTAACCCCTAAAACCGATTCAAAGACTATATAGAGCCAAAAGCACATCATAGACTTATCACTAGGATGAAATCTAGAGCAAGTAGTTCAAAACTTGGCTACGAATGGTCCTTCCAATCGCACATGATATTTAGTGTATCGGCCCTATGGGCTGGGGGGGAATTGCCCCCCATGGACCCCCGCAGAGGGGGGCTCTATCCCCTCTGCACCTTCCTCGAGTAGGCTGGAGAGAAAATGCACTCCGTGACAGGTCCTCCAAATTAGCTCCTAGTGTAGTAATGGCTCTACACAAGTATAGATTCTCACTTGCAAAACAACAACCAAAAGCCCATACCCAAACAAAGACAAATAGAGACCTTGGAATCTCAGTGGGCCAATCTAGCCAACAAGGGAAAAAAGGCCACACCACATGCTGCATTCGAATTGCATCTAGTCAAAGCAGAATGCAACAATGTCAAGTTGCAACTGCGAGGATGACTAGATATGACAATCCTGATGATAGATGCACCTTCAACATCAGTGCATAGAGGACCCAAGACATTAATAGAGAATCCACATCTGGTTTTTCAGTTGGGGACTCAAAGGCATGTATCAGAAGGCTTGAATTTGTAAGCCAAGACCCGGAAGATGAAGACATAGTACTGTCTACTTATCTTAGAGTCAAACTCACTGCAAAAACAGAGCATAGTGTCAATGCTCTCATCGATGAAGGAGCATATTTTAATAACTTGACCTATGAAGCATGGACTCTACTAGCCCAACTAGAGCTCACACTGACTAATGCAACTCTTAGTCCTTACGGGGGACACCCACAAGCACTTATAGGGAAGTGCAGGATCCTTGTAACTATTGAAACAGAAAGATTGCCTATCCTATTCCAAGTTCCTTCGAATAGTCCTAATTGTGGAAAGGAAACCATCCTCGAAAGATCCTTTAAAAGGGCGACGAAGTGTGAGGCTGAGTATGTAGCTCAGATGATACACTTGACACTACCGGGTGTGAGGATAATCACAACCTTTAGTAAGGGTGACCTCATCAAACCTCGAGGGAAAGACAAGGAACATACTGACATACCAAGCAAGCCTAATGAGATGAGAGCAAGGACTTGTTGAAAGAGTTGATACAAGTGCATGTTAAACAGAGAAAACCAATGAGCAAGGCCATGCTTGAAATAAGAAGGTACAAGAGACAATGCCAAGGATAGGCTTTGGACTTACAAATATCGTAGAAGACCACAAAAGAACCCCAAGCCTTAAATTCCAAATCAAGTGCTCTATAGCTCAATAGATTCCATTTTTCAAGTGCTTTCCAATGATAGGTCATATCATATGGTTTTGAGAAACTTATGGGCATGTTATCCGGGTGCCACCTTTTTAGTATTCTAAAAATGGAAATTGGGAGATTCCTAAACTCACTAATGTTGTGTTCATAAATAAATCAACTGGTTAGAAATCAATCCTAACCTTAATTTATTACGAGTGCGCACTCTAAACGCATAAACATTTATTAATTTAATATACATTTTGCGGAATCACCTGCTATGGAATCACCCATGTACACACTAAATTAATGAAACGCCCGAAAAGGATAGGCGTCCCCATCAACTTCTCGCACAAAGAATCCACTTTGTGTATGAGCACCGGTCAACAAAGTTTACGGAATCTACCGTAAAACCTCACGGAATCCACCGTGGCACGGAATCCACCATGAGATATGCCTCCTGGCATCATACCCCCGGGGTGGGATAGCAATTGACCTCAATTGCTATTAGCTCAATGTGGAGCTAGCAGAGTGGGGAAAGCATTTAAGTCTCTAGTGTGCATCCATTGGGCTTCCCCTACAGGATGGTTCTTAAACTTGACTAAATATCTAGAATATCTTTGGCCAGTTCTAGTGGTCATAAAGTCAGTATCTATGATAGCTTCAGGTTCAAGTATTTCAGTCTCTTCCTCTAACAAAGGTGGGTTTTCAAAAATAGGGTGTACAGGTAATTGGCCTCTAAAGGGTCGTAATAAACTAATGTGAAATGTGTTGTGAATTTTCCAGTGAGATGGTAATTCTAACTTGAATGCATTGTCATTAATTTTGTGAATGATCTTAAATGGTCCATAGAATCTAGGGGCTAATTTCACAACTGGTTGTTTATCTACACTTTGTAATCTACGTTTTTCTATTCTCAACCAAACATAGTCATGTCTTTAACCTCATAAAAAATAGTAGCGTGCATAGTAGCAATATCATCAGCACTCTGAATTCTATTTGATTAAGATGCAACAGGTGTAGACAATTTATAACCATAAATCACTTCAAACGGTGCTTTCTTTGTAGATGTGTGTGGTGTATTGTTATATGCAAACTGTAATAAATGTAAATGTGTGTCCCATGTCTGTGGTTTAGAAATAGTGTAAGCACGTAAAAGATCTAGAATAGTACTATTAGTGGCTTCTGTTTGTCCATTAGTTTCAGGATGAAATGCAGATGAAAAATCAATCTTTGTTCCTAGGTTAGCAAACAAAGTAATCCAAAAGTTATTACAAAATCTAGAATCACGATCAGAAATAATAACTTTTGGTAATCCATGGTTAGTGAAAACAGTTTTCAAGAATAATTGTGCTGCTTGAGATGTTGTTAAAGTTTTCTTACATGGAATGAAATATGCTTGTTTACTAAACTTGTCTACTGTACAGTCCAAATCATGTCATGGTTAGCTTTAGTATTAGGTAAACCAGTAATAAAATCCATAGAAATTCGTTCCCATGGTCTTGATGGAATAGATAAAGGCATAAGTAATCCATACTGTTTACCATGATGTCTCTTAACTCTTTGACAAATCAAACATTTAGAAACAAAGTTAGATACATCAGTGTCCATATGTGGCCAATAAAAATCTTCAGTTAATGTATGTAAAGTAGATATGATACCTCTATGAGCTTGATATGGAGGACAATGAATCTCATTCAAAACAAAAGATCTGAATGGAACTATAACACATAATCTCTTTTCATAAAACATGAATCCATCATTATAAGACAGTGAATCAATAGGAATCCAGTTATTTCTAACTAATTTATTCCAATCAACATGAAAAGTAATGTCCTAATGATAAGTATCTTTCATAGGAGTTAAAGAATTAAATGATATAACATAAATATTATGAATGGTGGGTCTTCTACTTAATGCATCGGCCACTACATTTTCTTTACCTGGTTGATATTGAATGATGGGATGAAAACTCTGAATAAAGGCTGCCCATTTGATATGTCGGTCAGATATTTGGGGTTGGCTAAGTAAATGTCTAATACTTTGTTGGTCAGTCTTAATCATAAACTCAGAACCCATTAAGTAGTGTTTCCATTGTCTTAAAGCTTGTACCACAGCTAATAATTCTTTATCATATGTGGAATGTTTAAGTTCGGAGGGTTTCAGTTTACAACTAGAATAGGCTATAGGATGATTATCTTGCGTAAGTACGGCTCCTATTCCAGATCCGCTAGCATCAGTAACTACTAAAAAGAATGGTCTATTAAAATCAAGCAGTTGTAATACAGGAGCATGGATTAATGCATGTTTCAATAAATCAAAGGATTTCTGTTGATGATCAGACCAATGATAAACAATACCTTTCTTTAAAAGTTTAGTCAAAGGCAAAGCAAGTAATGAAAAATTTCGCACAAATTTCCTGTAAAAACTAGCAAGACCTAGAAAAGATCGTAACTCATGCACATTTTTAGGTATAGGCCAGTGCAATATTGCTTCTATTTTCTTAGGGTCAACCTTAATACCATCTGATGATACAATATGACCTAAATATTCAATTTCTGTTTTAAAGAACTCACTCTTTTCCAGGTTAGCATACAGTTGATTATCTTTCAACAACTTGAAAACCAAGGACAAGTGTTCATAATGTTCTTTCTCATTTTGACTAAACACCAAGATATCATCAAAGAATACAATAACACAATGCTGATATTTCAAAAATATACGGTTCATCATTCTACTAAATGTAGCAGGTGCATTAGTCAATCCAAAAGGCATCACTAACAATTCATAATGAGCAAATTGTGTTCTAAATGCAGTCTTGAATATGTCAGACTTATCTAATCTCACCTAATGATAACCAGATTTAAGGTCTATTTTACTAAATATGGCAGAACCTTGTAGTTTATCCATAAGGTCATCGACTCTAGGAATTGGATATCTATTCTTTACAGTGATCTTGTTTAAAGCACGATAGTCAATGCACATATGATAAGTATTATTCTTCTTCTTTACCAACAAAATAGGTGCACCAAATGGAGAACTACAGGATCTAATCAATTCTCTATTTAGTAATTCCTCAACTTGATTTTGAATTTCTTTTTGCTCTATTTGGTTATGCCTATATGGTGCTCTACAAAGTGGTTGTGTACTAGGAATCAAATCTATTTTGTGGTCTTCTGGACGTGAAGGAGGTAAACCAGGTGGTAGATCTTCTGTAAGACAGTCTTTAAATTGTGCAAGAAATTCTTTATGCCTAGGGTGCATATGTTTTTCTTTAACTTGCAGTTCATTCACCCAAATGAGATAAGATTTACTACTTTTGCGTAATGCACGTTTAGCTTGAGTATGAGAAAGCAGTGGAAAAGCATTAGATGCATGCATACCATACAATGTAATATGTTTTCCTTGAAATTGAATATTAATTGAATGTGTGGAATAATCTATATCAGGGTTATGCTGATGACGCCAAGGCATACCTAAAATAATATCACTAGATAGTAATGGTACAACTAGAAAATTCCTTCTTTCAGTGTATTCACCAATTTGAATTTCTAAGTCGTGCACCTCTTGTGTTCCATTATACCTTGTGCCTTCTTCTTCTCCCTCCCTCTCCCTCTCCCTCTCCCTCTCCCTCTCTCTCTCTCTCTCTCTCTCTCTCTCTCTCTCTCTCTCAATAGCATGTAGTCAATAGGCAAAAGGACTAATGATGATGGGAAAAATACTAAGGTTTTTATAGCCTTCTCGGGGTAGGGGTGGTACTCCCTTCCTCCCTTGTTGAGGGTACTCCCTCCCTCCCTTGTTGAGCTTGCATGTTCTCTCTCTCTCATCTTCTTTGAAGGTTGCTGAAGAAGGTCCCATTGCTTTATGGCTTTTTCATGGAATTGTGGAGGAAGGAAATTCTGCATAAACTTCTTCTTGAAATTCTCCCAGGTAGTGGGACAATCTATACTCTTACGAACCACGGTCCACCAAAGAGATGCTCTATCCACTAAGTGATTAGTGACACACTTGATTTTATCTTTTTCTGCGTATATTTCCTCATGAAAGTAATCATCAAACTGACTGATGAATGCAAGAACAGTTTTTCCATCTCGAGTGCCATTGAAAGTACGGAATTTGAAATTTCTTTTACTTATCTTTGTTTCTTTGTGGATGGATTGAGCTTCGAGAGTCGCATCGATGGTACGCCGGATAAGATCTTTAGATTGTGGTTTCTCTTTGTCAGTAGTAGATCTTTGTAAATTAGCCAATTGAACTTGTAATGCTTGCCGGGCTCGTCGTTCTTCATCCAACTGCATCATAATTAAATCCAGCTTTTGCTCCATCGTAGGTTCAGGAAGATTGCCTTCAGCCATTAAATCATCCATATGTGGTTTCGTCATCCTGCAAAACTTCAAAAGACCTCACACTCTCAAAATCCAATTAGCGGGATGAGCGTAGCTCAAGTTTGGGTGTACAAGGCTTATATATTTTTATGTGTGGCATTCACAATCTTCGTCTTTGACTATTGCGGGATTTGTAATCTTTGAAAAATCTGCGTTCTGAACTTTTGCATGTACTGAAACTGGTTCAGCAAATCTGCGTATGCGAACAATACCTTCCACTGAACAACTTTGCAGTTCCGAGTTTCTGCGCAGGAACAGTCCTTCTAGGAGTTTTGGACAGAAGTCATTTTTGACTTCAAGTGACTTGTCTGACTTGCAGAGTTGCAGACTTATGAGACTTGCAGAGTACCAGAACTTATGTAACTTGATCAACTTGATAGATTTATGTGGCTGTTGACTAACAGAACTTGCAGGATAAGTAACTTTGAACTTGAGTAGTTGGGAAGCCTTAGTAAACTTGGTTTACTAAGAAGCTTTTAGCTTCTTTAACAGTCGATGATTTTTAGGACATGAATATGTCCTCGGTGGAATTTTCGGCGCCCTGAAGATCCTGCCGTCCCCGTTGATCAATGATTTGAAGCTTTTATAAAGCTTCAAATTAAGCTAAGCTTTAAAACTTTAAAAACTTAAGCTTGAAGCTTAAGAGAAGATATGGCTTATCTCTGTATCTCCATGACTTGTAGAAGAGGATGTAGGAGTGGTCCTCTATCGTTGCAGGCCGGTCCTTCGCGATTAGAGGATGGAAATAGAGGTTCTTGACCACCAGGAATCCACCCGTATCGACTGTTCGCGATGTGATTGACCGTAGAGCTCGATCGTTCCAGGAGCTCCGCCTTCGCACAAGATGGGTAGCGATTGGAAGCTCTCGATCTCAGCTTCGCTTTGATACCACTGGTGCGCAGATCAGATGCCGTATGCTTGCGTAGTGAATGCCGGAAGGTCCCCAAGAACAAAAGAACTCTACTTTTTGCACAAAACTCAAGGTAAAAAGCATTCACGGCATGAACAAGAGACCAATTGAGTGCAATCTCCCCCCATGCCTTGTGTGAGCGCTCCACAAAGCATGTATTTTATGTATTAATCATCTTCAAGCTCAAATAATAGTCCAAATTACAAAATAGCATGCTTTTGGCTTTTGAGTTTGCTTTAGCACAAAATAGAAATAAAGCTAATGGGCGGTGCCCAAAGAGTCAGGCGTACCCAATACAATGTCCAAATACAAATATCATAATCGTGCGCCCATGCGCATACAAAATAATAAATAAATATCCAACGCCTCAATAAATAGGTGCGACAAAATATAGGCGCCATGCCTAAGGTATGCGCCCATCAAAATATAAGTGATAACTCGAATACTCGCTATCCTCCAATGCTTTCCTCCGCCACTGTTGCTATCTCTACACATCAACTGAAGCATTCACAATCGTTAGTAAAATAATATAATTAAACCGACAAAAGTGAATACCTAGCAGTCTTCAGCTACATAAATAAATCAACTGGTTAGAAATCAATCCTAACCTTAATTTATTATGAGTGCGCACTCTAAACGCATAAACGTTTATTAATTTAATATGCATTTTGTGGAATCACCCGCTATGGAATCACCCATGTACAAACTAAATTAATGAAACGCCCGAAAAGGATAGGCGTCCCCATCAACTTCTCGCACAAAGAATCCACTTTGTGTATGAGCCCCGGTCAACAAAGTTTACGGAATCCACCGTAAAACCTCACGGAATCCACCGTGAGATATGCCTCCTGGTATCACAAGGTGACGTTTGCCTTAGAGACTCTCGATGATAGACATCTATGATGTCTGTATATATGCAAATGCCGTTGGGTGTCCATGATTGTCATGCTAGAAATCCAACTTTGAATGGATTTGCTACACTAATTCCTTAGGCAATAGCTTTGAACAATGAGGAGACACTTCCTTCTTGCATAAGCCTTCATATTTCCAAAAAATAGAAACATAAGGTGGAGTGTAATCTGCTTAGCATTCTCAAGTAATGTACTATGGACATACAATATTTCACAACTACATTGATCTATCAACACTTGCTTAATAATCTTTGATGCTTTTTTAAAGCCATCATTGAGAATATTGCAACATAGTGTAATGATATCAAGCTTTATTACAGCGGCATGCTTCCATTAGTGATACCCTTTGAACATTTATATAGCTTTCTTTTTTAATCATTTCTTTTTCTTACTTTATATGAGATATATGAGATTTAGTACCATCATGTTTGGCAAATAATGCATTTTATATACTCAAACATTTTGTCCCATAGCTATTGTTATAGCACATTAATTGTTATAAGATGTTCACATGGCTCTTGGGGATCTCTCTCTCTCTCTCTCTCTCTCTCTCTCTCTCTCTCTCTCTCTCTCTCTCTCTCTCTCTCTCTCTCTCTCTCTCTCTCTCTCTCTCTCTCTCTCTCTCTCTCTCTCTCTCTCTCTCTCTCTCAAAACTTAAGTCTTTTATACAATTAAGGTTGGTTGGCCACTTATCTAGATAAGGTTTTGTCTCACAATAGCGTCGAGTTGATGTGGGAGAAGTAGATTCCTTCAAACATATTTTCTCTTATAATAAATTGAGTGACATAACCCTCTCATCCAACTACTTTCAATTCAGAAAAGATAGTAGGGGGAGATTGAACATGCACCATGTGTCCTAAATGTGTGGCCTTTTGACCAACTAGGCAATTATATTTTGCTAATAAAATTATGTGTCACACTAGCTGCTTACGCCTAGATTCTCCCAATGGTTCACACGTGTTAGACCAATGCTTTGCACTAGTTTACCTTTTACTCTTGTATCTATGTGATGTTTAATATTGGTGTATTGCTTCACATTGTGTATTTTCTTTAATTTATATAATAAAAGTATGTACAAAGTCCTTGTAATGTGCATTTCAAATTATTGTGAAGCACTTTCGCGCATTGAGTTAGCATCATAAGCATGGTAGGATGCTCCATGGCACAACTTTGCTTTGTAGGAATAATTGTGGCACTTTGTAAAAAGGACACTCATGTTGAGTTATTTTCATTTATCTAGCAATAGATACTACAAAACACTTACATTCAAGAGGCACACATCCCAACACATAGAGCATTATCATCACTATTAGCAAAAGCGTCAATTGTCACAAAAGTACCAATACATATAGCACCCTTAACTCATATTATTGATATCACATAATCCCATATTTGACACCCATTTTTCATCTCTCTTACTTGTCTCTCAAGTTTACCAAATAGGCCTAAACACCTCATCCACCTATCATATGCATGCTAACCATAGTACTTAATTAACTATAACAATTACTTGTTCCATATGCTTGTAAGAATCTTTAGAGCTCTTCTAATGCATTTCCTTTGTTGACATACAACAAATGAGATACATGTCCCATTTCTACCATATTGCTAAGAATAGATTGTAGTCTTTTCAAAAACATGTCCTCTTCTTACATGATTTTCTTTCCTTATAAATAAGCTCCTACTGAGATTGACTCTTACTCAAAAAAGAATAAAATCACTAACTATTCATTGGAAGATTTAATCAAAACACTTTAACAAACAAAAGGTGAGGTTTGGTCTTAATGGCTTGGTCATTCTTTTAGTGAAGAAGAGTTTCTAATTTTTAAACTATTGGTGTATCTTAGTAGCTTAGCCTCTCCTTTGGAGAAAATAGATTTTAACATCAAATTATTTTTGCTTCTAAGGACCATATGTGGAAAGGCTTCTAGTTATTTTTCACGTATCTTCACAAACTACAAAGGACTTCACCTAAAAGTTTTCATTCACAAAATCGAAATATGAAGTTGTGCAACTACATCCTATGGATACACACACCCATCCAAGCACAAATTAGGTAATTATTTGAAGTAAGATACACATGTCTCAATACATAGATTATGAAATTATTTTATGTAAGATACACATGCATTTATATGGCTTAGGTAAACAATAATTTCTAATGAATTTCTATCATAGATTTTATAGAAACAACAATTTGAACACAATATTACAAAATAAAAATACACAATACTAATATTCATTTTGACCACCATATAGGGGAGAAAGAGAGCCTCAATGATCATCATAATAATCATGATGACAAAGCCTCTAAACCAATACAATTGTCTTGATCATTATCAAACACTTGTAGAATTGCAATTCAAAGTGGCCATTCACACACAGAGCTTGGAATGCACTATTAATTGGCTAATTCCATTATTCTTATCATATTTATAGGCAGGAACATAAATAGCATAAAACAATAAGCTTAAAAAATGGAAGGAGCTATTTTTTTTAGAAGGAAAGAAAGTCAAGCCCATGCATCACCTTCATTTTCCTAGCTTATTAAAGGACCCCATGTAGCGCCCCCCCCAAAACACACACACACAAAGATTTCTTGGATTGAAAGAGATTGCCACATCAATTGATGTATTATTATTTTCAAATGTTTAAGATAGAGGGGGAGTTCAAAAGAATATGTGATTATCCTGAATTATAAAAGTTGTTGTAAAATATGTCAATAGTATAGATAGTGCACATGTAATTCTCAAAAAATAAGTAAGGTAGTTCATTTAGACGATTTGTGATTCCCGTGAGCCGATGATGAGGGTATCTTATAATATATGCCACATCTAGTACTATAATGTTACATATAAGGGGGGAACATTGTGACCTATAAGGGGCAACTCAAATATTTTGTAGAGTTAGTATTATGTCGGCTAAGTAACTTTCTGCCTCCTGTTTTAAGTGATTACAAATATGGTCCATACCCATCTTACCAACTCACATCACAAAGAGAGAATACAAACATTGATGCCACATTAGAGAGACAAAGTATGACCATCACAAAACAATCATAAATGTAGGTATAGATAATAAATAAAGACATAAACAGATTGAGAGAGAATAAAGAGTAAATGATTAAATTTCTTGCCATGCCTCTCTTGCAACACATTGCATGCACATTGGGTATTTAGGACCATTAAATATTCACATTTCTCTAGTAACTCACTTGCAACTAAAGAAGGCACAATACAAAGAAAAAATAGTAGAATAAAGCTCTAGCTCATTGTCCATTAGCTATTAGTAGAGGGATCCCTCACATCCTTTGTGAGATATTGTGATGTACAATTCTTTCTATTTTCTCTCTCCTTTCTAAGCCACTCTTACAAGTAGTATCAACGCTTAGGCTTTTGATCAATTTGATTTACTCATTTCTCCATATCCATTTTCCTATTTTCACATCAAAAAATCTAATACATGAGGTACATTAGACACATGGCAAGGACTAGTATGCTTTTTACATGCACTAGTGACTATGTTTGAACACTTTAACAAGTGTTTGGGACAAATCTGGTGCAGCACACATGGTCAAAATAGCAACTTGTGGACCAATGACCAACCATTTTTACAAGCATTTTGGGGAAAGAAGGCTAACTAGGATTAGCAAATACTTAAGTTGGGACTACTTTTTAAAGTTAGGGTTTATCTTTCCCTTTCCTCAATATTTCACTTAGCTTTCATGGAGGGAACCAACCAAGAGCTCAATATTTCTCTCAAACCCTAGCCTATGGAGATCTTTGGTCACTATAAGAAGCTTCTTCTCATCATTTGTAGTAGGATCATTACCATTCACAAGAGTTTTAGTGTAGTCCATCATCAACCGTGGATTACCCCCGTTGATTTAGAGCCCAACTCAAAGATGGTCAATAAACATCCTTACAATCTCCCTAAATGTGAAAGGGAAGAAGTAACCAAACAAATTAAAAACTTATTGGAAATAAGATTCATTGAGCCTAGTTCATCACCATAAGCCTCTATGGTGTTATTGGTCAAGAAGAAGGATGGTACTTTTGCATGTGTATAGATTACAGGGATCTTAATAAGATTACTATCAAGAGTAAGTATCCCATCCCAAGAGTTGATGATTTGTTAGATGAGCCTAAGGGGACTAAATAATTCACTAAAATAGACTTATGATTGGGCTATATCAAATAAATATGAGAGTGTGTGATGAGATGAAGACTATTTTTTGAACTAATTGAGGACTTTACTAGTTTCTTGTCATGCCATTTGGGTTGACAAATGTTCTAGCTACCATTCAGAGTCTCATAAATATGATATTGTAGTCCTTCCTTTTCAAGTTTGTGTTGGTACTCTTCAATCACATTCTCATCTACAGTAAGTCATTGGAGGATCATTTGATGCACATAAGGAAGGTGCTTGAGGTTTTGAGAGAAAATGGATTGTTTGCTAAGAAGACTAAATGTGCTCATGTAAACGCAAGTGGAGTATTGGGGCCACATTGTGAGTGAAGAAGGAATCAATGATAATCGAAAGAAAATGTAGTGTGTAAAGGAATGGCCAAGACCTACAAATACCACTTCTCTTCATGGTTTTCTTGGTTTATCCTCTTTCTATCAAAGCTTTATTAGGCGTTACGCAACTATTGCAACACCATTTATAGACAAGCTGAAGAAAGAAGCTTTCTTTTAAGATGTTATAGCTGATTGTAGCTTCAATTAATTAAAGAAATTACTTATTTCAGATCTTATATTGGTTTGTCTTGATTTTTCAAGAGAGTTAACTATCCAATGTGATGCAAGTGGATGGGGTATACACATAGTCTTACTTTAGGAGCATGGAGTTATTGCCTTTGGAAGTCGCAAGTTGAATGAAAAAGAGATGGAAATAAATGTGTATGACCAAGAAGTGTTGGTTGTTCTTCATGCCAAGTAGTATGTCTCTCTTTATGGTAGCTACTTTAGAGTGAAAAGCAGTCACATAGTAGTCAAATACTTCATCTCTAAATCTAATCTCACTCCCAAGCAATGAAGATGAGTGGCTACTTTGCAAAACTATGATAGAGATTCATAATGATTGGAATGAGGAGTTGTAGGCTCACCTTCTAGAGGAGTAATTCAACCATGTCGTTTAGAAGTTACAGCAAGGACTAATGGAGAAGAGTTTCAAATTTCAACTCAAGAATGTTGTAATATAGTTTCATGGCAAGATTGTCATTCCCTACACTTTCTACTTCAAGTAAAAGATTATGGAGAAATTCTTCACCTATAGTTGGTCATTTATGATTTTTCAAAACATATGATAAAATTTCAAAGAGCTTTTATTGGAAGGCCTATGGAAGAATTTTAAGGGTTTTGTGTCAAGATGCATTCGATGTCAACAAAATAAGGATAGTTTTCTTAAGCTAGATTGTCTACTTCAACCATTGCCTATCCATGAAGATAAAGGGAGACACATTACAATGGACTTCATCACTTGCTTACCTACAACCAAGAACGGGTGGAATAGTATTTATGTGATAGTGGAGAGACTCACAAAAGCAACTGATTTTATCTCTACAAAGATTTAATTTTTAGCATCTCAAGTGGCAAGTTGATTTATGGATCATGTGTTCAAATTGCAGGAGTTGCCTCAAGTCATTGTCCATGATTTTGAGATCTCAAATTCATGAGTAACTTTTGGCAAGCGATTTTTAGCTCTATAGGGACTAAGTCGGCTCCATTTATAATGTATCATCCTCAAATTCATGGTCATCATTAAGCAATGATTAGTCCCCCTTCATCTTCAACCTTCTTCTCCTCGGCTTCAATGGTTCCCACCTCTCTCTCTCTCTCTCTCTCTCTCTCTCTCTCTCTCTCTCTCTCTCTCTCTCATGTTATAGTCTCTCTCTCTTTTGCACTCTCTTGTTTCTATTTAGCAAGCCTAACTAGAGTAACTATGCATCCAATGTTTCTTACAATTATCAAGGACAAGCATGTCATTTACAAGTAAATTATGAAAATGAAGTCTACATTTTTCTTTGTACAAGAAGAATAATCTATATTGATGTATGTTCTTTGTGACATTTATGACAATCATATAAGCTCTTGAAACTTTATGTTTAAATGTATACTGCTAGTAATTAATTACCCACACCCAAAAATGTATACTACTACTAATTAATTACCCACACCCATATTCGTATGACAAAATATGTAAACATGTAAAGCAACACACACTTATGCAACATTGCATGATTCTCTCCTTGATGTACATACACACAAGTGACTCATCGATCGGCCTCATAAAATGCACTCATTTAAAAATGTTCCAAACCCTTACATGCATCTATGCAAAGTTGCATGATTATCTCCTTGATCTACATAGATACAAGTGCCTCATGGATCATCCACATGAAATGCACTCATTTAAAAACGTACCAAACCCCTGAATCTTTTCAAGCTCACACAAGCATCTCAAGGCATATATCTCAAATAAACATGTCTGCATACATAAAAACTTGAGCATTAACATAGCATGTACACATAATATATATGCATCCACATGAACATAAGCAATGGAATGATCGTCTAGTTATATTTGTTCATTCAACAACAAAATATCTAATCCAAGCATGTACACACCTTGGCATACATTTATGCTTAAAAGCTTCTAATTTTTAAGACAATGAGATTTTAACATCTTGGTTGGAATCAATAAGATCAGGAGTATTATTAGTTTGAAGAAGTGACATTCATGCCAAAATGTAAATTTCATAATTTGCAAAACAATGTTTGAATGGATAAAAAGGTATGTGTGTGGTGCAGGATCAAATTTTTTGAGTAAGGTCATAAATTGTGTAGATGGCCACCCAACCCTGTGCATTGGCGGCCCTTCGTAAAATGTTATTTTAAAATTTTCTTGAAAAGAATGTGCATGATATTGGCCAACCTAATAGTTAACCTTGCTAGTATATGTAAGTTGCACAACCTCCCAAAAGTGCTTTAGTGTCCTCTTGTGGATCATCTTTGCTTGACATAGCATGTATGAAGAACCAAGAGGAGGTCCTTAATGGTTTAACTTGTCGTCATGTATATTGTGTGAGGATGTATCCAAGGTTTGAGCTCACGCACCCTTGTGCACACCCACACACATGATCCACTTGGGCTACAACCCCCATTGGCACTTGCTTGACTTCTCATTTGGAGGCCTTTGGGCAACTCGTTTCTCTGCTTAGAGAGATCGGAAGGGCATATATAACGATTTTCCTAAGTTTCCTATTCATTTGAAGTATGAAAAATCTTTGTAATCCTAAGTTTCCTGTTCGTTTGAAGTATGAAATATTTGTAACCCTTCCCTAGAAGGGTGTTGCATCCCTCAAATTCCAGCATGCACAGGACCCAGTGTTTAATTCAGCCATTTGGGGAAGCGAAGATCATTTAGGCTCAGTGAAGCCCTGCACCAGCTCTGCAGTAGTCAGATCTTGAATAAAGAGCCCAATCCCATGGCTAGCCCTCGGAGGTAGATATTGGATTTAGGCGGCAAATCAAACTCGATCCTATCTTCCTCCTGCTACTAGATATCCCATTCGAGCCATCTCCATTTCGTGAAATCCACTCGCACTTGAGCTCGATGCACCGGTTTTCTGACTGTAAGCTACATCGTCGCTGAGCTTGTGTGAAGAGGGAACCAAAGCTTCTAGATCGTCATCTTTCAATTCAAGTATCAGATCATGACCCCTCATCCCTGTGCTGTCTACTACTGACCCTCTTATCGACAGTAGCTTCTGAAAGACCGACTTCATGGAAGGTCGTTTCTGTCCTTCTACACGTAGACAGGCAAAGGCAAGGCTTGCTACTGCATTAATGGAGCTCGCAATATGCGAGTCCTCAGACACAACCATGCGCCGATCAATGACTGCAGAGAAAGTGCCTTCCTTCCACCTTGATAGGCACAACATGGCCAAATTGACTTCATTCTCACTCCTCTCGGAATCAATAGGCTTAAGCGACGTTATCAATTCAAGCAGCACGACTCCATAGCTGTAAACATCACTCTTGTCAGTGAGCTGGAAGCTTTGGAAATATTCAGGATCCAGATAGCCCAGGGTCCCATGTGCAAGTGTGGAGATATGACTTTGACCTTTGGGTAGGAGGCGTGATATGCCAAAGTCAGCAATCTTTGGAGTTAGGGTCTTATCTAGGAGAATGTTAGAGGATTTCACATCTCTGTGAAAAACCGGTGTAGATATTGAAGAATGTAGATATGAGAGTGCCTCTGCAGTTTCAAGGGCTATCTGAAGGCGGGTTTCCCAACTCAACAATCGGCCATCTTTCCCACGAAGATGCTCAGTCAAGGTGCCATTTGGGATGTATTCATATACAAGAAGAGGCACTGGTGTCTCCAGGCAGCAGCCCAACAGATTCACTATGTTTCGGTGATTGACTTGTGACAAGATTACCACTTCGTTGATGAACTGCTCGGCTTCCCCTCCCTCCATATGGTTAGACCTTTTGATGGCCACAATGGTACCATCAGCAAGAAACCCTTTGTACACTGTGCCATAGCCTCCACGGCCGAGTTGGAGATCTTCTGCAAAGTTCTGAGTAGCTTTCTTGAGCCCCCCTTCAGAGAATACCCTGAGCGTGTCTCCTCCACCTTTTGAGAGGATTTCCATCAAGGCCTTCCCCCCGTTCTTGTCAAAATTCTCATCTCTCCTTGCTCTCAAAGCTCGTCTTCTACACACCCACCAGGCAACAAAACATGCCACTGCAACTGCAATAGCCGTGGATACTGCAGTACCTGAAACCACGAAACCACTTTCTGAGCTTCAGCAAGAAAGCCTGTCTAAGGCATTTCCTTGACAAAGATGAAACTTATGGAAAAATAGAGGCTCTTACCTACAATTAGGGTGATGGTTTTGACATGCTTTTCAGGGACAATACAGCCTGTCCCGTTTATCCTTTTCTGAGGGTCGATGCCATTTCCCACAGCACCATCCACGCAGCTACAGCTGAAAGTTCCTGGCAGATTGGTGCACCTACCCAAAGGAGGCCCGACACAGTTATCCAGGTGCTCTGTGCACTCATCTATATCTGCGAACCAGGCGCACCACAGGTAAGCCCTCCAACGGCAGGTAAACCAGAGAGAGACTTTAGAAGAGGGACAGTGCTTACCCTTGCATCCAGTTCCATTCTGGAAGCCATCCCCTCGGTAACCTGGCGTACAATTGCACGCGTAGAACTGCCCGAGCTGAACCTCCACACACTCAGAGGGGGGCGCGCACGCATAAGCAACAGTGGAGTTGATGGTTGAGCAATTGTAATTATGCCCATCATGAGGATATGGAATTCCCCAGCCAAGGCTGACTCCCCATTCACCTGCACCAATGACGCCACCACCGGTAGGGTTCTTATACGTTGTAGGATCCAGCACTGTTGAGAAACCGCAGAAGCCTGGGAACTCTGCATAGGCGATGCCGGCGCCAGTGATGTTAATGCTCTGGACGCCTGTGCCGGGGAGCCCCAGAATGCAACAGGCGTAGGCGTTGCAGAAATCGTAGTTGAAGGCGTTGTAGCAAGGGCTGCTGCACCCCCCAGAGACAAACGAGGACTCTAACAAGGGGGTATGGGCCGACAAGGTGCCGGACGAATCACAACCGATGGCAGCGAACACGTTGCTGGAGCCTACAAAGAAAGGTGCGTCGTCGGGGATGATGAGATTGGCTACGCCGGGCGAGCCTTGGTTGCAGGAGGTGGCTTTGAACAAGGTCGCGTTGAGGATGAGGCCACCTGCAGAGAAACTCACGACATTGAGCTGGCTCTCGATGATGCCCCCGAGAGCGAGGAAGGCCATGGGATCAGGACCCAAGCTGGAATTCTTCTTGCAGGAGACGCCATAGCCGGGGAGGCCGCAATCGGGGGCGATGCGGAAGGGGTAAGGGATGGCTAAGCTCCCGCATGTCTGCTGCGAATAATCACACGCAGTAGCAGCTGCTGCTGCTGCTGCGGCGGCGGCGGCGAACTGATTCAGCTGCAGATTGCTGCAGCAGCTGCATATGAAGAAGAAGAAGATGATTATGATGGTGGTGAGCCGGATTGAGCTGCGGAGTCGTATGAGCTTCATAATATTGGTGTCGGCCGGACTTCCGACTCGCAATTACAACATTTGACGTTGTTTGGGTGTCGTTCGTTACCGATGTCGGCAGATCTCATCTGGCGTTGAAGGGTTCAACCTGATCAGGCAACCTTGGTAGCACCGTCGCACAGCCGCCTTATGACGTTTTACAAATTTCACGCGGATACACACTCTGTCATGGAGAATCTGCAGAGTCTCGTTAGTCGTCTGTACAACTGCACACGTCGAGACGAGTAGGTATCTACTGAGACTCTGGGTCATGCACGTAACCGTCAGTATATCAGTACGAGAGCCAAAATGTGACGCGTCACGCTCTTCCCTCGTTTTACATTTAAAAAAGTTCTGATGACTACTTCTCGGGTAACACCGTAACGCTCTTCAGCCCTCAAATTTGAATGGTGCCATACTACCACTGTTAGGGGAAAAAACTTTGCGAACCTGACATAGATCCTTCTTGTCTTAGCCTAAAGAAGTTTCGGAAAATTTGAACCATCCAAAACTTTTACGTTTCAACTTGAACAGGTCCAAATCTTTTTATCCTACAAATTGAACCGGTCTAATTCCCTTTTAAATATATAATGAAAAGATAATCACTTTTTTATTATTATTTGAAAGGATATTTATTTCAAAGTTTTTCTTGGAATTTTTTAAATTACTTATCTCTTATGCCTTAGAAATGAAAACCTTTATTATCATTAAGAAACTTAATATACATTTTTTATCTAAATTTTTAATAGTAAAAAATAAATGTATAGAGTATATACATCATAAGCACAAAGATAAAAGAAAGTATAAAACAAAAACCCAAAAGAAAAGAAGTTAAATTTTAAAAGAAACAAAAAGAAAAAAAAACATGAAAGAAAATATCATGAAATACAAGCAAAACCCAAAAAAAAAAGATTTAAAAAACAAGCATATTTTATTGAAAGAAGCAACCATGATACCAAAAAGAGAAAACAAAACTAACATGAAAGAGAACATAGAAAAAATAAGTTTAACATAGATAAATAACTAAACATAAAGAAAAAAAAGCAAATTTTACATTATAAAAATATAATAAACATATAGGAAAAAAGAAGAAATTGTGTCAATGAAAAAAGGTAAAAAAATTTAAGATAACAAAAGCGCAAATAATGCACAGTGACTTCAATATCATCATAGGCCATAAAAAATGAATTGCCCCTTTGAATATGCAAAGTTATTGCAAAATCAATGAGCAAATTTCTTGTACTGTGTATAAATGTCAATGTGTTTTTTCAGCCCATAAGTCCATACTCTCAATGAACTCCATATTAGTGAATTTAGAAGGCCCTTCAATAAAGATTTTCATTAATGCATCTAAACTCTTAATCTCCAAACGATTACGTAGCTTACTCTTTATCACAGTTCGAGCACTAAAACCTCTCTCACAAATAGCAATGCTCGAACATTGGACAAGAGCTACTTGACAAAGAGTAAGAACATTGCGATAAGCATCCCTCCACATATTGTTGCAAGCAAGTGCTGAAGTTACCTTTGGTAATGTGAATCTTACCCAATCTCTAGAAGCTTGATGCTTAAAATTTCTAAATTCTTTCTTAAACTCATCAACTTCTATCATTGCAAGGAATTCCTCTATATTCAACTTTTTGGAAAAACCATAAAATGAAGTTACTTTATCTATTTCTTGAATTCCATAGTTTTTTAAGGCCTTCTCATGTATTGGATGTTGTGTAGGCACAAGTATTTTTAAACAATTAAGCACGGAATGATCTTCAAATCGAGAATTCAAGTTACTTACCATTGACTTGGCAAAAGCAACTTGAAATTCTAAGGCCCTATTAAAGTCTTCTCCATTAATTTTACGTTTTAAATCATGCTCATAAAACTTATTCCCATGCAAAGCACCTCTTATGTATATAAATATCATTTTTCAGGCCCATAGTCTGGAAGGATATCATATCCATATATACTAACACTTGATGCATTCATATAAGGAGGAGGACAATCAATGTAATATTGTGTTATGGATATAATTTCATTCTTCACAAGACTATCTATAGTTGTGATATCTACAAAGTCCTTTTGAAACATTTGGCTTAATGTTGTTAAACCTCTTAAAATGTCAGCTAAGAAATGTAAGCAATAAACACACTCAAATTCAGACAATTCTTCATAAATATGCAATGCCTCTTTTTTTGTGATCTCAAGTATGGCATCTAAAGACTTGCATACTCTACTAATGGCTCTATATCTACTTAACCATCTCACATCAAAAGTATGCTCAAGTCGAAGAATGGGACATGCCAAATCTTGTTGCATAGCTTGCAACCCTTCTAATCTCTTTGTGCTAACATTAAAATAAGAAGCTATGGCATTAATAAGCTTCTCTCTCTCTCTCTCTCTCTCTCTCTCTCTCTCTCTCTCTCTCTCTCTCTCTCTCTCTCTCTCTCTCTCTCTCTCTCTCTCTCTCTCAGCCCTGACGGTGGATGCCCTCTCTCTCTCTCTCTCTCTCTCTCTCTCTCTCTCTCTCTCTCAGCCCTGACGGTGGATGCCTCTCTCTCTCTCTCTCTCTCTCTCTCTCTCTCTCTCTCTCTCTCTCTCTCTCTCTCTTGTGCTAAAGCCTGCTACCTCACGCCCCCACGCCCAGGCCCCAGGGCTGAAGCCTGACAGTGGACGCCCTCTATGTGTGTGTGTGTGTGTGTGTGTGTGTGTGTGTGTGTGTGTGCGTGTGTGTGTGCCGAAGCCTCAAGGCTCACCCAGGCCCCACAGCGCCACGCTTAGAAGTTAGAAGCCTCACGCCATGGCGCACGCTTAGAAGCCTCCATGCCCACAGCGCCACGCCCTCAGCGCCACGCCCACATAGCCAGCACTCGCCAAGCCCCCCACAACTTCAGACTTCAGTAGTTAACCCTTAAGGCTTAAGGGCCTAAAGGCTAAGGCTTTGAGGCTTGAGCGGCTGAGCCTTAAGCGCTCTCTCTCTCTCTCTCTCTCTCTCATCCCTCCCACAGGCCTAGGCACAATCAGGACTCAGGAATGAGCAGGAAGGTGACTCAGCAATGAGCAGGAAGGCAAGCTTGAATGCAACACTCACGATTAATCATCACAAGTCTACAAGAGCTCTCTGTCTCTCTCTGTCTCTGTCTCTCTCTCTCTCTCTCTCTCTCTCTCTCTCTCCCATTTAATAGTGGTTAGTCGGCTACTGCCAGTCGAGTGCAGTAAGAATTAATTATAATTAAAGCTATAATTAAATCTAAAATATTCAAACTTCAAGGCTAGATTCGTCACTCCAAAGTCCATCTACCATCTGGCAAATTGCAATGCATTCTTTAAAGTTAAAACTTTAAAAAGACTTAAGATTTAATTTAAAGTATTATAATATATATAATATAATATATATATATGTTATATTTATTATTTAAAATCCTTTTCCATATCATTCTAAAAGGAGATTCTCCTTCTATTTTAATGTTGAGAAGGATATTCTCCTTGGATGATCCAAATTAAACGGTCCGAGTCCTTTTCACCTATATTTTTTTACAGGTAAGCACTTCCTGCCCACATATAATCGAACAAGTTTTTTCTTGAAATGAACCGGCCTTAAGATGAAGCGAACCCATCTTTTCCTAAACACTGCATACTACCATCATCCACATCTTTTGGTTTTTAGATGAGTTTGCCCTTCAAAAATGACGATAAAAAATATGGATTAACCTTTATTAGATAAGTACTTCTTTTATGGGCATTTCTAAATTTAAATGTTTTTTAAAAGTTTACTTCAACTCTCGTATATTGTAGTATGAGAATACAACAATCTAACCGACATATAACACAATTAAAGTTGGATTATATTATATATGTAATTGAGGATTTATAAAATGAAATCAATTTAGAAAACTGTATTGAAGCTTAAACTATTTTAAATTACTTAGATATCGTGGAAAGAAGAAAAATGCTTCTAAAAATACTACATTCCATGTATTTAAAAATTGAAGCATGTTGGCAATCACTACTTAGTAACATGTTGGCAATCACTACTTGGAGTAGGAGGACGCTTGGGTGCCAGGGGGGCTCCAGCTGTAAATCCCTTGCCTTCGGACCCTATACAAGAGGCCGACGTGACTCGAGATGGGATCTCGAGGCCGGCATACTAGTCAACGGGCGGAAACTTGGAATAGCGATCCCTGAGGATTGCTGGAATTGCCTTCGGGCGGATTATGGAATTGCCTTCGGGTGGATTATGGAATTGCCTTCGGGCAGATTATGGATTAGCCTTCGGGCTGGATTATATGATGTATTCCAAAGACTGATAAATAAATATCAAATGTTGAAAAGGAACTTGCTTGACATTGTTTTTCTATGTCAGTACCTAAGTTATGTGAAGGAACTAGTGATTAATTGGCTAATTAAAGAAGTTGTTTTTGCTTGTCAAACTAAATGTGTTAGGTAATTAGATAACTAAAGCAACCTGAGGAAAGTGTGGTGGATGTGACCTTGGGTCCATCCTACGGAAGGGTGGTCCCGGTTGGTTGGGAAGTTTTCTCAAAGGAGTTGACAGCAAGGTAAGCAATGACCTAGAATTTAGAGTGCTAGAGTCCCGATTTATACTATTTTAGGGGAATGGAATGGGACTATGCCTTACGAGCAGAGAGGTCGCATCCCTCTCGTTTTCCATTCTCCTTGAACCAAGTACAGTATAAATCCGCTTCGACCCTGATGTTTCTGCGTAAAGTAGTTCGTCTGGGGTTCGACGCTAGCTAGTTTCTAGGAACTTGACCATTAGGAAAACCCTGATTCAGGTCGGTCCTAAAGTGGGAACGGCCGGAATGCTTCCGCTTCATGGTAGACTCGGTGTCGTAGATTTCGTGTAAGGACTGCTGAACACGGAATTCAAGTTGCAACAAGGAAAGAGGCTAACAAGAAGAAATCAAAATTTTTTGATGCCAAAGTTCACTATATTCCTTGTCAAGTAAATTACATGAGATCCATGTTCAGAAAAATCTGTAATATCTCATAATCTGTTTTACATTCAGGTGTTTGAAGTCAGTTATGCCATTGGCACATAGACTTGAAGAGTCTTAAAGAGTTCTGCTGGGCAGCAATCCCTGTGAACAATTCTCGATCTAATCATTTGAGCAATCAACCCATAAGTCTACCCAACATTCAGCACCAATTCAAGGCTGTTCTCAGCATTCAAATTTCAGCAAGAGTTTGCCACAGGAGAAGACAATAGCAGTGGTGGACAGCAGAGAAGAGAACACCTTCAGCTTCCAGGGCATCAAATACAGCAACCATGTTGATTTAGGCTGGAGGGAACTCTGAAGGCAGAAAAATGATACATTTGAACTGATGAATTCAGGAATCTGTGCAGGAGTACAGCTCGTTTGTAAAGGCTAACATATGGAATTGAAACTGAAGAGGGAACTGGGTTAAAGTTATATATTTCAGTGCAGACGATGATGATGGCGCTTTCCCCAGTCGCCTTATCTTTCCTCTAGGCTTCTTTGCTTTGATTTGAGAACTCCCTCTGTAGCTTAGATAAGGCTAAGCAACAACAAAGTAGTGATGACGGAATAGATCAGGTAAGACGTCATGCGTGCTGGTTAAAATCGACATCTGTTTCAAAAGCTTGCCTTGATTGCGTGACTCACTTCTGTAGTTCCCAAGTTGCTCATCGATTACCAGACAATAGTATTTATACCAATCAAAGTAGTTGAAGTGCTGTCTTGAAGATGAAGATAACTACATGGACAGAACATAAGCCACAAGCAGAGAGCATGAGAACTGAATGGCCAATGAGGCTCGTTCACAACTTACAAATGTCCCTTTTTGTCTGATTATGTGGAACGAAGATAGAAACAATTTCAAAATCTGAACCACAAGAACAGCCACTTCATAGACCTACAAGCCTAACATATCTGCCTTCTGCCGAATGCTGCTGCGGATGATTGTGATGGAGGATCTACCTGCTGCCGAAGTGGAACAAGGATGCTAAGAAGCCCTAAACGGGCACACGAAGAGAGAGCATCTCGAATATGCCTTTCAGCCGAATTAGATGGCGATCAGCTGAGGTTCAATAATGATGAAGCAGAACTGAGAAAATCTTTCGTCAGAAGAAGCAAAGCGAAGCAGCAGATCAACAACAATTTAGTAAGGACGATGATGACAGCATGGGCACCCCGCAGTAAGGTGCAGATCATATCTGGAATATGCTGAAATGATTACACCCCATGACTAAGAAGGTCCGATTCAAAGCCACTTTTGATAGCGTTTCGATGTACTAAGCGACCCTGGCACAATGTTCTGGAGTTTGTACAGTTCTTCAAGGTTCCAACAATATCTGCTTTGCTCAGTTTCATGGCAAGTCCCCGAGCAACGAGTCACTAACTCTGCCAGCGGCGTCTACTGTGCAGAATGTCATGGCAAGACTCCATACAATTCTTCAAGCTGCTAACGATGTCTGCTTGCTCCAATCCGGGCGCAGCCTGCCATTCATAGCCTTTCAAAAAGCCCCCTTTTCTTAGCTCCCCCCCCCCCCCAATCTCAACATAGCATTCGTAAAGCTATTCTGAAAGTACAAAGCTTTTTATCTTTCCCTCCAACTTTCAAAATAGAAAGCCTTCTCTTTTACTACCTCAATGGTTTCTCCCATGAATCCATGGTATCAAATGCACCAATTTATAACCAACCTTTGAAATCAGATGTAGCAAAGGATTTCTGTTGTGATCCAATCGAAGCAAGGTCCATAAGTTCAGCCATGGATGACATGAACCACAAGCATCAGAAAAATAGCATGATAGCACGATCTGATTCAATGCTTCAATGACCTTCGATGTCACAAAGCTCTCTGGTTCATCTCCTCCATCCGCCTCATGTCCGCATTCTCCGTATCCCCTCCTTTCTTTGCAGTCTTGACTTCATTAGCATGGCAAATTCTAGCATATTCAAGAGGGAAGAATCAATCTTTATTAATGTTAGCTTCTACTCCGCCTCCTTTGATTCCACGATTTCCTGCACTTTTCTTGGAGATCATCATTGAAATTATCAGCTTGATAATGTCCTTTGGCATCAGTTTTTCATATTTTTCTGTCACGCATAGAACATGCATACAAACTGAAACACACATAAACACAAACACACAAGTGGAGTATGTACATTGGATGCGGGTACTGAAAGGACGGATTATCTTAATGCATCAATCACACACAATGAATCACACGCGAAAAGATAACACAAATGCACAACAAAAATGGAGGTGTTTACGGCTCGGATGCGCAGCATCACGACATCCACCCCCTCTAAACGTGCGCATCCTCCGGATGAGCCAACTATCCAGGATCATCCAAGTCCACAAACAGGTCCAGTCCTTCATCAGTTTCTAGTAGACCTGTTTCTCCATCAGCTTCATCATCCATATTCTCTACTTCTTCTGCTAGACTTTCTTCTACCTGCTCTTCTTCTGCCAATGCTTCAAGTGAATACTCTTCATCTTCTCTTCTCTTGAAAATCTTGACTCGTTTTCCAGCAAACAATGGGCACCCTCAATACCGTTCTATCTAATTCAGCCAACTCATAGGTAGCATTGTCAAAAACCTGTTTCACCTCATATGGTCCAAACCATCTTTGAACCATTTTTCTCATGCTACTATGCTGATTCTCTAGACTACTGTCGTAGACTAAAACCCAATCTCCTTCTTTTATGGCTCTAGGCCTCAAGCGATGCCTCAAATCAAACCTGTCCTTGTTTCTGAGTCGGGCTGCCTTCAAACGATCAACTGCTAGCTGCACATCTTCTGTCCTTCTCTCTAGTTGACGAATCCGAAGAGCTAGAAGCTCCTTCCTTGATAAATTCTCATGCCATGGAAGAGCACTCCACGTGAGAGCATAGATTTCTGTAGGCATGACAGGTTTTTGCCCATACATCAACTCTGCAGGCATATATCCAGTAGTCACGCTATGTGTAGAGCGGTCTACCCCAATACAAAAGGTAGTAATCTCGGCCAATCTCCAATCCGACCTCTACAAGCTTTTGCCAATGCCTTAACTATCGGCGGATGTCCTCTTTCGCTCTTGCCATTTCCCTCTAGATTATAGGCAGTAGTAAGAGCCAACTTAATCCCAAGCTGTGAGAAAAATTCTCTAGCTTCGTCTGCATCTAGCTCTCCACGATCAGCTGTAATCTTGCCTATACATCCATACCTGCAAAATATTTCTTCCAACAAGAATTTACATACTGTAGTGGTGGTCTTCTACCGCAAAGATCTGCCTTCAACATAATTTGTAAGATCCTCCCTAGCCAAGACAAGATATCTCATCTGCCAAAGTCCCACTGGCAAAGTAACCAAGTCAACCACCCATTTATAATGAATACATAGTGGATAGGTGGGATGCAACTCATCACGATGCCGCACTAAAGAGTAAAGCTGGCAGTCCCTGCAAGTCTCCACAAAGTGGGAAACATCTTTATACATCCCTTTCCACCAGTATCTTTCTTTGATTTTCTCATAGGTAGCCCACACACCTCTATGACCAGCCCAAGAACTCTCATGAAACTCTCGCATAATCTGTATCTGCATCGCTTCCTCACAAACTACTCTCAAGGGTAAGCCGCCTCTCTTCTTTGGATGCTTCCAAAGAAAACCATCTTTCAAGAAATACCCATAAGCCTTTCTTCTGATTTTCTTGAATTCATCATCTGTCCAATCAGCTCTTCGAGTCAATGAACTTAGATACTGTCCAATTTGCAGCCACTCGTCAACATAGAGTTCTTCAATAAAGGCTTCGATAGTAGATACATGACAATCATGAACAAGGACAGAAGTTGCAAACTCTGTCTCATCATCTTCTGCAAGCATTGACTCCTCATCCTCATATCTCGCTCTAGACAGCATGTCAGCAAACTGGATTATCTTTTCCTGCTATATGTCGAAATTCTGGATTCAATGATTTGATATAGGCAATCCACTGAAGCATTGCTATATCTGGAGTCGAACATCTAGTAATCATGCCAAGCAAAGGCAAGCAATCTGTTTCCACAACAACTGAAGCACTAATAAAATACCCTTTATCACACTTCAGTGCAGTGACTACTCCCCACAACTCTCTTTTAATCTGCGGATATCTCCTCTATCGCTCATTAAGAATTTTAGCTCCAAAACGGATTGCATATCTATTTCCATCAGCATCATCCTGTCCCGCTGCCCAACCTATGCCAATAGGGCTAGTATCAACTGCCAACATGATTGACCGTCCACACTGATAATCCACCTTGCGAAGAGTAGGAGCTGACTGCAACAGCTTCTTGAGTTTACCCATGGCTTTCGAATGCTTCTCATCCCAATGAAATTTCTGCCCCTTTCGAAGCAGCTGATAGAGAACATATGCTATGTGAGCAAAATGAGGAATTCAAATCATGTAAAATACACAAGCTCCCACAAATCTCCGCACCTCTGAAGTAGTCGAGCAATACTCTGCAATCTTGCTTATGGCATCCACCTTTGCAGGTGATGGCTTCCTGCCATAATAACCAACCATATGCCCAACTATGATGACTTCATTAACACCAAAGACAGATTTCAGCCCTGAAAGAGTCAAGTTCACCTCCTCTAATCGTGTCAATATTTTCTCACAAGCAACCAAGTGTTCAGCCACAAACTGTCTACATCCTCGCAAATCAAGACTCTCATTCTTTTCTTCTTCTGCAAAACCCCTAATAGGCACATCATCTAGGAAAGGCATGGTATACTGCGGAATATAGTCTCGTAGAACTCTATGCATAGCATTCATCATATGAGCAACTGAGTTGGTGGCACCTTGAGGCAAGGTACACATCCTCACAAGACCAATAGGTGTCCGCATAGTAGTAATATCCCTGCTTTCCAAGGCAAGCTGAAACTGATCATAACCAGAATACAAGTCACCTAGAGAATAGATGGCTCGTCCTGCAAAAGCCTCAGCAAACTCATCCACAATTGGACCTGTTCCCACATTCCTGATTGTCACTTTGTTCATGGGCTGCATATCCTGAATAAATCTCAAGGTACCATTCTTCTTTGGTACAGTAAACCACCTGTTAGAATAGGGCGCAGAAGAGGGTTCCAAAATCCCCATCTTAATCTTCTCATTCAGCAACTCTATCAGCTTTGGCAAGTGTGCTCTAGGCACAGGTATAGGACGTATATTCCATGGCACATGAGGGACAGTGAAGATGACCATAGGTGCAACCAATTCGGGACTAATGCAGCCAATTTCATGAGGAAAGAAAGCAAATGCCTTACCATGACGTCCAAGCATCTCTCTAAAACATTCTTTTTCCACTGGAAGCAAGAAATCATCATTTCCAATCTTCAATTCTGCAAGAGTTTTAGCTGTAAATTTATGTCCAATATTTGCAGAATCTCTCAACATAGGCTGTTTCATAGCTTTTTCTATCTGCTTATCACTATCAGGAGGAAGCGGCCCTGCAACCGGCTTAACCTTCTTATCAACTGTTTTATACTTCGTGTCAACCTTGGCATCAGTCAGGCACTCTTTTCTTTGCTGTAATTTCTGCAAATTTTCAGCAACTCTCAACTCTGTTGGCTGAAAGATTTCAGCCCTTTGCTCTATGGACTGCATGGGTGCAGCCTGAAACTCTGTATGCTGAAATTTTTCAGCATTAAACTCTGTTGGCTGAATGGATTCAACCCTCGGCTCTATGGACTGCATGGGTGCAGCCTCATACTCCATATGCTGAATTTTTCCAGCATTTAACTCTGCTGGCTGAAAGGTTTCAGCCCTCTGCAACTCTGTAAGCTGATCAAGATCAGCCATAGATTCAATTTGCTGAGTTTTATCAGCCTCTAACTTTGTTTTCAGCATAAAATCAGAAATTTCCTGAAACATATCCAAGGTTTGCACAGGTATGATCTTTGAACCCTAACATACATCAGTTTTCAGCATTGTTCCCATCTCAAACAATGTACCTGCATAAGACATCCCTTCATACAGTCCATCTACATGCTCTTCTGCTTGCAAAATACCTGCAATCTTCAACTCTTTCTCCTTACGACCAATGTACTGCCTGGCAGCTCTAGACAAATCTGAAATTTTTTGATAACTCACTGAACTATCTGAAGAAAAACCAACAAAATTAGTGGAGAAAGACTGGCTGCCAGGAGGCGAGATCTCCTCTTTTCTCCGCTCCGTACCACTGGCGTCTCGCAAGACAATGGTACCTAATGAAAATCCAACTCCTTCGCAGGTAGTGGTGCCTCACGCAAGGAGTCCCTGTTTCTCGGATGATTTACCCCAACAGTCATAAACTGAATAGCTCGCATACCATCCTTACTGCGTATCCGTGCATAGGCTGAGCCATCATCCATCACTTTCGTCTCCATTCTTGCTTCTGTAATGAAAGGCTGTCCAAGAATAATCGGATAAGAGCAAGAATCCTGAACAAAGCAATGATAATCCTCTTCAACATTATCAATAGAAATTCTGATGCTCGGACAAGCAGCATACATATCACCAGAAGTATTATTGGCGGCTCTCATGCGCCAGTCATTCTCTGCATCCATAGGCCACTTGCTACTCTCATAAACACCTCGAGCAATAAGATTAATCTCGGAACCATGATCGACTAAAGCGACCAAAGGAATCTGTTTCTCTCCAATCCTTACCACCGTCTCGATGGTTGCTCTAGCCCAATGACTGCGTGAAAAATGGCTGCGAGGAATGAGGATAGGGGTATCATCATCTTCATACTCCATAGGCTGAACTATTTTCTCCAGTTGCGGATTGACAGAAGCATTCTCAACCATCACTGCATCGTCATGCTCTTCCCCAAGAGCTCCATGCCATAATCCCTATAAAGCAGGTCATTTTCTCCGCAAAAGATCCTGCATCTGATCCTGTATTTCTCTTCTAGCAATCCCAAGAGCTTCTCCAACAGTAAAAGTGACTTCACTATTCAAAATTCTTTCATGAAAAATCTTACTCATATCCGTCTGTATATCAAGGTCTGACAAGAGCTTGAATCCTGGCTCCTTTCTTAGTTGCCTCTTCTCTTTCATCTGCTTGTCTCCCATAGGTTGTTTAGGACCTGATTGAGCTGGAGAACTCGTCATAGGTGGAGCTGTAATAGGTGGTGAAACAAAGTCACCCCCTCTAGTTTTTTTGGAGGTGCTGAGACCCTCCTCATCTCTTCTTCTCTTTTCCTCGACCATGGCATCTAAACCCTGTGTTTTCGCCATATAAGCAAAAATAGAATACCTGTCAACAGGAGAATCCCATCCCGTTTCTCCTCGGATGCTGGAGCCCACACAAGTCATAGTGGATGCCTGAACTTTCCCTCTTCTCGCTATCTCCAAGGCAGAGGACCATAAAGCAGAGTCTCCATCTGATTTCTGCTCAAGCTGGACTCCATAAGCTGAAGCATCTCCTCTAACACTCACATAAGCTGATCGCGCAGCCATATCATCAACGAGCTTCTTCATGCCTCCCTTACCAAAGTTCGTGTCAAGAGGAGCACCAGTCTCTGTCAGCCATATCTTTCCATCTTGTCCCCAGGACACTACATTCTTCTTATGCGCTTCCTCAAAAGCATCACAATCTCTGCAGTGTTGGTGCTCTGTACTATCGCACCAAATACATCGTCTCCCTTTTCTTTGACCAGCTGGAAAAGCAGTCGCTGGAGCAGGTGCTAAAGCAGGTACTGACATAAGTTGCTCTTTTAACTTTCCAACTTCAACTTTGACTGCTTCAATCGTCAAATCTGCCAAGCCTTTAATAACATCATCTACGGATAAGGGCACTGGAGCAGCAGGAACTGGTGGATTTACAACAGGAGGAGTAGGCTTAGGCATAAAACTTGCAGCAGGGGTAGAAGAAGAGGTCTCCAAGGATTTTTCAGAAGCAGATCCTATATTACAATGCAATCGTATTCTCCTACGCTGCTTCTTAACAAGAGCATTCACAGCATCAATGACATGTCTCCACTCGGTCTTTAAACCTGAATCGGTAGCTTGATCTTCCAAAAGATCATCCAACTTTTCCTGTAAATCAGCATCAGTGGCTTGTAAAAATAATTCCACTTTCTACATCTCCAAAGCTTGCTGCTCAGTTCCATCCAACTGATCATAGCGGCTCTCAAATTCTTGCAGAAGGGCGGTAAACTGAAAGTCCCTTATTAGGCATAGAAACCCATGCTAAGAAATTCCTGCGGTTCATAAGACCTGTATCCTCCAGGAAATATTCATCTTTTAATGCCTTCTTAAACTCTGCCCAACCAGCATGTGTTCCTTGAATTTCTGAAATTCGAACTTCAAGAGCACGCACCACGATCCGCAAGAAGTAGCGGCTCCAAACTTCTTGAGAAACCCAAAAAAACTTCATCTTTTCTTCATACAAATGCAGGTAAGTTGACACTTGTTGGCCGTTGAACTGCTTCATCTCCTGTTGGGCAGCTTTCAAGGCATCCATGGCATCACTATCACGTTTCCGTGAGCTTGCTGCTGCATATAGGTTGTAAATGACTGAAACAGGTTCTTCATGACATTGTCATCTGTCATCTCTTCTTGCGAGTCCCCCATCTTGCTGAAAATTGACGCAGCACGTACACGTCGGGTTCACCAGAAATGTCATAGATTTCGTGTAAGGACTGCTGAACACGGAGTTCAAGTTGCAACAAGGAAAGAGGCTAACAAGAAGAAATCGAATTTTTTTGATGCCAAAGTTCACTATATTCCTTGTCAAGTAAATTACATGAGGTCTATGTTCAGAAAAATCTGTAATATCTCATAATCTGTTTTGCATTCAGGTGTTTGAAGACAGTTATGCCATTGGCACATAGACTTGAAGAGTCTTAAAGAGTTCTGTTGGGCAGCAATCCCTGTGAACAATTCTCGATCTAATCATTTGAGCAATCAACCCATAAGTCTACCCAACATTCAGCACCAGTTCAAGGCTGTTCTCAGCATTCAAATTTCAGCAAGAGTTTGCCACAGGAGAAGACAATAGCAGTGGATAGCAGAGAAGAGAACACCTTCAACTTCCAGGGCATCAAATACAGCAACCATGTTGATTTAGGCTGGAGGGAACTTTGAAGGCAGAAAAATGATACATTTGAAATGATGAATTCAGGAATCTGTGCAAGAGTACAGCTTGTTTGTAAAGGCTAACATATGGAATTGAAACTGAAGAGGGAACTGGGTTAAGGTTATATATTTCAGTGCAGACGATGATGATGGCGCTTTCCCCAGTCGCCTTATCTTTCCTCTAGTCTTCTTTGCTTTGATTTCAGAACTCCCTCCGTAGCTTAGATAAGGCTAAGCAACAACAAAGTAGTGATGATGGAATAGATCAGGTAAGACGTCATGCCTGCTGGTTAAAATCGACATCTGTTCAAAAGCTTGCCTTGATTGCATGACTCACTTCTGTAGTTCCCAAGTTGCTCATCGATTACCAGACAATAGTATTTATACCAGTCAAGGTAGTTGAAGTGATGTCTTGAAGATGAAGATAACTACATGGACAGAACATAAGCCACAAGCAGAGAGCATGAGAGCTGAATGGCCAATGAGGCTCGTGTTGAGATATTGAGCTCCACTCGTGATATGCCAGGGTGACCGTTGTGCATTTATGTCACCGACTTATCAGTTGCAGATGCGGTTGGTACACCACCCATGAATAATAGCTAGATGATAGCTATCCTTATCTACTCTAGTTCGTGGCTCAGTTAGTATGCCACCTTAGTTAGTTGAGTTTGGTTTGAGACCCATATATAGGGTTCTTCTATTTCTTTGTACTAGAGTTCCTTTTGGCTTACACAACTAAGAAGAGGAAAACTGCTTTTCAGCCTCCACCCTTGTGTGTATTCCCCCATTGTGCAAGCAAGAAAGCTACAAGTGAGACTCCTTCCTTCTCTTTCACAATCTTGACATGGTATCAGAGCCTTGTTTGTGGTAAGGAGCTCAAGAAAGCAAGCCAAGCTCGCGGTGTTCTGGTAAGAGGAGCAGTGTTGCTTTCATTTTCTGTTTTTTTGGGAGCAGATCTTTGTAGGTAGCACAGCTGGAAATTGCAAGAGTGCATTGTCTCAGGTTGAGACGCCCTTCGCGACCCTGTTTTTTTGATTTGAGGCCATCTTGGGGCCTGTTTTGGAGGCGGAAATTTTCTACATGCACTTAGGAAAAAGGCCCAGTTTTATGCTGTGCGACCACTGTTCTACAGGTCGGTGAAAAGTTACTGTAGAAATTGCATCGTATGCCTATGCGCAGAGACATTGGGAGTTACAGAATCAACCTTGGTTCCTGTATATGCAAAATCGTCACTAGGAAGTGACTGTGTGGTCAAATACCACTTTCGCCAGTTTTGCAGATTTGCCCTTGTGAGGGTGAAGCTGTGTTCTTTGCAGTGACAAAATTTTTTGCAGTGTTCTGTAATGGCGTCTGATTCTCTTTCACAGATTGTAACTGAAAAGCTTGACAAGAACAACTTCCAAGCATGGAAGTTTAGAATGACGAATTTCCTTATGGGAAAAGGATATTGGGAATTTTTTGCAGGAAATGAAGAAGAACCAGTTCTTCCTGATGTTCCCAATCAACAGCAAATGCAGGCATTCAAAGCATGGCATGAGAGAGCCAGGAAAGTTATGTACTGGCTGTCTATCAGTATTTCAGACTCTATGATTGTGCATATTCAGGATGCAAGTACGCCAAAGGAGGCATGGGATACTTTGTCAAAAATGTATAGCACAAATACGCAAGCCAGGAAAATGCAACTCAAGCAAGAGTTGCATAATGTGCAAAGAGAAAGTATGAGCATCAATGACTACCACATGAAGGTGAAGAAGATTGCAGATGCACTTGCTTCCATTGGGTCGCTAGTGGAAGATGATGATTTAGTTTCTGTGACCTTGAATGGTCTAGGAAAGGATTATGCACAGTTTCGGATATCCATTTCAGTTCGTGAAAGATTTCCTGATTTTGAGGAGTTGATTGCTCTTCTAATTTCTGAGGAGCAGAGAAATGGTGGTGCATCTTCTTCAGGAGGAACTTCAAAAGAAACTGTCTTCTACTCAAATGCTAGAAGAGGTAGAGGCAGAGGTAGAGGAGGCCGATTTGGAGGCCGTGGTAGAAATCAGAATACATAGCAAACTCAAGAAAACCAGTCCTATGGAGGAGGACGTGGTAACTCTAGAGGCAGGGGGAGCCAAAGAGGTCGTGGTGGATGGCAAAGAGGCCAAAATGCAAACAGTAATGTTGAATGCTACTACTATGGTAAAATGGGTCATATGGCTAAAGACTGCTATAAAAAGCAGAATGACATCATGAATGGAAAATTGCAACAAGGGAATTATGCATCTTCTAGTAGACAGGGTGATGACAGAAGTGAGCATTTGTTTATGGTGCAGCACATGAACAATTCTGTGACAAGTGCAGAAGAAAGCAATGATGTATGGTATGTTGACTCAGGTGCATCAAACCACATGACAGGTCATGCAGAATGGATGGAGGATACACGGAAAATGGAAAAACCAGGATTTGTGGAGACTGGTGATGATACTGCACATCCTATTGTACAGATTGGAAAATTTCCTTTGTCTATGCAGGATGGGAAAAAGAAATACTTGTCAGATGTATTTCATGTCCCGAATATCACCAAGAATCTGGTTTCTGTTGGTCAAATGGTTGAGCAGGGCTTGCAGGTCAGATTTAATCCTCATGGATGCTTTGTTGAGGATATGAAAAATAAAGGTCGCTTGATAGCAAAAGGAAAGAAGAAGGGCAGAATGTTTACGTTGGATGCAGACATGTCTGAATTGAGTGCAGCAATGTTTGCACATGGGACCGGTGTAGTTGCAGATATTGATATCTGGCATAAACGCATTGGTCATGTTAATGTACAGCGACTTAAATCAATGCAGGCCCAAAATATTGTTGCAGGATTGCCAAAATTCAAGGTTGCAGAAATGCACAAGGTATGTGAAGCCTGTCAGTTTGGAAAACAGGCAAGGAAACCATTTCCTAGACATATTCAAGAGAGTAAGAAGCCATTGGAATTAATCCACTCTGATGTGTGGACTACTAAAGCTGCATCTCTTGGAGGCTGTCATTATTTTGTCACTTTTATTGATGACTATAGCAGAAAATTTTGGGTGTATTTTATGAAAAAGAAAAGTGAAGTTTTTGGGCATTTCAAAACTCTTAAAGCTATGGTTGAAAAAGAAACAGGTTTGCAAATAAAATGCCTAAGGTCAGATGGAGGGGGAGAGTACCTCTCAAATGAGTTTGCAAGGTTCCTACAGGAGCATGGCATAAAGCAGCAATATTCATGCAGTCATACCCCACAACAAAATGGAATTGCAGAAAGGAAAAACAGGCATATTGGAGAGGTATCTCGTGCCATGCTCAACGAAAAAGACTTGCCAGATTTTTACTGGACTGAAGTAGTTGCTACAACAGTCTATATAATGAACAGGACTCCCACTGCAGCAATACATGGGATGACTCCAGAGGAGAGGTATACTGGTAGGAAACCAGATATTTCTCATTTGAAAATTTTTGGTTGCATTGCCTATGTACATGTGCCAGATGAGTTGAGATCCAAGTTGGATCCAAAAGCTGAGAAGTGCATCTTTATTGGTTACTCTCTACAGCAAAAAGGGTATAGATGCTATAACCCTTCTACTCGTAAGTTTACAGTGAGCAGAGATGTTGTTTTTGATGAGATGAGTAGCTGGTATAAACCAGTAAATGTGATTGATGATGTAGAAGCACAAAACGGTAATGCTGCACAGAATTCACAGCAGCAGTCACAAAATATTAGTGGACCTGGAGCGTTCTCTAGCAGTGGTTCACATTCTTCGCCATGGACAGGCAGATTGAGATCAGGAGAATCTTCTCAAAGCAATGCAGATAGTGGTATTCAGGTATTACGAAAAGGAAAAGAGAAGGTAGATTAGCCCATGTTTGATGTGAATGCAAGTCACTCTTATGTGGATGGTGAATCCAGTGGCTCAGAACAGAGCATTGATGATGAGTTGGGTATTCCTTCTATTGTTACACCTGGAGTAAGGAAGACCAGGGATGTTTTGAGAGCACCTGGGAGTGAACCTACTTTGCGCAGGTCTACCAGAGCTAGGTATCCTGTGGATAGGCTGAAATATGATGGATTTACAGCCATTCACTATGCATATATGGTCAAAGTGATACAGGAACCAGAACCCACTTCTTTTGAGCAAGCCATGGGAAAAGAAAAATGGGAGAAAGCCATGGATGAAGAAATGGATGCCTTGGAAGCAAATGCTACATGGAAATCGGTACCTTTTCCTAAAGGTAAGAATGCAATTGGCTGTAAGTGGGTTTATAAGGTGAAGCACAATGCAGATGGTTCTGTGAATAGATACAAGGTAAGATTAGTAGTCAAGGGGTATGCACAAACATATGGCATTGATTATGAAGAAACATTCAGTCTGGTTGCAAGGATGGCAACCGTAAGAGCAGTCATTGCTATGGTTGCATCAAAGGAATGGTCTTTACATCAGATGGATGTAAAGAATGCCTTCTTGCATGGTGATTTGCAAGAAGAGGTATATATGGAGCAGCCACCAGGTTATGTGCATGCTGTTCATCCTGAGTTTGTTTGCAGGTTGAAGAAAGCCTTGTATGGTTTGAAGCAAGCACCTAGAGCATGGTCTGACAAGATAGGACAGTATCTTGTCACTATTGGCTTTCAGATTTCCAAGGCAGATTTCTCACTTTATGTGAGAAAAACAGAGAAAGATATTATGCTACTTGTCATTTATGTTGATGATTTGATTATGACAGGTGACAATGATGAAGATATCCTTCATGTGAAAATATTATTGAAGCAAAAGTTTGAGATGAAGGATTTGGGAGAGCTGCGTTATTTCTTGGGCATTGAGGTGATTAGATCACCAAGTGGGATACAGCTCTTGCAGAGGCAGTATGGATTGGACATGCTGTCCAAATATGGGATGACAGGCTGTAAGCCTATTTCAGTTCCTTTGGAGCAGAATGTGAAGCTGAGCACAGATGCAGGTGAGCTTCTGGAAGACCCTACTATGTACAGATGCATAGTAGGAAGTTTGATTTATATGACTATTACCAGGCCAGATTTGAGCTATGCTGTTGGATTGGTAAGTCAGTTTATACAGGCTCCAAGGAAATCGCATTTGGATGCGGCTAGACGCATACTCAGGTATGTGAAGTCCACATTGCAGTATGGACTATTTTATGAGACTGGGGTTCAGATACAGTTGCATGGATACACTGATGCTGATTGGGCTGGTAGTATTTCTGATAGACGATCTACAAGTGGGTATGTGTTCTCTTTTGGGAGTGCTGCAGTCACTTGGAGCAGCAAGAAACAGCCTACAGTTTCCTTGTCGAGCATAGAGGCTGAGTACAGGGGTGCAGCAATGGCTGCATGTGAGGTAGCTTGGTTGCATAAGCTACTTTATGATATGCATCAGTCTACAGATGGGCCAGTTGTCATTTATTGTGACAACATGAGTAGTATACACTTGGCAAATAACCCAGTCTATCATACTAGAACAAAGCACATTGAGGTGCATTATCACTATGTGCGAGAGGGGGTTTTACTAGGTCTTATTGATCTAGTTTATGTCAGCACAGAGGATCAGGTAGCTGACATATTTACGAAGGCATTGGGTGCAGAGAAGCTGCGCAAGTTCAGAGACCTGCTTGGTGTGCAGGAATTGGGATTGGGCTCGAGGGGGAGTGTTGAGATATCGAGCTCCACTTGTGATATGCCAGGGTGACCGTTGTGCATTTATGTCACCGACTTGTCAGTTGCAGATGTGGTTGGTACATCGCCCATGAATAATAGCTAGATGATAGCTATCCTTATCTACTCTAGTTCGTGGCTCAGTTAGTATGCCACCTTAGTTAGTTGAGTTTGGTTTGAGACCCATATATAGGGTTCTTCTATTTCTTTGTACTAGAGTTCCTTTTGGCTTACACAACTAAGAAGAGGAAAACTGCTTTTCAGCCTCCACCCTTGTGTGTATTCCCCCATTGTGCAAGCAAGAAAGCTACAAGTGAGACTTCTTCCTTCTCTTCCACAATCTTGACAGCTCGTTCACAACTTACAGATGTCCCTTTTTGTCTGATTATGTGGAACGAAGATAGAAACAATTTCAAAATCTGAACCAAAAGAACAGCCACTTCATAGACCTGCAAGCCTAACATATCTGCCTTCTGCTGAATGCTGCTGCGGATGATTGCGATGGAGGATCTACCTGCTGCTGAAGTGGAACAAGGATGCTAAGAAGCCCTAAATGGGCACACGAAGAGAGAGCATCTCGAATATGCCTTTCAGCCGAATTAGATGGCAATCAGCTGAGGTTCAATAATGATGAAGCAGAACTGAGAAAATCTTTCATCAGAAGAAGCAAAGCGAAGTAGCAGATCAACAACAATTCAGTAAGGACGATGACGACAACATGGGCACCCCGCAGTAAGGTGCAGATCATATTTGGAATATGCTAAAATGATTACACCCCATGACTAAGAAGGTCCGATTCAAAGCCACTTTTGATAGCGTTCCGATGTACTAAGCGACCCTGGCACAATGTTCTGGAGTTTGTACAGTTCTTCAAGGTTCCAACAATATCTGCTTTGCTCAGTTTCATGGCAAGTCCCCGAGCAATGAATCACTAACTCTGCCAGCGGCGTCTACTGTGCAGAATGTCATGGCAAGACTCCATACAATTCTTCAAGCTGCTAACGATTCCTGCCTGCTCCAATTAGGGCGCATCCCGCCATTCATAACCTTTCAAAAAGCCCCCTTTTCTTAGCTTCCCCCCCCCCCCCCCCAATCTCAACATAGTATTCGTAAAGCTATTCTGAAAGTACAAAGCTTTTTATCTTTCCCTCCAACTTTCAAAATAGAAAGCCTTCTCTTTTACTACCTCAATGGTTTCTCCCATGAATCCATGGTATCAAATGCACCAATTTATAACCAACCTTTGAAATTAGATGTAGCAAAGGATTTCTGTTGTGATCCAATCGAAGCAAGGTCCATAAGTTCAGCCATGGATGACATGAACCACAAGCATCAGAAAAATAGCACGATAGCACGATCTGATTCAATGCTTCAATGACCTTCGATGTCACAAAGCTCTCTGGTTCATCTCCTCCATCCGCCTCATGTCCGCATTCTCCCTATCCCCTCCTTTGTTTGCAGTCTTGACTTCATTGGCATGGCAAATTCTAGCATATTCAAGAGGGAAGAATCAATCTTTATTAATTTTAGCTTCTACTCCGCCTCCTTTGATTCCACGATTTCCTGCACTTTTCTTGGAGATCATCATTGAAATTATCAGCTTGATAATGTCCTTTGGCATCAGTTTTTCATATTTTTCTGTCACGCATAGAACATGCATACAAACTGAAACACACATAAACACAAACACACAAGTGGAGTATGTACATTGGATGCGGGTACTGAAAGGACGGATTATCTTAATGCATCAATCACACACAATGAATCACACGCGAAAAGATAACACAAATGCACAACAAAAATGGAGGTGTTTATGGCTCGGATGCGCAGCAACACGACATCGGGAAGACCTAGATCGCAAACCCCGTGACATTCCATGGGAGTGTCGGGCAACGCTTTCTGGACTCTCTTCCCGATGGACTGCTAAGACGTGTTCTACAAGTTGAAAGGGGGGCACATTAAACAATGCAATGACCATTCTTACTATTTTCATCTTGGCGATTGGACTGAAAGTCTCTTCATAATCCAAGCGTTACTGTTGTGCATATCCCTTTGCAACCAGCCTGGCTCCGTTCTAGTGAACCATCTGGCTTGCATTTTACTTTGTAGACACATTTGTAGCCAATGGATACTTTGCCTTTAGGAAAAACTTGACCAAATCCCATGTTTCATTTTGAGCAAGTGTTGCATATTCTTCATCCATGGCAGCAAACCAATTCTCATATGCAATTGCATCATCCAACTTTGTAGGTTCTTTGAAACCCATTACTCACTGTCCAAACTGTCACTGCCAGGTGACTCATATCCTGATGTAACCAGACTAGTCACATCATCAAACATCTTTTCCTTTCCTTTATCCAGCCTCCCCCTCACTGACATATCCATGTTTGTGGATGTAGGAGTATGATTATGAAATCGTCCTGTCCAAGGACAAACTGTAGATGAAGCATCACCTGTAGGACCACTTATAGAAGTACTTGCTAAAGAAATTTTTTAAGCAAATAGTAGTGCTGGCTGATCCATCAGAAACCACTGTAGTAGGATGTATGTAAAAGTAAAAGAAGTAAAATAAGAAGGGATAGAACTAGAAATATGTGTAGTTTTCATCAAAGTGGATGTATTAGGTTGGAAGAACTGAACATGCTTTATATCTTTCTCTCCAATAGGGATGCCCATTCCTAATGGAGGATTAAACAATCATGCAACATATTCAAATTTGTGTGTACCTTTTAAAGGAGAAGGGTTATATTTATCCTCAATGGCTTGTTGGGCTCCATGCATGAGCATTAAGTCGTACTCGACCTGTGTCTCAAATGGTTTGTAAATACCATGGTAGTCTGATGTTTTCTTAGAATCTCATGGATGTTCTTGAGACTAAAGTGATGTGGAAGTGTTTGATGTCATCTTTCCTTTGAAATTTCATGTTTTTTATAACAAGCTTTCCAATGGGTCTAGGTTTCTTTTGAGAGTACCTAGTTTTAATACCATTTAAGGAAATACTTTACATAGAATACAAGCACAATCTCATGAGAAAGCATAGACTAATAAAAGATCTTGGTAGGGCTAGGGTAACCTAGAGACAATGAACATAGAAGATGACAAAAGAATGAATAGTGAATAAGTACAATGCTGAATGCAATAAACACACTATATAGAGTGAATGCAAAACCTCAAACTTTTATGTCTCTAAAGGACTAGGGCAAAGAGTATGAGATGGAGAGTGTGTTGTGCTCTGTACAAATCCTAAAACATAGTAGAAAATATTTATAAATAATTAGTAACAACAAACACATATCGGCATAATGTACTTGTATAAATTAGGCTAAATGGTCTAGGTAAAAATATAGATCACCTTGTACTGGCAATTGCTTCAACAAATAGAGAATATGTTGGGCAATAGCAACAGACTATTGCAAAAACATACTTTTGCATATAAAATCAATTGCTATTTGTGACAAATTATCTAACATGATCACATTCACAATATGACTAATAAATGAAGATCTAGGATGGTTGTTGGATGCAATAGAGTGATGGCAACAACTATTAGGGGGCACCTCATGCTGGGAAAGAGTTAGCAACAATAGAAACTGAGATTTTTACCAAGGATGGGTACATACAATAGTGTAGATAGCTGACTAAGATAGAGTTGAGTGGTAGGGCTCTCTCTTATTTGTAGATAAGTGTATCCCTAATTAGGGTTTGGCTTCTAGGACATAGGCATTCTCTTGAAAAGAGGGCATTTCAAGAAAATTTTCATAACCTACATGCTTTGGTGACTTTCTAAAGACCTAATTAGTTCAAAATCCATTTTTTAACTTAGTATGAAGTTGATAGATTACCCCCACCAAGGACATACTCCTTCAGTGATTTAATTGTATGCACCTTATGTTTGGAAATATTTGTAAAAACACTTCTGTAGGTAATGTCGATCACACACACATACATATGAGCACTTGAGCTTGAAGTCTCAACACTCCCCCTCAAGCTCAAATTAACTATTGAACTCCAATTAGCTATCTAAAGTAGATACAATTCTCTTTACCAAGTGATTTTGTAAAGATATCTGCTACTTGGTCTTCGGTCTTCACATGCAATAAGTCAATCCGCCTTGCAAGTACCATTTCTCAAATGAAATGGTAATGAATCTCGATATGTTTGGATCTAGCATGATAAACGGGATTGCTAGTTAACACCACACTGTTGAGATTATCACAATGCAATCTGACTTTGTTGTCCAAATATATCCCCAAGTCATTCAACAATTTCATCAACCAAACTTCTTCACATGCCGCTAATGCTACACCCCTGTATTCCACTTCCATGCTAGACAAAGCAACGATAGGTTTTTTCTTACTACTTGAGCTAATCATAGTGCTTCCCAAATCAAATGCATAACCATTGGTTGACCTCCTATCATAGGCACAACCAGCCCAATCAGCATCAGTGTAACCTGTCAAGTTAAGGGATTTTCCATACTCATAAGACAGCCCATAATCCGAAGTACTCTTCACATACTGCATAATCCTCCCAACTGCATGTAGATGTGGCTTGTGAGGCTTGTGCATGAATTGGCTGATCACCCCCATTGCATAACTCAAGTCAAGACGACTGATAGTAAAGTAGATCAAGCTGCCCACCATCTGTCTATACATAGTTACATTCTCTATTGTAGTTCCAACATCAATTTCTAGCTTGACATTTTTTATCCAAGGGTGTCTCCATAGCTTTACACTCCATCATGCCATACTTCTACAACATATCATGAGCATACTATTTTTGCAAGAGGCATATACCTTGGAGTGTAGGTATAACTTTAATCCCAAGAAAATACTTTAGCTCTCCAAGATCTTTAACTTTAAATTCATCCTGTAGCATTGATTTAATTTCAACAATCCCTTGATCATCATCTCCAATGATGATAAGATCATCTAGATAAACCACCAGAAAAGCATAAGCATGATCTATCTTCTTCGTGAATAGATTGTGATCTGTGTGAGCTATCTGAAATCCATGGTGCTGTAAATAACTACTTATCCGAGCATTCCATGCTCTGGGTACTTGTTTCAGTCCATATAAAGCTTTTTTAAGCTTATACACATATGTTGGAAAATCAAGATGAACATCGCCTTCAGGCTGCTTCATATCCACTTCTTCAAGAAATTCACCTTTCAAAAAAGCATTTTTAACATCCATCTGCCATAACTTCCAGCCCTTACACACTACCAATGCAATGGCATTCTCACTGTTTCCATCTTGGCAACTGGATTGAAAGTCTCTTCATAATCCAAGTCGTACTATTGTGCATATCCCTTTGCAACTAGCCTTGCTTTATACCGTTCTAGTGAACCATCTGACTTGCATTTTACTTTGTAGACCCATTTGCAGCCAATGGGTACTTTGCCTTGCCTTCAAGAAACTTGACCAAATCCCATGTTTCATTTTGAGCCAATGCTACATATTCTTCATCCATGGTAGCAAACCAATTCTCATATGCAACTGCATCATCCAACTTCTAGGTTCTTTAAAACCTGTTACTCTAGTCATGTAAGCATAATGACAGGTTGAATATCCATTATATATCAACTTGTCAACTAGTTTTCTGACTCTTTCAGACCATCTTAACTATGGTTCACTTTGATCTTGCCTCTCATGAGGCGGCACATACATGCTATGCCTTACACCAGGCATTGTAACTGAAGGTATTCCCAACTCACTGTCCAAACTGTCACTTCCAGGTGACTCATATCCTGCTGTAAGCAGACCAATCACATCATCAAACATATTTTCCTTTCCTTTATATAATCTCCCCCTCACTAACATATCCGTGTTAGTGTATGTAAGAGTATGATTACACAGTCGTCCTATCCAAGGACTTGAAGCATCACCTTTAGGACCACTTATAGAAGTACTCGATGAAGAAGAATTTTTAGCATTAGTAGTGTCGGCTAATCCATCAGAAACCACTACAATAGGATTACCATACCATGAAGCCAGCTTGTCAAAAACTACATCTCTCTTGATCAAGGTCTCATGAGTAGATGGTACCTAACATTTGTAAGCCTTCATGTCTTATGCATAACCCAAAAAAACACTCTTGACATCTTTTGGATCCAATTTCTTTCTCTTTTCATCAGGAACATGCACATGAGCAATGCAACTAAACACCTTAAGATGCCTAATGTTAGGCTTGTGCCCATACAACTTCTCATAGGGAGTTACGTCATGAATCCCAACTATAGGAGTTCTATTCAGCACATAAAACAATAGTAACCATTGCTATAGGAGATACACCATGAATCCCCGCTATAGGAGTTCTATTCAGCACATAAAACAACTGTAACCACTAATTCAACCCAATAAGCATTTGGAAAAATCTTTTCATTAAGCATTGCCCTTGCCGATTCCATAAGCACATAATTTTTCCTCTCTGCTACACCATTCTTCTATGGTGTATAACTGCAAGTAAGTTGCCCTTTTATACCATATTTGGCAAGATACCTATCAAACTCTTTGGATACATATTCTACACCTCCATCTGATTTTAAACATGAGAAATAACATCCCAATTTATTTTCAACATGGTTTTTGAAGTCTTTAAAAGCATCAAACACCTCATCTTTGCGTTTCATAATGTACAGCCATGTGTATCTCTGCTGAAATCATCAATGAAAGAGACATAATATTGAGCACCACCAAAAGAAGCATTATGAGATGGACCCCATACATCCGAGTGTACTAACTACAATGGATGAGAATTGCTCCTTACATCTCTCATAAAAGGAAACCTTGCTTATTTTCCGAACTGACAAGTAGAGCATACATATCCAAGATCATTGTACAACCTCTTTTTGCTGCATAGATTTTAGCTTCTGAACATTTACTTGGCCAATACGTTTATGCCAAATTTCAACATCCCGTACAACTCCATCATGGGCAAACATGGCTGCCTTCAATTTCAGAATAGATGCATCCAACGTAGACATTCCTTTAACAATCAATTTGTAGCCATTATCATATTCCTCAATAAAGCATCCATCCTTATTGAATCTGACTTGCAGATTCTACTTTGCTAGACAAAAGATTTTTAGTGATCAATGGTACATGAAGCACATCATGTAGACTCTTTTTCTTGCCATCAGGTAGAAGCAATGGGACCACACTTGTATGATGAATATCATGCTAGGTATCATCCCCAGTGTAGACATATCCATGAGAACCTGCGACAAACACATCAAACCATTCTCTATGGGGTGTCATATGATTGGAGGCCCCTGAATCTATGTACCATTTCTCATCTCTACCTTGCTTAGGCACATTCTTTGATACATGCTACATAGCAAGAAACCTATCTCCTTGATCATCCTGAGCACCACTGGAAGATACATAATTTCCATGTTGTCTACTGTTTGCTTTCATGTATACTTACTTCTTATGACAATCTATATTGTTTCATCAGAAGGTATTAAGGTTGACCCTAAAAAGATAGAAGCAATTTTAAATTGGCCCATACCCAAAAATGTGCATGAGTTACGTTCTTTTCTAGGTCTTGCTAGTTTCTACCGAAAGTTTGTGCGAAATTTCTCATTACTTGCATTACCTTTGACAAAACTTTTAAAGAAGGGTATTGTTTATAACTGGTCTGATAATTAACAAAAATCTTTTGATTTATTGAAACATACATTAACCCATGCTCCTGTATTACAACTACCTGATTTCAATAGACCATTCTTTTTAGTAGTTAGTGATGCTAGTGGATCTGGAACAGGAGCCGTCCTTATGCAAGATAATCATCCTATAGCCTACTCTAGCTGTAAACTTAAACCATCCGAACTTAAATATTCTACATATGGTAAAGAATTGCTAGCTGTAGTACAAGCCTTACGTCAATAGAAACATTATTTAATGGGTTCTGAATTTATGATCAAAACTGACCAACAAAGCATTAGACATCTCTTTAGTCAACCCCAAATATCTGACCAACATATTAAATGGGCAGCTTTTATTCAAAGTTTTCATCCCCTTATACAATATCAACCAGGAAAAGAGAATGTTGTAGCTGACGCTTTAAGTAGAAGACCGACAATTCATAATATTTCTGTCATATCATTTGATTCCCTTATCCCTATGAAAGATATTTATCATCAAGATCTTACTTTTCAAGCTAATTGGAATAAACTAGTTGCAAATAATTGGATTTATATTGATTCATTGTCTTAAAATAATGGATTCATGTTTTATGAAAAAAGATTATGTGTGACAGTTCCATTTCGATCATTTGTTTTGCATGAGATTCATTGTCCTCCATATCAAGGTCATAGAGGTATTATATCTACTTTGCGTACATTGACTAAATATTTTTATTGGCCACATATGGACATTGATGTATCTAACTTTGTATCTGAATGTTTAGTTTGTCAACGAGTTAAAAGTCACCATGGTAAACAGTATGGTTTACTAATGCCATTATCTATTCCATCATGACCATGGGAACAAATTTCAATGGATTTTATCACTAGTTTACCTAACACTAAAGCTAACCATGATATGATTTGGACTATTGTAGATAGGTTTAGCAAACAAGCATATTTCATTCCGTGCAAGAAAACTTTAACTGCATCTCAAGCTGCTTAATTGTTTTTGAAAACTGTTTTTACTAATCATGGTTTACCAAAAGTTATTATTTCTGATCGTGATTCTAGATTCTATAATAATTTTTGGATTACTTTGTTTGCTAACTTAGGAACAAAGATTGATTTTTCATTTGCATTTCATTCTAAAACAAACGGTCAAATAGAAGCTACTAACAGTACTATTTTAGATCGTTTGCGTGCTTACACTATTTCAAAACCATACACATGGGATACATATCTACATTTACTTCAGTTTGCATATAACAATACACCGCACACAGCTACAAAGAAAGCACCATTTGAAGTTATTTATGGATATAGATTGCCTACACCCGTTGCATCATTATCAAACAAAATTCAGACTGCTGATGATATTGCTAACATGCATGCTACTATTTTTGATGAAGTTCAAGATATGATTACCAAAGCCCAGCAATCATATACAAAACAAGCAAATAAGAAAAGACGTGCCATGAATTTTAAAGTTGATAATTATGTTTGGTTAGGCATAGAAAAACATAGATTACAAAGTGTAGATAAACACCCAGTTGTGAAATTAGCACCAAAATTCTATGGACCATTCAAAATCATACACAAAATCAATGACAATGCATTTAAACTAGAACTACCACAACATTGGAAAATCCATAACACTTTTCATATAAGTTTATTACGACCCTTTAGAGGCCAATTACCTGTACACCTTGTCTATGAAAACCCACCTTTGTTAGATGATGAGACTGAAATCCTTGAGCCTGAAACTCTTATAGATACTGACTTTATGACCACTAGAACTGGCCGTAGATATTCTAGATATTTGGTCAAGTTTAAAAACCATCATGTTGAAGAGACCCAATGGATGCACGCTAGAGACTTAAATGCTTTTCCCACTCTGTTAGCCCCACATTGAGCTAATAGCAATTGAGGACAATTGCTATCCCACCCCGGGGGTATGATGCCAAGAGGCATATTCCATAGTGGATTCCGTGCCACAGTGGATTCCGTAAGATTTTATTACCGGGGCTCATACATAAAGTGGATTCTTTGTGCGAGAAGTCGATGGGAACGCCTATCCTTTTCGGGTGATTCCACAAAATACATATTTAAATTAATAAACGTTTATGAGTTTAGAGTGCGCACTCGTGATAAATTAAGGTTAGGATTGATTTCTAACCAATTTATTTATGTAGCTGAAGACTGCTAGGTATTCACTTTTGTCGGTTTAATTATATTATTTTACTAACAATTGTGAATGCCCCAGTTGATGTGTAGAGATAGCAGCGATGGCAGTGGAAAGCATTGGAGGATAGCGTGTATTCAAAGTTATCGTCAATATTTTGATGGGCACGTATCTTAGGCATGGCGCCTATATTTTGTCGCGCTTATTTATCAAATCGCTTGATATTTATTTATTATTTTTGTATGCCCATGGGCGCACGATTTAGATATTTGTATTGGACATTGTATTTGGGTACGCCTGACCTCTTGGACGCCCATTAGCTTTAATTCTATTTGGCACAAAAGCAAACTCAAAAGCTAAAGCGTGCTATTTTGTAATTTGGGCTATTATTTGAGCTTGAAGATGATTAATATATGAAATACATGCTTTGTGGAGTGCTCACACAAGGCATGGGGGGAGATTGCACCCAATTGGTCTCTTGTTCATGTCGTGCTAGCTTTCTACATTAATTTGTGTGCAAAAAGTAGAGTTCTTTTGTTCTTGGGGACCTTCTGACGCTCACTACGCGCGCATACAGCATCCGATTTGTGCACCAAATCTACACTTTTCGTAGATCTACCCATATACTATTAAATGCATTGTACTCCAAAATAAATTTTATTTTCTAATTTCCATAGGGTATATACCCTTTCATATAAATGTACTTTTCAAAAATGTGAGGAATCTTACAACTGAAACTGCAAGGGCTTGAGGCAACCCAAATGCACGTATCCTATTATATGTAAGGTTCTTAAATCATAATCTAGAGATAGCGCAATAACCTTTCCAACTAATACCCACAGTATCACATGTCTCTACAATTTCATATGGGTTTACTTTGCCTTTTAAGTCCTTTACCAATTCTTTGGGAGTTGGCCTCTCAAATCCACATTTTTAGGTGACTTAAGAATCCTCAAAGTATCTTTCTTATTCATGGTTTCTTTTAAAATATTGATTCTCTCCTCGCTCTCTCACATATTAATGCTTAGTATGTTAGAGACATATTTCTTTGCAAGATTTAGTCTCCTTTTCTTTACTCTCTCACACAAGTTGGTTATATTTTTGAGTGGTCTCTTCCTCTCTTTGAATCCTACTGGAGTTTCTTTCAAGTGTGTTAGCTTGTCTTGTATGAATCATTAGAATTTTCCAAAATTTCAATCTTATTAGTTTGTTCAAAAATATTTATTTGTCCAATTATTAATGCTTCTTTCATTTCGTGCATTTGAGCAATGTATAAGATGTAGAGCATAACCTCATATGGCAGCTAATCATCCTTTCATAACCTTCTCCAATATATCTTATGTAGTCATGAATACTAAAAAAAGGAGGAGTTTTACATGTGGAAGGGTCCTTGGGATAAATAATTCTATCCACCCACAAATCTATATGCTTGTTTCCTTATAATCGCAACATGTTGGCCTTGAACTCATCTATTAGTACTCAATGATATATACTTCTTTAATATGTATAAATCAGATCTAGCTAAATGGTAAGTTTGTACTTGTGTGTGCTTGTGTCTATGTTACTTGAAGAGATATTGCTAAACAATTTACCGAATTGATCAGAAAAGAATCTCACAGTGATAGAAAGAAAGTGTAGAGAAAATAATGCAAAAGAGAATGGTGTCTGAAAAGAAGACACAAGAGTAAAGGAACATGATTTTGGTGTAAATATCTTAAAAATACAAAATCTCTCAAGTTCCAAGACAAAAATGGTCGAAAAGGTGACCCTTGACATGGATTAAAAGATGAGGGTAATTAATGGATAACCCATTCGATGAACCAAATATTCTCTCATTAATTATATTTGAGCAACTAGATTTGGAGGTTTCATTCTTTTAAATCCTCAACTAATTGGCAACTTAAACATTTTCTTACAAGTGCACTTTTAAAGCAATTTTTGCCCTAATGGAACCATAGTGGTTATGCTTATGTATGGCCTAATGTAAAACAACCTATAAACTTCAACTGAAATGTGGTTTTCTTGATCTAAAAGTCATGGATCATGCCTTTTGGGAGTTCTAATGTAATTAGAATATCCAGGAGAGTGATTGTTCTTGTCTATCTATGATGCAACCAAAAATATTGTACCGTTTTCTTGAAGATTAAATGTTGTTTCTTATCATTTTCATATACAAGAAAATATAGTCTATAATGTTCACGATGAGGTGTTTTCTTTATTGTTCAAGATGTATCCTGAATTATCATATCATGTTCTTGAAGATTATATGCCAATGTCTATTATTTCTCGATTCAAGAACCGTATGATTTGTAGTTATGGGTATCTAGTGAAGATCTATGTTTCGAGTGTTGCTCTTGTATAGTTATAACACTTTGGTGATCCTAACATGCCAATCCAATGGAAGCATTGCTCAGTATCTAAAGATCTAATGTAGTAAAATGTTTATATCTATTTAAAGAAGATCTTAGCCATATCATAATGAAGATTGTCTAGGTTTCATCTTTAGTTTTGAAGTTCTTGCTGCATTATGGTTCATTTAATGAATGGAGGGTATAAGGTTATGCGTTCATTAAAACATCTTGCATTCAAGCTATTTCAGAGAAAATAGAGATTCTCATGAAGTTTCATGGTAGACAAGTGCTCAAGTAGATTCTTCCAATTTAGGCAGATTCTTGGAACTCACGTAGTTTTCTATAACTTAGGTAGATTCTTCCAATTCAAGAAGATTCCTATAGCTCAAGCATTTTCTTTTGCAACACAGGTAGCTTCCTATAATTTAGGTAGATTCCTACAACTCGAGTAGTTTCCTACAATTTAGATAGTTTCTAGCAATTTTGGCAATTTCCTATAGTTTAGTTTAGGTAATTTGCTATAAAATAAATGTTCAAGAGATGGTGGAAAAGAATACAATTAAGACTAGCTAAAATATTTCTACCAATAAAGAAGGATATCAAAAGTATCTTTAAGAAAATGCAATGATGATGGGCAAGAGATACTCCTTAGGCTCAGATGATGAATAATCTAAAGTGCAAAAATGTCAAGGATTTACACAAATGATGGGAATAACTTGGATTGCGGAAAATTAATGGAGACAAGTTGATAATAAGAGGAATCTAAATAATGGATAAGTTTTCAAGAAATTCCTATAAAACAATAATTCCAAGAAACTTGAACTGCTAAAATTGTGAGAATAACCTAAATATCATGGACTAAATACCTACTACTTCATCATTACGAAACTTAAGATGGCTAAAAGAAAAGTAAATCATTTTCAAACTGCAAACATGTTTCATCTTGAGTAAATCTACAAAGAAGAGAAAGATGTGCAAAATTTGTCTTGTGAGCATGGTCAAAATGCTATCCATATATTCATGAGACTTGTGAAAGAGGAAAGTTTTGCAAATAGTTTTGCATGGTTGATTTGTGTAAGCAATTCAATGGTATCGATAAGAAGTTTTCTTTAGCACAGCAAGAAAGGGTTTAGGTTCAAGGACGAATAGATCATGGGAGAGGTTGAGTTCTTTTGAGAATGTACTTGACGATATCTTTGAGTGGCACGATGCCCATGAAGGCTGGAAAGTTGTCTTTTTCAAGTTTGTAGCATGTTCAATGATTTCTTAGAGCAATTGAGAAGCTTAAGGAGAAATATGAAGATATTGTGGTTTTAGATTTGGATTCAAATTCAAGTGATGATGATGGTTGCTACCCTTTACTTGTGGTTTTTCCAAAGATTAAGTCTAAGGGAGTAAGAGAGAACAAGAGCCAAAGTAGCCAAGTATCCTTGAGTGCCCCAACCCCAATAAACGAGCTTACCAATGGAAGAGTGGAGTATCACATACCTTGAATTGATAACTTGAAGGGATTTTCCATATTCTGATGTCTTGAAAACTATCATAATCAATCTCCAATCAACTTTACTAAAAAAGTAAGAAGTAATGAAGCTATCATCAAGGAAGTTGATCAATTTGGTGATCAAGAAGATCAATTGTGTGTTCAAGAAGGTTATATTATCATGGATGATCAGTTTCAAGATTATTGTTTTCTCAGTGAAGATATCATTATTTCTGATTTTCAAGGTTCTCTTATTGCTTCTGAGGAAGACAATGTAGCTAATGAGTCAGATTTTAGCAAAACAGCTTGGAACATACTTGAAATGCCGCTACCCAGAGTGCAAAATGCATCATTTTTTACTGTAACTATTCAAGGTACCAATATTTTTAGCATGTATTCAACTTGAAGAAATTTAGTAAGTTTTAATAGCTATAAATATTTAGGATATTTTCCCATATGAGTAGTTTTTAGGACATCAAGTTTTAGGATAGCAAATGATCCGTTCAACAATACTCAACTTTACAACAACGAGCTGAAAGTCAAGAATTATAAAAATTAGTTAATTCATGTGGTTTTCTTAAAGATTTGCATGATGCATGTTCTATGAATCAATCTTCAACTAAGATGGTCCAATGGCTTTCTTCTGAGTTGGAAAAGCAAATGAATGGATCAGAAATGGCAATATCTAAGGTGGACTAATGGGAGAGGGGGCAGTGTGCACGTTTTATCCACTCTCATTTTTCCCTTGTCTCTACCACTTATAAGCTTGTCTCCCTATGTTCCCTTTACCCCCCCAACCCACTTTTACTAGTCCATGTTAGGTCGGTCCCATTGGGCATTAAAAAAAAAGTGACCCAAATTTTGAGAAATCTCCTCCCTCTCTAAAAAGGGCTTCCCGCCCACCTCTTCTTATGTTATGTATAGTCAAAAAAAGCATTTTTGTGTGTATGTTTGCAAAGACATGCATCCAATTTGGTCATCCTCTTACCTCCATTCCAAAATCTTCTCAACTTTCTATACTCACATAGCCATTCACATAGCCCCCAGCTTCTCCCAGTCATAGCCACATAGCAGCTAGCTTCTCTCTTTCTTCCATGGTCATTTTCTTGCCTCCATTCCACAAATCTTCTCATATTTTTATGCTCATGCAACCATAGGCACAACCCCCAGCTTCTCCTAGCTGCCATACCCACATAACATCTAGCTTCTCTCTTTCTTTTGAGCATAGCCAGGCTTGTCCTAGCCATAGGAACACATCACCCAAATTCTCTATTTCTTCCATGGTCATTCTCTTACACACATTCCACAAATCTTCTTGTCTTTCTATGCTCACAAAGGCATAGCAGCACAATCCTCTAGCTTCTCTATTTCTTCCATCTCCATATCTACCATCATTCTAAATTGCATTCCTCTATTTTTAAGTAGTATTATTCTCAAACCCATTCCAATGGTATCTACATGTCAGCAAAGGTGACTCAATGATTCCATATTTTCTATCTATGACAATACAGAGGATGAACATGGAAAATGGAAAGGATCTCATTGCTCAATAAGGATTCATGGGTCTACATGCAGTCTTTAACAATAGAGTCTCATCGAGTTCATCATCATTGTGTATTACAAATCATTGGAAGGGAAGAGTGCTTGGGTTTTGGGAGGCTCAAGATGGTGGTCTTTTCATAGAAATTTAACATGTGTATGGCGTGAAGGACTTGAAACTACATCTTAGGATTGCTTGACAAATTTTCCCCTTGAATTGTAAGTCATTGCTTTTATGTTCTTAACTTTTCATATATTTTTGACGTTTTTACTTCTTCTCTCAAGTTAGACATTTTCCTTCAAATCTTGTTGAAGATGAGCCTTTGAGAAGCTTGTCTAGAATATTCAAAGCTCTACACGTGGATATGGGTGAGATAATGATGATTGGAAAGTCATCATAATATCTTTTATATCGTAAGATTTTCTTCTATAAGTGCATGTATATAGTGCCTATATGAGTTGATATATATGGTTTTCTTAAATTACTTCCTTGTCCATCTCTCAATTCTTTGGAATGGCCCATTCCGGATGAGTGGACACTTCAGACATTAAAATTGAAGATTGTACATGACATTCATAACTAGCTAAAATTTGGGAGAGCTTCAAGATCACTGGGTCTTTTATGTTTGTATAAATTCATGTTTTGGCATATATATTTAAAACCATTATTACACATCAATATCCCTCCATGTTCATTTGTAAGGACATGAATGAGGACTTTCTTAGTTCCAATTTTGAAGGTTGGAATGATGTGGGTAGGGTGCACAAAGGTGACATAATTTCATCCAAAGTGGTGGTCTCTAGCGTTACCTTCCATTACTTGATTACATGTTTATCATTGCACATGCACTTCTATTACTGACTTTGGATGAAAAAGGCATGCCAATGGATTCCCTTGAAGTCCACTAAAGATATGGGACAAGCATTTGATAATCAAATTCATATGCTAGGTCGAATGATCAAGTAAGTCATGCTTAGTGATTGTTGGGGTCTCTTAAGTCGATGGGAGCATGTCGTCTTGATGTGAAGCATTTGCAACAAGAGCTTTAACTTCCATATTGGTGGTAGAAAGGTGAGTATGCCACATAATTTTTAGCCAAACATAGGGCTACCTTAGAGGATATTTGAGTGTTGATTTCCTCATCATTTTTAGCCACTTGTACTTTGAGGGGATGCTGTAATTCCATGGAAAAGCATTTCTACCTATCAATGGATGATTTATTGACAAAACTATGGGTACTATCACTATCCACTCAAATGAAAATATTTTTCCCATTGATTTTACCTTGAATGTGTAGTGTGTTAGGGCTCCCAGGGCTTTCCCATGTGTCCATAGATATGTATCAAATGGAAGTGGCAGCATTTGAGGGTATAGTAGAAATAATCCCACTGGGGTCACAAGTTAAACATCTATCCATGTCAAAAGGAAAACCATTAGATGAGTCATAGAATTGCTCTTGCTCAAAATCATCCTCATACTCATTATTTTCAACACGTATCATGGCATGCATAACATTTGGGTCCTCGTCCTCATTTTCCCAATCTTCCATGACATACATCCTATGAAGCTTAACCTTGGTCATCTGATAAGGGTATTTAGAGGCATGGTGTGTTGTATACTTGTCTCCACACTATAGGAATTTTTTCTTTCTTTCATGTACTACATCCAACGGAATAAACTTTTGACCACTTCGTCCACCCATGACTAAGGCGTTTCTTGGCCTATTTTTAGCATACTTAACAGTCTCCTCTTGGGGGTGAACGCTATCCCAAAACTTCTTTTTTCTTTAAGCATTAAAGATGGGATAAGTAGGAATTCTTGGGCTAGCATTGGGCATGTTATTTCTTCTATAAATCCCTCCATATTGGCCTTGCCTTATGGGCAATCTTTGCTATCCAAAATCTTATTGGAGATTATCATAAGAATGACACTTATGTGCATATCTTTTAGCCAATTCTATTGCATGAAATAAGATGGGTGATTTTTGAGCCATTACATAAGGAGAGAGTCTTCATTCTAGCCCATAGATGTAGTTATGTAACTTTGCATCATCAGTGTCACTTTCAACATACATTGTCAAATTTATAAATTGATTTGTGTATTCTGTCATTGTGAGGTTCCATCAGTCAAGTTGGTACCACCATCTTGCCGACCACTCTTTTTCCATTAAGACATAAATAATTGCACCATTTATATTTTGAAGTCCTCCCAATCAATGAATTGTTGATTTTCCCATTGTATGTGTATGTGTGGGTGGATTTAAATCTGAATGCAATGTGTGGTCATCTTAGCACTATTTGTCTGTTTCAAAACGACTTGAAGAAGGAGATCTCCATGTGGTCCTCCGCCTCCATAGGCTGGTCCTTCATGATCAGAGAGTGCAGAAGGGGGTTCTTGACCGCCAGGAACACACTGGTATCGACTGTTCGTGACGAAACTGACTGTAGATCTCGATCGTTCCAGGAGCTCCGCCTTCGCGCAAGATGGTAAGCGATTGGAAGCTCTCGATCTCATCTTCGCTCTGATACCACTGGTACACAGATTGAATGCCGTATGCATGTGTAGTGAGCATCAGAAGGTCCCCAAGAACAAAAGAAAACTACTTTTTGCATACAAATCAATGTAGAAAGCTTGCACAACATGAACAAGAGACCAATTGGGTGCAATCTCCCCCTATGCCTTGTATGAGCGCTGCACAAAGCATGTATTTCATATATTAATTATCTTCAAGCTCAAATAATAGCCCAAATTACAAAATAGCACGCTTTAGCTTTTGAGTTTGCTTTTGTGCCAAAAATAATTAAAGCTAATGGGCGCCCAAGAGGTCAGGCATACCCAAATACAATGTCCAATACAAATATCTAAATCGTGTGCCCATGCGCATACAAAAATAATAAATAAATATCAAGCGCTTTGATAAATAAGCACGACAAAATATAGGCATCATGCCTAAGATACGCGCCCATCAAAATATTGACGATAACATTGAATACACGCTATCCTCCAATGCTTTCCACTACCACCGCTGCTATCTCTACACATCAACTGAAGTATTCACAATTGTTAGTAAAATAATACAATTAAACCGACAAAAGTGAATACCTAGCAGTCTTCAGCTACATAAATAAATTGGTTAGAAATCAATCCTAACCTTAATTTATCACGAGTGCGCACTCTAAAATCATAAACATTTATTAATTTAAATATGTATTTTGCGGAATCACCCGCTATGGAATCACCCATGTACACACTAAATTAACAAAATGCCCGAAAAGGATAGGCATCCCCATCGACTTCTCGCACAAAGAATCCACTTTATATATGAGCCCCGGTAATAAAAGCTTACGGAATCCACTGTAAAACCTCACGAAATCCACCGTGGCATGGAATCCACCGTGGAATATGCCTCCTGGCATCAAGATTGCAATGGTCTACATGCGAGATTATCACGGTGTTTTAAAGTTTCTCTTGAACTTGGATGAAGCAAAAATTTAGAAAGGATAGAATATGAAAAGAGTTAGCATTTACATCATGAACAGGTATTGGACCACAATAATGGTAAGGTCAAGCACCAGTGCATAAGTTCCAATTTGATTATGGAGATTTGGTGTATACCAATTGAGAATCATCAAACATTGAAATGGTTGTTTACTCATACATGTATTTTAAACATTATTAAGTCTCAAAATGAAGGACAAATATTGGTAGTTGATTGGGGTTGGTAATTTTAACATGGAATGACATATGAGTGTTGACTTAAAACTATCAAATGTATGCTTGGAATATGAAATGGGGCAAATGAAAAATATCCTTGTGTTTATTGTATGGAAAGTGTTGAGTCTAAAGATTAGAGTAGTTTGTGACTTGCAAAAAGAGCCCCAACTAGAGACTCAATAGATTTAACTAAATTTAAAAACATAGAAGACATAGGATTCCATTCTTTCAACTCCTAGACTTAGAAATATTCATATTTGACTTTGCATGTAGAGAGTAGAATATTTCACAAGCTTCTCAAGTTGCATCTTGATTATGCATATTTGATTAAGCTGTTGTCTTTATCAAATAAGTGTATTGACAAATGTGAGGTATTACTCTCAAAAATGGGTTTTCATGGGGATCGAGTTCACTTAAGAAAAGATCCAACACTTTTAAGCAAAACAAGAGATGGCTTGGCCGATGTCTCTATGGGAAGCTCAAAAGCCAAATGATTTCTAGGACACCATATATGAAAACAGGTGAACATGACTTGGGAGTGTTGGAGAGAATTGTGTGGGATCATGAAAAATGTTGCAAGCACATCGCAAATTGCATTTCTAAGGATGGAGGTTTGGAGATAGCTAGATGTCTTTCTAAAACTCCTCAATCAACAAAAGACAAAATATAGATATCCAAAAGAGTTCAAACATTCAATTACAAATCTTGTTCAAGCAATAAAGGAGGCATGGGGAGAAAAAGATATCACATTTTATTTGGTAAAGTAGAGAACATTTAATGCAAGTTTTCTTTGAAAAAAATTTCAATGGTGTAAAATGATTTTTACTCTCTTGTATTGCAATACATCTTTCATAATCATGGGCCTTAGTTTAATGAGGAGCAAGGTCCCCTAGCAACTTATAGTGGCTAGGGCATGGAAAAATCTCACTATCAAGCACGTATAAGTTTTGTTCGAAGCACAAGACATGGAGGAGGAGTTACAAAAAGAAATGCTCTTGAGGAGCTATTTAATTGTCTTTTTCAACAAGAACTTCAAAGAATGAATATAAAAGATGACAATGAAACTTGAGAATTCATACTATTTTATAAGATACAAAAGTACAAAGCTAGCTTTCAAGAGCTTTCACATCCTCTTCCTCCTCAGGGATCTTTTCTCTATAACACAAAAATTTTCTTCTCTTATAGCTAGCTAGCTATGGATTTTATATCTATTTGATTTCCTACCAAAGCATAAAACAAGAGGGCCAATAAGTATCCTGCTCTACAAGAAGAGTAGCTTGGACTATAACCAAAGATCTTAATTGCCATTGTCTTCTCCAAAAACATTACCTTGATGGGAATTATATTGTAACTTGGTGAAACCAAGTAGCTTTGTAAGAGTCTTTATATAGAGTATAGACCATGTTACTTCCCTTGAGAAAGCACTATGAAAAATTAAGAAAATATGAGGATCAATCCTAGTAGCCAAGTAATGCCCAAGTGCGACATCTTTCAATGAATTGCCACAAACTCTCAACCCTCTACCACATCCCAAGAAGTTATCAAAATCTATAATCTTCAATTGGAAAAAAGGAAAATACCAAATGAAAATCAAACTCAAACTTGTCAATGTAGTTTACAAAATCAAAGATAATATTACCACTTGGTTTTGATTATGCTCTAATTTAGTTGGATTCCATATATTAATTGATGATGGTGTCTCATTGGCGTCTCTCAATTCTTTATCGTACTTTGACTATTCTCTTTCAAAATTGAAAATTCCATGTTGGTTCTAAATACAATCAAACTCCTCATCAGTAATCCCTAACTCTTTCTCAGCATCTCCTGCTATGTTGAAACAAAGAGAAAGGGTGTCCCCTACATCAATAAACTTATCATCTGCAATTTTTGTATCTAGTTTATGTAACACTTCATTGGATTCATTCTTGATATCAACTATGCCATTTGCAACATCGAAAGCCTATGCAATGATTGCTAAATAATAATCCTCTCTGAGATTAAAGAGCCTTTGGATGTTTATTAGTAGTATATATTACTTGTCCTTGATAAGAAAAGTTGGAAGAGAAGGAATAGTATAGCAAGAAGGGGAGTTAGACATAATATCTACATTTGTATGGCTTTCTTCAATAATGGTCCCTGGGGAGTGCATCTTATAGAATGTGTAAGATACCACATGAGTTAAAAAGATAGGATATTTTATAAAGTACATTTATAGGATTATATTTATAAAAAATATTTTTAAATTACATTTTGAAAAAAATCTAAAAGTTTACTAAACTAGTAAAAAGGGTCATTTTATGGCCTTATAGCATGTAAAGAAGGGTATTTCTTAATATACTTTCAATGCACATTATATAGATGGTTTCCTATAGGGACACCTATGAGTAATGGTCTCAGCTCTAAATAAAAAAACATCTATTTTGTCATCAAGATGCTTCGTGCTAAGGGTCCACACACTCCTTTATATCCTTCTCATTTGCTAGCTCATCCAATAGGCAAACTCTAGAAGACTACGCTACCTCTAAATGTTGTTTATCAACTTTTATAGGATATTTAATAAGAGTATACAAATAAATATAACAAACTCTAATATAAGCTTGCATTTCCTAGAATGAGTAGAACAAAATATATCTATTACATAAAACATGTCGAGAGAATGAGTTCCAGACTTCCTTGTGAACAAGGACTTTACTATACACTACAAGATATAGACCTTATACCGACGTTTAAAGCGACGAAAATACAAACAACAAAATTTACCCCCGTCGTCGCAAAAAGCGTCGTTATTGACGACGCCATAGAAACGTCGCTATATGCGTCGACGCAGATAGCGACGCATATAGCGATGCAACCAATAAAGTTGCGATGCTCATAGCGACGCCAATAGCGACGCGAGCAGTAAATTTGCGACGCAAATAGCGATGGTAACAGGGAAAAAAAAATTTTATGGCAGGGCAGCAAGCTGCCCTGCCACATATAGCATTGTGTGCTGTATGAGAGCCATACAAAATAGTTTCTGCACTGCTGCATACAAAGCGCTTGCAAACAAAAAGAATGTATACTGAAATCATAAAACTGATACATGAAATAAATACATGATCACATAAAATGCGATTGGTACAATCATGAAAGGATATCACTAATACATAGAAAATGTCTACATAGATCAGGTGACTAAAAACTAAAGGTGTGTAAGCTCTAAGGATCCAAGGGCGAGCTAGAAATCCTCGTCCCTTGAAAGCTCGTCCCGCCGCAAAGGAGCATCAAACGGATTCTGCAGAAAAAGAAACAATATATTAATCCACCATACAATAATGCATTCAAATATCTCATGGTATCTACGAACAAGAAAGATGAGTGACTTACAGGGCCGCCGCATCTATACAATCAGTCGATCAATGCCCTGAGACCGTGCTTCTCTGCATATCGAGTCTCAAGGCCTTGCGGATCGCGATTTGTAATGGAGTGCTGCAAAGAAAACAAAATGCTAACTGTTAGAAACATGATTGTCAGTACAAAGAATATTTCAAAAAAACAAATAAGCAAAACAAAAGAGAAATTTACAAAGTCCTCCAAATATGTCCTGTGGCCGCCACTCCCAAGATGATGCACCGCTCTGGCCTCGATTCGTGCCCTCGCCGCCTCCCGCTGCTGACTCCAACATCCTGGCGAATCTGTAGCCTCCTCCCTCAGTCGGCACCAGTCGTCTGCATCTAACCACTCGGGCTTTGGAGCCCCACTCTTGATTGCCTTGCGTGCGTCGGATCATCTATGTGACATGTATGCATGCATGCAATCCATCATCCAGCCCGTAGAGAATCTATCTACTGCGGCTGGCACCGGAAACTCCTCGCGCAAGGATGCTACTATATAGTCCTTGCTCCCCTCTGGTATGTTCCTCCAATGATCCAAGACGTTGTGCCGAAAAACTTGTTGGCACAACTCCCTCATGCGAGCCATCACCCTCCTCCCCTCATCATTCATGATGATGGCTCCTGACCTACTATCCACTAGGTATCCATAACTCCTAGGAGTCTGCCTAAGATGGGCCCTCTCCCATCTCCGTCCACGCTCCTGGGCATATCTAGGAGACCCCTGTACATCCGGTGTACCGACAGGGGTACCCTCTCCCGGAGTGCCACTCAAAGGGGTGCCACCAAAGGGGGTGCCACCAAAAGGAGTGCCATCAAAAGGCGTGCCACCTGCTAACGGCTGCGCAAAAGCCGGAGTAACTGGAGTAGACGTCCCCACAGGTGTGACAAATCCTGGAGGTGACGTAGCTCCAGCTGAACGACGAGACGGAGACACCACGTCCGTGTCTCCACAGCAGTACCCCCCTGATCCTCCTGCAGTCCCTCCCTCTGGCCCAAGTCGTGAGCGTCGAGATTGCTTTGATCATCTATGCCTGGAACATCGCTTTGATCATATACTCTCGCACCTCGAGGAGTTGAAGGTATAACATACCACCATCAAGGTTGTCGGGGGTTTGGATAGAAGATTACCTGTTCACAAACACTTACAAAGCGAGTTCAAACCATTGTGACATAAACCATGTCGTATTACAATTAGCAAGCAAATGACTCTTTGCACCTATTCACAATGGGCCGGCAACACAAAGGTGTCGCGCAAATCCGTCCATTTTTTTCGGAATCTATTTCGAGAAATCCAGATGGACCTCGTCGAACTATTGCTCCAGCTTCTCCAAGTACCACTTTGAACCACTACACATCGAATAGTATCATGGAGAAGCTACGGTAATCCACCGTAATAATACTTTGCAAGTTCCCAAAATACTCCATCTCATCCACAACCGTGTTCGGATCCGTTGCTCGTCGCCAGCTCTCTTGCTCAAACCTTGTCGTGACACCACAGTCCATTGTGGAGCGCATTTTGTCAATACGCTCCACGCGAAAATGCCGTCCGCGTGCCCACGCTGCACTATATATTTTGTACTACATTGAAACACTCAAATTAGATATAGCAAGAAAATTTAGATACAACACATTCTAAACCCCTCATTACCTTTGGACTACATCCCCTCGAGAACTCCCACTCCTCCATTGAGACCTCTGTCCCTTTGCTGGATGCTGCGGTCAAGGCTCCATGCAACCATCGTGTTGATATAAACCGCGGCATCTCCTCCATGCCTTCGGGATATCGAATCGGTTGGTGACGCGTACTGCGTCGGAATTCAGCTCACGCTTCCTCACGATCTTGCCTTGCAATCTGGTACTTGGCGAGCCACGTCTCCATGGAGGCATGGTGCAACATACAAAAGCGATTCACCTTCTCTTCCATTGAGGCATCCATACTTTTTTCTACCCCATTTCCAACCACCACATCTCCAGTCAGCCTATCATTGTCCTTCAGCGTCCATAGCATTTCATTGTTTGGTTTCACCATTGGTAGCCATTGTGAGATATGCACTAATGCCTCTGACACAACCAACCTTCCGCCATGCTACCTTCTGGACGAGCTCGTTGTCGCACAAAGCCTTTCAGGGTTTTCATGAAGCGCTCCAGGAAGAACATCCATCGCGTATGGACAGGTCCAGCAATCTCCACTTCGTCCACAAGATGCACAAGAAGGTGAACTTGTATCGTGAGCATGCTAGTGGGCAGGTATTTCTCAAAGAGACAGACCGTCTCAACTGCTCCCCGCCTTGCGGATTCAATAGAGGACGTCTTAATCTCTTTCTGTGAGATCCATTGCACCAAAGTCGACAACTTGTAAATGGCCCCGCGAATTTCTGGAGTAAGGCATCTTGCGATCGCGATCGGTAGAACAAACTGCCACAAATGAGAAACCATTATGAATAATGGCCACTTTTCAAATTGCAAAATGTCCACGCTAATTAAAATCCATTCTATTCACAAACCTGACATATCTTATACCAATCATGGGATTTTAGCCCAGACATTTGGTCATCTTTAGAAAATGCGGACCTGAGAGAACGCATCATACCCGTCGGAGTGCGGATAGACTTGATTACTTGCTTCACAATGCGCTCTTCTTTGGTAGACAAAACCCAGGGAGCGCGAGCAAGCTGCACTCCCCCTTCAGCACTCGACTGCGGCCAAAGCGCCTCCATCTTACCTACCTCCTTTAAATCCATTCGTGACCCTATAGTGTCTCTCTTTCCTGTGATGTGGTCCCATAGCAAGCTGCCCACATTCTTGAAAATATGCATGGGATCCAACAAATGGTTGACCTGTAAGTGGGTCCAATATGGCAACTCGTAGAAAACTGAGAACCGTCGCATTCCATTTGGATGTGATTCCGGGTTTACCATTTTCAGCTCATACCAACTTGCAGCATTTATACGTGCTGGAGGTCGTCCAAGAAAACCTTTCCTGAGTTCATGATCCTCTGGCAAGAAAGCGGTGTGTCCTTGATATACCATCTTCTTCATGGTTCGTGACCTTCGGGAGTCTAACTGTGGCCCACACAATGGACATGCATGATAACCTAAGGTAACCAGACCTGTAAGGCGAGCCACGACCTAGTGAATACTTGATTGAATGAAATAAAATATAGATATTACCAGCGAGAACAAAGGTCTACTCACCTGAGCACTCTCCCAATCCCGGAAAGTCATGCATCGTCCACATGAGAATGGCTCGAATGTTGGTTGACCGCCGACCATCGCGCCTGCTCATATCTTGCACAGTGACCCCCTCCTCCCACAAAATCTTAAGCTCATCGACTAATGGACGAAGATACACGTTCATATTTTTTACTTTGTAGCGGCCCTGGACGAGCAAGCTAAGGATGAGATGTCCTTTCTTCGTAGAAAGCCATGGCGGGATGTTGTAGTTGACAAGCACTATAGGCCACACACTGTAAGAAGTCGAGCGTAGACCGAATGGGTTCACACCATCCATGGCGAGACCGAGACGAAGATTCATTGGCTCTCGCGCAAAGCCTGGGAAGGTAGAGTCAATGTGGCTCCATGCGCGCGAATCCGCTGATATTCGTTGAACTCCATCCGTGGACCTATTCTGCACATGCCACGTTGTCAAGCTTGCCATGGCAGACGTGCAAAACATGTGGTTTATGCGGGGGATGAGCGGAAAGTGTCTGAGAACTTTTTGAGGGATGGTTTGCCCTTGCAAGTCCTGTCGATACCTGTGAGCACCACAATTTGGACATGTCTTCATAGTCTCGTATTCATCTCGAAACAATATGCAGTCGTTGATACATGCATGGATGTTATTGTAGTCCATGCCAAGCTTCCGTAAAACATGTCGTGCATCATCACGAGACTCAGGCATGGTATTTGCAGGTGGTAATATATGATATTTCAATAACCTGAAAAAAATCATAAAACACCTTGAAAAAACACAAATGTTTGCAATAATACTGTTTTAAAAAAAATCAATGAAGCCTATGTGCAAGGTACCTGAATAACTCAATCACACTCGTATCGCTCCAACTGTATTTTGCTTGCACACTTAAGAGTGCAAGCAATGTCTTCAACCGAGATACTCAGCACCCATCATATAATGGTATAGATGCTTCCTCTCTAAGCAGGTCAGATGTCTCAACATCCATGGGAATCAATGCATCGATCATTGCCTCCATCTCAGGCTCCAAGATTGTAGGTAGGTCGGGAAGATTGTCTGTCTCCTCTGGCATTGACGGTATAGACGGGCCTTGCGAGTGGTCGATTGGCTCCTGCAATCCATCCATCACACGTCCACGAACTCTTCTAATTGGCCGCAAAGGGTGCACTCCCCCTTGGGTCGAGACATCACCCCCCTGGATAGAAAATTTGTCAACAAGACCCAATCTTATTGTGTATGGTTTTCAATTAGCTTGAGAGTACAATGCATGATTAATATTAACTTCAAATTACCGTTTGCTGAAAATCCACAATCGCCTGATCAATGATCTCAGATTGAAACTCGCCAAATCGTCGTACGTGTTCTATAGACAATCGGCGTTTTCGTCTAATTGCCAACTTGCATTGAGAGCAAGGGCATGGGACACGCTGATTAAGATACGTCTCGCAGTCTTGAACAATAAGACCTTCTTCGTTTTCCATCTTATCTACATTATAGCAAACGAGGCTTAAATGGATAGCTTTATGGAGATGTACGTCAAGTTGCAAGTTGACCATAAATCTTGCATTGTATATAGTAGTTGAGAGATTTTCCGATGTTATATCTCGGCCTTGTATCATGCTCAAGGATTTGTTTGTCCCGGTAGATAATTATTTGTTATATCTCGGCTTTGAGTATAAGTAAACATTTTGAGCATCATTGAGGATCTCTTAGTCTAATAATAAATCAGTCTCAACAAAAAGCATCTTAGAAATGTGGTTTTTTTGTCCTAGGATCGCGTATTAAAATTAATGCGTGCCATCTATGAAATTTAATAACTATAGTAATAAAATTAATTTCAATCAATTCTACTCATAGTCATAAGACCTGAGAGAAAATATCCTATACTCAATTTAAGGGTTTCTTCTTCTATAACAATACTTTTGGGTTCATTTTGATGAAGTACCGTAATGACCATTAGCTAGGGTATCATTTTCTTTTAGTCCTTCCATTGACTAGTTGGCATGATTTCTAATTTGTTATGCCTATAAAGTTAATACAAAAACAATGAATTATGCATATCACAATTAGATCCCCTACTTGGACATTATGAAGGAATTGACCATTTTTAAGCCATCTTAAAGAGTCACCAATGTACGTGGCCCATGGCAAAGCACATTGCATACCATTATCGATAAGTCTATTATCTTAAATTTCCTTCCCCTCCCTCTCCCTCTCTTTCTCTCCCTCTCTCTCCCTCTCCCTCTTTCTCTCTTTCTCTCTTTCTCTCTTTCTCTCTCATTTCCTCTCCTAAACAAGCAAAAAAGAAAGTGATTCAAACAACAAACAACCAAACCCATCGTGAGAGAGAGAATGCACTCTCTCTCTCTCACCCTCTCCCTCTCCCTCTCGTTCTCTTTCTCTCCCTCTCTCATTTCCTTCCCCTCCCTCTCCCTCTCCCTCTCTTTCTCTTTCTCTCCCTCTCCCTCTCTCTCTATTTCTCTTTCTCTCCCTCTCTATCTCTCTTTCTCTCTCATTTCCTAAACAAGCAAAAAATAAAGTGATTTAAACATTAAACAAGCAAAAGGGAGAGGGAGAGAGACAATGCACTCTCCCTCTCTTTCTCTTTCTCTCCCTCTCTTATTTCCTTCCCCTCCCTCTCCCTCTCCCTCTCTTTCTCTCTCATTTCCTCTCCTAAACAAGCAAAAAATAAAGTGATTTAAACATTAAACAAGCAAAAGGGAGAGGGAGAGAGAGAATGCACTCTCCCTCCTTCTCCCTCTCTTTCTCTTTCTCTCCCTCTCTCATTTCCTCCCCCTCCCTCTCCCTCTCCCTCTCTTTCTCTTTCTCTTTCTCTTTCTCTTTCTCTCCCTCTCCCTCTCCCTCTCCCTCTCCCTCTCTTTCTCTCTTACTCTCTCGTTTCCTCTCCTAAAAAAGCAAAAAAGAAAGTGATTTAAACATTAAACAAGCAAAAGGGAGAGGGAGAGAGAGAATGCACTCTCCCTCTCTTTCTCTTTCTCTCCCTCTCCCTCTCTTTCTCTTTCTCTCCCTCTCTATCTCTCTTTCTCTCTCATTTCCTAAACAAGCAAAAAATAAAGTGATTTAAACATTAAACAAACAAAAGGGAGAGGGAGAGAGACAATGCACTCTCCCTCTCTTTTTCTTTCTCTCCCTCTCTCATTTCCTTCCCCTCCCCCTCCCTCTCCCTCTCTTTCTCTCCCTCTCTTTCTCTCTCATTTCCTCTCCTAAACAAGCAAAAAAGAAAGTGATTTAAACATTAAACAAGCAAAAGGGAGAGGGAGAGAGAGAATGCACTCTCCCTCCCTCTCCCTCTCTTTCTCTTTCTCTCCCTCTCTCATTTCCTCCCCCTCCCTCTCCCTCTCCCTCTCCCTTTCCCTCTCTTTCTCTCTTACTCTCTCGTTTCCTCTCCTAAACAAGCAAAAAAGAAAGTGATTTAAACATTAAATAAGCAAAAGGGAGAGGGAGAGAGAGAATACACTCTCCCTCTCTTTCTCTTTCTCTCCCTCTCCCTCTCCCTCTCCCTCTCTTTCTCTCCCTCTCTCTCCCTCTCCCTCTCTTTCTCTTTCATTTCCTCTCCTAAACAAGCAAAAGAGAGTGATTTAAGCCTTGAACAAGCAAAAGAAAGAGAGAGGGAGACTCACCAATGAGATATGGCGAGCGTGGGGCGGCTTCTCTTTGCGATGAAGGCTCCTCCTCTCCTTCGCGAACAACGGCGGTGGCGGCGGCGGCAAGTCTTCTTCCTCTTCTTCTCTCATGACAGTCGCTCTCTCCCTCGCTCTCGCTCTCAAAACTCTCAATGAAGCAAAAGAAATGAAAACCGTGCTCGGGTTTCGGCCGCGTTTTTTCCCTGCGGCCCGTCGCTATTTAGCGACGCAAATAGCGACGCTATTAGCGACGCAAATAGCGACGCCAATAGCGATGCCACTATCCGCCGTCGCTAATTGGTGTCACTAATGGCCCAAATCCTTGTAGTGATAGTTGAGGTCCCAATAGCTATATGAACACATTCCTTTGTATCCTTTTCAAACGTAGACAATGCTAGACTTTTAAACTTAGTAAAGTCCTCCACACAAGTTTTTGCAAAACTTCAACACACTGTCAAGATCACAGGTTGGAAATATTATTTGTAATTACATAATAAGACAAACTCCATGCCATTCTGAAGAAGAAACTACAAGAGCCTTTTTAAGGGAGAAACCTCTATGATTTGAGGTAGACCAAGAACCCTCAATGGTGACTTACCTTTGTTGGGAGATTTTTTAGGCATTCCCACACTTGTTGTTGAGCATGGAGAAGAAGTAGATGGAATTTTAGGAGGCAAAGATGCTAGAGCACTAAGTGAACCTCTTGACCTTGTAGGCAACCTTCTTCTTTTCTTCTTCTGTGTTTGCACATTTGGGGAACCTTGAAATTTTCTAGAAACAAACATGTCAAGAGTGAGGATATGGCATGAATAGACTAGACTAAAAGTCTCTTCTCACTTCATATCTTGAGAGCATGGATATAGTGGTGAATGAAAGATACGGTGACTAGAAATATGGCAAATAGAGATATGGCAAGCAGAGATATAGCGAGTAGAAGATATGGTGTGAAAATATAAATCCTCATCAAACCAAAGGTCCCTCCTCACTTTGTATCTTGAGAGCAAGAGAAATGGTGAGAAGAAGATACCACACAAAAGTAGGAAAGAAGGCCTAAGAGTGACACTTGAAAAGAAGAACAAACAAGATGCAAAGTCAAGAGAAAAAAACAAACAATGGACTACATGTGTTTTTATACATCACCAAGCTGAATCAACACATGGTAGGTGGAGGCCATGTGGCAGAAAGATGGATTGCATGCATAACAGGTGGCCAACATGTGGATGACCATTAGACAACGTAGCCAATCAGACTATGCTATGTGTTGTAGAAGACCCCACGTATACTCGGCCTACTAGAAGCCACTTGGTCTTCCTTGATTTTCATGATATGGCATAATCAAGAGTCTTCAAGAAGCTCATTTGATATCTTCATCATTCAAGATACGATGCAAGTATCTCTTTCCATGGTGTTTGCCATTGCCAAGGACACCATGTTAGACTAGCATCCTATCACTTTCTATGTTGTCATTTTTTGTCAAGCTAATGGGAAAGACAAAGAAGATAGCAAGGAAAGTTTATATAGACAAGAATAATAGTGGAGATATCTTAGAGGTTGGGTCATCAAAGGTTCTAGAGGCTGTTGCCCGTGAGATCCCTCTTACACCTAGTTTTGTTCCATTTCCAACTATGCAATCAAAGCAATCCACCGGTGCAAAGATTGTGTCTTCTTCTACTACTCAAGGCAACGTCACAACACCTCCTTTGGCTGATGATCAATCCTTTGAGCTCAGTGGATAGTCCTCTGCTCCAACTAGCCCGATTCAAACCTCTCATAGGGCACCTGATTAGTTAACTGATCAAGCAGGATCCTCTTCTATTCCACTTGGTGAGCCTTCAAATCCAACAAAGAGAAAGAGGAGGTCCAAGTTCTATTATATGTAGAAGTGTTTCAATGAGATAAGGAAGGCCCAAATAGCTACATAGCGTGTAATTCCAAATATAGCTTTCATTAGAGTTGTCAAGGATATTTCTAGCAGATTGTCAAGAGTGACCACTAAATCTGGCCTTCATAAGAAATGCCATCATGTAGCAATTCTTTGTCTGTAGGAGATAGCTAAAGATTTTATTATTGACTTTATGAATGATGCTTACATTGTCATTGCTCATGCTCATAAGATCACCTTAATGAACAAGGAACAACATGGTCAACAAAATCACATAGAGGTTCGTCAAGATATTAAGACCCTTGCCTAATACTAATCAAAAAGCCTTTGAGATCCTAACATTCCCAAAAAATTGTCTAGAAAAGTCAAAGAGCGAAAGTTCGAGTATGTGACTCACATGTACTCAACAAGGGGTGAAGCTCAACACTTGTCTGGGAAGAAAAAAGGCAAGAGGTGATAGAAACTGAGGATGACATTTGCAAGAGAAAAATTGCTTCACTTGGCCCCATGTCAATTATGAGAGGATGGGTAAAGTGTATGGCCAAATGGTTGTCAATGTTTCTTACACGTGAAAAAGAGGATTGCCTTAGCATATCTCTTGAGAACAAGTCCATGCTTGAGAAAAAGGATATTTAGTTATCCAACTCTGTAGTTTATTGTATAAGGTAAGGCATTTTGGTTCTCAAAAATTTTAAATATTGAATTTGTAATGATTATGCCATTGATTTCAAATAAATTTCTTGTGTTTTTGTTATTGTGGCTATAGGGTGTTTGTTGCTTCTCTTATCCAAGACATCTCTAAAAGCATATTTGTTGTTGATCCACTACTACACTTATACTCATTTGTTGTCGTGTTTATTACTTACTATTGATTGCTTTGTAGAGGGCATTAGAGTCTTATATATATTGACATACTTACTAGATAAACTATCCTCATGAACTCTCTAAGTGGTATTCATGTCTAAGTAAAAATGTACGTTGAATGGAAAGCTACTTGCTTTCTATTAATAATGGTTTATTTTAGTTATTTATCCTTTTTAGTTACAAGTTTTCATTTGTAGTGCTGGCAAGCTTGTGACTACCTTCTTGGACACTACATATGAGGATATTGCTAATCTTGGAAAACATTATAACTTTCTCCTACAAGAAGTACCATTGCAAAGTGATGTACATACTTGAGAATGGAAAGTGATTTCAAAATTTTCAAGACAATAGATTCAAAGTTACTAAAGATAGATGGAGTGAATGTAAGTCTCATTAATATAGTTCATTTTTGGAGGGACCCTTATCAATCCACTAACTTATTACATTTATTCATATAGTGTTAGGATTACCCTGATTCATATATGTGGTGGATAAGAGAGTGGTGCATTGAGTTGATTTCAGATATGACAATCACACCAGTGGATCTCGACTCCCCTCTTCTACAAAAATTATCAAAGGCTAAGGTAGTGGTAACAACTAAGGGCAAGGGCAAGTCAACCACAAAGACCACCACCAAGAACTCCAAAAATAAAGGAAGGCAACGCCTTTTCCTATGAAGTTTGATCCATCTCCTCTTAAGCCTAAAGAGAAGAGAGTACATGTTGGCAAAGTCAAATTCTTCCAACAACCAAAGAAAAAAGCCATTGTGAGAAGACTAAAGATCTTTGAGGAAAGTCACTAAGAAGCTATAGTGCCAAAGAATGAGAAGGTGCCAAAGACACAAGAAATGGAGAAGCAAATAGAAACTTAGGAGGAAGCCTTATTATTTTTCCTTTGTACATTTGCACTACAATTTTGTAACTCGGGATGTAATGAAATACTTTCTATCCTATGTAAAATGAAATAAAGTCAAAGTCATTTGTATACATTCGAAAGGTAACTTTCTTCCCAATGGCTTATAAGTTTGTATTGAGCAATATTTTTTTAACAATGTCACTCAACAAGACAGAATCTTGCAAAGTTTTCATATTTATGACTCACAAGTTATAATTGTGGAAGGCAAACAACTTATACAAGAGAAATAGCATTTAGTTCTTTTCCCAATTGTTGTACCATTGACTTTTAACTTATATCCAAAGGATGTATTGTCTAGCAACTCCAAGGTATCCCTTACATTCTTTAGACTCCAATTGAAAGTAACATTTACCTCCTTTGCTTCTTCATGTGGTATAACTTGTACCTTAAGTTTAAAAGGTATGCAATCTGTATCATAATCTAAGGGAACCCAAATATCCAATCTAAGTTTGTATCTCGTGTAATCAAAGACCAAAGCACAAGTTTGTCGAGAGATGTTGTAAGACAAAGTCAAGGATCAAGGGCATGCACTACACATCATGATATCACCTTTATGGTCGTACTCTCTAGATTTCCAAAGTGTTCCTATAATGTTGTCCAAATCCTCTTCTAGAAAATTTATACTTAGCCAATACATCTTTGTCCTTTGTAAATGTGTTATTTTGAAGCACTCCATAAAGATATGTAAGGATACAAATCATGATATGTGTATTCTTCTTGAGATCCTTATGTCATAGTGATGGGTATAAAGGGTGTAATGGAAACTACAGGAAATACTCAATCATAGTGACAAGTATAAAATGTGTAAAAGGGCTTTCTCTTCACCTTGCTCACAGCTTCCATGGCTTCCCTTCCTTATCTCTCTCTCTTTCTCTTATCTTTCTCTCTCCTTTTCTTTCTCTTCTCTCTCCTTTCTATAGTATTCTCTCTCCTCTTCTCTCTCCTCAATCCTCTTCTTTACATTCTCCAAAAAGTGACTCTTGTGGGGCATGAAGGTCCCCTCATGAATGAGTAGTAGGTGTTGCGAGAGGAATCCCCTGCACATTGAGACTTCTTTAATAGCTCCTTGTAAGAACTTGCTTTCAATATATGATAAACCTCAATAGAGGAGGATCCTCCCAACAATAATGTACACTACAAAATAATCCTTCATCTATACATAATAGTCCTACTAATATCAACACATATATGCTTGTGATTTAATGGGATTCAAAATAGTCCTATCAATATTAAGCATAAACTATGTGTAATGTAAGATGAATTTTCTACCACATCAATCCCTCATGTAAATCATGTAATATAAGCTGAGATGTAATATTTTCCATATATAGTTTAGAATCTCGTTCCTAGAGCATTGTTTTCAAGAGTGCTCAACCTCATTTGATTGAAAATCTCATAGCTTACTTGAGGGACATGTATTGCACACAATTTATGATGAAACCTAGCTTAATCAAGGCAAGCGTAGCCTATGCCACACATAATCATACTTGCACCCTAGGCAAGCCTTGCCTAGCTTGGTCTGGCCTAAGCTACTTTATATTAACATTTTGATAATCTATTAATCACTAACAGCCTATCAATCTACTCATCTATTTTAATTAATCTACATTAAGAATGTACTAACCTATTACTACAATTATGTTTTATCTAATAAGTAACTTAATAACTTATTAAAAACCTACTAATCTACTAGTAGGACTAATTGACTAACTACTAGTGTTCATAAAATTACTAAATCACTACCACTACCTACCAATCTTCTATTCTACTACCTACTAACCATAACCTACAAATTACCAATTGACTAAATAATATACCTAATGTACGAACTATCCTACTAATCTACTAAAAATAACATACCTAATGTATTAACTAGCTTACTAACTACTACTAGTCTACCAAATAATAACCTTACTCTATTAATCTATTAACGAATATATCTAATATACTAACTATCCTACCAATCCACTAAATAATGTGCCTAATGTGCTAACTATCCTACTAATCTTCTAATTAACATGCCAATGTACTATTGATCTACTATCCTACTAACTAATGTACTAACTATCCTTCTAATCTATTAAATAACATACCTAATGTACTAAGTATTTTTCTAACTATGTTTACCAAATAATAACTTTATTATATTAATCTACTAAAGGATATACCTAATATACTAATGATCCTATTAATGCACTTAATAATACACCTAATAATAACATACGTAATGTACTAATAACTTTAAAAAAAAGAATGGCCTGTCATAAAGGAATTCGCTTTGTTTATAAAAAAGATGACTAATTTACCCCCCCCCCCCCCCCCCCCTCCCCCAAAAAAAAAAAACTATCTTCATGACAACAAAAAATTGGAAAACTAGGCTACGCAATGTAATTGCCTTGGATCCAAGAAGAAAGCACACTTGTGGAAGATATAAGCAAGAAAGGGAACCAAATGTGTAAAGAAATGGAGAATGCATTGTGCATTTACCTCAAATGAGGGCATGTTGAAAATGAGTAGAGAGAAGGGAGCTTTGGCTATAGGTATTTCTTACCAATGTTAAAATCAATGCCTATATGTGCATCAATACATTATTTTAATATTCATTAGTATGTGCATCAATATATATTGATAGGCATACTAACATGCTTTTAGACATGTATTTTGATGGATATACAAAGGGTAATACTAGCAATGAGAAATTTTCCTAATGGCATCAAAATCTAGTATCAAAATACACTTCATTTGTTGTAATGGTACTACAATAGTCACATACTCAAGCTATGATGCACTCGGGTTTCGGCCCGCGTTTTTTTCCTCTGGGTACCGTTGTTATTTGCGTCGCATTTGCGATGCTAATATAGCGACGCCGCTATTTCTCGTCGCTAATGAGCATCGCTATACCCTCATATCCTTGTAGTGACTCCTCAAATTTCAAAAAGTAATCCAAATACCCTTATACAAGTGTTTTTCAAACTACTTTAAAATTTTCCTAATCCCTTTTTTGTATTGAGGGCCTACCTTTGAGTGCCTTGAACAATAATCACCATTAAATGAGAATAGGAAAATTTGTATTCATATATCATTAGCTTTTGCATCTCATTTGATGTATTAACAAATTTTCAAAAAATGATGAAGTGTATAATGAAAAGTAATAAAATTTAGGAGTATTTTGGGAATTGACCAAATTAGAGGCTATATTTAGAAATTTGACAAAATGTGAGGATATTTTAGTGTTTTAAAATTTTAAGCTATTTTGAAAGTTATGGTAAAAAGCAAGGTTATTCATGTAATCTTTCCTTATGTTAATTTTAATTGTTTAAGAGTTGGTGTTTTCAAATGAGATGTTTGTACTTAGAATTTCGATTCATGAGATTTTGTAGAGGTGAATGGATTGAAACATGTTTTTAGTGTGTTTGAAACCTCTCTTTGAGTCGCCTTATTTCATATTAGAGAAGAAATATATATACAACCAACCCCCTCCCTAGTGCCATTGTCAAACACACATGAACGTGTTTTCTTTGTTTTATGCATCAAAAGTTTGATTTCTCACTTAGAATGTCAAAAATTAATTGATGAGATTTTGGAGAGGTAGAATTGGATGCATTTCTATTGTTTGTTGAAAACTTGTCGTTGAGATATCACACACACACATATGTGCATGCATGCACACATACACGCGCACACACACATAAACACAAATAAAGAAACATTAAAGTGTAATTTGAGATTTGGCTTTGATTTCTCACTTAGAATTTAAAAAATTAGCTGATGAAAGTTTGGAGAGGTAGAATTGGATGCATTTCTATTGTTTGTTTGAAAACCTCTTGTTGAGATATAACACACACACATGCGTGTGTGTACATACATGAGCACACACACAAACACAAATAAAGAAACATTAAAGTGTAATATGAGATTTAGCATGGAAGATGATGTTTCTAAAAAATTGCAATCAATTAAAAATATACTTATCATCTTGGGATGCTTCCTAAAAGAGAAGTTCCAACTTCCAGTAGTGTTTACAAAAAACCAAGGTGTAATGTCGTGATTCATTAAACTTAAGAAAAAAAATCAATTCTAAGAAATTTTAGGATTTTTTAAGCTATACTATGATTTAAAAACTTGTAAACTCTTTCAAAAACCTGCAAATTGTTAAAGGCTAAATATTTTAATTTTGGATCCATTGTTCCAAGTCTTTTCTCGCACTCCTATTCATCTTCATTATTTTTCCTATCTTGCAACTTGAAAAAAATATTAAATTTAAAAATATGGTCTACCTAATTTTAAGAACATTTTTATTTTTAATTATGTTAGATGAGAGAGAAAGACAAATAGAGAGATCAATTTTAATAATTAAAGAACGTATCCTCATCAAATATTCACAATAAATAATTATGCCACATTGCGTGGAAACAATTTAGCAAGCTATAAAAGAGGATGATTGTTCACACACACACACACACACACACACACACACAAAGGCTATGGTTGATAAAGGAAGAGCTTGAGGAAGAGAGAGAGATATTGGTTGATAAAGGAAGAGAGAGTTGATTGTTGATGTGCGTGTGTGTGTGTGTGTGTGTGTGTGTGTGTGAGGCTATGGTTGATAGAGGGCGAGAGAGAGAGAGAGAGAGAGAGAGAGAGAGTGAGAGTTGTAACTTGTTGGTTGATAAAAGAAGAGAGAATTGACCATTGATGTGTGTGTGTGTGAAGAGAATATCTAAGTTTAATTTAATATTTTATGTTATCTCCATTAAGCCCTCAGTTTGTGAGAGAGACTGATTCCCTAATGGCTCAAAACAACATGATTATCTATCAAGGTATAGTAATGTTGTAAAAATTTTAAAATGCAAGAAAAGTTCAAAAAAAGCAAACATAAAATTGATTACTAAGGCCTTTTGAACTCACAAACCAGTGTGTACACCCACATGCGCAAACCACTTGGGCTACAATGTCATTGGGTGTTTAGTGACATTCAGTTGGAAGGGCTAAATTGAGCAACTCCGCTTTTCCTTGTAAAGAGATTGAAAGGGCATATAGGGTAAAGGGTCCAATAAAGTGATGCCCTACAAAAGAAAAACTCACCCCGCTCCAATTGAATGATAATTTTACAAAAAAGATATGGCTTTTTTAGCCACTTAACGTTATGATATAATCTTTTTTAAATTACAACTAAGCTAAATGTAATTCAAACAATTGAGCCATGTAATTGTTTTTATATTTTGGACTTTTATAAAACCCTAAAACAATGCATCCTTGAGTTTCACTCTGCGAGGCCGCCTCCCGTGTCACTCTTTTTATGAACCCTTCATTTATAAAGTCTAGGGCTACTTGATAAAAATATCAAAATGTTTCTTTCTTTTGCTTTTTGAGCTCTATATGACATAAATAGCTTGACCATTAAAAAACATTTATGAGACTCACTCAGAAAAAAAAAATTATGATGGAGGATAGTTAAATGACACTCTATTGGCCCCTTTACCCTAAAGAGTTTCCTAAATCTACTATTCATTGGAAGCATGGAATATTAGACTTTGTGAAGCCCTGCACCCACCTCCCTGTATCGCAGGGAGTAGATAGGGGGCATAGACGTAGATGAAGGCAGCAAGATCAAACTGTACCAGCCTACCTTCCTCCTCCTATGAGAGATCTCATTAGCGCCATCTCCATTTCTTCAAATCCACTCGGATTTGAGCTCGATCCACCTGTTTTCTGACTGTACGTTACATCATTGCTAAGCTTCTCTGAAGAAGGAACCAGAGCTTTCAGTTCATCATCTTCCATTTCCAGTACCAGATCATCCCTCCTCGCCCCTGTGCTGCCTTCTACTGACCCTCTTATGGACAGTAGCTTCTGAAAGACTGACTTCATGGAAGGTCGTTTCTGTCCATCCACACGTAGACAGGCAAAGGCAAGGCTTGCTACCGCGTTAATGGAGCTCATAACATGTGAATCCTCAGACACGGCCATGCGCCGATCAATGACTGCAGGGAAAGAACCATCCTTCCACCTTGACAGGCAGAACATGGGCAAATTGACTTCATTTTGACTTCTCTCGGAATCGATCGGCTTAAGGGAGGTTATCAATTCAAGCAGCACGACTCCATAGCTGTAAACATCACTCTTGTCAGTGAGCTGGAAGCTTTGGAAGTATTCAGGATCTAAGTAGCCTAGGGTGCCATGTGCTAGGGTGGAGACATGACTTTGATCTTTGGGGAGGAGGCGTGAAATGCCAAAGTCAGCAATCTTCGGAGTTAGGGTCTTATCTAGGAGAATGTTAGAGGATTTCACATCTCTGTGGAAGACTGGTGTGGATATGGAAGAATGAAGATATGAGAGCGCCTCTGCACTTTCAAGGGCTATCTGAAGGCGGGTTTCCCAACTCAGCAACCTGCCATCTTTCCCATGGAGATGCTCAGTCAAAGTACCATTTGGGATGTACTCATACACAAGGAGAGGCACTGGTGTCTCCAGGCAGCAGCCCAACAGATTCACTATGTTTCGGTGATTGACTTGTGACAAGATTACCACTTCGTTGATGAACTGCTCGGCCTCCCCTGTCTCCATATGGTTAGATCTTTTGATGGCCACAATGGTACCATCACCAAGAAACCCCTTGTAGACTGTGCCATAGCCTCCACGGCCCAGTTGCAGATCTTCTGCAAAGTTCTGAGTGGCTTTCTTGAGCTCCCCCTCAGAGAATACTTTGAGCGTGTCTCCTCCTCCCCTTGAGAGGACTTCCATCAAGGCCCTCCCCCCGTTCTTATCAAAATTTTCATCTCTCCTTGCTCTCGAAGCTCGTATTCTGCACACCCACCAGGCAACACAGCATGCCACTGCAACTGCAACAGCTGTGGGCAATGCAGTACCTAGATCCACCAAATCACTTTCTGAGCTTCAGCAGGAAAGCCTGAATAATTGATTGGGTGATGAGAAAACTTAATTCCTGGAAAGTATACAACTGCTTGAAGTAAACTCCCACCTACGATAATAATGATGGTTTTGACGCGCTTTTCATTGACTGTACAGCCAGTCCCATTTGTACTTTTGTGAGGGTCGATGCCATTTCCCACAGCACCATCCATACATATTACAGCTACATGCGAAACTTCCCGGCAGATTGGTGCACCTACCCAGAGGAGGCCCAACACAGTAATTATCCTTATGCTCTGTACACTCATCTATATCTGCAAACAAGAAGGACCTGCACAGGTAAGCCCTCCAGCCAGCACAGGCTTGGGTTTATTAAGCAGGTAAAAAGAAAGCATCCATAGGCATCCATCTGGGGAAGATGTTTTTCAGTCCACTGAGGCCTACGTGCCTGATGGTATCTTCAAGAATCTGTTCCCAGAAAAACATTTTGGGTATCAGTATGCTCTTATTCTTGGCAATGAGGTTGTAATTATAGTAACGTATGAGAAAGTTTTTTTCACTGCTTGGTGTGCCACTAACGATGTGTAGGCGCATACCAACGATGTGTAGGCCGTATGTCGCATTGATGAGGTGGTTGTAGATAGCTTGTTGTTCTGTTGTTAGAGTACTCTCATGAATTGTTCGAAATTCCTACATGAGCTGTAACATCTTTATTTGTATTGATGCAATGCTACTTTCACATCAAATGATGTTGGAGATATTGTGAATGTTGTTGGGTTGTCTTTGATGAAAGGGATCTTTTGAATGATCATGTTCATCAGTTGGTGGGTTCGTCCGTTTAAGGTGAATAAGTTTCTTTGCGTGTACTCCGTAATGAACATTTCAAGGTCTTCCTCATTGGCCACGAGACCACGGAGTTGACACTCAATGTAGTATGATTGTGCCAAGTTCTTGGCACTTATTAGTTCACTCTCTGACCTAAAGCTTGTTCACTATAGTAATGTGTTAAAGAAGAAACCTTCAGTTTGGTAGCCTGGGTGAAAATCGATGAATCGTACCAGTCCAGTATGTTGCTCTATGGTATTGCCATAAGCATCGCAGAGAGTGGGTTCGAGATTAGATGCAGGGGTGGTTTTGGTAATGATGTAGTTTTTGTGGTAGTGATAGAATATTACATGCTCTAAGCTCGATGGTCAGACATAGTAAAGGTCTATAGGGTGCATGATGATATTCCCTATCCTTGTGAGCTTTTGCTATCATATTTGCGTAGTAGGGGAGCTATCAATGTACTCAACAAACTTGCTTTGTGTGACTATTGGGATCTGTATGCTGTTTAATGCCGCTTCGATGGGTGAAACTAGCTTGCACAATATTATAATAGTATTTAATTTTTGCTTGTTTGAGTCCAAGTCTTGCAATCCTAGTCTCTGGGCATCTTTTGTCTAGATGTTTAACTTGAAAGGTGAGAAGGATCGAAGCTTGCATGCGAGCTATGGCGGGAGAGCAAGAGCAAGAAAGAGAGAGACAAGAAATGGGAACTCCAACAGTCACAATGTGTGACCGGGCCTTCCTTTATTTACTAGTCACTAAAATGAATGTAAAGAATAAAGTGACGCAACGGGCGCCCGCCACCTGTAGTGTGCAGTGGCGGGTACTGTCAATGTAGTAATACACGGGGTGGCCACTTAAAGGCGAATCTGCCCCAGTGAGAGAGAAAAGAAAAGAAAGAGATAGTACAACTGTACATAGGTACAAGGGATAAGGAAAGGCAACATCTCATCCAACGCCCATCAATCTCCTGAGGAAGGCAAAGCGCTCAGTAGTGAGGCTTTTCGTGAGCAGATCTGCAAGATTCTTGTCAGTGGAGATCTTGACAAGGTCAACAGACTTGTCCTCCACGACACCACGTATGAAGTGATACCTCACCTCAATGTGTTTCATCTTCGCATGGAAGACCGGATTCTTAGCCAATTGAATGGCACTCATAGAATCCGAATGCAGTGTAGGTATAGCATCAATCCCAAGGTCAGCAACTAGACGGCCTAGCCATATGGCCTCCTTGCAAGCCTCAGGCTGCAACATACTAGGCCTCAATGGTAGACAAAGCCGTACACTTTTGAACCCTGGACATCCAAGAGACAGCACCTCCAGCATACGTGAATACATAGCCAGAAGTGGACTTCCTACTATCTGCATGTCCTGCATAATCGGAGTCAGTGTATCCCATGACCCCTGTATCCTGGTTGCCATAGCAAATACACATATCTATTGTACCCTTCAGGTACCTCATGATACCCTTCACGGCATCCCAATGTTTCCTGCCAGGTGTAGCCATATAGCGTGCCACAACACCAATTGCAAAGGCAATATCTGGACGAGTGGCTATCATGGCATACATCAAACTGCCCATGGCTGAAGCATAAGGGATCTAGGCTATCTCGGCCCTCTGCTCATCTGTCTGCGGATAGTCGGCCTGTGATACCTTCACATAAGAAGGCAATGGACAGCCAATAGGCTTTACGTCCTGCATGCGGAAGCACTCAAGGACTTTATGAATATACTCCCTCTGTGACAAGTAGAGGAGTCCCTGATGCCTGTCGCGTCTAATGTGCATACCAAGGATGTGAGAGGCATGTCCCAAATCCTTCATCTCAAAGCTCTTCTTCAGCTGAGATTTAAGAGCATCTAGCTCATCATGAGCTTTCCCTGCTATCAGCATATCATCCACATAGAGTACCAAAATAAGCAATGAACCATCACGGGCTTTCTTCGTATAAAGATACGGATCCATAGCACTCCTGTTGTAGCCCTGTGACTGCATAAAGGCATCAAACTTATGATACCATTCCCTAGGTGCCTGCTTCAAGCCATAAAGACTTTTCTTCAACTTGCACACTAGGTGCTCCCTGCCAGATTCTGCAAAGCCCTTAGGCTGCTCCATATAGATCTCATCATGCAAGTCCCCATGTAAGAAAGCCGTCTTGACATCCATCTAATATAGATCTAAGTCAAGCTGAGCAACCAAAGCCAAGACCAAGCGCAGGGTGGTCATCTTAACCACAGGAGAAAAGACCTCATCAAAGTCTACACCATGCTCCTGCTTAAAGTCCTTTGCTACCAATCTAGCCTTGTATGTCGGCTTGGGGTGTCCAGGGGTACTTTTCAGCTTGTACACCCACTTGCATGGCAAAGCCTTCTTGCCCTTAGGCAAGGCAACCAAATCCCAAGTCTCATTTTTATGCAAGGAGTCGATCTCAGACTGCATAGCCCTCTCCCAGGAGTGACTGTCACCCCTACGCATAGCCTCATCATAAGTGAAAGGCTCTCCTGCATCTGTAATTAAAACATAATGCATAGAGGGCTGAAATCTATCAGGTGGACGTCTGTCTCTAGCAGACCGTCTCATTGCAGGCTCTGCTGCCTGCCCAATACCCTGACCATGAGCATCTGTTGCAGCTGTAGGTTGTCCAACTGGCTGTGCAGGAGCTCTAGGCTCCTCCTGAAAGATCACTTTGCGGATCTCAACCACCTTCTCAGGCTGCCTGTGCATCTTGTCTTCATGGAAGACTACATCATGGCTGCGTACTATTTTCCGCGCCTGCGGATCCCATAGGCGATAGCCCATCTCTCTTGGATCACCATAACCAAGAAAGATGCATTTAATGCTCTTTGGATCCAACTTACTCCTCTTGTCCTTGGGCACATGGCAGAATGCCTCACATCCAAAGACACGGAGATGCGCATAAGAGGGTACGGAGATGCCCAAACTTCCTCTGCAACCTGGAAATCCAATCCACTAGAAGGCGATCGGTTTATGACATGCACTACCGTACTAACTGCCTCATCCTAAAAGCTCTGTGGTAGGCTTGCATGGCTAAGCATAGAGCAGACACGCTCGTGAATAGTCCTATTCATGTGCTCAGCCAAACCATTCTGGGCGGGGGTGTAAGGGGCGGTCAACTGACGCTTAATACCCCTGTCATCACAAAACTGCTCAAAAGCACGTGAAACATATTCTCCCCCATTGTCAGTCCTAAGGCATTTCAGCCTATACCCAGTCTGGTTCTCAATAAGAGCAAGCCAATGTTGAAGGACTGCCAAGACATCAGACTTTTGCTTTATGGGATAAGCCTATACTTTCCTAGAAAAATCATCAATGAAGGTAACAAAGTACTTTGTGCCACCCATAGACATACATGGCATGGGCCCACAAACATCTGAATGTACCAAAGCCAAGAGCTCACTCATGCATGGCCTACCCGATTTCTTATGCATAGACCTATTTTGCTTACCATAAAGACAATGATCACATGAGTAAAAACGTGCATAGTCCAAAGGCGGAAGATACTGCAAACCAGATAACATTTTTATTCCATTCAAAGACATATGCCCCAAACAGGCATACCAAAGTGATACATGCGGGATAGAGCCCACTGCCAAAACATGGTCTACAGAAGACCCAGATACAACAAGAGGATAGAGGTTGCCAGCCTTGGCGCCTCTAGCAAGCACAAAGTCTCCCTCTGGTAATCTTCCAAGCAGAATCCCTAAAACAGACACAAAACCCTGCATCATCCAACTGTCCTGCAGACATAAGACTGCGTGTAAGCGTAGGTACATGACATACATCCCTGAGCAAAAAGAAATTGCCAGTGGAAAACTGCAACTGAATATCTCCACAGCCCACAATATCAAGAGACCTGTCATCTCCAAGTCTGACTGATCCATATACAGTACGGTAAGAGTGAAACCACTCATGGTAAGGCGTCACATGGAAGGACACACCTGAATCCAATAACCAGCACTGTGCATACATACTAGGTGTCTCAGTCAAGTGTGAGGCATAAGAAGAACTAGCTGCAAGTATGAACTCATCACTACCATCGGAATCCTCGGTCTGCGTGACATTAATTTCTTCAATCTTGACGCTGGACTTTGCAGGTACTATGCTGCGATTAGAGGACTTCTTCTGCACTTTCTCTTTCCCCTTATCCTTGTGCTTCTCATTGCACAACTCATGACACTGTGGTCTGATATGGCCCTTTTTTCCACAATGATGGCAAGTGACATTAGCGTTGCGCCCACGCGACTTACTATGCGACTTTTCACGAGATTTAGACCGACCCTTCTGAGAGTCACGGCCACGGCCATTCCCACGTTCATTCCTATCATTCCTGCCTCTAACTGTCAAAGCATGTGAAACACGAGAGGTATCCAAGTTTTTGCGATTAACCTTTTTCTACAGAAGAGCACTCTCAACATCATTCAGTTTCAGAGTAGCAATAGAGGCACATAGGGCAGTGCGGAATACATCCCATGACTCATTCAGAGTCCCAAGCAAGAAAAGAGAAGTTACTTCCTCTCCAAAGGTGATATCCTGCGAAGTCAGGTTCTTCAGTATAGCATGGAACTGGCTCAAGTGAGCAGACATAGTCGCATTATCCTTCATGCGCAGATCCATAAGCTGCTTCAACCAGTACATCTGACTCGCCGGACTTTTCTTATCATAAAGATTCTTGATCTTATTCCATAGATCCCATGCACTCTGTGCTTCCTCAAATACATTATAATGTACCTGCTCAGTGAGAGACAATACAATCGTGGACTTGCATAGCTCATCAAGTTCAAGCCAGTCGTCATTGTCCATAGTTTCAGGCTGCTCCCTGCTCAACCGAAGTGGCTTAATCTGAGATTTCTGCACCAAGACCTGCCAAATTTGACTCTTCCAATAAGAGTAGTTGGTACCATCCAACTTTGTGATGTTAAATATGGCATTATCAGTTGAAGAGGACGCCATAATGCAGGCTGGAAATGCACAGACAATGTAAAACTACTGGCTGTTTTACTGCAGAAAATGCTTGAAATCCACTGAAATGAGCTCCAAATGGCGAGAAAAGTGTGCCAAAAGATGTTGCCCACTTAGTACTAGGTGCGGTACACCAAATAAGGATATTTCAACATAAAAAATACTGCTCAGTCCACCAATAAATGCTTGCTATAATAAATTTCAGAATTGCAATAATGAGAGCAAACTGTCCCAAAACTGGATCTAATGTCAACTAAACAATGCTAGGTCCAAAGTCGGCATAAAGAGGACAAAACAAAGCCAAATGACAGTGAAAATACATGAGCATAACACTGAGAAATAGCATCAGCCAGTAAGAGGCACACCCCCAAACAATCTAGGAAAAATGTAGAACCAACTGCCAAAACCTGACACAAATAGGTGTCTGCTCAAAAGAAAGCGGATCCAAAATTGAGACTCATCTCATAAGCATCTTGTGAACCAATACATATACTCAATGCAACATCCAATTGTCGGAGTATAATCCCAAAGTCTCAATACATCTATAACTGCTCAATGACATAGACTGCTCCAATAGCATGTGATCCTTGCTCAAGGTCAAGTAAGCATGCAAGATGCTCCCACTGGCACAAAAGGCGTATAAACGAGCTCAAGGGATCAAGCAACCCAAGACAAAGTACCAGTGACAAGTGACCAAGTCAATGCGTCATACACATCCCAAGAGCATGACATACATGAAGCAACTGATGGAAGCAACCAACAAGCAATACATAATTCCAAAATAAGATCTCTGTCAACTCAATGACATCCGATAGAAACCAAGTAAATGATCAAACTGAGTCAAAAATGCTCAAATACATCCAAGGAAAAACTCCCAATGTCGGTAAAGCATAGAAAAACCAAGCGGCATATATCACGAACCAAAGCATGTAATGTATGAAGTCTAACTGTCAAGCATAGACATGAGGCATAAGCGGTCCAAGAGCATGCCAAGTCGGTCCAAATGCCAGTGAATACCAACCAAGACAGAGCTTATGCGTAGCTCAAATACATTCCATAGATTCAAACATGAGCTCAAAGTCGTCCCCAAATGTCAGATACATGATGGCAAATCCCAAAGCATACATCCGGTACCAATAGGTAAGTGACAAAGCATCCAAAGTACCTTCAGCCCACTATTATTACAGCCAAGTTTGATTATCAAAAATGAGAAATTTCAGCCAATATTTCAGGCCAAAATCATGTGCATACATTCCCAAGGCATTCGGGCATCAAGTAGACCGCATATGGGCATCAAATAGCACAACCGGAATGGAGTGTAAGCAACAAATGCTAATGCCAATGGTGTTGCCCTGTTTTCAGCCTGTTATGACAGTTTATGACAGTCCCAAATCTGAAGAAATCAGCCCCGAATGATCAAGACCAATGCCCAAATCTTGAATGACATCAAACATGAAGTCTAATAGCCCTCTTGATCAAGGTAGAGAGCAAGAAGCAATGGCCAAGTGTGGAGCTGAAGTAGACGAGTGCTAACAGCCTAGAAAAAATGACGCAATCTGCCATGTTGGTGCTGAACTTGCTGCTGCTCCACATGGGCTGAAAGGGGGTAATGGGGGGCTCAAGAAGGGCCTATCAAAGGCCTATGACAAGCCTCTTTGAGCCTTGATAAGTGTAAGGCACAATATGAGGGGAATAAGCTTCAAGGGTTTGAAGCCATGGCTGCCCTTACTGTTTGCAACCTGTAGACTGAAATAAAACCCTGAAAGAATGATCAAATACCTCAGTACCAATGCCTTGAAGGTGCCTCAATAGGCCGGGAAGGTGCTTGGGAAGCCGGGGAGTGACGGGAGCTCGGGGAGATCGGATATGGCTGCAGAGATGGAGATCCAATGCGTGAAGGGAGTCGATGCGAAGGTAGAGAAGCATGAAGTTGAGCTCAAGCAAGAGGAAGCCAAGCTCTGATACCAGTTGAAAGGTGAGAAGGATCGAAGCTTGCACGCGAGCTATGGTGGGAGAGAAAGAGCAAGAAAGAGAGAGACAAGAAATGGGAACTCCAACAGTCACAATGTGTGATCGGGCCTTCCTTTATTTACTAGTCACTAAAATGAATGTAAAGAATAAAGTGATGCGACGGGCGCCCGCCACCTGCAGTGTGCAGTGGCGAGTACTGTCAGTGTAGTAATACACAGGGCGGCGAGGCGGAGGTGCCTTTACCCCAACATAACTTTTTGATCATCTTTGCCTTCATAGCATACTTAAGCAGGTAGTAATAAATGGAAGAGTTTGTTACTCGTTGAATATTCATGTGTGCTCCTTAGAGGAGCAGTAGCATTGGGTGATATAACACAATATTTCAGTGCTTATCTCTAGGACGATGGTAGACTAATCATTGAGTTTCAGGGTCTATTGTTGGTTCCAAATCGTCATGTGAGACATAAGAAATATGTACTTTTGTTTACCATGGCCATTACTTCTGCTTATGAAGTAGGCACGATGGCACCTATGATTTTTTTTTGCCATGATGAGCGCCATGATGAGGGCTCTTAGTTTTCTTGTCAAACTGCACCAATTATCATTGAATGAAATGTATGTGCATATCTCATTTGTCGTATTTACAACTTCTGCCTCATGTAGCCATGGGATCACATGTGCATGTAACGAGCCCCTGTGGTGAATCTCATACCTAATGACATGGTGTTGGATGTGCCCAATGCAAGCAGCTCAACCAAGAATGTACTGGTTGAAGAAAAGGTGGAACCTAGTGTGGAAGAGGATGGTGCACTCAATGGTGCAATCTTTCCATGAGAATTTAGGACTGAACTCCTTTGCAATGCATTCCAACTTGTTGATCTCGGCCCACCTTGTAATGGTGACCTTGTTTGTGGTGAACGTAAGGAAGAAATGAAGCATGCCCCATATGTCAACCATTGTGATAAGGTCTTTCAAGTTATCCCACAGCCAAGATGGGATCTTGGTATTGAAGTGGGAAAAATATAGTGAAGGATGTGCCTAACGATCTCCTCATTGGAATTGTTCTTGTTTGTGCATCTATAGTTATAGATGTCCCTTTATAGGCAAGTTGTACTTGTGTTGTTCACAATCAAGATAACCTGTTTTAGCTAGTACAGAATCAGGATGTAAGGCTTGTGTAAGGTGTACACAAAGAACAAGGTTGACACCTGTATCTTGATGTATTCACTAAGATAGATGTTTCCATCGAAGGCACCATGGCCAAGTGGCAACATAAATAAAAACATTGCATTTTCCAAGGTGATATCTAGGCACATGACAAGCTTCTTGCATGCAAGTCGTCTATCCTAAATGTTGTTGTTTCTCCTGCAAGAAGGTTCTTATTCCGTAATATGATGCATGCAAACTTATGTTGATTGTCTCTTTAGAATGCATGTGCCTTGGCTCAACTATACTATCAAGCAAATTGTAATCTCTTTCATTCTTGTATTCTACTTGGAGCATTGGGTTGAATGGAGAGCTTTCATGATGGAGGTCTAGAATCCTTTCGATGGATTGCCTACTGAGGATGCAAATCCCTCTCCTTGGATGTGGATGTGTTACTATAGCCATGTACTTTTGGATGAGTGGATTATGTAGTATGTTGGAGCGGAACACATCTGCAATATCAAATATAGTCAAGTCAGTTCTAGTAGATGGCTACAAAAGTGATGCATCATTTCAAGAGACTAGAGGATTGTCCAGAATTGATCAATAGTCCAAGGTTCTATTCGTAATCGTTGTCATCGTTTTGGAGACCGAGATGGATGTATCAATGATCCTCAAGAGTTGAAGCTATAATGGCTTTGCATTGAGAATTCGTTTTATGTAGTTTGGTAACAATGAGACCACATATTCGTTTTTGTCTTTGTTCACAAGACATGGTCGATATTTTGTTATCATCATGTTGAATCCATGTTGTTGGCATGAAAGAATGAGAATAGTGCTTGACAAAGACATCCTTGTATTTTTTCTGTAGATGCATTGTTCTTTTGAGATGATAACATGATGTTGCATTGTGACTATACCACAAGATACACACATTGTTAGTGTTCCAATGATGCTTTCACATTCTGTTGCCCAAAATTATTTGAGTTTTTCTATATCATACCAAGTTATGGTAAAGGGTTGTAATGATGTTTTTCTATAAGCCATAGTTTTCCTTTTTGTAAAAGTCTTGAGAGATGTCCAATGACTTTGTTTTTTTGTAGCATCCATTGATGCTAATGAGAATAATATATTTTTATCATTCAACTACACTACACTTGTTCATGAAAATAACATACTATACTTCATAATCACATATTTTTTAAAAAATAAAAAAGCTAATTTCTCTTTTTACATGCAAAAATAATAATTTTTACTTTTTTTGCTTAATAGTAATTCAAAAAATAAATAAGCATTATAATGAATAAATATTACTAATACTTCAAAAAGTAAATTAAATAAAAAACATGCTACATAACATGTAGAAAAGTTACCACAAGTCTTTTCGTATTTAAATAATTATGGGAGAAGGTACCATTCCATGTCCATTCAAAATATGCCATTTGTTCAAGAGAAAGATGGTTTTGTATTTTTTAGTACATTTGAAAGATAATTACACTTTCGTTTTTTCTAAACGTTCAAAAGATCGTTTTGTTTTTCTTTCATTTCACTACTAATTAACTATTAACTACTAGAAATACTACTTATACTACATTAGCCTAACTAATTAACCAATAATACTACAACTATTAATACTACTAATAGTCTAACTACTAATGCTACAACTAATAATTAACTATTAACTACTAATAACACTACATAAATCTAACTAGTTAACTAATAATACTACAAGTACTAATGCTACTAATAAAGCCTAGCCAACATAAGTCTAACTACTAATATTATAACTAATAATTAACTATTAACTGCTACAAATACTACATAAGTTTAACTAACTAATATTGCTAATAAACAAATACTAATATGACTAATACGTCTAACTAATTAACTAATATTACTTAAATATAAATTAATAAATACAATAATAATTTTATCTTTTAATTAATTGATTATCCAAAACTTAATAAATTAATAAATGTTAACTAGTCGATGCAACGAAACTAATCATAACTAATCATTGTGCCATCACAACACGATCGATGTGCCATGACAATACAACTAATCTATGCCATGATTAATTCATGATTAATCATGATGTATTAAGTGAAAGCATGAGAAGGATGACATATTGAGTGTAACCATGAGAAGGGAAAGTCACAACATACCTATGTCTCTTGCTTGCACGTTAATGTCTTGATCACTAGGTCTCTCACTTGCATCTATTGCTTGTGGGTCAATGTGTTGATCATCAGGTCTCTCTCTCTCTCTCTCTCTCTCTCTCTCTCTCTCTCTCTCTCTCTCTCTCTCTCATTTATTTACTTTATTATCTTTTTAGCATTTTTTAAAAAGCTAAAAATGAAAAGCCAAAAAAAGTAGCAATGAAACATTAAACGCTATAGTTAAGATTGAAAAGGTCCCAAAAATGAGAAAAATCAAGAGAAAAGATAAGGAAACAAGCTAAAAGTTAAAAGCTATAAAAGGTATCAATGAAACATTAAATGCCACAATTAAGATTGAAAAGGTCCCAAAAATTTTTAAAAATGAGAAAAAAATAAGTAAAATATGATGAGTAGCTGAACGTGTAACCATTAACCTTTGGGTGTTTATTTAAACATGATCTCTCTTTCTCTCTCTCTCTCTCTCTCTCTCTCTCTCCATACACTTTTGATCTACAAAAAGTACAGTGTTAATTAAACCATTTACTTTTGGGGTACCAATTGACCTTTTAATGCTTAGCAATTGGGATTGAGTACTATGTATTAGAATACCTTGGTAGATGCATCATTGCTTTCACATTGGTCTTTGAATAGTCTCAATGTGTAATCTTTTTATAAAGAGCTTTTTAGTCTATATAATCTCGTTTTAGTGGTATATCCATGTTTTGAAAGGTGGTACTAGCAATATATACTCTTATCATCTCATGGATGCATGCCCAACCATCATGCATCAATGGTGATGAGGAATTCACAAAGGCCATTTACAATAAAGTTCTCTAAAAAGGAGGGGGAAGAAAGGGAGCAAGGTAGAAAGGCCAAGTAGTCTTAGTGATGAAACTGAGAGTGAGAAAAAGAGAAAAGAGAAAAGCACAATTACAAATGAGAAGGGAAATAGAAAAGTATGCCAAAATTAGTAAGATAATTGCAATGGAAAATATACTACTTGCTTCAAGGAGTTATATTGGCTACATGTAGATTTATTATTGAACATTTCTCAAATCTTATAGCTTTGGTAATTATCTCAAGCTTGGGAAATCCTATGGCTAGAGTTGCACTAACACAAGGCACCTTGGGAGTTCCTATCAGCACTTGCACAAGCAAAATGGCATGGAGTGAAGTAATATTATCAAACATTCTCCTTATTATTTCAGATTCCAAATATCCAATAAAGCTATAAGCTTTCACGCTACACTTGAATGTGACAAAATCAGGTGCAATGGCCTCCACAAACAATTTTCAATGTACCTTTCCACTTTCTCATGCTACCCTTGTGTATTGTACCCTCTCAAGGTTGCAATTAGTGAGTTGTGCAAAAACACACAACCTAGCACCTTATCAAAGACCATTCCAACTTTTAAAATTGGCTTACATAAGCTATATTGACTATCTTAATCAAAGATAGATACCAAAACAAGGAGACTCCACAAATAGGTGACTATCTTAATCAAAGATATATACCAAATCAAGAAGACTCCAAAAGAGACAAAAAATATAACAACAATGTGCATGTCTTATGGTAGAGAACAAGCAAGATTTTTATGTATGGAAATAACCTCCTTTTTCCACATGATAAATAAATAGATGCATGCATGCTAGTGCACGCGCGCGTGCGTGCACACGCACACACGCACACGCACACGCCCACGCGCTTGCGCACGCGCACGCACATGCACACGCACACGCACACGCACACGCACACGCACACGCACACGCACACGCACACACACACACACAAAGATGATCACATCTCGTTCATATAGATATGTAAGATTGCTCCCAAATTATGTGGCACTCTTCTCACCCCTTACATGCACTTTATATCCATTTTTCTCTCACTATACCCTAAGTTATGAAACTTACCATCAAATAATTAAGGTGTGAGATTATTATCATGAATGCATCATTAGGATGCATGTAAGACTATTTTGGGTAAAACACACATTGAAGATCATTGTAAATACATGATTAAATGCATGATGCATCATTCTTATGTTTTCTTTAAGGGATTTTTGCATTCTATTGGTGAGAGTATCCTCCTCCTTCCAAATTTTGTGAAAGGTGCCACAAATGAGAGGGATGGATACATACGCACAACCATATTATAATCTATATATGGCTACTTCCATTAGATTTTGTAGTAAGAATGTGTGGCAAAGATGTCTCCACACTAACAAAAGGATAATGAAATCCACCTAAGTAGGATCAACACACATGGTAAAGCACAAATAAGGCACAAATGAGAATCATGCAAGAGAGTTGTTCTAGAATAATGATCTTAAGCTTGGACCTCTTGTGCTATTTTCGTTATTGCTATCCTCCTATGGATTTTATTGTTATCACTCTTGTGTGTAATAGATGTTCTAGTTGAAGGTATGCCTACATTGAAATTTCTATAAAATTGTGAGTACTGATTTATGTGTATATCATCCATGCACACATGTGCACATGCACAAACACATGCGCACATGTACACTTGCATGGCCATATGCACACACACATGCGCATGCACAAATGTAGACACGTAGTAAAGTTGATACTCAAGGATATTACTATGGAAAGTTATCCCACTTCTTCATGTAAGTCTAAGACAAGTGGCTATCCTGGTAAAAAATAGAAACATATAAGTGAAGAGATTGATTGTTGCTTTATAACATCCAAAAGGCAAAAATTGAATGTAATAGAAGCAATAGTTTTTAGGTCACTATAGTTTGTAACAATTTTTAAAGATTCTCCATATTCCAATCTTAAAGTTTCAAAATGCTCTCCATAAGAAAATAGAATAAAAAGACTAAGCTAATTTCGTAGTTTTTATGTTTGATTCATCTTCATTTGAATTTTCTCATACTCTACCCCATACTTTATAGGCTTGAGATATATTTTTTGGGATTCATCCATTACTACCATACTTCTTTAATACCCCTACTAGAATTACAATTTACTATAACTACTTTCTTGCAAAAGTGTATGGAGACATGTAACTAGCTTGAGTAAATCACTAGACTAGGTACTATCAGTAATGCCAAAATTCCAAAGGGCCTTAGTAAGTGTATGCATTTTCCTTCAGTTACTATCGTTGAAACTGAATCTTTGTTAAGTTGTTCTTTTTGTTAAACTTTACATATCCATTTTTAAAAGTTTCTATAAAATCCTAAGGTGCTCTTTATTTAGGCTTAAATTTCCCAACATGTTCAAAATGGCCCAAGGTCTTTATTTGTCATTTGGACACATCTATGGAATATGAGCTTTACCTTAACCATCTTAGAGCTTTAATGCATTTCTATGAGAATTTGACCTATTACCTATATAATTCCATCACCTTCAAAGGAAGATTTCAAAGAAGATAGGTTTGGTTGAGGCTAAAACTTGTTAATCTTGGGAAAAAACCTTTGCAGTGTTTTGGAAGAAGTAAACAAATCTTGTTCAAAATGTTCAAAATATATTTATATATTTTAAATCTACATATAAATTACTATTCAAATTGAGACTAATCCTTCTCATATGATTTTAATAAGGATTTACCTCCTCTTCCTTAAAATTTTTTCTAGAACATCATTCACGTGATGAAGAAAGAGAAGTTTGCAAGGGAAAAGGGAGGGAAGGTGCAAAGAGAAGGTACAAAGGGTTTTGCCTTTAGACCTTTGAGGTATGTACATTGCCTCATCTTGCTTTATTTTTGTGTTGCTTATTTTCTTTTCTTTTTTAAAAAATGGCAAAGAGATGCATTGAAAGAGAGGGAGGAAGGGAGAGGAAGAGAGAAAGAGAGAGAGAAAGGGGAGAAAGGAAACAAAGAAAAAGAGGAAGAGAGAAATGAGAGATGAAGGGAGGGGAAGAGGAGGATGAGTGAGACAAACAATGAGGGAGAGAGGGGGAGAAACAAAGAGAGAGGAAACAAAGAAAGGGAAAGAGAGAGAGAGAGAGAGAGAGAGAGAGAGAGAGAGAGAGAGAGAGAGAGAGAGAGAGAGAGAGAGAGAGAGAGAGAGAGAGAGAGAGAGAGAGAGAGAGAGAGAAGGAATGAAGAGCTGAGGAGGAGGTAGAAACGAAGGGTGAGGTAAAGAGAGGAAGAAGAGTGAAAAGAAGAGAGAGGGAGAAAGAGAGATGGAAAGAGAGATATAGAAAAAAAATAGAGAGAGAGACTGAGAGAAATAGGAAAACAATGAGAGAATGAGAGAGAAGGAAAAGAGAAAAGTAAAGAGAGAGGGGGGAGAGAGAGATAAAGAGAGGTAGGGAGACATTGCTTTCAATATCCTTGTTTTTTAAGTTTTTAATTTTCTATCTTTGGTTTTTTTTGCAACGAGATGCATTGAGTGAGAGTGGGGAGGGAAGGAGGGAGAGAAATAGAAAGAAGAAGGGAGGGAAAGGAAGAGAGAGATGGAGAGAAATAAAAAAGGAGCGAGAGAGGGGCTTCATAAAAAAGTGTTGAAACCTGAGCGTGGCATTTTACAGGTTTATAAACAAGCAAGAGTGAGACAGAAAAAGGAAGAGGGAAAGATCTCAAAGTAAGGGAGGTTGTGTGTGTGTGTGTGTGTGTGTGTGAGGCTGTCATCACCATCCATGAAGAGGGAGGAGACAAGTATAAAGGTAAGTGCATTCTCTCTTCTCTCTTTTTTTTTCTCTTTTCTTTACTTCTCTCTTTCTTTTTGTTGATGAAGAGGTGTATAGAGAGAACAATGAAGAGAGAGAAAGGGAGAGAGATCAAAGCAAGGGAGGTTGAGAGAGAGAGAGAGAGAGAGTGAGTGAGAGAGACTGCCACCCAACTGCTATCCACAAAAAGAGAGGAGACAACTGCAAAGTAGAAGGAGGGAACCCGTGAAGGAGAAGGAGGAAACTTGTGAAGGAGAAGAAGAATAATGAGAGAAGTAGGAAAGGATTCTTCTTCCAGCTTTGAGGTAAGTGCATTTTCTCTTGTCTCTTTTCTTTGCTTCCCTCTTTCTTATTTTTTATGAAGAGATGCATAGAGGGAGGGGGAGAGAGAGAAATGAAGAGAGTAAGGCAGAGCTAAATGGAGAGGGAAATACAAAGAGAGATAAAAATAGAGAGAATGAGGGATATGAGATGAAGAATTTTGGTCAAATGAACATAATGAAGAAGAAGAGGGAGAGGATGAGCTCAGCCTAGATCTTGGAATACCTCATCCCCAACAAGGAGTTGACTGCTACTACCTCAACTACTACCCTGAAGACTACTACCAAGAAAGCTACCCTGAAGACCAATACTTCTATAATGATACCCTCCTCAAGGAGACGGATACTACTATCTTGAATATTTCCCCATCGACTACCACCTAGAAGGAGAATACCTCTACACTGACTATCCCTATCCCAAAGAATGCCAACCCAAAGGAGTCCAAGAAGAGGAAGAATTGATGGAGTATTATGTGAAGGGAGAAGGATGGAGAATGGATGTGTGTTAAAAGGTAGAAATTATTATGATGGAGTTAGGATACAAAATAGAAGTCAAAGATAGGTGGACATGTTAGAAGGATGAACCCTTGCACCCATAGGTTGTAGCTCAAGAAATGAAGTTTGAGAAGGGGAAAGATGAGCTTTATCATTCTGATCTTGAAACATCTCCACCCATTTGTCAAGATTGTGGGAGAGAAGGAAGGAGTCTCACTTGTAGCTTTCTTGCTTGCACAATGGGGGAATACACACAAGGGTGGAGGCTGAAAACAGTTTTCCTCTTCTTAGTTGTGGAAGCCAAAAAAAAAAAACCCTCATACAAAGAAATAGAAGAACCCTATATATGGGTCTCAAACCAAACTCAACTAACTAAGGTGGCATACTAACTGAGCCACGAACTAGAGTAGATAAGGATAGCTGTCATGTAGCTATTATTCATGGGCGGTTCACCAACCGCATCTGCAACTGACAAGTCGGTGACATAAATGCACAACAGTCACCCTGGCATATCACGAGTGGAGCTCGATATCTCAACATTCCCCCTCGAGCTCAATCCCAATTCCTGCACACCAAGCAGGTCTCTGAACTTGCGCAGCTTCTCTGCGCCCAATGCCTTCGTAAATATGTCAGCTACCTGATCCTTTGTGCTGACATAAACTAGATCAATAAGACCTAGTAAAACCCTCTCCCGCACATAGTGATAATGCACCTCAATGTGCTTTGTTCTAGCATGATAGACTGGGTTATTTGCCAAGTGTATACTACTCATGTTGTCACAATAAATGACAATTGGTCCATCTGTAGGCTGATGCATATCATAAAGTAGCTTATGCAACCAAGCTACCTCACATGCAGCCATTGCTGCACCCCTGTACTCAGCCTCTGTGCTGGACAAGGCAACTGTAGGCTGTTTCTTGCTGCTCCAAGTGACTATAGCACTCCCAAAAGAGAACACATATCCACTAGTAGATCGTCTATCAGAAATGCTACCAGCCCAATCAGCATCAGTGTATCCATGCAGCTGTATCTGAACCCCAGTCTCATAAAATAGTCCATACTGCAATGTGGACTTCACATAACTAAGTATGTGTCTAGCCGCATCCAAATGCGGTTTCCTTGGAGCCTGCATAAACTGACTTACCAATCCAACAGCATAGCTCAAATCTGGCCTGGTAATAGTCATATAAATCAAGCTTCCTACTATGCGTCTGTACATAGTAGGGTCTTCCAGAAGCTCACCTGCATCTACGCTCAGCTTCACATTCTGCTCCAAAGGAACTGAAATAGGCTTACAGCCTGTCATCCCATATTTGGACAGCATGTCCAATCCATACTGCCTCTGCAAGAGCTGTATCCCACTTGGTGATCTAATCACCTCAATGCCCAAGAAATAACACAGCTCTTTCAAATCCTTCATCTCAAACTTCTGCTTCAATAGCATTTTCACATGAAGGATATCTTCATCACTGTCACCTGTCATAATCAAATCATCAACATAAATGACAAGTAGCATAATACCTTTCTCTGTTTTTCTCACATAAAGTGAGAAATCTGCCTTGGAAATCTGAAAGCCAATAGTGACAAGATACTGTCCTATCTTGTCAGACCATGCTCTAGGTGCTCCATATAGACCTCTTCTTACAAATCACCATGCACATAACCTGGTGGCTGCTCCATATAGACCTCTTCTTGCAAATCACCATGCAAGAAGGCATTCTTTACATCCATCTGATGTAAAGACCATCCCTTTGATGCAGCCATAGCAATGACTGCTCTTATGGTTGCCATCCTTGCAACCGGACTAAATGTTTCTTCATAGTCAATGCCATATGTTTGTGCATACCCCTTGACTACTAATCTTGCCTTGTATCTGTTCATAGAACCATCTGCATTGTGCTTCACCTTATAAACCCACTTACAGCCAATTGCATTCTTACCTTTAGGCAAAGGTACCAATTCCCATGTAGCATTTGCTTCCAAGGCATCCATTTCTTCATCCATGGCTTTCTCCCATTTTTCTTTTCCCATGGCTTGCTCAAAAGAAGTGGGTTCTAGTTCCTGTATCACTTTGACCATATATGCATAGTGAATGGCTGTAAATCCATCATATTTCAGCCTATCCACAGGATACCTAGCTCTCGTAGACGTGCGCAAAATAGGTTCACTCCCAAGTGCTCTCAAAACATCCCTGGTCTTCCTTACTTCAGGTGTAACAATAGAAGGAATACCCAATTCATCATCAATGCTCTGTTCTGAGCCATTGGATTCACCATCCACATAAGAGTGACCTGCATTCACATCAAACATGGGCTGATCAACCTTCTCTTTTCCTTTTCGTGATACTTGCATACCACTATCTGCATTGCTTTGAGAAGATTCTCCTGATCTCAATCTGCCTGTCCATGGCGAAGAATGTGAACCACTGCTAGAGGATGCTCCAGGTCCACTAATATTTTGTGACTGCTGCTGTGAATTCTGTGCAGCATTACCATTTTGTGCATCTACATCATCAATCACATTTACTGGTTTATACCAGCTACTCATCTCATCAAAAATAACATCTCTGCTCACTGTAAACTTACGAGTAGAAGGGTTATAGCATCTATACCCTTTTTGCTGTAGAGAGTAACCAATAAAGATGCACTTCTCAGCTTTTGGATCCAACTTGGATCTCAACTCATTTGGCACATGTACATAGGCAATGGAACCAAAAATTTTCAAATGAGAAATATCTGGTTTCCTACCAGTATACCTCTCCTCTGGAGTCATCCCATGTATTGCTACAGTGGGAGTCCTGTTCATTATATAGACTGCTGTAGCAACTGCTTCAGCCCAGTAAAAATCTGGCAAGTCTTTTTCGTTGAGTATGGCACGAGATACCTCTCCAATATGCCTGTTTTTCCTTTCTGCAATTCCATTTTGTTGTGGGGTATGACTGCATGAATATTGCTGCTTTATGCCATGCTCATGCAGGAACCTTGCAAACTCATTTGAGAGGTACTCTCCCCCTCCATCTGACCTTAGGCATTTTATTTGCATGCCTGTTTCTTTTTCAACCATAGCTTTAAGAGTTTTGAAATGCCCAAAAACTTCACTTTTCTTTTTCATAAAATACACCCAAACTTTTCTGCTATAGTCATCAATAAAAGTGACAAAATAATGACAGCCTCCAAGAGATGCAGCTTTAGTAGTCCACACATCAGAGTGGATTAATTCCAATGGCTTCTCACTCTCTTGAACATGTCTAGGAAATGGTTTCCTTGCCTGTTTTCCAAATTGACAGGCTTCACATACCTTATGCATTTCTGCAACCTTGAATTTTGGCAATCCTGCAACAATATTTTGGGCCTGCATTGATTTAAGTCGCTGTACATTAACATGACCAATGCGTTTATGCCAGATATCAATATTTGCAACTACATCGGTCCCATGTGCAAACATTGCTGCACTCAATTCAGACATGTCTGCATCCAACGTAAACATTCTGCCCTTCTTCTTTCCTTTTGCTATCAAGCGACATTTATTTTTCATATCCTCAACAAAGCATCCATGAGGATTAAATCTGACCTGCAAGCCCTGCTCAACCATTTGACCAACAGAAACCAGATTCTTGGTGATATTCGGGACATGAAATACATCGGACATGTATTTCTTTTTCCCATCCTGCATAGACAAAGGAAATTTTCCAATCTGCACAATAGGATGTGCAGTATCATCACCAGTTTCCACAAATCCTGGTTTTTCCATTTTCCTTGCATCCTCCATCCATTCTGCATGACCTGTCATGTGGTTTGATGCACCTGAGTCAACATACCATACATCATTGCTTTCTTCTGCACTTGTCACAGAATTGTTCATGTGCTGTACCATAAACAAATGCTCATTTCTGTCATCACCATGTCTACTAGAAGATGCATAATTCCCTTGTTGCAGTTTTCCATTCATGATGTCATTCTGCTTTTTATAGCAGTCTTTAGCCATATGACCCATTTTACCACAGTAGTAGCATTCAACATTACTGTTTGCATTTTGGCTTCTCTGCCATCCACCACGACCTCTTTGGCTCCCCCTGCCTCTAAAGTTACCACGTCCTCCTCCATAGGACTGGTTTTCTTGAGTTTGCTGCATATTCTGATTTCTACCACGGCCTCTAGATCGGCCTCCTCTGCCTCTGCCTCTACCTCTTCCAGCATTTGAGTAGAAGACAGCTTCTTTTGAAGTTCCTCCTGAAGCAGATGCACCACCATTTCTCTACTCCTCAGAAATTAGAAGAGCAATCAACTCCTCAAAATCAAGAAATCTTTCACGGACGGAAATGGATGTTTGAAACTGTGCATAATCCTTTCCTAGACCATTCAAGGTCACGGAAACTAAATCATCATCTTCCATTGGCGACCCAATGGAAGCAAGTGCATCTGCAATCTTCTTCACCTTCATGTGGTAGTCATTGATGCTCATATTTTCTCTTTGCACATTATGCAACTCTTGCTTGAGCTGCATTTTCCTGGCTTGTGTATTTATGCTATACATTTTTGACAAAGTATCTCATGCCTCCTTTGGCGTACTTGCATCTTGAATATGCACAATCATAGAGTCTGAAATGCTGATAGACAGCCAATACATAACTTTCCTGGCTCTCTCATGCCATGCTTTAAATGCCAGCATTTGCTGTTGATTGGGAACATCAGGAAGAACTGGTTCTTCTTCATTTACTGCAACAAATTCCCAATATCCTTTTTCCATAAGGAAATTCGTCATTCTAAACTTCCATGCTTGGAAGTTGTTCTTGTCAAGCTTTTCAGTGACAATCTGTGAGAGAGAATCAGACGCCATTACAGAACACTGCAAATAATTTTGTCACTGCAGAGAACACAGCTTCAGCCTCACAAGGGCAAATCTGCAAAACTGACGAAAGCGGTATTTAACCACACAGTCACTTCCTAGTGACGATTTTGCATCAACAGGCAACAAGGATGATTCTGTAACTCCCAATGTCTCTGCGCACAGGCATACGATGCAATTTCTACAGTAACTTTTCACCGACCTGTAGAACAGTGGCTGCACAACATAAAACTGGACCTTTTCCTGAGTGCGTGCAGAATACTTCCGCCTCCAGAACAGGCCCCGAAATGGCCTCAAATAAAAAAAATAGGGTTGCCCAGGGCTAAAGCCCTAGCCCGCAGCATATACTGCCCTCTTGCTTCATCGCGAAGGGCGTCTCAACCTGAGACAATGCACTCTTGCAATTTCCGGCTGTGCTACCTGCAGAGATCTGCTCCCAAAACAGAAAATGAAAGCAACACTGCTCCTCTTACCAGAACACCGCGAGCTTGGCTTGCTTTCTTGAGCTCCTTACCATGAACAAGGCTCTGATACCATGTCAAGATTGTGGGAGAGAAGGAAGGAGTCTCACTTGTAGCTTTCTTGCTTGCACAATGGGGGAATACACACAAGGGTGGAGGCTGAAAACAGTTTTCCTCTTCTTAGTTGTGGAAGCCAAAAAAAAAAACTCTCATACAAAGAAATAGAAGAACCCTATATATGGGTCTCAAACCAAACTCAACTAACTAAGGTGGCACACTAACTGAGCTACGAACTAGAGTAGATAAGGATAGCTGTCATGTAGCTATTATTCATGGGTGGTGTACCAACCGCATCTACAACTGACAAGTCGGTGACATAAATGCACAACGGTCACCCTGGCATATCACGAGTGGAGCTCAATATCTCAACACCATTGAGATTGAGGGTGAGGCCAAGTTGGTGCCCTCTTATGAGGCATGGGATACCTTTGATGAAGGGTGAGGCCAAGGAAGAAGAGATAGAAAATGACTTAGATATAGGTAAAACCAAGAAGGAAGAAGCAAAGCTCAGAGATACTACTACTCCCTATATAGGTGTTTCTGGCTCCAACGCCATTAAACTCTTACAAATGCCCAAATGCTCTCCCAAAAAGACTTGAACAAGTTTGAAATAAGTTGGAGTGAGCAGAAGATCAATGGGACTTATTCATACCTCAGGGTCCTGGTTGCAATGAAAGCTTGAGGTGAAGCTCTTCTTCTCAGGCCTAAGCAAATGATAAAAAAGCTCCTTGAGTAATACTTTTTTGAATTGATTATATCTAGATTTTGCAATCAGAAGCTCTTCTTCTTAGACCTAAGCAAGTGATGAAAAAGCTCCTTGCGTAATACCTTCTCGGTTTGATTATATCTAGCTTTTGCAATCAATGGGTTTCTTTTTTAAAGAAAATGTGATGCACAATTTTTAGACATTAGGTGTACATGACACTCACAAATAAATTATACAATAATATTTAGTGTACATAGCTAGAAGGGTGGCAGGACTACATGCCCTGCCACCCTAAATTTCCCCCCCTTTATAACCATTGCTATTTGTGTCAAAAATTTACTCTGCAAGCATTGCTATTAGTGTCCCTATTTTCATCACTATTCTAATAGCGATGCAAATAGCGATGGATTTATTGAGTCGCTAATAGTGACACAAATAGCAATGACGGGGGAAAATTTTTCCATGAATTTTAGGTTGTGTTGTTGGATGGAAGATAATCTCAACCATGACAATTTGATGAGGTGCAATGCAACCATCCTTTGGATTGATGCTGAATTATGAGGAACATCTCCTTGCTACACCTTAAAAATATCGAATCAAGGCCATTGCAGTTCTTAATTTGTATAATGTTTGTAACACTCAAGCCTATAATCACATGATCAAATGGGATGATATCACTACTAGCTTTAACATCATTTAAAGACAAACACTAGTAAGATCGAGGAGTTTCAATCTAGTTCATGCTACCCCTAGAAGAATTTCACCACAAAAGTGTGCAATCCTTGATTTTGGACTAAAATTACTCTCTCTTGTGCAATATATGCTCATGGGCATGTGACATGTATACACATTGGGACCCCATCTATGAATGCACATGCAACACATGTACATCTACTATTATTGCTGTTGAATATGTATGATTGTTTTATACCTTGGGAATCCATCTGTGAATAGGTGGTGGTCCCTTAGATACTACCATTTGTTCAACTTTCCTAAAGGTATGAGTTTCTAGTAGGTACAAAATCATTACTTTTTAACTAAGAACTGGTGAATCTTCTTAATGTGTAGTGATACATTCTTGGGGTCCTTTGTTTACTTGTTCTAGATGGGACCCTTCATTAATGGTATGCTAACTTGCAGACCACTCTTTTAGGGAGGTTAGGGTATGCTTTGGATTTCCCCAACCATGTAGCATGCCTCTAGGGTGAACGTCCCTATAAAAACAAACCCCTTCCTCTCTTGCACCCCATCTTTCTTCAAAGCTCAGCATCATCTTCTTTTCCCTGCAAAAACTTTTGAAATGTCTACTTTGTTTAGCTTTTATGCTACTTGATGTAAAGCTATTGGATATGTATTGCCTTACTCCATAAGCTAATGGTATACGTTATTGCCCATTGCTCTAGTTGCTTCTCTCTTCCTAGTTGTGTTGTTCAAAGGGATCCTCTTTAGGGGCCCAATGATGGACTTCATGGCACTAGATATTATGTTTTCATTTAATGTTAAATGTATTTTCTTTCTTTCTTTTACTCAAGATTATATTAGGTAGGCCATATGAATATTGTATGCACAATGTATTGATATCTTATGTGGTCCTATTGGTGCTTGATTTATTGGCCACTTGCATAGTCGTCTTCACTATTGCATAACAACACATTCATTCCCTTCTTCTATAATGCTCCCACTGATTGTTTCTACTAAATTGAATCCTCTCCCATACAAGTATATCATAGCCTGTCTAGGAGAAGTTCATGATATCCCCCTTGATGCCTACCCCATGAATCATTCTAGTCATGGCACAAACCCGGCAACCCCCCCCCCCCCCATTTTTTCTCAATTTCTTGCATTTACCATGTATCTGCTTACTCTCTGTGCTCCTTTAAATTTTTGCTTGTGCCTCAATTTGATTTGTTGTAGGAGATCTCTCTTCTCAATCTTCTCAAGAAGAACTAATGATGATCTTTGTCATTACCATTCAGTTATCACTTCAATGCATCATTCATTCTCTGCCCACCCTAGTTGCATATCTTTAATCTTTTGTTTAGCATACTCTATTCTATTTATTGTCATTTTCTTGGAAGATCCTCCATTCTCCTTGGAATTACCTCCCTATTTCTATCTCTCCCTCTTTCTTAGGATCCATGTCATGTAGGATGGATTCACAAGTTAACTGTGTACTACATTTCTCTTATCTTCACTCCCCCCCCCCCCCCCCCATGGAATCCACTAAGGTATTTCTAGTAGTGTTGGAAGTGACATGATAGCAACATGCGTTTCCTCTAACACATGCAACATAAGAACTCCATTTTAGTCCTTTTACTAGTTCGCAATTTTGCAAGTACTCGGATAGACCCCTCTAACTCTCACACTCCTATCTTATTGGATTTTATCTATACTTGTAATCATGCTGATCACTTCTCTTCAAGTGGTTGTAATGATTACTTTAGTTTTATGATACTATACTTTGTGTATATTTCGTAAACATGCCCTTATTATTGTAAATTTTGTGTCTTTTCTTGCTTCATACCAACACACACACTTATAATGGTGGTACTAAAGAAATCACCTCCTATAATGTGTTATTATGATAATCTCATTCTAAGTACATTTTGTTGTGTAGTCTTCATGTTGGCATCAGGACGTAGTATCCTTTGGCTAAAAGGATCCCCTTCCAGCTCCATCCATTTTCATTCAAAGCATCTTGAGCTACGTTAGTGCTATTGAGTTTCACCCAACTCTCATTAGCTTAGATATGGGAGCCACTATTAATATGAAACCTGATTCTAAAGATTTTCTCTTATTGCAATTAGACACTTCATTTTAGATGAATGTGTATCATATCACTTTATTTCATGTGAAGTTGGCAATGGCTAAGCTTAATTCTCCCTATGACATCCTTAAACTTCTCAACAAGGAGACTTCTCAACAAGGAGGATGAGAGAAATTTGAGTTTATGGTTTGAGTCTTCCAAAGCTATTATAAAAAATTTCTTTTCCCATTTGAATGTCCCTTTCTAGGATGAGAATTTTGAACCCAAGAAATTCCCTAATCCCATGAATGCAAGGCTCTTGTTCCACATGATTTCTTTGAAGAGGAGGCCAAATTTTTTAATGCTACACGGGAAACCCCAAACTAGGTCAAAAGGCATGAGCATGGCTCATATGTGGATGCTTTTAATCCTTCAAGGCTATTGTAAATCTATTTGCAGGCTTATAACCATTAGCCATGGGTGTATGGGATTTTTACTCTTGCTATCCCTATCCCCTAAGAGATGTGGTTATTGCTTCTTGGTGAGGACGTTATTGTCCCTATCGAGAAAGAATTTTCCATGTTAGCTTATGAAGGGCTCTCTTGACTTAATAGAAGTGCTATTTGAAATGGGCCCCTTACCATGAGTATGTTTGAAGCTAGTAGATATGCCTCCTACTATGGAGTATATGTCTCTATTAAGTCTACTAAGCCTATGGATTAAAAAATGGATGTGAAGTTTGTGTATGGGAATATTAACTACCTCATACCTTTCTGGAGATGCTACTATGATCTCACTAGCCACATGGCTAAGTGCAAGAATAGCACTATCATATGGTTCGATCACATACTCTTGTTTATCATGCATAATCTAGACACTATTTTTTATGCAAAGTCTCTACATGGCTCCACGTTGCTCTTCTTTAGGTGGATCTCCAACAAGGCACATGATGTTATGAAAGCCTATCTTTTCCTCTCCTATTACAAGGGTATGGTTCTTTTGGTTGCAAACAATTTAATGATGCTGACTACCTCCTTGGTCCATTGAAAGGTGATGGTATGAAGCTAATCCAATAGTGCCTTGATTGCCCAAAGAATACTAGCAATTCTTCTTCTTTTGCAAGCACATAATGCCTTAATCCCAAGAACTTTGGGAATAGATCATTCTCTTCTTCCTTGTAAGGGTCCAATAGTAACCATTCTACCTCATTTAGCCTGAAGAGAAAAGGCAAAAATTTGGAGGATTGTAATCCAACTATAAAAATTTTGCTTTTTGATTTGATGGCATAGATTCGTAGAGGTGGTAGCCACATGGACATTTGGTTTTTTTGTTGTCCTCATCTAAAGAAATCTATTATCAATATTACCTTTTGTAAAGCCCTTTTGGAATGGGTGTCTCCTAAGTACTGCTTTCATGAGTTTTACTACCTTGCTGATTTGCATCTTCCACCCTATGTTTTTGAGGATGTAACATTTACTTGGAAATTCCTTCCCTCTTTGCATATGGGCTCATCACTGTTATGAAACATATCTTATCATGGTCCTTCACTTTGAAGAAATGCAAATTTCTATCCTTATCATGGAGAATATGTTGGGATAAAGGGCAATGCCTGTGTTTGCCCGTATGGGAAAGCTGTACATAGTACATATACCTATCTAAAACATTATTGAGGTACTCTTCAGTACCACAAATCTTGTGTCTCTATCTCTTCTCTCTCTCGAATTGCATCTCTACACAGAAGCTCCATTGCGACTAACTCAACAAAGTGGTATCAGAGCTTGGTTCAAGCAATCAGGAGCTTGGCATTTCTTTAGGTGCAAGAGCTTGAAGTTGTTCACTGTGAAGAGTCTGTAGGCACGGCAGCAAGGTTTTAAGCTTCTTCTTGAAGATTGAAGCTTCCCTCTTCATTTGAGCTTGTTGGTAGCCATCGTTGGCCACTTAGGGACCCTCCCCATGATCTCCAACACTTGGATCAGCATTCCAATCTCTTCACAGTTGAAGGCGCCATTAGTGTGGGTATGCAGATTTGGTTTTCAGCATGCTCAGGACGAACTACAATTGCTCCTCTTCATTTGGCATCATGGTTGTGCTCCATACTTTGCATCTAATGCTTAGCATTGAGCATTGAAGTGTAGTATTACACTTGGGGCTGATATACATTCAGTTTTCAGGTCTGAAATACATACTAAAATACATAGTATTCAGATATGTAATAAACATGGCATCACCTGCTCTCTTGAGATTGATGCTCGTATGATAGCTATTTGGATGTATCTTGATATTGGATGCATTGGGAACCATGTAGCATTGACTTGAGGCCATTTTGAGCTAATCTTGGCAAGGATTGGCTCATTTTGTAACATTTGTGGCTAGAAATAGGGCAACAACTATTTCTTGAGTGAATAATGCTTATGATTCACTTATGTGATGACTATTTGATGCCCATTTGGTGCTATATGACTTGGAGATGTTATGTCCATGATTAGAGATCATTCCGGGGTGAATAGAGTCATCATTTTTCATGGTTTTGACAGAGATTTGGCTACTGGGATAACAAGTTTGAATGACATTTTGATTGTGTATGCATTATGTCTTGCTTCTAAACTTGGTCTTGATCATTCTAAACCATGTATTCATGCTTATGGTTGATGTTACATGCTTGGATTTTATTCTAGAATGCATTTGAGCAGTGATTAAAGCTCATTTTTGGATCAGCTTTACCTACAGGTCTACTATTGTACATTTAGGATAGTTTCTTGCATATTCAGAACAACATACCTCACTATCAAGAAATTTGATATGTTTCTATGCAAGAACACTATGGTGATGTTTTGAGCAGCTTTGCATGATTTTTGGAGCTCAATCTCAATTAGTTTGAGAGTTTATTTCAATTCTGAATTTTCAAGACAAATTTTTCTTGAATGTTAGGACTACACTCGTGAATTGTAGGACAGCCACCTATATTGTCAGGTTTAGGATTGCACTTTGTTTTTGTTAGGAAATTGGTATGTTTACTACCACTGAATGCTTTTGAGGCATTTGGGCAATGAACTGATGTATATTCTTGTTGCTACATACTTGGGGATATTCCTAACATACTATTGAGTGGATTTTGGAGCTTCCATTGCTTGGAATCAGCTGTCATTTACTGTCGTATAGCTATTTGGCTGTGAATCGTGGCTAGCAGGTAGTAGCAATCATCTTATGCATATCAAGAAGCTTGAAGGCACACACAACTTTGCATTTTGGTAAAAGTAGTACTATAATATTTTGTTGTAGAAGAAGCAAGCAAAGTCGATTAAAGTAAAGGGAAGAAAACCAATTGATGTAGAGCAGGACGATTGGGGTGAGCTAAATGAGCTTGCACCCTCGACCATTGAGCTATCGATTTTTAATGTCTTGCTATTTAACATTGAGGGTTGGATTCTTCTTATACAATTTGGAAGCTACTGGAAGAATTGTATGCCCAGAAGAGTGTTGCAAGCAAAGTCTATTGGCTAAAGAAACTTATGGATTTGCATATGAAAGAGGATACTACAATGTCTACTCACCTTAGTGAGTTTAACTCTATTTTTAGCCATCTTTCTGCTTTAAAGTTCAATACTAATGATGCATTGAAATCTATGTTCTTGTTTTGCACTCTACCAGAGAGGTGGGATACCTTCAGGACTACTATGAGCAATTCTAATGCTATGCTTTTGTATGCTGATGTAGAGAGTGCACTACTCATGGAAGAAATGAATCGGCAAAACAATGCATCTAGTAAGTCTTCTAGTGCTTTGCATACTAGAGGTAGATCATAGCAAAAAGGAAAATCTGATAGCAAGGGACATAGTAAATCACGTAATAAGGATGGTGAATGCCATCACTATGGCAAGAAGGGTCACTTCAAATGTGACTACTATGAATGGAAGAAAGAGAAAGAGAAGGGCAAGAAGATGGATGATAGCAAGAAAGAGAAGAAAGAGAGCTAGCTTGCTAAGAAGACCAATGTAAAGATTGAAGAGGTGAATGTAGTTAGCCATGAGAGCGATAGTGGGAATGATGTACTCTTTGTCTCCTCATGTTTTAGTGCACATGCTTTGATAGCCGATACAGATGATGACATGCACACTTGGATTTCGGATGTAGGTGCCTCTTTTCATGTCACCCCTCACCATTAGTGGCTTGCAGACTATACACGAGGTCGTTATGGTGTTGTCCATCTTGGGGACAATTATGCATGTGACATTGTAGGCATTGGTAGTGTGCAACTGCAGTTTCAGCATGGATCTATCTTCACTCTTCAAAATGTAAGGCATCTACCATAGCTCAAGAAGAGCTTGATTAGTATTGGTTAGCTAGATGATAATGGTTTTCATACCACCTTTGGTGATGGGAAATGGAAGATCTGTAAGGGATCTAGGGTTATTGCCAGAGGTTGCAAGAGTGATACTTTGTATCCACTTCATGTATCTAGTGTGCGTGACCATATTATCACTGTGACCAAGTAGCCAAGTGTTTCCTTTTGGCATGGCCGGTTGGGACACATGAGTCAAATATGAATGAAAGTACTTTCTCGTTTGTGTTACTTGCCTTGTCTTTGTTATGCTGATTTTGAGCACCGACATCATTGTGTTTATGGTAAGCATTCATAGCCGTCTCATTAAAAGTCTCTTTTACTAAAATCTTTGCCTCTAGAGTTAGTACAGTCTGATGTATGTCAGATGCTAGGGTTATCTTTAGGAGGAAATAAATACTTTGTCACAATTGTTGATGATGCTACTCGGAAGGTATGGGTTTACCCTATTCATAGCAAGGTGCTTAACAAGTTTCAAAAGTTCCTGGCATTGATTGAGAACCAGATTGATAAGACACTTAAGTGTCTTTGCTCCTCAGGTAATTCACTATATGTATACCCTCTATATCACGTACATTTAGGGTCTATTTATAAATATCCTTATCTATGAATTTTCCCTTAATAAAACATAACTTGTTTCTATTCAATCTGTAAGTAACCCCTTTATATGGGACCCTTCTATATGTGAAAAATGTGTAAAAACTGTATTTTAAAAATCCCTTATGTTGAACTCACGTGATACATACATATATTTACGATTGTCCTCCTCGATGACAATGGTGGGAGTATGTGTCCAAATTCTTTCAAGCATTTTGTGACAACAAGGGAATAAAAAGGGAGCTCACTGCCCCTCATAATCCACCCCAAAATGGAGTTGCAGACTCGTTCCAGAGCACATGAATTGGACCATACAGGATAAGGTCTGTATGATGCTATCTCATGCTGCATTACCCCATGGATTTTGGGCAAAGGCTATTATGACAACCATTCATCTAATTAACAGGTCATCGAACAAGTCTTTGGGGGGGGAGAGTCCCTGAGGAAGAGTGGTCAAGCAAGGCAACTTCTTATGCTCATTTGCGGGTGTTTGGCTGTGAGGCTTTTGTGCACATACAGAAAGAAGAACGCAGTAAACCGGAACCAAAGTCCTGTAAATGCATATTCCTAGGATACGGTGATGAGGGTAAGATGGGGTATAGACTTTGGGATCCCAAGAAAAGAAAGATAGCATGCAGCAATGACATCATCTTCCGTGAAGATTGCATGCATAAGCAGCCTGAGAAGACTAAGAAAGTCAAGAGGGTTGTTTTCAAGGAGGATGTACCTTTTAGAAAATCATTTGTGCCTAGTGCTATGGATAGAATGGTACTGTAAATGACCAGCAAGGTATTGCCTAGGATGTTCCACAGTTGTAGCAAGAAAATATGCAACTAGGACAGCCAACAAGGACTGGACAACATGTTGAAATTTCAGGACAACAAGCTGAAAATGCAGGTTTGTAAGTTCCACAGCTTGCAAATGTTGAGCCTCCACTCTGTAGGTCGACCCGACCATCAAGGCCACTTGATAGGTTTGTTACTGGCGCACAGTATGCTGCAGATTATGTCATGGTTATTAACTGTGGTGAGCCATCATGCTTCAAGGAAGTAATGACTAGACTAGACAGCAATAAGTGATTCAAGGCCATGCTGTCGGAAATGGAATCACTTGATAAGAATGGTACTTGGGACTTGGTGCAGATACCTAAAGGTCAAAAAAATCTTCCATGAAAATGGGTTTACAAGATGAAGGCCACTTTTGGTTGTTCTCCAAAGTACAAGGCATGGTTGGTTGCAAAGGGGTACAAGCAAGAACATGGAATTGACTCTAATGAGATCTTCTCTCCCATAGTCAAGATGACTACTCTAAGAACCATTTTGGGCTTGGTTGCAACTGAAGATATGGAGCTCATACAGATGGACGTAAAGACTGCATTCTTACATGGTGATTTGCATGAGGACATATATATGCAGCAACTTGATGGTTTTGTTGCTAAAGACAAAAAGACAATGGTTTGTAAATTGAAATGGAGCTTGTATGGGCTGAAATAAGCACCATGGGAATGGTATCATAAGTTTGATACTTTCATGCAATCTCAGAGCTTTCAGAGAAGTCAAGTTGATCACTACTTGTACACCAAGAAGGCAACATAGATGGCAACCTAATTATCTTGGTTCTATATGTTGATGACATGCTAAGTGTTGGCAGGGATACTCATGCCTTGGATTCATTGAAGCAAAGTCTTCATGGTCACTTTGACATGAACGATCTTGTTGATGCCAATCACATTCTTGGAATGTAGAAATTGAGAGAAAGATCAAAGGGGTTACTTTATCTATCTCAATAGGAGTATGTATCCAAGATTTTGTAGTGTTTCAATATGGAGGAGGGGAAAGCAATCAGAGTTCCATTCCCTCCATATGTGAAACTCAATGCAGAGGATAGCCCTACATCTGATGATGAGAAGGCTGAAATGGCCAAGATTCCATATGCTTTAGCCATTGTCAATTTGATGTATGCTATGGTTACTACACGTCTTGACATTGCCTTTGCAGTGGGAGAGGTTAGTAGGTACATGGAAAACCCTGGCAAGAAGCATTGGGAAGCAGTGAAAGGTATTATGAGATACCTCAAGGGCACAAAGGATCTTTGCATCTGCTTTGGTAGAGCAAAAGGCATCTATCGTTGGCTTTAGGGATGTAGACTATGCTGGAGATGCAGATTGCAGGAAGTCCGCTACAGGGTATGTGTTTAACTTCACAAGGGGATCTGTCTCTCAGATATCCAAGATGTAGAAGTGTGCTACACTGTCTACTACAGAGGCAGAGTATGTGGCTGCCCACTGAGGCATACAAAGAGGCATTATGGCTATCATGTTTGGTTGCTAAGATTGGGATTATTGAGGTTCCTATCCTCCACTATGATAGTTAGAGTGCTATCATGTTAGCATGGAACCTTGTCTTTCATGCAAAGAAAAAACACATACAGGTGAAGTATCACTTCATTAGAGAGGTACTTAACAGTAAGAGCATTGAGCTGGTCAAGGTGCACACTGATGATAACCCTACAGACCTTCTCACAAAGGGTCTTCCAGTAGAGAGGTTTTCCCATTGCCGAGACAGATGATGGGTATTGGATAGGTATAGTCTTTCCAGCTTTGTACATACTTAGACTTAGCTAATTCTTTTTCTCTACTTTGGGCACATTGTCTTTAGGAGGGAGGTTGCTGGGATAAAGGGCAATGCCCATGTCTGCCCGTAATAGCCAGGTTGTATATAGTACATATACCTATCTAAAAAATTATTGAGATACTCTTCAACACCACAAATCTTGTGTCTCTGTCTCTTCTCTCTCTCAACCTGCATCTCTACACAGAAGATCCATTGCAGCTAACTCAACAGAATATGGGATCATTATTGTTGCAAGACTTATCTTATCATGGTCCTTTATCTTGAAGAAATGCAAATTTCTATCCTTATTACATCTCCAATCATCAATTGAATGTATTGATAGGCCAAAAAATGAAGGTATTGATCTAACACTTGAAGAGGTCTTTTGCACATCAATTGAATGGATTGATATGCCAAAAAACAAAGGTATTGATCTAACACTTGAAGAGGTCTTTTACACAACCCTTGGCTTATTGAAAATACATTTATCTCATCACCTGGTAGTCATAGGATACAAATCACATGAATTCCTAAGGGGTTCTCTTACTCACCACTATGGTGTAATCTCTATCTCTTTTACTTCAAGCTCTCTTTAAGAAGCAATCCCCCTCTATTGCAATGATATCTTAAAGCATTCTATGCACACTTTCAAGTATTACGAATGATCTTTTGTTGATCAACATTCCTAACCTAGCCATCTTTCTCTCACATAGTGAATCCTCAAACTTCTCCATCTATAAGTTGGCCCCTATTGAGTTTGAAACAAAAGAAAACTCCTTTTTTTTCCTTAACTCTAGTCATTTTATCTTAGAATCTATGACTTTCCTTAATATGGAATTTGTTTGTAAAGATCATCATTTTATCATTCGGTCATTTGATAAAAGGGAATTGTTACCCTTTAAATGCATTCATTACATCCAATGTTGTGGTAATTTCCCTAGTTCTTGGGTACATAAAGTCATGCTATCCCAAGTAGGGCCTATCCTCTATTCTAATAATGATGCATCATATGCTACCTACTATATTTACATTTTGGACATGTGTTTTACTTACAATGGTTTTGAAAAGATACAATTATGAGAGTTGTCAAACTCACCTCATGCAAGCACACACACTTTTGAAAATATATTTTCATATGTCATGATCACTGTTGAATATATAGGATTTGTGTATACCTCAAGACTCCATCTATGGATTGGTGGTGGTCCCTTAGAAACTCCCACTTGTTCAACTTTCCCACATGTATGGGTTAGTGGTGGGTAAACACTCTTTACTTTTTGACTTACTATCAATGAATCTTCTTGATGTGTAGTGATACATACTTGGGGTCCTACATTTACTTATTCTAGATGGGACCCTTCTGTGTAATGGTATGCTAACTTGCAAACCACTAAAATTCCCTATAAAAATAGGCTCCCTCCTCTTCTCACCCCCCTTTTTTCCCTTCAAACTTGAGCATGATCTTTTGTCCATGCAATGACTTATGAAAGGGATGATTTGTTTAGCTTTAATGCTACTTGATGTATAGGTCCTATCTACATATCACCTTACTCGATGAGCTAATTATATAACTTACTATCGGGTGCTACAATTGCTTTTGTTCCTAGCTACACTGTCTAAAAGAATTCTCTTCATGGGCCCAATGATGGATTTCATGGTGCTAGGTATTCTAACTTTTTTTAATGCTACATTTCTTTTCTTCCTTGCTTTTAGTCTCTCAAGGGGGGTGGGGGGTGTCACTCAAATATCACATGGGTTCAAAAGAAGAAAACTTTAAAATACAATTTTACACATTTTTTACATACATAATGATGCCATATAAAGGGGTCATTTATAAATTTAATAGAAAAGGGTGTGTTTTATTTTTGAGAAATTCACATATAATGGTATTTTAAAATAGGCATTGAATGCACATGATATAGAGGGTTTACATGTAGTGAACCCCTAAGCTTTTACTTAAGATTATATTAGGTAGGCCATTTGAATATTGTATGCACACTGTATTGATATCTTATGTGGTCCTACTGGTGCTCATTTTCTTGGCCACTTGTAGGGTCTTCTTCAATTCTATGTGTAACATCACATTTATTCCCTTGTTCTATAGTGCTCCCACTAATTTCGTATTAACTACTACATCACAACCTCTATTGCTAGAGAAGAATGTAATATCTTGAGTATCCCCCCTTCACCGCATGTGACAAGTGGCTAGGGGGATTAACTTAAACTTAAACTTTAAAATTAATCAAAAATAAATTAAAAGCTTAGTATTTATCACATACCTATCATCAACCCCACCATCATGGTGTTGCCACACACAATTAGTCATTGACACCATGCAACAACCATAAAACAAGTATGCTTTTGCCATCGATCACATTGATACCTCCCCCAAGATCAATGTACACAACTATAAACTCTCAATCATATGAACCACACACACAACCAACCTTCAAAGAAGATGAGAGAGAGAGAACATGCAAGCTCAACAAGGGAGGGAGGGAGTACCACCCCTACCCCGAGAAGGCTATTAAAACCTTAGTATTTTTCCCATTATCATTAGTCCTTTTGCCTATTGACTACATGCTATTTTGAGAGAGAGAGAGAGAGAGAGAGAGAGAGAGAGAGAGAGAGAGAGAGAGAGAGAGAGAGAGAGAGAGAGAGAGAGAGAGAGAGAGAGAGAGGGAGGGAGGGAGGGAGGGAGGGAGGGAGGGAGGGAGGGAGGGAGGGAGGGAGGGAGGGAGGAGAAGAAGAAGATAGAGAGAGAAAGAGAAAGAGATAGAGGGAGATATAATATACATGGAGAGCATATGGAAGGGTAGAGAGAGATAGAGGGACTGAAAGGGGGAAAGAAGATCGAGGAAGCTTCAAAGTTTCATTGGAGGACCCCCTCTTCTTCATCAAGGTCCAAGTCCTTTCCCCATTCTTCTTCATACCTGATGAAGAGTTCCTAAAGCATTGCATCTACTATCTCGCCCTTTCCATCAATGATTCTTTTTCAAGTCCTCTGAAGCTAAGGAGAGTTGTGCAATGGCACCCAATAGAAGAAGCTTGGGAACTACAAGTGTGAGAGCAAGAAGCATAGTAGTAAATGTTGACAACACACCAACTCCACCAAACCAATTCCCAGTTTTTTGTCTTCTGTACAAACCTTTGAATTGAAAATAAATATTTTGATGTGTATTCCAAAAGAAGAAAGAAGTTATAGTTAGAAAGGATTTTAGTTTATGAATTTGCAAGGCTTGACTTAGATTAATCAAGTAAATCATTTAGGACATTATACGTCTAGTTAGAAAAATTATCTTCAAAGTATGATGAAAACCTTCCATAAAGGAATACTTAGAATATCAAAGACAAGATCTTGCCCAAAGATCCATACATGTAGAATATTTATTCTCTTGGTGCTATAAGGTCAATGATTAAGGGAAATTAAGGGCAAAAGCTCTTCCATGGATACATCATGATAGTGGGCCACTAGATTATTAAGACCTGAATGACATTCCTCTAATGAGAGAGATTCACATAAGGTTGGAAAGAATAACCTTGGTAAACTACTTACTCAAGGGATGGAGTAAATTATACATGGTTGACTGCTATAGCTTTCTTAAAGGAAAGAGAAAGATGAGTCTTTAATCGCCCTCTTTGTGACCCTATAGCCATCATTATAAGATTACCATCATTGTGTCAAACTTGAAGAAACTAAGAAAACTTCTTTGAGTTTTCATCATTATGTATGAGAAGATTGAAAGGTCAACCAACCTACATGAGTGCTCAAGATCCATCAATCAAGGGATCAAAGCTTTAGAAGCTTGAAGAATCACAAGAGCACAACCCAAACTAGAAAATCGATTCAAATATAAGTGAGCTCAAAGAGTGTTGTAAAGGTAAAGCAAGATGAAAATAAGAAAGAATCTTAGTTCCCTAAGAAGTTTAGGAAAATTCAAGACCTTAGAAGTCCTATGAAAAGTGCCAAGGGGAAGAGGGAACCCAAGAACTATTGTAGGGATTGCGTATTAGGACTTCATGTTAAATTGTGCATGCAAGGTTTGATTGATGCACCATGAAATGATATGTTTGTGTTTGTAAGACTTAGGATTTTTATTGAATCTTAACAATAACATGTTGATATGGTTTTCTCTAGACCTCCCCCCAAGGCTAGTAGTAGTTGAAACCCTACACTAAGGGTTTTTTTAAATGCATCGAGAGCTAAGACTAGCCCCATTTGTGAGAGGCCTCTTCATAGGGAGGACGTTAGGTTAAGAGGAGGTTAGGGTGCCAAGAGGGCTTTGGCTATAAGTTCCTTACGTGCCTACAACCTGTTGAGAAACACAGATCTTGAGCAAGGTTAGCTATGGAGATTAGAAGTCAAAGGCAAGAAGCATGTTGATATGGACTACACCACTAACTATTACTCAAGTGAATTAGGTTCCAAGGTAGATTAGCTTAGACTCATAAATACAATCTTGAGTAAACATGGACAAGACTGAAAGTACAAAGTACAATAGCATTCATATTCAAATGATTGTCAGGTACATTTTTTTATAGTTGCAGGAAGGTACCACTTTTTCTCCATTGTGTTTATGGGATAAATGCAACTCTTCCTAGATTGAGCTTCATGTTCCTTGCCTAGTTGTCCATACAAAGAGAAACATATGGGTGTGATTGCATATTTCTCAACAGCCCTCCTCAATCATGACCATGAAATGCACTGAGTATACAAAGGTTATGAGTAGAACCTTTCTAAGTGTGGGCATACAACAAATATGGCAAAACATCCAGGGGTTATTACAAGGCCTCACTAAGTGTGTAGAGGCTGTGGTGCATAGGTTACATGAGGAGTACAAGGCTTATAATAAGAACATTAAGTACATAGAATGCTCTAAAAAAATCAGTCTGAATAGTGGGAATAGAAGGATTGATGAGACTTGTTTTTCTGCTCTTGAGTGTCTTCTTCTTCTTCTTCTTCTTCTTCTTCTTCTTCTTCTTCTTCTTTGTGGTCTTCTTCTTCTTTGATAGTTGCAAGGTAGGCATTCTATGATCTTTTCCTAGCATGACAAAAATTTCAATGTTCCTAGTTCTTTTGCAGAAGTCACAAATAATTTCTTTCTTCTCTTTATCCTCGCTGTTAACATAGAGCACATATTCTTCTTTTGAAGTGTTCTTTACCTTTGATATTTTTCTATTCTTCAAGGAGTGATACTTTGATGTCTACTTGCTTTGGATCTGGCATATTAATTTGTGTGGTGGAGACATTACCAAATTCTAGAGGAAGACTCTTGAGCAAGACTCCAATGCATGTGTCTTCTTCCATTTTTAAGTTAATCCCTACAAGGTGACTTAGCAAAATTTCCATATAATTAAGGTGAGTTGTAAGGGATGTATTACCCTTCATATCTAACTTGAAAAACTCAATCAATAATCCATATTTTGAAGATTTAGATTGGGCACCAAACAGTGTGTCCAACTGTTCCCAAGTGGCATGAGATATATCACATCTGTCTACATGGTGGATATAACTATCATCAAGCTCAAGCTTGATGATTTCTTGGGATTTATCATCATTATTTTGCCATATTGTTGCAAGAGTATAATCTCTAGGTCTCTTCTCATGTCCAATAGTTATTTACCATAGACCTTTCTTCATGAGGATTAGTTTTATCATTGTTTGCCATGTGTGGAAGCCCATTCCTTTGAAGTGGCATGACACTGAATCTTTGCCCATAGTAGAAGGTAGGAGCAACAACAAGTATTTGGAGTCAAATCAGCACAAAAGTTGAACCCAACTATGTTGAGAGACACAAGTGGAAGTAGTGTTAAAAGACACTATGCTTTGATGATTGATGTTGAATCCTCCCCTCCTTGCTAATTTGACATGCAAATCTTGCTAGAACTTTAGTGGTAGAGTAAATCAAAGTTGCTATAGGTTGGTTGAACTAACAAGAGTTAGAAAATAGAGTGATTTATGAGCTTTGGTAAAAGTGGCTATGGTTGCCCACTTTAGGGTTTACACATGCGACAAGTTTTTTGCTTGTAGCAGAAGATATAGTAGATTATTGAATTTATGCATGGTATTTCCAAGGAGTCTCAAATGGGGTCAGTTAGAAATATCTCTTAATGGACCATTGAGATCATGCCATTGAAGATTCTTCACTCAAGCGTGTCACATGTGGAATTAGAGAGTAAAGAAAGGTAGGTATGTTTGCAAAATATTTGAGAACAATTGATAATCTAAGTTAGGGTTTTGGAGGTTTTCTCACTACTAATGTGGAATGAATCTTTGGTAGAATAGCTCAAGATTGGGAACACTTGTTGGTATTTCGAACTATGTATATGTCAGCAATGCACTTTCCAAACTTTGAGTGGAGAAGAGAAGTTATGTGTATCTTGGATGAACTATATGATCCTTCACCACTATACCAAGAAAGACAATGGGTTTGGGATGGACAATTCTACTACATTGACATTGATTATCTTCCCTACATCCACAACAATATAGTGGATGGAGAACTTGAAGGTTGTAAAGGTCTTTACATTTTGTAGGTGTAGAAGAGATCCTACCTTGTTCACAAGAAATTGGCAAATCCATTTGGACTACCACATTTATGGTGATGGGACAAAAGTGATTCAAGTAAATAGAGCATTTGTGTAGGGCCACTCTAGTCACTACAGCTATCACATTAAAGCTCTCTCTGATTTTTCCTTACAATAGACTCATGGATGTCCATGGAAAACCACCATTTTATTACACTATCAATGTATTTGATTATCATTTCTAGATCCCTATATGAGAAATCTAATACCTTAGGCTATATAATCTTAAATATAGAAATTATCTATGTTTCTATAAGCCATACATAAATAATTCCCCCTACTTGATGTAATAAACTTGGCTAGCAATAGTTGCAACTATGAATAATGGAAAGAGTCTCGATGATTTTTCAAAATTGTGTACTCATTGTACTAAGCTCATGTCTTGTATCATGAACTTTAAATGAGAGACATGATTTTGCATGCTATCCATAAATTTAATAATGTAATTTTTGCCAATTCCAGTGTACTTTGCTTGCTCTTAGCTCTACTGAAGTACAAGAGAAGAAGTTCATTCTCAAGTAGATCAAACCACCTAAGTTTGATGGCAAGGGAAATGATGTGGAATCCAAGAAAGAAATATGGATTGAATCAAGGAAGGTTACTTCACTATTGTAGGAACTACCCCTTCCAATCAAGGTATGATAGCCAATTTAAAGCTAACCAAAGCTTGCCTATGGTGGAAAAGATGGTGGAACGACCAAGGAGTTTTTGTATTAGCCATCACTTGGGATAAGTTGAAGGAAGTCATGTGTGGGAGATACCTTCTACCAACTCATTGAACCATGAAGATGAACACATTCTTCACCTTGCACTAGCTGGAAGCTTATTACTCAAAATTTGTGTCACTTTTGAAGTATGCACTACCCATGGATATCTCCCAATAAGTGTCAAAGTTTTGTCATGGATTGAACTCTCTAAATATGTGTCAAAGTTTTGACATGGATTGAACTCTCTAGATAAGTGTCAAAGTTTTGTCATGGATTGAACTCTCCAGAGGCAATGCATCTGTCTAACCTTCAAGATCCATTAATGTGGGCAAGAGCAACTATCCAAGAGCTTCAATTAAAGCCTAGAAGTGGTATATTTTTGGGATAGGGTTCTCCAAATAGAGGGCTACATGTCTTTGTTAAGAGAGCCCAAGGCCAATACCAAACTAACCAAAGAAATAAGTCCAAGAGAAACGTAGTCCAGAATTTTGTGCCAATAGGTGGTAACAATGATGTGCAAAGATGCTAGCATTGCAATGAACTGAGACACTTCAAGAGGTAATGCTTGAAGCTTAACTAGACTTTTCACCAAGGAAGTTTTGTGGTAAAAATTATTTTTGTGTGGCTAGGGGCAAAGTAAAAGTTTCCATGTGTGACACACAAGGAGTTGGAGGAAGAGGAAGACCCAACATTGGAGGCAGAGATGGGAAGAGCAACTATCCATACTACCCTCAACAAAAAGGGGTTGAATTGCCAATTTTTAGTGATCCAAAAACCTGTGACTTACTAGGGTAAAGCTTTCAAAATTCTAATTGATTTTAGAAGTACTCATTCATTCATTTCACCAAAGTGTGCAAGAAAGTTAGGGATATACATTGCACCTAGATTCGAACTCCTAGTAGAATTAGCCAAAGGAAAAGAAGTTGTTTTTGTATAACAATCTAGTGAAGTAATTAGGAGATAATCCTACCAAGATGAGGTTTAGGGTTATGAACTTGGGAGCCTATGAGTTCTTGCTAGGAACAGACTAGCTAGTCATTGTGCAAAGGGCTAGAGTACATTGCAAACCTTAAAACAGGAGAAAGTGACAACCCAAGGCAAGGCCAAAAAGCCTAAGATACAATTGGCAAAAGCTTCCCACATTGTTAAGGGATTAAGAAACCTAATTAAACTTAACAAGATTGAGCAAGCTAATGAAGCCGAAGAAGAACCACCTTGGCTAAAGGAATACATAGATGCATTCCCAAAGGAACTAATGGAACTCCCACCCTAAATAGAGGTTGATCATGAGATTAAGTTAGTACTAGGACCCACTCTAGCTACTAAGAGACCATACCAAATGTCCATTTTGGAATCTATCAAGTCAAAGGAGAAACCCAAGAAACTTTTGGATCAAAGATACATCAGACCAAGAAATTCACCTTGGGGAGCCTCAGCCTTGTTTCAAAAGAAGAAAGATAGAACCCTCTGCCTTTGCATTGACTATCATAGGCTGAGAACTATGTGACAATCAAGAACAAGTATCCCATTCCAAGGATTGATAAGCTTCTCAATTGACTTTAGGGAGTGAAAGTCTTCTCCAAGATTGAGGTTACTATCAAATAAGGATCAATGAAGAAATTTCAAAAACTACTTTCAACATAAGATATGGTCATTACAAGTTTATTGTAATATCTTTTGGATTGATTAATGCCCTTGCAACTTTCAATAGATTAATGGAATATATATTTCAATCCTATCTTGATGATTTTGTCATCATCCTCTTTGTGACATCCTAATATATTCCAAGAAAGCCGAGTATGAATTGCAACTTTGCATCATTGTTAAAACAATGAGGGCACATTAAGTCTATGACAAAAATGTACATTCTTCAAGAAGCAGATTTAGTATCTTGGTTTTATAGTATCTGAAGAAGGAATCGCGGTGGATTCTTTCAAGGTCACATACATTCAAGAATGGACACCTCCAACAACAATTAAAGAAGTGTGAAGCTTTTGGGTTAACTAGATGGTGCATGGTTTTTATCAAGGATTGTGCCTTGATTACTACACCTCTCACTAAATTTTTCAAGAAGCAAGTCATTATTGTATGGACCCTCATTGAGCAATCCTACTTTGAGAAACTCAAGAACATCCTAGTAATAGTACCTATCTTGAAACTACCCAAGAGTTTGAAGTTGTAACAGATGCAAGATCTTGTGTTGGGTTGTGTGCTTATGTATAATGCCATATACTATGAGTGTATTATTCAAGAAAATTAAGGACTCATGAGAAGAATTGTGCTACACATGATTTAGAGCTACTAGTAGTGATCCATGCTCTCAAGTTGTGGAGACACCATTAACTTGAAAAGTTCTCTCTAGTTATTGACCACAAAAGTCTCAAGTAGATCTTCACTCAGCTAGATCTAAACATGAGGTAGCATTGATGGATTGAGGTTTTGCATGAATATAATTTTGAAATCGAGATAAGCTAGGCAAAGAGAATACAATAGTGAATGCTCTAAGTTACAAAGCATTGCTTAATGCTCCCATCTTAGAGAAACCCTCTAAAGCAACATTCGTAGTTGTTATTGTGTTCAATGCCTAGCAATCCTATTATAGATATGGCCAAAGAAGAAGCAACTAAAGGTCCAAGCTATCAACAAATGTCAAGGGAGGTACAAGCCAAAGAACAAGACTCTAGGTTCAAATTCAAGTATCAAAATTTCTATATTGATGGAATTGTCTAGTTCAAGATGAGGTTGTGCATTCCTTTGAGTCAGCAACTCAAGAAGAAGATACTTTGGGAAGCTCACAACTCCTCATTCTCAAGAAAGACCATTTTAGGAAAATTGGCGCTTATTCAAGTGCCACTTTGGAACAACCTCAAAAAAGTGATAGTAAAATTGTAGTGATTTGTAGTACTTCCATGAAAAAATACGTGGGGTCAACTAGTCTTCATGTTTTTTGAAAAGAATGAATATTATGACGTGGGTTTATTTTATGGATGTTATGTCTTATTTCATGTTTTGCATAAAACTAGTTTAGCTTAATATTATGGTATTTTAAGATTTCCATTTGTAATATTTCCACGCAATAAAAGTTAGTTGGTTAGTTGAAAGTTAGTTAGTCAATTAATAAGTTAATAAGATTACTAACTAAAGACTAACTAAGGTAAAAATTGACTAGCATTAATAGCTAATAATTTTCATTCAATTAAAAATATATTAAAAAATCAAGAGTCATAATTATGACATTTTTCTTGGATTGATAAGGACCGTAGTCACCCTTCACGAAAAGTACAATGTGAACGGGACTTATGAGCCATATTAATCACTAATATTAATGTGTATAGTTTGAATGGTCCAAAATTATTAGATTCTTGGGGGGGAAAAAACTATTATATTTTAAATATTATCCTAAAAAGATAGAACTAAAAGTCATTTAAAAGAAAAGACAAGTGATGTTTTAGTTAGTTTTGGAGATTTTATAAAAAGAGAAATAAAGAAAAGTGACTAGCAAAATCGCATGCGCCGCGATCGTAGTCTATAGGCAGTAGACAGCACTTCAAACAGAGAAAAGGAGGAGTGAACTAAGAGCTTTCTAATCAAGTTTTGATGCCAGGAGGCATATTCCACGGTGGATTCCATGCCACGGTGGATTCCGTGAGGATTCACGATGGATTCCGTAAACTTAGATGACCGGGGCTCATACACAAAGAGGATTCTTTGTGCGAGAAGTTGATGGGGACGCCTGTCCTTTTCGGGCGTTTCATTAATTTAGTGTGTACATGGGTGATTCCATAGCGGGTGATTCCGCAAAATGCATATTAAATTAATAAACGTTTATGAGTTTAGAGTGTGCACTCGTAATAAATTAAGGTTAGGATTTATTTCTAACCAGTTGATTTATTTATGTAGCTGAAGACTGCTAGGTATTCACTTTTGTCGATTTAATTGTTTTATTTTACTAACGATTGTGAATGCTTCAGTTGATGTGTAGAGATAGCAGCAGTGGCGGAGGAAAGCATTGGAGTCTAGCGAGTATTCGACCTTTGGATTATATTTTGATAGGCGCCACGCCTATATTTTGTTATGTCTATTGAGACATTGATTATTGATTATTATTTTGTATGTGCCTATGGGCACAGATATGTTATTTGGACATTGAGATTGGGCGTGCCAGACTCTATGGGCACCGTCCATTAGCTTTATTTTCCTATTTTTGTAGAAAGCAAACTCAAAAGCTAAAAGCTTGTCATCTTTTTGTAATTGGGCTATTATTGAGCATGAAGATGGAAATATACATTAAATACATGCTTTGTGAAGCGGTCACACAAGGCATGGGGGAGATTGAACCCAATTTGTCTCTTGTCTCTTGTCGTGCATGTTTTTACATTGTTTTTTGTGCAAAAAGGTAGAGTTCATTGTTCTTGGGGACCTTCAGGGATTCACTACGTGAGCTATCTGCGACCGATCTGCGCACCAGTGGTATCAAAGCGGAGCAGAGATCAAGAGCTTCCAATCGCTACCAACCTCGGGCGAAGGCGGAGCTCCAGGAACAAACGGGCTCTACAGTCAATCTCATCGCGAACCGTCGATACACGCAGACTTCTGGCGATCAAGAACCCCTGTTTCCATTGTCAGATCGCGAAGGACCAGGCTCTGCAGGCGGAGGACCACGCATACACCTCCTTCATCAAGTCGTTGAAAACCAGAGATAAGCTTCATTATTTTTATCATTATTTCTTTCTATAAGCTTAAGAGAAAGCTTAAGAAGCTTATTAAGCTTCAAAATTTCACGTCGAGCTGCAAGAGGAGATTCCGAAAATTCCGCACGGACAAAAAAAAAAACGCCCCCCCAACGAAATTTCACGCCGCCCTGCTAGTCCTCCATTAAGCTTAATAAGCTTAAGCTTAATTACTTAAGCTTAAGTCACTCAACTCTCTGCAAGTCTGACAAGGCAAACAAGTTGGCAAACTCCAGGTCCTGCGCTGCCAAAGTCAAGTTCAGTAAGTCAGGTGGAATCAAGTTCTGCAAGTTCTGCAAGTCGGCCTAAGTTCAGCAAGTCAACAACTCTACAAGTCTACTAAGTCTGCAACTGTGCAAGTCAGACTAAATCAGAACTGACTAGTGCTTAAAACTCCTAGAAGACTTGTTCTTATGCAAAAACTCTGAACTGGAAAGTTGTTCGCAGCAAGCTGTTCTACCTATCTACAAGTTCGTTGAAGTACTCTCAGCAAACGGATACAGAAATATTGCAGATTTTCTGAAAATTGAGAAAGAAATACCAAAAAATACATAGCCTTGTAACCCCGAATTTGAGCTACGCTCATCCCGCTAACCTGATTTTGAGTGAGAAAGGCTTATTGAGTTTTACAGGATGACGACCCCACATATGGATGATCCTATGACTGAAGACGACCTACCTGAGCCTACCATGGAACAAAAGCTGGATCTAATCATGCTACAACTGGAAGAAGAGCGAAGGGCTAGGCAAGCATTGCAAGCGCAATTGACAAAATTACAAAGAGCATCCACCGACAAAGAAGAACCACAAGCTGAAGATTTGATTTGCCGTACCATCGACGCCACTCTTGAAGCACAAACCATTTGCAAGGAATCCAAGATAAGTAAACGAAGTTTCAAGTTTCGCACTTTCAATGGTATACAAGAAGGAAAGACTGTTTTATCATTCATTAGCCAGTTTGATGACTATTTCCATGAGGAAACTTATCCAGAAAAAGATAAAATCAAGTGTGTTACTAACCATCTAATAGACAGAGCATCACTTTGGTGGACTGTAGTCCGCAAGAGCATAGAATGTCCTACTACTTGGGAAGATTTCAAGAAGAAGTTCATGCAGAATTTCCTTCCACCGCAATTTCATGAGAAGGCTGTCAAGCAATGGGATTTACTTTAACAACGGGATTGTGAGCCTATTCCACAGTATACAGAGCGTTTTTGGAATGCACTCCTACAGCTACGCATGCTTGAAGACGTACCAGAGACGACGCATAAGCGGAAGTATATGTCTGGACTTCTTGGACATTACTACGTTGAAGTGAACATGTTCAAGCCTGCTACCCTTGAAGATGCCATCTCCTTAGCTCACGACACTGAAGATAAGTTACGCGGAAGAGATAGACGACCATAGCAATTCCAAGCCAACGGTAATTATGGATCTAAACAATTCAATTCTAATTTTAGAAGGTTTAATCCAGGTCGTTTCTCATCACCATCTTTTCGCAAGAATTGGCCTAAACCACCTGCATTACCATCCACTGTCAATCCAAATCCTAAGCCTATACCACAAGCAAATCCAAATGTACCCAGACTTCCAGCCATTGCAAATAATGTAACTAAAGCCAAGCCAATAGTATGCTATAAATGTCACCAGCCAGGGCATCTCGCAGCAAATTGTCATTCAAAGAAGCCACCAGCACATATCAACTATCTTGGAGTCATGGACGAAGATGAGCATGAGGATATGCCAGATTTCACTGAAGATGAGGATGATCCTACTACTACTTCCGACACTTTACCAGGTATGCCTACTCCACATTCATTATTGACTATGAAATGTTTGGTGCATGGAAAGGAAAGAACTATCTTGCATGATGACGGTAGTACTCATGACTTTATTTCAGCAAAATTGGTAAAGGAATTGAATTTACATACTGTACCTACGCATTATCGCATAAAAGCTGCATTTTTAGGCACTAGGTACAATGGCACACAAGAAGTACAAGATTTAGAAATTCAAATTGGTGCATACATTGAAAGAAGAAATTTCTTAGTTGTCCCATTACAGTCAAGCGACATTATTTTAGGAATGCCATGGAGACACCAGCATAATCCAAATATAGATTATTCCACACACACAATGAATATTAATTTTCAAGGAAAATCTATTACATTATATGGTATGCATGCATCTCATATTTTTCCACTGCTTTCGCATACTCAAGCAAAACGTGCACTACACAAGAATACTAAATCATATCTCATTTGGGTGAATGAATTGCACGCAAAGGAAAATCATATGCACCCTAGGCATAAGGAATTTCTTGCATATTTTAAGGACTGTTTTGCAGAAGACCTACCACCAGGTTTACCACCTTCACGTCCAGAAGACCATAAGATTGATTTAATTCCTGGCACACAACCACCTTGCAAAGCACCATATAGGCACAATCAAATAGAGCAAAAAGAAATCCAGAGTCAAGTTGAAGAATTACTAAATAGAGGCTTAATTCGACCTAGCAGTTCCCCATTCGGTGCACCTGTACTCTTAGTCAAGAAAAAGAATAATACCTATCGTATGTGTATTGACTACCGAGCATTAAATAAGATCACTGTAAAGAATAGGTATCCTATACCTAGAGTTGATGACCTTATGGATAAACTGCAAGGATCTTCTATATTTAGTAAAATTGACCTTAAGTCTGGATATCATCAGGTGAGGCTAGATAAATCCGACATATTTAAGACTGCATTCAAAACACAGTTTGGCCATTACGAATTCTTAGTCATGCCATTCGGATTGACTAATGCACCTGCTACTTTCAGTAGAATGATGAACTGTATTTTTCTGAAATATCAGTATTGTGTGATTGTTTTCTTTGATGATATTTTGGTGTTTAGTCAAAGTGAAAAAGAGCATTATGAGCATTTATCATTAGTTTTTCAATTACTGAAAGAAAATCAATTGTTTGCAAATCTTGAAAAGAGTGAATTCTTTAAGACAGAAATAGAATATTTAGGTCATATTGTATCAAAAGAAGGAATTAAAGTTGATCCTAAGAAAATTGATGCAATATTGCATTGGCCTGTTCCTAAAAATGTACATGAATTACGCTCATTCCTTGGTCTTGCTAGTTTCTATAGGAAGTTTGTACGTAATTTCTCATTACTTGCTTTACCATTAACCAAACTTCTTAAGAAAGGAATTGTTTATCAATGGACTGAAACACAACAGAAATCATTTGATTTACTGAAACGTGCATTAACTAATGCCCCTGTTCTACAATTGCCTGACTTTAATAGACCATTCTTTCTAGTTGTGACCGATGCTAGCGGATCAGGAATAGGAGCTGTATTAATGCAAGACAATCATCCAATAGCATATTCTAGTTCTAAGCTGAAACCCTCTGAGCTCAAATATTCCATTTATGACAAAGAACTATTAGCAGTAGTACAAGCATTAAAACAGTGGAAGCACTACTTAATGGGTTCAGAATTCATGATAAAGACCGACCAGCAAAGCATTAGACATCTACTTAGCCAACCCCAAATTTCTGATCGTCATATCAAATGGGCTTCCTTCATTCAAAGTTTTCATCCTATCATTCAATACCAACCTGGAAAAAAAAATGTAGTTGCTGATGCATTGAGTAGAAGACCTGCAATTCATAATATTTCTATCATATCTTTTGATTCTTTGATTGCTATGAAAGATACATATCACCAGGATATTACTTTTCATTCTGATTGGCAAAAATTAGTTCAAAATAATTTTATTCATGTTGATTCATTGTCATATAATGATGGATTTATGTTTTTTGAAAAGAGATTGTGTGTTACTATTCCATTCCGATCTTTTGTTTTGAATGAAATTCATTGTCCCCCATATCAAGGTCATAGAGGTATCATATCTACATTACGCATGTTAACTGAAGATTTTTATTGGCCGCATATGGATGCAGATGTATCTAATTTCGTTTCTGAATGTTTGATTTGTCAAAGAATAAAGAGACATCATGGTAAACAGTATGGATTACTAATGCCTTTGTCTATTCCATCTAAACCTTGGGAACATATTTCTATGGATTTCATTACTGGTTTACCAAATACTAAATCTAACCATGACATGATTTGGACAATTGTAGATAGATTTAGTAAGCAAGCATATTTCATTGCATGTAAGAAAACTTTAACATCATCACAAGCAGCACAGTTATTTTTGAAAACTATTTTTACTAACCATGGATTGCCAAAAGTGATTATTTCAGATCGTGATTCTAGATTTTGTAATAATTTTTGGATTACACTGTTTGCAAATCTAGGCACAAAGATTGATTTCTCATCTGCATTTCATCCAGAAACAAATGGACAAACAGAAGCCACAAACATCACCATTCTAGATCTTTTACGTGCATATACTATCTCTAAACCTCAGACATGGGATACTCATTTACATTTATTACAGTTTGCATACAACAATACACCGCACACATCTACAAAGAAAGTACCTTTTGAAGTCATTTATGGATATAGATTATCTACACCTGTTGCATCTTTGTCTAATAAAATTCAAAGTGCTGATGATATTGCCACTATGCATAATAGTATTTTTGATGAGGTTAAGGATATGATTGCTAAAGCCCAACAATCATATACCAAACAAGCCAACAAGAAAAGACAAGCTACGAATTTCAAAGTTGATGATTATGTTTGGCTTAGAATAGAAAAGCGTAGACTGCAAAGTGTGGACAGACACCCAGTTGTCAAATTAGCTCCTAGATTTTATGGACCATTTAGAATCATTCATAAGATTAATGATAATGCATTCAAGTTAGAATTGCCATCTCATTGGAAAATTCATAATACATTTCACATTAGTTTATTGAGACCATTTAGAGGCCAATTACCTATCCACCATATTTATGAAAACCCACCTTTACTAGAGGAAGAGACTGAAATACTTGAACCAGAAGCCATCATAGACACTGACTATATGACCACTAGAACTGGCCGAAGGTATTCTAGATATCTAGTAAAATTCAAGAACCATCCTGTAGAGGAAGCACAATGGATGCACGCTAGAGACTTAAATGCTTTCCCCACTCTGTTAGCTCCACATTGAGCTAATAGCAATTGAGGTCAATTGCTATCCCACCCTGGGGGTATGATGCCAGGAGGCATATTCCACGGTGGATTCCGTGCCACGGTGGATTCCGTGAGGATTCACGGTGGATTCCGTAAACTTAGATGACCGGGGCTCATACACAAAGAGGATTCTTTGTGTGAGAAGTTGATGGGGACGCCTGTCCTTTTCGGGCGTTTCATTAATTTAGTGTGTACATGGGTGATTCCATAGCGGGTGATTCCGCAAAATGCATATTAAATTAATAAATGTTTATGAGTTTAGAGTGCGCACTCGTAATAAATTAAGGTTAGGATTTATTTCTAACCAGTTGATTTATTTATGTAGCTGAAGACTGCTAGGTATTCACTTTTGTCGGTTTAATTGTTTTATTTTACTAACGATTGTGAATGCTTCAGTTGATGTGTAGAGATAGCAGCAGTGGTGGAGGAAAGCATTGGAGTCTAGCGAGTATTCGACCTTTGGATTATATTTTGATAGGCGCCACGCCTATATTTTGTTATGTCTATTGAGACATTGATTATTGATTATTATTTTGTATGCGCCTATGGGCACGGATATGTTATTTGGACATTGAGATTGGGCGTGCCAGACTCTATGGGCACCGTCCATTAGCTTTATTTCCTATTTTTGTAGAAAGCAAACTCAAAAGCTAAAAGCTTGTCATATTTTTGTAATTGGGCTATTATTGAGCATGAAGATGGAAATATACATTAAATACATGCTTTGTGAAGCGCTCACACAAGGCATGGGGGAGATTGAACCCAATTTGTCTCTTGTCTCTTGTCGTGCATGTTTTTACATTGTTTTTTGTGCAAAAAGGTAGAGTTCATTGTTCTTGGGGACCTTCAGGGATTCACTACGTGAGCTATCTGCGACCGATCTGCGCAGCAAGTTTCTTAGGGTTTTACCCCCCTTTTGGAGCCAATGCAACCGTCAAATTTATTATCTGAGCATCATTGAGTCTTCTAAGAGCCCCTCCACTCTTGTTCTTAGACTTATCCCCTCCCCTCTAATTCATTATAAATATGAGGCATGGGAGGCACAAGGGAGCATAAGGAGACCCCGAAAGGATGCAAGAGAGAGCGAGAGAGAGAGAGTATACCCCTCCAAGAGATTGTGAGAGAGAGCTTGAGAGAGAGAGAGAGAGAGAGAGAGAGAGAGAGAGAGAGAGAGAGAGAGAGAGAGAGAGAGAGAGAGTTACCCCGAGAGGTTGCACAATTTTCCTCTATCATGATCCTCGATTTAACCATCTTCTCTTATGCTCTCCCATCTCGGATCTATTCCACCTTCTTAATCTCTTGAGTCTACTTGCAGACGATGGTCTCCAAGCAAAGAACGTCATGTGCAGATGACAATCCTATAACCAGCAATAGAGCTTCAGGTGAAAGCATCACTGTCAATCCAATTGCGGTACCAGTCATAAGTAATGTATTTTCAAATTGATAAATGCTTGTTTTAATGCTCACAAGATATACATTAGGCTCCATACCTTGTGGTGCTAGAATAGATCATTGAAAAGGATAAATCGCATCTCAAATATTCAAAGATGAAGTTTGTGAGGTGAATTATGTATCCCTTATGTCCAACAGAAGTATCCCTTATCTCCAAGATCACATCGCGAATTATCCCGAGAGGACACTACTCGATTCACAAGCCTATGGTCGAGTGGTGAAAAGGCCAACCACGGAAATGGCATCTCACTCCTTGACCGCTTGTGGGTCAGGTGGAGCTCTGGACACCCCTTGCCTGTCCAGAATTGAGTTGGAGATCCCCGTGAGCCCAACGTCTGGGACGTTAGAAGATCCTATTCTAGATAAAGGATGGAAATTTCGGTGCCATGAGATTTGGACCGGGTACTTTTGTTGGACATAAGGGATACATAATTCTCCTGTATGGGCAAGAGACAAAGATTAACTTAAATATAAGTTAAGGAACTTGTTTGATAAAAGGACTGCTTGTTTTGTTTTTGTGTATGTGTTGTAAATTACGTGAACAAACTCTGTGCCCTAAAAGGCTTAATTAATAAAGCTGATTTTAAATATCACACATAAATATGGTAGGACCTAATTAGACAAATAAAGCTATCGAGGAAAGTGCGGTGGACGTGACTGGGGTCCGTCTTATGGAAGGGTGGTCCCGGCTAGTTGGGAATTTTTCTCAAAAGACGTAATAACGAAACTGTGAAGAACTAGAGTCAGTAGAGTTAGGATCCCGATTTATGCTGTTTTAGGGGAGCGGAATGGGACTATGCCTTATGGGCAGAGAGGTTGAGCTTCACATCCCTCTCGTTTCCCATTCTCCATGAAACAAGTGTAGCATAAATCCGCTTCGACTCTGTTGTTCCTACGCAAAGTGGTTCATCTAGAGCTCGATGCTAGCTACCTCCTAGAGACTTGGTTGATAGGAAAGAAACCCTAACTTCCGGATACTTCCGCTTCGAGGTAGAATCGAGAAGACCTAGATCGCAAACCTTGTGACATTCCTTGTGAGTGCCAAGTAGCGCTTTCTAGACTCCCCTCCCGATGGGCTGCTAAGACATGTTCCACAAGTGGACAAGTGGACACGTTACACCAGTGTAGACATGTTAAGGTTCATTCTTCAAATTTAAAGGCCACTATAGTAAATTATTAACCAAGTTATGCATCAAACTTCAATACGAAGCACTAGGATCAAGGATGTTAGTTATTCTAATACTTCTTCATGTGGATGAAACCTATTAAGTTTAAACCTCACAATTATTTCCTTATCAAGAGATTTATTCCTTACAATTGTGAATCAAATATCTCTTAGAGTCTGTGGATCACAAATAAGTAGAGGAGGAAAAGTTGTACTTCAAAATTCATGCATGTAATTTTAATCACCTTATAAGCATCGTAACTCCTTGAAATTATTTCTCAAATTTTAGTTTCATGTTTGTGGAGCAAGAATTGATTAAAGATAAAAAGCTAAACTTTGACTTTAATATGTTCATCCTAAAAAGATGTCAATAGTATGGCATGAGGCTCCATAGAATCGATCATCTTTTAAAGAGTGCTAAACCTTAATACTAGCTAAATCTTAGTAGATAAATGAGTTTTTTAACCACATAGCTCATGGGTGAATATTTTGCAAGCTTGGAAAGATTCATTCCATTCTTGTTACATTTTATGGCCTATAAGGAGGCTTAGTATTAAATTGTGATCCATGCTTTATCAATTGTGGCATACTCAATGCTTTGTCAATAACCCGACATATGAGTCGATTTAAAATTGTGCCTCTTATAAAGAGAGCAAAAGCTCCTCATTGAGCCTCATCTATAGAGGGCTACATCCCTTGAATTTCACCAAATTTCAATAATTACTTTAAAGTTTTTAGTAGGTGATTGGTTGAAAATCTTATAGGAATGGATATCAATTTTCCACCCTCATTACATTTTAGTACCTTGGAAGGAGACTCAATCTAAAACACAAGTCTCATACTTCACTAATAGTGTGTCATGAGGCTCAATCTTAAAATTTTAGTAGGTGCTCAGTTGAAGATATTGTAAAAATGGATTTAATTCTTTCATCCTCGTTACATTTTAGTAGCTTGGAAGGAGACTCAATCTAAAACTCAAGTCTGATGTTTAACTAGTAGTGAGCCATAAGGCTCAATCTTAAAATTAAGCCTTATGCTTAGCTAGTAGTGTGGCATGAACTACATCCCTTGAATTTCACCTAATTTTAGAAAATAGGTCAAAGTTTGTAGTATGTGGTTAGTTCAAAATCTTATGATAATGGATTGAATTCTTTCATTTTCATTACATTTTAGTAGCTTGAAAGGAGACTTAATCTAAAACTCAAGTCTCATGCCTTAACTAGCATTATCACATGAGGCTTAAAATTGACCCTCGTGCTTAGATAGTAGTATGGCATCAAGCTCAGTCCTAGAATTGAGCCTCTTTAAAAGAGCAATAAATGTGTTGAACTCTAGCTAACTCTAGCCATCTTAGTAGATAGTTGTCTATGCTAGGTGATTGGTGGTCAAATGCTTTCTAGGCATGAGTTGAGTAAGGAAGCTCAATCTTAAAATTGGCTTTAAAATTCACTTTCATTGGCGACCTTGGGATAGGAGGACTTAGCCCGTCAAACCCACAAGCTGATTTGCAAAATCATAAACCATAAAGAGTATCAAGCTGCTTCAAATAAAAATACACAACAGAGCATAAACACAACTCTCACCCTACCCCCTAACAAAATCAAAGCATAAATTCTACTAGGGATAGGCCTAGTATAATCTGACAGAGATTCGGAGCTAGTCGCTAATCAATTTCTCCAACAGAGATCAGCTAAAAAGAACTATCAAAGAAGTCATCCTAAGTGGTGGTTTGACTCACCTACCTGACCTAGACAACTAGACTAGGAACTCCTACTAGGCAAGGACTCCTATAGCTTGGTTTATAAATTTTTTCATTTTACCACATTTTTTTCTTTAGCATTTTATACTTAGACATGTAAAAAGGAGGGAGCTGAGTGTATTGTGATCCAAGGAGAGAATGGCATTAACCTCAGGTCCTATCTCAGTACCCGAGAACCTACCAAGCTCTTGCAAGGTAGCACTAAAACTTTTTCCTCCGCTCACTTTTGTTTTTCCTCCAACCATCCTTATTTATTTTTTTGACTAAATGCCACCCCCAAGAAAACAAGGCATTGGGGGGGGGTTTGACGACTCATCCCCCCTAGGAACCTACCATGCCTTCGCAAGGCAATGATCTGCTCTTGGAAAATTTCTTCATTTATTTTCTTATTTTAGGGATTAGATCCCTTTTTTACACACCTCCATATTTTATATATCTTGCAGATATATTCATTATTTTGTCTCTTTGATTATTTGTAGATATATATCTCGCTTGTGGTGGCTATTCCTAGGTCATAAATAAAGACTTTTAGCTATTCTAGTGAAATATCACCAAAAGTTTTATCAACCATATATACCTTGCCAAGACCCTGGTGCATTGCATAATCCAAAAGCCATCATATAGTATGCAAAGGTGCCAAATACAGTGATAAATGTTGTTTTCAACTTGTCTTTCTTTGTGATAGCCATTTGGTTATAATTAACAAAGCAGTCCATAAATGAGTAGATATCCCTACCTACTAACTAATTCAGAATTTGATCAATGAATGGCAGTGGATAGTAATCTTTGAACATGTGTTTATTGAGCTCCCTAAAATCTATGCAAATCTGAATTTGATTATTTTTCTTTTTCTTGATAACTACCAGTGAAGACCACTCCATGTTGTATAAGAAATATCAGGCCAGTCTCACACAATTTTTGTAATTCTTCAAATAGTTTGTCCCTTAGCTCAAAAGGCATACACCTCACTTTTTGTCGCATAAGGTAACATTCCTTCAAGGAAATAGTGTGTACAACTAGACTAGGAGGGATACCCCTCAACTCATCATAGCTCTAAGCAAAAATATTGTGGAATTCTGGGATCAAGGACATGTAGTCCTTCCTCTCTTCCAGACTAAGCATAGATCCTAATTTAATCGGTCATGGCTCATCCAATGTATCGAGATCTAGCTCAATCACATCCACGTCTCTGATTCTATCTTGAGCTTCCATTGGCTCATTCAGAGTCACCTGATGGACAACTTCTATACTGGATCCCTCTCTTGATTCATTGCTTGATGAAGTCTCAGTGCTAGAAGGATCCTCTAATGCATCTAATTTTGTCGAAGATAAAGACACTCTCTCGCTTTGACAAGATTCATGATGTGCATCCACTATTACACATGTCTAGAACCTCTACCAACAATCAGACGACCAACAAGTATATCAACGTGATAGTCAGCAAAATCCATGGCCTTCCTAATAATACTTGATAGCTTGGCCACCTTGCAAACTTAAGAACCCCATAGTCCCAAATGCATTCCACATTAGCAACAATCACATAGAATTTGGTAATGCAACCTTCTGGTTGTCTTAAATTGTCATTAACCATCAAAAGAATTGTCGAGGCATCCTTTTGGATTTCCAGTCCCAACCACTCCATTAATTCTAAACTCATAATGTTGATGGAAGATCCTGTATCCACAATAACAGGAGCTATAATAGTGATAGTAAATTTCTCCCAAAATTGAGCCAAAGTGCACACAATAAGACAAAGAGTGTGAGCCAATACATTGATTTCCACAAGTAGGAGCACTAGAGTAAGTCAAGTGCACGCTCTTAAAGAATTGCTCAAAATTGAATTTTTGCATGCATATCCATAAAACTATAGTAAATGAATGTAGTAATGAAAGAGACCTAACTGTCCTAACTAAGGGGAAGGAGAGAGAGAAGGACTGCAGAAGAAGAGGGAGAGGAGAGAGAAATGCAAGAAGAAGAGAGAGAAAGAGGGAGAAAGAAAGAAGAAGAGGAGGAAGAAGAAGAAGCCATGGAAGCTTGAGAAGGTGAAAAGAGAGTTTCTTGATAATTTCTGTGATGCCTCAAAATACCCTCTTACACCTTATATACTGTCAGTGTGACTCGTATCTTCCCATGCCATGTTCCCGTGATCCCCATTCATTACAAACCATCCCGTCTCATAAAGTTTTTGTCCTTAAAAACAAGGGATGTAGTCATGGACTGTAAGGGTGTGTTGTAGGAAATCAGTCATAACTTTGTGTGAGGAACTTCGAATGGGACAGTTGAGGTGTCCTTACGGAGCCCATGAGATGTGCTTTCAGCCCATGTGGGTGGGGTGGGGCTGCAATCAAGTCAGGACCAAAACCATTACAAAATAGAGGGCTGTCCCGGAATTACTAGTGTGGTATCTTAGATGGTATGGCTGGAGACAAACAGCTATAACTTCCACTAGGGAACTCCGATCGGGGCAAGTAAGGTGTTGGCACGGAGCCCTCGAGGTGTACTTTCAGCCCATGTATGGAGGATGGGGCTGAAAATAGACAGGACCAAAACTAGTACAAAACAGGTGGCTGTCCAGATGCAGACTGCAGCCCAAAATAGGTGTCATGGTTAAGTTCCAGCCAATACGGCCTCCTTGAGGTGTGGAAATTCATCCAAAATAGATGCTAGGTGCCAAGAGGCTTCCTCTATTGGTAGACCTTGCCATTTCATCAGGTATTCATGTATGGAACGGGTGCGGAGTTGCTTTTCACGTTGCCCAATGATCGCTTCAAGAATATACTGGATAAGGCCCTCCTCATCTATGGGTGGTAGCTCCTCTACATGATATTTGGGAGTGCCAATGAAAGGTTTCAATTGGCTCACATGGAAGACATCATGGATCTTAGTAGTGGGAGGGAGTTGGAGACGGTAAGCCAAGTCCCCGACCTTCTTAATGATTTTGTAGGGCCCATAGTAACGATGTGCCAACTTGTTGCAAGAACCGTCCTTTAGTGTGGCATAACGGGACTTGGGGATCTTGAGGAGTACTAATTCACCCTCTTGAAAGTCAAGGGGTCTTCTTTTTGCATCAGCATGGAGCTTCATGTGCTTTGAGCCCATTTGAGGTTTACCTTGCATTGTTGAAGTAAAGCTTGCATGTGGTCCAACTCTTCTTTTCCAAGGGGGTTGAGCTTTTCATTGAAGATCATGGTAGGAAGGGGCACTTGATAACCATACAATGCTTCATAGGGAGAGACTCCAATACTTGAATGAGTGGAGTTGTTGTAAGAAAATTCAGCCAAGTGCAGCCATACGTCCCAAGAATTCTACACGTCATGACAAAAATGTCGCAAATAAGTTTCAAGCCACTTATTGACTCTCTCTTGGTCTACCCATCCGTTTGGGGATGCCAATTTGGTCCCCATTGAGCTAAAAAGTATCTGCCAAAACAGACTCATAAATTTGGTTTCCCAGTCATGTACTATGACGTGGGGTAAGCCATGCAACTTAAAAACATGCTACATAAACTGAGTGACAACTTGAGATGCTGTAAACTGGGATTTTGTAGGGATGAAATGGCCTGCTTTAGTGAGTCGGTCAACTACCACATATATGCTATCCCAACCCTTCTTGGTTGTTGGTAAACCAGTGATGAAATCCATGGTAATGTGGGTCCATTTTCCTTCGAGGATAGATAAGGGCTGCAACAATCCACCCGGTTTAAGAGTGCTATCCTTATTTTGTTAACAAGGCACACATCTAGACACAAAGTCTTTAGCATCCCGCCATAGGCCTTTCCAATTGAAGCTTTTTGAAACTCGGTCATATGTTTTGAAGACCCCTAAGTGGTCAGCAATCGGCGAAGAATGCATCCCTTCAAGGATCCTTTGGGTGAAAGGAGAGGCATGGGGAATCACAATACGGCCATGGATCCAAATGAGGCCATTGTGGAGCTGATATTGGGAATTGTCATCCATGACACCTTGCTGTAATTTCTGGAAAAGAGGGCTGAATTCAGCATCAAGCAAGTACGCCTCTTGGAGCTCTTCCTAGCTTCTCAAAATATGAATTGAGTGCCATTTAGCCATTGCTCTATGTTTAGGGCAAACCTACCATTTATTGTTTTGATAGCCTAATATTTTCTTGATTTATGCTTTATTGATGCTTATGGGGTCCATTTATTATTCTTGGATGATGTAATGATGCTTGCAAAAGGATTTTAACCTAGTATTTGGAAGGTTCTTGGCTATTATACCCTATGGATAGTAATCATTCCTTGTGGAAGCTTATGTATTGAATGTCTATAAATGCTTTGGGGATGTTACATGGATGTATTGAGACTTGGCATTGATTTGTATAAATATGCCTGGATATATATTTGAAGTGGCTACTTGTTTTGAATCTTTATTGGTTATAGGCTTGAAGGCTTACTATGTGTACATGCTCTCAGATGTATTGATTCATGTCATTGGGCACTCGAATGTTAGAGACATATGTATTGAGCTTTGCTTGACTCTTCAACATTCTCAATTTGCTTTTGTGGGAGCACTTTGATATTTTCATTCCAGAGCTTGGACTCTTGAGTCAATAGGAGACTTCGTCATGCTTATTGGTTTATGCACACACAGTCGTTGTTGCCAACATTGAAGATTATGGGCTAATTTAGCCTTGGTTTGCACACATGGTACTTCCTCTTGTGATATGGGTATTGTCAGCTTGGATACGTTCATGATTATGTACTTGAGCTTCACTATTCATATGCAATAGGTTAGTTGTAGATTGGTAGATCTCTTATGCATAATTAGCTTATGTATATGCTTGCCTCTTTATTGGGATTTCCTCCATATATTTGATATTTTTGGATCATTGACAACATTTCGTACCTTGGTGGTTTATGGCTATCTTTCATTGCTAGTTGTATTACATATCCTAGTTTCACTACCTAGATATTCTTGGAAGTGAGAGCTTTGTCATTTACTCATTTGCCTATAATTATGTAATGAAAGAGATCTAATTGTCCTAACTAAGGGGAAGGAGAGAGAGAGAAGGACTGCAAAAGAAGAGGAATAGGAGAGAGAAAGGAAAGAAGAAGAGAGAGAAAGAGGGAAAAAGGAAGAAGAAGAGGAGGAAGAAGAAGAAGCCATGGAAGCTTGAGAAGGTGAAAAGAGAGTTTCTTGATAATTTTTGTGATGCCTCAAAATACCCTCTTACACCTTATATACCGTCAATGTGACTGGTATGTTCCCATGCCATGTTCCTGTGATCCTCGTTCATTACAAACCATCCCGTCTCATAAAATTTTTGTCCTAAAAAACGAGGGATGTAGTCATGGACTGTAAGGGTGTGCTATAGGAAATCAGCCATAACTTTGTGTGAGGAACTCCGAATGGGACAGTTGAGGTGTCGTTATGGAGCTCATGAGATGTACTTTCAGCCTATGTGGGTGGGGCAGGGCTGCAATCAGGTCAGGACCAAAATTGTTAAAAAATAGAGGGCTGTCCTGGAATTACTAGTGTGTTGTCCTAGATGGTATGACTGGAGAAAAACAACCATAACTTCCACTAGGGAACTCCAATCCGGGCAAGTAAGGTGTTGGCATGGAGCCCTTGAGGTGTACTTTCAGCCCATGTATGGAGGATGGGGCTGAAAATGGACAAGACCAAAACTGGTACAAAACAAGTGGCTGTCCAGATGCAGACTACAGTCCAAAACAGGTGTCATGGTTAAGTTCCAGCCAATACGGCCTCCTTGAGGTGTGGAAATTCATCCAAAATAGATGCTGGGTGCCAAGAGGCTTCCTCTATTGGTAGGCCTTGCCATTTCATCAGGTATTCATGTATGGAACGAGTGCGGAGTTTCTTTTCACGTTACCCAATGACCGCTTCAGGAATGTACTAGATAAGGCCCTCCTCATCTATGGGTGGTAGCTCCTCTACATGATATTTGGGAGTGCCAATGAAAGGTTTCAATTGGCTCACATGGAAGACATCATGGATCTTAGTAGTGGGAGGGAGTTGGAGACGGTAAGCCAAGTCCCCGACCTTCTTAATGATTTTGTAGGGCCCATAGTAACAGTGTGCCAACTTGTTGCAAGAACCGTCCTTTAGTGTGGCATAATGGGACTTGGGGACCTTGAGGAGTACCAATTCACCCTCTTGAAAGTCAAGGGGTCTTCTTTTTGCATCAGCATGGAGCTTCATGTGCTCTTGAGCCCTTTTGAGGTTCATCTTGCATTATTGAAGTAAAGCTTGCATGTGGTCCAACTCTTCTTTTCCAAGGGGGTTGAGCTTTTCATTAAAGATCATGGTAGGAAGGGGCTGTTGAGATATCGAGCTCCACTCGTGATATGCCAGGGTGACCGTTGTGCATTTATGTCACTGACTTGTCAGTTGCAGATGCGGTTGGTACACCGCCCATGAATAATAGCTAGATGATAGCTATCCTTATCTACTCTAGTTTGTGGTTCAGTTAGTATGCCACCTTAGTTAGTTGAGTTTGGTTTGAGACCCATATATAGGGTTCTTCTATTTCTATGTACTTGAGTTCTTTTGGCTTACACAACTAAGAAGAGGAAAACTGTTTTCAGCCTCCACCTGTGTGTGTATTTCCCCATTGTGCAAGCAAGAAAGCTACAAGCGAGACTCCTTCCTTCTCTCCCACAATCTTGACAGGGGCACCCGATAACCATACAATGCTTCGAAGGGAGACACTCCAATGCTTGAATGAGTGGAGTTGTTGTATTTCTCCCACAATCATGACATGGTATCAGAGCCTTGTTCATGGTAAGGAGCTCAAGAAAGCAAACCAAGTTTGCGGTTCTGGTAAGAGGACCAATGTTGCTTTCATTTTTCTGTTTTGGGAGCAAGTCTCTGCAGTAGGTAGCACAGCCGGAAAGTGCAAGAGTGCATTGTCTCAAATTGAGACGCCCTTCGCGGTGTAGCAAGAGGGCAGTATATACTGCGGGAGAGGGATTTAGCCGTTGGTTGCACTGCTTTTTTTATTTGAGGCAATTTCGAGGCCTGTTTTGGAGGCGGAAGTTTTCTGCACGCACTCAGGAAAAGGCCCTGTTTTATGCTGTGTGACCACTATTCTACAGGTTGGTGAGAAATTACTGTAGAAATTGCATCGTATGCCTGTGCAGAGAGACATTGGGAGTTACAGAATCATCCTTGTTGCCTGTTGATGCAAAATTGTCACTAGGAAGTGACTGTGTGGTCAAATACCACTTTCGTCAGTTTTGCAGATTTGTCCTTGTGAGGTTGAAGCTGTGTTTTTTACAGTGACAGAATTTTTTGCAGTGTTCTGTAATGGCGTCTGATTCTCTTTCACACATTGTTACTCTCACTGAAAAGCTTGACAAGAACAACTTTCAAGCATGGAAGTTTAGAATGACAAATTTCCTTATGGGAAAAGGATATTGGGAATTTGTTGCAGGAAATGAAAAAGAACCAGTTCTTCCTGATGTTCCCAATCAACAGCAAATGCAGGCATTTAAAGGATGGCATGAGAGAGCCAGAAAAGTTATGTACTGGCTGTCTATCAGTATTTTAGACTCTATGATTGTGCATATTCAGGATGCAAGTACGCCAAAGGAGGCATGGGATACTTTGTAAAAAATGTGTAGCACAAATACACAAGCCAGGAAAATGCAGCTCAAGCAAGAGTTACACAATGTGCAAAGAGAAAGTAGAGCATCAATGACTACCACATGAAGGTGAAGAAGATTGCAGATGCACTTGCTTCCATTGGGTCGCCAATGGAAGATGATGATTTAGTTTCTGTGACCTTGAATGGTCTAGGAAAGGATTATGCACAGTTCCGAACACCGATTTTCGTCCGTGAAAGATTTCATGATTTTGAGGAGTTGATTGCTCTTCTAATTTCTGAGGAGTAGAGAAATGGTGGTGCATCTTCTTCAGGAGGAACTTCAAAAGAAGCTGTCTTCTACTCAAATACTGGAAGAGGTAGAGGTAGAGGTAGAGGAGGCCGTGGTAGAAATCAGAATATGCAGCAAACTCAAGAAAACCAGTCCTATGGAGGAGGACATGGTAACTCTAGAGGCAGGGGGAGCCAAAGAGGTCGTGGTGGATGGCAAAGAGGCCAAAATGCAAACAACAATGTTGAATGCTACTACTGTGGTAAAATGGGTCATATGGCTAAAGACTGCTATAAAAAGCAGAATGACATCATGAATGGAAAATTGCAACAAGGGAATTATGCATCTTCTAGTAGACAGGGTGATGACAGAAATGAGCATTTGTTTATGGTGCAGTACATGACCAATTCTGTGACAAGTGCAGAAGAAAGAAACTATGTGTGGTATGTTGACTTTGGTGCATCAAACCACATGACAGGTCATGCAGAATGAATGCAGGATGCAAGGAAAATGGAAAAACCAGAATTTGTGAAAACTGGTGATGATACTGCACATCCTATTGTGTAGATTGGAAAATTTCCTTTGTCTATGCAGGATGGGAAAAAGAAATACCTATCGGATGTATTTCATGTCCCAAATATCACCAAGAACCTGGTTTCTGTTGGTCAAATGGTTGAGCAGGGCTTGCAGGTCAGATTTAATTCTCATGGATGCTTTATTGAGGATATGAAAAATAAAGGTCCCTTGATAGCAAAAGGAAAGAAGAAGGGAAGAATGTTTACGTTGGATGTAGACATGCCTGAATTGAGTGGAGCAATGTTTGCACATGGGACCAGTGTAGTTGCAGATATTGATATCTGGCATAAACGCATTGGTCATGTTAATGTACAACGACTTAAATCAATGCAAGCCCAAAATATTGTTGCAGGATTGCCTAAATTCAAGGTTGCAGAAATGCATAAGGTATGTGAAGCCTGTCAATTTGGAAAACAGGCAAGGAAACCATTTCCTAGATATCTTCAAGAGAGTAAGAAGCCATTGGAATTAATCCACTCTGATATGTGGACTACTAAAGCTACATCTCTTGGAGGCTGTCATTATTTTGTCACTTTTATTGATGACTATAGACGAAAAGTTTGGGTGTATTTTATGAAAAAGAAACAGGCCTGCAAATAAAATGCCTAAGGTCAGATGGAGGGGGAGAGTACCTCTCAAATGAGTTTGCAAGGTTCTTGCAGTAGCATGCCATAAAGCAGCAATATTCATGTAGTCATATCCCACAACAAAATGGAATTGCAGAAATAAAAAATAGGCATATTGGAGAGGTATCTCATGCCATGCTCAATGAAAAAGACTTGCCAGATTTTTATTGGGCTGAGGCAATTGCTACAGCAGTCTACATAATGAACATGACTCCCACTGCAACAATACATGGCATGACTCCAGAGGAGAGGTATACTGGTAGGAAACTGGATATTTCTTATTTGAAATTTTTTTGTTGCATTACCTATGTTCATGTGCCAGCAGATGAGTTAAGATCCAAGTTGGATCCAAAAGCTGAGAAGTGCATCTTTATTGGTTACTCTCTGCAGCAAAAAGGGTATAGATGCTATAACCCTTCTACTCGTAAGTTTACAGTGAGCAGAGATGTTGTTTTTGATGAGATGAGTAGTTGGTATAAACTAGTAAATGTGATTGATAATGTAGATGCACAAAATGGTAATGCTGCACAGAATTCACAAGCGCAGTCACAAGATATTAGTGGACTTGGAGCGTCCTCTAGCAGTGGTTCATATTCTTCGCCATGGACAGGCAGATTGAGATCAGGAGAATCTTCTCAAAGCAATGCAGATAGTGGTATGCAAGTATCACGAGAAGGAAAAGAGAAGGTAGATCAGCCCATGTTTGATGTGAATGCAGGTCACTCTTATGTGGATGGTGAATCCAGTGGCTCAGAACAGAGCATTGATGATGAGTTGGGTATTCCTTCTATTATTACACCTGGAGTAAGGAAGACCAGGGATGTTTTGAGAGCACCTGGGAGTGAACCTACTTTGCGCAGGTCTACCAAAGCTAGGTATCCTATGGATAGGCTGAAATATGATGGATTTACAGCCATTCACTATGCCTATATGGTCAAAGTGATACAGGAACCAGAACCCACTTCTTTTGAGCAAGCCATGGGAAAAGAAAAATGGGAGAAAGCCATGGATGAAGAAATGGATGCCTTGGAAGCAAATGCTACATGGGAATTAGTACCTTTGCCTAAAGATAAGAATGCAATTGGTTGTAAGTGGGTTTATAAGGTGAAACACAATGCAGATGGTTCTGTGAATAGATACAAGGCAAGATTAGTAGTCAAGGGGTATGCACAAACATATGGCATTGATTATGAAGAAACATTCAGTCTGGTTGCAAGGATGGCAACCGTAAGAGTAGTCATTGATATGGCTGCATCAAAGGGATGGTCTTTACATCAAATGGATGTAAAGAATGCATTTTTGCATGGTGATTTGCAAGAAGAGATCTATATGGAGCAGTCACCAGGTTATGTGCATGTTGTTCATCCTGAGTTTGTTTGCAGGTTGAAGAAAGCCTTGTATGGCTTGAAGCAAGCACCTAGAGCATGGTCTGACAAGATAGGACAGTATCTTGTCACTATTGGCTTTTAGATTTCCAAGGCAGATTTCTCACTTTATGTGAGAAAAATAGAGAAAGGTATTATGCTACTTGTCATTTATATTGATGATTTGATTATGACAGGTGGCAGTGATGAAGATATCCTTCATGTGAAAATGCTATTGAAGCAGAAGTTTGAGATGAAGGATTTGGGAGAGCTGCGTTATTTCTTGGGCATTGAGGTGATTAGATCACCAAGTGGGATATGGTTCTTGCAGAGGCAGTATGGATTGGACATGCTGTCCAAATATGGGATGACAGGCTGTAAGCCTATTTCAGTTCCTTTGGAGCAGAATGTGAAGCTAAGCGCAGATGTAGCTTCTGGAAGACCCTACTATATACAGACGCATAGTAGGAAGTTTGATTTATATGACTATTACCAGGATAGATTTGAGCTATGCTGTTGGATTGGTAAGTTAGTTTATGCAGGCTCCAAGGAAACCACATTTGGATGCGGCTAGACGCATACTCAGGTATGTGAAGTCCACATTGCAGTATGGGCTATTTTATGAGAGTGGGATTCAGATACAGTTGCATGGATACACTGATGTTGATTGGGCTGGTAGTATTTCTGATAGACGATCTACCAGTGGATATGTGTTCTCTTTTGGGAGTGCTGCAGTCACTTGGAGCAGCAAGAAACAGCCTACAGTTGCCTTGTCGAGCACAGAGGCTGAGTACAGGGGCACAACAATGGCTGCATGTGAGGTAGCTTGGTTGCATAAGCTACTTTATGATATGCATCAGCCTAGAGATGGGCCAGTTGTCATTTATTGTGACAACATGAGTAGTATACACTTTGCAAATAACCCAGTCTATCATGCTAGAACAAAGCACATTGAGGTGCATTATCACTATGTGCGGGAGAGGGTTTTACTAGGTCTTATTGATCTAGTTTATGTCAGCACAGAGGATCAGGTAGCTGACATATTTATGAAGGCATTGGGTGCAGAGACGCTGCACAAGTTCAGAGACCTGCTTGGTGTGCAGGAATTGGGATTGAGCTCGAGGGGGAGTGTTGAGATATCGAGCTCCACTCGTGATATGCCAAGGTGACCGTTGTGCATTTATGTCACCGACTTATCAGTTGTGCAGATGCAGTTGGTACACCGCCCATGAATAATAGCTAGATGACAGCTATCATTATCTACTCTAGTTTGTGGCTTAGTTAGTATGCCACCTTAGTTAGTTGAGTTTGGTTTGAGACCCATATATAGGGTTCTTCTATTTCTATGTACTTGAATTCTTTTGGCTTACACAACTAAGAAGAGGAAAATTGTTTTTAGCCTCCACATGTGTGTGTATTTCCCCATTGTGCAAGCAAGAAAGCTATGAGCGAGACTCCTTCCTTCTCTCCCACAATCTTGACAGGGGCACACGATAACCATACAATGCTTCGAAGGGAGAGACTCCAATGCTTGAATGAGTGGAGTTGTTGTAAGAAAATTTAGCCAAGTGCAGCCATACGTCCCAAGAATTATGCACGTCATGACAAAAATGTCGCAAATAAGTTTCAAGCCACTTATTGACTCTCTCAGTCTGCCCACCCGTTTGGGGATGATAGGCTGTAGACGGAGCCAATTTGGTCCCCATGGAGTTGAAAATTGTCTGCCAAAACAGACTCATAAATTTGTTGTCCTAGTCATGTACTATGACGTGGGGTAAGCCATGCAACTTAAAAACATGATCCATAAACTGAGTGGCAACTTGAGATGCTGTAAACTCGGATTTTGTAGAGATGAAATGGGTTGCTTTAGTGAGTCGGTCAACTACCACATATATGCTATCCCAACCCTTCTTGGTTGTTGGTAAACCAGTAATGAAATCCATGGTAATGTGAGTCCATTTTCCTTCGGGGATAGGCAAGGGCTGCAACAATCCACCCGGTTTATGAGTTCTATCTTTATTTTGTTGACAAGGCACACATCTAGACACAAAGTCTTTAACATCCCGCCATAGGCCTTTCCAATGGAAGCTTTTTGAAACTCGGTCATATGTTTTGAAGACCCCTAAGTGGCCAGCAATCGGTGAAGAATGCATCTCTTCAAGGATCCTCTGGGTGAAAGGAGAGGCATGGGGAATCACAATATGGCCATGGATCCAAATGAGGCCATTGTGGAGCTGATATTGGAAATTGTCATCCATGACACCTTGCTGTAATTTCTGGAAAAGAGGGTTGAATTCAGCATCAAGCAAGTATGCCTCTTCAAGCTCTTCAATCCAATCATGGTGGAGTTCAGTGATGGATGAAACCTTGCATGCCCACATGTGAGAGAGTGTATCAGCCGCTACATTGTCCTTGCCATGGGTGTGGGTAATCTCAAAGTCATAGTTTTGTAAGGTAGCCACCCATCTACATTGTTTGGGAGTGAGGTTGGGCTGAGTCAAGAAGTATTTCAGCACACGGTGGTCACTTTTCACCTTAAATCTACTGCCATACAAGTAGTGATGCCACTTTTTGATAGCATGAATGATTGCCAACATCTCTTGATTATAGACATGAAACTCTCTCTCTTTATCATCCAATTTTCGGCTCTCAAATGCTATTACCCCGTGCTCTTGTAGCAAGACTGCACCAATACCCCATCCACTAGCATCACATTGGATGGTAAAATCCTTTGAAAGGTCAGGGCATACGAGGATGGGGACTGAAGTGAGAAAGTCTTTCAGCTGTGCTGAAACTGCGGTCAGCCAATTCATCCCATAGGAAAGCCTCTTTTTTCAGTCAGTCTGTTAACGGGGCTGCAATTGTAACATAATGGCAAATAAATCTCTGATAAAAAGAGGAGAGGCCAAGAAAACCACTTAAGGAGGTAGTGGTAGTGTGGGTGGGCCATTCCCGGACACATTACACTTTCTTAGGATTAGCTTGGATGCCTTTTTCACTAACAATGTGTCTCAAGTACTCAACCTTTGTTTGCATGAAGACACACTTGCTTTCTTTGGCAAATAGCCGGTGCTCGCTTAGTACATCAAAAATTTGCCTGATATGCTTCAGATGCTCATGCAGTGACTTATTGTAAATGAGTATATAATCAAAGAATACCAACACAAACTGGAAAAGCCAAGGCTGCAATATTTTATTCATTAAGCTCTGAAATGTGGCGGGTGCATTAGTGAGCACAAATGGCATGACAAGGAAATGATACAAGCCACGGTCAATCCAAAAGGCTGTTTTGACTTCATCACCCACCCTCATTCTGTTTTGGTGGTAACCGGATCGCAAATCAATCTTAATGAAGTAGCGTGCTCCCTTGAGTTATCAAGCAAGTCATCAATTCGAGGGATGGGGTATCTATTTTTTACGGTGATCTTATTGAGATCACGGTAGTCAATGCACAACCGGAAAGGTCTGTCCTTTTTCTTAACTAATAGGACTAGGGAGGCATAAGGGGAAGATGTTGGCTCTATGAATCCCATCTCAGTGAGCTCCTTGACTTGCTTTGCTACTTCCTCTCTCTCACATTTAGAGAGTCGATATGGGGGTTTATTGATGGGCTTGGCATGGGGCTCCAGGTCAATCGGGTGATCCACCGATCTCTGAGGGGGAAGGGTAGTGGGGGGCTGAAATAGGTGCTCATATTCAGCCAAAAGCGCTTGTAATGCTGCATTTTGCTTCCCCAAGGTGTGTTGGTCATCATTATCCTTATGCAAATGCAAGACAAAGATTTGGAAGAGTTTCTTGAATTCTTTTTTTAGGTGTCTTTCTGTTATAAGCTGAAAATTTGCATTTTCTTTGATTCCCTCCAAGTGTACAAGCTGCCCATGCATTACAAACTCCATATACAGCTGAGAGAAGTCCATAGAGATTTTTTCCAACTGCTGAAGCCAATCACATCCCAAAACAACATCCACAATGTCCATATCAAGGGTAATTAAGTCCAACTTTGCTGTGTAATTTTCAGCCCGCATAAGAGACACTTGTGTGCGTACATGGGAGCTCACTTCCTCATTTCCATTGGCCACTTGAACCCGAAGAGTGGGAACACATGTCAAATGGCCAAGAGTTGATTTATTCACAAAACTGTGCGTGTTGCCACTATCTATGAGGATGTATATACTCTTGTCGTCAATGTTACCATGCACTCGTAGGGTGTTTGGGCTCCTAGAGCCGGTCCATGCATCCATGGAGATCGAGCAAGCTGATATAGTGGTGAATGAGGCGCACCAAGGGTCATTCCCAAGCATGTCATCAATGGAGTAGCCACCGGGGTCAAAAGGGAAACCGTCCGATGAGTCATAAAATTGATCAGTATCAAGATCCTCTTCATATTCAGCATTTTCAGCAAGTGTCATCATGGGAGAGTTGTCATGCAAGTCCTCTTCTAACTTGTCACTATCTTCTAGCGCATACATGCTATTAAACTTGATAATGGTGTTCTTAAAGGGGCATTTGGATGCATGATCAGTCGTGTACTTATCCCCGCATTTAAAGCACAAGCCTTTGGCTTTTCTATCCTTGAAAACTTCAGGAGAAATGAAATTTTGACAGTTAGCACTGAAGCCATTCCTTGTCGTATTTTCAACACACTTTGGGTCACTTTTGGAGGGTGGTGCTGTCCCAAAACTGCCATATTTCCTTTCAACATTAAAAGTGAGGTAAGTAGGGATTTTGGGGCTGCCATTCCCTACATTGTTGCTGCGATAATTATTAGCATATGGGGGTTGCTTGATAGGGTATCTTTGTTATCCTGCAATGGGCTACATGCCCTCATTGCGACGGTATTTCTGACCATAGCGTTCAACCAATTCTATGGCTGCAAATAGGGTGGCTAGCTTTTGAGCCATTACATCAGCTGAGAGATGCACATCTAGCCCATAAATGTATTTATGCAATTTGGCCTCATCACTGACTGCCTCAACATACATGGATAGGTTCATAAATTGGTTGGTGTACTTCCTCACGGTGAGATTTCGCTGATCAAACTGATACCATTGCCTAGCCAAGCGTTCTTTTTCCATCGGGGAGACAAAAACTTGGATCATATGCATCTTGAACTCTTCCCAATCACGAAAGTGCTGATTTTCTCTTTGAATGAATCTCCACCATATGTGGACAAAACCTTCTAAATGAAGGGAGGCAAAAATAATATTTGCCTCATCGGTATGGGGGTAGATGAGAAAAGAGGCTTCCAATTTAGAGGTCCATTCCTCTAGTTCAGCTGGGGAGGAGGATTGCCCATTGAATTTAGTAAACACAATCTTGTCATGCAGCTCATTTGGGCCTTGTTGCCCGTGAATGCCATGTGCTACATGATGCCCATACATGCCTTGCTGTCCAATCGACTGTCCAAAATTTCCATCGGGTCCATGTTGCCCTTGAATTACATGAGGACCAAATTGCCCATTAGGACCTTGCTGTCCAAAATGTCCATGCTGCCCATTACCATATGCATGCTGCCCATTGCCATATGCATGCTATCCATTGCCATATGCACGATGCCCATTGCCATCTGCATGCTGCCCATTGCCATATGCATGGTGCCCATGCACTCTGTGCATTCCATGCTGCCCAAGATTTGCATTGGAGCCATTTCCTTGAGTGTGCAAGTAGCTTCCGTTTTACGGGGCAGTTGGGGTGCCAAGGATGGGCTTGAAGGATTCGTAATAGGGGAGGAAAGGAGGGGCTCATCATGTCAAGTGGAGGGCTCACCCGTCTCATAAGTACTATGGGGAATGCCATGGGTACCACTGAGACCTTGTGGGCTACGCTCGATCTCCAAGGGGGGAGGGCGGTTAGCCTCACGGGAGGAACATACTCCTTGGGTCGATCCAAGGGGGGGCAATGGCGGGGATGAGACCCACGCGCTCTATGAGTAAGTCCATATTGGCCATCATTCGAGAATGACGGTGATCTTGGCAGGTTTCCATCTCCCTGTGGCGTTGCTCCATCTCTCGATGTCGTTCAGCATGATGGGTCTCATGTTGGCATAAGGTTTGGTTGAGCAGAGATAAGCGGTCTATCTCGGGGGCACCCTCTTCAAAAATGTCTTCACGATCTTCCTGGGCTGAGCTAGGATCGTTCATTAAGGCATGGGAGTCCCTTATTTCATGCTGAAATTCCTTCTGGGATTTTGTTTTACCCTTGTGGCCTGCCATTCCAAATGCAGTCCACTAAACCCCTTGTCACAAAAATGACGATATCTTGAGCTAGGAAGCTTCGATCGCCAAAATATTTGATTCAAATGAAATCCCTTGATCCCCTCTATGAGGATATGTAGAAATATCTCTGACAATAAATGATCAGGGCTTTGCTGTAATCACTTTTTGGGGGCTGACTGTGTAGGACTGCTTCCTGTCCCATAGTACCTATGGGCACAAAACTGAGTGTATCTCCCAAACCGTAGGGAAAAATGGGGAGATTTATAGTTCAGATCGAAGGGGAGGATGCCCTCTTCAAATTAAGCTATAGAGCCCGTGCTCAATCACACAAGAAGGCTTTGCTGTAATCAACTTTTGTGGGCTAACTATGTAGGACTGCTGCCTGTCCCACAATACCTCTGAGCACAAAACTAAGTATATCTCCCAAACCCTAAGGCAAAATGGGTAGGTTTTTAGTTCAAATCGAAGGGGAGGATTCCCTATTTGAATCAAGCTATAGAGCCAGCACTCAATCACACAAGAAGGCTTTGCTGTAATCAACTTTTGTAGGCTTACTGTGTAGGACTGTTGCCTGTCCCACAGTACCTCTCAGCACAAAACTGAGTGTATCTCCCAAACCATAAGGCGGAATGGGAAGATTTTTAGTTCATATCGAAGGGGAGGATGCCCTCTTGGAATCAAGATATAGAGCCCATACTCAATCACATAAGAAGGCTTTGCTGTAATCAACTTTTGTGGCCTGACTGTCTGCAATACCCTGCAAAGACTCCCTCAAGGAGCATACCTTATCCCAATGGTGAGGGTCTTATCCCAAACATCCAGGGCCTCAATGGTGGCTCTCAATGCCACATAAATCCATACATCCTTTGCATTCGTAGTTCATTGCTGAGACCATTTCCATAACTGCATACTATGTCCTTCTTGCATGCATCCACCATACATTACCAAGTGATTCATGATATTACCAATGTATGTAGGGGGTTGTAGATTTAAATGATCAGGGCTCGGGCTATTCCATCAAATGTACTTGCACCTGTTATGAAAGAGACCTAAGTGTCCTAACTGAGGGGAAGGAGAGAGAGAAGAACTGTAGAAGAAGAGGGAGAGAAGAGAGAAAGAAAGGAAGAAGAAGAGGAGGAAGAAGAAGAAGCCATGGAAGCTTGAGAAGGTGAAAACAGAGTTTCTTAATAATTTCTGTGATGCTTCAAAATACCCTCTTACACCTTATATACTGTCAGTGTGACTGGTATGTTCCCATGCCATGTTCCCATGATCCCCGTTCATTACAAACCATCCTGTCTCATAAAGTTTTTGTCCTAAAAAACAAGGGAAGTAGTCATGGATTGTAAGGGTGTGCTATAGGAAATCAGCCATAACATTGTGTGAGGAACTCCGAATGGGACAATTGAGGTGTCGTTACAGAGCCCATGAGATGTACTTTCAGCCCATGTGGGTGGGAAGGGGCTGCAATCAAGTCAGGACCAAAACTGTTACAAAATAAAGGGCTATCTCGGAATTACTAGTGTGCTGTCCCAGATGGTATGGCTCGAGAAAAACAGCCATAACTTCCACTAGGGAACTCCGATCGGGGCAAGCAAGGTGTTGGCATGGAACCCTCGAGGTGTACTTTCAGCTGATGTACAGAGGATGGGCTGAAAATGGATAGGACCAAAACTAGTACAAAACAGGTGGTTGTATAGATGTAGATTGCAACCCAAAATAGGTGTCATGGTTAAGTTCCAGCCAATACGGCCTCCTTGAGGCGTGGAAATTCATCCAAAATAGATGCTGGGCGCCAAGAGGCTTCCTTTATTGGTAGGCCTTGCCATTTGATCAGGTATTCATGTATGGAATGGGTGCGGAGTTGCTGTTCACGTTGCCCAATGACCGCTTCAGGAATGTACTGGATAAGGCCCTCCTCATCTATGGGTGGTAGCTTCTCTACATGATCTTTGGGAGTGCCAATGAAAGGTTTCAATTGGCTCACATGGAAGACATCATAGATCTTAGTAATGGGAGGAAGTTGGAGATGGTAAGCCAAGTCCCCGACCTTCTTAATGATTTTGTAGGGCCCATAGTAACGGTGTGCCAACATGTTGCAAGAACCGTCCTTTAGTATGTCATAACGGGACTCGGGGACCTTGAGGAGTACCAATTCACCCTCTTGAAAGTCAAGGGGTCTTCTTTTTTCATCAGCATGAAGCTTCATGTGCTCTTGAGCCCTTTTGAGGTTCATCTTGCATTGTTGAAGTAAAGCTTGCATGCGGTCCAACTCTTCTTTTCCAAGGGGGTTGAGCTTTTCATTGAAGATCACGGTAGGAAGGGGCACTCGATAACCATACAATGCTTCGAAGGGAGAGACTCCAACGCTCGAATGAGTGGAGTTGTTGTAAGAAAATTCAACCAAGTGCAGCCATATGTCCCAAGAATTTTGCACGTCATGACAAAAATGTCGCAGATAAGTTTCAAGCCACTTATTGACACTCTCGATCTGCCCACCCATTTGGGGATGATAGGCTGTAGACGAAGCCAATTTGGTCCCCATGGAGCTAAAAATTGTCTACCAAAACAGACTCGTAAATTTGGTGTCCCGGTCATGTACTATGGCGTGGGGTAAGCCATGCAAGTTAAAAACATGCTCCATAAACTGAGTGGCAACTTGAGATGCTGTAAATTGGGATTTTTTAGGGATGAAATGGGCTGCTTTAGTGAGTTGGTCAACTACCACATATATGCTATCCCAACCCTTCTTGGTTGTTGGTAAACCAGTGATGAAATCCATGGTAATGTGAGTCCATTTTCCTTCGGGGATTGGTAAGGGCTGCAACAATCCACCCGGTTTAAGAGTGCTATCTTTATTTTGTTGACAAGGCACACATCTAGACACAAAGTCTTTAACATCCCGCCATAGGCCTTTCCAATGGAAGCTTTTTGAAACTTGATCATATGTTTTGAAGACCCCTAAGTGGTCAGCAATCGGTGAAGAATGCATCTCTTCAAGGATCCTTTGGGTGAAAGAAGAGGCATGGGGAATCACAATACGACCATGGATCCAAATGAGGTCATTGTGGAGCTGATATTGGGAATTGTCATCCATGACACCTTGCTGTAATTTCTAGAAAAGAGGGTTGAATTCAGCATCAAGCAAGTATGCCTCTTCAAGCTCTTGAATCTAATCATGGTGGAGTTTAGTGATGGATGAAACCTTGCATGGCCACATGCGAGAGAGTGCATCAGCCACTACATTGTCCTTGCCACGGGTGTGGGTAATCTCAAAGTCATAGTTTTGTATGGTAGCCACCCATCTACGTTGTTTGGGAGTGAGGTTGGGCTGAGTCAAGAAGTATTTGAGCACACGGTGGTCACTTTTCACCTTAAATCTGCTGCCATACAAGTAGTGATGCCACTTTTTGATAGCATGAATGGCAACCAACATCTCCTGATCATAGACATGCAACTCTCTCTCTTTATCATCCAATTTTCAACTCTCAAATGCTATTACCCTGTGTTCTTGCAGCAAAACTGTACCAATACCCCATCCACTAGCATCACACTGGATGGTAAAATCCTTTGGAAGGTCACGACATACGAGGATGGAGGCTGAAGTGAGCAAGTCTTTCAGCTGAACTGCGGTCAGCCAATTCATCCCATAGGAAAGTCTCTTTTTTCAGCATGTCTATTAACGGGGCTGCAATTGTAGCATAATGGCAAATAAATCTCCGATAAAAAGAGGAGAGGCGAAGAAAACCATGCAAGGAGGTAGTGGTAGTGGGGGTGGGCCACTCTCAGACACATTGCACTTTCTTAGGATCAGCTTGGATGCCTTTTTCACTAACAATGTGTCCCAAGTACTCAACCTATGTTTGCATGAAGGCACACTTGCTATCTTTGGAAAATAGCTGGTGCTCTCTCTATACATCAAAATTTTGCTTAACATGCTTCAGATGCTCATGCAGTGACTTGCTATAAATGAGTATATAATCAAAGAATACCAACACAAAGTGGAAAAGCCAGGGCTGCAATATTTTATTCATTAAGCTCTGAAATGTGGCGGGTGCATTAGTGAGCACAAATGGCATGACAAGGAAATGGTACAAGCCATGGTCAATCCAAAAGGCTGTTTTGACTTCATCACCCACCCTCATTCTGTTTTGGTGGTAACCGGATCGCAAATCAATCTTGGTGAAGTAGCATGCTCCCTTGAGTTCATCAAGCAAGTCATCAATTCGAGGGATGGGGTATCTATTTTTGACGGTGATCTTATTGAGATCACGGTAGTCAATGCACAACCGGAAAGGTCCGTCCTTTTTCTTAACCAATAGGACCGGGGAGGCATAAGGGGAAGAGCTAGGCTCTATGAATCCCATCTCACTGAGCTCCTTGACCTGCTTTGCTACTTCCTCTCTCTCACATTTAAAGAGTCAATATGGGGGTTTATTGATAGGCTTAGAATGGGGCTCCAAGTCAATTGGGTGATCCACCAATCTCTAAGGGGGAAGGGTAGTGGGGGCCTGAAATAGGTCCTCATATTCAGCCAAAAGCGTTTTTAGTGTTGCATTTTGCTTCCCCAATGTTTGTTGGTCATCATTATCCTTATGCAAATGCAAGAAAAAGATTTGGGAGCATTTCTTGAATTCTTTTTTGAGTTGTCTTGTTGTTATAAGCTGAAAATCTACATTTTCTTTGATTCCCTCCAATTGTACAAGCTGCCCATGCATTACAAACTCCATATACAGCTGAGACAAGTCCATAGAAATTTTTCCCAACTGTTGAAGCCAATCACATCCCAAAACAACATCCACGCGGCCCATATCAAGGGTAATTAAGTCCACCTTTGCTGTGTAATTTTCAACCAGAATAAGAGACACTTGTGTGCATACATGGGAGCTCACTTCCTCATTTCCATTGGCCACTTGAACCCGAAGAGGTTACTGTAATTCAGTGGGAACACATGTCAAACAACCAATAGTCGATTTATTCACAAAACTATGCATGCTACTACTATCTATGAGGATGTATACACTCTTGCCATCAATGTTTGGGAATGACCCTTGGCACCCCATTGATGGCAAGAGTGTATACATCCTCTTCATATTCAGCATTTTTAGCAAGTGTCATCATGAGAGAGCTGTCATGCAAGTCCTCTTCTAACTTGTCACTATCTTCTAGCACATACATGCTATTAAACTTGACAATGGCGTCCTTAAAGGGGCATTTGGATGCATGATCAGTTGTGTACTTATCCCCGCATTTAAAGCAAAATCCTTTGGCTTTTCTATCCTTGAAAACTTCAGGAGGAATGAATTTTTGACCGTTAGGACTGATGCCATTCCTTGTCTTATTTTCAGCATACTTTGGGTCACTTTTGGAGGGTGGTGCTGTCCCAAAACTGCCATATTTCCTTTTAGCATTAAAAGTGGGGTAAGTAGGGATTTTGGGGCTGCCATTCCCTACATTGTTGCTGCAATAATTATTAGCATATGGGAGTTGCCTGATTGGGTAACTTTGCTATCCTGCAATGGCCTACATGCCCTCATTGTGACAGTATTTCCGACCATAGCGTTCAGCCAAATCTATGGCTGCAAACAGGGTGGCTGGCTTTTGAGCCATTACATCAGCTGAGAGATGCACATCTAGCCCATAAATGTATTTATGCAATTTGGCCTCATCACTGACTGCCTCAACATACATGGATAGGTTCATAAATTGGTTGGTGTACTCTCTCACAGTGAGATTTTGTTGATCAAACTGATACCATTGCCTAGCCAAGCGTTCTTTTTCCACCGGGGAGACAAAAACTTGGATCATATGCATCTTGAACTCTTCCCAATCATGAAAGTGCTGATTTTCTCTTTGAACGAATCTCCACCATGTGTGGACAAAACATTCTAAATGAAGGGAGGCAAAAATAATATTTGCCTCATCGGTATGGGGGTAGATGAGAAAATAGGCTTCCAATTTAGAGGTCCATTCCTCTAGTTCAGCTGGGGATGAGGACTGCCCATTGAATTTAGTAAACACAATCTTGTCACGCAACTCATTTGGGCCTTGCTGCCCGTGAATGCCATATGCTACATGATGCCCATACATGCCTTGCTGTCCAATCCTCGGCTGTCCAAAATTTCCATGGGGGCCATGCTGCCCTTGTATTACATGAGGACTAAATTTCCCATTATGACCCTGCTGTCCAAAATGTCCATGCTGCCCATTACCATATGCATGTTGCCCATTGCCATATGCATGCAGCCCATTGCCATATGCATGCAGCCCATTGCCATGTGCATGCTGCCCATTGCCATATGCATGCAGCCCATTGCCATGTGCATGATGCCCATTGCCATATGCATGTTGCCCATTGCCATGTGCATGCTGCCCATGCACTTCGTGCATTCCATGTTGCCTAAGATTTGCATTGGAGCCATTCCCTTGAGTGTGCAAGTAGCTTCCGTTACGGGGGAGTTGGGGTGCCGAGGATGGGCTTGAAGGAATCCTAACAGGGGAGGGAAGGAGGGGCTCATCATGTTGAGGGCTCATCCGTCTCATAAGTGCTATGGGGAATGCCATGGGTACCACCGAGACCTTGTAGGCTACGCCCGGTCTCCAAGGGGGGAGGGCGGTTAGCCTCACGGGGAGGGTCATACTCCTTGGGTCGATCTGATAGGGGGCAATGGCAGGGATGAGGGCGCCCTTGCACTCTATGAGTAAGTCCATCTTGGCCATCATCCGAGAATGATGGTGATCTTGGCAGGTTTCCATCTCCCTGTGGCGTTGCTCCATCTCTCGATGTCGTTCAACATGGTGGGTCTCATGTTGGCATAAGGTTTGATTGAGCAGAGATAAGCAATCTATCTCGGGGGCACCCTCTTCAAACATGTCTTCAAAATCCTCCTGGTCTGAGCTAGGATCGTTCATTGAGGCACGGGAGTCCCTTATTTCACGCTGAAATTCCTCATGGGCCTTTGCTTTACCCTTGTGGCCTGCCATCCCAAATGCAGTCCACCAGACCCCTTGTCACAAAAATGACGATATCTTGAGCTAGGAAGCTCCGATTGCCAAAATTTTTGATTCAAATGAAAGCCCTCAATCCCCTCTATGAGGTTATGTAAAAATATTGCTGACAATAAATGATCAGGGCTTTTTTGTAATCACTTTTTGTGGGCTGACTGTGTAGGACTGCTACATGTCCCATAGTACCTCTGAGCACAAAACTGAGTGTATCTCCCAAACCGTAAGACGGAATGGGGAGGTTTTTAGTTTACATCAAAGGTGAGGATGACCTCTTCGAATCAAGATATGGAGCCCATGCTCAGTCACACAAGAAGACTTTGCTGTAATCAACTTTTGCGGGCTGACTATGTAGGACTGTTGCCTGTCTCACAGTACCTCTGAGCACAAAACTGAGTGTACCTCCCAAACCGTAAGGCGGAATGGGGAGGTTTTTAGTTCAGATCTAAGGGGAGGATTCCCTCTTCAAATCAAGCTATAGATGCTGCACTCAGTCATACAAGAAGGCTTTGCTATAATCAACTTTTGCAGGCTGACTGTGTAGGACTGTTGCCTGTCCCACAATACCTCTGAGCACAAAACTGAGTGTACCTCCCAAACCGTAAGCTGGAATGGGGAGATTTTTAGTTCAGATTGAAGGGGAGGATGCCCTCTTCGAATCAATCTATAGAGCCTGCACTTAGTCACACAAGAAGTCTTTGCTGTAGTCAACTTTTGTGGGCTGACTGTTTAGGACTGACTGTCTGCAATGCCTTGCAAAGACTCCCTCAAGGAGCATACCTTATCCCAATGGTGAGGGTCTTATCCCAGACATCAAGGGCATGAACGGTGTCTCTCAATGCCACATAAAGCCATACATCCTTTGCATCTATAGTTCATTGTTGAGACCATTTCCATAACTGCATATCCTGTCCTTCTTGCATGCATCCACCATACATTACCAAGTGATTCATGACATTACCAATGTATGTAGGGGGCTGTAGATTCAAATGATCAAGGCTCAGGCTATTCCATCAAATGTACCTGCACCTGCAATAATTCTTGGGCTCCAGATCACGAGAAGGTGGGCAAAGTCCCCCGGGGCCGGGTTGTGCACCCCTTGAGGGTCTTTGATGGCAAGGGGGGTCACCCCTCTTTTGTCTTGCCACCTCGCCTAGCATTCGGCTTTTCCTCACCCGGAATATACATGGCAGACATTTATTAATTAAACACCCAGCATGAGATGCATTTCAGGAATCAAAATTTTGGGATTTTCATGAAGTGCATGGAATTGGAATGGGGTATAGGGATATAGAGCTTATCGGCAATGACTCACTGCCTACTCACCTTTATACAATGGATTTTTTAAAATCAATTCTTGGCTCAGCCAATTCATAAGAAGACAAATGGGTTATGGGTAACCAAAAATATAATCTCAATGAAGCTTTAGCATGAGTAAAATTCATTCCAATGCCATAAGATCAAAGGGAAATGACTGGGATTAATATTCAGCATGCATACAATGTCTAGGACTCCTATTATCTACTTGGGCTCATACATTCTCTCAAACAAATGGATAGGATTCAACAAGAGGCTTAAACAAAGAGAATGAGAGCCAAGAATCAGCTACCTTGAGTCTTTTGGAGAAGAATGCAGCCACTAATGCCACTTCAGTCCTTCATGAGAGCTCCACTTTGATCCTGCATGCTCCATAGCTCCAAAATGGTTATGCTTCGTCAAGAAAGGGTGAAGTCAAGCTTGGGGAAGGATGGCTCAAGACCTTCTCATGAAGAGCTGTTGCTAAAATTGAAGCTCTACTCCCATAGCCATGGCTGCCCACAAGTGCATGTCTTCAAATCTTGTTTTTAATCTTCTTCTCGTGCTTCTTGATGGCTAATGAATGGGGATCATGGGAACATGGCATGGGAACATACTAGTCACACTGACGGTTTATAAGGTGTAAGAGAGTATTTTGAGGCATCACAAAAATTATCAAGAAACTCTCTTTTCACCTTCTCAAGCTTCCATGGCTTCTTCTTCTTCTTCCTCTTCTTCCTCTTCTTCTTCCTTTCTCCCTCTTTCTCTCTCTTCTTCTTGCCTTTCTCTCTCCTCTCCCTCTTCTTCTGCAGTCCTTCTCTCTCTCCTTCCCCTTAGTTAGGACAGTTAGGTCTCTTTCATTACAAGTGGTATTAGAGCTTTGTCCTTGATCCTTCTCTTTCCCATAGATTTAGGGCTCTCACAGTTTCCCACAGTTAGAAAACTCCAGTTACATCTCTTTCACAGGTGTACGGGAGTACTCAGGCAAGCTGTAAGCCCTCTTGAAGACTATGGTAGCCTTTCTTGGAGATTTCCCAAGAACCATGGACACATCTGGAGGCGGGCAGACAAATTTGATAGGTCGTCACTAATTTTCATGCAAGTTTTTTTTAAGGGTTTTGGGCAAAAAGGAGGGTAGCACAGTTCGAGAAGGCCAAAAGCTCAGTTACTTTTCAAGAAGACCTTCTCTCTCCTCCTTCCTCCAAGCTGCCATGGAACCTCCATCCCAAGAACCTCAGGAATCTTGCTTCCCCCTCTTCCTCAGCAAGAATGGCTGGTCCCAGTGCTTTCCCTTCAGCTGGAGCAACATCTAGAGCAGCATCAAGCTTGGCCTACCCTGTCTAAAGCCTCAATGAGTAGCCCCGAAATTTGCGGTGCAAAAAACAGGCTCCTCTCCTCCCTGATCTCACTCTTGGCTCTTGGCAAGCCTCTTGGGCAGCATTGAAGGCTTCCTCCTCAGCTCTAGGACTCCCCTTTCCACTTCAAGAAACCATGATCTAGTGTAGTCCATGGCAGCCATGGAACCTTGGCATCAAGCTCAGAAATCTTGAAGATTTTGGTATTTTCTTGGTCCCCAGGAGTCCCTCTTTAAGCCTAGCTAAAGATTTCAGCCATCAAGAAGCACGGGAAGAAGATTAGAAGCAAGATTTGAAGACATGCACTTGTGGGCAGCCATGGCTATGGGAGTAGAGCTTCAATTTCAGCAAGAGCTCTTCATGGGAAGGTCTTGAGCCATCCTTCCCCAAGCTTGACTTCACCCTTTCTTGACAGACCATAACCATTTTGGAGCTATGGAGTATGCAGGATCAAAGTGGAGCTCTCATGAAGGACTGAAGTGGCATTAGTGGCTGCCTTCTTCTCCAAAAGACTCAAGGTAACCGATTCTTGGCTCTCATTCTCTCCGTTTAAGCTCTTGTTGAATCCTATCCACTTGTTTGAGAGAATGTACGAGTCCAAGTAGATAATAGGAGTCCTAGACGTTGTATGCATGCTGAATATTAATCTCAGTCATTTCCCTTTGATCTTATGGCATTGGAATGGATTTTACTCATGCTAAAGCTTCATTGAGATTATATTTTTGCTAACCCATAACCCATTTGGCTTCTTGTGAATTGGCTGAGCCAATAATTGATTTTAAAAAATCCATTATATAAGGGTGAACAGGCAATGAGTCACTGCTGGTAAGCTCTCTATCCCTATACCCCATTCCAATTCTATGCACTTCATGAAAATCCCAAAATTTTGATTCCTAAAATGCATCTCATATTGGGTGTTTAATTAATAAATGTCTGCCATGTATATTCCGGGTGAGGAAAAACTGGATGCTAGGCAAGGTGGCAAGACAAAAGAGGCATGACCCCCCCTTGCCATCAAAGACCCTGAAGGGGTGCACAACCCGGCCCGGGGGGAACTTTGCCCACCTTTCCATGATTCGGAGCCCAATAATTATTGCAGGTGTAGGTACATTTGATGGAATAGCCCGAGCCCTGATTATTTGAATCTACAGCCCCCTACATACATTGGTAATGTCATGAATCACTCGGTAATGTATGGTGGATGCATGCAAGAAGGACAGGGTATGCAGTTATGAAAATGGTCTCAGCAATGAACTACAAATGCAAAGGATGTATGGATTTATGTGGCATTGATAGCCACCATTGAGGCCTTGGATGTCTGGGATAAGACCCTCACCATTGCGATAAGGTATGCTCCTTGAGGGAGTCTTTGCAGGGTATTGCAGACAGTCAGTTCTACACAGTCAGCCCCCAAAAGTTGATTACAGCAAAGCCTTCTTGTGTGACTAAGTGCAGGCTCTATATCTTGATTTGAAGAGGGCATCCTCCCCTTCGATTTGAACTAAGAACCTCCCCATTCCGCCTTAAGGTTTGGGTGATACATTCAGTTTTGTGCTTAGAGGTACTATGGGACAGGCAGCAGTCGTACATAGTCAGCCGGCAAAAGTTGATTACAGCAAAGCCTTCTTGTGTGATTGAGTGTGGGCTCTATATCTTAATTCAAAGAGGGCATCCTCCCCTTTGATTTTAACTAAAAAGCTCCCCATTCCACCCTACGGTTTGGGAGATACACTTAGTTTTGTGCCCAGAGGTATTGTGGGTCAGGCAGCAGTCCTACACAGTCAGCCCACAAAAAGTGATTACAAAAAAGCCCTGATCATTTATTGTCAGCAATATTTTTACATAACCTCGTAGAGGGGATTGAGGGCTTTCATTTGAATCAAAAATTTTGGCGATCGGAGCTTCCTAGTTCAAGATATCGTCATTTCTATGACAAGAGGTCTGGTGGACTGCATTTGGGATGGCACGCCACAAGGGTAAAGCAAAGGCCTAAGAGGAATTTCAGCGTGAAATAAGGGACTCCCCTGCCTCAATGAATGATCCTAGCTTAGCCGAGGAGGATCATGAAGACATGTTTGAAGAGGGTGACCCCAAGATAGACCGCTTATCTCTACTCAACCAAACCTTATACCAACATGAGACCCATCATGCTCAACGACATCGAGAGATGGAGCAACGCCATAGGGAGATGGAAACCCGCCAAGATCACCGTCATTCTCGAATGATGGCCATTATGGAATTACTCATAGAGCGCATGGGCGCCCTCATCCCCGCCATTGCCCCCCCTCGAATCGACCCAAGGAGAATGTCCCTCCCCGTGAGGCTAACTGCCCTCCCCCCTTGGAGACCGGGCGTAGCCCACAAGGTCTCGGTGGTACCCATGGCATTCCCCATAGCACTTATGAGATAGGTGAGCCCTCCACTCAACATGATGAGCCCCTCCTTCCCTCCCCCATTACGAATCCTTCAAGCCCATACTTGGCACCCCAACTCCCCCGTAAAGGAAGCTACTTGCACACTCAAGGGAATGGCTCCAATGCAAATCTTGGGCAGCATGGAATGCACGGAGTGCATGGGCAACATGCACATGGCAATGGGCAGCATGCATATGGCAATGGACAGCATGCATATGGCAATGGGCAGCATGCATATGGTAATGGGTAGCATGGACATTTTGGACAGCAAGGTCCTAATGGGCAATTTGGTCCTCATGTAATGCAAGGGCAGCATGGCCCCGATGGAAATTTTGGACAACCGAGGATTGGACAGCAAGGCATGTATGGGCATCATGTAGCACATGGCATTCACGGGCAGCAAGGCCCAAATGAGCTGCATGACAAGATTGTGTTTACTAAATTCAATGGGCAGTCCTCATCCCCAGCTGAACTAGAGGAATGGACCTCTAAATTGGAAGCCTATTTTCTCATCTACCCCCGTACCGATGAGGCAAAGATTATTTTTGCCTCCCTTCATTTAGAAGATTTTGCCCACACATGGTAGAGATTTGTTCAAAGAGAAAATCAGCAATTTCGTGATTGGGAAGAGTTCAAGATGCATATGATCCAAGTTTTTGTCTCCCTGGTGGAAAAAGAATGCTTGGCTAGGCAATGGTATAAGTTTGATAAGCGAAATCTCAACGTGAGAGAGTACACCAACCAATTTATGAACCTATCCATGTATGTTGAGGCAGACAGTGATGAGGCCAAATTGCATAAATACATTTATGGGCTAGATGTGCATCTCTTAGTTGATGTAATGGCTCAAAAGCCATCCACCATGTTTGCAACCATAGAATTGGTTGAATGCTATGGTCGGAAATACCATCCCAATGAGGGCATGTAGCCCATTGTAGGATAGCAAAGATACCCTATCAGGCAATCCCCATATGCTAATAATTATTGCAGCAACAATGCAAGGAATGGTAGCCCCAAAATCCCTACTTACCTCACTTTTAATGCTGAAAGGAAATATGGCAGTTTTGGGATAGCACCACCCTCCAAAAGTGACCCAAAGTATGTTGAAAATAAGACAAGGAATGGCTTCAGTCCTAACGGTCAAAATTTCATTCCTCCTGAAGTTTTCAAGGATAGAAAAGCCAAAGGCTTGTGCTTTAAATGCGAGGATAAGTACATGACTGATCATGCATCCAAATGCCCCTTTAAGAATGCCATTATCAAGTTTAATAGCATGTATGCGCTAGAAGATAGTGACAAGTTAGAAGAGGACTTGCATGACAACTCTCCCACGATGACACTTGCTGAAAATGCTGAATATGAAGAGGATCTTGATACTGATCAGTTTTATGACTCATCGGACGGCTTTCCTTTTGACCCCGGTGGCTGCCTCATTGATAACATGCTTGGGAATGACCCTTGGCACCCCTCATTCACCACTATATCAGCTTACTCGATCTCCATGGATGCATGGACCAGCTCTAGGAGCCCAAACACCCTACGAGTGCATGGTAACATTGACGGCAAGAGTGTATACATCCTCATAGATAGTGGCAGCACACACAGTTTTGTGAATAAATCGACTCTTGGCCATTTGACATGTGTTCCCACTGAATTACAGCAACCTCTTTGGGTTCAAGTGGCCAATGGAAATGAGAAAGTGAGCTCCCATGTATGCACACAAGTGTCTCTTATTCTGGCTAAAAATTACATAGCAAAGGTGGACTTAATTACCCTTGATATGGGCCCCGTGGATGTTGTTTTGGGATGTGATTGGCTTCAACAGTTGGGAAAAATCTCTATAGACTTCTCTCAGCTGTATATGGAGTTTGTAATGCATGGGCAGCTTGTACACTTGGAGGGAATAAAAGAAAATACAGATTTTCAGCTTATAACAGCAAGACAACTCAAAAAAGAATTCAAGAAATGCTCCCAAATCTTTGTCTTGCATTTGCATAAGGATAATGATGACCAACACACCTTGGGGAAGCAAAATGCAGCACTAAAAGCACTTTTGGCTGAATATGAGGACCTATTTCAGCCCTTAGAGATCGATGGATCACCCGATTGACTTGGAGCCCCATGCCAAGCCCATCAATAAAGCCCCATATCGACTCTCTAAATGTGAGAGAGAGGAAGTATCAAAGCAAGTCAAGGAGCTCACTGAGATGGGATTCATAGAGCCTAGCTCTTCCCCTTATGCCTTCTCGGTCCTATTGGTTAAGAAAAAGGATGAATCTTTTCGGTTGTGCATTGACTATCGTGATCTCAATAAGATCACCGTCAAAAATAGATACCCCATCCCTCGAATTGATGACTTGTTTGATGAACTCAAGGGAGCATGCTACTTCACCAAGATTGATTTGCGATCTGATTACCACCAAATCAGAATGAGGGTGGGTGATGAAGTCAAAACAGCCTTTCGGATGACCGTGGCTTGTACCATTTCCTTGTCATGCCATTTGGGTTCACTAATGCACCCGCAACATTTCAGAGCTTAATGAACAAAATATTGCAGCCTTGGCTTTTCCAGTTTGTGTTGGTATTCTTTGATAATATACTCATTTACAGCAAGTCATTGCATGAGCATTTGAAGCATGTCAGGCAAATTTTTAATGTACTAAGAGAGCATCGGCTATTTACCAAAGAAAGAAAGTGTGTCTTCATGCAAACAGAGGTTGAGTACTTGGGACACATTGTTAGTGAAAAAGGCATCCAAGCTGATCCTAAGAAAGTGCAATATGTCTGGGAGTGGTCCACCCCCACTACCACTACCTCCTTGCATGGTTTTCTTGGCCTCTCCTCTTTTTATCGGAGATTTATTCGCCATTATGCTACAATTGCAGCCCGGTTAACAGATAGGCTAAAAAAAGAGGCTTTCCTATGGGATGAATTGGCTAATCGCAGTTTTCAGCAGCTGAAAGACTTGCTCACTTCAGCCCCCATCCTCGTATGCCCCGATTTTTCAAAGGATTTTACCATCCAGTGTGATGCTAGTGGATGGGGTATTGGTGCAGTCTTGCTACAAGAACACGGGGTAATAGCATTTGAGAGCCGAAAATTGGATGATAAAGAGAGAGAGTTGCATGTCTATGATCAGGAGATGTTGGCAGTCATTCATGCTATCAAAAAGTGGCATCACTACTTGTATGGCAGTAGATTTAAGGTGAAAAGTGACCACCATGTGCTCAAATACTTCTTGACTCAGCCCAACCTCACTCCCAAACAACGTAGATGGGTGGCTACCCTACATAACTATGACTTTGAGATTACCCACACCCGTGGCAAGGACAGTGTAGTGGCTGATGCACTCTCTCACATGTGGCATGCAACGTTTCATCCATCACTGAACTCCACCATGATTGGATTCAAGAGCTCCAAGAGGCATACTTGCTTGATGCTGAATTCAACCCTCTTTTCCAGAAATTACAGCAAGGTGTCATGGATGACAATTCCCAATATCATCTCCACAATGGCCTCATTCAGATCCATGGCCGTATTGTGATTCCCCATGCCTCTCCTTTCACCCAAAGGATCCTTGAAGAGATGCATTCTTCACAATTGCTGGCCACTTAGGGGTCTTCAAAACATATGACCGAGTTTCAAAAAGCTTCCATTGGAAAGGCCTATGGCGGGATGTTAAAGACTTTGATTCTAGATGTGTACCTTGTCAACAAAATAAAGATAGCACTCTTAAACCGGGTGGATTGTTGCAGCCCTTACCTATCCCCGAAGGAAAATGGACTCACATTACCATGGATTTCATCACTGGTTTACCAACAACCAAGAAGGGTTGGGATAGCATATGTGTGGTAGTTGACTGACTTACTAAAGCAATCCATTGGCCGTTATTCATTTTTGTGTGTTCACGGGTATTTTCTCATAAGATTTTTGCTAGTTTTCCATGTGAACATGCTCTTTTCTCATCGAGATGGTGTTTTGCTTGGATACCCTTGAGCTGCTTGTCAAATTGAACCCTTTTTCTTTTTCCATCCCTCCGTCTCGACACATGGATCTCCTATTATTAACTTTTGATTGTGTTTTTCTACGCATTTTCAATATTTTTCCATGTGAATGTTGCATCAATAAAATCCACCGATGCATTTTTGGTAGTGTTAGCAATAGGGATAGCCATTAGGTCTTTCCTCTCATATCTACAATGCAAGAACTCCATTTTAGCCCTTATTAATTGGATTCTTATTTGATTTGGTAGGTACCAAGACAGACCCCTCTAACTCTCACATGCTTATCTTCTTGGATTTCATTGATCTACTTTAATAATGCTAGATCATTTTTTAATATGTATAATCATTACTTCTCTTCAAGTGGTTATAATGGTTACTTTGATTTTATAAGAATCTACCTTGCATATATTTCCTAGACATGGTTTTATTATTGTAAAGTTTGAATCTATTTTTATATCTTATTAACATACACACAACAAAGTCACCACATTATATCCAATATCTAAACCCAAATATTATAAAAATAATTACACAGTGTAGTGGATAGAATTTAAGCAAGAAGTAGAGAATATTAGATTTCAATGTGCTTGGTGTATACATGAAAAACTAGATTTTTTGTAATGTTGATGAAACATTGATTTTCAAACCTAAGCACTATTTGATCTTCATCCTACAATCCCATATGCCATAGGATCCTCCTTAACCATACTACTTCACATACAAAAAAACAAGATACTTTATATTTGTTAACCTCAAATCGGAATGGTAGAAAAATAAAGGAAAAAGTGCAAAAAGAACAAAAAGAGAGCAAAGGCGTACAGGTGGCCTCAAAAACTAAACTGAGGCAAAAATAGCAATTTTAAAGGAAAGTTACCTCAAAAAACTCTAAAAACTCTTGTAAACTCTTGTAAAAGAGCGCCATGCTCCCTCCTGTGCCACTTGTAAAGGAATAGACGGGTATAGGCATGAAGCAAGAAGAGGGAATTACGAAAAGGGACCTTGCCACAATGGCCGGTCATGTCATGTAACCAAGGATGGGCGCCCATGGGGGTTTTAGGCTTTTGTATATATAAAGTTCAAAAAGTGAATGAAAGGTCATTCTTTGGTGTGTGGCTAACAAGAGTCCTCTCTTCTTTTCTTCTTCTCTTATTCTTGCTAGTGTGTGTGCTCTTGAGGGAGGGAGTGTGAGAGTGTGAGGGAGTGAGTCAGTGTGTGGAAGTGAGGGATCAAGAGGGTGAAGCTCTTCACCATCCCCTCTTCTCTTTTCCTCTCATGGCTATGGAGAATGGAGGAGGCTTGAGGATGCTTGAGCTACCATCTAGAATCGTGGGGCTACCGACTTGTGTGAGGGAGGAGGCAACTTGTTTCGGCATCAAGGTAAGCTCACTACACCCCAAGAGGATTGACGACGCATCGACTGGGTGAGAGATAGCCATGAGAGCTCACTTGGAATGTTTTACAAAATCAGCGTAGGGTTTGCAAAATCAGCGTGAGGATCGTTAGATTTTACAAAATCATTCTTGACGCAGCAGTCGTTGCATACGGCTCGGCCCGCCATCCGAGTATCGGCGATTCTGGGCCGAGTCCCAAAATCGGCCCTCGGACCACTCAGATGATCAGCCCTCAGACCACTCGACCATTCGGCCCACTACACTCGGATGCCTTTCATTCGGCCCGTCCGAGTGAAGCATTCGGACCAACTTTGAAATTCGGCCCTCAGCCCTGCCAACTCGGCCCAACCCCACTCGGACAAGTTGACATTCGGCCCGCGGTCGAATTTACCACTCGGCCCTCAGCCCACTTAGCTCAGCCCACCTAACTCGGCCACTCAGCCTACAACACCATTCGGCCCTTGGCTCGTTCAAGTGACACACTCGGCCCCTACAACTTGGACGAATAACCCAAAGATGGACAAGACGGCCAAACGTGGGTCAACAAGCCTACAAGGCCTAAAACGAAGCGCGAGGGTACGTAAGCCATTTAGACACTTGTTTTCTACACTCACCCTGAATTTCCACATGTGAAGTACACTTAAGGACAACAGAAAGCCTGATTGAGCACAAGTGCATGAAAAAGAACACACACATTGAGGAGGGGTAAATTGAGGATTGGACACAATAAGTCAAGGAGCTCACTCAAATAAACACGTCAAGGAACCCACCAATAGGAGAAGATCCCAAGACATAGACTGACAACCAAGGTATAGAGTAGGACTAAGCAAGCAGCACTAGAGAAGTGAATCTCGCCAACTTGTGCAACCTGATCGATAGCTTGGTGGAGCATGAGAATGCAATCATGTCAGAGGAAAGCTCAGACTGCAGGCCGAACGAGAAACTTGACTTACCAGTTTTTCCCGAGGCAATCTAGCAGTTGGTAAGTAGCTATGATGCGCATGCTCGATATGAGCACCGCAGTAGAACAACAGAAGCCATCATAACATACTTGGAGGAGGAACGGAAGCTAGCCCACAAGGCACTGCAAGGCATAATGAAATACAGCCAGGACCAGTGTGCTAGGAGCTTAAGAAAAACGCAGAATTGCGTGAGATATAGCGGGTGCTGAACTTGGCAGGTGGGAATCGGACCGATCATGAGAGAGCCCTGGAAGGAGACTTGACATTGAGTGAGAGCTTCTCATGAAGCGATTGCTAGATAACACCGCAGCAGAGTAGAGTGCTACAGCCCTAGCGACATCATTACTAACAGGATTAGAAACAAACCAAGGCTCTAAGGGCCAGTCTAGAATCCCAATCGTTGCAAAGCAACTCCACAAGTACCAACCCCACAATGACCCATACATCTTTGTAGAGCAATTCAAGCAAGTCTGCGAGGCCAACGGCCTCACCGACTTGACTCAACACTCTCAAGCATTCGGTCTTTACTTAGGCGACAAGGGTAGGACTTGGTACACGAGTCTAGATGTTAGAGAACAAGAAGATTTTAATGGCCTCAAAGACCTCTTCATGAAGAGGTTCTCCGAGCCCGGATGCTCTGACAATCTGCTAGTGAGACTGATGAATGTCAACCAGAAGGAGAAAGAGGACATTTGTGACTATGTCACCTACGTAAGGAGCCTCTTCAAGAGAATCCCCATGGGTGAATGACCTACCGAGAGAGCGGTGTCCACCATATTCATCAGTGGAATACGGAGCGAGGAGCTATATACAGCCTTGGCAAGTAATTCGAGCTTGTAGTGAGACTCGACAGCTAGGGTGTTCGAAGAGGCCATTTGAGAACGATTAGGTCCAACAGCCCAGGACAAGGGGAAGGCCTCTGAGACAAAACAAGACTTGACTGAGGTGAAAATGGAGATAGCCAAACCGCAGGATATGTTGAGATGACCAACACGCCTGCACGAAAAATGTGTGTATTGTGGTGGAAGCCACTTGCCGACCTAGTGTCAGACCCTAGGTCACGACCTTGTGCTAATTGCGGTAGATTTGGTCACGATGTTGTGCATTGCAGATTACCAAGAAGACTCCTTTACTCACAACCCTATGGCCGGCCATACCTAGCAAGCAGACCTCAACAATTCTTCGGAAGGGCGGCCCCATTGGCCCTTCCTGCGCCTAACGATGTTAAACCGGTTGTTCCTAGAATGGACATAAATCCCATAGGTATACCAAGACCGCCTGGTCCCTACATGACTCATCCATTAACTGACGTGCCAATCCACTATGTGGAGGAGCCAAATGAGGAAGAGAATTACGTATACCCATACGTCTCGCACCACGACGAGGGCAACACAGTCCTTATGGACTATCAGCCAGTGCCAGTGATGGTGTTAGGAAGAGGCTGAGGTAGAGGCCTAGGAGGGCAGACGCATGATCCAATCATATGTTGGACTTGCAGTCTCATCAAGGGCACATCTCATCACGTTGCCTTGAACGGGAGCAACCAAATAGAGATAAGGCAAACCTAAGATGCCCAGAGTGCAGAATTACTCACCTCTTCATTGATTACCCCAAGCGAAAACCATCCTCAAGTTCAATCAACATGCCATCTATCCCATTCGGGCTGTTCGGCATCGAGAATCTCGATGGGGAGGCCACAGCTATCCCATTGTGTGTCATGACCCGAGCATAGACAAGGCAAACCAACATATCATTGATAGGTCCGAGCAATCTCGATGCAGCCTCAATCAGGAAGAAGAGCCATAGAAAGAGAATGAAGAAACCCAAAGCTAAGATCACACTGAAAATCGAGACTGCCACCACTCTTTTTGCAGGAAAGAAGGTTACTAACACGAAGGCAGATCCCTCAGCCCCTAAGACGATCAAAAAGGGAAGTGCTAGGCTAGGGGAGTACCCGCATCCTAAGCGCCAACTAGAGGCTATCAAGAATGTGAAGGAATGGGTAAGAGAGGCCCAAGAACACCTAAAAGATACGGAGCCCATCCTAGAGGACAAGATCAAAGATCTCTCCAGCATAAGCATGCCAATCTCACCTCCTCAACTGAAAGTAAGAGATGCAACTGTGTCGCAAGCAGTACCGCTTAGGCAAAGCCTCGATGCTACAGGCTAGTCAATTAGTCACGGCCATTGGCCAAGACAATCCGAAATAGGAGAAAGGCGAGCAGCCAATGACCTCCTTACCATGCTGGTGACCACCCCTGTGAGCTAAGCCTGGGAGACCTACTTAGGTCACATTCCACCCTATGGAAAGACCTGAAACAGTGGGTTGAAGGATCATGATAACAAGCTACTCTAGACCTGCATGACCGTGATGCAAAGACACAAATACCAAGCCTGACGTTGCACTCTATGCCTAAATCCTTGCACGTTAATTCTTTTTAGAAAGGCACCAAGACGCATGCGGCCCTACCTGTCTTAGCCCTGGGTGACACAACTCAAAAGGGGATTGTAGACACAGGAGCGGGGGTTAGTGTACTAAGCCACACAGTGCTTCAGACGTGGGGAAACCCGCCTGTGGAGACCGCTAGGTTCAATGTCACACTAGCAAACAGTACGAAAGTGAAACCATTCGGGGTACTTTAAAACTAGCCAGTGAAGATCGCAGGTGTCCAGTTCTTAGTCAACTTTATAGTCATGAAGGGAGTGGACTACAACATCCTATTAGGCCAACCCTAGATGCGCAATGCTAGAGTCATCAAGGATTGGGGTAATGGCTTAATCTTCCTGGGCAATAGGACGGAAGCTTTGAGGGTAGAGATGGACACGTGGAGAACCTCACCAATTGACTTGAATGCTATCTCCGCGATGCTTAAGGGTAACACTCAGGTCAAGAAGCCCTATGGGCCCTTGACCAAGTATATCCCATGCCCGGAGGATGAGCGAGACTGGATGCATGTCCTTGCTACGATCGACATGCCATTCTCAAATCATGAGGCATACGAACAAGTCATCTAGACAGTTGGTAGGACAACAGACACACCCTCCACACCAATCTGTATGATGGCAGGAATCCTTTGTGGGTGACCTAAGCTTGTCATGTTCTGAGTGCCAATTAACAAGAAGAAAATCCAAGAGATTTTGGAGTATTTGACTGGCATGCTAGCTGGCAATCTAGGAGCAAACTTCAAGCCACTCCAAGATCTACTAGATGGACCTAGGTGGCAATGGACTAAGGTGCATGAATTAAATCTCATGTACAATTGGGCTCTTGTCTCTGACCAAAGAAAAGATTTGTGCCAAAACCTAACGGACGATGAGCAGTCAGACAAAGATGATTCCACGGATGAGTACGAAGACTGTCATTCCTTCATTGACGAAAGTAAGGGAAAAATAGACATAGTGGAATATGACACAGAGGGACGAGAATAGAATAGATAGGAGTGGATTCTAGGCCACAGAAAAAAGAGTGCCTTTAGGATGGAACGAGGGGTCATGCACATAGAATGTGACTGTGCGTGGCTGGAACACACAAGAGCCATAGATTTCAAACTAGAAGGCCTAACCCAACCAGGTATAACACCAGTGCTTAGAGCAGAGTCACCCTCTGAACTACAACCACCAGGAGAAACCACCTCTTCTAGCAAAAATGGTGAGTTTGATTCTGAGTTGGAAGTGAGCTCAGATAGCGACCCGGAGATACCTCGACCATCCAAGACTAGACGCACCAAGGGGGACATACCCGCCCACCTGAGGCACAAACGATTGAAGGAAGATAGGGAAAAATAGCCTAGGGACACACAAACAGAGGAGCAAAGGAAGCCATAAGATCTCGTGAGGAGGTTTACGAAGTTCAAGAAGGGTGACAGGGTAGTGATCTTGTTGGGTGCCAAATGCCAAGGGCAAATGAGTGAAACCATCAAGGGACTAGCCAAGGTCAAGGAGGTGAACCTAGCACAAGAAGGGGAGACACCCTGACCGGTCTTAACTGTCGATGACTTGACTGAGGAAGAGGAGACAAGTCTTGTTGCTCTCTTGCGAGAGTATGTAGATGTGTTCGCTTAGTCCCTCGAGGAGCTTAAGGGGGTGGATCTGACTATAGTGACCCATAACATACCCATGACACCAGATGCAACACCGGTCAAGTAGTGACCATACCCAATGAATCCAAAACACGCTCATGCAGTCAAAGAAGAGATTGACAAGCTTATGAAAGCAGGATTCATCTATTAAATCAAGCACATGGACTAGGTGTCTCCCATAGTCATAGTAATGAAAAAGAACGGAAAGATTAGAGTGTCCGTCGATTACAAGAAGGTGAATGCTGCCACTAAGAGAGACAATTACGCATTGCTTTACATTGAGCACATGCTCGAAAGAGTGGCAGAAAAAGAGGCCTATAGCTTCCTGGATGGCTTCTCTGGATACAATCAGATGCAAGTGCATCCTACTGATAGGCATAAGACTTCCTTTGCCACCGAATGGGATGTTTTTGCTTACATAGTCATGCCCTTCCGATTGACTAATGCCCCAGCCACCTTTAAACGCCTCATGTGCACCATATTTAAAGACATGATTCGCAAGGAATTGGAGGTTTTCGTGGACGACTTGTGTGTTCACTCAACTTGGAGAGAACACTTAGGCAAACTTCAAGCAGTCTTTCAGCGGTGTCGCCTATATCGTCTCTCCCTGAATCCCTTAAAGTGCCAGTTCTGGGTGAAACACGGATGCATCCTAGGGCACATGGTGTCAAAGAATGGCATTGCCATTGACTTCTCAAAAGTGAGGGTTATTGTTGATCTTTCGCCCCCCAATTAACTATAAGGGAGTTCAATGCTTCCTAGGCCATATGAGGTACTATCGACGATTTGTGCTGAACTATGCATTGATTGCCAGACCTTTGCACAAGCTATTGATCATTTTCAAATGGATTGAAGCATGTCAATGAGCGTATGAGGAATTGAAAAAGGCTCTGACTATTGCACTGATTTTACGAGCCCCAGATTGGACCGTCACCTTCCATGTACATATTGATGCTTCAAAATTCTTCTTGGGGGTAGTACTGTGCCAACTTGGCGAACACAACCTCGACTATCTAGTGAGCTTTGCTAGCAGACAAATCACTGAGACCAAAATGAACTACTCGATGATTGAGAGAGAAGGCTTAGCTATGGTATTTGTGGTAAAAAAGTTTCGGCATTATCTTTTGGCTATGCCTTTTACTTTCTTTGTGGACCATCAAGCCTTGTTGTATCTAGTGAACAAACCCTGCACTAGAAGAGGACGCATAGCTTGATGGATCCTTCTTCTTTTAGAATGCGACTTCTCCATGGTGGTACAGAAGGGAAAGCAACGCTACATGGCTGACCACATGTCACGCATTCCCACAAGAGGCTACTGGACAAGGCATTGCCAGACGCCCATCTGTTCAACCTTTCCAGTGAAAGAGATTTATTCAAGGCTGATCTAACACCATACTGGGCAGATGACATCATCCATGTATTGGAGCACGGACTGCTTGAGCGGCCGATAGAAAAGGCTCGCCTTAGACGACTCATCCTCAAAATCCAACCCTATCAATTGATAGCAGGCCAACTAGATAGGTTAGGGCAAGATAGGTTACTGCATAGATGCATATGCGAGCATGAGATGCACAATGTGCTCACAAAGGCACATAGCAGAATTGCTAGAGGACACTTTAGCAGAGACACGACAGCCCACAAGGTACGGCAATCTCAACTGTGGTGGTCCACGCTTTATGCAGCGCGATTTGTTAAGCATTGTGACCAGTGTCAATAGACAAAGATATCGATTCACAAGGATCAAATGGAGTTAACCCCAATCATTGCACGACAACCCTTCAAAAAGTGGAGAATTGACTTCATATGACCCATTAGTCCTGTGACACAGTATTCGCAGGCCAAATATATCATTATGGCCACGGACTACCTAACAAACTGGGTGGAAGCAAGAGCGACACACAAAAATGATGGTACAACGACTGCCAAGTTCTTATGGGAACATGTGATCTCATGGTTCGGCTGCCCCATCAAACTAGTCAATGACCCGGGCATGCACTTCATCAATGAAGTGATAGCATATCTTCTATCCACCTTTCTTATCATCCATCAAAAATCCTCTCCATACTACCCTCAAGAAAATGAACAAGCAGAATCCACAAATAAGATCCTTGTAAATGTCATGACCAACGTAGTCTCTGCTTTGCACAGTGACTGGGATAACAAGCTTATGGAAGCCTTGTGGGCTTACCGTATAGCTTATAAAATGGTTGTTGGTCAGACCCCCTTTAGGTTAACCTATGGGACTGAGGCAAATCCACTAGTAGAGTTCTTCGTCCCTAGCCTGAGAATAACACTTCAAGAATGGTGGTAAGGGAAGGAAACATGGATGCAATGCCTGGTAGAGCTTGAATGCCTCTCGGAAACACGCCTTCTGGCCACTCATGTGTTGCAAGAAGGCATGACATAAGAGCTGGTTTGACAAGCATGTCAAACAGTGCAACTTTGAATAGGGTGACTTAGTGCTCATGTACTTAATCAAAGGACACAAGAAAAAAATGAAGTTTAGAGGTCTTGGGCCTTTCAAGGTTTGTGCAATTAGTCGAATCATCAAGTTAAGCTTGAGACTCTAGATGGCAAAGCCATCGGCTTCTTTAATGGTAGTTGCATTAAGAAGTACTACCCTCCCGCGCATCCACTGCACAAGCCACCAATGTTGGAACACCCTGTCATGATACGACTTTCCACAATTACGGAAGTTGGTGATGAGGACGAGGAAGCCGTAGAACCCGCATACCTCCAAATCATGATCACTGGCCAATAAACATGCACTTTCAATGCCTTGATTGACGAGGGAGCAAACTTCAATGTCTTAACTCACAATCATTGGACCCAACTTGGTAAACCACCACTATAGCCCACTAATGCCCAATTAAACCCATATGGGGGCCGCTCATACGCACTCCTCAGTCGTGTTTGAGACTATACCAATGATCTTTTACGTGTTGCCAAACACTAAAAATGCGAGCACAGAGTCGCTGTTAGGGCGAACCTTCAAGAAGCAAACTTATTGCAATGTCGATTATGAGTCGCAACGCATCCACCTCACCATAGGCAACGTCTGTATTGATACAACCTTCAGTAAGTGCTAGGCGATTCCATTAAAGTCCGCAAGGCCACTGGTAGAAATACTTGCAGTCAAGTCTACGGAGGGGGGTAGGGCTCAACCACCATACACCAAGCTTCATGGGCCGCTGCTCACAGTGGCAAAAGCTAAGGCCCAACAACCCGAGTTTCAATGGAATCCTAAACAACCGCGACTTCCACCTAGGAGTAGACGCCCACATCCTCATAGCTCAAGAGACTCTAAGCCTAGGATGCTGAGATGCAGTTATATGGATCAAAGCATGATCAAGCCAAGATGGGTTCCTAAAGCCCTCTTGCGCATGTAAGGATACTATGAGGGGAATGCCTGGCTGTGGATCCCTAAGGCCAGAGCAGCCCACGGCATCACTCAAATGCCACTCTCTTGTTTAATCAACCCAAGCCCCGTGGAACCTTGGAACCAAAAGCCGTAGTGTTTCCCGAGCCTACCTACTACCAGCTCACCCACGCATGAGCCCCGAGGAGTTGATCAAGACTATCGACCCAAACCCCAAACAATTTTACCCCCTTCAACCCCTACTAATGACGATAAGACTTGCCAAGCCCAATCTAAGTGTAGCAGCCCATCCGTAGTAGCCACTACTCTGATGCTTATCCATGGGACTCAACAACCATGTCATGGGCAACTACCAGCATCTGCCACTGCGCTTACTAGCCCCATCAAACCCCAATCACCTACGGGCCTTAAACTATCTTACGAGCAGAAATTGCAAACCTAGCCAAAGACATAGGGGATGATGTTATTGCTTGTCTTAGACACTTGGATGCCATGTTCATGTCACTAGCTCTAAGTTATGACCGCTTGGACTTGGACCTACTGCAAGAGCCCTTAGCAACAAAAGTTCGCACGATGCCTCTTGTTCCTGGGAAACATTCAAATTCACCTTCGTCAAAACACCCCACTCAGTCTGCTGAGTTGCTATGCGCTGAGATATCAAGAGACCAAGCCATCAAACAATGCCTCATTACGTCTTACGATAAGTGTGTGACTTCCTCCATCACTAACAAAGAAGTTGAGGAGTTGAAAGCATTAGCTGATACCGACTCTCCATTTTTACGAAACTCATATACTTTGTGATTGCAGTGGGAACTCAAAGGATGCCAAATCATGATCAACACTGAGCAGCACCACGCAATCAAGACATCGGAGTACGACCCAACCTACATCGCACCCACCTCATATAGAGTGTTAACCACTCTCTGTGGTGGCTGACCCATGGAAGACCATGTCAAGGGACACCCATATCTTGATCACCTCTTGACTGAAGAGGAGCTCCAAACATCGCTAGCCGCTTTGATTCCGACGATTTCCTAGCTGATGTCCTCACTTACATCACACACGTAAGTACCTGACCCTTCTCTTTGGACCCCAAGGCTCAGTTGCAATACAACCCAGAATTCTATACTTGGCTCATGCACAAGTAAGTCTTATACCCAAGCATTGAATACCTTGGATCTCCTAACCTTCGATCCTAGGAAAGATTCTTCTCAATCTGGAAGGGGAGAGGGTACGAGGGTAGCGTAAAGGTGAATAGGGTGAAGGTGAATCAAATTAAAACCAATCAAGATCAAGTAAACACAATAAACAACTAAGAAATGGGTAACGTAGGAGGGATGTCACAAACCAAGTTTGAAGAGGAGATTTTGTGTTGGAGTTTAACGATGTCCTTCAACAAACATAAAATCCTTCTTTTCAGCAAATTCTTATATATATAATAATTATAGCACTAATGGGAAATATGATTCATGACATGAACGAGAGATGTCACAACAAGACTGGGTCCATCGACTCCCCTTCACAGAAGAAGAGAGAGTGCAGTATGGCATCAGCCTAGAAAATTGAGCTTATAGTTAACTAAAATTCCGCAGCATTCACAACCTTGAGAAGACGACGGCCAAGGAGTAGGCAGCAAGGAGGATAGTGGAACAGTGCCACCTCCACAAGTACCTAGAGAAGTTTCCACAGGAACCTGACCACACGAAGTGTGTGGAGTTCTTGAGAATGTACAACCCCGACCGAGAGTGCGGAATGGTGATGGTGGGAAGGGGGGACAATGCCTGGCAAGTGCAGGTATTGCTAACCCAGGTCCTGGTGGAGAAAGAACTGGGACTGGAACCTAGGGTAAAAAAAAAACATAAAAGGGATGTGTATGCCCTATTGAAGATGAATAGGGAAGAAGTATTGACAAACAACAACATCAACTTGCAAGACATCCCCGATGCTGAGATTTACCTACAGGAAAAGTGGGTGCATGCCCTTTTCTCCAACCAACTCTACAATTTCCTTATGCATCGGATCAATGTACCTGTGCTGGAGAATGTGGCAGCCCGCACCCTGGATGAGGTGGATTGGAATGGCTATCTGGGCAAAACAATAGACCAAGCGGCCAAAGCACTAGCCTTGGGCAACAAACAGAAAGGTGGAGAATCCCCCTCATCTAAGAATATGGAGAGGAAGAAACCCTCCTCGAAAGCCTTCTTCATCGGGTATGGAAGCATACTAATGGCCATCAACCAAGAGGCTATGAAAGAGGCCCAATAGGGAAGCAAAGGAGTAGATGAGACCCCAGACAGGTCACTGACCCATTAAAAAAAGGAGCAATCGAGCGACCGAACAGAAACTGAAACAGAGAAGGAGGAGCGAGAGGCTCAATCTGAATGAAGAAAAAAAAAGTTCATTGGGAAGGCAACTCAGAAGAAGAAACAAAAGGCAGGCAGGAAAAAGAAATAAGAAGATCTGGAAAGAGCAAAAAAGGAATCCCTGAGAGAGGTGACAGAGTGGAAAAATAAGGAGAAGGAAGAAGCTGAAAGGTTGGATGAGGAGGCAAGGAAAATAGAAGAAGAGAGAGAAAAAAGATCTAGGGAAGAGGAGGCAGAGTTGAGAAGACAAGAGGAAGAAGACATGGCCAAAGCAATTCGTCGGTCGATAGAACAACAGAGCCGACTCGATGGCCTAGGGACCTTAAGTCTGCCTAGGGAAGATAGACCCAGCTCAACCACACAAGTACCTGAAGCCATGCTGTCCACGGTCATCGAGGGCAAGGGTAAGGCCCCCGTCCATCCCATCCCCATCCCCTTTGTACTCGACAGTGAAGCCACCACTGCCATCCCGAGCATCCTGGCCAGCACCGACATGGACAACTTTGTGGCATGGATACAATACTTTATCAATAAGGAACTAGCACAAGGAAGGAGCAGGGAGGCCATAGGCACCAGGCACAAAAGGCCAACTACGAATGCCGAATCCAGGCAAGAGCCAAAATGCCAAAAAATGGAAGCCTCAACCACCCCAATCCTCACCATCATGATGCCCCACGCAAATCATGACAAATACGCCAATGAACTGCTCTCATAGTTAGAAAGGGCAAGAGAGGAAAAGAGGATCGTGGTGGCCGAGCTCGAGGCAGAAAGGGAAGCAGTAGCGGCCTTCCAGCTTGAAAAAACAAAGCAAATGGCTGCACAACAAAAGGAAATTCTCAATCTGAAGAGGGAACTGAAGACCAAGGAAGAAAAGGAGCAAAGCTAGCGGTGACAGTTCATAGATGAAAATCAAGAGCTCGAGAAGATGCAAAAAGAATATGACTTGCTAATCATGCAATACGAGGATCTAGCAGCGAAAATAGGGCATATCGAGTAGGGCATGAAGGAGTTTACCGCAAGGGAGGAAGGGAGGAAACAAGAAGAGGAGCACCACCACTGAGAAATGGAAATAATGACTGAAAGGTTGAGCCTCGAAAGAGAAGAATAGGAGAGTATGGGTAGAGAGTTGGAAGATCAGTAAGCGGAGGCTCACAGTCTTGGTGCAAAGACAGGGAGAAGGCATGGAAAAGATGAAGAAAAGGGCTGAAGTGTGGGCAGGCCAGAATGATCAAAGGGTGAAGATCTTGGCACATCACCTGGCTCTGGAGGAGAAAGAGAAAATCCTAGCAGAAGGCAGAGTAGAGGCAGCCCAAGTGGCCTTCCACACTCAGCAACAAATCTTCATGAACACACTTTGATGGATGCCACACATAAGGAAGAAGGGGAAGCCATGGAGGCAGTGAAAAAGAAACTAAGCATAGCATGCAGAGCCCTACGCGTAGGGCTACACATGCCCTCCCAACCCATGGCAGAGGGGCTAAGCCCAGGGGAACACCGTAGATATCTGCTATCAGTCGACCTAAACCCCCACAAAATTGATGCCTTAGGGTTCGTAGAAGGGATGCAACAGCAAGAGCTCCCAGGGAGTGAGACAAAACTGCACATTGACCTAGGAGGATTCGAAGAAGAGGTGGTTCCACAACCCCCTTCACCTCATCCTAAAGGGCAAGGGCAGCCAACAAATGAATCTACAGACAAGAAAACCACCTTGAGGGAGAAGAGGAGGAAACTGGTCGAAGAGGCCAGACAAAGATTAAGAGCTAACCCTATGCCCCCCAATTTTCATGCAGAGCTCATACTTTGGGAGAGACAAGAATAGGCGAAGCAACCCTTCACCTTCAGCTTCCTCACCCCCAATGCCCTGTGTAGAGTTCTTCCCACCAAAGTAGTGGACGAGGTGATCAACATCGGAAGCTGCCTGAGCCAACAGTGGCTGCAGGAAAGAGAAAAGAATCCCACCTCTGGGGCACCGAGGATGTGGAATACTGGCAAAATAAAGTTTTTGAAGTACCTCAATCTGTGCCTGGATACGAGTGCCAACCACTATGGTGAAGGCGCATCTGCAATGACGTCTTTGCATGGATGGCCTTCTGTAACACTCTCCCTTCAGAGAGGAACGACCATGCCTACATGGCATACCCTCGATGAATAGGAGTAGACTTCGATACAAACACCCACAGCCATTACGAATTCCTTGTAATATACAACCCATGTACCACCACTTTAGCCTAGGCCCTCACCTTCACCTCCAACAGCTTAGATGCCACCATGACACGCTTAATCACTAATTTCTCCTCCTACTCGGATCCCACCTTCATCACCACTTGTAACTATCTTAGGCTCCTAAAAATCCTACTTAGGCAAGACTCCACCCCGGCCGAACATGGCCTTCCCCTGCTCTTTTTTTATCCTAACACGATGGACAGTTGCGTGATGACCCGCCTCATGATTGGGCCAGCCTTTTCCCTTCTTTCTACATCAATGTTCTTGAAGACATGAGCGACAGTCGGTTCACTCGCTGCAGCCATCCTTTCCTCTCCACCACTCCCCTCCAAGTTCGTTTGAACCTTAACAATTTCTTGCAGGGTTGGAGATTTTTGAGCCACTCCATTAAATCTCCTTCACCAACCCCCCCTGAGGACAAGGACTAACAAGTCCCTACAACTAAACCCAATCCCAAAAAAAAAAGCATCCGCACGCCAATCCGGTGCACTGCTCACAATCCCTCCACCTAGGGGTCCTTAAGCTAGGCGCGTCCGGTGACCGCGGTCGGCCGGCCCCACTCCTAAACCCCCTAGCCCTTTTTTTCCCCCACTTCATGCCTAGGGCACACCAAGGGCAAGACACACCTAGGGAGTCAACACTCACCTATGGTTAGACCTGTCACCCTACACTACACTCACCGCTCCTCCCTACTACACGAACGGGGTCCTCAAGTGTGGGACATCACCTAGGCCTACATGTGGTTTGACCTAGCTTCCCATTCCACCAGCATGCACATAGGGCACCCCACAATAAAGAAGACACTCCCCTTAGGTAAGAGCATCACACTTTCTCCTCGCAGTCACTGCAATATGTGCCAAACCATCAACTTTGGAGGCCCCATCACCCACTTAACAGTATTGCTCATGCTCCCACAGCAGCCCAACCCGCCTATGGCCCTACCATCGCCTGACTAACAACTTTCCTATAGCTTGTCCTTCCCCAACAAACTACTTGATGTGCCATGGGACTGGCACCCATCTCGGAGGGGGGTAATGTTAACTTCAAATCAGAATGGTGAAAAAATAAAGGAAAAAGCACAAAAAGAACATAAAGAGAGCATAGGCATAGAGGCGGCCTCGAAAACTAAGTTGAGGCAAAAAGAGCAATTTTAAAGGAAAGGCGCCTCAAAAAACTCTAAAAATTCTTGTAAAGAGCGCTAGGCTCCCTCCTATGCCACTTGTAAAGGAATAGATGGGTATAGGCATGAAGCAAGAAGAGGAAATTAGGAAAAGGGACCTTGTCACAATGACTGGTCATGGAATAAGGGATGGGTGCCCATGGGGGTTTTACGGTTTGTATATATAAAGTTCAAAAAGTGAATGAAAGGTCATTCTTTGGTGTGTGGCTAACAAGAGTCCTCTCTTCTTCTCTTCTTCTCTTCTTCTTGCTAGTGTGTGTGCTCTTGAGGGAGGGAGTGTGAGAGTGTGAGGGAGTGAGTGAGTGTGAGGAAGTGAAGGATCAAGTGGGTGAAGCTCTTCACCATCTTCTCTTCTCTTTTCCTCTCTCTTCCCTTCCCTTCTCTTACCTTTCACGTGGCTATGGAGAATGGAGCTTGGAGATGGAAGAGGCTTGAGGATGCTTGAGCTAGCATCTAGGATCGTGGGGCTACTAACTTGAGTGAGGGAGGAGGCAACTCATTTCAGCATCAAGGTAAGCTCACTACACCCCGAGAGGATCAACCTTGCATCGGCTAGGTGAGAGATAGCCATGAGAGCTCTCTTGAAACACTTGAATCAATAAGCGGCCTGTGGGTCTTGGTGGTTGAACGAAAGTTCGCACAATATTCTACTTCAGTAGCATAAGACAATACCACTATTGATTGCTTCTTATTGACCCAAGTGAAGATTCTTGAACCAAAGAAAATACTATAACATAAGCCCAATACCATCGTTTAAAGTAATGGAATTATTCATGAAAAAATTTTCCCCTATCATTACTAAAGATATCAATATATTCATCTATGTAGAACCATCACTATTTGTCTCAGTATTTGCATCGGTATTATTAGAATCGCTATATCGATGCAAATACCAATGACTACAAGTACATTTTATGATGCAAATAGTGATGGTTTCAAGTTATTTTTTTATGCAAATAGCAATGGCCATAGAAGAAATAATTTGGGTGGTAGGGCATGTAGCTCTAACACCCTTCTTGCCACATGGACTAAATAATGTTCTATAATTTATCTACAAATGGAATATACAGCTACTAATCATGATTTGCCAATAAGAAGAAATCCATTGATTGAATTTCCAAACAAGTATAATAACAAGATGGCATTCCATAATGCTACATAGAATGATAGAGAGGAGGAACTAAGAGCAGAAAAACTATCCCATACAAGTCAATAAATGTGAACCGCATACAATAAAGCAAAAATGTATCTAAAGAAAGCTACATATGATCAATGAAAAGAGTATATATGGAGCACAATGCCAAAAAAGAGAGGGGTGCTCCATGAATCCAAGTGACTGTTATAAATCATCACCATCATTTGATAGCTCATCCAGATACAATAGATCGTCAAAAGGAGTCTATAATATAATCAAAGGTCAATCGAGAGTACAAAATGCATCACAAGAACTAGAAACTAGAAAGATGAAGTCTTCAGCAAAAAGGAGAAAGTAGCATTGGTAGAATAAGGTTATTACTATAAGCAATATATTAAATAATAAAGTTAATATTAAAAATAGAGAACTTAAAAAACCCTCCAATTAGGCCTTGTGTCTGCCACTCCTGAGACGTATGACTCTCACCTCTACCCATACCCTCATTGCCTCTCACTACTATTGCCATCTCCCTGAAGAGTTTGCAACCTCCTCTATGTGTCTCTTCTTGTCCTTTTGGTTCAGACTCATGGGCTTTGATATACCATTTATCATTGGCTTCCTTACATCCAACTGCCTCAATGACATATAGATGCGCAACAGCTCCATCATCCATCTAATGGAAAAGTGAGCAGTCCATGTGGGTACTACAAAATCCTCATGCATCCACACTATCACGTAGTCCTTCCTAACCTCTACTATATTCTTCCAGTGATCCAATATGTTGTGCCTAAAAACCTATTGGCATAACTCATACATGTGTACAATCAACCTCCTGATAACAGTTGGTGAACACCACTCTGTGTGTTGTACCAAAAATATCAGGCCAACTTTTTGTAATTTTGTCAATTTCTCGAGAACGTCCCTTAATTCAAAAGGCATACACCTTACTTTTTGTCACACACAAGGCAGCTACCTTCCTTTAGGGGAATGGTATGAACAGATAGGCTGGGAGGAATACCTCTCAGCTCATCATAACTCCAAGCAAAGATGTCGTGGAATTCCTAAATCAAGGATACATAGTCCTCCCTTTCTTCCAAGCTAAGCATGGAACCTAATTTAATTGGTCGTGAATCATTCATCATCCCAAGGTCCAACTCAATTACATCCATGTCTCTTATCATATCCTGAGCCTCTATCATTTCATTCAAAGTTACCTAATAGATATCCTCTATAGTGGACCCCTCGTTGGATTCATCACTTGATGACATCTCACTAGCAAATGGATCCTCTAATATATCTAACTCTATAGAGGATAAAGGAACTCTCTCACTTTGAGGAGATTCAGAGTAGGCATCTACTACTACACGTCTAGCACCTCTATCAAAGATCAACTGACCAGCGAGTATATCAACCCAACAATCCGCTTGTAAGATCCATGGTCTACCTACTAGCAATACTTGGTAGATAGGCTGCCCTACAAACCTAATAACCCTAAAGTCCAAAATGCATTCCATATTGGCAAAGTCATGTAGGGGAGCTCCTCTACAATAGCCTTCCCTCTTTGTAATATTTTTTTTGGTCCCTTATCTTACTGGAGTTCATTCCCTTGCGCTCAATGGTTGATTGGACCTAGTTGTTTACTTCCTTGCTAGAGAGAGTTAATCTTACTTCATATCCTTAACTTCACAAAGGACATTCAAGGCACTTGACTCATAGACATGATCATCTTCTATTGTTCCATTGGCCTAATCACTTGATTGGGAATTGGTTGCTAATTCCCTAGAACAACATTAGAATTTATTGTTTGGCTTCCAAAATTTGGTGGAGCCATGTGACTAACCATAGGCATGGTCACACTAGGAGGAGTTGGCAACATGGGCACATTCTAAATCATGCTTTCTCTTATATTGGAAGTAATCATGGGTGTCCCTTGACCTCCATATGTTAATGCCAAAGTATTTTTGGCACTCAGACTCATATTCCAATTTTCCCTAGAGGTATCAGCTACTTGTAATTATGACTCTGCCTTCTTTGCTCTTGTGTAATAGCCATATCAATGCCAGCAAGAGTAACACTACTCAATTGCACCTAGATGTTAAAGTCAAGCCCCATGCAAAAAGTATTGTAGCTGAGCAGTAGCTAGAATAATGGGAATATAAGTCTGCAGCTTATGAAATACTTCCTTCAATTTCACGGCATAGTCTCGAACATTCTCATGAGGTTCTTGATGTGTTACATTGAGAACATATAGCCAATATTGACCTCCCCTCTCAAGGGTAAACTCTCTTCGAAAAGCCACAAAAAATAGATGAATCGTAGTTTTAGTTCTAGCCCTCTAGGTTGTGATACCATGCTGTAGCTTGTTCTTCCAGAGTTATATTAAAGAACATCATCAACTGTCCTTCATCTTGGATTCGACAGTTGAACATTAACTTTTGGAACTCATTAATATGAAGTTTTACATCTTCCTCTGCTAACCCATTAAAAATGGGTAGATGAATTCCTAAGGCTGGCAAGTTTGGTGTTCTTGCTGGAATTGCAATGGGTTGTGCCATGACAATCGGATTCGCTAAGGGTCCCTGAACTATGGGAACTATAACTCCACTCGAAGTGGGCAGACCGACTGGGAGAGGGGAAGTACTAGAACTTCCTCCTCCTCCTAATGAACCATTCATGGAACTAGGGTTGTTAAGACCCCTCCCTTATAGGGATATTTGTAAAAGCACGGGATCTAGAGCATGGCAGCTATGGTGGCTCCTAGACCTTGACTATGGGACCAATAACTTGACTCAAGAGAAAATGACAATCATCAAGTACTTTATACTGAGGAGCAACATGATAGTAACATTGCATTCATCTCATATGAAAATGACAAGCAAGTACAATGTTAAATAGAGTTGGGTAGGTGACACTCTTTCCCTCTATGCCTATGGGATTATTGTAACCTACATGTCCTCAACCCAAGAGTGCCTTATCCAAAGAGGCTACAATAGGTGTGATTGAAAATCTCAACACCCCTCCCCAATCACAACCAGAAGTTTAAAGTGTGTACTTGAAAGTGGGCACACCATAGACATGGCAAAACACCAAAGGTTGTCACAGAAAAGGCTAAGTGTGGGTACCACAAACATGGTGGACATCCAGAGGCTATAATAGGGGCCTCACAAAGTGTATAGAGCTATAATACAAGGCTACATGAGAAGTTTACAAGCTTATGGCATAACTTCTCGATGTGCCCGGTCCTTTTGCAAAAATCACAGAAAAGCTGGTCCTTCTTGCCTTTGTACCTGCTACCAAAATATAATTCTTGTTCATCTCTAGAGGTGCTTTATTCTTCCTTAGTTTTCAGCTTCTTTTCCTCCTCTAGCAGTGATGCATGGATATTAACAAGCTTAGGGTTTGGCATATTGATTAAGGTTGTTGATACATTATTATATTCAGGAGGCAAACGTTTAAGAAAAACACCAATGCAAACATCTTCTTCCATTTTAATATTGATTCCTGTAAGATGGGTTAGAAGTCCTTCCATGTAATTTAGATATGTGGCAAGTGATGTGTTGGACTTCATGTCAAGCCTAAAAATTTCAATCAAGAGACCATAATTTTATGACTTAGATTGTGCACCAAAAAAAGTGTCGTCTCTTCCATGTATCATGTGAAGTATTGCAGTTATCCACATGGTGGATATAACTGTCGTCTACCTCCAGTTTGATAATGGCATGAGCCTTATTATCATTATTTTGCCAAGTGACTACTAGGTCCGCATCACGAGGCTTAGTTTCTTGGCCACTTGTGATGGCCTAGATACCCCTCTTCATTAGGATAAGCTTGTCGGAGAGTCCTTGCCCATATTGGATTTGCATGAACAACAACAAATCAGCTCCAAAATTCTCAGATTTCAGTAGCAAAAGAAATGATCTTGAATGTGCTAACAAGCACAAGTTCCCAAAAAGCACTAAGTGAGTAGTATCAAGAGATACTTGTGGAGCCAGATGCTTGAGAGATCTTCAAATTTTCAATGAGTCTTGAAGAACTGATCTTCAATTGTATTCCCCTCCTTGATTTGATGCTGGAGTAGCCCGAAAATCTCAAACCTGATGTGAGGCAAAGCTGATATAAGTGACAAGAGTCACTAAATAAGTGTCAAGAGACACTACGATACTATGCTTCAATCTTGCAAAAAGTCACCATGATCTCCCCTCCTCAATGATTTGATGTGTGAACTTTGCTTGAATCTTGAGAGAGTAATTGGATTTAAATGATAATGCCTTGGCTTGAATGGCAGGAGAGAGAAAAAGAGGTGGTTTTGAGCTTGAGGAATATTTGGCTATGGAGGAAGGATTAGGGTTTTTGAGAGCAGCTTAGTTTTTGACTCTGTGTGCAGTGTATTGTTGATCATTTTCAAAACTTTTTTTTATAGAAATAAAGCTTGGTAGATAGGCTACCAAAGCCCCATGATGGCTTGTCAGACTGTGTAGCGCAGAGAGCATGCCAGTGTACGGATGCAGACAGGCGTAGAATGAGGCAGCGATCTTAGAAAATGGCAATGCCAGGCTCCAGAGTGATCAATGTCATGCATTCTCATGATGGAAAGCTGCACCCTAACTTTAGTAACATTTTCCTAAAAGTAAGCGTGAAGAGATATGGGCTATAGGAGTTGACATATGATTTTTTATGTCAATAAGTGCTTAAAAATAGTCAAAAATTCCGAATTTCAAGGCAAAAATAGACTTCATCGAAGGCAGCAGTGGCAATCAATACGATTTTAAGCAGCAATGCTCAGAAAAGGCTTAAAAGACCCACTTGACAACAGTTCATGAATTTTCATAATTATTTGGCATGTCAAAAGGGACCCTAGGAGATGCCCAAAAGTGGAGGACTTCAAGATGGACGTCCAGAATTTTTTGGACTTCAATTTGGGTACCGAACGTGAGAGATAGGATACCTAAGAGGCCAAGGCCAAGGTTAAGTGTGAATGGGACTTGAGAAGCCCAAAGGGCATAACCCTTGGGGGCTCCCTTTAGGGAGCCCACAAACAAAAATGATTTTTTTTTGGGGTGGGGGAGGGGACACCGATTTTCACGGGTGTGAGCAGGGAGAAGGCGCCATCTCTCCCAATGATTGAGATGGGTTATGGGGGCTGTAAGCAACCCCCCAACTGATTACATGCCTGATCTACCCTTGATCTTCACTCTCCATCGCTCCAGAATGCGTGTTAAATGGCTACCCAGTTGTGGAGATCAGATTTCAGTCTTTCTCTCTCCTCCCTCTCTCTCCTACAAGGGGCAGTTCCTACGTGTGAAGAAGAATGAAGCTTGGTTGGTGAATGCTCATCCGCGCAGTACCACATTACTTCCAAACCGAAGGTGGGCTAAAGATGGCAGTGTGGAGGCAGGCTGAGCATCAAACGAGCCTTAGTTTGCAGACCCGCAACAAGTTTCAAAACCCAAATTTTTTAAAAAAAACATGGTAATGAAATTTTTACAAAGAAAATTGATCTTTTTTCACATTTGATGAGGTTAGCAATGTTCATATGGGCTGAAAATTAATGGACATGTTGTTTGCTGTTGGTTTTAGTCTTTCATAATAAAAAACTCATAAAATATACACTTAAAGTGTGGGAAAAAAATGAAAAAATCTTAAAAAGCACGGTTTTAGAGTAAAAATAAAAAATTTGGGCTTAAAATGGAAAAAGCATGAAACAAAACACCAATAAAATCTACATGTTTGCTCTTTAAAAACTCAAGAGCCAAAACTCTGAAATAATGCTACTTTTCTTCCATTTTTAATGATAATAAATAAGAAAAAAGAGAAAATTTTACTTTTTAGAAGGGGAAAAATAGGGAACAAACGAGGAAAATTATGAAAAAGTATGGATGTCTCTGTGAGTGTATAATGAGAATAAAGCATGAGGGTTTGCCTCAGGTTATCCCCATTTATATGTTTTTGTGAGTATTTACTACTTATTTCGTATGAAATATGCATGAAATCACCCCTTTACCTATGCACCGAGGCAAAACCTTAAACGATAGGGGAGGAGGGGACTATGAGTGCTGAAATATAATATAAAATTTGATGTATTTGCTGCATTATTCATATAAGATGACGTTTAGTTAAAGAAAGGGAAGCACAGTACGAGTGTAAGGCTTGGTGTCTTCTCTCATCGCAGCAATTACGCGTTAGTGTATGGAAACATGAAAAGAATGAATTTGCACAATGCACGAGGCTATTTTCCAATTTTTTTAGCACTTAAATCATATACACATTTTCATCAAGCATCGTTAAATGGTATCAATTACAAGCTCCTAGATGCATAGCACTTGGTTTCTCTAGGACTTGACCCATGTAGAGAGAGTGAGCAACCCGACTATAGATCTAGATGGTGGGTCCAAGGGGATGGATAAGTGAGGATAAGTACATTCCTAGAACGTTAAATATATTGGCACTAAGAGGGGAGTTTTTTTCGAATGTGTCTATGTGTGGAAGCAGTGCATCGAGGGGCCAATCCCCAAGATATAGAAGAGCTGTAATAGGGCCACGGCAATCAACCGATGGGGTGCCCCTGTGTGTGTAATATGTAGCATTATTGTCGATACGTGTATAATCTCCCTCTAAGGAGATGCAGAAAAGGGAACATCCATTGGATTATAGACTATAAACACGCAGTAATTAGTGTTTAGGATAGTATATCCCTCGACAGACGCTCCTGGCCCGCGAGGCCATGTGGTGTGATGGGGTTGTGTGTTGAGTGCGTGAGGTCCGGCTAGTGCCTTAGCCAGTTCCGGCCCATATTAGGTCCCATCACCATCTTCCAGGATTCATTTGACTATGTTAAAATATGTGATACATGTCAAAGACATGACAGTTAAGAGAATAGGATACGTCCACTTACGCCTATTATGGCTATCCTTCCATTCGAGAAGTGGGGCATCAATTTTGTGAGACCTATTACCCCGTCATCTACTACTCAGAAAATATACATTATAGTAGCAATTGATTACTTTACAAAGTGGTCAGAAGCACGGACGACGAGGCAGGACAATGCAAAAGAGACTGCTAGTTTCCTACTTGAGTAGATCATCTGCCGTTTTGGTCCCCCAAAGGATATAGTATCGGACCGTGGAACTCACTTTTTGAATAAGGTATTTAGAAGCTTGACTGAAGCATGGAGCATTAAGCATAACAAGATGACCCCCTATAATCTGCAAGCCAATGGACAGGTTGAAAGTACCAATAAGTAGCTTGTGGGTATCCTATCCAAGATAGTCTCTGAAAAGAAACGAGACTGGGATACAAAATTATATGTGGCGGTTTGGGCGTATAATACGGCGTTTAAACGAGCCACTAGCCACACCCCATTCAAATTAGTTTACGGGGAGGAGTGTGTCTTGCCCTTAGAAATTGAGTTGTCGACCATAAGATTCGCAATCTATAATTCTTTGGGTGATGAAGATACCTTATTTGAGCGGTTTACAAGTATATCCCACTTGGATGAGCTCAAATTGCAGAGTTTGTTGCGCCAGGAGGTAGCTAAATGTCGGATGAAGCAATTGTATGATCTAAAGATGAAGAAGTATACCTTTAAAACAAGGCAATTAGTTCTGTATTATGAAGTCACTGGAGGGAGTCTTTGCTGTGAAGGAGCTTCTTGTGGCCATTCAAGGTGGTTTCGTCCCCTTTCAGAGTCTTTTCCCTTAGGCAATTAATGATATATGTGTGTGTAAGGGTTACTTTCTTGGGGATCGGCACTCAAGGCATGAAGTCCCAGGTTTAGGCTCTGTATGTCTGGGGGAGGCCTGAGTAGTCATTGCCTCCTACAAGGCATTGTTAGACATTGTAAGACCTGTTTTAGATGGGAATTCTAGTGACCCTGTTTTGGTGACTTGCTAGGCGGACCTTCTGGGAGTTCCTACTAGTTGTGAGACAGTTAGAGAAGCCTACTAAAATAATGATGGAAAGAGACAAAACCCTAAATATCTGAAAGACAATATATGAATATACGGAGGTGTGTAAAAAGGGATTCTAACCTTTACAAAAAATAGAAATGGAAAGAAAAAACAATCCTTGAGTTGTTGTTTATCGCCTTGAAAAGGCCTGGTAGGTTCTTGGGGACGAGACAATACCCGAGGCCGATGCCTTGTCGGGGTGGCTTCTAGCTGGAAAAATAAGACTAAAGGAAGGTTGAAGCGAAAATAAAAGTGAGCATTAGAAAATGATTAAGTGTCGCATTGCGTGGGCTTGGTAGGTTCTTAGGTATCGAGACACGACCTAAGGCCCCGATGCCTTGCTCTCCTTGGGTCACTACGCTCAGCTCCCTCCTTTTTACATGCCCGAGTATGGAAAATAGGAGGCTAAAGACCCAATGTGCCAAAAGGTAATACTTGTTGCTCATGTTATAGGAGTCCTCACCTAGTAGGAGCTCCTAGTTGAGTTGTCCTTAGTTAGGTAGGTAGTTTAGACCACCACTGAGGATGACCTCTTTGATGGTTCTTGTTAGCTTGGTTATGTTGGAGCAGTTGGTTAGTGACTAGCTTTAATTTTTCTATCAAATTATGCTAGACCTACTCCTCATGGATTTCATACCTTGGTTTTGATAGGGGGTAGGGTGAGAGCTGTGTTGTGTTTTGTTGTGTATCTATTTTGTATCAGCTTGATGCTCTTTGTGGTTGTGGTTATGTGTAGATTTGTTCGTGGGATTCGACGGGTTGAGTTGCCCTATCCCATGGTCGCCAATGACAGATGATTTTTGATATCGAGAAGTGCTTAAAAATAGTCAAAAATTCAAAATTTCAAGGAAAAAATAGACTTTGTTGAAGGCGACGGTGACAATCAGTACGATTTTAAGCGGCAATGCGCGGAAAAGGCTTAAAAGACCCACTTGACGACAATTGATGAATTTTCATAATTATTTGGCATGTCAGGAAGGACCTTGGAAGATGCCCGGTAGTGGAGGACTTCAAGACGGATACTCAAAATTTTTTGGACTTCAATTTGGGTACCGGACGTGGGAGATAGGATGCTCGGGAGGCCAAGGCCAAGGTTAAGTGTGAATGGGACTTGAGAAGTCCAAATGGCATGACCCTTGGGGGCTCCCTTTAGGGAGCCCACAAACAAAAACGATTGTTTTTTTTGGGGGGGGGGGGGGGGGGGGGGGAGGGTGGCGGTGATTTTCACGGGCGTGAGCAGGGAGAAGGCTCCATCTCTCCCAATGATTGAGATGGGTTATGGGGGCTGTAGGCAACCCCCCAATTGATTACATGCCTGATCTACCCTTGATCTTCGCTCTCCATTGCTCCAGACCACGCGTCAAATGGCTCCCGATTGTGGAGATCAGATTTTAGTCTTTCTCTCTCCGCCCTCTCTCTCCTACAAGGGGCAATTCCTGCGTGTGAAGAAGAATGAAGCCCGGTTGGTGAATGCTCGTCCGGTGCGGTACCGGCGGACTGCTTCCAAACCAAAGGTGGGCTGAAGATGGCATTGTGGAGGCAAGCTGAGTATCAAATGGGCCCTGTTTTGTAGACCCACAACAAGTTTCAAAACCCGAAATAATAAAAGATACACGGTAATGAAATTTTTACAAAGAAAATGGCTCTTTTTTCATATTTGATGAGGTTAGCAATGTTCATATGGGCTGAAAATTGATGGACATATTGTTTGTTGCTATTTTTAGTATTTTATAATAAAAAAATCAGAAAATATACACTTAAAGTGTGGAAAATAAATGAGAAATACCCAAAAAACATGGTTTTTAGAGTAAAAATGAAATTTTTGGGCTTAAAATGGGAAAAGCATGAAACAAAACCCCAATAAAATCTACATGTTTGATGTTTAAAGACTCAAGAGCCATAGCTCTAAAATAATGCTAATTTTCTTTCATTTTTAATTATAATAAATAAGGAATAATAAGGAATAATAAGAAAAAATGCTTTTTAAAAGGGGAAAAATTAGAGAATGGATGAGAAAAATTATGGAAAATTATGGATGTGTCTGTGAGTGTGTAATGAGGATAAAGCATGAGGGTTTGCCTTAGGTTATCTCCATTTATATGTTTTTGTGAGTATTTACTGCATATTTTGTGCGAAATGCGCATGAAATCACCCCTTTACCTATGCAACAAGGCAAAACCTTAAACGATAGGGGGAGAGGGGAGTTTGAGTGCTCAAATATAATATAAAATCGGATGTATTTGCTGCATTATTCATATAGGATGACGTTAAGTTAAATAAAGGGAAGTATAGCACGAGTGTGAGGCTCGGTGTCTTCTCTCATCCCAGCAATTACACATTAGTGTATGGAAACATGAAAAGAACGGATTTTCACAATGCAGAGGCTATTTTTGAATTTTTTGAGCACTTAATTATATACACATTTGCATCAAGCATCGTTAAATGATATCAATTACAAGCTCCTCGATGCATTGCACTCGGTTTCTTTAGGACTTGACCCACGTAGAGAGAGTGAGCAACCTGGATGTAGGTCTCGACGATGGGTCCAAGGGGACGGATAAGTGAGGATAAGTGCATTCCTGGAACGTTAAATATATTGGCACTAAGAGGGGAGTTTGTTTCAAATGTGTCTATGTGTGGAAGCAGTGCATCGAGGGGCCAATCCCCAAGATATAGGAGAGTTGTAGTAGGGCCACAGCAATCAGCCCGATGGGGTGCCCCTGTGTGTGTAATATGTGGCATTTATTGCCGATACATCTATAATCTCCCTTTGAGGAGATGGGAAAAGGGAACTTTCGTTGGATTACAGACTATAAACGTGAAATGATTAGTGTTTAGGATAGTGTATCCCTCGATAAACTCTCTTGGCCCGTGAGGCCGTGTGGTGGGATTGTCTATTGAGTGCGTAAGGTTTGGCTAGTGCCTTAGCCAGTGCCAGCCCATATTAGGTCCCATTAGGAGTAGATCAGGAAGCTCCAAGTGAGTTGGGTATTGTCTGGCTATGGCAGATAAGAGGCAAAGTGAAGTTGGAGGTGTAAAATGAGCTCATGCACTCAAGCCAAGTTGGACTTGAGCTGAGAGATGTGAGAGAAAACATGTAGAAGCAGAGAGGTGATCTTAAACATGTTAATCCATGCTGAGCTACACTCTGATACAATGTAAAAACAGGAGATCTAGAGTATGGCAGCTATGGTGGCTCATAGACATTAACTAGACACATGAAGACACTGACATGATAGAGACCAATAACTTGACTCAAGAGCAAATGTCTATCATCAAGTACACTATACTGAGGAGCGCATGATAGTGACATTGCATTCATCTCATATGAAATGACAAGCAAGTACAATGTTAAATAGAGTTGGGTAGGTGACACTCTTTCCCTCTATGCCTATGGGATTACTACAACTTGCATGTCCTCAGCCCAGGACTGCCTTATCCAAAGAGGCTACAATATTTGTGATTGCAAATCTCAACAATATTGGACCAGTCCATTGTGAGGTGAATAAAGTGTGTGAAGCATGCCAGTTTGCTAAGCAAGCAAGACAACCCTTTTCGCATGACAGAGATGTGAGCAAAAATATACTTGATGTTGTGCATATAGATGTTTGGGGGCCTACATAGAATATATCTCTTGGTAGTAGCAAATACTTTGTCATGTTTATTGATAATTGTTCAAGGAAGCTATGGATATACTTTATGGAGAAAAAGAGTGATGTATTTGAGTACTTCAAATCTTTCAAGGCGAATGTTGAAACAAAAATGGCTTGAAAGTTAAGTGCTTGAGATTAGATAGAGGGGGAGAATACCTCTCTAATGAGTTTACTAGCTTCTTGAGGTCTCATGGGATAAAGAGACAGTTTACTTTGCAGGTATACCCCATAGAAAAATAGGGTTGTAGAAAGAAAAAATAGACATATTATAGAAGTTGCACGAGTATTGATAGCTAAAAAGAATATGCCAAAACATTTTTGGTATGAAGCTCTTTATACTACTGTCTATATTATGAGCACAACTCCTACAACTGTAGTTCATGGGATGACCCGTGAAGAATACTTTACAAGTAAGAAGCCCAGTATATCACACTTAAAAGTGTTTGGTTGTATTGCATGTGTTCATATGCCAAATGAGCTGTGAAAGAAGCTTGATCCAAATGCTAAAAAATATATTTTTATTGGATACTCTTTAGAGTAGAAAGGGTATCATTATTATAACCCTGTCATAGGTAAGTTCAGAGTGAGCAGGGATATTATTTTTTATGAGATAAGCAGTTGATATGCATCTACTGGTAATGTATTAGATGATGATAATGATCATGATATCTATGTGCAGAAAGAAAATAAATAATCACAGAGCCTTAGTGGACCAGGAACGTCATCTGGTACTACACCTACAATTAGCCCTTGGACTGGGAGACTATGGAGTATCCCCACATCTTCAGGTAGATCTACAAGTGTTGCAGGTAAAGACAAAGGAAAGAAGAAATTGTTGGATAGTAATGATGGATCTACTAGTCATTTGGAATTTGATGGAGATTCTAGTGGTTCAAAGAGTTTGGATGATGAGCTTGGTATTTCTTCAGTCAGGACACCAGGTGTATAGAGAGCACATAGTAATATAAAGGCTCCATTGAGTGATCCAATGGTATGCAGGTCTAGGAGGGTCAGATACCTTGTTAAAAGGTTTAGTTTTGAAGGTTATATAGTTCACCATTATGCTTACATAGTGAAGATAGTTGAGGATATTGAGACCACTTGTTTTGAGGATGTTGTTGGTCATGCTCATTAGGATGCAGTAATGGATGAGGAGATGGTTGCATTAGAAGCCAATAAGTCTTGGGATTTGGTACCCTTGCCTAAGGGCAAAAAATCTATTGGCTGTAAGTGGGTTTACAAAGTCATGCATAATGTAGATGTTTTGGTTAGCAAGTATAAGGCTAGGCTAGTTGCAAAAGGCTATGCTCAAACATATGGCATAGATTATTAAGCGACATTCAATTGAGTTGCTAGGATGGCAACTATTAGATGTGTGATTGCCTTGGTAGTAGCCAAAGGTTGGATTTTGCAACAAATGGATGTTAAGAATGCTTTTTTGCATGGTGAATTACAAAAAGAGGTGTATATGGAGTAGCAAGTTATGAGGATTTAGAGCATCCCACATATGTATGCAAGTTAAAGAAGGTGCTCTATGGGCTGAAGCAAGCACCTAGAGCATGGTCTGGCAAGATTGGAGAGCATCTTGTCAATATTGGCTTTTATATTTTCCGTGTTGATCACTCACTTTATGTGAGAAGGGGAGATGCAGGTTTGTTCATCATAGTCATCTATGTGGATGACTTAATTACTACAGGTGACAGTGACAATGGGATTGTTGAAGTTAAGGATTTCTTGAAGAAGAAGTTTGAGATGAAGGATTTGGGTGAGCTAAGATATTGTCTTGGTATTGAGATGATTAGATGTGATGATGGTTTATGGCTATCACAAAGGCAGTATGGCTTGGATATGTTATCCAAGTATGGTATGACAGCATGTAAGCCTCTTTCAGTACCATTGGAGAAAACCATGAAGTTGAGTGGTGACATTAGGGATGAGATAGAAGACCCTACTATATTCAAGAGGATATAGAGAGTCTAATTTACATGACTATCACAAGGCCAGACTTGAGCTATGCCCTTGGCCTTATTAGTTAGTTTATGCAGATGCCTAGAAAGCCTCATTGGATGCAATTAAACACATATTGAGGTATGTGAAGTTCACTTTACATTATGGACTTTTTTATGAGGCAGGTAAGGATGTACAAGTGTTTGGATACACAGATGCAGATTGGACTAGTAGCATGTCAAACAGAAGATCTACTAGCAGATTTATGTTTTCCCTTGGTAGTGCAGCAGTTACATGGAGTGTCCAAAAGCAACCTACAATTGCTTTATCAAGTAATAGAGAAGGCTGAGTATAGAGGTGTTGTTATGGCAGCATGTGAGGTGGTATGGCTGCAAAAGTTATTGGGTGATTTGGATGTGCAGGAAGATGGTCCAATTGTCATTCACTGTGACAACATGAGTAGCATACAGCTAGCTAGCAACCCTATGTTCTATGCTAGGATAAAACACATTGAGATGCACTACTACTTTGTGAGAGAGAAGGTACTTATAGGAGAGATTAACTTGGTATATGTCAGCACACAGGATCAGATAGCTGACATTTTCACAAAGGCATTAGTGGATGTAAAGAAGCTTCGAAAGTTTTGAAGCTTACTTAGAGTTGCAGAGATACAGTTGAGCTTAAGGGAGAGTCTTGAGATGGCAAGCTCAATATGTGCGGACATTGATGATGGATGAGAGTGGATTTTAAAGACCTTTTTTGAAGTGAAAAAGAGACTGGGAGGCCGTAAAAGACCAAATTTTCATGCAAAATGAAATGGCTGATTGATGAGCTTGAGTTTTCCTAGATGAAGTTTGATGCCAGGAACCTAATGCAAGTCTTGGTTCATCGATCCAAGTCCATTTGACCCCTCATTCAATCCCCGTAAAGTTTCATATTATGAAGCTGCTACATGATTCGGAAGCCGAAAAGTGCATCATGGGTCCTAGGTTTATAGATTCTGACATCACGAAGCCATCCGGCCAAAGGGATCTCGAATCCGAGCTCATTTGCCCCTCCAAAATGCAAAAGTTCACTTTGATTGCAGTGTGAAGATGAGAAAATGAACTAGATATTTTGAATTTAAAACCTTAAGCTTGATTAAAGACCAAGAAAACTAAAAAACTTATCGTGGGCAAGGCCATTTTTTGGGATTTTGTGCCTCTCTAATGCTGGGGATGAGGAAGAAATGACTGCACATTCCTAATCTACTCCTTGAGGGCTCCGTTTTGGGTGTAAGTATGTTGATTTTTATGAAGGGAATAAAAAATCTGATTTTTAGTCTTTCTCTCTCCTCTCTCCTCTTGCTACATATTCACATGCATGATTCAATGAGAGAAAGGGGTGAGGTTTAATGAAAGATGTGGATGGAATGATGGTGCTGGAGTAAAAAAGATCGTAGTTCAAGCTGTGAGAGAGTGTCAGTGGCCTCCCAACCATGAAATACACATCTCCAAATCCGTGTTTCTATGCGTAAGTAATGGATTCATTTGTTTTATGATAGATGTTTGATGAAAATGTTTGGAAATGGTTGCCTTTTCTTGACAATGCTGAAATCTATCAGAAATCTTGAAGAAAACTAGAAAATTTAGTCATATAATGATTTATACCAAAACACACAAAACCCGCAATTATGCAGTTTTCATAGAAATCCACCATGCGATTCTTGACAAACTCAAGGCTCTAATGTCTTTTGAAGCAAATTGTTTGCCATTTTAGTCCATTAAGGAGCTTGTATCTTAACCATGGGATACATTTTTTAAATAATATGATTGAGGCTTTGATGGAAGCACTAAAGATTAAACATAATAAGACCACGTCTTACAAACCCCCAAGCTAGTGGGCAAGTAGAGAGTACTAATAAGCAACTTGTGGGAATTTTATCCAATACTATATGTGAAGGTAAGTGTGATTGGGATAAGAAGTTGTATATGGCTATTTAGGCTTATAATATGACATTTAAAAGAGCTACATACCACACCCATTTTAAATTAGTATATGAGGAAGAGTGTGTTTTACCTTTGGAGATTGAGCTGCCTACAATAAGGGTTACTCTAAATCATTATTTGGGAGACGAGGAAACACTGCAAGAAAGTTCATTTCCCCTATATATCTTGATGAGACTCAATTGCAAGCTTTGTTACATTAGGAATTAGGAAAGAAGCAAATAAAAATACTTCATGACCTTAAGGCTAAGAAGTATAAATTCGTAAAATATCTATAAATTTATTACCATTGGAAGAACAAAAATAAGGACCAAAGGCTGCAACCTGTCCAAATTTGGAGTCATTTTCTACCTATATCTCTATTTAATCTTTATTTTTATTTTAAATTAAGTGGTACTTACTAATTCCTTTCTTTTTTTTCCTATGTATATTCATTAGCAAGCCTATCATACAAGAAAGTTGCATGGCATTTGGATTTTCCATGGGTTTGCTTCCATATCTAAGGGTCAATTGGTTCTATATTATGATGCTCATCATGAGCTATTCCCAGGCAAGTTGGAACCCATATGGGATGGTTCTTATAAAATTGTTCGTATAGGAAAGAATGGCTCTACATCCCTTTTAGTAGATTTGCAAGGGGTAGAGTTCAAAACTAAAGTAAATTTCAATAAATTAAAAATGTATTATATATAGGGATTGACGTCAGGCTTAGTGCCTTTGCAAGTCCTTTAGGATCCAACTTAAACTTATAGAGTGTACCGACTACTGGATGAAAAAATCATTCCTTATCTTGAGCATCCACATTTAGAACAACATTACCACCAAGGTAGAGTGATTTGGTGGAGTAAGGGTTATCACATTACTGAGTGGCAAGAAAGATCTTTCACATGGGATATTAAGGTATATTTCCATCATTGTCAACAGGTTCTTACTAACGTTCCTATTGAGTTTAGTAAAGGAGGGAGTATGATTGTCTTACAACCTCTATCTCGATTAGATTTTAACTATCATAAGTATGAATAGGTGGATTATCGTGGCAGGTTACATTGATGAAGCCTTGGTTTATACATTATATTTTGATGGAGCTTCTCAAGGATGTGCTAAGCATGCAAGTGTAGGGGTCGTCATAAAATACCTTGATCATCGAATAATTTAAAAAATGGGAGTGTATTTAGGCTTTGCTTTTACGAATATTATGACAAAATATACGGCCTTACTTATGGGGTTGAATCAAGCTAAACGTGGTGGTATTCAACGATTTACTGGTGAAAGGTAACTCAGAATTACTAATCAACCAATTGAATGGGATCTATAGTGTGAGAGATTCCATTCTAAGGATGTACCATCATGCAACTTTGGTTGCACCCTCGAGATCATCGAGGCAGTGACTTGCCAGTTTATTCTCTCATAGTGGAATCGCTTTGCAAACTCCCTAGCTAATTATGCCTTTGTTGAATATGTATTTCTTAACTCTGGTCCTGAGGGGTTTTTACAATTGCCTCTTAATGTTAGTCAAGGGCTACTATGGGGACTGCTTGTTGCTGACATGTCTTGTTCTGGCTGCCAATGGTTAGTATGGGTTATGAGCTAGGTAGCGATTCACCACCTTCCTATTCTGTCATGGATGCATTGAATCATTCAATGGCATATTTTTCAAACACCCTTTGCCATTCATGTAGGGGATTAGCTAATAACTTGATGCATTTAGTGTAGGGTGTGAATGGCCATCCACTTGGTCTAGTTTCGTGCTTCAGTATAGTTTATGTGGGGACCAAGGGTTTGTTTTGAATAGTAGAATGTTGAATGGTGTGCATTATAGTTATATTTCATTAGGCAAAGTGGGTCCCTTGTTTTTGTAGAGAGTTGTTTGATTTTGTTAAGCCAAGAGGGCCATTTGTTTGTTTGGTGCAGGCATAGTTAATGGTTTTTTGTTTTAGTGCTGCACTAAACAAATTCGATGAAGCACCTATAGGGTGCCTCTTGCTATGTAGAAGCTTCTTGTGGCCAAGTCCAAGTGATATCCTTCCTTTATGAGTTCTTTCCCTTTATGATTTATTTTTATATGTATGTGGGATATTTTTCTTTTGTTGGGGCATTTAAGGCATGAAGTCCCAAGGTTAGGTTAGTAGGTGTGTTTGGTGAGGTTGGAGTAGTTTTCTACCTCCTATAAAGACATTGTCGAGCACTTTGAGACCTATTTTTTAGGGTAGTCCTTGTGACCCTGTCCTGCTAACCTACTAGGCAGCTATTTCTAAGAATCCCTATTAGTTGTGAGGCTAACTAACTAGTATAGCTAGTTCTAAAGGACATTATTATGACATGCCTCCAACTAACCTACTACTAGAGAGAGTCTGTACATTTATTGAGCTTGATTCTTCACAACTTGAAGCTCTTTTATTCATCTCCAAGTATATCTAAGCATGCACACACAACATTATCATCATCAACTAACACACTGATAAATCCAAGAGCTTCCACAATACTCTTGATCTTCAAGGCATAATCATTAATGGATAGCTTCTCTCTTTTCACTTGGCAAGTTGAGCTTTCAAGCCTTTGTATTTACTTTAAATAGCCTTTCCAAATTCTTCCATGCAATAGAGGGGGTTTCAGATTCTTGTAAATAGCCCATCATACTATCTATGTTATTGACAAACAACCAATACATGACTTTACTATGTGTCTACTTCCAATCTTTCTTAGCCTTTAACTCTTTTATAGTAGAATTTTGTGCATGAACTTTAGGTGCTACTGCCATTTCTCCTTCAATGTAATTCCAAACACCTTTGCCCTTCAAGAAATTTGTCATCCTAAGCTTCCAGATAATTGTTCTTATCAAGCTTCTCGACAATCTAGTTGAAGTTGTCAAACATTTTGACAAAATATAAAACCTTGCAAAAACTTGCAATCTACACGCAAGTTGATACTAGGTGCGCCACAACTAAATACATAGCATGTTAGGGGATAAATGGGAATGTACCTTAATGTGGTGCCAAAGGGTGTGAGAATGGTTATAAATATGTATGTGAGTGAAGGCTTTTCATGTAAATCAAGAAGTTCAACCAATTGTATTCTATTTCTTCTCTCTCTCTCTCTCTCTCTCTCTCTCTCTCTCTCTCTCTCTCTCTCTCTCCAATTTTAAGGGTAGAGGAAGGATCTTCTAGTTGGGTGGCAAGGCACAACCACTTGATGATCATGTGTATGTTGATTCCTTTCGTTCTCTAGCTCACCCGCTTTATCCTTCCAAATGTAGCTGATCTACCAATATCAATAACATTGGATTGCACAAATGTGCAAGGTGGGCCATTAACACCCTCTTTGTGCCATCAAGTCCATCATTCCATGCGACTACCCCATTGGCTTTATCCATATACACTCTATTTTCCCTCTCAAATCTGACATCAACAACCCTCATTTTCCATAGCTGCCTTAACCATAATGTCCTTACCATCGTCATCCAATGCTTAAACATCTATCTTCTTGCAGCCCAATTACCCAGCCACACTAGCATCATGTACACCCACAATCTTTTTGTCCTCATGATTATCAGCATCCACGTGTCTTATCAATGACATCATGCCCTATTTCATCATCTATCAAACACCGGTCCACCCCATTCGCCCATCGATCACATCAGTTTCCAATCCATCTTTCAACCACATCATCATTTGTGCCACCCTGACTATTCAAACACATATACATATCTATATTAACCTTATTATTACAATCAATACACATATCTTGAATATCTTTAAAGATTAGAGTATAAGACATGCACTAATAAAACTCATAGATACACTAATCTACTTTAGTGTCATGGTAATATTTCAACCAATATATGTATCTCACATGCTTATCTCTACCATTCTCCCAACATTCCTTGCTACCCTTTACAACTCATCCTTTATAAGATGCAGAATGTCACTAAGAGGTCATGTATGCCAATGGTAGGTCAAAGAAACAAAATTGGAAGAAGGAAGATAAGGAAGATCAAATTTCAAGACATGGATACCCTAGGATATTTTTTAAAGCAAATTCATGAGGATGCATCTCTACCTCACCGGCATGTGCCCACCTAACTTGGCAACACATTCTAGTAGTCCATTGGGGAACTATCTTAGATGGCTTCACTCAGCACTCACAAGAATGCTCAAAGTCTATCGTTTAGGCTTCCCAGAGTCCACCTCGTAACAGAAGGAACTGGCTGTCCCCACGAGGATCAAGCTGCAAGCTCGGGGTCCTAATTTTGACAATTGAGGTCTCGATGAATCATCTAGCTCCATCGGAGGTGTCCCACAAGGGCTTCTCGTCCTACTACATCGATCGTAGTTACCCTTGGTTCATGGAGTGCAATGCTTTTTTCCAACAAAACTAGTTGGGATTCAAGGAACCTAAACGGAATTCTAACACAGCCGCCACACCTTTTCCCTAAGATAATTTCTAATCAAGGTTTTACGACCTGACCCTAGGTACTTCAACACTCAGCTCTACCTAATTTTTCCTAATTAATGTTTCGTTCAATCTCTTGAGAGAAGCTCACAACTTATCGGGACCACCATCTGTAGGACAGATCCATCAGGGATCTCGCCCACCCACTTCCCACAAATGGTTCTCTTTAGTTTTCTAATTACCTATCACATTAAGTTATGACATATGAAAGCAACTTCATTAATTAACCCATTATCACAGGTTCCTTCGCATAATTTTGCAACACAATACAAAGATAGAGAAAATAGTATTTTGGTAATACATATTTTGCAAAGTTATTTACAATGCTTTTCCCCTTGTGCCTATGTAGAAAATAAACCTCAGTTTACCGAAAAATCCCTTCTGTCTATGTAGAAGAAAACAAACCTTCCAAGATTTCCGTCTCTTCACTAGTACCGAGGACTCCATGATCCCATTCTGATTCGCATGAGGGTTAGGTAGTTCCTAGGAGCGATCGAGAGATCTATGGCCAGAGCCCCCCTGGCACTCCCGCCTCCTCATGCCTAACAGATTCCTCACCAAGCAACCTCTTGTCATTGGGGCACGTCCAAAGCTCCTCGCAGGAGTACAAAACAATCCTCCTTGGAGCAGGGTTCCACGCTAGCTATGGGGGAGGCATAGCGTGATCTTTCCTCTTATTATCCTGATTATATATTTACAATCAGATCTAACTGCTGCAAGCACAATCAATCTTTTATATGCAACCATCAATGCATGCACAAATAAAAAAGAAATAGTAACAAGTGTTTTTGGCATAGGAAGCAACCCCACCCAAATCTAGGGTTTCTCTTTTAATGTCCCACTTTATTCTTAGGGTTTCACTTCCTACTTGCAACTCTTTTTTCGAGATCCGCAAGATATTTCGTGAATTTGAAATCTATTTCATCCTTATGAAAAAATTGGTATTTCCACCCTAAAAGAAAATATGGGCATTTATACCTATGGTAGGCAATTTATGCGATACCCTGTCCTAACCCACGCTTAGCAAGATTTCAAATTCTTTTCCAAGTCTTTTTTAGACTTTAGAATTTGTATCGACAAATTCTTATCAATGTCCAACAATTCCTACAGACTTCCAAGTTTTATTTACTTTCATGATACTAATAATTTGAGGCTATCGAGTATTTTATAATTGTTTTTGCTTCAACATTCTTGATATTTTAGGTAGGGTTTTCTCGCTGACTCATACGTGGGTCAACTCATGATATTGATGCTCTTGCTAATATAATCATTAATATTAACATTGAATGTGTTTTCAGCAAGAAAATAATTTTTATTTTATTCTACTCATATTCTATGGTTTAATCGATGATGTTCGACCATCTGTTGAACTTTCAACGTTATCTAGAAAGATCAATTTTCATTTAGTTATGTCTTAAGTGTAATGCTGATTGTTTTTCTAAAAACTTTATTCTAGGCAATGCAAAAATCATAAGTGCGATTTTTCTTTCATCTTTTATACATCGAATTATATTACTACGCACCTAATTTATGTGCTTCTAATATATATTTTCCTATACAATTTTCTATTGATTTAATTCAATGATTATTTCATGATATTATCTAAATGATTTTCTATAAATTATTATAAAACTCATATGTGTCTATTTATCATTAGCAAAATGAAATAGACATAGTCACTTTCAAGGAAAATTTATAAAATATTTCCTTCCCTAAGACAGTCTACCTTTTTTATGTTATTGTAATCACACGCGTCATTAATGAAATAATAATAAATATCAAGAAATAAATCATAATTAAGATATTTTCTTAATGATAAGCATATAATCATTTTCCAAGTGAAATAGTCTTTTCACTGAATAGTTAATTATTATACTACTTAGGCTATTTTCCTAAGCGAGACTTCATATGCGCTTTCTTTAAACTGTGTTTATAATCATTTAAAGTCAAATATAGCGATAAGATTTTTTAAAAAAAATTTAAAAAACCGATGAGATGTTACCTCTCTCAAGTTTGCTGTAACGAGGGTTTCGCCAATTCCTACCACAGCATTTTCTCCATCAGCCGCATTCTATGCTTCCCTTGCTTCAAAAGTGCTTTTTGAGTTTCTACGACCTCGTGGAGCCATGGATGTTAGGTGAAATTGACGTGGTAGTTCAAGGAGAGTTAGTGGTCGTCCAAAAAAAATTTGCCAGTGTTTTGCTTAGGGATATGGCTGTATGGGAGGAAGGCATAGTAGGGGCTAGAGAAAATGGAAATGAGGTAGAAGAGGGGTATTTTCCTCCTTCAAGGCTCAAGCTAGAATGAAAAAGAGAAGTTGAGAAAATTTTCCATCATTAGGAGGTCTTCCTTCTTGCTTTCTTTGTGAAGGAGAGGAGGTATATTTATAGCCATGAGGGGGAGCATGCAGTCAACTCATTCTTTTGGCTACTTGTCAAGAGCTAAGTAAGCCTTACAAAAAATGCATTTTGATTACCTACCTATTGGATGGTGGCATGGGGATGATTTTTAAATGCTTTCTCTCCCTCCATGCATAAAAAACATCATTATTTTTTTCTTATTTTTTTTAAAACGTCTTTTTTCTTCAAAACAACTTCATCTGGTAGTTTTTGGCCAAGTTACCTCATGACTTATCTAGTTTATAAAGTCATATCATACTCTTTGATACTTGACTTACTCAATATCATGCTCATTCTTGTGCGTTCTTCGTCTACCGATTAAGGCTTTTACCATTTGTCTTGCAGTTATGAAATCAATGCGATCTTTGACGCATTAAATAAAATATAATGCGATAAAATTTATGATCAAGCCATTGTAATATTATTTACGATGCATCTTTGCTTTTTATTACCTAGAAACATTGAGGCATCTTCTCATGTCAGATAGCAGAATTTATTTAATGCGAGACTCAATATTAAGAAAATTACCTGCAGTCACTTATGTGATACAAGTAATTGTTAAAACATGTCAAGCCCGAATTTTTTTCTTGATATGAAGTGTTATAGTGGAAATATTACATCCTCTCCTCCTTAGAGGAATCGAGATGTCCTCATCTTGAAAAGAACTAGGGAAACTATTTTTCTAGAGCTGTCTCTTTTATCCAAGTGGCATCCTCCTCAGGATAGTCTTTCCACTGGATAAGATACTCTCAATGGTTCTATTTCTCAGAGGTTTCTCTTTTACATCTAGGATCTTATCAGGCTAGAGTTCAAGGGATCCTTGACTAGGCATTACGATTTGCTAGTCATCAAGAATATGATCTTGATTTGCCACATAAGCTTTCAGAAGACTAACATGAAATACATTGTGGACTTTCACATGATCAGGAAGTTGCACTTTGTAGGCATTAGCTCCTAGGCATTTGAGAACCTTGTATGGTCCACAATACCTTACACTCAACTTTTTGAACTTTCGTAATGATAGAGAACTCTTCTTTGGGCATACACGGATGAAAATCATGTCTCCCTCTTGGAAGATACACTCTTGCCGTCCTAGATCAACATAAGCTTTCTAGCGGTCTTTGGAAGCTTGGATGTCTTGTCTGATAGTTTTGACTTGATCATCCATGTCTTCTAGCATTTTCTTAGAAACCTCAACCTTTGGGATTGGATCAGATAAATTCAATGGCGTCAAACAATCTTGCCCATACAATGCTTGAAACGGAGTCATTTGAATACTCTAGTGCTATGACGCATTGTAGGAAAATTCTGCTAAGGCCAAATACTGTATCCACCTTGTCGGTTCTCTGGAATAGTAAGCTCTCAGTATATATTTAATGACCTGATTAACCCACTCCGTTTGACCATCATTTGGGTAAGTTGTGCTAAAGCAAAGTTGGGTTCCAATTACTTCAAATAGGCTTCTCCAAAAATTTGACGTAAACAGAGAGTTGCGATCACTAACGATCCGTTTAGGCAATCCATGAAGCCTAAAGATTTCTTTCACAAATAGTCGTGCAATATCTGAAGCTTTGTAGTTGGTCTTGACTAGGATAAGATGAATGACCTTTGTCAGCATATCCACAATCACCATAATTGAATTATACCCTCCTTGAATAGAAGGTAAGCCAACTATGAAATCCATATTGATGAACTCCCATTTCATATGTGGAATGTCAAGTGGCTGGAGCTTGCCTGGCATTTTGACACACTCAACTTTCACCTATTGGCAACTTAGGCATTCAGTAACAAATTTGAGAACATCATGCTTCATTCTTTCCTAATAGTAACTTTTCCTGACTACATTAAGATTTTTTGCATAGCCAGGGTGTCCTTAGAATGTGGAGTTATGGGCTTCTCATAATATCTTCTTTTTCAACACTTGACTGAGGGGAATGCAAAGCCTTGTCCTGAAATAGAAAAGTCCATTATCCATAGTGAAATTTTGGTATTTGACTCTAAGCTTAGGATCAATATCTTTAACTAGGATTTCTCTAAGCATTAGCTGATATGTAGGATCCTTGTCTGCCTCTTCTTTGGCTAGCTCAATGATCGGATTGCTAGGCATCGATATCATGGTAGCTAAAGTTAGATGGCTCTTCCATGATAAGTGCATTCAAAAAAACTTTACAACTCAATGCATCAGCAATCACATTCTCTTTCCTAGGTCTGAACTTGATTTCAAAATAAAATTCTTGCAAGACTTCAATCCACCAATGTTGCCTCATGTTGAGGTCTGGTTGAGTAAAGATCCATTTGAGACTTTTGTGGTCAGTGACCAAAGTAAACTTGCTTCCAAGTAGATAGTGTCGCCACAATTTGAGAGCATGGATCATAGCTAATAGCTTGAGATCATGGGTAGCATAATTCCTCTCATGGATTTTTAGTTTCCTTGAGTAATAGGCTATTGGATGACCTTGCTACATAAGCACACAACCTAATGTAATAGAACTTGTGTCTATTACGACCTCAAACTCTTGACTTAGGTCAGATAGCTTTAAAATGGGTGTTGTTACCAAAATTTTCTTGAGATGCTCAAAACTGGCTTCCTCAATGGGCATCCATACAATGGCAGTTTTCTTTTTCAACAAATTAGTGAGAGGTGCAGCTATTAGGGCGTAATTTTTTATGAAAATTCTATACCATCCAGTCAGCCCTAAGAAACTTCTCACTTCCTTAACTGTCATTAGAGGTTGCCAATCTTGAACATCTCTACCTTTGGCTAGATCTACAAAGATTCCTTCAACAGATACTATGAATCTGAGATATTTCATCTATCATTTGAAAAAGGCACACTTCTTTTTCTTCACATAGAGCTTGTGCATCCTCATTGTGTCCAACACAATGCACAATTGCAACTCATGGTCTTCATCTCTCTTAGAGTATGTTAGGATGTCATCAAAGAATACTAGGACAAACTCATCAAGATAAGGTCGAAAAATGTCTTGCATTAATCTGTTAAATGTAACAAGGGCATTAGTTAGAACAAAAGACATTACAAGAAATTCAAAATGACCTTATGTGGTATTGAAGGCAGTTTTGGGGATATCTTCTTCCTTGATCTTTATTTGGTAATAACTAGATTAGAGATCAATCTTGGAAAAGATTCTCACCCCTTACAACATATCAAGTAGCTCATCTATTCTTGGGATTGGATACTTATTCTTGATTGTTACCTAGTTTAGACCTCGATAATCAATGCAAAGGTGGAGAGTTCCGTCCTTTTTCTTTTGAAATGGTACTAGGATTCCCCATGGAAAATTACTGGTTCTAATGTATCCTTGATCCAGTAACTGCTTTACTCTTTTAGCTCAATTGCTTCAAGGATAAACATTTTATATGGACTCTTAGTGATTGGATCAGCTCCTAGTCCAAGTTTGATCTCATGATTGACTTCTCTTCGAGGTGGTAATTCAGCCAACTCTTTTAGGAAGATGTCATCATATTCCTTCAGCCAATATGGCTTTCCCTCATCTTTTTTATTCTGCTCAACCTTATTTAATTTTATGCGATGCACATGTAATCCTTTTCCTAACCCTTTTATTATGTAAGATGATTTGGCTAGTTGAACCTTGGGTTATCTTGCCTCACCTTGGGTCATCACGTTTTCCCCCTTTAGGTTTTGAAAAGTCACATGACCTTTTCTGCACTGAATATGTGGGTCATTGGGGATTAGCCAGCAGTCCATACCTAATAGACATTCGTAGGCCCCCAAATTCATGATCCTAAATCCCATTTCAGAGAGATAAGTTGTTAATTATGTGAGTGGTGAGGTGAGATCTAGCCTAAGGACTTTGTAGGTTGAAGCTCCTAAAACAATAAGAGTATGTCCATCAGTCCCAATGACGTTGAGCTTGTGAAGTGCAACAATTCCTCAGAGATTTGCTATAAAGGTAAAATTACATATTTGGAACTACAAAGAAAGTTGGCTCAAAGGACCAGACTAGGAAGAAGGATGATGTTTCTACAGAGATTTCCTTCACTTGAGGGATCTTAAGTTGATAGTGGAATGGATGGTGGCTTACAATCCATAGATTGACATTATAAATAAGGAATCCACTATGTATAGGGATGACATGGATGGGATTTCTCAATATGATATTGACAATTATCCATGGTAGTTAGATATGCCCTCACCTAATGTTTTGCCGAGTGAGAGACAAAAATTTGATGAGTTCAAAAGTCTAGGAGGTGGTGCTCATTTGCAAATATAGGGTGAGAATAATATAACCTTTGAAATTTGATTTGTGGACTTTGCTATGCATATCTTTAGAGATCCCTTTTCTTATTTTTCCTTCTAGGTACTTATAGGAGAGGGGAGAGGGTTGCAAATGGGAGAGAAAAGTTGCCACAACAAGGGAAACATAAAGATGCTAATAGATACTCAAAGGACTAGTTTGTTTTTTGTTGGAATGTATACAATTAATTTAAAGTGGCATATTTTTTGTCGATAGTAAGGGTGGAAGGTGAATGTTTATCCCTCAATAGATTTTCCTTCACACAAAAGACTTGATAGAGGTATACTTCTCAAGAGTTTATTTGATTACTCTAGTTCAAAGCCCTCCATTGCTTTTTGAATTAATCTTTTCTTTTTTTCTTTGTTAGGGTACCAATTTTTATATCCTCATATGTCCCACCATGTTCCCCCATCATACTCTTCACCATATGTAGATCATGATTTTGATCCTACTCTCTTCTCATTTGGAATCGATGATTACATAGCCATGGTTAAGGATCTCACATCTTCAATTAGAAATGAGGACTCTGGCAAGATTCATACCTTCTTTTCAAGAATGGATGAACTTGAGATTGAGTATAGAAAGAGAAGGAGTGTCATGGCTTGGGCTACTGACTTCATTCTCTTGGATTTTCCTATGGATGTGTCGTTAGGTAGAGATGGTATTCCATCCCGGAATAAAGTGACAAGCACATTTGCATGGGCTTAGGGTAAGCTTAGCACGCTTGACAAAATCTAGATGGGTTATTTGGTTTAGCATGTTTACCATGCTTAATGGAGTCTAGATGGGCCATTTGTCTTGCATCTATCTCATGTGGATTTTTGGGTGGTTTAGAGTGCTTGCCTTGATTTTTAATTCCATTCAATGCTCGCTTTGATTTCTAATTATGATCACCCTCAGTCTTCTATGTTACACATCCTAGGTAATTCACTTTCATGGATTTAAAAGCATGTTCCTCATTTGGATTTGGAGATTATGCACATGTTCATTATGGAGGGCATTGTTCCACAGGGGTGATGGTGATTGATGGTGTCTCTATTAAGGTGATTTCTTATCAAATGATATCTTCTCATTCTATGATTTCTCTATATACTTGACTTGGTGTTCATATATTTGTGTTGGTGTTTCATCATAGATGGATGCATTCTTTCTATATATGCTTCGATGTCATGGAAGCCTATAGCTTCAGTATGGCTCGTGGAGTCCTAAAGATTTGTACAAAGGCCAAGTGTAGACTTTGGTTGGAATCTACTTTGGCACTAGTTTCGAGATGCAAGGAGAATGATAGATGCTGGTGAGGAATCCTATCTTAGAGCTAGTGTGCAATGTGATGTTGGCTTTGTGCATAGTCTTTTGGATGTATTGTGTCCTCCTTGAGAAATAGCTTTGGATATGGGTTGCGATATAACCCCATTGATGTGTACGTGTCTAGCTTCCAGAGATCCATGATACTCACTTGATTGTGATCCTAATATTATTGATCACATTGTGTGGCCTTTTTTAGGAAGACATATTTTGGCCCCTAGGGGGGTGAGTGAGGAGGATAGTATGGAGAGTTATTAGGAGGATGAGACCTATGGGTGTGTAACATTCCTGTGCCTCTAATAAATTTTTGGTTAGTTAAAACATAAATGTTAGTTAGTTTATAAGTTAGTAAGCTAGTTAGTAAGTTGGTAAGTTTATAATGTTATAAGTTAGTTAGTAAGATTATAAGTTAGTTAGTTTATACGTTTATGAGTTAGTAAGTTAGAAAATGTAATATAGCTTATATAAGCTATATAATGGAACGATTAATGTTCTAATTAAAATGTTATAATTAACATTTAAAAAATGAAGAAGAGTGTCACCATGGTCACCATAAAGGGCACCTCCTCCCCAAATCCGACTGACAAACAAGCCGTGGGCTGATATCATCATCATAATCATCATCATCATCCTTTCCATCATCGTCATCATCGTCGCCATCATCGACATCATCATCTTCAATGTTATCATCATCAATGTCATCATCAGCTATGAAACGTTAAAGAAAAAAAAGAAAAAAAAAGAAAAAAAAACTCCCACTCTAAAACTCAGAGTGAAGGAGCTATTGTGGCAAAAAGAGAGGAGAAAGAGAAGGGAAGGGAGAGGCAGTATGCACTCCCTTCTACCTATGTAAATGCATGCCCTCTACTCAAATTATGAAGAAGAAGGAAGCTCTGAGAGGCTAGATGAGAGAGTTTTGAGATTAAGTTTAGACCCCTCGTAAAGAAAATATAGTAGTGGATGTCCTTAGTCGTAAAGCCTTCCTTAATGCTCTTACCGGTTAAGAACCATCTAGGGCAGAAATTGTGCCTACAATGGTATCAATGTCGATGACTAATCCTATCATTGAGTTGACTAAGAATGAAGAAAATAAGGACCCAAACTATCAACAATTGTTTTGGGAAGTTCAAAGTAAGGAACAAGATTCCAAATTCAAGACCAAGTATCAAGAATTCTCAGCAGATGAGGACGAAGGACTTGTTTATTTCAAAATGAGACTATGCATTCCTTCAAGTTAGACTCTCAATAGAATGATACTTTGGGAAGCACATGACTCTCCTTTTTCAAGTCACCCAGGTTATGCAAAAACTCTTAATGCTGTTAGGAAAAGCTAGTACTGGCAAAGACTCAAGGGTGATGTACTTAAGTATGCTACTGAATGTCTGAGGTGCCAAAGAGTAAAATCTGAACGTGTCAAGTTACCAGGAAAACTCTAGCCACTTGGCATTCCTCACATGAAATGGGAGTTTATTAGCATGGAATGTGTAGTTGGGTTACCTTCTGTACAAGCATGATATAACTCAATGATGGTGATAGTAGACATGTTAACAAAGGTCTCTCATCTTATTCCAACAAAAACCAATTACAAAGCTTCAAATATTGCAAGAATTTTTGTAAAATAGATTTTTAGGCTACATGGGTAACCTAAAAGATCATCTCAGTGATCGTGATTCTCTTTTCACATCACATTTCTGGAAAATTTTATTTGAAGTCATTAGAACCCAACTTTGTTTCAACACTGCTTATCATCCACAAACTGATGGGCAAATAGAACGAGTTGACCAGGTGATTGAGGATATTTTGCAAGCATATTGCAGCAAGGAACCTAAAAGGTGGATTTAGTATCTACCCTTAATGGAATTTTCTTATAATGTCTCCTATCATTGAAGTATTCAATTGACTCCATTTCAGGCACTATATGGTCATGATTGCTCTATGCCACTTGTTTTTTCCAATCCTATCCTAAGGGTAGAAGCTTCAAGAAAAATGTTAGAAGAAATGGACGATCAAATCAAGATTATCAGACAGGATATTCAAGCTACCAAGGACTAATAAAAGGCATATGTTGATATGGAAAGGCAAGAATGAATCTTCAAATAAGGAAACATGGTCTTTGTCCATGTCCATCCAAAGAAGAGTTTCTTGTCTTTAGGAGAATTTAAGAAGCTAAGTCCAAGATATTGTGGACCCTACAAGGTTCTCAAGTGCTTAGGACCAAGCATTTACAAGATAAAACTCCCTGAGAATTTGTAATCCACAATGTATTTCTCATGTTAGCTTATTGAAGGCATACGTAGCTAACCCTAACCATATCCTTGATGATCAACAAGTCATAATACCTAGACAAGGAGTCCTTGAGACGTAACAACCTGACAAAGTAATTGATGTAAGAGAGAGAAAATTGAGAAGTAGAACCCTTATAAAATACCTTATCCAATGGAAAGATTATCCTAAAGAAGATGCTACATGGATAGATGAGAATGTTCTTTATCAACAATACCCACAATTCCTGTCGAGATGAGGACATCTTGATTCATATAAGGGAATGAGGATGTAACATTCCCACACCTCCAATAATTTTTTTGTTAGTTAAAACATAAATGTTAGTTAGTTTATAAGTTAGTAAGCTAGTTAGTAAGTTAGTTTTGGGACTTTGGATGGACTTCTATTATTTTAGAAGCTGCAACTCACATTGGCCACAATCTCTCACCTTATCTCTCGACACTCCACTCTAACTAGCTAATCATCCTCCTCTCCAACCCAAGAAAGTAAGAACACAAGACTAGCTCGAGTTGTAGTGAACTCACCTAACTTACCTTTCGAAGGCTCGAAGATGGTTCCACGACCACGATCAACATGATCCAAATGCCATTGCTCCTTCTCATCCACCACCAAGTACGCCCAACAAGTCGAAGAGCTAGTAGAGAAGAAGAGAAAAGTAAAAAGATGACGAAGAGCTTCACCTTCCCTCAGTCCCTCGCCCAACACACCTCTCATTCTCTCCCTCTCAGTCACTCTCAACACAATGGAAGCAAGATGATAGAATGGAAAGATAGAATAGAAAGCTTGAGTAGTCACACTAATAGAGCTTCCGTAGAATGGATGTGCCAAAAGGGTAAATACAACTGAGACCTCCCACCCTTATATAGACCAAGAATTAAGGTTAGGGTTAGGGTTTTCATTTTGCATTTAGGGTTTGTGCCCCTTTTGCGTTTAGGGTTTGCATCCCTTTTGCGTTTAGGGTTTCCACAAATATGAATTAGGGTTTGCACCCTCTCTTGGGCATCCTATCCACTTAGTGGGCTCTATGCTAGGCTCTAGGCTGGGCTCTAGGTGAGTCAATCCTTGAAGCATACTTGTATCTTAGCCTAAATAGACCAACCACAAATACATGTGTGCAACCCACGCAACACTTGTGGGTGCGATAAATAAAACTTCAGGTGATAAATACAATGTGCACAGGAGTGAGCCTGGCTCTGACAAAGTAATACAACCATGATAATGTGGTGATGTCTATAATCCAAAATAGTAGCTGACACTTGCACTTTCTGTACTAATCCCAAAATACTGTTAATAGATAGTAAGTTTATAAGATTATAAGTTAGTTAGTAAGGTTATAAGTTAGTTAGTTTATATGTTTATAAGTTAGTAAGTTAGAAAACATTATCGTGACACTACGCATCTACCACTGCAAACCTGAGGACGGAATTTTATGCCAAGATTTTGGACTCTTAAGTTACCATCATTATCAGTTTAATTTTCGTCGTGTGTCTCATTTGTGCTTGCATTTGCATGATGCACGAGCACATCTAGTTAGGCTAGGCACATATTCCTCAATGCATTCATTATTATTTTTTTTGTGGAACATCGCTTGATTGATTGCAAATCATGGACTCTAATTTGCAAATTGCATCGTGAATGGGCACGAAGTTCTTTTTCAAAGCATATTCTCGATAGGGCACAATGCATGGGAAAACATGCTCATATGAAGGTATCCATTTTAAAAACTCTAGGACATTGAGGAACATGGATTTTGTCCTCAAGGACAAGATTGGAAGACTGGAGATGTTTTTTATAACCCAATAATGGATATGTTGTTTGTACAAACAACTATGCAATGTTATGTACGTTGACTTCAGGGCAACACCACTACAACATTATGCTTCTCATCAAGGAGGTTCTGGATTGTGACTTATTGTTTATAAGAAGGACTAGTTATGAGCATAGCAATGCTTCATTCAGGTCTACTTCCTATTGTGAAAGAGAGATAGAATTGAGGATACTAAATTGCGACATTTTCACATACTCTTTTAACAAGAAACAATTGTTAAGGAAAATGTCAATGAGTCTTTGTTTACAAGCATGGGTTGAGTCATGGATATAAGTTGAGGTTTACAACAAATCGCACTTTTGGCTCAACTTATCCGGGTGTAACTCCTCCTTCACTATGCCTTGTATATTCCATGTCTAATGCCCCATTCTTGTAGATTTTGACTCTAATAGCACATATACACTCCTAGGTTCTCTTTCCAAAAGGATCGGATGCTTCTAAACAGGACCACAACATGCCTTTAAATGGGTGCCCTCTCAAAACTCTTATTGGAAACTCTTGTAAGGAACCTACGAGCAAAGCTAGAAAGCTTTGAGTTGAATATTACAAAAGCTTGGAAGCTGAAACATTTCCATGTTAATGCCAATTTACTAAGGGAGAAGATGGAAAATGAAAGAGAGTGGACAGATCAGGCTGAAAGAGAATTATGAGTTGCAACTGTAGATTTTACGGTATTTTCAACTATGACGGCATTAATAAGCAGGGTGGTGAAAAAGCTTAAAGCTTTTGATTGCCACCAAACTGACGTAAGTACTGATGACAGATACGAATGCTTTTCTGGAGGAAAAAGCTAAGCCGAAGAGAAGCTATATAAATGCAAGGTAATGAGGGGGGCAGGGAAATTGAAGGAGGACAGGAACAGAGAGCTTGACTAAAGAGAGCGACACACAGAAGGTGACGTCAAGGAAGGCAAGCGAAAGAAGGTGAAGCTGGAAGCATCGCCAAACTGCTGCTGCAACAGAGGAGTGTTGCGCATCGTAAACAATGGTTTGAGCTGCGACAGAAGAAGACAAGAAAGATGCATCAAAACTGAGAGAGATGCAAAGAGTGTGCGGGCACTGAAGTTGTTCGAACTCATTTATGTCCTGTCGCTTCAACCCGTTTCCCTTCGTGTCTCGCCGCCATGACAATCAAAAAAGATATTAAGAGTTGAAGCCACATGATCCTTAATAAGCTGCAAAATTTAATGATTGTCGTGGTGCAGAGGAACTTGAGGAAGAAGGTGATGGGGTGCTAAACGAAGGAGGAGACATCGCAGAAGCTGCGATGGAGGAAAGCTAGAAGAAGCTACGGCAAAACGACGTTTGGTGACAACGCGGGATGGAAAAGGAACCGAGAGAAGATGATAAAGATGAAGACTCTGAAACACCAATAGTCATTTTCGTTCTACGTACGTGCCTGATCTGCTCTGCTCTCCTATGACGGCGGGTCCATGTTGCTTATTGATGGTTGATGCCAGCTCATGATCGGTCACACAGTATTAAATTGATGTCCTTACCAGCCAGCTGTGGAGGAGGAGGAGAAAGGCACGCTATCATGCTGAAGAGAAGATGGACGATTGAATAGATTGACGTTGGAGTTTTTTATCTGACCAGCTTTGCCATTGTTTCGAATTCTATGGAGGCGGAGCAAGACGAAGATCATTATCCAGACTTCTGAGTATTGAAAATTGAAGGCGGCCAAAGAGTAATGTATTTGAAACTTTAGAGAGTGGTCTTTATTATGAAGCTTTTGCAGCCGAGACAACATCATGTTGATCTAGTTGTGACATTTTTTAAAATTAAAAAGAAAAACTCTAGCAATCATTGAGATGAAAAAAGACGTACCATATCAACTTTGCCTAATATACTTCCAAATTTCCTCTGTTTTCATCCATATTCTTGGCATACTCTCTCTTATGTCCAAGCTTGGAAGATCTATGCCATTACAAAGAACCTTTGAATCTAGTACAATTGTTTGGCAAGATTCTTTAATTCACCAATAGACTTGTGAAGGAGCAAAGTCTATATCTTCTTCAACATGCTTATAATTAGGTGTTGTGCCTTTGAAGATATCAAAAGGAGGGAAAATCGAAGAGCACTGCTATCTATAAAATTTCCTTATTGAACAGTCTGCCAAAGGACATTGAGACTTAAATTTGAGATGCTTGTATGCTATGGGTTACATGTCTATGACCAGAAGGCATTAAGACAACAATGTATTCATTCACATTGCTAGATTTATGTAATCAAACGAATGTGAAACCTAACTTTTTTTTTGCTCCATGTAATCATCTTGACTTGAGGACTTAACATTATCTTTTATTCCCATCTCGCATAGCATCCCTGCGACGAGTGACATTCATGAGCCCTCCCGCATGTATTCCATGCAAACGCATATCACGTGCGACACCTGGTGAACCCGACATGAAAGTGTCACTTCTGATTGTCGAGATGGGAGACTCTTTGAATACTCCACCCACTTCATCATCGAGTGGTTCTTCCTTTTCGATCGATGAGATGAAGAATCTATGACAAACTCTATCTTTGGCTATTATGATGCAAAATCAGTAGATGCATCTATATATGCAGTAGCAACAAGAGCTACATCAGCAACAATTGGATCAACAACGAATGCTACATCAAGAACAAGAGCATACACTTGGAGCAACCAAAGCAATCAAGGCCGTGGTAAGTGAATGCAAATTATTTGATGGTCAGAATGTTTCCGCTTATCTTAAAAAATTTGAAAGCTAGATGCACTTCTTTGGAGTTCCTACCAACTGGAGTAACTATTTCTTACGGCGGCTTGTCACGCCTACTTTGCGGGTTAGAGTGACTGATTTATTTGTGCAAGATTCAAATTGGAATGTCTTCAAGAAGGTGCTCAAAGATTAATATTTTTTGGAGGATTATGGTATTGCTACTCGGAAGACATTCAGAGAGTGGGTCTATCAGCTCAACAAAGGACTTGTTGCTTCCGAGTTATTGCATGAATTTGAAGATCATTACAACCAATTGGATGCACTTGTGCAAAGAGCCCTAAACTCGAAGAAGGTGGAGTTATTCTTGCAGGCAACTGATCCTGCACTTCAAGATGAGTTGGGAGAGCTTTTTGAAGGCCGTACGCAGCCTATGGGATTGAAGATGGATTGGAAAGATGTTGTTGATGCGGTTTCCACATTGATGAAGAGGCGGAGATGGAAGGCTCGCTTACAAAACGGTATGCAAACACCTCTAACGATGTCTTCTCCTACCTCCACTTCTCCTACTGCTCCTTCCACTTCTTCTTCTACCTCTCATCCCATGCCTACTTATATGCCTATGCCTATGCCTTCTGCCAAACCAACTGTTGAAGACATGGTGGAAGAAATTTCAAAGAACTTGAAAGATCTTCAAATAAAGATTACCCAAAGAGATCAACAACCACTTAACCCAGCTCCAACTTCTGCCCCAACCTCTTCTATTCCTATGAATTCTTCCAGAAATGATCGTATTTGCTATTGCATATGGTGGTGTGATAGTCTAGACCATGAGCGTAAGGATTGTCAAGACTTTGAAGAGGCAAAAAGGATAAAGTTGGTGGTTTGGAAGGATAGGATGATATGTCTCAAAGATACAAAGTAACCACTTAAAAAAAAAATTGACAAAGGAGGTATGAAGAAATTATTGGAGGAATCTCTCTTACATTCTTCTTATGTGATTCAAGAGGCGGCAAGAGAAGATGCTACTTATGGTCTTCAATTAGAGCAATTACCAAAAGATAAGTCTCCTTTATGGTCCTATGCACTACATGCAAAGAAGAAAGATAAAGCTTCATCATCTGAACTTTTATTCATAGGAGATGCCATTAGAAAAGGGACTGGATGGAATGATTATGTAAATGTCTTCTCTATCTATGCTTATGTTGCAAAATCTCAAGGATTTGAAGCACTTGTTGAAGAAAAGTGCAAAAGAGATAATGATCAACTTGAAGATCGAAGAAGGCAACTAGAAGGGGAGATCCAGTTCTTCAGCCTTCTTCTTCAAGACCAAAGCAAAGTATGGCCGATGTGTAGAAACCAGAAGTACAAGAAGATCAAATTGCCCCAAAGTTAAAGGATTTGAAGCTGAAGAAGCAACCTAGATTCAAGTTGTTATTCCACATCAAAACATCCACAGACTTGAAAAAGATACTTGAGGATCAAATTCTTAATTGGAAATTTGAATTTACACTTGGAGAAGTTTTGAGGATTTCCAAAAGAGAGTTTCATGATGTTATTATTCACATCATAAAAAGAAAGTGCCAAATTATTGAAGAGCCAACACAGGATATGATCCATCGAGAGGCTTTAGCTATTGCCGAGGCTATTCTCTATGGATTACAGATTGAGGAGGTTGATTCTGATGAAGAGATCATTAAGGAGCCTACAGATGGAGCTTTATGTATGTAGTCTAAGAAGTCTCTTTATCCTTTACTTCAGCCTGTATAGTATGATGAGAGCGAAGATGCACCTAGATTGGTGCCTCGTAGCCATTTTTCTCGAAGTCACTGGGCTCATGCGACTACAGAAACTATCATCAAGCTTGGATATTTGTATGCTACTTGTCCAAATCTAAAGATTTTTATTGGAGCTAGGGGTGAGCCTTATCATTTCTTTGTACAAAACTCTTGCTCTTATCCTATTATTTTGGGGCAGCCATTTATTGCTAAGTCTTGAATGGAGACTAAGTTTCTGGATGATCCGTCTGCCTATGCACGGATCCGAAGTAAGGATGGGAAGAGAGTTATTCAGTTCATGATTGTTTGTATTAATCATCAGAGAAATAAGGATTCTTTGAGGGATTTCTCTCTTCTAGTCAGAAATCTGGATTTTTGCTAGGTACCACTGTCTTGCGAGATAATGGTGGTACGAGTCAGGGAAAGCTCTCACCTCCTGGCAACGGTAATTTTTCCTCATGTATTTATGGTGTATCTATTGAAAGTACTTTGTGTGAAAGTCCTAAATGAGTGACAACAAAGATATCCACAAGTTAAAAGAGAGCTCTTGGGAGTTGTCACAACTCTCAAGAATGACAAAGAATACTTCATTAGTGTTGTTGTGGTGGTCGAGATTGATTGTTTGTCTCTTCTAAGTATTTGCCTCTTCTAGGTATGATCACAAGTTGTTCTATTCCAGATATTTACATGCTTAGGTGGATTGGATACATAAAATCCATGAATCCTAAGTTCAAGCACATAACAGGTAAAGACAATCCAGTAGCAAATATGCTTTCACGAGCGAGGTATGATGATATGGATTTTTCTTGTATTGATAATGCTAATGATGGGGTTGATCTTTCAGCCATACATGCTGACCATATTTGTCATGTGACTGCTTTGGAAAGCTTTGATGAGTCTTTGTATGTCAAGAATCGCGTGGTGGGGGGACTTGCTCAAGATGCTACGCCGAACACACACAGAATGCACAAGGAGAAGCTCACTCAAGAGACAAGAAGAGAGATGGAGGCCAAACCGTTTTCTTGCTGGTTTCTTCTTCTTCTTCCACACACTTTACAATGTACACAAAGTATAGATAAGATAAAACATAAAGGAAAGTGGCCTACTAAGTCAAACAATGCATAACCGACTACACTAGTCAATTGGTGCTATAACTATGCCAGTTGTAAATAGGTGTAACAATTTGAATATAATAATTAATGAGTCAATGGCCATGTGAGAGCCATAATGACCACTAACATTCTAAGTGTAGACGTGTGGACCCATCTAACCAGGCGGTCCATCATTAATGTCCGCATGTGTTGAGCTTGTCATCTCAACACTTTCCCTCAAGCTCAACTGCATCTCTGCAACTCCAAGTAAGCTTCGAAACTTTTAAAGCTTCTTTGTACCCAATGCCTTCATGAAGATGTCAGCTATCTAATCCTGTGTGCTGACATACACCAAGTCAATCTCACCTGCTAGTAGCTTCTCTCCCACAAAGTGGTAGTGTACCTCAATATGTTTTGTCCTGGCATGGAACACAGGGTTCCTAGCCAACTGTATACTGCTCATGTTGTCACAATAAATGACAACTGGACCTTCCACCTACACATCTAAATCAGCCAATAACTTTTGTAGCCATACTAGCTCACATGCTGCTACAGTAGCACCTCTATGCTCAGCCTCTGTACTCGACAAAGCAACTGTAGGTTGCTTTTTGCTGCTCCAAGTAACTACTGCACTACCAAGAGAGAACATGTATCTGTTGGTAGATCTTCTATCAGACATACTACCGGCCCAATGTGCATCTATGTATCCAAACACATGTACATCTATATTTGCCTCATAGAAAGGTCCATAATGTAATGTGGACTTCACATATCTCAATATGCGTCTGACTGCATCCAAATGTTGCTTTCTAGGTACTTGCATAAACTGACTCACAAGACCAACAGTGTAGCTCAAGTCTGGCCTTGTAATGGTCATGTAGATCAAACTCCCCACTATCCTCTTGAACATAGTAGGGTCTTCTATCTCATCCCCAACATCAGCACTCATTGCAGCCCTTGCTCTACCGACTGACACCAAGTTCTTTGTAATAGATGGCACATGTAATACATCTAAAAGACTCTTTGTCTTACCATCATGCAAGGACAAGGGAACTTTTCCAATGTGAAATTAGGTGGCATGAATCATCACCCGTCTGCATATAACGTGCATTTTGCAAATCCTGCATCTCTCCAAACCATTCTGCATGGCTGGTCATATGATTGGATGCACTTGAATCAACATACCAAACATCATCATGTGTTCCCTTTCCTGTAACAGCATTCAACATATGCTGCATAACAAACAGACGTTCATTTTTGTTTTCATTCTATCATGAAGACGATGCATAGTTTCCTTGCTGCAACTTACCACTGCGAATATTATCTTTCTTAACATAGCATTGGGCTGCAATATGACCTGTTTTGCCACAGTAGTGACACACAATACCAGAGTTGTTAGAACCTCTGTTCTACCATCCACCTCTTTCTCTAAAGCTCCCCCTGCCTCTAAAGTTATCACGACCTCCTGAAACATGCATATCGCCAAATTGCTAATTCAATCTGTTTTACTGGTTGTCACTACCACGTCCTGTACCATGGCCTCTTGAAGAGAACCTGCCACGTCCCCTTCCTGAAGTGGAGTAGAAAGCTTGGACCTATTCACCACTTCTTTCAGATGTCTCACTCTGCATGTTGATCTCTTCAATGATCATAAGGGAGACCATAAATCATCAAAATCTGGAAATGGCTTCCTAACATATGTAGAACTTACAAAAGACTTCGAAGCCTTTTCATTGTTAAGTCCACCCAAGGTAGACGACACCAAATCATCATCATCGGGCATTGCATCAATTGTTGCCAAGGCATCTACAATGCTCCTTACCTTCAGTGCATACTCATTGATAGACATCTTCCCTTTCTTCAATGTATTCAACTCTTGCTTGAGTTGAATCTTTCATGCCTTTGTATTTACAGAAAACATACTTTCAAGTATGATCTAAGCTGCATATGAATTCTCTACATTTCTGATATGTCCCAGTATATTATTGTCAATTACTGTAGATAGCCAATACATGACCTTTTTTTCTTTTGCATTCCATTCCTTCCGTGCCTTTGTCTCTTCTGCAGTTGGAGGATCACTCACCTCTGGCTCCTTTTCTTCACCTGACACAAACTCGTAGAGGCCTTTTCCAATAAGGAAGTTCGTGACACGGAACTTCCATGAAGGGTAGTTGTTCTTGTCGGGCTTCTCAATGATGGGGTTTCCATTATTCTCTGCCATTATCAAAAAACTAATACCAAACAGCAAGCAAATCTTCTGCAATCCTCGACCTATAGTGCACAGCAATACACCAGATAGCCTTTTTCACTGTCTGCTCAACAATACATGCAATCTGCAAACCAATTTGCAGATAAACCTTGGGTTTATTCGCTGGTAAACACCTTTGAACTTACAGATCTAAAATCTGTAACCTGTGTACCTGTATACGGCAGACACTACTAAAATTGCAGGGTTCACTGCGCTCTTCGCCCACACCAAATCTCACTGCAATCTGAGATTTTTACTCTGCCCTGCTTTTGGTGCCTCCACATGCACTATTCAAGAGAGAGAGTGGAAGGATGGGAGAGCTTCTTACCCGTGGCTTGCTTGCTCGAACCTTGCTTCTTCTCCTTCACTTCAGCCTTCGAAATCAGCCTTTCTCAGTGGCATAGCTCTGATACCATGTCAAGAATCGCGTGGTGGGGGACTTGCTCGAGATGCTGCACCGAACACACACAGAATGCACAAGGAAAAGCTCACTCAAGAGACAAGAAGAGAGATGGAGGCCAAAACGTTTTCTTGCTGGTTTCTTCTTCTTCTTCCACACACTTTACAATAATGTACACAAAGTATAGATAAGACACAACATAAAGGAAAGTGGCCTACTAAGTCAAAAAATACATAACCAACTACACTAGTCGACTGGCGCTATAACTATGCCAACTGTAAATAGGTGTAACAACCTAAATATAATAAGTAATGAGTCAGTGGCCATGTGAGAGTCATAATGACCACCGACGTGCTAAGTGTAGACGTGTAGACCCATCTAACCAGGCGGTCCATCATTAATGTCCGCATGTGTTGAGCTTGTCATCTCAACATTGTATACAGGAGAGTATTTGCAGATTGGTCGTTTTTTGAGTACTATGTCTAGACAGGATGGATGGACTGATGTAGACTTTAAAAAGATTAGAAGAAAAGCTTATGGTTTCTTCTTGCGAAGTGGGATACTTTGGAAGCATCTACGAAAGCGAGAGGACAGCCATTGAGAGTTGTTTGTGATAGAACTTCACATGTGCGTATAATCAAAGAATTCCATGAAAGTCTTTAGGCTGGGCATCGAGTTGTTTGGGTGACCTATGAGAAGATCAAAGAACGTTATTGGTGGAGAGGCATGTATAGAGATATCTCACAATTTGTTGAGACATGCCCTGATTATCAGTTTTTCTCTTCAATGAAGCATAGAGATGAGCTTCATTCTACCTAGCCACTATGTATTCATTACAAGTGGGTACTTGATTTGATTACTATGCATGTTGGTTTATGGCAGATGCGCTATATTGTTTTGGCATGAGAAGATCTCACAAATCAAGTGGAAGGAAGAGCATTACGAACAAAGTCTACTTCAGTGGTTTGTAAGTTTCTATTAGAAGATGTTATTTGCAGGTATGGATGTATTGGAAAAGTTACTGCAGATAGAGTAAGTTGGATGCTGATGTGGCTAGGGAGTTTTTCTTTCACCTTGGCATTAAAATTGCTTTGACTTTGACACATAATCCAGAAAGCAACAACGGGAAGAGAGAAAGAGGCCATCCGCCGATTGTGAAAGCCTTGGCCAAAGCATGCGGTGGACGAGTTCGAGAGTGACCTAAGTTATTGCCTTATGCCTTATGGGCCGATTGCACTACTCATAATGTGACTACAGGATATATGCTAGCTAAGTTGATATATGGACAGAAGCCAGTTATGACTACAGAGACTTGCACACTTACTTGGAGTGCTTTATCGTGGCAACAGGAAGAGATGTCTAGAGAAGATCTTTTGGCTCTTCGTATTCGTCAGTTGGAGAGAAGATCTGAAGATATTGAAAGAGCAATTCAAAAGCTCAAAGAGGCCAAAATTCGCAACAAAGACCACTTTGATACAGACACAGATTGAAGCCTAAATAGAGTAAAGAGGGAGATTGGGAGTTGGTCTATGACAATAGTCTAGACAACCAGTATAGTGCTATTTGTAAGGTTTCCAAACAATGGTTTGGGCCCTATTTAGTGCAGCATATTCATGACAATGGTACATATTCCTTAGTAGAACTTGATGGTACAGCCTTACGGATTCCGATTGCATGGACGAGAATCAAACTCTTCAAGAGAAGAGATGCTATAGCCTATGCAATCGAGGAGTTGGATGATGCAAATTATGATGGACTTGAGCAAACTTGAGCTAGGAGAGGATGAAGATGAAGATGTGAACATTGAAGATGCTTTTACAGAAGATGAAGAGATTGCATTGACTGTCGAGCTTGGTGGTCATGAGGATGGGTAGTTGTGGCCCATCCGGAGGATGTGCAGGTTTGGAGGGGGCGGATGTCATGACGCTATGCATCTACCACTACAAACCTGAGGGCAAAATTTTTTGCCAAGATTTTGGACTCTTAAGTCAGTGTCATTATCAGATTAATTTCCATTGTGTCATTAGGGCCAAAAACGCTTCAAAAATGGCACTTGTAAGAAAGTGATTAAGTTGCTAATTAGTTGAGGTTTAGGAAGAATAAAACCTCTAAATTTGGTTGTCCAGATGTGATTAATGAGAGAATATTTGGTTCATTGAAGAGGTCGGCCATTAATTGCCCTCATCTTTTAATCCAGGTCAGGGGTCACCTTTTCGGCCGTTTATTGTCTTGGAACTCGAGAGATTTTGTATTTTTGAGATTTTCGTACGAACTTCGCATTTGTTTGCTCCCGCGTTTTCTTTCTATACACTATTCTCTTTTACCATTCCTTTTGCTGCACTTGCTTTCTATCACTGTGAGATTCTTGCTCGGTTCATTTGCTAGAATGTCTAGCAATACTACTTCAAATAACATAGGCGCAAGCACACGTAAATATAAGCTATCTATTCAGCTAGATCCGACTTACACATCTTGGAGAAGTATACATCATCGAGTATTGATAGATGAGATTGAAGCCAACAGGTTGCGAACACAAGGAATGAAGCATATAGATTTGTGGGTGGATGGAAATATCTATTCCAGGGATCCTTCTACAGGTAAACCACCTCCTTTTTTGAATGTCCATGACTATATAAGATATGCTGGAGAAGGTTACAATGGAATGCTTGGCTACTGTATGAGGTTATACTCTGCATCTTACACATATATAGCTCAAGTGCACGAAATGAAAAAAGCACTAGAAACTACACAAACAAAAATTTTAGAGTTGACAAGTCAGATTGATATTTTGAAAAATGTTAACAATTCATTGCAGAATAAGCTAATACGCTTGAGAGAAACTCTAGTAGGATTTAGAGAGAGGAAGAGACCATTAAAAAATATAACCAGCTTGTGTGAGAGAGCAAAGAAAAGGAGACTAAATCTTACAAAGAAATATGTCTCTAACATATTAGGCATAAATATCCGAGAGAATGAGAAAAGAATCAAACTTTTGAAGGAAACCATGAATAAGAAAGACATTTTGAGGATTCTTAAGTCACCAGAAAATGTGGATTTGAGAGGTCCAACTCTGAGAGAGTTAGTGAAGGATTTAAAAGGCACAGTGAAAGCAAATGAAATCGTAGAGACATGCGATACTGTGGGTATAAGTCGAAAAGGTTACCGTGCTATCTCTGGATTATGGTTTAAAAATCTTAAACGCAATAGGGTAACTATATTTGGATTGCCCCGAGCCCTTGCAGTTTCCACTGCAAGAATTTCCATGAATCGCAAGATTCCACATGTTTTTGGAGATTACTTTCACATCGAAAGGTCTATGTCCTATGAAAAACAAAAAAAACAGGCAATTTTTTATTACAATGAGTTTAACAATATATGGGTTGATCTAAAAAAGGTGCAAATTGCAATGGTTCACATGTATAAAATCACAGTAGAAGAAAGTTATGGTGTTCTAAAGTTTGCCTTGAAGTTGGATGAAGCACAGATTCAAAAGGGACAGAAGATGGAAAGAATTAGCATTTGCCTCATGAACATGGCATTGGACCATGGCAATGGCGAGGGCAAAGCTCCATTGCATAAGATCCAATCCGAGATGGAGATTTGGTGGATTGGTGCAGCCCAGGTACCAATTGAAAATCATCAAACGTTGAAATGGTTGTTCAACCATACAGGTATTCCAAATATCATTAAGTCTCAAAGTGAAGGCGAAATGTTGGTAGCTGATGGGGTTGGTAAATTTAATGTGGAATGGCATATGAGTGCTGATTTGAAAACTATCAAATGTATGCTTGGAATATGTAATGGTGCAAATGCAAAATATCCTTGCATTTATTGCATGGAAAGTATTGGATCCAAAGATTGGAGTAGTTTGCGACCAGTAAGAAGAGCCCCAAATAGAGACTCTATAGATTTGAGTAAATTTAAAAACATAGAAGACATCTGGGATCCCATTCTTTCCATCTCTCTTAAGAATGTTCATATTTGTACTTTGCATGCAGAGATTAGAATAATCGATAAGCTTCTCAGGTTGCATCTTGACTACGCATATTCCATTAAGCCATTATCTTTATCAGATGAGTGTATTGATAAATGCGAGGCATTGCTATCGAAAATGGGATTTCATGGGGGCCAAGTTCACTTGAGAAAGGATCCAATACTTTCAAGAAAAACAAGAGATATCTTGGCCGATGTCTCTATGGGAGACTCAAAAGCTAGACGATTCTTAGGAAATCATTCAGGAAAGCAGGTGAATGCGGCTTGGGAGTGTTGGAGAGAGCTATGTGAGATCACAACAAATGTTGCAAGCACACCGAGGCTTGCGTTTCTTAGAATGGAGGTCTGGATACACCTTGATGTTTTTCTGAAACTCCTCAGGCAACATAAGACAACATATACATATGCGGAAGAGTTCAAAAGATCAATCACAAAACTTGTTCAGGCAATAAAAGAGGCATGGGGAGAAAAAGATATCACTTTTTATCTGGTAAAGTAATAATTATTTAATATGGGCTTATTTTGATAGGTTTTTCAATTGGTATAAAATTTGTGTTACTTTGTATTGCAGCATATTCTTCATATTCATGGACCTTTCTTTGTGAAGGAGCATGGCCCCTTAGCAACTTATAGCAACCAAGGCATGGAAAAATCCCACTACCAAGCATGCACAAGTTATTTTCGAAGCACAAGGCATGGGGGAGGAGTTACAAAAAGCAATGCTTTGGAGGAGCTATTCAACTGGTTTTTTCGACGACAACTTCAAAGAATGCAAATAAAAGACGGCAATGACACATGAGCAATCGCACTTTTATGCATAAGAAAGAATATATACAAAGCTAGTTTTCCAAAACTCTCACATTCTCTTCCTCCTCAGGAATCTTTCCTCTATAACATAGAAATTTTTTTCTCTTGTAGCCAGCTATAGATTTTACATCAGTTCTGTCTGCAGTTAAGGCGTAGGATGAAAACACCAAAAAGTATCCTGCTCTAGAAGCAGAATAACCTGGACCGTAGCCAAAAATCCTAATTGCTGCAGTCTTTTCCAAAAACATTATTTTGTGGGCATTATATTGTAATCCTGAGAAACCTAGAAGCCTTGTAAGAGCTTTAATACAAAGTATCGGCCATGCTGCGTCCTCTGAGAAACTACTATGAAGTACAAAAAAGGATTCAGGGTCAATCCTAGCCAAGTAGTGGCCGAGTGCAATGTCTTTGGTGGTGTTACTAGCAGCTCTCGATCCTTTGCCACGCCCCAAGAAGTTATCTGTATCGGCAATCTCCAACTGCAAATAAAACCCATACTGAATGAGCATGAAATGTAAACCTACCAATGTGTAAAAGCAAATTCAAAATTATCTTACCACTTGATTTTCATCGTACTCCAATTTAAACGGATTCCATAAATTAATTGATGATGCTGTCTCATTGGTGTTAGTCAATTCTTTAACATATTCAGACTCCTCTCTTCCAAAATTGGAAATGCCGAGCTCGCTTTGAATGCGATCGAAGTCCTCATCAGTGATCCTCAACTCTTTCTCAGCTTCTTTGGCCTTTTCAAAACAAAGAGAGAATGCCTCACCAGCATCAATAAACTTATCATCTAGAGTTTCTTTATCAAGTTTCAGAATCTCTTCCTTTGATTCATTTTCTGTGTCAATTATCCCATTTGCAGCATCAGAAGCCTCTGCAATAATTGCAAGACAATAATCTTCCTTGAGATTAAAAAGTTTTTGAATATCTGATAGTAAAATGTACTCCTTGTCCTTGAAAGGTATACATGGCAGGGAAGGAACAATATGGTGAGAACTCTCATCAGGTTGAGGGTTTGTATCTCCTTGGCTCTCCTCAATGATAGTCTCAGCTTTGAAGTGAGCAACATCCAGCAATGGAAGCCTCAAAATCTGTATCTACAACCTCCTCTGTTTCCCTTTCATCTGCTAGATCATCCAACATGCAAAAGCTGCCAGTCTTTGCTCCTTCCAACTGTTGCTCCTCAGCTTTCACAGGGTATTTGACAAGGCTGAAAATAATAAAAGCAGCAGATTTTCTCATCATCTTGCAGTTTTTGGAATGAGTGCAGCAAAATATGTCTATTGAATGAAACCTCTCCAGAGAGTGGGCCCTGCACTTTCTAGTAAATACTGCCTTTTCATTTCCTGTTGACCCAATGGGAACATGGACATATTCAATTGTGCCAACTTCAACAGAAGGACCTGCAAGAGTTTCAAACCCCAAAAAGTCCTCCATTATATATTTTTCACAAGATTTCAGAACTTTGTCAAGTTCCCAATCAAGATTAAAAATATTTTTCACAACTCCATAGAATGAGAGATCCATTCCATTCTGAAGCATAAAATCAAGTAGCCTCTCTGATGGAGTGATATCAATGAGCTCTGATACTCCTTGACCTCTCACTACTGACGTTCGCTTCCCTGGAGATGTACTTGGCTTTCTCACACTGGTGGCAGAGGATGGAGAGGAAAAAGAATACACAGGCTGATCAAATGTTGATGCACTTGAGCCTTTTGAAAGCCTTCTTCTTTTACCAGTTCCTAAAGAAACCTTGGATTCTATGGGTTCAGACATGTTTCCAACTTCTGACGATACGGCGCGATAAGAGAGAAAAGATTCAGACAGAAAGGCCCCCTCGCGCCGTATCGGTGATCCCAGTAAGAAGCGCTAGAGCCACAAAAAAGGTGGTCACACGAGCTTGAGGAACGCTAAAAGAAGACTAGATCTAGAGAACCTCCAAAACGAAGCGAAGAGAGGAGAGCGAAGAAAACCAACAGTCGCTCTCGCGCCGTATCAGCAATAGAAACAGAGGTCGGAAACCGAAAAAAGCCGTACAGATAAGAAACACACCCTTATGTAGGCGAGGATTATGCCACCTGGCAGTATCCGTTAGTCTCATACACGTGGCAGTAGCCGCTGGGCAACACGTGGCCGATAACCACGTGGCGAACAAGTGGACCAGTCATTACTTGACACGTAGCATACGGACCATAAATGCAGATACGTGGCACAATTAGTATCGGACACGTGTCTGACACGTGTCATGATTTACCTGGGTATATAAGTGGTCATTTTTCCGACGTGTACACTTTTCATTTCTCGAGCTCTTCCTGCATTGCTTGCCGATACGGTGCGATACAAGTCCTTCTTTCGCTAGCAAAAAGAGGTGTGCCGATACGGAGCGAGGGCGTCCAAACTGTGTGCTCGTTTCCTCCGTATCGCGCCGTATCGGCATCTGATCTCCAATACGGAGCGAGGGCATCCAAACGGTGTGCTCGTTTCCTCCGTATCGCGCCGTATCAGCATCTGATCTCCAATACGGAGCGAGGGCGTCCAAACGGTGTGCTCGTTTCCTCCCTATCGTGCCGTCTCGGCATCTGATCTCCAATACGGAGCGAGGGCGTCCAAACGGTGTGCTCGTTTCCTCCCTATCGCGTCGTATCGGCATCTGATCTCCAATACGGAGCGAAGGCGCTGTTCCATTCTGCTCGCTTTGTTCATATCGCGCCGTATCGGAATTGCTCATTTCGTCTTTTTCCTCGCCAATTTGTCTTTCAGTTATTGTCCTTCTGGTTGTTATTTTTGCTTTTCTGGATGGCAAGGACAAAGCAAACTGCAAGAAGAGTGTATCTAGATGGGAAGGACAGTGGGGGTAGAAGAAAGTTAAAATTTGATGAATCTAAGGGGGTAGAAGAAGCTGGTCCATCACAAGCTCCAGAGCATTTTACAACAAAAATCCCCCCTACACCAGGTGTTGTCCTTACATCTTCTATAAATGTTTCTTCACCTGAAGTTGAGGAAGCAAAGGATGAGGCTTACCCTGTGAAAGATTCATTCCCTACAATGGTACCTGAGCCCACATCTGCTGAAGCCACTGAACACCCCAAGCCACAAAAGAGAAAGAGGAAGTCCAGGTTCTTCTATATGTAGAGATGTTTCAGTGAGATCAGGAAAGCCCAGAGAGCTACACAGCATGTCATTCCAAAAGCTGCTTTTATAAGGGTGGTTAAAGAGATCTCTGATAGATTGTCTCAAGTGGCAACTGTCTCTGGTCTAAATAAGAAGTGGCAACTCTCAGCCATTCTTGCCCTGCAAGAGGCCGCAGAAGATTTTGTTATTGATTTCATGAACGACGCTTACATTGCTGCCGCCCATGCTCATAGGATCACCCTTATGAATAAAGATTTCAGCATCATCAGCAGAGTGAGGTATAGGTTTGACAAAGTCCTGAGGCCCTTGCCTTCCAATGATCAAAAAGCCTTTGAAATCCTTAACGTTCCCCCAAAATTGTCCAGGAAAGAGAAAAAGCTAAATGTTGAGGATGTTAGTCACCTTTACCCTACAAGGGGTGCCACCCAGTAGGAGGCTTTCTTGAGTGAAGAAAATCAGGAGGTGTTTGAAACTGAAGACGATGTTTACAAGAGGAAAGCCGCATCACTTGCTCCCGTCAACAGCGAGAGGATGGGCAAAGTGTATGGGCAGATTCTTGTGAATGTTGCTGGGGAACCTGAGGAGGAATATCTTAGTATATCTCCCGAGAACAAGCCCATGTTGGAAAAAAGGGATCTCCAACTATCTGACTCCGTGGTATTTTGTTGCATAAGGTAAGGTTTTTTGTTGCATAAGTTAAGTCTTATAGGTTCAATTATATTTTGGATGAAATTGGTATTGAATAGCTTTTGCTATTATCTGCAGGGCATTGGTCTCCTCTCTCACTCTCGATATCCGAAGAACCATACACATTGTTGATCCACTTCTCTCTGTGGGACTTTTTGCAAAATCTGGTTCTAATATTTCACCATTTTTTCGTAGCTTCGATAGTGTGAGAAATTACCACATCTTTTTCCCTTATGTAGAAAGGTATTTTTCTTTTTCTATAGAGGAAAATTTATGTTCATTTGCTTTCACCCTTCTACTCACCTCTTTTATGAATTTGCAGAGGGCATTGGAGTCTCATCTACATTAATTGTCTTTCAAGGGAAATTATCTTTATGAATTCTCTCAGCGGTGTTCACGGTCAAGCACGAATGTATGTTGGAAGAAAATTACTTACTTTGATTTCTTTTATAAATAATATTTTGAACTTACAAAGCTTCCTTTTGCAGTGCTGCTAGGCTCGTTTCTACATTTTTGGATACAACATACGAGGATCTTGCTGATCCTCAAAGGCCGTATACTTTTCTTCTACAAGAAGTTCCATTGCAAAGCGATGCGCATTCTTGTGGATGGAGAGTTATCTCAAACATTTGCAGAACAGTGGATTCAAAGCTGTTACAAATAGAAGGAGTGAATGTAAGTTTATTTCATTTGATGTTTGTGTAACCCTTATCATGATGTCTTTTCACTAACTTATAATATTTATTCTTACAGTGTAGAGACTATCCTGAATCATATGTTTGGTGGATAAGGGAGAGATGCATCGAGCTGATTCTAGACAAAGCAATCACACCGTATGATCCTGACTCCCCTCTTCCTCCCAAAACTTCAATGGCCAAGGGCACAAGCAAGGGAAAGGTCAAGGGAAAGGGTAAGGACAATGGCAATGGTAAAGACAAGGGCAAGGGAAAAGGCAATGGGACCACTGCTGCAGAGTCTAAGAAAAAAGGAATGCCAGTGCTCTCTCCTCTTAAATTTGATCCATCCCCTCTTAAGCCCCAAGAAAAGAGACTACCTGTAAAGGTCAAATTTTTTCAACAATCAAAGAAAGGCCCTGTGAGAAAAAATATCTTTGAAGAAATCGATAAAGAATGAAAATAGCAAACATAAGCATACACGAGCCTTTTTATTTTGGCTTTGTACATTTTTATGCAATTTTTGTACCTCATTGTGTAATGAAAATTTTCACTTGTAAATCGAATGTAATGTACATTTTATACACGAGCCTTATTATTTTGGCTTTGTACATTTTTATGCAATTTTTGTACCTCATTGTGTAATGAAAATTTTCACTTATAAATCGGATGCAATGTACATTTTATTTATACACATTCGAAAGGCGACTTGCTTCACGATAGCTTATGAAGTTCCCATTAAAAAATATCTTAAGGACAGTCTATTAAGATAAATAATGAAAATTTTCACTTATAAATCGGATGCAATGTACATTTTATTTATACACATTCGAAAGGCGACTTGCTTCACGATAGCTTATGAAGTTCCCATTAAAGAATATCTTAAGGACAGACTATTAAGATAAATTACTGCCAAGTTTTCATTCTCAAGGCCCCAAACTCACAATTGTGGGAGACAAACAACTCGTACAAAAGAAAGAGCGCTCGGCTCTTTTACCAATTGTTACACCATTCACTTTGAACTTATATCTAGGGGATGAATTGTCTAGCAATTCCAAGGTATCCCTCACATCTTTCAGACTCCAATTGGAAGTAACATTCACCTTCTTTACTTCATGCGGAAAAACGTGCACCACAAGTTTATATGGTGTGTTATGTGTATCAGAATCCAAGGGAACCCAAATACCCAATTTTAGTTTGTATCGCCTGTAATCAAAGCCCAAAGCAAGATTTTGGCGAGGGATACTGTAAGCCAAAGCCAAGGATTGAGGGCATGCACTGCACCTCAAGATATCACCTTTGTGATCGCAGTCTCTAGATTTCCAATGCGTCCCTATAGTGTTGTCCAAATCCTCTTCCGAAAAGTTTCTACTTAACCAGGATACCTTCGTTCTTTGTAAATTTGCTGTTTTGAAGCAAGCCACAAAGATATGGAGGGGTACAAACCATGATAAACGTATTCTTCTTGAGATCCTTCCAGCTGTCATGGACTTTTTAATATCCTGAGATATTTTGAATTTGAAACTCTGCACTGTTACCTTGTTAGGAATCTCCCAATTTAGAGATGAAAGACTTGGCAATGGCAAATCTTCGATATTTCCATACCTATCCGCTTTAGAGGGAACCACATATTGTGCATAATATATAAAAACCTTGCATTCACTATAAAAAGACACAGTTTGATCGGCATAAATAATGTCTGCCAATACATTATGAATGGCATGGAAAGTCCCACTTAGGCTTTCCACAGGTTGCCATTCAATACTTGTTGACGGAAAGATATCTACAATGACGAACCGTTTGTTAGAACTTGCATAAATGGAAAAGAATTATATACGTTATTCAACTTATAACTTACAATGTGTTTGTTGGGGAACACGTTCGTTTGGAGGCAAGTGCATATCCTTGGCCATGTAAACATGTTGCACCTTGACAAACCAGCCTTCGGGCATAATTTTGAAGGCAATGATACACCCCTTCCAGTGATGTTTTATATCTTCTCATTTTCTTCTTTTCACCTTATGGGAGCCCTTGCAAGATGGCAGCATGGTAACCCAATCATTTACAGCAAAGGTTTTGGGCTCAAAATTTCCATCTACTCCCTGGCTATAGACTGTGCAAGAGTGTATTAAACGAGAAGGGCGCCTGGAGGAAGCCATGAAAAGAATGAAAGCGCAGAGAAAGAAGCTCAAAGAGGGTGAATGAACTAAAAAGTAGCGCCAAGAATCCAAATGAGTATGTATTGGGCGCCAAAAACAATATTGAAAGATCTCCCGACTTTCAAAAAACTCATTATTAATTTCAACACATCTCTGTCATGTATTTTGTCAGATTTGTAAGTAAATAACATCTTTGGGACTCCAAAACATGTCAGACTTTAGGGGTTTTGGCTAAAAAAGAAGAGAGAATCACGAAATGGACTCCACTATCTCTAAAAAAGAGGAGACAAGAATACCATATTCTTGCACACGTGGCGAACTCTCTTTGGCCCTTTCCTTAATCCCGTGATTAACAAAAGTGCATTTTTTGAAGCGTTTTTGGCCCTAATGGTCTCTTTTGAGTTTGTATTTGCATGACACACGAGCACATATAGTTAGGCTAGGCACAAATTCCTCAATGCATTCTTTTTTTTTTTTGTGGAACATCACTTGATTGATTGCAAATCATGGACTCTAATTTGCAAACTACACGGTGAATGGGCACGAAGTTCTTTTTCAAAGCATATTCTCGATAGGGCACAATGCATGGGAAAACATGCTCATATGAAGGTATCCATTTTAAAAGCTCTAGGACATTGAGGAACATGGATCTTATCCTCAAAGACAAGATTGGAAGACTGGAGATGTTTTTTATAGCCCAATAATGGATATGTTGTTTGTACAAACAACTATGCAATGTTATGTACATTGACTTCAGGCCAACACCACTACAAGATTATGCTTCTCATCAAGGAGGTTCTAGATTGTGACTTATTGTTGATAAGAAGGACTAGTTATGAGCATAGCAATGCTTCATTCAGGTCTACTTCCTATTGTGAAAGAGAGATAGCATTGAGGATACTGAATTGTGACATTTGCACATACTCTTTTAATAAGAAAAAATTGTTAAGGAAAATGCCAATGAGTCTTTGTTTACAAGCATGGGTTGAGTCAAGGATATAAGTTGAAGTTTAAAAAAGAGATCACACTTTTGGCTCAACTCATCTTGGTGTAACTCCTCCTTCACTATGCCTTGCGTATTCCATGTCTAATGCCCCATTCTTGTAGATTTTGACTCTAATAGCACATATACACTCCTAGATTCTCTTTCCAAAAGGATCGGATGCTTCTAAATAGGACCACAACATGCCTTTAAATGGGCGCCCTCTCAAAACTCTTATTGGAAACTCTTGTAAGGAACCTACGAGCAAAGCTAGAAAACTTTGAGTTGAATATTACAAAAGCTTGGAAGTTGAAGCTGCGATCGCAAAAGCTGCGATGGAGGAAAACTGAAAGAAGCTATGGCAAAATGACATTTGGTGACAATGCAGGATGAAAAAGGAACTGAGAGAAGATGATAAAGATAAAGACTCCAAAACACCAACAGTCATTTTCGTTCTGCGCCTGATCTGCTCTTCTCTCCTGTGATGGGTCCCTTGCTGATTGATGGTTGATGCTAGTCACACAATATTAAACTAATGTCCTTACCAGCCAGTTGTGTCGAGGAGGAGAAAGGCACGCTATCATGCTGAAGAGGAGATGGACGATTGGAAGGGGGCCTGAGGGTGGCAACGATTGATGAGAAAGATGTTGAATAGATTGACGTTGGAGTTTTTTATCCGACCAGCTTCACCATTGTTTCAAATTCTATGGAGGTGGAGCAAGACGAAGATCATTATCCAAACTTCTGAGTATTGAAAATTGAAGGCCGCCAAAGAGTAGTGTATTTGAAACTTTACAGAGTGATCTTTATTATGGAGCTTTTGTAGCCAAGATAACATCATGTTGATCTACTTGTGAGATTTTTTTCTATTAAAAAGAAAAACTCTAACAATCATTGAGATGAAGAAAGTATCATATCAACTTTGACAAATATACTTCCAAATTGCCTCTCTTTTCATCCATATTCTTGGCATACTCTTTCTTAAGTCCAAGCTTTGAAGATCTCTGCCATTACAAAGAACCTTTGAATCTAGTACAATATAATCAGGTGTTGTGCCATTGAAGATATCAAAATGAGGGAAAATTGAAGAACACTTCTATCTATACAATTTCCTTATTGAACAGTCTTCCAAAGGACATTGAGACTTAAATTTGAGATGCTTGTATACTATGGGTTACATGTCTATGACTAGAAGGCATTAAGACAACAATGTATTCATTCACATTGCTAAATTTATGTAATTGAACGAATGTGAAACCTAGCCATTCTTTTTTCTCCATTTAATTATCTTGATTTGAGGACTTAACATTATCTTTTATTCCCATCTCGCTTTAGCGTCCCTGCGACGAGTGACATTCACAAACCCTCCCGCGCGTATTTTGTGCGAACGTGTATCTCGTGCAACAATGTAATATAGCTTATATAAGCTATACAAGAGCATGATTAACTTTCTAATTAAAAGGTTATAACTAACATTAAAAATTAATGTTTAAAAAATGAAGAAAAGGGCCGCTCACCACCATAAAGGGTGCCTTCTCCCGGAATTTGACCGACAAACAAGCCACAAGCATCATCATCATCGTCATCATCATTATCATCATCATCATCATCATCATCATCGTTATCATCATCTTCAATGTCATCGTCATTAAATAGGACATGTTAAAGAAAAAAAAAATTAAAATGAAAAAAAAGCTCCCACTCTAAAATTGAGAGTGAAGGAGCCATTGTGGAAAAAAGAGAGGAGAAATAGAAGGAAAGGGAGAGGCAGCATACACTCCCTTCGGCCTATATAAAGGCATACCCTCTACTCAAATTATGAAGAAGAAAGAAGCTCTGAGAGGCTGCGAGAGAGAGTTAGAGAGAGAGAGGGGGGGTTACTTCGAGAGGCTGCGAAGGAGAGTTAGAGAGTTAGAGAGAGAGAGAGAGAGTTTGAGAGGCTGCAAGAGAGAGTTAGAGAGAGAGAGAGAGAGAGAATTAACTCGGCCCTCCCCTCTATCGATCATCAACTAGGCAACCTTCTCTCATGTTCTCCCATCCTAAGTTCATCCCTAGTCCTTTTCTATCTCTCAACGCCGCTCTCAACAATGGCTCCAAAGCAATGAGGTGGAAGGACCATGATAAGAACCATCGCAACCAATCAAGGAACAAGTATTGCCAGAGATACAGGAGTGCCCGAGGAGGTTACTAGAGTTGCCACTACCAATGAAACATCGGGTGTGGCAAACACAATTGCAAGCAAAGGCAAAATTTCCAATGTTGTCATGCCAAACCATGTTACTCACGTCTCAGAAATAGGCTATATTCCTCATTTCGCCACATAAAATAATAAGGTTTTATTTTTGTCAAAATTTTACATAAAGTGTTAGCTTTTACATTAAATGGTGCATAAACTACTTGTTAGATTGCATGGACAACATCCATATAAAAATTAAGTACATAAAATATCCACTTTCATATTTGCACTTACATAAAAAGACAGCTTTCATCTAGAATGTGCATTAGTGCATGCATAAATTGATAACTACTACCTATGATTTGTAGTTAGATAAGTCAAGGTTATAATCCATAGAATCATGACAGAAATAATTGTAGGCAAACATTGCATAGCTTATGAAGTAGGAAACTACACTAGATACTAAACTATTAGGTAGTTGTGTAAATGGTTGCATAAAAAAAGAACTTAGTATTATGAAACGATCTATGTGATAGAATAGAACTATAAGCTATGCATTAGTTAGCACACAAAAAGAATTTCTAGTTGGATTGCATGAAATGAGTAAAGGACTATATGTGTACTCAAGATTAGTTAAAGTAAAATAGCTCGATATACCTATTATCGAATGCGACAAGGTTAAGTATTGAATAACATTTGTTATACAAAAGTATAAGTCTATTTAAAAAACCCTGTAAATTGTCTCGTTAGGTTATTGTCACCGTATTTTTCTAAGCACCAACTAAAGAAAAATTGATTACGTTGGGTAAGTTAGTCCTAAGTGGAAAATTCATGCCTTGCATAACAAAGTTGTAAGATATGTACTCAACACTTCTTTATGGGGAGGAGAATACACATTAGATTATAAGGTTACCTTAGGTTAAGGTCTACCTTAGATATGTGAAGCTGTGAGCTGCACAATGGTGGCATCATTGATTGTTTGAAAGGATTGTTTGTGTTTGTTAGAATCTAGATCTCTAATTAAAAACATTAACAAACAGGATAAAAGGAAAGATCGCGCTAGGCTACCCCCAAGCTAGCTGCGAGACCCTACTCCAAGGGGGTCATGGTTATCGCTTCAAGAGGCTTAGATTCTCTCCATAGCGAAAGGTCTGTCTATCTCAAGCAGTAGGAGATTGGGGGGGGGGGGGGGGGGGGGGGGGGGGGGGAGGGACTATAAATTCTATATTACTTGTAGAATATGACAAGCCCCTTCGTGACCCAAGATGGGATCTTGGAACCCTAATACTAGTTACAAGGGTGGAAGCTTGGTGGACACAATACCCTTGTGGAATTCTATATATCTTTTGTAGGATCGAAAAGATGAAATTTGCAATAAACTTCTAATATAATAAAGGAATTTGTTTTACTCAAGGCTTGTTTGAATTGTATGTGTGTTCGTGAGATAAATTACGTGAAGGAACTTGTGATTTAACAGGCTAATTAAGGAAGCTGGTTGTATATGTTTCAATAAATGTGCTCTAGATAATTTTAAAAACTAAATATGATATTGTCATTGAAGGAAAGTGAATGGGTGTGACCCCTAACGGGTCTGTCCAATGGTAGGGTGGTCCCGATTAGCTGGGAGATTTTCTAAATCGGCAATAGAATTAGGGAAATGATAAATTGACCAACTAGTCGCTAGGTAGAACTGACTTGCATTGTTTTAGGGGGTTGGAATGGGATTTTGCCTTTTGGGTAGGAGGGTTGATGTACCATACTCCCCTTTGTCTCCCATTCTCTTTGAACCAAGTGCAATGGAAAGTCCACTTCAGTTCAAGTTATCCTATAAGAAGTGGGAACTTGAATTACTAATGCTAGATGGCTATTAGGAGACCCAGCCTATTTTAGGAACCCAAAATGCAAGTCAATCCTAGTGGGTTCGGCCGAAACTCTTCCATTGCAATGTAGACTTAGTAGGGTCTAAGTGACAAATCCCGTGATACTCCAAAAGGGGGAGCACCGGGCAACGTCATTTGGAAAACCTATTGATGGACTACAAAAGGCATGCCTTCTAGCGGGCACCTTACAGGGTGTCCTTTGATTCGCATGACATTCTTTGGAGAATGTTGAACTTACTTATATAGTATTTGTTGGTTTATGCTATCCATACAATACACATTATAGTCATGTGATATATGAATGAACTTTTTTCTTGCATTGTATAATTTGTTTTTTGTATGGAAATGTATCATCTCATCTATGCATCAAGATAGTTGCTATTTTTACACTATTGTATAAGGTTTATAACTAGAACACTTTGTCAATGTTCTTATAGTGCTTTGCCTTACTATACTGACACAGTTGTGACTATCATGAGCATGGGTGTATACTATGACACAATCCAATCCAACTCTACAAATAGATGTAAGCTACATCAAAGTATGTAAACGAGTAGAGGAAGGAGGGCTCATCTCATTCGTAAGGCATCTTATATTAAGTTGGATCACAAAACAATGTTGATATATAATAATCTTTACAACAAATAATATCTTCTAATTTCACCTTATCTTTGTCTTTCTGTTATTTTAACACTACTAGATTCATCTTTCTATCTACTAATGGTATTAAAATTAGACAAATCTTGCTTGATTTCTATATTTTCTCAGTTGCACTGTGCTCAGTTTATATACGTTAAACTCCCTCATACTTTGATCACAACTTTGTCTACCTCTCATCCTCCATTTATAGTTTTATTTTTTGTATAGCTTTCAAGCTAACCATGGTTGTTTATCCCCCTCTCTTATTTGACTAAAAAATGTTTATGTCACCTTAACTCTACTACTAGGGCACCCTTTTGTATTTGTTTTAACACCCCCTTAATGTTGCTTGAAATCACCTCTTTTGAACTCAATAATATATAAATATAGATACTTCTCCTATCTGTCACTACATGGTGGATTCACAAGCTAGCTAAGTGCTCCATTTCTCTTCTTTTATCTCCTCCCCTTATCAGTTGGACTTACATTTGCTGAGAGTTGAGCTCACTTATTTTTTGGGCTACTTTTTGTTGTTCTTATGAGCTAAACAATTGATTTTAGGGGTTTATTGATTGATTTTTGTTTATTTTGGGAGTGTATTGGTATGGGTTGAGTATGTTTGAGAAGCTCATAATGGTTTTTGGTTGAGATATGATGTTCTTATAGGTTCTGTAATGAGTTTGTTTTGGTTCTGATAGGGTTTGTTTTGCCTATAATTTGATATGTTTTCTTTTTGTTTGTCGTACTATTGAGAGAAAGCATATGTGAGAGAGATAGAGTATGAGAGATAGCAAATTTTTATGAGAAACATGAAGACTATGAAGATGATGAAAGACAAATACTATGTGATAAATTCCATTCAAATTTGATCTTTTGTTTATGTTATTTTGGTTTTTTGATGGTTTTTATGAAGAATATGTTGAATATTTTTTGTGATAAATCTATGGCAGAATTACTATATGATGTTGCATGAAGATTTGTGAAGATTGGTGTTGTTTTTTCTTCTTATGGTTGATAAAATTATGAAAAGCATTCTTGTTAGTGTGATAAAATAGATTTTCCTACAATAGATTCCCCATTTTTCTTAGCGTTCCTCTTAGGGCTCCATATTTTTGGTGTGCAGTCAGGGAAAACTACCATCAACAAGCACCAGCAAAGGCTAAAAATGAAAGAAGTGGCACTATTGAAGAGGAAGAAAAGCAATGGGAAGATTGTAGAATTCCTGCTATTATTGAAGAATTGGAGATCTTCATTGCTAAAGCCACTTTCTACAAGAAGTGCATTCCTCAATGGCAAAAACATATCATTATCTTGATGCAAGCTCTATGTGACAGACTGATCCCACTATCTTCTAAAGCTACAAAAAGTTGTATCACTACAGCAATTGTTTCCCAAAATATTGAAGAGAGAAGTAGAAATAAAGAGAATGACCATCCATGGGAGATTTATCCTTCATTGAAGAATTTTGTGACATCATCAAGTGGGAGATTTTGAAGAAGCTTCAAGAGTCATGGTTAGTTGAGGTTCAGAAGAATAAGAAGGAAAAGAGTTAAAAATTGTTTGTGAATGCCCAATAACAAGATACGTGGGATGCTTGGTACATTGACAATATTCTGTTTGTCCAATTGGTAACCCACTGGAAGCTAGTAGACAGAGTGTTATTCACAACCTATGCTATTGAAACCCTCCAAAGTTGGTATTATCAAGATAATGATACAATGGCGATCCTCAGAAGAATGAATTTTGACACCTTTAGAACTGAATATCTTCCCCTCTACAATGGAATGAAAGCCAAATTCAGAGATATTGAAAAGAAGTAGATGAAATATTGTCAAGAGAGTACTTTAGAGACTGAAGCCCTTCTAATTCCCTTCTATTGAGTACAAAAAAACTGGATGGAGATAACTCCCTAATGAATGACACGATCGAGAGGCAAGCACTAGAATGAATCTAGAGGTACGTGAGAAGAGAGGATGCAAAAATCAAAGCTGAGAATAAGCCAGCAATAGGAGGCTCCTTTGATGCCCTTACAGAACTCTTTAAAGAGGTTCCCATGGTGAATCAAGGTTCCTTTCCTATCCAAATGCATCCTAGAAATATGACAAGCCAACGAATGTAGTCCCTGTTGAAAATAAGGCAAAAGCCTAAGCTTTATCCATGGTTGAGTTAAGTGTGTGTGTGAGAGACTTGTGAAAAAAGATTAAAAAGAAGATAGAATGAGAAGAATAAGGAATGGGAAGAGAGTATGTACTCCTAACCTCTACTTGCTCCATCCTAGTCTTCCTCTACTTGATTTTTGTTAGTTGGTATCAGAGCATTTAGGAGGTAGAGCTTCCTGTTGGAAACCGTCCCAACAATAAGCCGATCCTTGTCTCCCTCATCGCCATCAACAGTTCTGATTCTGTAGTTGGAAAAGCCGCACCAGTCTCAACATTTAAAACCGGGTCATCTCTTTCAACATACAAAATCAGTTGTTCCATCCACAACATTAGCCTCAAAACTTTTATGGAATTCATCCCTAAGAATTTAAGGTCTAAAGATCAAATGGTGGAATTTCAATGGGAGCTAAATAAACAAGCAAGCCATTGCAAACGTCCCAAAAGCAAAGGCCTAGGAAAATCACAGGTTTTGAATTTGAGGGACTTTGAAAGTATAGTTACAACATTCCTTCTGAATTGAATAAATTGTTTGTATAGAAAAACACTTGATTTTGTTTACAAGAAGTGAAGAAGTCTTATATGCCACCCAGGTAGCGCAGGCCCAAGAATAGGTAGTGGGGGAGGTTAGAAGAAAAATCTGGAGGAGGTGATTTGGTGGACATGGCAGCCACAACTAATCAGAGGATCTACAACAATCTCACTAGGGGAGCTCGATTTGAACCGAAAGGCTCTTTGCTACTATTGATGTAGGCAGCCTTACAGTGATTCAAAAAAAAGGGGAAGATTTCAATCTTGCTGAGGATAGTAAAAGGTTGTGAAGATGAAGATCAATAAACAAGGAAGATGAAGCTTCGTGTAGAGGATGTCCATGGGAAAAATGTCCTCATGAACTTCTAGGGTACGGATTTCACCACTGATAAATTGAGGTCACTGTTCCACAACAAGTGGCAAGCATACAATGGCCAATGTTATACTCTGAGGTGCCAAGAACCAGCACCTTAAGTAGAGGAACACCTCCCTAGAAGGAAACACTGAGAAATATGGCCTGTAGAGTGAGATATGAAGGCTCCAAATGGACAGGGTACAGGCTGGCTATGGCTATCAAATAGTGAGTACGAGATTTAGGTGAAGAATGGGAGTCATGCACTCAAACTGACTTGGACTGAGATGAAGAGGAGTTGAGAGGAGTGAAAGGAGAGCGGGGCCATGCTCATCTGAGCTCTGATACCATGTTACAATGTCAGATCTAGAGCATGGCAGAAGCTACGGTGGATAGAAGATGAAGGTTAGATTCATGTTGACATAGACAATGAGTAGACAACTATTACACAAGCAAACTTGGTTCCAAGATGGAAGCTTGGACTCATAAACACAATCTTGTGTAGTGGATTGACAATGGCACTAACTAAAAGAGGAAAGCATCATGATATTTTTAAAAAAATTAAAAAGGAGAGCAAGTACAATGCTTTATAGGAATAGACTAGGTTGTACTTTCCACCACTATGCATATGGGATTCTGCATCCTGAGCCCACACTGCTCCATACAAAGGGGCTAAGTTGGGTGTGATTGCCAATATCTCAACACTAGTTCTTTACAACAATGGCCAATAAGTGGGGAAACAAAAGGAGATGATTAATACATAGCAAGCTCAAATGTGATGAGATGAGGGATGAGGACAATGTGTTTATACTAGATTTAACAAATATCTAGCAAGTAAGTGATTAGAAGGTTAATCAATAGTGTTTGAAAGAACTGATGTCAAGCTTAGTGAGATGCTTGAGTAAAGACTGGTTGAAAGTCAACTTCTTGGTAAGTTCATTGATGTCCCTCGAGTGTTGGAGTTGCTCACTAATCTGGAACAAGCTTTAGAGAATATTCTTTAGCGATTAGAATCATTGTTAATGATTTTAATAATAAGTGGAAATTTTTCAAAAAACCAAGCATCCAAGCTTTGGCTATGGCTACTAGTAGGATACCTAGTTAGGGTTTTGCTCTGTGTGAGTAGTAGGGATGGAATTTTTCCAAACCCTCTTAGGTGGAGATAGCTCACTTGGGGGGACTAACAAAGCCCTATGGTGGCTCAGGAGATTGTGTCCTGCTGGTGTTGCACCATCAGACTGAACAGGTCACAAAATCTACACCGTTTCTGGAAAACACACAATGCTACCTTCCTTGTTGACCAATGTTAGTGTTTAATGCACTATGCTAAAGCACCTTGAGCTGGAGGTGAAGTCTCCAGAAGAAATCACAAGCTAATATGGCCTCCTTTTCTCACACCAGCTCCTTCAAGATCAGGGGGTCAAGTTGTGGCTATGGAGATCAAGGGATAAGATGAAGGCTCATGTGCAGTTAGTTGAAAATGTGGATGATGGAATATGAAAGGATTAGAGGAGGATCTAATACCATGTTGAAATATTAGAGTGAGAGCGTGAGAGTGTGCACAAGAGGGAGAGAGAGAGAGAGAGAGCTCAAGTACAAGAAGAAGATCTTGCTTAATGAGTTATTCACAAGTACAAGTGGTACACTCTCCTCTACATTGAGAGTGACCTTTAGCCTATTTAAATAGCCTCTGGATATCTGGATAGATTGTCTCAAACAAGTGGATCCCATGCTGTAGTGAATGACATATGATGTCAATAAAAAAACGAGCTTCAATCACCTCTCAAATGCATTAATTCTAGTATAAATAGCAATCTTGGGCTCAAGCCCTAGCTCAAGCCCTTCAGTCTTGGGGGTAATATAACCTATGCTCAAGCAATGTAATAGACACTCAAGCAAGGACATCCCTTGGTTCATATACAAGTTAGTATAACTACTAGTTCCATGAAGTTTCTAGAAGGTTCAAGAACATTCTAAAACATTCTAAAAGATTTGAGAAGGTATTAAATGATTCTAAGAAGGTTCTAGATAATTGTTTGAAAAGTTCTAGTAGAAGAGGCTTGTATCAACACTTACATCAACATTACTTATGTCATCACTTATGCCAATGATGCTTATGTCAATCAGTGATATCATCAACTAGAAGCTTCCCCTTAACCTCCTCAATTCTAGTATAAATAGGGGTCTTAGGCTAGAAGTCTTTCAATCTTGCCAACACTAGTTGTGAGGCTCCTATGAGGTAAGTCCTCTTCTAGTTCTTGTCTTGTTCTAGTCTTGTATTGTAATCAAGCCACACTCTTGTGAGCATTTGCTTGTAATCTAGTTCTCTTATAATCAAGTTCTAGTTCAATTTCTCTTTCAAGTTTTTCTCTTGTAAGTTGTTAGAGCAATCTCATCACTCTCGAAGAGCACTTGCTATGCTCAGAACAATTGTAGACAAATATACAAAAGAACAAGCTTGTTGTGCATATCTTGTGAATAAGCAAATATGCAAACAATATGCCAAATAAATAATAAGGAAACACTTCTTACAATAATAACTTTTGGTACTATATAGTATCTCTATTATTTTTTAGCTATAATAGGAGGAAGACTAAGCTGATTCACATCTATCCCACAAGCACGAAGCACTATTGAATGCAAGTGTCTGGTATCAAAATGACTACTCAAAATTGATTTTTAGCATGGCTACCCATAAAACCATAGTAAATTAGCATGTGAAAGATATATCTAAGAAGTTTATGGTTCAAAATATACTCATTATTATTGTGTATATCCTGTAAAAGGCATCTCTATTATTTCTTTGATATAGTAGGAGGAATACTGAGCCAATACACTTCTATCCACAAGCAAGAAACACTAGAGTGCTAAATACAAGTGTTTGTTCTCAAAAGAACTACTCAAAACTCATTTTTAGCATGGTTATCCATAAAACTATAGTAAATTAGCATGTAGCTATTGGCAAACTTGCAAAAGAACAAACTACATGTTTGCCTACAACATGTAGCTCTAGGCAAATGTGTAAAAGAACAAGCTACATGTTTATTGTTGTGCATATATTATGAAATGTATATCTAATAAATAATTTCTATAACTTTAGGTACTATATGGTATCTCTATTATTTCTTAGATATAATAGGAGGAAGACTAGGCCAATATACTTCTATCCACAAGCAATAAGCATTAGAGCGTTGAATACAAGTGTCTACTCTCAAAAGAAATGTTTGAAACTGATTTTTAGCAAGGCTATCCATAAAACTGTAGTAAATTAGCATGTGAAAGGTATACCTAAGAAGTTATGGTACAAAAAATACTCATTATTGTTGTATCTTAAACACTTTTTAAAAAACCCTTTGGTACTTTTTCTATACTTGGTTGGGTTCTCTATGTACAAAGTTTTGAAATTTAGTGGTTGAAGATTTGGAGTTTTGTGTTTTGATATAAAACTAATAAGCTAATATGTGTTTATGTGCTTTTTGGAAATTTTTAATAGCTAAAATATTTCTTTTAAACTTTTGGTGTTTTTGTAGAATCATTGCATGCATATGCATTAAGTATCGAGTTTGGGTTCATTTAGTATCAATTTTGAACTTTGGTACATTTTTGTTGCACTCCTTAGGAAATAGTATCCTTGAGTGATATAATTTGGTACTACTTGGTACTTTTATTATATTTGAGATACCTCTAACCTTTCAAATGAAACGCTTTGTTACTAGGTTGGATTCTTTGTATATCGTATTTTGAAATTTGGTGCTTGAAAATTTGGAATGTTGTGTTTTGGTGTGAATCTAACAAACTTAATATGTGGTTACAATACTTTTTAATAGTTTTATTACAACTAAAATATCTTTTTAACCTCTTGATACATTTTTATAGAATCTGTTAAAATTATGGTGCTAGAGGTAGAAACAATGTATGGTTCAAAAGCGACAAGCACTATGTCCCATAGGCAAAGAGAGGGAAGACTCGCTTAGCTCAAAAGCTAAAAACTAAATGTACTTCACCATCAAATACTCAAGTTTTCTTCCATGATATTATGGTTGCATTCTTGTTCTTCTTCTTTCCTCCTTAATCCACTATTGTTTTTGTGCTCAACCATGTTTTCTAACATGATATCAAAGCCACATCCTTGAGGTTTGTGAGTGTAATATTCCCGCTATAACACTTCATATCAAGAAACAATTTCAGGCTTGAGATGCTTTAAAATTTACTCGTCGAGCTAGAAGTGACCGCACATAATTTTCTTGATATTGACTCTCGCATTAAATCAATTCCGCAATCTGACATGAGAAGACACCTCAACGTTCCCAGCTAATAAAAAGCAAAGATGCCTCATAAATAATATTCTAACAACTTGATCATAATTTTTCTCGCATTATATTTGATTTAGCATTCTCGATTTCATTTAATGCATCAAATATCCCATTCATTTCATAACCGCAAGAGATAAATCGCAAAAGCCTTAATCGATAGGCAAAAGAACGCACAAGAACGAGCATGATATTGAGTAAGTTAAGTATCAAAAAGTATAACATGACTTTATAAACTAGAAAAGTCATGAGGTAACTTGGCCAAAAATCACCAGATGAAATTGTTTTGAAGAAAAAAATATGTTTTTTAAAAAATAGGGAAAAATCATGACTTTTTTATGCTTGGAGGGAGAGAAAGCATTTAAAAATCATCCCCATGCCACTATCTAACAGGTAGGCAATCAAAATGCATTTTTTATAAGGCTTTTTTAGCTCCTCTTGACAAGTAGCCAAAAGAATGAGTCGACTGCATGCTCCCCCTCATGGCTATAAATACACCCCCTTTCCTTCACAAAGAAAGCAAAAATGAAGACCTCCTGATGATGGAAAAATTTCTCCACTTCTCTTTTCCATTGTAGCTTGAGCCTTGGAGAAAAATACCCCTCTTCTACCTCATTTCCATTTTCTCTACCCCACCGCCAACTCTCCTTGAACTACCACGTCAATTTCATCTAACATCCATGGCTCCACGAGATCGCAGAAATTCAAAAAAGCCCTTTTGAAGCAAGGAAAGCAAAGAACACTGCCATAGGAGAAAATGACGAGGTACGATTTGGCGCAACCCCTGTTACAGCAAACCTGTGAGAGGTAACATCTCATCAGTTTGGAAAAAAAAAATTATAAGCTTATCACTATATTTGGCTTTAAATTATTATAAACACATTTTAAAGAATATGCATATGAACTGTCGCTTAGGAAAATAGCCTAATTAATATAATAATTGACTATTCAGTGAAAAGACTCTTTCACTTGGAAAAGGATTATATGCTTGTCATTAATAAAATATCTTAATTATGGTTTATTTTTTTATATTTATTATTATTTCATTAATGACACGTGTGATTACAATAAAAAAGGTAGACGGCGTTAGGGAATGGAATATTTTATAATTTTTTCTTGAAAGTGACTATCTCTATTTCATTTTGCTAATGATAAACAGATGTATATGAGTTTTATAATAATTTATAGAATATCATTTAGATAATATCATGAAATAATCAATGCATTAAATCAACAAAAATGTATAAGAAAATATATATTAGAGACGCATAAATTAGGTGTGTAGTAATTTAATTTTATGTATAAAAGATGAAAGAAAATTTGCACTTATAATTTTTGCATTGCCTAGAATAAAGTTTTCAGAAAAACAATTAGCATTGCACTTAAGACATAACTAAATGAAAATTGATCTTTCTAGATAATGTTGAAAGTTTGACAAATGGTCGAACATCATCAATTAAACCATGGTGTATGAGTAGAATAAAATAAAAATTATTTTATTATTAAAAATACACGCAATGTTAATACTTATGATTATATTAGTGAGAGCGTCAATATCATGAGTTGACCCACGTATGAGTCAGCAAGAAAACCCTACCTAAAATATTAAGAATGTTGAAGCAAAAAAAACTATGAAATACTCGACAGCCTGAAAGTATCAAAATCAAGAAATCAAATAAATATTGGAAGTTTGTAGGACTTGTTGGACATTGATAAGAATTTGTCGATACAAATTCTAAAGTCTAAAATAGACTTGGAAAAGCATTTGAAATCCTACTAAGTGTGGGTTAGGACAGGATAGTGCATGAATTACCTGCCATAGGTATAAATGTCTATATTTTCTTTTAGGGTAGAAATACCAAATTTTTCATAAGGATGAAACAGACTTCAAATTCACGAAATATGTTGTGGATCTCGAAAAAAGAATTGCAAGTAGGAAATGAAACCCTAAGAATAAGGTGGGACCTTAAAAGAGCCCTAGATTTGACTAGGTTGCTTCCTATGCCAAAAACACTTGTTGTTGTTTCTTTTTTTATTTGATGGTTGCAAAGGAAAGATTGATTGTGCTTCCAGCAGTTAGATCTGATTGTAAATATATAATTAGGATAATAAGAGAAAAGATCGCGCTATGCCTCCCCCATGGCTAGATGCGGAACCCTGCTCCCAGGGGGGTTGTTTTGTACTACCGCAAGGAGCTTTGGACTGGCCTCAACAACAAGAGGTCGCTCGGTGAGGAATCCGTTAGGCAGGAGGAGGTGGGAGTGCCAGGGGGGACTCTGACCATAAATATATCGATCGCTCCTAGGAACTGCATGATCTTTATGCGAATCACGATGGGATCCTAGAGTCCCTAGTACTAGTGAAGGGACGAAAATCTTGGAGAGTTTGTTTTCTTTTGCATAGACAGAAGGGATTTTTCTGTGAACGGTGGTTTATCTTTGGTGCGTAGATCGGATGCTGTACGCTCGCGTAGTGAATGCCGAAAGGTCCCCAAGAACAATAGAACTCTACTTTTTGCACAAAATACAAGGTAAAAAGCATGAACGACATGAACAAGAGACCAATTGGGTGCAATCTCCCCCCATGCCTTGTGTGAGCGCTCCACAAAGCATGTATTTTATGTATTAATCATCTTCAAGCTCAAAATAATAGCCAAAATTACAAAATAGCAAGCTTTTAGCTTTTGAGTTTGCTTTAGCACAAAACAGAAATAAAGCTAACGGGCGGTGCCCAAAGAGTGTGGCATACCCCATACAGTGTCCAAGTACAAATAACATAATCGTGCACCCATGCGCATACAAATAATAATAAATATCCAACGCCTCAATAAATAGGCGCGACAAAATATAGGCGCCATGCCTAAGGTATGCGCCCATCAAAATATAAATGATAAATCGAATACTCGCTATCCTCCAATGCTTTCCTCCGCCACTGCTGCTATCTCTACACATCAACTGAAGCATTCATAATCATTAGTAAAATAATACAATTAAACTGACAAAAGTGAATACCTAGTAGTCTTTAGCTACATAAATAAATTAACTGGTTAGAAATCAATCCTAACTTTAATTTATTACGAGTGCGCACTCTAAACTCATAAACGTTTATTAATTTAATATGCATTTTGCGGAATCACCCACTATGAAATCACCCATGTACACACTAAATTAATGAAACGCCTGAAAAGGACGCATCCCCATCAACTTCTCGCACAAAGAATCCACTTTGTGTATGAGCCCCAGTCATCAAAGTTTACGGAATCCACCGTAAAACCTCACGGAATCCACCATGGCACGGAATCCACCGTGAAATATGCCTCCTGGCATCATACCCCCGAGGTGGGATAGCAATTGACCTCAATTGCTATTAGCTCAATGTGGAGCTAACAGAGTGGGAAAAGCATTTAAGTCTCTAGCGTGCATCCATTGAGCTTCTTCTACAGGATGGTTCTTAAATTTAACTAGATATCTAGAATATCTTCGGCCAGTTCTCTGGTCATAAAGTCGGTATCTACGATAGCTTCATGTTCAAGTATTTCAGTCTCTTTCTCTAACAAAGGTGGATTTTCATAAACAGGGTGTACAGGTAATTGGCCTCTAAAGGGTCTTAATAAACTAATATGAAATGTGTTGTGAATTTTCCAGTGAGGTGGTAATTCTAACTTGAATGCATTATCATTAATTTTATGAATGATCCTAAATGGTCCATATAATCTAGGGGCTAATTTAACAACTGGGTGTCTATCTACACTTTGTAGTCTACGTTTTTCTATTCTCAACCAAACATAGTCATCAACTTTGAAATTCATTGCTTGTCTTTTCTTATTGGCTTGTTTGGTATATGATTGCTGGGCTTTGGAAATCATGGCTTTAACTTCATCAAAAATAGTATTGTGCATACTAGCAATATCATCAACACTCTGAATTCTATTTGACAAAGATGCAACACGTGTAGATAATCTATAACCATAAATCACTTCAAACGGTGCTTTCTTTGTAGATGTGTGTGGTGTATTTGTTATATGCAAACTGTAATAAATGCAAATGTGTATCCCATGTCTGTGGTTTAGAAATAGTATAAGCATGTAAAAGATCTAAAATAGTGCTATTAGTGGCTTTTGTTTGTCCATTAGTTTCAGGATGAAATGCAGATGAGAAATCAATTTTTGTGCCTAGGTTAGCAAACAGAGTAATCCAAAAGTTGTTACAAAATCTAGAATCGTGATCTGAAATAATAACTTTTGGTAATCCATGGTTAGTGAAAACAGTTTTCAAAAACAATTTTGCTGCCTGTGATGTTGTTAAAGTTTTCTTACATGGAATGAAATATGCTTGTTTACTAAACCTATCTACTACTATCCAAATCATATCATGGTTAGATTTAGTATTAGGTATACCAATAATAAAATCCATAGAAATTTGTTCCCATGGTCTTGAAGAAATAGACAAAGTCATAAGTAATCCATACTATTTACCATGATGTCTCTTAACACTTTGACAAATCAAACATTCAGAAACAAAGTTAGATACATCAGTGTCCATATACAGCCAATAAAAATCTTCAGTTAATGTACGTAAAGTAGATATGATACCTCTATGACCTTGATATGGAGGACAATGAATCTCATTCAAAACAAAAGATCGGAATGGAACTGTAACACATAATCTCTTTTCATAAAACATAAATCCATCATTATAAGATAGTGAATCAATAGGAATCAAATTATTTTGAACTAATTTATTCCAATCAGCATGAAAAGTAATATCCTGATAAGTATCTTTCTTAGCAATCAAAGAACCAAAAGATATAACAGAAATATTATGAATGGCAGGTCTTCTACTTAATGCATCGGCCACTACATTTTCTTTATTGGGTTGATATTGAATGATAGGATGAAAACTCTGAATAAAAGATGCCCATTTGATATGTCGGTCAGATATTTGGGGTTGGCTAAGTAAATGTCTAATACTTTGTTGGTCAATCTTAATCATAAATTCTGAACCCATTAAGTAGTGTTTCCACTGTCTTAATGCTTGTACGACAGCTAATAATTCTTTGTCATATGTGGAATATTTCAGTTCAGAGGGTTTCAGCTTACAACTAGAATAGGCTATGGGATGATTGTCTTGCATAGGTACGGCTCCTATTCTTGATCCACTAGCATCACTACTAAAAAGAATGGTCTATTAAAATCAGGCAACTGTAAGACAGGGGCATGGGTTAATGCATGTTTCAATAATTCAAAGGATTTATGTTGATTATCGGACCAATGATAAACAATACCTTTCTTCAGAAGTTTGGTTAATGGTAAAGCAAGTAATGAAAAATTGCGCACAAACTTCCTATAGAAACTAGCAAGACCTAGGAATGATCGTAACTCATGCACATTTTTAGGTACAGGCCAATTCAATATTGCTTCTATTTTCTTAGGGTCAACTTTAATTCCATCAGATGATACTATATGACCTAAATACTCAATTTCTATTTTAAAGAACTCACTCTTTTCCGGATTTGCATATAGTTGATTATCTTTTAATAACTGAAAAACCAATGACAAATGCTCATAATGTTCTTTCTCATTTTGACTAAACACCAAAATATCATCAAAGAAGACAATTGCACAATACTGATATTTTAAAAATATACGATTCATCATTCTACTAAATGTAGCAGGTGCATTAGTCAATCCAAAAGGCATCACTAAAAATTCATAATGACCAAACTGTGTCCTAAATGCAATCTTGAATATATCAGACTTATCTACTCTCACCTGATGATAACCAGATTTAAGGTCTATTTTACTAAATATGGCAGATCCTTGCAGTTTATCCATAAGGTCATCGACTCTAGGAATTGGATACCTATTCTTTATAGTGATTTTATTTAAAGCTCGATAGTCAATGCACATACGATAGTTATTATTATTTTTCTTTACTAACAGAATAGGTGCACCAAATGGAGAACTACTAGGTCTAATCAATTCTCTATTTAGTAATTCCTCAACTTGACTTTGAATTTCTTTTTGCTCTATCTGGTTATGCCTATATGGTGCTTTGCAAGGTGGTTGTGTAACAGGAATCAAATCTATTTTATGGTCTTCTGGACGTGAAGGAGGTAAACCAGGTGGTAGATCTTCTGCAAAACAGTCTTTAAAATGTGCAAGAAATTCTTTATGCCTAGGGTGCATATGATTTTCTTTAGCTTGCAATTCATTCACCCAAATGAGGTAAGATTTACTATTTTGGCATAATGCACGTTTAGCTTGAGTATGCAAAAGCAGTGGAAAAGCATTAGATGCATGCATACCATACAATGTAATATGTTTTCCTTGAAAGTTAATATTAATTGAATGTGTAGAATAATCTATATCTGGGTTATGCTGATGACGCCAAGGCATACCTAAAATAATGTCACTAGACTGTAATAGTACAACTAGAAAATTTCTTCTTTCAGTGTATTGACCAATTTGAATTTCTAAATCATGCACTTCCTGTGTACCATTATACCTAGTGCCTAAGAATGCTGCTTTGATGCGAAAATGTGTAGGTACAGTTTGTAACTTCAATTCTTTTACTAGCTTTGCAGAAATAAAATCGTGAGTACTACCATCATCATGCAAAATAATCTTTTCCTTTCCATGCACTAAACATTTCATTGTCAATAAAGAATGTGGAGTTGGCATACCTGGTAAAGTATCCGAAGGAGTAGTAATGTCATCCTCATCTTCCGTGAAATCAGGCATTTCTTCATGTTCGTCTTCTTCCATTGCTCCAAGGTAGTTGATATGGACAGGTGGCTTCTTCGAATGGCAATTTGCTGCTAGATGTCCAGGCTGGTGGCATTTATAACATACTATAGGTTTGGCTTTGGTTACATTGTTTGCAATGGCACGAAGTCTAGGTACATTAGGATTTGGCTGTGGAATAGGCTTAGGGTTTTGGTTGATATTGGATGGTAAAGCAAGTGGTTTTGCCCAATTTTTATGGAAAGATGATGAAGGAAAACGACCTTGATTAAATCTTCTAAAATTTGAGTTGAATTGCTTAGATCCATAATTACCATTGGCTTCGAATTGCTATGGACGTCTGTCTCTACCTCGCAGCTTGTCTTCAGTGTCGTGAGCTAATGAAATTGCTTCTTCAAGAGTTGCCGGCTTGAACATGTTAACTTCAGCGTAGTAATTCCCAAGGAGTCCAGACATATACTTGCGCTTGTGTGTCGCTTTAGGTACGTCTTCAAGCATGCATAACTGGAGTAGTGCATCCCAAAAGCGTTCGGTGTACTGAGGAACAGGCTCACGATCTCGTTGCTAAAGAAGGTCCCATTGCTTTATGGCTTTTTCATGGAATTGTGGAGGAGGGAAATTCTACATAAACTTCTTCTTGAAATTCTCCCAGGTAGTGGAACAATCTATACTCTTGCGTACCACAGTCCACCAAAGAGATGCTCTATCCACTAAATGATTAGTGACACACTTGATTTTATCTTTTTCTACATAGATTTCCTCATGAAAGTAGTCATCAAACTGACTAATGAATGCAAGAACAGTTTTTCCCTCTCGAGTGCCATTGAAAGTACGGAATTTGAAATTTCTTTTACTTATCTTTGATTCCTTGCGGATGGATTGAGCTTCGAGAGTCGCGTCGATGGTACGTCGGATAAGGTCTTCAGATTGAGGCTCCTCTTTGTCGGTAGTCGATCTTTGTAAATTAGCCAATTAAACTTGCAATGCTTGCCTAGCTCGTCGTTCTTCATCCAACTACATCATAATTAAGTCCAACTTTTGCTCCATCGTAGGTTCAGGTAGGTCGCCTTCAGCCATTAAATCATCCTTATGTGATTCCGTCATCCTGCAAAACTCAAAAGACCTCTCACTCTCAAAATCAAGTTAGCGGGATGAGCGTAGCTCAAGGTCGGGAATACAAGGCTTATATATATATATATATATATATATATATATATATATATATATATATATATATATATATATATATATATATATATATATATATATATATGGGTGTGGCTTTCACAATCTTCGTCTTCGACTATTGCGGGATTTGTAATCTTTGAAAAATCTACTCTACGTGTGCTAAAAATGCTTCAGCAAACCTACGTATGCGAAGAGTACCTTCGAATGAACAACTTTGCAGTTCGGAGTTTCTGCACAGGAACAACCCTTCTATGAGTTTTAAACAGAAGTCAGTTTTGACTTCAGGTGACTTGTCTGACTTGCAGAGTTGCAGACTTATGTGAGATGCAGAGTTTGTAGACTTGCAGAACTTGGTTGCTTTATGTAACTTGCAGAATTTCGACTTGATAGACTTGCAGAACTTGATTGGTTGTGTGTGACTTGCAAAATTGAGAGGACTAATATGATTGGAGCTTAGGTGATTAAGCTTTAGGCTTAATCAGTCAAAAACGGCGAATCGTTGGGGGCGGGGGGGGGGGCATTTTTTCCAACGCGGCGAAAATTTCGGCTATCTTCTAATACCTCGTGATGAGATTTAGAAGCTTAAAGCTTCTCTTAAGCTTTCTAAGCTTTAAATTTTAAAGCTTTAAAGATATCAAGATTGAAACTTATCTCTGCAACTCCACGACTTGAAGAAGAAGATGTAGAAGTGGTCCTCCGCTACGGTAGGCTGGTCCTTCGCGATCTGATGATGGAAACAGTGTTCTTGATCATCAGGAATCCACCCGTATCGACCGTTCGCGAGACGAGATTGACCGTAGAGCTCGATCGTTCCAGGAGCTCCGCCTTCGCACAAGATGGGTAGCGATTGGAAGCTCTTGATCTCAGCTTCGCTCTGATACCACTGGTGCGCAGATCGGATGTTGTACGCTCACGAAGTGAATGCCGGAAGGTCCCCAAGAACAATAGAACTCCACTTTTTGCACAAAATACAAGGTAAAAAGCATGAACGACATGAACAAGAGACCAATTGGGTGCAATCCCCCCCCCATGCCTTGTGTGAGCACTCCACAAAGCATGCATTTTATGTATTAATCATCTTCAAGCTCAAAATAATATCCCAAATTACAAAATATCAAGCTTTTGGCTTTTGAGTTTGCTTTAGCACAAAATAGGAATAAAGCTAACGGGCGGTGCCCAAAGAGTCTGGCATACCCCATACAGTGTCCAAGTACAAATAACATAATCGTGTGTCCATGTGCATACAAAATAATAATAAATATCCAACGCCTCAATAAATAGGCGTGACAAAATATAGGCGCCATGCCTAAGGTATGCGCCCATCAAAATATAAATGATAAATCGAATACTCACTATCCTCCAATGCTTTCCTCCGCCACTGCTGCTATCTCTACACATCAACTGAAGCATTCACAATCGTTAGTAAAATAATACAATTAAACCGACAAAAGTGAATACCTAGCAGCCTTCAGCTACATAAATAAATTAACTGGTTAGAAATCAATCCTAACCTTAATTTATTACAAGTACGCACTCTAAACTCATAAACGTTTATTAATTTAATATGCATTTTGCGGAATCACCCGCTATGGAATCACCCATGTACACACTAAATTAATGAAACGCCTGAAAAGGACAGGCGTCCCCATCAACTTCTCGCACAAAGAATCCACTTTGTGTATGAGCCCCGGTCATCAAAGTTTACGGAATCCACCATAAAACCTCACGGAATCCACCGTGGCACAGAATCCACCATGAAATATGCCCTCCTGGCATCAATCTTCTACGTAGGTAAAAGGGGAAAAGCATTATAAATAACTTTGTGAAATATGTATTGCCAAAAGACTGTTTTCTCCGTCTTTGTGTTGTGCTACAAAATTATGCAAAGGAACCTGTGATAATAGGTTAATTAATGAAGCTGCTTTCATATGTCATAACTTAATATGATAGGTAATTAGAAAACTAAAGAAAACCATTTTTGGGAAGCAGATGGCGAGTTCCCTAATGAATCCGTCCTATACGGATGGGTGGTCCCAATAAGCTGGGAGCTTCTCTCAAGAGATTGAACGAAAAGTTAATTAGGAAAAATTAGGTAGAGTTGAGCGTTGACTTACCTTGGGTCAAGTCTTAAAACCTTGATTAAAAATTATGTTAGGGGAAAGGTGCGGCGGCTATGTCAGAACTCTATTAAGATTCCCTGAATCCTAACCAGTTGCTGGAAAAAAGCATTGCACTCCATAACCAAGGGTAACTACAATCATTGTAGTTGGACGAGAAGCCCTTGTGGGACACCTCCGATGGAGCTAGCTAATGCATTGAGACCAGTGTTGTCAAAATTAGGACCCCAAGCTTGCAGGTTGATTCTCGTGGGGAGAACCGGTTCCTTCCGTTACAAGGTGGACTCTAGGAAACCTAGACGATAGACCCTATGCATTCTTGCAAGTGCGGGGCGAAGTCGTCTAAGATAGTTCCCTGATGGACCACTAAAACATGCTGCCAGGGAATTGTTAGGTAGGCACATGACATGTGGTATCAGAGCATAATTGAAATTAAAAATATCTATGGTTTTTAAGACTAATTGTTCTAAGTAATAATCAATTTGCTAATTGTTAAGGGATAAACTTTGGCAGAATAATGAAGCCTAGAACAAGTTCCTTGTTTTTCAAGCAATGTATACATTTGCGCTAAACTCCACGGATGATGAGTGGAGAAGAGAAATGATGAGATTGCTTGATCGCCTATACGATCCATCCCCTATGAATCATGAAAGAAGATGGTTCTGGGATGATCATTACTATTACATCGGGGCCGATTGATTCTTCAATATGCAGACTAATCTGAAATGCCTTGAATGGATGGAAATTTTAAAAGTAGTTGGGGGCTTTTTGTCTAGAAGGAATCCACTTATGATTACAGTGGTCGATAAATACATCTAGACCATTATGTTTATGACAAGGTACTGAAGGTAATCCTAGCTGACATGATTATAATCCAAGGACGTCGCAAGTATCGAGATTACCATATCCATGGTTTTCTAGATCTGCCATTTCCATAGTATAGGTTTCAAGACATAGACAGCAATTGGCCTACTTTTTTCTACATGAATGTAGCTGATATCCATCCTTGAAAAAGAAAGATATAATGATATCATGTTTTGGAAGTTGTACATAGCATCTAGCCTATCCTATCGATGCTGATGTATCTCTACTTGTAAACATATGCCATTTGTAAATATCCCTTACTTGTAAAAATCGTAGCATATGGCTACTAATAATAAAAGATAATAGCGGCTAGATTTTGTAAAAATATTGTGCTCTTTAGCCCATCACTGTTTTACAAATCTAGTAAGATATTTTAATATGGAAACAAAGCTGAAAAGTTTAAAGTGCTAAACAAATTCGTGAAACTTATGGTAACCCATGATAATACAGCTATTACTAGTCCGTCGGGAGAAGAAGTATCTCCTTAAGCAGGTTAAGCCATCGGAATTTGATGGCAAGGGAAAAGACGTTGAAGTCGAGGCAGAGATTTGGATTGAGACCATGGAGGACTAATTTACTACCATGAGAACTAGCCCTGCTAATTAGGCTATGATCGCCAAGTTGAAATTGATTGGTGAGGCATGCCTTTGGTGGAAACAATGGTGTAAAGATTAGGGACTCACTAAGACAGTTATTACCTAGGAAAAGATGAAAGAAGTTGTGCATGGTCGATATTTGCCACCAGCTTATCGCACACTAAAAATGAATGAGTTCTTTAACTTAAGACAGTTGGAAATGAGTTTGGAGGTATATTACTCAAATTTTATATCACTGCTTAAATATGCGGCTTCCATGACTATTGCTCAGCAGGTATCTAAATTTTGTCACAGATTGAATGCTCCTTAGAACACATGCCTTGAATCTATGCACCCAACTGATCTGCAAGATGCTTTGATTCGCGTAGCACCTCTTGTTTAGGAGATTGAATCAAAGCCAAGGAATAATAGGCTCTGGAATCAAAACAAAGGGACTTGACGAGGCTATGTTAAGTGAGCCGAAGGTTAGCATCTACTTGGTTAAGGAAAGAAGGCCAAAACAAATGCAGTCGTGAACTTCATACCTATGGGAAGTAATTCAAGAGTACCTGAGTGTTTCCACTGTAATGAGCCATGCCACTTTAAAAGACAGTGCCCAAAGCTTGGCCAAATTCCTCGCCAAGGACAATACAGAGGTCAGAACCAAGCTTCAATTGCAAAAGGAAAAGCATCTGCTGTAATTCTTAAAGAGCTTGAAGAAGAGGGAAACCGAACTATGGAAGCCAATATGGAGAGGGCATCAATTCACACCACCCTCCATAAGAAAGGCCCAAATCACTAATTTTCAGTGATTCAAACACCAGCAGAATATGAGGGTAAGTCCTTTAAAACTCTGATTGACTATGGAAGCACACACTCGTTCATGTCACCAAAGTGTGCCAAGAAATTAGGTATAGACAGAATACCTATATCTAGGTTGCTTGTGGAACTTGCTAATGGAAAAGAAATCCTATCTGCTCAGCAAAGTTGCAAAGTGACATTTAATTTTCATCATGCTGTTCAAAACTGCACTCGTGCTAATCGTACGGCCTGATCTCTCTCCACGTAGCACAATGTTGACCACGATCATAGGACAATGAAAGCTCATCACCTAAGGCACCCCCAGCTCAAATCTTGTCCAAAATAGTCTACTATATGAGCTGCATAGAGGAAAAAACCAAGCCCATTTCATCTTTCCTTCATTTTCTCTCTCCTGGCACTCAAACCAAACCATCCACTGAGAATTGAAGTTTCTACAAGCATTTCCCATCAAATCAGCATGGAGGAGAGAAATCCAAGCATCAAAGTCTCAAGTGCTTGAAATCATAGTATCTATTGATACTTATCAAGTGTTATTTGACACTACATTCCTTGTGTCCCTTGACACAATTAAATCTTTTTCTGCTCAAATTTGAGAGTTTTTTATGCTGGTTTTTTGCTCCAGCATGGGCAAAGACTCTCCAACTGTTTGATTCAAAGGGGTCAAGTTTCATAAAAATCAAGCTCATCCTGATGAATAAGGGTCTTTGGGCCATTACAAATGGAAAAGAGAAGAAGCCTTGGGATGCGGACCTTGTAGCTACTTGGCAAAAGAATGATGACAAAGCACAGGCCATCATTAAGCTAGAATTGGATGACAGCTACATCCACCACGTGGATACCTATGAAACCTCTAATGATATATGGAAGAGATTAGATACTTTGTTTGGTGCACAATCAAAGTCATCTAAGTATGGATTACTGATTGAATTTTTTAGGCTAGATATGAAATCAAACACATCTCTTGCAACTCATTTAAACTACATGGAAAGTCTCTTAACTCAGCTTGTAAGAATTGATCTTAAGATGGATGAAGACATTTGTATTGGTGTGTTATTAATAAGCCTACCTCCTGACTATAATAATGTGTCAACTACATTAATCAACATGCCTAGTCCTAAACTAGTTGACATTAAGGCCTCCTTGCTAGAAGAAGAAAAGAAGATACAATCCAAAGAAGAATCGAGCACCTCTAAAGATGAACAAAAGTTATATGTCGATAACAAGTACAAAGGCAAGAAAGATGAACTGGTATGTGACTTCTATCATGCAAAAAAAGAATAAGATGATGATGATGATGATAATGATGATGATGATGATGACATCTAGGAGAAGGATAAGCCTCATCAGTCCTTCTATTCTAATAGACCTTTTTAGCCTTGTATTGCCTAGCCCTATTGCTTTTGACATAAGCTTGTAAACTCTTCATGTAACCTTGTATTACAGCCTCTGTACACTTTGTGAGGCCCTTGTTACAGCCTTTAGATGTCCACCGTGTCTTTGATGCCCACACTTAGCCTTTTTTGCTACAAACTCTAGTGTTTACCATGTCTGTGGTGTGCCTACACCTCTCAAGTGGTTGCACACTTTGTACTTTTCTGGTTGTGATTGAGGAGGGGTATTGAGATATTGGCAATCACACCTAGCTTGGCCTCTTTGTATGGAGCAGTGTGGGCTCAGGATGAAAAATCCCATATGCACAGTGGTGGAAAGTATAACCTAGTCTATTCCTATAAAGCATTGTACTTGCTCTCCCTTTTAATTTAAAAAAATATCATGATACTTTCCTCTTTTAGTTAGTATCATTGTTAGTCCACTACACAAGATTGTGTTTATGAGACCAAGCTTCCATCTTGGAACCTAATTCACTTGTGTAACAATTGTCTACTCATTGTCTATGTTAACATAAATCTAACCTTCATCTTCTATCCACCATAGCTTCTGCCATGCTCTAGATCCCCGACATTGTAATAACTAGATACTGTCATTGCATAGAGCAATCAGTAAGACCTTCTTATCATGTCCATGGCTTATGCCGATGTTAAACCTCAAATCCGTAATTTTGATGGAAAAGACTTTCATCGAAGTATAAAATGATGGAACGGGGCCACTGGTCCTTCATTAATAAAGGGACCAAGGTTATTGGTCCATCAAACCCACTTGATGTAGAAGATGATGAAAGAGCCCAAGCCATAATAATGCTTCATCTAGATGAATCACTAATCCATCACATTGACCAACTCTCCACTACCAAGGAGAAACAGGATCAGCTTGAAAAGCTTTATAGTGTAAGAAAGAACTATAAAATTTTTCCTAAGATTAAATTTTTTAGTATGGAGTATAAACAAGGGGAAGACCTAGGTAAGTTCATTTTTCACATGAAGGGGCTCATGGCATAATTGTCCTCAGTTCAAGCTCCAATTCATGGTGAAGGTGCCATTCCAATTCTCTTGAAGGTTGTAAAGAATGTATTTCCAACCCTTGTAATTACTCTTACAAATATTCCTAATCCAACACTACAAGATATAGACCTTATACCGACGTTTAAAGCGACAAAAATACAAACAACAAAATTTGCCCCCGTCATCGCAAAAAGCGTCGTTATTAACGACGCCATAGAAACGTCGCTACGCCAATAGCGACGCAACCAGTAAGTTTGCGACGCGCATAGCGATGGCAATAGCGATGTGAGCAGTAAATTTGCGATGCTAATAGCGACGGTAACAGGGATTTAAAAAAAATTTATGGCAGGGTAGCAAGCTGCCCTGCCATATATAGCACTGTGTGCTGTATGAGAGCCATACAAAATAGTTTATGCACTAATGTATACAAAGCGCTTGCAAACAAAAAGAATGTATACTGAAATCATAAAACTGATACATGAAATAAATACATGATCGCATAAAAAAGCAATTGGTACAATCATGACAGGATATCACTAATACATAGAAAATGTCTACACAAATCAGGCGACTAAAAAATAAAGGTGTGTGAGCTCCAAGGATCCAAGGGCGAGCTACAAATCCTCATCCCCCGAAAGCTCGTCCCGCCGCAAAGGAGCATCGAACGGACTCTGCAGAAAAAGAAACAACACATCAATCCACCATACAATAATGCATTCAAATATCTCATGGTAACTACAGACAAGAAAGATGAGTGACTTACAGGGCCGCCGCGTCTATACAATCGGTCGATCAATGCATGGAGACTGTGCCTCTCTGCATATCGAGTCTCAAGGCCTTGCAAATCGCGATTTGTAATGGAGTGTTGCAAAGAAAACAAAATGCTAACTGTTAGAAACATGATTGTCAATACAAAGAATATTTCAAAAAAACAAACAAGAAAAACAAAAGAAAAAACTTACAAAGTCCTCCAAATATGTCATGTGGTCGCCACTTCCAAGATGATGGACCACTCCGGCCTCAAGTCGTGCCCTCGCTGCCTCGCGCTGCTAACTTCAACATCCTAGAGAATTTGTAGCCTCCTCCCTCATTCGGCACCAGTCATCTGCATCTAACCACTCAGGCTTTGCAACCCCACTCTTGATTGCCTTGCGTGCGTCGGATCGTCTATGTGACATGTATGAACGCATGCAATCCATCATCCATCCCGTAGAGAATCTATCTATTGTGGCTAGCACCGAAAACTCCTCGTGCAAGGATGCTACTATGTAATCCTTGCTCCCCTCTAGTATGTTCTTCTAATGATCCAGGACGTTGTGCCGAAAAACTTGTTGGCACAACTCTCTCATGCGAGCCATCACCCTCCTCCAGTCATCATTCATGATGATGGCTCCTAACCTACTATTGACTAGATATCCATAACCCCTAGGAGTCTGCCTAAGATGGGTCCTCTCCCATCTGCATCCATGCTCCTGGGCATATCTAGGAGACCCCTCTACATCCGGTGTACCGACGGGGGTAACCTCTCTCGAAGTGGCACCCAAAGGGATGCCACCTGTACTGATGGCTGCGCAAAAGCTGGAGTAACTGGAGTAGACGTCCCCACAGGTGTGACAAATCCTGGAGGTGACGCAGCTCCAGCTGAACGACGAGATGGAGACACCACATCCGTGTCTCCACAGTAGCATCCCCCTGATCCCGATGCACTCCCTCCCTCTGGCCCAAGTCGTGAGCGTCGAGATCGTCTGCTCGAAGCTGAAGCATCCGATCGCGCTGAAGCAGATCTAGCAGAGCGCCCTGACGAAGAACAAGACAGCTCCTGGTCTGCCATCTCTCTGAATCTCGCGAGCTAGTCTGGAGACATGCGTGCAAAGATGTCCTGCAACTCCTCATCGCTCGTCCCTCGACTCATCCTGAAAATGTCACCTACACAGACAAAAAATGGTGTTAGAATAATCAATTTAAATTATACAAAGCACAGTAATATAAATCATTTTTTAAAAATCTCTCTTAAAATGCATATCTTATGTACCTTTATAAGAGATTGGTCAACGAATTGAGTAAGTGGATGCTCCAAGTATGAAGATCCTATGGTCCCATGTTAATCTCCTGACACAACTCCGCATACATTGGAAGATCGATAGATATGTCACCACAAAAGAATGAGTCTGCCTCGTTCTCAAAAAATTCTTGGACTCATGTATTTCCATCATTATTAGCCGATGCTAGCTCCAAGCTTTCGATGGCCTCCACCCCTTGTAATATCGACCCCTCTATTTGCATATTATCTTCATCTATGCTCGAAACATCGCTTTGATCATATACTCTCGCACTTCGGGGAGTTGAAGATATAACATACCACCATCGAGGTTGTCGAGGGTTTGGATAGAAGATTACTTGTTCACAAACACGTACAAAGTGAGTTCAAACCATTGTAACATAAACCATGTCGTATTACAATTAGCAAGCAAATGACTCCATGCACCTGTTCACAATGGGCCGGCAACACAAAGGTGTCGCGCAAATCCGTCCATTTTTTTTCGAAATCTATTTCGAGAAATCCCGATGGACCTCGTCGAACTGTTGCTCCAGCTCCTCTAAGTACCACTTTGAACCACTGCACATCAAATAGTATCATGGAGAAGCTACGGTAATCCACCGTAATAATACTTTGCAAGTTCCCAAAATACTCCATCTCATCCACAACCATGTTTGGATCCGTTACTCGTCGTCGACTCTCTTGCTCGAACCTTGCCATGACACCACAGTCCATTGTGAAGCGCATTTTGTCAATACGCTCCACGCGAAAATGTTGTCCGCGCAACCACGCTGCACTATATATTTTGTACTGTACATTGAAACACTCAAATTAGATGTCGCATATAAAATTTAGATACGAGAGATTCTAAACCCCTCATCACCTTTGGACTACATCCCCTCGAGAATTCCCACTCCTCCATTGAGACCTCTGTCCCTTCGCTAGATGCTGCGGGGTCAAGGCTCCATGCAACCATCGCGTTGACATAAACCGCGGCATCTCCCCTATGCCTTTGGGATATCGAATCGGTCGATGATGCGTACTACATCAAAATTCAGCTCGCACTTCCTCTCGATCTTGCCTTGCAATCTGGTACTTGGCGAGCCACGTCTCCATGGAGGCATGGTGCAACATACAAAAGCGATTCACCTTCTCTTCCATTGAGGCATCCATTCTTTTTTCCACCACATCTCCAGTTAGTCTATCATCATCCTTCAGCATCCATAGCATTTCATTGTCTAGTTCCACTGTTGGTAGCCATTGTGAAATATGCACTAACGCCTCTAACACCAACCAACCTTCGACCATGCTACCTTCTGGCCAAGCTCGTTGTCGCACAAAACCTTTCAGGGTTTTCATGAAGTGCTCCACAAATAACATCCATCGCATATGGACAGGTCCAGCAATCTCCACTTCGTCCACAAGATGCACAAGAAGGTGGATTTGTATCGTGAGCATGCTAATGGGCAGGTATTTCTCAAAGAGACAGACCATCTCCACTGCTCCCCGCCTCGCAGATTCAATAGAGGACGTCTTAATCTCTTTCTGTAAAAAAAATCATAAAACACCTTGAAAAAGCACAAATGTTTGTAATAATAGTGTCAAAAAAAAAAAAGTCAATGAAGCCTATGTGCAATGTACCTGAATAACTTGGTCACACTCGTATCGCTCCACCCGTATTTTACTTGCACACTTAAGAGTGCAAGCAATGTCTTCAACCGAGATACTCGGCACCCATCATACAATGGTATGGATGCTTCCTCTCTAAGCGGATCAGATGTCTCGACATCCATGGGAATCAATGCATCGATCATTGCCTCCATCTCAGGCTCCAAGATTGTAGGTAGGTCTAGAAGGTTGTCTATCTCCTCTGGCATTGACAGTATAGATTGGCCTTGCGAGTGGTGGATTGGCTCCTGCACTCCATTCATCGCATGCCCACGAACTCTTCTAATTGGCCACAAAGGGTGCACTCCCCCTTGGGACGAGACATCACCTCCCTGGATAGAAAATTTGCCAACAAGACCCAATCTTATTGTGTATGGTTTTCAATTAGCTTGCGAGTACAATGCATGATTAATATTAACTTCAAGTTACCGTTTGCTGAAAATCTGCAATCGCCTGATCAATGATCTCAGATTGAAACTCGCCAAATCGCCGTAGGTGTTCTATAGACAATCGACGTTTTCGTCTAATTGCCAACTTGCATTGAGAGCAAGGACATGGGACACGCTGATTAAGATATGCCTCGCGATCTTGAACAATAAGACCTTCTTCATTTTCTATCTTGTCTATATTACAACAAATGAGGCTCAAATGGATAGCTTTATGGAGATGTATGTCAAGTTGCAAGTTGACCATAAGCTCTTGCTTGAGAGGTTTTAGCCTCTGCAAGAGCTTGAGAAGAAAATTTTGTAAAACATTGAGGTTGATATTGATGCATCCATGGTGTTGAAATCTAAACTTCAAGATATAAGAAATGATTTACTGATTGATATAAAGAATGCATTGGACATAGTAGTTGAGAGATTTATTGATGTTATATCTCGGCCATATACCATGCTCAAGGATTTGTTTGTCCCGGTAGATAATTATTCATTATTGTAAATAAAAAAAGCATTGGTTCATAAGGTTCATGAGTCGAAGACTAAATGTTTGGACTTGACTAAAAGATTGGATAATGCCTTAGATGCTAAAAGGAAAAGTGATGAATATGTTACTTCATCATTGCAACAAAAAGATTGGTGACAAGGATGCTATGATTAATGAAGTTCTTCACGAGGTGAATATAGAGTTGAAGGGGATGGAACACGATTCATCTTTGGGATTTAGTGGTGATCAGTCAATTATTGAGGTGTCTTCTTGTACAACCATTATACCTTATATACCTAGCTACGGTCTCTAGGTTATGTACTTTGAGTATCTTAGAGGGGCTCTACTAGGATTACTTATACAACTGCACTAGAGGGCTTTGAGTATAAGTAATCCATTTATGAGCATCATTGAGGATCTCTTAGTCTAATAATAAATCAATCTCAACAAAAAGCATCTTAGAAATGTGGTTTTTTTGTCCTAGGTCCATGTAATAAAATTTGTTTCAAACAATTCTACTCATAGTCATAACATTTGAAGAAAATATCCTATGCTCAATTTAAGGGATTCTTCTTCTATAGCAATACTTTTGGGTTCATTTTGATGAAGTACCATAATGACCATTAGCTAGGGTATCATTTTCTTTTAGTCCTTCTACTAATTTGTTATGCCTATAAAGTTAATACAAAAATAATGAATTATGCATATCACAATTAGATCCCCTACTTGGACATTATGAAGGATATGACCAATTTTAAGCCATCTTAAAGAGTCACCAATGTACGTGGCCCATGGCAAAGCACATTGCATACATTATCGATAAGTCTATTATCGTGCATCTTAAATCTCCTAATTAGACTTTATAAAGTGTATGACTAATTTTTAGCCCTCTTAAGGAGTCGATGTAATGGTACCCATAAAAAAAGCAAAGTACATGCCATTACCATAATCATGGATATGTTATCATTCCAATATATACACACACAGGTGGACTACATCTTGAGTAGACAAAAGCTATCCATTTGAGTAGACATACATCTCCATAAAGCTATCCATTTGAGTATACATCTCTTTCTATTTCTCTCCCTCTCTCTCCCTCTCCCTCTCTTTCTCTCGCATTTCCTCTCCCTCTCACAATATATCCTAACACTCTCCAAAAGTAAAAGGGAGAGGGAGAGAGAGAATGCACTCTCCCTCCCTCTCCCTCTCTTTCTCTTTCTCTCCCTCTCTCATTTCCTCCCCCTCCCTCTCCCTCTCCCTCTCTTTCTCTTTCTCTCCCTCTCTCTCTATCTCCCTCTCCCTCTCTTTCTCTCTTTCTCTCTCATTTCCTCTCCTAAGCAAGCAAAAGAGAAGGTGATTTAAACCGTAAACAAGCAAAAGGGAGAAGGAGAGAGAGAATGCACTCTCCCTCTCTCTCCCTCTCCCTCTCCCTCTCCCTCTCTCTTATTTCCTCTCCTAAACAAGCAAAAGAGAAAGTGATTTAAACCTTAAACAAGCAAAAGGGTGAGGGAGAGAGAGAATGCACTCTCCCTCCCTCTCCCTCTCCCTCTCCCTCTCCCTCTCCCTCTCCCTCTCTTTCTCTTTCTCTCCCTCTCTCATTTCCTCCCCCTTCCTCTCCCTCTCCCTCTCTTTCTCTTTCTCTCCCTCTCTCTCCCTCTCCCTCTCTTTCTCTCTCATTTCCTCTCCTAAACAAGAAAAAAAGAAAGTAGTTTAAACCTTAAACAAGCAAAAGAAGGAGAGAGGGAGACTCACCGATGAGATATGGCGAGTGTGGGGTGGGTCCTCTTTGCGATGAAGGCTCCTTGCAATCTAACAAGTAGTTCTTGTACCATTTAATGAAAAAGCTAACATTTTATGTAAAATTTTGGTAAAAACCTTATTATTTTATGTGGCGATATGAAAATAATAGCCTATTTTTGAGTCGTGAATAACTTGTTTTGGCACATCGACATTGGGAATTTTATCTTTGCTTGCAATCACATTTGCCACACCCAATGTTCCATTTGGTAGTGGCAACTCCAGCAACCTCGGGCACTCTCATATCTCTGGAAATACATGCCGGTTGTGGTGGATTTCATGGTCTTTGCACCTTTTTGCTTCGGAGCCATTGTTCGAGAGTGGGTTTGAGAGATAAAGAAGGAGGAATGAACTCGGAATGGGAGAGCGTGAGAGAAGATTACCTAGTCGATGATCAAGAGAGGGGGGGTTGAGTTAACTCTCTTCCTCTCTAACTCTCTCTCACAACCTCTCAGAGTAACTCCCTCTCTCTCTCTCTCTAACTCTCTCTAACTCTCTCTCACAGCCTCTCAAAGAATCCCTCTCTCTCTCTCTCTCTCTCTCTCTCTCTCTCTCTCTCTCTCTCTCTCTCTCTCTCTCTCTCTCTCTCTCTCTCTCTCTCTCTCTCTCTCTCTCTCTCTCTCTCTCTCTCTCTCTGTGCATCCTTCTTCTTCCTAATTTGAGGCATCTTATCTTGATTTAATAATATGTGTGTATATCTTCAAAACATTGAAGAATTAGTAGATATGTCTCTTCCTTTGATGGGTGTTCAAGTGTATAAGTCCTTTCTCAAAAACTAAAAATACATGTATGCACTTCAAAGAATTTTGAATAAAGTACATTAACATATGACAAATAAAAAAGTAACAAAAAATTAGAAAGTTACAAGGAGATGATATTCAAAGTATTTGTATTCTATTAGCTAAAATTTCTAAAATTATAATAGTTCGTATCACAATGTATAGAGTTGGGATATTTAAGGAAACTCTACAATTTCTAAGATGTGTGGAGTCACATACTTTTCACATGTAATCGCACTCTCATCTTTGCTTCAAATATTTATACCAGCTAATTTGAAATAAAACTTAGTAGGTGGATTCTCTATTAACATTGTGATTGCATGATGCATTGCAATTTTTTGATGCATTATACTCAAGGGCCAATCATCCTCCATTTGAAACACTTGGGGCTCGTAACCTTTACAAATGATAGTAACATCCATAGCTATATTATCATGTGTATCTTGATCAAGGCACAACCATTCTCCCTCAAGAATCCTCCATTTGCGATAGTTAAATACTAAGCATAAAGTTTGTCACATAATAAAATGCCTATACTTGGAAAAGAAAGTTAGCTAAGCAATTAGAAAATGAGAATTTATTCAGTTTAGAGGGTAGAATTTTATGAAACTTATATCCTTTATTGTGGCTCAACGCTTTATTGTGTTATAATTGTGCTTTTTCAAATCAAAGTTTTGCTTAGAATTCTAATTAAACAATCATATGATATATTTTATTACATATGGGCTCTCAATACTTACTTCTCAAATCCTCACATATCTTGAATATGTGCCCAAAAATTGTAATTAGTGTCAACCTAGTTAAGTATATATTCTTTGAGCTAATGCTTGGATTCATAGAGTTCACTATATCTATTGATATTTTTGTGCTACATGTGTAAAATCTCACCACTGCACAATGTGCATTCCGCACTATTGAGATTTAGCACATACATACACTGAAGGGGGTTCCATATTCTCAACAACTCTTGGGTAGTATATACTTAGAATCATAGAAAAACAAAAGTTCTCTATTTGATGTAGTAGCACTTGGAAGTACTTGTAAAGCTCTTGAAAATTTGCCACTTGTGGTAATCTAAAGTATACACTTCTATAAACACAAGAAGTTAGTTACATAGATATAATCAATTTGCTTATCCTCAATGTACTATAAAGACTTACTATTTGCAATGTTTCATTGAACACTTACTAGGATGCAATATATTATGTTGTTACACCAATGTCTCTATCACACAAGGTGAGAATCAACCTTTCTTTATTTGAGAGCTAAAATTTGACCCTTCTAATGCTTTGATACATTTTCAATTACAAATGCTTTCACCTTGAAAGCTCCTTTTATACTTGGATATAAGTGCATCCAAGATAAATGAACAGTTATATGTATCAATGATCTAGTTTCCTTCCTCATCTTTTCTATTACATACTTCTATTGAGCATTAAGAAAAAAATGAACTCCCTTTTAGGCCCTCTAGCCCCCTCTCTCTCCTCCTTAAAATAAGGAAAAGTGGAGAGAATAACACTAAAATAATCTCCTTCTCTCTCCACTTTTTAAATCTCATTTTATCTTTTTATCTTATTCACAAAGAATTTTCTCAAATTATTTTTCTTTGTCATTCAATAGACTGTTCAATTTTCATTTTATATACAGATAGAGACTAGTTATGTGGGTGTGGTGCTTTTTTTGTAATGCCAAATGATTGGTTGATGTTGCATAATTCATTTTTAAATATAATTAGAGAAAAGTGAAATTTTGAGAGTTTCTTTTAATATCTTTTGGGTATTTTTCATGTATTAGCTTTTAGTCAAGAAATACAACCTTTGGTTAAATTTCATATTTTTTTGAAATGTATCTAGAGCTAAATTTGAATTTTTAAAAATATGAAACCCTTAGATATTCCTTGCCTCTAAGCTCTTTGTGTAAAAGAGTAGGGATAAATGGGTAGGACATGGGTTAGCGTAGGAATACCCAATTATACTGATGGGGTATTTAAGATGTTGAGAGACCCAATTAGGGCATCAATTATCAATAATCAAGTCTCGATTTACCGTTCCTCTCAATATTATTGTATACACTGGATGGCAACCCATGTATGAGGGGATTCTTAGCATGATATACACAAAAAATACAACATACTGAGATAGAAGACCATGTGGTAATCTGTTTGATAGATAATCATTGCAAGGTGGATGCTAATCTATAGTCAGCAAAACAACACATCACCATTTTGTATATTATCCTTGTTTGCAGAGCAAAATTTGGGTTTTTTGTGCAAATTACTCGTATTTGTAATGAAACCGATTGCTTGACCTGAACACGCTCAGAACTCAGAAACAAAGAATTGGCTCAATTCTGATATGGGGATATGGATGCTTGACTTCCATCAAAAGATCATGTATGCATGCAAGATTGAATGTCACATTAGATGTCATACTAGTGTGATGAACAAGGCATGATCTATTTGGATTAGAGTACACACCAGTCAATAGATGATGACATGCATTGTGTAGGCTTGGAATCCCAATGTGCTATCCTACATGTATCACAATAGGCACCCCTGTAGCCAGCACATAGACCCTCCATGTCTGAATGCTTGTCTGAATGCTTAGACTCCACAATGGAAAGCATATTACAAGTTGTATGAGTAGTTGGAATTTTGTTAGACTTCATAGCCTAAGCAACTAGAATAAATTTGAAGTTGTAGTAGATAGTTGATCGAATCACAAACACATGTTGCTAGCTAGTATGCAGTTGCCACACAAAGGATAGAATTAATGATTTGTCAGCCTGATCTTCTGATGTCCTAGTAGCTTCCCCTGTTAATTGTACTTGGGCATGTTCACAAGGGTCCTTTGGTAAGTGTGCCTCATATTTTGACTTGGAATCAGACCCATTAAGAAATTATTCCCTCTAGAGGTGTTCTTTAGAGCTAAGAGATCTAGATCCACAAAAGGGCTTGCCCCTCTTTGGTTCATATCAATAGCAATCCATCAGTATAACTATATCAGCATGCCAATATCCTAGAAAAATTGGATGTTTGATGAGGCAAAAGCTCTATGTTGACTATATGAAGGTTGAGGTGCATATGATAGCACCTGCTCTTCCATGTGAAATACCATGATCATTCTTATGGACTTTGACAAGATTACATGCCTTATGCAATAAGCATGGCGGAGAGGAAGATAAATGCGCCATGGTCTGAAATCCTATGGAATATATGATTTCTTTAAATAGATCACATCTCAATAGTGGATCCTCGCTTAATGATTTCAAAGGTTTCCATCACCATATGTTCATTGTTGATGGATTGAGTATCATGGCCTAAAAATGGGCATTTCTTTAATGTTAAATGAAAGGGGCACTATTGCTAAAAGGGTTAGTAACAATAGACAAAAGAACTGCTTGAGAAATAGTTCAACTATGGAATTTGGGGAGAAGGGAGTGACAAAAAAGAAGAGAATTTTGAGATCGGTACTTGAACTAGCTCTACATTGAGAAGAAGTACATTTAGATTACTGGGTGTATATTTCAGATTGCTTTTGTATGCAACAAGACTCTTTTAAATAACTACCACTCTTGCATGAACTCCAAGCTACATTACTAGTTTCTTTTCTTTTTGCTATAACAACCGTCGTACATCTCTGACATGTCACTAAGGAAGTGATGAGATTGGTTGTTGTAAATCTAGAAGATCGAGGCAGGGTTGCTCTATCTTCGGCTATTGTCTAGCCACACTACCATAGTTTTGAGGCTGATCTTTGATTATTAGGGTTTGAATTTCATCACATCAACAAAGAGACAATAGTATCTGTAAAACCAAATCACTCATGGCTCCTAGTTCTAGCTCCTTTTCTCACTCTTGGCATCCCCAAATGAATGCATTGAATGTTACTCTATGGCGACAAGAAACTCTCTAAGCTAAGAGCCATAATCAACTACTTGAGCATCCCCAAATGAATGAATTGAATGCTACTCTATGGTGACAAGAAGATTTGGGCTAAGAGCCACAATCAATTACTTGAGCAACACAGTCATTTCATGTCTAAGATGGACCCAGTGATCTCAACCATCTCAATCACCAACATGCAAGCCAATGCAATCAATGACAAACTTGTAGCCCTTACAACTCAAGTTGCTCAAATGGTTATGCTTAAAAGGATGGATCAATGTGATTATGAGCAACAACATGGTCATTCTCATGGAAATTATGAGTACCATGATCATTGGTATGGGTCTAATGGGCAAAGATAGCAGCATGTGCCTACTTATGGTCAGCATGCATATGATGATTGTGCATATTTTGAGCAGCAGCATGCATTTGATGACTATGCATGTTCTTATGAGCTACATTTTGGTCACATGCATGGACAACCATCTAGACAGCCTTCTATACATGTGCAACATCATGCAAATGTATACGAATATGTACATGGGAAGCAACATCACTATCACGGAGTGCTTGATATCATCAGTCACTTGATCATTACTATGAATAGCATGAGCATCCTTATGAGCAACATAAAGCTTCTCATGAAGGATGCCATGATGAGAGCATCTCATTAGAGCTTCATGAGTAGGTTCCCCATCAGCCCAAGGCCCTTAACTTTGAATGCCCAGTAGCCACGAATGTGGGACTCATGGACATGCAATGCCTAGGGGTTGATGCAATGAATGCAGTAGTGATTGCAGCCTCATCTGCTCTAGTTCTACATGGAACAGTGGTTCCCACTGAGTTTATGGACAAGTCAGTGCATGCTACCATGTGGGTCAATGAGGATCTTGTGCCACAATTAGTGCTTCAGGATGACACCATGAATCACTTCTATGATACAACATATGCATTGGATCACCATTATCCTTTTGACCTTGGTGTGGTAGTATACGAAGACCCATGCTTGTATGGATGACCCTTATGCTCTTGATGATTATCATGTAGGTTATCCATTTAATCATGGGGGAAGGAATGGTTTGGGAAAAGCCTTGGGAAAAGTCCTACCTTGTTCAGCATTTTACTAGTGTAGGCCCCTCCCCCTACATCAAGGGTGTAATTTTGCATGAGGATTAGCTAACTTTGCCCTAGTTTGCATTGCAAGACAACTTGCAGATATTATACTATTTTAGGATAGATTTTACCTTGCATTAATGACACTCAAGTGTCACATGTTGGGCTAAAAGTGTGCTTCACGAGGTTCATTTTGACATGTGATATACCCCAATTGGTGTTGTCCATAGGAAGTTATAATTAGTTTTCTCTAGGAGGACTGTTCTAGACAACATATTGTCCATTGTCAGCCCCTAATTGTCAAGAATTGGTACTCAAACTCATATTTTGTCAGCTTCTACATGTTGTATGCACCATATAGACATTTTAATGCCCCAATTCCACATGAGATTGTACTTCACCATACCTATATTCTCTTTTGTGCTGAACAAAATAGTACTTTGCAACCCCCCTTACCTTGTGAGCCACACCAATAATTCCTCATTTTTGCTTTTGAGGGAAAAAACCTTCAGGGTCGGGATGGAATGTAGAAGAGTGGGGATAGATGAGTAGGACACGGATTAGCACGGGAATACCTAGTTATACTGATGGGATATTTAAGGTGTTGAGAGACCCAAATAGGGCATCATCTATCAATAATCAATTCTCTCTTTACCGTTCCTCTCAGCTTTCATGGCTTCCCTTCTCTCTCTTTTCCTGTATTTCTCTCTCTTCTACTCATCTTTCTCTCTCTTCTTCTCTCATCTTCTTTCTCTTTCTCTCTCCTCTGCATTCCTCCCTTCTCTCCTTCTCTCTCCTAAGTCTCCCTCATTACACTTCAACTCTATTTTAATTCTCTTATGAAACCCAGAAAACCTTTGATACCCCTTTTCTTTGGGCTCTTCTACTTTATTCCACTTCTTTTAGAGCCCTATTGCATACTTTTCTCTATGCCTATCCTATGAAGCAGTAAATTTTCTTTGATATTTCTTGTATGTTCATTCCATAAAATTAAAATTCATACAATAAGTTGTATAACTCTGATGATATCTCTCTAATTTAAGCTCATAGTCAATAAAAAATATGCATAGTAAGAAATAAGAAGTTGCATATTAAGCTAGAAGGTGAGTATGCTCATTTTTTCAAGAGAACACATAATGCTCATTCTAATCCTCCTTTTTTATAGAGGTGCAAGAAAATGGCATTGAAGCATGTAGACTTGTGTGAGTGTATACAATTCTTATATTTTAAGCACCATATTTTAGGATTTCATTCTCTATATTATTCTCATTGAGTTTCCATATCCCTTTCTCTGTAAGATGGTTAGGTATAAGGTAGCTACACAGAAGCTTTCAATTAGAGCCCCATATTGTGTTTAACATAATGAAGTAATTACTATCTCAAATGTAGTCTTTGATAGTGCTACTTTGCAACCTACTAGAAAACCAATCCCCTCTTAACAGAGCTTATCATAATCAAGCTAGCCTCTAAAGGGTCCTCAACGTCCCTACAAAAAATGTAGGTGGAGGCCCAGTCCAATGGCCCTGAAAGGAATAAAAAAAGTATTGATACTCTTTTTATCTCATCATTTCAAAGACTAACTTTGTAAGAATAGTATGGAAGGTCATGCAAGACCTTTATCAAATAGAAACTAGTTGGTTTCTAGCATAGGGATAAGATAGACCCATTTTCTTTACAAAAGAATGTCTTGATGCACTCCATAAGGTTGTAGAGAATTTTTTAGTTGACTCAAATGAGTGGTACTTAACATCACATAATGCGTATAAAGTGCATGACTATAATCTCAAAGACTTTGAACTTGAGAGGAATCTTCAAAACATGGATATATTCATTCCAATAGAATGAATATTGTTTGTAGTGCTATCTTTCTTTGACAAATATTCCTCACATGCATGTGCTATATGAGTTTGTCCAACTATGAAATTGTTGTACTAGATTAGAAGTTTGAATGAAGAAAGATTTTTCTTTCAAAATTTATTCTCAACTTTAGTATGTCTTCTTATTGTATTTTGTTGCTTGATTATAGTATTTCTTACATTGTTGATGTATTGTACCTAGGTTTTTCTTTGAGTATCAAGTTTGCAAGATCCTTTCTAACTTGGTGTCTTGTCATGATCGTATTAACACACAATAACATGATGGCACCCAAGAAAGAAGTTATAAAGTCTAACACTCAGTAACATTATCTAGTTAGCTACTTAGGTGATTAAAATAATATGGAGATTACTTGGCTAGTTGATATTGTAGTATTCGAAAAGATGAGGGGAGAGAGAGGGAGCTTGAGCTCTTGCAAGACACACAACACACAGAGAATACACATAGGATAGGAAGTTGAAAACCCTAGTCTTTCTTATTCTTCTTTTTTGTTACTATAATAGTCTATCAAGAATAAATAGAAATTACAATATACATAATATACAAGTGGTCCATACTCTAAACACATTAACTACAAACATGGCTAGATAGATATCTCATAGCTTGGGTAGGTGGATTAACTAATATCTAGTTGTAAATTATCATGAGAATGATATGCCGATGTAGGTACCAACCATGTCAATGATTTTAATGCAGAAACAACCACCTAGGTATGTGAGTGTTAGCTTGTGTTGAGCTTGAGATCTCAACACTCCCCCTCAAGTGCAACTCCATGACTTGTACTCCTAGTAATCTTTGAAATCATTGAAGCTTTTCTACTTTTAGCGCCTTAGTGAATGTATCTACAACATGCTCCTTTATCCTCACATATATGAGATCAATGTCATGTACCAAGATCCACTCTTTCATGAAATGGTGATGAACCTCAATGTGTTTCATACATGCATAAAACACATGGTTCCTTGCCAATTGTATGCTGCTCATGTTGTTACAATAAATGACAACTCTCCTATCTTTTCATATGCCCAAATCATCAAATAGCTTTTGCATCCAAGCTGCCTCACATGATGCTATAGCAATATCCTTGTATCTAGTCTCTATACTCGATAGTGTAATAGTGATCGACTTCTTATTACTTCAAGTCACATACCCACTCCCAAAGGAAAAGTCATGGCCAGTGGTGGACTTTCTATCAGACACACTACCTACCCAATTTACATGAGTATAACAAATAACTACAAAATTGAGTAAGCCTCATAAAAGATACCATAACCTAATGCGGCCTTACACTATCCAAATGAAGCTCATGAGACATCTATATAAACTGACTCTCCAAGCTCATTATGTAGTAACAATGTGGCATTATGATAGTGGTGAATACCAAATTTTCCACCATGCTTCCATATATCATGGAATCCTCTAATATCTCACCCACATCAGCACTTAGCTTAACATTTTGATCCAATGGAATTGAGATTGGCTTGTAATCAGTCATACTATACTTTGTCAGCATATCCAAGATGTACTGCCTTTATGAGAGCCATGTCCTTTTATATGTTCTTATCACCACAATGCTAAGAAAATACTTTAGCTTTCCCAAATATTTCATGTCAAAATTTTTCTTGAGAAGACTCTTCACATGCTCCATCTCTGGCACATTATCACCCCCAACAACAATCAAATCATTCACATACAAGGTAATTACAATAATGTCTATATCACTCTAATGCCCATAAAGCAAGGGATTTGAATTTCTAACATGGAAACAATAGAGACAAGATACTATCCCTTACAAAGCTTTGTCTAGACTACACATAGAATTGGGGTGAACCATCCTCTCATAACCTTGTGACTTCTCCATATATACTTCTTTTTGCAACCCTCTATGCAATAATGCATTCGTTACATCCATTTGATGCAAGATTTTGCTACAGCCACTGCAATGTCATCTCTTGCAGTTGGCATCCTTGCCATTGGCATAAGTTTCTCCTCATATTCAATCCTATAAGTCTGTGCATAACCTTTGGCAATTAGTCTTGCTTTATACCTACTCACACTTCCATCTACATTATGCTTTACCTTCTAAATCCACTTTCAGCCTCCTATAACTTTCTTTTCCTTAGGCAATGGCACCAAATCCCAAGTTTGATTTACATCCAATGTAGCCATTTCTTCATTCACGGCTTTCTTCCAATGCACATGATCAATAGCTTCCTCAAAACAAGTGGGCTTAATTGATTTTATAACATTCATCATATATGCATAATGGCAAGCAACATAACCATCGTATGTCAATCTATTTATGAGATACCTTACTCTCATTGACTTGTGTACTTGTGGAGTACTTTGTGATGCTTTATATTAGCCCCAATTTTTCTTACATTAGGAGTATGAACACCCATAATACCAAACTCCTCATCCATACTCTCATTTGCACCATCAGACTCGAGGAATATCTAGCACACCAAGTCACTCAACCACTTTATCTTTTCCCTTTTATGATACATTTTCTACACTTGTAGGAGTGCTATTCGCATGTAACTGGCCACTTCATGGTTTCTCAATAGAGATATTAGAAGAGGAGGTTTGCGATTATGGATTCACATTTTTTGTAACTAACTTTTCTTTTACATCATTTGCAACAATCTATTTTTCAACAGTATACCAACTATTCATCTAATCAAATAAAACATCTTTGCTCACCCGTACCTTGCACATAATTGGATTATAATAATTGTAACCCATTTATTAGGTAATGACCAACAAGTATATACTTTTCAGCTTTTGGATCAAATTTCTTTCTTAGTTCATTAGAAACATGTACATATGTAATGCATCAAAATACTTTAACATGTGACAAATCAGGTTTCTTGCCACTAAACTTATCATTTGGTATCACATCATGCACCATTGTAGCAAGAGTCCTATTCATAATATACAGAGTTATATAGACAACTTTAACCCCATAATAATGAGGCATGTTCTTTTCAACCATCAAGGCTTGTGAAATGTGCTTGTTATGCCTTTTAGCAACACCATTCTATTGTGGAGTGTACTTGCATGTAAACTACCTTTGAGTTCTATATTGTTTCCAAAAATTACTAAATTCATTGGAGAGGTACTCTCCCCATCCATCTGACCTTAGGCACTTAATCTACACACCAGTTTGTTTCTCAATCATATTTTTAAAATCCTCAAAGTGAGAAAACACATCACTTTTCTCCTTCATGAAATACACATATACCTTCGTTGTATGCTCGTCAATAAAGGTTATATAATACTTATATCTAGCCATTGATGCAGTATTTTGCAGGACCCCACACATTTGAATGTATAATATCAAGTAAATGCATGCTTACATGTTTATCATGAGAAAATGTATACATTTTTTATTTTTCAAATTTGCATGTTTCACATAGTTTTCTACGTATGAGCCACTTTGAACTTAGGCAAGCATGTCACAATTTCATGTAAATGCATATTGTTTAACTGTTACACATTTATGCCCAATACATTTGTGTCAAATGTCAATGTTAGCCATAACTTTTGCATTATGTGCAAACATAGTAGCTTTCATCTCATGCATATTTACATCCAAGGTAAACATCCTTCCCATATGCTTGCCTTTTGAAATAGTTCACATATATTCTTGAAATCTTATGCAAAGCAACCATTCTAATTGAACTTTACTTTCAATCCTTGCTCAACCATTTTTCCAATAGAAAGAAAAGAAGGCACATGTAGCACACCAACCAAACACTTAACCTTTCCATCCTACATAGACAATGGGACACTTCCAACATGAGCAATAGGATGCACTGTATTGCCATATTTTTTCTACAAAACCATGCATTCTGGGATTTTTCATTTGTCTAAATCATTCTCCATGAGACACGTAAATCCACATACCATATATCATTAGTCATTACTGCTAATGCATTTGCATTCCATGCTTTCATGTGCTAGATAACAAACAAGTTCTAATTATCAATAAGATTATTGGTAGATACATAATTTTCATGCTACATTCTTCCATTTCTATTATTTCCACCTCTTTTGTTTTCTAGACAGTCATATGCAATATAACCTTTTTTATCACAATTATAGCATTCTTTGTTATCATAACATGCGTTCTATCTGCCATGTCCTCTATGGCTATCCTTGCCCTGAGACTTTGACCTCTACAACCTATATGTGACTCCTCATGTGAGTCATGGAATTACCTTTAATTTTTACCATAATGGCCACCACTTAAGCCTCTAGCATCACAACCTCTACCTCTACTTATGTTAGAGTAGAGCACCTATTCTTAACATTTCTTGCTTTGTGACAAACATGCAGCAAGGCCCAATTTTTTGTCATCTAATATCAACATAGATATTATATATGCAAAATCAAGGATGGTATCTCTTATATTGATGGAGGTTTGGAACTCCTTGTACTCTTCATCTAAACCATCCAAACATGTAGCCACTATATCATCATCAAGCTACACTTTAATAGATCCAAATTTGACCATGACTCCTCAAGGGTCTTGTGAGGGATTGGCCATGACTCCTTAAGGATCTTGTGAGGGATTATAATATGCCAAATTAAATTTGATTGAAAATCTTCTAAATTTGTAATAAAAGCCATCTTGCTTGAGCCTTAGGATGTTTGCAAAGTCTCTTGACTCATAATTTGTGGATAGGGTATCCCATGCCTCCTTCATGTTCTTGGTTTGCTTCATCTCGACTCTACGACAACCCATCTTTGAGGCTTAAGTAGATGAGAACATATGATAGATGCTCTCTTGATTGGTACTCCAAGGCATGCTCAACTTAGTCCTCATTAGCTGCATCCACTAGGAGTCCTTCTTCATTGACAATATCCACACATATTTTTGCTGCAATATCATTTGCATTCGCCTCTTCCATAAGGGAATTTGTCACAATTAAACTTGTCACTGTTTTGTAATAAGTTCTCTTTGCTATTGCATGTCCTTGTTTTTTGAAAGAAGGGAGAGATCAGAGTTTATGGTGATGGAAGAGTTATGCAGTAGGTGCTAATGGTGTTGTGGGCCCATTACTTGTGTTGAAAAGTAGGTTTATCTGTGTAATGGATCTCTAAATACTATGTGTAGGGAGTTTGTGTAGGTAGAAATGGACATGTTTGAAGAATAGGTGATGAGTGGGTGAAAGATATGTTGAAAAGTAGATGACAAATTACTGACTAATTTGCATTGATGCAAAGAATTGTGCAAACTACAATGGGCAATTTTCTAGGCAAAGGCATAGTTATGCATCGAGCTTCTATTTCTTATGCATGTGGGGCATCGATACAATAAGGGTTGAAACTTTTCCCTTTTCTAGTAGTCTTCTTGAAAAAAAAAAGCAACATAATCTTGTTTCCATTTTGTTTTGCTTTAAAAAAGAAAAAAACTAAAAAGGAACAAAGGAACTAGTTGGGAACTTTCTAAATTTAGCTTGGGTGGTTATCATGCTCTTATGGATGTGGATCTTGAGGGGTGCATGTCACCATTGGAGTGGTTTGCTTTTGTCACCAATAGTAGCACATGTAGTGGAGCAATCTTTAGGAGTCCATGCCCATGTCTCAAGAGAAGCATGATGCTCCTTGGTAGGAAGGGTATGGTAGCCTATCAATACAACATGTTTGACTCCAAAAGCTTCCAAATCGGGTTAGAAGATCTCCTATATGATCTCCATAATTGCATTGATGGCACAAATAGTGGCCTAGTCACACAATTGTCAATAGCGTAGATGGAAACTTGCTTGATGACTTTGGTGGTAATGGCTGAGATCTTTGGAAGTGTGAGTGGAATGTTTGTGGGAGTTCCATACCAATAGATGCTTTCCACACACACGCACGCGTGCACGCATGCGCACGCACACACACACACACACACACACACACACACACACACACACACACACACACACACACACACACACACACACACACACACACACACACACACACACACACACACACACACACACACACACACACACACACACACACACACACACACACACACACACACACACACACACATATAGAGAGAGAGAGAGGTGGAGCTTGGCTTCTATATTAGAATCCAATTTCACATGAAATACTTATATTCATGATAGAGGCCACAATGATTCAATGGCTCACTAGGGAGAAACAAAATTTTTGAAATAATAGTCTGCAAATAATGATGAGACACAAGTTAGGGGTGCGAGACTTCACTCACTAGCTAGAGAAACCCACGTTTTGAAATTGAAGACTACAAAAAAAGAAAAAAGGATTTAAGAACCTCAAGTTCATGATGTCATTGAACTCGAGAGGAAGGTTGGGACAAAAGACCCTTCCTTCATATCAATTCAAGTCATGCACATCCTTGTCTCATGATACGAATCCTTCCAATGGATGTATGAAGTCACATGATTGCCTATGAATCATTAAGAGAGAGTAGATCTTGCTAGCATGCTCTATCCAAAGCTCCCCATAATTGAGTATAATTTCCTAGAACATCTAAACAAAGACCATGATGATGGCAATTATCTTCATTCCTTACCTAATTCATTGCCCACATCATTTTGTTAGCACCTAATTCATTCCCCACCTAATTCATAATTCATCACTGACAAATTAAGAGAGAGAGAAATTTTGAGCACCACTACTTGATTGATGTGGCCTTGCAATCTAAGACATACGTAAACCCAAGATGCATAAGCATAACCTAGATATGCATGAGCAACTCTCCACCTTTTGGCAAAGCCATACCCTGGCCAAATAGGATCCTAGACACTACAAGGGATTTGGATCATAGCAATGCTAATTAGCAACATTTTTTATCACCTTCCTATTGTATTGATAGTACTAAGTAGAGGTAAGGTTGTAGCTGTGATTCATATCCTTTGTTGTAGCATTCCACATGGTTTATTGGACAAACAATGTTTTTGGTAAACTACCCACTTGCACAAAGTGCAAGGACATAGGACATGCTGATTGATATATGTGAAAGGGAAGTGGAACCCAGGAGGAAGAAGCTTGGCAGTGAGAGCTACGGTGGATGGAGAGCAAGAGCAAGAGAGAGAGTGAAACTCAAAGTGGGAACTCCAACAACCACAATATGTGGCCGGGCCTTCCTTTATTCAAATTGTCACTAAAAGAATAAAGAATAAGTGACTGTGATGGGCGCCCGCCACCTGCAGTGTGTAGTGGCGAGTACTATCAGTGTAGTAATACACACGCGCGGCTAGGTGGAGGTGCCTTTACCCCCAACAACCACCCACTTAAAGGCGAATCTTCCCCAGTGAGAGAGAAAAAAGAAAAGATAGTACAACATGTACACATGTACAACAGGATGAGGAAAAAGACGTCATCTCATCCAATGCCCATCAATCTCCTGAGGAAGGCAAAGCACTCAGTAGTGAGGCTCTTCATGAGCAAGTCTGCAGGATTCTGCTCGGTCCGAATCTTGACAAGATCAACAGACTTGTCCTCAATGACCTCGCGAATGAAGTGATACCTCACCTCAATATGTTTTGTCTTTGCATGGAAGATCAGATTCTTAGCCAACTGAATGGCACTCATAGAATCCGAATGCAGTGTAGGCATAACATCTGTCATACTAAGGTCTGCAATCAAATGGCCTAACCAAATAGCCTCCTTGCAAGCCTCTGTGGTTGCAATATACTCAACCTCTGTAGTAGAAAGGGCTGTACACCTATGTGCCTTGGACATCCAAGAGACAGCGCCTTCAGCATAAGTGAACACATATCCAAAAGTGGACTTCCTACTATCTGCATGTCCTGCATAATCAGAGTTAGTGTACCCCACGACTCCTGTATCCTGGCTGCCATAGCAAATACACATATCTGATGTGCCCTTTAGGTGCTTCATGATACCCTTCATGGCATCCCAATGTTTCTTGCTAGGTGTAGCCATATAACATGCCACAACCCTAACTGTAAAAGCTATATCTAGACGGGTGGCTATCATGGCATACATAAGACTGCCCATGGCTGATGCATACAGAATCTTGGCCATCTTGGCCCTTTGCTCATCTGTATAAAGACAATCAGCCTGTGAAACATTCACATGAGAAGGTAATGGACATCCAGTAGACTTAACATACTACATATGGAAGCGCTCAAGGACTTTATGAATGTACTCCCTCTGTGAGACTGATGGAGTAGTCCTTGAGATCTATCACGCGTAATGCGCATAGCAAGTATATGAGAGGCCTATCCCAGATCTTTCATCTCAAATCTCTTCTTGAGCTGAGCCTTAAGAGCATCTAGCTCCTCATGAGTTGTCCCTGGTAAAAGCATGTCATCTACATAGAGTACCAAAATTAGTAAAGAACGGTCACGGACTTTCTTCGTGTACAAGCACAGATCCATAGCACTTCGGCTATAGCCCTATGACTACATGAATGCATCAAACTTATGGTACCATTCCCTAGGTGCCTACTTCAAACCATATAGAGTCTTCTTTAGCTTACACACTAGGTGTTCCCTACCAAGGTCTGCAAAGCCCTTAAGTTGCTCCATGTAAATCTCATCGTGTAAGTCCCCATGTTAAAAAGCTGTCTTGACATCCATATGGTACAAGTCTAGGTCAAGCTGTGCAACCAAGGCCAAGACTAAGCGTAGGGTGGTCATATTGACCATAGGAGAAAAGACTGCATCAAAGTCAACACCATGATCTTGCTTAAAACCCTTAGCAGCCAATTGAGCCTTGTATGCCTGCTTGGGGTTTCCAGGGGTACTTTTCATCTTGTACACCCACTTGCATGGCAAAGCCTTCTTACCATGAGGCAAGGAAACCAATCCCAAGTCTGATTCTTATGCAATGAGTCAAGGTCACACTGCATAGCCCTCTCCCAAGTGTGACAATCACCCCTGTGCATAGCCCTCTCCCAAGAGTGACAATCACCCCTGTGCATAGCCTCATCATAAGTGAGAGGCTCTCCTACATCTGTAACCAGTACATAATCCACAGAGGGCGCAAAATGGTTAGGAGGTCGTCTATCTCTAGTAGAATGCCTCAACCCAGTCTCTGCTGCCTAATCGACATCCTGTCTAACATCACCATGTCTAACATCTGGGCCATGAGCATCAGGTAATGTTGCACGCTGTCTAGCTGGCCGTGGAGCAGGGGCTAAACGAGAGTAGGTGGCTCCTCTTGAAAGATAACTCTGCGTACCTCAACCACTTTCTCAGGCTGTATATGCATTTTTTCCTCATGAAAGATGACATCATGGCTACGGATCACTTTTCGCGCTTGCGGATCCCATAGATGGTAACCTATCTCTCCAACATCTCCATAGCCAATGAAAATGCATTTGACACTTTTAGGATCCAGCTTATTGCGTTTGTCCTTGGGCACATGGCAGAATGCCTCACATCCAAAGACACACAAATTATCATAAGAAGGGGGGCTTGCTTGCCCATACCTCCTCTGCAACCTGAAATTCAATGCCACTGCTAGGCGACCTGTTAATGAGATGCACTGCAGTAGTAACTGCCTCAGCCCAAAAAAGTTGCGGTAAGCCATCCTGGCTAAGCATGCTACAGACCCTTTCCTGAATGGCCCTATTCATGCACTCAGCCATACCATTCTGGGGAGGGGTGTAAGGGGCAGTCAGTTGACGCTTAATACCTCGCTCATCACAAAACTGCTCAAAATCACGTGATACATACTCACCCCCATTATCTGACCTTAGGAATTTCAACCTATTCCCAGACTGGTTCTCTGCTGATGCAAGCCAACACTAAAATGTGTCTAAGACATTGGATTTTCTCTTTGTGGGATAAGCCCAAACCTTATGCGAGTAATCATCTATGAAAGTAACAAAGTACTTTACCCCACCGAGTGACTGATAGGGCATGGGCCCACATACATCTGAGTGCACAAGAGCCAAGGTCTCACCCATGCGTTTTCTACCAGACTTTTTATGTGTATTTCTAGTCTACCTGCCATACAAACAATGATCACAAGAATCAAAATGCGAAGAGTCAAAATGCAAAAGATACTACAAAGTACAAAGCATTTTCATTCCTTTAAGAGACATATGTCCCAAACGAGCATGCCAAAGGGATACATGGGGAATAGAGCCCACAGACAAAACATGATCCAAGGTAGCCTCCAAATACAAGTAAGGGATAGAGGCTGCCGGACTTGGCACCTCTTGTAAGCACAAGCCTACCATGAGTAATCTTCCATGCATACTCTCCAAAAGACACAAAATACCCTACATCATCAAGCTTTCCAGTTGACATAAGGCTGCGAGTCAATGCAGGTACATGGCATACATCATGCAAAACAAAAGAACTAACAAAAGGAAACTGCAGCCTAACATCTCCAATGCCCACAATGTCAAGAGACCTGTCATCACAAGGACGCACAGAACCAGAGATGGTACGATAGGTATGAAACCAATCTCTACAGGGTGTCACATGAAATGACGCACCCGAATCCAAGAGCCAGCACTATGTATACATAGAATGTATCTCAGAAGCCTGTAAAGCATTGCATGAAGATGCTGCAAGTATGTAATTGTCATTTGAATCAGTGGCCTGCGTGACATTAACCTCTTCTATCTTCACAGTGGACTTTGTAGGTACAATACTGCACTCATAAGACTTTTCCTGCACTTTCTCTTTTTCCTTTTCCTTGCGCTTATCATCCACATCTTATGGCACTGTGGCCTAATATGTCCTACTTTCCCACAATAATGACAGGTAAGATCAGACTTCCGTCCACGGGACTTACTGGGACCACGTGACATGGACCTGAACTTTTGAGAGTCCCTGCTCTTATGATCATTATCATGCCTGCCATGTTAGCCACCTCTAACGGTCAATGCATGTGAAGAGCAGGAAGCATCATTGTTTCTCCTGTTGATTTCCTCAGTCAAAAAAGCACTCTCAACATCTTTGATTTTTAGTCCATCAAGCTTGTTCATGCATATGGCAGTACGGAAGACATCCCATGATTCAAGCATGGTGCCAAGCAAAAATAACAGGTGCAAGTTGTCGTTGAACTCAATACCCTATGACAACCGATTCTTCATGATAGCATGAAACTGGTTGAAATGAGATGATAGGGATATCCCCTCATTCATGCGAAGGTCCATTAACTGCTTCAGCTAATACATCTATGACGCAGGACTCTGCTGCGCATAAAGTTCTTGAATTTTCTCCCATAAGTCCCATGCACTCTAACTCTCATCTTCAACAACATTATGATGGACCTCTTCTGAGAGTGACAGGATAATGGTAGACTTGCATAACTCATCAACTTCCATCCAAACATCATCATCCATATCCTCGAGTTTAACACCCTTGAAACACAAGGGTTTAATTTGCAACTTCTGCACCAAAACCTACCATATCTAGGACTTCCAATACCCATAGTTGGTACCATCCAACTTGGAAATGTTAAAGAGAGTTGTGTCTTTCAGATGACCAACCATAATGTCCCAAATCAAAGCAAAAATGCAAAATTATATGTTGATGTAATTAGCAGAAAAATGCACTAAAACCGCTGCTAAAACTGGCTGAAAGAGTGGATTTCAACAAGAGAACCACCTGTCCACCAAATATGACCAAGATAACATCAAGTAGTAAGCATTTTTCTCATACAAGTGCTCAAAATCTACAGATTTTAGCTTGCTATAATAAATGATAGCAGTATGTAAAATTGTCCCAAAATGAAGCAATCACTAATACATATGTCACTGCAACTGCTAGGTAGCGAGATACATCCAATAGTGAGTGTGAGATACATCCAATAGTGAGTGTCAAGGGGCAAGAAGGTACCAAGAGCTGTCAAACCAATAACCTGTCAGGCAGGAGACATCTCATAGGTCTAGAAGACATGCATGTAATGGGTCTCCGGGTAAGAGAAGAGACCAAGCACAAGCACAACTGATATAGCAAGAAGCTCAATACATAACCATTCAAGATGCATACAAAACTGACAAACTTGTGACAGAGATAGGTGCATGTCCCAATAGGCTTATCAAATTAGCCTACTATAGACTAACTGCAGACATAAAGCTCTCAAGAGAGCAAATGCATGTAATCCCACAAGCTCAAGCTCAAGTGTAAGTAAGCCTCTGTGTACATCCAAATATACCAGGAGGCTCCCATTGGAACTAAATTCAGATGCAAAGAGATCAAGCAACGTTGTAATACATCGAATACATAGCATCAGACATGCCAAATCCCAGTAGGGTACATCCGGAGTATAAATCCCAAGCTATCTCAAACCCGTAAAGCATAAGCCTGAAAGCATTCAAAGATCATGTAATTGACAACCAAATGTAATGCACAGTAGGTCCAAAATGCTCAAATACATCTAAAGACAATGCTCCAAGTGACTATCAAGCATGGGCAAACCAAGTGGCATCCATATCTGACCAAAGCATAAATGCAAGCAGCCTAAATGTCAAGCAGTGAGACAATAGGCATAAATTGGTCTAAAGCATGCAACTGAAGCCAAATGCTAGTGAAGGACGACCAAGTCAGAGCCTAATCCAAGCTCAAAAGCATTCCGAAACCAAAAGGAAGCATTTGACAAACTCCAAATACATTGGTCCCGTATCCAAGAACCAATGCATACACCAAGTAAATGAGTTTCAGCCCACTGTACTACAGCAACATATTTACTAGTAAATGAAGCTCAATCAATGCCCAAATCTGCTCCAAATCAGTCCCAAAGCATAGACATAGCATCCCATAACATCCGGGCATCACCGGTTAGCAATAGGCATCAAACGGGCAATGCCAAGAAGTATCAAACAATAAATGTCAAGTTCTGCCCTGTTTTGACAGTGTTGGGACTGTGTATACAGCAAGGGCTGAAGGGGGAAGCACTCGAATCGATCACCAAGAGCCAAGCACTAATGCTGAGGAGTCCAACAATGATCGTGAAGGTTGCCAAGAGTGCCGGGAAGCCAAGGAAGAGCAGGGAGATGCCAGAAGCAGGTCAGCCCAGCATCCTAAAAATGTACCGCAATTTGCGCTGGCTGTTCTTGGGGCTGGGGGGTCTTCAACAGTGCTCGGGGGCACTTGGCAATGTCGAGGGGGTTCCAATGCAGCCCTGGAAGAAGCCAATGAAGGTCTGGAAGCTCGGGGAGGAGGTGGGAGATCAAAACATACCTGCAAATGATGGTTCCATGGCTGTCATTGAAGCTCGGGTTGAAGCTCTTCAAATCTGGGCTAAAGAGAATGCCGGGCAAGCTCCAATGCCTTTGCTCTGATACCAGTTGAAAGGGAAGTGGAACCCAGGAGGAAGAAGCTTGGCGGTGAGAGCTATGGTGGTAGATGGAGAGCAAGAGCAAGAGAGAGAGTGAAACTCAAAATAGAAACTCCAACAACCACAATGTGTGGCCCTGTGCCTTCCTTTATTCAAACTATCACTAAAAGAATAAAGAATAAGTGACTGTGATGGGCATCTGCCACTTGTAGTGTGTAGTGGCATGTACTGTCAATGTAGTAATACACAAGTAGCTAGGTGAAGATGCCTTTACCTCCAACAATAAGCTCTTGATCTCCGACACCTAGATCATCATTACTGCTCATTTTTGCTATAATACATCATCCATGATGCCATGTTATGCTATTTCTCTTCCTCTCTTAATTTCTCTTTCTCTTTGTGCTCTCTCTCTCTCTCCAATTATCTTTTACACACACACACACACACGCACACACACACACACACAGAGCCATGTCTCCATAGATAGCATAGAAAGATGTAGAAGTATAAATAGTACAGCTTATTTAGAAAAGTCATTCTATCTTTAATTTTTGTTGCTTGAAAAGAAAAAAAGGAGGCCTCAGAGGCATTGGAGAGATAACATATAAGATTGGTTTTAGGTTTATGGATCCATCTAATATAAATATAAATAAATAATAGATCATGTGATATAGACATAGATAATATAGAAGTATAAACGTAAATGTAGTATAGAAGTATAGATACAAATATAGATATTAAGAATTTTGACAAAGTACAGGGATATTTGGTAATTTTTGAAATTTAAAATTTATTTGAAAATTCTACTTTAGAGTAAGGATATTTTGCTAGAATTTCATTCTATTAATTATATTTGTTTATAACAAGTTGTTTTTAAAGAACTGTTTGTACTTCGAATTTCAATTGATGAGATTTTTCAGAGGTGAACTCTTGGTAACTCAAATCTCGAGCAATTAGATCTAGAGAGGTGAACTTTGCAATAATCAGATCTCGCATAAAGAGCCAATTCCATGGCTAGCTCTTGAAGCTAGATTTTGGACATTGTAGGTTAAGGTATTAAAAAAAGAATAAGTGATCTAACCCTAACCCTAATCTTAGTCTATATAAGGATGTGAAGTCTTGGTTATATTTAGCTATTTTGGTGCATCCATTGTTGCAAAAGCGATGTGATTGTGACTATTGAAGCTTTCTATTATCTTATTCCATTCTAACATCTTGTCTCCATTGTTAAAAGTGAGGGAGAGAGAGTGTGAGAGGTATATTGAGTGAGGGACCAAGGGAAAGTGAAGCTCTACATCTTCTTCTTCTTCCCATTCATGGTAAGAGGGTTGAGTTTGTAGTTGTGTATGAGATTGTGAAATTATGAGAGAACGAGGGAGACAGTGAGGTGAAGCTCTTCTCCATCTTTTTCCTCTCCTTATTCTCCATCTTCTTCTCTCATCATTGGTGTGCTTGGTGGTAGATGCAAAGGAGGGATGGCATTGGATTGTGTTGCTTGGATTGTGGAACCAACTTTGAGCCTTCAAGCTTTCACACTACAATGCAAGAAGGTAAGTTGGTGAGTTTACTACAACTTGAAGCTAGTATTGTATCCTTGCTTTCTTGGTTTGTAGAGAAGGATGAATGATTATTTAGAGTGAAGTGTTAAGAGACAATGTGAGAGATTGTCATTGAAGTGGGTTGCAACTTCTAAAAGAGTAGAAGTCTATTCAACGTCTCAATTGTTGTGCATTAACACTACTAATGAAACCATCTGCATTATGCTTTACTTTATAGACTCACTTACAAAGAATAATTTTCTTACCCTTGGGCAATGGTACTAGATCCAAGTCATGTTGGCCTCTAATGCATCCATCTCCTCATCCATTCTTGCATCCCAACAAGCATGACCAATATAGAAAATATTTTTGTTTCTAAGGCCAAAGGACAAAATCTTCCTATTGAAACTAGTATCTTGAGCAAGTGTCATAATTTGGAGCTATTGTAGAAGCATGAAGCTAATACATATTTTTTCTATAAGGACCAGTTCTTTGTGGAACCAAATGTCCTTATAGGTAAAGTTACATGGAGGCCATCAATGATTATGTATTCTATATTTCTTTTGATTAATTTTTATGTTATGTTCTTTGTATGAATATATATATCTTCTCAACAACAATGTGAAGTATGGCATGAAAGTTTCATGATATTCCTTAGGTCGATGTTAAATATTAGCCAAATCTTTTGTTTTTTATGAACTTGTGAAAATTATGGGCGAAACACCCTCAATTCAATGCTAGTCATGCAATACTTTTGGAAGTCATCCTACAAGTCTTTGAAGAATGAATATGATAATTGTTTATTAGTGATCCATTCCTATGAGCCAAAAAAGGAGCCCTTTGATGGTCTCTCCTATCTACTAGCCCTATAGTTGAGCCTTAGCTCCATGGATGGATTAAAGATCCCTACCCACCACTGACCTTCTGTAGGTGACACCATATGTCTAATATTGAAGATGGTTTATCCCGTTGGTGGCCAATTATTTTGTTTAGATAGAAGCCTATTCATATTGATTTGACTCCCCAATTATATGATTCATCCCACTTGGCATGTGACATTCTGTATACTTTATAATTCATCCCCACTTCTAATGTTTAGAAGATCATTGATTTAAGCATTCGGTGGCAAAGTAACTCTACGTTTAGTATTTTATTAAAGTACTTGCAACAAAAGAATTAAAACATTTGATATAGAATAGATAAAATTGGACCATATAATCTAAACCCAACAACCATGATCTTTAAACTTTTAATATTGTAGAGTTTCAAATTTATTATTATGGATAGTACCAAATCAGGTATACTAAATTTGGTACCATGAGCTAGTAGGTATGTGTCTAGTTGGTAATTTGGTATTCTAAATGAGAACACAAGAAACATAAGAGAGGGACAAAAATAATCCTCTTTAATTAAAAGATCTACATGGTTGGATTTTTTGTCTTGGAAGAAGATTATATTAAAATCCATTAGTACTTTTTGCCAATGTTTAATACTGTCTATTGAAAGGTTGATGCATCTTAATCATCATCATCATGCTATTATGTATGATTTCATAGACCTTAGTAGATAATTCGAGTCTCTTTTGGGATCTAGGGATAGGCTCCATTGAAAACTTGATTGCTCTTACATGCATGAATAGATCATAACTGGACATGCATGATCTAGAAGGATGTAGGTGTCAATATTGTCTTTGACTTGGCCATAGTACAAGCCTTCAATTACTTTTTCCCCTTTAACAATTTTGTTATGCCATGTATCCATTCATGACTTCACTATTTGATACATAAATTTGGTGCATTTTATCATATAGCAATCCTCATCTTTCTCTACTGCCTTGATTCCAAAGTTATCTCCGATTGATAGCAACTCACAAAAATTATTTGATTTCCTTTCCTAAATGGGTAGGTTAGAGACTTTTTGTACCAGTAAATCAAAACCAAAACTATTAACATCTCCAACATCACGATCCTCATTGCTACAAGCATGCTCTGTTTCTAGGATAGGTTGGATGGTGAGATATTACTATTCCTCTATATGTTGCTTGTTCTTGCATCTTCTCCATTGTGCACACATACATGACTCATATAAATATGAGAGTTTTCAATAAGATAAAGTGCAAGGATTATCTTTTGAATATCTATGAATGAAATAAAATAAGTGTGAGCTTGCAAGACACTCAGAGTTCCATGGTCATTGTGTTGCACATCATCCTCAGAAATTAGCCAAAAAACTCTTTTTTCAGTACATCTATGTACCTTATCTCCAAGATGAAATGTCTTATTTAAATAGTTGACTACATTGGTTGCACACTTCATAGGCTAACCATTTGTTTCCACTTCTCATCAGTGAGGGATCTCTTTATGATTGCTCCATCTCCATCGTACTCCCCTTTTTCATATCCTAATGTTGAAAAATTGTGTATCATTGTAACCCTATTAAGTAATAATATTGTGCCATAAGTAGAAAGATCTTTGAGCTTTGAGCTGAGACACAACACAATCTAATAATACCTAGTGATACTGTGAAGAAATGCATTTTTGTTTCAATAACTTGTCATGGAGAAGAAAACAATTTGTATAAGAGAGTATTATTTAATTTATAATATATGTAAAAATGGAGTGTCTTTTTCACATCTCCTAAGTAACTATTGTTATTTAATAGGGTTTGTTAAAGAAGGAACAAAAAAACAATCTACATGATATCTACAACATGTAGGAAGGCAAATTTGGAAGATAGTTCAGGGCTACTTTCAACAAGATTAGGAATGATGTATGAATAGAAAAAACAAATACAATGTTAGTTGATATTACATTGAATGCTCCTCACTCCATATTGAATGCATTGCATACATAGTAATAGTGAGATTTATGATAGAAGTGGACTACTTCAAAGCCCCTATCCCTTTTCTCTAAGGTTTCATGTCGTCCTTTCTATATAGCATACATTTCTTGTTGCTTCCCTTTCAACTCCTTTAGCATAGATAGAAACACTAATTGCTCTCTCTATTGATTTAGCATCCAAGTCCCTCTCTTAGTGTGATTCTTAGAGATTCACCCTATGTGATTCTTAGAGACTCACACCTAGCATAGTATAGAATAAGCACAACTTAAGCATGAGCATAATATAGCCTAAGCCTAGTGTAGCCTAAGTCCAAGCATAGCATATCAAAAGTGAGTTCAAAAGACAAATGTAATAGTAATAATAATGTAGTTACATCCCAACATACAACAATAGTCCCTAACAGCTTATCTAAGCCTAGTATGATATATACTAAGTGTAGCTTAACCCTATGAATAGTCTAGTGTAGCTTAAGCCTAGCATACCCTAAGTCAAAGAATAGCATATCAAAAGCCTAAGCCTAGTATGTCTACTACTTGTGTACCATAAACATAGCCTATGATAGTCTAATCTTAGTGACATCCTAGTCTATCCATGGTGTAGCCATCACCTACTCTAGACATAGCCTAAGCTTAGAATAGCCATAATGTAGCCTAGGCTAAGCCTATTCCTATCGTTCCTCTAGAATATCCTAAGCCTATGCTTACCTAACCTTATTGGGTCGTAAAACCTAAGTTGCAAATGTGAACTCCTTAAAGGAGTATACACATAGATGATTCTCAAAGAAAATTGAACATTATGGTTTACATGTCACAACACATTTAATGGCTTGGCTATGATTATGGAATTAGCCAAATTTCATGTCATCTTAGTATACACATAAATGAATAAAAGAACTTCACTTAGTCTCTTCAAGACCGTTAACATGTTAAACTCTTATCTAATCCATTGATAGAAAATCATAAAAAGTTTTTGAAGCTTTTTCTTAGGAAGTACACTATTCTTTGGGATGTTTTGATTTGTGTCATAGGATTATATTGGGGCTGATTTTGAGGTTCTACTTGCATTGTTTATGCACATAATAATGTATTACATTCATTGAAAGCTTTTGGACAGGAGTGTTCGGGTCTAAGCTATCATCTCAAAAGTGTTATTTGGTCAAGAAACCATATTGGTCACATGATTGTAAGTCTAATAGTGATAGTGAAGCTATATAGAGATTGAAGCAAAGGTTCTTTGTAAGTCATACAATAAGTATTGTGATTTCTCTCTTGCATATTTCTTTTCTCTATAGTTTCTTTGTAAGTCATACAAGAAGTATTGTGATTTCTCTCTTGCATATTTCTTTTCTCTACAGTTTCTTTTGTCTCTCATCCATAAACTAATAATCTCTAAACCCCAATGGTTTAGGCTTGACATTTACCCCCCAACATTTGGTGAACCCGACATGAAATGCCAACTCTAGGATTGAATGATGGAAAACCAAACTAAAGAGGTTGTGAAAACAAGAGATATTAGGGATTTTATATGCACTATGACCTAGTGAAAATAAAGTTTTGGCTTGGGAGTAGGCCTTTGATGCCTAATCAAATTTTTAGAGAATGATTTGAAGATTTAGAAGGTGTGGAGAGACCAAATTGAAGAGTTTGTGAGAGCAAGAGAAATTGGGGATTTTATGTGCACTATGACCTAGTGAAAATAAAGTTCTAGCTACTTGGGAGTAGGCCTTTGATGCATAATCAAGTTTCTAGAGAATGATTTGAAGATTGGAATGGGACCTATAGTGGGATGTGAGGTCATCGCTGAAGATGAATAGATTTCTTAGGCTTGCATTGTAAGGCTTGACTGATTGGAGATATCTTGTGATATTGATCCTTGAGAAATCAATGCAGTAATAGATGAATGGATTGAGAAGCAATGAAGTGAGTAGTTAGTATATGCCCAAAAACTACCCCTACATTGTCATCTTTGGACAATTGTGGCCACCTTCGATTCTCTTACAACCCTCGTACAAATAAAAAGTAAGACAAATTTGAATTTTGCATTTTTCTTCTTTGCCTTTTACATTTTTTGAGTTTTTCTCAATTTTCTTCCTTCAATGTATATATAGTCAAACAACTATGACAAGTGCGATGTATTTTCAATCCTCAATAGTGTAACAAAAATTGTTCACATAAGACAAGTTTGAATTTTGAGTTTTTGCCTTGCCTTTTTTGTTTTGAGTCTTAAGTTTTGTGTTTTGGCCTAGACTTTTGTGTTTTGAGTTTCATGTTTTTTGAGTTTTACTCACTCTTCTTCCTTCCATGCTCACACTATCAATTCTCCATAATAAGAAAGTTATTGGAGTTCCCACATCATGTGTGTCTCTCTCTCTTGCTCTTGCTCCTTCCACCATAGCTCTTGCTTCTACTTCGTGCTTCCACTTCAGGGATCACTCCCTTCTCCTAGTTTATTGTTATGCATATCCTATGGAAGGTATAGATGTATATCTACAATGCTAAGATATATTTAAGAAATAACAGAGATACCATATAATACCAACACTATATCTTAAGGATGCACTTCTCTACTATAACAACACTCCAAATTCTCAAGTACCAAACAATACCAAAAAGGCTTTTTTAACTATCTTAAATATAAAAAATAATCGAGAAATTTCTTTAGGACATTAGTTTCTAAAATTTTAATACCAAATGTGATCTCTAGAGTACCAAAAAGACCTTTTAGCAATGAGTGCTAAAAAGAAGATACCAAGATCACATCTTAGTACACAAAGCATACAAATACACACATGATGTTCCTTTCAAGGTGTATCCCAAAAAATAGATACTACAAATAAGGTACTAAAATGTACCATAATGTACACAATGTACACAATGTACAAAATGATTTTTCTTACAAAATGTACTAAAAAACTCCAAAATTTACTAAAATATATCCAAATTAAGTGCTTAAAACAAAACTCTCTTGTGCTCTCTCTCTCTCTCTCTCTCTCTCTCTCTCTCTCTCTCTCTCTCTCTCTCTCTCTCTCTCTCTCTCTCTCTCTCTCTCTCTCTCTCTCTCTCTCTCTCTCTCCATAGGTTTGACTGCACATCCTGTCAAGATTGTGGGAGAGAAGGAAGGAGTCTCACTTGTAGCTTTCTTGCTTGCACAATGGGGGAATACACACAAGGGTGGAGGCTGAAAACAGTTTTCCTCTTCTTAGTTCTGTAAGCCAAAAAGAACTCACGTACATAGAAATAGAAGAACCCTATATATGGGTCTCAAACCAAACTCAACTAACTAAGGTGGCATACTAACTGAGCCACGAACTAGAGTAGATAAGGATAGCTGTCATCTAGCTATTATTCATGGGCGGTGTACCAACCGCATCTGCAACAACTGACAAGTCAGTGACATAAATACACAACGGTCACCCTGGCATATCACGAGTGGAGCTCGATATCTCAACACATCCCACCATTGCTTCCTCCTCAATAGTAAATATGCATATCTAGCTCAGGTCTCTAGTAAACGATTTCACTTGTATGTAAAACTAGAATAAGGATATATAGCTCTTTTAATGATTCTACCTATACCAATAGAAATAATTTCACTTTTGTGTGATCTTATGGCTAACCACATGAAACCACAATGGAGGTGGGATAATTTTTCATCTCCTAGGTTTTGATACAAAATTTTGTAATTTATCACATTTGAAAGCATGCCATTGTATGACCTTATAAGGACTATCAACAACCAAAAATATACTTTTTGGACTATATCCATGGAAGAAATTCCAAAAAATTTGCACCTTATTATAAAAGGTGGGTTTTTTTGCCAATATTGATGAATAATTTTCCTTTTTTGTAGTACTCTTGTGTAAATATAAATTTAATTCAACAACAAAGGTTTGAAAAGCACCATGCTAGTATATTTGTAGCCTTAGGATGTATACCATCCATCCAAAGAAAGATATCAAATTTCTTAAGGCACCACTCCAAAAACTCGAATACTTTTTGTCATGAATCGTGTGGTGGGGGGACTTATTTGAGCTACTATGGTAAACTTGCTCCTTCAAGAATACAAGAAGAGAGATGGAGGCCAAAAAATTTTCTTGCTAATTTATCTTTCTTTTTCCTCTCACAATGCAATGTACACAAAGTATAGATGAGATACAACATAAACAAAAATGACATATTAAGTTCAATAGTGCATAATTGACTATACTAATCGATTGGTGCTACAAATGTGCTAGTTCTAGGTAGGTGTAACTAACCAAATATAATAAGTGATCAATTAATGACCATTGGAGGATCTTAATGACCATTGATGTGCTATAAGTGTAGATGTGTAGACCCATCTAGCCAGGAGGTCTATCATAAATGAAATTACACATGTTAAACTTAATATATCAACATTCACCCTCAAACTACATCTCTGCAACTCCAAGTAAGCTTTAAAATCCTCAAAGCTTCTCTGCACCTAATGCCTTAGTGAAAATATCAGCTATATGATCCTATGTGCTGATATATACCAAATCAATCTCTCCTAAAAGTATCTTCTCTTTCATAAAATGGTGATGCCTCAAAGTGCTTTGTCCTCGCATGGAACACTTGGTTCCTAGCCAGCTATATATTATTCATGTTGTGAACCATCTCCCTGCACATCCAAATTACTCGATAACTTTGACCTCACATACTACCATAGCATCTCCTCTATACTCAATCTCTGCACTTGATAAAGCAACCATTGGTTTCTCTAATCTGCTCTAAATAATTACTACACTACCAAGGGAAAACATGAATTTGGTGTACCAACATTAATACTCCACTTTACATTTTACTTCAATGGCACTGAAAGGGGATTACATGCCATCATAACATACTTTGATAGCATATCTAAGCCATACTACCTTTGGGACAATCATATACCATTAGCACACACATGCAATTATGTCAATACCAAGAAAGTATCTCAGCTCATCCAAATCCTTCATCTCAAACTTTCTTTTTCAAAAGGCTCTTGACATTAGCAATCCCACTATCACTATCACCTATAATAATCAAATCATCCACATAGATGACTATGATGACCAAACATGCATCACCTTTCTTCACATAAATGAGTGATCTCTACATCAAAAATATAAAAGCCAATGTTGACAAGATACTCTCTGATCTTTTCAAGCCATGCTACTATAGGTGCTTGTTTCATCTCATAGAGCACCTTCTTTAACTTGCATATATATGCACAATGCTCTAAATCCTCATAACATGCTTACTACTCTATATAAACCTCTTCTTGTAAATCACCATGCAAGAAGGCATTTGTTACATTCATTTTGTCTAAATTCCAACCATTTGGTTGTTGCCAAACCAATCAAACACTTTTCATCCTAGCAACTAGACTAAATTTCTCTTCATAATCTATGGCATATGTCTATGCATAGCTTTTTGCAACCACTCTAGCCTTATACCTACTTATTAATAGTATTTTATGAAGGCAAGGTCAAAGAAGTTCAAAGCAAAGTCAAAAGGGAAACTGCCAAACATTACTTTTGGAAGAATATTATTTTTCAAAGATTTAGTGATTATTTTTTGACACTTGTATTAGATTATCATGGTTGTATTATCGTGGTTGTATTATTTTGTAATTGTCAAGCTCACTCTTGAGCTCATTGTATCATCACTTGCAATTGTATTTGTTGGACCCGCAACTATTGTGTGGATTGCATACATAAAGTGTATAGGACATCCAATTGAGAGTGCAAACCCGCATTTACAATGGTGGAAACCCTAAACACAAAAGGGGTGCAAGTACTAGAATGCAAAAAAATAGATGGAAACTCTAAAATGCAAATGGGATGTCACCCTAGATAAGTGACCTAACTCTAAACCTAATCTTGATGATGGGAGGTCTCAATTTTATTTATCTATTTTGGTGCATCCATGTGCTGTTGAAACTTTATTAGTGTGACTATTCAAGCTTTCTATTTTCTTCTTCTATTCTATCATCTTGCCTCCATTATTGAGAGTGAGGGAGAGAGAGTGAGTGAGAGGTGTATTGAGGAAGGTACTAAGAAAAAGTGAATCTCTACATCTACTTCTTTATTTTCTTCTTCTTCTTTCCATTCATGGCAAGAGGGTTGAGTTTCAAGTTGCATAAGACGTTGTGAATTGTGAGAGAGTGAGGGATCTAGTGAGATGAAGCTCTTATCGATCTTGCTTGTCTCCTTCTTCTTCATCATCTTCTTCTATTATCATTGATGTGCTTGGTGGTAGATGTGAAGGAGTGACAGCATTGGATTGTGTTGCTTGGGTTGTGGAACCATCTTTGAGTCTTCACACTTTCAAGAACTACAATGCTAAAAGATAAATGAATGAGTTCACTATAACTAAGAGGTAGTCTTGTGTTCTTGATTTCATGGGATAGAGAAGAGGATGCATGGTTAGTTAGAGTAGAGTGTTGAGAGACAATGAAAGAGATTGTCATCAAAGTGAGTTGCAACTTCTAAAACAATAGAAGTTCATCCAATGTCCTAATTTTGTTGTGCATCTAGTCCAAGATTTTGATTCCATTCCTAGGAATAAGGATGGTGCAACCAATGAGAGTCTCACACTCATACCATGTAGTGGAATAGGAGGCTTGTCCACTTAAGTGGATAGGATTGATGGGGTATCGATTGTCCATACTTACGATTTGCATACTCCAAAATGCATGTGGCTAATTTAGGGAGGTCGAATTGAGAGGAACCGATTCGATGGATTGAGATTAGAAAGCTTGACTTGTTAGACTAGACGAAAACCCAAAACTTAATCTCAAAAAGAAATAAAACTCAAAAAAATAGAAAAATGTAAAAACACAAAACTCAAAATTTTCTTGTCTAAGTAAACTATGTGATATTATTGTAGATTAAAGATATATTATGCTTGTCATGCTTACTGGGTTGTGTATGCATTGAAGTGAAAATAATACAAAAATTAAAAACACAAGACATAAAACTTAAAACTCAAAAAACTCAAAATGTAAGATGCAAAGTGCAAAACTCAAAAATCAAATCTCAAGGTCGAACCATCAACATTCAATGGAGACTAGAAGCCCACAAGCCATGAAATGCAAATAGGTACCACAATCACTGCAATCATTGCCAAATTACAATTAGCTAGTTAAAATGTTGCAAGATCCACAAGTGTTTGATAAGAACAAGAAAAAAAAGCATGCTTGCACACTACACACTTGCATATAATTAAAATCACAAAAAGGTGGAGACATTGCTTTTGATGGTCAATGAATGTTTTGTGAAACAATAACAAGCTATACAGCATGGAAATAAGAAACAACCCAAAGATCCAAGAACTCTTGGATAGTCAAGAACAAAACCCGAGCCCTCAACTTTCTTCTTCTTCTCAATTTCTTACCCTCACCACAAGCAAGAAACACTAGTGCCAACTAGACATCTTAAACAACCTCCTAGCCACCATGAACTCTTCTCAACACACTATAGTATCAAAGTTATCCAAGCTACAAAGCTAAATAACCAAGTAGACATCCTAGCAAGTCATTGGGTTGAGTGCCCTCCCATTGCCACAATGGAACCACCAATGCACTCAATCTAGACCAAAGAATCCTTCATTCTTCCAATGACCAAAACTTAAAAAGAGATCACATACTTAGAAATGCCAAACTTCTTCTTCAACTCCACAACACAATAACCCAACTGCAAAGTAAAATGCAAGTTATATATGCCAAAATCAAGCAAAATCTAAACACTATTTAGTCATCTCATGATCCACCCCATACATAAGATTTCTACTAGCATGGCAAAGGCTATCACCATTGACCTCAAAGAATATGACTTAATCCCAACAACCTACCTTAGGGTCAAATTAATTATGAAAAGAGAGCACATCACTGAAGCTCTCATTAACAAAGGAGCTAGTTACAATATCCTCATTCATGATGCTTGGACTTGCATAGAACAACCTAAACTCATGCCAACAAACACCACAATCCACCCATACTCCCTCCTAGACAAGTGCAAGATCCTAATGACCCTAGAGACTAAAAGCTTGCCAACTCTATTCTACATGCTTCCAGAGGATGTCGGAAAGGAAACCCTACTTGGTAGACCTTTCAAGCATGCAACTAAGTGTGACTATGAAGTGCATCGAATAAACTTGACCCTATCTAAAGTCAAGATAATTACAAGTTTAGCAAAGGCAACCTTGACAATGCTCAAGATAAGGGCAAGCAATCAATCTTTGAACTAGATGGAAACCCTAGAGAACTTTCGAAGGCACAAGAACAAAAGCGATTTCCCATTAGTATGCACTCCCTAGTCCTAGTGGAAGGTCAACATATCTAATTGCTCCTAAGTAGCTCTCAATGCTACTAAAAATAGACCATGTACAAAAAGAGACAAAGAACCTAGAGATACCATCGTAAATTTGGACAAAGAATTAGCACAATGCCATTATGGGTTCCCAAAGCATACCTACATACTCAAGGGTATTATGCAGAAAATTGATGGATTTGATTACCCAAAGCACATGTGTCACCACCTTTGTCACCACCCAAACTGATGGATTTGGTAAGCAAGGAAATGAAGAAAACAACCTAAAGATGGATCATAGTCTAGGATAAGTACCACTCAAGAGATTGAGCCAGCTAAAATAGAAACCAAAAGGCCAAACTTCACCTATCAAAAATGTTGAGATGACAAGCTCAACACATGCGGACATTAATGATGGACCACCTGGTTAGATGGGTCCACACATCTACACTTAGCACGTCGGTGGTCATTATGACTCTCACATGGCCACTGACTCATTACTTATTATATTCAGGTTGTTACACCTATTTACAGAGCTGGCATAGTTATAGAGCCAGTCGACTAGTGTAGTCGGTTATGCATTGTTTGACTTAGTAGGCCATTTTCCTTTATGTTGTATCTTATATATACTTTGTGTACATTGTAAAGTGTGTGAAAGAAGAAGAAAAAACCAACAAGAAAACGTTTTGGCCTCCATCTCTCTTCTTGTCTCTTGAGTGAGCTTCTCCTTGTGCATTCTATGTGTGTTCGGCGCATCATCTTGAGCAAGTCCCCCCACCACATGATTCATGACATGGTATCAGAGCTGCACCACTGATTGAGGCTAGTTTTGAAGGCTAAAGCAAGGAAGAGGAGCCAAGGATTCGAGCAAGCAAGCAATGGGTAAGAAGCTCTTTCATTCTCTACTTCTTCCCTTGGACAGTGCCTGTGGAGGTACTGAAAGCAGGGCAGAGCAAAAATCTCAGATTGCAGTGAGATTTGTTGTGCACGAAGAGCGCTCTGTATTCTGCAAGTTAGCCTTTAAGGGCTTTCCCGCTGCTATTTTGGCCATCCAAGGTCATTTCAGGCCCCATTTTAGACTCACAAGATTATGGACAGCAATTCGAGGAATCCTACAATTTCAGCTGTGTCTGTCGTATACAAGTGTACAAGTTACAAATTTCAAATCTGTAAGTTCAAAGGTGTTTATCGGCGAATAAACACAAGGTTTATCTGCAAACTGGTTGCAGATTGCATGTATTATTGAGCAGGCAGTGAAAAAGGTTGTCTGGTGTATTGCTATACACTACAGGTCGAGGGTTGTAGAAGATTTGCTTGTTGTTTGATATTAGTTTTGTGATAATGGCAGAGAACAGTGGAAACCCCATCATTGAGAAGCTCAACAAGAACAACTACACTTCATGGAAGTTCTGTGTCACGAACTTCCTTATTGGAAAAGGCCTCTACGAGTTTGTTTCAGGTGAAGAAAAGGAGCCGGAGGTGAGTGATCCTCCAACTGCAGAAGAGACAAAGGCATGGAAGGAATGGAATGCAAAAGACAAAAAGGTCATGTATTGGCTGTCTGTAATAATTGATAATAATATGCTGGGACATATTAGAAATGCAGAGAATTCATATGTAGCTTGGACCATACTTGAAAGTATGTTTTCCATGAATACAAAGGCACGAAAGATTCAACTCAAGCAAGAGTTGAATACATTGAAGAAAGGGAATATGTCTATCAATGAGTATGCACTGAAGGTAAGGAGCATTGTAGATGCCTTGGCAACGATTGATACAATGCCTGATGATGATGATTTGGTGTCGTCTACCTTGGGTGGACTTAACAATGAAAAGGATTGAAAGTCTTTTGTAACTTCTGTATATGTCAGAAAGCCATTTCTAGATTTCAATGAGTTAGTCTCCCTTATGATCACTGAAGAGATCAACATGCAGAGTGAGACATCTAAAAAAAGTGGTGAATAGGTCCAAGCTTTCTACTCCAGTTCAAGAAGGGGATGCGGCAGGTCCTCTTCAAGAGCCCATGGTACAAGACTTGGTAGTGATAACCAGCAAAACAGATTGAATCGGCAATTTGGTGATATGCAGGTTTCAAGAGGTCATGGTAACTTTAGAGACAGGGGGAGCTTTAGAGGAAGAGGTGGATGGCAGAACATAGGTTCTAACAACTCTGGTATTGTGTGTCACTACTGTGGAAAAACAGGTCATATTGCAGCCCAATGTTATGCTAAGAAAGATGATATTCACAGTGGTAAGTTGCAGCAAGGAAACTATGCATCGTCTTCACGACAGAATGAAGACAAAAATGAACGTCTGTTTGTTATGCAGCATATGCTGAATGCTGTTACAAGAAAGAGAACACATGATGATGTTTGGTATGTTGATTCAGGTGCATCCAATCACCATGCAAAATGGTTTGGAGAGATGTAGGATTTGCAAAATACAGGTTATGTGCAGACAGGTGATGATTCATGCCACCCAATTTCACACATTGGAAAAGTTCCCTTGTCCTTGCATGATGGTAAGACAAAGAGTCTTTCAGATGTATTACATGTGCCATCTATTACAAAGAACTTGGTGTCAGTCGGTCAGATACTCTTTAGAGAAAAAAGGGTATCGTTGTTATAACCCTGTCACATGTAAGTTTAGAGTGAGCAAGGATGTCATCTTTGATGAAATGAGCAGTTGGTATGCATCTAGTTGTGATGCATTGGATGATGATGATGATCATGACACTCATGTGCAAGTTAAAAAGCAAGAATCAAGGACTCTTAGTGGATAGCTCTACATCTTCAGGTGCATCTAGTAGCACTACAGGTAAAGATAAAGGAAAGAATAAAGTGTCAGATGGCATTGATGCACTACTTGATGGAGACTCCAGTGGTTCAGAGAGCTTGGATGATGAGCTTGGCATTCCTTCAATGAGGACTCCAAGTGTGCAGAGAGCACGCGTCAATGCAAAGACTCCATTGAGTGATCCAGTGGTACGAAGGTCTAGCAGGGTGAGATACCCTATTAACAAATTTGGTTTTGAAGGTTATGCATCTCACCATTATGCTTATATGGTGAAAGTGATTGAGGATGTTGAGCCCACATGTTTTGAGGAGGCTGTTGGTCATGCTCATTGGGATACAGCAATGGATGAGGAGATGGCTGCATTAGAGGCCAATAAGACTTGGGATCTAGTATCATTACCAAAGGGCAAGAAAGCTATTGGATGTAAGTGGGTTTATAAGATTAAGCACAATGCAGATGGTTCTATTAGTAGGTACAAAGCTAGGATGGTTGCAAAAGGCTATGCCCAGACATATGGCATAGATTATGAAGAAACCTTCAGTCCAGTTGCTAGGATGACAACTATCAAATGTGTGATTGCTTTGGCAGCAGCCAAAGGTTGGAGGTTGCAGTAAATGGATGTGAATAATGCCTTCTTGCATGGTGATTTGTAGGAAAAAGTGTATATGGATCAGCCAGCAGGTTATGAAGATTTAGAGCATCCCACGTATGTGTGCAGGTTGAAGAAGGCGCTCTATGGGCTCAAGCAAGCACCTAGAGCATGGTCTGACAAGATCAGAGAGTATCTTGTCAATATTGGCTTTTATGTTTCTGATGATGATCACTCACTTTATGTGAGAAAGGGAGATGCAGGTTTGGTCATCATAATCATCTATGTGGATGACTTGATTATTATAGGTGATAGTGATAGTGGGATTGCTGAAGTCAAGGATTTTTTGAAGAAGTTTGAGATGAAGGATTTAGGTGAGCTAAGGTACTTCCTTGGCATTGAGGTGATTAGATGTGATAATGGTATATGGTTGTCCCAAAGACAGTATGGCTTGGATATGTTGTCCAAGTATGGTATGACAGCATGGAAACCACTTTCAGTCCCATTGGAGCAGAATGTAAAGTTGAGTGCTGATGTTGGGGATGAGATAGAAGACCCTACTATGTTCAGGAGGATAGTGGGGAGTTTGATCTACATGACCATTACAAGGCCAGATTTGAGCTACGTTGTTGGTCTTGTGAGTCAGTTTATGCAAGTACCTAGAAAGCCACATTTGGATGCAGTCAGACACATATTGAGATATGTGAAGTCCACATTACATTATGGACTTTTCTATGAGGCAGGTACAAATGTACAGGTGTTTGGATACATAGATGTAGATTGGGCTGGTAGTATATCTGATAGAAGATCTACCAGCAGATGCATGTTCTCTCTTGGTAGTGCAGTAGTTACTTGGAGCAGCAAAAAGCAATCTACAGTTGCTTTGTCGAGTAGAGAGGTTGAGTATAGAGGTGTTGTTATTGCAGCATGTGAGGTAGTATGGCTGCGAAAGTTATTGGCTGATTTAGATGTGCAAGTGGAAGGTCCAGTTGTCATTTATTGTGACAACATGAGCAGTATACAATTGGCTAGGAACCCTGTGTTCCATGCCAGAACAAAACATATTGAGGTACACTACCATTTTGTGAGAGAGAAAGTACTAGCAGGTGAGATTGATTTAGTGTATGTCAACGCACAGGATCAGATAGCTGACATCTTCACGAAGGCATTGGGTACAGAGAAGATCCAAAAGTTTCGAAGCTTACTTAGAGTTGCAGAGATGCACTTGAGCTTAAGGGGGAGTGTTGAGATGACAAGCTCAACACATGCGGACATTAATGATGAACTGCCTGGTTAGATGGGTCCACGCATCTACACTTAGTACGTCAATTGTCATTATGACTCTCACATGGCCACTGACTCATTATTTATTATATTCAGGTTGTTACACGTATTTACAACTGGCATAGTTATAGCGCCAGTCGACTAGTGTAGTCGGTTATGCATTGTTTGACTTAGTAGGTCATTTTCCTTTATGTTGTATCTTATCTATACTTTGTGTACATTGTAAAGTGTGTGAAAGAAGAAGAAAAAACTAGCAAGAAAACGTTTTGGCCTCCATCTCTCTTCTTGTCTCTTGAGTGAGCTTCTCCTTGTGCATTCTATGTGTGTTCGGCGCAGTATCTTGAGCAACCACGCGATTCATGACAAAAAAAAAAGGAGAATCAGCCTAACCTGATTGAAGTATAACCACTTGATGTAGTTGTCAAATCTAATGAGAAGTTGGTAATCACTCATGGAACAGCTCTTGGTACTACTCTAGCTGCACATAAGGTACCATCAAGAAACAACAAACATCCAGTAGATGCACCAATTAGCATGCTTAGGAGTCCCAAGTCTAACAAAAGCCCTTCACCTAAGCAAAAATAGGAAGCCCAGCAATAGCAACATTGTGCAACTACTCAACTTACACAAATATACCCACAAAACTAGCTGGCATTGCCACACTTGACTAAGATAAGGATTTAACCAAGATGAAAGTAGCCAATCCTCTAACTCAACTACTGCTACTTCCCAACAAGGATCTCAATATTCATAGCCTTTTTCCATAATAGAAGCCACATCCACAAATGAACAAGCCCTTACCAGTCCACTCTTTGAAGTGATGTTTCAAAAAATGTCTTCCACATCTGACACCCCCAATGCACCTAAAGCCTAGGCATATGAAAAAAACTCTTCAAGAGATGGTTGACAAGGTAGTGTAATAAACGAATGAGCTAGCATTGAAGTGTTTAGTCCAGGCACATACAAAGCTGAAATCACTCACATATGCATATATTTACATTGACATTGAAAAATCAATGGACGAGCACAAAAATCTCTTGGAAAGGTCATTGACGTGGGATGAGCAACAACACATTTTCTCTCACCACACAACCATTGTTGAAGAAATCATGGAAGGTATACCAAAATCCACAACTAAAGAGTTGCATTTAATTCCCTCTTTCTACACCACCCTCCTTAACACAAACAAGAAAAAACTAGAAGCATTAGAACAAAAAGAAAATGGACAATGTGCGTTTGAGCACTAATGGTATTCTAATTGCAATCGGGCAATTAAAATTGATCACCAATTAATGACAATATAGCTAAGCAAGAAAGGCAGAGTGACTTACCCCCACGACCTTCCCTTGCACTGCTAGATTTGAAAAGACCAATAATCCCAAAGCTCTAGGCCAAGAATCCATACCTCCTAAAGGAATCATTAACAAAGGTTGTACAAGGAGCAAATCACAGTCCTGAAAGACACATCTATAAGGGACTAGAGCTAGACATGAATCCATTAACCCCAAGAGTCCTTGTAAACAAACTCAAGATCCAAAACAACAATTGCCATCAACCATTACAAATGCCAAACCCACTAACTTGGTAATTACTACTTTCCATCAAGATGTGGAACCACAATAGTCACACTTCCTAACTACGACTAAACCCACCTACTTGGCTAAGGAAAATACTCCTAATACCTTGAGAAAGAGTAATACTAGCACAAAATCAACTAGCCCAAGTGATTCAACAACTCTCAAGTCAAGCTCAACCTGATCAAAGCCTCCGTTTCAATTGAAACCTAACTTGTGACTCAAAAAATTAAAGGACATTGCAACAAACCTATGCCTAGTCTGATGTTGGAATCCTACCTAAGGAATTTGAGGAATTCCTAGCATACTCGCTATCTTGGGAAGAGTAGGAACACCTCAACGAGAAATATGCTAACCACCTAGATGACCTTCTAAGACTCGTCCCTACTGAGAAAGCTAAGAAACACCATTTGGTCTCCACATTCCGTAATGCATTGTGCCCCCAAACTATCAAGGAAATATCAACACTAGAATAAAAACAAGAGGATGGAGGCTCATTTAAGTATGGTACACTATGAGAGCCTCGACATTGAACTTGGAAGTCAACTCATGACCATTTCAGAGCAAAGACAAGCTATATGGAAATCCCAAATTGACCCAACATACATAGCTCCGAGTACTTGCCATTATACAAAGAGTCATGCTACCTCTCTTGGACCTTCCCTTACTCGGCAAAATCCTTACACAAGAAGAGCTACATGTTGTGAGTAGATTAAATCAAGGAGGCTTGGTGCTTAATGTTGTAGCATATCTAACCCTAATTGCAAAATTTCCACAAGTTCTTGACACATACAGTCCACTCCAATACATTCTTGATTTCTATCACTAGCTCACATCTTGGTATAGTAACCCTCTACCATAAACCACAACACTTATACATTACCATTTTCTACTAACAAAATTTTTCAATTCACCAAAACAAAAGAAAAAAGAAAAAATATCAAAAAATCCATACACACCACACTATTAGTATCCCTCTAATGCTAGAAGCATTGTAACATTTTTTTGTGTAAGGAGGGAGCAAGCGAAAGCAACTAACTATTATCAACACGAACTAATAAGTGATGTTAAATAACAATTCTCAAAAAAAAAAAGTCCTCATTGAACTTGACTGCATATACTCTCAATTTTTACCAAGTGAATGTACACAAACAAGTAGCAAATGATATGCTTAAAGTAGAAACAAAGGAGCATCAAGTCAGCAAAGTTATGGACACAAGAAAGATTGAAGACATGGGCATGTAGGGCTTTCAACAAAATCAAGGTAACCACAAGAAAAAATTTGACATCAAGGAGTCGAATTCAAACTTCATCTACTACCTCAAGTTCAATCATCTCTCAAAAACTCCAAACGATCCATCAACAATAGGTTCTTCCCAATGACAAATCAAGACTTAAGGATTGAACACCTCTTACTCAATGTGTAGTCCTTCTATAAAGAAGTGAGCTAGGAGAGAGAAAAGATGAGAGTGATGATTATAGAAGAGAGAGAAGAATAGTGCAAAGGAGAGAGAAAGACTAGTCAAAGGAGAGAGAAATACAAGAAGTGTGAGAAGGAAGCCATAGAAGTTGAGAGAAAGCTTGAAGATGAAAGAGACATTGTATTATTCTGAATAGTGTAAGAATAAATTCCCTTTCATCTTATATACCAACTAGTGTAGCTAATATTTCCCCACATTATTAATCTTAGTTTCTTATATTCTCTTCCCACCCAAATGTTTTTGTTTCAGAAAATAAGATTGGAACTTACAAAGTATGGGATAGAGCAAACAAAGGACTACTCTGTTTCAACCATTCCAAGGGATAAATCAATAAATTTTCCAAGAATATGAAAAGAAAACAGGAGATATAATCAAGTATATCAAATGTTCATCAATGGAGAAGATAAAATCCATCATTTGATCATAAATCAATGGCTAAATGAAGGTTGTAGACATGGTGAAGGAGTGAGCGCGGAGTGAAAGTACACTAGTGAAAACAAGAACTATGGTGGAAGAAGCGAGAGAGAGAGAGAGAGAGAGAGAGAGAGAGAGAAGTGGGAAACTTCAACAGTCACAATGTGTGACCAGGCTTCCCTTTATTAAATTGTCATTGAAAGAATAAAGAATGAAGTGATAGTGATGGATGCCCACCACTTACAATGTACAAGTGTGTAGGTACTATCAATGTAGTAATACAGAGGCAACTAGGCATAGGTGCTTTTACCCCCAATAACCTCCCATTTAAAGGTGAATGTGTCTCAAGTGAGGAGATAATAAGAAAAAAGTGACAAAGTACAAATGTACATAAGTATAACAGGATGAGAAAATACATCATCTCATCCAATGCCCATCAACTTTCTAAGAAAGGTAAAATGCTCCGCTAAGAGACTTTTCATGAGCCTCCTTGCAAGCCTCGGTGGCTACAATATACTTAACCTCGGCATAAAGAGGGCCGTGCATTTTTGCACCTTGGACATCTAACAAACAACACCTCCTCCAGCAAAGGTGAAGAGATAGCTAGAGGTGATGGACTTCCTACTGTCTACATGTCCTACATAATCAGAGCCAGTGTACCCCACGACTCCTATATCTTGGCCACAATAACATATGCACAATGCTATTATACCCTTCACATACCTCATGATATCCTTAAAGACATCCCAATGTCATCTGCTAGGCGTATAAATATAGTATTACATAACTCCCACTACAAATGCTATTTAGGACAAGTGGCTATCATGGCATACATCAAACTGCCTACGGAAAATGGATAAGCAATCTTGGCCATCTCGGCCTTCTGCTCATCAAACTGCAGACAATCATCCTGACTAACCTTTACATGGGAAGTTAGAGGATAGCCAATAGGCTTACCATCTTGCATATACTTTCTGGAACCACTCAAGGACTTTCTAGATATACTCATGTGACATATAAATGAGCCATTAGAGTGATCACATATGATGCACATCCCAAGAATATGTGAGGTCCCTCCCATGTCCTCCATCTCAAATCTCTTCTTGAGCTAAGTTTCAAGGCATCCAACTCATCATGAGTGCTCCCAACAATAAGCATATCATCCACATAGAGTGCCAAAATCGTAAGGTTGCCATCATGAGTCTTTGTCGTGTATAAACATGGATCCATAGTACTATGGCTATATCCTTGTAAATGTATAAAAGCATCAAACTTGCACCATTCCCTAGGTGCCTACTTAAGGCCATAAAGGCTCTTTCTCAATGTGCACACTAGGTTTTCCCTACCTTTTTCTTCAAATCCCTTAGGCTTTTGCATATAGATCTCATCATGCAAGTCTGCATGTAAAAAACCCTTCTTTACATCCATTTGATAAAGATCCAAGAGCAACCAATGCTAGTACCAATAGGGTTGCCATTTTGACCATAAGAGAAAAGATGTCATTGAAGTCAACACCATATTCTTGATTGAAACTCTTAGCCACCAATCTACCTGTATAAGCAGGCTTGCAGTTTTCAGGAATACTTTTCAGCTTGTATAATCACTTGCATGACAATGCCTTCCTGCCACTAGGCAAAGGAACCAAATCCCACATATGCTTTTGTAAGGAGTCAAACTCTGATTGCATAGCCTTGTCCCATGAGTGACTATTATCTCTATGCATGGCCTCATTATAAGAGAGAGGGTCACTTGCATCTATCGCCATAATATAATCCATGGAGGGCATAAAGCACTCAAGCTAACATCTAACTCTAGTAGAGCATCTCAAAGCAAGCTGATCCTGCACAATAGTAGGCAAGGCCTAGGCCATTGGAGCATTAGCTACTACAAGCTATCTAGCTGGTTGTACGGGACTAGGAGGCTCCTCCTAAAAGATCACCCTGCATACCTCAACCACCTACTCAAGCTACTTTTGCATCTTTTCCTCATGGAAAATGAAATCATGATTATACATAGCTTTTCAAGCATGTGGATCTCATTGGTGATAGCCCATCTCACCTACATCCCCATAACCAAAAAAGAGGCATTTCATAGACTTAAGATCCATCTTATTATACTTGTCTTTGGAATATGGAAAAATATCTCACAACCAAAGATGCACAAATGAGCATATGATGGAGGTTTCCTAGTCTAGATCTCCTCTACAACCTAGCAATTAATAGTAGTGCAAGGAGATCGATTAATCAAGTATACAGAAGTAGTACCTGCCTTAGCCCAAAAGTGTTATGATAAGCCTACGTAGCTAAGCATATTGCAGACTCTCTCTTGAATCATCATGTTCATGTGTGTGGCAATACCATTCTAGGAGCGGTGTAGGGGGTGATCAACTAATGCTTAATACCCTTCTCATCGCAAAACTACTCAAAATCTTTTGAGACATACTCACCCCCATTACCTAACCTTAGGCATTTTATCCTATACTTAAACTAATTCTCAACAAGAGTAAGCCAATGTTGAAAGGTAGATAAGACGTCCGATTTTTTCTTAATAAGGTAAGCCCAGACCTTATGTGAGTAATCATCAATGAATGTGACAAAGTACTTCGCACCACCGAGTGATTAACAGGGCATGGGACCACATACATCTCTAAATGAACAAGAGCTAAAGGTTCAACTATGTGCTTCATGCCAAACTTCTTATGCGTACTACGTATCTGCTTGCCATATAAACAATTATCACAAGACTCAAAACACTTATAGTCTAGGGGTGAAAGATAGGGCAAACTAGTAAGTGTTTTCATTCCTTTCAAATACATGTGTCCAAGGTGACGATGCCAAAGAGATATGTGTGGAACTATAGCCATGTCCAAAGCATGATCAACCGATCCAGATATAAGCAAAGGATAGGGGGTACTAGACTTAGCATCATGTGCAATAACAAGATTCCCATAGGTGATCTTCTATGAGAAATCACCAAAAGACATAACATGACTTGCATCATCCAAGATGCTAGGAGAGATAAGGCTCTTCACTAGAGCCAGTACATGACGTACATCATGAAGAGTGAACATGTTGCCTGAACCAAAATGTAAGCAGATATTATCAATACCAACTATCTCCAATTCCAAGTCATTATCTAAACAAACAGATCCAATCATACTACGATATGAGTGAAACATCTCTATGAGGGGTCACATCAAAGGAAGCCCCTAAATCTATCAACCAACACTGAGTATATCCTAACAAAGCATCAGTCAGCTGCTGTGAAGCATCCAAATAAGAACTTCCAAGAGAAGAGGGCACTGTGGCTGAATATGACCTGCTTTCCCACAACAATGACAAGTTAGACTAGGCTTACAGCCACATGACCTACTACGAGACTATCCATATGTCTTGGATGATGGAGACTTGTTAGAGTCTCTATCATGGCCATTTCTATCCTATCAGCCTCTCACAGTCAATGCATGTGACATATAGGAAGCATCCACATTATTTCTATTTGTTTCTTCTATCAAGAGGGCACTCTCAATATCCTACAATTTCAGCCCATTCTTAGTATATAGAGTCATACAAAAAGTGTCCCATGACTTAGCTATAATAAACTACAACAATATGGCAACAACCATCTGTGAGCAACCAAGAAGGAAGAAGCTAGGAACAATCGGCATTCAAGACTATCACAACTATAGTATATCAGTAACCATACATGTAATAGGCATAGACATCATGCACATTGTAGATCTCAAGGGTAAATGAAGAGAACTATCAAATGCATAATCTACTAAGCAAAAGTCCAATGCATAACCTAGAAGAATATAAATATCACTAATAACACTCTAACAGACATAAGTACTAGATCCAAGCCAAGAGATCAAATCAGCCCATGGTAGGGTAACTACATCCAATAAATATCAAGAGAGCATGTACATATCACAATGAGTCCCACTGTCTCACTGTGATAAGCACAACTGTATAAACCAAATGCTTTGTAGTACATCCAAATACCAATGTGTTGAGGGTTGATATGACTGTATTCTTGGCTATTTTTTGTTGGAGTTTTGGGAGGATGTTGTATGATTTGAATGATGATTGATTGGTTTGAATGTATTTTAGAGAGTTTTGGATAAAGTTGAATAGGTTTGAGAAGCTCATAATGTTTTTCACTAGAGATATGATGTATTGAAAGGTTCTGTTGAGTACATGATAGCTTCTATTTGGTTCTATTTAATAATGAGTGATGGCATTTGAGAGTATTTGGAAAATCATTAAATGCTTTTTTATGGTTTTGAATGATTTTAGTTGAGCTAACCTTCTGTATGGTACTCCCTCTGTAGACCTTCTATAAAGCCTATGTCTCTGTTCTGTGTTTGTTATGTATGCCTTCATAAGTGTTCTGTGGGATGAATGTGTAGCTTGGAAAAGTTCTCTAATCCTTATAAGAGATGAATAAAAGTTCAAATAACCTCAAAGAAGTTAAATAAGTAGTTGTTGAAGACTCAAGTCAAGACTGAAGTAACAATGACACTATTGAGCTACGAAAGGACATTGTAGTGGCTCTAGTGAACCTCCATATTAGACATACCTCTTGGGAGGGTAGCCATGACCAAAGAGATTTTATGGATGATTATTCTTCATTATTCCAATGTACTATTGTGAAAGAGCATATGTGCGAGAGATAAAGAGTGAGGGATAGCCAATTTTTCATGCTAAAACAATGTATCTATGAGTGAGAGATCATGAGAGAGACTATGAAGCTATTGAAGATGAATACTATGTGATGATTTCCATTCAAAGTGAAGCCAATTGGAGAAGCTCGTGGATCCTATCAAAGAGTATGACTTGGTCAAAGGCCTAGACACCTTCAAACCAAACCTAACATTATGATAGTTACTAATGTTGTCCCTTAGTTGTGGTTGGAAGAAATTAAAAGTACACTGCCAAGAAGACATGGCCTAAGGATTGCTCCTACTATTGTCCCTAAGTCCAATAAGGCCCCAAAACCTGTGAAAGAAGTAGATGTGGCTAACACCTTCTTGGATCCTAGAACTCCAAAGATTGGCATTTGGATTGAAGGATGTTTTAAAGTGGATGCATTGATTGATGGAGGTTCATCACTGAATATAATGACAGATGTGACAATGAAGGATCTAGGCTTGCCAGGTATGCAACCTATACAATGGCTTATTAGACTAGCATACCAAAGAAAAATTAAGCCTTTGGCATTCTCCCATATGTGAAGACAACCCTCATAGGAATAGATTATTAGCTGACCTATCTGGTGGTAAAACCAAATTCCTATGGGACCTCATACCCTCTACTTTTGGGAAGAGCATGGCTTTTTGAAGCAAGAGCATGGACAGATTGGTTCAAAAAGGAACCCTAACCCTAGCCAGAGGACCCAAAAAAGTGGTGTTGAAGTTGTATGTCTTGCAAAAAGGAAATGGATCCACCTCTATTGAAGTCTTAACACACTCCTCCAACAAAGTTACAGATGGCACATCTCAGGAGACAAAGAAGTTGTCAAATAGATCTTTTCCAAGAAAACAGAGGCACAATCCTTGACGGTGGGAACTCTAGGCCAACTCTCAGAACAAGTAAAGTCCTTGTCAATGGGTGAATACATGCTACCTGAACTAGGAATGACTTCTAAAGTCACCTCTGACAATGAGATAAAGGCATGGATGTATCGTTCTCCCTGTTACATGGTCATAGTAGAGCGAGATACAAAAGCAAAGATAGAGGCAGACACACTAGCAGAGCCACATGTAGAAGCAAAAGCAGAGCATACAATAGATAATCTATTCTTCTCTTACAAAGCCTTTATAGAGGCAGAAAGATAGAGCTTGAAGAGGATGATGATGATAGTATAGAAGAAGATTATGAAAGCAAAGTGGAAGAATCTATCCATCCTGAAAAGGATACAAATGAGTACGAAGTCCCAAAGGCTACAAAAGCTGAAGCTCCCATGCTATTAGACAAAATGACTCTGGTATCCTTTGGATTGGCTAATGAGTCACGTGATATGCAAAATATCCATAAGAAATGGATTAAGCAAAATAAGCCTTCCTTCAGTAGTGGCTCTTCTTACCCGAATATCTACCCTTCTCAAGAGAGGATGAGAATGATGCACCATGCCAAGAACCATCAGTTCTACAACCCAAATGGTTTATGTTGTGTGATGTTCCTAGAGGAAACCTCAGAAGATGAGTCCTTGATTCAAGAGATAATGAGCCCTCCATAAAACGCAAAATAGCCTTAATACCATTTCAACGTCCCAAAGAGTCAACCGAGTCCCCATAGAAAGAGGAAGTCAATTCCAGTTGCTCATTAGATGAATATGCCTCTCCCTTAAAGGAGTTGGCGAGGCAACTCTTGGGACCTTCAACCACAAAGTGGAAAGTGAAAAGCAATTAACGTTTGTGGATACAAATGGTACTAAACGGCACCTGAAGTTGGGAATCCATCTCCCAAAAGAGAAGATGTCAATCCTCGTATGACCTTGTGAAGGATAACTTGGATGTGTTTGCGTGGTCCTCATTCTTTTGAATGAAGGAGTATCCTTGCAATGTTGATTGCAATTTGGGACATTGGCTTCCCTACAACGAAACCCTACATATTCATTTAACTAGGGTTTGTCACATATTTCATAAAGTTACTTAAGGACTTTGAATTCCTTTCAACTTCAAGCAAGATTGGCCTTGAGAAGAATCCTTCCAACTTCTAACACTTTAGGGTTTGAAATTCTTTCAACTTCCTAGGAACCCTACATATTCTATCACAAGTTCAATCTATGTTTTGTGAGATGTGATAGGATTTCCTATTATTTCAACCAAGCAAACAGATGTGGATGTATAAAATCTATCTAGCTTAATTGCAATTTAATGTGTATTCTTGAATCTTTTCATATATGTATTAACATGAAATTTCCATGCAATTTATGTGCAATTTAACGGCTTCTAAGTGTAAATTTAATCGATCACCTAAGATGAATGCGATGAACAAAATTTTCCTAGTACGCTCATTATCTCGAAACATGCTCAATTAAGTTGTGATAATTAATGTAAAAATTATTTTCTCCCCATTTATTTTCCCTAATACAACGAGGTGCACCTGATTCATAAGAGATGCATTTCTCGTAGTTGTAGTCCCTTGGTTCGTGGTTGTGGTGGGAGTTTCAATGTTTGGAGAGATCTTTCGCTTGGGGGCCATCATCCGCCGCAAGTGGATTCAAGAGATAGAGGAATGAATTTGACATGGGAGAGTGTAAGAGAAGATGGCTTGGTTGAAGACCCCGAGATAGGGGGAATTGAGCTAACTCTCTCCCTCGCAGTCTCTCTCTCTCTCTCTCTCTCTCTCTCTCTCTCTCTCTCTCTCTCTCTCTCTCTCTCTCTCTCTCAAGCTCATTCTCACAATCTCTTGGAGGGGTATCCTTCTACCTCCCTCTCTCTACCTCTCTCTCGCAACCTCTCAAGGTCTCCTTGTCCTTCCCTAACTTCTCCCCATGCCTCATATTTATAGCTAAAAGAGAAGAAGGGTTGTGGCTGAGAAGAAGAGCTCTTTATAAAGGGGATCTTGGAAAAATCAGTAATCTAATGCTCAAATCACAATTCTGATAGTTCTGTTGGCTCCGAAAGGGGGGTAAAACTCTAAGACACTCGGTTTGTTGAGAGTGGAAAAAGACTGAATTTTTGACTGATTTTTGTTGTTTTTGAGGATTGCATGATTGATTTTTTATGGATTTAGAGTGATGTATGATTGTAAGGGAAGTATTTGAGAGTGTTTTGGATGATATTGTTTATGTTTTAGAAGTTCATGATTATTCTCAGTGGAGATATGAGGTTCTGTGATGTTCTGATAGGTTTTGATTGGTTCTGTATACCTTCTGTATAGCTTCTGTTTTGTTCTGATTGTCTTCTATATGAAGCATGGATTGATGACTAATGAAGATTGAGATCTTTTGAAAGCTTATTGAATAGTTTTTGAGATTTTGGAATGGTTTGAGTATGAGCTATGAGGTTTTGATGACCTTCTGTAACCCTCTGTAAGCCTCTGTCTTTGCTTTGTCTTTGTACTGTAACTGTACTGTAGTTGTTCTGGTGTTGTACTGTGATTGTTCTGTAGACCTTCTGTAAGTGTTCTGTGGAATTTATGTGTGACTTTGGAAAATTTTTCTAACCTTTGGAAAGGATTAATCTAAGTTCAAAAGAGTGGAAGAAACAGCTATTGAAGACTGAAGAGAAGACTAAGTGATAGTGACAGTAGTGAGCTGTGAAAAGACACTGTAGTGGCTCTAGTGACTCTTCATATCAGACATACCTCTTGGGAGGTGCATCCACGACCTAATAAGGATTATTGAGGGTTATTATGAGAGAATTGTAGTGAGGATATGATGTACTATTGATGGAGAGAGAGAGAGAGAGAGAGAGAGAGTCAAAGATAGTAAAATCTATCAAAACAGTGTAATTGTATATGAGAGATTGAGAGAGAGAACTATGAAGACATTGAAGATGAATAATAAGTGATTGATTTCCATTCAAATATGGTGTATTCCTTTGTATTATTTGTTCTATTGATGGATTTTATGAAGATATTGAAGATTATGGTTGATTCTATCAAATATGTGGAAGAAGTCTACTATGATGCTGCGTGAAGAATTGTTGTTTTCTTTGTTTTGATTATTAAAAGAATGAAAAAAAAGCTTGTTGATGTTAAAAGATAGATTTTCTTGCAAGATAATTCCCTTTTCATTGGTGTTCCTCTTGGGGCTCCATGTTTTTGGTGCGTAGCCGGGGAAACTTGCCATCAACAGCAACATAAGAGGCTGAAAATGAAGGAAATGGCATTGCCAAGAAGAGAAGAATTCAATGGATGTCTGTAAAGTTCCTTCTTTTACTAAAGAGTTGGAATTTCTTATTATCAAAGCCACTTTCCACAAGAATTTCATCCCACAATGGCGAAAACATATCACCATCATGATGCATGCTCTATGTGGTGGATTGTTTCCTCTTCCTGTTGAAGCAGCAGAAACTTGCATCTTGGTGGCAAACTGTTTGGGAACAAACTGAAGAGCAGAAATAGAGAGAATGACCATCCATGGAAGATTTGGCATTCATTGAGAATTTTCCAGACATCATCAAGTGGGAGATTGTGAAGAAGCTTTAGGAGTCTTGGTCTGTGGATGTTCACGAAAACAAGAAGGAAAAGAGTTGGAATTTGTTTGTGGATGCTCAACAGCAAGATACATGGGATGCTTGGCGCACTGACAATCTTCTATTTGTCCAATTAGCAACCCACTGGAAGTTGGTAGACAGAGTGTTAATGATCCTAAGAAGAACGAGTTTTGATACTTTTAGAACAGTATATCTTCCCCTCTGTAGTGGTTTGAAAGTCGAATTCAGAGATGTTGAAAAGAAGGAAGTAAAGGAGATGTTGGCCAAAGAATCTATCAGACACTGAAGCCCCCTCTGATACTATCCTATTGAGTCCGGACCAACTGGTTGAAGCCAACCCCCTGATGAATGACGCAATAAAGAGGCAAACATTGGAACGAGTCCAAAGGTACGTGAGAAGAGAGAAGGCAAAAATCAAAGCTGAGAACGAGCTTGCAGCAAAAGCCTCCTTTAACACCCTAAAAGCACTCTTTACAGAAGTCTCCATGGCAACTCAAGGTCCCCTTCCTAGCCAGATTCATCCTAGAAATATTGATGTTGACAGGCCAGCAAATGTAGTCCCATTGCCAATTTTTAAGGGAGAGTACAATGAAGACCCTGATCTTCATGTAGCAGAATTCATGGTAGCATGTGTGGCTAACAATGCCAGAACCCCTGAGCATTGGTTAGCAATCTTTCCCGCCACTTTCAAAGGCGTGGCGTTTCAGTGGTATGAGAGACAAGCAGCATGAACTTTTGGCACATGGGATGACCTGAAGTTGGCCTTCCTCACTAAATTCAAGCGTGAAGGTTTTGAAGAGCGGATGCGAGAGGAGTTCATGAATTTAAGTCAGTCCTCTGGAGAAAGAGTAGAAGATTATGTCTCGCGAATGGAATCCATCCTGAAGAGATGGACTAACCATCATTTGGACGAAGGTATCTAGAAAGGAGTGTTCTCAGGGGCCTACAACCAGAAGTTCACAAATTTGTGGAATTGAGAAGACCAGTCAATCTACAAGCTGCAGTGGAAGGTGCAAGATTGTATAACGAAGTTGAAGCAAGGCTGTCAATGACTCCAAGAAGAGGAGTCTTACCCCCTCATATGCCTGGAATGGTATACCCACCAAATGCAGTCCCAGGGACAGTTCCCTACACCTATTCCCGGATGCAAACAATGCCGCAATATAGTGCACCTAATCCAGTGTGGTCACCGCAGACGACAATGCCTCAGATGATGGTTCAACCACAACAACAGTGGCCTCAAACAATTCCTCCAATGGCGACTCAACAATAGTGGAATCCTACCAACCGGAATCAACAACCCCAAGTCTCAATAGGAGCTCTGAATCAGAGCCAGAACAGAGGACCTTCTGGATCAACCCAACCAGTCTATGCAGTAATTACAGAAGCTTCCCAAAACCCTACCATAAGCACTTCAGGAGGTGAAAATCTGAAGGACTACTTATCCAACTCAATTGCAAGTATCAAGAAAGAGCTTCTTGATGTGATTACAGAGCAGCTACAGATGCTGAAGGTGAATACCACCAATATATCCACTCTTGCGGGAGCCAAAAGAGATGTGATGCGCTCTAATACCTGGTGTGGGAAGTGTCATCAAGCGGGACATTTAGCCACTGAATGTACCCAAAAACCAACCATTCCTGGAGCCTTCTGTTCCTATTGTTTGCGGAAGAACCATACAGAGGATATTTGCTCTCTGAAAGAGATGCATGAACGAAGACAAAAGGATGAAAATGCAAGATTCAACTTGCTAGAATCCAAAATGACAACACAGGATATTGGACCCAAGCCTAGGGAGTTTGGTCCTAATTTCGGTCCAAGGAGGTTTCCCTCTCAAAGTTACAGAGGACGACAGTCTGGTGGTGGTCAGAGATCAAAGGTGGAATGTTACAGGTGTGGAGAAAAGGGACATATCTCCCCGAATTGTCCAAACCCTAGACGATCTATGGATTACAAGCCCTTACGCAGTCGATGCAAAGGAGAAGGCCACACTGCAAAGGACTGTCCAAGTCCAGCCCGTGTAAAAGCCAATGCCACATAGTCAACAGAAGGTACAAGAGCCTGCTTCCAATTTGGTTGAGTTGGAAGTTGCCACTGTTATGTGCACTAAGAAGAAGGAACCAGTGGTTCAGAATGAAAATAATTCTCCTGCCAAGACTGTGAAGTTCAACCTACCTCTACAGAGGGACAGAGCAGTACAGAACAGAACAGTGTAGTATAGAGCACTACAGTGCCACAGAAGGCTACAGAGACAGTCCCAGAGACAAGACCAGAGGCCCAAGAGATAGATGATACAGAAGCACTTCTAGAAATAGAAGAAGTGCCGATGTAGCAATTGTTAGTAGAAAAATGAAAGATGAAAATGGGTGTAGCTCCATTTCCTAGCCAGTTGGAGAAGCATGTGGATCCTATTAAAGATTATGACTTGGTCAAAGACCTAGATACTTTTAAACCAAACTTAACATTCAAACAGTTGCTAATGCTATCTCCCAGCTGTCGAAAGAGATTCAAAAGCATCTTGACACGAAGGCGTGGTCTAAGGATCTCTCCTTCAACAGCAACCAAGACCAACAAGGCCTCGGAGCTTGTAAAGGAAGTAGATGTGGCTAATGCCTTCCTAGATCCTAGAACCCCAGAGATTAGTGTATGGATAGAAGGATGCTTCATTTTAGATGCATTGATTGATGGAGGCTCATCAGTAAACATAATGACGGATGTCACAACGAAGGACTTAGGGTTGCAAGGAATTCAACCTACACAATGGCTTATCAGATTGGCAGACCAAAGTAGAGTCAAACCGTTGGGCATCCTCCCATATGTAAAAAAAACCCTTGCAGGAAGAGACTATTGGCTGACATATTTGGTGGTCAAACCAAATTCTTATGGGACTTCATACCCTCTGCTGTTGGGAAAACCTTGGCTTTTTTAAGCAAGAGCCAGGACGGACTAGTTCAAGGGAACCCTAACCTTAGGAAGAGGACCCAACAAAGCAGTGTTAAAGCTGTATGGATCGCAAAAAGGCAATGGATCCACATCCATTGAGGTCATAACTGACTCCTCTAACGAGGCAAGAGATGGTACATCAGGAGATGAAGAAGTTGTTAAGCAAATCTATCCTAAGAAAACAGAGGCACAGTCCCTAACAGTGGGCACTGTAAGCCAACTGCCAAGGGAAGTAAAATCCTTATCCATGGGAGAATATCTCCTGCCTCAATTAGAATTAACTTCTGAAATCACCTCCAACAGTGAAATAGAAGCATGGATGTACTGTTCTCCCTGTTACATAACAGTCGCAGAGACAGAGCAGAGACAGTACAGTTTTACATAGCAGAGTCAGTACAAAGGCAAAGTAGATACAGAGCGGCTACAGAACAGAGACAGAGCAGATATAGAGACAGTTACAAAGACAGTAACAGATACAAAGCCAGAGCCAGAGGTAGAAGCAGAGTAGGAACTAGTGACAGAAGCAAAAGCAGATGCAGAGGCAGAAGATCTGTTCTTCTCCTACAGAGCCTCTACAGAAGCAGAGACAGAGCCTCCAGAGGAAGAGGATGAAACTGATGAGGAAGAAAATGAAGTAGGCTATGAAAGTGCAGATGATGAATTTCCTCTGATAGAGGATAATCTGCTTGATGTCCCTACAGAGACCTCAAAGGCCGAATATCTCTGGGTGCTGGATGGAATGACTATGGTTCCGTTTGGGTTGATCAATGGACCACAAAGTATACAGAATCTGTATAAGCAATGGATTAAAAGCATAAAAATTAAGTTCACCAGTGGCTCCTATCGTCCTGACTGTTCAATCAAAAGAAAAGATGATGATGATGCCCCCTGCCAACAGAAGCCCAAGTCCTCAAAGCCACAGCCTCTAGCAGGTCCGTGCTATGTGACATTCCTGGACGCATCCTTTGAAGATGAAACCTTGAGTCGTGAAGACGTCACCACTCAAACAAAAGCAAATAAAGCTCTGATACCCTTCCAGCGACTTAAACAGACAAATGAGTCATCTGTTCAGAAGGAGGACACTGGTTCTAGTGGGACATCAGACGAGGATACGACTCTCTTAAAAGAGTCAGACCTCTACCCAAAAGTAATCCGTGGGACATTTATCCACGAAATGGAAGGTGAAAGACAAGTAACGTTCCTGGATGCTGAAGGAACTAAACGTCACCTGAAAGTGGGTCTCAATCTTCCAAAAGAAGAATTAGTGGTCCTTCGAGATCTACTCAAGGAGAACTTAGATATGTTTGCTTGGTCCTACAAAGACCTAAAGGGAATTGATCCCATAGTATGCCAACATCACATTGACCTAGAGCCTGATGCCAAACCTGTAAGGCAAAGACAAAGGCGTATGAATCCTAATTATTCTGCTCTGAACTATTGAAACTCCTTGAAGCCAAGTTCATTTATCCCGTGGCTAACATGGAATGGGTTTCGCCCATTGTGGTAGTACCCAAGAAGAACGGGAAACTTCAAATATGTGTTGACTTTCGAAAGCTCAATTCAAGACGAAGAATGATCATTTCACTATCCCTTTTATAGACCAACTGTGGATTTATTCCCTCTTGGATGGATTCGGTGGATATAACCAAGTCCAAATCGCAGAAGAGGACCAATCCAAAACAACCTTTACCACAGAATGGGGGACCTATGCCTACAGAGTGATGCCATTCGGACTCTGTAATGCTCCTGCCACCTTCCAACGAGTAATGATGGCTGCCTTCCAGAACCATTTGCATGATTTCATGGAGGTGTATCTTGATGACTTCTATGTCTATAGTTTGATCCGTGAGCACTCGGGACACCTAGAGCAATGTTTTGATAGATGCCGAGAGTATGGGATTTCTCTCAACCCCGACAAATGTGTCTTTGGTGTCTCCTCAGGAGTTCTGTTGGGCCTAGACTTCCGAGCCAGCTGTTCTTCATGGCAATTTCTTTTGCTTGATTTGCAATACTGAACCTTTGTTCTGCCTCAGTGATTAGTTCTAACTTTTCCTGTGCTAGTTGCTCGTGGCTTTGAATCTCTGCAAGGTGCAGTCTTCGTTGCGTGAAGGCCATAGCCACGAGGGCCTCGGTGTCTTCCTTGGCAACTTCCAACTCACCTTACAGTCGTTATGCCTCCTGTTGCTGCCCTTGTGCTTCTGCTACGAGGGTTGCCGGCATTTCCTGTGCTACGAACTCTATCTCTCTCTCCAGCCTATCTTGTTCCTCGAGTTCATATTGTAGCTTTGCTATGGTATTCTCCTGCCGCTCACTCGGCTCACCCTCTTGACCTACCAACTATCCATACCATTCTAGTCTACGGTTCCTCCATTACTAATTTTTGCATGTTTTCGAGTCTTTTTCGTGCTTATTTTTCACAATTTTCCATGTGAACCTGCCTATTTTCACCAAAATTCGAGTTTGATTTGACAACCGTGTCCTGCCAGCCTTCCCCCCACTTTTTCCTTTTTCCTCCCCCCTTTTTCGACTGCCGAATTTTTATTTATTAATTTTTTCGAGTGTTTTTCAATCCATTTTTTATGTTTTTTGCATGTGAGCCCCTCCTAATCCCACCGAAACTCAGTTTTGATGTGACAGCCTTGTGCAACCCCTTCCCTCGCACATTTTTCATTTTTTCTACCCTTTGTTCCGGTGAACTGATTTTTTGTTATTAATTTTCGACCTCATTTTTGTGTGCCATTTTTCCATTTTTTCCATGTGAATGCATCATATCTCGGTCGAAACTGTGTTTTGACGTGATAGGGTTGTTGAACACGTTCTTCTGCACCTTTTTCCTTCTTTTCGCCCTACATTCAAGCAAGCGGATTTTTCGATATTAATCCCCATATGTGTTTTCGGGCCTGTTTTTTTGCATTTTTCCCATGTGAACGCCCTCATGTTCCTCCGGACACCCAGTCTTACTTTTCCATCATTTTTCCCTCCTCTCTCTGCCCATTTTTCCTTTTTTCAAATTTTCATTTCGACGAACGGTTTATGAGTTATTAATTTTTCTTTGTTTTTTCGTGTTCTCGCGTGCCTCGCCTTGCGCATGAATACGTGCGTTTTTGTTGGAATTGTCACTGAAGGAAGAACTGAAGGAGCTTTTAAATAAATGAATTAAGGGAGAAAGAAAAGAGAGGGAAATGAAACAACCAACCACATACAATTTATTTTTTTTTAAAAACGAAACAATAACTCCAACCACCACACATAATACCCCCTAAAATACCAAACAAATAAAATATAAAATTCAAAAAATACTAATAAATCATAATAAAATAAACACAAACTAATAATAAAAATCAACAAACCCACTAAGGTGTTGTCTTTGTTGTTCAGTCTCAGGGGACTCTTCCGTGCGCCTTCAGGCCATTGCATACACACCCCTTCCATGTATTTATTTTATGCGCTTTATTTATTTTCATTTCCCCCTTAATCACAAATTAATTGCTAAAATGAACTATCTATTCACCCACATTTTCCACACACATTCGCACTAAACACACCATTTCATAATAATAATAATCAACCGACCGTTCACTTTGCACGCGCTACATGCGCTTAAGAGGCACTTTAATTTGTAATAAAAATGAACCAGCCGTCACACTTTAATTTGGAGCACTTACCTACTCACTAAGATGGATCAACATTTCGTAAAGGTAACCAGAGGCAATGTTACCAATGTCACCTATGGATCCTACTTGTCTACCTTCTTGACCTACTCAGGTTTACAGAAGAGTGTGCCTCCACCTCCTCCATCTAATCCAGTACCTCCTCCTCCACCTTCAGATAAGTCAGAACCAATTGATATCGAGGATCTGGATTCTCCTCTTTCCTTGTTCATACAGCGCAAACGCTTGAAGCGGGTAGCAGATAAATCTCCTTCATTCCTTCCTTCAGTGACCATTCCTGCTACCTCTGGCAGTGATCTCCCTGCTTATCTCACATGTAACAACCTGTTTAGAGCACATCGAGAAGGTTCGTTGGACATATCCGTCCCCTCACTGAACAGTCTAGTCTACAGAGATGTCATTCCATTTCTATGTAAAGACATTCAGAGTTCCATTGAATTGTCAGTGACAACCTGTGTTCAACAGTTGTATGCTTCATTTTATGAAGAACTGATGCAGTCTAAAGACCAGTTGCATAAGGCAACATCCGAGTTAGCCTCTGCTAAAGATACCCTGGCAGATCTGTTTAAGCAGATGGAGCAACAAACCCAACTGATTGAAACCCAACGAGATGAGATACCTTCTTTGAAGATTCAGTTTAACAGAGGCTCAATCAGAGGTTACTAGAATCTCAGAGGAGAAGGAGAGGATGTCCAAAGACGCGCAAGAGTTTCAAACTCTCTTAGATGTAAAACTTTCAGCCTTACAGATTGCTAATGACACAGTGGAATCACAAGCTTCCCAAATTAAGAAGTTGCAAGACCAGCTGGCAAAGTCACGATCTGTTCCTCCAAGCCCTAATGTTCCACTGATCCCTTCTCTCTCACAGCAGGACTTGGTAGTTCTTCAGAGATAGGCTACCTTGTGTCCTCTATTCCAAGATAAAGTGGAAAATTTGCAGTCCAAGATGGATCTTCTATGGTCTACATTTGAGCATTTCTAGGAATATGTTCCTCCGAACTATTCTTTCTTTGTCCACTATCAATTACAGAAGTTGGCATTTTACATGAAGTGTTGATTCTAGATGAAGTGGATATGGCCTGGTATGTGGGAGATGTGGTTTTACAAGCTGTTTTGTATGTCAATTATTTGGAGTTGCAAATAGATGACATGTTCCAGAGTTACTCCTCAAAAGTGGCTACTTGCCTTGATAATTCCTGGTACTCCATGATTGATTCTATGGTCCTGAACCAACAACAGAACACAGCTTCTACATATGTACAGAGCTCTAACCAACTGAGGGTGGATCTCTTAGCTCACCTTTCAAAAAATAATCCATTTGATTCAACCTTTTTTTTATGCCTATCAGAGAAGATCTATCTTAGGTCCCTCTGTTCCTAGCCTACTGTATTACCAACAAATGGCTCACCGTTATGATATATATCTTTCCCTCTCTCAAACCAATTCAACAGCCATCTTACCCCTTCTTTTCCAACCTCGATCTTTTCCTCAAATTCCCTTATTTACATATTGCTCTTTTATCGAAGATAGAGTATTTTTCCCTTCTCCACCATGTCCTTCTCCATCCATTCATGTACCTTCTACCTTTCCTATTTATCAATTAACACCCTTCCTAACTAATTCCCTAAAATTTTCAGCCACTCCTTCTTTAACATGTTCCTCCTTTTATGATTTTGCCTACCCATCTCTTCATCCACTTTTCCTTATTCCACTTCCATCTCCTGCCACTTCTATCTCTCAACCCCCTCAGTTGGTTAGTGAATATGAAGGGTTTGATCAACAGATTCCCCAAAGAAGAGGATGGAGCTCAAGTGATTCTCTTACAGGACCTCAGATAAACTGGCCAATAATTCCAGGAGATTGGACAACTGCCAGTTAAGCATACCAGGACTACATTCATTTTGCTCACAAATATTCACAATCTCTGGATCCTTCGATGAGATTGACAGCTCATTTTGCTTGGTATCTAGCATACATGCATAGGCATTCCCATAATGATCAAAAGGCCATTCCAAAACTTTGGATGAATGTCAATGTGAACATTGACTCCCACCAGTTGGATGTCCTATATTTTCATGCCCTATGTCTCCCTAGAAGATACCTTGTCTTGATAGAAAGGATGTGATGCTTGCAGTTTTTTCAAAATCCTCCAAAGACATTTGTAGATGAATCCTTCTCCATGGATCACTTCCGAAACCACCAAGCTTTTAAAAGGGATCATCTTCATTGATGCCTTTGCAATGTATTTTGGAAGCTTTTTAATGATATATCTCTTTTTGGAGGTGTCATTCAGATGGTTGTGTTAGTATTAGTGTATGTGTTGTCTTAATTGTATGTGATGAGTTCGTGTTGATTGAGAATACTTGTTCGAGAGCTCTTTTCAAAAGATTGCTGGTGGATGAAACGCCTATGGTGGAAAGCTGAAGAGAACCTCTTATATCCTTTAAAAATTTGTTATGGTTTTTTAAATGATTAATCAGATGAGTTATTGAATAATGGAGTTTTCCTTTAGTAGTTTTTTCTATCAAGTACAGGTGATAAGTTGGGGTCGTGGATTAGCAAGATTATTGAAGATCGGATGAAAGATAAAATTGAGCTCTTTAGTAAACTTATATTCTTATTTTCCTTAGGTCGCGAGGACGCTTCCTTTCAAAGTGTGGGGATATGTTGAGAGTGGAAAAAGACTGAATTTTTGACTGATTTTTGTTATTTTTGAGGACTGAATGATTGATTTTTTATGGATTTAGAGTGATGTATGATTGTAAGGGAAGTATTTGAGTGTTTTGGATAATATTTATTATATTTTAGAAGTTTATGATTATTCTCAGTGGAGATATGAGGTTCTGTGATGTTCTGATAGGTTCTGATTGGTTCTGTATACCTTCTGTATACCTTCTGTATAGCTTCTGTTTTGTTCTGATTGTCTTCTGTATGAAGCATGGATAGATGATTGATGAAGATTGAGATCTTTTGAAAGCTTATTGAATAGTTTTTAAGAGTTTGGAATGGTTTGAGTATGAGCTATAAGGTTTTGATGACCTTTTGTAACCCTCTGTAAGCCTCTATCTCTACTCTGTCTCTATATTGTAACTGTACTGTAGCTGTTCTGGTGTTGTACTGTGACTGTTCTGTAGATCTTCTATAAGTGTTCTGTAGAATGTATGTGTGACTTTGGGAAATTTTTCTAACCTTTGAAAAGGATGAATCTAAGTTCAAAAGAGCTAAAACAAGTGGAAGAAACAATTGTTGAAGACTGAAGAGAAGACTAAGTGACAGTGACAATAGTGAGCTGTGAAAAGACACTGTAGTGGCTCTAGTGACTCTTCATATCAGACATACCTCTTGGGAGGTGCATCCACGACCTAATAAGGATTATTGAGGGTTATTATGAGAGAATTGTAGTGAGGATATGATGTACTATTGATGGAGAGAGAGAGAGAGAGAGAGAGAGTCAGAGATAGTAAAATCTATCAAAACTGTGTAATTGTATATGAGAGATTGAGAGAGAGAACTATGAAGACATTGAAGATGAATAATATGTGATTGATTTCCATTCAAATATGGTGTATTCTTTGTTCTATTGATGGATTTTATGAAGATATTAAAGATTATGGTTGATTCTATCAAATCCGTGGGAGAAATCTACTATGATGCTATGTGAAGAATTGTTGTTTTCTTTGTTTTGATGATTAAAAGAATGAAACAAAAGCTTGTTGATGTTACAAGATAGATTTTCTTGCAAGAGAATTCTCTTTTTCTTGGTGTTCCTCTTGGGGCTTCACGATTAGAAATCTTCCAGATCACTCCTTCTCCATGTTCGAAGTGTTGTTTACTGCTTGTAAACTGCGATCATAGCGCACGTGATTTTGCCAATCCTTCTTTTTTGTATTAAATCTCCAAAACAAGCTTTTAAAAAACCACTTGCTTTTTTTTTTACATGACATCCTATTCTAGAAATCTGCATAGCTTTTTAGGATATTTACAATAAGTAACATCTAAAATATGCTAGTTTTACCCTAATTTCTAATATTTTTTTACCATCCATACTATACACATTAACACTAGTGATTAATATGGCTCGTAACTCTCGTTCATGTTGTAACTTTCGTGAAGGGTGGCTACGGTCCTTGTCAATCGGGAAAAAAATATCGAATTATGACTCTCAATTTTTTATATTTTTAATTAAATAAAAATTACTAGTTAATTTTTACTTTAGGTAGTCTTTAGTTGGTAATCTTACTAACTTATTAATTGACTAACTAACTTTTGAACTAACCAACTAATTTTTAATTGCGTGAAAGTATTACAGTTTTGCTCCTGAAGGTACTTGAGTCTTTGAAAACACTTCAATCTTCAATTCTCCACTCATTGTACCTGTGTGAGGGATAAAACAATAGGACAAGCTCCCTACACGGGCTCCAAATCATCAGGAGGTGGGCAAAGTTCCCCCCAAGTTAGTTGTTTGCACCCCTTTGGGATCTTTAATAGTGAGGGAGGGTCACCTCTCTTTTGTCCCACTATCTCCCCCGACATCCACCTTTTTCCTCAGTGGGTATATCAACATGGCACTAGCATTCTATTCTAATCACTCTAAAATATTCATTCAGCCCCTTTCATGAAATGCAATTGGATGGAATCTTCAAAAATTGGATAGGGAGAGGGTCTTACCAATGCAATTCAGTGACTCATTGATTGCTGGTACTTACCCTTTTACAATATTTCAAGCTTGGGTAAAAGAATTCAGCCAATCAATGGATTAGAGTGAGCAACCTCATCAATCAATAGGTTTTATCAATTGGATCAAATGTAATGCTAGAAATTTTAGATTGAAGCCTCTAATTCACTTATTAGAACTAATATGCATAAAGTAAACATTGCATTACATAAATGGATCGATTCAAGTAATGGTTGGCTGAAATTAATGGACATTATTCAATTCTTTAATCTCTCAATCAAGTGGATTAAGCTCAACAAATGGATTAATGAAAGATTAAGAATTGAAGAATAGTACCATTGACATGGTTGATGATGACTTGATCAATCTCCAAATGCTTGATAAAGCCTCCCCGGCAGTCCAATGTTGCCAAAATAATCTTCAAGCCTTGTGTATTTAATGCTTGAGAGAAATCTTGAAGCTTCAAATGCTTAAGATTGAAGCATTAAACCCGTTTTTCCCAAATTTTGGCTCCATGCAACCTCTTGAGCTTCAATCTTTGACCGATCGTGCTTAATCCTTGGAATTTCTTCAAGAATCCTTATTGAAATGATCCCACAGGCTGAAATGATGAATAATCTTCAAGAAATTAATAAGAATTGAAAGCTTGGGTTAAAGCTTTCATGGCTGCCATGGCTAGGGTTTCTCAGAAATGGGAGAAGAGGAGAATGCCACTTTTGCCATGAATTTGTGGGAGCTTCACCATACAAAAGATCAGTGGTGACAAAGCCACAAACTACAATATAATCAGCAGGAGGAGAATCAAGGCCTAGAATCATCCCGAAAATTGTAGCACAATTTTCGAGGCTATTCTCTGCAATCCATAGCTTAATGCAGGCACAAATAGGTAGTCCACTTGTTGAGGATGAAGATTAGAGAAAGATTCCAATATGAAATGCCTATGAAACCTCATGAGCTAAAGGCTAGGAGAATATCTGTGCTGCAAACTCCATGAAATCTTGAAGAAAGAGGAAAGAGAACCCTCTCTTGAAAAGAAATCAAAGTTTAACTCCCAACTAAGCCCGATTAACTCCCATTTAACCTAGTTACCTCCAAATTGCTTGAAAATTTTATGACAACCTGCTATTTTAGCCTTCCACCGCCATATCTGACCTTGAAGATCTCCAGATATAGTCTCCTGCTAACTATAGATTGTCTACAAACCTCTACTAGTCACTGTCTTTGTCAAGTACCTGTAGTACTTGTCTGAAATTGGTTTTTAGGAAGAAAATTAGACTAAAATAGAAGGAAAAATGGATCAAAGACCAATGCTTTGATACCACTTGTCAAGAAGTGAATTGGAGAGAGAAAGAGGAGAGAGAAGGCTGCTGAAGAGATAGAAGAAAGAGTGCAGAAGAGAGAGAAATAGAGTGACAAGGAGAGAAAGACTAGAATAGGAGAGAAAAAGACAAGAAAGAGAAAAAAGCCATTGAAGCTAAGAGCAAGGTGAAGAGAAGGACAGTAATGTATTAATGTGTCAAAAGATGAGAAAAATACATGTCCTCTCCTTTTCTACCAATGTCAATGTGGCATGGCATCAATATTATTTACACACTAAATCCTAATTCTTCCCAGCTTCTTACATGGACATCCTATTAATTGATCCTTACACTATACCATGTTTTCCTTATGTCCTATTGAGTCCCTTTCTAACCCACTCACCCTATTCTAACCCACTCACCCTATTCTAACCCATTCCCACGGTCTTTTCTTGCCCTTTTGGTTTTTTTATCCTTTCACTTATGCCCCATGAGAATGCACCCTACATTCACTGAAATTGAAATATGCCCTTACAGTCTTGTTTATCCCTTTGAACTAGCCAGTTTTCCTTTTTATAGCCCTCAATTCCTAGCAACAAGACATGTTTCCATGAGAACGCGTCTTTTTAACCAAAACTACAATTTGGTGTGATACTCTTGACCCTTCTCTTTTTTCAAATACTTTTTCTTTTTACAACCCCTCTTTCGATGCATGGATTCACCATTATTTATTTTCGCATGTTTGCAAATTTATTTTTACACGATTTTTTATTTTTTCCATATGACTCGCTCTTTTGTCATCGGAATGGCTTTTTGTTTTGGATAGCCTTGAGTTGTTAGTCTCCCCATATTTTTTTTTTCTCACCCTTTCATTCTAACTTATCTATTTTTGTTATTAATTTTTACTTGTATTTCCTTACGTGTTTTTGCTCTTTTTTATGTGAACACGCCTTTTTTTTCACCAAAATCACAATCTGACTAGATACCCCTATAAATCACCCTTCCTTGGACCATTTTCTTTTTTGTTTCCCCTTGTTCTGACTTACAAATTGTTCAAAATTAATTTTTGCTCTGATTTTCAGGTGTGTCTCTTTTGTTTTTTCCATGCAAACCTCCCTCTTTTTCATTGAGACCATGTTTTGATTGGATAGCCCTATCCAACTTGTCAACATGCACATTTTCCCTTCTTGTTGCATTCCATTTTGACTTTTTTATTTTTTAAAAAAATAATTTTTTATTATGTTTTTGAGTTTTATTTTTTGTTTTTTCCATGCAAACGGGTTCTATCTTGTTCAAACTGTGTCCACTCCTACCCTCTCCTTCTCTCTACCACAAGCTATGTTGAGTATCAGATGCCATTGCCACAAGTTGCCGCCTGTCATCGTCTGTCACCCCTTACGCCCATGTCACCGACACCAGAGCCACCGCTACTGGTCCGAGTACCCCCCCTTTGTCTTGCCTCCCCTCTCCTTTCCCCCACTACCCCCAGTACCACCCTCCCTTGCCTCCCACCCCATACCCCTTCTCGCCGCCCCCCCCCCCCCCCCCCCCCCCCCCCAAGCCCAATACCCCTTCCCCCTGCCCAAACCCCTCGCCAAAACCTCCCTTACCCTTCCCTTGTGCCCCTCTTTTTTGTTACTGCCCTTCCACCTCCCTTTTCCCCGGTACCCACCCACCAAACCCCCTACCCACACCCTTCTTGACCCCCCCCCCCCTTTTTAAAGAAGAAAAAAAAAATTCCCCTCTTCCCCCCCCCCCATGTGTGTGTGTGTGTGTGTGTGTGTGTGTGTGTGTAACTCACAAAACAACACCTCACTTCACACCCCTTCCAAGTAAAAACATTTTACTCCTCTCACCACTTCGCCTCGTTTGTGGTCGATCGCACAAGGTGTGATTATTCATTGTTTTCGAGGTCATGTGCGAGGATGCACGTGTGTTCTTGTTCATGTGGTAGTGCAGGTTGGTACACACATTTTGTATTTTTTTATTGCCAAAAAACAAATACTAAAATTATTAAAAATGTTAAGCAAAAATCATACCAATTCAAAATAAATTTTAAGCAAAAATCATATCAATTCAAAATAAATCATAAAAATTACAAAAAAATAGCCAAAATAAAAAATATGAAAAAATAATTAATCAATTAAAATCTCATTAAAACCTTAAAAATAAAAAATAAAAAATAACTAAAAATTTAGAAAAAACTAATAAATTTCCATGATTAATTTTCCACCTCTATCTTGTTGATTGTGTGTGTGTGTGTGTGTGTGTGTGTGTGTGTGTGTGTGTGTGTGTGTGTGTGTGTGTGTATGTGTGTGTGTGTGTGTGTGTGCGTGCGTGCGTGCGTGCGTGCGTGCGTGCGTGCGTGCGTGCGTGCGTGCGTCTGTGTGTGTGTGTGCTCAAACAAACAATTTTTAAAAAATAACCAAAAATAAACCAAAACACATCCAAATATTTTTTCAATCTAAAAAATAAAAACCAAAATAAATCAAACAAAATACATATGGTATTGTGCTATTTTTCGCTTATGCCAAAAAAAAATAAGCTAGCTAAAGTGTATTTTGGATTCAATAGTAGTCGTGATCCTTTCTCATCCTATCGGTTTTTTTTTGTGCACATTCAGATACATTTTCATTCACATCCTCTCCAGGTACCCTCGTTTCTTTCCTTATTTTCTTTTTGCACCCAAACATCGCAACTAATTGCTAAAAATCGAACTTCACACGCATACACGCTATACGCACACATATAATTTAAAATAAAATGAACCGGCCATTCAAATAGCATGCACTTCATGCACTAAACACACAATTGTAATTTGTAATATAATGAACCCGCTGTCACAAAGGCACTTTGTCATGGGAATGTTTGCCCATGAATGAAAAATAACACTTTTTGTTGTTTCCAACTACTCTAGAACTTTTTAGAGAGTTCACAAAATAAGTTGTTCTTCCTACATTCAATCACTCTTGTCCTTCACATCTATTTTCATTCCAACATAATGTTCCATCCTTTGAACTTTCTGCCTTGAGTCATATGTTCCCACCTTGAATAAAGACAATCTCATCACTACCTTGAAGTTAAAACCCACTCTGCTTTGCTTCTTTGACCACAAGTTGTAATAAGTCATGTAAATCACTAAGCATAAAACATGATGTAAGATTGGGTTGTTGGAACTCTAGCCCTTTGATTCTACCTTGTAATCTACTTTGTCACTATGCTTGAATGGGAAAGCCACTCTCTTAAGTTTCTTATGATTCTCCAAAGTGTATATGGTCAACCCAGTGCACACATGACATTGTTTAAATGACTTGATATGACTTATGGGACTTTAAAACCTTTGTGTGTTAAGCCTATGGTAGAGGAGGATCAGCCCGCTTTTTTCACCATGATTTTCGGGCAGTTCAAGGTGCCATGGATGGAGGAGGGAGAGAGCAATCCAAACTACCACACAAAGGTGGAGGTCAAGCCATGCAACCACAAGAAGACTCTACTTGACATGTAAGTACCTCTCTTTCCATGCATTGACGAAAATGGAAGGCCATTCTTGGCTATGTAAAATAGAGTAAATGTGCATAAAGAAGAGGGAAGTAGCCCTTCTCTTCTTCTTTATCATCATTCTTGATGACTCTGGAGCATTAGAAGGCTTGATTCAAGCTGTCATTGCATAGACATTATGAGAGGAGCATCAAAAGAGCTTCTTGATTGCTCTATGTGAATGCCTTGGGCTGAAATAGGCAGCCATAAACAGGGCAAATAGGGCAGCAAGCTGTTCTTTCTTTTTCCTTCATCTATATGCTCATTGGAAGCTACCTATTGTTTGATACAAGTTCCTAGATGAGAGGACAGCATTGTAGCATCATCAAGGTGCTATCTTGATTGGAATTTGACTTGATTTAGGGCTGAAATAGGCAGCCCACATAGGGATTTTGTGGATATCAGGATCCTTTTCTTCTTCTTTACTTCTTACAGGGAGCTAGAAACCTCCATTCGATTGATTTATGCACTCCCATGATAGGGGAAGATTGAGCTACCATCAAAGTTGAATCTTGAAAGTTATATGGGCTGATTTTGGACTATCATATGTAGCCCAACACTCTCTTTTTGGACCGAATCATGTCTCATTGATGCTCCATTTCTACTCTTATGGTTTATGAAGAGAACATGCTCTACTTTCACTTGTAATTCTTGTCAAGATTGTGGGAGAGAAGGAAGGAGTCTCACTTGTAGCTTTCTTGCTTGCACAATGGGGGAATACACACAGAGGTGGAGGCTGAAAATAGGTTTCCTCTTCTTAGTTGTGTAAGCCAAAAGAAGTCTAATACAAAGAAATAGAAGAACCCTATATATGGGTCTCAAACCAAACTCAACTAACTAAGGTGGCATACTAACTGAGCCACGAACTAGAGTAGATAAGGATAGCTGTCATGTAGCTATTATTCATGGGCGGTGTACCAACCGCGTCTGCAACTAACACGTCGGTGACATAAATGCACAACGGTCACCCTAGCATATCACGAGTGGATCTCGATATCTCAACACTCCCCCTCGAGCTCAATCCCAATTCCTGCACACCACGCAGGTATCTGAACTTGCGCAGCTTCTCTTCATCCAATACCTTCGTGAATATGTCAGCTACCTGATCCTCTGTTCTGACATAAACTAGATCAATAAGACCTAGTAAAACCCTCTCCCGCACATAGTGATAATGCACCTCAATGTGCTTTGTTCTAGCATGATAGACTGGGTTATTTGCCAAGTGTATACTACTCATGTTGTCACAATAAATGGCAACTGGCCCATCTGTAGACTGATGCATATCATAAAGTAGCTTATGCAACCAAGCTACCTCACATGCAGCCATTGCTGCACCCCTGTACTCAGCCTCTGTGCTCGACAAGGCAACTGTAGATTGTTTCTTGCTGCTCCAAATGACTGCAGCACTCCCAAAAGAGAACACATATCCACTGGTAGATCGTCTATCAGAAATACTACCAGCCCAATCAGCATTAGTGTATCCATGCAGCTGTATCTGAATCCCAGTCTCATAAAATAGTCCATACTGCAATGTGGACTTCACATACCTGAGTATGCGTCTAGCCACATCCAAATGTGGTTTCCTTGGAGCCTACATAAACTGACTTACCAGTCCAACAACATAGCTCAAATCTGGCTTGGTAATAGTCATATAAATCAAACTTCCTACTATGCGTCTGTACATAGTAGGGTCTTCTAGAAGCTCACCTACATCTGTGCTCAGTTTCACATTCTACTCCAAAGGAACTGAAATAGGCTTACAACCTGTCATCCCATATTTGGACAGCATGTCCAATCCATACTGCCTCTGCAAGAGCTGTATCCCACTTGGTGATCTAATCACCTCAATGCCCAAGAAATAACGCAGCTCTCCCAAATCCTTCATCTCAAACTTCTGCTTCAATAGCATTTTCACATGAAGGATATCTTCATCACTATCACCTGTCATAATCAAATCATCAACATAAATGACAAGTAGCATAATACCTTTCTCTATTTTTCTCACATAAAGTGAGAAATCTGCTTTGGAAATATGAAAGCCAATAGTGACAAGATACTGTCCTATCTTGTCAAACCATGCTCTAGGTGCTTGCTTCAAGCCATACAAGGCTTTCTTCAACCTGCAATCAAACTCAGGATGAACAGCATGCACATAACCTGGTGGCTGCTCCATATAGACCTCTTCTTGCAAATCACCATGCAAGAAGGCATTCTTTACATCCATCTGATGTAAAGGCCATCCCTTTGATGCAGCCATAGCAATGACTGCTCTTACGGTTGCCATCCTTGCAACCGGACTGAATGTTTCTTCATAGTCAATGCCATATGTTTGTGCATACCCCTTGACTACTAATCTTGCCTTGTATTTGTTCACAGAACCATCTGCATTGTGCTTCACCTTATAAACCCACTTACAGCCAATTGCATTCTTACCTTTAGGCAAAGGTACCAATTCCCATGTAGCATTTGCTTCCAAGGCATCCATTTCTTCATCCATGGCTTTCTCCCATTTTTCTTTTCCCATGGCTTGCTCAAAAGAAGTGGGTTCTGGTTCCTGTATCACTTTGACCATATATGCATAGTGAATGGCTGTAAATCCATCATATTTCAGCCTATCCACAAGATACCTAGCTCTGGTAGACCTACGCAAAGTAGGTTCACTCCCAGGTGCTCTCAAAACATCCCTGGTCTTCCTTACTCCAGGCGTAACAATAGAAGGAATACCCAACTCATCATCAATGCTCTATTCTGAGCCACTGGATTCACCATCCACATAAGAGTGACCTGCATTCACATCCAACATGGGCTGATCTACCTTCTCTTTTCCTTTTCGTGATACCTGAATACCACTATCTGCATTGCTTTCAGAAGATTCTCATGATCTCAATCTGCTTATCCATGGCGAAGAATGTGAACCACTGCTAGAGGACGCTCCAGGTCCACTAATATCTTGTGACTGCTGCTGTGAATTCTGTACAGCATTACCATTTTGTGCATCTACATTATCAATCACATTTACTAGTTTATACCAGCTACTCATCTCATCAAAAACAACATCTCTGCTCACTGTAAACTTACGAGTAGAAGGGTTATAGCATCTATACCCTTTTTCCTGCAGAGAGTAACCAATAAAGATGCACTTCTCAGCTTTTGGATCCAACTTGGATCTCAACTCATCTGGCACATGTACATAGGCAATGCAATCAAAAATTTTCAAATGAGAAATATCTGGTTTCCTACCAGTATACCTCTCCTCTGGAGTCATTCCATGTATTGCTGCAGTGGGAGTCCTGTTCATTATGTAGACAGCTGTAGCAACTGCTTCAGCCCAATAAAAATCTGGCAGGTCTTTTTCATTGAGCATGGCACGAGATACCTCTCCAATATGCCTATTTCTCCTTTCTGCAATTCCATTTTGTTGTGGGGTATGACTGCATGAATATTGCTACTTTATGCCATGCTCCTGCAGGAACCTTGCAAACTCATTTGAGAGGTACTCTCCCCCTCCATCTGACCTTAGGCATTTTATTTGCAGACCTGTTTCTTTTTCAGCCATAGCTTTAAGAGTTTTGAAATACCCAAAAACTTCACTTTTCTTTTTCATAAAATACACCCAAACTTTTCTACTATAGTCATCAATAAAAGTGACAAAATAATGACAGCCTCCAAGAGATGCAGCTTTAGTAGTCCACACATCAGAGTGGATTAATTCCAATGGCTTCTCACTCTCTTGAACATGTCTAGGAAATGGTTTCCTTACCTGTTTTCCAAATTGGCAGGCTTCACATACCTTATGCATTTCTGCAACCTTGAATTTAGGCAATCCTGCAACAACATTTTGGGCCTGCATTGATTTAAGTCGTTGTACATTAACATGACCAATGCGTTTATGCCAGATATCAATATCTGCAACTACACCAATCCCATGTGCAAACATTGCTGCACTCAATTCAGACATGTCTGCATCCAACGTAAACATTATGCCCTTCTTCTTTCCTTTTGCTATCAAGCGACCTCTATTTTTCATATCCTCAACAAAGCATCTATGAGGATTAAATCTGACGTGCAAGCCCTGCTCAACCATTTGACCAACAGAAACCAGATTCTTGGTGATATTCGGGACATGAAATACATCGGACAGGTATTTCTTTTTCCCATCCTGCATAAACAAAGGAATTCTTCCAATCTGCACAATAGGATGTGCAGTATCATCACCAGTCTCCACAAATCCTGGTATTTCCATTTTCCTTGCATCCTCCATCAATTCTGTATGACCTATCATGTGGTTTGATGCACCTGAGTCAACATACCACACATCGTTGCTTTCTTTTGCACTTGTCACAGAATTATTCATGTGCTGCACCATAAACAAATGCTCATTTCTGTCATCACCCTATCTACTAGAAGATGCATAATTCCTTTGTTGCAGTTTTCCATTCATGATGTCATTCTGCTTTTTATAGCAGTCTTTAGCCATATGACCCATTTTACCACAGTAGTAGCATTCACCATTACTGTTTGCATTTTGGCCTCTTTGCCATCCACCACGACCTCTTTGGCTCCCCCTACCTCTAGAGTTATCACGTCCTCCTCCATAGGAATGGTTTTCTTGAGTTTGCTGCATATTCTGATTTCTACCATGGCCTCCAAATCGGCCTCCTCTACCTCTGCCTCTACCTCTTCCAGCATTTGAGTAGAAGACAGCTTCTTTTGAAGTTCCTCCTGAAGAAGATGCACCACCATTTCTCTGCTCCTCAGAAATTAGAAGAGCAATCAGCTCCTCAAAATCAGGAAATCTTTCACGGACGGAAATGGATGTTCGGAACTGTGCATAATCCTTTCCTAGACCATTCAAGGTCACTGAGACTAAATCATCATCTTCCACTAGCGACCCAATGGAAGCAAGTGCATCTGCAATCTTCTTCACCTTCATGTGGTAGTCATTGATGCTCATATTTTCTCTTTGCACATTATGCAACTCTTGCTTGAGCTGCATTTTCCTGGCTTGCGTATTTGTGCTATACATTTTTGACAAAGTATCCCATGCCTCCTTTGGCGTACTTGCATCCTGAATATGCACAATCATAGAGTCTAAAATGCTGATAGACAGCCAATACATAACTTTCCTAGCTCTCTCATGCCATGCTTTAAATGCCTGCATTTGCTGTTGATTGGGAACATTAGGAAGAACTGGTTCTTCTTCATTTCCTGCAACAAATTCCCAATATCCTTTTCCCATAAGGAAATTCGTCATTCTAAACTTCCATGCTTGAAAGTTGTTCTTGTCAAGCTTTTCAGTGACAATCTGTGAAAGAGAATCAGACGCCATTACAGAACACTGCAAAAAATTCTGTCACTGCAAAGAACACAGCTTCAGCCTCACAAAGGCAAATCTGCAAAACAGACGAAAGCGGTATTTGACCACACAGTCACTTCCTAGTGACGATTTTGCATCAACAGGCAACAAGGATGATTCTGCAACTCCCAATATCTCTGCGCACAAGCATACGATGCAGTTTCTACAGTAACTTTTCACCGACCTGTAGAACAGTGGCTGCACAGCATAAAACTGGGCCTTTTCCTGAGTGCGTGCAGAAACTTTCGCCTCCAAAACAGGCCCCGAAATGGCCTCAAATCAAAAAACAGGGTCGCCTAGGGCTAAAGCCTCCTCCCGCAACATATACTGCCCTCTTGCTTCACCGCGAAGGGCGTCTCAACTTGAGACAATGCACTCCTGCAATTTTCAGCTGTGCTGCCTGCAGAGATCTGCTCCCAAAACAGAAAATGAAAGCAACACTCCTACTCTTACCAGAACACCGCGAGCTTGGCTTGCTTTCTTGAGCTCCTTACCATGAACAAGGCTCTGATACCATGTCAAGATTGTGGGAGAGAAGGAAGGAGTCTCACTTGTAGATTTCTTGCTTGCACAATGGGGGAATACACACAGAGGTGGAGGCTGAAAACAGTTTTCCTCTTCTTAGTTGTGTAAGCCAAAAGAAGTCTAATACAAAGAAATAGAAGAACCCTATATATGGGTCTCAAACCAAACTCAACTAACTAAGGTGGCATACTAACTGAGCCACGAACTAGAGTAGATAAGGATAGCTATCATGTAGCTATTATTCATGGGCGGTGTACCAACCGCGTCTGCAACTAACACATCGGTGACATAAATGCACAACGATCACCCTGGCATATCACGAGTGGAGCTCGATATCTCAACAATTCCTGCATCTAATCACTCTTGCTTTGAAAAGGCATTGAAAGTACTCTTTAGGAGAATATTTGTGTCATTTTGGATTATCCTTGGCAGCCCTAAAACAATGTATTCATGGGTTGAAGCTTTATTTGTGATCCTCGTCTTTTATCTTGGTAAAACATGGGTTGTTTCTTGGTTCTTATGAGTGACTACAAGCTATAATCTTTGTAAGAAAGCTTCAAGGACATCTTTTGGCACTGTTATGTGATACTTTTGGTCTCTTCTTCTCAGCCTAAAATAGGGTATTTTAGGGCTGAAACCTATAAACCCATATTCTTCTTCATCTACAATCATTGCAAGGACAAACTAGACTTGTAGTTCCCTCTACATAGTATCTTGTTTCTTCTTCATTCAAGGGGGGTTTCAAAGAAGAATTTTGGTGATTTCTTGCCATGCTTTGGAATTAATCTTGGTTGTCTATAACAGCTATTCCATAAGCTGAAGCTTTTATGGAGATGCTTTATTCGTGTTACAAACTCATGATCTTTTCATGAAAAACTAACAACAGTGATGCTAGTTCCATAACCTTGAATCATTCAAAGGCTAATATGGGTAACCTTCATCTTGATCCTCTATCTTCATTGTACTAATCAGTTGAAAAGAGAAAGTGTCTTGAATATCTTCTTCATGCCTAGGCTGAAATAGGTAGCTATATTCGTAGGCAAGGAAGGGCAAGACTCTTCTTGTGTCAATTGAAGTTGTACTCCTGTTTGCAAATCATCCATCTTGTGACCATAAGTTTCAAGCTCTTAACCCATTTATTCAATCGACTTATGTATAAATCTGTCTTTCCAAGATAAGCCAAAGTATATGGTGAACTGAAGGTTGTGAAGTTCCTCTTGAACCTATAAACATTCACTTGAATCTGCTTATCTCTTGAAGACACATCTCCATCTATCTTGTCCAGTTCTCTTGTCAAACCCATGTGGTGACCTTCAACCCTACACGTTGCGACAACGCGCTAAAAAGAGAGCACTACACAGATATTAAATTCCTAGAAATGGACTTGCATTTAGAGACCTTGAGTCAAGGACGATGTTCGAGAAACGTTTAAGTACCGTGAAACATAATCATTTCTAATTAATGGATAAAATGAACTATTATTTTCTTGCTAAGGTTTATCACTTGATAAAACTCACCCGTTGTTAATTAAATATTAAAATTTACATTGAATTAAATTTTTTCTTCCCCTCATGTTGCATAGTTCCCATTGTAAATGGAGCACTACATGGAGTGGGTGATGTGGTTGTCAATCTCAGTCTTGCTTGTTGACCGTCTTAGTTAGGTATGGTCTGGTTATCAATGTGTTGTGATTTGGTTTAGTTTCATTTTCATTAGTCTTGTAGATTTGAGTCAGGGTACTATGTGTATTACTATTATTATTATTTACCTGATTACAAGGATATTGGGTGCTTCTATGTTTGCATAGTATCAAGCTTTCGGTCACATAAATGGATAGGTCATGCCAAAAAAATTTCAGGGACATGTTGGTAGGTGAATTGGGTAGTCAGCCTCTAACAACCCCCAAGATAACACCACAGGATAAAGACTGAGGATCTCCCCTCAACAAACCCCATGAGATAGCACCATTGAATACATGATTAAATATTCCTGATCACTCACTCCTCACTAAGACTTCAACTCAACACTTAAGCAGTTTAAGGCTTCAAGCTCAGAATTTTACCATTTTTAGAGAGAAAGTGATGCGAAAACAACCATGGCTGAGACTTTGACAACACGAGCTTTCATATTCACACAACTCCTATTTTTTAGGGATGGTAGTCCCATGCAAAAACTGACCCACAAAGCATGGTTGCCTCAAGCAATGCAAAAACAATTGTAGATCCTTTATATTCTTCTTTTCTCAGAGCACAAAATAATTACAAACCAAAACACAGGTAACCCAAGCTTTATACGGTGAATTTTCATGCCAATGCAGCTGCTACAAGCATTTCAGTGTTGTAGACATTCCATTGCTACAACAAAACAAAGTTTGTGCTAATATAGTAGTGGATAATCATGATGACTTTTATGGAAACCAAGTTGGTGGTGTAGATGCTACTGATGGGACCTGAAATGGGCCGACACTGGCTATGGCACTAGCCAGCGGACCTCATGCTCATGACACACAAACACCCTCACGGCCTCGCAGACCAGGAGCGTCAATCTAATGCTCAAGGACAAACTGCCCTAAAGCTTAATTCATGCATTTATAGTTCATAGTCCAACGGTCCCCTAAAACTCCTCAAAGGGAGATCCCAAAGTACATAGGCATAACGCCTCATCACACACACATAAGAGGCACTCCACTGACTAATAGTCAGAGCCCCACTACAGCTCTCCTACATCGCAGGGATTGGCCCTTTGATGCACTGCTAAACATATAACACAAACGAGCACAAACTCCTCTCAAGGTACCAATATTTTATGTTCCAGGATATACCATTCCTCACTACACTTTTCCCTTAGGACCCAACGACTAACCTACAGCTTAGGACATCCTCTCACGCTCATCGTTGGTCACAACCTAAGGAAGACAGGTGCTTAGGATATCCTCACTACACTTTCCCCTTAGGACCCAACGACTAACCTATAGCTTAGGACATCCTCTCACGCTCATCGTTGGTCACAACCTAAGGAAGACAAGTGCTTAGGACATCCTCACTACACTTTCCCCTTAGGACCCAATGACTAACCTCAGCTTAGGACATCCTCTCATGCTCATCGTTGGTCACAACCTAAGGAAGACAGGTGCCATGCATCCAGGAGGTTTTTTCGATAACCTTTTAATTATTATGCTTAATGAAAATCATGTATGGCTATGTGCTCAAACAAAAGAAAGATCAGCATCGTTCATAGTGCATAAAACATTCTTTCCATGAATTTCACTAACGCGTGTTGCGTTGAAAGGAGGCACCGAGCCATATGCTCATGCTACCATCCTCTTTATTCAAACAGTTTCCTATATGCCAAGTGCAATGCATAAATCAAATCTTTTCTTTATCTTTCAATTTTTCAACCCCTTTTTATCCAACTTTTAGCATTTTAGATCGGTTAGATAGGGTTTCTATGCATTTTTCCCTTTTAAAAGAACGATAAATACGCACAAAACATAGAAACGGGGAAAAATCGAGGCCAACCTCATGCTTTGCCATCGTTATACATTGCACAAATATAGATATAATTTTTCCTAATTTTCCTCAGCCCATTTCCTATTTTTTCCTAATTTTAAACCCATTTTCTTCATTTTTAGGTATTTTTTCCTATTTTTCTTTAATAAATAATGACCAAAAATAAAAAATTATTGTGGGCTATGGCCCTTAGGTTCATTGACAACAAAAACTCAGATTTAGTTTGTGTGACATATCATATTTCTCATTTATGTGGCAAAAACCCCAATTTTACCCTTAAAACGCGTGTTTTTTATGTATTTTAACACTAATTTCGGCCATGTAGCCTTATATTTTCTGATTTTCAGGTTGGAAACAGTTGAAACTCATGGCAAACAATGTCATAATGAACTTTCATCCCATATGAACAAGGTTTCATAAAGCAAATAGCATAAAAAGATCATTCTTCTTTATAAAAATAGCATTACCGCTTATTTTCAGGTCTCGGTTTCTTGGTCTTGATTACGGGACTGATTTCCAGCATGCATTTAATGCTCATCATCTTTAATAACAGCACTCTTCATGTCTTCATCCATCCGGAAGCAATCCGGTCTCATCTAAACAAGCTTTCCTCCATCATTCTTCATTGTCTTCTTCCACACAAGAACAGCCCCTTAAGGGAGAGAGAGGGAGGAGAGAGAAATACTAGATTTCCATCTCTTCATTCAGGCCACCATTGGGCGAGCAAAGACAGGCGATAAGATTGGCCCATAGAGAGAAGTTGCCCCCTATTGTCCATCACAGCCAAAAAATCATGATGTGGAGAGAGGAGGCGCAAAAATCAGCGTCTTCATCACGCCATGCCTCCACATTCTCTCTCCACGTTTTTTCATCAAAAGATGCATAAATTTTTGGGCAGAGGGGGGGGGGGGGGGGGGGGGGGGGGGGGGGGGGGGTTTCCAAACTCAAAAGGCATGCCCAATTTTGGCCTCCCAAGTGTCCACCTTTTCATATCTTGACCATTTGTTGGCCATTTTCCCGTTCGGGCTCCAAATCGAGCTCTGAAAAATCCTGGGCGTCCGGCTCGACATCCGCATTGGCTGGCAACTCCTAACAACCCACATGGCAGTCTGAAAAATTATCAAAAATCAACAAGTGTCGCTCGAGCGCCTTTTAAGAGTCGTATTTCACTTGGTGCTTAAAATCGTCCTAGCTGGAGCCGCCGCCTTTGACATTGAATATTTTTCCCTTGATATTCGCAGTTTTTGGCTATTTTTATGTACTTCTCGACATCAAAACTCCGCTCTCATTAGCGACCACGAGATAGGGCAACTCAGCCCGCCGAATCCCACAGCAGATCTGCACAAAAACAACCAAAGGAAGCATCAAGCTAATACAAAATAGATACATACTAAACAAAGCACAGTGCTCACCCTACCCCCTGGCAAAACCAAGGCATGACATCCACAAGGAGTAGGCCTAGCATAATCTAATAAAAGGTCCGAAGCTAGTCACTAACCGACTATTCCAACACAACCAAACTAAAAAGAACTATCAAAGAGGTCGCCCTAAGTGGTGGCCTGAACTACCTACCTAACTAAGGACAACACACCCAGGAGCTTCTACTAGGTGAGGACTCCTATAGCCTAATCAAGAAGTATTTTCTTTTAACACATTTCTTCTTTTAGATTTTATATTTCCATACTCGGGCATGTAAAAAGGAGGGAGCTGAGCGTAGTGACCCAAGGAGAACCGGGCATCGGCCTCAAGTCCTGTCTTGGTACCCAAGAACCTACCAAGCCCTCGCGAGGCGACACTTAATCCTTTTCTGATGCTCACTTTTATTTTCGCTCCAACCGTCCTTACTTTCTTCTTTTTCAGCAAGACGCCACCCCTAGGAAGACAAGGCACCGGCCCCAGGTCTAACTCGTCCCGAAGAACCTACCAGGCCTTTGCAAGGCGATGAGCAATTGCTAATAAATTTTTCTTTCTTTTCTATTCTATTTTTGTAGAGGTTAGAACCCCTTTTTACACACCTCTGTATAAATCTATTGTCTTTAAGATATTCAAGGTTTGTTTCCCTCTTTATCATTATCATTTTTCTTCTGGCAAGCTCCTCTAACTGCCTCACAACTAACAAGAACTCCTAGAACGGCTGCCTAGCAGGCTAGCAGAACAAGGTTACTAGGACTCCCTTCCAAAATAGGTCTTTTGATGTCTGGCAATGTCTTTACAGGAGACAAAGACTACTCAAACCTCCCTCAAACAGACCTAACCTAAACCTGGGACTTCATGCCTTGGACGACGGTCCCCAACAAGAAAATAAAATCCCCTACAAATACACAGATACATATATAGCACAAAAACCACGGTACTCATAAACGAAAGATATCACCTGGAGAGGGCCACGAGAAGCGTCCACGCAACAAAAGGCTCCTTCCAAGCTCTTCTTCAAACCTGTCTAGCACAAAACTAAAACAAGAGACCATTAACCGCACCTATACTAAACAGAAAACTGGCCCTCTTGGCCTAATTAAATAAAATAGAGTAGCACCTACACATCCCTCCCTGACAGAATCCAGATATTCAATAATAGGCTTCTTCCCAAGGAGGGAAACATAGGGCTCGTAGCCCTAAACTAAATGCATAAGGTTATGACCCATCCCTCCTGCATATACAGCACGAGGCGTATGCATAATATGTTGTCTAATCAACCTATGGGTCCAGGATAATAATGGTAGATTGGTCTCGGCTACTCTTTGCATCACCCATATCAACCATCGTCTGCCATATATCGCATGCTCTAATAACATTCCCCACAAGCGACCGGGTCCTGTTTCATCATTGCTAACAATATCCAAACTAGGACCACAGTTAAATAAAAGGTCTTCTTCATAAGCAAGATTTGCCAGTGAATCCGCAAACTGATTCCAATAACGTGGAATCAGTTGAAAAGACACTCTCTCAAACTCCTCAAGTAGGGTCATCGCAGTATGATGATATACACAAAGAATGGGATTCCGCACTATGTATGTCCCATCTAGCTGATTCAGGATCAACTGGGAATCCCCTTTTACTAACAACCGACGAATACCACCTTGCTTGGCAATATGCAGTCCCATAATCAAGGCTTTATACTCTGTCATATTGTTAGTGAATCCTACCCCGAGATAAGCAGCTGACTTCGTCATAACTCTACGTCGGGGATCTTGGATTACTACTCCAACACTCCCTTTTTTAATAGGGCCCCTGGATGCTCCGTCAAAATGTAATGTATACGTCCACAATGGGTTTACACAGTCGGCCATCATGAACTCCTCTATTCGTAATTATGATAGTCAAAGTTTAACATGTTGAGAGGATGAACTGACGGCTCCATCCCACCTTCTTCATTGAACTCAACAGGGATACTTGTCAACAACCGTAAGCAGTGATGGCAAAAGACTTTGATCTTCCACACAAAGGTTCCATCTTCTTGCTCAATCACTTTGTATCCTTTGCTCCACCAGATGAGTTTCCCCTGATGGTATCTCTACTCCAGATATGGGTGCTCCAAATAAGGGATTAACCGCCCCATCAATTGGCTTTTAAACTCTTTTGCAGGTCTCAAATCATCCCTAGCATGGACCTGCAATGCATTTTCTTTGTATTAGCATACTTAGAAATAATAAGGTTTAATCTTATTAAGATTAACCTTGTTTTTAAACTCTACTCCCTGTAGATCAGCTAATAGAGCCGTAGACCTTTTTTTTCCCTAACCTGACAATCTTGTAGGGGCCATCCCATTTAGGTTCTAGCTTCCCTGAAAACAGCTCCCTACGCGCATCGTAATAGAGGACTAATTGCCCTTTTTTAAAGGTATATTTCTTCACTCTGAGGTCATGCAACTGCTTCATCCGACGTTTAGCTACCTCCTGGTGTAATAAGCTCTACAACTTCAGCTCATCCAAGTGGGCTATAGTTGTGAAACGTTCAAAAAGGGAATTCTCATCTCCCAAAGAATGGTTAATTGCAAACTGTATGGTTGGCAATTGGATTTCAAGGGGTAACACACACTCTTCTCCATAAACCAATTTAAATGGAGTATGGCCAGTAGCTCGCTTGAACGTTGTATTGTACGCCCATACTGCCACATACAACTTCCTGTCCCAGTCTCATTTCTTCTCAAAGACTATTTTAGACAAGATCCCCACAAGCTGCTTATTAGTACTTTTAACTTACCTGTTTGCTTGCGGATTATAGGGGGTCGTTTTATTATGCTTGATTTGCCAAGCTTCAGTCAAGCTTTTGATCACTTTATTCAAAAAATGGGTTCCATGGTCCAACATTAATTCTTTTGATGGACCGAAACGGCAGATAATCTGCTCTAAAAGGAAACTTGCAGTCTCTTTTGCATTGTCATGCCTTGTTGCCCGCGCTTCTGACCATTTTGTAAAATAATCAGTTGCTACTATAATATACCTCTTCTGAGTAGTAGACGACGGGGTGATAGGACCCACAAAATCAATGCCCCACTTTTCAAATGGAAGAATAGCCATAATAGGCGTGAGTGGGCGTTTCCTATTCTCTCTACTGTCATGTCTTTGACAGGTATCACATTTCTTTACATACTCAAAGGAATCTTGGAATATGGACGGCCACCAATATCTAGCTCGTAAAGCTTTCTGCACCGTCAACCGTCCCGCGAAGTGCCCTCCACATGCAGAGTCGTGGCACTCTTCCAAGATGAAAGGAACCTCGTCAGGCATCACACATCGGTGGTAAATATCATCAACACCCTGTCGATATAGCGTCCCTACAATCAAGGAAAACTTCAAAGCCTGTTGCTTGATTTTTCTCTTTTCAACTTTTGATAGACCAGCTCCAGTCTCTACTGTTGATAGATAATGTGTAATAGCAGCATACCAAGATGGAATGAAAGCTGTATCAATTTTCAACATTTCCTCAATATCACTTCCTTCAGTCGAGATCTCTTTCGACTCCTCGAAATCCACAAGGCATTCCACAATACCTTGCAACCTCAGTGGCTTACTCTTAATCTCATAATCGAACTCCTGCAAAGTGATTAACTTCTTTGCCAAACGATGAGGCGGCTGCAACTTGTTCATAAGCAATCTAAGCCCTTCCGCTTTCATATAGAACTCTACCTTTTCATAGAGGATGTAGTGCCTAAATTTCTTAGTCCCAGATACCATCGCAAGATACAACTTCTCCATGTAGGTATAATTGATCTCTAAAATGCCCAATTTTCGACTAGCAAAAGCTATCGGATGATACCACTTTTCCTCCCAAATTTGGGCTAGACAGCAGCTAATACTATGCATGGTGGCTGCTGAAAATATATAGAACACCTCACCTCTTTTAGGTGCCTTTAAAACGGGTGCTTTTACTAACTCCTGTTTCACATCCTCGAAAGCTACCTTACAAGGGTCGCTCCATTCAAATGAACAACTAAAGGATAATAAATTTGTTAATGGCAACGTCCTTTCTGCCAAGGCATTTATAAACCGTCGATAGTACCCTATCGATGACAGAAAGCTATGAACCTCTCTTGGAATGCATGGTGGACTCATAGCCACTATAACCTTGATCTTTTCAGGGTCAGTTGTGATTCCCACTGAACTGACCACATGGCCTAGTAATAGCCCATAAGGTACTCCAAAGACACACTTCCGTGGATTAAGAGCGATACAAAATTGTCTGCAACACTCAAAGCATTTTCTTAAAATAATCAACATCCTTTCCCTTATAGTGGCTGCCCCCAGGTCATAAATAAATACTTGGGAGATGTCACCAAAGGTCTTGTCTGATGTTCGTTGCCATGATCCAGGCGCATTGCACAAACCAAAGGCCATCACATGGTAAACAAAAGTACCAAAGACAGTAATAAAAGTCATTTTCAACTTGTCCTCTTCTGCAATTGCCATCTGGTTGTATCCTGCAAAGCAATCCATGAATGAATATTTTTTCCTACCCGCTAATTGATCCAAAATCTGGTCAATAAACGGCAACGGGTACTAATCCTTAACCATCTGCTTATTCAGCTCTCTAAAATCTACACATAATCGGATCTGGTTATTTTTCTTTTTCCTGATAACAACTGGTGAACACCATTCTGTGTGCTAAATAGGGAAGATCAAACCAGCTTTTCTTAGCTTCTGTAGCTCCTCAAACAACCCGTCCCTCAATTCAAAAGGCATACGCCTTACTTTCTGACGCATAGGATGGATGTCTTCTTTTACAGGAATAGTATGAACAGCTAGGCTGGGAGGAATGCCTCTCAACTCATCATAACTCCAAGCAAAGATGTCGCGGAATTCTTGAATCAAGGACACATAGTCCTCCCTTTCTGCTGAACTGAGCATGGAACCTAATTTAATTGGCCACGAATCATTCAGCGTGCCAAGGTCCAACTCAATCACATCCGCATCTCTTATTCTATCTTGCGGCTCTATCGGCTCATTTAGAGTTATCTGATAGATATCCTCTGTAGTGGACCCCTCTTTAGATTCATCGTTGGATGATGTCTCACTACCAGATGGATCATCTGCTGTCTCTAATTCAGTAGAAGATAAAGGAGCTCTCTCACTCTGAGGAGACTCGAGATAAGCATCGAATACTACTCGATTAGCACCTCTACCTAGAACCACACGACTGGCGGGTATATCGACTTGACAATCTGTTCGTAAGATCCAAGGCCTACCTAGCAAAACCCGATAGCTAGGACGTCCTGCAAATCTTATCACCCTAAAGTCCAAGAAGCATTCTACACTCGCAACTGTAACATGGACTTTAGTAACGCAACCTTCCGGTTGTCTGAGACTATCATCAGCCATTCTTAGAAGGGTGGAGCTATCTTTCTGGATGCCTAAGCCCAACCTCTCCATCAATTCTGAACTCATGATATTGATGGAGGATCCAGTGTCTACAATGGCATGTTCCACTAATATTCCATCTACATAAGCTGGAACCCTAGGGTAGTTCTTTTCAGTATGGTCAAACCAATCTTCCCCTACTCGTGCTATGCCCAAGGGTTCTACAATATACCCAATACGCAGGATCTTCTTAAATTCCTTACGTACTTCTGGAGATAATTTGATCAATTGCAAGAGATTCACATCTGGTTTAACTTCGCAAAGAGAACTTGCTAAATCAAAGTCATGATAAGTAGCCAAAGCTCTCTTTTCTCGCCAAACCATCCTCTCTTTTGGTCTTTGGACCGGTTTTGGTGCTTCTTTCTTGGCTCTTGCCTTGGCACTTCCTCATCCTTCTTAGGGTCGCCTTTTCTGTCAACCGACCTTAGCGGTCCCCCTTCTATGCTAGGATTCTGGACCTGCGTCCCCTTATCCCCTTGTTTAGGGTTTGCCTCAACTGGTTTTGTATTATCTTTGTCAACCTCTTTAGCCTTTTGGCCTCTTGTCACGGCTCTTAAGTTAGAGGTTTCAGCATCATTGACTCATACAGCCTCAATAAGGCTGACTCTGTTGCCTTGTAGCAACTCTTCTATATTTGTTTTTCCCCTCTGCAATATTTGTCTTGGTGCATCATTCTGCTGCAAGTTATTTCCTTGTGCTCTATGATTCACTGGGCCTGGCTGTTTACTCCCTTGTTGGAGAGAACTAATCTTACTCCAACAGGTAGCAGCTAAATGGCCCGACTTCCCACAAATGTCACATTTCACATTTGGACAGTTTCTGGAGAAGTGCTACCCACCACACCACTTACAACTAAATCTTGAGGGTCCACCCTCTTCAGGGCGTCGACTCCCTATCAGATTTTGTTGCTTCTTCAAGAAATTAATGTCGACAACTATTTGTTGATATTGTTCGGAGATCATATCGGTATAATGCTTCATCATATCCTTAACTTCGCCAAGGACATTAGATGCACTTGACTCATAGGCTCGATCATCGACCCGTCGTTCCATTGGCCTAACAATCTGATTTGGCATTGGCTGTTGACCCACAGGAACAACATTAGAATTCAAAACTTGGCCTCCAACATTTGGTGGAGCCAACTGACTTGTCATAGGCATAGTCACATTGGGAGGAGCTGTTAACAAAGGTACATTCTGAACCACGCTCCCTCTCCCATTAGGGTTAGTCATAGGCATCCCTTGACTTCTATTCGTCAATGATGGATTGCTTCCACGTACCAAACCCCCATTAACATTTATTCGAGAGGAGTAGGCTGTTTGTAATCGTGCTTCTACTCCCTCTACCCGCGTAATAGCGGTGTCTATATCTGCCAAGGCCACACTACTCAATTGTACTTGGATATTAAAATCCAACCCATGCAAAAAGTATTGCAATTGGGCAGCCGGCAGAATGGGAATGTAAGTTTGTAACTTACAGAATACTTCCTTCAACTTCTTGGCATATGCTTTCACATTCTCATGAGGGTCTTGGCACGTTACATTCAAGATCCGCAACCAATATTGACCACCTCTTTCAGGGGCATATTCTCCTCGGAAAGCTGCATAGAATTGATCAATTGTGGTTATGGTCCCAGAATCTATGATGTGATACCATACCGCAGCCCTTCCTTTTAACGTCATATTGAAGAACATCATGAGATGTCCCTCGTCTTGGATGCGATAATTGAACATCAATCTTTGGAACTCACAAATGTGAAATTCTGCATCCTCTTCCACTAACCCATTAAAAATGGGCAAGGAAACTCCTAAGCCTGGTAAATCCGATGTCCCTTTGCAGGAATTGCAATGGGTTGTGCCATGGCGACAATCGGATTAACAATAAGAGCTTGAACGGGTGAATTCACCCCCCACTTAAAGTTGGTAGACTTGGTGGAGAAGAGGAAGAATTTACGCTTCCTCCTACACCTAACAGACTATGTAGAGTAGTTGGGTTACTAAGACCACTGCTTCGTATGCGTACTAGGCTACTCCTTTGAGGAGAATAACGACTTACAATCTCTAACTGCCGTCTAGCCCTCTCATCACGCTGTGCTTTTTGGATTTCAGCTTGACGGTCCTTGTCAGAGGACATAAACCAACTTTCTTTTGGTCCCTAGAAACCCTAGATCTGAAAACCACCACTTATAGGCGGCTCCCGGCACACGCACCATTGATGGGACCTGAAATGGGCCTGCACTGGCTATGGCACTAGCCGGACCTCATGCTCATGATACACAAACACCCTCACGGCCTTGGGACCAAGAGCGTCAATCTAATGCTAAAGGACAAACTGCCCTAAAGCTTAATTCATGCGTTTATAGTTCATAGTCTAACGGTCCCCTAAAACTCCTCAAAGGGAGATCCCAAAGTACATAGGCATAACGCCTCATCACACACACATAGGAGGCACTCCACCGACTAATAGTCGGAGCCCCACTGCAGCTCTCCTACATCCAGGGATTGGCCCTTTGATGCGCTGCTAAACATATAACACAAACGAGCACAAACTCCTCTCAAGGTACCAATATTTTACATTCCAAGATGTACCATTCCTCACTACACTTTCCCCTTAGGACCCAACAACTAACCTACAGCTTAGGACATCCTCTCACGCTCATCGTTGGTCACAACCTAAGGAAGACAGGTGCCATGCATCCAGGAGGTTTTTCCGATACCTTTAATTTATTATGCTTAATGCAAATCGTGTATGGCTATGTGCTCAAACAAAAGAAAGATCAGCATCGTTCATAGTGCATAAAACATTCTTTCCATGAATTTCACTAACGCGTGCTGCGTTGAAAGGAGGCACCGAGCCATATGCTCATACTACCATCCTCTTTATTCAAACCGTTTTCTATATGCCAAGTGCAATGCATAAATCAAATATTTTCTTTATCTTTCAATGTTTCAGCCCCTTTTCATCCAATTCTTAGCATTTTAGATCGGTTAGATAGGGTTTCTATGCATTTTTCCTTTTAAAAGAACGATAAATACGCACAAAACATAGAAACGGGGACAAACCGAGGCCAACCTTGTGCTTTGCCATCGTTATACATTGCACAAACATAGATATAATTTTTCCTGATTTTCCTCAGTCCATTTCCTATTTTTCCTTAATTTTAAACCCATTTTCTCTATTTTTAGGCTTTTTTCCTTTATTCTTTTAAAAATAATGACTGAAAATGAAAATTTATTGTGGGATGTGGCCCTTAGGTTCATTGACAACAAAAACTCAGATTTAGTTGGTGTGACATATCATATTTCTCATTTATGTAGCAAAAACCCCAATTTTACCCTTAAAACGTGTTTTTCATGTATTTTAACACTAATTCCGGCTATGTAGCCTTATATTTTCTGATTTCCAGGTTGGAAACAATTGAAACTCATGGCAAACAATGTCATAATGAACTTTCATCCCATATGAACAAGGTTTCATAAAGCAAATAGCATAAAAAGATCATTCTTCTTTATAAAAATAGCATTACCGCTTATTTTCAGGTCTCGGTTTCTTGGTCTTAATTACGGGACTGATTTCCAGCATGCATTTAATGCTCAGCATCTTCAAGAACAGCACTCTTCATGTCTTCATCCATCTGGAAGCAATCCGGTCTCATCTGAACAAGCTTTCCTCCATCATTCTTCATTGTCTTCTTCCACACAAGAACATCCCCTTAAGGGAGAGAGAGGGAGGAGAGAGAAAGACTAGATTTCCATCTCTTCATTCAGGCCACCATTGGGCGAGCGAAGACAGGTGATAAGATCGGCCCATAGAGAGAAGTTGCCCCCTATTGTCCATTCCATAGCTTCTTCACAACCAGAAAATCATGATGTGGAGAGAGGAGGTGCAAAAATCGGCCGTTCTTCATCACGCCATGCCTTCACATTCTCTCTCCACGTTTTTTCATCAAAAGGTGCATAAAAATTTTTTGGGGGCGCGGGTGGAGGGGGGGTGTTCCAAACTCAAAAGGCATGCCCAATTTTGGCCTCCCAAGTGTCCACTTTTTCATATCTTGACCATTTATTGGCCATTTCCCCGTCCGGGCTCCAAATCGAGCTCTGAAAAATCTTGGGTGTCCGGCTCGACATCCCGCATTGGCTAGCAACTCTTGATAACCTACACGATAGTCTAAAAAATTATCAAAAATCAACAAGTGTCGCTCGAGCGCCTTTTAAGAGTCGTATTTCACTTGGTGCTTAAAATCGTCCTAGCTGGAGCCGCCGCCTTCGACGTTGAATAATTTTTCCTTGATATTCATAATTTTCGGCTATTTTTAAGCACTTCTTGGCATCAAAACTCTGCTCTCAGCTACTGAATTCACATGTTGTTTCATGCAGCATAGAAATTGCCTCATAGAGCACTACAGAAATGCAATACTGCTCTATACAGCAAACAGATAACTTCTCTACTCTAAGAAGCACAAATTTGCAAATGAAAAGACACTTTCTTTTATTTCAAATTATCATTTTAGCATAACAATAGATGCATCTCAGCATATCTTGCATTGATGAAGAATTACGGAGCTTTTAAAACGTTATGAGCTCTAATTCATCATTTTCCTAGCTACAAATCCTTCCAAATTTCCACTAACTCAAGTCCATGAATTCAACACCTGCCCATAATACATATACTCTGCCACATACCCAGTTCCAAATGTAGAGATCCTTTACTTCCATTCTTCTCTCCTGACGGGAAGCCTCACACAAACAACTAACATACATCACTCTCAAAATGATGAAGAACAGTCCTCTGTTGTCTCTCACTCATATCCATACATCAGAATAAATCTGCATACTCTGTGCCCCATGCAGTAGTAGAAGAAAACAAGACAAAAGGAAGACTCTTATTGCCATCATCTAAAAACTGAGAACTCACATTAGCCAATTGGCTTCAACGGCCCCATCTTTAATATACTGCCATCATGCTCCATGGCTTCAATAACTTCAACTGCATGGCCTCTTTCTTCTAAAAACTTGTTCTTCTTCTTCTGATTATCAAATTTCTCCCTTCTCTTCAGACTGCAAGATTCTTCTCTCTCTTTCTCTTTCTCTTTCTCTTTCTCTCTCTTTCTCTTTCTCTCTCTCTCTAATACGTTAATTGTCTTGTGTATAACCCTTCTCCCCCTCTCTTCTTCTTTTTTTTAACTCTCATGTTTTTTCTTTTTTCCCCTATTTTACCAAGTTGCCCCTTGTTGAGAATAGCAAATGATGCTTGCCCATAAGTGGCTTTGTATGAGAGATATGACAAAGATGTATGCTCTAGAAGCTCTAGGAAGAGATGTCCAAAATCCCATAAGCACGGTGAGGAATAGTGGTACTACCCAAAAGCTATAAAAGCATGTACTTTGTTGACACTCGTGACAAGGAAATGGAACTATCAGTTTGAGTTACTCAAGACTGTTTTTGTGAGTCCAAGCTAATCTATCTTGGAACCTAATTCACTTGAGTTACAATCTCTCATTTTGATAATGTATCGTGTGTTTGATTTGCGTCCACCATAGCTAACTAACTCTAGATTTATGTTTCTCAACATGGTATCACAGCCATGGCCAAGTTAGTTGGCTAATGTGTGTGCACTTTCTCAATCTTCCTCTCTTCCTTTCTCTCATTCTCTCCACTTCTTAAAGTCATCCAATGTTTATTCTTCATTTCAGGATTACGAGGTTCAAGTATTGAGGCTTTGCCAAGTTTTTTTTTGGAAGTGCTACAGTTCAAGAAATCGTGGAGAAGAGAACAAAGCTTATTACAAAGAGTCATCATCTTTGAAGCATAGCTCTTCAGTGTGAGTGTTACTATTTTCAATCTCATTTCATTGAGCTACTTCTGAAGGTGTATTATTTGCAGATTGATCTGGCAAATAGCAAGAGGAACGTTATAGCACACAAATCGTGTACAATGTCAGGCCACAGGTCATGCCACTCTAGGGTTCTAGCTGATCACAGCAGGCTTCTTGCTTTCCTTTAATGAGGGGCTCTATGTCGAAGATCCACCTCTGTGACAGCACGTAGGATCTGATCCGTGTCGGAGATAGGTTCAATTTCTGTATTGCTCTCTTGGAGCTGTCCTGTCTCGTTTATGCACACAACACTCCATGTGCTTTGTTGTTAAAAAGTTCATGCAAGAAGAAAGGAGAGACTTGGTGAGAGAAGATGTGGATCACTCAATTCATGGTTTCAATGTCTTTTCTAGCATTGGGGCTTCTGATTGCTCCCATCAACAACAATAGCAGCAGCCCTGGCAATCATGGAGGCCCCAGCTCTTTCATTGCTTCTGAAGTAGCCCTTCGCCTTGTTTATCTCCTCAGTTTCTCAACAGTTTGCCAAATTGATGCCGAGGAAGATGTTTGAATATGATGATTCCACCGATGAAGGTGACCCATAAAGAAGCACCCCATTACAATCAAAATGGTTTCTAGTGTACTTCAACATGGTTGCGGTTTGTGCTACAATTTGTCTAACAGGTTTCTCCTAGCTGCATCCTTGGAAAATGTCGTCTTCAAAAGAAAAGCTTCAACTCATTGATCGGGCACATTGTCTTTTTGAGGAGTTGAAGGCCAGGGGCATAAAACAGGGATGTTATGCATACTGCATATTGATCTCAGCATACTCAAAGCTGGGGAGAGCTGACATTATTGATTCATTGGTACAAGAAATCTATCGTTTGCCAAAAGCATCCTTGGATCTACCATTGTTCAACAACCTTCTTTGAATGTATGCTGAGTTGGGCCAAATGGATGGTATGTCAAACACACTACAGATGATGGAAGAAGAAAATGTGGCACCAAATCAACTTACAACATCCTGATTAGTTTTTTCAGTAAAGAGAAACTATTTGATGTAGCAAAAGAGACCCTCCAAGATTTACTCGTCAGAAAATTTTGCCCAAACTTGAATTTTCTGCACCATGCTCAAACGATCAATACCAATGTAATGATGAGCCATGAGACCAAGCTAAATAGGCCCCACAAATCATGTACCCCAAAATCTATGTCATGTATGACAAAAGAGAGCTTGTCAAGTCATAGCAATGTACCCATCTTAAACTCACTAAGAAAGAAAACCAAAAGGACCTCAGAAAAAAAAGAGACTATAGCACAAGAAGATTATGAAGAACAAGAAGATTAAAGCCATCATCAAAGGGCACCAAAGAAGCACAAAGAAGATGAAGAAGATACTTTCCACTACTGACAACAAAGAATTTCCCATAGTGGATGTAAAAACCCTACCAAGATGTAAAGTTTCAAGCCTTAACTTGACTAGGTTGCCAAAGAGCTAGTCTCCTGGTCCATGTTTACATGTAGGGGGGGGGAAAGCTAGCAAGGGTAGAGACTCATCATTTGAGGGGGGGTGTTGAGAATAGCAAATGATGCTTGCCCATAAGTGGCTTTGTATGAAAGATATGACAAAGATGTATGCTCAAGAAGCTCTAGGAAGAGATGTCCAAAATCCCATAAGCACGGTGAGGAATAGTGGTACTACCCAAAAGCTATAAAATCATGTACTTTGTTGACACTCATGACAAGGAAATGGAACTATCAGTTTGAGTTACTCGAGAATGTCTTTATGAGTCCAAGCTAATCTATCTTGGAACCTAATTCACTTGAGTTACAATCTCTCATTCTGATAATGTATCGTGTGTTTGATTTGTGTCCACCATAGCTAGCTAGCTCTAGATCCGTGTTTCTCAACACACCCCTTGCTTCCCCTCAGTTACTAGATGGCAAACATGTCCCCCTGCCACGTAAAATTCCACTCGAGGATTCAAAATCGAAAGTGAGAACACGTTCCCTATATGAGGATGCATCTTCCTGCATATGAGGCACTCGTCTCAAAATTGAAATATCACAACCATATGTCGAACATGCATGGTACCACTTGGGATTTCCATCTATCAACCCAACTCCCACCTACGAGTAAGTGCTAGAAAGACCAAAAAATGATTTTTGCATGTGTTACCCCACTTGACTCCACACAGTATCATGTCCCTGGTCACTCATTTTTAGCCACCATGATTAGCCATCCCCTTGGTTTGGAACACAAAGTGTGAACAGAGCTTTATTAAAAGCTTCAAAAACATCCAACAAAGACAAACTCCCTTTCTTGAAAATTTGCTCGTAGAGCATTGCACAAAATAGCTCATAACTTTCTAACCAGGTCTCGAATCACCAAGCTTTAAAAAGGAAAGTTGTAGCTCTCTTTCCAACTAGAACTGTCTAGAGAAACTTAGAGCCAAATTCTTTGAGCTGCTATCCTAAAATAGCTCTACAATGCCTGCAATCCTAAATTTTTGCATGTAGTCTACTTCAGATGTCAACCTTCCAGAGACCATAACTTTCATATTCTTGCTCAGATTTACACCAAACTTGACAGAGACCTTTATAGGTGTCAAAGCATGCTTTAAACATGATGTCCATCATTTACAACCATATGATTAACACCAGATTTTAGAAAACTAAATCTACCCAAACAATAAACTGGAAGCAACCCACTCTACGTATAGGATATACATTACTTACATCCCCTTTATTTATAGGATTCTGCAGATATATTTCTTTAGATGAAACCCATTGATTCTACTGTTGTGAAATATCCCATCTAAATCTGGTAGCAAGCAAGTGCCATTTTCAAACTTCTACTTGATGAGGAAAGGTCCTTCCCATCTAACTCAAAACTTGGTTTGAAAAGTGGAGTCCAAGCTACTGTCATATCTCATAACTAGCATTTCCTCTGCAATATAGGCTTATTCCTCAACTATGTATTGAACCATTCCCTTCTCTTCACAATCTATTTTTCATAACAATCCATTGCTTATTGCCTATCCAACTATAGGGTATGGAAGTTCAGTCCTCTATTAACTCCCAATTCTGTTTGATCTAACTGATGCTTTCTTACAAACTCCATCATAGGGAACATGACATTCATAGGTAATAAAGCATCTTGACCATATAATAATTGAAAAGGGGTGAATCTTGTACTTGTCTTATGCATTGTTCTACAAGCCCACAAAGCTTGATGTAGATAATTGTCCCAATCTTTAGGATGATCTTCCAATAGCCTAAAGAGAATCTTTTGTAACGTTCCATTGAATGCTTCCACCAGCCTGTTGCACTAAGGGTAATAGGGAGTAGCAAATATGTGTTTCAAGTCTAGTTTCCCTATTAATTCTCTCAATAGATTATTTCTAAAGCCAGGACCTTGATCTATCACTATTTCTAGTGCTATTCCAAATCTGCAGCACATGTCCTCCATGAAGAATTGAGTTACATCCTCTTTCTTGCACTTCCTTATAGTGTTAGCTTCAAGCCATTTGGTCATATAATCAACTACATTGAGGATGTAAGACTTTCCTATTTTGGTATTAGGAAAAGGTCCAATAAAATCCAAACCCCACTTCTCAAAAGGTCCATAGGTAATAATGGCTTTAGCAGGTTCTGGAATTAGTACCCTTTTTGCATATGACTGGCAAGCATGATGACTTTTACACCAATGAGCAACATCAGTGCTGCTCAGACTAGGCCAAGTAAGTCCTACTAGCAGAGTTTTCCTTTTGGTAAGCTCAAAACCAAAATGACCACCACATGCTTCCTCATGACAGGAAGATAAGCAAGCAGGAATCTTAGAACTATCTAGCACCCTTCTCAGTATGTTATCAATCCCCTTCATGTACAACGGATCAATCCCCTTCATCTACCTTTTGTATTTATCAGTCAATGACTTTAACTCCCCAGTTTTTAGAAACTCTTCAATCAAGTGAAGGCTTTCCCTGCCCTCATATCTAGGATTATCCACCCTCATGGCAGCAACATACTGGGGAAGAGCATCTTTAGCCAATTCATGAGCTCTACGGTTGTTCTCCCTGCCAATATGCTAATTTCTGTTGCTGCCTCATGAGGCCTTTTATTTTAAACAGCCAGTCCTTCAAAATATCTTTATTGGCTTTCCAAACATTTTGAACCTGTCTAACCACCAACACAACATCTCCTTTTGCAACTATTTTCCTATATCCCTATTGAATACACTATTTTAGGTCAACATGTAAACTCATATATTCAGCTTCATTGTTACTTTGTATCTCTTTCCTTTCTTGACTTCCAAAAAATACTTCTCGATTTTTAGCATCTATAATGACAAAACCCAATCCTTCCTTTTTCAGCACTCTTCTATAACTACCATCAAAAAACAAGGTAGCATCTTTATCCTTCATCTCTTCATGAATTTGCAGATGCAGAATTAGTTTTCGTCTTATAACAGCTGCACTTTCAATAGGTTCTTTATGAGTCAAAATATTAGCTAAGCTAGCTCTTACAGTATCCTCCTTCAAACATGTAAATTCAAATTCTTGTAGAGCTAGCAACCACCTAGTAATTCTTGGAGCATTTTTAGCAGATTGCAATGTTGACAGACATGGATCTTGAACATAGTTTAGCTATGGAGGCTTGAGTTACATACTCTAAGTACAAAGTAAAATATCATTGCATTAAAAAGTGAACCAAGTACATGCTTTTATAGCTTTCCAACTTCTCCACTATCCTCACTATGCATATGGGATTCATGACATCTCTTCTTGGAGCATACATCATTTGTCTATTTCTCAACACCCCTCCCTCAAATGATGAGTCCCTACATTTGTTGGCTTTTGCCCCCCCTACATGATAACATGGCCTGGAAGACTAGCTCATAGGCAGCCTAGTCAAGTTAAAAGCTTGAGACTTTACATCTTTGGCAAGGGTTTTTATAAGGCAAATCCATTGAGGGAAACATAGAGATCCAATGAATTGGCTTTGGTGGTGGTCATTCTTAATCAGTTGTGCTCTTTTCTTGTGAAAACATTCATTGGCTATATGGCCAGTCTTACCACAATAATGACATGTCATCTGACTTTTGTTATCGATGTTGAATCCTTGACCTCTTCCTTTGGATCCAGCAGCTCCTTTGGTGTATAAGAGATTTTCCCTAGATGATGAAATACCATCTTTTGCATTCTTGTTCTTCTTTTTATTCTCTTCATAAAGGAGAGTGCTCAATATCTTTGAGTGAGAGACTAGGAACATTACTTAGTGTTGAAAGAAGGTTCTCATATGGTTCATGATTAACACTGGCAAGTAGCACTGTTATTGCCTTATCTTCATCAATGTTCTTTTTAAGAGTTGCAAGTTAAGTTTTAAGGTTCTTGAACTTATTAATGTGCACAGTCATAGAGGAACTGTCTTTTACATCCAATTTATAAAATTACATGAGTAATTTTACCTTTGAGTTCTTTGCTTGGGTGCCAAAGATCCTGTCAAGTTCTTCCCATGCCTTCTTTGCATCCCTAAAGCCAGAAATATGATGTAATACATCATCGGATAGACCCCAGGCAATAATACCTAGAGCTTTGTTGTTCATCTTCTTCCATGCCTTTGTTTTAGGCTGGTCTTCTGCAGCATCTTCCTCTTTAGCATCTTCTTTCTTGTCATCTGCATTATCTTCCTCAAAGAGATCCCAGAGGTCTTTCCTCATGAGATGGTACATGGTTTTCTCCTTCCAAGAGTGAAAGCCTTCACCATCAAAATTTGCTATCTACTCCAATTCAATCATCTTAGAAGGAGGTCTTACCACGAGGACACTCGGGCAGTGTCTGTCCTTTTACAAATGATGTATGCTCCACAAAGAGATGTCCTAAATCCCATATGCATAGTGAGGATAGTGGAGAAGGTGGAAAGCTATGAAAGCATGTACTTGGTTCACTTTTTAATACAATGATATTGTGCTTTGTACTTAGAGTCTTAACTCTATCCACTCAAGACTATGTTTATAAGTCCAAGCCAATCTATCTTGGAACCCAATTCACTTGAGTGAAAGTTTGTGTCTAGTCATCAGTCTTCATAGTAAGTACTACAAATGGTTTTTGAATTGAGTATGATTTCCATCTTTTAACTGCATATACCTACCCCTATACCAACAATTCTTCTTCCATCCAAGCTTTTTCAATCGCTTCAATGGATCTACTTATATAAAACACATGCCTCATATAAGACATCCCCTTTCCCTTTTCTGCATTAAAATGGCTCCCACTACATTTTTCCCAACACTGATGCTAATGAAGAAAGGTTCATCCCAATTTGGAGGCATAAGAACTGGCAAAGTGCTTACCTTTTCTTTAATCTGCAAGAATGCATCCTCTTCAACTTGCGTCCAAACTAAAGGATCCCTTTGAGTTGCTTTTTGTAAAGGATATACATACTCAATCAGCATATGGAATGATATTGATAGATACCTCAACTTTTGAACAAAGCTCATCAGGTCTTTTACAATTTTTGGAGAATCCATAAGAAGTAAAGCCTCAACTTTACTAGGCTCAGGTGAAATACCATTAGCAGACACTTCATGAACCAAGAGTATCACTCTAGTTCTTGCTATTTTACATTTATCAGGGTTCAGTTGACGCCATCCTCATCAAGTCTGCAAAAAACTTCATTAAGTTTTTGAGAGTGTAATGCCCTTGAGTTGTACATACAAAATTCATCCATAAATACCTGCAAAGATTTCCCAATGAAAGGGGCAAAAATCTAGCTAACCCATCTTGAAAAGCTGGCGTATACATTCATCAGATGACCAAAGGGCATTACTCTATAGGAGAAGCATCCCCATGGGGTAATGAGCATTGTTTTCTTCTTATCTTCTTCTACTATTCAAATCTGGAAATATCCAGAGTATCCATCACACACACTATAAAATTCATGACTAGCCACTTGATCCAAGATCTCATCCTGAAAAGGAAGAGGGTAGCAGTTCCTCTTAATCGTTGCATTAAGAGGCTTGAAATCAACACATACTCTCCACTTTCCATTCTTCTTTGGCCTAATTACAATAGGAGACACCCGCTCTGCATCATCAACAGGATAGATAAATCCTACATCAAGCAACTTCTGAATTTCAGCATTAAGTACATTTTTCTGAATTGTACCAGGTCTCCTAAGTTTTTGAGCCATTGGTTTATACCCTTCTTTCAATTTGATATGTGCAGAATGTTGTTAATACCCCTCAGTTCTTGGTGATATTTTGTAGCAAATGATTTATACTGTGATATCTCTCTTTTGGAGATGCCATTTAGATGGTTGTTTTGTATTTAGTGTCTGTATTGTGTATTATTTGTATGATGGGATCATGATTGGATATTCAAATTGATCAAGATAATACCTTTTTAAAGATTCATGATAATAATATATGGATGGATGATGATGAAGAAACTCTCATATCCTTTAAGAGTTTATTTAAATTTAGTTTGTTTGATTAAGTATTGTTCCTGATATCTTGTTTTGGGATTTTTCATTGAATATGGATTAGATACAGGTTTTCTTTTTTGGAGATGAAGCTAGAGCTCTTCTTGGTTGCCGATTGCATATTTGAAGATAAAGTGATGGGCTATCATTTTGAACTTTTTTTCTCTTTTTCCAAGGTCACGAGGACACTCCCTAATTAAGTATGGGGATATGTTGATGGTTGATATGACTGTGTTTTAGCTATTTTTGTTGGATTTTTGGGGGATTTTTGTATGACTTGAATGATGATTGAGTGGTTTGAAAGTGTTTTAGAGAGTTTTGGATAAGATTGAATAGGTTTGAGAAGCTCATGATACTTTTTAGTGGAGATATGATGTGCTTAAAGGTTCTATTGAGTGCCTAATAGGTTCTGTTTAGCTTTTGTTTTATTCTAATTTCTTTCCATGTGAGAGGTTGAAATGATTATTAATGGAGTTTGAGAGTTTTTGGAATCTTATTGAATGTTTTTTTATGGTTGGTTTTAGTTGAGCTAAATGCTTTCTGATGACCTTCCATTTGATATTGTAAACCCTCTGTAGACCTTCTGTAGAGCCTCTGTCTCTATTCTGTGTTTGTTCTGTATGCCTCTGTAAGTGTTCTGTGGGATGAATGTGTAGCTTGGAAAAGTTCTCTAATCCTTGTAAGAGATGAATAAAAGTTAAAAATACCTCAAAGAAGTGAAAGAAGTAGTTGTTGAAGACTCAAGTGAAGACTGAAGGAACAGTGACACTATTGAGCTATGAAAGGACACTATAGTGGCTTTAGTGACCCTTCATATTAGACATACCTCTTGGGAGGGGTATCCATGACCAAAGAGATATTATGGATGATTATTCTTCATTTTTCCAATGTACTATTGTGAGAGAGCATATGTGAGAGAGATAAAGAGTGAGAAATAGTCAATTTTTCATGCTAAAACAATGTATCTATGAGTGAGAGATCATGAGAAAGACTATGAAGACTATGAAGCTATTGAAGATGAATACTGTGTGATTATTTCTATTCAAAGTGGAGCATTCCTTTGTGTTCTCTTGTTCTTTTGATGAAGAATATGAAGAATATGTTGAAGTTCTATTGTGTTAAATCTGTGGGAGAATTGTTATATGATGCTGTGAGAATATTTGAGAAGATTAGTGTTGTTTTTCTTATTGTGGTTGATTAAAATATGAAGAACATGCTTTTTGATGATATAAGATAGATTTTCTTGTAGTAAATTCTTCTTTTTTTCTTGGTGTCTCTCTTGGGGCTCCACAATGTGACTCAATACATAAAGTCAAGTAGCTCCCACTAAAGAAAAAGTCGAATGCCAAAGGAGCAAGCAAAGCTCAAAACATCATCTAAATGATATCCAAACATCTAGGATCCATAGAGCATACATCTAGAAGCATTGAATCTAAGTAGTCTTCAAAACTCTGACTATAGCATCCAGACAACTGTTTGTTGTCCACTATGAACAATAATGAAATCTTACTAAGCCAATGCAAACTCAATCAAAGCTTAAAAGCATTCTAAGTCATGTGTCGAGCATGCCCAAGTGTCAAACTAACATTCGGGCATCAATACCAAGCTCCAAAAGCATCAAATGACAAGAGGCATATACTTTTCTTAAACAAATGGCATTTAATCATGTTATTATAGCAATGAAATCTCTGAGAAAATTGAGACAAATATGTGCTCCAATCAGCTCAAAATCATAATCATACCATCCGGGCACCAAAATAGCATACGCAAAGCATCAAACATGCATTATGGAATTTAATGTTTGCTATCCAAACTAGAACAATTCTATTTTTTATGAAACAGAGAAGAGAAATTTTCATAGAATTGACTTTATGAGTACTTAAATTTATAGCTCTCATCATGCTCTTTGTTTCTAACTATAGAACGCCTAAATCCGATACAGTATGCAAAAGTTATGGCCAAAATCCGACAGTGCTATCAAGCTGCCATAACTATCCATGACTTTTACGGCATGCTCTGTATCCACTCAAAATGGATAAATTGGTTGCTCCTCGGCTCAACAAGCACTCAACAAGGCTCAAACTAAGCCTTGGGAAGCTCCCTAACAAGCACAAAGTAAGTTGGAACAAGCCAGAAGAAGGAAATATTCAATGCATACCACTAGAGAAAGAAACAATAGTTGCCATGAAACCTTGAGTTGAAGCTTTGAATATAGACTAAAGCAAAGGATGAAGAAGATCCTCCAATCCTTGGCTCTGATACTAGTTGAAGGAAGTGAGCTCGGAGTGGAAGCATGTGAGCAAAAGTAAGAGCTATGGGTGAAGGAGAGAGAGAGAGAGAGAGAAGATATGGGAACTCCAACAATCACAATGTGTGACTGGCCTTCCCTTCAAATGTTACTAAAACAATAAAGAATGAAGTGACAGTGATGGGCATACAACACAGGCGGCTAGGCATAGGTGCCTTTAGCCCTAACACGTGGAACATCATGTTGTCTACTAGTATCCTACTATAGTAAATCTACAATAACCTTGAATAGAAAGCCCCAATTGGGGCATGGTAAGCATCAAAGAAGATCTTTCCACCAAAAGCTTTTAGTCCATGTAAGTTGTGGTTTGTTGTCCATAAAATAGAGTAAAATCTGGTTCAAAATAGAGAGTTTTTGACCAACTATGTTAGAACAATGGCATAAATTACTAATCTTCAACCCACAATTGCTTCCTTAACATAAGGAAACTCCTCCATAATCGAAGCTGGTCTCCAAGAAGCTTCCTTTGAGGATAATCCTCTCCATTTGATCAAACATTATTTTCTCTTTTTTTTTTTCCTAAGCTTATTATCCCATCAACCAATTTCCTCCTTAGGCACATATTGAATGATGCCCTCCTCATCCATGGGTGGAAGCTCCTCAACAAAATCCACATTAGATCAAATAAAAGACTTTAACTAACTCATATGGAAGACATTGTGAATCCCTGTGGATGAAGAAGTTCCAACTAATATGCCAATTTTCCCACTCTCTTCAAAATCCTATAGGGTCCATATAATCTATGAGCTAGTTTGGTACTAGACCCATCTTTGACACTAGCATAGTATTTGATCTTGGGCCTTCTTTAAACAATTTACATTGATGAAGGAGAGCCTGCATGCGATCCAACTCTTCCTTGCTCTAAGGGTTTATCTTGTCAATCAAAATGACCATGGGAGTGGATACTTTGTAGCCATGCAAAGCCTTAAAAGGTGAAACTCCTATGTTGAAATGAGTAGAGTTCTTATAGGAAAACTCTATCGAATGCAACCATAAATCCCTTACATTCTATACATCATGGCAAAAGTGTCTCAAGTAAGTCTCCAACCACTTATTAACTCTCTCTATCTATCCATCTATTTGGGGATGGTAAGTTGTAGAAGCACCTAATTTGGTACCCATGGAGCTGAATGTTGCTTGTCAAAAGTTTCTCATAACTTGGCATCCCTATCATGCACTATGAACTGTGTGGTACCCCATGTTACTTGAAGACATGCTCCATGAATTGATTGGCTACTTGAGAAGCTAGAAATTGAACTTTTGTAGGGATAACATGGGCTACCTTGGTAAGTCTATCCACCGCCACATAAATGCTATTCCACCCTTTCTTAGTGATAAATAAGCCAATGATAAAATCAATGGTAATATGTGTCCATTTGGCTTCAAGGATAGGCAATGGTTGTAATAAACCACCTGGCTTTGATGTGATGTCCTAGTTTTATTGGCATGGTACACAACTAGAAATAAAAGTCTTAGCATCCTTCCAAAGGCCTTTCCAATAGAAACTTTTGGCATTCATGGCATAGGTCTTAAAGGCACCAAAATAACCAACTATAGGCAAGGAATACATCTCCTATATAATTTTCTGGGTGAAAGGAGAAGCATGGGGAATGACAGTTCTACCATGATATCATATGAGACCATTTCATAAAATTGAAATTGGGAGTTCTCTTCCATAATACCTTGGCGTAATTTCTAAAATATGGGGCTAAATTCATGATCTAGATGATAAGTCTCCCTGTTCTCCTCTATCCAATCACTATAAAGTTTAGAAATAGCTAAATCCTTGCATGCCTATATCTTGGATAAGGAATTAGCATCTATATTATCTTTGTCTCTGGTATATGTAATATCAAAAATCATAGTTTTATAATGTAACTACCCATCTTCGTTACTTAGGAGTGAGGTTTGACTAAGAGCAAAAATATTTAAGGACTTTGTGATCATTTTTCATCCTGAATCGATTGCCATACAAATAATGATGCTACTTCTTGATTGCATGAAGAATGGCTAGTCTTTCTCAAACATAAACATTCATTGCCATCTCTCTTTCATTCAACTTATGGCTTTCAAAGGCTATCACCTCATGCTCTTGTAATAAAACTACAATTCCCTAACCACTAGCATCACACTAAATAGTGAACTCCTTAGAAAAGTCAAAACAAGCAAGGATAAAAGCTGAAGTAAGAAAGTCTTTTAGGTGATTAAAACTCCGATTAGCTATGACATCCAAAAGAAAGCTTTTTTCTTTAGCCTATCTATGAGAGGAGCTACAATAATAGCATAATGGCAAATAAATCTCCTATGGAATGAAGAAAGACTAAGAAATCCATGTAGAGAAGTAGTAGTAATGGGTGTAGGCCAATCTCTAATACACTGAACCTTCTTTGGGTCAGCCTAGATTCCCTTTTCACTGACAATGTGTCCTAGATATTCCACCTCAATCTCTATGAATGAACATTTATTCTCTTTAGAAAATAACCTATGCTACATCAAGGCATCAAATACATGTCTTATATATACCAAATGATCCTAAAGGTCTTACTATAGATAACTATGTCATCAAAGAATACTAGCACAAAGTGAAAGAGAAAAGGATTTAAAATTTTGTTCATAAGGCTTTAAAAGGTAGCTAGAGTGTATGTCAATCCAAAGGGCATGACTAGAAAATGATAAAGGCCATAATTTGTCTTGAAAGCAGTCTTTACTTCAGTACCTTGTCTCATGTGAAACTTATGATAGCCAGATCATGAATCTATTTTAGTGAAGTATCTTGCTTTTTTCACCTCATCAAGCAAGTCATCCACCCTAGGGATAGGATACCCATTCTTCACCATAATCTTATTGAGATCCCTATAATCAATGCGCATTCAAAATGATCCATCCTTCTTCATCATCAAGCAGATAGGAGATGCATAGGGTGAGGAACTAGGCTCTATAAATCTCATCTTTAACAGATCTTTATTTTACTTGGCCACTTCTTCCCTTTCACACTTGGAAAGACTGTAGAGTGGTTTGTTAACTTGCTTTGAATGAGGCTCTAAATCAATTGGATGATCAACTTGTCTTTTAGGGGGCAATGTTGTATCTGGTACACATCTTTGTTAAGTTGATTTGGAACTTCTTTGTTAAGATGCAAGACAAAGATTTTGGAACTTTTCTTGAACTCCTTCTTAGCTAGCTTTGTTGTAATAATCTCAAAATCAATTTTGTTATGGATTTTGTCCAAGTGTATTAGCTATCAATCACTGATAAACTCTAGGTATAGCTAATAAAAGTCCATAACAATATTGCCTAATTGCATCAATCAACTACAGCCTAGTACAATGTCAATAGAGCCCATATCCAAAGTAATAAAGTCCATTTGCTGCCCATAGTTTTCATCCAACTAAATATACACCTTAGGACACATTTGGTTGTTGATTTCTTCATCTCCATTGGCCACTTGACCTTTAATAGGCTGATGTCAATAAATAGGAAAACACCTCAATTAGTCTATGATTGAACTATCACTATCCACCAAAATGAACACATTTTTTACATTAATGATATGCAAATTGTCTTTAGGCTTCTTAATCCTGTTCATGTAGCCATTGAAATGGAACAAATAGTGGCTAGTACATGTCTCATCATTAATCCTTCTTGGTCCAAAAGGAATATTGCCACTATCTTCTTGCCCAACATCCTCTTTGATATCCTCATTTTTAGTGATGGCCACCATAAGTGCATTTGCATCATCAGTAACATTCTCTAAATCTTCAAGAACTAACATGCTATGGATCTTCACTTTTGCATTCCTATAAGCACACTTTGTTTCATGGTCGGTTGTATACTTCTCATCAAATTTGAAATACAACCTTTTTCATTTCTTTCTTTGTATAGGTCCATAGAAATTGCCATTGGTTGAAGTATTTCTAGGCTTGTTGTCTCCTTATTTATAATCCACTCTTGGACCATTTGTTATCCTAAAATTTCCTTGAGCCCTTGAATCATTAAATGATGAATAAGTTAGCACTCTAGAGCCCCTACTAGATGCATGATTGTTTCCATAAACTTGGCCAACCTGTTCCTATTTTAAAACACTCCTTGGCTATCCAAAAGTGGGCTAAATACAAGCTCACTTCTATACTCCCTTCCATACCTCTCTGCAAGCTCAATACCCTTGAAAAGGATAGTACTTGTGGAGTTTGGCTTCCTTACTTATACTCTCTACATATATAGCGAGGTTAAGGAATTGGTTTGTATACTCTTGTATAATTAGCCCTCTTTGCTCTAATCCGTACCATCTTCATACTAACTTTTCTTTTTCAAGAGGAGAAACAAAGACTTCAGCCATAAGCGTCTTAAATGCATCCCAATTCTCCACTAGTATATTCTCTTTCTTAATGTACCTCCACCAAGTACACATGAACTCTTCCAAGTATAATGAAGCAAAGTGGATCTTCATGTTATCAATCCTAGGCAATATGCCAACATAGAACTCCAACTTTGAAATCCATTCCTTTAGGTCAAATGGTAAAGGACTGCCCATTATACTTTTCCAAAACTATTTTGTCCTTCAAATCCCTCTCATGGAAAGCTTCTTGTCTCAAAATAGGTTGATCATGATTGACAAGCATTGGACTTCTAAAATGTGCTTATTCTCTTCCATAAGGTGGCTAAGAATTCATTTGGAACCTTCCCAATGGCAAATGACCCCTTGAGACTTGAGGATTCAGCCCATGAACTTGTGGATTAGTACCATTAATGTTGCCTAAGTAATTATCATTCTATTGTAAATCCTCTCCTACTTTATATTGATTGTTGGGGAGCCCCCTTATCCAATAATACCTTGACTTTGAGCATTAAGATTGGGTGGTTGAATTAGAACTAATGGCTCACTGTTTGATTTTGCTTTTTCTCTTGCATCCTTGGTATCCATTCGCACTTGCATCCATTGAGAGATTGAGCCATAATTTATGTATTGGCCTCCACTAATTTGTTGATTGAAGCCTTTGTTTAAGTAGTTGAATCCACTAGCTTTTCAATTGAAGACTTCATCTGATGGTTGGACAAGACCATTTGCTCAACCCTTGATAGTAGCTCCATATGCCTATAAGCATGTCTAGTCTCATGTTCACACATGGTATGATTAAGAGCACTAAGTTTTCCTTGCAATTGAGACTCTTCAAGTTTCTCTTGGGTTGAGTTTTTTAGCATAGAATCTTGAGGGAATCTCTAATTTATTGGTCATATTCATCTTGGGCCTTATTCATCACTTTGTTACATGCCATGATAGTACAGTCTTGTAGGACTCCCAAAGCTGAGAAACTTTGATTGCCAAAATTTTGAGTTCAAATCAAAGTCAATTATGCCCTCTTTGAGATAAGTACTAGTATATTTTAATAAATTTAAAATAAAATTTTCTTTGATCCAATCTATGTGATGGAATTATCCATTCCTACACCCTGTTTCAACTTGTAAGTGCCCTAATTTAAACTGTGGAACCAAACTTAATTCACCAAATGGCTAACAAACCTTATGGGGACATAGATAGGACCTATGTGCTCAAGGGGTCCACTAGGGTTTACTATATGGTACCATGTGAGTGTAAGGGAGGGGGGTTATTTAAGGGAAGGAAGGTACATTTTATAAGGCAAGGTCCGATAAATAGGGGGTAGATAAGGGGTATTTTCATATATTTCTTGCATGCAACTGACGTCTCCTTATTGCTACTAGTGAATCTCCCGTGCCTATGGGTAACCTGTTTTATATGTACATGTATCCCAATGATGAGGATTGTACCTGTAATGACCTATTTATACCCTGTAGTGTCGTGTAATAGCCCGATTTACCCTATTTTGGTCTTCAAGAGGCTTGAATATTCATGAGCACTTGAATCTTCAATCCTCCATATGCAAGTCCTGTGTAAGGAATAAAATAGAAGGATGGGCTCCCTACACAAGTCATTTTCTTTGTGTAAAATAAAAAAGAAGAAAGAAGAAGAAGAAGATTTCAACCATATCTCTGCTCAAGCCTCCATTGCTTTTGTGTGAGTGTTCTTGGTCTCTTCACCTCTCTCCCCTCTTGTCTATTTTCATAGTATCAAAGATGTCCTACAGCTTTGTGGAGCTTCATTGAAGGCTAAGGTAAAGTCACTGGAGTAAGAGAGTAAGCAAGGAATGGGTAACAAGGTCTTCAACCTTGCTTGATTTTCCTTGGGTTATAGCTACAAGAGGCTTCTCGGGTTATTAGGGCTACAATCTCTGTAGTGAAACTTGGTGAGCAAGAAGAATAGTCTATATACTGCAAATTAGCCCTTCAAGGCTATCCCACTGTAATTTTTAGTATCTCAGGTCATTTCAACCTTTGTTCTAGACCTACAAGTGGTCCTGAGAATACTTTTTGAATATACTATAGTTTCAACTATGTCGGCCATTTACAAGTGCACAAATTATAGATTTTGAATTTGTGAGGTTTCAATGGAATGCAAACACAAAAGATAGATATCTATATGCAAAGTGTAGATTGTAGTTATTGTTGTGTAGTCATTGAGAAAGATTGCATGTTTGGTTGTGATGCACTTGGTATCAGCTTGCTTGCATATTGCAATTTTTTACAAGTTGTTTATTTTATCAAAATGTCTGACAACTTCAACAGATTGTTAGTGAAAAGCTTGATAAGAACAATAATCTTGCATGAAAGGTCAGGATGACAAATCTCTTGAAGGTCAAATGTATTTGGAATTACATTGAAGGAGACATGACAGTAGCACCAAAAGTTCCTATGTGAAATGCTACTACAAAATGTTTGTTAACTTCAACCATATTGTTAGTGAAAAGCTTGATAATAATAATAATCTTGCATGGAAGTTCAAGATGACAAATCTCTTGAAAGGCAAAGGTATTTGGAAATACATTGAAGGAGACATGATAGTAGCACCCAAAGTTCCTACGTGACATTCTACTGTAGAATAAGTCTAAGAAAGATTCGGAGTAGACATAAAGTAAAGTCATGTATCAATTGTCTATCACTATCACATGTATCATGATGGGCCATTTGTAAGAATTTGATACCCCTACTATTGCAGAGAAGAATCTAGTAAGGTTGTTCGAAGTAAACACAAAGGCCAGAAAGTTGCAGCTCAAAAGTTAGAGCTAAATCAAGTGAAAAAGAGGAAACCTATCCATTAATTATTATGCCTAGAAGATCAAGACTCTTGTGGAAGCTCTTGGATCTATCAGTGTAGTAGCTTATGATGATGATGTTGTGTGTGCATGCTTAGATGGACTTGGAGATGAATACAAGACCTTCAAGTCATCCATAAATATGTATCATGATATTCCTAATTCTATAGACTTGATTTCTATGTTGATACTTGAGGAGAAGAACCTTCCCTTAAATTCCTCTTCTTCTCAAAGCCAAAACAAGTCTAAAAAAGTATTTTACTCTACTAGTAGAGGTAGAGATTGTGGAAAAGGCCAAGATCATGGTTGTGTAGTCAAGGTTATGATGCACAACAAAATAGAGGAGGATAATCTCGAGGAAGGGGGAGTCAAATAGGGAAAGTTGCAAATTCTAATAGACAGTAAAATTATGGTCATACTAAGGAGTGCTAGCATTGTGATAAAAAAGGCCACATTTCTAAAAACTCCTTCAAAAAGAATGCTAAAAATAAAAATGAAAAAAAGGAGCAAGACAAGTATGCATCCAATAGTAGAAACAATGATGACAAAAGTGAATAGTTGTTTTGAGGCAAGGAGAGTCAAAGAGGGAAAGTTACAAATTCTAATAGACAATAAAATTTTGGTGATAGCAAGGAGTGCTAGCATTGTGATCAAAAAGGCCACATTTCTAAAAACTCTTTCAAAAATAAGGCTAAAATAGAAATGAAAAAAAGTAGTAAGGCAATTATGCATCCACTAGCAAAAACAATTATAACATGAGTGAATAGTTGTTTGTTATGCAATACTTTATGAATATTATGACTTTCGATGGTTCATCGAAGAATGATGTATGGTATGTAGACTTAGGTGCCTCTAACCACATTACTTCTCACATGGAGAATGGTTTAGAGAGATACATAGTCCAGAGTCTCTAGACTATGTGGAGATAAGGGATGATAAAGCTCATTCCATTACTCATGTTGGAAATGTTCCTTTGAGTATGCAGCATGGTAAAACTAAGTACTTAGTTGATGTGCTGCATGTACCAAATATTACAAAAAATTTGGTTTCTATTTCTCAAATGGTAGAACAAGGATTGTAGGTTTGGTTCACATCTGATGGTTGTTATGTAGAAGGTCTCAAAAATGATTGCATGTTGATTACAAAAGAAAAATGTGCTCGCAAAGTGTTTACTCTTAATGTAAATTTGCATGAAATGGATGCTACCATATTTGCACAAGGTTCAGGTGTTGTGGCTAATATTGAAATTTGGCATAAGAGAATTCATCATATGAATATGCAACAACTGAAAAACATGCAATCAAAAAAGATTGTGGATGACTTGTCCAAGTTTAGGGTTGATGGGATGCATAAAGTATATGAAGCATGTTAATTTGCAAAGCAAACAAGGCATGCATTTCTACATAAAAAGCATGTATGTAAGAATCCACTTGAATTGACACATTCTAATACGTGGAGTCCTACAAAGTCTACAACATTGAGTGATTGTAGATACTATGTTTCCTTCATTGATGATCATACTCACAAAGTATGGGTTTACTTTATGTGTGAGAAAAGTAAGGTATTCACTTACTTTAAAAGCTTTAAGACATTGGTTGAGAAGGAGACAAGGCCACATATTAAATGCATAAGGTCAAATGGATGGGGAGAATATCTCTCCAATGAGTTTTTTGATTTTTTGCAAAAAAATAGTATACAGAGATAGTATACATATAGATATACTCCACAGAAAAATGGAGTTGTTGAGTGAAAAAACAAGCATATTAAAGAGGTGGCTCATACATTGATGTCAAAAAGAAACTTAGCTCATTATTATTGGGCTGAAGCAATTGCTACTATGTATACATTATGAACAGGACACTAGTTTGCTGCTCCTATACATACTATGATACCCATAGAGAAGTTTACATGTAGAAAGCCAAATTTATCCCATCTGAAAGTATTTGGATATATTACTTATGTGCATCTTCCTTATGAGTTGTGCATTAAATTGGATCGCAAAACAGAAAAATGTGCATTTGTGGGATATTCTCTTGAGCAAAATGAATATAGATATTGTAACCCTACTACACATGAGTTGAGAATTGGTAGGGATGTTGTTTTTAATTAAATGAGTGGCTATTATAGTAATGTGCAGAATGCAGTTGGGGTTGATGAACATGAGAGTGTGGTTGTGCAAAAAAGTGGTCAGCAGTCACAAACATTGAGTGGAATACAAGAGTCTCCTAGTCATGGCTCTATTGATAGACCTTGGACCTAGCAGATTGAGGTCACAAGTTATTCCACCAAATATATCACAAATATCAAGAAAAGGTAAAGAGAAAGTTGGGGACTCGCCTATTATGACAAATGTATCATTACGTTTCTCTCGTGTTGATGTTGATTAGGTGGCTCTGAGAAGAGCTTGGGTAAAGAGTTTGGAATTACGTCTATTAAATACTTATTATGCAGAAGGAAAAGACGATGTTAAAGCTTTTGGTAGTGATCCAAGAGGGCATTTAGGTCAAGTAGAGTAAGAAAGTCAATGCAGTGATTGACATACGATAACTATGTAGCTCATCACTATGTATACCTGCCTAGGTTGTGTAGCATGTGGAACCCACTTATTTTGAGGATACAGTGAGTAATGAGTATTGGGATCATGCAAGGGACAAAGAAATGGCTACACTTAAGGATGATGACACATGGGAGTTGGTACCTTTATGTGAATGCAAGAAAGCCATTGGCTACAAATGGGTTTTCAAGGTCAAGATGGATCTATTAAGCACTATAAGGCATGACTAGTTGCCAAATGTTATGTGTAGACTCATGGTATTGATTATGATGAGACTTTTGCTCTAGTGGCTTAAATGGCTACTGTAAGGGACTTCATAGCAATGGCTACATCAAAAGATTTGATCATGCATCAAATCGATGTAAATAATGTCTTCTTACAAGGGGAGTTGCAAGAGGAAGTTAATGTGGATAGCCACCTAGATATGTAGATGAGAGTCATCTAGATTATGTATGTAGATAAGGCCTTGTATGGGCTGAAGCAAGCACCTAGGATATGGCATGATAGGATTGCAAAATACCTTATCAGCATTGGATTTCATAGAGCACATACCAATCACTCACTCTATATAAGTGGTCATAATGTAGGTATTGTGGCCATTACTATATATGTGGATGATTTGATCATTGTGGCTAATAGTAAGACAGAGATTGACATTGTGAAGGGGTGTCCTCAAGATTGAATTTGAGATGGAGGATTTGGGAGAGTTGCACTATTTTCTTGGCATAGAGATAATCAAGACTCCAGAGGGTATATGGTTGTCATAGAGATAGTATGCATTGGATATGTTGAAAAAGTATGATATGGCTTATTGCAAGCCTGTTTCTATACCTTTGGATGTTAATGCTAAGCTTAGTACATATGAGGGTGACTTAATTGAGATGTCACTACCTATTGGAAGATTGTGGACATCCTTATCTATTTGATGATCACTAGGCCAAACATAAACTACACAGTTGGTTTGGAAAGTAAGTTTATAAAGCTTCCACAAAAGCAACATTTGGATGCAATGATGCACACATCGTGCTATGTCAATTCCACATTGGACTATGCCTTATTCTATGGTTCTGATATACCCTTGGACTTGCATGGTTGCACAAATGGAGATTGGGCTAGTAGTATTTCAAGTAGGAGATCTACCTGTGATCTTATGTTTTTCTTTCGCAGTGCTATCATTACTTAGAGCAGCAAGAAATGGCTAATAGTAGCCTTGTCTAGTATACAGACAAAGTACAGAGATAATGTAATTCCAGCATGTAAGATAGCTTGGCTATGCAAGCTACTTCATGATTTGGGGTTACTGTGATAACCTTACTAGCATTCGATTGGCTAGGAACCTAATGTATCATGCAAGGACCAAACACATATAGGTACATTACCATTTCATTCGGGAGCAGGATCTAATAGGTGATATTGAATTGCTTTACATCAATAGAGAGAATCAAGTGACTCACATTTTCAAAGGGTTTGGAAGGTGGAAAGCTTTAACGCTTCAAGACTTTGCTTGGAGTTCACGAGCTCATGCTGAGCTTGAGGGCAATGTTGAGATCTTGAGCTCTACATCAACTGGCATCCACTACATGCCTTGCTAATGTAGTAGGATACTCTTCACTAGTATGTTAGGTGACTGACATGAGGATACACCAGTGATTCTACAGTTGGACTATGCTCACATAGCATCCTTGGTTATGGCACATTCATTGTGCCACCTCTTCTTTCCTTAGCATGTTCTTAGTAATCGCATATACATATATTGTGGTACATTTATATTAATATTTTATTATGTTTTAGACTTAGTTTCTTTGTGTAGAGCAAGCGAGAAGAAAGAAGAAGAAGAAGATTCCATCCCTATCTCTCTATATCCTTTAAGTCTATGTTATTTTTGTGTGAGTACTCTTAGTCTCTTCACCTCTCTCCCACCTTATCTATTTTCAAAAGTGGGCCAAGAAAGAGAAAGAATAGAGATATGAGTATAGAAGGGAGAGAAGAAGAGTGCAAAGGAGAGAGAAATACTAGTCGAGGAGAGAGAAAGATTGAAAGTAAAGAGAGAAAAAACAAAAACTGTAAGATGGAAGCCATAAAAGCTAAGAGAAAGCTTGAAGATGAAAGAGACTTTATATTATTCTGAATGGTGCAAAAATAAAGTCCCTTACATCTTATATATCAACTAGTATAGCTACTATTTTTCCATATTATTAATCCCTATCTCTTAGACATTCTCAATCTTCCAAATCTTGACCATTCTTTTGATCTCTCCTGTAAGACTAAAAGCCTCATTGTATATCATTGTTGTATTATTCCCCAAAAAAAAAAGAAAACTAAGATTAAAAAATGAACACATGATCACTATATTGTACTTAGGGATTCTCAAATTAGATGCCTCCGGTAGCCGTGGTCAATCGACTTCGTCCCTAATCACCTAGCCCTTTTGTTCATTCCCTCCACACTCACTCATTACGCATAAATGGCAAGACATACCTAAGAAGTATACCTTGGTTAGACCTATTATCTTGAGTCGCTTGCACATTTTCTTATTTGTATCACAACAATCCCCCCCAACTGTAACGTGTCCACCTGTTATCTTCAGGACACGTCTTAGCATTCCATCAGAAAGGATGTCTAGAAAGCTCCCCCGGCACTCCCATGGAATGTTACAGGATTTGCGATCTAGGACTTTCTACGTCTGCCACGTAGCGGAAGTATTCCGACCATTCCCACTTAGGACCGACCTGAATTAGGGTTTTGCCTATTGGTCATTTCCTAATGGCAACTAGCGTCGAACCCGAGCGAACTACTTTACGCAAAAACGCCAGGTCCGAAGCGGAGTCACACTGCACTTGGTCCAAGGAGAATGCGAAACGAGAGGGATGAGAAGCTCAACCTCTCTGCCATAAAGCATAGTCCCATTCCATTCCCCTAAAACAGTGTAAATCGGGATCATTTATAACTTAGACTCTAGATCAATGCTCTTGCTGTTCGAATCCTTTGAACGACCTTCTTGCTGTCCATCGTGATTTGAGACAAGTTCCCGGTCAACCGGGACCACCCATCTGTAGGACAGACCTATGGCCACATCCACCGCACTTTCCTCAAGTTGTTTTAGTTATTTAATTACCTAACACATTTAGTTGGACATGTATCAATCAGCTTCCTTAATTATCCCGTTAGGCACTGGTTCCTTCACGTAATCATAGCACTTGACATAGAAAAGCAATGTCAAACAAGTTCCTTTTTAATAGTTATCATATTTATCTTTGAAATACATAAAGTCCAGCCCATAGGCTTATCCACAATTCGCCCGAAGGCTATCCAGCAATCTACAGGGATCACTAATCCAAGATTCTGCCCATAGACTAGTATGCGGGCCTCGAGATCCAATCCCGAGTCATCTTAGCCTCTTGTGCAGGGCCAGGAAAGCGAGGGATTTATAGCCAGAGCCCCCCTGGCACCCAAGCATCCTCCTACTCCAAGTAGCACCCAATAGAGAGACCTCTCGCGGCGGGTTCGGTCCACCTTCCTGACGCGGTTAACAACCCCCTTGGTCAAAGTCAGGCAGGCAGTCGGGGGTAACTGATGCTGCCTCTCCCTTCAGGCCTTCAACTTGAAGCTTTAGATATCCACTTATCCTTTAATTCTTTGAGCAAACAAAGCAAAACAATGCTCTTAAAATTGTTTACAAGCACAATCATTTCCATTGGTTGTTATTGTTGGCCAACTACTAAGGAGTGAATCCTTCTTTCCAAATGCATCCAACACTCGATCCGGGATTAATTTCAACTTGGCAAGATCCCCTATATCCTGGGTTAGGGCGTACCCTATTAACCCGACTTGATCAATACTTTAAGTTCATATGTTAGTCCAATTTATTGGTTGGTCTTTTGCTTCCAAGCAATTATCTTTACCTAAGAAAGATACTATATTAAGACGATTATTCATTCTCTTGCAAGATAACTTGCGTAAGAATCTGCCAACCTCATTCTGAGGAATTGGCCATTCCCTTGTGATCCAATCACAAGATCATGTGACTCTGCAACTTGTTGCACAAGTGTCGCATCAAACTATGGGACTATTCTATCCATCAATGGAGTCTTCTAATCACGGTATCATGATTAGATATAACAATCTGTCCCTGATTGCATTAGGCCGACATTGTCGGTCCTACGGTTCCAAGTTTCATCTTTTTAGTGAGAGATCCTTAGGAAAATCCTAGATCTTTTCTCGCAAGTATGTCCTACTGTCCCTACATTCCGTGAATGTGGGCAAGTATTTAGGGTATAGGAGTTTCAGTTTTGGTAATACGTGCAACTAGGTAAATGTCTTCACCGTGCTAACCCTAGTCAGTTCCTTGGGATACGTTGCATTGAATTAACCCTTTTCTAAACGAGTCCTCCGTGGTTTTAGGTGTTTAGGTTTAGGCCAATTTAACCTATCTATTCTTGAAGATAATTATGCTATCATTTCCATAACCACATGACTTATTATCTACGCATAAGTTGATTTTCAAATCTTAACTTTACGATTTAAGATCAAGCATAGGTTAGGTTATAGCCTAATTCCAATTAATCATTCTATAACATGCGAACAAGATTCATGCTAAAACATGCAGCCTTTTACTACTTTCATTTTCGAATGAATTTGTCGTATGTAGAACTTACACACTCTTTCGTTGATTTAAGTTTTTAGGCCACTTGCCTGGAGTAAAATCCTCTTCATGCAACCCTAGCGATTTCCTATGGTTTCTAGCAACTTTCTTTAGGAATTATTTCGAAAAAGATGTTCAATAATGCAATATGCGGTTTATTTCTTCGACATGTACTATCATAATTCTGGTTTGTAAAAATGGACATTAATCAAATTTCAATTTATTGCAATGCATAAAACTACTTGCTAGAAATGCATATCAATTTTCTACTCACTTTATTTTGTTTGTTTTATTGAAAATACTAATGACCGAATTCTTCCGTCATGAGCTAATTCTTCTAAATTACCCAAAGTATTTAAGGCAAAAAATGCATCCCATCTCCAGAAATTATCCATGCACGATTAAATTTTAACGACGTAAAATAATAATTAGGGAGAAAAACCTGGACTTGTGGTGAGATGTCCACGTGGATGCTAGGAGATGATCCTCCTGCGGCTGTCCCTTGTGCTTTCTTAGGAGCCATTGCAAATGCGGCCTTTCCGTCTTGGATGGAGATTTATGACCGTGGCCGTCTCCTTTGCACATGTAGCTCCCCTTTGTGACATCTTGCTTCGTCTTTCGAAAACAGTTTTTGTAGAAGGCTTCCTCCTATGAATTTGAGTGGGAAATGCCCATGGAAAGGGTCTTTAAACCCCGGCCTAAAAAGGGCTTGATTTCAATGGGGTAACTGGGCTTTTAAACCCCACTTGCGAGGGCAATAAGAAGGCTCACGAAAAGGCCTTTAGATCCCGAGGAGGGGGTTTAAAGTCCTTCGAGGGTAAGGCTTTTTAAAGCAATGTAAATGGGCTTTTTCATTTGATCCTGGGGGTAGTTTTTAGGATGCCCTAGGTGTGAAAAAAAAGGGGGAAAAAAAGGGGGGAACAAGGGGGAAGGAAGGGAGTATGAGACCCTTGAAGAGGGGCTTTATGTGGGGGAGAAAAAGGGTGTAAAAGACGCTTGGGAGGAGACTTTCTTTGCGTGGGGGAAAAAGGGTATGAAAGGGGCTTAGGAAGGAATTTTGTATGGGGGGGAAAAGGGCTTTACCGCGCCCACATGAACAAGAACTTACAAGGACAATTTATGGCGGGGGGAAAGGTGTAATATGAAGGCTTAAATAGGCCACATGAAGGGGGGCTTCTTAGGAGGCTATAGAAGCTTCCTAAGAAGCTTCTGAGGCTCTTGTTAGAGTCGTGAACCTCCACGTGGCAAAGGAGAAGGCGATGGTGATCTGTCCAGTGACATGACGTGGAAGAGGGCGGCTTCTTCTTCACCACTCACGATCAAAATAGCAGCAGTCTCTCCACTCCTCTCCAATGCAGTCTGGCGGCGTCCTTCTCTTACTCCACGGCAGCCCTCCACCTCACTCCACACCCACACTCTCCCTCACGGTTGTTGTCCCTCAGCCATAACGTAACAATCTTCTCCCTCTCTCTCACCACTATGGCAGCAACAGTGTATCCACCTCCCCTCGACGGTCGTGTCCCATGGTTTTTATAGCTAAGGGAGGGATTCTTCCCGCCCCTACGCGGCCATAGTGCATGGCCTCCTACCTTCAACAAGCTCCAGCAAAGGAGCTTGCTCATACATGCTATTCCCCTCCCCTCCAGCACGACTGTCGGCTGGGGAGTAAGGGGAATAATAAAAAAATTTGCCATTATTCAATTATCCTTATGACTTATAGAGGCGATTCACGCGTGCTTTTGGAAGATCAGAATGTTACACCAACAAGCAAGGTGGAAAAGTGTTGGAAGAAGAGACCATTCTCTTCAATCTCACTGAAAGCAACTGTAACTATTGAAGACCCTTATTCTCAAACCATTCAACTATGATATATCTTACCTAGCATACTAATGATGTTTTCAACATCTTTTTCAAGTGCAATTTCAGTCAATAGCAACACTTTTTCCCTCCTTTTTATCAACAATACCACTACAAGGAACCTAATATAACTATTTTCTAGCTAAGTAATATCTAAGTACCCACATGTACTCACATAATATATGCACCACAACCTATCCATGGTTTGGGTCTTCAAGTGCGAGATAACACTTTGAGTTTTCTTGGAGTTCAACTAATCTCCCAAACCAACAAAATATATATCATGCACGATAAGAAGACTAGAACTTTCCCTTAGGGAGAGATTGCACAAGAGGTTTTGCAATTGTAGATACTAAAGATTCCAAGGATTAACATGCCATCATTACCAATCATCATAAGAACACACCAAGAGAATCCCAAAGAATAACACCAACTTCAATAACCAAGTCACCTACCACCACTCTAACCACAACTTACCTTACAACAAGACACTTCTGTTGGGGGTAAAGGCGCCTCTGCCGTGCCGCCCCGTGTATTACTACACTAACAGTACCCGCCACTGCACACTGCAGGTGGCGGGCGCCTGTCACGTCACTTTATTCTTTATTCTTTTAGTGACAGTTTGAATAAAGGAAGGCCCGGTCACACATTGTGACTGTTGGAGTTCCCATTTCTTGTCTCTCTCTTTCTTGCTCTTACTCTCCCGCCATAGCTCATGTGCAAGCTTCGATCCTTCTCACCTTTCAACTGGTATCAGCGCTTGGCTTCCTCTTGCTTGAGCTCGACTCGGTGCTTCCCGACCTTCGCATCGACTCGCTTCACGCATTGGGTCTCCATCCCGGCAGCCATAGCCGACCTCTCGAGCTCCTGACTCTCCCCAACTCTCGAGCTCCCGACTCTCAAGCTCCCGACCTTCGCATCGACTCGCTTCACGCATTGGGTCTCCATCCCGGCAGCCATAGCCGACCTCTCGAGCTCCATCCCGGCCTTCTTGAGCTTCATCAGGGCCTTGCCCTTGAGGTATTACTTCAACATTTGCAGGCATTTGAGTGTATTCTCAGTTTGAAACAGGGCAGGAACAAAGGGAAGCCACTCTTCTTGAGCTCCATAGCTCATATCTTCCCTCCCCTTTGCATTGGGCCTTTGTGGTTTGGTATGTGCCTACCTTGGGCCATCATTGAGCCCCCCCAACCATCCTAACTCCACCTGATTGGCAACAGCACTCCAGGCCTCAACACGCTGAATATGGCGCCCATTTTCAGACTTTGACCTCCACGTTTTACAGCTGAATGCTTTGTTGCTCATGGAGCACTCATCATTGGCCTATTTGGAGGGCATTTGAGTCTTTTTGGATGTCATTTTGATGCTTTGGCTTGACATTGAGGTTGGGAGCTGATCATTCTCAGTTTTGAAACTGTCATTCATTGCATAACAGTGCTAGAAACATGGCAGCACCCCTGACACTGACATTTGTTGCTTATGCCTCATTCCATTGGAGCTATTTGATGCCCGTATGCGGTCTACTTCCTACCCGGATGTATTGGGGATGTATGCATTTGGTTTGACCATGATTTTGGCTTGAATTCGGGGCTGAAATCTACTGTTTAGAACAGTAAATACATGCTGGAATAACAGTGGGCTGAAGGTACTTTACATGCTTTGGCACTTACCTACCGATACCGGATGTATGCTTTGAGCTTTGGCATGATGTCTCTGACATTTGGGGACGACTTGGAGCATATGTATGAGATTATGGGATGCTTTTGAGCTTCGCATTAGCTCCGTCTTCACTGGCATTTGGACCAACTTGGCATGCTCGTGGACCGCCTATGCCTCATGTCTCTACTTGACAGTTAGGCTTTTGCATTACATGCTTTGGTTCGTGACATATGCTATTTGGTTCGTGTATGCCATACCGACATTTGGAGCTTGGATTTGGATGTATTTGAGCATTCTCGGCTTACTTGATCACTGATCTTGGTTGCTATTTGGATGTCATTGAGTTGACCGAGGGCTTATTTGGGCTTATGTATTGCTTCATGGTTAATACGACCGGTGCTTCATGTATGTCATGCTCTCTTGGATGCACTTGATGCATTGATAGGGTCACTTATCACTTGTGCTTTCTCTTGGGTTGTTTGAGCTTCTGAGCTCACTTTGTACGCCTTTTGTGCCAGTGGGAGCATTTTACATGCTTGCTTGACCTTTGACAGTTGCATGCTATTGGAGCACTTACATGTATTTGGAGCAGTTTATGTCTTGAGCAGCTACATACGCATTGAGACTTTGGGATCATACTCCGATCTTTATGGATATGCATTGATGTACTCTTGGTTCACAGGATGCTTATGAGCTGAGTCTCATATTTGGATCTTTCTCTTTGAGCAGACACCTATTTGTGTCAGGTTTTGGCAGTTACAGGAACACTTTGCCTACAGTGTCTGGGGGTGTGCCTTTCACTGGCAGATGTTATTTTGACATGCTTCGGTGTTGAGCTCATGTTCTTTTCACTATCATTGGCCTTGCTTATGTCCGTTTCATGCCGGCTTTGGACCTAGCATTGTTTGCTTGACATTGGATCCTATTTTGGGACAGTTTGCTCTCTAGACTGCATACCTGCAATTTATTATAGCAAGCAGTTATTGGTGGACTGAGGTGTACTTTTCATGCTGAAATATCCTGATTTGGTATACCGCGCCTAGTACTAAGTGGGCAGCAACTTTTGGCACACTTTGCTCGCCCTTTGGACCCCATTTTGGTCATTTTTGGGGAATTTCTGCAGTAAACCAACAAGCAGTTTTGGACTGATTGGGCATTTCCAGCCTGCATAATGGCATCATCTTCGCATGATAGTGCCATCTTTAACATTACAAAGTTGGATGGTACCAACTACTCTTATTGGAAGAGTCAAATTTGGCAGGTCTTGGTGCAAAAATCTCAGATTAAGCCACTTCGGTTGAGTGGGGAGCAGCCTGAAACTATGGACAATGACAACTGGCTTGAACTTGATGAGCTATGCAAGTCCATGATTGTATTGTCTCTCACTGAACAGGTACATTATAATGTATTTGAGGAAGCACAGAGTGCATGGGATCTATGGAATAAGATTAAGAATCTTTATGATAAGAAAAGTCCGGCGAGTCAGATGTACTGGTTGAAGCAGCTTATGGATCTGCGCATGAAGGATAATGCGACTATGTCTACTCACTTGAGCCAGTTCCATGCTATACTGAAGAACCTGACTTCGTAGGATATCACCTTTGGAGAGGAAGTAACTCCTCTTTTCTTGCTTGGGACTCTGAATGAGTCATGGGATGTATTCCGCACTGCTCTTTGTGCCTCTAGTGCTACTCTAAAATTGGCAGATGTTGAGAGTGCTCTTCTTCAGGAAGAGGTGAATCGCAAAAACTTAGATGCCTCTCGTGGTAGTCATGCTTTGATAGTTAGAGGCAGGAATGACAGGTATGACCGTGGTAATGGCCGAGGCCGTGACTCGTAGAAGGGTCGGCGGTCTAAATCTCGTGGCAAGTCGCGTGGACGCAATGCAAATGTCACTTGTCATCATTGTGGGAAAAAGGGCCATATTAGACCACAGTGTCATGAGTTGCGCAATGAGAAGCGCAAGGATAAGGGGAAAGAGAAAGTGCAGGAGAAGTCCTCTAATCGCAGCATAGTACCTGCGAAGTCCAGCGTCAAGATTGAGGAAATTAATGCCACGCAGACTAAGGAGTCCGATGGTGGTGATGAGTTTATACTTGCAGCTAGTTCTTCTGATGCTTCACACTTGACTGAGACACCTAGTATGTATGCACAGTGCTGGTTATTGGATTCAGGTGCGTCCTTCCATGTGACGCCTTACCGTGAGTGGTTTCACTCTTACCGTACTGTATCTGGATCATTCAGACTTGGAGATGACAAGTCTCTTGATATTGTGGGCTGTGGTGATATTCATGTACCTGCGCTTACGCACAGTCTTATGTCTGCATGACAGTTGGATGAAGCAGGATTTCATGTATGTTTTGGGGATTCTGCCTAGAAAATTACTCGTGGCAGACTTGTGCTTGCTAGAGGCGCCAAGGCTGGCAGCCTCTATCCTCTTGTTGTATCTAGGTCCTCAGTTGACCATGTTTTGGCAATGGGTTCTATCCCACATGTATCACTTTGGCATGCTCGATTAGGGCACATGTCTTTGAAGGGAATGAAAATGTTATCTGGTTTGCAATATCTTTCGCCTTTGGATTATGCATGTTTTGACTCGTGTGATCATTGTCTTTATGGTAAGCAGAATAGGTCTACGCATAAGAAATCGGGTAGGCCACACATGAGTGAGCCCTTGGCATTGGTGCATTCCGATGTTTGTGGGCCTATGCCTTGCATGTCTATGGGTGGCGCGAAGTACTTCGTTACCTTCATTGATGATTTTTCTAGGAAATGTGGGCTTATCCCATAAAGCAGAAGTCCGACGTCTTGGCAGTTTTTTAGAGATGGCTTGCTCTTGTTGAGAACCAGACTGGGTATAGGCTGAAATGCCTTAGGACAGATAATGGGGGAGAATATGTCTCGCATGCTTTTGAGCAGTTTTGTGATGACAGGGGTATTAAGCGTCAGTTGACCGCCCCTTACACCCCACCCCAGAATGGTTTGGCTGAGGGCATGAACAGGACTATTCAAGAGCGTGTGCGCTCTATGCTTAGCCATGTAGGCCTACCCCAGAGTTTTTGGGTTGAGGCAGTTAGTACGGCAGTGCATGTCATAAACCGATCGCCTTTCAGTGGATTGGATTTCCAGGTTGCAGAGGAAGTTTGGGCTGGTAAGCCACCCTCTTATGCGCATCTCCATGTCTTTGGATGTGAGGCATTCTGCCATGTGCCCAAGGACAAGAGGAGTAAATTGGATCCAAAGAGCATTAAATGCATATTCCTTGGCTATGGTGAGTCAGGAGAGATGGGCTATCGCCTATGGGATCCGCAAGCGCGGAAAATAGTACGCAACCATGATGTTGTCTTCCATGAAGACAAGATGCACAGGCAGCCTAAGAAGGTGGTTGAGATCCGCAGAGTGATCTTTCAGGAGGAGCCTAGAGCTCCAGTACAACCAGTAGTACAGCCTGCAGCACTTCCTCCACCGGGCCAGGGTGTTGAACAGGCAGTTAGACAGGCAGCAGAGCCTGCGGTGAGACGGTCTGCTAGAGACAGACGTCCACTTGACAGATTTTAGCCCTCTATGCATTATGTTTTGGTTACAGATGCAAGAGAGCCTTTCACTTATGATGAGGCTATGTGCAGGGGTGACAGTCACTCCTGGGAGAGGGCTATGCAGTCTGAGATAGACTCCCTGCATAAGAATGAGACTTGGGATTTGGTTGCCTTGCCTAAGGGCAAGAAGGCTTTGCCATGCAAGTGGGTGTACAAGCTGAAAAGTACCCCTGGACACCCCAAGCCGGCATACAAGGCTAGATTGGTAGCAAAGGGTTTTAAGCAGGAACATGGTGTGGACTTTGATGAGGTCTTCTCTCCTGTGGTTAAGATGACCACCCTGCGCTTAGTCTTGGCTTTGGTTGCACAGCTTGACTTAGATCTATATCAGATGGATGTCAAGACGGCTTTTCTACGTGGGGACTTGCATGATGAGATCTATATGGATCAGCCTAAGGGCTTTGCAGAACGTGGCAGGGAGCACCTAGTGTGCAAGTTGAATAAGAGCTTGTATGGCTTGAAGCAGGCACCTATCATAAGTTTGATGCCTTTATGTAGTCACAGGGCTACAGCAGGAGTGCTATGGATTCGTGTCTTTACAAAAGAAAGCCCGTGATGGCAGTTTGCTTATCTTGGTACTCTATGTTGATGATATGTTGATAGTAGCAGGGAAAGCTCATGATGAGCTAGATGCTCTTAAATCTCAGCTCAAGAAGAGCTTTGAGATGAAGGATTTGGGACAGGCCTCACATATACTTGGGATGCGCATTAAGCGCGATCGGCATCAGGGGCTTTTGTATCTCTCATAGCAGGAGTACATTCATAAAGTCCTTGAGCGCTTCCGCATGCAGGACGTAAAGCCTATTGGCTGTCCATTACCTTCTTATGTGAAGGTATCACAGGCCGATTGTCCACAGACAGATGAGCAGAGGGCCGAGATGGCCAAGATCCCTTATGCTTCAGCCGTGGGCAGTTTGATGTATGCCATGATAGCCACTCGTCCAGATATTGCGCATGCAATTGGTGTTGTGGCACGCTATATGGCTACACCTGGCATCAGACATTGGGATGCCGTGAAGGGAATCGTGAGGTACCTGAAGGGCACAGCAGATATGTGTATTTGCTATGGCAGCCAGGATACAGGGGTCGTGGGGTACACTGACTCCGATTATGCAGGACATGCAGATAGTAGGAAGTCCACTTCTGGCTATGTATTCACCTATGCTGGAGGGGCTGTCTCTTGGATGTCCAGGGTTCAGAAGTGTACGGCTTTGTCTACCACTGAGGCCGAGTATGTTGCAGCCACCACTGAGGCTTGCAAGGAGGCCATATGGCTAGGCCGTCTAGTTGCTGACCTTGGGATTGATGCTATACCTACACTGCATTCGGATTCTATGAGTGCCACTCAGTTGGCTAAGAATCCGGTCTTCCATGCAAAGACAAAACACATTGAGGTGAGGTATCACTTCATACGTGGTGTTGTGGAGGACAAGTCTGTTGACCTTGTCAAGATCTCCACTGACGAGAATCCTGCAGATCTGCTCATGAAAAGCCTCACTACTGAGCGCTTTGCCTTCCTCAGGAGATTGATGGGCATTGGATGAGATGTTGCCTTTCCTCATCCCTTGTACCTATGTACATTTGTACTGTCTTTTCTTTTTTCTTTTCTCTCTCACTAGGGCAGATTCGCCTTTAAGTGGGAGGTTGTTGGGGGTAAAGGCGCCTCCGCCGTGCCGCCCCATGTATTACTACATTGACAGTACCCACCATTGCACACTGCAGGTGGCGGGCGCCTGTCACGTCACCTTATTCTTTATTCTTTTAGTGACAGTTTGAATAAAGGAAGGCTCGGTCACACATTGTGACTGTTGGAGTTCCCATTTCTTGTCTCTCTCTTTCTTGCTCTTGCTCTCCCGCCATAGCTCGCGTGCAAGCTTCGATCCTTCTCACCTTTCAACTTCTACCTAAAGAGCTCCTCCAGGGACAACACACGGTGGTCCCTACCATCCATGCCTTCGGTGTAACCTAAAGCATGCCACCTACGATAGAGAATGCCATGGGACTGATACTCATCTAGGAAGAGAATATTGTTAACTGCAAAAAGTAAGTAGCATGCAACATGTAAGCAGGCACAAAGAAGGAGCCTAAATTTTTGGATTGTTAGCTATGCATGAAGCACTTGCATATTTGAATTGCTAAAAGGTTGCAACAATTGTATTAATTTATCCTATAAATTCACAATCTGGGTGTGATTTTTTGTAATTTATAATATTAGAGTAGGCTCTCGAGGAAAAACCACAAAGGTTCTATTTCATTCTCACCATAAGAAAAGCATACAATAAGAGCTGATCAGTCTTGAGGCCCAAAAGATGGGCCAGATGATCAAGAGGGATGGGGAAACCCTAACCTTAAAAAAGTGTATAAAAAGGATGGGAATGAATAGAATAAGCTATTCATGTGTGTACAAACTTTATGCACCTGCCTTCTTGCTTTCTTTGTGAGAAAGTGAGTGAGGATGAGAGTGAGATAGTGAGAGCAATAGAGTGAGAGTATGAGAGTGAGGAACCAAGAGGCTAAAGATCTACTATTCTTCTCTCCAAGCCCATGCTCATTCTTTCACATGTGGAAGTTGTAAAGGGTTGAGGGACAAAGTAGCGCTCACTTGAGTTGTGGAGCTTGTGCATATGTCCATCATGGTTAGTGGTATGCTTACTACAACAAGTTTCAATCCATATGCAAGCTGTTAGGTGAGAGATAGCCCAAGGATTTCCTACATTGAGGTTCTTGACAGTGTGTCAAATAGTCCCAATACATTGAGCGCATGTTTCCCAACATCTTGCAATATCCATTTTCATCAATTGCTTTTCAAAAAATCAAATGCTAATGATAATAAAATCAACTTGGATACAATAGTATCCCATAACAAGTTTAAATTTTTGGATCCATATGGAAATACTTAATATGGAAAAGTTTGGTGACTTTAACGCCCAAATTGAGCTCAGAAGGCCAAAAAACCTTTAAAACAATTGTAAACGTGACCTATCCAACTCTAGATAAAGTTTAAGGGATGTAGTCTACAATGTGTCTTACGAAAAGAAAAAGTGAAATACCAAGAAGGAAAAGTAGTGCAAGCAATTATAGGTTTCTTTGTTAAGACAACAATCAAGAAGGACACAAAATTAGTTGTTGTCTACTATCATCTTTAGAAACATGATTTTTTTAAGCGATAGCATACGTAGACCCCCAAAAGTGGCATTTCTTAAGTTAATTGGGGTCCACTAACCAATCAATCTCATAAATCTACAAATTTTTGACAATCAAACTCATCAAAATTATAGTTTTGTAGATTTATTCCACCATCAAAGTTAGCAATAGTTTGTTTTATATTGATTCAAGGTAAGATACCCAATTTTGAATAAGAGAGCAACATTTGCAAGGATTGAAAACCTAGGCAACAATGTATTTACCAATATTTAACATCAAAGTTCCACGAAAGCTTGGAAGGTGGAGTGTAGACCTAGAGATTTGTACCTACCTCAATGGTTGTTATCTTCCAAGAGATATATCCTTGCCAAAACTAGACTTTTCCTTATGAAATGTAGGTTTGAAATGCAAAGAGCTAAGTCCTTAGTTGTGAAAGTCTTGTTTGAAGTAGAGAACTATTTTACACAGGACTTCTTTAAAGGTGGTCAACATTCCCTTAAAAAAAATTAAATGGCCATATTTTCATAAACGTGCACACTTTTTAAGGCCAAAATAGCTCCTATAATTTGTCATATTTTGAATTCTCTTTGTAAACCCATATTTTTCTTCCTTCTCTTACTTCTTCTAGGCACTAAAATAATATAATTGTGTATACACACTCAAGACCTTCAATGTACAGGTAGGACATGATTATTAAGTCCTCTTAAATTTGCCCATTAGCTCCATTGAGATATTAGAAACTAGAGCTCAATTATTTTCTAGAAACATTAGGATAAATATTTGCATGTTAAATTGCAAGAAGAGGTATTTTGTTGCCATATATCCTTGAAACTAATGTTGAAGATTGTGTCATCCAAATATTTTTTTGAAATCTTTAGATTCAAAGGAAAACTTAGTTGTTTCATGAAATACAAACTATATTTGTCCCAATTGATGGTGTAATTTATATTTCGCATATCTTATCATAAGATTTTATCCATTTAGCACCTAAAATCTAGTTTGTCTCCCTTGTCTTAAGAAATGCAAGTTTAGTTCATGGCTTTGCAATTTGCCTTCAAAAATTTTGTGTTTCTTACAACAGTTAGATTTTTGTCTAGTTTTTTTATTTTGGGCTAAGAAAAAACCGGATCTATATCATTTGTGATTAAAAATGGCAAAAAAGAGGCTATTCTTGGAAGGGATGGAGCAAGAATTGATTGAAGAGATAAGTGATGATAGGCCTTTTGATTTTCTTTACAAAATAAAATATTCATTTATCTTCAACTACATCAAGGCAATGTTGAATGTTCCATTCAACCTTAAACATCTTCATAGGAGGAACTTATTGACAAGCTTCAAGTTTACAGGAAAGATTGTATTAGGCATGTAGAGAGGCTTACAATTAACTATGTATATTACACTTATATTATTCAAGTAATCAATGCTCCCAAGACAATTCTTATTACTAGATGGAACCTCATTGATGAGGAGTTGAAGAAGCTTGAAGTCACTTGCCCTTATCACAAGGAAAAATAGCAATGTCTTCTTAATAATAGAGATATAGGTTTCATTATGTTCCTTCAATATGTGGAAATTTTATCTTCATATAAAGCATATGAGAAAAAGAGAGAATATGTTGCATCTCTAGATGAAGAGGTTGAAAAGAAGGCAAAGATATTTCAAGAGGAGATTGCTCCAAGTTTTTTATATGAGATAGATTTGAATGCAGAGGTTGTAGAAGACTAATAGATAGTTTTTGGGGATATAGTTTCCATCCATAGAATTTTTAAGATCTAGTTTAATGACAACATTACCTCCATATAAACCAATTGAAAATAAAACTATTAAATCTTGGTAATATTATCCTTTATAGCTAACAAGGGCTTAAGCTTCCAATAAGCAAACCCTATATAAAAATGAACAAGATATTCAATTATTCTACAATTTAGTGCATGGTGTATAGATGTAAGCATTTGGTAAAGAAATATCTAAACTACCTTGAATTGTGTGTCTTTGATATGCTTAGAGGGAGCTCTATTCCAGTTGCTTGAGTTTAGCTTTGCTAGAGACATGCATTAGAGGCAATGACGTCTAGAAGTAACTCCCTTTGACACGTTATATATGCAGTTGAGTGTCATCAAATATCTAGCTATGTGTCATTTTACTTTGTAGTTTCCAAGCTCTCAACAAAGAACTCTTCTCCTATTTGTTGACTCTTAGAGCACATTACATATTGAAGCTTGATGGAAAATCCAATGTATGTTCCAAAATCCTATGTATCTACTTCAAACACTCCTAACAACTAGATGTTTCTTTCATATTAAAAACACTAAAGGACATCGACTCACTGCATCGACTTGATGAAAGCGCTTTATTTATCAAGGTAATAGAGACTTTTTCTCATTTTTACATTTCAAAATTTTAGCTTAATCACAAACTTAGCTACTCCTTATTCCTCTTCTAGAGATAGATTATAAAATTTGATCATCAAACATTGTAGGGTAGGTAATGGAGAAAAATGTTGTTCATTTCATTGAAAAAACCCTCTCTTTTATCATTTAATTTGGTCTTGATGTGGAAAGGCTTACCAAAAACTACATCACTTTACCATTAACTCTTTATATGACAATCTTCATCAAACATGATCTTAGAAGAAAACAATTGCATACTTGACCTCGTTTCATATCCAATTATATCAGCTAAAATATTTATGTATATGAAACTTGACTAATATTAATACTATCCAAAGTCTTCTACACCTACTCATTATCCAAATAATGATTTATAATGAAATAATTCAAAAATTGTCTCTTTGCTTTTTTTATTTTTTTCCTCTCAAGAATGTCCTTTGGAACTACTAAAGGTAGAAGTTGATAATCAAATTGAGATGCTTTTGAACCATCTCTCTTATATATCTTTAGTCCAAGAAGAAATCTAGACAATATAAATATCGCAAATCAATTATAGTATCCATATTGAACATTTCAAAAGTAAAAAAGATGACCTTGCTACTTGAATTCTTTTAGTACATTCACATCCTCCTCATTTGAGATTTTCAATGTTGTTGAGAGTTCTTTGTCCATTTCAAAGTTTTAAAGTAGTTTATTCTCATTGATTTGATATGTTTCTCCTATGAATGGATCTTTTGTTTTGACAACCATCTGGTTTCTACAACAACTCATCTCTATGTTTTATTGGATCTTTTGTTGAAAATCATGTAGTTTTTGCAATGGCTCATCTCTAAGTGATTCTCTAATCTTAGAACATCCTTCTCTATAACAAGATTGAGTATATACCCCAAAAAACCATTATAACCACCATCACCAATAAATATCATCAATGAAGCATTGTTGTAGAAAGAAAATGTGCTCTTTTTTATGGGATCTTTGAAATATACCCTTCCATCCAACCAAAGATAAAGATTTTTCTTTCCTTCAAATTTCAACACATGCTTTATGGACTCTGAGATAGTGTTGGGTTTTGTTCTTTTCATTAATTCACTTTCTAACTCAATGTGAAGATGATAAAGAGCTCTTTTACCAACAATAAAAAGATAATTGGATGATTGATCCATAGCTAAGAATATGATTTGATAAGAAAAATATGGGAATTCGAAGAAAAAAAGGAATGTGGAAGAAACTAGTAAAGAGGAGGAGAAAGAAAGAAGGAAATAAAGACGGAGAGAGGCAATCAAAAAAGTAAAAAACAATTCAAATTTAATATTCATTATCACTTTTATGATGAAAATGTAGGATCTTTATTGGACCAATCATTTTCACCTTTATGGAGGCCTACATTTCTAGGTTTGATGTAAGCTATGACAATGTTACGATAATGACATTTCATGAATGTCATGATTTTAGATATTTTATTTATTTTAAAAATTTACTTATATTATAATTTTCTAACCCAAATATTTTCACTCTCTAGGATTTCTTATAGGAGTGTTTCGAGACTTCAAAACTCCCCTAATGTGGAAAAACATGTCATTGTAAATGCCCTTTTTATTAATATTTATCATTAGCTTTTGCATGTACTTTTCTTTACAAATATAATTCATATTGCTTTGTCTCAAAAAATCCAAATTTATCAACTAGATGTGTAGTTTATGTGGATATGGTAAAATTATATGGTTGTAACGTGTCCACTCGTCCACTTGTGGGACACGTCTTAGCAGCCCATCGGGAAGAGAGTCTAGAAAGTGCAACCTGGCACTCTCAAGGAATGTCACAAGGTTTGCAATCTAGGTCTTCCCCAGTCTGCCCCGACCGGAAGTATCCGGCCGTTCCCACTTAGGATCGACCTGAAGTCAGGGTTTCTTTCCTATCAGCAAAGTCTCTAGGAAGTAGCTAGCATCGAGCTCCAGATGACCCACTTTGAGTAGGAACAACAGAGTCAAAGTGGATTTATGCTGCACTTGGTTCATGGAGAATGGAAAACGAGAGGAATGCGAAGCTCGACCTCTCTACCCATAAGGCATAGTCACATTTCACTCCCCTAAAACAGCATAAATCGGGGTTCTAACTCTATTGACTCTAGGGTCTTCACAGTATCGTTTTCACGTCTTTTGAGAAAAGTTCCCAGCTAACTGGGACCACCCTTCCGTAGGATGGACCCACGTCACATCCACCGCACTTTCCTTGGTTTGCTTAGTTATCTAATTACTTACCGCATTATGTTTGACATGCAAAAGCAGCTTCCTTAATTAATCAATTTAAACACAAGTTCCTTCACATAACTTAGGCACTGACACAAAAACAATGTCAAGCAAGTTTCTTTTTCAAATATCTGATCTTTATTTATCATAGTCCTGGAATACATCAAGTATCATGCCCGAAGGCTATCCCAGCAGTCAACAGGATTGCTGCTCCAAGTTCCGCCCGTAGACTAGTACACGGGCCTCGAGATCCCATCTCGAGTCACATCGGCCTCTTGTGCGAGATCCGAAGGCAAGGAATTTATAGCCAGAGCCTCCCCTCGCAGCCAAGCATCCTCCCGCTCCAAGCAACACCCACGGAGAGACCTCTCGCAGTGGGTTCGGTCCATATACCCGGCGCGGCTAACAACCCCCTTGGATAGAGCCAGGCAGGCAGTCGAAGGTAATTGAAGCTGCCTCTCCCTCCAGGATTTGAACCTGAAGCATTAAGTGTTTTTCCTTGAATTAGTTCCTTGAGCAAAGAAAGTCAAACAATGTACCTAAGTGTACAATCATGATCATTTCAGAGGTCGTTTATACGACCAACTGCTAAGGTGTGATTCCTTCTTCCCGAATGCTCCCAGCATTCGGTCTTGGGTCGTTCGCGACTTAGAGAGATTCCAGGGGCTTGGCAAGCTAGGTTTCTTATTTCCCCCTTTTCCTTCGGGTTAGGGTTTGTACCCTACCGACCCTAATTATCCTTACCTTAGGTCTCCTTGCAAGATAGATCATGGACAACCCCATTGTCCTTGGTTGGTCAACTTGTTGGTTATTTTCTAGATCCCTTGAAGTACCTATGTACCTTTATCTCTGATCTTAATTGATCAAGATTGTTTATCCCCTTGACCATGGTTGGTCAAGATGGTTCTGTTTAGAACAGTTCCTACTCTTTCTTAAGTATAATCTTCTTAAGCCCTCTCAATAATGCTCATAGGCGCTTAAGCTTTGACCTATCCCTCTTGAAGTCACCAAGGACTTTGACATGGGACTCATGGATCTCAATCCCATTTGGTAGATTACAAACAACGTTGAATTTTCCCAACAACTTTAATGCACGCAACGTAATGCCATGCCTTCATTTCAATGCTCACAATTTTGATATAATCCATACGATATTTTATGCCACACATGCGAAGGTACTTTCTATGCATGCAATCTTAACATTATCCTCTATGTAATTATTTACACGATCTATGACCTTCTTGAATGATTTGATCTTTATAACTTAATGTAATTATTATATGAGTCTAGCTGTGCTTTAATCCTTTCTGCAGCTTATTACATGTACCTTAGAATCCTTCTTGCGATATGGAGATGCACTTTTATTTCTTTCAATGTCCTCTGAAATGCATTTTAAGCAAGGATTTGTGCAAGGAGCAATGCACTTTATGTAGGAATTCTTGCAAGACATTTTTGGTAATTTATGATGCAATTATCTAATCAATTTCACCTATTATGATGTCATCTTACAATGGAAATTATCTTGCTTGTTACATACATCACAACTAAGTTCATACCTAGGAAATTATCAAACACGCAATTAATGTGATGCATGTGAATATGATTTTTCGCCGCCCATTCTTACTGTAGGGTGAGTGACTTGCATCTCAAGAGAGAGAAATCTCTTTTTCGTGGGGTTGCAAATCGATTGGTGGCTCTATGGAGATTTCGTCAACCTATCATTGCCATGTTTGGGAGAGAAGCATGAGATAGTGGGGACAAACTAGAGATGTTGAGAATTTCATTAGCTCAATTGATCTACAATTCTTCTTGTGTTGCCCTTATCCATTCCTTAACACTTCAATTGCAATGAGTTGCTACATCAGGTTAGGGTAAGAATTTTCATTAGTAAGGGTTTCTTTAGTGGTTTGATGCGCAATTGTAGCACTCTCTATGAAAGAAATAACAATTGTTTAGGGTGGGGATATAGCCCTTTGCTCTTGAGCTTGAGATCAGCCCTTTTTCATCTCTTCTTTACATTCTTATTGATTTCCATTCCATTCATCATTTGGATCACTCAATGTTTACTCCTCATAGTTGTCTTTGAGTGCGAGTGATAGCATGCACTGGAATGGAAATGGTTTCTTCATCATATACCATTTCTATGGCAAATAATCTTAAGGGTACTAACATCACAACGGTTCGGCTAGTGGGGACAAATCTGGGTACATGTGTGTAATTCCACATTCAGGGCGATACTAATCAACATCGTTGGCTTTAGCTTGCTCTTATTTCTATGGGCATCTCGAGGAAATATGTCCTTATTGCCCACAGTTCCAACACACTATGGGTTCTCGAGTTGGAGGTATGCTTTAGCTATGGCCTCATCCCAACATCATAATTGACACCAAGCAATAGTCTATTAGGATGGGATTTCCTTCTTGGTTGTAACAAACAAAGAATTTGTATATTCATCCTCTTTCCCAATTCTTCAATGAAGTGGACTCGGGCATCACTAGGTAGGTGCATAATAATGGGCATCAAGGGTCAAGGAATACTAGAGGAATTGATCTCGGCACACTAGATGGTTGTTGCTCTATGGTCTAGAGAAGCTAGTAAAGCCAATTTGGAGAAAATGTGGTAGCCTAGGCTAAGCAACACCTAATTGAAATATTGATAGGCAAAATCAAGGCTTGGAAGTCTTCATGCAACTTTGTGATATGTAACTTCATGTCCAAAATGTCCACAATTTGTGTACATTTTGGGTGATTTTGAGCATTCAAAGGGAGATGGTCTCCACCATAGTGCACACACTACACATTGGGCAATAAGATTTTGAGATATTTAGGGACTTTTCCATCTTAAGTAACTCTTGATGTTTTTTTCTAACATCAACTATTAGTTATAGCATCTCTTTATTCTCTATCTATGTTTGCCCTACACAATTTTTTAGATGGGATCCCATTATTCATTTGTCCCTATAGTGCTCTCTATGTACATCATCCATATGGATAGCCTCGTCAAGGACATCATTGACGAGGGACCCATTTCGTTCAAAATGTTTTACTAAGGTCTCATAAATCCTTTCTTCATGGATGCCTTTGATCAAGGCTTTTTGTGACTACCTCGAATGTAGGTCTCTCTACTAGGGGCATGCATTTGAATAGGCTCCTAACCTTAGAGGCATAATCTCTCATACTCTCCCTCTCCTACTATTCTATGTTCATTACTTGGATAATGGAGTTGTCCTCATAACCATCTTCTACTAGATGCTTGATAAACAAGACTACAATTAACAAACAAATGAGTTCATGCACATGTTCACAATGGGCCGACAACACAAAGGTGTCGCGCAAATCCATCCTTTTTTTTTCAGAATCTATTTCGAGAAATCCAGATGGACCTCGTCGAACTGTTGCTCCAGGTCCTTCAAGTACCACTTTGAATCACTGCACATCGAATAGTATCATGGAGAAGCTACGATAACCCACCATAACAATACTTTGCAAGTTCTCAAAATACTCCATCTCATCTATAACCGTGTTTGGATCCGTTGCTCATTGTCGGCTTTCCTACTCAAACCTTGCCATGATACCACAGTCCATTGTGGAGCGCATTTTGTCAATATGCTCCACGCGAAAATGCCATCCGCGCGACCACGCTGCACTATATATTTTGTACTGTACATTGAAACACTCAATTTAGTTGTCGCATATAAAATATATATATGACAAATCCTAAACACCTCATCACCTTTGGACTACATTCCCTCGAGAATTCCCACTCCTTCATTGAGACCTCTGTCCCGTCGTGAGACGCTGCGGTCAAAGCTCCATGCAACCATCGCATTGACATGAACCGCGGCATCTCCTATATGCCCTCGGGATATCGAATCGATCGATGGCACATACTACGTCGAAATTCAGATCGCACTTCCTCTCGATCTTGCCTAGCGATTTGGTACTTGGTGAGCCACGTCTCCATAAAGGCATGGTGCAACATACAAAAGCGATTCACCTTCTCCTCCATTGCAGCATCCATTCTTTTTTCTACCCCATTTCCAACCACCACATCTCCGATCAGTCTATCATCATCCTTCAGTGACCATAGCATTTTGTTGTTTGGATCCACCGTTGGCAGCCATTGTGAAATATGCACTAGCTCCTCAAACACCAACCAACCTTTAGCCATGCTACCTTCTGGCCGAGCTCGTTGTCGCACAAAGCCTTTCAGGGTTTTCATGAAGCGCTCCAAGAAGAACATCCATCGCGTATGGACAGGTCCAGCAATCTCCACTTCATCTACAAAATGCATAAGAAGGTGGATTTGTATCGTAAGCATGCTAGTAGATAGGTATTTCTCAAAGAGACAGACAGTCTCCACTACTCCCCGCCTCACAGATTCAATAAAGGACATCTTAATCTCCTTCTGTGAATCCATTGTACCAAAGTCGACAACCTATAAATGGCCCTGCATATTTCTAGAGTAAGGCATCCTACGATCGCGATCAGTAGTACAATGTGCCACAAATGAGAAAGCATTATGAACAATGGCTACACTCCAAATAGCAAAATGCGCACACCAATTACAATCCATTCGTAGTACAAACCTGACATATCTTATGCCAGTCATGGGATTTTAGCCCTGATAATTGGTCGTCTTTAGAAAATGCAGACCTGAGAGAATGCATCATACCCGTTGGAGTGCGGATAGACTTGACTACATGCTTCACAATGCGCTCTTCTTTAGTGGACAAAACCCAAGAAGCACGAGGCAATTGCACGCGACCATCAGCACTCGACTGCGGCCAAAGCGCCTCCATCTTACCTATCTCCTTCAAATCCATTCGTGCCCCTATAGTGTCTCTCTTTCCTGTGATGTGGTCCCATAGCAAGCTGCCCACATTCTTGAAAATATGCTTGGGATCCACCAAGTGGTTGACCTGTAAGTGGGTCCAATATGGCAACTCGTAGAAAACTGAGAACCGTCGCATTCCGTTTGGATGTGACTTCGCATGGACCATTTTCAGCTTGTACCAGCTTGAGGCATTCATACATATTGGAGATCATCCAAGAAAACCTTCCCTGAGTTCATGACCCTCTGGCAAGAAAGCGGCATGTCCTTAATATACCATCTTCTTCATGGTTCATGACCTTCGGGAGTCTAACTGTGGCCCGCACAATGGACATGCATGATAACCTGAGGTAACCAGACCTATTCCAACACCACGACCCAGTGAATACAAGCTTGAACGAGATAAAATATAGATATTACCAACGAGAACGAAAGCCTATTTACCTGAGCACTCTCCGAATCCCGAAAAGTCATACATCGTCCACATGAGAATGGCTCGGGGACCGTCGTCGCACTTACTCATATCTTACACGGCGACCTCCTTCTCCTACAAAATCTTAAGCTTATCGACTAATGGACAAAGATACACGTCCATACTTTTGACTTTGTAGCGGTCGGGGACAAGTAAGCTAAGGATGAGATGTCCTTTCTTCATAGAAAGCCATGGAAGGATATTGTAGTTGACAAGGACTATAGGCCACACACTGTAAGAAGTTGAGCGCAGATCGAATGGGTTCACACCATCCATTGCAAGACCGAGCCAAAGATTCCTTGTCTCTCAGGCAAAGCCTGGGAAGGTAGAGTCAATGTGGCTCCATGCGCATGAATCTGCTGATATTCGTTGAACTCCATCTATGGACCTATTCTACGCATGCCACTTGTCAAGCTCGTCATGTCGAACGTACGAAACATGTGGTTTATGCAGGGGATAAGCGGAAAGTGTTTGAGAACTTTTTGAGGGATGGTTTGCCCTTGCAAGTCATGTCGATACCTGTGAGCACCACACTTTAGACATGTCTCCATAGTCTCCTATTCTCCTCGAAACAGTATGCACTCGTTGATGCATGCATGGATGCTGTTGTAGTCCATGCCAAGCTTTCGTAAAACATATCGTGCATCATCACAAGACTCAGGCATGGTATTTGCGGGTGGTAATATATGATATTTCAATAACCTTACAAAAATCATAAAACACCTTGAAAAAGCACAAATGTTTTTAATAATAGTGCCGAAAAGAAATCAACGAAGCGTATGTACAAGGTACCTAAACAACTCGATCACACTCGCATCACTCCACCCCTATTTTGCTTGCACACTTAAGAGTGCAAGCAGTGTCTTTAGGCTAGATACTCGATACCCATCATATAATGGTATGGATGCTTCCTCTCTAAGCAAATCAGAAGTCTCGACATCCATGGGAATCGATGCATCGATCATTGCCTCCATCTCAGGCTCCAAGATTGTAGGTAGGTCTGGAAGGCTGCCTGTCTCCTCTGGCATTGATGGTATAGATTGGGTAGTGCCTTGCAAGTGGTGGATTGGCTCATGCACTCCATCCATCGCACACCCACGAACTCTTCTAATTGGCCGCAAAGGGTGTACTCCTCCTTGGGACGAGATGTCACCTCCCTGGATAGAAAATTTGCCAGCCACACCCAATCTTCTTGTATATGGTATTCAATTAGCTTGCGAGTACAATGCATGATTGATATTAACTTTTCTTACCGTTTGCTGAAAATCCGCAATCGCTTGATCAATGATCTCATATTAAAACTCGTCAAATCATCGTATGTATTCTATAGGCAATCGATGTTTTTGTCTAACTGCCAGATTGCATTGAGAGCAAGGACATGGGACACGTTGATTAAGATACACCTCGCGATCTTGAATTACAAGACCTTCATCATTTTCCATTTTGTCTACGTTACGACAAACAATTTGTTTTTGTTATCATTCTTTTTTCTTTCTTAAATTGTTCTCCTCTCCTCCCTTCTCTCTCTCTCTTTTTCTCTTTCTTTATTATGTTGTATGTATTTCCTCTCCCTCTCTCTCGTTCCTTCTTCTTTTTTCTCTTTCTTCCCCTCTCTCATTTTCTTTAATGATCACGGCTTACGACTACGACCACGACCATGACCGCAACCACGACTATGACTATGACTACGATGACCACAACCATGACCACGACTACAACCACGACCATGACCACGACCACGACCACGACAACCATGACCACCACGACCACGACCACCACGACTATGACTATGACTATGACTATGACTATGACTATGACCACGACCATGATTGCTTATATAGAGATGAAGAGAGAGACAAGAGTTAGGGAGAGAGTAAAGTTAGAGAAGAAGAGGAGAGAAGTGAGAGAGGTAGAAATAGAAAGAGAGATAGAGAGAGAAAAGAGATAGGGGGAGAGAGAAGGATTTAGGGAGAGTATAGGAAGAGAGAAAGAGGGAAGATTGAGGGAGAGAGAAGGGTTGAGAGAAGAGAGAGGAGAAAGAGAGAGAGATCTGACTAGAGCATTTGACACCCATAGTCAACACACCGTGGAAAACACAAGCACAAATTGACATTGAATTATGGCAAGAAAATCCACCACAAAACAATAGTTATAATACTCGAGGTAGGATTTCAAAGTCTTACTGATTTCAATCGGTCATGGATGCCATACTATGGGTAGATTGTACTCACTAAGAATAGAATTGGTGATTTATCTCATCTTCTCTCCATCATCAATAGAATTCTCCTTCACCAGTTACAACTCACCCACCTTCTCTCCACACCATTGCACACTACAATCTCTATGAGGGCATGAGATTGGGATCTCCACAGATACCAAAGCATGATCTCTAGCTTGATGATTGCATATATACTACTACTACTCATGGAATAAACCTTAAAATAGTTATTATGCTCAAATATATGCTTGTTAGAGCATAAATTTGTTCCTAATACTATTCTAAGGAAGAAAGAGGGTTAATGATAAAAGAGTATCCTTCCTTGCAAGTGATTTTATATTATTTTATTTAATTAAAAGTGATAGTTGAATATGAGTTTCCTAAGAGATCTTGTGGTGATGCTGTTTTAGTTTTGCGAAGCATATGAATGATGCTGTTTTAGTTTTTTGTATTTGTCTTTTTAAGAAGAGATTGATTTTTATGGAATATCCAAAGTTATTTTTGGATTTACGTTATGAAAAATAAACGTTTTTCTAATTGATAAGCTAATTGTCTTCGTTGTATACTTGCATGGTGGAGGCTAGAACAAGCCCCATGTATAAGAGGTCTCTTTGTAGGAAAGCATTATGCTAAGAGGCACAAGTGTGCTAGGGTTCTCTAGCCATATATCCCTTAGGTTTGTTGAGGACCGGCCTAACCCCTATGAGCCTAGGATGAGCTTATTGTAAGGTCTTATTTCCTTTTCTCTCGTTCTCTCCCTCCCTCACCCCCACCCTCTCTTTCTCTCTTTCAGTATTAGGTTTAATGATTTTTTCTCTCTCCTCTCCCTCTCTCATTTCCTTTTCTCTCTTTCTCTCTCTCTCTCATTTCCTCTCCCTCTCTCACCCTCACCCTCACCCTCTCTTTCTCTCTTTCCCTATTATGTTTAATATCTTTTCTCTCTTTTTCTCTCTCCTCTCATTCTCTCATTTTTTCTCTCTCCTCTCCTTGTCTCATTTCCTTTTGCTCTCTTCCTCTCCCTCTCTCATTTTTTCTCCCTCCCTCTCCCTCCCTCTCCCTCTCTCTCTCTCATTTCCTTATTATGTTTAATGTCTGCCTCTCCCTCTCTCATTTTCTCTCCCTCCCTCTTCCTCCCTCTTCCTTTCCCATTTCCTCCCCCTCTCCCTCTCTTTCTCTCTCTCTCCCTCCCTCTCCCTCTCCCTCTCTCTCATTTTCCTATTATGTTTAATGTCTCCCTCCTCTTCCTTTCCCATTTCCTCCCCCTCTCCCTCTCCTCTTTCTCTCTCTCTCCCTCCCTCTCCCTCTCTCATTTCCGCCCTCTCCCTCTCCCATTTCCTCCCTCTCATTTTTCTATTATGTTTAATGTCTCCCTCCCTCTCCCTCTCCCATTTCCTCTCCCTCTCTCATTTCCCTATCATGTTTAATGTCTCCCTCTCTCATTTCCTCTCCCTCCCCCTCTCTTTCTCTCTTTCTCTCTCCCTCCCTCTCCCTCTCCCTCCCTCTTCATTTCTCATTTCCTCCCCCTCTCCCTCTCTTTCTCTCTCCCTCCCTCCCTCTCCCTCCCTCCCTCCCTCTCCCTCTCTCATTTCCTCTCTCTCCCTCGTCCTCTCCCTCTCTCAATATACACAAATTATACAAAAAACAAGTAAAAGAGAGAGAGAATGCACTCACCATGAAGACTCGAAGAAGGGTTTCGCCACTGCTCTTCGCGACAGCAGCTCCTCTTCGCCCTCCATACACCTCCTCCTCTTCTTCGCAAATGGCGGCGGTGGCGGCGGCAGTGGTGGCGGTGGCGGTGACAAGCCTTCTTTCTCTCTTTCTCTCCCTCTCAGCAAGACGGTCACTCTCCCTCTCGCTCTCTTTCGTGAATGTGCGAAATGTAACGCACTCGGGTCTCAGCCCACATTTTTTTGCTCTAGGTACCGTTGCTATTTGCGTTAGCGACACCACTATTTATCGTCGCTATGGCCTGATATCCTTGTAGTGGACCTCCCAAGAAGATTTTCCTACAAGCTAGTGGAAGCTTCTCGCGTGCAGCCAACAGTGCTAACGAAGCCTTTGTAGCACGTTGCCAAGTATGCCAAGTCCAAGATGCCAAGGTCTATGCCTTGGTCGCTACCTTGGTCATAAGCCTTGGAGTGGCGGCCGCCTGATGATGTGCTACATGGTGCTTGCCCATAGATTCGTAAATTTTATCTTTGCACTACAAAAATGGAGCTCCCTCTTTGACGTCATCAATGATATCATCAGAAGCGCTAAAAGAAAGCATTCTCTCTTTGTCATCAATGATGTCATCAAAAAACGTTATAAAGCAAGCATCCTCTTTTTTACCCTCCCCCTGCAAAACTATAAATTGAGGGCTTGGGGATGAACAGGAAGGTGAAACAAGAGCAATCTTGACAAGGACGAGACGTTGATCGAGAAGAAGGAGACTCTATTCCACGAGACAAAGAGACATCATTCCATTCAACCTAAGGAAGGGGATACGTAGAAGGTCTCTCATCCTCTTCTACTCTAATCCGAGAAGAGAAGACACTGAATAACTTTATCATATTCTATCAATCCGATTAGAAGTCATACCTCTACTCTCATCCCTATTCCGTCTACTAGAGAGAGAAAGGTATTGCTCTCCATGAGGCAAGAAGAACCATCTGTGAGGCCTACATCATTGAATCCTGCAATAATCAGCATCATTATCGAGAGTCTTACACCCTTGCCAACTGGTATTACTATCATGTTCTTCTTCTAGGAATCATATTTCCATCATGGACTTGAAGAAAAAGAATTCAAAAGCAAAAATTGTGAATGGCCCTACTAACGTGGAAGCAACAGTTGGAATTGTGAGCACGGGAGTCACTAACGGAGTCATGGGTGCGGATAACAACCCTTTACCAATCACAATACCATAGGTTTTTCTAAAAATTTCTATCCAAATTCAATAGAAATAAGATAAGTCTCTTGAGAAATATTGCAATCTTAGAGTACTCACTTGGTAAATTATTAAAACATCTTATAGGCTAGAAATTGTTAGGGGAACTATGAAAACCTAGAATTCAAGAGAAATCATGAGGAATTTTAATATTAACCCTATAGAAAAGAAGATTAGTGAATTCAAGATGAGTTTACTAAGAACAAAACGCTAAAGAAACTAGCCAAGGATATAGTTTTAATCTAGAAGCTCTGATAGAAGATTTCTTTTTTGAAAAACAAAAATAACTCTAAATTAAAGAAACCGACTTAAGGCCAAGAAACTTGGTTACAAGAATAAACCTTAAATTGGGAAGTTAGAGATCCCAAAATCTAGATACCCTTAGTTAAATTCCAAGGGGAAGAGTTGATTATGTGAAATTCAAGTATCGATTGCCACTAGATTAATCATCACTTGAAAGTTGCATGATTGATTGAAGTCATAACTGCTTGAAGGCATCAATCTTGTTTGTGATTTTCTAGATTAGATCCTAATTGAATTAAGTATTGGAACAGATAAAATTGAGGAGCACTATAGCTACCCCAAGGATAGGTGTTGAATCCCCCATACCAAGAGGGAATGTTTTTATTGCCGCGGAAGCATGGACCAGCTCTGATGGCGAGAGGTCTCCCAGCAGGGATTATATTAAGTAGGAGGTGGATAGGGTGCAAGGGGGGCTCTAGCTAGTAAATCTTTATGCACCTAGGAACTACTTGGTCCCCTGTGTATGTCCCAAGTTCTACTTGGGACACCTAAAAATGCTACCTATAGGTGGATTTGATCTTGGTGACGTGCAAATGTGCCGGATGAGGCAACATGTGAAATTGTAATTTTTCTCCTGTATGGGCGAGAGAACACACGTTAGGGAACATAATCAATGAATTTTTTTTATTCTCATTATATGTCTGTGAGTAAATTATGCAAACGAACAACTATGCATAAAAGGATCCTTTTAATTAATGAAGTTGTTTTTATATATTTCGCGTAATGTGGTAGGTAATTAGATAACAAAGAACTTCCATAGAGGAAAGTGGGTGGATGGATTCCCAATGAATCTAGTCCTATGGCAAGTGGTTTTGGTTAATCGAGAGGTTTATCGAAAAATAAACACTAGGAAGAAACTCTAGGAAGGGCCGATTCGTTGACTTACCTAGGGTTTGGTCTCAGAACCCAAACTATAAATTATCTTAGGGAAAAGGTACAGTAGCTGTGCCAGAGTAGTGCAAAGGATTTCATAAATCCTTAGTCTGCTACTACTGGAAAAAAGCATTGTACTCCAAGAACCAAGGATAATGGTAGTGCAAAGGATTTCATAAATCCTTAGTCTGCTACTACTGGAAAAAAGCATTGTACTCCAAGAACCAAGGATAATGGTAGTCCTTCCTTCCGGACAAGAAACCTCTCAAAGGACATCTCCGGATGTGAGCTAGTTGTTGATAGGTGATTGTTAGGTCAATTAGGAACCTTCAGGTTAGTCCTCCGTGGATAATGGCAGGACACTTCCCCTGTAGGGTAGACCTGGGGTTATAGATCCGGGACAAAATCTGATCATTCTGGTTAGAGTACAGATAGCGATGGCTGGAAGGTAAACTCTGGGCAACTATTAAAATGTTACTCGTCACGTAATAAAGGCGAGTACGTTACACCCATGTAGCAAAGGCTCCCTCCAGGCACTTCATCCAATCTATGTGATGCAATCACTAAAACAGAAAACCATTAAATGTACCTACACCAAACAGACGTATGGCCCTCTTGGCCTTATGAAATAAAACATTTTACTACAATTCAACACAGTGTGCTATTAGAACAATCCCTTGGTCTTAACGTTGCTCTAGTAAAGCACAAAACCAACCAAGGATAAGGCATCTTAGGCCCTATACTAAGTGCATCAAGTTATTAGCTAAACCCCCTGCATAAATAGCATGGGGTGTCCGACAAATATGACGATACACAATCCTATACATCCATGACAGAGTAGGAAGGTGCTCACTTGCTACTTAACTCCTGACCCAATCTAACCATCAGTGGTCGAAATATGGCGTGTTAGCAAGAAGACCCCAAAGTAGTCCAGGGCTAATGTTAGGAGATAATTGTAAGGCCTCCCTTGGCCCACAATTGAAAAAGACATCTTCCACAAAAGCATAGTTAGCTAGGGAATCTGCAAAGCGATTCCATTTTCAGGAACTAACTAACATGTCACTGTCTCAAAGATATACAACATATCCAAGGTTGCATGACGATACATCTGTAAGATGGGATCCTGCATACTATAGGTCCCATTTAGCTGATTGATTACTAATTGCGAGTCACCTTTAACCCATAATCGATGGATACCACCACATCGGTACATTTAGCCCCATGATCAAGGCCTTGTATTTTGCCATGTTATTAGTAAAAGAGGATCCTAAATAGACTCACGTCTTCATGACAACCCTACGTCGGGGATCTTTAATGATCACACCAATGCCCACGTGTTTAGCGAGCCCTTTGGAAGTTCTGTCAAAATACAGAGTATAAATCCAAGCTTCATTGATAGGCCATGCCATAATAATCAGCTCACTCATACTTATGATAATCAAAATCAAGCCGAGAGAGAGAGGATGTAAAATAGGCACAATCTCTCCTTCGCTGAACTCGATAGGAATGCTAGTCAAAAGTCGATGACAATAGTGATAGTAGACCTTAATTTCCCACGTAAAGGATACATCTTACCACTCAATAACCTGATACCCTTTGCTCCACTAGATCACTAGACCTTGGTGGTAACGTTGCTCAAGATACAAATGCTCCAGATAGGGAATGATGCGTCCCATCCGCTCATCTTGATACCTACTACATGTTAACGTTGAATCCTGAAGGACCTGCACATGCACCAAGCCCAACGTCAGCCCTCACACATGGTAAGGCTTCATCTTATTAAAGTTAACTTTAGTCTTAAACTCTACCCCTTGCAAATCTGCTAGAAGGGTCGTAGAACCATTCTTACCTAAACATATAATCTTGTATGGTCCATCCCATCTGGGTTCCAATTTTCCTGAAAAGAGCTCCCGACGAGCATTATAATACAACACTAACTGACCTTTCACAAATTTGTACTTCTTAGCTTGAAGATCATGAAGTGCTTTCATTCTCATTTTCCCTATTTCTTGATGTAGCAAAGCCTATAACTGAATCTCATCAAGATGTGTCAGAGAGGTATACCATTCCTGCTGCGAAGCGAAGCATGTGGAAAAATCTAGCAAATCAAATCTCAATCATAAACAAAGAACTTAGTGGAAAAATCTAACAAATCAAATATCTCAACTATTAAATACAAACAACTAGTGGAAAAATCTAACAAATCAAACATCTCAACTATTAAATACAAACAATGTTATAATACATAAAAGGATTTGAATAACTCAATAGATTGAGAAAGACAAGAGAAAAATGCACGATTGGGCCCAACCTCCCCCATGGCAAAAGCCATGGTTTGCCATCCTTAATTATATATTATAGTTTTACATGGATATTTGTAGACATATCTTACATATAATTATAAAGAAAGTACAAATATCAATTGAAATAAAGAATTTTAAGAGTCAAGAGGTATCATGTAACATGTTGCAGTTGCTGTAGAAGAATTTTGTGCTCTGAATCTTAACGTTGTGACATCACCATCACATCTGGAGCATGGCAAAACCCCCATAACGACTCTTGAAGCTCTGAATTCCAGAAAGCTTATTTCAATAAAAGCATATCTTAAATCTTATATTCTAAAATCATTTATATTAAAAATAAATAAATAAATAGCACTAAGGACAATGATCTAATTATTACTAAAGAAGTTTAAACTTATAACTTACAAATAGAGCAATAATTTTAATAATACAATATCATATAAATATATTATACTAATCATAATTATAAAATCTATGCTTGGTCTTAGCTAATGCAGTGCTACCCAAAGCCACTGCTACCTGCTCTACAAATCAACTGAAGCATTCACAATTGTTAAAAAATAATAAGATAAAGCCCATAAAAGTGAATACCTAACAGTCTTCAGCTAGAAAATAAATAGGTCGGAGCTCTGTCCTAACCTTAATTTAATACGAATGCACACTCTAAACTCATAAACGTCCATTAATTTAATATGCATTTTACGGAATCACTCGCTATGGAATCACCCATGTGCATATTAAATTAACACGACGCCCAAAAAGGACAGGCGTCCCCATCAACTTCTCGCATAAGGAATCCACCTTGTGTACGAGCCCTGGTAAATAAATATAGTTTTATCGAATCCACCGCAAAACCTAATGGAATCCACCATCGAATAAAAACTCACAGAATCCACCGTGGTCTCACGGAATCCACCGTGGAATATGCCTCCTGGCATCAATTCCTCTAACGCTTCTCCCTCTCCCAACGAATGATTGAGGGCAAAATGCATAGTGGAGAGCTCTATTTCTAATGGAAAATTCACTCCTCCCCATACAACAACTTGAACGGGGTGTGGCATGTGGCTCTCTTGAATATCGTGTTGTAAGCCCACACTACCACATATAATTCTTATCCCAGTCACGCTTACTTTCTGATACTATCTTAGATAAGATTCCTACCAGTTGTTTATTTGTACTCTCAACCTAATCGTTTACTTGAGGGTTATATAGGATAGTCTTCTTGTGCTTAATCTTCAAAGCTTCAGTCAGGTCCACCATAACCTTGTTCAAAAAGCGTGTCCCTCAATCAGACACAATCTCCTTCGATGGACTTAAATGGCAAACAATTTGCTCCATAATGAAATTGGTCATCTCCTTAGCATTATCCTTCACCATTGCTCGAGCTTCAGACCACTTTGTAAAGTAGTTTGTTGCTACAATAATATACCACTTTCGTGTAGTTGATGAAGGATATATTGGTCCCACAAAATCAATACCCCATTTTTCAAAGAGTAACGTAACCAAAATGGGATTTAGAGGTCGCCTGCGATTTTCCCTCGCATCGTGTCTTTGACAACAGGGATCACAGTACTTAACATAACTGAAAGCATCTTGGAAAATTTATGGCCACCAATATCTAGCACAGAGAGCTTTTTGGGCAGTAACCCGGCCAGCAAAATGTCCCCCACATGCTGAATCATGGCACTCCTCAAGAATAAATGGTATCTCATCGGCTACTACACAACGACGATAGATATCATCTACTCCTCTCCGATATAATACACCCGCTATAATCGAAAAGTGTAATTCTTGTTGCTTGATCTTTCTTTTTTCAGACTTTGATAAAGCAATCCCGAATCCTCCTAAAGATAAATAACGCATTAGAGCCGCATACCAGGAAGGGATGGAAGCTGTATCGATTTTAAATAGACCTTCAATATCACTTCCCTCGGCCATAATTTCTTTTGGTTCCCTGAAATCCACAAGACATTCTACAATACCCTATAGCTTTGGTGGCTTGCTCCTAATCTCATAATGGAACTCCTGCAAAGTAATTAACCACTTTGCTAAATGGTCAGGCAGCTGCAACTTGTTCAGCAACAATCTCAGTCCTTCCGCCTTCATAAAGAATACTACCTTCTCATAGAGAATATAATGCCTTTATTTCTTCGTCTCCAACACCATTCCAAGGCACAATTTCTCCATGTACGTATAATTAACATTAGATATCCCCAATTTCCTACTAGCAGAGGCAATTGGATAATACCATTTCTCCTCCCAAATTTGAGCTAAATAGCAACAGTCTGATATTATGCATTGTGGCTATTGAAAAAATATATAGAAAACTTCACCTCTTTTGGGTGCTTTTGCTAATTCTTGCTTCACATCCTCAAAGGATACTTGACATGATTCATTCCACTCAAACAGACAATTAAAATATAGAAGGTTTGTCAATGGCAATGCTCTTTCTGCCAATGCATTGATAAATCTTCGATAGTATCCCACTGATGAGACAAAAAGTTGTGCACCTCTTTTGGAGTATGCGGCGGGCTCATAGAGACTATAACCTTTATCTTTTTAGGGTCAGTTGCAATACCATATGAATTAACCACATGGCCGAGTAACAACCCATAGGGCACTCTAAATAAGTACTTTCTAGCTTTAAGAGCAATGCAGAACTGTCTATAACACTCAAAAAATTTCCTCAGAATAATCAGTTGTCGCTCCCTTATGGTGGCTGCCCCCAGATCATCAATAAAGACTTTTAACTCCTCTCGAGAGATATCATCAAAGGTCTTATCGGCTATTCGTTGCTATGACCCAAGTGCATTGCATAGACCAAAGGCCATCACATGATATGCAAAGGTACCGAAGATAGTAACAAATGTCATTTCCAATTTGTCTTTCTTCACAATAGCCATCTGGTTCTATCCAGCAAAGCAATGCAAAGCCGAATCTGATTGTTTCTCTTCTTCCTAATAAAAACTCATGAGAACACCATTTTGTATGTTGAACCAAAAATATCAAGCGAGCCTTTCGTAGCTTTGTCAATTCTTGAAATAGGCCATCCCTTAATTCGAAAGGCATGTGCCTTGCTTTCTATTGCACAGGGCAACTACCTTGCTCCAAAGGAATCGTATGAATAGCCAGACTAGGAGGAATGCCTCTCAGCTTGATGCCAGGAGAAATATTTCACGGTGGATTCTGTGCCACGGTGGATTCTGTGAGGTTTTACGGTGGATTCCGTAAACGTTGTTGACCGGGGCTCATACACAAAGTGGATTCTTTGTGCGAGAAGTTGATGGGGATGCCTATCCTTTTTGGGCGTTTCATTAATTTAGTGTGTACATGGGTGATTCCATAGCGGGTGATTCCGCAAAATACATATTAAATTAATAAACATTTATGAGTTTAGAGTGCGCACTCATGATAAATTAAGGTTAGGATTGATTTCTAACGAGTTGATTTATTTATGTAGCTGAAGACTGCTAGGTATTCACTTTTGTCGGTTTAATTGTATTATTTTACTCACGATTGTGAATGCTTCAGTTGATGTGTAGAGATAGCAGCAGTGACGGAGGATAGCGTGTATTGAGTTATCACTTATATTTTGATGGGCGCATACCTTAGGCGTGGCGCCTATATTTTGTCTCGCCTATTTATTGAGGCGTTGGATATTTATTTATTATTTTGTATGCGCATTGGCGCACGATTATGATATTTGTATTTGGACATTGTATTGGATACGCCTGACTCTTTGGGCACCCGCCCATTAGCTTTATTTCTATTTTGTGCTAAAGCAAACTCAAAAGCCAAAAGTGTGCTATTTTGTAATTTGGGCTATTATTTGAGCTTGAAGATGATTAATACATAAAATACATGCTTTGTGGAGCGCTCACACAAGGCATGGGGGGAGATTGCACCCAATTGGTCTCTTGTTCATGTCGTGCATACTTTTTACCTTGAGTTTTGTGCAAAAAGTAGAGTTCTTTTGTTCTTGGGGACCTTCCGACATTCACTACGCGAGCATACAGCATCCCATCTGCGCACCAGTGGTATTAGAGCAAAGTTGAGATCGAGAGCTTCCAATCGCTACCCATCTTGTGCGAAGGCGGAGCTCCTGAAACGATCGAGCTCTACGATTAGTCTCATCGCGAACGGTCGATACGGGTGGATTCTTGGCGGTCAAGAACCTCTGTTTACAGCCTCTGATCGTGACGGACCCGCCTGTAATAGCGAAGGACCACTCCTACATCCTCTTCTCCAAGTCGTCTTCAAACAGAGATATGTCTCCATAGCCAAGAAAAAAAAGTTTAAAAGCTTTAATTCTAAGCTTAGCAAGCTTAGTAATAAGCTTACTTAAAAGCTTAACTCTTCGAATTAACGCGACTGTGGCGGGAGTATTTTTTCGCTGCCGTCGAAATCGTCGCCAACATCCTAACGTCTTGGAAAATCCAATTTAGTCCTAAAGCTCCTAAGTCTTACAAGTTTTCCAAGTCTTCTTGATTCTTCAAAGTCTACAAGTTCAAATTTTGCAAGTCAAAATTTACTTACTCTGCAAGTCTGGCAAGTCACCTGAAGTCAGAACTGACTTGTGTTCAAAACTCCTATAAGGACTGTTCCTGTGCGCGCAGAAGTACCGAACTGCAAAGTTGTTCCCTGGAAGGTCCTGTTCGCATACAGACTTGCTAAACCAGTTTTAGTACACGCAAAAGGTCAAAACGCAGATTTTTCAAAGATTTCAAATCCCGTAATTGCCAAAGACAAAGACTGTGAAAGCCACACACAAAAATATATAAGCCTTGTACACCTGATCTTGAGCTACGCTCATCCTGCTAATCGGATTTTGAGAGTGTGAGGTCTTTTGAAATTTTGCAAGATGACGGAACAAAATATGGATGATTTGATGGCTGAAGACGAACTTCCTTAACCTACGATGGAGCAAAAGTTAGATTTAATTATGATGCAGTTGGACGAAGAACGACGAGCCTGGCAAGCATTGCAAGTTCAATTGGCCAATTTACAAAGATCGACTACCGACAAAGAGGAACCACAATCTGAAGATCTTATTCGACGTACCATTGATGCGAATCTCGAAGCTCAATCCATCCGCAAAGAAACAAAGATAAGTAAAAGAAATTTCAAATTCCGTACTTTCAATGGCACTCGAGATGGAAAAACTGTTCTTGCATTCATCAGTCAGTTTGATGATTACTTTCATGAGGAAACGTACGCTGAAAAAGATAAAATCAAGTGTGTCACTAATCATTTAGTGGATAGAGCATCTCTTTGGTGGACCATGGTTCGTAAGAGCATAGATTGTCCCACTACCTGGGAGAGTTTCAAGAAGAAGTTTATGCCGAATTTCCTTCCTCCACAATTCCACGAAAAAGCCATAAAGCAATGGGACCTTCTTCAGCAAAGAGATCGTGAGCCTATTCCTCAGTACACCGAACGTTTTTGGAATGCATTACTCCAGTTACGCATGCTTGAAGACGTACCTGAAGCGACTCACAAGCGCAAGTATATGTCTGGATTACTTAGGCATTACTACGCTGAAGTCAATATGTTCAAGCCTGCAACTCTTGAAGATGCAATTTCTTTAGCTCATGACACTGAAGACAAGCTTCGAGGAAGAGACAAGCATCCACAACAATTTCAAGCAAATGGTAACTATGGAACTAAGCAATTCAATTCAAATTTTAGAAGATTCAATCAAGGTCGATTTCCTTCCTCATCTTTCCGTAAGTCTTGGGCAAAACCACCTGCTTTGTCAACAAATACCAATCAAAACCCTAAGCCATCCTCACAGCCAAATCCTAATATTCCTAGACTTCTTGCCATTGCAAACAATGTATCTAAAGCCAAACCTATAGTGTGTTACAAATGCCATCAACCTGGACATCTAGCAACCAATTCCCAATCGAAGAAGCCTCCTGTCCATATCAACTATCTTGGAGCAATGGAAGATGAAGAACATGAAGAAATGCCTGACTTTACGGAAGATGAAGATGGCATTACTACTCCTTCGGATACTTTACCAGGTATTCCAACTCCACATTCTTTGTTGATAATGAAATGTTTAGTGCATGGAAAAGAAAAGATCATTTTGCATGATGATGGTAGTACACATGATTTTATTTCTGCAAAGTTAGTGAAAGAATTGAAATTACAAACTGTTCCTACGCATTATCGCATTAAAGCAGCATTCTTAGGCACAAGGTATAATGGAACACAAGAGGTGCATGATCTAGAAATTCAAATTGGTGAATACACTGAAAAAAGAAATTTCCTAGTTGTACCATTACAATCCAGTGATATTATTTTAGGTATGCCTTGGCGACATCAGCATAATCCGGATATAGATTATTCCACGCATTCAATTAATATTCATTTTCAAGGAAAACATATTACATTGTATGGTATGCATGTATCTAATGCTTTTCCACTGCTTTCTCATACTCAAGCTAAACGTACATTACGCAAGAGTAGTAAATCTTATCTAATTTGGGTCAATGAACTGCAAGCTAAAGAAAAACATATGCACCCTAGGCATAAAGAATTCCTTTCACAATTTAAAGACTGATTTGCAGAAGATCTACCACCTGGCTTACCTCCTTCACGTCCTGAAGACCACAAAATAGATTTAATTCCTAGTACACAACCACCTTGTAAAGCACCATATAGGCATAACCAGATAGAGCAAAAAGAAATTCAAACTCAAGTTGAGAAATTACTAAATAGAGTATTGATTAGACCTAGTATTTCTCCATTTTGTGCACCTGTTTTGTTGGTAAAGAAGAAGAATAATACTTATCGTATGTGCATTGACTATCATGCTCTAAATAAAATTACTGTAAAGAATAGATATCCAATTCCTAGAGTCGATGATCTTATGGATAAACTACAAGGTCCTGCCATATTTAGTAAAATAGATATTAAATCTGGTTATCATCAGGTGAGATTAGATAAGTCTGACATATTCAAGATTGCATTTAGAACACAATTTGGTCATTATGAATTTTTAGTGATGCCTTTTGGATTGACTACTGTACCTGCTACATTTAGTAGAATGATGAATCGTATATTTTTTAAATATCAGCATTGTGTTATTGTATTCTTTGATGATATCTTGGTATTTAGTAAAAATGAGAAAGAACATTATGAACATCTGTCCTTGGTTTTCAATTGTTGAAAGATAATCAATTGTATGCTAATCCGGAAAAGAGTGAGTTCTTTCAAACAGAAATTGAATACTTAGGTCATATTGTGTCATCAGAAGGTATTAAGGTTGATCCTAAGAAGATAGAAGCAATATTGAACTGGCCTATACCTAAAAATGTACATGAGTTACGTTCTTTTCTAGGTCTTGCTAGTTTTTACAGGAAATTTGTGCGAAATTTTTCATTACTTGCTTTGCCTTTGACTAAACTTTTAAAGAAAGGTATTGTTTATCATTGGTCTGATAATCAACAAAAATCCTTTGATTTATTGAAACATGCATTAACCCATGCTACTGTATTACAACTACCTGATTTTAATAGACCATTCTTTTTAGTAGTTACTGATGCTAGCGGATCTGGAATAGGAGCCGTACTTATGCAAGATAATCATCCCATAGCCTATTCTAGTTGTAAACTTAAATATTCCACATATGATAAAGAATTATTAGCTGTGGTACAAGCTTTAAGACAGTGGAAACATTACTTAATGGGTTCTGAGTTTATGATTAAGACTGATCAACAAAGTATTAGACATTTACTTAGTCAACCTCAAATATCTAACCGACATATCAAATGGGCAGCTTTTATTCAGAGTTTTCATCCCCTTATCCAATATCAACTAGGTAAAGAAAATATAGTGGCCGATGCATTAAGTAGAAGACCGACAATTCATAATATCTCTGTTATATCATTTGATTCTCTAATTCCTATGAAAGATACTTATCATCAGGACATTACTTTTCATGCAGATTGGAATAAATTAGTTGGAAATAACTGCATTCCTATTGATTCACTGTCTTACAATGATGGATTCATGTTTTATGAAAAGAGATTATGTGTTACAGTTCCATTTAGATCTTTTGTTTTGAATGAGATTCATTGTCCTCCATATCAAGGTCATAGAGGTATCATATCTACTTTGCGTACATTGACTGAAGATTTTTATTGGCCACATATGGATACTGATGTATCTAACTTTGTTTCTGAATGTCTGATTTGTCAAAGAGTTAAGAGACATCATTGTAAACAGTATGGATTACTTATGCCTTTATCTATTCCATCAAGACCATGGGAACAAATTTCTATGGATTTTATTACTGGTTTACCTAATACTAAAGCTAACCATGACATGATTTGGACTGTAGTAGATAGGTTTAGTAAACACGCATATCTCATTCCATGTAAGAAAAATTTAACAGCATCTTAGGCAACACAATTATTTTTGAAAACTGTTTTCACTAATCATGGATTACCAAAAATTATTTCTGATCGTGATTCTAGATTTTGTAATAACTTTTGGATTACTTTGTTTGCTAACCTAGGAACAAAGATTGATTCCTCATCTACATTTCATCCTGAAACTAATGGACAAACAGAAGCCACTAACAGTACTATTTTAGATCTTTTACGTGCTTACACTATTTCTAAACCACAAACATGAGACATACATTTGCATTTACTACAGTTTGCATATAACAATACACCACACACATCTACAAAGAAAGCACCGTTTGAAGTGATTTATGGTTATAGATTATCTACACCTGTTGCATTTTTATCAAATAGAATTCAGAGTGCTGATGATATTGCTAATATGCACGCTACTATTTTTTATGAGGTTAAAGACATGATTGCCAAAGCCTAGCAATCGTATACAAAACAAGCCAATAAGAAAAGACAGGCCATGAATTTTAAAGTTGATGACTATGTTTGGTTGAGAATAGAAAAACGTAGATTACAAAGTGTAGATAAACACCCAATTGTAAAATTAGCACCTAGATTCTATGGACCATTTAAGATCATTCACAAAATCAATGACAATGCATTCAAGTTAGAATTACCACCTCACTAGAAAATTCACAACACATTTCACATTAGTTTATTACGACCCTTTAGAGGCCAATTACCTGTACACCCTGTTTATGAAAACCCACCTTTGTTAGATGAAGAGACTGAAATACTTGAACCTGAAGCGATCCTAGATACTGATTTTATGACCACTAGAACTGGCCGAAGATATTCTAGATATTTAGTCAAGTTTAAAAACCATCCTGTAGAGGAAGCCCAATGGATGCACGCTAGAGACTTAAATGCTTTCCCCACTCTGTTAGCTCCACATTGAGCTAATAGCAATTGAGGACAATTGCTATCCCACCCCGGGGGTATGATGCCAGGAGGCATATTTCACGGTGGATTCCGTGAGGTTTTACGGTGGATTCCGTAAACTTTGTTGACCGGGGCTCATACACAAAGTCTCGCCAAATCATTCTCTCCTTTGGTCTTTGAACTAGCTTTGGTGCTTATTTCTAGGCTTTTGCCTTCTCCTTTGATGACTCCTTATCCTTCTTGGGGTCAGTTGTACCATCTATAGCCTTGAGAGGTCCACCTTTCATATTGGGATTAAGGACTTATGTCCCCTTATCATCTTGCTTGGGGTTTCTCTCGACAGATTTTGCCTTGGCTTTGTCGACTTCTTTACCCTTTTAACCTCTCATAATAACCCATAGATTAGAAGCTTTAGTGCCATTGACACAAATAGCTTCTATAAGGCTAACTCCACTGGCACTAGGTAGCTCCTCTACCATAGCTTTCCCTCTTTGTAATATTTGTTTCGGTCCTTCATCTTGCTAGAAAGTATTCCCTTGCACTCTATGATTAACTGTACCTGGCTATTTACATCCTTGTTGGAGAGAGCTAATCTTACTCAAACAGGTACTAGCTAAATAGCCAGACTTTCCACATATATCACATTTAGCATTTGGACAATTCCTAGGGAAATATTGACCACCACACCACTTACAGCTGAATCTTGAGGGCCACCCTCTTCAGGATGTCGACTCCCTATCAAATTCTACTGCTTCTTAAAAAAATTAACGTCAATGGTTATTTATCTATATTTTTTGCCAATCATATCAGTATAGTGATTCGTCATATCCCTAACTTTGCCAAGGACATTCAAGGCACTTGAGTCGTAGCCGCAATTATCTACCTGTCATTCTATTGGCCTAACAAGTTGATTAGGGATTGGATGTTGATTCCCTGGAACAATAGTAGGATTTATAATTGGGCTTCTAAGAGTCGGTAGAGCCATTTGACTAGTCATAGGCATGGTCGCACTAGGAGGAGCTAGCAACATGGGTACATTTGGAATTATGCTAGCAACATGAGTACATTTGGGTACATTTCGAGATTCAAAAACCACCACTTATTAGTGGCTCTCAGCAAATGCACCACCTATCGAGACCTAAAATAGTCCTCACACTAAATCTAAGCACTAGTCGGGCCTCTCTATACTCAAAGAATACACCCCCTCGGCCTCGCGGCCAGGAGCATCTAAGGGACACATTGCCCTAACTACTATTGTTAATCTTGCGTTTGTTTTTTTTTAGTCCAATGATTAAGCCTTTCCCACACTCCTCAAAGGGAGTCCCTACACATAGATCAGTGTAAAACACCTCGTAAGCACACAAAAAAAAGGAAGCACCCCGCGGCTAAATGCCATGGCTCCACTGTAGCTCTCCTACACCTAGGATATTGGCCCCACGATGCGCCGCTAACACGAATAACAAAGACGTCACAAACTCCACTCTTATTTTAAAACATTCCAAGAGATAAGATATTTTCTCACTTAACAGTTTCCCAAGGAACGTGAATGCCTAAACCTATAGCTTAGGTATCTCACAACTCGGAATAGGTCATGTGTATAAGAAACCAATTGCAATGCATCCAAGAGTTATACCATGTGATATGTGCAATGCAACTCTAAATGCCATAGTACTCAAATATTTTATGATTCATAAATCATCATTGTGAAGGGCAACAAACATTCATTTCAATTATTTCAGCCTATATGTCGTGCTGTTGCATTGCTAAGGGTCAACATCGAGCATTCTCATGTTGCTTGACCCCTCTCAACTTAATTTATAAATGTCCTGTATGGTATGCACAAAAAAATAAATTAGAATTTCAAATATTCTCAACAACTAATCTGCATCAAAACCCCTCTTCCCCCCTACCGTTTAGGTTATGCATCGTTGATAGGTGTAAAGGGTGGTTTTCATGTGTTTTTCTTGTAAAAAGAAATAAAAATGGACTTTAACATGAAGACAATGTTGAACTGAGGCTTATCCTTCATGTTCCAGTCATGCCATATATTCACGAACATAAATCATATTTTTTCTTAATTTTCTAGCGTAAAAATACTAATTTTTTCTATTTTTTACTATTTTTATTCATTTATTTAGATAAAAATTCTTATATTTTTATGTATTGATTGGGATTGATCATCATTACTAAGAATTGATTTTATATTCATTGCTACTCCATGTGAACCCTAAAATCACAACAAAACCCTCAAAATTTATCATTTTTATAAAAATCGCATAATTGTGGATTTTGCGTGTTTTTGTATAAATTATTAAGTTACTAAATTTTTTGATTTTTTTTTAATATTTCTAATAAATTTCAGCATTATCAATCAAAGGCATCCATTTACAGACAATTTCATCAAACATCTTTCATGAAAACAAATGAAATGATTACTTACGCATAAAAACTAGTTTTGGAGGTGCGTATTTAATGGTTGGGAGGGCGTTAACACTCAATTTTTTGCCATTGACGCTCTCTCCAACTCTAATCTACGATCTCCTTTGCTCCGGCTCCATTATTCCATCAATATCTTGTATCCAACTCCTTCCCCTTCTTCCATAGAATCATGTTGCGTTGCTAAGGGTCAACACCGAGCATTCTCGTGCTGCTTGACCCCTCTCAACTTAATTTATAAATATCCTATATGGTATGCACAAATAAATAAATCAGAATTTCATATGTTCTCAGCAATTAATCACTATCAAAACCCCTCTTCCCCCTACTATTTAGGTTATGCATCGTTGATAGGTGTAAAGGGCAGTTTTCATGTGTTTTTCTTGTAAAAAGCGGTAAAAATGGACTTTAACATGAAGATAAGGCTGAACTAAGGCTTATCCCTCATGCTCCAACCATGCCATACATTCACAAACATAAATCATTTTTTTCTTAATTTTCTAGCACAAAAACTAATTTTCTCCTTTTTTCACTATTTTTCTTTATTTATTTAGATAAAAACGATGATATTTCTGATTTATAGGTTGGGACTGATCACAATCATTGAGAATTGAATTTATATTCATTTCTACTTTATGTGAATCCTAAAATCACAACAAAACCCCCAAATTTTATCGTTTCTATGAAAACCGCATAATTGCGGGTTTTGCGTGTTTTGGTATAAATTGTTAAGTTACTAAATTTTTTGGTTTTCTTCAATATTTTTGATAAATTTCAACATTATCAATCAAAGACATCCATTTATAAACAATTTTATCAAACATCTCATGAAACAAATGAAACCTAGTTTTGGAGGCACGTATTTAATGGTTGGGAAGCCGTTCGCATAGAGAAACCTAGTTTTGGAGGCACGTATTTAATGGTTGGGAAGCCGTTCGCACTCATTTTTTGTTGTTGATGCACTCTCCAACTCTAATCTATGATCTCCTTTGCTCTAATTTTATTATTCCATCAGCATCTTACATCCAACTCCTTTCCCTTCTTCCATAGAATCATGTGTGTGAACAACCATCAAGAGGAGAGAGGAGGGAGGAGAGAGAAATATTGGTTTTTCAGTTTCTTCATTGGGCAACCATTTTTTGATCTGAGACCAGTGATGGGAAGCAAGAAATTGTAGGAATTGCTAAGCATGATCAATTGTATGGCTTCTTCTTCAGGCCCCACACCCCCCCTTTACAAATCGTCGTGATGGAGAGACGGCCATTTGCTGCACGACGCCGTTTGAAAACCCCCCTCCCCCTCATCACAAAATTTTTTGGGGCCAATTGGCTCCCTATAGGGCCATCCCCAATTTACTTCCGCTCTCTTGGCCATTTTAACATTTGTGATATTCGGCGTCTCACATCTCTTCCATCCGACGCCTGATTTAGGTCTAAGATTTTTGGCAAGTCTAGCTTGATATCCCAAATGGCCAAGAAGCTCTCTCTCTTCAATCCAACCGTCGAAAAAATTACTAAAAATCAGCAACCACTGCAATGGCCGAAGTTTTGCATTTCCGTCTTCCTTGGTCTCTAAAAATTGTCGAATCTTCATGTTCCGCTTCCATCAGCTTTAAACTCCTGCCTAAAATTTTTCATTAATCCACTCCTTTTTGGCACTTTACCAGTCTTTAAAAGCTGATCTCATAGGCTCTCTTGACTCTTCAAGGAGAGTGGTGCTCATTGCTCTGGCTCCCCAAACCCTAGCAATTTGAGTTCTTGCATAAATAATCTAATTGTGATCAAATGGGCTCTTTGCTCCTCCACTCCTAAGCTACTGTTAGGTTTGGGTGTCTTGGTATGAAGTCTATGTTTACACTCTCTACTTGCTAGCTCTATCTTCCTTTTGACTTTCTCAATGGTCTCTTCCTCTTTTGACTGTGTGACATTTAGTATTGTGTTTAAGAAGGCCTTTTGCTGCTCGAGCATCCTGTCTCTACTATTACAGCTTGCTTTCTGCCATGATGCATTCACTCTCTAAATGGGTCAATCGATAAGCTAAGTTTTTAATTCTATCCTCATTCTTGGCTACGCGTTATTTTGTCAGCTCTTTCATCTGCTCCAATCCCTAATTCTAATATTGGGCTAGAGTGGCAATTACCTGCTCCTGCTCTCGCCATATTTTTTTGTTCTTTTTCTTGGTTCTAGCGCTCTACTTGTTCCTTTAGGATTTCCTACCCATGGAGAGCTAGTTGAAGTTGGTTATGTAGCTCCACCAACTTCTTCGTGGCCTCTTCATCTCTTTGTATTTTTTCCGCGTGTAGCTCTTTTCTTGCTTCTCTCTTTGCCTCTCCAACTCCTCATTTTTTAGCTCTAAGTGTCTATTTTTCCTAGAGTTGAAAGCACACATTTCCTCTAGAGCCATACAGTTCTCCCTTTATTCATCATACAAATATTTTAGGCTTTCTTCACCTTGCCTTGCCTTTAAGGCCTCCTTCAATGCAATCATTTTCCTATTTATTATGGTCATCACCCTCATTTTTTCTAACTTGTAGGTTGCAAAGGCATTATTTTCTTCTTCCAACTCTGCAATTATAGCCTTAGTCATCTTATCAAATTGGCTCTGAAGTTCTTTTACCAACTTGTCGTACTCTTCTGTGTTGTGCATGGCTGAGGCATCAAAGTAGTTGATACTTCCAGTGGGGGTACCTTTGGCCCTTGGTGCGATTCAGCATTAGTTTATTGCTGGCCTTTTAGTTTCTACAAGTGGGGCTCCTTCGCTTGATGCAAGCACAAGTTCTTGCACTTTGCTCACAAGATACCACACCCAAGCCATGACATTGTTTTCATTAATAACTTCCCCTTCTATGGTTCCTTACATGGGGGTGGTTCCGTGCATTGGGGTGACCATGACTGGTAGGATTGTGTGCAAAGGGGTCTTTCCCTTGCCTTTTGCCACTAGTCTTTGTCTCGCCTCTTTTGCAACGGCACTTGTTCTTGGCACATCCTCCTGTGTGGGGTGCATCATAGCCGATTCTCGACATCGAGAGGGTTGCTCCATTGATCTTCTAATGGCCAAAGCTATCTGCTCCTCCTACTCTTATCTCGGTCTTTCTTCCTCTTCCTCTTGTTTCTTATTGCGCTCCTCCTCAAGTTTCGTGGATTCCTCTTCTATCCTTTGCAGTTCTCCATTTTTTTTCTATGGTAGACCTGGTTCTCATGATAGGGATTTTCAATGTGATCCTGCTTCTTTCTCCTTAGCTTGATGGCTCTAAGCCATGTTATTCGCTAATTGTCCATTCACTTGAGGCTTATTGCTACTACTACTGAGTGGGACTCTCATCTTCTTTCTCCTTAGCAACTTGGTTAGCCTTCTCCTACTGATCTCTGTTAAACTTTTCCTCCCCTTCATTCCCTATTGAGAGTGAAGCAAGAGGGCTCATTGGAGTGGGAGAGTGATTCTCTTCTTGGATCGATGATGGTTCAGGGGTTACCTCTACTACTTCTTCTCTTTCCACCTCCCCCGAGGCTTCCTAGATTATAGCTGTCAACACTCCTCTGAACCCTACGATTGATGCCTTTGATACTGGTTTTTTCCTCTCTGGCTCCACTATTGTAGTCGGAGACTCCTCCCCTGTTGCCCTTGGAGTTGTTGCTAGCACCTTTGCTCGTGCTTGGATTGTCTTTTGGATGTAGGCATTCCAGTTTACCTCATCCAATGTGTAAGGCTAGCAAGCAATCACACTCCTATTCTATTCATGGGGGTGTTATACCTTTGACTTAAGAAGAGGGTGTGGACCATCTTCGCTTGCAATCTGATGGTGGGCTTGGGGATATCAACCAAGCCAATTACATCATTTGTGTGGACTTTCTTTTTGTCCATTCCCACCATCCCGTAGACATCTCTCTTTGGCCTCCTCTTTGGCTTGTCCAATAGCCCCAAGGCCTTCTCCACAATTTCTGGGCTAAGTTTAGCTTCCACCCTTCTCATAGTATCTCCCTATCTGATTGTTACCATGAGTCTTCTGGGCATCAAAGGACTTCAAGAACTCAGTGCATTTGCTATGGCCAATGTCCTTTCCTATCTTCTCTATGTACTTGGTAAGATTGCATTGTTCTATTATCTGCCTAACTGCCTCTTTCGATGTCACTAGCTCTCCCAAGTTATGAATGCTACAGATGATTAAATGTATAAATCACGAAATGAGAATTTCCACAGCAATCAATCCATACATTTCTCACAAGAACTTCATGGAGCATTTTTATTAAAAGAAGAAGACAATTTCATCTAGCTTCTCCAAGTTGTGGATGATGCAGTATTACAGTTGGTTGAAGACATATATCTTCATGGCTAAGTCGTATTTTCAATGTTCCTCCTCTAAGAATGGGATCCAGTTGGTTTTATGCTACTTCCTTGCCATTTAGGTTTCTATCACCACACGACAACCCATGATTAGTTCTCCTTAAAGGACATTTCTTGCACTAAAGGTATAATGATTAGAAAAACACTATCAGATGATAAAATGTATAAATTACGAAATGAGAATTTCCACATCAATCGATCCATACATTTCACGTAAGAACTTCATGGAGCATTTTTACTAAAAGATAAAGAAAAATTTGTTCATCCTTTTCTTTTCAAATTCAACTCCTATTTTAATTTTTCATTCACTTTCCACTTTACCCCCCTCCCCCTTAGAAATGATGAAAATCCTTCCTAGAATTGTGGAAGTAAAGGTATAAAGGGCCTTCAGTGCATCCTTGGGATGCCTTACTCTTTCAAGAGCCAATCGTAAAACTTTGGATTATACTCTAGGGTTGCATAACAATCCATATCCTATGGACGAATGCCCACTTGTGTGATGTAAGTTAATATGTCAATCAAGAGGTCACCTGAGTTGTTCGACTTGCAATGTGGAGTTCCTCCTCTATGAGGATCCTATCCAAGTATGGATGGAGCATGATATTGTCATCTAAAGGTAGATTTCTTGTCATTGCTACTATCCAAAATGAAGTTGAGGCCACATATGTTTGGTCATACTCAGAGGTCTTGATGACACGTTGTTGCTCTGTATTGGTCATGATTTGATAACCCTCTTGTACCCACTGAATGCGTAGAGTATACCACTTGCATAAGAAAGTGGACTCAAATTCAACTAATCATTGGAGCTCAGCAAGTTTCTATGGTGGCATGGAAATTTTGCTTTTCTCGAAGGATGTGATTAATTGTTAGCTTAAGGCAGACTACTCTCCCAAAATTTCATTGGCCATCATCTCTTTTGCAATAGTAGAGGCCTTAATGAATATGAATTTGTATTCTTCCCAACAACATGGCAAGGAACATACCTCATTTGCTATGTTTTGCCTAGGTCCAAGCATTCGTAACTTATAGCAAACAATATGAAAGCTGAGTTCAATCATTGGATGCACATTACTAAGTTATCGTTTGTGTCCATGGCCATGTTGAAAGCCAATTCAAGGATTGATCACTATTGTTGCGATGGCTTACGGCCTGCTGGTGGCTTTGATTTAATTAGACTAGACAAGTTGGTACGTGGTGTTTCAACTTTGAAATTTTCATTGGGTTTGGTGAACATGGTTCAAGAAGTTGATTGGGTTTGAGGTTTGGTTGACACTTTATTGTCAGATTTTGCGGTGGTGATCACATCAAAATTATTAGGTGGGAGCTCATTAATGAGTGGTCGCTCATTGACACTTGGTTGAGCTTTTGGTCAATAGACCATTGGAGCACTCATAGATTAAGCACCCTTCCTCTTGGTTTTTCTCCTCTCTTGTTTTGATTTATGTTTCTAGGCCTTAGTTTTTGGAGCATGAGATTGAGGATTGTACATGCCACTTGAAAGTTTAGGTAGCCACACCTAGGTGTTACCTTCATAGTAGCCGTGGGCATGCATTATAAGAGCACCTACTCCTTCGTTTAGGTCTAGAGTGTGAGTATGGCAACTATGAGTTTCAAATGATTGGCATTTGTGAGGATGTGGTCTATGCTTGGGGACCCACTTGAGTGTTTGGCCCATAGCTTTGGTTGTGGTTTCTAGATGCTCGTGAGACTTCACCATTGTACTACCCCCTCCTTAGGGTTGAACTACTGGTGGCACTACAAGCTTTTGGATGGTTGTAGTGCCCTTGCGAAAAGTCATTACTATTCTAATATTGTCTATGGCAAGGTGGATGCGCTGCGAGTCGTAGTCAACATTATAGTGAACTTGTTTTTTGAACATGCTACCCAACAGGGATTCCTTACTAACATTCATTTTGTTAAGATGATGGGCAAGCTCTTAGTCTCGATAAAAACCATTAGTTTACATTTTCCCAAGAGTGGATAGGACTGCCTCCCAAATGGGATGAGTTTCACATTACTTGGTTGCAATTGGGATTGACCAATGGCCAATGGCGGTCCAATGATCATACATTAAAATATTAGAGTCAACTCTCTCATCAATTAGTGTGTCAAAGGTGTATGCCTTTTGACTAGTCACTATCATTCGCAGGTAGGCTGGTGCTACTACTTCCTCATCCTCCTTCTCTATTTCAGTGATAGTTGCAACTGTCACCTTCATTGGTGGTTCTACCATCATCGAAGGTTCATAAAGTGGATGTGATGGAGGGTAATACTTTTTTATGTGACTTCCGTTGAAAAAGCCTATGCCCTCCCCCTCTAGGGTCTCGAGTTCTAGATTGCTTGTTCTACTGATATTGCGAACCTTAAAAGGTCCCAATCCCCTGAATTTCATATTTTGCTTGTGTCCCTTAATAGAAAACAGCAAGACTAGGTCTCCTTGCTCGAAGTCCCATTGTTTGACATGCTTGTCAAACCATCTCTTGCATTGCACCTTCTCACAGATTAGGGTATGGGTTGCAATGAGAGGATTCTCACAAATTAGGGTATGGGTTGCAATGAGAGGAGACTAGGTCTCCTTGCTCGAAGTCCCATTGCTTGACATGCTTGTCAAACCATCTCTTGCATTGCACCTTCTCACAAATTAGGGTATGGGTTGCAATGAGAGGAGTCTTAGATAGGCATTCTAGCTCTACCAGCCAATTTTTCCATGCTTCCTTGCCCTCCCATCTCTCCTATGCTACTATTCTCAAGCTTGGAATAAAGAAAACAACAATTTGGGCATGATGTGCTCATTCACTCGTTTGAGTAAATCAATGTGATTGTGGCAAAAATAGAAAAAGACAAGATGTCATGGACGAAGTGAATTCTCAAGTGGTATTTAGCCTTATTTCACCAACATCCAAATGTGCATCACTCCTTGACATCTTTTTCACAATATTCAAATATTTAGCTTAGTATTTCACATGTTTCAAGAATAGAACATGATCAAATCTTGCTTTGACAGCATAAAGTCTTACTTTTTTGCAAATGTTTGCAATTTGAGTGATCTAGATGTGTTAATAAGACTCTGAATGCAAAAACCTTTTAAGACACAAGATAAGTTAAAAAATTTGTGAAAATAGCTATTGTTAAGTTAAAGGAATTCAATTAGTGTGCTAAAAAAGTAGATTAATAGTCAAAAGCATGGCTTTACAAATAACACTAGTAAAGGCAAATACATTGTGAAATCATGTGAGAGCTAGAAAAAGAGATATAAGAGGCTCACAATCAATTAAAGGAAGTATATTGAGTGCCTTGTGTGGCACTTTGGCACTACTTATGTTGGTTATCCATTGATTGAAAGTCACCCACTTTGTAAGTTGTTGACCAATTAAAGTGTTTATTTAAGGCTTGGGCATCCACTCTCCATTACACATTGGAGAGGACATGACTTGTTATGTACCTACTGAATCGGTAAATTCCCTATCCACTTTTGGATGATAAATCTCTCTCCCCCACTTTACAAAGAAATAGAAAAGGATGCACTTTTTGTGTAATATCCCATTAAACAAGCCTCTAATACAATTGCACTAGCCAACCATTCTTCATTGATGGTGCAAAGGAAAAAAATAAAAGTGTATATGTATAAACTCATGAACTAATACACATGAAAGGTGTGAAAGGGGGCTAGTAGTAGTGTAAGGAGCTAAATTATGAGCATATTTGAATAAATACTTAGTATCACATTGACCAAAGTATAAAAGGTGTAAAGAACACTTGTATAAACATCATTTGAATAATACAACTTATCTTTTCATGTTCTAAAGCTTCTCCCATGTCATTTCATGGCTACCAGCCATCTCTCTCTTCTTTCTATCTTTCTCTCTCCTCCTTGGTCCTCTTCTTGATAAGTGGTATCAAAGTATAGGTCTTTGATCCATTTTTCTTTCCTTTTCTTCATATCTAGTCTCATTCTCACTCTAGAAATTCCAGCTCAAAGAGATATAAGAGGTACAAGTGCATAGATATGAGTATTACAAAGATTAGTAGAATTCTGCAAGTAGTAGACACCACATTTGGAGACATTTTCAAAAAGATTAGATGAATTTGGTGGCAACAATGTCACTTTAGCAAGTCATGACTATGTTCTAAGCATTTTTTATATTCCTCTTTCCAAGCTCTTTTTCAAGCTCACATGGCACACTTATGCTTGGAACTCCATTTATCTTCAAGATCTTTATCTTTCATGATCAATGGACTATAGGAGGATATTATAGGGACCATTGGCCACAAGTAGAGTACCTTTTAGTGAGATTTGGAAAGAGCTTATTCTTCTTCTTCTTCCTTTTGAAGCTTCCATGTAAGATATAGAATGAAACCTCTATTATCCCTCTTGATATTCAACTATTGGAATAGATTTTGTAAGTCATTAAACAAGCTTACAAGCAAGGATATTCTGGGTGGAAAATGGCCCATTTTAGTAGATCTATGCTAAGTTTAATCATTTCTAAGTAAGAACCTAGACAAAGACCTCATTCCAATCTCATGGAAAAAGAATTAAGGGCAAGACATAATTGATTTTACATCTAAGTGTTTACTACATGACTTTCCCATCTTCAACTGTTTTGGGTCATGCTTCTTCAATCATATATGAAACAGAGCATGATTTTTTAATTCCAATAGGAGAGAACCAATAACTTTATTGGGTTCTGCAACCTCCCTTTTTGCTAATGCGTAGATATCTTTCAATTTGCACGTATCACATTCAAGAGCTTGCTTTTTGGAAAATGTTCATTTCAAATATTTCTATGCTTCCACATTCCAAGACTACTATTGTTAACCCTAGTTCAAGATGCAGAAAAAGAAGTCCAAAGAAGTCCAAGAAAAATCCAAATGTAGACACAAAGGAGAAAGTAGGAAGGGAAATGGCCAAAAGTGCAAGGGCAGCCTCAAAAGCTAAATCAAGGGCAAAAGCGCATTTTTATATGCAAGGCACCCCTAAAACTTTTGTAAAAGAGCACCATACTCCCTGCTGTGCAAATTTTAAAGGGTAGACAAGCGTAGGTAAAAGAGAATGGGCAACTAGAAGGGAATGGAAAAAAGGGGACCTTGTCACAATGGCTGATCATGTAAAAGGGATGGGTGCCCAAAGGGATAAGGGCTTTGTATATAAACTCAAAAGTAAATGAGAAGCTCATTCATTAGTGTGTAGCTAAAGTGGACTCTTCTTGTTCCCTTCTTCTCTCCATCTTGCTTGCTTGTGTGTGCTTGAGTGAGGGAGTGTGAGACTGTGAGGGAGTGAGTGTGTGAGGGTGAGGGATCTTGGAGAAGAATCTCTCAATCATCTCCTCTCTTCTTCTTCTCTTATCTTGTCTCGTGTACAGCTATGGAGGATGGAGCTTGGAGGTGGAGGCTTGAGGATACTTGAGCTCGCATCACAAATCATGGAGCTACTAGCTTGCTTAAGGGAGAAGGCTACTCATTCGGGCATCAAGATAAGCTCACTACACCCCGGTAGGATCAAAGGTACATCGGCCAGGTGAGAGATAGCCATTTGTGCTCACTTGAAACGCTTGAAACAATAAGCGGTCCATGGGTCTTGACGGTTGAGCGTGAGCTCCCTCTACATTTCGGTTTTGTTGTCAGGACCAACGAATTCAAGCTTGAGCTCTTGGGTGCCTCAAATCGAGCGACGAAGGGTTTCATCCCCGAACCAGAGCTTGGGATAAGTAAGAGATTTTGGGGTTTTAATATTCGCAATAAGGAAGTAATTCAATTTTTTGATGATTAGGCAAGTAGGAGGAATCGTTTTAGTATTTGGGTTTTGATTTTTCTTGCATTTAGAGTAGGATAGGATCAAGAAATTGAAACAAAAAGCTTTAGGGTGGTTGTTATAAAACAGGCCCAAACAGGGCACAAAATGAGAAAAAACGGGAAAAATAAGCGCTTAGATGTGTTAATGTCGCAAGGGGAGGGAGTGGAGAGGTCAAGCCTTAATTGGGCAAGGGTTTAAAACCCAAGAGATCAAGGGAGAAGCTCATTTGCAACAATACCATTGAGAGAGAGAGAGAGAGAGAGAGAGAGAGAGAGAGAGAGAGAGAGAGAGAGAGAGAGAGAGAGAGAGAGAGAGAGAGAGAGAGAGAGAGAGAGAGAGAGAGCGCTTGGAGAGACCCATTCCTTATGACCGATCAATCAGCCTCTACGAGTGTTTTTTGAGCAGGTCAGGTATATATAGACCTTAATCTTTGTCCATTGATCTATTATGGAAGTGCTTGCCACCTAGTGTTAAATGATGTGGATCTAGGACATGACATAAGCTATGGTGGATCAAAGATGTAAACCAAGTTCATAATGACATGGACAAGTAGAGACAAACTATTACACAAGTGAATTAGGTTCCAATATAGATTAGCTTGGACTCATAAACACAATCTTGTGTAGAATCGACAATGACAGATACTTAACTGAAAGTACAAAGCATCATGATATTGTGTTCATTTCATAGTCAAGTACAATGCTTTATAGGCTTTGAGTTGTTCCACTCTCCTCACTGTGCATATGGGATTCAGGACAGCTCCTCTTGGAGCATACATCATTTGTCTATTTCTCAACACCCCCCCTCAAATGATGAGTCCCTACACTTGTTGGCTTTTGCCCCCCCTTCATGATAACATGGCCCGGAAGACTAGCTCATAGGCAGCCTAGTCAAGTTAAAGCTTGAGACTTTACATCTTGGCAAGGGTTGTACAAATCAAATTCACTAAGGAAAAGAAAGATCCACTATGGAAAAAACATATGAAAGATACAATAAAAGTTCTTCAAAACAATCTGTCAGAGTTGTTGATGGTAGTGGAAGCATATTCTTCTTCTTCTCTTTCTTCCATGTATTGGTTCTGGTGATGATCACTTTGCAATTGTTGGGCTCTCTTCTTGTGGAAACATTCACTGGCTACATGGCCAGTCTTACCACAATAGTGACATGTAATCCGATCCTTGTTATTGTTGTTGATGAATCCTCGACCTCTTTCTTTAGGTCCAGCAGCTCCTTTGGTGTACAAAAGATTTTCCCTAGATAATGAGACATTGTCTTTTGCATTCTTGGTTTTTACTTTGCCTTCTTCATCGAGTAGTGAGTGCTCAATATCTTTAAGTGTGAGGCTTGGGACATTACTCAAAGTGGACACAAGATTTTCATATGGATCCTTGTTTACACTTGCAAGCAGTACGGCTATTGCTTCATCTTCCTCAATATTCTTTTTAAGAGATGCAAGTTGAGTTTTTAAACTCTTAAGCTTATTAATGTTGAGATATCGAGCTCCACTCGTGATACGCCAGGGTGACCGTTGTATATTTATGTCACCGACTTGTCAGTTGCAGACGCGGTTGGTACACCGCCCATGAATAATAGCTACATGATAGCTATCCTTATCTATTCTAGTTCGTGGCTCAGTTAGTATGCCACCTTAGTTAGTTGAGTTTGGTTGAGACCCATATATAGGGTTCTTCTATTTCTTTGTACTTGAGTTCTTTTGGCTTACACAACTAAGAAGAGGAAAACTGTTTTCAGCCTCCACCCTTGTGTGTCTTCCCCCATTGTGCAAGCAAGAAAGCTTCAAGCGAGACTCCTTCCTTCTCTCCCACAATCTTGACATGGTATCAGAGCCTTGTTCGTGGTAAGGAGCTCAAGAAAGCAAGCCAAGCTCGCGGTGGTCTGGTAAGAGGAGCAGTGTTGCTTTCATTTCCTGTTTTGGGAGCAGATCTCTGCAGGTAGCACAGCCGGAAATTGCAGGAGTGCATTGTCTCAGGTTGAGACGCCCTTCGCGGTGAAGCAAGAGGGCAGTATATGCTACGGGAGAGGGCTTTAGCCCTTGGCGACCTTGTTTTTTTGATTTGAGGCCATTTCGGGGCCTGTTTTGCAGACGGAAGTTTTCTGCACGCACTCAAGAAAAGGCTCAGTTTTATGCTGTGCGACCACTGTTCTACAGGTCGGTGAAAAGTTACTGTAGAAATTGCATCGTATGCTTGTGCGCAGAGACATTGGGAGTTTCAGAATCATCCTTGGTTCCTGTTTATGCAAAATCGTCACTAGGAAGTGACTGTGTGGTCAAATACCACTTTCGCCAGTTTTGCAGATTTGCCCTTGTGAGGGTGAAGCTGTGTTTTTTGCAGTGACAGAATTTCTTGCAGTATTCTGTAATGGCGTCTGATTCTCTTTCACAGATTGTCACTGAAAAGCTTGACAAGAACAACTTCCAGGCATGGAAGTTTAGAATGACGAATTTCCTTATGGGAAAAGGATATTGGGAATTTGTTGCAGGAAATGAAGAAGAACCAGTTCTTCCTGATGTTCCCAATCAACAACAAATGCAGGCATTCAAAGCATGGCATGAGAGAGCCAGGAAAGTTATGTACTGGCTGTCTATCAGCATTTCAGACTCTATGATTGTGCATATTCAGGATGCAAGTACGCCAAAGGAGGCATGGGATACTCTGTCAAAGATGTATAGCACAAATACGCAAGCCAGGAAAATGCAGCTCAAGCAAGAGTTGCACAATGTGCAAAGAGAAAATATGAGCATCAATGACTACCACATGAAGGTGAAGAAGATTGCAGATGCACTTGCTTCCATTGGGTCGCCAGTGGAAGATGATGATTTAGTTTCCGTGACCTTGAATGGTCTAGGAAAGGATTATGCACAGTTTCGAACATCCATTTCCGTTCGTGAAAGATTTCCTGACTTTGAGGAGTTAATTGCTCTTCTAATTTCTGAGGAGCAGAGAAATGGTGGTGCATCTTCTTCAGGAGGAACTTCAAAAGAAGCTGTCTTCTACTCAAATGCTGGAAGAGGTAGAGGCAGAGGTAGAGGAGGCCGATTTGGAGGCCGTGGCAGAAATCAGAATATGCAGCAAACTCAAGAAAACCAGTCCTATGGAGGAGGACGTGGTAACTCTAGAGGCAGGGGGAGCCAAAGAGGTCGTGGTGGATGGCAAAGAGGCCAAAATGCAAACAGTAATGTTGAATGCTACTACTGTGGTAAAATGGGTCATATGGCTAAAGACTGCTATAAAAAGCAGAATGACATCATGAATGGAAAACTGCAACAAGGAAATTATGCATCCTCTAGTAGACAGGGTGATGACAGAAATGAGCATTTGTTCATGCTGCAGCACATGAACAATTCTGTGACAAGTGCAGAAGAAAGCAATGATGTATGGTATGTTGACTCAGGTGCATCAAACCACATGACAGGTCATGCAGAATGGATGGAGGATGCAAGGAAAATGAAAAAACCAGGATTTGTGGAGACTGGTGATGATACTGCACATCCTATTGTGCAGATTGGAAAAATTCCATTGTCTATGCAGGATGGGAAAAAGAAATACCTGTCCGATGTATTTCATGTCCCGAATATCACCAAGAATCTGGTTTCTGTAGGTCAAATGGTTGAACAGGGCTTGCAGGTCAGATTTAATCCTCATGGATGCTTTGTTGAGGATATGAAAAATAAAGGTCGCTTGATAGCAAAAGGAAAGAAGAAGGGCAGAATGTTTACATTGGATGCAGACATGTCTGAATTGAGTGCAGCAATGTTTGCACATGGGACCGGTGTAGTTGCAGATATTGATATCTGGCATAAACGCATTGGTCATGTTAATGTACAGCGACTTAAATCAATGCAGGCCCAAAATATTGTTGCAGGATTGCCCAAATTCAAGGTTGCAGAAATGCATAAGGTATGTGAAGCCTGTCAGTTTGGAAAACAGGCAAGGAAACCATTTCCTAGACATGTTCAAGAGAGTAAGAAGCCATTGGAATTAATCCACTCTGATGTGTGGACTACTAAAGCTGCATCTCTTGGAGGCTGTCATTATTTTGTCAGTTTTATTGATGACTATAGCAGAAAAGTTTGGGTGTATTTTATGAAAAAGAAAAGTGAAGTTTTTGGGCATTTCAAAACTCTTAAAGCTATGGTTGAAAAAGAAACAGGCTTGCAGATAAAATGCCTAAGGTCAGATGGAGGGGGAGAGTACCTCTCAAATGAGTTTGCAAAGTTCTTGCAGGAGCATGGCATAAAGCAGCAATATTCATGCAGTTATACCCCACAACAAAATGGAATTGCAGAAAGGAAAAACAGGCATATTGGAGAGGTATCTCGTGCCATGCTCAATGAAAAAGACTTGCCAGATTTTTATTGGGCTGAAGCAGTTGCTACAGCAGTCTACATAATGAACAGGACGCCCACTGCAGCAATACATGGAATGACTCCAGAGGAGAGGTATACTGGTAGGAAACCAGATATTTCTCATTTGAAAATTTTTGGTTGCATTGCCTATGTACATGTGCCAGATGAGCTGAGATCCAAGTTGGATCCAAAAGCTGAGAAGTGCATCTTTATTGGTTACTCTCTGCAGCAAAAAGGGTATAGATGCTATAACCCTTCTACTCGTAAGTTTACAGTGAGCAGAGATGTTGTTTTTGATGAGATGAGTAGCTGGTATAAACCAGTAAATGTGATTGATGATGAAGATGCACAAAATGGTAATGCTACACAGAATTCACAGCAGCAGTCACAAAATATTAGTGGACCTGGAGCGTCCTCTAGCAGTGGTTCACATTCTTCGCCATGGACAGGCAGATTGAGATCAGGAGAATCTTCTCAAAGCAATGCAGATAGTGGTATGCAGGTATCACGAAAAGGAAAAGAGAAGGTTGATCAGCCCATGTTTGATGTGAATGCAGGTCACTCTTATGTGGATGGTGAATCCAGTGGCTCAGAACAGAGCATTGATGATGAGTTGGGTATTCCTTCTATTGTTACACCTGGAGTAAGGAAGACCAGGGATGTTTTGACAGCACCTGGGAGTGAACCTACTTTGCGCAGGTCTACAAGAGCTAGGTATCCTGTGGATAGGCTGAAATATGATGGATTTACAGCCATTCACTATGCATATATGGTCAAAGTGATACAGGAACCAGAACCCACATCTTTTGAGCAAGCCATGGGAAAAGAAAAATGGGAGAAAGCCATGGATGAAGAAATGGATGCCTTGGAAGCAAATGCTACATGGGAGTTAGTACCTTTGCCTAAAGGTAAGAATGCAATTGGCTGTAAGTGGGTTTATAAGGTGAAGCACAATGCTGATGGTTCTGTGAACAGATACAAGGCAAGATTAGTAGTCAAGGGGTATGCACAAACATATGGCATTGACTATGAAGAAACATTTAGTCCGGTTGCAAGGATGGCAACCGTAAGAGCAGTCATTGCTATGGCTGCATCAAAGGGATGGTCTTTACATCAGATGGATGTAAAGAATGCCTTCTTGCATGGTGATTTGCAAGAAGAGGTCTATATGGAGCAGCCACCAGGTTATGTGCATGCTGTTCATCCTGAGTTTGTTTGCAGGTTGAAGAAAGCCTTGTATGGCTTGAAGCAAGCACCTAGAGCATGGTCTGACAAGATAGGACAGTATCTTGTCACTATTGGCTTTCAGATTTCCAAGGCAGATTTCTCACTTTATGTGAGAAAAACAGAGAAAGGTATTATGCTGCTTGTCATTTATGTTGATGATTTGATTATGACAGGTGACAGTGATGAAGATATCCTTCATGTGAAAATGCTATTGAAGCAGAAGTTTGAGATGAAGGATTTGGGAGAGCTGCGTTATTTCTTGGGCATTGAGGTGATTAGATCACCAAGTGGGATACAGCTCTTGCAGAGGCAGTATGGATTGGACATGCTGTCCAAATATGGGATGACAGGTTGTAAGCCTATTTCAGTTCCTTTGGAGCAAAATGTGAAGCTGAGCACAGATGCAGGTGAGCTTCTAGAAGACCCTACTATGTATAGACGCATAGTAGGAAGTTTGATTTATATGACTATTACCAGGCCAGATTTGAGCTATGCTGTTGGATTGGTAAGTCAGTTTATGCAGGCTCCAAGGAAACCACATTTGGATGCGGCTAGACGCATACTTAGGTATGTGAAGTCCACATTGCAGTATGGACTATTTTATGAGACTGGGGTTCAGATACAGTTGCATGGATACACTGATGCTGATTGGGCTGGTAGTATTTCTGATAGACGATCTACCAGTGGATATGTATTCTCTTTTGGGAGTGCTGCAGTCACTTGGAGCAGCAAGAAACAGCCTACAGTTGCCTTGTCGAGCACAGAGGCTGAGTACAGGGGTGCAGCAATGGCTGCATGTGAGGTAGCTTGGTTGCATAAGCTACTTTATGATATGCATCAGTCTACAGATGGGCCAGTTGTCATTTATTGTGACAACATGAGTAGTATACACTTGGCAAATAACCCAGTCTATCATGCTAGAACAAAGCACATTGAGGTGCATTATCACTATGTGCGAGAGAGGGTTTTACTAGGTCTTATTGATCTAGTTTATGTCAGCACAGAGGATCAGGTAGCTGACATATTCACGAAGGCATTGGGCGCAGAGAAGCTGCGCAAGTTCAGAGACCTGCTTGGTGTGCAGGAATTGGGATTGAGCTCGAGGGGGAGTGTTGAGATATCGAGCTCCACTCGTGATACGCCAGGGTGACCGTTGTATATTTATGTCACCGACTTGTCAGTTGCAGACGCGGTTGGTACACCGCCCATGAATAATAGCTACATGATAGCTATCCTTATCTATTCTAGTTCGTGGCTCAGTTAGTATGCCACCTTAGTTAGTTGAGTTTGGTTGAGACCCATATATAGGGTTCTTCTATTTCTTTGTACTTGAGTTCTTTTGGCTTACACAACTAAGAAGAGGAAAACTGTTTTCAGCCTCCACCCTTGTGTGTCTTCCCCCATTGTGCAAGCAAGAAAGCTTCAAGCGAGACTCCTTCCTTCTCTCCCACAATCTTGACAATTAATGTGTATGGTCATAGAAGCACTGTCTTTGATATCCAGTTTATAAAACTGCATGAGAAGTTTTACCTTTGAATTCTTTGCTTGAGTACCAAACATTTTATCAAGTTCCTCCCAGGCAGTTTTAGCATTTCTAATGCCAGATATATGATGTAGCACATCATCACTTAATCCCCAAGCAATGCTGCCTAGTGCCTTATTATTCATCTTCTTCCATTCTTTGGATTTGAACTGGTCTTCTTCAACAAACCCGTCTTCATCATCTTCCTTCTTGTTATCTGCATCATCTTCAAACAAGTCCCATAAGTCCTTTCGCATCAGGTGGTACATGGTCTTTTCCTTCCAGGCATGGAAGCCTTCTCCATTGAACTTTGCTATTTGCTCAAGTTTTGCCATGTTGAGCAGCTCCAATTAACTGAGAAAAGACCAGCAAGGGGGATTTGTGAAGTGTCACAAGGAGGTTAGTGTCAACTGACACTAGTTGAGTATCAATAGATACTATTCTTGAGCTTAGTATTGAATGTCGGTGCTTGATCTTCTTCTTGCTTGTTGATTTGAAGTGTTAATCTTGCTGGGAACTAAGTTCAAACTCAAATAAGAGTGGCAGTGTGTGCCCTAAGTTGAAGGGAATGAGAAATTGAAGAAAAAGTGAGCTTGCACCTTGATGGATATGGCTTCCTGGATTAGGGTTTTGACCCAGGCCTGGTTTTTTTCAGATATCTAAAGCTAGAGTTGATCATTTTGGAAACTTTTTTTATGGAAATGTAGCTTACTCCATGCTCTACAAGAGCCCCATGATAATCGTCAAGATCGGGTACTACAATCCGCGCGCAGATCAACGAAACGTAACCAGGCACAGATATGGTAGCGACATCGAATTTCAGCAATGCCAGGCTTGTAGGTATCCAATGTCAGGCTTAGATGTGATAGGCAGAAGCTCCTTGAGTAGAAGAACAATACTCCTGAAGAAAGCACACTGAAATATTGCCTAATTTGAGAGATATGAGAGCTCAAAGTGAGGTATGTCCTGCAGGCCACAAATTGGGGCTATGGCAGCAACTGACAATAGTGATAATGCTGAGGTCCAGATAGCCTAATCTCATGGATTGATGTGATACAGGGAAGCTTTGTGAGGTGGAGAACAACTTTCCAGAAGGAAGCTCAGAGAGATTTGGTATGTGGAGTGAGATACAGGAGCTTCAAGATGACAGGGTGCTGCTGGCTATGGCTGCCACAAGGTCCAACTGAGATTTGAAGTTGAAACTGAAGATATGAGCTGAATGTGGGCTGGTTAGAGATCACCAGAGATGAAGGGAGACTAGAGATTCAGAGTGTGAGCTGTGCCATGCCCAACTAGGCTCTGATACCATGTTAAATGATGTGGATCTAGGATATGACACAAGCTATGGTGGATCAAAGATGTAAACCAAGTTCATAATGACATGGACAAGTAGAGACAAACTATTACACAAGTGAATTAGGTTCCAAGATAGATTAGCTTGGACTCATAAACACAATCTTGTGTAGAATCGACAATGACAGATACTTAACTGAAAGTACAAAGCATCATGATATTGTGTTCATTTCATAGTCAAGTACAATGCTTTATAGGCTTTGAGTTGTTCCACTCTCCTCACTGTGCATATGGGATTCAGGACAGCTCCTCTTGGAGCATACATCATTTGTCTATTTCTCAACACCTAGTATGCTATAGATCGCAAAATGAATCGAAAATCGTCTTTGATGTTGACATGTGTGTTGGGGGTAAAGGCGCCTTCGCCTAGCTGCTGTGTATTACTACACTGACAGTTACCGCCACTGCACACTGCAGGTGGCGGGTGCCCATCACCGTCACTTTATTCTTTATTCTTTTAGTGACAGTTTGAATAAAGGAAGGCCCGGTCAAACATTGTGACTGTTCGAGTTCCCATTTCTTGTGTCTCTCTTTCTTGCTCCTGCTCTCCCGCCATAGCTCTCGAGTGCAAGCTTCAATCCTTCTCACCTTTCAACTGGTATCAGAGCACGGCTTCCCAACTCTTGAGCTTGGCTCGTGGCATTCTCAGCTTCCTATTGACTCCCCACTCACATTGGGTCCCCTTCTCGGCAGCCATAGCTCATTCTCTTGAGCTTCTGTCACTCTCCGGCTTACCGAGCTTCTTCCTGGCCTATTGAGACACCATCAGGGCATTGACGTTGAGGTATTACTTTATTATTTTAGAGATTTATCTTAGTCCACAAGTCTAGGTAAACAAGGTTTTCACAGGTTGTGGGCAGCCATAACTCACACCTCTTGGAGCTTCCTTCACTTGGATCTTGCTTCCAGCCTATCAAGGCTTGTTAAGGCTTGGTGTCGGCCTTCTTTGGCCCCCATTTGTGCCCCCTTTGGACCCCATTATTGACACATGGGACAACAGACCCCCCAGTCAGCTCACGTTTTTTTTGCGCCTGTTTCAAAATCTGGCCCAAAAATCACTATTTTTGTCATATCTCGGGCATTTGAAACCCGATTCAGGCAAGGTAAGAGTCTAAGTTGGGATTTTGGCATGCTCCGGACACGATGGGGATGTCGGATTTGCCAAATTCTGATGAAAAAATATTCTACAATAGATTTCAGGTCTGAGACAACATGTACTTGTATGCCTATGGCTTATGTGATGCTTCTACTAATGTCTATTGATACCGGATCACTTGTGGATGTTATGCCTCTTATGTGAGACACATTTGAAGCTAATTTAGCTCAGCCATTGACTGTTTTGAACAATCCCATATCTGTCCAAAACAGGGCAGCCACCTGTTACTTCAATTTGATGCTTACAGGTCTTGGCATTGAGGCCCAATTATGCTCGGTTGGTACCTATACATATGGGAATATATCCCTATGGATTTGAGCTTGGATTGAGCACTGATTTGCTCAGTTTGAGGTTATATGCTCCTAGAAACTTCAAGGCTGAAGCTATTTATGATACAGTTGGGTTATGCCTATTGGTCACAAGATGCTCCTGACTACTCGGTATTATGTCCTGATGTATTTGGACTATGTCATATATCTTGTTTATGCTCTGGAATGCTTTTGAGCTGAGATTAGAGCTCGATTTGGGTTTGACTGTCACTTCTTTGCAGCTGGCATTTCATTTATGGCATGGTTTATGCCTAGGCTACCCAGTACGGGTTATGATGTCTTGGTGAATGCTTTATGCTTTGGCTGTGGATGGCAGTTGTTTGAGCCTGTCTCGACATTCATTTGAGTATTCCCTTGAGCAGTTGGACATTGACTTGGATTTTTCCGTTACGACTTGGCTTTTTCCATTACAACCTTGGATGCTATTGAGGCATTGTCTTGGTTACCTGTCTTTGGTACTTTGACTTGGTTTGCTTGAGTTGTTGAGCTCATTTATCCGCCTTTTGAGCTAGTGGGAGCATCTTGTATGCTTGACCGACATTGAGTAGGAGGTTTATACTATTTTGAGTATTTTGCAGATACTTGAGACTTTGGGATCTCTTACACTTAAATGTTGCATGGTTCATGCATTGATATCTTGGAGTTGCTTTTGACGTGAGCTTGGGCTTTGGACTCTTGTGAGCATACATCTAGTAGTGTCAGGTCTTGCCATTGTTATGTATACTTTGCCCTATTGTCCAGGGGGCATGTTTACTCACTAACGGATGCTTTGGTGACATGTTTGGGCGTTTGCTCAGTGTCTTGATGACTATTTGGTGTTGATTTATGCCCGTTTTTGGCTAGTCATGTCTTGGCTATCATTTCTTGACTTGGTGTAGTGATTTGGTCAGCAATTGCCTCTCACAATGCTCTGCTGTCATTTATTACAACAAGCATATAACTCCGGACATGGATTTTTCATGCTAAAATATTCTAAAATGATGTACTTTCACTAATACTTGGTGGGCAGTAACTTTGGTTACACTTTTCTCGCCATTTTCTCTCGATTTTGGTGATTTTTTTGGTCATTTTCTACAATAAGCAGCAAGCAGTTTTGAACTATCTATAGTCTTCCAGCCTGCATTATGGCGAGTTCATCCACTGATCATGCTATTTTCAACATCACTAAGCTTGATGGTATGAATTACTCTTATTGGAAGAGCCAGATTTGGTAGGTGCTGGTGCAAAAATCGCAGATCAAACCATTGAGGTTGAGCGGGCATCCTCCTGTAACTATGCCAGATGAGAAATGGCTTGAGCTTGATGAGTTATTCAAGTCCACTATTGTATTATCTCTCACAAAACAGGTTCATTACAATGTATTTGAGGAAGAACAGAGTGCATGGCAGTTGTGGGATAAAATCAAGAATCTATATGACAAGAAAAGTCCAGCGAGTCTGATGTATTGGCCGAAGTAGCTTATGGATCTGCACATGAAGGAGAATGTGACTATGTCTGCTCACTTGAGCCAATTCCATGCTATACTCAAGAACTTGACTTCACAGGACATCACTTTTGCAGAGGATATCACTCCTCTTTTCTTGCTTGGTACTCTTAATAAGTCATGGGATATATTTCGCACTGCATTATTTGCCTCTACTGCAAACTTGAAATTATCTAATGTTGAGAGTGCTCTTCTGCAAGAAGAGGTCAACCGTAAGAATTTGGATACCTCTCGTGTGTCACATGCTATGACAGTTAGAGGCAGGAATGATGGATATGGAAAGCATGGCAGTAGTAGTGGCCGTGGACAGGATTCTCAGAAATCTCGATCCAAGTCTCGTGGGAAGCCACGTAGCAAATCCTATGGTAGGAATGCAAATGTTACTTGTCACCATAGTGGAAAAAAGGGCCATATTAGGCCACAATGCCATGAACTGCACAATGAAAGGCTCAAAGATAAGGGGAAAGACAAAGTGTAGGATAAGTCTTCTGATCGCAACATAGTGCCTGCAAAGTCCAGTGTTAAAATTGAAGAGATCAATGTTATATGCAGCCTGAGGATGTTGATGATGATGATTATATCCTTGCAGCTTCTTCTAGTGCTTCGCAGATGACAGAGATACACTCTATGTATGCACAGTGTTTACTCTTGGACTCAGGTGCATCCTTTCATGTGACACCTTGCCGAGAGTGGTTTTATTCATATCGTACTGTTTCGGGTTCTGTGTGCTTGGGTGATGATAGCTCTCTTGATATTGTGGGCATTGGTGATGTTAGGCTGCAATTTCCTTCTAGCAGCAGTTTTGTTATGCAGGATGTACGTCATGTACCTACTTTGACACGCAATCTCCTGTCAGCTGGACAGCTTGATGACGTAGGTTATCATGTATCTTTTGGAGACTCTGCATGAAAGATCACTCGTGGCAGACTTGTGATTGCGAGAGGTACCAAGGCTGGCAGCCTCTATCCCTTGATTATATCCGCTTCTTCCCTTGATCATGTTTTGTCTATGGGTTCTATCCCACATGTATCTCTTTGGCATGCCTATTTGGGCCATATGTCTTTGAAGGGAATGAAAAATCTTTTTGGTTTGCAATACTTACCGCCCCTTGATTATGCATATTTTGATTCATGTGAGCATTGTCTTTATGGCAAGTAGACTAGGTCTACGCATAAGAATTCTGGTAGGCCACACATGAGTGAGCCCTTAGCATTGGTACATTCGGATGTCTGTGGGCCCCATGCCTTGTCAGTCTATGGGTGGTGCAAAGTATTTTGTTACTTTCATATATGATTTTTTACGAAAATTTTGGGCTTATCCCATTAAGCTGAAATCCGATGCCTCGGTTGTGTTTCAGAGATGGCTTGCATTGGTTGAGAACCAGTCTAGGTATAAGCTAAAATGCCTAAGAACAGATAATGGGGGTGAGTATGTCTCACGTGCTTTTGAGCAACTATGTGATGAGAGGGGTATTAAGCGTTAGTTGACGGCCCCCTACACCCCTCCCAGAATGGTTTGTCTGAGCGGATAAATAGAACCATCCAGGAGCGTGTACGCAATATGCTTAGCCATGGGATGTCAAGATGGCTTTCTTACATGGGGACTTGTATGATGAGATTTATATGGAGCAGCCTAAGGGCTTTGCAGAACCTGGCAGGAAGCATCTAGTGTGCAAATTGAAGAAAAGTCTTTATGGCTTGAAGCAGGCACCTAGGGAGTGGTATCATAAGTTTAATGCATTTATATAGTCACAGGGCTACAGCAAGAGTGCTATGGATCCGTGTCTTTATATGAAGAAAGCCCATGATGGTTCTTTATTGATTTTGGTACTCTATGTGGATGATATGCTGATAGTAGCAGGGAAAGCTCATGATGATCTGCTCAGAAAAGCCTCTCTATAGAGCGCTTTGCCTTCCTCAAGAGGTTGATGTCCATGGGATGATGTCTTTCCTCATCCTGTTGTACATTTGTACATGTTGTACTGTCTTTTTCTTTTTCTTTTTACTCCTCACTAGGGCAAATTCACCTTTAAGTGGGAGGTTGCTGGGAGTAAAGGTGCCTCTGCCTAGTCGCCGTGTATTACTACACTGACAGTCGCTGCCACTGCACACTGCAGATGGCGGGCGCCCGTCATCATCACTTTATTCTTTATTCTTTCAGTGTGACAGTTTGAATAAATGAAGGCTCGATCACACATTGTGACTGTTGGAGTTCCCATTTCTTGTCTCTCTCTTTCTTGCTCTTGCTCTCCCGCCATAGCTCTTGAGTGCAAGCTTTGATCTAAGAGGATTTCTTGGCCATGTGGGCTATTACAGAAGATTTATTGCACATTTTGCAACCAAGGCAGCCCCTCTCCACAAGCTCTTAAGGAAAGAAGTTGATTTCCTTTGGATGGATGACTGTGAAGAAGCCTTTAATACCCTAAAACAGTGCCTGATCCAAGCACCTATTTTACAGCCTCTTGATTGGACGAAGGAATTCCATGTGCACACAGATGCATCAGTTGAAGGGCTAGGTGTTGTCCTATGTCAAAAGGGCCCCTCTAAATTAGATCAACCGATATATTATGCAAGCCGAAAGGTCACTGATAGGGAACGGAACTATATAGAGCTTGAGTGCTTGGCGATGGTGTTTGCATTGGAGAAGTTTGGACACTTTTTATTGTCCACACATTTCAAGTTCTATATGGATCATGAAGCCCTATCATTCTTGATGAACAAAGCAGATGTTAAAGGACGACTGATGAGATGGTTGCTCTTATTCCAAGAGTTCGATTTTGAAGTAGTCACTAAGCCTGGCCGTTTCCATGTCTTAGCCAATCATCTATCATGGATCCCTCAAACAAAAGAAGAGGAACAACATGATCCAGACCTTCCTGATGCTTCATTGTTTCTAGTTGAAACAGTTACTCCCTGGTATGCAAACATAGCCAACCTCTTGGCAACTCAATAGTATCCTCCTGGCATCTCAAGTCGTGAGCGGAAGAAGCTTCTCTTAGAATCAGCCCCCTACACCTTGCTAGGCGGAGCATTGTACAAGAAAGGCAAAGATGAAGTGCTGCTGTCATTCTTGATGAACAAAGCAGATGTTAAAGGACGACTGATGAGATGGTTGCTCTTATTCCAAGAGTTTGATTTTGAAGTAGTCACTAAGCCTGGCCGTTCCCATGTCCTAGCCAATCATCTATCACGGATCCCTCAAACAGAAGAAGAGGAACAACATGATCCAGACCTTCCTGATGCTTCATTGTTTCTAGTTGAAACAGTTACTCCCTGGTATGCAGACATAGCCAACCTCTTAGCAACTCAACAGTATCCTCCTGGCATCTCAAGTCGTGAGCGGAAGAAGCTTCTCTTAGAATCAACCCCCTACACCTTGCTAGGCGGAGCATTGTACAAGAAAGGCAAAGATGAAGTGCTGCGAAGATGTATTGCAGAGGATGAAATCAGCATAGAATTGAAAGCATGCCATGAAAAACCATGTGGTGGACACTTCGCAGGAGAAGCGACAGCCAGGAAGGCTCTATTGGCAGGATACTGGTGGTCGACCCTCCACAAGGTTGCATATAATTACTGTAAAATATGTGATGCTTGTCAACGAATGGGAAAACCCACCAAAACAAGTGCCATGCCACTGCAACCCATTCTTCCCCTAAAGCCGTTTGAGAAGTGGGGGATTGATTTTGTGGGTCCCATTGATCCACCTACCAGACGAATTATGTCACAAAGTGGTGTGAAGTTAAAGCCCTGAAGCGGGATGATGGTAACAGCGTAGCTCTATTCATGTACGAGAATATCATCACTCGTTTTGGCAGTCCCCTCGAGCTGGTAAGTGATAGAGGTACTCATTTCCTTAACAAAATCATGGCGGAGCTGACGGAACTGTAAAAGATCTGCCATCGTAAGTCCACTCCCTATTACCCCAGAGCCAATGGCCAAGTTGAAGTCACCAATCGCATTCTTTGCTCAATTCTGACAAGAATGAGTGTCGCACATCATCGCGACTGGGACAATCGGCTTACAGAGGTCCTCTGGGTGTACAGAACCTCCCATAAGGCAGCTACAGGACAGACCCCTTTCCAGCTAGTGTATGGTACAGAAGCCGTCTTCCCTGTTGAGTTGGAATTACCTTCTTTGCGAGTGGTAGTTAAAGAACACTTGGGAGATAGTGAGTCATTGCAACGTCGTCTCCTGCACTTGGAATGCTTGGATGAGATCCGACAGATGGCCCTCTAGTGCATGGAAACCACTCAAGCGCGACGCAAGGCTTATCATGACAGTTTCATCAAGCACAAGGAGTTTAAAGAAGGTGATCTTATTCTGGTCTATGATTCGAGATTTGGCAGGTTTCCTAGCAAGCTCCAACAACTGTGGATGGGTCCGTACAAGGTATTGGCCCATCAATCCTAACAGCTCTGTTCAAGTACAGGGCGTTGATGCCTCTGATGATCCTTTCCTCATCAATGGATATCGCCTAAAGAAGTATTTCCCTCCCTGGGGATCTTAACAATCACAGTCGACCTACCCTTTCCCTTTTGGGCGTCACACTGTCCTTCTTGTCGTGCTTCTGATAGCCATTATGATTCTCCTCATGCGGCAGTCTTGTTTTGCTATCCCCTCGTAGAAACATCTCAATCCAACATTGTCCTCTTCTCGTCTGATCCAACAATGGTGGCAAGGTTGGTCTTGATATATGATATTTCTATGATTTCTTTTATTAAGAAAAAAAAAGAAAATAAATAAAAAATAAAAAAAGAAAAGAAAAGAAAAAAAAAAGAAAACCAAACGAAACTGTTATGGGAGAAAAGGAAGCAATTCCTGTCATAACAAGCCTCATTCGAAGAAAAGGTGGAAACACCCTTGGGCGAGAAGCTGACTGTGGAAAAGGTGGTAACACCCCGCAGTTCAGGATAGCTGACTCACCAGCAAAACCTCTTCAGCAAGTAATTTGAAGCCACCTCCCTTGGTGCGCTATCTCTACAATATAAATCCGTCTGCCCTTCTTAACAGATACATCTTCTTACAAATCATTGACGTATGCGATTTGTAGGCTGCCTCTCTGGGTATGCCTCCTCCTGAAGATCTTGATGACAACAATAGCCGACATGATCTTCATCACCAACCCCTTGAGTGATGTGAGCTTCCATCCTAACAGGATCGGGATATGAGTATGGGCTGCCCTCTATATCTATCAGAGAGTGAGACAGAGGGTGGGGTGAGTGACCAGTCTTTCCTTTCAAATCAAATGAGAGGTGAGATGTGTGAATGGAGTGTTGCACGCACAGGATGGGCCTCTCAATGCACAAAGCACGATTTGTTTTTGTGCACTGCACTATAAGGCTCCCTGGCCTTCCTTCTTGCACTGTATGCCGGCACTGGGCAGGATGCACAGTTGCACCATCAAATGTGCATAAGGCATACAACATTTACACAAGTGACCGTGAGGATTACATCAACGGGTTTCAGGACATGGCTGCCCTCTGTATCTTTCAACAGAGCGTGAGACAGAGGGTGGGCTGAGTGTGACTGGAGTTTCTTCAATCAATCACCGAGAGGTGAGGATTGAGGGACGTTACGACCTTTGGAGTCAAGTACATTCCCGTTTTCCTATGCACCCATGGGCTGGGTTTCTGCCATCAGCACAAGACACATTACTTCGTTCTATACACTGCCCTACAAGGCTCCCTTGCCTTTCTTCTTGCATCTATGCGAGATGGGTTGAACGCACCGATGCACCATCAATTGTGCACCCTGGCATACTCCCTCTCCATCATTCTTTTGTCAATTCCTAAAACCGGGTGTGAGCTATGGTTTCATCTTGATTTTCTCAAGTGATATTAGTCATGGGGCGAGTGACTGCTCTTTCATTCCATATGAGTGATTGTGAGTTGAGTGCAATATTCCTCATCATCGATGAATTTCCTGCGATTCCTTTGACCAGCTACCTCCCTGGGTGCTGCCTCATGGTCCTTGCCACGAAGGATGTGTGCTGTGAAGATATCTTGGTACCTCCTGCAGCCAACAACGACAATGGACGTGCCATCGATAGTCAACCTTGATTTTCGACAATATGGGCCAAGTTTTTCTAACCCTACACCTTCTGTTGTCAGTGAGGTCATGTTTTAAGTGTGGGGATGTTAGCGGTTGGTCTGTTGTGTGGTACTAGGTCCCTATTGCTCGGTCAACCCTATTCGTTAAGGTTTTAAGTGTGGGGACGCGTCCCTATGCGTCTACATTCCATATCCCTTTGCATTTTCCTTAACCTGATAATGCATCTATGCATGCCCTGCTTTTACCCTGATGGGGTCCCTTCCCCACCCACCCGTCCCTTTTCAACCCACCCTTGGGGCCGTTCCCTTGCAGTTTTTCTTCATTCCTGATTTTGTTGTCCTTCCATGTGAACGCACCCTACATTCATCGAAATTCCAATCCAAAATTATAGACCTGTTCATCCCTTTGAACTAACCATTTTTCCTTTTTACCAACCCCTGTTTCGACAGACGATTCTCAAGTTATTAATTTTTGCAGTAATTCTCGTAAATTGGACAATTTTCCATGTGAATGCGTCTGCATGAAGGTAAGCTCACTACGCCTGGTAGGCATGAGAGCGCGTAGGCTATGTGAGAGGTAGCCATTAGCATTCGGCTTGAAACACTTGAAGCAATAAGCGATCCATGGGTCTTGGCGATTGAGCATGAGCTCCCATAACAAAGCAACTCAATCAGGCATGAAGGTAAGCACTCACCTTTTAATGTGTTGTCGCACTCGGCGTATCCAAGCCACAGACTTGAACGACTACTTCGGGTCAAACCCTTGAATCGGCCCTCAACCTATTTACATTTGGCCCACTCAGACCACCATATTCGACCTGTTCGAATTGGATGCTTGGACACTCAACCCACCTTGCCATGTGGCATTCGGACATGTCATTTGGCCATTTGGCCCAATCGATTCGGCCCAATTGTCACTCGGCCCACTCGACCTCGGATGGGCCAAATTTGACACTCTGACCTTGCAATTTGGACTAACCTAACCGATTTTAGATTTTGCCTAAATTGACACTTTCTAACCTTGACTGATTTAGATCATAGCCGAACGAACCTCCAAGAGTGACATAGAGGAACATAACACCTTTCTGACGCAAGAAATGAGAGAACCAATGAATTGCAAATCTAGCAATGATGCTAGCCAACTTGCTAGTTGTCCACCCTGGTAAGAGCTTCAAATTGAGCTGTAAACCCTCAATTAGACCTTGATTGAGCGAAAGGACACAACACAAACCCTAGAGACTAGTGAGAGTGGCCAGCAATCGAGCCTAAATCCCTATTAGGCCAAGAACGTAGATGGGAGTGCTAGAGCTGCATTTACCATTCTACCCCACATTGTTTTTCGACACTTGAAGTGCACTTGAAGAAAAGCTGAAAGCCTGATTTCACACAATGAATGAAAAAGAGCACACACACACACAGTGATGATAATTTGAGGATTGTTTGTAAATAACAAGAAATTGAACAAGGATTTTCTGTAAATAACAAGAAACTCACTCAAACTTAAGAAACTGAACAAATCGACTAGTAGTAGGAGAACACCCTAAGACTTAGATGGATAATCGAGAAACCCAAGTTGTGGGACCAAGAGGAAGACATGACACAGGGGTCAAACACATCAAGGACATCATTGGGGAATTGAATCTACTTGACTTGATCAACCTCATCGACAACCTAGTGGAACAAGAGACCGCAGACATGACAGAGACCAGCTCAAACCGCAGACGCAACGAAGAGCTCGATTTGGGGATAACCAAGTACGATTTACAAACATGGATGGACCATCATGGTAGGCCATCCGAGGATATCTTAGCAGGCGTCGAAGAGAAGAGGAAACTAGTGCGGAAAGCTTTGCAAGGCATAGTGGCATACAATCAGGAAAGCAAGCTAGAAGCTTACGACAGAATGTAGAAATGTGAGAGATCCAGTGAGTGTTAGCCTTAGCAAATAGAAATTGAGTAGGACCTAATACAAAGAAAGAGAGAGCACTAGAGGGAGACCTTATGATGAGTGAGCTTCTCATGAAGCAACTATTGGATACACGTTGACAGAGCAAAGCGCAACATCACTATCAACTTCATTGCTTGCACGATTAGGAGTCACCAAGGCTCTAAGAGCCAATCGAAAATCCATGTTGTTGCTAAGCAGTTAGATAAGTACTAGCCAAACAACGACCTGTATAGTTTCGTGCAGCAATTCGAGTAGGTCTGCGAGGCCAACGACCTCATTGATCTCGCTTAGTGCTCGCAAGCTTTCGGTCTATGCCTATGCGATAAGGGTAGGACCTAGTACACGAGCTTAGACACTGCAGAGTGCAATAATTTCAATAAACTTAAAAATCTCTTTATTAAGAAATTCTCAAAGGTTGGGTGCTCAAACAATATGATAGTGCAGCTAATGAATGTAAAGCAAAAAGACAAGGAGGACATACATGATAATGTTACCCACGTGCAAAGTCTCTTTAAGAGAATCTTGACAAATGAACGATTGACTAAGAGAGTGGTGTCCACTATCTTTATCACTAGAATACACTATAAAGAGCTCTACAAGGCCTTGGCAAGCAACTCAAGCTTGCAATGAGACGTGCTAACTAGGGTCTTTGAAGAGGCCATTCAAGTGGATAACTAGCTCAAGGACAGGAGCTCTAGGAGCTCAAACAGAGACAAGGCTAACACTAGAACCTCAAAAAGGGCAACCGTATCCAGCGAATGGTCGGTCCCAAGTAGCCAAGATAATCGTAAATGAATCCTACTCTCAACAGTTTATCAATTTCTTCTTTGAGAGCGTGAGCATACTTGGGATTCATAGGATACGGTCTTTGCTTGATCGGCATTGCATCAGATGTCATGGATATATTGTGAGTCACTATACTCAGATCTACCCCTTTTAGCTCATCGAGGGACCAAGCAAAGATGTCTATATACTCCCATAAGAGAGCAATGAGACTGGCTTCCTCCTCCTCGGTCAAGTCATCGGCTATAAAGACAAGTCAAGTCATCGGCTATAAAGACAAGTCAAGTCATCGGCTATAAAGACAGGTCAAGTCATCAGCTACAAAGATAGGTCGAGGCATGCTTGGGATTTATAGGATACAGTCGTTGCTTGACTAGCGTTGCATCGGGCATCATGGATATATTGTGAGTCACTACACTTGGATCTACCCCTTTTAGCTCATCGAGGGGTGCAGTGTCAAACTCAGTATTTGCATCACAACATCATACTCGTGCAAATCAGTAGAGCGGCTTGCTCTATCGATCCTTCCACCCACTACTTCAATTCTTACCATAGCTTTGGATGTTGCCTAAGTAGGTCTCCTAAGTTTAGAGTCACCAGAGTGGTTACTAGCATTGTGAGGAGATTGCTAACTGCTTGCTTTTCTCCTAGTCCTTTGCTCCTTTGCCAATGGCTTTGACTAGTTTGCTCGCACATAGCGTTTAAGCTATGTGTAGGTGGTACTACTTGAGGCGTAGATGCGTCTCTCAACTTTGGTCGTAGAGGCAAAATTGGTGTACTTATACTTGAGAGATCATTGATCTTGTCCTCCAAGATGAGCTGAGCATCCTTAAGGTGCTCTTAGGCTTCCTTCACCCACTCCTTGACTTTTTCCATGGCTTCTAGTTGGCACTTCGGGTTAGGGTGCTCCCCTACCTTAGCACTCCCTTTCTTAGTAGTCTTTGGAGTGGATGTCTTTGCCTTTACATCTATGACCTTCTTTCCAATAGGTAGTATTGTGGCACTCTTGGTTTTGAGCGTGACCTTTGCATCGGTTTTTTTTTTCCTTCATCTGTGACTTTTCTTTCCGATTGAGGCTGCATCTAAGTTGCTAGGCCCTGTCAGTGATATGCCAACTTGCTTCATTTGCGCTCGGGTCATGACATGTAATGGGATGGGCGTGGCCTCCCCATCGAGTGTCTTGACATCGAACAACCCTAATGGGATTTGATGGCACGATTGCGGAACTAGAGGATGGTTTCTATCTAGGGCAATCAACAAAGAGTTGAGTGATTCCATACTCATCGCATCTAGGATTAGCCTTATCTTGATTATCTTGCTCCCTCTTAGGGTAGTGTGAAGACTATGTCCCGGTTGACCACAAGTCCAACAAGAGATTTGACTCTTGGATCTGCCCTCCTAAGCCTCTACCTCTTCGTCTTTCTAAATCCATCATCAGTAGTGCTGGTTGATAATCCATGAGGATTGGATTGCCCTCTTCATCGTACAAGACATAAGGGTTCAATGAGGCTCATTGCCATTCGGCTCCTTCACATAGTGGACTAGAGTATCACAGTGTGGATGGATAACATAAGGTCCAGGTGTCCTAGGTATACCTGTGGGACCTATCTCCATCCTAGAAATGGATGGATTAGCATCATTAGGTGCCAGGAGAGCAAATGGGGCTCTCCCGGCAATGGGCGAGCCAATGGGGCTCGCCTCCTGAAGAAATTCAGTGGGCTATTTCCTAGGTAAGGCTGGTTGTAGGGTTGTGAGTATGGGAGTCATCTTAGTAGTCTGCAATGCATAGCATCGTGACCGAACCTACCGCAATTGGTGCATGGCACTCACCTAGCAAGTGGTTTCCACCACAATATACACATTGGACGTGTAGGCACATAGGTCTCCTCATCATCCCTTGTAGTCTCGCTAGTTCCATCTTCATTTTTGCTAACTCTTGGCTCTGGTCACCACTCTTTCCCAACATGCACCAAAACAATGCCTCATTACATCTTATGACAAGAGCACAATCCTTGCCACCAACTAGGAAATGGAGGAGTTGAAACGGCTTGTTAATGATGACGACTCCTCTTTCTTGAGGAAATGGTATGCTCTCTGACTTCAATGGGAGCTAAAGGGCTACCAAATCATGACTAATTCTGAGCAACGTTGTGCCATCAAAACCTCGAAGCATGACCCCACTTATGTAGCTCCAACCTCCTATAGGATATTAACCACCATTCGTAATTGGCCCCAAGAAGAGCACCTCCTAACCCACTCATATTTTTGATTGAGGAGGAGTTACACATTGCCAGTCGAACAGACTCCGGTGACTTTCTCATGGATGTTCTCACCTACATCACTCAAGTAGGCATCCGTCCTTTTGACATGGACTGCTATGCTAATCTAGAATACAATCCGAACTTCTATGCTTGGCTCATGCGAAAGTAAAACACTGAGAGCACATGTTGAATGCCCTTGACCTCTCAACCCGTAATCCTAGGAAGGATTCTTTTCAACTCCAAAGGAAAGGGGGTAAGGTGAATCAAACATGTAAGATGAATAAAACATGCAAGGAAAAAACAAAGCCTCAATCAATGTCCAAAAGCGGAAAAGAATGGATGAAAATCAACGTGTGATTGAGGAAAAGTATCATAGCTTTTTTGGAATGAATGGGCTGCTTGAAGGAAAATTCTCTTTTTGTGTTTAAGCATTTTATTCTTTCCATGATTTTTTGGGAATGAATGGACCGCTTGAAGGAAATTTCTCTTTTTGTATTTAAGCATTTTATTCTTTCCATAAAAGCATAATCAATCCATGGTTACCTTTCAACAAGAAATTATCTTAAGGACACTCATGGTTAACTATGGTATCATGGCAGGAACTCAAAATGGTAGCACAGCAGGATTGGGCCCATCAATTTCCATTCATGGAAGAAGAAAGGGAAAAGTATCGCATCTCTCTTGAGAACCATACCTACAACCAACTAAAGTTCAGAACTATCCACAACATTGAAGAAGTCGTGGCCAAGGAGGAGGCTGCCAAAAGAGTTATAGAACGGTGCAAACTTGCTAAATATGTCAAGAAAATTGGGCAAGAGACCAACCACAATAACTATGTAGAGTTCTTGAGAACCTATGATCCCGACAGAGAATGTGGCATTGTGACTGCTAAAAGAGGAGGAGCCAAGCAGGTGCAAGTCTAGTTAAGTAAAGACTTGGTGGAGAAGGCACTAGGGCTGAAGCACAAAGTGGAAAGGAGGCCCAAAAGGGATGTCTATGCCATGTTGAACATGAAGAAGGATCAGGTTCTAACCAATGATGGCATCAACATCCAAGACATCTCGGATCTAGAAGTAAGGCTTTAGGTAAAAGTCATGCACTCCCTGTTCTCTAGCCAAAGGTATAATTCACTTATGCACAAAATCAACATGCCCATGTTGAAGAGCCTAGCAGCCCGTTCATTGGATGAGGTTGATTTGAATGGGTATGTGAGAAAGATGATTAGCCAATCAGCCAAGGCACTAACCTTAGGGAGCAAACCAGTTGGCAGGGAATCCCTAGCATAAAAGGCAGGAGCTAAAAGAAAGAAACCATCATCAAAAGCCTCATTCATTGGATACGATGGTGTGTTGACTATTCTTATCCAAGAGGTAGTGAAAGAGGCACAGAATGAAGAAGAAGAAGGAGTCAATGAAACACTGAACAGGTCACTTTCCCACCATGAACAAGAGCAATCCACTGAAAGAACTATAAGTGATGAAGAGGAGGAACAAGAAACCCAATCTAGCCATGGAGGGGCTGAGAAAGCAAAGAAGAAGACCACACAAGAGAAGCAAGAAGAAGAAAGGAGAAAGCAGATCTACAAAAGGCTCAAAAAGAGTCTAAGAAAAACGAGGAAGAAAGGAAGAAAAAAGAAAAAGAAGAGTTTGAGAGATTGAAAGAAGAGTCAAGAAGAGCCGAAGAAGAAAGAAGGAGGAAAGCAGCTGAAAAAGAGGAAGAATTGAAGAGGAAGGAAGAAGAGGACATTGCGCTAGCAATGCACATGTCAATAGAATAGTAGTGCAGACAAGACTAGTTGGGTGCTATGAGCCCACCACGAGATGAAGACCCAGGCTTAAGTGCCCAAGTTCTAGAGATCATGCCATCTCCGATGAGACCGAAGGCAAGGGCAAGGGCCTAATTAATCCCATCCCTACTCTCCTAGTGCCCACCACCACCCCTACAACCACAACCACCCAAGGCTCCACGCCTAAGGGTGGAAACCTCTATGACCTCCATTCCCACAACGATGATGGCACCTGTAAACTATGATGAGTACGTCCAAGAGCTTCTCTTACAGTTAGAGAAAGCAAAGGAGGATAAGAAGGTAACAATGGGGCTGAGTTAGAAGCCGAAAAGGAGTCTATGGTTGCATTCCAATTAGAGAAGACCACCAAGTAGATGTGTGCCTGAAAGAAATGCATGAGGTGAAGGTAAAGCTCGAAGCCAAGGAAGGAGAAGAAGGAAAGTGGGAAGCAAAAGATTGGCTAATCATAATAAAAGGAGAGTCAAGGACTTGGCACGCCATCTAGCCCTTGTGAAAGGAGATAAAGTGTTAGCAGAGAGCAAGGCAAAGGCTACTCAAGTGAGCCGAGAGACCCAATAACATGCCTTCCTTAACACAATCATGGACACCACTCAAATAGAAGAAGAGGAGGCCGTTGAACCATTGAAGAGAAATCTAGAGATTGCTCGTAGGGCCCTGAGAGTAGGATTGCATATGCCAGTGCAACTAGTGGGTGTCAGCCTTAACCTCGAAGAACAGATGAGTTATCTAATAAGGACAAGCTTGACCCCACAAGAACTGGATGCCCCAGGGTTTGTTGAGGGGGCACAATAGGAGGACGGTCAAGAGAAAGAGGCAGGAACAAGTTTTGAGATGGGACCTCAAGAGGAAGAACTCATCCCACAACCCCCTTCCCCTCGACTCGAAGTACAACAAGAGGTGGACACCTCACTGTGGAAAGAAAAGCGAAGCTTAAGAAGAAGAGACAATAGATGGTAGAGCAAGCACGGAAAAGATTGAATGCCCAAAACCAGCAGTAGTGCCAACAACACCTATCCCACCAAGCCAAGATGACTTCCCAGCAAGCTTTAATGTTGAACTCATGTTTTGGGAGCAACAATAGACTGCTTGTGAGCCCTTTGACTTTAATTTTTTATTTTCCACCAACTTGCATAGAGTATTGCCAACAAGGTGGTGGAAGAGGTAATTAATGTTGAAAGCAGGCTAAGAGATGAATGGATATTCGAGAGGACATCTAACCCTACCTTATGGGGAACAAAGGACACAAATTTTTGGCAGAGCAAAGTTTTTGAAGTACCCAGAGCAGCGAAGGGCTATGAATGCAAACCAACATGGAGAAGGCACAATTTTTATGTAAACATAAATGCCTGGATGGCATTTTGCAACACCCTACCCTTCAAAAGGAATAACCTGACTTTCATGCCATATCCAAGAAGGGTAGAAGTGGATTCTAATCCAGGCATCCATGATAGATATGACTTTCCATGGATCTATAATGTGAATGCTACTAAACCCAAAGAAGCCCTAATCTTCTCGTGAGAGGACCTATATGACTCAATAGTCTGTTTCATTGATGAATTCTCTTCTTACCCCAATCCCGCTTTCATCACAATGTGTAACTACCTTAGATTGCTTAGGATACTACTGAGGTAGAATCCGACACCACAAGAACATCACCTCCTGGCACTCTTTTTTTATCCCAATGGCATAGACAGTTGTGCTATGGCTAGATTAATGATGCGAGCTGCTCTACTCCCCTCATTTTGCTTAACCCTCTTAGAAGATATGGATGATAGCCTCTTCACCCAATGCAATCATCCATTTCTTTCCACCATCACTCTTCCAAGTACGTCTGAACCTCAAGGGGTACATGCATACTTGGAATTTCCTTGAAAAATCTCTTAAGCCCCTAGAACCATCCTCTCATGACTCGGATGACAAAGAATAACTTATCGTCATATTTATGTGATTTTTTAAAAGAAGAAGAAGAAAAAGAAGAAGAAAAATAAAAATAAATGAAAAAACAAAGGAAAAGAAAAGAAAAGAGAAGGAAATCACAAGAAAAAGCAATCAAATCACCTCAATGCACATAGGCCATAGCCACTACACCTAAGGGTTCTCAAGTTAGGTGCGTCCTGTGGCTTTGGTTGGGCTGGCTCCGTCCCTAACCCCCTAGCCCTTTTTGATTCCCTACATCATGCTTAGGGCACATCAAGGACATACCTATGGAAGTCACACTCACCTATGGTTAGACTTGTCTCCCTAAGCCACACCTGCCGCACCTTCCTTATACACGAACTGGGTCCTCAAGTGTGGGACAACACGGAGGCTTGCCTGTGGCCTTGCTTGTGGCCAAACCCAGCTCCCAATCCCACTGGCATGAGCACAATGCATTACGCGGTAAGATAGACACTCCCTCGAGGTAGCGCACTTCTATTCTTTTCAGGTACAGACAAAGGCTGCAAATCCACTCCAACCATTCTCGGCCTCCACCACCTCAACATTTTTATTAGCTTCTCTCCAATGACTAATCCCCAAGAAACCCCATCATCATCAACTCACCAATCACCCTTCAAATCACCAAGCCCTCATCAACACACATACGCAAGTACCATGCAGTTGGCACTCGTCTAGGAGGGGGTAATGTTAATCCCAGTTCGAGATGAAGAAAAAGAAGTCTAAGAAAACTCCAAATACGGACATAAAGGAAGAAGCAAGAAGGGAAATGACTAAAAGCGCAAGGGCGGTCTCAAAATCTAAGTCAAAGGCAAAAGTGCATTTTTAAATGCAAGCCGCCCCTAAAACTTTTGTGAAAGAGCACCATGCTCCCTCCTCTGCAAATTGTAAAGGGTAGACGAGCGTAGGTAAAGAGAAAGGGCAACTAGAATGTAATGGAAAAAAGGGGACCTTGCCATAATGGCCAATCATGTAAAAGGAATGGGTGCCCAAAGGGATAAGGGCTTTGTATATAAACTCAAAAGTGAATAAGAAGCTCGTTCTTTGGTGTGTGGCTAAAGTGGACTCGTCTTCTTCCCTTCTTCTCTCCTTCTTGCTTGCTTGTGTGTGCTTGAGAGAGGAAGTGTGAGAGTGTGAGGGAGGGAGTATGTGAGGGTGAGGGATCTTGGAGAAGAAGCTCTCAATCATCTCCTCTCTCCTTCTTCTCTTCTCTTGTCTCGTGTGCAGCTATGGAGGATGGAGCTTGGAGGTGGAGGCTTAAGGATAATTGAGCTCACATCACGAATTGTGGAGCTACTGGCTTGCTTGAGAGAGCAAGCTACTCATTTGGGCATCAAGGTAAAAGCTCACTACACCCTGGTAGAATTGAAGGTGCGTCAGCTAGGTGAGAGATAGCCATTTGTGCTCACTTGAAACGCTTGAAATAATAAGCCGTCCGTGGGTCTTGGCGGCAACAATGTGGCGATTTCCTCGTTTAGTTGCTCTATTTTAAGTTGCAATTACTCCACTTCCTATTCCATATTATTGGCATTCTCTTTGGCATAAACCAAAGATTTACTCACAACTTCATGAGTAGACCACACCAAGCAATACTCGTACACAATGAATTGTTTAGAGTATTGAATTCCTTCATGAATGGAGAGGAAGATTATATAAGCATTACCAACGACTTAGAGATTAAAGGCTGAGGGTAGTGCATTCAATAGTAGGTCAAGATAAGGAAAGGCAACAACAAAGGAAACATTGTCCATTTGCTTTAATCAAATGGATATCACATGGCATACTTTCAAAATCACACATAACTCAAGATGAAAGATAGGTTTCCATGTTCAAATAAAGAGGTTTCCTCAAACTCAATCATGAGTAGGGAGATGATTGATATTGATCACATAGATGAAGTAGTAGATTTAGTGAACATATTTTTTTGATCCCCTATTTATTCTACAGGAATGAGGTAGTAATGTTTTCTTATGCCATTGTGGTGAAGACAAGGTGGATGAAGTAGAAAATATACTAGCTCTTGTAAGGCTTCCATTCTCTTTGTTATCTGCTCTCTACAAAGCTACTCAGTAATACTATGGGGATCAACCTCTTACACAAGGCCTTGTAGTCCCATCAACAACCACAACAGCTTGGTCTCCTTGTCCTTAAGGTAGCTAGTTGGCTAGTTGTCCTATTTGTGATTGACTTGCTTGAGTTCATGCTAACCACAACAGCTTGGTCTCCTTGTCCTTAAGGTAGCTAGTTGGCTAGTTGTCCAAATTGTGATTGACTTGATTAAGTTCTTGCTAAGCAACTACTATGATGGAAAGTAAATATAATCCAAAGCTTTTGTATAAAATAAGGATCATTCTTGAGATTATTAAGGATTAACTTGATTCTCTAATTTTGGATATTATCTCACTATCCCTAATACTACACTTGAGAGATAAGGGTCTCTAGCTTAGCAAGATTCTTCATTGTAGCTATGGTTGCCTAAAAGCAATTGTGGTCTCCTTCTTGACAAGTGCTTGCAGTAGTTCAAATGGCAACTCTCTAAAGTTAAGGCCCATTTCCTAGGTGGTGCAATACCTCTTTTGATAAGTGCTATAGCAACAACCTCACAGGAATCTATGTAGGGAAATCTTATTGAAGCATTACAAGTAGATGCAATGGGTGCTTTGGCAAATGTTTTTGATGGTATGTTTGCTATAATCATAAGTATCACAAAAGAAATTTAGTTTAGCAAGACAAATGCTCAAATGGTTGACTTAATTGGTGTCCTAGCATATGCACTTATGGTTTTTTATGATATCATGATGACGATAAAAGTGGTAGATACAATCATGAACAAGTATTTGTAGAGCACCTAACATCTTATGCTTCTCAATTGGTACACCAACGCATTATAGAGGCTCTCACAAACCTTTATGGCAATGCTATTTTGCAAGAAGACCTAGCTCATGTCAAGAATGTGTTGGTTGAATTGATTGCTATGGCTAATGCAACAAGGCCTAATGCAATCATTGATCAATCTATGTGGCTATGAATATAGACAACCATTATCATATGAACAACGTTATGGTCATGGGCATGGCCAACCATCTGAGAAGCATTATGTACATGTGCAAAAGTATGACTATAAGCAATCGTAATTTTATTCTCAACCACATGATCATCACAAGCACCATGGACAACAGTATGACAGATCTATTGCTGAACTAGATAGGGAAAAATATTGTCTAATGCTATTAGAGCTAGACACTTAACTAGAGACCAGATTAGAGAATTGTATGCTCAAGGCTTATGTTACAAATTTGCTGAACCAATGTCCTCCAATCATAAAGACATACGCAATTCGAAGAATGCAAAAATACTATTGGTAATTGAATATTCATAGGAAGAGGATGAAGATGGTCATGCTGAAGAAAATCTTGATGCAAGTCAAGAGGAAGATAAATGGTCTAAAGTAGCAGTCTATGAAGCTCCTAAAGATTATGTTGGGAAGTTACTTGAAGGTCAATATGAGGAAGATTATGCAAATCATGACTAGCCTGAGTAAGGCAATGACCATGAGTTTCTATTTGATCTGGTTGCTTATGCTTTTGTGGGTCTAAAAGTACATGCATATGATTCCATGGATGATGCATATGGCTTGGTGGCCAAGAATTCAATCCATGGATGGGATGACATGTTCCCTTTTGATCCAGGTAGCTAAGGGCTAGTCTTAACTCTATGTGTAGACTAGCATTACTTTGGGAATGATGTATCTAACTTTAAGTATTCTTGTGACAAGACCATGCCAACTAATGAGCTTTGTTTCACTACATGATATCTCTCTGTTTTGGGCCAAATTTGATGTTGAATTAATGTCACAGATGCACGATTCACATGGTTTGAAAGTGCTCAAAGAGAGCTTTGTCTAGAGCCATAACACATTTGATTCAAATCGGCCAATCCCAAGTTATTACAGATTTAGTGTAGTTGGATTTACACTAGACAAGATTGTGTCTACATCCGAGAGGAGCTCTTAATTGATGAAATTTGACCCAAGATTTCATTTTTTTGCTTTCCAATGTAAGTACTTTGTAATTGATTCTCAACCCTTTATTGTACTTCTTTAATGAATCCTTGTAGATTAGGCTAGTTTTTCTTTGGTTTATGTAGAGTACTCAGCTTCATGATGAGTATCTTGAGATGTACGGTCAATCCAATCCAGCGTGATGTAGCTAAACTTCACCATTTCTTTATTGAGAGAGGGTGTAATATTCCACAAAACAAGGCTCTAATACAATTGCACTAGCCAACCATTTCTCATCAATACTTCAAACTTGAGAGAGTACAAAGTAAACAAATAAAAGCATGCACATATAAACTCATGAACTAATACACATGAAGTTTTATGTAACTTTAAGAAAATCAAACTAAACATTTTCTAGTTGTCATTATTAATCACCTCTCTTGGACACATCATTGTGATGAGATCAAGAAGCAAAGAACAATTGAAATTTAGCTACCATGCTACATTAGACCAAGAACACATCTTGAGATGCTCATCACTACCATCACCAAATGAATTATCATGGGAGAGAGAGAGAGAGAGAGAGAGAGAGAGAGAGAGAGAGAGAGAGAGAGAGAGAGAGAGAGAGAGAGAGAGAGAGAGAGAGAGAGAGAGAGAGAGAGAGAGAGAGAGAGAGAGAGAGAGAGAGAGAGAGAGAGAGAGAGAGAGAGAACCAAACCTAAACAATTGAACTTGAGAGGGCAATTAGTGGAGGTGATTCCACAAGACTTATCATCACTTGCCAAAATGAGATGAAGAGGGGACAATTCAATGGTTACGAAGACATTGATCTCAAGGGAGAGATGAGTCAAAGAAGGATGATAGATAGAATCTAAAATAAAACATTAGGACGGCTATAAAATAAGCCTTAGTGAGAACAATTAAGGTTACTCACTCTCCTTGAGAGTACGCCTTACTTTTGTGTGTGTGTGGAGAGAGAGAGAGAGAGAGAGAGAGAGAGAGAGAGAGAGAGAGAGAGAGAGAGAGAGAGAGAGAGAGAGAGAGAGAGAGAGAGAGAGAGAGAGAGAGAGAGAGAGAGAGAGAGAGAGAGAGAGAGAGAGAGAGAGAGAGAGAGAGAGAGGATCCCTATTGAAGGCTACAGAAGAGGGGGAGTGCTTTAAGAGATTAAACAAGGAGCTAAGTGAGGAATGCACATGAGATATAGCTCATGAGTAGGCAATGGCCCCCAAGTGAAGGAGTGTAGGAGTTGGGAATGAGGTCACACATATGAACAAGGTTCCCATCGCGCCAACTCAAGCCCATGTTGAACTTTTGTATATGCATGCTAGACCTCCCCTGAGGTAAGTTGCTACGCTCTTCACTAAGGATCTAATTATTTGCTCTAAATGCTAGGATCAATACTATACACAAAGAGGTATCTCCATAAGGATTAGTAGTTAGCTAGGAGGTGCTAGGGAGCCAAGTGAGCATTGGTCGTAAATTCTTGCACATGCTAGGACTAGTCTAACCCTCTATGAGCTTGAGATAGGTCTCATAGATGGCGTTGATGCTAGCTAAGAGTGGATTGGTGGTTTTGCCTTAGGGTCGAGTCCTATATATAGATTGGAATTTATATAACAAAATAAAGGTTATATTTTCTTTAGAAAATCTATTTTTAAATTTTTCTTTGTATCCATGCTAATGTTATATAAATGAACCTTATTTTATTAGGTTGATTAAGAAGTTGTTTGTTAGAAAACTAAGCAAATCCTATCTTAGATGGGAAGTGGGAGAATAAATCCCTGACAAGTTTATCCTATGGTAACGTGGTCTTGGTTAGCCAATAGATTTCCCACGAAAAAATGTTAGAGTAGGAATTTTTAGGAAGAGTTGAATGTTTGATTTCTTAGAGCATCATTCTAGACCTTAACTTAGTATTGTTTTAGGGGACTAGAGTGAGACTTTACTTTATGAGTAAAGGGGCCAATGCATCTAGCTCCCCCTTGCTTCTCACTCTCTTTGAACTAAGTGCAACACATGTTTGCCTCAATTTGGGTTTTATCCATAAGTGACACTAGAATTTTTGTTAGGAGACCTTACAATCAATTATGAGCCCTTTTTGTATATCAATCCTCATGGGGATGGGGCAGAGCTTTCCTTGTGAGGGTAGACTCAAGTGATCCTAGGCCATGAAGTTTGGGTTTTCTATAAGAGTTTTGGATGAAGTTGCCTAGGTATATCTATTGATGGACTATCAAAATCATACTATCGAGGATTTGTTAGATAGACATGTCACATTTTGCATGTGCAACCAATCACAAAAATTTTATTATATTTCACTTTTTTGCAAAGTGTGTCCTTTTGGTATGTAAAGTATCATGTTATCGCGTGGTGTTGAAGGGAAGACATCACAATATGCATATGATTTAAATAGTGTTAGGCTAGGACATGCATTACACTGTCCGTCTTACATGCATGTGTGAAGAGTGAAAGAGACTAGAAAACAGTGTGTGAACTTGTTTACATGGAGTTTAGGGTTGAGAGTGAAGAAGGGGAAAAAGTGTTCTATTAATTAAAGGGAGGGAACAAGAGAAGAATCAAAGAAGAGGAGGAGCAATATAATTGTAGTTGGCACATATCTACATGCACAAATTACACTAGATTTGCTAAGCATTTGAAAACGTACTATTGGGATAAAGGGACCAATATAGTGTCACGTAATGATCATCCATTGTATCCTTTTTTTTTCGCTAAGTGAGTTACATATAATTGTTTAAATAGTCAAATTATATACATTAAAAAATATTGGGGCATTTTGATATTTTATTAGGTAGACCTAGTTATAAACGACGGGCTCATAAAAAAGTTTACACTTAAGGATGCATTGTTTTAAGGTTTTATAAAATTCAAACTATAAAAAGATTTACATGGCTCTCTTGTTTGATTGGCGTTAAGATTATATGTAATACATAAGCATTTGTATCATAACTTTAAGTAGCATTTAAAAACTCGCATCTTTTATGCAAAATTGTCACTATGTTGGGTGGGGTGCATGTGTTTTGCTTTTGGGGGGTGTTACCTTATTGGTGCCTTTACCCTATTGATGAAAAAGCGCAAACTATGCAAATCGCTAATACATTTGCACACGAGGGATGGGTAAGGCATCTCACGGGCATCTTGGTAAAATCATGCCAAAGACAAAAAAAAAAAAAAGCATTGTTAAAGCTAAAGCGTCATTTGTTAAAAAAATTTGTTTAAATTTTTTTCATCGGTTGATGTGTCATGTAAGACTTCAACATTTGTGAAAATAGGTCTATTACTTGGCTTCAACATGTGAGCAAAAAAGGGTTATCGTTAGTGGGATGGGCTTTACCAAATCAAGCTTTCAGCACATCGAGTGTGTAGGGTATAAGCAAGTGGATGTGTGCGAAATACCATTGAAATGTTGGAAGGTTTTGCTTTTGATCCTCTTCTTTCCTTCCCTCCCTCCATTGAGGAAGAATTAAGACTTGGGGAACTTAAAAGATACCCTCCCTCCATTGCTTTTGATCCTCTTCTTTCCCTCCCTCCCTCCCTCCCTCCCTCCATTGAGGAAGAACTAAGACTTGGGGAACTTAAAAGATACCCAAGTGCCTAACAATTCGAGTCTCGAAAGGTCCGAGGCCGACTGCAAATCAAAGACACCCAAGCGCTCTCTCGAATTCAAAGGAACCCAAAACCAGCGCGCAGCGCCCCCCCCCCCCCCCCCGGGCGCAGGGGAACACACATTCTTGTATCTGTGCCGGTAACAACGACAGGGTTCCTGTGTTTCCTTCAGGAAGGCTTTCTTTAGACCAATAACCAGGTATCCACAACTGCTCTCCTCGAGTATAATCAGAATGCAGAAAAAGATGTGTTCTCTGTTTTCCCTCCAATCAGTTGTGTCTGCCTTTGTCTCATGTTTTAGCCAAAGTTGTGATTGTTTGATTGAACGATAAGCTTTTGCTCTTTTTTTCATGGGGTCTTGTTTTTTGTTTGAGGAAAAGGGGTGGGGGGTTTTGCGGAGGGGAACTGCAATTGTCATTTCTCAGGAGTCATCTTGGGATCACAGTTTCCTAGTGAACTCTATAAATCTCTCGTACATACATTATTGCAAGCACAATCACTGACTTGTCTCTTCAAAAACATTTGCTTGATATCTTGCGCATGGCGCCAGCATTGTATGTTGTTTGAATAATTGTTCATAATTATGTCCATTCTTGCAGGAAGAGCAGAATTGTATACTAGTTTGGGCTTTTCCCTCCTTCTTCCAACAGTGTGGCCATGTTTGGAGGCAACACATCTTCCAGCTTTGGATCTGCATCGAGCCCTTCAATTTTCGGATCTTCGACTCCTGCATTTGGAGCAAGCTCCACCCCTGCATTCGGGGCAAGCTCCACGCCTGCATTTGGAGCAAGTACATCCCCATCTCTGTTTGGGAGCACTACTTCTGCCTTTGGAGCAATTTCAACTCCATCTTTATTTGGAGCAAGCTCAACTCCTGCGGCTGCAACCCCTGCATTTGGAGCCACCTCGACCTCTGCTTTCGGGTTTCCTTCAATACCGGCTTTTGGAACCAGTACAACCCCCTTATTTGGAGGTAGCTCGGCTCCTTCTTTTGGAGCTAGTGCAACTCCATCAACACCATCTATTTTTGGAGCTTCCTCGAGCCCAAGCTTATTCGGAAATGTTTCGACCCCTTCATTACTTGGATCAGTACCTCAATCATCCGGATTGTTTGGTGGAGCTTCCCAGTCTGCTTTTGGACAACCAGGATTTGGGCAAACACAGGCAACACCCTTTGGGCAAACATCTTTATTTGGTCAAACTCAAGCTTCTCCCTTTGGAGCAACACAGTCTCCATTTGGTCAGTCAACGCCAGGTTTTGGGCAAGCACAGTCAGCAATTTTTGCAACTCCCCAACAGGCTCTACTTCAAAGTGGCCAACTTACTACACAAATGGCACCTGTTGCACCAATGTCGATGCCACTACCTGATAGGGAACTGCAGGTGATCAACATTCTTTCATTTGTTTATTTGTTTTACAAGGGTGTTGTCAGTGGAATGGGTTTATGTCAACCTAAACTCAATTAATAAAATGAATTATTTTGTTTGTTGAATGACAATACGAATCTTTCCTGCACCCTGTGGAGACTTAAGTCTGTTGTTTACATGCGAATGTGTTGCGGAGACATGTTACTTGGGCAAGATGCACTGTTTTTGGAGGAAACTGCATTGCATCTTGTCAGTTGCAGTCTTAGCTGACTTATCTCACTTCCTCTTCTTCACAAATAGGTTATTATAGATGCTTACAAAGATGATCCGGGAAATTCAAGATTTGCCTTCAAGGTTTGATGCTCCTTGATGTGTCTTTTTGATGACAACAAATTGCTTATAAGAACAGTTTGTAGAATGTCTTTTATGCCAACTGATTCAGCTTTTTGTGATCCATTTACAGCACTTACTACTGAGTGTCACTGATCCTTCTTTACGCATAAAGCCTGTTGGCATTTCTGATGTAAGTTGCTTTCTAGTTTTTAAATTTTTGTAAGCTGTGTATTTTAGTGCTCATTCTTACAAAGTTGTGGATTCTTTCATCTGTGCTGAATAGTAGTTTTCTTTGAAGATAATGTGGGCAGAGGCAATGAATAAGCTGGAGGGTATGGAGAGGTCTGAAAGGGAAAGATTATGGCCTGAAGTAGTGCAAGGATTCAAAGATCTATCAAGGCGGTTGAAGGTATTTTATTGCGAAGAGATCTTTCTTTTGGCTGTATAAATTGTAGCAAGCTAGTTTGGTAGGCATTTTATGAACCATGAATAATAATTGTGGTTGAAACACAAAGATTGGGGGTCTCCAGATGTAGCAAACCATGAGCTACTATAAGACTCACAATCCTAATGCACATCTTGATTATTATAGTTTAATAGAGATTTGTATAAGTATGAACTTTGAGAGCCCAAGATTGAACCATCAATTCAAATCCATGAAGTTGCCTAACTGTCTTATTTGGGATAGCTCTTCACTCCGTCTCAATTTGCCTCAAAGAGTCTTCTCCATGATCAAGTAGGAATATTCTAGCTTGCCTCAATCTCGTGTTTGCTCAAGTGTTGGGGATAGACACTCTGTAAACTGCTCCTCACAACTCAGCTGACTTCAAAAGTGCCAGATCACAAAGACACGATTTGTATGTGATGACCTTCAAGTCTCGTTCTACTGTCCATAATTTATTGGTGATTGCATACGTGTCTCACCTCTCGCATACTTGTCGTGCCTTTTGCACGGTTCTCTTGTGTAATGCTCTAAATGCAGAAAACACAAAACTAATTGTACGATGAAGCACAAATTGATAAACACAGAATACAGTTAAGGTTAGGGTAACTCAAAGACAGTGAACACAATGAATAATGAAGTGAATGACCACTAAATATACAGTGCTCATGCAACAAAACACACTATGCAGTGAATATTGAACCTCGAATTCTCGTACCTTTGGAATCAAGGTAGAGGCTATGAGTTGGAGAGTGTATCATACTCCGAACGGATTCCAAAGTGTAGCAAGGCAACCTCCATGTGTCGAACAAGAGCAAATGCAGCTAGAGAGACTAGATTTGATGCAAACAAGCAGTGAGTAGAGATAAAGACAAAATGTAGGTATTTGAGGGAGAAAATCTAGGCAACTATTGGAGGCAAATGCAGCAGAGAGAGGAGAGAGAAAGTCAAGGCGATAGCCACAAACAGTAAACGCAGCTTGGGGAGAGAAAATGTCATGGTAGTAGCTTCAAATTGTAAACGCAGCCTCCAAAAGGGTGTGTGGAGCAGCTGAGTGATAGAAGGAATCATCAAAACACTAGTGTAGAGCAGTTGCTAGCAATGGAAGGAGATGGAGGCTGGAATCAGGCGCTAGATGGTAGTAGACAGCAATGGGAAGGTTTGATTGTGATGTCCTCCACGAACAGGGTGTGGACAACATAGATACAACTCTTGAAACTTGCAAAAACGAGATTGAGAGAGAGGGGTGGGTTGCATGCCTATTTATAGAAAGTTTGGGATACCCAAATTAGGGTTTTACATGTGGGACACAGTAATTCTCTAAGATTGTGTTTCTTTTTTAAAATAAGAAGATTTCTTTATTAATTAAGCATGTTTTGGGGTTGTTTAAGTTAGGCTAATGCAATCTTAGCTCAACACCTTGAATATGTCATTTGCCTTTGCTTGTCCCATTACTTGCTTGCACATGAGTATGTTTGTATGGGTAGCACCCAGGTGCATTACATTCTCTCCCATTAGAATTGTGGTTGTTCCTAGTTGTTGAGTCTCTTGGTAGACCAAAAGCAAAGCCAAATGTCAAAGAGTCATCACCAAATTGAGATCGATCCAACCATATTACTTTGTGCATAGGGTGACCCTAAAACTTGAGCAAATATTGGAGCTCCTTCCTTCATGTATTTGTGAAGCAACACCTATTTTGACATCAACAACTCTCGAAGCCTATTAGCATTCACTAACTTTGGCTCCTTCTAATTCAAGGTTGTCATATGAATAGTTAGATACTTCACAAAATAACTCACATGAAACATTGGATGCATCTTCCAATTAAGGGTAGCTCCAATTGATAAGTGACATCATCGAGCGTCTTAACAATGCAAAAAGGTTTCTTCTTTAGAGGTGCTAGCTTAGGAGAAAACTCCCCAAATTGCTTCAAACATTGCTTTTGAATCTTGAGATAACACCATTGATCTTTCTGAAATATCAACTTATACCAATGTTTATCAGTTTCCTTTTTGTTTTTATTGTTCTAACTTCTGTCCATTGGATATTCATCCGAATAGTTGAAAGTATTGCCAAATGGCCACTCATAAATTATCTCAAATGGAATCTGTGTGGTAGAGATGTGTGTCAAAATGACTAAGTGGCCAGAGAGAGAGTAGGGTTTGCGAGGGAAAACACAATGTGTATGGGAAACACTAAGAGAGAAAAGTAACACAGAAGACGATGAAAGATGAATCATGCTGATGAAGTGAATCTGATACAAGGGTGCCGTAGCACAAAGGAAGCCTTGGAGTGCAGGAAGAGTGCCGAAGAAGCCTTTGAGTTTGCAAACGCAGGATGAGGAGGTGTCGCCTAGAGTAGAGAGATTACCCTCGAAGGGTGAGGAGCCTCTGAATTTGCAAACGCAGGGATGAACAATGTTACGTATGAGCAGGGAGACAACCGATGAAGCCTCCATCTGCAAACGCAAGTCTGAAGAGTTGACGCCAGCTGTTGGGAGTGACGCTAGGTGGTGCAGGAGCAACTAGGAACCAAAACGCAAGGTGGTGGAGCCACTAAGATGAGGAGAAGTTGATGCCAAGCTGCCAGATTAGCAAATGCAGGATGTGGAGTGCCGCTAGCAGCTGGATGATGGTCACCAGGTGAAAAGGAGAAAAAACGCCAACTATCTAATGACACCAGCTAGTGGAGAGATAGAGATGATGGAAGAGAGAGAGTGTCAGAAGACTAACAAAGAGAGAGTGGGAGTGATGGACTGAAGGATCAGTCTTAAGGAATGAATGAGAGAGTGGCCTATAGATAGGCACAGCTAGTCTAAGGTGGTGCCCTTTTCGGGGCTGCAAACTCTAAATGCAAAATGCATAAACGCAAAAATGCAAATTGTGGGTGAAGGGTTTCTCAACACCCCCTCTTAGGCCCAAAAAGGAGAACAAGAGAACAGCGAGGTAGAGATGCAATGCTACATTCTGAAGAATGCTCATGCAGCAGGTGCCACTTGGACAGTGTCCCTCGTGGGAAAATTGGTCACTTGCCCAAGTGCCCTAGTACAAAGATTTTGAAAATATGCAATGCATAGGAGGAATGTAGGGCTTTGTGTGGTGCCGAGAACCTCAAGGATATGTTCGTTATTGATCTCGGGAGGTGGCTCCATGCCGACGAAGGGACGAAGAAGATCTACCTTGTAATTTGAGAATACCAATTGAAAGGAGACCTTTGAAGATAGTCAAGAGACTGGATGAGTTGCAGATCTCAAAACTCAACCTCGGGAGAGAAGCCATTATCTTTGTGACTCCATGTGGAAGGAATACGAAGGCCTAGCCACCAAGTTGCTATTGAAGACCCAAGGGCCCCGATCAAGGTAGGTCCTCTAGATCTTGGGTATGAATAGAGGAAATGATTGCTCAAAGGAGAGCCACTCCCCGAAAGTGAAAGGTGGTGGTGTGTGAAGAACTTCATGGCACATAGAGTCCCTTTTTGAATCTGAAGGAGTAGAAGAAGAAACCCCCTTTGAAGCTGAAGAAGAACTGGAAGCCCCCTCTGAGGGCGAAGTAAGAAAATCCCTCTTTGAATCCCAGTCAGAGAGAGAAAGGGAATCCAACCACTCATGAAGGAAGTGCCGCTGGTCGTGCCAAAGAAGGTATCTGGGGCTTAGAAGAAGAAGCTGGAAAGCACCCAAAAGTGGCCTCTTGAACCTGAGTGGAAGAGGGTGGGAAAGAAGGAGGCTCAGGATGAGCCAAGGGTGGGGAATAGTCGAGGGTTCTCAGGAGAGTGGATTGTGGAGGAGATGTGGCCTAGAAAGGAGAGGTGGCACAAGGAGTACCTGGTGGGAGACGCATTCTTTGGGGGGGTAGGGAGCAAAGGTCGATGTTGACAGTCTTCGGTGGGATGACTGTTCGTGCCGCAGTAGTAGCACCCAGTAGAAGGGCAATCTGTCGGTGGAGATGCCATGGTACCGGTGTGGCAAACTGGAGAAGGGAGGGTGGGAGGGAGAAAAAGGATATTTCCCAATGAGTAGTGGAAATGATAGAGAAATCAAATGTTGATGCCGAACCCGCCACCGGTCTTTGTTTTCTTTGATGAGGAGGATCTTTGTGGCTCTTTGAGCACCTCCGGCTTTGATACCATGTCAAAATGACTAAGTGACCAAAGAGATAGTAGGGTTTGTGAGGGAAACCACAGTGTGTACGACAAACATTGAGAGATGAAAGTAACACAGAAGATGATGAAAGATGAATCATGCTGATGAAATGAATCTGATACAAGGGTGCTGTAGCGCAAAGGAAGCCCTGGAGTGCAGGAAGACTATCGAAGAAGCCTCTGGGTTTGCAAACGCAGGATGAGGAGGTGTGGCTTGGAGCAGGGCCGTCGAAGGGTGAGGAGCCTCTGAATCTGCAAACGCAGGGATGAAGAGTTGTACCTACGAGCAGGGAGACGGCCGATGAAGCCTCTGTTTGCAAATGCAAGCCTGAAGAGCTGATGCCAGCTGCTGATGCCAGGTGGTGTAGGAGCAGCCAGGAACCAAAATGCAAGGTGGTGGAGCCGTCGAGATGAGAAGCTAACACCAAGCCGCCAAATCAGCAAATGCAGGATGTGGAGTGCCGCTAGCAGCTGAATGATGGTCGCGAGGTGAAGAGGAGCAAAAACGCCAACTATTTGATGACGCCACCTATAGTGGAAAGATAGAGATGATGGAAGAGAGTGAAGGATCGGTTGTAAGTAATAAATGAGAGTGGCCTATAAATAGGCACAATTAGTCGAAGGTGGCGCCCTTTTTGGGGCTGCAAACCCTAAATGCAAAACGCAGAAACGCAAAAACGCAAACTTTGGGTGAAGGCTTTCTCAACAGTGTGGACCATATGATTGATCACATGCTTGACCAATGGTAGATACTTCTTCCATGCATCCCGATGATCCTGGTAAGCACGAGAATCATGGTAATGGTAAAGAACACTAACTTTGTGTCGAGGTAATAGAATAAAGCCTTTTAAACCCCACTCATGAACTTTCAATCGCAATTAGACACAATATTATTTTGTAATCCACACTCTTGGAAGATCTTATAAAGAAATACTCTAGACGGATGGTACCTAGCTCAACTTGCTCTTTGTACCAGTATGCCTTGTTTGTTGATTAATGATGGGCTTACTAGTTGATGCGATAGTGCTCTACTTGTTGCAGAAGATTATGGTTTGTGTTGCATAATGGAAGTGAAGTGCCACCAGCAAGCTCCTCAAGTACACAGCCTTTGGTGCTATCGAAGAGTGCCCGATTCTCTACCTCATTGGTGGAAGCAACCACCGTCTCCTGTTTATGGCTTGTGAAACTAGCCTTCCTTCTAAGTTCTTGGAAAGGGTGGTGAAAATCTGATTACGCACTTAATTACAGCAATCAAGAAATTCACAAATACCTTGTTGGCCCCAAAATTGGCACTCCTTGCAGATTTCTTTATCTTATGTTGCAATTGGATGGAGTAAAACTGAGATTCTTCAATCTCTTGAACTAATGCAAGTGCTCCTATTGTCATAAATGACCGGCAAGCTTTTTGATCAGTTTGCCCCTTGATCTTCACCCAAGACTTGTTCAAAATTGATCCTTGGTTGGCCAAATGTTGTTCCAAATCAATTGGGATGGACTGGCATCTGAAATTTTTGGCAATTTCTCGAATTCTAGCTGCTGATTTCAGTCTTTAATGCCTCTTAATTGTTGGGACAGGTCCCAAGGTGGTTGCTAAACCTTGATTCCTGCTGCAATTAGGGTTTAGAGCTTAAATTCCTTTGTTGTGCCATGCCTATCAAATCTAGTTGAGATCTGCTCGAAATGGCTGAGATTTGCTAAGAATGCGAGAGCATAGGCTAGAGAAGGTGAGAGAATGCTGTAGGGAGAAATTTTTGGATTTCTTTGCGTGAAAACCTTAGAAATGGTTGCTTCCCTGCCAAATCAACCTAGAATGCTGTCGTCTACTATCAAAGGGAGCAGTAAATGCTGTCGCCTGCACCAAATTGCTGTCGACACCTGTTGGAGGTGCAGTTGCCAGCCCTAGAAGGCTCTTCCACAGCTGGAAAACTGATCAGCAGCCTGTTGCTCCTCTTTCTCTCAGCTTGCATTCACCCAACGAGCCTCCAACAGCCCCAAATAGTCTTCTCCCCTCTTGCGTGGGTAGTTTTGCCGAGTGGCAGCCTTTCTAATCCATTGTCCAACAATTTTTAGCCATTTAATTAATAATCAGAATTAATTAATTTTGAAAATTAATTTAGCCCTTTTTGACTTTGCCCAAAATTACATGTGCCCATCCACAAATTAATTGGCTAGGCCATGTGCAACCTCAAGTGGTCCCAAGCCTTATTAATTGACCCATGGATAGATGTAAATTGATTAATCAATGCTTGGTCCTTAGTGTCATCATTGACACTTATGAGCCAATTAATTATCCTAGGGCCAAATTGACACTAACATTCACCTAGAACCTAGGTGACATAACTTGTTACAACTTTTGCCTTTGACTCCCATTGTTTCCTCGAGGTCCTAGGTCTATTATTGTGAAATACTTGCTTGCACATCACATGGCATCTCAACATTGCACATTTGATTACTAAATTAATCAAATGCCTCTAGCAAAAGCAAGGCATCCAAAAATTTCACGTCCCTGTGGTAGACCTCCCCTTTGAAATCGCTGCAATTGTCCGTGATTGCAGTGCAAGGTGCCGAAGCAAAAAGTATACTACACTGGAATCTCCATAATGCATCATAGACAACACAACATTGGCCATTGCTGTTTTACTATTGCACATGCCCAACACTTGCTGGAAATTTCCAGCCAATATAAACATAGCATAAAAACTGGAAAATAGTCTAGCACTGTTTGATGTATCCATTTCTCATGTTTCTTGACTACACAAATATAGGAAAGTATAAACTGAACATAAACCATGGTTGAATTGTCAATGGCATTCATTAAACATGCTGTGTCCATGAAACCAATTGAAAACTATTGATAATTGAGCACAAACTGATCATAAAACCAATCAAAAATTGGTCTCAAGTTGATATAAATGTATAGTTTCAGAGCCACGGTAAAAACTGTGAAGAAAATTGTTAGGGTTTGCACTGAGGACACACAGAGTGTACGACCACGACAAAAACACAAAGAGACAGACACAAACACTGGGGGCAAAATTCAAACCCTAAACGCAAAACTCAAAACTCAAACATAAACAGAAGAAGGGAGAGAGAGAACACAACTCTGAAGTGAATGAATGCTGTAAATGAATGTAAGAGTGTATAGTGTGCTCAAGGGCAAAGCAATGTTGGAGTGTGACGTCCACCGGAGATGGATCCGAAGTTTGTGACCACCAGTCGGAGTGTAGGAGTGCTGAATAGTGAATGGCAGCAAGCTGCTCACCAAAACGTAGCAATTTGGAGGCTGGAAATTGGTAAACGCAATAGGGTACCATCAATTAGAGGCTGGAAACTATGCATAGTCTGCTGTAAACAGCAGACTGAAATAGCGTTTGATGTGGTTGGCGATGATTGGATGATGAGATCGCAGTAGATGACGATGTCTCCAGTAGTTGATGTCAGCATGGATGAAGGCGCCAGCAGCAAGAGTAAACAGGGATGGAGTGGTAACAATCTCGAGGGCTGCTGGATAGCCACGTGGGAGGAGGTTGATGGTTGAAATCTGTACGTGGAGGGAGAAACTTGCACTGACGGAATGAGGCTGAATGGGGGCAGCTTATCTATTTATAGATGTGGAAGGGCACCTAAAAAATTAGGGTTTTCACTGAATTCTCTTGAACTGCTTCCCGTTTTAGGGTTTCCATTGAACTCTCTCGAACCACTCCCTGTTTTAGGGTTTTATTCTAAAAGAGTATTTTTTAGTGTGTTTTGGGGCTGTTTAAGAGGCTAATTAGCAAGTAATGCATGTTTTAGCTCAACATCACCTCTCAGGTCCAAAATCGAGTCGAAAGGTTAGGCCAAGCACTGTGATATTTATTGATCCCAAGGCGCCCCATCCCAAAGCAGCCAAGACATCGGACAAAGGGTACACGTCGGCTACCCAGTGGCCTACCAAGACTACAGAGGTGATGGTTATCTTATCAAGGGAATCCAAGTAGTCACCCTAGAGAGGACAGGGCATCAAACAAAGGGTGCACGTCGGTTGCCCGGTGGCCTGCCAAGCCTTACAAAGGCGGATGGAACTACATGGAACTTTAAAAAAAAAAGAAGTGAGGAAAATTTTATGGGATGCGATCAATTGAGTAATAGTGATCTAGAAGATGGTAGTAGGTAGAGTACACCCAACATATCACAAAACAGTACAAGCTAACTTGGTGGAGAGCGCGGGTAGCGGAAGCATGAAGATTTGCAGCAGGGGAAAATGTGCAGGTGTGCAGGTGAGAGAGAGTGAGAGTGACGAGCTGATTTAGGTGTACCAACAAATGTGTTGGTACACAAAGAATAAAATGTATTTATACTTAGGGCCCGTAAGGGTGCATTCACATGTACAACATAACAATACACGTGTAAAATACACGGAGGTGAATAAAGGACCTTTACATCCCAACAACCTCCCACTTAAAGGTCCGGAGTGAACCTTTAACCAACTCCCGCTAGTCGTATGCAATGCTCATGCTGAGCCTTGCCTAGACTTTTAGTGAGAACATCTGCAGGGTTGTCTTGTGTTTTGATCTTGGTCAATGTGATTAGACCATCCTTCAGAATCTGTCTGATAAAGTGATATCGCACATCAATATGCTTTGTGCGTGAATGATACATGGCATTTTTAGCCAGATACACAGCACTCTGGCTATCACATCCCAACACTGGAGTACTTATAGACATGCCGAGGTCCTCTGCAAGTCTGCTCAACCATATAGCTTCCTTAGAAGCTTCAATAGCTGATATGTATTCAGCTTTAGTAGTACTCAGTGCTATGATGTTCTGCAACCTGGAGCACCAAGAGACGGCCCCTCTAGCAACTGTAAAAACATACCCGCTAGTGGACTTGCGAGTGTCTAAGTCACCTGCCATGTCTGCATCACAATAACCTTGCAGATTAAGTGCACCCTGCCCATAGCAAATACATTTTCTTTGTGTACCCTTTAGATATCTAAGAATACACTTGACAGCCTCCCAATGTGGTTTGCCAGGATTTGACATAAACCTACTGACAACTCCCACTGCATGAGCAATGTCTGGACAAGTAGCCACCATAGCATACATAAGAGAGCCACAAGCTGATGCATAAGGGACTTCCTTCATAGCATTGGCTTCCATGTCATCTTTTGGGCTGTTGGCTTTACTAAGCTTAAGGTATGGAGGTAAGGGTACTCCGAGAGGCTTAGCTTCAGCCATGTTAAATCTGTCTAGTACCTTTTCAATGTACTATTCTTGAGATAAGAACAGCAATTTCTGCGTTCTATCCCTACGGATCCTCATGCCCAATATATGCTCTGTATTCCCCAAATTTTTCATGGAAAAAGCTGATTTCAGCTGATCTTTGAGAGCATCCAAGCTAGTCTTTCTCTTCCCAGCTAGCAACATATCATCCACATACAAAACAAGTATGATAGGGCTGCCATCTGTATCCTTTTTCATATACAAACAATGATCTGCATGGCTACATGTAAACCCATGAGAGAGCATAAAAGTGTCAAACTTTTTGTACCATTGCCGTGGTGCTTGTTTCAGCCCATATGAGCTGCGTTTTAGTTTACACACCAAGTGCTCTTTTCCAGGAACTACAAAACCCTCGGGCTGTTTCATGTAGATCTCCTCATCAATGTCACCATGCAGAAAAGCTGTTTTCACATCCATTTGGTATAGCTCTAAATCCAATACAGCAGTGAGAGCAAAAAGCACACGTAGTGTGGTCATCTTCACGATAGGTGAGAAGACCTCCTGGAAGTCAATCCCTTCCTTCTGTGCATACCCTTTGGCAACCAATCTTGCCTTGTACTTGGGTTTCCCATCAACTGTCTTTACTTTGTAAACCCATTTGTTTTGGAAGAGGCTTTTTTCCTTTGGGCAACGACACAAGATCCCAAGTATCATTAGCATACAGAGATTTAATCTCTTCCTGCATAGCTAGCTCCCACTTATTGCTGAATTTGCATGACTTGGCCTCTTTATATGTTAGAGGCTCACCCTCATTAGTAAGCATCACATAATGCAAAGAGGGGTCATACCTATGTGGCTACCTTCTTAGGCGTGTAGACTTGCGTACCCAATGATCTACATTCTCAGGAATCGGATCTACATCTGGAGGCATGTTATTTTCAGCATTTATTGGCTGCTGTAAGCCATTTTCAGCATGCTGTTCATGCTGTACAGCACCTTCATTTTCATTTCCAGCACCTGCATTTTCATAATCAGCAAGTCTATCTTGCTGTCCATGACCTCCTTGTGCTTCTATTTGCTGTCCATCATCATCTGGCTCAAAGATAACCGGCTGATCATCAGTTTTAGCCTGTGGTACAGCACCATGAGGCTCATCATATGAAGTAATAGGTGGCTGCAAATTCTGAAATTTGACCTTTTTCATGTCTTCATCAGAGGCTAAAGTACTTTTCAGCAACTTTGCCTCATTAAACACAACATTACGGCTGCGAACAATTTTCTTAGATTGAGGTAGCCACACTCTATAGCCAAATTCACCCTCATCACCATAGCCCATGAAAATGCCTTTGGTGGATTTCGGGTCAAGTTTATTCCTCAGCTCATTTCTAACATGCACAAAAGCATCACAGCCAAATATTCGTAAATGGCCATATAAGGTCGGTTTGCCAAACCAAACCTCCTCAGGGATGCCATTATTTAAGGACCTGTTTGGAGAGCTGTTGCAAATGTGAATTGCGGTTTTAAGTGCCTCTCCCCAAAAGTCATGAGGGAGATTAGCAGTGGACAGCATGCATTGCACTCTCTCACATAGGGTCCTATTGTATCTTTCAACCACACCATTTGAAGAAGGGCTGTAAGGGGCTGTAAGCTCCCTCTTGATTCCATGCAAGTCACAAAAGGACTTAAATTCATTAGATGTGAACTCACCCCCATTATGAGTTCTCAAGCATTTCAGCTTTCTACCTGTCTGAGTGGTCACAAATGCATGAAAAGTTTTAAAAATAGTAAACACTTTACTTTTCTTTTTCAACAAATAAACCCAAATCTTCCTGGAACAATCATCAATAAAAGAGGCAAAGTATGCAGCACCACCCAATGATTTCATAGGCATGCTACATACATCAGAATGCACTAAGTCCAAGACATTTGACTTACGGGAGACACTAGAGTAAAAGGAATTTTTCATTTGCTTTCCAAACTGACAGTCATTACAAAAATCAAGTTTAGAGCCTTTTCCATCAACCCTCTTCAAAGAGGTAAGGACATCAAGTCCTTTCTGGCTCATATGGCCTAATCTCTTATGCCATAACTCCAAATGACAGCCAATTTCAGCAACTGCAAGAAACTTGCTATTCAAAGCTTTACAGTGCAGACAATACAAAGTGCCCTTCTTGGTTCCTTTAGCAATCAGCATGGAACCCCTTTTTAATTTCCACAAACCACCACCAAACAGTGTGGTGTAACCATGCAAGTCAAGTTGTCCAATAGATTGTAAACTCTTCTTGATGCCAGGCACATATTTGACATCTTTCAACACAAGTTCTTGCCCATTATCCAAAGACAAGTGTATGGTGCCAATCCCATCAATGTTGCAAGCATGATTATTTCCAAGGTAAACCTTGCCATAACAACTTGCATCAAAAGTAGCAAAGCACTCCAAGCATGGAGTCACATGGAAAGAGGCACCAGAGTCTACAATCCAAGTCTGAGTGACACCATCATCAACTGACAAAAGTGCATCAATCACATCAGCCTTGGTGATCTGCATATCCTGCATGTGATATACAAGGGCATCATAATCCACTGTACATAATACATCAGTCTCTGCATCCGAGAGCTCCTCTATGACAACACTGGAGGCCACATTGGCCTTTTCCTTGCCTTTGCCTGCCTCAGATGCATCTGTCTTTTCCTCTTTCTTCTTTTTGTCTCCTGCATTCTTCTTTCTCTCTTGTTCCTTCTTGTAATACCTGCAATCAGGCTTCTTGTGGCCCTTCCGACCACACTGATAGCATGTAACATCACTCTTTTCTTTTTCTTTGCTCTTACTCTTGCTTCTCTGTCCAGCATTTGCATTTTTCTTTTTAGCCCTACCTCTAACATTATAAGCTGAGTTGCTGCCTTCTCCACTAGACTTACGTTTAATTTCTTCATTCAAAATTAAACCCCTCACACCATCATATGTGAGATTGGGGTTATTACTGAGAGAAACATCCAAAGTCTCCCAAGAGTCAGGCAATGTCATGATAAAAAAGATCGCCCTCAACTTATCATCAAAATCCAAACTTGCATCCTTGAGCTGATTTAAAATACCAGTAAAAGCACTCAAGTGCTCAGCTGCAGACTTTTACTCATCCAGCCGCATATTCACCAACTTGCGCATTAAATGCACTTGATTAACGGGTGTGGTGATCTCATAGGTAGTCTTCAACTTTTCCCATATTAAGTGACACCCATCTTTATATAAGCCACAGCCTTTTTATTGACTTTGGCCCAATCTGCCTCAGACATTTGTGCGGGTTTATACTTCTGCAAAGCATCCTGACAATCCTTTAATAACAATATGCCCTGCATACGATCTTTCCAAAGATCAAAACCTTGACCATCAAACCGTTTGATTTCCATCAAACTCTTAATGTCAGAACTGGAAGAAGTTGCAGCCATTTTTATAACAAACACAAGTGTAAGTGCACTATTCTGCAAGAGCACAAGCTGAACCAGCAAATACACTGCTGTTCTTGCCCAACCAGCAATAATCCTTTGCTGTTTTTACATAAACCAGCCGCCGCACAGACAAATAATGCAGAAATTTATCAAATTCTGCATAAAATCCCAAATTTCCAGGTCCAAAGGTGCGCAAATGTCAGCCAAACTAACTCAGTTGAGCAAAATTACATCAATACATAAAAAACCCCTTTTTTTATTGGTCCAATGCTAAGAAATTTTACTCGGATGAGCAAAATTCCAACAAATTTGGCAAAATCCCCAAATTAATTGAGGTTAATGCTCACAATGTCTGCAATTTCTGACATAGATGTCACTGTCAAGCATAAATAGCATCAAATCTAGGAAAAGCCCCAAATTTTCAGGCTCAAATTTGCTCAAATTTGAAAACTGTGCTTCCACGCGCGAACCCCTGTCAGTAAGGGGCTGCTTGTAGAAAATTAAAAAAAAAAGAATGAAAAATGTCTGAAAAAAAGGTGACGAATCTGCTGCCATTGACCAGCCGCTTGCTGTCGTGACCTGGAAACTGCCGCCTGATGTCACGGAAGCTATCGCCAGCTTGTCGCCTGCTGTTGTCACTTGATCAAACACGGCCTGTCCTGTTGCCGCCTGATGAAAAACGACCTGTCCTACTGCCGCCTGATAAAAAACGACCTGTTTCTGCCTGCCAGGTCAAAAACGACCTGTCGCCTGACTGAATCTGCTGTCGCCTGTCAAAAACGACCTGTCCTGCTGCCGCCAGGTCAAAAAACGACCTGTCCTCGCCTGCTAGGTCAAAAACGACCTGTTGATTTTGCGCGAGCGAAACCCTGGAGATGTCTCACCCGGACTTCGAGGAGCGCGAGCACCTTAGCCGAAGCTCTGATACCAGTTGGTGGAGAGCACGGGTAGCGGAAGCGTGAAGATTTGCAACAAGGGAAAATGTGCAGGTGTGCAGGTGAGAGAGTGAGAGTGACGAGCTGATTTAGGTGTACCAACAAATGTGTTGGTACACAAAGAATAAAATGTATTCATACTTAGGGCCCGTAAGGGTGCATTCACATGTACAACATAACAATACACGTGTAAAATACACGGAGGTGAATAAAGGACCTTTACATCCCAACACTAACCTATCCACTCAGGGTGTCGATAACAAGGGAACATAGGTGATGAGGTATCCATGTGATGAAGGAGGATGGTGGTGTGGTAACAACAGCCGCCAGTGGAAACAACATAGGATCCGCTCAAGTGGTGCTCTGTGCAAAGTATGCTACATGCTGAAGAATGCTCATGCAGCAAGTGGCACTTGGACAATGTCCCTCGTGGGAAAATTGTTCACTTGCCCAAGTGCCCTAGTACAAAGATGATGAAATTATGCAATACAAAGGGTAAGGTACAAGAGGGGGAAGAAGCCGATGTCGAAGACAAAGCGCTGAAGTCTGTAGAATACCAAGGAGAGTAGGAACTCCCTCTCAACCTGGATGTAGGTGCCAGAGAAGGTAGAGGAGCTTGATGTTGGTCTTCATATGGTGCCGAGAACCATAAGGAATGAAAGAAGATGAAGTGGAGGAAGTGGATGAAGCACCCCGCTAGAAAAGCAAGGTAGAAGTCACTGCCATGATAGCATCGAGAGAAATGTTGCACGATTTGCCTCGGGAGGGGAAATCGCCATGTTGGAAGAAGAGTAAGCACTCCTCGGATGATGAAACCATGAAAGGAACGGTGCGCATCCCTACGTCTCTAGCCCAGATAGGACCAAAGCAATCTGCAAAATAGCCCTACACTGAAAGATAAAACCCTACAAAAGAGATGAGAATCTGCAAATACAGAGGTTAGTGGTGAGATGCTCCAAAGCAAAACATAACATAAAGAAAATCTAACTTAAAAGAAATGCAATGAATGTGTATGCGTGTGAGTAAATGCAGCGGAAGACAAAATAATGGAAAAGTTAAGGATAATGAATCCTAAGGAGCCGACTCTAAGAGTGCGAAAAATAAATGCTAGATTGACCTAGGGTATCCAAAAGGACCTAGAGACATACTAGTCTAAGAAGGTGGCTACCATTGCGTACGTCCAGTAGCAAGGCTCTGGCAAGGGAATGCCTGACGAGGTGGGGAGGAAGGCGATATAGATGTATGAAGTGCAACGAGATCAGAACTTGCAGACCAATCAACCAATCCCTCAGGGGTAGTGAAAGAGATGGGTTGTTGAGGCTGTACTCGAGCCACATGTCCAACAACAGCAATGGGTGTTGAAGGAGCAGATGAAGCAGGAGCGGAAGGCGTAGCCCCATGGACTGTGTAGTGGTCTGCTGAGGCTTTTTAGGTGGAAGACCTTGGGTCTTCTAGCGACTCTACTCGTCCACATAGCTTGCTCTCTGGCAGTGTGTGTAAAACTAGTTTTTCTTAGGGGGTTGCTGCCAGATAGGTCTAGATTCTTTTGTTCCATCTGAGGAAGAGGAGTCACCCTTTGATTGGCTTGCCTTCACATCTTGCGAGTTCTTGCCACTGGTGGTTTTTCCTCCTGAAGAAAAGACAACCAACCCCAACTTATCCGAATAAGGGGGGGATGAGGATTTCTTGTGGACTTGATCATGCAGCCTCGCGCAACGCAAGAACTGGCGCTCAAACTCGTAGAAGGTTGGCAATCTAGGTTGGGAGATGATGTGTTGAATGAAATTGAAGTACTTTTCAGGTAGCTTATTCAAGAAGAATGTAACCTGATCGTCATCTGACTTTGGAGAGCTAGTAGTGGCGAACTCGGCAAGTGCGTGCCTAGATTTAGCTAGCTTGACTTTCAAATCATCCCCTTTCTTAATAGAGAACTCTTGAAGCTCAAAGTCGAGATTGATGCGCCGAGTACAATCATGAGCCGTATTGCGGTTGAGAAGGTGACTCCAACGCTTTGATGCGAGCGGGAAGTGCTGCAACTGATAGTGAAACTCAAGAAGCAATCCTTGCATCAGCTCAACATTGGTTGTGGCATTGCGGGCTCTCCATTGACGGATGTAGTTAGGGTGAGCTAGTCAAGGGTCCGGCATAGGCTCTAGACCAATGATGAGGTCCCAAAGATCCTAAGACTCAAGCACTTGTTGCATGAAATTAGACCAAGTGGTGAAATTCGACCCGTTAAAATGTGTCTTGTCCGTGAAGGCATTCTTGGCCGTTGCAACAGGAGTGGTAGTGCTCGGAGATGGATAGTGTGAAAAAGTGTAGTCTGGGTAGGATGGAGGAGTGGAGTATATTTGGGAATGGGCCCCAGAGTGCCCACCAGGCATGCGGATAGTGTGCAAGGTGGATCCATAGGTAGGGATGGGTTGACTAGGCATGGGCATGGTAGCCACATGAGAAACCCAAGGAACTGGGATTGGGGGTATGGGGAGCAAAAGATGGGAATCCCTGCGTAGGTGTAACCCAAGGAGTGTGAAGATGCACCATAAGCTGAGGATGGAAACCCTTGTGTATGAGTGGTCATGTGAGATGTAAAGCTGGGGAGAGTGAGAGGGATGCCCATCACAGTCGACCTAGGAGTTATGGGTGTGCTCCTTTGCTGAAAGGTGAGAGGCACTGTGTTAAAGGGTGGCATTTCCCCCTAACGAAGTACCATGGTGCAAAGAGGTAGAGAATGGGGTGGAGAAGGAAAAGATGCTAGGAGCGGAGATGGAAGATCCAACCCCTAGGGTGTGTGATGCAGATGTGAAGTGTAATCCAAGGTTTTGGAAAGACGATGAGAGGTGATCAAGGTGTGATATAGAAGAGGGTGGAATCGGAGGAAAGTGAGAAGTGTGAGATATGCTCAAATGAAACAAAAGCTGTAGATGTACCTGAATTTCGTCTGCTTCATGAGCCCCCTCTATTGAAGTACACATACGCAAAGCCATCCGGATCTTGTACCTCAAAAGAAGAAATAGGCAAGGTTTTTGATTTATGCAAGACAGAAGAATTGTACAAACTTTTGGACCTGGTTGAGATGATAAAGATGGATCTTCAGATGTTTCGAATGTCGTATGTCCTCCATGATTGGAGAGGTGGCGAGTCTCACCAACTGGGCCGAATGTAATAGCAAAATTGGTAGGAGGGGTGTAAACATCACTGTACTTGTTGTGATACTACTCCTCAAAGTCCTCCTCTGTCATGTTAGTGAAATCTAGTGAAGGTGGAGTGTCGTCCTCCTCACCGAATCCATAATGCCGTCTCAAGGCCTCCAATGATGGAGAAGCCTGATAAGACATCATAGGAACTGGAAAAAAAGATGCCTGGGACATTGTGATTCGGTTAGGAGTCGTATTGTGTGCCTCGCACAAAGACTAGCTCTCCACAATATCTGCATGATACTCTTTACAAGAGCACCGGCTTTGATACCATGTGAAGAAAATTGCTAGGGTTTGCATTGAGGACACATAGAGTGTACGATCACGATAGAAACACAAAGAGACAGACACAGACACATAGGGCAAAACTCAAACCCTAAATGCAAAACTCAAAACTCAAACACAAACAGAAGAAGGGAGAGAGAGAACACAACTCTGAATTGAATGAATGTTGTAAATGAATGTAAGAGTGTACAATGTGCTCAAGGGCAGAGCAATGTCGGAGTGTGACGTCCACTGAAGACGGATCCCAAGTCTGTGACCACTAGTCGGAGTGTAATGTTGAAAAACCCTTCACCCTTCACCCGCAATTTGCGTTTTTGCGTTTTTGCATTTTGCATTTAGGGTTTGCAGCCCCAAAAAGGGGCACCATCCCAGATTGACTATGCCTATTTATAGGCCACTCTTTCATTCATTCACCACGGCTGATTCATTCAGTCCGTCACCTCTTCTCTCTAGCCTCTCCACTACCCTCACACCCCTTCAGGAGGACATTGCGGTTCGTGGTTCGTGGCTATCATTATCATCTTCCTTGTGCTACAACACCCTTGTTCCCTTGTATCACATTCACTCCATGATTCAAAACTTCATCATTCCATTCATCAGAGTTTCTTCTCTCTTCTCTTCTCTTCTCTTCTCTTCTCCATGTTTGCCGAGTTCACTCTGTGTTCCTTCCTGCAAATCCTATTGTCTCGTTGGTACGTTGTCTTTTGACATGTAGGAGTGTTGAATAGTAAATGACAATAGGCTGGTCACCAAAACGTAGCAGTTTGGAGGTTGGAAACTGGTAAACGCAGTAGTGTACCACCGATCAGAGGCTCGAAACTGTGCACAGTCTGTTGTAAAGAGCAGGTTGAAACAGTGTCTGATGTGGGTGGCGATGATTGGATGATCAGATTGCAGCAGATGATGATGTCGTCAGTAGTAGCTGACGTTAGTATGGATGAAGGCGCCAGCACAGCAGGAGCAAACATGGATGGAGTGGCAGCAATCTCGAGGCTGGACAGCCACGTGGGAGGAGGCTGATGGCTGAAATCTACACGTGGAGTGAGAAACCTGTACAGACGGAATGAGGCTGAATGGGGACAGCCTGTCTAGATGTGGAAGGGCACCCCAAGAATTAGGGTTTCCATTGAACTCTCGAACCGCTCCTCGTTTTAGGGTTTTACTCTAAAAGAGTCTTTTTTAGTGTGTTTTGGTGCTTGCTTAAGAGGCTAATCAACAAATAATGCATGTTTTAGCTCAACCAAAATTGTACTCATTTGTATACATTTCACAATGACTAGTACATTGAGTAGTGACCTCATGGGGGTAGATATACTGTCAGCACAATATGATGAAAATTTAGCGTGGTACCCATTTTCTCAAACAATCCCTTCGAGAATAAACTAGTCATTCAAGGATCTCGATCGCTGACAATCGACTCTGGCATACCATGGTACTTAAATATATGCTGCAAAAAGAAGTGTGCCATATGATTAGCCTTTATCTTGTTTCTCATTGGAATGAAATGGGCTTGTTTGTTGAACCTGCAAATGATAATCCATCTCCCATCATCCCTTGTAGGTGTCCTAAGAAGCTCAAAGATAAAGTTCGTAGCAATGCTCTGCTGAGGCCTATCTGGAATAGGTAAGGGCTACAACAAACCCGGCATCTTTTGCTTATCATGCTTTACTTTCTGACATACGATGCATGTCTTGATAAATTGCTCTACATCATGCCTCAAAGTTGGTCAATAAAAGAAACGCTCCATTGCCCTGACCATAGCATCAATCTCTCGATGCCCTGCATAACGAGGAGCATGACTCAATCATTACTATAGGCCTCGATTGCTTTGTGATACATAGTCGTCCATGCATTGTCAGAAAACCATCTCTTAAGCACAAAGTGCTCATGTCTCTGGCCATTGCAAAGTTGATCATACACATTGGCAAAATTCAAATCAGCAATATATTAATCCTTCAACTCAGCGGGGTCCATGGAGTGTGAGATCTTCGAGGTGGATACATACGCAGACATACTCTCTGCACCCACGTACATATTTAGATCCTTATACAGCATTCTTCACTGCAGATTTTCTACGTTTCACTGTCTCTTTCTCTCCCTCTCTTCTCTCTCTCTCTCTTCACTCTTTGTCTTGTTCATATGCTTCCGCATTGCTTCACTTTGACACCATAACTGTGTTTCTTTCTCAAGCTGTGCGTTTGTATTATGATTGCGTTTGTATTCTGTAGTGGAGCATTTATTTACATTGGGTGACCTCTTTTCTTGGTCTCGCTAGAGTTCTTTTCCTTGTTTTTCTCTGCAAGAAATGCAAGAGGAAGTATTGCTCAACATGGCTAGTGGTACTACTAATGTACAATATGGCAATGAGAGGGGAGGAGGAAGAGGATGTTGATATTGAGGAGGGTGCAGTAGTAGGGGAGGAACCCCCTAGGTGGCTGGAGTAGATGGATAATAATGAAGTCGGAGTACATATGGTGATTGTTTAGAACTTTATAGTACTAATTGTCTGAAACTGACTGCTGTATTGTCTTGTTGCTTGCCTTGATTTGTTCTTGTACATGTCAAACTTGGTGCACAAGAATTAGGGTTTCGGAATGTAGTATTGTTATTTGGGGCAGTAGTGAAACTGCCATGACCTAAACTCCCTCCAGTCTCCTAGAATTATTGATTCCAATTGCTGTATACAGCCAGGGGCAGTGAATTTGATGGCTGTCCATATGGTTTTCTGGTTTTTTCATGATATAGATTTCAGCAGTAAGTAGAGGCAGATTCTTGTTTGACTTCGACTGATTCTTGTTAACAGATTGCTCTAGAAAGCTTTGTGAAAGCTCACAGCTGGAGCTGTGAGAGAGCACAATGGAAGAATACGAACACGAAAAGAGGAGGGAAGAGAAAGACTGCAATGAAAGGAGAGAATTAAAGAAGAAAATCTGCATTGAATCTGAATGAAAGCTGAATACAAAAGGTGGACTGATCTGTCCTTCCTCGCAGCCCAAAGTGTCAATGAGGGTACCACATTAGGCTGATGACAAATGGTAGCATTGGAAGACAAAGGAGAGTCTTGAATGTTGGAGTGTGCTGAAAATCTGAAAAGCAGAATAATAACCAGCCATTGTGGAATATCTATAAAAAGCTGAAGAATGCTGAAACTGGTTTGACTGCTGCTAGATGGTACAATAAATGTGACCGACCAGCACAGACAGTAATATAATAATAATAATAAAATGATGTTGCCTACAGGAAATGCTGATTGCCTGTTTGGCCAATGTGAATGTAGTCCAAACCATTGAAAAATAATTTCTCAATCTGGGAACTAACTAGCCAGTGTGAACACATGTAAAACTGATCGAAAAAAAAGTATGCTATAAAGAGAGTTGCCTTCTTCGTCAAAACACATGACAGATTGAGTGTTAGAGCTGCTAATGTCCTCCTTTGGTTCAGATTGAGGCTTAGGGGCATGGATCCAAGGGCGACAAAAGAAGTGCCAATGTTGATGAAGTTTGTCAATTAAGAACTCCACATGATCTTGGGAAACCCCTCTAAAATAGAAGGGGCCAAGGAATTGTCAGAAGTGGGTGCAATGATGGAAGCGTAGAAGATTGCTGTAAGATTGCATAACATGATGGAAAAGAGAAAAAAACATAGGAAACCAAAAAAACATTGTAGAGGGAGAATTGAAAGGTGTGCTTGGGAAATGGAATCCATATACCAAACTCGAGATAGTCGCGTATAATAGCGACTCACTGGTTGTGTGGGTGCCGGCATTGGCGCTAGCTCCCTCTCTCCAACAAGGCTTGCATTGGAATGTGGAAGTGATGAATGACCGGATGGTAGAGGAGGGAGCCTAATAAATAGGCCAAAAATATGTCAACAATGTGATTAGGTCAGCCAACAATAAAAGCCAAAATTCATTATCATAATGACAAATAAAAATTTCTAAAATAATCAATATTGTTTGTCCCACTAAGGCACATGTCCAGACTCACTCATGAGCTAACTAGAGTACTATAATCCATGGATGCTTCAATAATATTGTTCCTCTCTCAAGGGGATGGGAAATGTGAGGGAACCATTGGAGGAGATGATGGGGAATGGGATGGAACCTATGGGATAGGTGGTGCAAAATCAAGAACAGCTACAGCTATGGAAGATTGCCTTGAAGGACCCTGTACAAGGGAAGCCCAAGTTCGAAACATGTAGGACCTTCGAAACAAAGCTCATTAGATGGACAAGCAATAACATAGAAATGCTGCAGTTTTTTATGTGCGCGTAGATCTGTAAGAGTTATGGAGTTCCCTTGGTTCGATGCTTTTGATGACTCCAACAAGGAGACCATTCAATCTTCCTTTCATAGGTGGACCCACTAGTCAAATAGTCGCGAAGATCAACATTCAGAGCCACAATCATCTGGAGATAGACACTTTGATAGATCGAGAAGATCAGAGCACCCTCCCCCTCCCCCTCCCAAAAACCTGCTTCTCTACATGTTTCTTACAAGGCCCATACTAGAGATCCTCACATAGCCATTATGGCACCATCTATTTAAGTCTCTGTGCTTTCTTCTTTTCCCAAAGAAGATCAACTTGATGATGTGAACCCTTTGGTCCTCCAAAGTGGAGTGTATCCTTGACACCTTCAAGTTGTGTGCATTTGTTACTACTTCCATTCCCCATGCTGTGAAGGACCGCCACATTGATTATATGATGGACCAAGCTGCCCTTTGGGATTGGCTCAACTCTAGAGCATGGTTTTTTCTCTTTATCAGTCTGCAAGATTCTGTCCTTGTGACATGTCAAATGCGTAGTGGAGATGCAATGGTCAGCAATGGCAATGGCAATGGCAATGGCACAAAGAGAGAAAAACAGGAGCAACAATAGAGAGTAGAGAGTGTGAGATGCACGATGTGTGGGTACAATGAGTTTTACCTCTTTTAGGTTTTTGTGATAGTTATATGTAAAGTACAAGTGCTAAGGGTGCAAGGCACGACGGCGCTTTATTCCCAACAATCTCTCACCTAAAGGCAACGTGCATTAAGGTTGAAGAAAATAATCAACTAAGTCTAAGTATGTACAAAGCTGAAATACATATACTATCCAACTCCTATCATTTGTCGGCAATGAGCAAACCGCTCTGTCGGAAGACCCTTTAATAGACAAGTGATAAAATCACTCACGCTCAATGATGTAGACTATTGCCAGAGGCTAGGATGATGACGTCAAGTTGGAGATGACAACGCCAAGCAAGGAGAAGGTCTCCACACTGAAAAACATAGGTGAAGGTGAAGCCTAATGAGGAGGATATTGAAAACCAATTAGTGCAGAGATTTGATGTTGCTTTGTTTAAAAGTGATAACATTACAAAAGTGCAAGAAAAGGAGATAGAGTTGAGTGCAGAGATTGAAACAGTTTCTCTTGAATGTGTACCAACATTTCCCAATTATCTCATCACAACAAAAAGAGATATGTATTGCTAAATGATATTCAACCCCTTTTTGATCTTAGAGAAGATTATTGCTTGGCAATCCTTGTTGCATGGGTTCAAAATGATAAGAATTTTATAGGTTATGAAGAGGAATTGCTAGCAACTCTTGATGTTGAGGGAGAGAATTTTCAAGACGGTTCTATAGCCTTGCATTCTTGCATTAATCAAATCGTGGAATATGAAAAGGAGGGATACCTACATAGGAAGAGTACTTACAAATTCAACAGAGATTTGGTATTGATAATGTGGGTATAAAGAGAAACTGAAGTCTCCATTGGAGGAGAAACCAAAAAGTTTAATAAATCTATATGATGATAGTCTTCTTGAAGAAGATGAAAACCCTAAGGTATGAAAGATAATTCTGAGATATCCATTGTGATTTATATTAGAGTATGTTATGCATTATAGATAAATAGTTTTGGATATTTATCTATTGACATCTTATACTATTGTGGTTTATTGTGCAGATAGAAATTGAAGATGCATACAACTTTCTTGGAAGAGCCAAGGGCTCAAGGCCATTGAAGCCAAGGCCTTGGCCATTATATTGGAAGCTTAAATAATCAAATAGTTGCAATTTATCATAGCAGGTTGTCAAGCTCTCCAATCTTACCAATAATGGATTTGAAAGATATCTCCAAGGTAATTGGATCCCAAGCTTTCAATAGAGGTTCAGACAAGATAATTTTGGTGGAGAAGGAAGAAGTTGTAAGAGTTTTTGGCTTCATGCCTGGATACAGTGGATCTAGGGCAGGATACTTTGAAGTTCTTGCCTCTTATTTGCTATCCCATGTAGGAGATGCCAAGAATTTGAAGCTCCTTCTAGGCTATAGGAAAGAAGAGTGCTGATGCCAAGTAGATGATGGTGACGCCAAGTGGAAGATGCTCCAAACACAAGGCCTGATAATGGAACAGGGCGCTTGAAGCAGAAGAGAATAGGTAAACACAACCACGAGCCACGAATCACAATGTCCTCCTGAAGGGGTGTGAGGGCAGTGGAAGGGGCTAGTGAGAGAAGGAAAGTGGTAGTGAAGAATGACTGAAGAGAGAGGTGGTAATGAATAAAGTAATTGCTTATTTATAGATAGATGTTGTCTAGGATAGTGCACCATTGTGTAGGCGTCCGCTGAAAAAGTGACCAAAATGTGAACATCAACTCTTTTTGGGGCTAATAGTGCGAAACCCTAAATGAAGAGTCTAAATTGAAGAATTGGTTTCTCAACACGACACTTCGACACCAATTTGACATCTCGGATGTGTAGTGGAGATATGATGGTCAATAATGGCAATGACAGAGGCAAAAACGTGAGCAATAATAGAGCATAGAGAGTGTGAGATGCACGATGTGTTGGTACAATGAGTAGTGCCTCTTTTAGATTATTTTGATAGTTATATGTAAAGTACAAGTGCTAAGGGTGTGTTCACACTTGAGCACGTATAAAAGGCACGGTGGCCCTTTATTCCCAACACCTTGTGCATATGCAAAGACTTTAAAGATACGGACGAAGCTCCCTTCTCTCTATCATCAAAAGAACTTTGCCCATTGCATAACCATAAAGAAAAAACTCTAGATGCTTTTTATTGGTGATTTTCCTTCTATGCAAGATCATCTCAACAAGGAGGACATGCACAATAAGCATACATCCCTTGACTAGACGATTTCATCGAACAACATCTCAATGATTCTCCTTACTCAATTGCCATCAACAAAGTATGATCTCTTCCATACCAGTTTGCTTATCTCCAAGATTCCGGAGACCCTTCTATGGGAACAGCTAGCTCCACTTGTTTTCTTGTTTTGAAGCATAAAGAGCAACTCAAGAAGATCAATGAGCTTTTATTGCAAGTTCGAGAGGGGAAAACAAGGACAAAAAGGCCAAGAATGAGAAGAAAAAGCAAGATAAGGAGTCTTCTCTGAGCTCTAATATTGATTTAGAGAAGCCTAAATGCCCATACTATGGAAAGAGTATCTGTCCTGCACAAAAGTGTTGAAAGAGATACCCTCATCTTCATCCAAGAGTAAAGGATAGAGCTAAATCATCTAAGTCTTCTCTACCTCTATACTAACTATTAACCTTGAGTCTATGTTCCGTCATATCCACAAGATGGAGAAGGGACTATGTGATGAAGTGGTGTGAAGCTAAAGCTCTCAAACGAGATGATGGTAACACCATGGTCTTGGTTCTATACAAGAATATCATCACTCACTTTGGTAGTCCCTTAAAGATGGTTAATGATAAAGGCACTTAGTTTCTAAACAAGATTATGAAAGAGCTGACAGAGCTTTATAAGATATGCCATCGCAAGTCCACACCCTACTATCCTAGAGCCAATGGCCAAGTCAAAGTTACCAATTGTATCACCTGTTTAATCCTGACAAGTACGATTGCTACACATTGTCTTGATTGGGATAGTCGACTTATAGAGACCATCTAGGTGTATAGAACCTTCCATAAGGTTGCTTCAGGACAGACACCTTTTCAACTGGTGTATGCGTTGCAAGACCTTCATCCATCAAAGGATACAGTCCTAGTTGGTGACATTTCTTCAATGCCTATTAAAAGTGTTGACACTTATCAAGTTGCTTGAATGGAGAAAAAATCAGCTACACCTTGTAAAGAAAAGTTATAGATGTCCTATACACTTTGTAGAAGGCCTAGACAATGTAAAAAATATGCGTTCCTTGTGACAAATCTGCTACAAATAACAAGCTAAGTGTGGTCTTCTCTTTGTAGAATCTTTAAATCCTCTCGAAATCAGCTTTCCTCTTCGGATAGGGTGCTAAATAACCCGATTCAACAGTAATTACAACAAGCATAAAATTCACATAAACTAAAAATGCAAATGTTACCACTTTAATCTTGGACAATGGATAGCTTGTTGGTTCCAAAACTGGCACCCCTTGCGGTATTTCTTTAACTTTTATTGCAAATGGATGAAGTACAATTGAGATCCTTTGATCTCCTTCGCTATTCCAAGTGCCTCTTGCTGTCAAAACTGACCAGCAAGCCTTCAAACCAATTTGGCCCTTGGTTTACTTGGGGATTGGGCTTCACCTTGCTTCTTGAAAGACAAATTCAGCCCCAAATCTGATATTGGATAGTTGGCCTTTTGAATCTTCTTGAAATTCCAAGTCCTAGGCTCTCAACTCTGAGCATGTATCCTGAGGTGGTTGTCAAACCCTAACTTCTATTGTAAATTATGGTTTATAGCAGGGATGTTTCAATATCTCCACCTCTAATGACTAAAATGGTTGGATTTTGTTGATATAGCTTGAGAGATGGTTGACGGATGAGAGAGAATGCTGTAGAGAGAAATTTTAGAGTTTCATCGTGAGAAATGCTGAGAAACTGTTGCTGCCTTGTTCAAATAGCCATGGAAGTCGTCACCTACAGCTTAGGACCACTAGAAAGATTGCTGTCTCCCCTCGCATGTTGTCACTTGTAGCAAAAGGACCTTGGGTTGCTGTTAGTTGCTCTTGGAGGGCTCCAAATTATTATCACTTGCTATAGGAATGGTTCCTGGTTGCAAATCACATTAGTAGCTTCTCCTTGCTCTCTAATAGCCTAATTTCTCACAATGTCTGGAATAGACTTCCACTAGCCTCCAAATACGTTTTTTCCACTTGCATGGGAAAATTTGCCAAGTGGTAGCCTTATAATTTCATTTTTCAAGATTATCCACCTTATTAAATTAAATTTTAAAAGATTAATTTTAAAATTTAAAATAGTTATTTTAGTTCTCAATAATTGAATTGGCTAGGTCAATTGATTTTCCAAGCATCCTCGAGTAGTTATTGCCTAGTCTCTAATGTCACCACTGACATTAGTGGCGAAAAAATTGGTCTAGGCTAAAATTTGACACCGGTATCACCTAGTACCTATCAGATATGACTTATTACAACTTTTGTCTTTGTTATCAACTAATATCTTGGGGTCCTGGGTCCCATATTGTGAAATAATTAAGTTGAATCTCACATGTGCAAGTCACATTGGCACATTTGATTAACTTTTAATCAAATGCTAAGGAAAGCAATCAAATTTCACATCCTCGTGACAAACCACCCCCTCGAAATCCTTGCAATCGTCGTCGATTGCATTGCAATGTGCTAAAGCATTTGTTGCCACTCTTAGAAATACATTTTGGTATCGTAGTTAAACATGTGTACATATTGCTTAATCAGGCTCATGCCCTCTACATGTTTGAAATTCTAGTTACTTAAACTAGTTACAATCCGCACACATAAATCATTACCATTGTTAAAACCATAAGGGATGCATCCACATGCCAAATCCCAACACTATTCTAACAACCTAGGCAAAGTAATGCATGAACTAAGCATGCTCAGTGCCTCATAGCAATGATGTACTACATGATATTCATGTAAGGCAAATGTATACTCCATGTATTTCATACATGCTAGCAACATTGCAAATGTATAGTTTTAGAGCTTAGGTGCAAATCATATACATTTTTATATCAACTCACAATGACTAGTACGCTTAATAGTAATCCCAATGGCAAAAATACTGTCACCGCATAGTACCTTGGATGCAAGCCATACACATTTGTATACCAACTCACAATGACTAGTATACTCAATAGTAATCTTAGTGGCAGAAATACTGTCAGCTCATAGTACCCTGGATGCAAGCCAAGCACATTTGAGATCCACTACATAACCAAGCTGTCCATCACTAGGAAAGTGGAGATGCAACCTCCCCCTTGAGTATCAGACAATACTATGAACCTTCTATGCTTTGCTGAACTTGAAAGAATCTGATTCAAAATTGGCTCTATTGAAACACATTAAGATAAAGTGCATTAGTGAGGATGATTTGCCAGGTATCATGCCAATATTGCTCTACATGGGGTTATACATATTATTAGCTATACTTGGATACATTGGGCCTTGCATATCATGTATTGGTTGCTTTATACCATAAGGAGTTATGCCATACATCTTGGTATGCAGTCCTTGATCCACCATGGCATGGAAACTAGTGCTGTTGAGAAATCCTTCACCCGTAGTTTTGCATTTTGCGTTTAGGGTTGCGTTTTGCGTTTAGGGTTCCATAGTGGATAGCCCCAAAAAGGGGTTGGGCGTCCACAGTAGGGCATCACTCTAGACAACCGGTGCCCTCCCTTTGGGCGCCACCCTAGACAGTCTCTTGCCTATTTATAGGCTGTCTCTATCACTTATTCTTTACGGTTGATTCATTCAAACCGTCATCTCTTCTCTCCAGCTTCTCCATTGCCCTCACACCCCTTCAGGAGGACATAGCGGTTCGTGGTTCGTGGCTGTCTTCATCATCTTCCTTGTGCTACGACACCCTTGTTCCCTTGTATCACATTCACTTCATGATTTAAAACTTGATCATTCCATTCATCAGGGTTTCTTCTCTCTTCTCTTTTTTTCTTCATGTTTGTCGAGTTCACTCCATGTTCCTCTCCGCAAACCCTACTGTCTTGTTGGTACATCATCTTTTGACATGGTATCAAAGTTGGATTTGCTCAAATAGTGGCAAAGATCCGCCACTTTAGTGAAGGCAAAGACCGGTGGCGGGTTCGGCATCCACTTCTCTTCTTTTTCCTTTGCATCAACACCCTAATTGGTGGCTGCTCCCTTGTGCGCTTGTTGTTTTCTGGCTTGCGTTCAAGGCTGCTGCTGTCGCCTCCACCTCCCCTTTGTTGCGTTTACTATTGGCAGCTCTTTTGTTGCACTTGGCGGTATTCCAGCACTTAACCACATGTTACATGAGCATTTTTCAGCATGTAGCATTGTATCTCCACTCCTCTCTTCTCTTGTTTCCCTTTTTTGGGATTGAGAGGAGGTGTTGAGAGACCCTTCACTTATAGTTTTGTGTTTAGGGTTTCACAATGGATAGTCCCAAAAAGGGTTGGGCGTCCACAATAGGGCACCACCCTAGATAACCGCCGCACTCCCTTCGGGCGCCACCCTAGACAATCTCTTGTCTATTTATAGGTTGTCTCTATCACTCATTCTTTATGGTTGATTCATTCAATTCGTCAACTCTTCTCTCTAGCTTCTCCATTGACCTCACATCCCTTCAAGAGGACATAGCAGTTCGTGGTTCGTGGCTGTCTTCATCATCTTCCTTGTGCTACGATACCCTTGCTCCCTTGTATCACATTCACTCCATGATTTAGAACTTCATCATTCCATTCATCAGAGTTTCTTCTCTCTTCTCTTCTCTTCTCCATGTTTGTCGAGTTCACTCCATGTTTCTCTCTGCAAACCCTACTGTCTCGTTGGTACATCATCTTTTTGACATGGTATCAGAGTTGAATCTGCTCAAACAGTGGCAAAGATCTGTCACTCCAGTGAAGGCAAAGACCGGTGGCAGGTTCGACATCCACTTCTTTTTTTCTTCTGCTGCATCAACTTCCTAACTGCCGGTTGCTCCCTCTTGCACTTGCTGTTTTCTAGTTTGCGTTTAGGGCTGCTGCTGTCGCCTCCACCTCCCCTTTGTTGCATTTACTGCTGGCAGCTCTTTTGTTGCACCTTGCGGTATTCCAACACCTACCACCTATTGCATGAGCATTCTTTAGCATGTAGCATTGCATCTCCACCTCTCTCTTCTCTTGTTTCCTTTTTGGGCCTGAGAGGGGGTATTGAGAAACCCTTCACCCATAGTTTTGCATTCTGTGTTTAGGGTTTCATAGTGGATAGCCCCAAAAAGGGGCTAGGGGTCCACAGCGGGGCAACACCCTAGACAAATGGCACCCTCCCTCCAGGCGCCATTCTAGACAGTCTCTTGCCTATTTATAGGCAGTCTCTATCACTCTTTCTTTACGGTTGATTCATTCAATCCGTCACCTCTTCTCTCCAGCTTCTCCAATGCCCTCGTGCCTCACACCCCTTCAGGAGGACATTGCGGTTCGTGGTTCGTGGCTGTCTTCATGATCTTCCTTGTGCTATGACACCCTTGTTCCCTTGTATTACATTCACTCCATGATTCAAAACTTCATCATTCCATTCATTAGAGTTTCTTTTCTCTTTTCTTCTTTTCTCCATGTTTGTTGAGTTCACTCTGTGTTTCTTCCCCCAAACCCTACTGTCTCGCTAGTACGTCATCTTTTGACAGTGCCACTGCCATAGTAACTTGGCTGCCTCATAATTGCATGCATACCTCGCTGTCCAAAAAGCATTGGATTGGCACTTTCAGGCTGGCCTTGCATATGCATCAATTGCCCCAGTGGCATCATTTGCTTATGCTCACTACTCACATTTGGAACATCATGTTGTTGTATTGGCTCTTCCTTTAGTGCATCTTGTTATCCTAAAGCTCTTGATGACGATTTCCTCTTCTTGCCTTTGTTGCCCTCTTTTAAGGGGTACAAAAAGCACATGAATCGAGGATCATTTGCCAATTGCATAAACATTTCAGCTGTTGTCCTTAGGTGATCTTTAAATCAGTCATCAAATTTCTCTTCTTCTTGTTGGCCAACATCTTGTGGAGGCCTAGGACCCATCTCTTATCCAATTCCCTCATTGTCAGCTTGCTATCCATGCTAGTTGCCTTTTCCAAGATCAAGCATTGCATTTTTCCCAACACTTTGTGAATTTTCAGATTGAGATGCATTATCTGTGCTTGATTCCATCTTACTATCTGGAGACATTCTTGCTATAATGCTTAGCTGAATACAATTTCAGTACTAGAGCAAAGCTTCTGACCTTCAATCAGGTGCCTTTGGCCCACCAATTCAGGGGAGTTGATGGCATCTTGGTAGTGGAACCTTGAAAGAAGCCTTTCTCCTCGGATAGGGTGCTAAATAACCCGATTTAACAATAATTACAGCAAGCATTAAATTCACATAAACTGAAAATGCAAATGTTACCATTTTCATCTTGGACAATAGATAGCTTGTTGGCCCCAAAAGTGGCGCCTCTTGCAGTATTTTTTAATCTTTTATTATGAATGGATGGAGTACAACTAGGATTCTTTGATCTTCTCTGCTAATCCAAGTGCCTCTTGCTGTCAAAATTGACCAGCAAGCCTTTAAACCAATTTGCCCCTTGGTTTGCTTGGGGATTGGGCCTCACCTTGCTCCTTGAAAGACAAATTCAGCCCCAATTTTAATATTGGTAGGCTGGACTTTTGAATCTCCCTAAAGTTTGAAAATTTTTCATTTTCTCATGCTTGAAGTTTGAATTTTCTCTCTCCTCATCATTCTCTCTCATCTTCCAACCTATTCTTATCCTTAGCAATTTTTAGCAAAATTAGCCATTGGAGGTGGACATTCTGACTAGTCTTTGCTATAAACTCTAATTTACAACAAAAGTTAGGGTTTGAGAGCCACCTCAAGAAGTTTGCTTAGAAATTGAAGGCCTAGTGGCTTGAATTTTAGTCACCGAAATAGGGGCAATTTCAGGAGATTCAAATAGCCATTCAACCAACAAACATTTGGGGTTGAATTTGTTACCCAAGGAGTACAATTGAAGTCCAATCCTTCAGCAAAGCAAGGGGTAAATTGGTTTGAAGGCTTGCTGGTCATTTGTAACAACAAGAGGCAATTGGAGAATGAAGGAGATTCAGGGAATCTCATTTTATTCCATCTAGATTGCAATTCAAGATAAAGAAATACTATAAGGGGTGCTAGTTTTTGGGGCCAATAGGTTGTCCATTTTTCAAGATTAAGTGGTAACATTTGCATTTTCAGTTCATGTGAATTTTATGGTTGCTGTAATTGTTGATTAATCCGGTCATTACCACCATCTCCGAGAAGGAAGGTTGGTTTCAGAATGTGCTGGAAACTTGAATAGCATAATAATAACCAGCCACTCTAGAATGGCTATAAATGGTGGCTGGTCAAAGAATGCTGAAATGGGTCGACTGCTGCCAGATGGTGCAATAAATGCTGGCCAACCAGCATAAACAGCATAATAATAATAAAATGCTGTCGCCTACAAGGAATGTCAATCGCCCCATCTGCCTACTGTTAACACAGCATCTAAACTAGTAAAAAAGAAATACACAAGCTGGAAACCAACCAGCCAGTGTGAACACACCTAAAACCAAATGAAAAAAACACATGCTCTAAACCAAGCTGCCTTGTCCGTCAAATTGCATGACAGTTTTGAGTGTTCGAGCTCCTAATGTCCTTGTCTCACTTAGACTGAGGCTCACAAGCACTGAGTAGGAGATGCTTGAATAAGACACACATGATTGCTAATAGGAGCAACAAACATGAAAGAGTTGAGAAGGAGAATCCGATACATAAGGCTGATTTGAGGCTGAGGGAGGGGGCTGCTATGGCTGTCGACCACATTAGGTGAGCTTTGTTCCATGAGAAGATGGATTGAAGATCTGATGTGAGAGGTTGCATGTCTTTCCGCCCAAGGGGCAGCATGTTTTTTTCTGAAGTGTGATGGGCTATCATACCAATGTAAAGCCATTTGAACTTTTTAATGTGAGCTTTGGTCTAACTACTCAGCTAGTCTCACAATACTAAGTAAGTATGACCCTTGGGTTCCACCATTTATGCTTTTTATGGTTGTCCTAAACTGCATTTATGTATAGTAGGAGGGATACTTGTCTATAATTCTTTAGGAGAGCTCAATGTTTCTTTTTGACTCAATGTGCATGGTCCCTTAAAACATTTTTTGCTTCTATATGTGACTATTTCTCACATTTTCTCACTTTTTGTTGTCATGACATGTCTAGTTTGGATTTTACTTTGATGGGTCTTGATTACTGTTGCCAAGACGAAGAAACATGTTTCCTACATGTAGGAAATATTAGAAACATTTGGGCGTTTCTGAAACATAGGAAATGCTTGAATCCATCTTTTGTGCCCAACATATTAAAGTCAATCTGAGCTATCATGTTAATGCTATTTTGACATTGATTGCACTTGGTATGTTTGAGAATTTTTAAATTATGGCATTATGCTTCTTTTATATTCATGGAATCGGGTTGATGAATCGTGGAATATGGTGTATGCAAATTGTTGGTCTATTGATTGCTCACTTAGATTTCATATACAATGTTGAATTGTGTTTAATATATGTTTTACTGTGGCCCATGGGACTTGGAAGTATATTTAGTACATAAATAAAATCTCAATAATTTTCATCTCAAATGAACCATGTTTCTTACATTTGAGGAACTCTAATGAAACCTTTGAAACCTGCTTCATACCTCCCATTTTTGAAACCCTTGGCAACAATGGACCTGGCTCTAATTTTGACTTAGTTTCTAGTTGACATCGATACTGGTTCTGTAATAAGGGAGATTCTTGGCCTTGGGTAAACATCAGTGCTAGGTCCTTGGTCTGTCAATGTGCTTCTTTCTAGGAAGTCCTTTGGAATATTTTTATTCTTGTTTTGGACATTCATCTACAGATGCATGACATGTACATGCTTGGATGTTGTGGTGGTTGATTTTACAGTTACAAGATGAGGCTTTAGCTGCTGATGCTCAAAGGTTGCAGGCAACTCAAACAAATGTCAAGTTGGTGTGTATCTCTATTATATTTGCTGAAGGATCATATTAACAGTCCTATATTTTGGGGAAGTTTTGATGCATTTTGTTCTTCCAGAAGTTCATTGTCCAGAAATTGTGCAAACTTTATTCTCTTTTTTTGATGTTTTTGACTCAGCATGCCTTGTATTTGAAGATTTATTGTGATATCTTTGCAGCTTCAGAGGCATTTTGAAGCAGACACAATACCTTGGTTACAAAGACTCAGGCAAAAGGAGCAAGAGCTTCAGAGAAAACTTCTGAAGGTAAGGTCTCTGGATGTTTTTCTGCCAGTTAAAGCTGGTATAAAACCTATAATTAAACATGAGGGAGCTAAGCCTGAATCAGGTCAAAACAGAAAAAAGGGGCATGATATGTATTTATGAACCAGGGATGAAGTTTTGGGGAATTCTTCTGTCTAAAATGTTTAGAAATGAACTGCCAGGTGTTTGCAAATCTATGTCAGTGTTGACCTTTTCACTTCCTGACTGTAAGATCAAGAAGCTTACATGAATGGGATTTGGAGCAGACGTGGTCTCTTTTCTTAATGTGATTTTTGTTTATTCAGTGTGAGCACTTCCAACCTTGTGTCATGCAAGGAAGCTGAGTGGATATGCATGCACTGATCAAGAGGGTAAATTTGGGCCAAAGCGAGCATAGTATTGCAGGTGGCAACATAAGAAGAGTCTTGTATTTGAGTTTTATAATGAGCAATGATAGTTTAGTGGTCTCATCTAGTGACCTCTTTGCAAATTATAACGCAGTGTGTTTTCCATTTCCTTTTGCATTTTGTAATAGCAAGGCCTTCTTGTAGAATAATATAAATTTGGTGGTTTTGGGAAGTAGAAATCTACCACTTAATGCCAACCTTTCGAGTCATGAACTTTTTGTTTTACTTGTACTATAGGCTCCTACCGTTGTACTTATTGTGATAATAATTTTCTGAGTTGGTACTCTGCGTGCTCTGGCCTGTCCTGCTCTTCACAGTTAAAATTTGGGGAATGAGCTTGTAGAATGTGGGCAACACCATCAGAATTTGTGGAACATGTAGAGAAAGGCCCAGATGTCAATTTCAAAACATTTAAATCTCAAATACTTAATCTAGGGGTTGGATTTGGATAATTTAGAAATTTGAGTTAGTTGCAAGCATTTTAAACATGTGATTGATTGTGATTCGTTGAAGTCTGATTGGTTACAATTTGATGTAACAAGGATACCTGCATGTGTTGAGATAAGTTATATTGCTTCTTTTATTGAGGGCATGAATTATTTTATATAAAACTCTTGCTGAGGCTGAGATGGAGTTTGTTGCTTTTGGAAACTGTGCATGGTCAGATGATGAGAATTGTTGAGGCACTAGAAGGTAAAGGGTTTCGCATACCTTTAACAAAAGGTGAAGCACAGTTGGGTGCACGATTGCGAACTCTGTCACAACAGGTGAATGCCTAATTCTGTTTTGTGATACAAACTGCTGTACTGACATGGTTTGTTTGCAAATTTCTTGCTCTTTCTTTGATCCCTGTATAATTTCATTGTCTGTCACAACAGGTGATTTCCTAATTCTGTTTTGTAATACAAACTGCTGTACTGAAATGGTTTGTTTGCAAATTTTTTACTCTTTCCTTGATCCCTGTATAATCTCATTGTCCAATGTAGACCATATGTACAATGTCACACCACACCTTTTCTCTTTGTATGATTGAAGAAAGATCAAGTGTGTATGAATTTGTCAATGCTTGTAAGGCAATTTAGTAAGTAGTGGGTAACTTGCACCATCACATCGTAGCATACTACATTTCAGTCTGTATGATTGTTTGGGAACACCAAAGATGACAGGTGTCCCTTCATTTTGGTCACATTTAAACATGTTGTGCATTAACAGCTCATACTTCCCAAGGAGATTTAGGTGACATATTTAATGCAGAAAAATTCAAGAACAGGTAGAAACTAGATCTAGAAGACTCATGTGGGCATATACCTGTGTAGCATGTATGTTAATGTGAGTGATGCAGGAAAGTTTGCCTCAGGCTTTGTTCTATTTTAGTGAACATATGGTTGTACATTTATAATTTATAATGGGCTATCATGGCTGCCTCTTGCTATGTTCTATTTCAGTGAACATGCTCTAAAGAGTTATGCTTGTATATATATAATGGGCTATCAGATTCCCACGATTGGGCTTATGTGGGTTGCGTTTAGATGCATGGTACCAAAAGCTGCCACGCCCTCAGTACCTATCTTTGATTGGACACTTATCTGCTACAGATTGAACTTTATTCCTGATGTCAGGCTGCCTCATTGAAAAGTTGTAGATAGTTTTGGGCATGCTCTTGTCAAGTTCGTTGTCCATGAAAGGGCATGCTATGTTTGTTGGATTATGTTTTCTTTGTCATGGATTTTATGTGTGGAGTTGTGGTCTACATATGGAAGCTTTAAGCTTCTCCTGTTCATTCAGGAAATGATTAGACCGTGAATTCTTCATTGAGATGAAACACCATGGATGACAAGGTTTTATATTCATGTCAGCAGTGTGATCATCTTCCTGTCATGAACCTCTGCTATTAGCATGCCTTTTTGTATATATGAGCAGCACTACATCAAATTTTTGACAAGAAGGTCTGTTCAGTTTCATATGTCTCACATGCCAATTGCTTGAATTTGTACTCATACTGGTTATGCTGCGTTGGTCTTGATATATCATATGGCGTTCTGTCCTATACTTTCACAAACTATTACTTAGAAGCTACACAATACAATTTAAGTAATGGGACAGGACCGCTTCATAGGACTTTGTTTCTGAATTGGTTGAGTGAATTGACAGCTTCAAGGGCCACGGGCTGAGCTTCCAAGGCGTGTGGATACTTTGTTGTCATCATCCAGAATGCAGGCATCTGCTGGTGGAATTTCCCATAGAAGTTTACTTGGAAGTGGTAAAATTGATGAGCAAAGTCTTTCCGAAATGCATAAGGTATATCTTCGTTAATATTATTTCGGTGTAACAAAATGTTGCTGTATTCTGTTGCAAAGCTGGAGTGCTCAGTTGCTTTTATTTTATTTCATGACGCAAAGGAAAAGCAATGTGGTGTCAATGGTAGCACCTGCATCTCAAGACATGAGCTGATAAACTTGCATTCTGTATGCTCTCAGGCTCCTCACATGAGATAGGGGAGTTTGAAATGCAAAAAGTGCATCAATGAGCCATTCAAACTTAATCTGTTATGAAATTGAACTACAGTAGCTGCTACTGAACAGGAGTACAAAGAATATATAGTCCGACTCTGGACAATGTGAACATTCGTAGGGGTTCTTATCTAAAAGCTCATACGTCTTTGAACGGTAAGAGAGCAAGCAACGAAGTAGACAGGTCAGTTTGCTCTGGTGAATGCAAGCATACCTGTAGCAGGACCAGAGAGTGTGACAGGAAGGGGGAAGGAGTGGTGGGGGATTTTTGTGCCCATAGAAAGCCAAGCCCTGGTTTTCATGATCGTTAAGCTACCAGTATCTCCTGTGATCAATCTTTGACCAGTCACCAATTATCTTGTCTTTAATGTCACTATGAGTAGCCAGTCACCTTGTCTTGTCCTACTTGGCAATGATTCTCTGTTGGCAGCAAAGAGGTGTTTCTATCAGCCCTTGGTTAAGGATTTATTCATCCCCTGGACAGGCATTGACAGGTTACTGTTGTGCGGTTAGCACTCTTGGGCACAGTTATGCATTTCCTATTTATCAGGTCGGAGAGCTAGATGCAGTCTACAGGTCATTTCTAGCTTTAGCAGGCAGGCAGTCAGGCAGGCTAGGCAGGTTGCCACATGGCAGTCACAGTGTTTGCGCAGCATTTTTAGGCATTCTTTTATTCAATGATTGCATATGTGCAGCAGTTGGCTGACCGCTGCACATATGCAATCATTCACTTGTCTTTTCAGGTACAGCCTGTGCATACATCTGCCTTCTTCATTTCAGCATTCCTCTACTGCAGATATTTGTGTTATGCTATCTCTTTTCTCTCTTCCTCTAATCTCGTGCTCATTTTCTTTCAGTCCGGTCATATGCTTCTGCATTCTCTGCACTCTGACATGTTATTAGAGCAGCATTGAAGGGTTGATTGATTGTGGGTAGACTTGAACAGCCCGTGTATACATCTGCCTTCTTCATTTCAGCATTCGTCTAGTGTAGATATTTGTGTCCTACTATCTCTTTTCTCTCTCCGTCTTCTCGTGTTCATTTTCTTTCAATCCGGTCATACACTTCTGCATTCGCTGCACTCTAACATGGTATCAGGGCAGCATTGAAGGGCTGATTAATCATGGGCACACTTGAATGGAAGATTTCGGTGCGACAAAAGTTTGCAGTTTCAATGTTAGAAGGTTGAGGCAAACAGGTGCAACGTGGGGAAGAAGCGAAGTTAATGTGATTTTGCAGGTTTTTGTGGTTTGTGAAGGAGAAAAGACTACATTTTCAGTCTTTTGGAGCAGATTTTGAGTTTTCATCTCCTCTTGCAGTTGAAATAGGTTCAGGATGAGTGAAGGAAGCCCTTGCAAGCATTGTTTGCGGAGTCAAAGGGGGTTGCCCTTGTTTTTATGTAGGTTATTCATGTGATAATGTCTTTTGAGTTTGTGTTTTCAACGTTAGAAGGTTGAGGCAAATAGGTGTAGTGTGGGGAAGAAGCGAAGTTGCTGTTTTTTTTAGGTTTTTGTAGTTTGTGAAGGAGAAAAGATTGCATTTTCAGCCTTTTGGAGCAGATTTTGAGTTTTTAGCGCCTTTGGTGGTTGAAATAGGTTTAGGATGAGCAAAGGAATCCCTAGCAAGTATTGTTTGTGGAGTTAGAGGGGATTGCCCTTGTTTTTGTGTAGGTTATTCATGTGACAATGTCTTTTGAGATTAAGATGGAGTTTCAAGCTATTATGGACTGTAAGGTCCTTGTGTTACCAACTCTTGCTTTAGATTAGAAGTGTTGGGTGTAAAGTTCCTTTGTCTTCGTGTAAAGTTGTACGGGTTTGAACACACCCTTATTTATACCCTAAATAAGGATAGATAATGGGAGTATGTTTCTAATGAGCTCAAAAAGTTTTGTGAGATGCATGGCATTAAGAGGGAGCTAATAGTCCCTTATAATCTTGCATCGAATGGTGTGGCTGAAAGATATAATTGCACACTTTGTGAGAGTCAGATGTATGTTGTCCATAGCTAATCTCGTCCAATAGTTCTGGGGAGAGGCTCTTAAAATTGCAGTTCATGTATGCAATCGCTCTCCAAATCGTGCATTGGAAAATGACATTCTTGAAGAGGTTTGGTTTGGCAAACTTGCTTCATATGACCATTTGTGTGTCTTTTGTTGTGATGCCTTTGCGCATGTACTTGTAGTTTAGAGGACCAACTAGACATGAAATCCGTCAAGGGTATCTTCATGGGATATGGAGATGAGGGAGGGATGGGTTATAGAGTTTGGCTTTCTTAGGGCAGGAAGATAGTATGCAGCCGAGATGTAGTATTTAATGAGGCAAAGTTGTCGAAACATGCTACACAAGGTGACCTTGACAAAAAGAAGGTCAAATTTCAGCATGAATAGTCAGCCATGCAATAGCCCTTCGTTGAAGATTTTGTCCCTTTTGATGTTGCAAATGAGTAGCAACCCATTGTGCTACAACTAGAAGATAATGGATAGCAAATAAATGCATAGAATGGAATAGGACAGCAAGAAGAACATGTTGAAAACAGGTTACAACAGCATGAAAATGCTGAATATCAGCAACGTGTTTATGATGTGCATGTACTCGAGGACGTAGGCCCATTGCCCAACAATACAGATCATTGGGTAAGACGGTCTACACGTGTCAGAAGGCAACCACAGAGGTTTTAGCTATCTTTGGATTGCATTTTGTTGATTAATGAGGGTGAGCCTTTGACATTTAGAGAGGCATAGTCATGTGAGAACAAGAGAAAGTGGGAGCTTGCTACGCGGCTGAAAATGAGTCCATAGGAGCATTCCAATTTGTCATACCCCATATGCTCTGACTAGCACCTATCAAATCAGCCCTACAAGCCTTTCCTATCTCCGAATCCAAGGCACGAGTGTGCCACATGGTGTAGCAAACAATTTGTACACAGAAAATTTCCATCAACCTTTAAATCAACAAAGTCAATGGTTTTTTTTTTTTTTTTTCTAATTGCTTGGGATGAGTATAAAAACCATACATGGCAGTCATGATGTCAACATTTGGCTAACATACTCTGTTTGTGTACTAAGAGAAGTACGGTTGTAGATATTTGGCTTTCTTTATGTTGGAGGTATGGGCGATTTCATTTTCCAAGAGGTCTTTTCACCAGTGCTAAAGATGACTATGGTCTGTGTTTTGTTTGCTCTCATTGTATCCTTGGATTTAGAGTTGGATCAGATGGATGTGGAGATTGCTTTTCTTCATGGTCACTTGGATGAAGAGCTATACATGAAATAGCCATAAGGTTTTGCCATTCCAGGGAAAGAGCATTTGGTTTGTAAGCTGAAACACAGCTTATATGGGCTGAAACAAGGCCCTAGACAATGGTACAAAATGTTTGATACCTTCATGCTCAACCATGAATTTAAATGTAGTCATGCAAATCACTGCTTGCACACTAAAAAGGCTGATGATGGAAGTCTTATTGTGTTGGTCTTATATGTGGATGACATGCTGATTGCAAGAAAGCATAAGAGTACTTTGAATGCTCTTAAAAGGCAGCTAAGTTCAACCTTCTCGATGAAAGATTTGGAGGCAGTTGAACACATTTTGGGCATGCACATTAAAAGAGAAAGAGGACAACACTTGTTTTTCTCTCACAAGACAAGTACATTAGCAAAGTACTTGACAGATTTAATATGGCTGATACTAAGCTTCTTGGTGTGCCTTTACCACCACATACAAAGCTTGGCAAAGCTGATTGCCCATAGGATGATGCAACTATTAGTGCTATGAAGGGCATACCTTATGCATCAGCTTGTGGATCTTTGATGTTCTCACAACCTCAACGTGTTATTAAACCATATATGCAGTAGGCATAAACATCATGCATGTAGTAGGTCTTTGAGGTAATAGAAGAGAACTGCCAAATGCATAACCAACTGAACAAAAGATAATGTAGCTCGATACATAGCTAGGAATCATATATACTTCACTAACATCATGTTGATAGAGATAAGAGCCAACATTCAAAACATGTAATTAAATGACGGTCTTTGATGCGGTGAGGTTAGCTGAAACCAGTCTTCCTTCTTGGAATGGATGGTGATAACCTGATTTAAGAGTTAATTACAACAATAAATAAATGCACATAAAATGAAATACACACTTTACCATAACATTCTTGGACAGTAGACTCCCTGTTGGCCCCAAAACTGGCGCCCCTTGCGGTATTTCTTTAGCTTTCATTCAATTGGAAGGAGTACAACTTGAGATTCTTCAATCTTCTCCTGCTAACCAATTGCTCTTGCTGTCATAAATGACCAGCAAGCCTTTTGGGTCATTTGCCCCTTGATTCACCCAGGACTTCTTCTCCAATTTGACCCTTGGCTAGCCAAATGTTGCCCCAAATCAATTCGGGATGGGCTGGCTCCTGAAATCCTTTGATAATCTTCAATTATCAGTTGCTAATTTCAGTCCCTTGAGCCTTCAATCTCTGGCACGGATCCCAAGGTGGCTGCTAAACCCTAATTTCTGCTGTAAATTAGTGTTTACTACAGAAATTACAGATCAGCCCACCAAAAATGGTTGAGATCTCCTCTGAATGGCTGAGAATGGCTTAGCATAGGCTGAAGGAGATGAGAGAATGCTGTAGAGAGAAAATTTTGAGATTTGATCAAAATCAGCAGTTGCCCTGCTGTACCAGCTCCAAACGGATGCACCAACAACAATAGGAGCATCAAAGGCTATGATCTTCAAGAGAAAGTGCATCGGTAGCACTTGCCAGCTTCCCAAGGTCAAGAATATGCAATCCCTATCACCAAAATGGTCTCCAATGGCTGGGAAATGGCCCCAAAAGCTGGCAGTAACAGTCCAACACCTCTTCCCAACAGCTCCAAAATGAAAAAACGAGATTTTTCTCTCCCTTCAGCCCTATTTAGCCTTTTCCCCACTTGCATGGGAAAGTTTTGCCAAGTGGCAACTTTCTTAATCAATTTTCAGCCATTTAATTAATTGTCAAAATTAATTAATTTTGAAAATTAATTCAGCCCTTAATCCATGCCTAGAAAATTGACCTTGCCCATCCAAAAATTAATTGGCTAGGCCATTTGCAACCCAAAGTGGTCCCTTGCATTAATTGACCCTTGGACAAGCATTAATCCATTAATTAATGCCTAGTCTCTAGTGTCACCACTGACACTTAATGGCCAATTAATGGTCCTAGGGGCAAACTGACACCAAAATTCACCTAGAATCTAACAAGTGTAACTTGTTACAACAACTTTTGCCTTTGACACCCATCTTTTTCACAGGGTCCTTCGGTCTTCAACTGTGAGAAAGTAGCTTGCACCTCACATGTGCAACACATGTGCATCTTTTAATTGCACATTTGATTAATCCTTTAATCAAATGTCAATTAAACATAAGCAAAGCATCAAATTTTCACATCCTTGTGACATTAGCCCCGAGCCTTGTGAGTGGATTGTGGATACTGGTGCTTCTTGCCACATGACTTCTGCTTTAGATGGTCTTGCCCGTATGTGTTCGATGGATGCGCAGCGTTTGGTCCCTATCAAAGGCAAGGGTGATATGCAATTGATTTCGTATGGGCAAGGTGGTGTCCACACATCTTTCCGAGTTCTTGATGGAGATTCTTGACAAGTTCTTTGTACAGGTCATGAGGAGAATGGAGTCTATAAGATGCGGATCTCATTAGCCTTTACTTCTATTCTTTTCTCTTCTTAAAATATGACTAAGCTATTACATGCTCAGTTTGGTCACCTCAATTATAAGTACTTTCGGAAGGTCGCTCGTGGTGGTTAAGTGCTTTTTCTAGCATGTCTGTTGTTTTTGATGGTTGTTATTGCACAGGTGTTTCTATTATGGTTGTTAATGATAACGCCTTTTCTTGTGCATGGATTATCAGAGATTGGGATCAGCCACCCGCCATGTATATCTTTCATTTGTGGCAAGTAGTGTAGAGATGCGATTTCTAGCAAGGCTTCATGTAGGGTAAGCAGCCCTTGGAGCTTGTTTTGACAAACTTATGTGGACCGATGAGGATGGAGTCCCTTAAGGGGAGTTTATACTTTTTGCTAATTATTGACGATTTTAGCAAGATGACTTGGGCGTATTTCTTGGATGAGAAATTTGAAGCTTTCTCACACTTCAAGGATTGGTTGATCCTTAAGGAGATTAGGTTTGGTAGGAAACTTAAGACCTTGCATTTTGACAAAGAAGGGGAGTTTGTCTCCAACAAGCTAACTAAGTTTTGTGCAGAACGTGGCATTCAGGAGTTTGCCAACATGAACACATCTCAAGGGAACGACATATTAGAGCAAAAGAATTGTAGTGTGATTGAGATGGTGGATACTATGATGGAGCATTGATAGACACCTCAGCCCCTATCGGCCGAAGCAGTGGCCATTGCTGTCCCTATCCTTAATTGATCCCCTACATCGGCCTTGGTTGGTATAATATATTTTCAGGCTTACTTTGGGCAAAAGTTGGATGTGTCTTATTTTAGGGTATTTGGGTGTGATGCTTATGTTCACATCTTGAAGAAACAAAGGGATAAGTTTGAGCCGGCTTCCAAATGCGAAGTGCTCATGGGTTATAGTTCGCAGTCTCGGGGATATAGGCTTTATGATCCCATTTCATGGAAGGTATACAAGTGTTGAGCATTTCTTCTCATTTGATATGTGATACACTCTTGTGATGCAGGGATTGAGGGTGTTTTTGAGGAGTGGTAGCTGCAAGATGGCTCGTGGTGATCTCAGAGGAACCAAACACCCTCTACCAAGGTTGTTTGTACTAACTATTATTTGATGTCTCGTGCCATGCATAATAGGGAGCTCATCTCCGTGAATGAAACTTTGCAGTCATAGCATTGGAAGAAGGCTATGGAGCAAGAGTTGGACACGATTGATCGGAATGGCACTTGGGATCTTGTGCCCAAGCTCGCTTATAGGAAGGTGATTGGAGTTTGATGGGTCTTTAAGACCAAGTACCACTGTATTGGCACTCTGAGTAAAGTACAAGGCGTGGCTCGTTGTGAAAGGATTTGTGTAACGGCCAGGGGTGGATTTGAGGATACCTTTGCATCTATAGCTTGGATGGCTACTATGAGGGTCCTTATTGCCTTAGCTAGCCATAGGAGATGGTTGTTTATCAGCTTGATGTGAAGTTTGCATTTCTTAATGGAGATTTGAAGGAGGAAATCTATATTGAGCAGTCTCCTGGCTTTTCCAAATGAAATGGCAAGGTGTATAGGTTGAAGAAGGCCCTTTGTGGCCTTAAATAGGCTCTACGTGCTTGGAATGAGAAGATAGTCTCATTCCTCTAAGGAAAGTTAGGATATCAACATTTCTCTTCTGATCTCTAGTTGTATGTCTACACCTCAGTTGGAGTGCACACATTGTTTGTGGTTTACGTGGATGATCTCATCTTGATAAGTGACCATGCCTGAAAGGTCAAGCAGATAAAGGAGGCACTACACGAGATGTTCGAGATGATGGATATAGGCATTTCACTTCTTTCTAGGTCACGAGATTTGGTAGACTTCGAGAGGGATTTTTATCTCCCAACAGTTGTATGTGTAGGAGCTTTTGACTACGTTTGAGACGGAGGTTTTAAGGCTCTTTCTAATCCCATGGATTTGAATTGGAAGGCTATGGCTTGTGTAGATTTTTTGGTGGTGGTGTTAGATTGATTTATCCTCGTGTATTGAACACATTATTGTGTGTAAAAGTGCATGTTTAGAAATTAGGTGTGAACACCTTTTACACCGCTTAGCATTGAATAAGGGTCAAAGGGTTAGCTACGTGGCTTAGCCTATATATTTAGGTCCTATCACTAGTACTTTCATCAACAACTATCACATCAATCTATTTAGCTTGTTGTCTACTTGCAAGAGTTCACACACACACACACACACACACACACACACACACACACACACACACACACACACACACGTGTAGACGCACACGCACGCACCGCCGGGGAGTTGCATCCACCTTAGCCCTCTCTCTCTCACCACTGTTGTTGAATCCAATACTGGTATTAGAGCAGAAATTCCACTAGTTGAGCATCGCTATGCATGCAGCCTTGTATATCCACCTGGCACCAGCTTGGTCAATATTCTACCTAATTGCTTAGTTTCCTATCCTTGTTGTGCAACGATGCCAATTGCTTCAGGCACCTCCTTCCTAGCTCCCACCTATAACCTTCATTGCAGTGGTGTTACCTCTACTTGAAGAAGAAGAAGATAAAAAAGAAGAGGAGGGTATTGCAAGCCTTACAAGAAATGGGAAATAATGAATAGACAACCAATATCTGTTAGTCGCTTGCTCTAGCCATGACAATAGAAAGGCATCTTGCAATGTTCACATCTATTGCCATGTGACCTGTGTTGCGTCAACTATTCATTACCTACATTGCCTCTGCGAACTATTGTGACACCTAGATTGCCTTAATATTCTTCATGCTCATCTTGCTGTTGTGTTGTGTGGTTTCGCCTTGATGCCACATTAACATTAACTTGCACTAGTCGTCATGTCACACTCTAGCCCATCTGGTCGAGGACCATATATCTAAGACAAGCTACATTGAAATTTTTTCTTTTCTTCTCAACCTTTAATCATAAAGTTTTAATTATTTCTTAAAGGGGATAGTTCATATGCAGATTTGGCTCCATATGAATGCCATTAGCTGACACAATGTGCCCCAAAAAGTGGATCTCATGCAAAAAAACATTTTCTTCTTGTCATTTATAACCAACCTGTACTTAGGTCAATGAAAAACTCTTCGTTATCCACATATCCTTGAATGTGCAAGCAAAACTTCCTAATGAGTGGTATGACATGCCATATCAACTTTTCCCATTGGTCCTTTGCGCAGGCCTTGCATGCCATATCAACTTCTTCCATGGATCCTATCTCATCCTCTTTGATGCCTAGACAAGTTGCTATGTTTGTGGAGATAAAGTTAGCTTGTGTCCCATTGTCAAAGAAGATTAATGCATGTTGATCTCTAATTTTGCTCCATGCTTTGCATAACTTAGTAGCATCATCATTTGGTTGATGACTAACAACATCAGGTACCAAACCAACGGATGTTTTGGGTTTTTTTCCCTTGAGATTTCCTTGATTTTCAGATTTTCCAGCTTGTTGCCTATTGGGACAGTCCTTAGCCATGTGACCCTCTTGTTCATAAACAAACATGTATGTGTAACTCTTAATTTCCTATGTTGTACAATTGTTTTCCAACCCTTGCTGCTTTGGCCTCATTTCAGCCTGATTTTTAGATCTGCCCCTTTCTTCTTATTCAGTTTTTCATTTGTGTCTTGGAAGCCCAAATCTTTCCCATGTGGCAAAGCATTAGCCATACCAGTTGTTTCTATGAGTTGTGATATGCTAGACACAGTGGATTTAATGCAAAAGACATCCCAAAACTTATTACTATGTTGCTCCAGACTCTTGCATTGTGTTGCATCAAGCTTATTTCAAGCTATCATAATGTCCACCTCAAAAGCTGGGTTGTCTAATTTGATAGTGTCTGATTAGTATCGTGCGATATTAGTAGAATACTAATTGGACTAATGTACCGATGAAAAAATTTTAAACATATAATTCAAAGTCTGTACTTAATGTTTGGACTTAAAACATACATTTGGAGACTTTACTCAAAACTAAGTGCAAAAGAGAGTTGAACAAGACTTAACTTTGAAGACTCAAGAATATAGTATGAAACGGTAAACCATCAACTTTATTATAAGCCAAATGGCAATCTCATATAAAAAATGTTTATAAAAATGGATCATGTATGGTGTGACAATGATGATCAATTTCATAAGAGTCATGACATAATCTCTAGAGTCTAAGTACTCATATCACTCTCGACATCAAAGCTAGAAGCATCCTCGCTAGTACTTAAGGAGTCATTTTCCTCCTCAACAAAATCACCTTTGCTAAGTACTTTGCCCTCCTCATCATACTCGGGCTCTCTAAGCTCTACACAAGAGGTAATGATAGGTGTATCTCCATATGCCGCACTAGGAGTGCCTCTTGAGTCACTCCCCTACCTCATGTAGTATCTAAGGGCCCTACAATTGCCATGGATAGCCGATGTTGATGTTGAAGTAAAAGCTCCATAACTAGCGATGCGAGGGCGAATAATGACACGCCAACGTGCATGAGTGCAATCTTCTTGAGCTTGAAATAAAGATCTCTAAATATTTATGTCTCCTTCAAGTCCCTCTCACAAGTCACACTCGTAAGTGTGATTACGGAGAGTTTGAGCGCATCTACATTAACCTGTACATTTAAATGATAAATAACTTAGAGTTAGACTAAATAAATAGAACATATCTAAAAATGTTACATGATTCAATTTCATATGGTATACTTGTCTTGCCATAGACATCTCGTGCAAACTACATAGCACACGACAATTGGAGCGACTAATTTAGGCTTGTTGCCAATTTTTGTGTGTATGAGGAAATAGGTAGACCAATTCCTCTCACATACACTCAATGAGCAATCTTAAAGCATATAGGTAAATAAAATAGATTTAAACTTCAAAAATTAACCTTGCAACTAAAATCAATTCAAAAGAACTAAAATTTAACAGATTAGAGATTTTGTTGTAAACTTGTGCAAGGATGTGTAAAGCCACTTTTTGAATGTGAGGCAATTGGTAGCTAAACGACTCCCATTAAAAAAGAGGTTTCATTAACGAATTCCTCTTCCAACAAATCATGGAAGTGAAAGCGGTGTCTCTTCGATTATTATAGTTTATGAGCGCTTGAAAGAAGGTATCATGGTACTCTTTTGCTAAAGCCTTTGGAAGAAAGGCATTACGATCGGCAAGGACATTTGCATCTATAAATAGGGAGGGCTTCTTGAATGAGGGATGTAAGAGTGTCGCGAATCCATGAATGGGTCGCTTCATCCACTCCTATCTTTTCTTCATAAAAAAGAGAATACTATCTCTTTTTGAGGTGGTGTCCAAGATGTCACTAGCAAAGGGACAAAAGAGAATATCATTCTTGAGACTTGGATGGTGGAAAGAATTGTGATTTCTAAAAATTAAAAGAACTTTGAATCATGATTAAAAAAAAAAAAGAGATTACCACAAAGAAGAAGCCTCCTCATGCAAGATGGTCGATGCTTCTATCTTTGCTATTGCCTTCGCTATAAGATGATAGAGGAGATTGATAGTGGATCCCTCCATGTCGGTCATGTGAAGCACCTTGTATATGGGTGTGACGGCAATGACAATACCCCTCACATTCGTCCAAAGTTCCTCCTTCAAGCATCTTTTGCTTCTGCTTGACTCGATGAAGACTCTCCTTCAAGCCACTCCTTGAACTCGTTGGACACGACTGTCTTTTGGAGCTTGTTCTGAATGTTGCAAAGGCACTTGAGAAAAAGCCACATGGCTGCAAAGTGTGTCTTTGAAGGCTTCTTCAACTTGAAGTTTGAGTACGAGCGATAAATCGCAAGGACTCGGAACTTGCCGTTGATGAAAGTGATGATTGTGCAAGCATTGTCCACAATCCTCTTTACCCACTTCAACTTGTCTACATCTTCCATAACTTCGACCTTGTTGTTGATGAAAGTGACGATAGTGCAAGCATTGTCCAGAATCCTCTTTACCCACTCCAACTTGCCTATATCTTCCATAAGAAGATCTAGGCAATGTGTGGCGTATGGTGTCCATACTATGGATGGAAATTGGGACTTAAGTTTTCTCCCATAGAGGTATAGTTAGAGGTGTTGTCTGTGACAACGTGCACGACATTTTGTGCACCAACCTACAAGAATCAATATCACATGTATAATGAAATTGAAATCAATATATTTGGGAATTTTCAAGTAAATAAATTAATAAATTTGGAAAGTTGTAACTTGCAAGTAAACAAATCAATTACCTCAATGATTGCTTGCCGTATGCTTGTGGTTCTCTTTCCTTTGTGCCAACATCCAGTGCTCATAAGAAGTATGTACCAAGCGGACAAGAGACAAGGATATTGTTAATCCTTTTCTTAAAATGGTTGCTTCATCCATTGGATAGGATAGAGCATATGTACTTTGCCCAACTGGCACGCACGGGCTGGAGTACTTATCAATTCTCTCTTTCTCTCTCTCCTCATCAAGCTTCCTTGTACGCATGTCATAGTATGTGACATTATACCATCCCTTGCATTGACCTACAGTGGCAATGGCTTTCACTATGTGCTTCCATTGATCTACCTTAAGAATGCGGAAAGAGAAATTGCACTCAATTATGGTGCGTGGAATCTCTATTTCGACTTGTCTTTGCCTCTCTTTGAGAAAAGAGAGAGGATTGGATACCTGGCTCGTTGCTTGGGCAAGTGTGGCTTGCCTCTTTGGTATAGGTGCCTCACTTAAATGGCTCCTTGTTAATGGGATAGAGGAGGTCTTTCCAACGGAGAAAATGGAGACGGTTGGAGAGGGATCTTGTTCATGATCTAAGGCCCCATGATCAGCACACACCACCTCCTCGCTTGCCCTTGAAATGCCTTTACGGTGTTTCAATGGCAAGTATTTTCAACTATATTCTCCTTCACTCACTTGAAGTAGGCACAAAGCTAGCGAAAGGCCTCATGAAGAGGAGGTGCCATTGATGATTTTGAGAGAGAGAGAGAGAGAGAGAGAGAGAGAGAGAGAGAGAGAGTAGAGGATGGAGACTCAAGAAGATGAATTTGGAGACTCAAGGGTGGATGGTGGAGTGATTGAGGGAGTAGAAAGGGTAGAGAGGTTGAGGAAGTAGAGATAGCTTGAGGGAGTAGAGAGCTTGAGATGGCAAGAGTGCTTGAGGGTGTAGAGAATGCTTGAAGGTTGAAGGAGATGGGGGAGAGGTAGAGATTTTTATAGAGGGGGAGTGTTTTAGGGTTTAGAGTTGGTGAGGAAGGAAAAGGGGAAAGGAGAGAATGAGAGAGAGAGAATGAGTGTATCTATTATGTACTATGGGCAATAGGTATGGGCCATGGCCCTCCATGATTAATCCATGCCACATGGCCATATTCCATTGAATCTTGATGATTGATTGAGAGAGAGAGAGAGAGAGAGAGAGAGAGGTTTTGGGGGGGGGGGGGGGGATTTTTTGTCATGTCACATCAACATGCGTGGAGAGAAGGGGGGGAAGGGAAGAAAGAGAGAGTGAATGAGTGAGAATGTGATGGATAATTAGTGATAGAGCTATTGGAGAGTGGCTGTTGTAGCTTGCAGAAAGTGCGTAGGGAAATGGGCAGCAGACGTGCAAGAAAACAAACACTTTCAACCAGGTGGACACACGACCCATGGGACAGACCGTACTGAACGGTATGGATCAGACGGATTGATCCATCCGTCGGACGTCGACAACCTTGCTCAAAAGTACTTGCCAACCAATTTGAAGCAATCATTTGCTTGAATTGTACCTATGTTGACAATGCTCTATCTTGCATCAAGAGTGTGGACCACCATTGCAATGCATTCCTCTTCAAGAAAGTAGTTGCCTTTCGAATCTTTGAGGATTAAGTGAAGTTGCCTCCCGGATAGGTTGCATCAAACTGCTGAATAAGAGTCAAAGCTTTCAGCCTATATCTTATGCCCCATTGAAGCTCTCAAACTTCACTCCTTTTCCACCCTCATCATAGTCCTTTGTTGCCCCTTTGGGAGTTAATTTATCATATTTTGGCTGCTGTAAAAAGGGTGCATTTGTTGTATTTACATCATGACCAGCACCGTAAGAATTGGGAGTTAAGTTATTGTACACTGGCTGTTGTAGAAAGGGTGCATTTGTTGTATTTACATTGTGACCAGTACCATATGAAGCATTTGCATGACCGGCACTCATTCCTTGAGTCCCATAAACTTTAGGGGGTGCAAATGCACACCCTAGTCATTATGCTAGTGTTTTCATACATGGGTTTATGCATACTACCAGCCATACCCAGATACATTGCACCTTGCATACCATGCATTGGTTGTTGCATACCTCAAGAAGTTGTGGCATACATTCCCGTACGTGGTTGACCCATTATGGCATGAAAAATGGTGCCACCACCGAAGTATCTTAGCTGCCCCATACTTGCATGCATACCTAGCTATCCAAAACCCATTGGATTGGCACTACCAAGATGGCCTTGTATTTGTCTATTCAATCTTATTGGTACCAATTGCTTTGGCTTGCTTGGTGGATAGTGGTTTCCACTATCCTCTCTCCACACACACACACACACACACACACACACACACACACACGGAACTTCACCCACTGTAGCCTGCTACTCATATACCTGTGCTCCATACCCATCAGCTGCATATGTATGATTGTCAATGACTATGCTTAACTTATCAAAAGGGTATAGGTTTGCATTATCCTTTGCTAACAACTGAAGACTAGTGGCAAAATCTTGATAAGATTGCAGCAAACTAGCCAACCAATGCATCACGAATGATCCCATCAATATTTCAAGCTGTTCCTTGAGAGATTTTATGCGACTGATGTATGCATCAATTTAATCACCGGTCATGTGTTCTATTTTGAGCTGCTTGTGCAAACAGAGAACACATGCCTATTTGTGCACTTGATAGAGAGAAGCAAGTACCTCCCATGCTGGCTAGTGTGCACGATTGAATATGTGGAATAACTTACTTCTTTCAAGAAAGTGCAATCAAAGCATGTGCATGTGCCTCTCCCATCCCATCTCAAATGATTAGTGTTGGGAGGAACAGGAACTGGAGCAGATGACCTATTAGATACAATGGATGACTTTAATGTCTGATATATAACCCCACAACTGCTTTGCAACAAGTGCATGCCTCATCATATGTGGCCACATTAGGTAATTGGTGCAACTTATTGATGTCTCCAAACATATTCAATAAGTCATTTTCTGCTGCCATTCCTTGCTGCGTATTAAATGATAAATCCAAATAGTTGCTGTCCAAAGAAATTTTTTGGCACATCATAGAGTTGAAGAAATAATGCAAGGGATGCTAGTTTTTTGGGGCCAACTGGGTGTCCAATGTCCAAGATTAATCGGTAACATCTTTATTTCAGTTCATGTGAATTTTATACTTGCTCTGATTAGTGCTTAATCAGGTCATTTACCGTTCATTCCCAAAAGGATTGGCTGGTTTCAGTAGTTCATATCCTCTAGCTTTGCATTGAACTCTAAGCTCATTTTCAAGGCCAGAAGTGCTATATCAATGATTCAAGCTGTGATTTTAGTATGGTTAGCAGTCAGATTCTGCCTACTGTAAGGACTCTTTTGGCCCTAGTTGGCTTGGTCTAGACTGTTGTTTCTGATGGTTCAAAACAGTGAAAAGCCAATGAAATGGAATAAGGTTTTCATGACTCGTTTGAGACTGGTAGTCGCCTTGATGTGTAGATATTAGAGTGAAACTGGTTCAAAACAGTGAAAGCCTATGAAATGGAAGAAGGTTTTATGAGTCCCTTGAGACTGGTTGTCACCTTGATGTGTAGATATTAGAGTGCTTCACTTGCTAACTAAGTCGTAGACTGCAAGTGGTCCAGGGGTATATTTATATTTTGACTTTAAGATCCATCTCGATCGTTTTTCTGAATGGATAGTGTCTTTCCTTTCCTTAATGCGGGTTCTTAGAATCTGTATTCATATATGCAGGTTCTTAGAAGGAAGTTGACAAATAAGTGCAATACATATTAAAACGTTGAAATACCAATTTGTGCTACCACCTGCTTTTATGTGTATACATACATCCACCACCATTTTGCCATACTTGCACGATCTGTTATCTCCCATTTGTTTGTTGGCATCTCAGGGGTGTGGAAAGTTCTGTTGTATTTTGAAAAGTTCCCATTTTAAGGTAGTCTTGATTTACATACGCAAGGTGGGGCACATTTACAGAAAATTTTCTTCTCTTTGTACCCAGGTTCTCCAAGAACAAACCAATGCCATTGCACATCTTGTTAAAGTCGTGAAGAGAGACATGAGGGATATGGAAATAATAGTCTCAGACGCTTCTGACAACCCAAAAAGTGATAACGAGTTCAGGAGAAAAGCCTTGGGGTATTCTCAAAGTGACGTGTACATGAAGCCAATAACATTCTGAGAGCATCGACTGTATGCAGGTAAAATAGGTTGATTCAACCAGCTGAGAGTAACTAACATCCAAGCAAGCCGGGGTCACTGGGCAGTGCTTGCAGCCAGAATCTGTGTATTTGAAAGTAACGATCTCCTGTGATGGTGTAACTGTACAACACTGAGAAGGGTTTCTAGTGTAAAGGTGGGAGTTGTCTTCTACCCCATGCCCTTTCATACACATTACCAGAATAAAACTAAAAGACAATCAAGAAATAGAAGTTTCATGTTTCTACAGAATCAGAACTAGCAAAACTTCAAAAGAAGCATTGTTGGTCTCAAAGAGAGGTGATTTCTTGATTTATTTAAAAAAAAAAAAAACTTGTACCGGCTCCTCAGGGTAATGGTATACAATGACATGGAACCAGATTGATTTGGTATGCAGTCTGTTTTACGAAGACCTAGCTTCCTGCTAGGTGATAAGCAGAGAGACTTCTACAGTTGCGATGGATGACATACAAAAGTAGAAAGCTGAAAAATGATGGGTGCTACATGTATGCTGCACGATGTATCTTTTAATAGTTCTACGATGTCCGGACTTCGTTGCCAGTGGGTCGAGGGCTAGGTTCCTTTGTTTCATGGTGTTTGGGAGGTTCTCAGGCCGTAATGGTGAGATGTGCTCTCTGTCGAATTTTTTGGGTGTCCTGTGGGGTGCTTCTTCTTCATTCACCATTGCCCATCACAAGAGACGACTACATAGTCCCTCCTATTAAAATGTTTTGTCGGACAAATACAGAGATAGATTATGTCTTCAATAGATCAAGGTATGGAATGTGGTTCGTTGAGCTGAGAGAGTGTCTAGATCAGGTTTGGGTTATTTGCCGAGCTGTGTGAGGATGGCATTACTAGATGGGCACTGAATTATCGGTGATCTTGAATTGATACAAAGTGTTGCTTAGGTCCTTCTGGGTATGGCGGTTGGTCTCTGCTGTGATAGTTGTCTCAAGTATGCAGGTGCTTGGGTTTGAGGAGCGATGCAACATATCAATCACTTTGCTCAATGTCCAAAAATTCTTGAAAACTGATGGTGGAATTTGTGTCAAATTCTACTGTCTATGGATCAAAGTAACGTAATACTTTCATAACATGTGGGGCTCGTAAGTGATATGGTGCCAAATCTCACTTTATTTTGGTCTCTAAACGAGTTCTTCCCTTAGAGTGATTGTAACATATGTTGAGATAGGTTTTCCCTTTGGTTTGGTGGTGCTAAGTATATTTCTTTGTCAACGGTGAGGTTATGTATTCTGTGGTAGAGTGTATTGATGATTGTGGTGTCAACGGGGAGGTGGGATATAGGCTCATGCTTCGAATGATTGTGGTGTCTTAGATAATTAAGATGGGTTTCTAGGTGTTCTTTTGCTACATTGTTCCATTGTAATCCACATGGTGACCCTTACGGGTGTGTGCAGATATCTTCAATGGGAAAAGATTTTGAAGCTTCAAAAGTACCCTATGTATCAACATAGTGGGAGCTTTTTGCATTAACATAGAGTTGACCTAGAGAGAAGCTCTTGCTACCTAGGATATAATAAACATAAGATATCCTAAGTAGATACTTCGCATAATTTGATTTATATTAACCAACAAAAGGTTCACATTCTTGGTTTGGACCTTAAATCGCCTTAGTTTTGTAACGAGAGAGAGAGAGAGAGAGAGAGAGAGAGAGAGAGAGAGAGAGAGGGAGGTTAGAGAGAGGTGCTAACATCCTAGTAGATGGTTGAAAAGTGTATAGGACAAAGAGGCACACATCAAGGTTTTAGTCACAAAACACTTCAAAGTATCATCTACACAAAAATAAAACCACCTTAGGGTGTTATTGGCACAAAAATAAGCCATTTGCTAAATCTACAAAAGTCATTAAATACATCATGGGCCAATTGCAACTTAGTGCTGAGGCTTTGGAAATTCATTTGTGATGACTGTCATCTTGACAACTTGTCCATTTTTCCTCCTTTCAAGATGTCTTTATCTTGGTGATTGCATTTGGTCATGCTTTGAGCTGTGTTGGTATAAGTTCATTTGTGATTCGTGCTTTGGTTTCTTGAAACATTTTGATTGCTTCAATACATCAATTCTATCTTCTATGCTTCGAGTCTCCACAATTGCTTAATTCTTTCATTGCTTGATTTCTATGGTATCATCCATTTGAACCCTTTTTCTTCTAGAATTGGCCTATGTTTGGTCTCTAGTGTTTATGTTTCTAAGGGCAATCTTCATCATTAGGTTTCTCTTATGTTTCTTCACGCTATCTATCAAGGATGTCTAAATATGCATAGGGTGCAATCATTTATGATGTCATGAAACAATATATATAATATAAAAGCAATGTGAATTTGGCCATAAAGGCTTATGAGAGAGAGAGAGAGAGAGAGAGAGAGAGGTACTAACATCTTCTTGGACACTTCAAATGTGTAAAGGACAAAGAGGCACATCAATGTTTTATTTACCATCCAATTAGGGATGTTAGTGATACAAAAAGAAAATCTTAGGGCACCCTTGACACAAAAAGAAAAGAAATTCCCAATGTTATGAAAGTTACTAAATAAATCACAACCCCAAAGTAACTTGGTGCTTGGACTTTTTGAACTCTTTTATGATGATTTTCTATCTTGATAAATTGCTGCTTTGCCCTCCTTTTAATTTGGGTTCATTTTAGTGATTCCACTTATTCATGCTTTGAGATGTGTTAGTGTAAGTCCAGCTGTGTTGCATACATTGGTTCCCTTGAAACCATTTTACTGCTTTAATACTTCAACTTTATCTTGCATGCTTCCATAATTTCTTGATTCTTTCCTTGCTTGATGATTAACTTGGATGCCTCTAAATATCCTTGGTGGTTTTGATAAGCTAGTCTCGTGTTTCTTTATGCCATTCTTTAGGGGAGGCCTTGTGAGATATGCTTAATACCCCGCCCTCATAAGGTGCTACCAATTGTCCAAGATGCTCAAAGTTATAAGGTCCCATTATGAGGAGAAGCCAAGGGTGAGCTTGTATATTGGTTGGATCTTGACTTGTATGGTTAGAGGTCTATGTGATCAGATGGCAAAGAGGTGACCTTTGTGGATCTAACATTTAGGTTTGATAGAGTAGCTCAGTTGGTAGCAACTTCGGCATTTCTACACATTTCTTGGAGTATTCTTTGGAATATTCATTGGCTAACTAGCGAATGTTCATAATATGAGAGGTCGGTCACTTCAACCTGATCTTTGCGGGCTATAAAAGAGATAACCCCTTAAAGCCATTATAATTTATCTTTCAACCAGTCAGAGTTCTTCTAGCTAGCCTTAAATTCTTCACCTATCATTTGTCTAGATTGCTATCTAAGCTTCATAGTGGAAGCACATAGATAGAGTCATCTTTGTATAAGCCAATTTGGAAATAAAAAAATTTCTATCAAACTTTTGTTTATTATGTACTCTCTATTCCTTGCCTAGATTTTGTACATTGCATCATGCCATTTTTACATGGTAACAAGAGTCCATGGGGCTCTAGGGATTTAACTGTCTTTGCAAGAGAGACAAGGGCTTAAAGAGCTAAAAGGAATGATGTAAATAATTCTAGGGCATAAGGAAGTAGTTATGTGCGTCCGAAAGTGACGCTACTATATTAGCAATTCAAATACCAAGGATTTGTCCACCAATCTTTAGCAAAGGCAAGTTAGATGGTACAAGCTACACTTTGTGGAAGTTTAAAATTACAACTATCCTTGATTCTTATGAGCTATTAGAGATGGTGTTATGAATTGACCCAGACCCACAATCTATCCCTTATTCATCAAATTTAAGCATAATGATACCTCCAATTGTTGATCTTTTACAAGCTTGATAGATGCACTGCATGTCTTAGTTACAAGTTGTTCTAACAATGTTTTGATCTTGATTTAAAATTCAATCAATGCATCAGAGACTTGGAAGGTATTAAAGAATTATTATAAAATATGAAGGATTTATAACCTTGAGAATTAAGTGGCAATAAAGAAGTTTATCAACAAAGGAGAGACAAAAGAAGCATTCATCAGTAGGATAAAGAATATGCATGATTTTCTAGTTTGCATTGGGATATAAAAGATTAGTGAGGAGCTAGCACAACAACTTCTTTAGATTTGTCCACTAAAGTTTGATAGATTGGTAAACAACTCTTAAAACTTAGGGGAGACCTCGTGCTTTGAGATTTGAGAAATTTGATGTATTACTAATGGAGAAGGAGATGCAACTTTGTAGGGATTGATTAGGCACGAAGATCGAGGCAGATTGTTGTACATGCACACACAAAGAGAGAGAGAGAGAGAGAGAGAGAGAGAGAGAGTGTGTGTGTGTGTAGAGTGTGAGCACGTTTTTGGTACAATGACAAGTGTACCACTTTAGGTTTTTAGATAGATATATATATGAAAGTACAATGTGCTAAGGGTGTGTTCACACTTGTGCATATATAAAAGGCACGATGGCCCTTTATTCCCAACAACCTCCCACCTAAAGGCAATGTGCCTTAAGAGGAGAAAAGAATCATCTAAGTCTAGGTATGTACAAAGTTGAAATAAATATATCTATCCAACTTCCATCATCTGTTGGCAATGAGCAAACCACTCTGCTGGAAGACCCTTTGTGAGAAGGTATGCAGGATTATCATTTGTATACACTTTGACAAGCTCAATGCTCTTTTTGTCAAGTACATCTCTAATGAAGTGGTACTTCACCTGTATGTGCTTTGTCTTTGCATGAAAGACAGGATTCCGTGCTAGCATGATAGCCCTCTGAGTATCACAATGGAGAACATGTAACTCTGTGATGCCAAGCTCTCCCACCAGACGTGAGAGCCATAAAGCCTCCTTGCATGCCTCAGCGGCAGCCACATACTCTGCCTCTGTAGTAGACAATGGAACACACTTTTGTAGCCTGGAGATCCAAGAGACTATTCCTCCTATGAAAGTAAATGCATATCCAGAAGTGGACTTCCTATAGTCCGCATGACAAGCATAGTCTGCATCCATAAAGCCAACAACAGATGCCTTCTGCTTTCTAAAGCAGATGCACAACTCCTTTGTGCCTTTGAGGTTTCTCATAATACCTTTCACTGCATCCCAATGCTTCTTGCCAGGGGTTGCCATGAATCTGCTAACCACTTCCACAGCAAAGGCAATGTCAGGACGTGTAGCAACCATAGCATACATCAAACTCCCAGCAGCTGAAGCATATGGTAACTTGGCCATTTCAGCCTTCTCATCATCAGATGTAGGGCTGTCCTTTGCACTAAGTTTCACATATGGAGGCAATGGAACCCCAATGGTGTTCCCCCCTTCCATATTGAAACGCTGCAAACCTTCGGAGATATACTCTTACTGAGATAGATAGAGTAAGGCTTTCAATCTTTCTCTGAGTATGCGCATGCCAAGAATGTGATTTGCATCACCAAGATCCTTCATGTCAAAGCTGCCATGAAGACTTTGCTTCAGTGAATCCAAGGCTTGAGTATATCTGTCAGGTTGTCTAGTAGCCGTTGACGAAATCCTAATCCAATGGTCATTGTTTGCTGGCTGTTCCTGCAAATTTCCATTTTCAGCATTCTATCTTGGCATTTCCCATGGGCAATAGCTGGTTGATCATTTCCAACATTTACAGGTTCATTCACAGCAGGTATTTGCTACTGTACAACGTGCACATTTTGCTGTTCAAAAGGTATTTCTTCCTGGAATACAACCCTACGGACCTCCTCAGTCTTTTTGGGCTGTTTGTGCATGCGATCTCCCTGGAAGATAACATCATTGCTGCGTACTACTTTCCTTTTCTTGGGGTCCCACAATTTATACCCCATTTCACCGTCGTCACCATATCCTAGGAAAATGCATTTACAGGACTTTGGCTCAAGTTTGCTGCGTTTTTCTTTACGAATGTGTACAAAAGCCTCGCAGCCAAACACTTTCAGATGAGCATATGAAGGTGACTTGCCCAACCATGCTTCTTGGGGAACTCCCCCCCCCCCCCTCCCCCGTCCCCCACCCCAAAGACCTGTTTGGTGGCCAATTAATCAAGTGAACGGCTATCATAACAGCCTCTAATGCAGCATGAGACATCATCGTACGGACCTTATCCTGTATGGTCTGATTCATACGCTGTGCAACTCCATTTTGGGGCGGATAATGAGGGCCAGTGAGCTCCCTCTTTATCCCTTTGCTGTCACAAAATGCTTGAAAGGCCTTGGACACATATTCCCCACCATTATCAGAGTGAAGACACTTAAGTGTCTTATCTGTCTCATTTTCAACAAATGCCAAGAATTTTTTAAACTTATCAAGCACTTCATCCTTACTATGAATAGGGTAAACCCATACTTTCTGTGTAGCATCATCAACAAAGGTGACAAAATATTTCTTTCCCCCTAAAGATAATCCTGACATTTGACAAACATCCGAATGTACTAACTCTAGAGAAGAAGATTTCAAAGAAAGAGACTTTTTATGTGACGTCTGTGTATGTTTGCCATAAGTGCAATGATCACAATGCAAAAAATCAGCATAACGAAGACAAGGCAAGTAACCCAAATGAGAAAGTATTTTCATTCCTGTTTGGCTCATGTGTCCCAACCGGCCATGCCACAAAGAAAGGCTTGGCTGCTCAGTGATGACAACAACATGGTCACGCACACTAGATACATGAAGTGGATACAAAGTATCACTCTTGCAAACTTTGGTAATAACCCTAGATCCCTTAGAGATCTTCCATTTTCCATCACCGAAGGCGGTATGAAAACCATCATCATCAGGCCCTGTGCTAATCAAGCTCTTCTTGAGCTGAGGTACATGCCGTACATGTTGAAGTGTAAAGAAAGAGCCATGTTGAAACTGTAACTGCACATTGCCAATAGCTGCAATCTCACATGCATAGTTGTCCCCAAGATGCACAACACCATGTCGACCCCCTCCTGTATAGGTGGAAAACCACTCACGACGAGGGGTGACATGAAAGGAAGCACTTGAACAAGAATCCAGGTATGCATGTCATCATCTGTATTTGGAAGTAAAGCATGTGCACCAAAATGTGAAGAGATAAAGAGTACATCACTCCCATTGTCATTGTCATGAGTGACTACATTCACCTCTTCAATTCTTACACTGCTTTTCTTAGGCTGACTGTCCTTCTTCTCTTCCTTACTATCATCTGTCTTCTTTCCTTTTCCTTTCTCTTTCTTCCATTTGTAGCAGTCACGTTTAAAGTGACCCTTCTTGCCATAATGATGGCATTCAACATCTTTGCCACGTGATTGACTGCGTCCCTTGCCATCATATTTTCTCTTTTGCTGTGATCTGCACCTAGTATGCAAAGCACTGGAAGACTTACTGGATGCATTGTTTTATCGATTCATCTCTTTCATAAGTAGAGCACTCTCTACATCAGCATACAAAAGGATTACATTAGAATTGTTCATAGCGGTCTTGAATGTATCCCAACTCTCTGGTAGAGTGCAAAGCAAGAAAGTAGCCTTAAATTCCGCATCAATCATGAACTTTAAGGCAACCAGCTGGCTGAAAATGGAGTTAAGCTCACTCAAGTGAGTAGACATTGCTGTACCCTCTTTCATACGCAAATCCATAAGCTTTTTCAGCCAATACACTTTGCTTGCAACACTCTTTTGTGCATACAATTCTTCCAGTCTAGTCCATATAGCATATGCAGAATCCAAACCTTCAATGTTGAAGAGCAAGGCATCAGAAATCGATAGCTCTATGGTTGAGCGTGCAAGCTCATTCAACTAATCCCAATCATCTTGATCCATGTCCGCGGGATTCGCCCCTTTGGTTTTGATCGGCTTTGCCTGCTTCTTTTGTAATAGGATATTGTAGCACTGCTTTTGCCAAACTTCAAAATTATGTGCGCATTCAAGCTTCTTTATGTGCATCAGATTATTGCTATCATTGCTGCCAGCCATGATTTTCATCTCAAACATGACAAAAAAACCAGCAAATGCAGGCCCAAACTGTCACCCAAGTGACCAAGGTACAAACAAGTACCAATCAACAATAAATGACCACGCAGAAGTATAGATTTCAGATATGTAATTAAATTTTCAAGAGCACCAAACCATGTGCTACAGTATTATCCAATTGATTATAGCTGTTCCAAGGGCATGTGCATCACATTACATGAGAAATCCCAAAATTTCAGCTGCAATTTCTGTTGTACATATACCCATGAGCATAAAATTTGACACGAATGGTCAAAAGCCCCAAAATTTTGTGCTCAAAGCATCAAACACACATATACATTTCATTTGTTATGCATAGACTATCAAATTTTGCCAAAAGCAATTTCAGCAAAACCCCAAAATTTTACCAAGTGTTGATGTCCAAATTGCGCGGAATTCAACCTGCATGTACATAAAATGACCAAATGTTGCACAAATTTTGCCCAAACTACAAAAACCCAAAATTGCATGGGGTCCAATGTGACTTAATGTCGAGAATTGGGTTAATTTCAGTCCAATTTGCGCATGTACATGAAAAGCCCCAAATCTCGGGGACAGAATGTTACAAATTCTTGCAATTTCTGAAATAGATTTGCTTGTCCTGCATCAAATTTCCCAAATTTGAAAAAAGCCCCAAATTTTTGGGCCTAAATCTACACAAATTTGCACACTGTGTATGTGCGCGCGAATGGCTTGGTTAGAGGGGAATATTTCAAAGAATTTTGAAGAAAAAAAAAAATTGATGACGGGTCCCTTGACCCGTTTGTCATGTGCTCTGATGCTGACGCCACCTGTTCACCTGTCACGCAGTTGTCACCCGTCACCAGTCACACAATTGTCGAGCCCGTCACTTAGAGTCATCTGACGCTTGGTTGGAACCGTCTCGTCAGCTGCTACCCGTTAGTTAGTTGCTGGTGTTGCCTGGTTGTCAAGATAGAAAACGACCTGTCACTTGTCTACCACATTAAAAAAACGACATGTCGGCTGTGTAGACTTTGGGTTTCTAGACTGTCGACTATGCATGTAGCCCATCACGCTTGCTACTGCCCATTCGCTTGCTCCTCAACAATCCACAAGACTGTTACACGAGGCTCTGCGTGTCGCCTGCACCTCTCAACAACTTGAGTAAGCCATTGGCTCTGATATCAGTTTGTAGGGCTTGATTAGGCACAAAGATCGAGGTAGACTATCGTATATGCAGTGAGAGATAGAGAGAGAGCGAGAGCAAGCATTGTAGAGTGTGAACATATTTTTGGTACAATGACGAGTGTACTACTTTAGGCTTTTAGATAGCTATATATATGAAAATACAATGTGCTAAGGGTGTGTTCACACCCGTGCATATATAAAAGGCACGATGACCCTTTATTCCCAACAAACTTAAAACTTGAGAAGGAAGCAATAGTGGATATGTTTCATACTCCACCAACACAAAGGGCCACAAGTGATGGTGAAAAAAAGAAGAAGGGTGTTAACAAAAAGTTTAAAGGAGATTGCATGTTGTAATATTCCTGCCATAACACTTAATATCAAGAAACAAATTTGGGCTTGAGATGTTTTAAAAATTACTCGTCGAGCTATCACATAAGTGACTACACATAACTTTCTTAATATCGAGTCTCGCATTATATCAATTCGAGAATCTGACATGAGAAGATATCTCAATGTTCCCAACCAATTATAAAAAGCAAAGACGCTTCGTAAATAATGTTACAACGGCTTGATCATAATTTTTTTGCATTATATTTGATTTAGTATTCCTGATTCCATTTAATGCATCAAAGATCGCATTGATTTTGTAATCGTAAGACAAATCGCAAAAGTCTTAGTTGGTAGACAAAGAATGCGCAAGAACGAGCATGATATTGAGTAAGTTAAGTATCAAAGAGTATGGTATGACTTTATAAACTAGATAAGTCATGAGGTAACTTGGCCAAAAACCACCAGTTGAAGTCATTTTGAAGAAAAAAAGACGTTTTTGAAAAAATAGGTAAAAAATCATGACGTTTTTGACGCTTGGAGGGAGAGAAAACATTTACAAATCATCCCCATGCCACCATTCAACATGTAGGGGATCAAAATGTACTTTTTATAAAGCTTACTTAGCTCTTGACAAGTAGCCAAAAGAATAAGTCGACTACATGCTTCCCCTTATGGCTATAAATACATCCCCCCCTCTCATTCACAAAGAAAGCAAGAAGGAATGCCTCATGATGATGAAAAAATTTCTCCACTTCTCTTTTCCATTGTAGCTTGAGCCTTGAAGGACGAAAATACCCCTCTTCTACCTCATTTCCATTTTCTCTACCATCTGTTATACCTTCCTTCCATACAGCCATATCGCTAAGCAAAATGTTGGAGAATTTTTTCTAGACAACCACCAACTCTTCTTGAACTACCACACCAATTTCACCTGACATCAATGACTCCACGAGGTCATAGAAATTCAAAAAGCCCATTTGAAGCAAGGGAAGCAAAGAACGTGGCCGATGGAGAAAATGACGCAGTAGGAATTGGCAAAAACCCCGTTATAGCAAACTTGAGAGAGGTAACATCTCATCGGTTTGGAAAAAAATAATGTTTTATAAGCTTATCAATATATTTGGCTTTAAATGATTATAAACACATTCTAAAGAAAATACATATGAATTGCCACTTAGAAAAATAGCCTAAGTAATATAATAATTATCTATTCAGTGAAAAGACATCCTCACTTGGAAAAGAATTATATGCCTATCATTAAGAAAATATCTTAATTATGGTTAATTTCGTGATATTTATTGTTATTTCATTAATGACACGTGTGATTATAATAACAAAAAAAGGGTAGACGGTGTTAGGGAAGGAAATATTTTATAAATTTTCCTTGAAAGTGACTATATCTATTTCATTTTACTAATGATAAACATACGTAGATGAGTTTTATAATACTTTATAGAAAATTATTTAGATAATATCATGAAATAATCAATGCATTAAATCAACAGAAAATTGTATAGAAAAATATATATTAGAGATGCATAAATTAGGTGTGTAGCAATATAATTTGATGTCTGAAAGATAAAAGAAAAATCGCATGTATGATTTTTGCATTGCCTAGAATAAAGTTTTTAGAAAAACAATTAGTATTGCACTTAGGACATAACTAAATGAAAATTGATCTTTCTAGATAACGTTGAAAGTTCGACAGGAGATGGTCGACATAAATAATTTAACCATAGAATATGAGTAGAATAAAATAAAAATTATTTTTCTTATTAGAAACACATGAAATATTAATATTAATGATTTAATTAGCGAGAGCGTCAATATCATGAGTTGATCCCCACGTGTGAGTTAGCGAGAAAACCTTACCTAAAATATCAAGAATGTTGAAGCAAAAACAACTATGAAATACTCGACAACTGTGAAACTATCAGCATCAAGAAATTAAATAAATATCAGAAGTCTATAGGTTTTATTGGAAAAATTATTTTTCTTGCTGAAAATACATGCAATGTTAATATTAATGATTTTATTAGCGAGAGCGTCAATATGATGAGTTGACCCATATACGAGTTAGGGAATATAGTCAATGCTAGTTTCACTTTGTGTTTACATGTTACTTTCAACAATTTTGTTACATAGAAATATGACATTTGGTCCACTATTTCCACGAAACATCCATGCCAAAAATTTCCATGCATTGCTTGAGGTCTTACATGACCATACATGTGTGATTAAATTCATTTTGGAACATAATGATCATGGCCATGTCTTGCCTACAAGCCATCACATCCAACCCATTTGATCCTTAGTAGGTCCTAGTGTAACAATAAGTTGACTCACATGTCTCCTCCTCCATAGGCTAGAGTCCTTGTGTTTTTCCTCAACAACCAATCTAGGTCTATCACTAAAAAGTACATGTCCATAGGTCTCCTCCATAGGCTAGAGAGTCTTTGTGTTGCTTTCCTCAACAACCAATCTAGGTTCCTCACTAAAAAGTACATAGGCTAGAGTCCTTGCATTGGTTTCCTCAACACGAATCTACGTTTATCACTAAAAAGTATAATCTAGATCAAAAGCAACAACCACAACATGTAGCTTATACGATCTAAATCTTCGTCATCTTACAAGACAGCACATTGAATAATACATCAAAAGTTTGATGTATCTCAAAATGTGTAAAAGTGAAACCAACATCACATGTAGAGTATCCCTAGAAAATTGGAAACATGCTATCAAAAGAGTACCCATATTTGATTGCTTAAATTGTAGCAAAAAATGGTTATCTATGAAAAGATATACGGGATCTAGAGCATGGCAGATGCAGAAGCTATGGAGGTTGGAAGAGGAAGAAGAAACTCATGAAGACATTGACCCTGACAAAGTCAAATTGTCACACAAGTAAATTAGGTTCCAAGATTGAGACTTGGACCCATAAACACAATCTTGTGTATTGACAGCGACAAAACACTTTACTGGAAAGAAAAGAGTACTATCATTGAATTTGAAAAAGAGTGCAAGTACAATGCTTTATAGGAATTGAGTGGTGGTACTTTCTCCTACTGTGCATATGGGATTCTAGTCATGAGCCCTCACTGCTCCTTACAAAGGGACTGAAGTAGGTGTGATTGTAAATATCTAAACACCCCTCCTCAATCACAACCAAAAGTACAAAGTGTGTAGAGGTTTTAATGAAAGCAACACATGCAAAGTGTGGGTACACCATAAACATGGCAAAACACCAGAGGCTATTGCAGAAAAGGCTAAGTGTGGGTACCACAAACATGATGGTCATCCAGAGGCTGTAGCACGGGGCCTCACAAAGTGTACAGAGGATGTAGTACATGGGTAACTGAGGAGTTTGTTTATGTTTGAGGCATTAGGGCTAGGAAATACAAAACTAAAAAATTCTATCTGAATAGAAGGACTGATGAGGTTTGTCCTTCTCCTGGTGATCTTCTTCTTCTTCTTCTTCCTTTGCTCCGTTTTCTTCTTCTTCTTTGAGTGCAGCTAGATAGGCCTTTTGGGACCTCTCTCTAGCATGGCCGAACTTCTCGGTATGTCCAGTCCTTTTGCAGAAGTCACAGAAGAGTTGATCCCTCTTGCCTTTGTACCTGTTGCCAACATATAATGCATATTCATATCTGGAGATGCTTGCTTCTTTTCTTTCTCTAATAGTGATGCCTGGATATCAGCAAGTTCAAGGTTTGGCATATTGATTAGAGTTGTTGATACATTATTATATTCAAGAGGTAAACTCTTAAGTAGAACACTGATGCAAACATCTTCTTCCATTTTAATGTTGATTCCTGCAAGTTGGGTTAGAAGTCCTTCCATGTAATTCAGATGTGTAGCAAGTGATGTGTTGGACTTCATTTCAAGCCCGAAAAACTCAATCAAGAGACCATACTTTGATGATTTAGATTGTGCACAAAACAAGGTGTCAAGTCTCTTCCATGTATCCTATGAAGTCTCACAGTTATCCACATGGTGGATATAGCTGTCGTCTAGCTCCAGTTTGATACTGGCCTGAGCCTCATCATCGTTCTTTTGCCAAGTGACAGCAAGGTCCAGTGGTAATGGCCCAGAGAACCTTCTTCATTATGATGAGTTTGATGTGGCCAGGTGTGAAACCCGACTCCTTTGAAGTGAGCAATTGGAGAATTTTTGCCCATGTTAGACTTGTGGGAACAACAACAAATCAACTTTAGAATTATTAGATTTGAGCAACAGAAGAGTTGGTTGAGATGTGTCAAAAGACACAAGTGCTAAGAGCACTAAATGAGTGTTAATGGACACTATGTTTCTTCCTTGAGTCTTCCAAATTTGCAAAATCCTTCAAGTTCTTTCAAATACAAATCTTCCCCTTCTTGTTTTGATGCTGGGACCTTCAAATTTGAGTGATAGGACCTTCAGTGTGTTGGAATCAGCGAGTAAATGAAGTAAAAAAGAGCTTCAGTGAAAGTGAGCTATGGTAGATTAGGATTTTTAGGAATAGGCGATTGTTCTTTTGCTTATTGCTGCTTACAGAGGTAGCCATTTGAGAAACCCTCTGAGGGGGGGAGAGAGAGTTTAGATGTATAGCTTCAAAAGCCCTATGATAATGACCAACATTGTTGCGTGTACGAACTGAACGAACTGTACGATCAGAAATAGGCATAGATAGGACAATGAGTTGGAATTCACGCAATGCTGAGCTAGATGATCATCAATGTCTTTGTTTGAAGTGCCATGAAGAAGCAACCCAAGTAGAGGAAGATATCTCCAGAAGGAATCTCAGTGAGATATGGCTTGATTTGAGAGATATGAAGGCCCCGAGTAAGGTAGGTACAGGCTGGCTATGGCTGCCAAGAAGGTCAAGTAGAGATAGAGGTTGAAGATGAAACCTTCAGTTGGGACTTGAGCTGATCAATGATGACTAGAAGTTGGAAGAGTAGAGAAGGAAGCTGAGATGAGCTAGGCCATGCCCAACTGGGCTTTGATACCACGAAAAGATATGCGGGATCTAGAGCATGGCCAATGCGAAAGCTATGGAGGTTGGAAGAGGAAGAAGAAACTCATGAAGACATTGATCGTGACAAAGACAAATTGTCACACAAGTGATTTAGGTTCCAAGATTGAGACTCGGACTCATAAACACAATCTTGTGTTGATAGTGACAAGACACTTTACTGGAAAGAAAAGAGTACTATCATTGCATTTGAAAAAGAGTGCAAGTACAATGCTTTATAGGAATTGAGTGGTGGTACTTTCTCCTACAGTGCATATGGGATTTTGGTCCTAAGCCCTCACTGCTTCTTACAAAGGGACTGAAGTAGGTGTGATTGCAAATATCTCAACAATCTAAGCCTTGAGTGTTAACTTGAAATAACCAATATCAAATCATACACAAGAAACATATTTAAGGTACTTGTTGATATCGTTCATCCAACACTAATAACTTCAAGCCACACAATATCTCTTTACATTAAGAGACATCTCTTTGCACCATAAATACAACAATAGTATCCAAAACAAGTCAATTTCTAGAAAAAATTGTTGTTGAAAATAATAAATAATTGTGATATTCATTTTTTAATAGTAGAAGATTCAAACCATGACTTATTAGAAAAATTTATCGAGCTTGAACTCAACTTTTTGATGATGTTATAAGCTTTTTGTCTCAGTATCTCTATCATAAGTATTTTGTCTTGATACCTATATCATAAGTTGTGACAGGAACATGTTGTCTTAAAGCTAGACTTTTCTTACTTTTGTACTCAAACTCAGGAAGAGATTTAAATATAGATAATACCATTCTCATGCATTCCTTGAAGTGTTTACATATATATTGTTAGAAATTTTTCTTTGGCTCAGTGTTGGCCAATTTTGGGGGCATTACATTGGTCCTTTGTAGGTACTATGGCTTTGGAATCCAAGATATATAGGCCAGGTTCATAGAATAGTGATGAAAGTTGATTGTTGGGGAATGCATATCCAGGTGGCTATGACCCACCCAAAAGTATCCTTGTCTCTAGCCTTAAGTCCAAAAGAGATAGGCATAATAGACTTTTTAAAATGTTTTGCTGCCCCCCTTAATGCTCACATGATGGTAGCAAAAGATACAACAATTAAGAATTTTCATTTGTCAAAAATATACAATTTGCAAATAATTGAAAAGAAAGCTTAATTATTCATATGGTAAATTTTAGATAAGAAAAATATGCAATGGACTCTAATTATAACATTGATAATAAAGAGAGGGTATAACTACTATTAAAGACCACAGTAGAAAAATACATGAGGCAATACATTTTTGAAGGTGGAAGATGATGATGTCTCAATTTATAAAATTTTTTCACCAAAGTCTTGCTATACTTTCTTCCTTACATATTCTCTATACATTGTATCTTGGAATATTGTTGCATTGATTAGCCTCAGAATCAAAGCTATTTGATATAGCTCTACCATCACCTTTGTCCCTTCTTTGTGCTCACTTAATTGCCTCTTCTGCTTGAACTAAATGAATTGATTGCACTCAACCATAGAGCTTGTTGTGATGTTCTTGGATTATCTTCCATTGAGCTCCCAATTTGCACGCTTGCATCATTTGCTCATGTACCCATTCCATGTCAAAAGAGTCACCATGGCATATGCATATATTATGTAGCACAAGAAAAGAAACTATGAGATGGGCACATAATGTAGATTCGTGACACATCCCTTTAATAATATGCAAAACCCTACCTTCAACATACCAAAAGCTCACTCAATTGGCATTCTTTTGCTAGATTGTATGAAATTCCGATGATACTTCATGTATGATAGTCCTCTTTCAATCCTTTGGAGGGTATTAACATGTACAATCAGGTTGGATAAGCGCAATCTCCTAACCAAACAATAGTCTCCCAACTCATCCCTAGCACATCTTTGACCTAGCTCACTTCTATTGGAGTTCAAGGAGTCATAGATTGACCCATAGCCTATCCTACATCATAGTTCCATACAATACAAATTGCTACAATTATTAATCAAAATTGAATGGAACCCTTTACAATCAAAGTAATCCTCATACTTCTCTTTTCGGGAAATGATAGAAATATATGAGCCATTGACTGCTCCTACGACATGGGAGATACTTGTCAAGGCCTCAAATATATGAAATCAAGCTTGAGAGGGCCACTTAATATATGCATCCCTTATGCTTGATGTGAGGACGGCCTTACAAAAGTCTATGGCTATGCCACAAGGGTACTCTTTGCATACCCATGCAAATGTACTAAGACTTATAACATTGTGCTAAATGCCAATCTATGAAAAGCAAGACAAACATGTACTAATGCTTAGGGTGGCATGCATATTGTTAGCTCTCTTTTCCATTTGTGGATCAAGGTTGCCACATAAATAATTCAAAGTCCCTTTATTGATGCAAATATGTTGCTTGAACATACTTGATGAGTAGGAACCTAGTAAGTAATGTTTAAGAAAATGCTATGGAGGTGATAAGCTGAAGCTTTTCTATGCTCATGAATCTTCATACAATTAATTGTATTCTCAACATTTATGATGGACCCATGTACTAAATTAGATGCAACCACATTTGCAACATAGCCTCATCAATGTGCATGTGACTTGGTATATGAACCTCTGTGATTGCCAAGGAGCACAACCATGCATAAAATATGGCACCCTTTTGAAGATTGCCATTAGAACCTACATACACACATCTATGTTAGTGAAAAACATTATCCCCTTATGTTAGATTTTCAATATTGTAAAATATGTAATAAGTAAATAGATTACTTTGACAATGCACATTGATAGTATAAATTTTTTTTGATGGCACAAGTTACTTTTGATAATAGGCATTAAAAGCAAAAATTTGATAGCACATTTTAATAAATGTTCAAAAGTACAAGCGATTTTAACTCATTTGCTTAATCAAGGAATTTGGCTATGGTAGCTTGGAATTATGGAAGAATATCTAGGTTCTTACTCTTTAGGGCCGCTTGTCAAAGTGAGGTCTCCTTGAGATGATCAAGTACTATTCACCCAATTTGGCCATGTCAGCCAAAGTGTAGCATGCCTATCTAACAAACTCTTGATAGCACGATTTTGGTAGTCCATAAAAGGGTGCACCTAGGTGACTCCTCAGAAACTCCCAAGAAAGACCCAAAATTTGTGGTCTAGGATCTCTTGAGTCTACCCTTGTAGGGGAAGCCATGCCTCATCCCCATAAGGGTTGACCTAAAAAAGGGATCCTAAAACACTTAAAGGTTTCCTATAAATATTTTAGCATTAATTGTAGATAGATTTTTATACAAGTAAACTCAAACCAAAGTGAACCCATGTCGCACTTTGTTTAAGGAGAGTTAGATATGAGGGGGAGTTGAGTGCATCAACCCCTCTACCTATAGGATAAAGTCTCACTCTAGTCCCTACTCTAGTCCCCTAAAAAGATACAAAGTCCAGGTCCAAAGACAACACTCTAGGGTGCTAGATCTCCCTAAATCTTCATAATCTAATGTTTCTCTTGGAAATCTCTCATTAATTGATACTACCTTGCCATTGGATGAGTTCGATCCACCTTCCCACTTCCCTTTGAGATAAGGTTTGCTTAATTTGCTAATTATCTATCACATTAGTTTGACACATACAAACAACTTCTTTAATTAGGCTCATTAGAATGTTCATTCATGTAATTTTATCATAGAGAGAGTTACAAGCGAAAAACAATTTTTGAGAAAGCATGAATCTTTATTCCAAGAGAAGTTTACAATCTTTGCTTTATTCCATCAATTTCTAGCCCATAAAGAGGACTCGACCAAAAGACAAATCTATCAATCCACCCTTAGCTACATTGAGGCCTTCCAAGAGAAGAATCTTGGGTTCATAGGGGGTTAGAGTGCACCCAAGGAATTATTATCATAGCCCCTTGCCTCCTTGGCACCTCCTAGCTAAGTACAAGTCCTTACAGAGATATCTTTGCAATGTAATTCTCATCCTAGCATTCACAGCTAACAATAAGCTCCTTGGTGAAAAAGCTCATTATCTGGCCTTAGGGGAGGCTAAGCATGGTCCTAAATATCAACTTATGTTGGCATATCTTGACTTAGAATACACAAAAAATCAAACAATCCTTTGCCATGCACCAAGAAATCCTTTGCAATACAAATCCATGCATAGGGTCTATCTATCTACCTTGCCCTTTAGCATGGGGTTCTGTTCAATCAATCAAGTTGTCGTGACTTGAGTTAGGCCTTAAGCTATTTCCTTGGAAGGAAATAAATATTGGGGATGTTATGGCATATTTAGTTTAGCCTAGCCCTTCCTTGGGACCTTATTCATTCCTAAATTCAAGTTCATATTGCCTTGAGGTCTTATGTATTCTTCAACCTTAGCCTCTAGTCTAGGTTACAATGATATAGCAAAATGGTTTGATCTCCACAAGTAGGGGAGTCTAAAATCCCCATATGCATTTGCTGAGGCTTATTCTATTGCCTTTGTTTCTAAGTCTTAAGCCTTAGTTAACTCCAATCTTACTCAAGTAGGTTGATTAGACCCTTTTCTTGTTTTCATTTATTTTTACAACTGGTCATCTCTACTCCACTTGCCATGGAAACCTAATTAGGATGGCAATATTTGTTTGTTTTAATTTTATTGATAAAAAATGGTTCTTAGTTGTGGTGAAGACAATAAAAAAGATGACATTCATGACAATAAATAATGGGAGACGATGGGCTTTGAGTAGTGCTCAAGATGCATGTTGATTGGGGTTGTTTGATTAGTGGATCCTCCTTTCTTTTTTGTCTCTCTCAGGGTGAATCCTTTTTTGGCGTTGATCTTGATGATGATGAGAAGGAACTATTTTAAATAGAATTATTTTAATTCACAATGTTTTCGCTAGGCACTTCAGGACCTTGTAAGACTCACAATATCTTGGAATCTTCTTGAATTCACCTAAGGATAGCAAAGGTAGAAATAGAGAAAAATCATGTCCCCTTGCTTGAATATTTATTTCTATCTTCCAAGATCAACATAGGCTTTTTGGAAATTGGATCAGAGAGCTTAAGTGGAGTGAGGTAATCTTGCCCATACAAAAGCATAGAATGGGATCATCTTGATGCTTTGATGATATGATGTATTATAGGAAAATTTGACTAAGGCCATGTATTATATCCACCACTTAGGTTCTTTATAGCAGAGTAAGCTCTTAATGTGTTTGACTTGATTGACTTACTTTGTTTATCCATCCATTTGTGGGTTGTAAGGAGTCTTGAAGCACAAATGAGTCCCAATAGCCGCAAGTAAGCTTTTTCAAAATTGAGAAGTAAATATAGAATCTCAATTGCTAACGGTCCTTTCTGGCAAACCACCATGAAGTCTAAGGACTTCCTTGATAAATAGTCTTACAATGTATGAAACCTTATGATTTGTCTTGATGGGAAGAGGGTGGTCAGCCTTAATTAGCATGTCTACAATCACCATGATAGATTTATATCCTTCTTGAACTGAGGGGAACCCTACCACGAAACCCATACTAATGGATTTTCATCAAGTGATTGGAGCTTCTCTCACATCTTGACACACCTAATTTTTGTAATCAAGAATAGATATACTTAAGAACAAAGGAAGGTGACATATCTGAACCCAACATAGAGATTGCATACTCCTTAACATTTCTTCATTGCACAATTTAGGAATAGAATAAGCACAGAACACACTATTTTGAATACATACAAAAGATTGAGGCATAGAATAGATTGCTCATCAGATTTTTGTAAAAATTACATGACATAGCGAATAGAATTTGAGCAAGAGATAGAGAAAGAGAGTACACAACAGATAATAGGAGAACAATTTTTTTTTATAACTCCAAACAAGTTGACACAAATATGGATTTTTCCACCTGTGCACTTCCAATGTGAAGGTTAGATGGTGAACTAGACAGAAGATAGGTGAAGAGCTTAAGGCTAGCTGGAATAACTTTGATTGGGCGAAATGATGGATCATGAAAGTTGTGAAGGGGTCTACCTTTTATAGACTATGAAGGGGTTCATGGTGGATGGCCTTCCATATGCACATGTGCTTGTTGACCTTGCATGTGCACATGTGTCTATTGACCTTCCATATACACATGTGTTTGTTGACCATCCATGTGTACCTCCACTAGTTGGCCAAGGAATATTCTAGGGAGTATTCCCTAACCCTAGTCAAGGGATACTTCCATGGCCCTCGGACCAAAAATAGGGATCCCTGATAACTTTCTTACCTTAGCAACTCAATGTGGTGTGCCTTGAGTTTCTACTAGTTTTAACGACTCTGTATAACCCAAAGCCTTTTGGCCATCCAGTCACATAGATCTCATTTGACATACAAGTTAGGACCCACCAATTTCCAGGCTCACACATGGCTTCTCCTCATAATGGGGGCCTTACAACTTTGAGCACCATGGATCATTGGTGGGACCTTACAAGGGTAGGGCATTTAGCATATCTAACACCCCCCCTCAATGTACTCCTGCAGGTGAACTAACTCCTTGGCCCAATGTTGAGTCTATGAAGAGGAACTTGAAGTAGATCCTTTGAGAGTGCTTTGGTGAAGATATCTACTCTATTCTCCTTTGTTGGATAGTAGACTAGCTCCACTATCCCATTCTTGATCAAATCTCGCACATAGTGATATTGGATCTCTACATGCTTTGTGCATGCATGAAACACTAGATTCTTGGTAGTGGTGATGCAACTTTGATTGTCACACCTTAGCATAGTTAGATCTTCATCTTGCACTCCCATATTCCATAAGATCCTCCTTAACCATACTGCTTCACATGCAACAAATATGCGACCTTGTACTTTGCTTCAATGCCACTATTGGTTGCTTCTTATTGATCCAAGAGAAAATTCTTGGACCAAAAGAAAAATAATAACCAAAAACTAAATTTTTGGAATCATTGTCTCCTGCCCAATCTGAGTCATAGTACCCCATAAGAGAAGTACCGGAACTGCATGTGATACCATAGTCAAGAGTTTCCTTCAAGTATATGAGTACTTGCATCCTAGCCTTCCAATGACTCTCACAGGGTTTGTTTGAAAACTTGCTCAAAACTCTAATAGCAAAACTAATATTTGGCCTAGTATTGCACAAGTAGATCGACTCTGTATCTCCCAATGTTTGCTCTAGTGTTGATGTATCCTCAATGGATAATTTTGCATTGACCTCCATAGGTGTAGCTATCTCCTTGCACTTAGTCATACCAAATGCTTTCAAGATCTCCCATGCATGCTTCTTCTAAGAGATAAAGATATTTCCTAGCTCTTGCCAGGCTTCAATCCCCAAACAATAATTCAACAAGCCCAAGTCTGTCATTTCAAACTTGGAGCTCAAATGAAGGAGAAGCTCACTCAAGAGACAAGAAGAGCGATGGAGGCCAAAACATTTTCTTGCTGGTTTTTTGTTCTTCTTCCACACTCTTTACAATGTACACAAAGTATAGACAAGATACAACATAAAGGAAAGTGGCCTACTAAGTCAAACAATGCATAATCGACTACACTAGTCGACTGGCGCTATAACTATGCCAGCTGTAGATAGGTGTAATAACCTGAATATAATAAGTAATGAGTCAATGGCCATGTGAGAGTCATAATGACCACCGACGTGCTAAGTGTAGATGTGTGGACCCATCTAACTAGGCGGTCCATCATCAATGTCCACATGTGTTGAGCTTGTCATCTCAACACTCCCCCTCAAGCTCAACTGCATCTCTGCAACTCCAAGTAAGCTTCAAAACTTTTGAAGTTTCTCTCTACCCAATGCCTTCATGAAGATGTTAGCTATCTGATCCTGTGTGCTGACATACACCAGGTCAATCTCACCTACTAGTACCTTCTCTCTCACAAAGTGGTAGTGTACCTCAATATGTTTTGTCCTGGCATTGGAACACAGGGTTCCTAGCCAACTGTATACTGCTCATGTTGTCACAATAAATGACAAATGGACCTTCCACCTGCACATCCAAATCAACCATTAACTTTTGTAGCCATACTACCTCACATACTGCAACAACAACACCTCTATACTTAGCCTCTGTACTCGACAAAGCAACTGTAGATTGCTTTTTGCTGCTCCAAGCAACTGCTGCACTACCAAGAGAGAACATGTATCCATTGGTAGATCTTCTATCAGACATACTACCATCCCAATCTGCATCTGTGTATCCAAACACCTGTACATCTGTACCTACCTCATAGAAAAGTCCATAATGTAATGTGGACTTCACATATCTCAATATGCGTCTGACTGCATCCAAATGTGGCTTTCTAGGTACTTGCATAAACTGACTCACAAGACCAACAGGGTAGCTCAAGTCTGGCCTTGTAATGGTCATGTAGATTAAACTCCCCACTATCCTCCTGAACATAGTAGGGTCTTCTATCTCATCCCCAACATCAGCACTCAACTTTACATTCTGCTCTAATGGGACTGAAAGTGGTTTGTATGCTATCATACCATACTTGGACAACATATCCAAGCCGTACTATCTTTGGGACAGCCATATACCATCATCACATCTGATCAGCTCAATGCTAAGGAAGTACCTTAGCTCACCTAAATCCTTCATCTCAAACTTTTTCTTCAAAAAATCCTTGACTTTAGCAATCCCACTATCACTCTCACCTGTAATAATCAAATCATCCACATAGATGACTATGATAACCAAACCTGCATCTCCCTTTCTCACATAAAGTAAGCGATCAGCATAAAAAACATAAAAGCCAATATTGACAAGATACTCTTTGATCTTGTCAGACCATGCTCTAGGTGGTTGCTTGAGCCCATAGAGTGCCTTCTTCAACCTGCACACATATGTAGGATGCTCTAAATCTTCATAACCTATTGGTTGATCTATATACACTTCTTCCTTCAAATCACCATGCAAGAAGGCATTCTTCACATCCATTTTTTGCAACCTCCAACCTTTGGATGCTGCCAAAGCAATCACACATATGATAATTACCATCCTAGCAACTGGACCAAAGGTTTCTTCATAATCTATGCCATATGTCTGGGCATAGCCTTTTGCAACCAGCCTAGCTTTGTACCTACTAATAGAATCATCTGCATTGTGCTTAATATTATAAACCCACTTACATCCAATAGCTTTCTTGCCCTTCAGCAATGATACTAGATCCCAAGTCTTATTGGCCTCTAATGCAACCATCTCCTCATCCATTGTTGCATCCCAATGAGCATGACCAACAGCCTCCTTAAAACATGTGGGCTCAACATCCTCAACTAGTTTCACCATATAAGCATAATGGTGAGCTGCATAACCTTCAAAACCAAATCTTTTAACAGGGTATCTGACCCTGCTAGATCTGCGTACCACCGGATCACTCAATGGAGCCTTTACATTACTATGAGCTCTCTGTACACCTGGTGTCCTGACAGAAGGAATACCAAGCTCATAATCCAAGCTCTCTGAGCCACTGGAGTCTCCATCAAGAACTACATCAATGCCATCTGACACTTTATTCTTTCTTTTGTCTTTACTTATAGTGCTACTACTAGATGCACTTGAAGGCGTAGAGGTACTCCTTAGTCTCCTAGACCAAGGACTACCAGATGATGTCTCTGGTCCACTAAGAGTCCGTGATTCTTGCTTTTCAGCCTGCACATGAGTGTCATGATCATGATCATCATCCAATGCATCACCACTAGATGCATACCAACTGCTCATTTCATCAAAGATGACATCCCTGCTCACTCTGAACTTACATGTGACAGGGTTATAACAACGATACCCTTTCTGCTCTAAAGAGTATCCAATACAAACACATTTTTCTACCTTTGGATCAAGATTCTTCTGTAGCTCATCTAGCACATGAACGTATGCAACACAGCCAAATACCTTCAAGTGCGATACATCAGGCTTCTTGCCAATAAAGCATTCTTCAGGAGTCATCCCATGAATTGCAGTTGTGGGAGTTCTGTTCATAATATAAACAGCAGTATGAACAGCCTCAGACAAAAAATGCTTAGGCATATTCTTTTCAGCCATCAAGGCACGTGCAACTTCTGCAATATGCCTATTTTTTCTTTCTGCAACCCCATTTTGCTGTGGGGTATATCTGCATGTGAACTGTCTCTTTATCCCATGAGACCTCAGAAAATTACTGAACTCATTCGAGAGGTACTCTCCCCCTCCATCTGACCTCAAGCACTTTACTTTCAAGCCTGTTTCTCTTTTAATTGCAGCCTTGAAAGTTCTAAAGTTCTCAAACGCTTCACTCTTTTCCTTCATAAAATATACCCACAGCTTTCTAGAATAATCATCAATGAATGTGACAAAGTATGAACTGCCTCCAAGAGATGTATTTTTTGTAGGCCCCCAAATGTCTGTATGCACAACATCAAGGATATTTCTGCTTACATCTCTGTCATGTGAAAAGGGTTGTCTTGCCTACTTACCAAACTGACATGCTTCGCATACCTTATGAAATTCTGCAACTCTAAATGTAGGCAAACCTGTAAAACCAACCCTTTGGAATGTATTAATTTCAGCCTTTGTACATTTGCGTGTCCAATGCGTTTGTGCCAAATTTCAATATCTGCAACAACACCTTTTCCTTTAGCATACATAGTAGCATTCATAGTAGGAATTCCAGCATCCAGAGTAAACATACGTCCAACTCTACTTCCCTTTGCTACCAACCTGCACTTGTCATTGAAGTCTTTTACAAAGCAGCCCTTTGCAGTAAATCTGACTTGCAACCCTTGCTCTACCATTTGACCGCCAACTGGCACCAAGTTCTTTGTAATAGATGGCATATGTAATACATCTGAAAGACTCTTTGTCTTACCATCATGCAAGGACAAGGGAACTTTTCCAATGTGTGAAATTGGGTTGCATGAATCATCACCCGTTTGCACATAACCTGCATTTTGAAACTCTTGCATCTCTCCAAATCATTCTGCATGGCTGGTCATATGATTGGATGCACCTGAATCAACATACCAAACATCATCATGTGTTTCCTTTCTTGTAGCAGCATTCAACATATGCTGCATAACAAATAGATGTTCATTTTTGTCTTCATTTTGTCATGAAGACGATGCATAGTTTCCTTACTGCAACTTACCACTGCGAATATCATCTTTCTTAGCATAACATTGGGCTGCAATATGACCTGTTTTGCCATAGTAGTGGCACACAATACCAGAGTTGTTAGAACCTCTGTTCTGCCATCCACCTCTTCCTCTAAAGCTCCCCCTGCCTCTAAAGTTACCATAACCTCCTGAAACCTACATATCGCCAAATTGCTGATTCAATCTGTTTTGCTGGTTGTCACTACCATGTCTTGTACCACGGCCTCTTGAAGAGAACTTGCCATGTCCCCTTCCTGACCTGGAGTAGAAAGCTTAAACTTGTTCACCACTTCTTTCAGATATCTCACTTTGCATGTTGATCTCTTCAGTGATCATAAGGGAGACTAACTCATCGAAATCTGAAAATGGATTTCTGACATATACGGAAGTTACAAAAGACTTCCAAGCCTTTTCATTGTTAAGTATACCCAAGGTAGACGACACCAAATCATCATCATCGGGCATTGCATCAATCGTTGTCAATGCATCTGCAATGCTCCTTACCTTCAGTGCATACTCATTGATAGACATCTTCCCTTTCTTCAACGTATTCAACTCTTGTTTGAGTTGAATCTTTCATGCCTTTGTATTTACGGAAAACATACTTTCAAGTATGGTCCAAGCTGCATGTGAATTCTCTGCATTTCTAATATGTCTAGCATATTATTGTCAATTACTGCAGACAGCCAATACATGACCTTCTTGTCTTTTGCATTCCATTCCTTCCGTGTCTTTGTCTCTTCTGCAGTTGGAGGATCACTTACCTCCGGCTTCTTTTCTTCACGTGAAACAAACTCATAGAGACATTTTCCAATAAGGAAGTTCGTGACACGAAACTTCCATGAAGGGTAGTTGTTCTTGTCAAGCTTCTCAATGATGGGGCTTCCACTGTTCTATGCAATTATCACAAAACTAATACCAAACAACAAGCAAATCTTCTGCAACCCTCGACCTGTAGTGCACACCAATACACCAGACAACCTTTTTCATTGTCTGCTTAACAATACATGCAATTTGCAACCTGTTTGTAGATAAACCTTATGTTTGCTTCCTGCAAACACCTCAAGAATTACAGAGTCGCAATCTGTAACATGCGCACCCATTTTCGGTAAAAACAGCCGAAATCACAAAGTACCCTGAAACTGCTGTCCGCAACCTTCCGGCTCTAAAATGGGACCTGAAACGGCCTCAGATGCCCAAAATAACTGCGGGTAAGCCCTAAAGGGCCTGTCTGCAGAATACACAACGCTTTTCGCGCACCCCAAAATTTCACTGCAATTTGAGATTTTTGCTCTGCCCTGCTTCCAGTGCCTCCACAGGCACTATCCAAGAGAAAGAGTGGAAGGATGGAAGAGCTTCTTACCCGTGGCTTGCTTGCTCGAACCTTGGTTCTTCTCCTTCACTTCAGCCTTCGAAATCAGCCTCTCTTAGTGGCGTGGCTCTGATACCATGTCAAGAATCGCGTGGTGGGGGGACTTGCTCAAGATGCTGCGTCGAACACACACATAATGTATAAGGAGAAGCTCACTCAAGAGACAAGAAGAGAGATGGAGGCCAAAAAATTTTATTGCTGGTTTCTTCTTTTTTTTCCACACTCTTTACAATGTACACAAAGTAAAGATAAGATACAACATAAAGGAAAGTGGCCTACTAAGTCAAACAATGCATAACCGACTACACTAGTCGACTGGCGCTATAACTATGCCAGCTATAGATAGGTGTAACAACCTGAATATAATAAGTAATGAGTCAGTGGCCATGTGAGAGTCATAATGACCACCGACGTGCTAACTGTAGATGTGTGGACCTATCTAACCAGGCGGTCCATCATCAATGTCCGCATGTATTGAGCTTGTCATCTCAACACGTTTTAGCCCATACAATGTCTTCTTTAGATTACACACTTTGTTCTCAGAATGGGGGACCTTAAATCCTGGTGGTTGAACCACGTACACCTCCTTCGTGAGGTCATCATTCAGATTTACCAATTTAACATCCATTTGGTAAACTGGGCACTTATTGTGGATGGCCACTACAAGGAGTGTGCAAATAGTGGTCATTGTTTAACCCTTGAGGACCTTTGTGTAGCTCTGATTGAGAATGTAGGCTGTAGTATTTATAGCTCCGGTGTTGGAGGGGTTTTTGTTGAAAGGTTGTATCCATCGGGGATCAGAAGTAGAAGGAAGTAGAGATAGAAGATGGAAAAGAAGATAGAGAATACCCAAGTGGTAAACACGACAAAAAAAAATCACAATGAATTGAAAGAACTTGGAATCTTTGCTCTACTCAGAAGCAATCTCTAGGCATTAGTTCTCCTGGAGCTCCTTCATAGACCAAAAACGTGGATAAGAAAAATTAACTTTTTCTCTGCTGTTCGAAACCCAAATCTGATGGCTTTGTTGGCTCCAAAAGGGGGGTAAAAAATCGGGACACCTAATCACGGATCTCCCGGATCACTCATTTTTCTTCTTTCAGTTCGATTTGCAGTTTTCAGCCTATTTATAGCGATCGCGACGTGCGCGATTTCGTGAATCTGTCTTTTTTATGAAAAATCTGCTAATTGGTTGAAAAAGCAACTAGCTTTTTGCATGCCATCCTAATCTAGAAGCTTTTTCTAACTTTTTTGGATTTTTCTAATAAATAATATAAAAAATAGACTAAAATTATCCAAAAATCTAGTATTTTCGGATAATTCATGCAACTCACACTAGTACTAATGGCTCAGATCACATTGACTCTCTAGATCAATAGAGAAGTCGGATGATGATGCATTCCATACTTTTTCACATTGTCCTCATAACATCACGACATCCACCCCCTCTGAACCTGCACATCCTCTGGTATGTGTCAAAATTCTAGTTGTCATCGGATTCTTAGTCCTCCTCATCCTCTGCAACCATATCTTTTACTTCTTCATCTTCCATATCTTCCTGGCTAGCCTCTGTATGATAGCCACTATTTTCTTCCAATTCTGGCAACTTATAGGTAGTAGATTCCCGCCTTTTGAATAATTTGATTCTTTTCCCTGCTACCAAAAGTTTTATGGCTGTCCCATCCAGCTCATTTAATGCATAAGTAGCATTATCAAACACCTATCTTACCACATAGGGTCAAAATCATCTTTTGGAAGCTTTACGCATGGCACTATGCTGGTTATCTAAATTGCTATCATAAACCAATACCCAATATCCATATTGTATGGTTCTTGGTCTCAGTCTATGTCTTCTGTCAAATCGTTTCTTGTTATGTATCCTTGCTACCCTTAACTTTTTAGTTGCTGCCTCTATGTCTTCTGACTTTCTTTCCAATTATCTAATGCGTAAGGCCAACAACTCCTCTCGATTCAACTCCTCCTCCCAAGGTAACACACTCCATGTGACAGTCATCTCTTCTATTGAAATGATAGATTTTTGACCATACATCAATTCCGCAGGCATATATCCTGTAACAACACTATGAGTTGTTCTGTCAGCCCACAAAGCATAAGGGAGCAATCGTGGCCACTCCTTTACCTTCTCTCCATATGCTTTTGCCAATGCCTTCATAATAGGTGGATAACCTCTTGTATTTCTGCCATTTCCTTCAGGGTTATAGGTTGAAGTTATTTATCCCCAACCGTGCAAAGAAATCATGAGCTTCATCTGCATCCAACTCACCCCTATCTGCTGTAATTTTTTCCACACAGCCATATCGACAAAAGATCTCTTCTAAGAGAAAAGTACATACGACATTTGTTGTCTTAGTACGTAGAGCTCTCCCTTCCACTTGATTAGTCAAGTCTTCACGAACAAGCACAAGATACCTCATTTGCCAAAGACCTGTAGGCATTGTGACCAAATCCACCACCCACTTAAAATGAAGAGACAATGGATATGTGGGTTGTAATCCATCCTGATGATGGGACCTGAAATGGGCCGGCACTGGCTATAGCACTAGCCGGACCTCATGCTCATGACACACAAACACCCTCACGGCCTCACGGACCAGGAACGTCAATCTAATGCTGAAGGACAAACTGCCCTAAAGCTTAATTCCTGTGTTTATAGTTTATAGTCCAACGTTTCCCTTAAACTCCTTAGAGGGAGAGCCCAAAGTACTTAGGCATAACGCCTCATCACACACATATAGGAGGCACTCCACCGACGAAGCCCCACTGCAGCTCTCCTACATCGCAGGGATTGGCCCTTTGATGCGCTGCTAAACATATAACATATACGAGCACAAACTCCTCTCAAGGTACCAATATTTCACGTTCCAGGATGTACCATTCCTCACTACAATTTTCCCCTTAGGACCCAATGACTAACCTACAGCTTAGAACATCCTCTCATGCTCATCGTTGGTCACAACCTAAGGAAGACAGGTGCCATGCATCCAGGAGGTTTTTTTGATACCTTTTAATTATTATGCTTAATGCAAATCGTGTATGGCTATGTGCTTAGACAAAAGAAAGATCAGCATCGTGCATGGTGCATAAAGCATTCTTTCCATGAATTTTACTAGTGCGTGCTGCGTTGAAAGGAGGCACCGAGCCATATGCTCATGCTACCATCCTCTTTATTTAAACTGTTTCGTATATACCAAGCGCAATGCATAAATCAAATCTTTTCTTTATCTTTCAGCGTTTCAGCCCCTCTTCATCTAACTCTTAGTATTTTGCATCATTGATCGGTTAGATAGGGTTTCTATGCATTTCTCCTCTTTAAAAGAACGATAAATACGCACAAAACATAGAAACGGGGACAAACCGAGGCCAACCTCATGCTTTGCCATTGTTATACATTGTACAAACATAGATATAAATTTCCCTAATTTTTCTCAGCCCGTTTTCTATTTTTCCCTAATTTTAAACCTATTTTTTCTATCTTGGGCAATTTTCTTTATTTTTCTTTAATAAATAATGACTAAAAATGAAAGTTGATTGTGGGTTGTGTCCCTTAGGTTCATTGACAGCAAAACTCAGATTTAGTTGGTGTGACATATCATATTTCTCATTTATATATCAAAAACCCAATTTTACCCTTAAAACGCGTGTTTTCATGTATTTTGATACTAGTTCCGGCCACGTAGCCTTATATTTCCTGTTTTTCAGGTTGCAAATAGTTGAAACTCATGGCAAACAATATTATAATGAACTTTCATCCCATATGAACAAAGTTTCATAAAGAAAATAACATAAAAAGATCATTTTTCTTCATAAAAATAGCATTACCGCTTATTTTTAGGTCTCGGTTTCTTAGTCTTGATTATGGGACTGATTTCCAGCATACATTTAATGCTTAGCATATTCAAGAGCAGCACTCTTCATGTCTTCATCCATCGGGGAGCAATCCGGTCTCATCCGGACAAGCTTTCCTCCACCATTCTTCATTGTCTTCTTCCACACAAGAACAACCCCTTAAGGGAGAGAGAGGGAGGAGAGAGAAATACTAGAATTGGCTCTCTTCATTTAGGCCACCATTGGACGGGCGAAGACAGGCGATAAGATCAGCCAAGAAGGAGAAGATTAGCCCCAAGATCGGTTGTATGGGGTACTCATAGCCTGTCATCTCCATCTCCATCCATGGAGGCGCAAAAAAATGGCGTGAAGATGGCACCTTCATGCCTCATTCTCTCTCCACGTTTTTTCATGCTTCTTGATAAAAAATTTGAAGGGGGGGGGGGGGGGGGGGGGGGGGGGGGGCGAAGGGGGGTTAAAATGTCCCAAAGGGCACCCCTTTTGGTTTTCTCCAATGTCCACCTTTTCATATCTTGCCCATTTATTGGCCATTTCCTCGTCCGGTGTCCAAATCGAGTGCTGTAAATTTTTGCGCGTCCTGCTTGACATCCCGCATTGGCTGGCAACTCTTGACAACCCACACACCAAACTGAAAAATGATCAAAAATTAACAAGTGTCACTCGGGTGCCTTTAAAGCATTTGACGCTTAAAATCGTCCTAGCTGGAGCCGCTACCTTCGACGTTGAATATTTTTCCCTTGATATTCGTAATTTTGAGCTATTTTTAAGCACTTCTCGGCATAAAAAATCTGCTCTCATTGGCAACCACGGGATAGGGCGACTCAGCCCGTCGAATCCCACAGTAGATCTGCACAAAACAACCAAAGGAAGCATCAAGCTGATACAAAATAGATACATACTAAACCCAACACAATGCTCACCCTACCCCCTGACAAAACCAAGGCATGACATCCACAAGGAGTAGACCTAGCATAATCTGATAAAAGGTCCGAAGCTAGTCATTAACCAACTGCTCCAACACGGTCAAACTAAAAAGAACTATTAAAGAGGTTGCCCTAAGTGGTGGCCTAAACTACCTACCTAACTAAGGACAACACAACCAGGAGCTCCTATTAGGCGAGGACTCTTATAGCCTGATCAAGAAGTATTTTCTTTTAGCACATTTCTTCTTTTAGGTTTTCTATTTTTCCCATACTCGAGCATGTAAAAAGGAGGGAGCTGAGCGTAGTGACCCAAGGAGAATAGGGCATCGGCCTCAGGTTCTGTCTCGCTACCCAAGAACCTACCAAGCCCTCGCAAGGCGACACTTAATCCTTTTCTGACGCTCACTTTTATTTTCGCTCCAACCTTCCTTACTTTTTCCCTTTCCAGCAAGACGCCACCCCGAGGAAGACAAGGCATCGGCCTTGGGTCTGACTCGTCCCCAAGAACCTACCAGGCCTTTGCAAGGCGATGATCAACTGCTTATAAATTTTTGTTTCTTTTCTTCTCTATTTTGGCAGGGGTTAGAACCCCTTTTTACACACCTTTGTATATAGTTATTTTCTTTTGAGATATTTATGGTTTCTTTTCCTTTATCATCATTATTTTTCTTTTTATGGCAGGCTTCTGTAATTGCCTCACAACTAACAAGAACTCCTAGAATGGCCGCCTAGTAGGCTAGCAAAACAGGGTCACTAGGACTTCCGTCTAAAACAGGTCTTTTGGTGTCGGGCAATGTCTTTACAGGAGGCAACGATTACTCAGACCTCCCTCAAACATACTCAACCTAAACCTGCGACTTCATGCCTTGGACTCCAGTCTCCAATGAGAAAAGAAAAACCCCTTACAAGCACACAGACATATATAGCACAAAAACCACAGTACTCATAAAGGAGAGATATCACCTGGATAGGGCCACGAGAAGCTTCCGCGTAACAAAAGGCTCCTTCCAAGCTCTTCTTCCAAACCTGTCTAGCACAAAACTAAAATAAGAAACCATTAACTGTACCTGCACTAAACAGATGACTGGCCCTCATGGCCTAATGAAATAAAGCACTTCACTACAAAACTTAATCGGCCCTCTTGGCCTAACGAAATAAAACATTCAAAACCTCGCAAAACGGGCCCTCTTGGCCTAACGAGATCAAAGAGAATAGTACCTACATATCCTTCCCGGAAGGAGTACAGATATACAATAATAAGCTCCTTTCCAAGGAGGAAAAACCAAGGCTTCCAACCCTAGACTAAATGCATAAGGTTATGACCCATCCCTCCTGCATATATAGCAAGAGGTGTATGCATAAAATGTTGCCTAATCAACCTATGGGTCCATGATAATAATGGTAGATTGGTCTCGACTACTCTCTACATCACCCGTATCAACCATCGTCTGCCATATATTGCATGCTCTGATAACATTTCCCATAAGCGACCGGGTCCTATTTCATCATTGATAACAATATCCAAACTAGGACCATAGTTAAAGAAAAGGTCTTCCTCATAAGTGAGATTTGCCAGTGAATCCACAAACTGATTCCAGTAACGTGGAATTAGCTGAAAAGACACTCTCTCAAACTCCTCAAGTAGGGCCATACCAGTTCGATGATACATACAAAGAATGGGATTCGCACTGTGTATGTCCCATCTAGCTGATTCAGGATCAACTGGGAATCCCCTTTTACTAACAACCGAGGAATACCACCTTGTTTGGCAATATGCAGTCCCATAATCAAGGATTTATACTCTGCCATATTGTTAGTGAATCCTACCCCGAGATAAGCAGCTAACTTCATCGTAACTCTATGTCGGGGATCTCGGATTACTACTCCAACACTCCCTTTTTTATTAGGGCCCCTGGATGCTCCATCAAAATATAATGTATACGCCCACAATGGGTTTACACAACCTGCCATCACGAACTCCTCTATTCGTAATTATGATAGTCAAAGTTCAACATGTTGAGAGGATGAGCTGACGGCTCCATCCCACCTTCTTCATTGAACTCAACAGGGATACTTGTCAAGAGTCGCAAGCAGTGATGGCAGAAGACTTTGATCTCCCACATAAAGGTTCCATCTTCTTGCTCAATCACTTTGTATCCTTTGCTCCACTAGATAAGTTTTCCTTGATGGTATCTCTGCTCCAGATATGGGTGCTCCAAATAAGGAATTAATCGCCGCATCAAGCGGCTTTAAAGCTATTTTGTAGGTCTCAAATCATCCCCAGCATGGACTTGTAATGCCTTTTCTTTGTATTAGCATACTTAGAAATAATAAGATTTAATCTTATTAAGATTAACCTTATTTTTAAACTCTACTCCCTGTAAATTAGCTAATAGAGCCGTAGACCTATTTTTCCCGAGCCTCACAATCTTGTAGGGACCATCCCATTTAGGTTCCAGCTTCCCTGGAAACAGCTCCCTATGCGCATCGTAATAGAGGACTAATTGCCATTTTTTAAAGGTATATTTCTTTGCTCTAAGGTCATGCAACTGCTTCATTCGACGTTTAGGCACCTCCTGGTGTAATAAGCTCTACAATTTCAATTCATCCAGGTGGGCTATAGTCGTGAAACATTCAAAAAGGGAATCGTTATCTCCCAAAGAATGATTAATTGCAAACCGTATGGTTGGCAACTTGATTTCAAGGGGTAACACACACTCTTCCCCATAAACCAATTTAAATGGAGTATGGCCGGTAGCTCGCTTGAACGTTGTATTGTACGCCCATACTACCACATACAACCTCCTGTCGCAGTCTCGTTTCTTCTCAGAGACTGTTTTAGACAAGATCCCCACAAGCTGCTTATTAGTACTTTCAACTTGTCCATTTGCTTGCAGATTATAAGGCGTCATTTTATTATTCTTGATTTGCCAAGCTTCAGTCAAGCTTTTAATCACTTTGTTCAAAAAATGGGTTCCACGGGTTGACACTAACTCCTTCGGTAGACCGAAACGGCAGATAATCTGCTCTAAAAGGAAACTTGCAGTCTCTTTTGCATTGTCCTGCCTCGTCACCTGCGCTTCTGACCATTTTGTAAAATAATCAGTTGCTACTATAATGTACCTCTTCTGGGTAGTAGACGACGGGGTGATAGGACCCACAAAATCAATGCCCCACTTCTCAAATGGAAGAATAGCCATGATAGGCATAAGTGGGCGTTTCCTATCTTCTCTACTGTCATGCCTTTGACAGGTATCACATCTCTTCACATACTCAAAGGAATCTTGGAAGATGGACAGCCACCAATACTTAGCTCTTAAAGCTTTCTGTGCCGTCAACCGTCCTGCGAAGTGCCCTCCACATGCAGAGTCATGGCACTCTTCTAAGATAAAAGGAACGTTGTCAGGCATCACACATCGGCGATAGATATCATTAACACCTTGCCGATATAGTGTCCCTGCGATCAAGGAAAACTTCAAAGCCTGTTGTTTGATTTTCCTCTTTTCAGCTTTTGATAGTCTCTCCTGTTGATAGATAATGCATAATAGCAGCATACCAAGATGGAATAGAAGCTGTATCAATTTTAAACATTTCTTCAATATCACTTCCTTCAGTCAAAATCTCTTTCGGCTCCTCGAAATCCACAAGGCATTCCACAATACCCTGCAACCTCGGTGGCTTACTCTTAATCTCATAATCAAACTCCTGCAAAGTGATTAACCACTTTGCCAACCGATCAGGTGGCTATAGCTTGTTCATAAGAAATTTAAGCCCTTCTGCCTTCGTATAAAAAACTACATTCTCATAGAGGATGTAGTGCCTAAATTTCTTGGTCCCGAAGACCATCGCAAGACATAACTTCTCCATGTAGGTATAGTTAATCTCTGAAATGCCCAATTTTCGACTAGCAAAAGCTATCGGATGATACCACTTGTCCTCCCAAATTTGGGCTAAACAGCACAGCTGATACTATGCATGGTGGCTGAAAATATATAGAACACCTCACCTTTTTTAGGTGCTTTTAAAACGGGCGCTTTTACTAGCTCTTGTTTCACATCCTCAAAAGCTACCTTACAAGGGTCGCTCCATTCAAATAGATAGCTAAAGGATAATAAGTTCGTTAATGGCAACGTCCTTTCTGCCAAGGCATTTATAAACCTCCGATAGTACCCTATTAATGATAGAAAGCTATGAACCTCTTTTGGAGTGCCTAGTGGACTCATAGCAACTATAACCTTGATCTTTTCAGGGTCAGTTGCTATTCCTACTGAACTGACCACATGGCCTAGCAATAGCCCATAAGGTCCTCCAAAGACACACTTCCGTGGGTTAAGAGTGATACAAAATTGTCTGCAACGCTCAAAGCACTTTCTTAAAATAACCAACATCCTTTCCCTTACAGTGGCTGCCCCCAGGTCATCAATAAATACTTTCAACTCATCTGGGAAAATGTTACCAAAGGTCTTGTCTGGTATTCGTTGCCATGATCCAGGTGCATTGCATAAACCAAAGGCCATCACATGGTATGCAAAAGTACCAAAGACAGTAATAAAAGTTGTTTTCAACTTGTCTTCTTCTGCAATTGCCATCTGGTTATATCCCGCAAAGCAATCCATGAATGAATATATCTCCCTACCCGTTAATTGATCCAAAGTCTGGTCAATAAATGGCAACGGGTAGTAATCTTTAACCGTCTGCTTATTCAGATCTCTAAAATCCACACATAATCGGATCTGGTTATTTTTCTTCTTCTTGATAACAACTGGTGAACACCATTCTATGTGTTGTACAGGGAAGATTAAACCAGCTTTCCTTAACTTCTGTAACTCCTCAAACAGCCCGTCCCTCAATTCAAAAGGCATACGCCTTACTTTTTGATGCACAAGACGACTGCCTTCTTTTACAAGAATAGTATGAACAGCCAGGCTGGGAGGAATACCTCTCAGCTCATCATAGCTCCAAGCAAAGATGTCGCGGAATACTTGAATCAAGGACACATAGTCCTCCCTTTCTGCTGAACTAAGCATAAAATCTAATTTAATTGGCCGCAAATCATTCGGCATGCCAAGGTCTAACTCAATCACATCCGCATCTCTTATCGTATCTTGCAGCTCTATTGGCTCATTTAGAGTTATCTGATAAATATCTTCTGTGGTGGACCCCTCTTTAGATTCATCACTAGATGATGTCTCACTACCAGATGGATCATCTGCTGTCTCTAATTCAGTAGAAGATAAAGGAGCTCTCTCACTCTGAGGAGACTCAGCGTAAGCATCGACTATTACTCGATTAGCACCTCTACCTAGAGCCACATGACCAACGGGTATATCGACTTGACAGTCTATTTGTAAGATCCAAGGCCTCCCTAGCAAGACTCGATAGCTAGGACGTCCCGCAAATCTTATCACCCTAAAGTCCAAGAAACATTCTACACTTGCAACTGTAACATGGACCTTAGTAATGCAACCTTCTAGTTGTCTTAGACTATCATCAGCCATTCTAAGGAGGGTGGAGCTATCTTTTTGGATGCCTAGACCTAGTCTCTCCATCAATTCTGAACTCATGATATTGACGGAGGATCCAGTGTCTACAATGGCATGTTCCACTAATATTCCATCCACATAAGCTGGAACCCTAGGGCAGTTCTTTTCAGTATGATCAAACCAATCTTCCCCTACTCGTGCTATGCCCAAAGGTTCTACAATATACCAAATATGTAGGATCTTCTTAAATTCCTTGCGCACTCCTGGAGATAATTTAATCAATTGCAAGAGGTTCACATTTGGTTTGACTTCACAAAGAGAACTTGCTAAATCAAAGTCATGATAAGTAGCCAAAGCCCTCTTTTCTCGCCAAACCATCCTCTCTTTGGGTCTTTGGACCGATTTTGATGCTTCTTTCTTGGCTCTTGCCTTCTTTCTTGGCACTTTCTCATCCTTCTTAGGGTCGCCTTTCCTGTCAATCGGCCTTAGCGGTCCCCCTTCCATGCTAGGACTCTAGACTTGCGTCCCCTTATCCCCTTGTTTAGGGTTTGCCTCAACTGGTTTTTCCTTATCTTTGTCAACCTCTTTAGCCTTTTGGCCTCTTGTCATGGCTCTTAAGTTAGAGGTTTCAGTATCATGGACTCGTACAGCCTCAATAAGGTTGACTCCGTTGCCTTGTGGCAACTCGTCTACAGTGGTCTTTCCCCTTTGCAATATTTGTCTTGGTGCATCATTCTACTGCAAGTTATTTCCTTACGCTCTATGATTCACAGGGCCTGGCTGTTTACTCCCTTGTTGGAGAGAACTAATCTTACTCCAACAGGTAGCAGCTAAATGTCCCGACTTCTCACAAATGTCACATTTCACATTTGGACAGTTTTTGGGGAAGTGCTGTCCACCACACCACTTACAACTGAATCTAGAGGCTCCACCCTCTTCAGGGCATCGACTCCCTATCAGATTTTGTTGCTTCTTCAAAAAATTAACATCAACAGCTATTTGTCGATATTGTTCGGAAATCATATTGGTATAATGCTTCATCATATCCTTGACTTCGCTAAGGACATTAGATGCACTCGACTCGTAGCCTCGATCGTCGACCCGTTGTTCCATTGGCCTAACAATCTGATTTGGCATTGGCTATTGACCCACAGGAACATTGTTAGAATTCGAAACTTGGCCTCCAACGTTTGATGGAGCCAACTGACTTGCCATAGGCATAGTCACACTGGGAGGGGCTGGCAATAAAGGTACATTCTGAACCACACTCCCTCTCCCATTAGGGTTAGTCATAGGCATCCCTTGACTTCCATTCGTCAACAATGGATTGCCTCCAGGTACTAAACCCCCATTAATATTCATTCGAGAGGAGTAGGCCATTTGTAATCATGCTTCTACTCCCTCTGCCCGCGTAATAGCGATGTCTATATCCGCCAAGGCCACATTGCTCAATTGTACTTGGATATTAAAATCTAACCCATGCAAAAAATATTGCAATTGGGCAGCCGACGGAATGGGAATGTAAGTTTGTAACTTACGGAATACTTCCTTCAGCTTCTTGGCATATGCTTACACATTCTCGTGAGGATCTTGGCGTGTTACATTCAAGACCCGCAACCAATATTGGCCACCTCTTTCAGGGGCATATTCCGCTCAAAAAGCTGCATAGAATTGATCAATGGTGGTTATGGTTCCAGACTCTATGCTGTGATACCATACCACAACCCTTCCTTTTAATGTCATATTGAAGAACATCATAAGATGTCCCTCGTCTTGGATGCAATAATTGAACATCAATCTTTGAAATTCACAAATGTGAAATTCTGCATCCCCTTCCGCTAACCCATTAAAAATGGGCAAGGGAACTCCTAAGACTGGTAAATCTGGCGTCCTTGCAGGAATCGCAATAGGCTGTGCCATGGCAACAATTGGATTAGCAATAGGAGCTTGAATGGGTGAATTCGCCCCCCCACTTGAAGTGGGTAGACTTGGTGGAGGAGAGGAAGAACTTACGCTTCCTCCTGCACCTAACGAACTATGTAGAGCAGTTGGGTTACTAAGACCACTGCCTCTTATACGTATCAGGCTACTCCTTTGAGGAGAGTAACGACTTACTATCTCAAACTGCCGCCTAGCCCTCTCAGTACATTCTACTTTTTGGATTTCGGCTTGACAGTCCTTGTTAGAGGACATAAACCAACTTCCTTTTGATCCCTAGAAACCCTAGATCCGAAAACCACCACTTATAGGCGGCTCCTGGCAGACGCACCACTAATGGGACCTGAAATGGGCCAGTATTGGCTATAGCACTAGTCGGACCTCATGCTCATGACACACAAACACCCTCACGGCCTCGCGGACCAGGAGCGTCAATCTAATGCTGAAGGACAAACTGCCCTAAAGCTTAATTCCTGTGTTTATAGTTTATAGTCCAACGTTTCTCTTAAACTCCTCAGAGGGTGATCCCAAAGTACTTAGGCATAATGCCTCGTGACACACATATAGGAGGCACTCCATCGACTAATAGTCGGAGCCCCACTGCAGCTCTCCTACATCGCAGGGATTGGCCCTTTGATGCGCTGCTAAAAATATAACATATACGAGCACAAACTCCTCTCAAGGTTCTAATATTTTATGTTCTAGGATGTACCATTCCTCACTACAATTTTCCCCTTAGGACCCAATGACTAACCTACAGCTTAGGACATCCTCTCACGCTCATCGTTGATCACAACCTAAGGAAGACACGTGCCATGCATCCAGGAGGTTCTTCTGATACCTTTTAATTATTATGCTTAATGCAAATCCTGTATGGCTATGTGCTCAGACAAAAGAAAGATCAACATCGTGCATGGTGCATAAAGCATTCTTTCCATGAATTTTACTAGTGTGTGCTGTGTTGAAAGGAGGCACCGAGCCATATGCTCATGCTACCATCTTCTTTATTTAAACCATTTCCTATATTCCAAGTGGAATGCATAAATCAAATCTTTTCTTTATCTTTCAGCGTTTCAGCCCCTCTTCATCTAACTCTTAGTATTTTGCATCATTGATCGGTTAGATAGGGTTTCTATGCATTTTTCCCCTTTAAAAGAACGATAAATATGCATAAAACATAGAAACGGGGACAAACCGAGGCCAACCTCATGCTTTGCCATCGTTATACATTGTACAAACATAGATATAATTTTCCCTAATTTTTCTCAGCCCGTTTTCTATTTTTTCCTGATTTTAAACCTATTTTTTTATTTTTGGGCAATTTTCTCTATTTTTCTTTAATAAATAATGACTAAAAATGAAAGTTGATTGTGGGCTGTGTCCCTTAGGTTCATTGACAGCAAAACTCAGATTTAGTTGGTGTGACATATCATATTTCTCATTTATATAGCAAAAACACAATTTTACCCTTAAAACACGTGTTTTCATGTATTTTGACACTAATTCCGGCCACGTAGCCTTATATTTTCTATTTTTCAGGTTGCAAACAGTTAAAACTCATGGAAAACAATATTATAATGAACTTTCATCCCATATGAACAAAGTTTCATAAAGAAAATAGCATAAAAAGATAATTTTTCTTCATAAAAATAGCATTACCGCTTATTTTCAGGTCTCGGTTTCTTAGTCTTGATTATGGGACTGATTTCCAGCATGCATTTAATGCTTAGCATATTCAAGAACAGCACTCTTCATGTCTTCATCCATCGGGGAGCAATCCGGTCTCATCCGGACAAGCTTTCCTCCACCATTCTTCATTGTCTTCTTTCACACAAGAACAACCCCTTAAGGGAGAGAGAGGGAGGAGAGAGAAATACTAGAATTGGCTCTCTTCATTTAGGCCACCATTGGACGGGTGAAGATAGGCGATAAGATCAGCCAAGAAGGAGAAGATCAGCCCCAAGATCGATTGTATGGGGTACTCATAGCCTGTCATCTCCATCTCCATCTCCATCCATGGAGGCGCAAAAAAATGGCGTGAAGATGGCACCTTTATGCCTCATTCTCTCTCCACGTTTTTTCATGCTTCTTGATAAAAAATTTGAGCGGGGGGGGGGGGGGGGGGGGAAGGGGGGTTAAAATGTCCCAAAGGGCACCCCTTTTGGTTTTCTCCAATGTCCACCTTTTCATATCTTGCCCATTTATTGGCCATTTCCCCGTCCGGTAGCCAAATCAAGTGCTGTAAATTCCTGCGCGTCCCGCTTGACATCCCACATTGGCCGGAAACTCTTGACAACCCACACACCAATCTAAAAAATTATCAAAAATTAACAAGTGTCGCTCGGGCGCCTTTAAAGCACTTGACGCTTAAAATCGCCCTAGCTAGAGCCGCCGCCTTCGACGTTGAATATTTTTCCCTTGATATTCATAATTTTTAGCTATTTTTAAGTATTTCTTGGCATCAAAAATCAGCCCTCACCGGATGTCTCACAGTTGAATACATTTGACATGTTGTACATGTTTCCACAAAGTGAGCAACATCCTTATACATACCCTGCCACCAATATATTTCTTTGATCTTTGTAAAAGTACCCCAAACACCTTTATGACCAGCCCAGAAGGTTTTATGAAATTCTTGCATTACTTTTACTTGTGAAGCTCTATCACCTAAAACTCACAATGGCATACCCTGTTCCTTTTTAGCATGTTTCCATAAGTATCCATCTTTTAAGAAAAATCCATAGGCTTTCCTCTCGATCTTCTTAAACTCCTCATTTGACCATTCATCTCTCTTTGTTAATGTACTGAGATATTGACCAATTCTTAGCCACTCTCCTGCATATTTGTCTTCCAGAAACACTTCTACACAAGATGCCAAACATCAAAAGTGTCTTCTCTTTGTTGTCTAAGATTCTGTTAATGCTATAGCAACACCTTGCTTTGCTAAATTCACTCTTGCAACATCATTTTCAGCCATAAGAAAGTCATCTTCTTCCTCCTCATCCATCATCCCATCTTCATTCTCATAGCGTACTTGCGATAACATGTCTGCCACTGGGTTATCTCTTCCTGCAATATGCTGAAATTCAGGGTTCAAAGATTTAATGTATGCAATCCACTGGAGCATAGCAATGTCCGGGGTAGCACAACTAGTAATCATACCCAATACCGACAAACAATCAATCTCAATGACTACATGAGCACCCATAAAATACTCATCACATTTAAGGGCTGTCACAATTCCCCATAATTCTCTTTTAACCTGTGGATATCTTCTTTGTCATTCAGTCAATACTTTTGCACCAAAGCATATTGCATATCTTTGCCCTTCCTCATCATCTTGCCCACATTCTTTTTGGGCACAGTAAACCAACGATTTGAGTACGGGGCTAAAGAAGTCTCCAAGATCTTTATGCAAATCTTTTCATTTAGCAAATCCATCAGCTTTGGCAAGTAAGCTTTAGGCACTAGAATAGGCCTCAAGTTCCATGGTACATGTGGCACAGTAAATATGACCATAGGAGAGACAACATTTGGATCCACACAACCTATTTCACAAAACAGTTTCTCTTAGCAGGCAAAAGAAACCCTTCTGCACCAACTTTCAATTCCTGTAATAAACTAATGATCTATATCTTTAGGATTCCATAAGCTTGGCTGCCTTGACACTTTTTCATACATACCCTCACTCTCTGGTGGAAGTGGCAAAGCAATTGGTTTCACCTTTTTGTCAATTGTCTTATACTTTGTCTCCACAAGTGCTTCATCCCATTGTAATCCTTCCTACAACTGAGCAAACAATGCTATAACATCATACATATCCAAAGAACATACTGACAACACTCTGTTTTTAGCCTCATTTTTTGCATGTATAGTTGCTGAAATTTCAGCCATAGTGTTAGTAATATTCATCCCATAAAAGATGCCCAAAATGCCATCATTTTCAGCCAATAACCCCAATGCTCTTAGTTTCTTAATAGCCTGTTTCATAGATATGCGTTCAGCCCTGCACATAGCTTCCAGAAGCTTAAACCAACATGAACTGTTTGCTGTAAACTGAGAATTACCAATAGTAAATATATGCTTCATTTCATCAAGAGGCAAGTACATCCTCTGAATAGCACTACTGTAGCCCCGCATTATAGCAGTGCTTAATGAAAATCCAAGTCTTTGAATTCCCTTGCATTTGGAACCAAAGGAGACTCTCGAAGCGTGTCACGATTTCTAGGATGATTAACACAAATAGTAAGAAATTGGATTGCCTTTCTCCCATCCTTGCTTCTGACTCTTGCATAAGCAGAACCATCATCAAGCACCTTTGTTTCCATACACACACATGTAATATAGGGCTGTCCCAAAATCACTGTATATGAGGAATTATCTTGCAGAAAGAAGTGTTGCTCTTCCTGTACATCACCAATTGTCACTTTTACATTAGGACATGCACCATAGAGCTCAAGAATTATTTGCAGTCCTCATATGCGAACCATGATGAGTGTCCACATGCCATGCACTATTTTCATACAATCCCCGCTCAATGACATTTATCTCAGACCCATGGTCAAGTAAAGCAACACAAGGAGTTTCACGCTCCCCTATTTTCACTACCGTTTCAGTGGTAGCTCTAGCCCAATGATTTCTTGTGTAGTGACTTTGAGGAATAAATCCTAGAGTCTCTTCTCCATACCGTTGCATTTGCCTTACTCCACCATGCATATTGCTACAAGACAATGCATTTTCAGCCACTTTCTTCTCTTTTCCACATGCTGTCCATTGATTAGTAGCATCCTGCATAGACAATCCTGTACTTACTTCATGCTCATATTCAGTCCGAATACCCAACAAACCAGTTTCCTCTTCAAATTGCAGCAATGCACTAGTAGTATCACCAAGAAATCAACGCTTTCTTTTAATTATTTCAATGATCTCATCATGAAATTCTTGCTTGGCAATGCCAAGCACCTCTCCCAAGGTAAATTCCACCCGACTGTTTAAGATCCGTTCTTCAAGAACCTTCTTAAGTTATGTGGCTGTCTCAATGTCAGATTGCAACTTATATCCTGGTTGCTTGCCCTTCTTTTTGCCCTCTTGTTTGTTATCTTGTATTTGCTCTTGACTGATCTCTTCCATAACATGCTCGGGAGGTGGTTGATTTGCAGCTTTAAGCTGATCCACACTTCTTCTTGTCATTCTTTTAGATGTCCCTGCAATATCTTCATCTCTTTTTCGTTTTTCTTCCACAAGTACATCCGTGTTTTTTGTACCTTTGCTAAATATGCATACATTGAATATGCATCTACCGGTGATTCCCAACCAGTTATACCACGAATGTCTTGCCTTGCATGAGACATTTCACTATCAATGACCTTTCTCTTTTTAGCTGCATGTAAAGCATGTGTCCATATTTCAGCCTTTGGACCAACCATCACTTGGCCATGCATTCTATCCAACTGTAGACCAAAAGTAGAAGCATGTACTGTCGCATAAGCATTTCGGACAGCTAAGTCTTCTAACAACTTCTGCATACCTCCCTTTCCAAAATTCAAAGCAAGAGGCAATCCCACTTCTTTTGCATGGATCTTGCCATCTTTCCAAAAGATAAGCTTTGAGCCACCAATGTCTAGGCTCACACATGACTTCTCCTCATAATGGGGGCCTTATAGCTTTGAGCACCATGGATCATTGGTGGCACCTTATGAGGGTAGGGCATTGAACATATCTAAAAATTTCACCCTCTATCATTACATTGATTTCATTGCATTACATTTTAGTTCATTACATTGCATATAATTACAACCACTTTGCTTAATTGATATATCCCTACAGACATGATTGTAATACATGACTCATGACTCTTTGGTATTTGGTCCACTCACACAATTCCATTGACTAGTGCCCAACACATGACATGTAGATTGGATTCAAACCCACAACTATAGCTAATCTTCAATGTCACCTTACTCATCTTGAGCTAGCTCATTCATGGTAGTGATGACCAAGGGAGCTTGAACATGGACATTTAGGACACTAGAGTTATCGCATGAAATGGATTTGGAGCTATAGGGACAAGAGCTCAAAACAAAGTTGGAGGATGAAGTGGAGCAAGAACATCACCTTGTCTTGGAGGTGCCATTGTACCCATGGAAACATGAGGAGGAGGAGGAAAATTTCTGATTGGTTTGAGGACCTGGGTTGAAGACTTGCAGGTCAACAAGGTAGTGGTGGTAAGGGATGTAAGTTCAGATTATGCTACTATATTTGCAAGACAATGCAATTCCAAAGAGGTGGTTGTTGCAAACATTTTAAAAGACAATGTCAGAAGCTATAGCCTCAATGAAACTTGTCACTATTTGCACCTCATGCTACAAGTAATTTCACTCCACATGAGTCATTTGTTGAGATAGCTACAATGGAGCTTCTGTGTAGAGATGCAGGTTGAGAGAGAGAGAAGAGATAGAGACACACGATTTGTGGTACTAAAGAGCATACCTCAATAATGTTTTAGATAGGTATATGTACTATGTACATCCTGGCTCTTATGGGCAGACACGGGCATTGCCCTTGATCCCAACGACCTCCCCCCTAAAGGCAGTGTGCCCAAAGGTATAGGAAAAGAATTAGCTAAGTCTAAGTATGTACAAAGCTGAAGAGACTATACCTTTTCAATACCCATCATTTGTCAGCAATGGGCAAACCTCTTTGCTGAAAGACCCTTCCTGAGAAGGCCTGGAGGGTTATCATAAGTGTGGACCTTGACTAGCTCAATGCTCTTGCTGTCAAGTACCTCTCTAATGAAATGATACTTCACTTGTATGTGTTTTATCTTTGCATGAAAGACAGGGTTCCGTGCTAACATGAAGCACTCTAACTATCACAATGGAGAACAGGAACCTCAGTAATTCGAAGCTTAGCAACCAAACATGAAAGCCATAAGGCCTCTTTGCATGACTCAGTGGCAGCCACATACATACTTTGGCTCCGTAGTAGATAGTGCAACACACTTCTGTAACTTGGATATCCAAGAAATAGATCCTTTTGTGAAGGTAAACACATATTTGAAGTAGACTTCCTACAGTCTGCATGTCTAGCATAGTCTGCATCCGTAAAGCCAATGATAGATGACTTTTGCTTACCAAAGTAGATGCACAAATCCTTTGTGCCCTTGAGGTATCTCATAATACCTTTCACTACTTCCCAATGCTTCTTGCCAAGGTTTTCCATGTACTTACTAACCACTCCCACTGCAAAGGCAATGTTTGGATGTGTAACAACCATAGCATACATCAAACTGCCAATGAAACATAATCTTGGCCATTTCATCCTTTTCATCATTAGATGTAGAGATGTCCTCTAGCAGTGAGTTTCACATATGGAGGCAATGGAACTTCGATTGCTTTCCCCCCCTCCATATTGAAACACTGCAAAATCTTGGATACATACTCCTATTGAGATATATAGAGTAACCCCTTCAATCTATCTTTGAGTATTTGCATCCCAAGAATGTGATTGGCATCACCAAGATCCTTCATGTCAAAGCTACCATGAAGACTTTGCTTCAATGAATCCAAGGCATGAGTATCCCTGCTAGCAATCAGCATGTCATCAACATACAGAACCAAGATAATTAGGTTGCCATTTGTTGCCTTCTTGGTGTGCAAATAGTGATCAACTTGCCTTCTCTGAAAGCCCTGAGACTACATGAAAGTATCAAACTTATGATACCATTCATGTGGTGCCTGTTTCAACCGATACAAACTTTGTTTTAGTTTACAGACCATCATCTCTTTGCCTTTAGCAACAAAGCCTTCAGGCTGCTGCATATATATGTCCTCATGTAGATCATCATGTAAGAATGTAGTCTTTACATCCATCTGTATGAGTTCCATATCTTCAGTTGCAACCAAGCCCAAAATGGTTCTTAGAGTAGTCATCTTGACTATAGGAGAGAATATCTCATCAAAGTGTATTCCATGTTCCTGCTTGTATCCCTTTGCAACCAACCATGCTTTGTACTTTGGCGAAGAACCAGAAGTGACCATCTTGTAAACACACTTGCATGAAAGAGTTTTCTGCCCTTTAGGCAACTGCACCAAGTCCCAAGTAGCATTCTTTTCAAGAGATTTCATCTCTAACAACATGGCCTTGAACCACTTCTTGATGTCCGATCTAGTCATTGCTTCCTTGAAGCATAACAACTCACCACAATCCATCAACATGACATAATCTGCAGCATACTGCGCACCAAGAACAAACCTGTCAGGTGGTCTTGATGGTTGAGTTGACCTACGGAGAAAAGGCTTAGCATTTTTTGGCTATTGGGCCTACAAATCTGCATTTACAGGTTACTATCCTAAAATACGGGCGTGTAATTCTGCATGTATAGGTTGCTGTCCTAAAATTCCAACATGCTGTCCTGACAGTTCAGGTTGTTCTAACTGCATGTTTTCAGGCTAAAATTGTGGTGTGTCATGGGCAATACCTTGCTGGTTATTTTCAGCATCGTTTCTCTGCATTTTTAAGAGTATTTACAACATGTATATGCTGCTATCCACTAGGCACAAATGACTGTCTAAAATGTACATTCTCCTTGAAAATAACCCTTCTGACTTCCTCAATCTTCTTGGGTTGCTTATGCATGCGATCTTCATGCAAGATAACGTCATTGCTATGTACTATCTTTCTTTTCTCGGGATCCCAAAGTTATAACCTATCTCACCCTTGTTACCATATCCTAGGAATATGCATTTACACAGGACTTTGGTTCCAGTTTGATGCGTTCTTCTTTTCGTATGTGCACAAAAGCCTCGCAGCCAAATACTCACAAATGAGCATAAGAAGGTGGCTTTCTTGACCACTCTTCTTGAGGGACTCTCCCTCCCAAAGACCTATTCGGTGACTTATTAATAAGATGAATGGTTGTCATAACAGCCTCTACCCAAAAGCCATAGGGTAATGCAGCATGAGACAACATCGTACAGACCTTATCTTGTATTCATAAACTCTGCAACTCCATTTCGGGGTGGATTATGAGGGGCAGTGAGCTCCCTCTTTATCCCCTTTGCTGTCACAAAATGGCTAAATGGCTTTGGACACATACTCCCCACCGTTGTCAGAGTGAAGACACTTAAGTGTCTTATTAGTCTGGTTCTCAACCAATGCGAAGAATTTTTGAAACCTATGAAGCACTTCGTCCTTGCTACGAATAGGGTAAACCCATACCTTCCTTGTAGCATAATCGACAAATGTGACAAATTATTTCTTTCCTCCTAGAGATAACCTGGCATCTGACATACATTGAAATGTACTAACTCTAGAGGCGAAGATTTCAGTGAAAGAGAATTTTTATGAGATGTTTGCGCATGCTTGCCATAAACACAATGATCACAGTGCTCAAAATCAGCATAGTGAAGATAAGGCAAGAAACGCAAATGAGAAAGTACTTTTATTCCTCTTTGACTCATGTGTCCCAACCGGTCATGCCACAAGGAAACACTTGGCTGCTCGGTCACGATGACAACATGGTCACACACACTAGATACATGAAGTGGATACAAAGTATCACTCTTGCAACCTCTTGCAATAACCCTAGATCCCTTGCAGATCTTCCATTTCCCATCACCAAAGGTGGTATGAAAACAGTCATCATCTAGTTGACCAATACTAATCACACTCTTCTTGAGCTACAATACATGCCTTACATTTTGAAGAGTGAAGATAAATCAATGCTGAAACTACAGTTGCACACTGCTAATGCATGTAATGTCACATGCATAATTGTTTCCAAGATGGACAACACCATGTCGACCTCTTGTATAGTATGTAAACCACTCATGGTGAGGGGTGACATGAAAACAGGCACGTGAATCCAAAATCCAAGTGTGCATGTCATCATCCATATCAGCTATCAAAGCATGTGCATTGAAATATGAAGAGACAAAGAGAACATCATTCCCATTGTCACTCTCATGGTGGCTGACTACATTCACCTCTTTGATCTTTACACTTCTCTTCTTAACATGCTACCTCTCTTTCTTCTCTTCCTTACTGTCATCCGTCTTCTTGCCCTTCCCTTTCTCTTTCTTCTATTTATAGCAGTCACATTTGAAGTGACCCTTCTTGCCACAGTGATGGCATTTAACATCCTTACCACGTGATTTATTGCGTCCCTTGCAATCAGATTTACCTTTCTGATATGACTTGCCTCTAGTATGCAAAGCACTGGAAGACTTACTAGATGCATTGTTCTGCCGATTTATTTCTTCCATGAGTAGAGCACTCTCTACATCAATGTACAAAAGCATAGCATTAGAATTGCTCATAGTAGTCCTAGAGGTATCCCAGCTCTTTGGCAGGCAGAGTGCAAAGAAAGAACGTAGCTTTGAACTCATCATCAATATTGAACTTCAAAGCAGAAAGCTGGCTGAAAATGGAGTTAAACTCACTAAGGTGAGTAGACATTGCAATACCCTCTTTCATACACAAATCCATGAGTTTCTTTAGCTAGTAGACTTTGGTTGCAGCACTCTTTTGGGGCATACAACTCTTCCAGCCGCTTCTAAATGTCATAAGCAGAATCCAACCCTTCAATGTTAAATAGCAAGGAATCAGAATCGATAGCTCAATGGTTGAGTGTGAAGCTCACATAGCTCATCCCAGTCATTCTGCTCTACATCAGTTGGTTTTGTTCCCTTTACTTTAATCGGCTTTGCTTGCTTCTTCTACAACAAGATATTATAGCACTTCTTTTGCCAAACTACAAAGTTGTGTGCTCCTTCAAGCTTCTTGATATGCATAAGATGATTGTCATTGCTGTTAGCCATGATTCACAGCCAAATAACTATATGACAATAAATAGTAGCTAATACCAAGCAATGAAAGCTCCAAAATCCACTCAATAGTATGTTAGGAATCTCCCCAAGTATGTACAACAACAACATACATCAGTTCATCACCCAAAATGCCTCAAAAGCATTGAATGATAGTAAACATACCAATTTCCTAACAAAAACATAGTGTAGTCCTGAAATTATTGACAATACAGGTGGTTGTCTTGCAATTCAGGAGTGCAGTCTTGAAATTCTTGACAATATAGGTGACTGTCCTGCAATTCAGGAGGCCAATCCAAAAATTCTAGATAATACAGATGGTTGTCCTACAATTCAAGAAACTGTCTTGAATGTACATCAGTAGACCTATAAGTAAAGCTGATCCAAAAAATGAGCTCTAATCACTAAAATGCATTCCGGAATCAAATCCAAGCATGTAGCATCAACCATAAGCATGAATACATGGTATAGAATGACCAAGACCAAGTCTAGAAGCAAGGCATAATGCATACGTAGTAAAAATGTCATTCAGCCTTGTTATTCCAACAACCAAATCTCTGTCAAAACTGAGTGAAAAATAAGTCAAAATCAGGCCAAATGCACTTCAATACATAGGCATATCATTCCTCATTGTCTTGACATTAGTTGAGCATTTATATGAATCAACATGCATGTCCAAGGACCAATGTCATTAGAGGATAGAGGGTTGCCTGCACATTGCAAGCTGTGGACTGTGTATTCCAGCCATAAGCACATCTGCAAACTGAACCAAATCCTTGCCAAGATTAGCTCAAAATGGCCTCAAGACAATGCCACATGATTCCCAAAGCATCCAACATCAAGATATCCAATAGCCATCAAATGAGCATGATCTGTATGCACCAGACACACATGGATATGTGCTGCCCTGTTTATTTCAGATCTGAATACTGTGTGTATTTTAGACCTAAAGTTGAATGCACATCAGCCCTAAGTGTAATACTACACTTCAATGCTCAATGCTAAGCATTAGATGCAAAGTCTAGAGCACAACCATGATGCCAAATAAGGAGGAGCAGTAACTATAGGTCACGAGCATACTGAAAAACTAATGTACATACCAATGCTGATGGCAGCTTCAACCCTGAAGGGATTAGAATGCTAGTCCAAGTGTTGGAGATGATGGTGAGGGTCCCCAAGTGGCCAACGATAGCTACCAACAAGCTCAAATGAAGATGGAATCTTCAAGATTCAAGAAAAATCTTCAAACCTTGTTGCCCCACTTGCAGACTCTTCACAATGAACTCTTCTTCAAATTCAAGCTCCTGCACCTAAGAAATGCCAAGCTCTTGATTGCTTGAACCAAACTGCTCTGATACCAGTTTGTTGAGATAGCTGCAATGGAGCTTCTGTGTAGAGATGCAGGTTGAGAGAGAGATAGAAGAGATAGAGACACAGGATTTGTGGTACTAAAGAGAGTACCTTAATAATGTTTTAGATAGGTATATGTACTATGTATAGCTTGGCCCTTACAAGTGGACACGGGCAGTGCCCTTTATCCCAACATCATTGCTAGATGTTGCTCAAGTTGTTCAATACACAACATTTGGTAGGTATGGTTCTCTTGCATACTATACATTTGCATTAGGCATCTTGAAGACAACACCTCTACTGTAGCTAGCCTCCCATGAAACTAGACCAATTGAAAGCACTTCTTGATGCCAAAAGTTGGCTCTTAAACATCAATTTGTATGTGCTCTCTCTCCTTCTTTGCACCAAGTGATGGATGATGCTCATCAAATTGATGACTTACCTCACTAAACAAGTGCTCTGACCCTTTAGTGTAGAAGGTGATGGAACCAAGTCGGACAAATCAATAGAGGAAAGATTAACAATAGCAATCTACATATGGGTTGCGAGCTTCTTGCATTTTTCTAGCAAAAGATGTTTGAAAGGGTACGCCATTGCAACATCCACATCCACCAAGAATTTTTGGGCATTCTCCTCTAGAACTCAAATGAACTCTTACATGTTGGCACTTTGACCTTCCAAAACTTTGCAATGCTCCAACAGTAGCTCCATCTTAGAATTATCCAAATTGCCACTTATTGCAAGGGAATCAAATATATCCAAAAATCACCAAAAGCAAATGATCCTCATTGCTAAGGGATACAAGATCTTCTAGTATTGGAATTTTGTCTTGCCCATTGTATCCCTATGAGTAGCTGCTAGCTCTTACTAAAACCAATTGTATAGAGAGTAGAAATTAACCCTTCAAGCACACCTCAACCCAAATTATGACTCATATCTTGAGTGATGATCCAATCCATTACATAGAAGAATTGAGCCAAGAAGAGGAGTGGACCAATCCATGTGTTACATACAACAAGGATGGTAAAACAATCTTGAGTAGTTGCTAGCTCTTATTAGAACCAGTTGTACAGAGAGTAGAAATTAACCCTTCAAGCATACCTCAACCCAAATTATGGCTCATATCTTGAGTGAGGATCCAATCCATTACATAGAAGAATTAAGCCAAGAAGAAGGGTGCACCAATCCATGTTTTACATATGACAAGGATGGTAAAACAATCTTGAGTAGCTACTAGCTCTTACTAAAACTAGTTGTACAAAAAGTAGAAATTAGCCCTTCAAGCATACCTCAAGCATACCTCAACCCCAACCTAAATTATGACTCATCTCTTGAGCGATGATCCAATCCATTACATAGAAGAATTGAGCCAAGAAGAGGAGTGCACCAATCCATGTGTCACATATGACAAGGATGGTAAAACAATCTTGATTTAGTTGATTCAAGGATATTTGTCAAGGAAGAATATGGAAGCCACCCGCTTTGAGACATTGAAGGCCTCTAAAAAGAACATCATAGTATCATCCTTGGCCTTATCTCCTTAGACATACTACTAAGATGATATTCACCAAAAACCATAGGCCCAAAAAATGCCTCGATTTGACCAATAGAGAGAATAGTTGGGGGCTCTCAATCATCACATAGAAGAAGTAATAGGTGCTCCTAGATATGATCTGCCAAAAACTCATAGAGTAGATATGACCAAGCTACATCATTGTCCCTTGATGCAATTTAAGTAATGATGAACTTGACTTCAAGGTGAATAGGTGTAGTGCTCCATGGTAGGGAGATGAAAGTTTCTAAAAGTAGGGAGTTAACCCAGTCATGAATGGCTTCAAGGCACTCATGAAGGACAGTCACAACTGTAGAGATTTAATGCTCACAAAGAGAAACAAGATGACATAGAGACTAAGAGCGCAAGATAAGAGAGAGTGAGACGAATGCGATGATTTGGAAACGAGCACAATGACAAAAAAAATAATTCTTTTTCCAGCAATTGTTCCAATGATTCACAAATGCATGCTCACATTGTTAGTCACTTTTCCCATGATGATCCACCATAAGTGTCGCTCGCAACTCAAAACATCATATCACCACTAGATATCTCATCCACCTAGAATAATTTAAAGTTCACTTATTTTCTTGGCTAGTTTTTGGAATGTATACGAAATCCCATGGGGACCTAGTACTTTGATAGCACCCCTGTCTATGTAAGTCACACCATTCATTACCAGATCCATTTAGACTTGAATACCAAATATCATCGAAACTGGTTCATCAAGAGATATGTATCTAGATTAAGGAGGAGAAGAAGATAGAGACTCATTAGATTGATCTGATAGAGGGAACATGCACACCAACCCATCCGCATGATAGTATTTGTAACTAGAATCCATTAATAGTGTGGGGTAGGATATTACCCTAAAGATCTATGAGGTAGAAACCGTTTGATTGAGTACCATAGAACACCCCACCCAAAATGGGCCACTCCACTTAAATTTGAGCTTTCTTGTGGAAGCTTCACTATTTGGATGTGTTAAACACCAAAATTTCTTGCCCATGTACAAATAAGTGCTTTTTGGAGAAGTGATCTATGTGATGCTTCTACCGCAACTAGAGTTCGGATAGAAGGTAAGCACTCTGGATTCATTTTCCATCCAACTATGCCAATGCTTTTATCATGAAAGGTAGATACTCCTCCAAAAGGGCTCAATCTAAAATCATGATCCACATGATGGTTACTAGAAACTCTAGGGGGGTGACAGCTTCTAGCACGAATACCAATTTTTAAGGCGAGAGACTAATGGCTGCTTTCTAAGAAGTTTGATAGGCCCATAATGTGGCTAGAAGTTTAGTATCCTAGTCTTTCCTATGATGTTTGAAAAGCTATTTTGCATAGGGTTTATTGGTGGATTCTTGGCCAATCCATTAACTTGAGGATAGTAGGGGAAAGATCTCTTATGAATTGTTAGAAAGAAGGGCATTAGGCACTTTATTAGCTAATGTGATCTCTTAGGAATCATTCAAACCTCTTGCTTTGGAGTGCTAGGTGCTAATGTTGATTCATCAAAAGGTGATCTAGTACTCCACCCATAGTAAGAAAATTTAGCATTTCTTCATACTAGGTCCATGGAGGATTATTAGGCTCACTTTCTAGCTCCTTGGTTAGCATTGTCACAATATACTAGAGTTAAGTGATCCACATGAAAAACACAAGGATGTCCCAAAAGATAATGTCTGAACTTCTTAATAGATTAGATCATTCCTAAACTTTCCCTTTCTGTAATAATGAAGTAATTCTTTTTTGTCACAAACAACTATTGTCTAGCATAGTAAATAGGTCAAAGCTACCCTTTGACATCTTCTTGCATCATTAGCACACTACTAATGGTACTATTGGAAGTGTCAACAAAGGTACATAATTCCTTGTTCTAGTTTGGAGGAATTAAGATTGGAGCCTTTGACAACATCAACCAAAGCCATTAGAATGCCAAGTCAATTGCATCATTCCACTTGAATGTTTTGCTTTGAGACATGGGCCAACTTGTTGAGAGCAACGACCACATGGGGCAAAAAGTTGAAGGTGATGCCCATGCAAACATACATGCCCAAGGAATCTCAAGAGAATGGATGGAGAATTACGAACTTCCACATGCATAATAGCTATCACCTTTCATGGGTCGATAGCAATTTCATCTTCTTAAATCATATGCCCTGGTAACGTGCCTCCCTTCACAGCAACAAAGATGCTCTTCATGGGGTTGAGACTAAAATCAATATCTCAACATTGGGTAAGGAATAGCCAAAGATGTTATAGATGTAGGAGAATATCCCTAATCATAGCTTTTGCTTCTTTCTCCCAAGATTTCAGGAAATTTGGATATACTAATACATGTACCGATGTTGGCTCTATAGCCTTAGGAATTTTATTCGGAGGGAGAGGTACCAAAATATATAGATTGAGATATTGCATAATTATTTGGAAGATGTATGAATTGTTTCTACTACCACCATTGGCTTGAATGTTGTTGATAAATGAGAAATATTTTTCAAAGATAACTTGACTTTATTGTGGCCTTGTCGGTGGATAGTCAGCCTATCCTAATCCCAATTATGACTAATTCATGCTTGTTGTAACTAGGGCCGTCCTAACAAGAGATTATAATCTTCTCTCACTCATTCCATGTTTAGGACCAATAGGAAGACCAAGAAGGGAATCCCAACCACATCAATAAGAGCTAAGCAAAGATTTGGAGTGGCCACACTACTTGACCAAAAATGTTACTCGATCCTAGCCCATTAGCACAGAATCTTTACGTATTTCTATGATGATAACATTCACTCTTGATCTACTATCTACGAGGACATCATTAATTACCTAGTCTCGATATGATGGAAAACATTGAAGTGGTTGGAAGAGGGCCTGGTGGAACCATCTCACATTGCATTTTTGGCACTTCCTCAGAGAGGATGTTGGAAATCATGGCCGCTACTTTCTACATCAATCGAATAATGTGATCTCGTTGAATCAAATTTAGAAGGTGATCTTTGAACACTAAAACTAGGTTTAAAAAGGAGCCAAAGGAGTTATGATTGAAACCAGCACAAATAGCCAGATTTTTCCAATAGCAACATCACAATTGCCCTTGATTGTGGGGTCATCACATTTCTTAACATTGGCGAATTCCCTAGTTCTAGCCACTATTGTTTGGACCTTGGAACATGAATTGGATGTGGATCCTCCATCATAGCTGACTCTATTGTGGACTATTTTGCAACTTGATGGCAAACTTTCTCTTGTTCTACCCAAGAAGGACATGTAGGTTTGTTCGATGTAGATTTGAGCTACTTTCTAGAGCGAGCTACTACATTCACTACTGTTGGATCCAAAATTTCTTCAATTTCCATTGTACTCACAAAAGCTATGGCTCCTTTATCTTGCCCTTTTTTCTTTTGAACATTATAAGCTTTGGGCATCTAGACATTTTGTGTGCTAGTTCCCTTCTTGCATACAAAAGAAACATTGTCTCCTAGAGGGGCTTGGAGCTTGACCCATCCTCATTCTCCACAAACCATGTTGGAAGATTGATAATCTTGTTGTGTGTAAGACAATATTGGTGGTGATGATGTCAATTGTCTCGAAGCACTCTAGTTGGCAAGATAATTTCCTTTGGTGCCTTACCATTCCCTTCTGTGGGGCTAGTAGACTATGCAAATTATATTGGCAAACCTCTGTAGTATGAGTAGAAGTCTTGCAAATCCAACACCATTACTAATTTAAGCCACAATCAGCCACCAACAAAGTGGCCTAGGTTATTTCATTTGGTACACCAAGGGTTTTTGTTGCATACTTGTGAGCACCCTTTGAGGATTTGTAGCCTTTGTCCTTCTTCTAGGACTTTTTGGTATTCTTTCCATCCTTCTCCTCAGAGTCCTCCTTATCATGTTGCTATTGTCTTCCTTAGTGTTGTCATCCGAATTTGAATCATTACTATCAAAAGTGTGACTTTTATCATTGGACATGCTATACTTCTTTCCCTTCCCTTTCTTATTATTGGAAAGGACCAATTTCATTTATAGGGCTTGTTGAACAAGAATGGTTCAAATCATTGGCCATCAGATCATCCATAGTCAATGCTCTACAGATGTCATAATGTAGGGTACATACACGGAATGCAATATCTATCCTGCAAGCTTATTATCTTGAAGAGTAATTATGGCTACTACTAGTATAACCAAAACCAAGTAGTGTACATTTGGATAGTGGATTCCCTTGCTTGAGGCTCCATAATTGGTCTAGCTTCTCGATATCCATTCAATCCTATTGAAATTGCTTCATAGATGACACCTTCATCCCATCATAAGTAGCCCACCCTTGTTCCTCTACCAATCATTCCACCACTTTCTTCTACATGTAGGATTTAATCACCACTTCCTGTTGGCCATATCAGTGGGGGAAAAATCTATGGCATAAGCCACCTCAAACTACCAAATATAGGCATCCAAATCCTATGATGTTGATCTCATGAACTTGGAAAAGGACACCTAAGGTGCCATCAAGATATCGTAAGGGGAAATAAAAGGAATGATAATTCCATCTACTACTACTTAGTTGCAATACTTTTTGAATGGGTTAGACTTCAACATTCAAGTGTAGTTGAGTAGTGTTGCTATTTTTGATATTGATATGGTTATTACAAAAGCAAAGGAGGTAGAATCATGATTGCAAGCGGCTTATATCTCTAGGGAAAACTAGAATTCTAGTTTAGGTGTTGGAAATACTTTGGCGTTGACAAATTGAGGTCAAGGGATACCCAAAGTCCTCATACTGGGAGAGGAAGCATGATCCAAAATGTGCCTATGTTGCCAGCTCCTCCCAGTGTGACCATGTCTATGGCTAGTTAAATGGATCCACAAAATGTTGGAAGCCAAACGATAACTCCTACCATTGTTTTAGGAAATCAACAGCCAATTTCGAATCAAGTGGTTAGGCCAATGGAACAACAAGTAGATGATCGTTGCTATAAGTCAAGTGTCTCGAATGTCCTTTTGCAAAGTTAAGGATATGATGAAGCACTATACTAACACAATCATCGAACAATTTAAGCAAATAGCTGTTGATGCCAATTTCCTTAAGAAGCAGCAAAAATTGCTAGAGAGTCAATGCCCTGAAGAGGGTGCCCCCTCAAGATTCAGCTGTAAGTTCTGTGGCGGCCAACATTTTCCTAGGAATTGTCTAAATGCTAAATGTGACATATGTGGAAAGTTTGGCCATTTAGCTAGTACTTGTTGGAGTAAGATTAGTTCTCTCCAATAAGGAAGTAACCAGTTAGGTCTAGTTAACCATTGAGCGCAAGGAAACAATCTCTAGCAAGATGAGGGGCATGAGCAAATACTGCAAAGAGGGAAAGCTATGGTAGAGGAGCTTCCTACTGGTAGTGGAGTCAGCCTTATTGAAGCCGTTTGTGTCAATGGCACTAAAACTTATAACCTATGAGTCATTACAAGAGGTCAAAAGGGTAAATAAGTAGATAAAGACAAGATAAAACCTATCAAGGGTAACCCTAATTAAGATGATGAGGGGATGCAAGTCCTTAATCCTGATATAGAAGGAGGACCTCTTAAAGTTGTAGATGGTAAAGCTAACCCCAAGAGGGATAAGGAGTTACCAAAGAAGAAGGCAAAAGGAAAAAAAGAGGCAGTAAAGCCGGTTCAAAGACCAAAGGAGAGAATGGTTTGGCAAGAAAAGCGAGCTCTTGCTAGCTATCATGAATTCAATTTAGCTAGTTCTCTTTGCATAGGTGTAAACCTCTTGTAGCTAATTAAGTTCTCTCCACGAGTGTGTAAAGAATTTAAGAAGATTCTTTGCACTGGTATATCATTAAGCCCTTGGGAATAACACGAGTAGGAGATGACTGGTTTGAACATGTTGAAAAGCATTGTCTAAGGGTAACAATATATGTTGATGGAATATTAGTGGACCATGCTATCGTGGATACAAGATCCTCTGTCAACATTATGAGTTCAAAATTGATGGAGAGGTTGGGATTAGAAATAAAAAAAGATGCCTTCACGATTCTTTGAATGACTGATGATAGTTTAAGACAACCTAAAGGTTGCATTACTAAAGTCCATGTGACTATTGTTAATGTGGAATGCATCCTAGACTTTAGGGTCATTAGGTTTGCAACGCAACATAACTATCAAGTATTTCTAGGTAGGCCATGGATTTTACAAGCAAACTATCAGGTTGATATACCCACTGGTTAGTTGATCTTTGGCACAAGTGCTAGATGTATAGTAGTAGATGCCTATCCCGAATCTCCTCAAAGTGAGAGAGTTCCTTTATCTTTGTCAAAGTTAGATACATTAGATGCTCCATCTGCTAGTGAGACATCATCAAGTGTGATGAATTCAACGAGGGGTCCACTACAGAGGATATCTATCAAGTAACTTTGAATGAGCCAATAAAGGCTCAGGAGAGGATTAGAGATGTGGATTCAATCGAGATAGAACTTGGTACAATGAATGATTCATGGCCAATCAAGTTAGGGTCCATGCTCAGTTATTGATGAGGTAGTCCTTGATTCAAGAATTTCGTGACATCTTTGCTTGGAGTGATGACAAGGTGAGAGGCATTCCTCCTAGCCTGGCTGTTCATACTATCCTCTTAAAGGAAGGTAGCCACCTTGTGTGACACAAAGTAAGGCATATGCCTTTCGAATTAAGGGACAGCCTATTTGAAGAATTGACAAAGTTGCGAAAAGCTAGCTTGATATTTCCAATTCAACACACATAATGGTGTTTCTAGTTGTTATCAAGAAAAAGAAGAATGATAAGATTCGCCTTTGGATAGATTTTAGAGAGCTTATCAAGTAAATGGTTAAGGATTACTATCTGTTACCATTCATTGATCATATCCTAGATTAGTTAGTGGATAGGGAAATCTATTCATTTATGGATTGCTTTGTTGGATACAATCAAATGGATATTACGACGGAAGACAAGTTGAAAATAACGTTTATTATTGTCTTCGGTACTTTTGCGCACCATGTGATGGCCTTTGGGTTATGCAATGCACCTTGGTTCTTGGCAATAAATAGTTGATAAGGATTTTGGTGATATCTCCCTAGAGGAGTTAAAAGTCTTTATTGATGATCTGGGGGGTAGCCATCACAAGGGAAAGGCAACTGATAATTCTAAGGAAATGTTTTGAGCGTTGTAGATAGTTCTACATTGATCTAATCCTAGAAAGTGTGTCTTTGGGATGCACTATGGGTTGTTATTGGGCCATGTGGTTAGTTTGGCTGGTATTGTGACTAACCCTGAAAAGATAAATGTTATAGTCACCATGAGCCTGCCACGTACTCCAAAAGAAGTACATAGCTTTCTATCATTAGTGGGATATTATCGAAGATTTATCAATGCACTAGCAGAAAGAGCATTGCCATTGACGAACCTCCTATCTTTTAATTGTCTGTTTGAGTGGAATGAAGCTTGTCAAGTATCCTTCGAGGATGTGAAGTAGGAATAAGGAAAAATTCCAATTCTAAAAGCACCCAGAAGAGGTGAATTTTTCTATATATTTTTGACAGCCACAATGCATAGTATCAGCTACTGTTTAGCCCAAATTTGGGAGGAGAAATGGTATCATCTAATTGCCTTTGCCAATAGGAAATTGGTGATATTTGACGTCAACTATATGTAATGGAGAAATGGTGCCTTGGAATGGTCTTTGCGACAAAGAAATTTAGGTATTATATTCTCTATGAGAAGGTAGTATTCTTTACGAAGGCGGAAGGACTTAGATTATTACTAAACAAGTTGCAACTGCTTGACCATTAGCAAAGTGGTTAATCACTTTGCAAGAATTCAATTATGAGATTAGGAGTGAGCCATTGAAGCTATAGGGTATTGTGGAATGTCTTGTGGATTTCAAAGAGCCAAAGGAAATTCTGACTGAAGGAAGTGACACTGAAGGTTTATTCAAGATTGACACATCTTCCATCCCTTTCTAGTATGCAACTATAACACATTATTTATCTACAGGAGGATTTGGGACTGCTTTATTGAAGTATGAAAAGAGGAAGATTAAACAACGAGCATTACACTTTTCAATTATAGTGGGTGTCTTGTATCAGAGAGGTGTAGATGACATCTATCACCGTTGTGTAGTACCTGATGAGGTACCATTCATTCTTGAGGAGTGCCATGATTCATTGTGTGGGAGACATTTTGTTGGATGGCTTACCATCCAAAAAGCTCTTTGTGCTAGATATTGGTGGCCATCGATTTTCCAAGTTGCTTTCAATTATGTTAAGCATGGTAATGTTTGCCAAAGACACGATGTGAGGGAAAATCGTAAGTGGCCTCTAAACCCTATTTTGGTTACATTACCCTTTGAAAAATGGGGTATTGATTTTGTGGGACCAATATACCCTTCATCGACTACGCGAAAGTGATACATTATTGTGGCAATAGACTACTTTACAAAGTGGTCTAAAGCTTGAGCCACGGTGAAGGATAATGCTAAGGAGACGACCAGTTTCATTATGGAGCAAATTATTTGCCATTTTGGTCCACCGAAGGAGATAGTTCTGATCGAGGGACACACTTATTTAACAAATTTATAGTAGCCTTGACGGAAGCTTTGAAGATTAAGCACAACAAGGCTACCCCGTATAATCCACAAGTGAATGGTCAAGTGGAGAGTACAAATAAACAATTGGTGGGAATCTTATCTGAGATAGTATCGAAAAGTAATTGCGATTAGAATAAGAAATTGTATGTGGAAATGTGGGCTTATAACATGACATTCAAGAGAGCTACATGCCACACCTTGTTCAAGCTAGTGTATGGGGAAAAGTGTGTTTTGTCATTAGAAATAGAGCTGTCCACTGTGCAATTCACTCTCAATCATTCATATTGGGAGAGGCAAAAATGGTACAAGAACGATATACTTCTCTTGCACATCTTGATGAGATTCAGTTGTTGCAGGCTTTACTACTTCAAGAAGTAGGAAAGCGGAGAATGAAAGCCCTTCATGGCCTTTGGGCTAAGAAGTACAAATTTGTGAAAGGTCAGTTGGTGCTGTATTATGATGCTCCTCATGAGCTATTCCTAGGTAAGTTGGAACCCACGTGGGATGGACCATACAAGATTGTACATTTAGGAAAGAATGGCTCTACAACCATGCTAGCATATTTGAGTCACCCTATCGCATGTGGTTGTCAATGAGAGAGGATTTTAGAGGAAAATTTTGAGGTGAAAAAGAGCTCGAAAGGCCATTAAAGAAATTTTTTTAATGCAATATGAAACGATTGTAGATCGATGAGCTAGAGTTTTCCTAGATGGAGTTTAATGCCAGGAACCCTATGCAAGTCTCAGTTCATTGATTGGAGTCAGTTTGACTCCCCATTTAATCTTTGCAAGGTTTTGCATTATGAAGAAACTATATGATCCGAAAGCCAGTAAGTGCATCAAGGTAGCCAACTTTATAGATTTTGACACTACAAGGCCTACTATCTAGATGGATCTTTAATTCAAGCTCATTTTGCCCCTCCAAAATCGGGAAAACTACTTCGGCGGAAGTGCGAACATAACAAAGTGAATCGTTTTTTTCTAAAAAGCTTAAGTTTAAGCTTAAACAAGCATTATGACTGAAAAGACACATCTCTTCAAATTGTTGGGGAGAGGGGGGGGGGCATTTTTTTCAGAGCCCTCTTTCATAATTAAAAAATGATTTTTTGGATCTGCAAATCAATCAAGGAATCCTTAGGGTAGTATGCTCCATCATTTTCTCACACTTCATCACCACAAAAATGACCGAATTTGATGCATTTTATAGCTAGATTTGATTTTAGTCTTCCTCTCTCCTCTTATGGACTGTTCTTATGGATCAATGTAAAAGAGAGGGGGATGGGCTAAGATGGATGTTTTTTGTCAAACAATGATGTGGGAGTGAAAAGAGACGTGAATTGGAGTTGGAGAAATTGTCAATGATCGTGGAAGAGCATTAATGGGCCCTAATTTCGAGAAGCGTGTGTCATAAAATGATGGATTTGATGAGAAAAATGTAGATTTTACCGTTTTATGGTGAATTCTTGTTTGAAATGGTTAGCAATGCTTGGATTGATTGCCAATTCTCTGTTTGATTAGCAATGTAGATTTTACCGTTTTATGGTGAATTCTTATTTGAAATGGTTAGCAATGCTTGGATTGATTGCCAATTCTCTGTTTAATTAGTCATGTTGAAAGAATAATACAAAATTAGTCGTATAATAATTTTATGCAAAATACCAAAAATCGAGACAATGCGATTTAAGGGAAAATATGTGGTTTTTGGTGTGCATTTGCTGTTCCTATGGAATTAAACATGCTTTAAAAAGTATTTTCTATAAGAGTAATCAATCTACATTAGAAAATCAGTAATTATTAGTAATTTTTCATAAATAAATAGAGAAAAATAGAAGAAAATTAGGTTTTTTGCATCCTAAAAATAAGGAAAAATAAGATTAATGTGTTGATGTATGATGGAACTAAACATTAGGTTTTGCCTCAATTTAGCCCCATTTCTTTGTTAGAGTGAGTTTTTATCACTCTCAATAAAGAAAAACACAAAAAACCACGCCATACACCTATCAATTCAAGAATTTTAAATGGTAGGGAGTAAGGGGGTTGTTGAGTGGATGAAGTACATTAAATTTTGATGTTTCATGTTGCATATCATATAGAGTTCATGGTTGTTTAAAATTAAAAAGTAGCATGAGGAAGCTTGGTGCTAGCCCTAAGCAGCAAAGCACTATTGTAGGAAAGGAAAATCATGAAAAGAATTGTCTTCGCACTTTCACATTGGTGATTTTCAATGAATATTTGTTTGATCATGATGATCATATTCACACTTGCATTGATGCATCACATGGTATTGTATCTTGGATGCAAAGCACCTGGTTGTATGAGTGATGGCCCGACACTGAGAGTGTGATGTATCCCAAGCCGTCGTAGGGCTAGATATTCGGTTCCTTGGGAGTTATTTGATGAGGTTTATATATCATCTCCTAGATTGTCTATCAAAAGAGTAGACTTTGTTTCAAATGTGTTTTATTTTCACGACGTATCTTGGGGCTAATCCCCGAGGTGTAGGAGAGCCGTAGTAGTGGAGCTGCGGTGCTCCCTATGTGTGTGCTACATGGTGTATAACAACAACATGTTTAGGGAGTCCTTTTGAGGAGTGGGGAGGAATCATTCATTGGACTACGGAAAACGTACAAACACAAAGGTCTTAGACGCTCCTAGCCACAAGACCATGTGGGGTGATTTTAGGTGAGCGACAGAGGCCTGGTGACTAGTGCCTTAGAGCCAGTGTTGGGCTTGTTTTAGGTCTTGACAGAAGCTATGGAAAATTGGATTTTTGGTTTACTAACATCACATTCTATAGTCAATTGAGATGCAATGAGTGTGGTATGTATTATATGTATCCTAATTTTCCTAAATGCTAGGTATTTAGTATCAACCAAACAATACCTATGAGATGCAACATTTCAACATGAAAGATCAAGTCCACACACACTGATTGCAAAGACGAAGAGTTAATTGCACTTGTATATCTTAGGGTTAAAATTATTACAAAGAGAGAGCACATTGCTACCGTTGCATCGTCGTCGGCTCTCTTGCTTGAACCTTACCATGATACCACAGTCTATTGTGGAGCACATTTTGTCAATACGCTCCATGCGGAAATGTTGTCCGCGTGACCACGTTGAACTATATATTTTGTACTGTACATTGAAACACTAAATTAGTTGTCGCATATAAAATATAGATACGACAAACCCTAAACACATCATCACCTTTGGACTACATCCCCTCGAGAATTTCCACTTCTCGGTTGAGACCTCTGCCCCTTTGCGAGACGCTACGGTCAAAGCTCCATGCAACCATCACATTAACATAAACCGCAGCATCTCCTCCATGCCCTCAGGATATCGATGTTGAGATATCGAGCTCCACTCATGATATGCCAGGGTGACCGTTGTGCATTTATGTCACCGACTTGTCAATTCCAGATGCGGTTGGTACACCGCCCATGAATAATAGCTAGATGACAGCTATCCTTATCTACTCTAGTTCATGGCTCAGTTAGTATGCCACCTTAGTTAGTTGAGTTTGGTTTGAGACCCATATATAGGGTTCTTCTATTTCTATGTACTTGAGTTCTTTTTGGCTTACACAACTAAGAAGAGGAAAACTGTTTTCAGCCTCCACCCTTGTGTGTATTCTCCCATTATGCAAGCAAGAAAGCTACAAGTGAGACTCCTTCCTTCTCTCCCACAATCGTGACATGGTATCAGAGCCTTGTTCGTGGTAAGGAGCTCAAGAAAGTAAGCCAAGTTTGCGGTGTTCTGGTAAGAGGAACAGTGTTGCTTTCATTCTTCTGTTTTGGGAGCAAGTCTTTGCAGGTAGCACAGCTGGAAAGTACAAGAGTACATTGTCTCAGGTTGAGACGCCCTTCGTGGTGAAGCAAGAGGGCAATATATGCTGCAGGTGAGGGCTTTAGCCCTCGATGACCCTGTTTTTTTGATTTGTGTCCATTTCGGGGCATGTTTTGGAGGTGGAAGTTTTCTGCAGCACTTAGGAAAAGGCCCAGTTTTATGCTGTGAGACCACTGTTTTACAGGTCGGTGAAAAGTTACTATAGAAATTGCATCGTATGCCTGTGCGCAGAGACATTGGGAGTTACAGAATCATCCTTGTTGCATGTTGATACAAAATCGTCACTAGGAAGTGACTGTGTGGTCAAATACCACTTTTGTCAGTTTTGCAGATTTGCCCTTGTGAGGCTGAAGCTGTGTTCTTTGCAGTGACAGAATTTTTTGCAGTGTTCTGTAATGGCGTCTGATTCTCTTTCACAGATTGTCACTGAAAAGCTTGACAAAAACAACTTCCAAGCATGGAAGTTTAGAATGACGAATTTCCTTATGGGAAAAGGATATTGGGAATCCGTTGCAGGAAATAAAGAAGAACCAGTTCTTCCTGATGTTCCCAATCAACAGCAAATGCAAGCATTTAAAGCATGGCATGAGAGAGCCAGGAAAGTTATGTACTGGGTATCTATCGACATTTCAGACTCTATGATTGTGCATATTCAAGATGCAAGTACGCCAAAGGAGGCATGGGATACTTTGTCAAAAATGTATACCACAAATACGCAAGCCAGGAAAATGCAGCTCAAGCAAGAGTTGCATAATGTGCAAAGAGAAAATATGAGCATCAATGACTACCACATGAAGGTGAAGAAGATTGCAGATGCACTTGCTTCCATTGGGTCGCCAGCGGAAGATGATGATTTAGTTTCTGTGACCTTGAATGGTCTAGGAAAGGATTATGCACAGTTTCGAACATCCATTTCCGTCCGTGAAAGATTTTTTGATTTTGAGGAGTTGATTGCTCTTCTAATTTCTGAGGAGCAGAGAAATGGTGGTGCATCTTCTTTAGGAGGAACTTCAAAAGAAGCAGTCTTCTACTCAAATGCTGGAAGAGGTAGAGGCAGAGGTAGAGGAGGCCGATCTGGAGGTTGTGGTAGAAATCTGAATATACAGCAAACTCAAGAAAACCAATCCTATGGAGGAGGACGTGGTAACTCTAGAGGCAGGGGGAGCCAAAGAGATCGTGGTGGATGGCAAAGAGGCCAAAATGCAAACAGTAATGTTGAATGCTATTACTGTGGTAAAATGGGTCATATGGCTAAAGATTGCTATAAAAAGCAGAATGACATCATGAATGGAAAACTGCAACAAGGGAATTATGCATCTTCTAGTAGACAGGGTGATGACAGAAATGAGCATTTGTTTATGGTGCAGCACATGAACAATTCTCTGACAAGTGTAGAAGAAAGCAATGATGTATGGTATGTTGACTCAGGTGCATCAAACCACATGACAAGTCATGTAGAATGGATGGAGGATGCAACGAAAATGGAAAAACTAGGATTTGTGGAGACTGGTGATGATACTGCACATCCCATTGTGCAGATTGGAAAAATTCCTTTGTCTATGCAGGATGGGAAAAAGAAATACCTGTCCGATGTATTTCATGTCCCGAATATCACAAAGAATCTAGTTTCTATTGGTCAAATGGTTGAGCAGGGCTTGTAGGTTAGATTTAATCCTCATGGATGCTTTGTTGAGGATATGGAAAATAAAGGTTGCTTGATAGCAAAAGGAAAGAAGAAGGGCAGAATGTTTACGTTGGATGCAGACATGCGTGAATTGAGTGCAGCAATGTTTGCACATGGGACCAGTGTAGTTGCAGATATTGATATCTGGCATAAACGTATTGGTCATGTTAATGTACAACGACTTAAATCAATGCAGGCCCAAAATATTGTTATAGGATTGCCTAACTTCAAGGTTGCAGAAATGCATAAGGTATGTGAAGCCTGTCAATTTGGAAAATAGGCAAGGAAACCATTTCCTAGACATGTTCAAGAGAGTAAGAAGCCATTGGAATTAATCCACTCTGATGTGTGGACTACGAAAGCTACATCTTTTGGAGGCTATCATTATTTTGTCACTTTTATTGATGACTATAGCAGAAAAGTTTGGGTGTATTTTATGAAAAAGAAAAGTGAAGTTTTTGGGCATTTCAAAACTCTTAAAACTATGGTTGAAAAAGAAACAGGCCTGCAAATGAAATGCCTAAGGTCAGATGGAGGGGGAGAGTACCTCTCAAATGAGTTTGCAAGGTTCCTACAAGAGCATGGCATAAAGTAGCAATATTCATGCAGTCATATCCCACAACAAAATGGAATTGCAGAAAGGAAAAATAGGCATATTGGAGAGGTATCTCGTGCCATGCTCAATGAAAAAGACCTACCAGATTTTATTGGGCTGAGGCAGTTGCTACATCAGTCTACATAATGAACAGGACTCCCACTGTAGCAATACATGGGATGACTCCAAAGGAGAGGTATACTGGTAGGAAACCGGATATTTCTCATTTGAAGATTTTTGGCTGCATTGCCTATGTTCATGTGCCAGATGAGTTGAGATCCAAGTTGGATCCAAAAGCTGAGAAGTGCATCTTTATTACTCTTTGCAGCAGAAAGGGTATAGATGCTATAACCCTTCTACTCGTAAGTTTACAGTGAGAAGAGATATTGTTTTTGATGAGATAAGTAGCTGGTATAAACCAATAAATGTGATTGATAATGTAGATGCACAAAATGGTAATGCTGCATAGAATTCACAGTAGCAATCACAAGATATTAGTGGACCTCGAGCGTCCTCTAGCAGTGGTTCACATTCTTTGCCATGGACAAGCAGATTGAGATTAGGAGAATCTTCTCAAAGCAATGCAGATAGTGGTATGCAGGTATCACGAAAAGGAAAAGAGAAGGTAGATCAGCCCATGTTTGATGTGAATGCAGGTCACTCTTATGTGGATGGTGAATCCAATGGCTTAGAACAGAGCATTGATGATGAGTTGGGTATCCCTTCTATTGTTACACCTGGAGTAAGGAAGACCAGGAAAACAAAAATGGGAGAAAGCCATGGATGAAGAAATGGATGCCTTGGAAGAAAATGCTACATGGGAATTGGTACCTTTGCCTAAAGATAAGAATGCAATTGGTTGTAAGTGCGTTTATAAGGTGAAACAAAATGCAGATGGTTCTATGAATAGATACAAGGCAAGATTAGTAGTCAAGGGGTATGCACAAACATATGGCATTGATTATGAAGAAACATTCAGTCCGGTTGCAAGGATGGCAACGGTAAGAGCAGTCATTGCTATGGCTCCATCAAAGGGATGGTCTTTACATCAGATGGATGTAAAGAATACCTTCTTGCATGGTGATTTGCAAGAAGAGGTCTATATGGAGCAGCCACCAGGTTATGTGCATGCTGTTCATCCTGAGTTTGTTTGTAGGTTGAAGAAAGCCTTATATGGCTTGAAGCAAGCACCTAGAGCATGGTTTGACAAGATAGGATAGTATCTTGTCACTATTGGCTTTCAGATTTCCAAGGCAAATTTCTCACTTTATGTGAGAAAAATAGAGAAAGGTATTATGCTACTTGTCATTTATGTTGATGATTTGATTATGACAGGTGACAGGTGACAGTGATGAAGATATCCTTCATGTGAAAATGCTATTGAAGCAGAAGTTTGAGATGAAGGATTTGAGAGAGCTGCGTTATTTCTTGGGCATTGAGGTGATTAGATCACCAAGTGGGATATGGCTCTTGTAGAGGCAGTATGGATTGGACATGCTGTCCAAATATGGGATGATAGGTTGTAAGCCTATTTTAGTTCCTTTGGAGCAGAATGTGAAGCTGAGCACAGATGCAAGTGAGCTTCTCGAAGACCCTACTATGTACAGACGCATAGTAGGAAGTGTGATTTATATGACTATTACCAGGCCAGATTTGAGCTATGCTATTGGATTGATAAGTCAGTTTATGCAGGCTCCAAGGAAACCGCATTTGGATGCGGCTAGACGCATACTCAGGTATGTGAAGTCCACATTGCAGTATGGACTATTTTATGAGACTGGGGTTCAGATACAATTGCATGGATACACTGATGCTGATTGGGCTGGTAGTATTTCTGATAGAAGATCTACTAGTGGATATGTGTTCTCTTTTGGGAGTGCTGCAGTCACTTGGAGCAGCAAGAAACAGCCTACAGCTGCCTTGTCGAGCACAGAGGTCGAGTACAGGGGTGCAGCAATGGCTGCATGTGAGGTAGCTTGGTTGCATAAGCTACTTTATGATATGCATTAGCCTACAGATGGGCCAGTTGTCATTTATTGTGACAACATGAGTAGTATACGCTTGGCAAATAACCCAGTCTATCATGCTAGAACAAAGCACATTGAGGTGCATTATCACTATGTGCGGGAGAGGGTTTTACTAGGTCTTATTGATCTAGTTTATGTCAGCACAGAGGATCAGGTAGTTGACATATTTACGAAGGCATTGGGCGCAGAGAAGCTGCGCAAGTTCAGAGACATGCTTGGTGTGCAGGAATTGGGATTGAGCTCAAGGGGGAGTGTTGAGATATCGAGCTCCACTCGTGATATGCCAGGGTGACCGTTGTGCATTTATGTCATCGACTTGTCAGTTTTGCAGATGCGGTTGGTACACCACCCATGAATAATAGCTAGATGACAGCTATCCTTATCTACTCTAGTTCTTGGCTCAGTTAGTATGCCACCTTAGTTAGTTGAGTTTGGTTTGAGACCCATATATAGGGTTCTTCTATTTCTATGTACTTGAGTTCTTTTTGGCTTACATAACTAAGAAGAGGAAAACTGTTTTTAGCCTCCACCCTTGTGTGTATTCCCCCATTGTGCAAGCAAGAAAGCTACAAGTGAGACTCCTTCCTTCTCTCCCACAATCATGACAATCGAATCGGTCGATGGCATGTACTACGTCAAAATTCAGATCGTGCTTCCTCTCGATCTTGCCTAGCTTGCTGGTACCTAGCAAGCCACGTCTCCATTCAGCACTTGAGTGATTCGGTAGGGCCCATAGTAGTGGTGATTGAACTTGGGGATCATGTTTTTGGGAAGTGACATATTCTTAGAGCTAACTAGGACCATGTGTCCTTTGGCAAATAGTACAACCTTTCTCTTCTTGTTTGCTTGCTCGGTCATGGTGATCTTGCTCTGCTCAAGGCTTTGCTTAGCTGCTGCATTTCGGTCTCTCCATTTCTTCAGGAACTCTTCAGCATCTTGATCTTCTGCTTTGGCTACTCCGGATGCTAAGGCCAGTGGGGTAATGACTTCTTTTCCTGTGGCTAACTCAAAGGGGGTGTACCCAATTGCTGAGTGGATGGAGCTATTATAGTGGAATTCCAAGACATCAAGGTACAAGGCCTAATCTTTTAGGTCCACTGGGGCATAGCTCCAGAGATAGTCTTCGATGCCTTGGTTGACTCATTCTATCTATCCATCTGTCTCCAGGTGGAAGGATGATGAGAATCTCAATTGTGTTTCCAAGGTCTTGAAAATTTCCTTCCACATGTCGCTCATGAATCTTCCATCTCTATCTGATACGATGGCCAGTGGTAAGCCATGAAGTTTGAATACATGTGTGAAGAAGAGGTGTGCTACCTCCTTGGAATTTAGTGGTGGTTTGGCCGGGGTGAAGTGGGCCTATTTGGAAAAATAGTCCACCACTACAAAGATGATTGTGTACCCATGGGACTTGGGTAGTTCCACAATGAAGTCCATGCTGATGACATCCCATGGGCGGTTGGGTACCGGTAATGGTTGTAGTAGTCCTGTTGGTTGTGATCGTGGTGCTTTGACCAGTTGGCAAGTGGGACAAGTATTGATGTAGTCTATTACTTATTCCTTCATATTTGGCCAAAAGAACTGCCTCCTAAGGGCCTCCAAGATTTTGCTTTGCCCTTTGTGGCCTCCAATTTTGCCATCATGTATCTCATACAGGATGAGTTTCTTCAACTCCAAATTGTTGGGGATATACAATCTCTTGCCTAAAAATAGGATACCCTCCTCTAAGGTGTACATTCCATGTGGGGTCTTCTCTGCTTCCACATCTCTGATTATCTTGTGCATTTCTTGGTCTTGCTCTAGGGCCTCTTTGACTAGTTCTATGAAGTTGCTGCTGACCACACTGATAGCTTTCAAGTCAACTTTCCGACTCAAGGCATCTGCTATCTTGTTAGTGGAGCCGGGCTTGTGCTTAATCTCCAGGTCGAATTCTGCTAGGAAGTCTAGACTCAGCGGGCTTGCTTTGCCGATAACTTGGGTTGAGATTAGAAGTATTTGAGGGAGATATTGTCGGTGAAGACTATTATATGCTTGACTTGAACATAGTGCTTCCATTTTCTGAGGCAGTGGATGACTACCAACATTTCCTTCTCATGTGCGCTCCACCTTGTTTAAGCATCGGTAAACTTCTTGGAATCATAAGCAATGGGGTGACCTTCCTGTACCAGTACACCTCCTATGCCATAGTCGGATGCATTTGTAGAAATTTTAAAGGTTTGGTGAAATTTGGCATCCTTAGGATGGGAGTTTGGCTCATGCACTTCTTCATCTGCTCAAAGGCTTCCTATTGCACGTTCCCCCATGTAAAAGAGTGATCTTCCTTGGTGAGGTGGGAGAGGGGGGAAGTGATGAGGTTGTAATCTTTGACGAATCTCCGACAAAATACTGTGAAGCCGAGGAACTGCCGCACTTCTCTTATAGTTTTTAGTACAAGCCATCTTTGGACAGCTTCCACTTTCTTAGGATCCACTTTGATTCCATCTGCTCCTACAATAAAGCCTAAGAACTCCAACTCTTTCACTGTGAACTCACATTTTTCAGGCTTGGCATATATCTGATGCTGCCGCAGTTTCTCAAAAACTCGGCGTAAGTGTTGCTTGTGCTCTTCTAAGGTTTTGATGTAGACTAGGAGTCCATCTATGTAGATAATGACAAAGATATCTATCTCCGATCTAAAAACTCCATCCATGTGCCTGGCCCATTGCTTAGGCCGAATCCTAATACTAACCACTCAAAACTACCATATCGAGTGCAGAAGGCTATTTTTGGGATATCTTCTTTGGCTATGCGGATTTGGTGGTATCTTGATCTAAGATCAATATGGCTAAAGTACTTGGCCCTGTGCAATCTATCTAAGAGGTCTTCCACTAGGGGCATGGAGTACTTGTTTTTTATGGTGATTTTGTTAAGAGCCCTATAATCTACACAGAGTCTAAGTACCCCATCCTTCTTCTTTACAAATAACACTGGGGCACCAAAGGGGGATTTTATAGGGCGAATGAACCCTTGTTCTTCTAGTTCATGTAGTTGCTTCTTCAATTCCATGAGCTCGGTGTGGTTCATGCGATAGGGAGCTCGGGCCGGTGGGGCAGACCCTGGGATCGTCTCAATTTTGTGATCTACATCTCGCTTGGGTGGTAGACCCTTGGGTAGCTCGGCTGGCATTACATCTTTGAATTCTTCCAGTATTTTTGCCACCTCTGTTATCCTGCTTTGTTGTTTGAGTTTCTTGCCATCTTCTTCTTCTTCAATTGGTCGGATCATACACAAGTAGATCATATCTCCTTGTTTGACTGATTTTTTGACTTGCTTGGCACTGCATGTCATGATACGTGGCCTGATAACGGTCCCTTGGACCGGTGCCATTTGGGTTTGGCCCTTTGGTTGGGTTGTAGTTGGCTTCACTATTTGACATGATACTCCTGGCTTATTCTCCTTCATTTGAACCTTGATTGGGGTCTTGCCTGGGTCTTGCCAAGTAGTTGCATTCTTTCACATGGTACTCTGATGCCTTCTCCTTGCATATCTAGCATAATCTCATTTACACCTTTACCAAACATTGCAGTGACATACTTGTCATAGAATTCCAAGCCCAATATCACTTCAAAATCATCCATGGGGATTACTAAGAAGTTGAGTTTTGCTTTCCACTTGTCGGCTTCTACTTGGACTGCAAAGACTTGTTTCACTTCCTTGGCTTCTCCTTGTGCGAATGTTACTATTAATCCTTTTGGGGCCTTCGATAATTTTAATCCATGTTTTGCTGCACACCCTGGTGTCATGAAGTTGTGTGTTGCCCCTGTATCCACCATGAGAGGTTGGTTTCCTTCGCCCACTCGTCCTTTAATGTATAGATGGTGAACTACCGCTACTATGGCTGCCATGCATGTGGGGTTGAGCACTGACTATCCCTACCCTTGGGTGGTCCATGCTTTCCTCACTTCCATTTGGGATTTCTTGGATCCGCGGTGGTTGTGGTTCTTCTCCTCCATATGCGCTAGTCACATTCACCCTTGATCCACTTGATGAAGTTGTATCTTCTATGGGGCATCTGTTTTGGTTGTGTGGGCCCTTGCATCTGAAGCATCTGATCCTGATGGACAGGCCTGGGTGTCTCCACCATGATGTATTTGATCTTGCAGGCCTATACGATGTGCTAGGGGTTGGCCTGTAGTGATTGTTTCCCCATCTTCTTGCTGCTCCTCTTGGTACTAAAGCAGTTTGTGACACGGCCGTGGTGGTGGTGGTGTTTTGGCTCCTTGTATCTATGAATGCCCCTCTAGGGGCATTGGGCCTTCGGTTCCATGAGTTGTTGTTGAACTTGCTTTGGTTCCCCTGTGCTGTTCTTCTGCCTTCTAGATCCACTAGTCTTTCAGCCATTCTCATGGCTTTTGCTAAGCTTGTTGGCTCCTGTCTCTCCACATCTCTTCTAGCCCATTCTTGCATCCTAAACAAAAATCCATGTAATTTAGTGTATGTATCCATGTTTGGTAGGTGCAGCATAATCTGCCTATATTTCCTGACGTATTCTTTCATCTTCCCTTGTGTTTGCTTGAGGTTCCTCCATTCATCTCTCACTTTGAATTTTTCCATCTTTGGAATGAAGTAGTCCTTCAATTCTTCCTGGAGTTATTCCCATGAAAATATGGTGTGGCCCTGCTCTTGTTCTAGCAGATACCAACTAGCAGCGTCCTCCTCCAAGTAAATGGCTGCCACCTCCGCCTTCTTGTCTTCAGTTATTCGTGAATACTTCAAGTACATGTCCACCTCTGCGATCCATTTCTTCAGAACCAGCCCATCTCTCTCTCCTTTGTACTTGGCTGGTTGGGGCATCTTGAATTTTCCATAGTTGTCTTTTGAACTATCACTATCTTCCTTCTCCTTATGGTGGTGCTTCTTCTCCTTCTTCTTGTCTTTCTTTTTACTTCCTATTTCTACTACTTTCTCCTTCTCTTTCCTTGTATCTTGCGCCCTCCTAGATGTCTCCTCTCTACCCATTCTATCCATCTCCTCTTGCATTCTGTGTCTTTTCTCCTCTTCTTGTTGTTGTATTACCCATTCTCTATAGCCCTGCTCCACTTCTAGTTTTTTCTTCCTTTCCTCCTCCTCTTCCTTCATATGCATGTTCCTCCATATTGACTCCAGCATGCCTGTCATGCCATCTTATTGCCTTTCCAGTCCGGCCACCTTCTCCTCTTGGGCCACTCTCCATTCTTGCCCTCTACTCTTCTTCTTCTCCTCCATTGTTGGGAAGGTGACATTCTCCCTTTCGTCCTCCATGTGGTTGGTGGTGGTGTCATCACGGGGAATCTGTGTTTCACCTGTGGTGGTGTGGGTCGTGCCACGGGGAAGCCGCGTCACGTCTTCAGACGGTGGGGTGTCAGGGTTGGGGCGTCACACCGAGGGCCGATGCGCAGGGGGGCATCGCGACGTGGGGCGACGCGACGGGGGTCGATGCGACGTGGGGCGTCGCGCTGTGGGTCATTACGACTTAGATCTCTTCGGGGCACTGGATCTTCTCTCCTGCTTCCGTGAGCACTCCTTCACTCCAAGCAAGAGTTGCTTTGATACCAAGTGTGATAAACCTGCACTCGTTATGCACTCAACATGGCACAAAAAGGTAACACGATATATGAGTTCAAGGTATACTCTTGTATTATTTAATCCAAAAAGCGGGACAACATAGACACATCCCAGGACTACACCCTCGTGACGCCGCACATAAGAGGGTTCACCACTCGGTATAGGGAATCACACGTAGAGTGGAAACAAGGCAGGGCTTTGAGTCACTACTACTCCCTATATAGGTGCATTCGGTAGCAACGACATGGTATAGCTACAAAGCCCTTACACCTCACCCCCCGCCCCCCCCTCCCCCCCCCCCCCCCCCCCTTCAACTTGAAGAACCAATTATTCCACAACAAATTGAGGTTTTAGCCATAACCCCTAATCACAATGGATGGTTGAATGGGGATAATCAGGTTTAGTACATAAGAAAAGGATTACTTTTAAGCTATTAACTCTGCAGCTTCCTAATTTTTCTATTTTATGTTATTGCTTGTTGCATCTTACGATGAAATGAGGGATATGTTAGTAATGTTAGAAAATCCCATAGGATAAGTCTGTTACATAGATTACAATTAGTTAGAATGTACTTAAACTTACAAAAACATGTTAGTATTATCAATTGCTTATTAGGAAAGAACACAAGAATTGATGAGGGGGATAGATTCTATGCACCGCATACATTAACAAGTGTGTTAAAAATGTTTTATAGTTATGTTTAATTTTGGATTTGTGAATGATAAATTATATATCTTATGATTCCATGCTTGTAATAGCCGAACGAGTTGTTGATTGTGGTGGTTTAGGATGCTGGGGTCCCCAACCCAATGCTCCCTAATACTTTGCAGAGTGTAGAAAAACTCACCTGTGGATGGGAATCCTATGCTCCCGAGAGAGGTAGGTGGTTTTGGTTTTGGATCACTCAAGTACCTGAGAGGGCAAAGGGCCAAGTGATGAGTGTCCCTACTATGTAGGATGACTCCTAAGGCTCAGGGAGAAGCTTAGAGGGGCACTGAGCCAATAAATTCCCCGTTGACCACTGCAGACGGAGTGTGATCACATACAACCCGATCCTATGAGATTGGAAGGTCCTATCCTAGGTTGGACAATGTCTGTTTGTGGAAAGACAATTTTGTACCACTCTGCGGAGTGATAGTTCTGCTTGTTATTATGAAATAAAGTATTTGATTTCCAAATTGTTTGTTATGTGCTAAAGATCGAGTTTAATGAACCCAATTTAACTGAGTAATAAAAGGAAGCTATTTTTTTATATGTCCGAATAGCATGGTAGTATGCTTTGCTAATAAGAAAACTAAAGCAAACCCAATAGAGGAAAGTGGGAGGCTTCGATCTTGACAATCAAATGTCTATGGCTGGGTGGACTCGATAAGTGGGGTAACTTTTCAACACTAGATAGAGCTGATTAAATTGTGACCCTCCCAATATCGATAGGATTAGTTACCAAGTTTAACACTGTTTTAGGGGATCGAAGCTGAGATTTTACCTTATGGGTAGGGGGATTGAGTTACACTCTCCCCCATCTCTCACTCTCTTTGAACCAAGTGCAGTGTTAACCTCACTCTTGCCTTTGATTGATTACAAAGTGGTCTTTCTTAGGTGGGTGTTAGATTGTTGTTAGGGGCGACTTGTCCATGCTTCCCCTGTGAAGTAGAATTGAGATTCTCGTGTTTAACTAAGTCCTAGGTTTCCCATGGGGAGACTAGATGGTGATGTGCATGTATATGAATTTCGGTTGACTACTAAGAGGACTCCTCCAAGTCTGTTGGAGGAGGCACCTCACACATCAGAAATAGCATTGCCACCCACAAAGATGATGGTTGAAAAGTGCTTGAAAGATATAGACTCTTATATAAGAAGTTTAAAAAAAAACCTTGGATCTCCACTAGCACTTCATGATATTCAAAAAGGGGGATTGTGCCATCATGATGCTTGGTGCAAAGAGACAAGGTGATTTTAGTGAGCCCATCAAGGGACCCACTAAAAAGGAGAGACATTGAGACTAGTGTACATAGTAGTGAACCTCATTGGGAACAATAATCACAACTTCATCAACCTACTCAAGGAGTTCAGTGCCTAGAACTACACCATCTCTAAGGAGCTCCACCCCATTTGCTAGCACATAAACACATGTTAGATAATGTAGTTTTTTAAAATTTAGATAATGGCAATGTGGCTAGAAGGGTAGTAGGGTTGTAGAGCCATGCCACTTTTTTTTTAAAAAATGCAATCATCACAATTAGCATCTATTTTTTTTCCCACAATCATCACTATTAACATTGGTATATAACACTAATAGTGATGCTCTTTTGATGATGCTAATAGCAACAATAATAGTGATAATATTTTCCATATATGTAGAGAGAGAGAGAGAGAGAGAGAGAGAGAGAGAGAGAGAGAGAGAGAGAGAGAGAGAGAGAGAGAGAGAGAGAGAGAGAGAGAGAGAGAGAGAGAGAGAGAGAGAGAGAGAGAGAGAGAGAGAGAGAGAGAGAGAGAGAGAGAGAGAGAGAGAGAGAGATTCATTTTAAAAACTTTGAAATACATCCTCATTGTACACCTATACTAAATAATCACACCACATTGTCTTGAAAAGAAGAGTTTTCAATTAAAAACTATGATGTGCCTAGTAAAAAGCAAAAAATATTAGTATGTAAATATGTTGGAAAATAGAAAGAGGCTCTTATTTTAATCATTTAAGATGATATAGTCATTTAATACATATACTAAATACTCACACCACATTTCCTAGAACAGATATTGGATATGTGTGTGAGAGCGAGACTCTCATTTGAATAATTTGAGAGCATTTATCATCTACACTAAATAATCACACCAAATTGCATTGAAAAGATGTTCAAAAGCTATAAGAGAGCGGTGATTGTTCACACACACACACACACACACACACACACACACACACACACACACACACACACACACACACACACACACACACACACACACACACACACACACACACACACACACACACACACACACACACACACACACACACACACACACACACACACACACACACACACACACACACACACACACACACACACACACACACACACACACACACACACACACACACACACACACACACACACACACACACACACACACACACACACACACACACATAAGGGGGGGAGGGAGGAAGCAGTTGAGTTTAATTTAATAATCCAAAATATCCTAATTGATTCCTCATTTTTTAAATAGGACATTTTTATTAAAATAGAAGGAAAAAGAAAAGTTGCATAACTTTTTTTTACAAGAAGCATAACCTCTAACTTAAGGGTTGATCCTTATGGCTTGAAGCCATTTTTCATGAACTACCAAAAAGGGTTAATTGTCATCTTATCTATTCATTTTTCATTCTTATTTTCATCCCCTCCAAAATGTCCTCCATGTCTATTTTGAAATCTTCCTCCAAAGCAATAATTCTTTTGATTTCCATTTCTCTTTTTCCATCGTACTTGAGATGCATACTCGTGATTTTCTCTACTTGCCATAAGATTTCAAGGTTAAGACCATAGTACAAGAAAATTCATCATTAAACTTGGATTGATTCTTGCTTCTCCAAATATAACCCCTCAACCAATTCTAGACTACTAGGGGATAGCCCATATATTTCACCCAACAAAATTTCTTTCCAACCAAGGGTTGAAGGATAGAATGGGAAGATGGTCACCTTAAACATATCCAAAATCGTTTTCCTAGTTTTATGACCAATAAAAAGGCAAGGAATAATTTCTATTTTTGTGAGACATGCTAGAGCGATTGTTTTACCTATGCCTACTTTAGAAGCTCTTTCATTAGTCCATAGTGATTTTAGCTTTATTAGCCATTGTAGGTAGGCCATCTTGGGTTGAATACAATTTATTCATATGGCTAAAAGCCTACACTTCCATTGGTGGGGGGCCTAATTCAGGAACCATTTGTTGTTCAACTTGGGAGTAAATTGATTTTTAGCCATTGTAGGTACTAATTAGGGGAGATTTGAGGTCTTGAAAATGCCCTGTAAGAGATCCTAGAGAGAGAAAGTAATTTAGAAAATAAATTTTTAGATTTTTAAAAATATTATATTTTGATAAGTAAATATATCTAAAATTATAAAAAGGTCATTATCATAATATTATTGTGGCTTGCATCAAACCTAGAAATGTAGGTCGTCATAAAGATGATGATGATTGATTTAATAAAGATCCTACCTTGTCTTGATAGAAGTGAAAGTGAACATTCAATTTGATTTTTTTTTACATCTTGTTACCTCCCTCCATCCTCATTCTCTTTTTTCCTTCTTCTCCTTGTTGGTTACTTACCCATTCTTCGACTTTTTCGAATTCACACAGTATTCTTATTCAGAGTTGCAAATCACATCTTTAGCTATGGATCAATTATCCAATGATCCTTATAACACTGGCAAAAGAGTGTTCTATCACCTTCATGTTGAGCTAGAACGTGAATAGTATGAACCAATTAGAAAAAGAATAAAAAAAATACTCTTTTAGAGTCCATGAAACATACGTTTCAATTTGAAGGGAAAAAAGACTTGATACTTCGTTGAATGGAAGATTATACCCCAAAGATCCTATAAAAAATAGTACTCCTTTTTATAATAGCTCTTCATTGCTAATGTGGTTTATTGGTGATGGTCATAATGGATTTTAGACTATACATTTAATCTTATTATAGAGAACGATGTTCTTAAATTAGAGAATCACTTGTTAACAAAACATAGAGATTAGTTGCTGCAGAAACTATAGGATTGTCAACGAAAGAATCATTCACTGGAGAAACACATCAAAGCATACCAAAGAAAACAAATTAGTTTAGATCTTTGAAATCAACAAATATCTCTCAAGTATATTGAGCATATCAAACAAGGAGGAGGTGGTTGCTGTAAAATAATCAAAGCAGCAAGTTATATCTTTTTACTTAAGAAATGTTGAATATAACTTTGGTTCTAATAGTATGTGTGTTATGATGTTGATCTTTCTTAGGTTTCTTTTTCAACCAAATTTAAGTGAGAGAGATAACTTTGGTTCTAATAGTATGTGAGTTATGATGTTGATCTTTTTTAGGTTTCTTTTTCAACCAAATTTAAGTGAGAGAGATATTTCAAAGTTGAGTTTTATTATCATCTATTGCCCTCAACAATGCCAAAGGATATTCTTGAGAAGAAGAAGTCAAATATGAAATTGTTTTCTTCTAAGGCCATTTTGTAGTAAAGACTGTTAGACAAAGATTAATGGCAAGGTGTTGGAAGTTTTGGGTGAGCCTTTTCATATCAAGGCCAACTTCAAGAGCAAGAAGAAAGAGGTTGTTTACAATGAATTTAATAACATTTTTCTTGATCTACCTACCCTGCAATGTTTGATGATTAGATTCTATGATTTGTCTTTAGAAGAGGTACAATGAATAGCTAGGTTTGTGATTAAACTTGTTGAAAGTGAGATCTTAAAGTGTACAAAATTAGAGAGGGTCTCCATTATTTTGATGAATAGAGTATTTTCATCAAGTCATTCCAATGATTCAATGTCATATAGTATTCAATTTGAACACAATATTTGGTGGTTAGGAGCTTTTGAAATAAACACAAAGGATTTTAATATATTGTATTGGGTTTTCTATCAAACTTTAATACTTGATGTATTAAGAGCCAACAAGAAGGAGAAGAGTTATTTGTCAAGGGATTTGGGAACTACAAGGTTGAATGGCATATAACTGGTGACTTAAAGCCACTCAAATGCATGTACAATGTGTTTAAAGGAGCAAACCCTAGATGTTCCTACCTACATTGCATGTCCCCAGTTGCACATCTGAGCTCAAGCGCAACTGGAATAGAGTCCCCTCCATGCATATCAAAGACCCATAATTCAAGCCTATTTTAGATATTCCATTGGCCAATGCTAATATATGTTCACTTTATGCACTTTGTAGAATAATTGAAAAGCTCATTCATCTTTGCATGGGTTTTCTTGGAAGCTAAAAGCCTTAGCAGCTAGACAAGATGCTATAACAAAGATCGAGAAAATTTTATTTGCAATTGGTTTGTATGGAGATAATGTTGTTATTGAGCTAGATCAAAAGTCCAAGGGTGAAAATTGTATCCCCAAAAAGCCATGTATTGGTGGGGTGAAGAATAGAAGGTTCCTATGGAAAGCTTGGCAATATTAACTCAAAATGAAGGGGAACTACAAGCTCTACCCCAAGACCTACGGACCACTTATTTCTCAAGTGTTTCGAACCGAGCGGCCATGGCTACCTCTCACATAGCCAATGCGCAATGCCTACCTTACGGGTGTAGTGAGCTTACCTTGATGCTCGATTGAGTACCCTCCTCTTTCTTGCACACCGATAGCTCCACGATCCTTGAGGCAAGCTCAAGAAACCTCAATCCCTCTCCCATGAGCTTCATCCTCCATAGCCACGCACGAGACAAGAGAAGAGAAGAGAGGAGGGGAAGATTAAGAGAGAAGATGGAGAGCTTCTTCTCCAAGATCCCTCACTCTCACACAATCACTCCCTCACTCCCTCACACTCTCTCAATCCCTCTCTCAAGCACAAGTAAGAAGGCAAGAAACAAGAGAAGAAGAAGAAGAAGCTTTGGCCACACACAAGAATGATCTTCTCATTCACTTTTTGAACTTTATATACATGCCCTACTTTTCATGGGTGGTCATCCCCTTTTTTACATGGCCGGCCATTAGCCTAAGCCCATTTCTCATTTCCCACTGTTCTAATCTATCCTATTCCCAACTAATGCATACAATTTGCACAGGAGTGAGCCTGGTGCTCTTTTAGAAGGATTCGGGAGCACTTTCACACTTAATGGTGCGCTTTTTACTCTTTTACTTTCCTTGGGCGACTCTAAGACTTCCTCAAGGTCGTGCCCGTGCTTTTAGTTTTTTCAGGGTTTGGTTACCGGTTAAGGTGCCTTTTTCTTCCTTTTGTCCTGCGCCTTTTGCTATTTCCTTTTTTCCATTTCCCGCTCCTCTGTGCTGCGGTAAACATTACCCCCCTCCTAGCCAAGTGCCAGTCCCATGGCATTGTGGTGGGAAGTAGTGGGATAGATGATGCTGTTGCTAGGTGGAACTGGTGGGTAGATGACACTGATGCTTGTGAATGAGAGGTGATGGAGTTTGATGATGATGACCAGGAGAGATTTCGGCATGCTTTAGACTTCATGAAAATGCTCAGGATTTCACACATAGTTATGGCTCCCATTCTACGATGGTTGATAGAGGTTCCAATTGGCTGGTGGAAAATAGGTAGCTTCCTTTGGTCAACAGAAATGCTTGATCAATAAGCAATTCCTTAGGAGAATGGTGTTGGAGGGATTTATCCTGGAGAAACCCCCCTGAACTCTGTCTTGACAAAGGTTTGCTTTGTCTTTGCATGGAAGATCTTTGTCTTTGTTTTGAAGATCTTGTTATCCTGAGGATCCTTGTCTTCGATTTGAAGATCTTCAGCTTTGATTTCTTGATTTCAAGATCTTCATTGCTGAGCTGAAGATCTTGAACCTTGCATTGAAAATCTTTAGGCTTGTGGAATCAATAAGCGATCCGTAGATCTTGAGGTGATATGCATGCATCTTTGGAAGATGAGGTTCCAAAATCTAAGCCAATGGCAGATTCATCACTGGGTTTTCCTTCTGCTTGATTTGGTTTAGTCATGGCAGCCATCAGTAGGCGGATGATTGGCAACATGAAATCTGTTGAGCCATTTAAACCTTCGCAGCGAAGCTCCTGAAGTTGCAGTAATGGAGTCATGTCCGACTCATGGAAAAATTCCTTGTCATTGGAGGATGTAGTGGATGATCTTCTTCAGTCAAGTAGCCAGTTCTTGAAACACGAACATGACCTGCAAGAAAAGTTGTGCACTTCCTAGGGGGTGTGTCTGTCTCACTGTGTAGTCCATGGTGCCCGTGCCAGTGGAACTCGGAGATGGGTCTAACCTTGGGCCTAACCTTGGGCAAGCCCTTGGTAATGTCCCACACTTGAAGACCCAGTTTGTGCATCATTGGAGGTGCGGTGCAAAACTTAGGGTGATAGGTCTGAAAGTCCTGCCCTTGATGTGTCCTAAGTGTGAAGTGGGGAAGGGGCTAGGGAGAACCCTAGATGCAGTGAGTGTGGTGCACAATAACAATGAAGGGAGACTGCAAGCACATGTGAAGTGTTCTCCTTGTTAACTTGCTTAGTAGTAGTAGATTCATCTTTTAGCTTTGCTATTTTTTGCTCTTGTCTTTCTCTCCAGTCACCTTGTCTTTGTTTCCTTGTGTCTTTTTATCTCTTTGCTTTTTTTTTTTTTTTTTGAGAGTGAGAGAGGGAGTACAATTGTCAAGGCATATCACACCCATTTAATCATGGGGCGGTTGCAGGCATTGAGATAAGAATGCGCGACTTTGTAGGTATTCTTTAATATCGACCTTAGCTCTCAGAGGAGTGGTTGACAAGAAAGGGTGATTACACCTTGTGAAGCGGGTGTCACTCATATTTTCTAAGAGCTCTAGACAGAAGGAAGGAAGGAGAGTAGCCCGCATCATTAACCTAGTCATAGCTCTACTATCTATTCCTAGGTTGATATCAAAGAAGAGTGGGGGGAGATGGGCTTCCTCTGCTGTGGGTTTTTGGAGTAACAGGAGTTTAATAAGTCAGAGGTAATTACAAGTGGTCAAAAACGTTGGATCTGGGCAGGAAGAGAAGTCTGCAAGGAAATGATTTATAGAAGGAAGTATATCTTCTAACCTAAACACTAAGCATTCCTCAGGGCTCCTAGAATTTACATTATATATTTTTGGGAAGTCGTAATCCCCATGCAAGTCTCTATCATAGTCCACTCCATGCTTGCGGGGGTAGGGCATGTAGATAGGATCATTGCGCTCTTTGGGGAGTGAACTGCAAAAGGCGGTCCATGCATCAAAATTGGTGTCCCAAATCCCCCTCCGCCATTTCGGCTGTGCCTCGTAGCCTTGGATGGTTTTGGGAACCAAATTGACCTTATCTTCCCAGTAATCCTGTGGTTCTTGTCGCCACCTAGTTATTATTAGGATCCTCTCTTCAATCCACCTGTTTGCAAGTTCATTAGCCATATCCTTGATCTTGGCTAAGACTCCTAGAGGCAGGGCCCGGTCCAAAGAGCGTGGGAAAGCAAATGAGAGCTCAAACGGCCTTTTTTGGAACTCTTGCTGACGCCATATGACCAACTCCTAGGGCCAGTCTATAGGATGTGCATCACCTCTCAGTGGCATGGGCTCTTCAGGAAGTTGTCTTGGAATTGTGCGTGCTCGACATTGGGCCTCCTCAGCTAATTCTTGTCTTCTCCTTGTTGGGGGTAAAGGCGCCTCCGCCGTGCCGCCCCGTGTATTACTACACTGACAGTACCCGCCACTGCACACTGCAGGTGGCGGGCGCCCGTCACGTCACTTTATTCTTTATTCTTTTAGTGACAGTTTGAATAAAGGAAGGCCCGGTCACACATTGTGACTGTTGGAGTTCCCATTTCTTGTCTCTCTCTTTCTTGCTCTTGCTCTCCCGCCATAGCTCGCGTGCAAGCTTCGATCCTTCTCACCTTTCAACTGGTATCAGAGCTTGGCATTCTCTTGCTCGAGCTCGACTCGGTGCTTCCCGACCTTCGCATCGACTCGCTTCACGCATTGGGTCTCCATCCCGGCAGCCATAGCCGACCTCTTGAGCTCCCGACTCTCCCCGGCTTCCCGAGCTCCATCCTGGCCTTCTTGAGCTTCATCAGGGCCTTGCCCTTGAGGTATTGCTTCAGCATTTGCAGGCATTTGAGTGTATTCTCAGATTGAAATAGGGCAGGAACAAAGGGCAGCCACTCTTCTTGAGCTCCATAGCTCATATCTTCCCTCCCCTTTGCATTGGGCCTTCATGGCTTGGTATGTGCCTACCTTGGGCCATCATTGAGCCCCCCATTACCCCCTTTTCAGCCCATGTGGAGCAGCAGCAAGTTCAGCACCAACAGGGCAGATTGCATCATTTTTTCCAAGCTGTGAGCACTCATCTACTTCAGCTCCACACTTGGCCATTGCTTCTTGCTCTCTACCTTGATCAAGAGGGCTATAGACTTCATGTTTGATGTCATTCAAGCTTTGGGTATTGGTCTTGATCTTTCGGGGCTGATTTCTTCAGATTTGGGACTGTCATAAACTGTCATAACAGGCTGAAAACAGGGCAGCACCATTGGCATTAGCATTTGTTGCTTATACTCCATTCCGGTTGTGCTATTTGATGCCCGTATGCGGTCTACATGATGCCTAGTGCCTTGGGAATGTATGCACATGATTATGCCATGATTTTGGCTTGAAATATTGGCTGATTTGGGACTGTTATTTACTGTTATACAGTGCTGGAAACAGGGCAGCCACACTTGGCATTGGCATTTAATGCTTATACTCTACTCCGGTTACCTTGTTTGATGCCCGTATGCGGTCTACTTCCTACCCGGATGTATTGGGGATGTATGCATTTGGTTTGACCATGATTTTGGCTTGAATTTGGGGCTGAAATCTACTGTTTAGAACAGTAAATACATGCTGGAATAACAGTGGGCTGAAGGTACTTTACATGCTTTGGCACTTACCTACCGATACCGGATGTATGCTTTGAGCTTTGGCATGATATCTCTGACATTTGGGGACGACTTGGAGCATATGTATGAGATTATGGGATGCTTTTGAGCTTCGCATTAGCTCCTTCTTCACTGGCATTTGGACCGACTCGGCATGCTCGTGGACCGCCTATGCCTCATGTCTCTGCTTGACAGTTAGGCTTTTGCATTACATGCTTTGGTTCGTGACATATGCTATTTGGTTCGTGTATGCCATACCGACATTTGGAGCTTGGATTTGGATGTATTTGAGCATTCCCGGCTTACTTGATCACTGATCTTGGTTGTTATTTGGATGTCATTGAGTTGACCGAGAGCTTATTTGGGCTTATGTATTGCTTCATGGTTAATACGACCGGTGCTTCATGTATGTCATGCTCTCTCGGATGCGCTTGATGCATTGACAGGGTCACTTATCACTGGTGCTTTCTCTTGGGTTGTTTGAGCTTCTGAGCTCACTTTGTACGCCTTTTGTGCCAGTGGGAGCATTTTACATGCTTTCTTGACCTTTGACAGTTGCATGCTATTGGAGCACTTACATGTATTTGGAGCAGTTTATGTCTTGAGCAGCTACATACACATTGAGACTTTGGGATCATACTCCGATCTTTATGGATATGCATTGATGTACTCTTGGTTCACAGGATGCTTATGAGCTGAGTCTCATATTTGGATCTTTCTCTTTGAGCAGATACCTATTTGTGTCAGGTTTTGGCAGTTACAGAAACACTTTGCCTAGAGTGTCTGGGGGTGTGCCTTTCACTGGCAGATGTTATTTTGACATGCTTGGTGTTGAGCTCATGTTCTTTTCACTGTCATTGGCCTTGCTTATGTCCGTTTCATGCCGGCTTTGGACCTAGCATTGTTTGCTTGACATTGGATCCTATTTTGGGACAGTTTGCTCTCTAGACTGCATACCTGCAATTTATTACAGCAAGCAGTTATTGATGGACTGAGGTGTACTTTTCATGCTGAAATATCCTGATTTGGTGTACCGCACCTAGTACTAAGTGGGCAGCAACTTTTGGCACACTTTGCTCACCCTTTGGACCCCGTTTTGGTCATTTTTGGGCAGTTTCTGCAGTAAAACAGCAAGCAGTTTTGGACTGTTTGGGCATTTCCAGCCTGCATAATGGCGTCATTTTCGCATGATAGTGCCATCTTTAACATTACAAAGTTGGATGGTACCAACTACTCTTACTGGAAGAGTCAAATATGGCAGGTTTTGGTGCAGAAATCTCAGATTAAGCCACTTCGGTTGAGTGGGGAGCAGCCTGAAACTATGGACATTGACGACTGGCTTGAACTTGATGAGCTATGCAAGTCCACGATTGTATTGTCTCTCACTGAACAGGTACATTATAATGTATTTGAGGAAGCACAGAGTGCATGGGATCTATGGAATAAGATCAAGAATCTTTATGATAAGAAAAGTCCGGCGAGTCAGATGTACTGGTTGAAGCAGCTTATGGATCTGCGCATGAAGGATAATGCGACTATGTCTGCTCACTTGAGCCAGTTCCATGCTATACTGAAGAACCTGACTTCGCAGGATATCACCTTTGGAGAGGAAGTAACTCCTCTTTTCTTGCTTGGAACTCTGAATGAGTCATGGGATGTATTCCGCACTGCCCTTTGTGCCTCTAGTGCTACTCTAAAATTGGCAGATGTTGAGAGTGCTCTTCTTCAGGAAGAGGTGAATCGCAAAAACTTGGATGCCTCTCGTGGTAGTCATGCTTTGACAGTTAGAGGCAGGAATGACAGGTATGACCGTGGTAATGGCCGAGGCCGTGACTCGCAGAAGGGTCGGTCTAAATCTCGTGGTGGCAAGTCGCGTAGTAAGTCGCGTGGACGCAATGCAAATGTCACTTGTCATCATTGTGGGAAAAAGGGCCATATTAGACCACAGTGTCATGAGTTGCGCAATGAGAAGCGCAAGGATAAGGGGAAAGATAAAGTGCAGGAGAAGTCCTCTGATCGCAGCATAGTACCTGCGAAGTCCAACGTCAAGATTGAGGAAATTAATGTCACGCAGACTGAAGAGTCCGATGGTGGTGATGAGTTTATACTTGCAGCTAGTTCTTCTGATGCTTCACACTTGACTGAGACACCTAGTATGTATGCACAGTGCTGGTTATTGGATTCAGGTGCGTCCTTCCATGTGACGCCTTACCGTGAGTGGTTTCACTCTTACCGTACTCTGTCTGGATCAGTCAGACTTGGAGATGACAGGTCTCTTGATATTGTGGGCTGTGGAGATATTCAGTTGCAGTTTTCCACTGGCAGTTCCTTTTTGCTCAGGGATGTACGTCATGTACCTGCGCTTACGCGTAGTCTTATGTCTGCAGGACAGTTGGATGATGCAGGATTTCATGTCTGTTTTGGGGATTCTACCTGGAAGATTACCAAAGGCAGACTTGTGCTTGCTAGAGGCGCCAAGGCTGGCAGCCTCTATCCTCTTGTTGTATCTGGGTCTTCTGTAGACCATGTTTTGGCAGTGGGCTCTATCCCACATGTATCACTTTGGCATGCCCGTTTGGGGCATATGTCTTTGAAAGGAATGAAAATGTTATCTGGTTTGCAGTATCTTCCGCCTTTGGATTATGCATGTTTTGACTCGTGTGATCATTGTCTTTATGGTAAGCAGAATAGGTCTACGCATAAGAAATCGGGTAGGCCACGCATGAGTGAGCCCTTGGCATTGGTACATTCCGATGTTTGTGGGCCTATGCCTTGCATGTCTATGGGTGGCGCGAAGTACTTCGTTACCTTCATTGATGATTTTTCTAGGAAAGTGTGGGCTTATCCCATAAAGCAGAAGTCCGATGTCTTGGCAGTTTTTCAGAGATGGCTTGCTCTTGTTGAGAACCAGACTGGGTATAGGCTGAAATGCCTTAGGACAGATAATGGGGGAGAATATGTCTCGCATGCTTTTGAGCAATTTTGTGATGACAGGGGTATTAAGCGTCAGTTGACCGCCCCTTACACCCCACCCCAGAATGGTTTGGCTGAGCGCATGAACAGGACTATTCAGGAGCGTGTGCGCTCTATGCTTAGCCATGCAGGCCTACCCCCGAGTTTTTGGGCTGAGGCAGTTAGTACGTCAGTGCATGTCATAAACCGATCGCCTTCCAGTGGATTGGATTTCCAGGTTGCAGAGGAAGTTTGGGCTGGTAAGCCACCCTCTTATGCGCATCTCCGTGTCTTTGGATGTGAGGCATTCTGCCATGTGCCCAAGGACAAGAGGAGTAAATTGGATCCAAAGAGCATTAAATGCATATTCCTTGGCTATGGTGAGTCAGGAGAGATGGGCTATCGCCTATGGGATCCGCAGGCGCGGAAAATAGTACCCAGCCATGATGTCGTCTTCCATGAAGACAAGATGCACAGGCAGCCTGAGAAGGTGGTTGAGATCCGCAGAGTGATCTTTCAGGAGGAGCCTAAAGCTCCAGCACAGCCAGTAGTACAGCCTGCAGCAGTTCCTCCACAGGGCCAGGATGTTGGACAGGCAGCAGAGCCTGCGGTGAGACGGTCTGCTAGAGATAGACGTCCACCTGACAGATTTCAGCCCTCTATGCATTATGTTTTGGTTACAGATGCAGGAGAGCCTTTCACTTATGATGAGGCTATGCGCAGGGGTGACAGTCACTCCTGGGAGAGGGCTATGCAGTCTGAGATAGACTCCCTGCATAAGAATGAGACTTGGGATTTGGTTGCCTTGCCTAAGGGCAAGAAGGCTTTGCCATGCAAGTGGGTGTACAAGCTGAAAAGTACCCCTGGACACCCCAAGCCGGCATACAAGGCTAGATTGGTAGCAAAGGGTTTTAAGCAGGAACATGGTGTGGACTTTGATGAGGTCTTCTCTCCTGTGGTTAAGATGACCACCCTGCGCTTAGTCTTGGCTTTGGTTGCACAGCTTGACTTAGATCTATATCAGATGGATGTCAAGACGGCTTTTCTACATGGGGACTTGCATGATGAGATCTATATGGATCAGCCTAAGGGCTTTGCAGAACCTGGCAGGGAGCACCTAGTGTGCAAGTTGAAGAAGAGCTTGTATGGCTTGAAGCAGGCACCTAGGGAATGGTATCATAAGTTTGATGCCTTTATGCAGTCACAGGGCTACAGCAGGAGTGCTATGGATCCGTGTCTTTACACGAAGAAAGCCCGTGATGGCAGTTTGCTTATCTTGGTACTCTATGTTGATGATATGCTGATAGTAGGGAAAGCTCATGATGAGCTAGATGCTCTTAAATCTCAGCTGAAGAAGAGCTTTGAGATGAAGGATTTGGGACAGGTCTCACATATACTTGGGATGCGCATTAAGCGCGATAGGCATCAGGGACTTTTGTATCTCTCACAGCGGGAGTACATTCATAAAGTCCTTGAGCGCTTCCGCATGCAGGACGTAAAGCCTATTGGCTGTCCATTACCTTCTTATGTGAAGGTATCACAGGCCGATTGTCCGCAGACAGATGAGCAGAGGGCCGAGATGGCCAAGATCCCTTATGCATCAGCCGTGGGCAGTTTGATGTATGCCATGATAGCCACTCGTCCAGATATTGCACATGCAGTTGGTGTTGTGGCACGCTATATGGCTACACCTGGCAGCAGACATTGGGATGCCGTGAAGGGTATCATGAGGTACCTGAAGGGCACAGCAGATATGTGTATTTGCTATGGCAGCCAGGATACAGGGGTCGTGGGGTACACTGACTCCGATTATGCAGGACATGCAGATAGTAGGAAGTCCACTTCTGGCTATGTATTCACCTATGCTGGAGGGGCTATCTCTTGGATGTCCAGGGTTCAGAAGTGTACGGCTTTGTCTACCACTGAGGCCGAGTATGTTGCAGCCACTGAGGCTTGCAAGGAGGCCATATGGTTAAGCCGTCTAGTTGCTGACCTTGGGATTGATGCTACACCTACACTGCATTCAGATTCTATGAGTGCCATTCAGTTGGCTAAGAATCCGGTCTTCCATGCGAAGACGAAACACATTGAGGTGAGGTATCACTTCATACGTGGTGTCATGGAGGACAGGTCTGTTGACCTTGTCAAGATCTCCACTGACGAGAATCCTGCAGATTTGCTCACGAAGAGCCTCACTACTGAGCGCTTTGCCTTCCTCAGGAGGTTGATGGGCGTTGGATGAGATGTCACCTTTCCTCATCCCTTGTACCTATGTACATTTGTACTGTCTTTTCTTTTTCTTTTCTCTCTCACTAGGGCAGATTCGCCTTTAAGTGGGAGGTTGTTGGGGGTAAAGGCGCCTCCGCCGTGCCGCCCCGTGTATTACTACACTGACAGTACCCGCCACTGCACACTGCAGGTGGCGGGCGCCCGTCACGTCACTTTATTCTTTATTCTTTTAGTGACAGTTTGAATAAAGGAAGGCCCGGTCACACATTGTGACTGTTGGAGTTCCCATTTCTTGTCTCTCTCTTTCTTGCTCTTGCTCTCCCGCCATAGCTCGCGTGCAAGCTTCGATCCTTCTCACCTTTCACTCCTCCTTGCTGCAACTATATGCTCAGGTAGATGGGCATCTGCAGGTTCTTCCTGTGGGAGATCGGGTTGAGGCAGACTCGGCATTCTTTGTTGCTCTTCTTCATCACCTTGCTCGAAATCCGGACCCTCTTCAACATGTCACTCAACCACAGATGGGATGACTGGAGGTGGTGGTGGTGGCTGTTCATGCTCCTCAAAACCTAGCTCCTTGAGCTCAGCAGTGGAAAGGCCTATACAGCGTAAGTAGTGGAATTATTGCTCCTTAGTGATCCCTACACTCGTTGGGAGCTCCCGCTCTTGAAGACCATATCTTAGAGCGCGGGTGGTCAGCTCCAACTTTCTTTTCACTTTTTCCACTGGATCATCGCCCTTAGCTTGTGTGACATGGAGTACCGTGTTGAGGAAGGCCTGCCGCTGTGTTTTAGTAGTTATGTCGACAGCTTTAACCCTGGCTTCTACAAGCACCCTTTCTCATTCTGCCCATTGCCAAGCGTTCGGTCAAGTCTCTCACCCTGTCAAAATTATTCCTTTCCCAATCCATAGCTCTTTCTTCCATCCTTTTTCTCTCTTCCTCCAGTTGGCTTGCCAGGGTGGTCACTACCTGTTGCTGCTCATTTGTTAAAAACCACAATTGGTTCCTTTCTCTTAACTTCTGAGCTAGCTACTCTTCAACAATCCCTTTGGCTTGATCTACAATGCTGAGCCTTTGTTGCACCTCGACCAGTACTTCTGATTTTTCCTGCACCAGCTGCTCTTGGCTTTGGATCTCAGCACAAGGAATAGACTTTTTTGATTGAAAGCCATGGCCATGAGGGCCTCTACATCTTCCTGGGAGGTCTCCAATGCATCTTGTAATCTTTGCGCTTCATCTTGTAGCTGTTTTGCTTCTGCTACTAAGACTCCTGGCCCTTCACTCTTCAGAAACTCGATTTCACTTATTAATCTGTTTTGTTCTTCTAGCTCCTGCCACAAATGGAGCTCCATGGTATGTTCTTGTGGTGTAGTGGCTTCGCCTTCTTGAACCTCCTGTCTTAGCGTTTCCACTTGAGCGACCTTTTGCTGTAGATCATTGTATTGCTACACTAGTAGCTTTAGACTCCTTTGCTCTGCCACCAGGTTCTGCTCTTTGTCTTCCAGCCTTTGTCTAAGGCACTTTTCGTTGTCCTGGGCTTCCTTTGCTTTTGCTACTAGCTGGTCCTGCAGGGCCTTCATTTCTCTTCATCGGTCAGCTCCCTGCCTTGAGACTTCTAGCCTAAGAGTAGCCGACGTTTCTTTTTTTTTTTTCTAGCTCCATCAAGGCCACTTTCTTCTCTTCCTTTGCCTTATCTAGTTGTGCCAGTAGCTCAGCCATATATGCGTCATAGTTAGTGTCGGCAGGCATGGGAGTATGGGGTGTGGTGGTTGATGCCTCCAGCCTTTGTCTTTTAGGGTCTTGCCGTGACTCTGCATCTGCGGCAGCGCACCTTTTCAATCTGGTTTCTGGCACGATCTCGACCACTTTGCTCACTAGCATTTGCATCATGTTCATTAGCTATGCCGTGTCGAGGGGAGGTGTGGGTTGTGTGGTGGTTGTAGTCGTGGTTTCAATCGTTGCAGGCACAAAAGAGGAAGGAAGTGGATGTAGTAGGAACTTGCCCTTGCCTACAGCCCACTGGAGCTGCTTCCACACTTGAACTAGCTTCGGCTTTATGATGGGGGCTCACAAGTTCGAGCTCTCCACCCCCGTGGGTCTCTTCCACAGATCTTCGCGTAACCTCTGCCAACTCGGCCAACTCCTTCAGTCTCTGCTCTTCAGCTTCTTCTTCCGCCCTTCTTTTCCTATCCTCTTCTGCCTTCTTTGATTCTTCTCTTATCTTTGCAAGCTCTTCCTCCTCTTTCCTCCTTCTTTCTTCCTCAGCCCTCCTAGACTCTCTTTGAGCCCTCTTGATTTCAGCTCGTTCTTCTTTGCTTAATTCCTATTTCCTTTCCTTCTGTCTCCTGTCCCCTTTCTTTTGTCCTTCTGGTTTGCTTGCTTGTGTAGGCGGCACCTCCTGTTCTCCCTTGTCACTTATCGTTCTTTCACTTGATTCTTCTCCTTCGTGGTGAGGTGGGCTTTGATGCGGTGGGCTTTGATGTGCAGCTTGCTCTTCCATGACTCCAGCATCCTTCATTGCTTCATTTATGATGGCTGTCAAAACACCACCATATCTAATTGTGGCCACCTTTGAGGCAGGTTTCTTCCTTGTGGAGCATGCTGTTGAGGCAGGGGATTCTCCTCCTACTGGTGCTTCCGCTGGAGTGAGAAGGGCAGCTGAGCTTTGAATGGTTTTCTACATGAACCCATTCCAGTCTACCTCCTCAGGGACTCCTACTGCGATGCTTTCTAACAATGGGATCCCGATCCTGTTCATCAATGCATTGTACCTTTGGCCCGAGAAGAGTGTGTGGATCATCTTCGCTTGCACCTTCACTGCTGGATCCGGGATGTCAGCCAAGCTGATTCCACCCACTGTGTGCACCTCTTCTTTCTTTACCCCCAGCATGGCGTAAACATCCCTTCTCGACCACCTCTCTTTCTTGGGTACGAGCCCCAAGGCCTTCTCTATGATTGCCGCATTGAGGGGCACTTCAACTCTTCTTTCCTGCTCCCCTGTCCTCACTATGACAGTGTCACAGTTCCTGCCCTTGTCAAAGTTTCTCAAAAATTCAGCACACATGCTGTAATCCACGGCCTGCCCCATCTTTTCCACATACTTGTGGAGGTGGCATCTGTCCACCAATTCTTTGACTGTAGGTTCCTCCAAGATGGCCTCCTCTAGGTTCAGCGTGTGCTTGAAGGTGAGTTGACTGAATCCTCGTGTCTCGACGTTGATGCCGAACTTGGTCATCTCTTTTTCAGAAAATGGGAGTTTGCCCCCTTTGTTTTGTCCTGCCATGGTGGTTACCTGTCAATACACCTTGCCAACATTAATGCTTAAAAATCGGCTTATTTCTAACAAAACTCAATTTTGAGAGAAAAATGTATGTGTCAAAAATTGGTATACTTGCTTAGAGGTTTGAATTTTAGAGATAGGCTCACAGCAGCAATTGCTATTGTTTTCCCTTTGCAATATCTTCCATTGAAACTCAATTAATCATAACATTCTGCTAGATAGCATGACTCTCATTTTACTGACTCTCATTTTGCTCTGCTCTTGCTCACATTGCTCCCCCCCGTCTTGGATCTTTCAAGGAATCCTTCCTAGGATTAGCACAGGAAGTATGAGGCAAATGCTGTTTTTCGTGGATTGACTTACTTAGCCAATAACCAATCATAGAAGCTTGGATTGTATTCAAGTTGGGCATGACAATCAAGAGCAGATGGTTGGATGGAGACTTGGGAGATGTAGGTCAAGACATCGTGAAAGAGATCTCCAGTATTAAGGCGGCTTGCAACATGTAATTCCTCTTCCGTAAGGAATTGGTCAATGTAAGGGTGAGCGAGCACATGGTCGTCTAAATGCTGGTTGCGGGTGATGGCCAAAACCCTAAACGAGATAGGTGCCACATAAGTAGGGTCATATTCGATGGTTTTAACTGCCCTGCGTTGCTCACCATTGGTCATTATCCGGCAATCTTTTTTCTCCCATTGGATTCTCAGAGCAAACCATTGCTGGAAGAACGTGGAAGGCGGAGCTTGCCATTTGCGTGAGCTCTTGCAAATTGTGCTCAGGAACAGAACGAGGAGGCTTACGATATGAAATGATTAGTCTTCTGAGGGCAGCTTGCTCCTTTGAGATTTCGTCGTTTGCTATCAGTTCAGCAATAATTTTGGGGAATTTACCGGTCATAAGTTCGTATTCTTCCCAAGTGCATGGTAATGCACGAACATCCGAAGCAAGTGTTTTGTCAAGAAGACCTAGGTCTAGCTTCTCATAACTTCTAGCGAATGTAGTGAAAGTTTTGTCCAACATCTTGATGCAGGTTACTAAGTCATCCTTAGAAGTCACGGTGAGGTCTTTAGCCAAGGAAAGGAAAGGTCGTACCGCGTAGGAAGGTTTAAGACATGCTGGTGGGAATGGTGAAAATGGACTAGATAGTGGTGACTCCATCATTGGTGTCACAGGTGTGGCTTTGCACTCCGAAGCACTTTGAGGTGCTGTAGGAAGCTGTGGGGGCATGGGAGTTGTGCTGGGTTCTGAGTGAGCAGTCATGGGGGTATTTAAGTTCTCTGGATTAGGTAAGTCTAAGGCTTGTGGCGTTTGCTTTGGTCGATAGATGAGCTGGGGCTTACTAGCCACAACGGGCAATGGTTTGTTGACTATGCCCTGGGCACCATGTGTGCAAGCCTCCCTCACTGGGGTGAGATTGCTTGTAGATGAGCTTTTAAACTTGCCATTTTTAGGCACCCAAATCGAGTGGTTGCCCTCGTAGTATCCTTGTGCTTGCAAGATATCTTTGGGGATCCATCGTGGCGTGGTTGTGTGTCTACGTCGATAGCGTCTAGACTGCCTCTTAGGCCATGATGACTGATTATTTTGGCATTTAGAATCACGTTTGGGTGGTCTACCCGGATGTGTTCTTTGCCATTTTGGCACCCATATAAGCTTGGACTCCTTGGCCTTGTGAGCACTCTTGGTGGGTTTGGGCCTAGGGTCGAGAGCCTGGCATGAGGCCTTAGTTTTCTTCTGTTTAGACTTGGACTGAAGCGTGGTCGTAGGGGTTTCTATCGGTGGCTTCTTAATGGTAGAGGAGTCAGGACAGCCCTTGCTAAAAGTCGTCACTATACACACATTGCCTATAGCAAGATGAATGCGGTTTAGGTTGTAATCCACATTATAGTTCGTTTGCTTCTTGAAAGTATGACCTAATAGTGACATATTACCGGCTCCTTTAGTGTCAGGCGACACATGGAAGAAAGTTGGTAAACTTTCAGACTCGATAGAAACGACTACCTTGCACTTCCCTAGAAATGAATAAGCATTACCCCCAAACGAGGTGAGTTTGGCATTAGTGGGCTATAGTTTCGGTTGACCAATGCATGTCCAATGGTCATGCATCAAGATGTTGTAGTCGGCACCTTCATCAATCAAGGCATCCAAAGAATACGTCGCTCCTGCTGTGACTGTGATTCGTAGATATGCCGGTGCCACTGCTTCTTCGTCTTGATCTGTAAGGTCGGTTACAGTAGCCATGCAGACGTTCATTGGGGGTTCTAGCATGGGTGGCTCATGTAATGGATGGGAAGGAGGATAGTACTTTATGCGGCTGCCATTAAAAAAGCCTATTCCTTCGCCTTCAAGTGTCTCTAACTCAACATTCCCTGTTCTACCAATCATGCATACCCTGAAAGGCCCTAGCCCTCGAAACTTCATCTTCTGTTTATGTCCTTTTATAGAGTATAGCAGAACAAGGTCCCCTTGTTCAAAGTCTCACTGTTTGATATACTTGTCAAACCACATCTTTCGTCGAGCCTTCTCACAAATCAGAGAGTGAGTGGCAAGGAGTCGGGTCTCTGTTAGGCGCTCTAACTCCACTAAGCGATTGGTCCAAGCCTCTCTTCCCTCCCAATGCTCCTGGACTACTATCCTTAAGCTAGGGATGAAGAATTCTAAGGGTAAAATGGCTTCAATTTTGTACGTCAGCCTAAAAGGCGTCTGTCCTCCTACAGCCATTTTATAAGCTGTGCGATAGGCCCATAAGGCCACCATTAGCTTGTTGTCCCAGTCACTTCTTGAAGTAGACACTACCTTTGTAAGCACATTGACTAAGATTTTATTCGTGGATTCGGCTTGGCCATTAGCCTGAGGGTAATAGGGAGAGGACTTCTGATGAATTATTAGGAAGGTAGAGAGCATGTGGGAAATCACCTCATTAATGAAGTGCGTGCCTTGGTCACTTACAAGTTCGATTGAACAGCCAAATCGTGAAATGACTTGCTCCCACAAGAACTTTGCAGTGGTTCTGGCATCATTCTTCATCGTGGCTCATGCCTCCACCCACTTTGTTAGATAATCGGTTGCCACTATGATGTAGCGAGCTTGGGAATATTGTGCCGCAGGACTGATAGGTCCAATAAAATCGATGCTCCATTTTTCAAAGGGTTGTTGGGCTATGATAGGGGTCAACTCCATCTTGTCTTTCCGCACAGGCACTTTGGTCCTTTGGCACTCATCGCAGTGCTTTACGAATTTAGCTGCATCGCGAAAAAGGGTGGGCCCCTATAGTTGGGATTGTAGCACCTTTCGGGCTGTTGTGTCCCCGCTAAAGTGTCCTCCAACGATTCCGCCATGTGCTTCTTTCAATGCATTGTGCATCTCGTGCTCACATATGCATCTGCGCAATAAACCGTCTTGTCCCAACCTGTAGATTTGGCTAGCTATCAGTTGGTATGGCTGAATTTTCAAGATAAGTCTTCTTAGCATGGCCTTCTCAATGGGTCTCTCAGGTAGTCTGCTCTCTAGCACTTGCACTATGTCATCGGCCCAATACGACGTCAGATCAGATTTAAACAATTCTCTCTCACTAGATAGGTTAAAGAGATGAGCATCTGGTAAATCATCAGGTATGCCTTGTCCAGTCGCTTCTCCTGTGGGTATGCGGGACATGTGGTTAGCCATGTAATGTTGCTTTCCTTTGCGTACAACCACAGAGAAGTCAAACTCTAGTAGAAGGAGTAACCATCTAGCTATGTGTCCTGTAGCGCAAGGCTTGTTCACAAGATATAGCAAGGCTTGATGGTCAACAAAGAAGACAAAGGGAGTGGCCAACAGGTAATGCCTAAATTTCTTTACCACAAATACCATGGCTAACCCCTCCCTTTCTGTCGTGGAATAGTTCATCTCAGTCTCTGTGAGTTGCCTACTGGAAAAACTCATCGGGTAATCCAAGTTATTTTCAGCAGGCTGGCATAGCATAGCTCCAAAAGCAAAATTAGAGGCGTCTATGTGTACATGAAACGTTATGTTTCAGTCTGGGGCTCGTAAGATTGGTGCAGTAGTAAGAGCCTTTTTCAACTCCTCATATGTGTGCTGGCATTCCTCAGTCCACTCGAACACTATCAACAGCTTGTACAATGGTCTAGCAATTAGTGTGTAATTTAGTACAAAGCGTCGATAATATCTAGTGTGTCCTAAGAAGCACTAAACTCCCTTATAGTTATCGGGTGGCGGTAAATCAACAATGACTCTGACTTTAGAAAAGTCGGTGGCAATGCCGTTCCTTGACATTACGTGCCCTAAGATGCATCCGTGTTTCACCCAGAACTGGCACTTTAAGGGGTTCAACGAGAGGTGGTACGACCTACCCCTTTCAAAGACAGCTCTCAATTTCTCTAAGTGTTTGGCCCAACTAGAGTGTACGCATAAGTCGTCTACAAACACTTCTAGTTCGCGTCTAAGCATGTCCTTAAAGATAGTGCACATTAGGCATTGAAAAGTCGCAGGTGCGTTTATCAGCCCAAAAGGCATGACAATGTAGGCGAATACACCCCATTCCATGGCAAAGGCAGTCTTGTGCCTGTCGCGTCGGGGTGCACTTGCACTTGATTATAGCCCGAGAAACCATCCAGAAAACTGTAGGATTCTTTACCTGCCATTCTCTCAAGCATGTGCTCGGTGTAAGGTAAAGGATAGTTATCCCTCTTTGTAGCGGCATTCACTTTCTTGTAGTTCACGCACACTCGGATTTTTCCATTTTTCTTCATGAAAATCACGATAGGTGATACCCAGTCCGTGTGCTCAATCTCATATATGAATCCTGCCCTCATGAGTTTATCAATCTCCTCTTTTACTGCATGGGTGTGTTTGGGATTCATGGGGTAAGGTCATTGTTTCGTTGGCACTGCATCAAGGACCATTGGGATATTATGAGTCACAACCCTAGGGTCGACTCCCTTAAGTCATCCAATGTCCAGGCAAATATGTCAATGTACTCTTGCAAGAGTGCAACAAGTTTGGTCTCCTCATCCTCCGTCAAGTCATCTACAATGAATACAGGTCTTGGCTTTTCACCTTCCCCAGCCAAGTTAACTTCCTTGACTTTGGCGGGTCCCTCGATCGGTTCACTAGTTTGGTCTTGTCTTTTCGCACCTAGCAGAATCACCACTCTGTCACCCTTTTTAAATTTTGTAAACCGTTTGGGTAGATTCTACGGTTTCTTTTGCCTTTCTGCTTCTGAGTCCTTTGCTTGTTTCCTGGCCTCCTCCTTTAGCCTCCTGCGCCTTAGGTGGACTAGCAAGTCTCCCTTGGTGCGTTTGACTTTAGAAGGTTGTGGTATATCGGGATCACTCTCAGTGCTGACTTCCGACTCTGAGTTAAACTCGCATCTCTCACTTGAGGAAGGTGTTTCCCCAGGGGGTCGTAGTTCAGTAGGTGCATCCGTCTTGAGCACTGGGATTACCCATGGTCGTGCCACTCTAGCTTGCTGGTAATCCATGGCTCCTATGTGTTCTAGCCAGGATCTGTCACACTCCATTCGCATGACTCCTTTTTCGTTCTGACTCATCCTTCCTCTCCTAGGCCTCGAGTCTACCCTAATTTGTTCTATCGCTTTTCCTTTCGTGTCGTACTCTATTGTATCTATCTCTTCTTCACTCTCCTCTCCCATAGAGCGACAATCCTCATACTCCTCGTCATCAGAGTCTTGTCCTTCTGAATGCTCATCATCACCTAAGCTTTTCTCTCCAGTCTCCTTGTCATCAGTAACTAAATCCCAGTTATATAACAAATTCAGATCGTGGACCTTGGTCCATTTCCATTTTGGCTTAGCTAATAGAACACGTAGACGTTTTAAGTTAGCAGCCAAGTTGCCTTCCAGTTTATTGGTCAGATACTCTACAATTTCTTGAAGCTCTAGTTTGTTGTTGGGGATATGGAATGAGGCTCGTTTGCCTGGGTTGAGTGAGCTTCTTGCCATCATGCAGAGTGGCACAATTGGCATGGTTGCGGCTTTAGTAGCCTGCCGATATAGTTCTTCCTCATCCGAGAATGGTAGGTCAATGGTTGCCAAAACGTGCATCCAATCCCTCTCATCCTCAGGGCAAGGAATATATTTAGTGAGTGATCCATAGGGTTTGTTCGTTTGAGTATCACCTTTCAGCATAGTTGAGATGGCATCTAGGTCAACAGGGATCATCTTCCAAGTGTCTATCTCTACCCTTACTGCACTAGTTCTGTTCCCTAGGAAAATCAAACCATTGCCCCAGTCCTCAATGACACGCGCATTCCTCATCCAAGGTTGGCCTAATAGTATGTCGTAATCCACTCCCTTCATGACAATGAAGTTTACAAAAAATTGCACACTTGCAATCTTTACTGGCCAATTCTTTAAGACCCCGAATGGTCTTACCTTCATTCCATTTGCTAACGTGACGTTAAACCTGGTAGTCTCTACAGGAGGGTTTCCCCATGCCTCTAAGACTGCATGGCTTAGTACACTAACACCTCCGCCTATGTCTACAATTCCTTTTCGCGTTATATCTCCTAAGGCTAGGACGGGTAAAACTGCATGCATTTCAGTGCCTTCCCAAAAAGCATTGATGTGCAAAGTCTTAGGAGTTGAGTGTAGAGTTAGACTTGGGATCTGTGTAACCGCATCATGATCTTGCGGATCAGCACCCGCAAGTCATGTGTGTCCCTTCATCAAGTCTTTTAACTCCTGCCATAAGGAATGATTCTGCCTAAGCAGGTTTTCCAAGCTTAGAGTTACTGGAGTAGACAACAAGGTTATGAGGAGGCTACTGGGCTCTTGTCTTCCCCTGAGTCTAGCATTTCTAGGCCATGCTTTCTGTTTGCCCTGGCAAGTTTCCCCTTGGCCTTGCTGCTGAGTTACCCCCATTGGTGCATGTATGCTCGCAGCTTGTGGTTTTGAAGGTAAGATTGGTGTGCTCACGCTGGAGAAATCGTCAATAGGATCTTCTAATATGGGTTCAGCATCCTTGAGGTGCTTTTGGGCGTCCTTGACCCACTCCTTGATCTTAGCTATAGCCTCGAGCTGCCATTTGGGATGGGGATATTCCCCTACCTTGGCACTCCCTAGCTCGACTGTCTTAAGAGTTGAGGTCTCCACCTCTGCGTCTATGGCCCTCTTTCCCGTTACTAACATAGTCGCTTCCTCGGTTTTAAGAGTTACCTTTGCATCTGTTCTCTTTTTCCATCTCCTCCGGCTTTTCTTTCCTATTGAGGTTGCGTCAAGGTTACTTGGTCATGGCAAAGAGATGCTTGCCTGTTTTGTTTGAGCTCGCGTCATAACATGTAGTGGGATGGGTGTATCCTCACTGTCAAAGGTTTCCACTCCAAAAAGCCCCAAAGGCACCGATGGCATGTTGGCAGAGCTGGTTGATGGCTTTCGCCTAGGACAATCAAGAAACAAATGTGTGATTCCACACTCTATGCATTGGAGATCCGCTTTGTCCTTGTTAGCTTGTTCTCATTCTGGGCAGCGTGATGAAATGTGGCTTGGGTAGCCGCAAGTCCAGCATGTGATTGGATCTTGGCTGCCCTCCAAAGCCTCTACCTCTTCCTCTTCCTAAAGCCATCACCGGCACTAGCCAATAGTCCATCAGGACTAGGTTGCCCTCCTCGTCATAGGATATATACAGGTTGACATATGTTTCTTCCTCATTAGGTTCCTCCACAAAGTGAACAGGAGTATGGCTAGATGGGTGGGTTACAAAAGGCCCTGGTGGTCTGGGTATACCAGTTGGGTTCATCTCTACGGCAGGTCTTGAGTTAGTCAGTGCTAGGAGAGCTAACTGGGCTCCCCTCCCAAAGAAATTGGGTGGCCTATTACCTAAGTATGGAGGGTTGTATTGCTGCGCGTATGGGAATCTCCTTGGCCTTCTGCAATGCACTGCATCATGCCTGAATCTACCGCAATTTGAGCATAGCCGAGATCTAGGATCTTGGCACTCAACTGGAAGGTGATTGCCGCTGCAGTATATACATTGTACATGCGATCTCACAGGCTTCCTTACCAGCTCTTGCAATTGTGCAATCTCCATTCTCATTTTTGCCATCCCCTGGTCATGGTCTACACTTTTTCCCTTATCTTGCACACTAGCAGTTGCTTTTCCCTCCGAAGTAGTTGATCTCTCAGGGTCCCTCTGGCTTACACTCTCTTGGTTAGTAGTCCTCATGCTGCGTTCCTTGAGTTGATCATCTACGCGTATTGCCTCCTCGAAAACTCTAGCTAGCTCGTCTCATTGCAAGGTGGAGTTACTAGCCAAAGCCTTGTAGAGCTCCTCACTCCAAATCCCGTTCATGAACACTGTAGACACTACCCTCTCAGTAGGTCACTCATTGGCAGGGATTCTCTTGTAGAGGCTACGCACCTAAATGACGTAATCCCTAACGTCTTCCTTCTCCCTTTGACTGATATTCATCAACCTAACGATGAGGTTATTCGAATACCCTGCCTCCGAAAACCTCTTGATGAAGAGGCCCTTAAGGCGAACAAAGTTCATACGTTCTGCGTCATCTAGACTAGAATACCAGGTCCTCCCCTTATCGCCTAAGCACAGGCCGAAAGCTTGAGCTTGCTATGCAGGGTCTGTAAGACCGTTTGCCTTATGTACTTGCTCGAACTGCTCCATGAAGCTGTACGGGTCACTGCTAGGTTCATATCTAGCTAGTTGTTTTGCTACGATGGGGATTCTAGCCTGCCCTTTAGCCCCTTGCGTGACTCCCAATCTCGATAGTAGCGCGGTGGCTAGGGCAGTAGTGCTCTGTTCAACGGACGTATTGTCCAAGAGTTGCTTTGCTACCAGTTTGCTCAATGTCATGTTAGCCTTTGCTGCCCGTTCCCTCTCTACATTCGGTCCAGATTTGGCCGCTCCAGCTAGGTCTAGCACTTGTCTAGCCTCGTACATATTTATGTCTGTAGCCTTCTAGCCCTTTGCTCATGTTTGTAGGCAATTATGCCTTCTAGTGCTCTCTTGATTGCTCTTCTCTTTTCTTCCAGGTTTGCTACCACTTCCTCTACAGGTCTGCCTTGGATCACGGTCCTAGTGAGTAGATCGTAGTTGTGGACCAGTTCCTGGACTGAGGTTGGAAATTCTCCTAAGTCTAATTGGTCCTCTTCTCATTCGCCTCTTCATCCCGACATTGTTTCTGATTCCAGCTCCACGAGGTTGTCAATAAATCCAAGCAGCTCCGGCAGCGTCCAATCCTCTATATTGTTGCTTTCCGTGTCTTCGTGTCTTCTCCAGGTCCTACTAGTGGGGCACTCAGGCACCTGTCTAAGTCTTGGGGTCTTCTCCTACTAGTGGGTTCCTTAATGTTATTAGATATCTTGATGTGTTCCTTGTTATTTGAAAGCAGTTGCAATCCTTATTCACACGTTATGCTTAGTGCTTTCGTGGCGCTTGGTGCGAAAACAGGCTTTTCTCTTTTCTTGCAGTGCAAACTTAGTGGAACACAAGAGTGAAGTGCTGATGCAGAAAGCATTTAATGCGAACTCCACTCTGTTTCTCTCCACATTCTTAGCCTAATTTGAGTTCTAAGCTCGGTTCCCGGCTATTCTATGGTCTTTTTGAAGGTCTGTGCTGCGTTTTCTATTCTCCTCTAAGTTCGATTGGTCTTTGAGGTTATAATGGTCAAACTGGGTCTTGGGGGTGTTCAGGGTTGTGTCTTGGGGGTCAGGTCTGTGGCAGGGTCAACTAAAGATCCTTATTTTTCCTTTTGGCAGGATGGTCTGATTCCCAGAATCGGACTGTCCGATTTTGGGAATCGGGCAGGGCTGGTCCGACTCTAGTAGTCGGACGGTCCGATTCTTGCAGTCGGACAAAGTGGACCGAGTCTAGTAGTAGGACAGGCCGGTTCGATTCCTAAAGTCTGATGGTCCGACTATGATGGGTGGTCCGAGTGCCACGTGGCACGTCTGATCGGACTGTCCGATTCAGTAGTGGGGTCTCATTCTAAAATTGTTTGGTCCGATCCGAATGTTGGATGGTCCGACTAGCACGCAGTCGGACTCCCTCAGTTAGACGACGGTCCGATTCTTGGAATCGAACGGTCCGACTCCAGGACTCGGGTGGTCCGATTTTGGGAATCGGACCACTGAGACCTGGTCCGACTGCGTCTGGCGACAGTCGCGATTTCAACGTGTTTCGATCCCACTTGATGCCTGCTACACACAATCACAAGAGACTTTCCAGATATGATTAGGGCACTACTAAGAAGCACCAGACTCACCTGGAGTAGCACAAATCGATGGCACCCAGAATCGTGATAGCACTCCCTCTTCCTGGCAACCAGAAGCTCTCTCTCTCTCTCTCTCACAAAGCTAATCAGTGAAATGAGGTTTGCCTTGGCCTCCCAAGCCTCTTAAGATCCTTTCCTAGCACTGTAAAACCTTAAAGCCAGTTCCCTTTTCCCTGTTTTACCTAGAAATTTGAATCTGGTCCCTTGTTTCCCTGTTTCCAACAACAGCCAAAACCTTCTGTTTTCTCTTTTCTTAACCTAATCTAACCTTAATCTAGTGCAGCCAAAATGCAAAACAAAGATGTAGAATGGTAGTCCTACACTAATGATTCCAACAAACCAAAACACTTACTTGTTTTACGGATTAAAACCTCCTAAATCTTCTAGCTATCTCGAGCACTGGTTCGGGCTTCAAACCCTACTTCTATGCTCGATTTGATGCGCATGGCGCTCAAGGCTCGATTCCGTCTGTCCCGGCAATGGAATCAAAATGAAGGGGAACTACAAGCTCTACCCCGAGACCTACGGACCACTTATTGCTCAAGTGTTTCAAACCAAGCGGCCATGGCTACCTCTCACATAGCCGACGTGCAATGCCTACCTTACGGGTGTAGTGAGCTTACCTTGATGCTAGATCGAGTACCCTCCTCTTTCTTGCACATCGGTAGCTCCACGATCCTTGAGGCAAGCTCAAACAACCTTAATCTCTCTCCCATGAGCTTCATCCTCCATAGCCACATGCGAGACAAGAGAAGAGAAGAGAGGAGGGGAAGATGAAGAGAGAAGATGGAGAGCTTCTTCTCCAAGATCCCTCACTCTCACACAATCACTCCCTCACTCCCTCATACTCTCCCAATCCCTCTCTCAAGCACAAGCAAGAAGGCAAGAAACAAGAGAAGAAGAAGAAGAAGCTTTGGCCACACACAAGAATGATCTTCTCATTCACTTTTTGAACTTTATATACATGCCCTACTTTTCATGGGCGGTCATCCCCTTTTTTACATGGCCGGCCATTAGCCTAAGCCCATTTCTCATTTCCCACTGTTCTAATCTATCCTATTCCCAACTAATGCACACAATTTGCACAGGAGTGAGCTTGGTGCTCTTTTACAAGGATTCGGGAGCGCTTTCACACTTAATAGTGCGCTTTTTACTCTTTTACTTTCCTTGGGCGACTCTAAGACTTCCTCAGGGTCGTGCCCGTGCTTTTAATTTTTTCAAGGTCTGGTTACCGATTAAGGCATCTTTTTCTTCCTTTTTTCCTGTGCCTTTTCCTACTTCCTTTTTTCCATTTCCCGCTCCTCTGTGCTGTGGTAAACACTCTAAAAATGGGGGTTCAACTATTAAATATAATCACTGAAAATCCCTACATAATGTAGTTAAGAATCATGTTGACAATGGACAGTCTCAGAATACAACAACCAAAGTTTGGGAAACACTGGATCAAATATTCTTTTATTTTGCGATACAATTGATTGGAAAGATGATGATGTCAAAGACTTCAAAGACCAATTGAACATTTTCAAAAAGGCAATGATAGAAGCTTGGGGTATTCAACACTTCACTCACTATATGGAAAGAAATTCTTATGTTTGTATGATAAGAAGTTGATATATTTTCTCATTGTCTAACTCATATAAGATTTTAAACTAACTTTTTTTGTTTTTTAATTGTACATCATATTTTATATAACCATGCTCCATATTTTATCAAACAGTATGGAAGTCTATCTATCTGGTCAACCCAAGGCTTGAAAAAGTCACATTATCAAGCAATAACAAAATACTCTAGATACACAAGACATGGAGGAGGAAGAGTCAAAGAAAACAGTTTACTAGAGGTCTTTCAATGGTTTTACAGATAAATTTGGCATAAATGCAAGCTTCAAGATACAGCCACATCATGCAATATGTCATCTTTGGCAAAAACCATACAAATGGTTACAAAAAAAAGGAAAGAGAGATATCGAAACTCTTGTGCAAAAAAGTAGATGTTTTTTGAATGATTAACTAAACAAAGAGAAGAAAAAATATAGATTTCAAGAAACGCTTGATTCTTTAGGATTTTTTAGTTTGTCTTTGTTGAAGAGGAATCCTTAGATTCATCCCACTTGATAAGACCTCTACATTTCTGTTAACTGCTGAAATGACTTGAATTTTTTGTTGTTTTTTGTTGTTTTTAAAGATTGAATGGTTGATTTTTGATTGATTTTGTATATTGATTAGTTGATTTGGAAGTTTTTTGGAGTGTTTTGGATAAGGGTACTTAAGTTTTAGAAGCTCTTGATAGTTTTTAGTGGAGATATGATGTTCTGACATGCTTTATTGATGTCCTGATAGTGTCTAATATGTTCTGTTAAGCTTCTATTTTGTTCTGATTTCTTTCTGTATGAGAGGATGGAATGAGTGATGGATGGATTTTGAGAGTGTTTGGAAGTTTATTGAATTATTCTTGATGGTTTTGAATGGTTTTAGTTGAGCTAAATGCTTTTTGATGACCTTTTGTGTATGGTATTGTAGACTCTCTATTGACCTTCATAAAGCCTTTATCTCTGTTTTGTTTCTATTTTATATGTCTCTCTAAGTGTTATGTGGGATGGATGTGTAGCTTGGAAAAGTTTTCTAACCTTGGAAAGAGATGAATATTGTCAAGAATCACATGGGGAGACATTTTTGAGCTACTGTACCAAATACACACCATACATACAAGAGAAAGCTCACTCAAGAACACAAGAGATGGAGGCCAAAACATTTTCTTGCTGGTTTCTTCTTCTTCTTTCACACACTATATAATGTACACAAAGTATAGATAAGATACAACATAAAGAAAAGTGGCCTACTAAGTTAAATAGTGCATAACAAACAACACCTTTTGACTGGCGCTATATCTTTGCTAGTTGTAGGGGTAGGTCTAGCAAGCTAAATATAATAAGTGATAAGTCAGTGGCCATGTGAGTGTCACAATGACCACTGATGTGCTATGTAGATATGTGGACCCATCTAGCCAGGTGGTCCATCATTAATGTCCTCACGTGTTGGCTTGCCATCTCAACACTCCTCCTCAAGCTCAACTCTATCACTGCAACTCCAAATAAGCTTCGAAACTTAAGAAGCTTCTCTACACTCAATGCCTTTGTGAAAATGTCAACTATCTGATCCTATGTGCTAACATATACCAATTCAATCTCTCCTGTAAGTACTTTCTCTCTTACAAAGTGGTGGTGCATCTCAATGTATTTTGTCCTAGCATGGAACATTAGATTCCTAGCTAGTTGTATGCTACTCATATTGTCACAATGAATGACAATTGGACCATCTCCCTACACATCCGAATCACCTAATAACTTTTGCAGCCATACCACCTCACATGTTGCCATGGCAAAACCTCTATACTCAGCCTCTGTACTTGATAAAGTAATTGTAGGTTACTTTTTACTACTTCGCGTAACTGTTGTACTACCAAGGGAAAATATAAATCCACTAGTAGATCTTTTGTCTGATATGCTACCAACCCAATCTACATATGTGTATCCAAAGACATGTACATCCTTACTAGCCTCATAAAAAAGTCCATAATGTAAAGTGGACTTCACATACCTCAATATGCATCTAACTGCATCCAAATGAAGCTTTCTAGGCATCTGTATAAACTGACTGATGAGGCCAACAACATAGCTCAAGTATCACCTTGTGATAGTCATGTAAATAAGACTTGCTATTATCGTCCTCAACATAGAAGGGTCTTCTATATCTCATCCCCAATGTCAACACTCAACTTCACATTTTGCTCTAATGGTACTGAAAGAGGCTTACATGCTATCATACTATACTTGGATAACATATTCAAGCTATACTGCATTTGGGATAGCCATATACCATCATCACATGTGATCACCTCAATACCAAGAAAGTATCCCAGATCACCCAAATTCTTCATCTCAAACTTCTTCTTCAAGAAGTCTTCAACTTCAACAATCCCATTGTCACTATTGTCACTATCATGTGTACTAATCAAGTCATCCACATAGATGACTATGATGACCAAGCCTGCATCTCCCCTTCTCACATAAAGTGAGAGTGATCAACACAGATATACAAAAGCCAATGTTGACAAGATACTCTCCGATCTTGTCAGACCATGCTCTAGGTGCTTGCTTTAGTCCATAGAGCACCTTCTTTAACTTACACACATATGTGGGATGCTCTAGAGTCCTCATAACCTGCTGACTACTCCATATACACCTCTTTTTGCTATTTACCATGCAAGAAGGCATTCTTAATATCCATTTGCTACAAACTCCAACCTTTGGTTGCTGTCAAGACAATCACACATTTAACAGTTGCCATCCTAGCAATTGGACTGAATGTATCTTCATAATCTATGCCATATGTTTGTGCATAGCCTTTTGCAACCATCCTAGCCTTATACATGCTAACCGAACCATCTGCATTATGCATGACTTTCTAGACCCACTTATAACTAATAGCTTTCTTGCCCTTAGGAAAGGGTACCAAATCCCAAGTCTTATTGGCTTCTAATGTAGCCATCTCCTCATCCATTTCTGCTTCCCAATGTGCATGACCAATAGCATCCTCAAAACAAGTGGTCTCAACATCCTTAGCTACCTCCACCATATAAGCATAATGGTGAGCTTCATCACCTTCAAAACCAAATCTTTTAACATTGTATCTAAACTTGGTAGGTCTGTGTACCACTGGATCACTTAGTGGAGCCTTTAAACATTACTATGTACTCTCTGTACACCTGGTTTCATGACTAAAAGAATACCAAGCTCATCATCCAAAATCTCTGAATCACTAGAATCTCCATCAAATCCCAAATGACTAGTAAATGCATCATTACCATCCAACACTTTCGTCTTTCCTTTGTCTTTACCCGCAACACTTGTAGATCCACCTAAAGATGTGGGGCTACTTAGTCTCCCAGACGAAGGGCTAACTGTAGGTGTAGTACCAGATGATGTTTATGTTCTACTAAGACTCCATGATTCTTGATTTTCTTTTTGCGCATAGCTATCATGATCATTATCATCATCTAATACATCACCATCAGGTGTATACTAATTGCTCATCTCATAAAAAATAACATTGCTGCTCACTCTGAACCCACCTATGATCGGGTTATAACAATGATACCCTTTTTGCTCTAAAGAGTATCCAATAAAAATACATTTTTTAGCCTTTGGATCAATCTTTTTCTGCAGCTCATTTGGCACATAAACATATATAATACATCCAAATACTTTCAAGTGTGATACATCGGGCTTCTTGCTTGTAAAGCATTCTTCGGGGGTCATCCCATGAATTGCAGCTGTGAGAGTTGTATTCATAATATAGACAGCACAATGAACAACTTCAGACCAAAAATATTTTGGCATATTCTTTTTAGCCATCAATGCCTGCACAACTTTTGTAATATGCCTATTTTTTCTTTCTACAACTCCATTTTGTTGTGAGATATATCTGTAAGTAAATTGCCTCTTTATCCCATGAGACTTCAAGAAGCCACTAAACTCATTAGAGAGGTACTCTCCCCCCCCCTCCATCTGATCTCAAGAACTTAACTTTCAAGCCTATTTTTGTTTCAACAATTGTCTTAAAAGATTCGAAGTACTCAAATACATCACTCTTTTCCTTCATGAGATATACCAATAGCTTCCTTGAATAGTCATCAATAAATGTGACAAAGTATTTACTGCCACCAAGTGATACATTATGTGTAGGCCCCCAAACATCTGTATACACTACATCAATTATATTTTTTCTCACTTCTCTATCATATGAAAAGGGTTGTCTTGCTTGCTTACCAAACTGACATGCTTCACACACTTTATGAAATTCTACAACTCTAAAAGAAGGCAACCCTATAACCAATCCTTTGGATTGCATTAATTTTAGCCTTTGCACATTTGTATGTCCAATACATTTATGCTATATTTCAACGTGTGCAACCACTCTTTTTCCTTTAGCATACATATAATAGCATCCATTGCAAGAGTCCTAGCATCTAAAGTAAACATGTGGCCAACTCTACTTCCTTTTATGACCAACCTACACTTATAATTAAAGTCTTCTATAAAAGAACCTTTTACATTGAATCAAACCTGCAACCCTTGCTCTACCATTTGACCAACAGACACTAGATTCTTTGTGATTGATGGCACATGTAATACATCTGTCAAACTTTTTGTTTGGCCGTTAGGCAAGGACAAGGAAACCTTTTCAATGTGTAAAATTGGGTGGCATGAATCATCACCCGCATGCACATAACCTAAATTTTGTAAGTTTTGCATCTCTCCAAATCATTCAATATGACTGGTCATATGATTAGATGCACGTGAATTGACATATCATACATCATCATGTGTCCCCTTTCTTGTAATTGTATTCATCATATGTTGCATAACAAACAAACACTCATTTTTGTCTTCATTCTGTTGTGAAGACAATGCATGGTTTCCTTGCTACAATTTACCATTGTGAATATCATCCTTCTTAACATAACAATGGGTTGCAATATGACTTGTTTTGCCATAATAATGGTAAGCAATAGTAGAATTTCCAAAATCTTTATTTTGTCATCCACCTCTTTCTCTAGAGCTCCCCCTAGCTCTAAAGTTTCCTTGGCCTCATGAAACCTACATTTCACCAAATTGTTGATTTAACATGTTTTGTTGGTTATCACTAGCATGTCCCATACCACTGTCTCTCGAAGAGGATCTACCATGTCTCCTTCTTGAACTTGAGTAAAATGCTTGGACATGTTCACCATTTCTTTTAGATGAGTCACCCTACATATTGATCTCTTTGATAATCATGAGAGAGACAAGCTCATCAAAATCTGAAAATGGCTTCCATACTATGTATATAGAAGTGACAAATGATTTCCAAGCCTTCTCATTATTAAGGCCACTCAAAGTGGATGAGACCAAATCATCATCATCAAGCATTGCATCAATCGCTCCGCTAAAGCATTTGCAATGCTCCTCACCTTCAAAACATACTCATTGACAGATATTGCTTGAGTTGAATCTTTCGTGTCTTTATATTTACTAAAAACATGTTCTCAAAAATAGTCCAAGCTACCTAATATGTCCCAGCATCATAGCATTATCAATGACTATAGATAGCCAATACATCACCATTTTGTCTTTTGCATTCCCTTCTTTCCATGCCTTTAATTCATCTGTAGTCAGAGGGATACTCAGTTGTGGCTCTTTTCTTTACTTGACACAAACTCATAAAGGCCCTTTCCAATGAGATAGTTCATCACATGGAACTTCCATGAAGGGTAGTTGTTCTTGTCGAGCTTCTCAATAATGGGATTTCCACTGCACTCTACCATTATCATAAAAATGATAGAAAATAGCAAGCAAGTCTTCTACATCCTTTCAACAAGTACACAGCAATATACCAAGCAATCATTTTCATTGATTGCTCAACAATACATGTAAACTGCAAGTTGTTTGTAGATAAAACTTATTTTTTCTTCCTAGCAAACACCTAAAAATTTACATATTCGAAATCTACAACTTGTGCACCCACGTTCGGTTGACACAGTCAAAATCACAGTATACCCTAAAACTACTGTTTGCAACCTTACGGCTCTAAAACGGGACCCGAAACAACTTTAGATGCCCCAAAAAACTACTTGTACACCAAATCTCATAGCAATCTAAGATTTTCAATGTACTCTGCTTCCAGTGTCTCCACAAGCACTATCCAAGAGAAAGAGTGGAAGAATGGGAGAGCTTCTTACCCGTTGCTTGCTTGCTCAAACCTTGCTTCTTCTCCTTCACCTTCAACCTTCAAAACTAGCCTCTCTTATTGGTGCTACTCTAATAACATGTTAAGAGTCACATAGTGGGGGGACTTGCCTGAGCTACTGCACCAAACAAATACTGTATTGCACACAAGAGGAAGCTCACTCAAGAACACAAGAAGAGAAATGGAGGCCAAAACTTTTTCTTGCTGGTTTCTTCTTTTTCTTTCACACACTATACAATGTACACAAAGTATAGATAAGATACAACATAAAGGAAAGTGGCCTATTAAGTCAAATAGTGCATAACATACTATACTAATCGACTGGCACTATACCTTTGCCGATTGTAGGTAGGTGTAACAAACTAAATATAATAAGTGATAAGTCAATGGCCATGTGAGTATTATAATGACTACTGACGTGCTAAGTCTAGATATGCGGGCCATCTTTAGCCCAACGGTCCATCATCAATGTTCTCACGAGTTGAGCTTGCCATCTCAACTATTCAAAATAGCTCAAAGAAGTAGATGAAGTAGCTACTAAAGACTCAAGTAAAGATTAAAGTGACAATGATATTGTTGAGCTATGAAAGGACACTGTAGTAGCTTAATCTGGTGACCCTTCATATCAGACATGCCTCTTGGGAGGGATATCTACAACCAAAGAGGGGTTATGAATGATCATTCTTTATTATTCCAATGTACTATTAAGAGAGAGCATATGTGAGAGAGTGTGAGTGAGTGAGAGATAGCCAAAATTTCTATGTAAAACCATGCATATATGAGTGTGAGATTGAGATAGAGACTATGAAGACTATGAAACTGATGAAGATGAATAATATGTGATGATTTGTATTCAAAGTGGAGTATTCCTTTATGTTTTCTTGGTTCTTTTGATGAAGAATATGAAGAATGTGTTGAAGTTTTGTTGTGCTAAATCCTTGGGAGAATTGTTATATGATGCTATAACACCACATTGGGGAATATGGGAATTTCCCATAAGTTTGGGACATGTGGTCAAATATTTGGGTTTGTCATAACTTGAATACTATAACTCCAAATTGAGCACTCTGTAGCTCAATAGATTCCATTTTTCAAGCACTTTCCAATGATAGATCAAATCATATGGTTCTGAGAAACTTATAGTCATGTTATCTAAGTGCCACCTTTTTAGTATTCAAAAATTGGAAATTGGGAGATTCCCAAACTCACTAATATTGTGTTCTATGTGAATATTTGAGAAGATTGGTATTATTTTTCTTGTTGTGCTTGATTCAAATATGAAAAATATGCTTGTTGATTATACAAGATAGATTTTCTTGCAGTAGATTTTCTATCTTTTTGGTGTTCATCTTGGGGCTCCAAATTTTTGGTGTGCAGCTTAAGGAAACTTCCATCAACAGGTATCAAAAGGGGCTAAAAATGAAGGAAATGGCATTGCTCAGAGGAGAAGAATTCAATGAATGCTTGCAAAGTTTCCTCTACCACTGAAGAATAGGAAATTCTCATTGCTAAAGCCACTTTCTACAATGAATTTATCCCATAATGGCAAAAACATATTACCATATTGATGCAGGATCTATGTCGTGGACTAATTCCTCTCCTTGTTGAAGCAACAAAGACGTGCATCTTGGTGGTGGAAAATTATTTGGGAGAAACTAAAGAGCACAAACAGACAGAATGACCATCCATGGGAGATTTGGCTTTCATTGAAGAGTTTTCAAACATAATCAAGTGGGAGATTGTGAACAAGCTTCAAGAGCCGTAGTCAATTGAGGTTCACAAGGACAAGAAGGAAAAGAGTTCGAATATGTTCATGGATGCTCAATAGTAAGATATGTGGGATGCTTGATGCACTGAAAAGCTTCTGTTTGTCCAATTAGCAACCTACTGGAAGCTAGTAGACAGAGTATTCTTCATAGCATACACTATTGAAACCATAAGAAGAGTTGGCATTACTATGATGATGGCACCACAATGATCCTCACAAGGACGAGTTTTGATATTGTCAGAACCAAATATCTTCCCCTCTGTAGTAATGGATTGAAAGTTGAATTGAGGGATGTAGAAAATGTGAAATACGCGGGATCTGGAGCATGGCAGATGCGGAAGCTATGAAGGTTGAAAGAGGAAAAAGAAACTCATGAAGACATTGACCCTGACTAGGACAAATTTTTACACAAGTGAATTAGGTTCCAAGATTGAGACTTGGACTCATAAACACAATCTTGTGTATTGACAGTGACATGACACTTTATTGGAAAGAAAAGAGTACTATCATTGCATTAGAAAAGGAGTGCAAGTACAATGCTTTATAGGAATTGAGTGGTGGTACTTCCTCCTACTATGCATATGGGATTCTGGTCTTGAGCCCTCACTGCTTCTCACAAAGGAACTAAAGTAGATGTGATTGCAAATATCTCAACACCCCTCCTCAATCACAACCAAAAGTACAAAGTGTGTAGAGGCTTTAGTGAAAGCAACACCTGCAAAGTGTGGGCACACCATAAACATGGCAAAAACACTAGAGGTTGTAGCAAAAAAGGCTAAGTGTGGGTACCACAAACATGATGGACATCCAGAGGCTGTAGTAGGGACCTCACAAAGTGTACAGAGGCTGTAGTACAAGGATAACTGAGGAGTTTACAAGTTTATGTTTGAGGCATTAGGGCTAGGAAATACAAAACTAAAAAAGTCTATCTGAATAGAAGGACTGATGAGGTTTGTCCTTCTCCTGGTGGTCTTCTTCTTCTTCTTGTTCTTCTTCTTCCTTTGCTCCATTTTCTTCTTCTTCTTTGACTGCAACTAGATAGGCCTTTTGGGACGTCTTTCTGGCGTGGCAGAACTTCTTGGTGTGTCAGGTTCTTTTGCAGAAGTCACATAAGAGCTGATCCTTCTTGCCTTTATACCTTTTGCCAACATATAATGCATGCTCATCTCTAGAGGTACTTGGTTCTTCCTTAGTTTTTAGCTTCTTTTTCTCCTCTAACAGTGATGCCTAGATATCAACAAGTTTAGGATTTGGCATGTTGATTAAAGTTGTTGATACATTATTATATTCAGGAGACAAACTCTTAAGTAGAACACCGATGCAAACATCTTCTTCCATTTTAATGTTGATTCCTACAAGTTGGGTTAGAAGTCCTTCCATGTAATTTAGATGTGTGGCAAGTGATGTGCTGGACTTCATTTCAAGCGTGAAAAACTCAATTAGGAGATCATACTTTGATGATTTAGACTATGCATTGAACAAGGTGTCAAGTCTCTTCCATGTATCCTGTGAGGTCTCACAGTTATCCACATGGTGGATATAGCTGTCATCTAGCTCTAGTTTGATAATGGCTTGAGCCTTATCGTCGTTCTTTTTCCAAGTGAAAGTAAGATCCGCATTACGAGGCTTCTTTTCTTTTCCAGTGGTAATGGCCTAGAGGCCCTTCTTCATTAGGATAAATTTGATGCGGGTCTGCCAGGTATGAAACCCGACTCCTTTGAAACGGAAAGTTGGAGAATCTTTGCCCATGTTCGACTTGAGAGACCAGCAGCAAATTAGCTTCAAATTACCGAGAATAACCAGGAATGAGTTGATCTTTGTATGTGTCAAAAGACACAAGCAATGGCAGTGAAGTATCAAAAGATACTAGTTTGAAATTTGATGTTTGTTGCTTGAGTTTGACTTGATGATCTTAAAAAAATCTTCATAGCTTTTCCTCCTTGTTGATTTGATGGTTGAATACTTTCTGAAAACTTTAGATTAGAGTGGTCTTGGCTTGGTTTAAGTGGCAGGAGAGAAAAAATGAAGGAAAAATGAGCTTAAAGGTAAGTGGCTATGGCTATCCTGTCAAAATAGGGACCATCAACTGGTAAATGAGCTCCCACGCGCTTCATAGGTTGAATCTACTCAAACCCTTTGAGATGGAGGACCCTCACTAATGGTCTAACTCCCCCTAAGAGGGCTTGTACTCATTATGCTCCAGTTGAGAGATCTAAGCCTTCAAAGTGGTTGGTGTTTCAAACTGTGCCCAGATTTGGGAAAATGCAAATGTCGGGCATGGTGTGCATCAATATCCTTGATTTTTGTGCCAAAAAGTTGCGCCTTGACCTGAAGAACAACTCTCGAGAAGAAAGCTCGAAGAGATATGGCCTGGTTGATGAGATATGGCTGCTCCAATAGAGGTAGGTAGGTGTTGTCCACAGACACAGTTATGGCAGCAACTCTAAAAAGAGGCAATACTAAAGCTATAGTTGCCCAATCTCAATGATTGAGGTGCCAAGAAGGAGCTTTAGAAGTAGAGAAACACTTCTCCAGAAGGAAGTTCAGAGAGATTTGGCTTGTGGAGAGAGATATGAAAGCTTCAAACTGACAGGGTACTACTGTCTATGGCTGCCATGGAAGCTTCATTGAAGGTAGGAATGCAAATGAAGTTGGAGATAGGGTCCATTACTCAAACTTAGCTGAGAAGAGATGGAAAGGAGCTAAGAGGAGTGAAAGGAGAGTTGGGCCATGCTCCACTGAGCTCTGATACCATGTGAAATACGCGGGATCTAGAGCATGGCAGATACGGAAGCTATGGAGGTTGAAAGAGGAAAAAGAAACTCATGAAGACATTGACCCTGACTAGGACAAATTGTTACACAAGTGAATTAGGTTCCAAGATTGAGACTTGGACTCATAAACACAATCTTGTGTATTGATAGTGACATGACACTTTATTGGAAAGAAAAGAGTACTATCATTGCATTAGAAAAGGAGTGCAAGTACAATGCTTTATTGGAATTGAGTGGTGGTACTTTCTCCTACTGTGCATATGGGATTCTGGTCTCGAGCCCTCACTACTTCTCACAAAGGGACTAAAGTAGGTGTGATTGCAAATATCTCAACAAAAAAGAAGGAAGTAGAAAAAATGTTTACACAAGAGAGTCCTCCAGATACTAAAGCCCTTTTGATTCTATTCTGTTGAGTACAGACAAACTGGGTGGAGCTAACTTTCCTAATGAATGATGTGATCAAGAGGCAAGCACTAGAATGATTACAGAGGTACGTGAGAAGAGAGAAGGCAAGAATCAAAGCCAAGAACAAGCTAGCAGTAGAAGCCGCCTTTGACACCCTTGCGGCACTCTTTACAGAAGTCTCCATGGTGACTCAAGGTCCCCTTCCTAGTCAAATCTATCCTAGAAATATTGATGATAGACCAACAAATATAGTCTCGTTGCCCATCTTTAAGAGAGAGTACAATGAAGACCCTAATCTTCATGTAGCTGAGTTCATGGTAGCATGTGCAGCCAACAATGTCAGAACCCCTAAGCATTGGTTAGCGATATTCCCTACCACTTTTAAAGGCGTGGCATTTCAGTGGCTTAAGAGACAAGCATTAGGAACTTTTGGCACATGGGACGACCTGAGGTTGGCCTTCCTTTATTAAATTTAGGTATGAAGGTTTTGAAGAGCAGATGTGAGAGGAGTTCATGAACCTAAGTCGTCCCTCTGGTAAATGGGTGGAAACATGTCTCTAGAATGGAATCCATACTGAAAACATGGACCAACCATCACTTGGATGAAGGCAACCAGAAGGGAGTTTTTCTTAGACGCCTACAATCAAAAGTACGTAAGTATGTGGAGCTGAGAAGACTTGTCAACTTGCAAGCTACGATGGAAGGTGCAAGACTGTATGATGAAGTTGAAGCAAGGTTGTCAATGACCTCAGGAAGAGGAGTCCTACCTCTTTCCATGCTAGGAATGGTATACCCACCAAATGTAGTTCCCAGGGACTGGTCCTTGCTATCTCTATCCTTAGATGTAAACAGTGCCACAGTATAGTATACCAAATCCACAGTGGTCGTAGATAACAATACCTCAAATGATGGTTCAACCACAACAACAATGGCCTCAAACAGTTTCCTCAATGGTGGCAACTCAACAATAACAGTGGAACCCTACCAACTGGAACCAACAACCACCTGTCTCACAATAGGAGCTTTGAATCAAAATCAAAATAGAGGATCCTCCAGATAAACCCAACTAGTCTATGCAATGGTTACAGAGGCTTCCCAAAACCCTGGTAGTACAAGTACTGCAACATGAGAAAATTTGAAGGACTACCTATCCAATTCAGTTTTGCAAGCATCAAGGAGCTGATGGATGTGATTACATAACATCTACATATGTTGAAGGTAAATACCGCCAACATATCCAGACCTACAGGAAGTGGAAGAGATGTGCCGTGATCTAATACATGGTGTGAAAAGTGCCATCAAGTAGGACATTTAGCCTCTAAATATACTAAAAAACCAACCATTTCCTTGGAGCCTTTTGTTCATATTGTTTAAGGGAGAACCATACAGATGATATTTTCTACTTAAAGGAGATGCATGAAAGAAGGAAGAAAGATGAAGAAGCAAGTTTCAAGTTGTTGTAATCCAAGATGACCACCCAAGATATCAAACTAAGGCCTAGAGAGTTCAGTCCTAATTTTGGGAGGTTTACCTTTCAAAGTTACAGAGGATGACAGTCTGGCAGTAGCCAAAGATCATAGGTGGAGTGTTACCGATGTAGAGAAAAGGGACATATCTCACCAAATTTTCCGAATCCTAGAAGGTCCATAGACTACAAATCCTTATGCAATAGATGCAAAGGAGAAGGCCACACTACAAAAAACTATCCTAGTCCAGCTCTTCTAAAAGCTACCATTGATACCCAACGGAAGACCCAAGAACCTGCCTCCAACTTGGTGGAATTGGAAGTTGCTAGAGTAATGCATGCTAAGAAAAGAGAATCCATTGTTCCAAAAGAGAACATTTCCTCTGCCAAAACAGTGAAGTTCAATCTTCCCAGGAGAAACATAACAATATAAAACTGAATGGTACAGTACAGAGCTGTCTAGCAATACAGAAGGATACAAAGACAATTACAGAGACATGACCAAATGTCCAAGAGATAGAGGATGCCAAAGTACCTCTAGTAGTAGAAGAAGTGCAGATGTTGCCACAACTAGAAGAAAGAGGGAATATAAAAGTGAGTGTTTTCCCATTTCCTAGACGGTTGGAGAAGCCATTGGATCCTATTTAAGAATATGACTTGGTCAAAGACCTAGACACCTTCAAACCAAACCTAACATTTCGACAGTTGTTGATGTTGTCTCCTAGCTATCGAAAGAAATTCAAAAGCATACTGACAAGAAGAAGAGAACTAAGGATTGCTTCTACCATTGTGGCTTATCAGTGGCTTATCAGACTGGTAGACCAAAGTAGAATTAAGCCTTTGGGCATTCCCCCATATGTGAAGACAACCCTCACAGGAAGAGATTATTGGCTGACCTATTTGGTGGTAAAACCAAATTTCTATCGGCCCTCATATCCTCTGCTGTTGGGAAGACCATGGCTTTTTGAAGCAAGAATGTGGATGGATTGGTTCAAAGGAACCCTAACCCTAGGTAAATTATCCAACAAAGTGGTGCTAAAGTTGTATGGTTTGTAAAAATATAATGGATCCACTTCCATTGAAGTCTTCATAGACTCTTCCAATGAAATAACACATGGCACGTCAGGAGATGAAGAGGCTCTCAAACATGTCTTTCTTAAGAAAATAGATGCACAGCCCTTGATAATGGGCACTGTAAGCCAACTCTCGAAAGAAAATAAGTCACCTCTGATAGTGAGATAGAGGCATGGATATAATGTTCTCCTTGTTACATGGCCATAATAGAGGTAGAGACAAGAGCAGAGACAGATGCAGAAGCAGAAGTAGAGGATACAATAGAGAATCTGTTCTTCTCTTATAGAGTCTCTACATGGGCAAAGACACAGTTTGAAGAGAATGAAGATGAAGACTATAAAAGCAAGCTAGAAGAATCTATCCTACTCGAAGAAGGCACAAATGAGAAAGAAGTTCTAGAAGCCATAGAAGCTAAAGATCCTATGATGTTAGTTTGAATGACTATGGTACCCTTTGGACTAGCTAATGAGTTGCATTGCAGGAAAAATATCCATAAGAAATGGATTAAGCAGAATAAAGCTTCCTTCAACAGTGGCTCTTGCCTTCTTAATCCACCCTTTTCAAGAAAGGATAATGATGATGCACCATGCTAATAACTACCAGCCCTGCATCCCAAACAGAACTCTGAAGGGTCCTATTGTGTGACATTCTTGGAGACATCCTCGGAAGATGAGTCCTTGAGCCAAGAAGTAACTAATTTCCAAGCCAAACCTGAAACAATAATTATACCATTTCAACATCCCAAGGAGCAAGTTCAGTCCCCATGGAAAGAGGAAGTCAATTCCCATGGAGCATGAGACGAGGAGACCACTCCCTTGAAGGAGCCAAATTTGTAGCTAGAAGCAGTCCATGGGACCTTCATCCGTGAAGTGGAAGGTGAAAAGAAATTAACATTTGTGGATGATGGTACTAAACGTCACCTAAAAGTGGGTATCAGTCTTCCATAAGAGGAGTTGTCAACCTTGCAAGACATTCTAGAAGGAGAACTTGGATGTATTTGCATGGTCGTACAAAGATCTGAAGGGTATTGATCCCATGGTGTGTCAACATCACATAGACTCATAGCCTGATGCCAAGCTTGAGAGGCAAAGACAGAGGCACATGAATCCAAATTACTCTCCCTTAGTGAAAGTTGAATTGTTGAAGCTCCCTAAAGTCGATTTTATCTATCCAGTGACCAATAGTGAATGGGTTTTGCCCATCATGGTAGTACCCAAGAAGAATGGAAAGCTGTGAATATGTGTGGACCTCCAAAAGCTAAAATTCAAGACTAATAAGAATCATTTTCCTATTCCTTTCACAAACTAACTATTGGACACAGTGGTGGCTGGCCATGAGCTCTATTCCCTCTTGGATGGATTCAATGGATACAACCAAGTCCAGATCGCAAAAGAAGATCAATCCAAAATAACGTTTACAGTAGAATGGGCCCACCTATGCTTACATAGTAATGTCATTTGGGCTTTGTAATGCTCCTGCTACTACCTGCCAAACAAATGATGATGGTCGCATTTCAAAATCATCTACATAATTTCGTTGAGGTATACCTAGATGAATTTTATGTTTATAACCTAATCCATAACCATTAGGGACACTTGGAGTAGTACTTTTGAAAAATTTCAAGAGTATGGGATCACTCTCAACCTCAACAAATACATCTTCAGAGTCTCTTCAAGAGTTCTTTTGGGCCACATCGTCGTTGCATAAGGGATAGCAACAGACCCTACCAAGATTGAGAAGATTGTATCTTTAACATGACCAACCAACCTCAAACAATTGAGGGGATTATTTGGCCATGTGGGCTATTATAGAAGGTTCATTGCCCACTTTGCAACAAAGACAGCCCCCTTGCATAAGATCTTGAGGAAAGATGTAGAGTTTATCTAGACATATGAGTGTGATAAGGCCTTCAACACTTTGAAGCAGTGTCTGATTGGCAGAGACTAAATCCCAAGTTGTTACTATGACTGAGGAAAGTGATAGGTTGTTGAAGAAGGCTCAAGATTTAAAAGATTTGATAGCTACCCAAATAGAAGAGCTCAAATCAACTAATACTATCCTAGACTAGAGCAATACTTAAATTCAACAGCTTAAGGAACAACTGGCTTAGTCTCATTCTACTTCATAGAATCCTTCTATGCAGCTAGCTCATTCTTTGTCCCCTACGGATTTGTTGTCCATTAAAGAAATGCCACATTATGCCCTTTATTCCAAGCCAAGGTGGAAAGGCTTCAGTCAAGAATGAACTTGTTGTCGTCTTCATTTGAGCGATTCCAAGAGTTTGTTCCACCAGATCACTCCTTCTTTGTGCATTATCAACAACATAAGTTGGCATTTTATATTAAGACTTCCACGATGGATTTGCCTCTCCTGGTTGGGGTGGAGGTTGGTCTTCTAATTTGTTGACTAAAGTGGTCAAAATGGTTTTGGAGGATTCTGTGACTACAGATACTATGCTTATGTCATATATGTACTTGCAAGGTGACTTGTTGATTCCAGATGATGAAGACTTGGCTTGGTATATGGGGAATGTAGTATTACAAGTTGTTTTTCCATTTTCATGGCAAAGTCTTCTTGCCCTGAGACGTGCGCATGGCCTCATCATAGGTGAGAGGCTCTCCTGTATCTGTAACCAAGACATAATGCATCGATGGCTCAAATCTATCAGGTGGATGTCTATCTCTAGTAGACCATCGCATGGCAGGCTCTATCGCCTATCCAACACTCTAGCCATGTGTACCAACTATTGTTGTAGGATGTCCAACTGGTTATGCAGGAGAATGTGGCTCCTTTTGGAATATAACCCTGTGTATCTCTACCACCTTCTTAGGCTGTCTATGCATCTTGTCTTCATGGAAGACTACATCATGGCTGCGGATGACTTTCCATGCTTGCGGATCCCAGAGGCAGTAACCCATCTTTCTTGCATCCCCATAGCCAAGGAAAATGCATTTGACACTCTTAGGATCCAACTTAGTATGCTTGTCTTTGGGCACATGGCAAAATGCCTCACATCTAAAGACATGTAGATGCACATAAGATGGAGGTTTCCTAGTCCATACCTCCTCTGCAACCTAAAAATCCAAACCACTAGAAGGTGATCTATTTATGACATGCACAGCTGTACTGACTACCTCAGTCCAAAAGCTTTGTGGTAAGCCTGCATGGCTAAGCATACATATGGCCCCTTGCATACATATGTATGCAGCATGCCCGTTTGGGCCATATGTACCAATGCAAGGACATATGGCCCAAACGGGCATGCCAAAGAGATACATGTGGGATGGAATCCACTGACAAAGCATGGTCAACAGAGGACCCATCAACTACAAGAGGATAGAGGCTGTCAGCTTTGGCACCTCTAGCAAGCACAAGTTTGCCACGGGTGATCTTCCAGGTAGAATCCCCAAATGAAACATAAAACCCAGCATCATCAAGCTGCCGTGCAGACATAAGTCTGCATGTAAGCAAAGGTACATGATGTACATCCTGTAAACAGAAAAGTACTGCCAATAGAGAACTACAGCTATACATCCCCAATGCCAACAATAGTAAGTGACCTGTCATCACCCAAGCAAACTAAACCAGAGATAGTGTGGTAGGAGTGGAACCACTCACGGCATGGTGTAACATGAAATGAAGCACCAGAATCCAAAGGCCAGCACTGCGCATACATAGAGTGAACATTGGTCAATGATGTAGCATCACAAGAACTAGCTGCAAGTATGTACTTCCCATCGGAGTCATCAGCCTGCATGATATTTATCTCCTTGATTTTCACACTGGATTTCGCAGGCATAATGTTGCGATCAAAAGATTTTTCCTGTACTTTGTCTTTTCCCTTCTCTTTGCACTTCTCATTGCACAACTCATGACACTGTGGGCATATATGACCCTTCTTGCCGTAATGATGACATGTCACATTAGCATTTCTCCCACGAGACTTGCTGTGCGGCTTACCACGCGACTTAGACCTAGACTTCTGCGAGTCTCTGCCACGGCCATTCCCACAGTCATTCTTGCCATTACTATATCTTCCTCTAACAGTGAAAGCATGTGGCACACGAGAGGCATCCAAGTTCTTACGGTTGATCTCTTCCTGCAGAAGAGCACTCTCTACATTAGGCAAGTTCAAAATAGTAGCAGGAGCACATAAGGCAGTGTGGAATACATCCCATGACTCACTTAGAGTCCCAAGTAAAAACAATGGAGTAACCTCATCATTAAAGATAATACCCTGCGAAGTCAAGTTCTTGAGAATAGCATGGAACTGGCTCAAGTGAGCAGATATCATCATATTCTCCTTCATGCGCAGGTCCATAAATTGCTTCAACCAATACATTTGACTTGCTGGACTTTTATTGTTATAGAGGTTTTGGATCTTATCCCAAAGTTGCCAAGCACTCTGTGGTTCCTCAACCATATTGTAATGCACCCGTTCACTGAGAGACAAGATGAGGGTGGACTTGCATAACTCATCAAGCTCATCCCATTCATTATCAGTCATAGTTTTAGGCTGCTCGCCATGCATCCTTAGTGGCTTTATCTGTGATTTCTATACCAATACCTGCCAGACTTGGCTCTTCCAATAGGCATAATTCTTACCATCAAGCTTAATGATGTTGAAGATAGCACTGTCAGTGGAAGAAGAACCCATAATGCAGCCCAAAACAATGCAGATAGTTCAAAAACTGCTTGTTGTTTTTTGCTGTAAATAGTCAAAATACCACAAAAAAAAAAGAAAAAATGACCAGGAACTAATAGCTAATGATGCTGCCCACCAAGTATCGTCAAAAGTACATAAAATCGGAATGATTCAACGTGAAAATTCCACATCAATCCATACATAACTGCTTGCTGTAATAAATTACAGCCATGTACAATGAGAGCAAACTATAGGCAAAATCAATGTACCAAGTCAACCACTGACTGTCAAGGCACAACCAACATCAAGTGGGCATAAATCAGCATATGACAGTCATATGGACAATGAGCAAACACCCAAGCATGTCAAACAAATCAGTCAATAAGCCGGCACACCCCCTATGTAATAGGGCAAAGTGTACATAACACTAGTAAGACCTAACACAAAGAGATGTATGCTCAAGAAGTGCCAAGCCTAAATCAGCCCAAGTAGATGTATGCAGACCACGGCATATCAACCATGCAACATTCAAGTGAAGAAGATCCCAGTCTCAGAAGACTCAAAGCTCAATAGCATAAACCACTTGCTCAATGTCTGTCAAACATCCAACGATGCTCCCACTGGCACAAAAGCCATATGGATCAAGCCAAAAAGCTCAAGAAAGGTAATGAGAGCACTAGTGATAAAAGATCCAAGACCAGATATTAATAAGACATTATGAGCATATAGGCTCTGTAGCCTCCAAGTATAGCATCCATAGACATCAACTATATCCCGATTACAACTCTAGCAAGCCAAGAAATATCCCAAGTAAGTTTTGGGAAGCCAGATGCAAGCCAAGACAAGGCACTGGTAGCAATCGGCTCCAAACAATGTAACTAGCATGTAGTAGTGGCATGGGCCATGTCAAGTCTGGTCAGACATAGGTAACATACATGCCATATGTACATCCAAGATGGAGCATCAAATACATTCCAAAGTTGAGCTCAAGCTCAAATGAAGACCCGCAACCAAAGATAAGCTCAATGTCATACCCCGAAGGTCAATACTTCATTGCATATCCCAAAGACATAGCCCGAAACCAATAGGCATAACCAAATTGGAGGTAAAATAACCTATCAACCAAGGTAGCATAAATCCCCGGGGGGTCCGCTAGGGTTTATCGTATGGTACTACGTTAGTGTAAGGGAGGGGGGTTATTTAAGGGAGGAAATGTACATAGGTAAGGTCCCATAAATAGGGGCTAGATAAGGGGTATTTTCATATATTTCTTGCATGCAGGTGACGTCTCCTTATTACTACTAGTGAATCCCCTGTGCATAAATCCCAACCAAAAATGAAGTGTCCACATCCAAATCAAGCTTTCAAATATCATATCCTGGCATAAACCATGATAACCAAGGATTAATACATCCAATAAGACACCCGAATGTCAACAAATGTCAACAAAGAGCATTATGCATAAGCCGTCCCTAATAAAGCCTTGCTGCCCAAACAATGTAAAACAGTAAATCCCTACATAAATCGAGCTATGGAAGCTTAAACCAAGTCCCAAAGCATCTCAAAACATTCAAATACCAAGCCTCGGGAGCATCCCATAAGCTAAGAGCATGACATTTTCTTATTGTAAATCAACTCAGAGTTGTAGAAAATTTTGTGATTAGAATTTGGGAGATCTGACATTGCCATCACATCTGAAGCATGCCAAAATCCCAATTTAGACTCTTACCTTGCCTAAATCGAGTTCCAGATGCTCGAGATATGAGAAAAAAAGAGATTTTTTAGCTAGATTTTGAAACGGGTGCAAAAAAACGTGAGCTGACTGTGGGGATTGCTGGTTATATTGAGGATAACGGGGAAAATGGGGGCATATAAGATGCCCAATGAAGCCAAGGAACACCTACAAAGAGCCTATGAGGGCCGGGGAGAGGCGGGAGATGAAATCTTACCTCGGGGGAAAGACGACATGACTGGCATTGAAGCTCCAAGCTCTAGGTCTTCAATCCGGACTGAAGTAATGCCGCCAAGCTCCATGATGAAGCTCTAATCTAAATCTTTGATACCAATTGAAAGGTGAGAAGGATCGAAGCTTGCTTGGAAGGGAGCTATGGCGGAGAGCAAGAGCAAGAAGAGAGAGGGACACAAATTGGAACTCCAATAGTAACAATGTGTGATTGGGCCTTCCTTTATTCAAACTGTCACTAAAAGAATAAAGAATAAAGTGACAGTGACAGTGACAGGCACCCGCTACATGCAGTGTGCAGTGGCGGGTACTGTCAGTGTAGTAATACACGGGCGGCTAGGCAAAGGTGCCTTTACCCCCAACAATTGTTATATGATGTTGCATGAAGATTTGAGAAGATTGGTTTTGTTTTTCTTGTTGTGGTTGATTCAAATATGAAAAACATGCTTGTTGATGATACAATATAGATTTTCTTACTGTAAATTCCCCATTTTCTTGGTGTTCCTCTTAGGGCTACAATTTCAAATACTCTTGCTTTGTGTAACCTAGGAGAAGCTTCAAAATTTTTGCATCTCCCATGTGGAAGAGTATATAGAAGCTAAAGACTCCAAAGTATCCAACTCTAAACCCACTATAACTAGGCATGTAGCCAAAAATCCTTATGGCTTCTTCCTTCTCTACCAAAATGATATTCTTAACTCCTCTATTGAAAAATTTAGTTCCAATGACTTTACAAACTTTTTCCAAGCTTTAATAGCCTAGAGTCCTTGGCTCTTCCAAGAAAGTTATCAAGATCTTCAATTTCAATCTGCATAAGAAAGAAAAAAGCTTTCCTTGTCAGTTGATGAAAATCTTAAAGTCACTTATCTTTAATACCTACTATTAAGCCTAAGAAGATCTTGAAAATATCTTCACTATCTTTGGGTTTTCATCATCAAGGTTCTGATCATAGAGATTTATTGATTTCTTTGGCTTCTCCTCTAATGGTTGCTTCAGTGTGTTTTCATATCCCATGCCCTCAATGCCAAGCCTCTTTTGCACCTCTAAAAACTTTTCTTCTATGGGTAGCCCCTTCTTCTCATATTCCACAATCTCATTAATACATGTGTGCAAGACCATGGAGCTATCTTGTGAAAATTTTCCCCCTTAGTATTTAGAGCTACTAGTGGGCATGGTTCATAACTTATAAAATCCATATCAATCTAGCCCCATGTTGCTAGGATGGCTAAGTAGTAATCTTCTCTGAGATTAAAAATATCCCAAATGTCATTGAGCAATATGTACCTTTTGTTGTTTGATAAGGTAGGTAGAAAATGTAGGGATACAATCCAAGGGGCCTTATTTAATCTATGTACTCAATTTCATCTCCTCTTCTTCTATATTTGTGTTGTTTTGACTCTTGAAAACAGCAAGATTAAGACCTTGCACTAGCTGATTCTCAACTTCCTCTTGAAACATCTTTGCCTTCTCTTCAACCTCCTTATCCATATATGCAACATCTTCACCCTTGCTCTCTTGCCCTTCCTCTGAAGGGGAATCCTCCATATATTGAAGAAACACAAGAAAACCTATGTCTTTGAATCAAAATGCAATGTTGCTTATCCCTATGAAAAAAACAGTTTATTTCATGCCTTCTAAACTCTTTTTCAATAAGTTAATACATCAAAGTTGTCCTCGGAGCATTGGTTTCTTGGATCACATAATTAAAATAGACATAATTATCAATTAAGAGAGACTTTGCATATCTAGAATAGAACTCTCTATACTCCCTAAGCTTCTCATCAAGATCACTTGGCAACTCTTACAAATCAAAAGGGACATTGAGCATTTTCCTTATATACATAAATTTGGATGAGTTTCTTGTCTTTTGCAAGAAATAAAAAAATATGTCATGACAATTATCCTCGAGTTCCTCTTGCTCCATTCCATCAAGGGAAATCTTCCTCTTTGATATCCCCAAATACTACAAAAATAAAAAGTATGAAAGCATACCCCTTACTAACAAAATAATTGAATAACTAGATTGTATACTAAAAACCTAATCCCTAATGTGTGAAATGTGAGTCTAGTAGAAGGCACTAAACATAGCAATGCAACTTAATTTGGATTTCATATGACAACATCCCAGTAGAGTGGCATTTAACCGTGGCTTGAATAGGCCCATCAACTCCTTTATTATGCTAATAATCACACCTCTAAAGATGATAATATACACAAAAGAAATAGGATGTGATGCTCTACAACCTCCTCAGCCTCAAGACAAGAGCTATGTTGATAGGTAGCTACTCGTTTGTTGCCTTTCTATGGGGTCACTGTCTTTAATGGAAAAGAAAGTTGAATATATTGGACTTTGTCGTGTAAAACGTGAATTAAGTGCATGGTTCATTCTTTTTGTTGAGGTCACTATCTTTGATGGAAAAGAGAGTTGCATAAATTGGACTTTGTCATGTAAAATACGAATTTAGTGCATGGGTTCATTCTTTTCACTGTATCCTTTCATGTTTTATACGACCTTCTAGGGGACCTTGATGGAAAAATAACCACAATATGGGTAATTGGTGCATAGGGGGGCTCTACCGTGCGGAAATCGAATTCAATGATGGGGATCATTGTTGCTTCTTTTTGTTTTTGCATTCCATATGTTGCTTTGTCATGTGAAATGTGAATTCAATGATGGGGATCATTGTTGCACCTTTTTTTCGCATTTTTTTGTTTATTTTGTTGCTCTTGTAGACATGATTTGTTGTCTTATTAGCATTTTTATTTTCATGGCTTCTTGGGTATCCCTTTTTATTTAAGTTTAGAACTAAATCCTAAAGGATGGATTAGTTGGATATTCTCGAAGGTGGACTAAACCCATTAATACAATGCGCATCATAGTTTACATATAATGTCTCTTTATACAATGCCTCTCCATATCTTTGAAAACTTATAATAGTTTATATCATAGATTAGATAGCTTCACATCAACATGGATTACACATGAGCTACTATTTAGCAATAGTAATATCTTTTACTCACTCAATCATTAGCACATTAACATGACTTGTCTCCACCCAATGCACATGATCATAGAATTTGGAAAGAAATTTCTTGCTTTTGGAGCTTGGTTTGGCTGTGCCATATGAAATGCAAATTTAGTTATGTGGTTCTTTGTTTCCCATGGCTTTTTTCATGTTTCATACATTTTGGGTGAGGATGTTGTTTGATAATTGGTTTTCTTTTCATGTTGTTGCATTTTGTTTGATTGAGATATGGCTAGAACTAAGGCTATTGCAAGAAAGTTGAAGATTGATCCTAGGAAAATTGCTAAGAAGATCCATGAGTACTCTAAGCCATCCAAGCCACCAAAGAAGCATAAAATGAGATTTAACAAGGTGTAAGATGTCTTAGGGAAATCACAAAGGCAATGAAAGCTCTTAATAATGTAGTTGCAAAGTTGCCATTCTAGAGAGTGGTCATGGATATATGTGATAGGCATAGACTTGATAGCTTTACGTGGACAATGAGTGCTTTTATTTGCATCCATGAGGCTAAAGAGGATTGCTTGATTGAAAATTTCCAAGATGCATACATTTGTGTTGCCTATGCATATAGAGTGACACTTATGGATAAGAATATGATTATCCTACGAAGATTGATACATAGGTTCTCCAAGATTTTGGAGCCAGCTTACAGATGAGAAGACATGTAATATTCTTAATGTGCCACCATACACGAAGAAGGAGGACATATGTCCTAAAGTGAAGGATGTCACACATAAGAGAGATACAAGATACCATGAGAAGGAGGAAAAGGCTGCATAGGAATTAGCAGGAAATGAGAGAGCATAAGAGGAAGAAAGCAAAAGAAAAAGAAGCAAAGCAACTAGGACCTCTAGCAAATGAGCTTTTTGACATGCTTGATAGGGTTTCCTAGTATGTTTTAGTGTATATTGCTTCTTGCTTGCTGACATAGGCAAGATAAACTATATACTTTTTTTGGACTCAGAATGTGTGCATATCGTTAAGGATAAGATGACAAAAGTAAATGACTCCATCCTTCTTACTGGATTGAGGTATAATATATCTAAATTTGTTTACTCTTAAGAATGATATTTTTCTGTCAATAAAATTTTTCCATATACTCTCTATTTTACTACTTTTACTAGGTGTATGCTGCATGAACTCCTGTTTGATATATAGCAAAATGTTGAGATTCTTGATCCTTCAATCTCCCACTACATAAGGCTAAGTGAGCCTACCGCAAATTCATTTGACCATTGGCTTACTAATTGATGTTGATATCTTGGAGCTTGTTATGATTCCATATCATGAAAAGTAAGTTGTTTAGTATTTCTTCTACTTTCAAAAGAGTTGGTTATACTAAATTATTCACCTATGATTATTGTTAGATCTCATTAGAGCCTAATTTCCATAGATTGTATAGATAAGCAGTGTCTTTTAATCAATTCTTTGAAAGGAGTACATGGAAATGCTAATATGTAAGTTGAATTTTTTCAAGGTTCCCTGATCATTTGAGCTTTTATTTATTGTAAGTACTCTAAATTTTATTTATTTTTTATATAGAGATGTAAAAAGATTAATTGAAGTTCTATAAAAATGTCTCCTAAGCCTTCTGATCTACTTATATAAATGGAGTATAAACAAGTTGTGGTAATCTATTTATCAAATACATCGAGATACTTGATTCCACGAACAGATTTTGCAAATCTAAATATGTGGTTCTTTGTTTCCCATGGCTTTTTTCATGTTTCATACATTTTGGGTGAGGTTTTTGGTTGACAATTGGTTTTCTTTTCATGTTGTTACATTTTTTTTAAATTAAGATATGGCTAGAACTAAGGCTACTGCAAGAAAGTTGAAGATTGATCCCAAGAAAATTACTGAGAATATCCATGAGTCCTCTAAGCCATCAAAGCCACCAAAGAAGCATAAAATGAGATTTTACAAGGTGTAAGATGTCTTAGGGAAATCACGAAGGCAATGAAAGCTCTTAATAATGCAGTTGCAAAGTTGCCATTCCAGAGGGTGGTCAAGGAGATATGTGATAGGCATAGTCTTGATAGCTTTAGGTGGACAATGAGTGCTCTTATTTGTATCCATGAGGCTAAAGAGGACTTCTTGATTGAAATTTTCCAAGATGGATACATTTGTGCTTCCCATGCATATAGAGTGACACTTATGGATAAGAATATGATTATCCTATGAAGATTGATATATAGATTCTCCAAGCTTTTGGAGCCAATTCTCCTTACACATGAGAAGACATATAGAGTTGTAAAAATATTAATTGAAGTTCTATAAAAATGTCTCCTATGCCTTCGAATCTACTTACATAAATGGAGTATAAGAAAGTTGTGGTAAGCTTTTCCATCAAGGTCCCCTAGAAGGTCGTATGAAACATGAAAGGATACATTGAAAAGAATAAACCCATGCACTGGATTCGTATTTTACATGACAGAGTCCAATTTATGTGACTTTCTTTTCCATCAAAGATAGTGACCGCAAAGAAAAGAATGAACGCATGCACTAAATTTGTGTTTTACCCAACAGTCCAATTTGTGTGAATTTATTTTCCAATAAAGAGAGTGACCCCATAGAAAGGCAACTTACTCGTTTGTTGTTAAGTTGGAATACAAATGAACATGGCAATTCAATCTCTTCATTGTGTAAATCTAGCCTCACTTGATGTAGTGTATATGATGATTTAATCTTTAGTATTGTAATAATATTGTCATTGAGCCAAATATCAATGTCCACTATAGGATCTTTACTAAAATCATTAAGATTCTAATCCAAAGCAGCCGGACTACTACCAACATAATGCCATCTACTGTCGTAAAAACTAAGGATGAAATTTTGAGTAGCAAGCATGTATTTGCAAGGAATAGAGTCTTGATCTATCTTACAAGTTATCTTGCTTTCTATCCTTGTATCCCACCCCTCATCAACAAATTGTAGGACACGATCATATGCCAACCTCTTAATAGCATGGCCTTTGATCTTTGTATCTCAACATTGGAAAAGAAATCAATAAGTACATTAATAGGTATAAACAAAGTAATCTTGCTCAGCGTACTTAAGATATTAGGTTTCAATGTTTTCTATATCTCAAAAAAGATTTCATATCTATTGCTCTCACTAGTGGCTAGACTTGGTAAAGACCACTCAAGGCTTGTAAAATTAGGCAAAGAAAGTGGGGATATTGCTCCCCATTTGTCATTATGCAAAGGGATAATATAAGAATGGTCATAAAAGAATATTACATTCTCTAGTTTTTTTTTAATTAACACTTTTTTTGTCTGTCTCTACCCTTCCTAAAGGGGTTGCTTTCATCCTTATCAACTTTGGAGTACTTACGTGTTGAGGATGAGTTGGAATTTTTCACTCAAATTGGATTTTGGGCTTGGACAATGAAGAGGTCCTTTTAGTTTCTCAAAAACAATACTTTCTTTTTGAGGTTAAGTTGGAATGTTTCCCCCTAGTAACCCTCCAAAAGAGCATCATAATCATCCATATCAAAATTCTTGCATCTTGATGTTGAGCGTTTTCATCCAACACTCTATCAATCTTTTTACCGTTTGAATCATTGTGGTGATATCCATTAATAGTTGGGTGAATTTGTCAATGCTATTTTTGTTATTCTTCTAATTATTAGTGCCTATTTCCTTATTGTTTTTCCTTTCCTTCTTGGAACTAATTGGAATTCTACATTTATCGATCATCTGCCCCTTTTTGGGTTATGTTTTCTTTTGGTTTTAGCTTAATACACACTCTTATGAAGTAGCCCATTTTGAGATATTTAAAACAAGCATTGGGCAAGTTGTTTGTATAGAATAGGTTGTTTTCTAAGGGTTATCCCCTCTAATACATTGTTTCTTAAGGGCATCCCCTCGAAGTTGGCCTTGTCAATGGCATAGCGTATCAGAGCTCTAGATTTATAAATCTTATATGACATATTTAAACCAATGGAGGGCACATATATTGGGCAAAGTACCTTCTTTATCAATTTTATTTTGGCTAATATTCACGTAGCTTAGAATTGTTTGGCCTCCAACCTTCTCCGATCTAGTTTCATGCGCCAAATCATCTTATATATCAAAGCTCAACTTTGCTCTAAGAGGTGGCATGTAGCATGCTTCTACAACATTTTGATTCTACTAACCTTTTTTTGTTTTTTCACACAGGGCTGACGGGGAGGGGGTGGGCTCCCCAATTTTCATTACTTCTTGAAGGTTCTCTTTGATTGATCCCAATGTGGTTGCCATAGTCATTTTTCTAGTTTCCCTTTGATTTGATTCATTAGATAGCTCCTAGTTCAAATTCCAAGGTTAGAAAATTGACCTAACGACGCATTATAGACAAGATTGCCTACTATTTACCATATGAATCTTATACAAAATGGCATTTCCCACAACTTTGTTCTAAAAAGAAACACGAAGAGGTTGCATAATGGATGATGAGACAGTGCCAAGTTGTGGAGCAAGAAATAGATTCAAACTATTTAAAGATCACTAATGTACTCTCGTCATGCCACAACTACAAGTTGGGGGCGGGGCGGGGGGTGGGGATCAATAGGCTTACCCCAATGTGTGGGGAAGAACTAGAGGGAAGCATGTGATCCACAAAAGGGGGCACAAAACCCAACACAACCAAATAGAGGAAAGCTCTTTTGGTTGTTCCCTTGCATCCAAACTAAATTGATTTTCCCAAAAGGGACTCAGTTTGTTGGAGTCATGTCCCATGATTCCCGACGATTTCGAAGAAGGATTTGTTTTGATGAGCAAATCTATGGAAAGATTGGCAACAGTTAATGTAAGAGATCACAAAATCCTCATTTCGAGAAAGTGAGAAGGCCATTCTCCAATAGCCCAAGACAAACTCTGATACATTCTAGAAATTGCAAAAAAAGGTTTAAAATAGCATTTAAGGGAAATAACAACTAATTACTAGGACCATCTTAAGGCAAAGCCAAAAAGGCTTTGGTACTTGTTGAGTCTTCACTCTATTTTCCATCTCTTGAAGACTTTTGAAAAAAAAAAATGTTGAATTGCACAAGGGTCAAGTTTACAAAGTTCTTGATAATGCCTTAGTTAGGGCTGTGACACATGCAGGTGAATTCTACCTATACGAGTCCGTGTAGTCGAGTCCAATGACATGTGGACGGTTACTTTAACCACTACTAACATGTGTGTCTAAGACTCAAAAACTTTTGAAAGTTTATGAAATTGTGGAGTAGGAGGATTAGGGGGGGTACTCCACATACTCTTTGAATTAGCATACTCTTTGTACTAACCTTTACTGTAAAAAAGATCGTAGAGACCCTGTACCTGTATCGAAGGAGCTACATAAGGGCAAGCAACAGCCCTACAATAATCACATCTTGAGTGAAGAGGCCAATCACATGGCTAGCCCTTGAAGGTAGATACTGAACATGGTAGAGTAAGGTAGGAATCGGGCATGGTAGATTAAGGCAAGAATCAAACCGGGACACTGTTGTAAACTCAATAATTTGTACAATTAATTATGAGGTTAATCATGCGAAACGTCATGAAACCTTTCATCGAGTCGCTTCCTCTCTGAAGCTTATGTAACCACCCTTTCGGGTTCATTTTTTAATATACAAGTATACCTATTCCCTCTCTGATCTCTCTCACGTCTCTGTGCTATATTACGGAGGAAGGTTTCTACGTGGTATCAGACTAGTTCGCTGCGACACCTGTTGCGAACTAAGGCCGAATTCATCCTGTGACGAAAAAGCTGGTCTGGACAGCCACATGATGCAGAAGGCCAAATACTGACGCCATGTCAACTTCGGCGGCAGCAACATCAACGGAAACGACCCGTACCTACAAGATAGATAATCTTTCTGATTAAAATTATCAAGTTTGGAAATTAAAGATAGAAATATTATTGGAGAAATTAAATCTTCTAACCATTGTCCATGGTTCGCGTGCACAGCCTCAAGCAAATAGTCCTGATCTTGCCGCTTGGAAAAAAGATGACCTTAGTGCTCGAATGGAGCTCTTGCTTCACTTAGGTGACCGACAAACACAAGCTGTGAGAACAATGACCACAGCGGTTGAAATCTGGAAATACCTAAAAACCATGTATGAACCCACAGACATATCAACCTGTGTGGCTGCATTAAAGCGGTTGATGACCCTCGTCCCAAAGGACGACACTGATATCCTAAAATTTGTTGATACTTGGCAATCGGCCATGGATGATGCCCTCATTGCGGGTCTCACCTTTCCAGCCGATCTCCAAGCAATGCTTCTCCTTGCAGCACTACCACCCTCATGGCAGCCATTTGTCACTACACACGCAAGTGGCCAACTCACGTTACCCACCATTGTACCTCTCATTTTGCAAGAAAATACTCTTCGCAATACCCTTAACAACTCCCCTATAGTGGACAATAATTCCACTCTTGCCATGGCTGCCACAACTTCTCAAGGGAAACCTTTTACATGGAAATTTCAACCGCCATCATATAATCGCCAAAGAACTTCCGCAAAACGTTTTTCCCCTCAGGCCAAAACAGTCCCCTCGATTATGGTTCCAACGTTTCAATAATGTCATGATTGCAAATGGATACACTAGACTCAAGTCTGAGCCTAACATCTACATACAACACAACCCTCCCCTCTTTCTAATAGTGGCTCTCTATGTGGATGACATTGCTGTTTTAGGTTCCAACCCCATGTTAGTTCAACAGGTTATCTCAGAACTCCGTTCTGCTTTTAATATTACTGATCTTAGACCCTTGTCTTACTTTTTAGGTCTTCAAGTACATCGTGATCGTAGCCGTCACATGCTACTTCTTCACCAGTCCAAGTTTATCCATGAAATTCTACATACTAGTGGTTTAGTGCTATTCGTCCTGCTCCTACTCCCATGCCGACCTCATGTAAGCTTTCTTTGGTTGATTGTCCTCAACAAGCCTCCGACTCAGCTTATATGTCCCAGTTTCCCTATGCCTCTCTTATAGGTAAACTTCGTTATCTACTCTCTAGTTCTCGACCTGACTTAGCCTATGCCGTTAACTTCCTCTCACAATTCATGCACAATCCTGGTCTACGTCACTGGAAAAGCTTATTACGCATCCTACATTATTTACAATTTACTTCTAATGTTGGAATTAATTATCATGGTGAACAATCTTTGAGTCAACTCACTCATTTGCTTGGTTGGTCTGACTCGGATTGGGGGGGGGGGAATATTGATAATCGGAGATCTACTTCTGGATTTGTTTTCATGCTTGCAGGAGGGGCAATAACCTGGCAATCAAGGAAGCAAACGGCAGTTACATTATCATTAGTAGAAGCAGAATATGTAGCCCTTGCATTGGCTGCAAAGGAAGGCATATGGATACAAATGCTATTAGAAGAATTGAGGATCATACCAAGACCAATTTTAAAGATCTACTGTGACAATCTCTCGTGGGTATATCTTGCAAGCAATCCAAAACACTCAGAAAAGACGAAACATGTGGATCTGAAGTTCCATTTCATAAGGGAGATGATTGAAGACAATAAGTTGGAGTTGGAGCACACTTCCACACATGAAATGTGGGCTGATTTCATGACAAAGCCATTAGGAGCAGAGCAGCATAACAAATGCTGTATAAATGTTGGATTACATAGGATAGAGTCTGATACTATCCAAAATTGATTTATTTAATTGCCCTAATTAAAGGGGCGTGTTGTAAACTCAATAATTAGTACAATTAATTATGAGGTTAATCATGCGAAACGTCATGAAACCTTTCATCGAGTCTCTTCCTCTCTGAAGCTTATGTAACCACCCTTTCGGGTTCATTTTTTAATATATGAGTACACCTATTCCCTCTCTGATGTCTCTCACGTCTCTGTGCTATATTACGGAGGAAGGTTTCTACAGACACTATCTTCCTCCTCCTATGAGAGATCCCATTAGCGCCATCTCCATTTCTTCAAATCCACTCGGATTTGAGCTCGATCCACCTGTTTTCTGACTGTACGTTACATCATCGCTAAGCTTCTCTGAAGAAGGAACCAGAGCTTCCAGTTCATCATCTTCCATTTCCAGTAGGTCCAGATCATCCCTCCTCGCCCCTGTGCTGCCTTCTACTGACCCTCTTATGGACAGTATCTTCTGAAAGACTGACTTCATGGAAGGTCGTTTCTGTCCATCCACACGTAGACAGGCAAAGGCAAGGCTTGTTACCGCGTTAATGGAGCTCATAACATGTGAATCCTCAGACACGGCCATGCGCCGATCAATGACTGCAGGGAAAGAACCATCCTTCCACCTTGACAGGCAGAACATGGGCAAATTGACTTCATTTTGACTTCTCTCGGAATCGATCGGCTTAAGGGAGGTTATCAATTCAAGCAGCACGACTCCATAGCTGTAAACATCACTCTTGTCAGTGAGCTGGAAGCTTTGGAAGTATTCAGGATCTAAGTAGCCTAGGGTGCCATGTGCTAGGGTGGAGACATGGCTTTGATCTTTGGGGAGGAGGCGTGAAATGCCAAAGTCAGCAATCTTCGGAGTTAGGGTCTTATCTAGGAGAATGTTAGAGGATTTCACATCTCTGTGGAAGACTGGTGTGGATATGGAAGAATGAAGATATGAGAGTGCCTCTGCACTTTCAAGGGCTATCTGAAGGCGGGTTTCCCAACTCAGCAACCTGCCATCTTTCCCATGGAGATGCTCAGTCAAAGTACCATTTGGGATGTATTCATACACAAGGAGAGGCACTGGTGTCTCCAGGCAGCAGCCCAACAGATTCACTATGTTTCGGTGATTGACTTGTGACAAGATTACCACTTCGTTGATGAACTGCTCGGCCTCCCCTGTCTCCATATGGTTAGATCTTTTGATGGCCACAATGGTACCATCACCAAGAAACCCCTTGTAGACTGTGCCATAGCCTCCACGGCCCAGTTGCAGATCTTCTGCAAAGTTCTGAGTGGCTTTCTTGAGCTCCCCCTCAGAGAATACTTTGAGCGTGTCTCCTCCTCCTCTTGAGAGGACTTCCATCAAGGCCCTCCCCCCGTTCTTATCAAAATTTTCATCTCTCCTTGCTCTCGAAGCTCGTATTCTGCACACCCACCAGGCAACACAGCATGCCACTGCAACTGCAACAGCTGTGGGCAATGCAGTACCTAAATCCACCAAATCACTTTCTGAGCTTCAGCAGGAAAACCTGAATAATTGATTGAGTGATGAGAAAACTTAATGCCTGGAAAGTATACAACTGCTTGAAGTAAACTCCCACCTACGATAATGATGCTGGTTTTGACGTGCTTTTCATTGACTGTACAGCCAGTCCCATTTGTGCTGTTGTGAGGGTTGATGCCATTTCCCACAGCACCATCCACACAGCTACATGTGAAAGTTCCCGGCAGATTGGTGCAGCTGCCCAGAGGAGGCTCAACACAGTTATCCAAATGCTCTGTACACTCATCTATATCTGCAAACAAGGACCACACGTAAGCCATCCAGCCAGCACAGGCTTGGGTGTATTAAGCAGATAAAGAGAAATGGAGCATATGCATGAGGCAAAGATCTGTTGGGCGTATAGTACTATAGTGGACGAAAATGTTCCCGAAAAACATTCTGGGTACTAATACAGGTGGCTCTATGATTATCTGAATTCAATTTGCATATACAATTGAGAGAGAGAGAGAGAGAGAGAGGCAAGGTATAGATGAGGCACTGTTACCCTCGCATCCAGTTCCTTTCCGATAGCCGTCCCCTTTGTAACCTGGCTTGTTACAATTGCAAGCGTAGTAATGCCCGGTCTTAACATCCACACATTCTGAGAGGGTCGTGCACGCATAATCAACCGTGGAATTGACAGTCGAGCAATCGTGATGCTGATCATCAGGATACGGAATACCCCAGCCAAGGCTGATTCCCCATTGACCTGCACCAAAGATGCCAGGAGAGTTTGTCTCAAATGTGCTGGGATCCAGCACTGTGGAGAAGCCGCAGACGCCTGGGAAATCTGCATAGGCGATGCCGGCGCCAGTGATGTTGATGCTCTTGACGCCTATTCCCGGGAGCCCGACGGTGCAACAGGCGTACAAATTGCAGAGGTTATAGGCATCGGCATTGTAGCAAGCGTTCTGGCACGCGATAGATATGAAAGGCCAGGTGGAGGTGGAGGTGGGCAACCAGGGGGCATAGCCATCTAAGCTGCCGGAGGAATCGCAGCCGATGGCGGCGAACACGTTGCTGTGGGCTACAAAGAAAGGTGCACGGTCAGGGATGGTGAGATTGGCTACGCCGGGCTGGTCTGCTTCGCAGGAGCTGGCGCGGAACTGGGTCGCGTTGAGGACGAGGCCACCTGCAGAGAAACTGAGCAAATTGAGCTGGGTCTCGAAGATGTCCCCAAGGGTGGCGAGGAAGGCAACGGGGTCGGTACTGGAGCTGGAATTCTGCTTGCAGGAGACGCCATAGCCGGGGAGGCCGCAGCCGGGGGCGATGCCGAAGGGGTAAGGGATAGCTAAGCTACCGCATTTCTGCTGCGAGTAATTGCAGGCAGGAGGGGCGGCGGCGGCGGCTCGATTGAGCTGCAGATTGCAGCAGCTGCATATGATGAAGAAGATGATGGTGGTGCAGGTGGGAAGCCGGATTGAGCTGAATGGGCGAGCAGTCTCCATTGCATTGGGCGATGGCGTCGGCTGCTGGCATGTTTGGCAACGCATCTTGCGCTGATCTCTAAAGGCCGAGTCGCACATGTATGGCATTGTTGTTGGTGTGGGGTGTTGCAGCGGGGTTCCTTACTGCCAAGTCCTGCCTGACGATTCATATAACCACTGACAAGGACTCGTGAGGCCTCACCGTTGAATCAGATTTTTGAGGAAGAGGAAGTAAATCCTTTTCATCATCATCATCTGAGAAGGAAGTCTCCCCCATGGAGACGCCATCTTATACATATATTTAACAAATATAACTATATTTTGAGAAATTTGAAGAGGATTTATTTCTTTCTTTCAAAGAATTGAGAAAGACTTTTGTCAATGTGAACAAGTTCTAGGTTGACGCAAACCCCTCTTTTCCCGAACCCTGCCGTCACACGTGCCAAACCCTGTTTTGACATTTTCATGTGGTGCTGGTATATTTTATTAAGGTTTGAAATATTTTCATGTGAGTTTGAAACATTTTCATGTGGTGCTGGTATATTTTATAAAGGTTTGAAACATTTTCATGTGAGTTCCTTGCCAATTGTATAGCAAAGTGCAGTTTCACACACAACTTAGATATGTTGTTTGGCAACATGAATATAGTAATGCAGGTTCCATTGGCAAACAATACCTTACACAAGTAGAGTCTGCAAAAATTGAAGATAATTTGTCAAGCGAATGATAGATCTTTGAAGCATTTAATCTCCAAGGCACTATTCTGCTTCTCATTTTTGTGAAGTCAACATGTTGAATCATAGCATTCCTCTAAAATGAATGGCACCTCATTAGGCACCACGCAAGAACGAAACACCTCCTCAACTCCCCAAAATTAAATATTCTCAAAGAGCCATGTTATGAAATGAGATTACCACATAAAGCAATTGGAGCATCTCCAAGTAAGAAGATCAATGCTTTTGTAGACCAAAACCAAGTGGTCACAATGTATAAAAATGCCCATCACAAAAGTTCAAAAAAAGGGTATATGCAAAAAGATGGACAAGGAATAGAAGTTTATTCGTGAAATGAGTTTTTATTTCATATGTGTATATTTTACAGAAATGTAATAAAAATTCACAAATTTGTCGTGAATTTCCTTACTAAAAAGAGTTAAGCCTTGATGCTCTTCACAAGGATCTTGTGTGTGTGTGTGGCAAGAGTGAGATCTACACATTATGTTGGCTTTCAAAGTTTGCACACTTAAGGATGTTTCCCACATAATGCCTACAAAATTTCTCATGAGGTAGGACCTTTTTATCTACAAATCCATGGTTGCAAATCTCTTATGTTTCCCACATAAAGCCTACAAAATTTCTCATGAGATAGGACCTTTTTATCTACAAATCCATGGTTGCAAATCTCTTACTTGTTGAGACTAGCAAATGATGCTTGCCCATAGAGGCTAGATGTATGCCTTAAAGAGGTTAGAAGATAGACAAATGATGTATGCTCTAGGAAGAGATGTCCAAAATCCCATAAGCACGGTGAGGAACAGTGGTACTACCCAAAAGCTATATAAGCATGTACTTGACACTTATTTCAATGTAATGGTACAATCAGTTTGAGTCACTCAAGTTTGTGTTTATGAGTGTCCAAGCTAATCTATCTTGGAACCAAATTCACTTGAGTTACAATTTCTCATTCTAATCATGTATAGTGTGTTTGTTTTGTGTCGACCATAGCTCATCTAGTTCTAGGTCCATGACTATTAACATGGTATCAGAGCCATGACTGAGCAAGGTAGCTAGTAGTGTGATTTTTAGTGTCCTGCCCCTGTGGAGAGCCCCTTGTTTCATATCTTCTAGGTGAGATGCACTCATAAATGGATTGATTGAATTTGTGTCTCTGTGTCTGTATCATAATGGGAAAGATTGAAACTAGTAGCATCAGGACCCCTCAGGACACCCGCAGCGAGGTCTTATGTTGCGAATTTGAGAAGTTAAGTAGATCTATTGTCCTCAATACACATATCACGATCCCTTCTCCTTATTAGCATACCTGCTGCAATGGCAACTATCCATCTGATTTCAGCCTTTGAATTTTTGGCTTCCGCTCGATTGCCTTCTCTAGCTCCAAGAAGGCATGGCTTCAAGCAAGCCATGAGTAGCAAAAACTTGTCGACACTCTACTGCTCATCCAGTAACAACACTTTGTGCACTCCTTATGATAGGTTGAATACCATGACATCAGTTTGCTTTTCTTTGGGTCCTCAAATGTGCAGGAAACCACTACTTTTGGTACCCCTAAGTACATCAACTTATGGGGTAGGCTTAGATGCCTACGTAGGTGGAAGCGGAGGCTCCTTTGCATCAGAGGAAACCTCCATGACAACCTGGAAATCTCTTCAAGGGAAGATCAAACCTGACTACCTTGGCCTAGGTTATTCTGCTCCGGTGGCCCACTGGTTGGATATTCAAGTTTTCTATGTGCGTTTTAGTTACTGCTCACTTGAAGATGCACCAGAGAAGTTGTCAATCCAACTCAACCTTAGGATTGACTCAACTTATTTGGAGGTGAATGGAAGCCAAGTACCGCCTGTAGAACAGGTTGTTCTAATTCTTCGCGGAGATAGAGTGGATACAAAGTCAATAGAAGCAACTTATGTGAGTACAGATAGGCTCAAAACCACTTGATCATTGACTTTTGATGTCTGTGAAAAGGACAATCTTCTTATTTATGGAGCAGTGGAAAAATATTATGGTTGGCCATACAGTAGGGACTCGGAGCTGTAGGAACATTAATGAAAGGTTAAAAAACACTTCTCAATTGGTTCTGGGCCAACAGATTCCCTTCAAACTCTGGTTGTCAATAGCTTCTTTAACGGAATTATCTTTCAAATGGACTGGGTTTCTCAGTGCAATGACTTCTAATATTGCATTTACCTACAAAAGTGTGTACTCCAATAAATCAATGATAGGGATGGACAGCACAAACCTATGTATATATTTCAATCATAGCACTGCTTTTCTGTATACCACCAACAGTATCAATTGAGGGCTCTACCTTAATGCAACATGGATTTGTTGATGCCATTGCTAAAGTTGGTATGACAAAAATTTGTGACAGTGGGCTGGAATGTTCTATCATCTTTACAATCAAGTGGCAACAAAAACTTTGGAAAGAGTTGCACCTCTCACTCATGATGTTGGAAATGTCTTAAAGCAAGAAGAAGATAAATAAATTTCCGCAGCTGACAAATAAATAATTTTCCATAATGGATCTCCCTTAGTGAATCATGTTTTTCACATAGTGGATGTAAAAACCCTTACCAAAATGTAAAGTTTCAAGCCTCGACTTGACTAGGCTGCCAAAGAGCTAGTCTCCTAGGCTATCATGTAGAGGGGGCAAAAGCCAGCAAGGGTAGACACTCATCATTTCAATCTAATGGTACAATTAGTTTGAGTCACTCAAGATTGTGTTTATAAGTCCAATCTAATCTATCTTGGAACCTAATTCACTGGAGTTACAATTTCTCATTCTAATCATGTATCGTGTGTTTGATTTGCGTCCACCATAGCTCATCTAGTTCTAGGTCCATGATTATCAACATTACTATTATTAAAGAAAGCTTTCACAAGGTCCACATGGCGCTTCCACGTTCCCCTTAAGTGGGGTCTAAGCAGTGGTGGCCATGTGTTGAGCCTTCTACATGTCTACATTCTCATGTCTCCCCGCACACATGCAATGCACAATAAGAGTCACGATGCTTTGTCCGATAAGCATATGTGAATGTTAGAGAGAAAGAATAGCACTATAAAGGGAAGGTGTGAAGGTTCCATTCATTCATCTACCTTTAATGTGACCCATTAGGTTGAACGCAATAATAATCTAATATATGTGTACAGTAATAATATATTTTAATATATAATAATAATTATATATAAGTAAATATGTATATATAATACTAATTATATTATATATATATATATATATAATTATATACATAATATTATATATAATAATACATATGTATATTATTAAATAATACATTTAAATATATAATACAAATAATTATTGTATATCATTTTGTGTGTGGCATGAAAAAATGACGTGGATATGAGGTGCTTTGCAAAAATAACTTTGTTCTCCTAGATGATATTGTGCCTTTGATCACCTCATGTCCACCTATAACTCTACAAGAATAAACCCTTGATTAAGAGTGGCACCTCTATGGCTTGGCTTTCATCATCACCTTCTTATCTTCTTTCTATGATTGCTCATTACAAGACAACTTCAATTGGCATTTCCCATTATGTGTTGACCATCTTTATAACATGTACATGGAGTTACTTTTTCTCCTTGGCATGACAAAATTTAGGATACTATTGCATAGTTTCTTTCAAGAGTTCTTAAAATATATGAGCACTTGCAAGAAAGACAACTATTATAACTATCTATAGCTTGCATTTGGTAAATCTCTTACACCAAAATTAAAGAAACCTATGTTAATGAACAATTTTTTGATTATAACACATTACTTGACCTAATTAAATCCATAATCAATGAGTGCTTATACTGATCAATCTCATGGAAGGAGTAGCGAATGGGAGTCTCTTTGTGTGGATATATATCCAATATTTTCATAACCCAACGTGTTGTCACTTACACCCAATAACTTTTGTTCAAAAGACAGGTTATGTTAAGACATGATAATAATGCATGGAGAAGAAATACATGCAATAGGGTTATTCTATGAGTCTTTATGACAACACAAAATGGGTGATAGTTTGTGTGCACTTCAACATTGTGGAAAAGTGTATTTAGCATGGTGATAGTTTGTGTGCACTCCAACATTGTGGAAAATTGTATTTAGCATGGCAAATGTGAAGCAGTACTTTTGAGAATCCTGTTAGTATTTATGAGTTAACAATGTGGTTAATGGTGTATGTGTGCTCTACCAACATTGTGTAAAAGTGGGTGCAACATGGTAGATATGAAGTGATTTGCAATACTACAAGAACTTTGAAGTTGTGTGTGTGTGTGTGTGTGTGTGTGTGTGTGATAGAGAGAGATACTTGAGAGAAGCCTATTCTTTATATAAGAACTAGCTTATGTATAACGTGCCTATATTTTATCTAGATTCAAGTAAGAAAATGTTGAGAGAATTTCTAATGTTGGTGGAAATTTTTTGGATCATCTTTACCTATAGGTCTATTGTTGTACATTCATGATAGTTTCATACATATTCAGGACATCACACCTCACAGGCAATAAATTTGATATGCTTCTATACTAGAACATTGTGGTGATGTTTTGAGCAGCTTTGCATGATATTTGGAGCTCAATCTCAGTCAGTTTGAGAGGTTATTTAAGTTTTGAATTTTTAGGACAGATTTTTCCAGAATGTCAAGACTGCACTCCTAAATTGCAAGATAGCCACCTGTATTGTCAAGAATTTTAGGATTGCACTCCTGAATTGTAGGACATCCACCTGTATTGTCAAGATTTTCAGAACTACACTCTATTTTTTGTCAGAAAATTGGTATATTTATTGTCATTGAATGCTTTTGAGGCATTTTGAGCAATGAACCGATGTATGTTCTTGCTGCTACATACTTGGGGATATTCCTAATATACCACTGAGTGGATTTTGGAGCTTCCATTACTTGGCATTAGCTGTCATTTATTGTCATACAGTTATTTGACTGTGAATTATGGCTAGCAGTAGTGACAATCATCTTATGCATATCAAGAAGCTTGAAGGATCATACAACTTTGCAGTTTGGAAAAAGTAGCGATATAATATCTTGTTGCAAAAGAAACAAGAAAAGTTGATTAAAGTAAAAGGAACAAAACCAGTTAATGTAGAGTAGGACGACTGGGATGAGCTGAATGAGCTTGCATGCTCGACCCCATTAAGCTATCGATTTCTAATGCCTTGTTGTTTAACATTAACACTACAAGGATATGAGGTTATAGCAATGGGCATTAGCAATGATAAATAGCAGCGTCGCTATTTGCAAATGCGATGCTAATAGCGATGCAAATAGCGATGGTACCCAGAGCAAAAAAACGCGGGCCGAAACCCAATCGCATCATTTTTCGCACATTCACGAAACAGAGAGCGAGAGGGAGAGCGACCATCTTGCTGAGAGGGAGAGAAAGAGAGAAAGAAATCTTCTCACAGCCACTGCCGCCACCGCTGCTGCCACCGCCATTCGCGAAGAAGAGGAGGAGGTGTACGGAGGGCGAAGAGGAGCCGCTATCGCAAAGAGGAGCCGCCAAAGCCTTCTTCGAGTCTTTACGGTGAGTGCATTGTCCATTCTTGCTTTGCTTTTGTGTTTTCTCTCTCTCTCTCTCTTACTTGTTTTTTGTATAATTTGTGTATATTGAGAGAGAGAGAGGAAATGAGAGAGAAAGAGAGGGAGAGGCAGAGGGAGGGAGAGGAAATGAGAGAGGGAGAGGGAGATGGAGGAAATGGGAGAGAGAGGGAGAGAGAAAGAGAGGGAGAGGCAGAGGGGGAAGGAGAGAAAATGAGAGAGGGAGAGGGAGTTTTCTCTCTCTTTTACTTGTTTTTTGGTATAAAATATGTGTATTGAGAGAGGGAGAGGAAATGAGAGAGAAAGAGAAAGAGAGGGAGAGGGAGAGGGAGAGGGAGAGGGAGGGAGAGAGAGAGAAAGAGAGGGAGAGGGGGAGGGGGAGGGAGAGAAAATGAGAGAGGGAGAGGGAGTTTTCTCTCTCTCTTTTACTTGTTTTTGGTATAATTCGTGTGTATTGAGAGAGGGAGAGGAAATGAGAGAGAAAGAAAGGGAGAGAGAGAGGAAGGGAGAAGAAATGAGAGAGGGAGGAAATGGGACAGGAAGAGGGAGGGAGAGGGAGAGGGAGAGGGAGGGAGAGAGAAAGAAAGGGGGAGGGAGAGGGAGGGAGAGGAAATGAGAGAGGGAGGGGAGAGAGAAAAAGAAATGAGAGAGGGAGAGGAGAAAGAAAAAGAGAGAAAAAACATTAAACATAATAGAGAAAGAAAGAAAGAGAGAGAGAGGGTGAGGGAGGGAGAAGAAATGAGAGAGGGAGAGGAAGAGAGAAAAAGGAAATGAGAGAGGGAGAGGAGAGAGGAGAGAGGAGAGAGAAAGAGAGAAAAAGAGAGAAAATCATTAAACCTGATAGGGAAAGATAGAAAGAGAGGGTGAGGGTGAGGGAGGGAGAGGAGAGAGAAAAAAAATGAGAGAGAGGAGAGAGAAAAATCATTAAACCTAATAGGGAAAGAGAGAAAGAGAGGGTGAGGGTGAGGGAGAGAGAGGAAATGAGAGAGGGAGAGGAGAGAGAAAAATCATTAAACCTAATAGGGAAAGAGAGAAAGAGAGGGTGAGGGTGAGGGAGGGAGAGGAAATGAGAGAGGGAGAGAAAGAGAGAAAAGAAAATGAGAGAGGGAGAGGAGAGAGAAAAAGAGAGAAAAATCATTGAACCTAATAGGGAAAGAGAGAGAGAGGGTGAGGGTGAGGGAAGGAGAGGAAATGCGAGAGGGAGAGAAAGATAGAAAAGGAAATAAGACCTTGCAATAAGCTCATCCTAGGCTCATAGGGGTTAGGTCGATCCTCAACAAACCTAAGGGATATATGGCTAGAGAACCCTAGCACACTTGTGCCTCCTAGCATAATGTTCTTCCTACAAAGAGACCTCTCATACATGGGGCTTGTCCTAGCCTCCACCATGCTCAAACTATCCCCTTGGTGAAGGGATCTAGCCACTAACCTTGGGGGAGGTTTAGTGTGTAACCAGATATCCACCTATGAGGGCACAAGAACTTTTGTAGAAGTATACAACGAAGGCAATCAGTCTATCAGTTAGAAAAACATTTATTTTTCATAACGTAAATCCAAAAATAACTTTAGATATTCCATAAAAATCAATCTCTTCTTAGAAAGACAAATACAAAAAACTAAAACAGCATCATTCTAATGCTTCGCAAAAACTAAAATAGCATCACCACAAGATCTCTTAGGAAACTCATCTTCAACTATCAATTTTAATTTAAAAAATATAATATAAAATCATTTGCAAGGAATGATACTCTTTTATCATTAACCCTTTTTCATCCTTAGAATAGTCTTAGGAACAAATTTCTGCTCTAACAAGCATATATTTGAGTATAACTATTTTAAGGTTTCTTCCATGAGTAGTAGTAGTATATATGCAACCATCAAGCTACAGATCATGCTTTGGTATCTGTGGAGATCCCAGTCTCATGCCCTCATAGAGATTGTAGTGTGCAATAGTGTGGAGAGAAGGTGGATGAGTTGTAAATGGTAAAGAGGAATTTGTAGTCGTGGTCGTGGTGGTCGTGGTCGTGGTTGTAGTCGTAGTCGTAGTCAATTTGTGCTTGTGTTCTCCATGGTGCGTTGGCTATGGGTGTCAAATGCTCTAGTCGGATCTCTCTCTCTTTCTCCTCTCTCTTCTTTCAACCATTCTCTCTCCCTCAATTTTCCCTCTTTCTCTCTTCCTATACTCTCCCTAAATCCTTCTCTCTCCCCCTACTCTTTTCTCTCTCTATCTCTCTTTCTATTTCTACCTCTCTCACTTCTCTCCTCTTCTTCTCTAACTTTACTCTCTCCCTAACTCTTGTCTCTCTCTTCATCTCTATATAAGTAGTCGTAGTCGTGGTTGTGCTCGTGGTCGTAGTTGTAGTCATGGTCGTGATCGTAGTCGTGGTCATGGTGGTCATGGTCGTGGTCGTGGTCGTGGTCATAGTCATCGTGGTCGTGGTCGTGGTCGTGGTCATGGTCGTAGTCATAGTCATAGTTGTAGTCGTAGTCGTAGTCGTGGTCGTAGTCGTAGTTGTAGTCAATTTGTGCTTGTGTTCTCCATGGTGTGTTGGCTACGGGTGTCAAATGCTCTATTCGGATCTCTCTCTCTTTCTCCTCTCTCTTCTCTCAACCATTCTCTCTCCCTCAATCTTCCCTCTTTCTCTCTTCCTATACTCTCCCTAAATCCTTCTCTCTCCCCCTACTCTTTTCTCTCTCTATCTCTCTTTCTATTTCTACCTCTCTCACTTCTGTCCTCTTCTTCTCTAACTTTACTCTCTCCCTAACTCTTGTCTCTCTCTTCATCTCTATATAAGTAGTAGAGGTCGTGGTCATAGTTATGGTCGTAGTTGTAGTCATAGTCGTAGTTGTGGTCGTGGTCATTGTAGTCATGGTCATAGTCGTCATGGTCATGGTCATAGTCATGGTCGTGGTCGTGGTTGTGGTCGTGGTCGTAGTCGTGGTCGTGATCATGGTTGTAATCATAGCCATGATCGTTAAAGAAAATGAGAGAGGGGGAGGAAGAGAAAAAAGAAAAAGAAACGAGAGAGAGGAGAGGAAATACATACAGCATAATAAAGAAAGAGAAAAAGAGAGAGATATGGAAGGAGAGGAGAATAATTTAAGAAAGAAAAAAAGAATGATAACAAAAACAAATTGTTTGTCATAATGTAGACAAAATGGAAAACGATGAAGGTCTTTTTGTTCAAGATCGCGAGGCATATCTTAATCAGCGTGTCCCATGTCCTTGCTCTCAATGCAAGCTGGCAATTAGACAAAAACGTCAATTGTCTATAGAACACGTACAACACTTCGGCAAGTTTCAATCTAAGATCATTGATCAGGCGATTGCGGATTTTCAGCAAATGGTAAGAAAAGTTAATATCAATTATACATTGTACTCGCAAGCTAATTAAATACCATATACAAGAAGATTAGGTGTGGCTGGCAAATTTTCTATCCAGGGGGGTAACGTCTCGTCCCAAGGAGGAGTGCACCCTTTGAGGCCAATTAGAAGAGTTCGTGGGCGTGCGATGGATGGAGTGCATGAGCTAATCCACCACTTGGAAGGCACTACCCAATCTATACCGTCAATACCAGAGGAGACAGGCAGCCTTTCAGACCTACCTACAATCTTGGAGCCTGAGATGGAGGCAATGATCGATGCATTGATTCCCATGGATGTCGAGACTTCTAATCCGCTTAGAGAGGAAGCATCCATACCATTATATGATGGGTGCCGAGTATCTCGCCTGAAGACACTGCTTGCATTCCTAAGTGTGCAAGCAAAATACAGGTGGAGCGATGGGAGTGTGACCGAGTTGTTCAGATACCTTGTACATATGCTTCGTTGATTTCTTTTCGGCACTATTATTAAAAACATTTGTGTTTTTTCAAGGTTTTTTATGATTTTTTTCAGGTTATTGAAATATCACATATTACCACCTGCAAATACCATGCCTGAGTCTCTGATGATGCACGATATGTTTTACGAAATCTTGGCATGGACTACAACAACATCCATGCATGTATCAACGATTGCATACTGTTTCGAGGAGAATACGAGACTATGGAGATATGTCCAAAGTGTGGTACTCACAGGTATCAACAGGACTTGCAAGGGCAAACCATCCCTCAAAAAGTTCTCAAACACTTTTCGCTTATCCCCCACATAAACCACATGTTTCGTACGTCCGGCATGGCGAGCTTGACAACGTGGCATGCGCAGAATAGGTCCACAGATGGAGTTCAACGAATATCAGTGGATTCACGCACATGGAGCCACATTGACTCTACCTTCCCAGGCTTTGCTCGAGAGCCAAGGAATCTTCGGCTCGGTCTTGCAATGGATAGCATGAACCCATTCGGTCTGCGCTCAACTTCTTATAGTGTGTCGCCTATAGTCCTTGTCAACTACAATATCCCTCCATGGCTCTCTACAAAGAAAGGACATCTCATCCTTAGCTTACTCATCCCCGACCGCTACAAAGTCAAACATATGGACGTATACCTTCATCCATTAGTCAAGGAGCTTAAGATTTTGTGGGAGGAGGGGGTCACCATGCAAGATATGAGCAAGCACGATGGTTGACGGTCCGCCAATATTTGAGCCATTCTCATGTGGACGATGCATGACTTTTCGGGATTCAGAGAGTGCTCAGGTAAATAGGCTTCTGTTCTCGTTAGTAATATCTATATTTTATCTCATTCAAGTTTATATTTACTGGATAGAGGTATTGGAACAAGTCTGGTTACCTCAGGTTATCATGCATGTCCATTGTGCGGGCCACAGTTAGACTCCCAAAGGTCACGAACCATGAAGAAGATGGCATATCAAGGACATGCCACTTTCTTGCCAAAGGGTCATGAACTCAGGGAAGGTTTTCTTGGACGACCTCCAACACGTATGAATGCCTCAAGCTATTACGAGCTGAAAATGGTCCACGTGGAGTCACATCCAAATAGAATGCGGCGGTTCTCAGTTTTCTACGAGTCGCCATATTGGACCCACTTATTACAGATCAACCACTTGTTGGATCCCATGCATATTTTCAAGAACATGGGCAGCTTGCTATGGGACCACATCACAGGAAAGAGAGACACTATAGGGGCACGAATGGATTTGAAGGAGATAGGCAAGATGGGGGCACTTTGGCCGTAGTCGAGTGTTGATGGTCGCCAATACCTACCTCGCGCTCCTTGGGTTTTGTCCACTAAATAAGAGCGCATTGTGAAGTAAGTAGTCAAGTCTATCCGCACTCTGATGGGTATGATGCGTTCTCTCAGGTCTGCATTTTCTAAAGATGACCAATTATCAGGGCTAAAATCCCATGACTGGCATAAGATATGTTAGGTTTGTACTACGAATGGATTGTAATTGGCGCGCACATTTTTCTGTTTGGAGTGTAGCCATTGTTCATAATGCTTTCTCATTTGTGGTAGTTTGTACTACCAATCGCGATCACAGGATGCCTTACTCCAGAAATACATGGGGCCATTTACAAGTTGTCAACTTTGGTGCAATGGATCTCATAGAAGGAGATTAAGACGTCCTCTATTGAATCCGCGAGGCGAGGAGCAGTGGAGATGGTCTGTCTCTTTGAGAAATACCTGCCTACCAGCATGCTCACGATACAAATCCACCTTCTTGTGCATCTTGTAGATGAAATGGAGATTGCTGGACCTGTCCATACGCAATGAATGTTCTTCTTGGAGCGCTTCATGAAAACCCTAAAAGGCTTTGTGCGACAACGAGCTCGGCCAGAAGGTAGCATGGCTAAAGGTTGGTTGGTGTTTGATGCACTAGTGCATATTTCACAATGGCTACTAATGATGGATCCATACAACAATATGCTATGTTAGTTGAAGGATGATGATAGACTGACCAGAGATGTGGTGGTTGGAAATGGGGTAGAAAAAAGAATGGATGTTGCAATGGAGGAGAAGGTGAATCACTTTTGTATATTGCACCATGCCTCTATGGAGACGTGGCTCGCCAGGTACCAGCAAGCTAGGCAAGATCAAGAGAAAGTGCAATCTGAATTTCTACGTAGTACATGCCATTGATCGATTCGATATCCCGAGGGCATGGAGGAGATGCTGCGGTTCATGTCAACATGATGGTTGCATGGAGCTTTGACTGGAGTATCTCGTGAAGGGGCAGATGTCTCAATGGAGGAGTGGGAATTCTCAAGGGGATGTAGTCCAAAGGTGATGACGTTTTTAGGATTTGTCGTATCTATATTTTATATGCAACAACTAATTTGAGTATTTTGATGTATAGTACAAAATATATAATGCACCATGGTCACGTGGATGGCATTTTCGCGTGGAGTGTATTGAAAAAATGTGCTCCACAATGGACTGTGGTATCATGACAAGGTTCGAGCAGGAGAGCCGACGATGAGCAACGGATCCAAACACAGTTATAGATGAGATGGAGTATTTTGGGAACTTGCAAAGTATTGTTACGGTGGATTACCGTAGCTTCTCCATGGTATTATTCGATGTGCAGTGGTTCAAAGTGGTACTTGAAGGAGCTGGAGTAACAGTTCGACGAGGTCCATCTGGATTTCTCAAAATAGATTCCGAAAAAAAATGGACGGATTTGCACGACACCTTTGTGTTGTTGGCCCATTGTGAACAGGTGCATAAACTCATGTGTTTGTTAATTGTATTATGACATGGTACATGTCACAGTAGTCTAATCTCTCTTGTACGTGTTTGTGAACAGGTAGTCTTCTATCCAAACCCCTGACAACCTCGATGGTGGTATGTCATACTTTCAGTTTCCCGAAGTGCGAGAGTATATTATCAAAGCAATGTTTCGAGCATAGATGAAGACAATATGCAAATAGAGGGGTCGATATTGCAAGGGGTGGAGGCCACCGAAAGCTTGGAGCATGTAGAGGAGCCAGCATCGGCTAACAATGATGGAAATACAGGAGTCTAAGAATTCTTTGAGAACGAGGTGGACTCATCCTTTTGTGGTGACATGTCTATCGACCTTCCAATGTATGCGGAGTTGTGTCAGGAGATTGTCATGGGATCATAGGATACTTCATACTTGGAGCATCCACTTACTCAATTCGTTGACTAATCACTTATAAGGATACATAAGATATGTATTTTAAGTGAGATCATTTTTTTAAGATTTATATTATCATGCTTTGTATGATTTAAAGTGATTATGCTAACATCATTCTGTGCAGGTGACCTTTTCAGGATGAGTCGAGGGATGAGCGATGAGGAGTTGCAGGATATCTTCATGCGCATGTCTCCAGATCAGATGGCGAGATTCAAAGGCATGGCAGACCAGGAGCTATCTCGAATATCATCAGGCCGCTCTACTAGATCTATTTCGGCGCGATCAGATGCTTTGGCTTCGAGCAGACGAGGTTGACGCTCCAGACTTGGGCCAGAGGGAGGGATTGCTTCAGGATCAAGGGGATGCTGTAGAGATATGGAGGCAGTGAGCCCCTGGTCATCACGGGATATAGGTGTGACTCCTCGCTCTCGTGGCAGTTCCAGGGAGTGTGGCTCAGGTGGATGCTATGGAGGCACGGACGTGGTGTCTTTGTCTCGTCGTTCTGCTGGAGTTGTGTCACCTCTAGGATTTGTCACACCTATGGGGACATCTACTCCAGTTACTCCAGCTTTTGCTCTGCCGTTTGTAAGTGGCACCCCTATGGGTGCTACTCTGATAGATACTACCCCGATCGGTACACTAGATGTACAGGAGTCTCCTGGATATGCCCAGGAGTATGGACACAGGTGGGAGAGGACCCATCTTAGGCATACCCCAGAGGGATAGGCCTATCTTGTCGATGATAGGTCAGGAGCCATCATCATGAATGATGAGGGGAGGAGGATGATGGCTCACATGAGAGAGTTGTGCCAACAAGTTTTTCGGCACAACGTCTTAGATCATTGGAAAAACATACCGGAGGGGAGCAAGGACTACATAGTAGAATCCTTGCATGAGGAGTTTCCGGTTCCAGCCATAGCAGAAAGATTTTCTACGGGCTGGATGATGGACTGCATGGGTACCTATATGCCACACAGATGATCGGACGCACGCAAGGCACTCAAGAGTGGGGCTACAAAGCCTGAGTGGCTAGATGCGGATGACTTGCACCAACTGAGGGAGGAGGCTAGAGATTCTCCAGGACGTTTGAGTCAATAGCGCGAGGCAACGAGGGCATGACTAGAGGCTAGAGTGGTCCATCATCTTGGGAGTGGCGGCCACAAGACATATCTGGAGGACTTTGTAAGTTTTTATTTTGTTTTGCTTGCTTTTTTTTTTGCAATATCCTTTGTACTGACAATCATGTTTCTAACAGCTAGTATTTTGTTTTCTTTACAGCACTCCATTACAAATCGCGATCCGACCGGCCTTGAGACTCGATATGTAGAGAGACACGGTCTCACTGCATTGATTGATCGATTGTATAGACACGACGGCCCTGTAAGTCACTCATTTTTCTTGTTCATAGTTGCCATGTTTAATTAGATGTATTATTGTATGGTGGACTGATGTGTTGTTGTTTCTTTTTTTCAAGAGTCCGTTCGATGCTCCTTTGCCGCGGGACGAGCTTTCAGACGGCGAAGATATGTAGCTCGCCCTTTGATCCTTGGAGCTCACACACCCTCTTTTTTTGTCACCCTATCTGTGTAGACATTTTCTATGTAGTAGTGATATCTTGTCATGATTGTACAAGTCGCTTTCATTATGCGATCATGTATTTATTTCATGTATCAGTGTTATGATTTCAGTATATTTTGTTTTTGTTTACACGAGCATTGTACACAGTGCAGAAACTATTTTGTATGGCCCAAATAAAGCACACACTGCCACAAATTTTTTTTCCCTATTACCATCGCTATTAGCGTCGCAAATTTACCTGCATGCATCATTATTTGCATCGTTATTTGCGTCGCTGATAGCTACATTGATACCGATGCAAATAGCGACGCTGATAACGACACTAATACCGACTGTTCTATGGCGTCGCCAATAACGACGCTGTTTGCGACGACGGGGGCAAATTTTGTTATTTACATTTTCATCGCTTTTAACGTTGATATAAGGCCTATATCTTGTAGTGTAAAGGGTTGGATTTTGCTTATGAAATTTGGAAGTGACTAGAAGATTTCCTGAAAGAGTATTGCAAGCAAAGATTACTGGTTGAAGAAACTCATGGATTTGGGTATGAAAGAGGATACTGCAATATCTACTCAGCTTAGTGAGTTTAACTCCATTTTCAGCTAGCTTGCCACTTTGAAGTTCAATATTGATGATGAGTTCAAATCTACATTCTTGCTTTGCACTCTACTAGAGAGTTGGGATACCTTCAGGACTGCTATGAGCAATTCTAATGCTATGCTTTTGTATGCTGATGTAGAGAGTACTCTACTCATGGAAGAGATGAATCATCAGAACAATGCATCTAGTAAGTCTTCCAGTGCTTTGCATACTAGAGGCAGATCACAGTAGAAAGGAAAATTTGATAGCAAGGGACACAATAAATCACGTAATAAGGATGTTGAACGCCATCACTGTGGCAAGAAGGGTCACTTCAAACATAACTGCTATAAATGGAAGAAAGAGAAAGGGAAGGGCAAGAAGATGGATGATAGCAAGGAAGAGAAGAAAGAGAGTCAGCTTGCTAAGAAGAGCAGTGTAAAGATTGAAGAGGTGAATGTAGTTCGCGATGAGAGCGACAACAGGAATGATGTACTCTTTGTCTCTTAATGTTTCAGTGCACATGCTTTGATAGCTGATATGGATGATGACATGCACACTTGGATTTTGGATTCAAGTGCCTCTTTTCATGTAACCCCTCACCATGAGTGGTTTACAGACTATACAAGAGGTCGTCATGGTGTTGTCCATCTTGGGGACAATTATGCATGTCCATCTTGGGGACAATTATGCATGTGACATTGCAGGCATTAGCAGTGTGCAACTGCAGTTTCAACATGGATCTATCTTCACTCTTTGGAATGTAAGGCATGTACCACAGCTCAAGAAGAGCTTAATTAGCATTGGACAGCTAGATCATGATGGATTTCATACCACCTTTGGCGATGGGAAATGGAAGATCTGTAGAGGATCTAGGGTTATTGCCAGAGGCTTAAAGAGTGATATTTTGTATCATTTCCATGTATCTAGTGTGCATGACCATGTTGTTGTCATGACTGAGTAGCCAAGTGTTTCCTTGTGGCATGGCTGGTTGGGACACATGAGTGAAATGGGAATGAAAGTACTTTCTTGTTTGGGTTGCTTGCCTTGTCTTCGTTATGCTGATTTTGAGCACTGTGATTATTGTGTTTATGGTAAGCATGCGCAGACATCTCACAAAAAGTCTATTTCACTAAAATCTTTGCCTCTAGAGTTAGTACATTTGGATGTATGTCAGATGCCAGGATTATCTGTAGGAGGAAAGAAATACTTTGTCACATTTGTCAATGATGCTACTCAGAAGGTATGGGTTTACCCTATTCTTTGTAGCAGGACAAAGTGCTTGATAGGTTTCAAAACTTATTGACATTGGTTGAGAACCAGACTAATAAGACACAAGTGTCTTCGCTCTGACAACGATGGGGAGTATGTGTCCAAAGCCTTTCAAGCATTTTGTGATAGCAAGGGGATAAAGAGGGAGCTCACTGCCCCTCATAATCAAAATGAAGTTGCAAAGCACATGAATCGAACCATACAGGATAAGGTCCGTACAATGCTGTCTCATGCTACATCACCCCATGGATTTTGGGCAACAGAGCACCAATGTCAAGTATGACAATCGTTCATCTGATTAATAGGTCACCGAACAGGTCTTTGGGAGGGAGAGTCCCTCAGGAAGGGTGGTCAAGCACGCCATCTTCTTATGCTCATTTGTGAGTGTTTGGATACGAGGCTTTTGTGCACATATGAAAAGAAGAACACAACAAACTCAAACCAAAGTCCTATAAATGCATATTCCTAAGATATGGTGATGAGGGTGAGATGGGGTATAGACTTTGGGATCCCAAGAAAAGAAAGATAGTACGTAGCAATGATGTCATCTTCCATGAAGATCACATGCATAAGCAACCCGAGAGGACTGAGGAAGTCAAGCGGGTGGTTGTTTTCAGGGAGGATATACCTTTTAAATAGCCATTTGTGCCTAGTGGATAGCAGTGTATACCTATTGTAAATACTCCTAAAAATGCAAGAAATGGTGTTGGAAATGATCGGTAAGGTATTGTCCATAATACACCATAGTTCTAGCCTGAAAACATGCACTTAGGATAGCTTGAACTGTTAGGACAACATGCTGGAATTTCAAGATAGCAACATGTACATGCAGAATTGTAGGCCCATATTTCAAGACAACAACCTATAAATGCATATTTGCAGGTTCATCAGTAGCAAATGCAGGGCCTTCACTCCATAGATTGACCCAACCATCAAGGCCCCTTGATAGGTTTGTTCCTAGTGCACAGTATGCTATAGATTATGTCGTGTTGACGGATTGTGGTGAACCCTCATGCTTCAAGGAAGCAATGACTAGATTGGACAGCAAGAAGTGGTTCAAGGACATGCTGTCAAAAATGGAATCACTTGATAAGAATGGTACTTGGGATTTGGTGAAGCTTCCTAAAGGGCAAAAAACTCTTCCATGCAAGTGGGTTTACAAGATGAAGGTCACTTCTGGTTCTTCACCAAAGTACAAAGCACGATCGGTTGCAAAGGGGTACGAGCAAGAACATGGAATTGACTTTGACGATATCTTCTCTCCTGTAGTCAAGATAACTACTCTAAGAACCATTTTGGGCTTGCTTGTAGCTAAAGATATGGAGCTCATACAAATGGATGTAAAGGTTGCATTTTTACATGGTGATTTGCATGAGGACATATATATGCAGTAGCTTGAAGGTTTTCTTGGTAAAGGGAAAGAGATGATGGTCTATAAATTGAAACGAAGTTTTTATGGGCTGAAACAAGCACTGAGGGAATGGTATCATAAGTTTGATACTTTCATGCAGTCTCAAGGCTTTCAGAGAAGTTAAGTTAATCATTGCTTGTACAACAAGCAAGGCAGTAAATGACAATCTAATTATCTTGGTTCTGTATGTTGATGACATATTGATTGCTGGCAAGGATACTCATGCCTTAGATTCATTGAAGCAAAGTCTTCATGGTAGCTTTGACATGAAGGATCTTGGTGATTCCAATCACATTCTTGGGATGCAGATATTTAGAGATAGATTGAAGGGGTTACTCTATCTATCTCGACAAGAGTATGTATCCAAGATTTTGCAACATTTTAATATGGAGGGGAGGAAAGAAATTGGAGTTCCATTGCTTCCATATGTGAAACTCAGTGTAGAATGTAGATTATGTTGGACATGTGGACTACAGGAAGTCCACTATAGGGTTGTGTTTAACTTCATAGGGGGATCTGTCTCTTGGATATCCAGGCTACAGAAGTGTGTTGCACTATATACAGAGGTAGAGTATGTGGCTGCCATTGAGGCATGTAAAGAGACCTTATGGCTATCACGTTTGGTGTTGAGACTGGGATTAATGAGGTTCCTATCCTCCACTATGATAGTCAGAGTACTATCATGTTAGCACGGAACCCTATCTTTCATGCAAAGACAAACACATACAGGTGAAGTATCATTTCATTAGAGAGGTACTTGACAGCAAGAGCATTGAGATGGTCAAGGTGCACACTAATGATAACCCTACAAACCTTATCACAAAAGGTCTTCCAATAGAGAGGTTTGCCCATTGCCGGCAAATGATGGGTATTGGATAGGTATAGTCTCTTCAACTTTGTACACACTTAGACTTGGTTGATTCTTTTCCTCTACCTTTGGGCACATTGCCTTTAGGGGGGAGGTTGTTGGGATAAAGGGCAATGCCCGTGTTTGCGCATAAGGGCCATGTTGTACATAGTACATATACCTATCTAAAATCATTATTGAGGTACACTCTTCAGTACAACAAATCATGTGTCTCTATCTCTTCTCTCTCTCAACCTGCATCTCTACACATAAGCTCCATTGCAGCTAACTCAATAGTTTTATTGAAAGTTATATGGCAACACAATTACAACACTTTGATAACAAATTTACAACTTATTTGAAACACGTTTGCAAGACTACTATAACACATTGACCACAATTTGGTGACACTTTTGCAACATTTTTGTGACAACACTAGCAATGTATGTTTGCTAAGAATAAACATCAAAGAAAAATATGACTCACTTATACTTCACTATCAAGTTATAAGGAATTATTTGCATTGCACCATTGTGGGCTCAATGGATACAACATTTCATAATTGATATGCATGAAGGCTAATGAAGTAGACCACTATATGTAAGGAGACTAATGAGAAAGCTACATCTCATAATTAGAAACACATTTACATTAGACTCGTCCGACACAAAATCTCAATTTGGTCTCATTGGATGAAAGAGATTACATTCCATCAATCCTATATAAATCCAATCGTTATTTTAGACCCATGTCAAGAGTAATTAGTAGATCATTAAACCAATCAATTACACCATGTTCTCTCACAATATATTTCATATCAGTAGTCAATATACAGTTGCCATGATTATCATCCATATATCATTAGAAGGATACTTCAAATTATCAGGTTTTATACTGTAAAAATTACATGGCGCAACAAACATAATCTAAGAAAGAGATAGAGAGTACACAATAGATAAGAGGAGAATTTAAAAATTTTCTTTAGCCCCAAACAATCGATACAAAGATGGCTTTGTCCACCCATGTGCTTCCACTGTGAAGTTTAGATGGCGATCTAGACAAAAGATAGGTGAAGAGCTTAAGGCTAGTTGGGACAACTCTAACTAGGTGAAAGATAGATGATGGATGGCTGTGAACGGGTTTAGCTTTTATAGCCCACGAAGGCAGTTAGGTCAACCTGACCGACCTACCATATGAGCCTCCATTAGTTGGCCAAGGGATATTCCCTTTACCCCGTGATCCCCAGACCCCAAAAAAGGGGCCCTTGATAACTCCCTTACCCCGTAACTCAATGCAATGTGCCTTGAGTTGTTACCAACTTAACTACTCCATCTAACCCAAAGATTAGACCCACAATTGTCACTTTTTTGCCATCTGGTCACATAGACCTCATACTGGTCATATTAGTTGAGTCCTGACATACAAGTCAGGACTCAACTAATATCCAAGTTCACATATGGCTTCTCCTCATAATGGGGGCCTTACAACTTTGAGCACCATGGATCATTGGTGGAACCTTATGAGGGTGGGGCATTGAGCATATCTAACATATACATGGATCTTGTTTTATATGATTAGCCTCATTGTTACACATGGATCGTGTTTGTAGGATTAGTGTCATTTTTCCACATTGGACTGAGTTAATCTGTGCAGTCCAAATAATATATATGGTGGAGAGGTGGCACAATTTTCTTGAGAATTCACATAAAGGGGTGCCTTATCCTTTCCTATTCACCAAAGTGCATGTTCTCCTATTTCATAGGTATAAATCTAAGTAATAACTTACAAACTTGGTCTTTTTGATTATTGGCTTATTCCTCCTCTTGCTCTAAATTGACATGTTATGAATACCTTTTATTTAGACTATAATGCCATTGGAGTAGGATGTGATTCTGATTAAGATATAATCATCTTCGAAGAGAGCTAGCATAAGGCCTTGCCCCATCAAGCACTAGAAAGTAGTTGATGCAGTGGTTAAACTTAAAGGCATGAGAATGTATAAAAATACTCTCCACTCTATGAAAAAGGTTGTTTTGTCCTAATCATTTAGATGTACTTGCACTCAGATATAGCTTGAAAATCCATTAAGAAAGTTGTATGCTTTGTTTCTTGCTATGAACTCAATCATGTGCTCAACATAGGGTAGTGGGTATTGGTCTCTCTCAGATTGTTGTATTCATGGTTTTGTGATTCACCTATACTCTAATTTTCCCATTCTTTGGGAGTACTATGCCAATGGGTGATACCCAATCCTTTCTTATGATGTGCATTGGGAAGCTTGTATATCTTGGGTTCATTGGGTATGATAATTGTTTGTTTGGCTTGGAATCAAGCTCTATTGGAATTATATGTGCTAGCCATGGGGTGGAATTCCTTGGAGATTGATGTAGTTTCAAGCAAATACATCTCGAAGCTCCTTGAGCAAGTTGATGATGTTGTGCTTATCATTCTCAATGAGATCCACTATTATGTATACTAATCTCGATGTCTCTCCTTCTTCTGCAAGGTTTATCTCCTTGACCTTAACAAGTCCCTTGATGGGCTCACTAGAATCACCTTGTCTCTTTGCACCAAGCATCATGATGAGAATCTCCCTTTTTAAAGCTCATGATGTGCTAAGGGAGATCTTAAGATTTTCTCTTACTACTTACATTATGGAAAAAAAGAATAAAAATTGGACCCTTAAAAAATATTATAGTTTAAGGGGTAATCCTTTTGGATTATCTAATAAAAAGGCAAGATATTGACATCCATCAAGGGTAATCTTCTCTCTCCAAATCTTGGGTTTTTTATTTAAAAAAGGAGTAGTGGGGGCTTAAAAAGGGGTGAATGAATAGTGCACAAATTTTGAGTATCTCTATCCTCATACTTGCCCCCTCCCCCCCCCCTTTTTTTATCATTTTTCCATTTTGTTTTTTTTTCCCTCATACAAAATCAATTTGATTCGAAAATCAAAACCCTCTTTGATGTGCATGGTTAAGAGTCAAGAAGACGTAGGAGCCTTGGTGGAGTGCAGTGACTTAGTGTAAGGCTTTTCTTAATTTGAGCTTTTGCTACACAATCTTAAGAGTTTCTTTTGTCCAATCTAAAAGACCCAAGGTATACAACAAATCTAGGCTTGACTCATGAGTCTTTTGTCTTCCTCTCTTGCCTTTGTGTCCTAGCCCCGTGGTAGAAGCACTATGGAGTTCCTTCATTATCTCATTGAATTCTCTCTTCAAATCTTTTGTTATCCTCCTAATGTGTTCTCCCTCTGATATGATTTCCTGATAACACTATTTACCTATTGTACAATCTAATTTTTATTTTGAAAAATTTACAAACAACCTTGTTTCACACTCAACTAGGACTAAGACCCTAAACAATACTTACAAGTCACTTGAAAAAAGATCAATTCAAATTCCACATCTTTTTGCTATAAACAATATCTAAAATTCCCACCAAAAGATAAACTTATAATAACAATATTGTCAATTTTTTTAAGCTTCTTGAGTCTCTCTATTGGATTCCACAAAGGTTCATCTATATGCATTCCATAAGCGTAGTTGTGATGATTTATCTATTCCTTAGGGTGATCTAATATCCAAAAGCATCCATTTCCCAAAAGGAATCTCAATTAATCTAATGCTTGATCAAAAAGCCAATCAAAACGCTCTTTTATCCACTACCACTCTCTACCTCTTAGAACAAAGTGCAATATGGTCCCAACCGATAATACATCCCTCAAAGTTTCTCGATGGTGCACTCTACTCTCAATCCCTAGAACAAACTTGCCCATTCATCCTCAAGGTTTTAAGTCTAGTCTTTAACTTTTTGTTGGGGATAAATGCATCTATGCCTTATGGCTCGTGTATTCATTACACTAACAATATCCACACACCTGTACATTGTAGGTGGCGGGTATCCATCATTATCACTTCATTATTTACTCTTTCAACAACATTCACATTGTGATTATTGGAGTTTCCACATGCAATGTCCCTCTCTCTCTTTCTCTTTGCTCCATCCACCATAGCTCTTTGTTTGCTCTTCCTTCTACTTGTGTGCTTTCTTTCGGTCTCTGCCTCTCAACTAGTATCAAAGCCAACCATTTGAGGAGCTTCTTCATCCTTTGCTTCAGCCTGGATTCAAAGATTCAAGTCAAGGTTTCATGGCAACCATTGTTTCCTCCCCTTGAGGTATGCATTCAATCTTTCCTTCTTCTGGCTTATTCCAACTTGCTTTACACTTGTTGAGGAGATTTTTTGAAGGCTTAACTGAGCCTTGTTGAGTGCTTATTGAGATGAGGATCAGTCATTTTATCCATTTTGAATGGATACAAAGCATATTGTAGAAGTATTGAATAGCTATGGTGGATTGATAGTGTTATCATACTTTTCCATAACTTTTTCATACGGGAGTGTGTACGAGAAGCGAGCTTTTTGCGTGAGCATCTGAGTAAGCTTGTTTGGACAACCTCCATTTCTTATTCCACTTAGTCCACTTATTCCTCCTCTTCTCCTAGGCATATATCAAGCACCGATATTATTCCCCCATTGCACCACCATGGTCATCATCACTACCACCACCACCTCTACCCTTGCCTCCACCACTGTTGTCACTACCACCTCCACCACTTTCACCACCATTGTCACCACCCATGTTTCTCCACCCATGTTAATTACCTCAAGTACAAGAATCTCTCTCTATCCCCCATCTCCCACAAATTATTATCTCTCTACTCTCTCTCTCTCTCTCTCTCTCTCTCTCTCTCTCTCTCTCTCTTTGTATCTATTTATCTCTCCTCCCAACCCCATGTAGCAATCTCTCTCTCTTCCCCCTCCTCTCTCTCTCTCTCTCTCTCTCTCTCTCTCTCTCTCTCTCTCTCTCTCATAGCAAATTCTCTCTCCCCCTCTTAATTTTGCAAGGGTCATCCATCCATGTTTCCAACCCTCTTAATTTTGCAAGGTTCAAGGATTTACATGAGATCCATTGTCTTAGACACTTTTAGTTGCTAATATCAGAATAAAAAGAATATCACATTGTTACTCCCACATGTATATATACATTCACGTATCTCTAACTTTTATATGCACGATTTGCTATTACATCCTAATATATCACTTCCATTGTTTAAATAGTTAATATTGGGACAACAATATTATCTCATTGTTACTCAATCCATTGTGCACATATACATTTACATGTGTGCATGTATCTACACTCCACCCTTCCCTAGTTATTTTGCACGTGCTTTATTTACACATCTTATAGTATTGCAATTAAGCGAATGCCTATACACAATCTCCTTCACTTGCACTTTCCTCTCTCTTACTCCTCTTCCCTCTCATCCTCATTTCATTGTGCTTGTAAATCAACACAATTAGATAATTCTGAAAGTATATATTCATCATGCACATCAAGTATCAATTGAGTTCCATTGCTAAAGGGTGGAATTGGTGATTCCTAACAAAGTCTAGGAGTAAACTGTGGAAGCACACTAGCTTGATCAAGTAGGAAAGCATGTGCTCTAGGAGGACTGTGTCCATGGGATTTCCCTAAAATTGGGGGGCATAAAGGCATTGGGTGGGTTCCTCTACATCTTTTCCATGCTATCATCCATAAATAGTGTCATTGTTGGACTAAAGTGCAAACTAAAGTGCGGCCAATCAATGTCATCAAAAAATTTCAAGAAAAGGGGCTTTGTGTAACTCCTTCTTGAAAAAGTGGTTCTGGGAATTGCTCTATATTTGCCTTGTCCATATTGAAATACAAAGGTTAATGCTTGCTTTTACGACTTCACACATTCACTTCTAACTAGTTGGAGTAGCTCACTTAAGTTATCTTCCTTCATGGAGCTCCAACTAGCAATGTCAAACAATGTGGATATTTTCTTCAAAAACCTTATGAGCTCAGGCTACAAAATCACCCAATACCTACCAAGTTCCAAGGGCTTCACCAATAGTGATCCCTTCTATTGTGATCACCTATGTAGAAGCACCCCATTCACATCGAACACAATTAATTTTCAGGTTGTACATGCGCACGTAGAAAGGTGAGCAGCCATATATTGGTATGATGAAAACGAGCACTAAATTGCCTTCAAATATTGTATAAATTTATGTAAACATGTTATCTTTTCTCTTAGATATATTCCATCTTCAGCAAAGTGATACAGATACACAATTTGTCTATTGCAATTTAGTGCTACTGATGCAAGGTCACCACATCCCACATTGCAATCTAAAATGGTGTCCCCTTCTTTTATGTATGTTTGTAAGAAAGAACTCCAAAAATCCATGCCGCGTTGCATGCCACCTACAGTATATGGTATTCATATAAGGGATTGGGAATTTACTAAATGTCTACAAAACATCTCTACAGTAGTTTAATAACATTGGCCTCTCTGTGGTGGTGGGGATCCTGATGTATCTCACATCCACTCATTCACAGTCATATCATCTTTTGTGAACTCCAGAGAGATAATTCCACTATAAGTGACATCTGAATGCATGTGTGCTAGAATATATATCACATGTACCTGCATTTAAAACATAAATACTAAGTTTAGCAATTGCACTCATTGAACAGAGCCAACAAGTGTGATACGTAAATAGTATCTAGCATGACCATATCATGACTTTAAAACTCTCATCTCTCTATCTTCAATGATACAGACAAGCGTCTTGCAATGAACAACATGTGCCATGCATAAGGCCCAACACTTCTACCTCGAATCCATTCATCGGCATCCATCCTCCACAACCTACTTGATGAATTCTACCATGGACTGTGTTGTGGCAAGAAAAAGTAACATCCCTATGTTCTTGAGCACATGATTAGCTAGATGCATGGCATCGAGTGACTCTACCTCAGTTTGGGAGTTCCATGACGGAATTCCATCCCCCAATCCATGCACGACACTATCTTCAGGGAGATGAACCACCATGATATCACATGTTGTGTTTATGGTTTCTTCGTCAACCTCGACCATCTTGTGTTGGTTGACCTCCTCCAATGCCTCTGCCAATTAGGAGAATGTCTCACTCGGCTGATAATTTCATAATGCATTTCCTATCTCGAATGGGTCGCAAAAAACAGTACACCAATCCACCTTCGCCATTGTAGTGGCATGGGAGATAGCAACTTGCAAGGGGTCATCCATGTGGCTTTCATTGTGGATGTCTACACATTGACTCCTTGATTAGTAACATATTCTTCTTGTTGAATGTTACTATAGATAATATTCTTGATACATGTTTGTTTACTTATGTGTGTGGATGGCACATCTTACACCATTGTAGCTTTTTGGGAGACAATGTCTTGTAAGGGGGCTTCCATGTGACTTTCAATATGGCCCTATGCACAATGACCTCACAATTAGCAACATATATGTCCTTCAAAATGTTACTGTAGATAGTATTCTTGAGGCACGTTAGTTCACTCGTATCTATGCATTGGCACATCCTCCATCATTATAGGTTCATAATCAAAAATTGTATCCCCCCTGCAAAAGGATAGACCATTCGTATTGACATTGTATTGTGAAAAAAAAACCACGAGTCACGATTGTTTGTCGGTAGTTGCCACGTCCCCTTGCACAGCTAGTCCTTGTTCTTGCATTCTTTCCTTTCCTACACAAGAAGACACATCATTATTAACATCATATCATGATAGAATGTTTTTAAGCTTTGACGTCATTTGATCACAACATGTGTGTGAAATTTATGAGCATCCTTTCTTAATCTCTATGCGCATGGGCCACATCCACTCTCATCTCAAATCCAAGACCTTCAGTTCTTTCACCCTCTACACAATTAAAAAACATTCTTGTTGTTACTTCGATGATGAATAAGATTTGCGTGCCTTCACATCATGAGTTTTGTGCATAAGAAAGCTTACCATATCGGTGCTTTGTAATACGTATATCAATTTGATGCAATGCCCTATCCTCAATCATTGCCTCACCGCTTCTCGTTATTGTCATGCGTCTCTCTATAGTGGTGTGTAAGATAAGACTCTCCACCACAAGATCTAGAAGAACTTGCTCTATCCTTCTATCCATGCCAATGACATGGACCTCTTAGTGGTGCCTTCCACTACAAATCAAGTTCATTGGAAACATGTCAAGGGATGAAACAATACAGATCCTTTGGAACAATATGGATGAACATGTTACAAATGGCAAACTTGCAACTTTTAGTTGTCTTACATCTACTACTCGAGTGCATTGTTTGTTGCATTGTTGGGATTGTGATCTCCTCTACTGTCATATCAATCAAGGGGCCTACATGATTTGGTGGTTACGATTCATATTCAGTAAAATATTTTCACTACAGAAAGACGAGATGTCTAGGCTATAGTACTTTAAAACATCAACTCATTTGGATGTGGACAAACCAAATTAATTGATGATGAGAGCCGATCTCCATTTGACCTTTCTTTGATGATATTAGGTGTGTGCTTGCTCTTTTTTTTCTTTTTTTCAACAACTGCACTGCTAGTATCAATTTCCCATAAGCCCATCATAGTCTCTTTATTAGGAGACAATAAAGTGCAATATACCCCTAAGAATGCAACTCATTTTACATATCATGCCTCTATAAACTTGTGTCTCTTGCGTTTGTTTTTCCTTGAGTATTTTTGGTACAAACCTTTCTCATTGGAGGGGTATTCACCTTTTGGATAGTTAGAAAAATAGGGCACCTTCAATATACCTCCTCATCCCACTCTTTCTCTATCTAGTAATTCTCATATATGCACTAATCATCTTGTAGGTCCATCAAGTCCTCCTCGCATTCTCTTGATAGAGTTTGTATAGCCCCGTTCTCCATCTTCCCATACATGAATAGACAAGCAAAGTCACCATTATATTTCTAGAATGGATTGGCAAGATAGTACTGTAAACATGTTGTAAAAGAAGGATATTGTGAACTACCTATACAAAAGCCTCCATGCTACCAACTTCAATGACTTCTATGATTCTATATCTTCATCCGACTTGAGAGAGGAGTTTTGAGCCCGGGATGTGGCTAAAATTTGCCAAAAAATCTGGAGTTTAGGGGAAAAATATTCAACATCGAAGGCGGCGGCTCCAGCTAGGACGATTTTAAGCACCAAGGGAAAGACGGCTTTTAAAAGGCGCCCGAGCGACACTTGCGGATTTTTGATAATTTTTTCGACTACCTTGCGGGTTGTCAAGAGTTGCCAGTCAATGTGGGATGCCAAGCTGGACACCCAAGATTTTTCAGAGCTCAATTTGGATGCCGGATGAAGAAGGAGCCAAGAAACGGTCAAGATTTGAAAAGGTGGACACTTGAGAGGTTAAAATTGGGCATGCCTTTTGGAGTTTGGACATTTTATGCCACATGAAACTTTTCATGCAATCGTGGAGAGAGAAGGAAGATGAAAAATGTGGAGAAGGCGCCATCAGGATGCGCCCAATTTTTTTCGCTCCATGGATGGAGATGAAGATTGTTGGCTGCAAACAACCCCTGCAACTGATCATGGGGCTGATCTTCTCTCTATTGGCTGGTCATATCGCCGTCCTTCACTCATGAAATGGCTGTGGGAATGAAGAGATGGAAATCTAGTCTTTCTCTCTCCTCCCTCTCTCTTCCCTAAAGGGTTGTTCCTGCGTGCAAGAGGAAATGAAGAATGGTGAAGGAAAGATTGTCTGGTTGGGACCGGATTGCTTCCGGGTCGATGTAGACATGAAGATTGCTGATTGTGAAGATGCTAGACATTGAATATGGGCTGACCCGCAGTCCCACAGCAAAACTAAGATCTCGAAACACGAAACCTAAGCGATAATTCAATTTTTATCAAGGAAAAATGAGTTTTTATACTATTTGATTGATGAAACATTGTTCCCATGGGCTGATTATTCATTATGATGTTGTTTTCTATTAGTTTTAACAGTTTATAATCTAAAAATTAGAAAATCATAAGTGATATGACTGAAATTAATGTTATAAAACCCAAAAAACACGTGTTTAAGGAGTAAAAATGGGGTTTTTGCAAAATGAATGGGAAATATGAGACATAACACCTACAAAACCTGAAATTTTGTTCTCAAGTAACCTAAGCGCCACAGCCCACAATCAATCTTAATTTTTTGTCAGTTTTTATTGAAGAAAATAGACGAAAAATACCAAAAAATGGTGAAAAATGGGTTTTAAATGGGAGAAAATTAGGAAACGGTAAAAGGAAAATTCCAAAAAATTACATGTGTATTTGTGCAGCGTATAATGAAGTAAAGCACGAGGTTGGCCTCAGTTTATCCTCGTTTCTATGTTTTCGTTCATGTTTATCACTTTCTTTGTAAGGAAACACACATAAAACGACCCTTTCACCTATCAATGAATGCAAAACATTAAATGGTAGGGTGAGAGGGGAGGTTGAGCATCAAAATATAAACTAAAATCTGGTTTATGTGTTGCATCATGCCTATAGGACGTTGTTTTAAAATAAAGAGAAAGGCAGCATGAGCATAAGGCTCGGTGTCTTTTCTCATTACATAAATGCTAGCATGGAAATCATGAAAAGATTGGTTTCGCACGATGCACAATGCTGATTTTCTTCTGTTTGTGCACTAAACCGTTCACATTATGCACTATGCATAGTTCATGGTATCAATGGAAAAGCTCCTGGACTGCATAGCACTTGTTTTCTTAGGACTGTGACCCACGATTGAGAGCGTAAGGTTATCCCTTGCCATAGGATAGAGGGTCGGTTTCCTAAGGGACTGTTAAGTGAGGACACATGGTATATCTCCTGGATTCGAAATGAAGAGTGGAGTTTGTTCATTGGTTTTATATGTTGAGTAGTGCATCAAGGGGCTAATCCCTTCGATGTAGGAGAGCTGCAGTGGGGCCGCGGTGTTTCTACCGAGAGGTTGCCTCCATCTATGTGATTATCATGGCATTGCCAATGTGTATGGGTTCTCTCTCTGTGGAGTTTATAAAAAGGGAAACGTTGGACTACAAAAAACTACAAAGCTATAAACACATAGATTAGGCTTTAGGGCAGTTTGTCCTTTAGCATTAGATTGACGCTCCTGGTCCGCGAGGCCATGAGGGTGTGTTTGTCTGTTATGAGCATGAGGTCCGGCTAGTGCCATAGCCAGTGCCGGCCCATTTCAGGTCCCATCACGACTTGAAATCATGGAAGACAGTACGAAACATTTTCTCTCTATATTTTCTTTTTATCTCCTATGTATATTGAAAGAACAAATCATGTTCCACTCGAATGTTATAATAGTCCCCCCAACTCAAGAGCAATCTTCTTCCTCCATCTTGCAACATGGCCCAGAAGGTCTCTTGTCTTACCCAACTCTGAAACGCTGCATTTCCATCTTCTTGAATCAAAGTTATGTCATTTAATACCAATTTATCAGACTTACAATGCACATAATATAAACGAACAAGAATAACCTACATTCAAGCATGCCCAATTTTCCTATAAAAAATCTCCATGACCTATGAGGGATCATTTTGTCGAGCCAAAGAAGCGATCTCGTGCCCCATATTTGGTGAAGAAAAATATGCCAAATACTCCTCCCCCCTCTCGCATCTCTCTCTTCATATGGCATATGTCTCTTAGTCTCACTTTCTCCATCTCTCTCTCTCTATCTTACATGCATTTAATACCTTACTATCTCAAAGTGGTTATATAATGCTACACACCCACTATGACACAACGTCCCCCCTCTCCCCCAAGTTGTGGAATATTTACTTAATCTCGCATGTATATATACCTCTCTCTCTCTCTCTCTCTCTCTCTCTCTCTCTCTCTCTCTCTCTCTCTCTCTCTCTCTCTCTCTCTCTCTCATATCTAGCACCCACACCCACACACACATACACTATCTATCTGTTTCTCTCTGATGCACACATACTTTATATATCTAGCACCCGCATCCACACACACATGCACTCTCTCTCTCTTTCTCTTTGATGCACACACACTTTATATATGTGGCACTCGCACCCACACACACACACACATGCTCTCTATCTCCCTCCCTCTCTCTCTCTCATGCACACACTTTATATTTCCTTCTCTCTCTCTCTCTCTCTCTCTCTCTCTCTCTCTCTCTCTCTCTCTCTCTCTCTCTCTCTCTCTCTCTCTCTCTCTCTCTCTCTCTCTCTCTCTCTCTCTCTCTCTCTCTCGTATATGACATACACCCCCCCACTAAGTCTTTCAATGACACCCATATTTGACATGAGTATCCATACATGTGTAGATAGCTTTGGAAATGGATCTAGCATCCGATGCTACACCAAATACTGAGGTCTGCATATATGTATCTTCCCTATCTGCCAAACCTATTATTCACTATACAAGTAGTCGGTTCCTGATGTTGAAGAAGGAAGATATTTGCAATGGCAATGGCTACCGTGTTCTTGCTATCACCCATGCAAATGGCCACATACAAAGCATGCCAGTCCATTGTAACAATGACCATGAGACTGTCCAAGTATATGTTTTGGATACCTTAGTATCGCAAGACTATCTTGTCAAACAAGGAAATAGGCCCACATTGCAGCCTTCCCCCACCATAGACCTCACCCAGAGCCCTTGTAGCATTTAGAAAACAACAATCACCGTGGAAGCATCACCAGCCCCCTTGGACATTGAGAAAAACAAAACCATCCCTATCACGCTTTTGATGTGGAAGAGGAGGGGATGCAACAATCCTCTTATGTTGTAAGTGTGGTTGATTACATAATGTCTTCGGGGAACCAACACTGAGTCTTACGTCATTTGCTTTGAAATACGATCCCTATAGAGAGAGTGGAGGAGATTCCAGTTTTCTATTATGGCAATGTGGCATATAAGCTAGCAGACAATATGTGTCCAATGGAGGGTATGGAGCAAAAGTACGATGGCCATTGCTGGACAAAGCCCACGTCAACATCGATGGCATTCCTTGGTATTATTCTCCGAAGCAAATGTATCAAAGAGCTAGAGTGTCCAAATAGAGATTGTACTGGCAAGTCAATTTTTAGCTCCCCAAACAAGGTGGCATGGACAAGTGCAAGATTCTTCATTCGATCCACTATAATTAAAGTGATTTCAGAGTCGCATGACATGGTTCTAGTACCCTTACCTCGACACCTGCAAAAGATTGTGGCTAGAAGGCTAGTGATGGGTTCCTTGGTTCATGAGCAAGGTGTCCCCATGTTCGACATTGAACTCTCAACGATGCTCAAGGAACTCCAACCACTCATTCAGAGGAATAGGCAACATATTATTCCATTCACAACACATTTCAAAATATCTTTAAAAATCCATGCATATGAAGATCAATATTTTCTGCATGCAGGTTTAAACACATGGTCCGTGCAGCACGCACTGAGAGTAATTAGGGAATGGAATCTTCTCTTCTAAAGTTAAAGCAATGTTGTGCATATAGATTTTTCCATGGTAGCCTATTTCCTGGGCAAGCCATTTTGACAATGATATTAGGTGATTTATATTCAAAATGTCAACAACTAGGCTATCCTTAGGGGTTGACTTAGTGAATCGTATGCAAAGAAATGGCATTGGGGACCTACGCAATAGTTGGGCATGCTTCGACCACGTGCATCACATTAATGATTGGACCACCATGGCAACACATGTCTATGATCCAATGTAGTTTCTCTTACCTGATTCTACCATCACAACACAAATTTAAGTAACATAGTTCTCCTTACCCTCCAATTCCTTTCTTGTGTTTCTGTAGTGTACAAGAGTTGATGACTCTAGAAATATGTGAGATGAAGGAAGAGGATACATATGCACAAGCTCTTTTTTGGAAAAAGATGAATGAGGTGATGGAGAAGTGTGGATACCCAAGTGCTGATTTTCGAGGATTCATGGTAGATGAGGCTGCTGCCAATTAAAGGGCCATCTGCAAAGTGTTCAATGGTGATCCGAGAACAAGGTAATGCAAGGAAGGGAGAGATCTTGCTTATTTCATTGGGAACAAAGTCTCCAAATACACACATCATAGTATGTGAACAAAAGTTTTCAAGATGAGCATAAGCACTTGTGTCGCATGTGGAGGTGTGCAGTCACAAAAGATGATGCAACATTGCAATATCGATTCATTCGGGCTTGGTGGGCTTTAGGGAAATTTGCGGATTGCAATATACCAACAATGGATTGTTGGCTTAGTTGGTGGCATATCAGATATCCATGTTGGAGGCGGCACTTTGTTGGGGTAAGACTAGTTCGTAATAGTAGAATGTGACATGTGGTGCATTTGTTTTTGCACGCTCCATACCTTCTCATGCTATATTTTTGTCCAGGTGGTGGAGGACATTGCTCAAATGCCAACCATGAACTTGGCATGGCCAATGCATGTGCAAGTTGGTTGGCAAGGGAAGGATTCAAGGGATCTATCAATTTGTATGATGCATGTGTCAGTGATTTGGCCAATGCTCTACTCAGAGCACAAAACAACATGGATTCATTGGTGGAAAGTTCCAAGCTGTAGGACCCAGTGCAGATAAGCTTTTGAGTCAACTACAACAAGGAATTAGCCGTACACCTCAAGCAATGATAAGGATGGTTGAGGAGGTGGCAAGAGGAATTGAATTGCACAAACATCCCAATTTTCGAGGGGACAATGTGACTATAGTAAGAAAACACAAGGTTGATGAGAAAGTGGGGTCTGAGGAAGCCAACGCCTCTCACAGGCCTGAGTATGTGACCGAAAACATACTTAGAAGAAACGATACAAGAAAACTAAACTTTGAGGACCCTTTGCCTTCCGACCAATCAAGGGCAGTATCACCAAATTGTTCGGAGGAAATGGTGGTGGAGACAGTCCATGACACCGTTTGGGCTATAAGAAGGATTCTGAGGACCCTTTGCCTTCTGACCAATCAAGGGCAGTATCACCAAATTGTTTGGAGGAAATGGTGGTGGAGACAGTCCTTCATGACACCGTTTGGGCTATAAGAAGGATTCCAACTCGCAGTTGTGTACAATGTTAAGGATGGTTGGGACCTAAAGAGGGAAAATGAAAAAAACCTATAAAAAATGCATCACATGAGGTGCATGCACCTTCATTTTGGGGTATCATGGAGTGGTCTAGCTCAAGAGGAGAATCTAGCAATCAACATGTGATGCGGTGCGAGTTCATGTGGTTTTGTAATGATATTGTGGACCATACATGGAACATTTATTCTTCCATTCATCATGCACCACCCAAGGTTCCACAAGTATGACCAGTGGCATGAGGCACTAATTTGATCATAGAAGAAATCCACATGTTGGAGAGTGGTGGGTTTGTTTTACAAAAGGAAGCACAAGAGGTAGATGTTAATGAGGGCTCGTGTAGATATCGAAGAGGTGTTTCATAGGCTGTAGGAAAAAGGATAGACTCAGCATTGGCTTTAGATGCAACTATGAAGGGCCACACAGTGGCAAAGCCCTTGAAGCATGAGGATTTCAAACTAGAGATAGCTAACTCAAGTGTCATGCATTAGTTTTATGATGTGCACATTGCAAAGAATCCAACATGTAATTGTCGAGATTTCATGGACCGTGCCATAGAAGGAAAAGGGTATTTGGCATGCAAGCACCTATACTATGTGTACCTCCGAGTGTTTGGGATGGATACAAATGCCAACATATTTATATATCAACCCACACACACTGAAGAAAACTTGCACATTGTATTTGGAAGCAGAAGCACTTTTTTCAACACCACCTATATAGTGACCAACAATGCAATGCCAACACTACCTCTTAGCACAACCACACTTTATTTTGTTGAGAAAGTCACCGTTATACAATCCATTTGGATGGCAAGCCTTTGGTTACCTTGTCTCTCTTAATTTGACAAGCAAAAGCACATTTTCAAGAGTTAACACAATATAAATGTACATTTGGATTGCTTGTATGAATTGTCTTGTATCATATTTGTTGGGGAGAGGGGCGAAAGGGAGAGAGAGGAGGAGGGGAGGGAGCTATCAATGCATTGAGATTAAAGTTTTAAAAACATCGCGTGGCTACCCAACATTCACATGGAGAGAGAGAGAGAGAGAGAGAGAGAGAGAGAGAGAGAGAGAGAGAGAGAGAGAGAGAGAGAGTGTGTGTGTGTGTGTGTGACGTATTTAGGATTTAAGAGAAGTGTAGTGGTGACAATCGTGGGGGTGGTGGGGATAATGGTAGTGGTGGTGGAGGTGGCAACAGTATTGGTGGCAGTGGTGGCAAAGATGGTGGTAGTGGTAGTGGAGGTAGCCATGGTGATGGTGGCAGTTATGACGGTGGTGGTGGAGGAAGATGTTGTGCTAGTGGTGGTGGAGGTCAAAAAAATCAAGGGGTGGAATAAGTAGACTATGTGGAACAAGAAATGGAGGTTGCCTAGAAAAGTTCGCTTCTCGCACGCACTCGAAAAGATCTATAATTCTTATTGGAGATATGTTTTCTAAATTTTGAATATTTTGTGAGATCTTTCAATCCTAAAGTAACCCTAAATCCATATTTCACAATAGGATAAAAGCATGGTTAAGTGGTACCAAAAGCAATTGTCATTGACAACACTTTTCTAAGAAAATTTATTCATGAAATAGGCTAGTTGACTCAATGATATAAGTAAACTAAAGTACTTTTCAATGATTTCAATTGATGTAAGTAATTTTGACACTTCTAAGCATATGCTTCAGAGTATACACTACGCTAAGAATATTCTAAAAGTGATTTGATTAAAACTACTAAAATAGCGAAAAAATAGTATCACCTAACTATGCTTTTACCCAGTAGTAAGCAAAATTTTGTGTTTTGACAAACTTTGGGCTTTATTTTCTTACTATTAGCTTCTGAATTCACAAGTCATCAACAAGAGATGGTTTATAGAAAAAGAAATTATCTACAACTCTCTAGTTTTCATTTTGAAATGAATTTGAATATTTAGAAAGTTATTTACCTCTAAAGGAGACATTCAGATTGACCCAGACTTAGCCAAAATTTTCAGGTCAAACTTATATAGTGACCTAATTTCTCCTCAAAATAACTTTTTATTTGTTTAAAATTTAGATATACTATAAAAAATAAAAATTATAGCTTATAGAAACAACTATAACTTTTATTAGATATTGTTTTGACTAAATACACATAGTTTTCAAGTTAATCTTCACTAAAGTTAACCTCTTAGTCTAATTTTGTAATTTTGTCCAAATGCGTGTTGTAACTTATTTATGTCATGTAATCCTATTTTAATTGTAAATTTAGTTAAAATAGAAATATGATGATTTATGATTTCTTCAAGTATTTTCCCTGTCTTTTAGTAACCATAGTACAGATTTGCTGCATGAGACAGTACTAGTAAATAGTGATGTAGATTTGTCGCATGAGGCAATATCACTAATGCACGATGTAGAGTCATTACATGAGGCAACATCTATATATTTCTCTATGCAAATTCATTGCATGAGGCAACACGAATCATTTGTGGTGCAGATTCACCACATGAGGCAACACCGATGTGTGGCTAATTTCACCCACACCTATTACACAGTTTAAAAGTACAAATTTTCCACATGAGGTAGCACTAATATATTCAAGATGAATGTTATCAAGCCTAGTTACTAATGATATTCTGATTTCTCAGAATATGACACATAATCCATATTTTACTGTATGGTACACTAGAACGTGTATTATGTAGATGACGTAGTACTTGGGTTGTTTATGCTTTTGCCATAAGGATCTACAATTTGCAGTACTTTTGTTAGAGGGCTAATGTTAATTCATATTTCTTTCAATAGAAGTGTATGCAACTGAGGATAATTGCTTGTCAATAGGAGAGCATATTATGAAAAATAGTCTTTACTTGTCATTTTGTAAGTTTTTTGTAGGTTATAAGGCTAAGCATGTGATAGGGATCAATTTATACTATGGGATTGTGCAATAGTTATTATTAAAAATAATATTATAATAATATAATTTTAAATTTATTTATTTATAGATTCTCGTTGTATTTTTTTTATATAATCATGCCTTATTACACGAAAGTGTTGCGTGTGACACTGGTTATATTGTGCTTGGTAGATAGATGGCAAGAAACTAATATATTTAGAGTTACATTGAGTAGATTATTAGATGGATTTAGATAAATTAATATTTTTAAATAATTATTGAGTATAAATAATCTTTAGTTGAATCTATATAATAAGATGAAAATATTGTAATATGTATCTTTATGATATAATTATTAGTTTATTTGTGGATTATACATTTAAGCTTATTTAGTGATAAATTTAACTAAATCATTGATCTTTAATATTATTAATTTATTTAATTTGATATTTCTAGTATAAATAATATTAAAATATTAGATTTACGATATGCTTTTATTAAACTTAACTTTCTTTATGAAATGCTTTGCTATTTTCTATATATGGTCCAAGCTTTCCTAACTTTCTTTGCAAAAGTAACAAAATTACACACAAAATAGGAGAACAAGATAAAAACATAGTTTTGTTATTTCTCCCTCATTTGAAGTCAAAATTAAAAGTTTTCAAAGTTGTTTTGGGGGTTTTGACACTTTCCCGATGCAATGGTGGTGTCTAAAGGTCATGTTTCGACACACTTTTTTTTTGCATCAATTGCAACAAGCTATAGGAAACCTCTTAATTCATAATACTCTATAATTTAATTGATAATTGTATTATCTTTGGAGTTAGACCTATGATATAAATATAAATAGTTATGTAATCAATATTCCATAATTTAGGATGGCAAACCATGGCTTTTGTCATGGGGAAGGTCATGGAGATTGTAAGTTCTAGGATACTCTCTTGTATTGTAACATCTTCATGCCTATATAAAATCAGATGGTTGCCTAGAAGAAGCCATAGAAGTAGTCTTAGATTTAAAATGAAATGAGATTAGAATATAGTGAGACTATTGGAAGAATGAGGTTAGATTATTAGAGCTAAGGTAATAGTTTAATGAAGCTAGGAGATGAAGACGCATGAAAAGGGTATGAACACCTAAATTATTTAAGTGCCTCTTAAATCGAAGAAAAAGTTCCAAATTTTCAAATTCCGTAAGCAACTAAAAATATTACCACTTTTCAAAAGTCACATCAATGGTATTTAAAGTTTTAAAAAAACAAGAGAGTAGAAACATCACATCATCTACAAGCTTTTGGTTGGAAATGCCTGTGTAGATGCATTTTGTCAACTTTTTGTTAAAGTTAGATAAAGATTGGTTGAATTAGTAGAGAGTCAAATGTTACATTTGACTACACATAGCATTGTCTTATTCATTTATTCACAAATCTCCTCTATATCACATGTGTTCAAGGCCTATTTAAAAATACCCTTATTTGTTCATTTTCCAAAATAAAACACACCCATATTCTATTCAATCCAAATGATGCCTTTATATAACACCCTTCTACATATAAGAAATGTGTAAAAATAGTATTTTAAAAATCTCTTTTGTTGAACCCACATGATATGCTTACACATTTATCAGTGACCCCCTCCCCCCATGAGCAAGTCTCATAATTAGTGAAAGTTAATCAAATAATCCACTTTTAGGTGTTTTTGGCCCTAATGTGCATGAAAACTCAAGGCATTGTTACATAGAGTCCATCACCATATATAAACCATACATGTAAAGGGTTATGCCACATGAACACAATTGACTAAAAAGTTGAAGACATTTCATATTTTTCTTATGATCACTAAAACTATAAAATTGGGGTCGTGATGACCCATATATATGAAAACAAGTACATAGTCACATGCATGTTTGCCATAGAACTAAAAAAGAATTAGGCTCATGTTGAAAAATTATGCTCCTCCAAATGTTATGACAATGAGCAACACCACAAATCAATCTACACCAATCCACAAGACATCACCACTAATGCTAGATCAAGACTCAATAAAAACATAAACTAGAAAACACATGAGCAACAAAGTAAAATATATGCAAAAATAAAGCTCCCTGATACATCAAGCAAACTTTGGCTCACATAATGCTACCAACAAAATCTCACCTTGAGCTTCCACTCTTGCCCTCTCATCATCCAATGTTTGAAAATTCAAGAACCTCCTCCTTTGATGTTGGCTTGAAGGCTTGGTAATTGGTCCTTGCCATCCCTTCTCTAATACAAGTATATTAGGGAGGGATATGAAGTGCCCTCCCATCAAAATATCAAAAGCACAATATGCTTTAAATCATATAAACTTTCCCAAGCTAACTTGTAGCCTCTATGTTTCTCTAAATTTTTGAATAAATAGATATAAATAAATAAATTTAGGTATTGAAAATGAAAGCAAAGGCAACCCAAAAACATGCCAATGTGAGCCTCATGGCTCATATATTGCACCATCCCTCTATATGCACAAAGAGTATGCCATTGTGGTAGTATCTACTCTAGCCACCTCTTCCCAAAGTATGCCATGTCTAGTTGTCTAATGATCATGGCTTAGTTGATGATGATAGTTGTACCACATAGGCTACCGTATTCATTATGTCATTAGGATGTGCAAGCAATGAGCCATGCCCAATATCCTACCCAAGCTATGATGTCAAGAGTATCCACATGTCAAATATCCTATATAAATATATAGATGCAACTCATTACATCATAAAAGTGTTATGAACATTTCTATGAAAATAAGATTATACTTTTTTGGGTGAATTTTATTATCTATTTACCATATGATTGCGACTTGTTATGCATAGGCCTACATGTGACATTGGTTGCATTCTATCTAGTAGATAGATGGCAAGGAACTAATGTATTTAGTGTTGTGGAGAGAAAATTATTAGGCATAGCTATGTGAGATAAATATTTTTAAGAGTGTATTTTAATACATAGAAATTATCTATTATTGGGCATTTCATAGAGTATAAATATTGTCCTTTTGGGTGATTTATAACGAAGAGATATTGCATGCACATATACACAATGTATTTATTTGGATGAAACTTTTTTGCAAGGAGTAAAAGGCTAGATTATTATTTTTTGTAAACCTTAAGATATCTTTATTTGATAGGGGTTAGATATTCTTAGATAAACTTGTACATTATTCAACAAAAGAAAGAGTCCAAAAGGGGGATACTTTTCAGTGAATTTTTAGTACAAAAATCTTATAAAAATCCATAAATACATGCATGAGGGAGGTGCTCACCCATGCATGGGGGGAGATTGTACCCATCAATTGTATCATGTACTCTTTCTCTATTTTGTCTTCTCTTGCAATTTGTGAGTGGATTCACTTTTCAGTTAAATTTTGCTATTGTATGATGAAGGACTACAACATAATGTCATGATAATTGCTATGAAAACAAGTTTTTTTGGGCGATTTTCTTTTATGTTTGAATGCATTATTATGACTTGTTATGAGTGGGCACTCATGTGATACTAGTCGCATTATGCTTGGTAGATGGATTGCAAGAAATTAATGTGTTTTGCGTAATGGTATTGGAGTTATGTAAACTATATATTTTGATGAATGCATTTTAATATATAGAAATGATTTATTACTAGGCATTTCATAGCATAGAAATATTGTACTTTTGGACACAATCTAGTATAGAGATATTGTATGTGCAAAGGTGCAATTTAATTATTTGGTTGTAACTTTGTGCAGGGCCTAAAGGGCTAGATTATTACTTTTATAAAAATTAGGATATATTTATTTGATATGAATTAGATATTCTTAGACAAAAACATGATTTTTATTCAAAGCAAGAAAGAGCCCAAAAAGGGGTTGCATTTTAATGTTTTTAAAGCCTAAAAAGCTAATACAAATTCATAAATGCATGCATGGGGGAGGTGCTCACCCATGCATGGGGGGATATTGTAACCAATGATTGTGTAGTGCACTCTTCTTAATTCTCTTCCCTCTTGCAATTTGTTAGTTGATTCAATTTTCACTTAATATTTGCTATTATATGATGATGGACTACAATAAATAGCTACATAGGAAACACCCTGTGTAGACCAAGCCCACTATCACATAATGTATCATCATTCTTGTCCATGAAGTCTCTTTTCAAGTCAACAATGTAGCCCATAAGCCTATAGGCACCATCCCATCCAAGAATATCATCATATTATTGTTGCGTTTTATAGCCTTAAGAAGCATGCATATCCATTGATTGTATATGAAATCTCTAGCTATGTGTCATTTTACTTTATAGTTTCCAAGCTCTCAACGAAGAGCTCTTCTGCTATTTATTGACTCTTAGAGCACATTACATATTAAAGTTTGATGGAAAATCCAATGTGTATCAAAATCCTATGTATCTACTTCAAACACTCCCAACCACGAGATGTTGCATTCAGATTAAATGCTAAAGGACATTGACTCATTGCATGGACTTGATAAAAGGGATTTATTTATCAAGGTAATAGATACTTTTTCTCATTTTATACACTTCAAAATTTTATATTAATCACAAACTTAGCTACTCCTTATTCCTCTTCTAGAGATAGATTATAAAATTTTATCATCAAACATTGAAGAGTAGGTAATCAAGAAAAATGTCGTTCATTTCATTGAAAAACCTCTGTTTTTCCTTATCCTTGAATGTGGTCTTGATATGGAAAGGCTTACCAAAAACTACATCACTTTACCATTGACTATTTATATGACAATCTTCATCAAACATGATCTTAGAAGAAAATAATTGCATATTTGACCTTGTTTCATATCTTATTATATCACCTAAAATATTTATGTATATGAATCTTGACTAATATTAATAGTATCCAAAGTCTTCTACACCTACTCAGTATTCAAATAATGATTTTTAATGAAAGAATTCAACCATTGTCTCTTTGCTTTTTTTGAATATTTTCCTCTCAAAAATATCCTTTGGAACTACTAAAGGTAGAAGGTGACAATCAAACTGAGATGCTTTTGAACCATCTCTCTTATATATCTTCAGTCCAAGAAGAAATATAAACAAGATAAATATCATAAATCAAGTGTAATTCTAAAAAAAATCGTATTGAACATTTCAAAAGTAAAAAAGATTAGTACATTCATATCCTCCTCATTTGAGATTTTCAATGTTGTTGAGAGTTCTTTGTCCATTTCAAAGTCCTAAAGTAGTTTATTCTCATTGATTTGATATGTTTTTGCTATGAATGGATCTTTTGTTTGACAACCATCTAGTTTCTACAACAACTCATCTCTATGTTTTATTGGATCTTTTGTTGAAAATCGTGTAGTTTTTGCAACAACTCATCTCTAAGTGATTCTCTAATCTTAGAATATCTTTCTCTACAACAAGATTGAGTATATACCCCAAAAAACCATTATAACCACCATTACCCAATAAATATCATCAATGAAGTGTTGTTGTAGAAAGAAAATGTGCTCTTTTTTATGGGATCTTTGAAATATACCCTTCCATCTAACCGAAGATCAAGATTTTTCTTTCCTTCAAATTTCAACACATACTTTATGGACTCTAAGATAATGTTGGGTTTTGTTCTTTTCTTTACATTTACTTTCTAACTCAACATGAGGTTGATAAAGAGCTCTTTTACCAACAATAAAAAGATCATTGGATGATTAATTCATAGCTAAGAATATGGTTTGATAAGAAAACTATGGGAATTCAGAGAAAAAAAGGAATGAAGAAGAAACTAGTAAAGAGGAGGAGAAAGAAAGAAGGAAATCAAGATGGAGAGAGGCAATGAAAAAATTAAAAAAAAAATTAATATTCATAATCACTTTTATGATGAAAAGGTAGGATCTTTATTGGACCAATCATTGTCCCCTTTATGGAGGCGTACATTTCTAGGTTTGATGTAAGATATGAGAATGTTATCATAATGATATTTCATGAATGTCGTGATTTTAGATATTTTATTTATTTAAAAAGTAAAATTATATTATAATTTTTAACCCAATTTTTTTCACTCTCTAGGATTTCTTATAGGACTGTTTCAAGACCTCGAAACTCCCCTAATGTGAAAAAGTATGTCATTGTAAATGCCCTTTTTATTCATCACTATCATTAGCTTTTGCATGTATTTTCTTGGTAAATATAATTCATATTTCTTTTTCTCAAAAAATCCAAATTTATCAAGTAGATGTAATAAAGCATAAGTCACCTTAGTCTAGAGTAAGCTAACGTTAAGTATAAAAGGTGGAGATGTAACTTGTGAGGGATATTTTTGCCATTTTCAAACAATACATGTTTTAAGGCTCCTTCCTCCCACCAACTAAGAGGGTGCATGCTCTTAGCCACCGAGATATGGGGTGCATACCATGTCCCACCTTGACATGCGGTGAATATTCATATTGTAGCTTACATATTTGATTCTCAATCTTCCATGGCAATATTATTTCAAGCTTAGCTACCTTGGCTATGGTTACTTAACAAACATGGTGTATTTCTTGTATTTCTTTGTAAGAATGGTATATTTCATAAATTTTCAATTATTTGATTTGTTGTGAGAACTAGTTTATTACATTGGTATCAGATCATAGACTTTGATCCATGGGAAGAGTCATTTTCTTGGAGAATTTAGTCAGAGGGACAAGAACTAGTTAATTGGAGCACAAAGATTTGGTCACAGGGTTTGGTACAGTTCAAACCATGACTAGTCAAATATCTCTGCAACAAGTCGAGACTAATTTTGGAGGTTTCTTGAAAAAGATCTTAAGAAAGATGGAGATTCTTGGCCGAAATAGCAAGACGTGGTCAAATGGAGATCCATTTTGAAGGTTTTTGACACTTACCGGAGTCCAAGTGGGGTTACAGGGGTTAAACTGAGATTACTTTTTGGGGGCCAGTTTCTCTCTCTTCTTCCTCTTAAGCTTCTCTCCAAGAATCCATGGATTCAGCAGCTACAATCTTCTTGACCATTTCCCACTGAGAAGACATCATAGCTTGATTCCTTGTGCCATGAGCTTCAAGTAGAGTAGCATATCATTTAAACTTGATGAGCTTGATTAGCCAGGACAGCACGAGCAGTTTGCGCAAATTGCGCTAATTTTCAGCCTCTTCTCCTCCATGAAAATTCCAGTCATGAAGCTTGTCTATGGTTATTGCAAGCTTTAACAGGGATTATTCAAATCTTGAAGATAAGTTAGAATCTATGAGCTACAATTTCATCATGGAAATTGCAATTTGAATGTATTCTTGGCTACATCAAGCAGGAGTTCAAGAATTTCAAGTCTCATACGAGTATTCAATGGAGCTTCCATAATCATCCACTTCAACAATACAAGAGGTAATTCTTAATTTTGCTCTTAATCCCTTTAAAATCCAATTGCTTAAGCCATCCATTTGTTGAAAAGGGATAATTAAGAGTAATATCATCTAAGAATTACCATTTGAATTGTATGTAGACCCAACTTAGGGCTAAATGATGTCATGCTAAATTCTTTTCATTCTACCCAATAAAAATCAGTACCCAATTGTTGTTAATCCCTTCTATTTGTTGGAAAAATTGTGCTAATCTTAACCTTGAATGGCTTGTTGTGGTGGAATGCAATATGTCGGAAAATAGGATTCAATCGATAAGTGGAATAGAATTGTAAAGTAGTGAGTCACTGTGTAGCTTTTCCTTATCCATATCCATTTCAATTCAGTCATATTCCATTTTGTTCTCGCATATAATGAAATGGCAATATCTTGATTCAGCCATGCATATCATACTTTGATTGATAGAATACTAGATCTGCCATGTATATTCCGACCAAGGAAAAAGGTTGAAGCCGGATGAGATAGCAAGACAAAAGAGAGGTGACCCTACCTTGCTATTTAAGACTATGTAGGGGTGCACAACCTAGCTCGGAAGGAACTTTGCACACCTTCCAGATTTTAAGAGCCAATTTAGGTGCCCGTCCTGCTATTTTATCCCTCACCATAGGTGGTGGACCACGGAAGACCACTTGGGAAAGAGTGGATGGAAATTTGAAGACTAGGGGTACAGAACAAGGCAGTTTGTGATATCCTTGGGCAGATTTACAGGTCTTTCCACACAAGTACCTATTAGTTGCAAGTGTTTACTAGATACTCACAGGTGCCTTACAGCCTATCACAAGTCTATTAATTGCTTTGAAAGTCTACAAGTACTACATGATTCATTTCAAGGTCAAACATGGTTCCTACAAGGTGTTAACAGGTTGTAGGAATCCTCTAGACAGGTACACAATTCCTATTACAAAAAAATATATCGTGATTTAATTTGAGATCTTCATAGTATGATTTGAAGAGGGGATGTTAAGATTTCATTTGAATCAAGAATTTTAGTAATTGGACATCGGGAGCAAAAGTTATGGCCAATTTACTGACAGGGGGTCTAGTGGACTGCACCTAGACAGGTTGTCTTGGATGCAATGTTTGAGTTCATTCTACCCATATACCCTATTGCTGGCTGAGATATTACTAAATCTAGAATATCCATGATATATAAGCTTCATTTGGGTCAATAAACCATTGGAATTGGTGCAATACTAAGCAGGTTATTGACAGTTTTCTTCTCCACAATCATTTTGACAGCACCTATCCTTAATTGCCAAACACAAGAGAAAAGATCAAATCATGGAGACCATTCAAGAAGATATCACAGAATACATCAAAGATCAAAATAATACTAATGAATCTCTCAATCATGACCAAAAAGATGATGAGGTAAGCGTTAGTAATGCCCATAGTGCACAGTTGGGTAATGATGGAAATCCTTTGTCTCACAAACTTTTTGAAGAGCACATGTTTTCAAGAGAGATGCGTATGTTGAACATTGGGATGCATGATCAATATGAGCAACTTTCCAAATCCTTGGGGAAGATTGAGAATACATCCAACAAAGTGGATGAAGGACTTCAGCAGATGGTCAAGTTCATGAAGAGTGGATTTGAGGATGTAGTAAGAGCTATCAAGGATTTGAAGACTCAACCCACATCTTCTACACCAAATTAACCCACTATTCATATTGAAAATACTTTAGTTCAGCCATCCAATATGAAAGGAAAGGGAATTTATCAGCCTATTATATCAACCTTTGAGAAAGGAGAGCCATCTACAATGAGGAGTACTCATTACTAGCCACCAATATCATCAAAGCACCATGCTCGTCCTCAATTCAATCCAAGATGTGAGACTACTTATAAAGAAGAGGAGGATATAAGAAGAGAGGAGAATGAAGAGTTTCATGGATGTGACCCTTTCTACAAATCTTTTCCCTCTCAATCTACCATCAAGCAAAAAGAATTGGACTTTCATGATAAGAGTGGAAGATTTGATGAAAGAAGGTCATTTCATGATATCACCAACAAAGATAAGTCATTTTATGGACAGCCCACTAATAGACAATATCATTCTTTTGGATTGGGACATTCAAATCATGGTGGTAATAATCCTAGATCAAATTCCTTTGGAAGAGATTCAATGAATAGAGATTTTTTGAGACAATCATCTTTTGGGCAGCATTCCAACAATTTCAACCAACTTATAATGAAAGGGAGTACAAGGAAAAGATTACCATTTCCAACTTCAAGGGGGATAATGCATCTCCAATGGAGTGGGAAGAATGGGTAAACAAATTGGAGATGTACTTCATACTTTTTTCTTGCCACGATAAAGCCAATATCTATTTTGGAGCACTCCATCTTGAAGGCTATGCGTATACATGGTAGAGATATATGCAAAGTGTTGGTCACAATTTTGCTTCTTGGGAGGAAATTAAGAAGGAAATGTTGGAAGTGTTTGTCTATCCAATGGAAAAAGAAAGATTGCAAAGAAGATGGTATGGTCTTCAACAAAGGGGCATGTCCATTCGTGATTACTCTAACATGTTTCTTAATCTTTCTATGTACATTGAAGGGATTGATTATTTAGCCAAATTAAATAAATATATCTTTGGTTTAGATTCAGCCCTCTCTTCGAAAGTAGGTGCAATGCAGCCCAAGACAATTCATGAATCCATTTTATATGTTGAAAGGTATGGGCAGAAATATAGAAGAGATTCAATGGGAGTTCAGTCAAAAAGTGTAGGGTATTCATTACCTAATCAGCCTTCAAAGGTTGGAGCACATTTTAGCCAGCAAAGGGATGTTTATAGGCAAGAAAGCGAGGGAGCTAGTAACCACAACAATAATTACAGCAAGTTGCCTACATATTCAACAATCTATGGATCAAAACCAAGTGGAGGAAATGGTTATAGACCAATGGCTGAAGCAAAATAGAGTTTTGCAAGGGCTAAAAATGCACAAAAGGGATTTCAGAATAGCACTTACGGCAAAGTTATTTCAAATGAAAAAATTAGAGACATGACAACAAAAGGGTTATGCTTCAAGTGTGGAGAAAAGTGGACACGAGACCATAGGCTGAAATGCAAATCCAAAAATAGCAAGCTTAACTTTGTCATCATTGATGAGACGGATGAGGATGACAGTGATGAGAGGAATGTATTTCAGGTAGAAGCAAACCCTATGGTTGAAGAAATGCATGACGAAGAGGAAGGAAATAATGATGAATTTTATGATATTGTGGACAGTTTTCCTTTTGATATGGGTGGTTCTTTATGTATAATTTCTCATGATGCTTGGACCGGTTGTAAAGGAGAAGACACCTTTTGACTTGAAGGGCTGATCAATAGTAGAAAAGTTCATCTTTTGATTGATATGGGTAGCACCCATAGCTTCATTAATACCAAATCTTTGCATGGGTTGAGATTGCTTCCTCAATAAATGCAAGTGCCGTTGAAGATTCAAGTTGCTAATGGAGCTTATGAATCAAGTAATGAAGTATGCCTACACACTCCTATTACCCTATCTCCTTCATGTGTTATGGAAGTGGACTTGATCACTTTGGAAATGGGTCCCATAGATATTGACATTGCCTGTGATTGGTTGAAAAACATTGGAAAGTTTTCTTTGGATTTGCAAAACATGCTAATGGAATTTCAATGGAATGGATAGCCTATGATATTGAAGGGCATTGGTCAAAAGCAAATGGAACTCATCTCTAGGAAGAATATGTGTAAAGAAATCAATGCACAATCATGCATATTCACTCTTTTGCTTGCAAAAGTGGATGAAGAGCAGTCACCAAATAAGCCATCATCTTCTTCAAAGCAAAAGGATCCAAGAATGGAAAAGCTATTAGAGGAATATAAAGATTTATTTCAACAACCATCATCTTTGCCTCCAAAGAGAGGAGTAGACTACCCTATTGACTTGCTACCTAACACAAAACCCATCAACAAACCTCCCTATCGCCTATCAAAGTTTGAAAGGGAAGAGGTGGAAAGACAAGTTAAAGAGTTGCTACAAATGGTTTTAATTCAATCAAGTCAATCTCCGTTTGCCTCTCCTATGCTCTTGGTAAAGAAGAAAGATGGATCTTTTCACATGTGCATTGATTATAGGGAGCTTAACAAGTCCACAATGAAGAATAGATACTCAATTCCTCGCATTGATGACCTTTTGGATGAGCTCAAAGATGCAAAGGTCTTCACTAAGATTGATCTTCGTTTGATTTATCATCAAATTCGAATGAAGGAAGGGGATGAATATAATACAGTCTTTAGGAGTGAAAGAGGGTTATATCACTTCTTGGTTATGCCATTTGGGCTTTCAAATGCGCCCGCTACTTTTCAAGCACTCATGAATAAGATATTGCAACCTTTCTTATTCAAAATAGTCCTTGTATTCTTTGATGATATCCTCATTTATAGTAAATCCAAGGTTGAGCATTTGATGTATGTTCGAGAGGTCTTTGACACATTAAGAAGACATACACTCTTTGCCAAAATGTCAAAGTGTTCTTTCATGGAAGATGAAGTGGGATACTTGGGTCACATTGTGGGAGAGAGAGGCATTCGTGTGGATCCTAACAAGGTGAAATGCATCAAAGAGTGGCCTACTCCTACGAATTCTACTTCCTTAAGGGGTTTCCTTGGATTATATTCCTTCTATAAAGGTTTATAAAAAATTATGCTCATTTGGCGGCTCCTTTGACCGATAGGCTGAAGAAAGAAGCTTTCTTTTGGGACTCCATAGCCGACAAGAGTTTCAATGAGCTGAAATCTCTATTAGTTTCAGCACCTATTCTTGTATGCCCGGATTTCTCTAAGGAATTCATTACAGGTGCAGATGCTAGTGGACGAGGATTTGGGGCTATTTTGTATCAAGATCATGGAGTTATAGCCTATGAAAGTCGCAATCTTGATGACAAGGAACGTCAACTACATGTCTATGAACAAGAAATGTTGGCAATTTTGCATGCTATCAAAAAGTGGCACCACTATATATATGACAGCCATTTCAAGGTGAAAAGCAATCATCGTGTGCGATGAAATACTTCATTTCCCAACCAAATTTATCCCCTAAACAAAGGTGGTGGTTAACTACTCTTCAAAGCTATGATTTTGAAATATCTTACATGGCTAGAAAAGATTATGTTGTGGCGGATGCTTTATCACGTATGTGGGCATGTTCTTTATCCTCAATTTCAATCATACATAAGGATTGGATTCATGACATCCAAGAAGAATATTTACTTGATGAGCAAGCATCAAAGATGATGAAGGAATTTCAGCAAGGAAAACGAGAAGAGTATCCCAATTTTAATTGGCACAACGGTCTTTTATGGTATCATGGTAGAGTCTACTTGACACCACAATCCTCTTTCAAAGACCCTATTTTGCATGAGATGCATTCTTCACCTTTAGCGGGCCATCATGGGCTATTCAAAAAATTTAACAACATCCATAAGAGCTTCTATTGGAAGGGTATTTGGTGGGATGTAAAGGATTATGTAATGCAATTTCTTCCGTGTCAATAAAATAAAGTCTCATCTCTTCTACCTGGCGGCTTACTTCAGCCACTTCCTATTCCTCAAGGCAAGTGGACTGATATCTCTATGGATTTCATTATGGGATTGCCTACAACTAAGTGTGGGTGGAATAGCATTTATGTAATAGTTGATCGGTTGACTAAATCATCAGCCCATTTCATCCCTACAAAGGCCCAATTTACAGCAAAGCAAGTGGTTCAACAATTCATGGAATGTATTTTCAAGCTTCATGGTTTGCCAATGAATATTGTGTCCGATCGCGACACTAAGTTTATGGGAAACTTTTGGAAATTTTTGTTCTCTTCAATGGGGACTCTTTTGACTCCTAGTACCGCATATCACTCGCAAACGGATGGGCAAACTGAAAGAGTTAACAAATGGCTAGAGGTTTATTTGAGGCACTTTTGCCATGAGACACAAAATACATGGGACCAATGGCTCCATCTTGCGGAGTTTTGTTACAACAATACTTACCATATGAGCATTGGAATGTCTCCTTTTGAAGCTTTATATGGCTACAAAGTACAAGTACCCTCCGCATTGTTTCATGAAGATGTAAATCCACAAGCCCATGAGGAGTTGGAAAATATGGATGCCCTTATGAAGCAATGCAAGGACAGCATTCATAAAGCTCAAGAGACAATGAAGGTCTATGCGGATGAGAAAAGAAGACATGTGGAGTTTGAGGAAGATGAATGGGTATTTTTGAAGGTTCCCAAGTCATGTTATGCTTCTCTTAAAGGATGATACAACAAACTTGCTCATAGGTTTTATGGTCCTTATCGTATCATCAAGCGAGTTGGGGATCTTGCTTATCAAATAGACTTACCTTTCAACACAAGAATCCATAATGTCTTTCATGTGTCTCAACTTAAAAAGTATGTGGGACTTCAAATTCAAATTCTTGAAGAACTACCTCCCTTGGATGATGATGGTTTAATCATCTATGAACCCAAGAAGATTATTGGCAAGCGGGAGAAGGTTCTAAGGAACCGTATTCTTGTTGAATACATTATCAAATGGAAGGGTTTTCCTATCGAAGAGTCTTCATGGCAACAAACGTCATATTTGGAACAATTTCCATGGCTTCAACAAGAGGACAATTCATAAACAGAGCAGTAAACAGCTTGCTGTATTAAATTTTTGTGACAAAGTAAATTGTCTTATTGGCTTCAAACTTTGATTTTGAAGGCGTTACTGGATACTACATGTTTTCCTCTACATTTCTATGTCTCAAACATGGAAATTGGCCACTTCTAGCCAAGATATGGCCCATTTTGTACTGCTGCCTATTTTGGACAGTTTATAGCAGCCTGTTCCATTTATGTGGTCCATCTTCATCAACTTCTATGATCTTCATCACCATGGAGCTTTATTTTTGCATGAATTCCAAATGCTTCAAGCTATCTCTGTAATCATCCTTGTAATTTGTTCCCAATTCAGCGTTGAGGACAAAACTCTTTAAGGCCAGGATGGCTTGTAATAAAGCATAAGTCACCTTAGTTTAGAGTAGGCTAGGGTTAAATATAAAAGGTGGAGATGTAACTTGTGAGGGATCTTTTTGCCATTTTCAAACAATACATGTTTTGAGGCTCATTTCTCCCACCAACTAAGAAGGTGCATGCTCTTAGCCACCAAGATATGGGGTGCATACCATGTCCCACCTTGACATGAGGTGAATATTCATGTCACAGCTTACATCTTTGATTCTTAGCCTTCCATGGCAATATTATTTCAAGCTTAGCTACCTTGGCTATGGTTACTTAACAAAAATGGTGTATTTCTTGTATTTCTTTGTAAGAATTGTATATTTCATGAATTTCCAATTATCTGATTTGTTGTGAGAACTGGTTTATTACATTGGTTTATGTAGATGTGTGGTCTATGTAGATGTGGGAAAAATATATGGTATGCTATTGTCTAGTAACATACAGTATATTTACATATGATAACATATAGTAGCATGGGATTCATTTACATGTGATAATGTATGGTGCATTTGTATACAAATATATAATCCAACTTGATTATGTAGATGCATGGTATATGCACATGCAATCATATAATCTAAGTCGATTAGTTTAATATGTAATACTATTGAGATGCCGAGCTCTACATAAGTTGGCATCCACTACACATCTTAGTGATGTGGTAAGATATTATTCACTGGCATCTTAGGTAACCAACATGAGGATACACCAGTGATTCTATAACTGGACTACACCCAAGTAGTCCATCCTTGGTTATGGCACATTTAGTATACCAATCCTTCTCTCCTTAGCGAGTTTACACTTAATGATTGCATGTATATATGTTGTGGTTCTTTCATATTAGTCTTTTATCATATTGTGGACTTGGTTCTTTTGTGTGGAAGAAGAAAGAAGAAGATTTCGGTCATATCTCTCTGCATGCTCAAGTCTTCAATACTTTTGTGTGAGTACTCTTGGTCTCTTTGCCTCTCTCCCCTCTTATCTATTTTCATGGTATCAAAGCCATCCCATAGCTGCATGGAGCTCTATTGAAAGCTAAGGTGAAGACATTAGAGCATGAAAGGAAGCAAGCAAGTAATGGGTCAGAAGCTCTTCCAACTCGATTAATTTGCCTTTGGTTATAGCTACAGGAGGCTCTTGAGGATGGTAGGGTTCTAGTCTCCAATTCTATTGAAACTTGGTGAATAGAAATAATAGTATATATACTGTAAGTAGGTCCTTTAAGGCTTTTTCGCTATGATTTTTGACATCTAAGGTCATTTCAATCTCCATACTAGACCTACAAGTGATTCTAACAATAGTGTATTGGCTGTTTACAGGTATACATGTTACAAATTTGAATCTACAAGATTTCACATGTTTGCTGGGTTGCAAACACAAAAGGTATATGCATACAGCTTACAAAGTGCAATTATTGTTATACAATCATTGAAAATGGCCGCATATTAGTTGTGATGCACCTAGTATCAACTTGCTTGAATGTTGCAGTTTTTTGCAAGGTTTTTTGTTTTGTCAAAATGTTTAACTTCAATCAAATTTTCAACAAGAAGCTTGATAAAAATGATTATCCTTCATGGAAGTTTAGGATGATAAATTTCTTAAAGGAAAATTGTGTTTAGAATTACATTGAAGGAGACATAGCAGTAGCACCTAAAGTTCCTACACAAAATGCTACTACACGGCAAGTGAAGGCTAAGAAAGATTGGGAGTAGATATAGATTAAAATCATATATTGGTTGTGTATCAATGTCACATATAGCATGATGGGCTATTTGTAAGAATTTGATACGCCTACTATTACATCAAAGAATTAGGTAAGGCTATTCAGAAGTAAACACAAGGGCCAAAAAGCTATAGCTCAAGTCGAATCTGAACCAAGTGGAAAGAGAAAAGTTGTCCATTAATGAATATACTTTGAAAATCAAGAGTATTGTGGAAGCTCTTAGATCTATTGGTGTGGTAGTAGGTGATGATGATAATGTTGTACGTGCATGCTTAGATAGACTTGAAGATGAATACAAAAGCCTTAAGTCATCTATAAATACAAGGGATGATATCCCTAATTTTGTAGACTTGCTGATAGTCGAGGAGAAGGGCCTTCGCTTAAATTCCTCTTCTTCTCAAAGCAAGAGAAAGTCTAAAAAAGTGTTTTACTCTACTAGTAGAGGCAGAGTTGTGGCAAAGGCCAAGGACATGGCTATGGTCAAGGTTATGATGCACAACAAAATAGAGGAGGATAGTCTCGAGGAAGGGGGAGTCGAAGAGGGCAAGTTACAAATTCTAATCGGCAATAAAATTCTGGTGTGATAGTAGGGAGTGCTAGCATTGTGGTCAAAAAGGCCACGTTTCTAAAAACTCTTTCAAAAACAATGCTAAAATTAGAAATGAAAAAAGTAGCAAGGCAATTATGCATCCAGTAGCAAAAACAATTATAACAGAAGTGAACAATTATTTGCTATGCAACACTTTATGAATACTATGATTATCGATGGTTCATCAAAGAATTATGTATGGTATGTAGACTTAGGTGCCTCTAACCACATGACTTCTCATGGAGAATAGTTTAGAGAGATGCGTAGTCTAGAGTCTTTAGGCTATTTCGAGACAAGGGATGATGAAGCTCATTCCATTACTCGTGTTAAAAATGTTCCTTTGAGTATGCAAGAGGATGGTAAAACTGAGTACTTGGCTAATGTGCTGCATCTACCAAATATTACAAAAAAAAACAATTTATGTTCCTCAAATGGTAGAACAAGATTTGTAGGTTTGGTTCACATCTAATGGTTGTTATGTAGAAGATCTAAAAAATGATTGCACATTGATTACAAAAGGAAAATGTGCTCGCAGAGTATTTACTCTTAATGTAAATTTGCATGAAATGGATGCTACCATGTTTACACAAGGTTCAAGTGTTGTGACTAATATTGAAAGTTGGCATAAGAGAATTGGTCATATGAATGTGCAATAACTGAAAGACATGTAGTCAAAATAGATTGTGGATGGCTTGCGCAAGTTTAGGGTTGATGGAATGCATAAAGGATGTGAAGCCATATCAATTTGGAGAGCAACCAATGTATGCATTTCCACATGAAAAGTATATGTATAAGAAGCCACGTAAATTGATACATTTTGATATGTGGGATCCTATAAAGTCTACAATCTTGAGTGGCTGCATGTATTATGTTTCCTTCATTAATGATCATACTCGCAAAGTATGGGTTTACTTTATGCATAAGAAAAGTGAGGTATTCACTTACTTTAAAAACTTTAAGGTGTTGGTTGAGAAGGAGACAGGGTTGCATATTAAATACCTAAGGTCGAATGGAGGGGAAGAATATCTCTCTAATGAGTTTTATGATTTTTTGCAAAAAACTAGTATACAGTGACAATATACATCTAGATATACATGCATATTGCAAAGGTGGCTCATGCATTGATGAGAAACTTACCTCATTACTATTGGGCTGAAGTAGTTGCTACTAGTGTATACATTATAAACAGGATACCCACTATTGTTATACATGGTATGATATCCTAAGAGAAGTTTACAAGTAGAAAGCCAAATCTGTCCCATCTAAAAGTATTTGGATGTAGTTTTTATGTGCATATTCCTCATAAATTGTGTAGTAAATTGAATCCAAAGTAGAAAAATGTGTATTTTGGGATATTCTCTTGAGAAAAAGGGATATAGATATTATAACCCTATTACACATGAGTTGAGAAATTAGTAGGGATGTTGTTTTTTATGAAATGAGTAACTAGTACAGTAATGTGCATAATGCATTTGAGGTTGATAAGCATGAGAGTGTGGTTGTGTAGAAGTCATGGTTCTATTGATAGATCTTGGAGTGGTAGATTGAGGTCATAGGTTACTCCACCAACTATATCACAAATATCAAGAAAAGGTAAAGACAAAGTTAGGGACTCACCTATTATGACACATGCATCATTAGGTTTCTCTCATGTTGATACTAATTTAGATGGCTCTGAGGAGAGCTTAGATGAGGATTTTGGGATTTCGTCTATTAAAGTACCTATTGTGCAAAAGGCAAAGATGATGCTAAAGCACATGTTAGTGATCTAGGTCCATGTAGGTCAAGTAGTGTAAGAAAGCCAATGCATTGATTGGCATATGATAGCTATATAGCTCATCACTATGCGTACATGGCTAAGTTTGTGCAACATATGGAACCCACTTATTTTGAGGATGCAGTGGGTAATGAGTATTGGGATTGTGCTATGGATGAAGAAATGGCTACACTTAAGGGGATAATGGCACATGGAAGTTGGTACCTTCATGTGAAGGTAAGAAGACTATTGTTGGCTACAAATGGATTTACAAGATCAAGTCACATGGATCTATTAAGAGTTATAAGACATGATTGGTTGCCAAAGGTTTTGCATAGACTCATGGTATTAATTATGAGAAGACTCTCACTTCTGTGACTAAAATGGCCATGTAAGGGATGCCATAGTAGTGGCTACATCAAAGGGTTGGATCATGTATCAAATGGATGCAAAGAATGCCTTCTTACAAGGGGAGTTGCAAGAGGAAGTTTATATGAAGCAACCACCTAGATATATACATTAGAGTCATCTAGATTATGTATGCAGACTTTGTAAGGCCTTGTATGGACCGAAGCAAGCACCCATGCATGGCATGATAGAATGAATTACAAAATACCTTATCAGCATTGGATTTCATAGAGCACAAGCTAATCACTCACTCTTTGTATATGAGAGTGATACAGATATTGTGGTTATTACTATATGTGGTTGATTTTATCATTGTGGGTGATAGTGAGATAGAGATTGACCATGTGAAGGTTCTCCTCAAGACTGAATTTGAGATAAAGGATTTGGGAGAGCTGCACTATTTTCTTGATATAGAGATAATCAATACTCCAAAGGGTACATGGTTGTCATAGAGGCAATATGCATTGGAAATGTCGAAGAAGTATGGTATGGTTGATTGCAAGCCTATTTCTTTACCTTTGGATGTTAATGCTAAGCCTAGTCCACATGTGGGAATTAATTGAGGATGTCACTATGTGTCAAAAGATTGTAGGTAGCCTTATCTATTTGACAATGATTAGGCCAGACCTAAATTACATAGCTAGTTTGGAGAGTCATTTTATGTAGCTTCCACAGAAGCCACATTTGGACGATGCAGTGTGACACATATTATGCTATGTCAAGTCCACATTGGACTACACCTTATTCTATGGTGCAGGTGTACCATTAGATGTGCATGGTTAGATAGTTGATGGTAGTATTTTAGATACAAGATCTACTAGTGGTTTTATGTTTTCCTTTGGGAGTGTTACTGTTACTTGGAGCAGCAAGAAATAGCCAACAATTGCCTTGTCTAGTACATAGTTAGAGTACATAGGTGCTACAATCACAGCATATGAGGTAGCTTGGTTACACAAGATGCTTGGTGATTTGGGGAAGCAGGTGGATGGGAAGGTTATAATTTACTATGGTAACCTTAGTAGCATTCAATTGGCCACGAACCCAGTGTATCATGCACATACCAAAGACATAGATGCCCATTACCATTTCATTCAAGGATGGGTTTTGGTAGGTGATTTTGACTTGGTTTATGTTAGCATCAAGGAAGCTTCAACTCTTCAAGACTATGTTTTGAGTTCACATGCTCTGACTCTTAGCACGACATATCATCCCCAAACGGATGGCCAAATGAAGCGTATCAATAAATGGTTGGAAGTCTATCTTTGTCATTTTTGCCATGACACTCATGCTTTGTGGGATCATTGGTTACATCTTGCTGAATTCTGTTATAATAACACTCATCATATGAGCATTGGCATGTCGCCATTTGAAGTGCTTTATGGATACAAAGTGCAAATACCTTTAGCCCTTTTTCATAAAGATGTGAATCCACAAGCCAAGGTTGAAGTTGAGAAAATGGAAGCTCTTTTGCATCAATGCAAGGAAAACATTAGGAAGGCACAAGATGTTATGAAGGCTTATGCTGATAAAAAGAGGAGACCTTTGGAGTTTGAAGAAGGAGATGGGGTATTCCTCAAAGTGCCTAAATCTAGGTATGCTTCTCTTAGGCGGTCATAATAAGTTGGCTCATCGTTACTATGGGCCTTATCAAATCCTCAAATGAGTTGGTGAGCTTGCATAAAAGCTTGATTTGGCTTCTTCAACAAGGATTCATTCTATCTTCCATGTTTCCCAACTTAAGAAATATGTGGGTCCATCCATAAAGGTATTAGAAGAGTTACCTCCCATGGATGAAGATGGCCTTATCATTTATGAACCTGAAAAGGTTATTGGCAAAAGAGAAAAGGTTTTAAGGAACCGTTCATTGCTGGAATACTTTATTAAATGGTGGGGCTTACCCACGAAAGATTCTACTTGGAAACCATCATCATACCTTGATTCATTTCCATGGCTTATGCAAGAAACAGAGTAATATCTGAACAAGACAGCTTGCTGTATTAAATTTCTGTCATAAAAATAATTGCTCTATGGTCATCAAAACTGGATTTTTATGGCATGGCTGGATACTAGGGATTGTCCTTTACATTTCTATAGCTTATACATGATGATTGGACATTTCTTCTTCAAGTTATGGCCATTTTTGTGCAGCAGCCTGTTTTGGACAATTTTCAGCAGTATATTCAAATTTCATACCTATACTTCATTTATATATGAGATCTTCTTTAGCTTGAAGTTTCATTACAGCATGGATTCATCACTTACAAAGCTATCCTTGTACTCTTTCTTCGTCAATTTTTCCAATTCCAGCTTTGAGGACAAAGCTCTTTTAGGCCTAGATGTCTTGTAATAAAGCATAAATGCTTTAATCTAGGGTAAGTATAAAGGTGGAGGTGTAACATGTGTAGCATCTTTTTGCCATTTTACAAACATTACTTGTTTGAGGTCTCAACCTCCCACCATCTAAGAGGGTGAATACTCTTGGCCACCATAGCTTGGGGTGCATACCTTGCTATGGCCTCTCATCATTTGATTCTCAACCAACATTGATAATACCATTTCTTGCCAAGCCACCTTGGCTATGGCTTCTTGGCATTTTATGTCTATTTCTTATATTTTCAGTTTGAAAGCTTGCTGTGGAATTTAGTTTTATTACACTTCTGGAATGTTATATGTGTGATGAACTACATTTTTGAGCCACCACTTATTGGTCAATGTTGTTTATGTGATTATCTAAAATTCTCCCACTTATTGTACCTCTTTCCACTTGTTGGTTAGTTTTATATATGTGATGATCTAAAATTCTCCCACTTATTGGTCATATGTGAATAGTGATGATATAAAATTCTCCCACTTATTGTATCTTCTTCCACTTATCTGTTAGTGTTGTATATGTGATTATCTAAAATTCTCCCACTTATTGGTCAAATCATGATGATGTAAAATTCTCCCACTTATTGTACCTTCTTCGAGTCATCGTCGACCTAGTGCATTTTGGAAACAACAAGCACATTGAGGCATTTGTATCTACCATGAAGCATGGGTCCCATATGGATAGCGATTGATCTTAGAGGGTTACGTGATTGTAATTGCTTCACATACACAAATAGGCATGCACACATCATCGCTTTATAGGTGTCTTAAGCACAGGCCACTCTGCACTAGCAATGCATTGGTGAATGTTGGAAAAGGTGAGATGGGTTTTTCCTTATTTAGTCAAGTTGGGGCAGAAAAGAGGAGGAGATGCACTGGTGAATATGGGGAAAGATGAGATGGGTTTAGCCTTAGGGCCCTTACAGACTTGGTAGACATCCACAAAAGCAAATGTTCACAAGACACATGTCTACAAATGAGAATGACTTGAAAATAAGGATTACAATTTTGGGGAGAGTTGGCTACCCAAACAAAAACATATACACTCTTTCGCATACTATGGGTATTGAACCACTAATTGCACTATAATCGGCACGAGACTTTTCATGTGTAGTACTCCAATTTCTTGATATAATACGCTCCAAAACAAATAAAATTAAGGTGGGTTCACACTAAGCGGTGGCAGGGAAAAAAGGCTGACAAAATTCCACATGGCAAAGTTCTGTTGGCTGCTAGAAATTATGCAAGGCAACTCCCTTGGGCGACCCCCCCCCCCCCCCCCCCCCCCCCCCCGAGAAGCTTTTGTTGGCACCTACTATAAGACAAAAGAGTTCACCTGTACTAGGGTTTGAACTCCAGCACAACCAATGAGGAACCTTATTTTGTTGAAGTAACCACACCACCTCACTATATACTTCGTCTGCCTCCTCCATCGTGTGAATCAAGACCCCAGCACGGCAGAACAAATTGCATCTTCTAACTGCCGGGCTTTCTGGACTCCGAAACCGGCCTAATTTGCTTTGTGTATTCGTAAAAGCCTTGATGTTTGCCTTTTACCTATGAGGCTCCCTACCAACCATGTCGGACCTCAAGCCTGCCTTTTGACGTTTAAGGATGCCCTTCATGAGTATTTTAGTAGATGTCCTAAAAGCATATTTGCCCTTCATTTTACCCATCATGACGTGGGGAAAAAAAATTTCCCCTTCAAAATTCCCTTTTGTAAAATTTTTGGGATAAATCAATGTAAATTCCAATTATATATGTAAAGGTGTACACCAATCCAAACATTTGAATCACTTAAAAAGCCAAGCTCTAAAACGACAATGGGTAAACCCAAGTAATACTTAAGGTTTGGATGCTTGTAATATCAATGGTAATCAACCACTTTGACATGCCTTTAGGAAAACACAAAAGGAAAAGGGATAGACTCACTAAGGAATGAAAATACCCAACATCATACATCTTGTAGTACTCAAACATCATATATCCTGCATTCTTTAGCATCTTGCCAAATCTCAAAAACTCTATTCCATTCCACATTATCTAGCTTTGGTCCTGTAAGTGCAACACACATGAGAGCATCCAAAGTCTTGATAGACATTGATGTTCTTCTTGCATCCTTAATCATATTTTGGTGTGAGAAACCTCTTTCACATGCCACAGTGCTTGCTGGAATAACAAGAATAGCTTGCCATAACTTCATCATATTAGGAAAGCTTTCTTGCCATTCTTTCATTAATGAAAATGCTCTCCATGCTTCTTTCATTGTAACCCCTTCACAATTTAAGCGAAGAGTCTCAATAAACATAAACAACTCTTGTTCACAAGCTTTTCTATCAACCAAGGGATGCAACAATTCTTCTCCTTCCTCACATGGTTGAAGATGTAGTGCCAACTTATCAAGCCATCTCTTAGCATTCTTCTCTCTAATTTCATCATCTTGAGCATAAAAGCATGGGCTAAAAAGCTTTACAGCATTAAAGAGTGGAAGATCTGGAAAACGAGCATTTAGACTATCTATCAAACATTGCACATAGTCCATTGCAAGCTCCATGCAAGATTTCAATGTACCATCAATGTGTGGTCTTATCATTGGAGCATCTTGCTTTTCAACATCCTTTTTCTTCCCAGTAGATGCATCATCTTTATTTTTACCTTTAGGAAGCGGTCTATATATCAATTCATGTCTATGTACATAGCCATCCTTATCAACCATTTCTAAGTATCCTTTTTTAGAGCATCCCAAGAACTTTGATAAGTATGTGGTATCTTTTGCGAAATTCATGGGTCTAAAAAAGCAATGCTTAAGCTTTGATATAGCCACATCAATAGCACTTCCAATGGTTGTTAGATCCATTATTTCTTCCTGAAACTTTAGACTCAAGAAATTCAATTCTTTTAATACATCAGCCCATCATATGAATGCAAAATGGCACAACAAAATGTATAGCTTTATTGTACCAATCCATAAACTTTTCATTTTTCCAAGTTGTCAAGATAGCAGGCATTAAGGCAACAAGTCTTTCCATGACTTGTCCACGTGAAAGCCATCTAACTGCATGAATTTGTAATGGTCGATGTGCATCTAGCTGCATAATCTCTAAAAGAGACATCAATTCATTGTTTCTTTTAGATGAGTTATTGATCCATGAAGACACTTTTTTTGCTAGCTTCTCTACAAAGAGAAGCTCTAGAAATAATTTGCAAGCATCTCCAGTAGCCAAAGCTTCTCGATGTGCAATGCAATGCACTGTAATTAAATTTGGCAAGTCCTTTCTAAGGAGCCCAACAATCCCTGTCTCATGTCCAACCATACATGATGCCCCATCAGTTGCCAAGCTAATCATTCTTTGCTTGCATAGGCCTCTTGCATTAAGAAATTGCATTAAAGCATCATAGATGGTCTTTCCTTTTCCATCTGTTAGTGTCATAATACCCATAAAACTTGATTGCTTAACCCCCACCCCTTTCCTACAAGATAAGTACCATATACTATCAAATGCATCTCAAGTCCTCTATCTGTACTCTCATCCAACATCACTGAGAAATATGGAGAATCTAGCATAGATACAATCTGCATTTCCAACAATTGACTTGACATCACTAAAAGGAACTCAATGCCTACGTACCGACTTGTATAGGAAGAGTACTCTGTAGTCCTCGGCATATTTGGAAAATTTAGAGACATATCCAAGTCACAAAGATCTTCAAATGAGGCCATCAAGTTGTCCTTGTTTGCAACATAATACATTAGTTTCATGGTAGTAATGATCCTTGCCTTATTTGCATCATCTATTGATGCAATGTGCACTGGAATTGGCTTTGCTTTCTTTTCCATTGTACAAGTTTACTTGGCCATTGCCATTTTATGGCCACTAGACAAAGCATGTACCTTGATAGCATCATGTTGCATAGTAATACATCCATCTCCCATACCCCATGGACCTAACACTTTGTACATCTCGCACCATTCGCATTTCATAACTCCTTTTTCGCCATTCTGCAAAACATATTTGAGCCAAGGAAACTTTGCTTTCCATTGGGCTCTAAATTCCTTACCGAACCTTGCTTTTGCTCTCCTTGAGCATTTGAAGCATTACTTGCATTTTCCAAAGAAGGTTCCCCATCCAAGCCATGCATATTACTAGCATTTTGTGTGGAAGTTGACCCTTCCAAACCATGCATATCTAAATCTTCTTGCAAATCATCATTAAGATCAAAATCAAGAGGACAATTAGCGGCTTCCTCAATAACCTGAGAGGGAGCTACCCAACAAAACATTGCTTTCAGTCTTTTGCCTCTTCATTCTTTTGGGTGCCATTGAGAATCTATACTAAAACACATACATGATAAAGTATCAATTTGCATGAACTATTATTATAGTGGTTTAAAAAACAAAGAGATAAAGTTTAGAGCTCGTACCTTGATCTCAAAAGCAAGAGTATCGTATAGTCAAAGCCCTTTGAGATTATCAACCACCTCCACTCTGCAAAGTCACTATTTGTTAACCCCAACACGAAGAAAGCAAAAGAAAGCAGAAAAGACGCAGGGCAAAGGCGGAAAAAAGGTAGCCCGACTGAAGAAAGAAGAGGAAAAAAGACCAAAAGCGCAAGGGCAGCCTTAAAAGTCCAAGGCAAATGCAGAAAGGGAAAGGCACATTTGAAAATAAAAAAGGCACACCCTGAAATCTTGTAAAAGAGCGCCCGTGCAATTTGTAAATGTAGACAGGCGGTGGAAAGGAAGCTAGGAGGATAGACGGACAATGAGAAAAGGGGCCTAGGCTAATGGCTGGCCATGTAAAAAAAGGGGGATGACCGCCCATGGAAATTAGGGCATGTATATAAAGTTAAAAAGTGAATGAGAAGCTCATTCTCGTGTGTGGCAGAAAGCTTCTTCTTCTTCTCCTCTTGTTTCTTGCCTTCTTGCTTGTGCTTGAGAGAGGGATTGAGAGAGTGTGAGGGAGTGATCGTGTGAGGGTGAGGGATCTTGGAGAAGAAGCTCTCCATCTTCTCCTCCTCTCCTCTCTTCTCTTGTCTCATACATGGCTATGGAGGATGAAGCTCATGGGAGAGGGATTGCGGTTGCTTGAGCTTGCCTCAAGGATCGTGGAGCTGCAGGTGCGCAAGAGAGAGGAGGGTACTCGATCAAGCATCAAGGTAAGCTCACTACACCTGTAAGGTAGGCATTGCGCGTCGGCTATGTAAGAGGTAGCCATGGCTACTCAGTTCGAAAACACTTGAGCAATAAGTGGTCCGTAGGTCTCGGGGTAGAGCTTGAAGAGCTCCCACATTTTGGTTCCGTTGCCGGGACCGACGGAATCAAGCTTTGAGCACCGTGCGCATCAGATCGAGCATGGAAGTAGGGTTTGCAGCCTGAACCAGTGCTCGAGATAACTAGGAGACTTAGGAGGTTTTAATCTGAGGAACAGGTAAGTATTTGGGTTTATTGGAAGCATTAGATTAGGACTACTGCTCTGCATTTCTATTTTTCATATTAGTTGCACTAGAGTAAGGTTAGATTAGGGTAAAACTAGAGAAAACAGAGGTTCTGGCTGCTGCTGGAAACAGGAAAATAGGGGACCAGATTCAAGTTTCTAGGTGAAACAGGGACAGGGAACTGGCTGTAAGGTGTTGCAGTGCTGGGAAAGAACCTTAAGAGGCTTGGGAGGCCAGGACAGACCTTATTTTCCTAGTTGGCTTTGTTTGTGGGAGAGAGAGAGAGAGAGAGTTTCTGGTTCACAAGACGAGGAAACACAACCCCGATTCTAGGCGCATTCGGTTCGTGCTACTTCACGTGAGTCCAGTGTGTTCCATTGGCACTCTAATCGGTTATGGGATGTTTGTGATGATTGAGTGCAGCATGCATTAGGAAGGATTCAAATGCCCCGAAATCGCGCCCGCCGCCGACGCAGTCGGACCAACCTACAGTGGTCCGATCCCCAGAATCGGACCACCCAAGTTCTGGAGTCGGACCGTCCGACTTCCAGAATCGGACCATCCGACTGAGAGAGAGTCGGACCAGTCTGGTCCGACTACCAGAATCGGACCGACCCGATCGGATGTGCCATGTGACACTCGGACTGCCCTTAGAATCGGACCACTTGGACCCACCCCTATCAGAATCGGACCAGTCCAGGATCGGACTACTAGAGTCAGGCGTGACCAACAAAATCGGACCACTGGTCTGATCGGACCAACCCCGCCCGACTGTTAGAGTCGGACCAGACAGGTCCGATTGCCACAATCGGACCGTTCGACTCTTAGAGTCGGACCATCTCGGTCCAATTCCCAGAATCGGACCATCTTGCCATAACACAAAGATAAGGATCTTTTGCTGACTTGACCACAGACCTGACCCCAGTACGCAACCTTGAACACCCCCAGAACCCAATTTGGCCATTAGAACCTCAGAGATTAATGGAACTCAGGGTGCAGAAAGACCGTAGAATGGCCGGGAACCGAGTTGAAAACTCAAATTAGGCTAAGAACGTGGGTAGAAACAAGGTGGAGTTTGCATTAAACTCTTTTTGCATCGGCATTTCACTTTTGTGCTCCACTAAACCTACATAGCAAGAAAAGAGAAAAGCTTGTTTTTGCACCAAGCACCACGAAAGCACTAAGCACAATGTGTGAGTAAGGATCGTCGCTGCTTTCAAATAACAAGGAACATATCTGGATACCTAATAACATTAAGGAATCCACTAGTAGGAGGAGACCCCAAGACTTAGATAGGTGCCTGAGCGCCCTACTAGTAGTACCTGGAGAAAACACAAAGACACAAGAAGCAACAAGATAGAGGAGTGGAAGCTACCGGAGCTAATTGGATTCATTGACAATCTCGTGGAGCTGGAGGCATAAACAATGTCGGGATCAAGAGGTGATCAAGGGGAAGACCAATTAGACTTAGGAGAATTTGCAACTTCGGTCCAAGAACTGGTACACGACTACGATCTACTCACCAGGACTGAGATCCAAGGTAGACCTGTAGAGGAAGTGGTGGCTAAAACCTGTAGCAAAGGAAGCCCATCTCCCTCCACTCTTTTTTGATCTTAACCTAGGAATAGATAGTAGGGCCATGACGAGGTTGATGATGTGCGCTACTCTCCTCCCAGCCTTCTGCTTAGAGCTATTAGAAAATATGAGTGACACCTGTTTTGCAAGGTGTAATCACCCCTTTTTGTCCACCACTCCTCTAAGAGCTAGAGCCGGTATTAAGGAATACCTACAAAGTCGCGCATTTCTATCACGAGGCTTGCGACTGCCCCGTGGCTAAATAGGTGCCCCATTCCTTGCCCAATCATTCACCCAAAAAAAAAGAGAAAAGAAAAAAGAAAAAAGAAAAGAAACAGAAAGAAAAGAAAAGGAAAAAAAAGAAAGTGCTTGCAATCTTCATTCACTATTATGGTGCACCATACTCACTGCATCTAGAGTCCTCTCTAGCCCCTCCCCCACTTCACACTTAGGGCACATCAAGGGCAGGACTTTCAGACCTGTCACCCTGAGTTTTGCACCGCACCTCAGAAACCGCACGAACTGGGTCCTCAAGTGTGGGACATTACCAAGGGCTTGCCGAAGGTTACATCCATCTCCCAATTCCACTGGCACGAGCACCATGCACTACACAGTGAGACAAACACAGACCCTAGGAAGTGCACCACTTTTCTTGCAGGTTATGTTCATGTTTCAAGAATGGGCTGCTTGGCTAACGGCGATCATCTACTACATCCTCCAATGACAAGGAATTTTTCCAGCAGTTGGACATGACCCCATTATTGCAACTTCAGGAGCTTCGCTGCAAAGGTTTCAATGGCTCAACAGATTTCATGTTGACAACCATCCGCCTCCTGATGGGCTGCCATTGGCATAGATCTTGGAACCTCACCGTCTGATGATCCATGCCCACTGCCTCAAGATCTACGGATCGCTTATTAGCACCACAAGTCTGAAGACTTTCAACTCAAAACTGAAGATCCTCTACTCCCAGACAAGGGTTTTCAGCCCAGGCCACGACTTTTCAAGGCAAACAGCGTTCGGGGGGTTTCTCCAGAATAAATCCCTCCAATACCATCCTCCTAAGGGACTGCTTATTGTTTCAAGCGTTTCGAATCCTCAAAAGACGACCGGCTCCATCGGGGCGCCAGAACAGTGAGAAAGATACTGAGAATTGTCAGGAAGACTAAAGCACGCTGGAATCTCTCCTGGTCATCGTCATCAAACTCCATCACCTCTCATTCACAAGCCTCAGTGTCCTCTACCCACCCCTTACACCTAGCAATATCATCATTTATCCCACTACTTCCCATCACAGTGCCATGGGACTGGCACTCGTCTAGGAGGGGGGTAATGTTAACCCCAACACAAAGAAATCAAAAGAAAGCGGAAAAGACACAGGGCAAAGGCGGAAAAAAGGTAGCCCGACTCAAGAAAGAAGAGGAAAAAAGACCAAAAGCACAAGGGCAGCCTTAAAAGTCCAAGGGAAATGCAGAAAGAGAAAGGCGCATTTTAAAATAAAAAAGGCGCACCCTAAAATCTTGTAAAAGAGCGCCGAGCTCTCACTTGTGCAATTTGTAAATGTAGACAGGCGGTGGAAAGGAAGCTAGGAGGATAGATGGACAATGAGAAAAGGGGCCTAGGCTAATGGCCGGCCATGTAAAAAAAGGGGGATGACCGCCCATGGAAATTAGGGCATGTATATAAAGTTAAAAAGTGAATGAGAAGCTCATGCTCGTGTGTGGCAGAAAGCTTCTTCTTCTTCTCCTCTTGTTTCTTGCCTTCTTGCTTGTGCTTGAGAGAGGGATTGAGAGAGTGTGAGGGAGTGATCGTGTGAGGGTGAGGGATCTTGGAGAAGAAGCTCTCCATCTTCTCCCTTCATCTTCTCCTCCTCTCCTCTCTTCTCTTGTCTCATACATGGCTATGGAGGATGAAGCTCATGGGAGAGGGATTGCGGTTGCTTGAGCTTGCCTCAAGGATTGTGGAGCTGCAGGTGCGCAAGAGAGAGGAGGGTACTCGATCAAGCATCAAGGTAAGCTCACTACACCTGTAAGGTAGGCATTGCACGTCGGCTATGTAAGAGGTAGCCATGGCTACTCGGTTCGAAACACTTGAGCAATAAGTGGTCCGTAGGTCTCGGGGTAGAGCTTGAAGAGCTCCCACACTATTCTCAAGCTCTCACCCTTAATATCCAATGGAAAGTCCTATAAGATGAAGACCACATTAAATTTAGATACACTTACGTTTATATCATATAATATTTTAGAGTCAACATACATGATACATCTATGAATTATGCAAATCAATAATCACCAATAATCACATTCCTGAATCATGCCACCTAGTTTCATTATAATTTACAATCGATGTACCAAATTGTAATAGATCAAATAATTGATCTCTCTCTCTCTCTCTCTCTCTCTCTCTCTCTCTCTTTATGATCCTCACAGTGCTCTTGCCCTCATAGTGAGGGCGGGATGCTCGCCTTGTTCACAGGCCCCATTTCCATTCATGCTTCCCCCTCCCAACATGTTGTCAACGCATGGGAGTCGTCTAACCCTCTCCCTCATAGGAACTCTCTCGCCTTACCTAATAGCCCTGTTGCCTTCTGACACTTAGCTGATGTTGCACAAGCGTCGATTGGACCCATCCTCATGAAAGTTCTCCCTCCATAATATATTAAAAAGCTTCAGCTCACCATCCTAGCCAAGAATCTCCACCCCCAATAGAACCTCCTCCCTCCCCTCTCCTCTCCTTCCCATGGCATCCCCCCCACAGGAGTTGTCCCCCCACTTACAACACTAGAATTGAATTCGATCCCTACCAGGCTACTGGATTCTCCCTCGATTCCCGAAGGAGGCTCGATAGTCTCTCTCCCTTGTGCTATCACGGTTCACCTATTGGAGTCTCTCCTGAAGGTGACAGCGAGCTCTCTCTCCGGTCATACCACATCTGCCGTGAAGGATAGCAACCCGCAGCCCGCTGCCCATTGATCACCACGTGTGACGTGACACGTCCATGTTGTTAGCGTCCGCAGGCCTGCTTCATCGAGCATCTTGACTCGTGAAAGAATAGCAGTTGATCCACTCTGGCATCCCAAGCGGCCACCTTCTTGGTGGGATATGCTAAAGGAGTGGTGGGGAGTCATGACTCCTGAGTCAGATGTCGACTGTAGTCTGCGCAGGCTGCAGCATTGCCTGTGTAACACATGCTTGTAGGGCCTAGGCTGTCATCACTGAGTAGTGACTCGTGACTCATGAGCAATGAGCATTGCTTCCAACTTCCAAGGTCGAACTCCTGAGTCCTCACTACTTAGTCGCGACTCGCCATTTGTTGAAGCACTCGTGAGTGTGCGTACAACAGTAACTACTTAGACTCCTGAGTCCTCACTACCTAGTCGTGACTCACCATTTGTTGAAGCACTTGTGAGTGTGTGTACAACAATAACTACTTAGACTCCTGAGTCCTCAGACTCTTGAGTCCTCACTACATAGTCGCGACTCGCCATTTGTTGAAGCACTTGTGAGTGTGCGTACAACAGTAACAGTCTAATATCTGTGGTAGAAATTAGAATGTGAACTTTGAACTCAGTTTTAGGATGAAGCATGCTACTGTCTACATACCTTTTGTGAGTTAGGAGTCAGGACCCAGGAGCTTGATCCACGGGTGATGGTCCTACGGATGGTGATGGGCCTCCAGTGCATGCTGCACAGTCCACTCTCGACTCTCGAGTCTCAATCTCTCACAGTTCACTTAGAAGTTAGCACTATCTAGTATCTTGATTCTCGATTCACATATTAGCCCACCACAGTCCTAAACCCTAGATTGAAGATAGTACAGCCTATACTATCTGTTTTGCGAAAATCAAGAAACTTAGATTATAGAAACTTGAAAGCCATATGGGCCCTGGCACTGGTCGGCGGCCACTTGGGTTGTGGTCAATGACTCATTGGCCCATGGCCCATGGGCATTGGACATTGGGCATTGTTCCTTGTCCTTGGGCTAGGCCATGGCCTATCTAGTATCAATGCCACATGTGACATCATACATGGGTTTATATTAACATTTGACTGGCCATTTTTAACTCCACCCGTTAAAATGACACTCTTGTAAAATACATGCACTTCAAAGATGACGTGGAAGTTAAAAATGTGAAAGTAAAATAAGTGCTATGGACCTAAAAACGTGCATGGCGCCCTTCAAAAAGCAGGCTATTGTCATTGTCATTGTCGGTAAGGGGCAGACGTCACTAGAGGTGGGTGCGGGTTGTCAGCTTTACTTGGTCAAAAGATGGGGCAGAAAAGAGGAGGTTCGAGGAGGTGCATTGGCGAATATTGGATTCGCCTTTATTTAGTCAAGACGGCGATGAGGATGCGCAGGCCTGACAGAAGAAGAAGAAGAAGAAGAAGAAGCTGCGGAGACGAAGGGGCTTCGCTTGCTCAACAGAAGAAGGTGGCAAGGGAGGCCTTCCGCTGCGGTTGGCCATGGCGTCGTCCGATGAAGCTCACAAGGCCTGCACACAGAAGCCCTGCGTCCTCCTCACCTTCTTCCCCCCTCTCTACTTCCCAGATCTGCTGCCGGCCTTGGAGGAGCGCTTCACTCTGATCCATTCCTATGTTGATCCAGCCGGCTATAGGCATCGTGATGGTAGTGATGATACTGGTCAATTCAATGGCGATGGTGATGACGACGCTTGGAAACGGCCCTTGGCCCTGCACGCTGCCTGTGTGCGTGCCCTGATTGGCGTTCGCGTCTCGACCGAGCTCCTCGACTCCCTGCCCAACCTCCGCCTCATCGTCTGCCCTGCCGTCGGCTTCGACAAGATAGACCTTGCCACCTGCCGCAGCAGGGGTGTCGCAGTCACTAATATCCCAGACGTCTCCAGCGATGACATTGCTGACCTTGCCATCCTCCTGATGCTTGCCGCAGTCCGCCGGTTATGCCCGGCTGATCGATACGTTCGTAGTGGCTTATGGCCCCTGCACGGCGCCTACCCGCTCACTAATAAAGTATGAATTCTGCTGCCTTGTATTTTCATCAGCATGCTATAAACTGTCTCTGTATTCTTTAATTGCTATGTAGGATGTGACATTTCTGCTGCCTATCATGCCATCATCATGCAATAAACTGTCTCTGTATTCTTTAATTGCTATGTAGGATGTAACATTTCTGCTGCCTATCATGCCATCATCATGCAATAAACTGTCTCTGTATTCTTTAATTGCTATGTAGGATGTAACATTTCTGCTGCCTATCATGCCATCATCATGCAATGAATTATCCCTATCCTCTTGAAGTGCCGCATAGAATGCCAATCACACACTCCAGTTGACACATAAACTATCCTTTCTAAATGCCATATTTTCAGATATCCTAATATGCCGATGATGGTGTACATGCACGCTGATGTACTTCCCTAGTAATAAGACTTCATGAATGCATGTCTCACATGTGGGTGTGTGTGTGCATGTGTGTTTCTCATACTTCTTTTTGGGGGGAGGAGGCGGTGGGCTTGTGTATTTTTGGCGAAACTGCCAATTGAGAGTGGGAAAGCTTGCAGGATCATGTTTTGCATCCAGAATGTTTGGACATATGCAATCAGATTTTAGAGTGCCCTGTGTTTTTCCTTCCACCCCCTGCAGCAACGGTCTTACTGTTACAGGAAGCTTCATGGCTTCCACGATACATTCCCACAAAATGGTTAAAAGAGGGTTTGGTACAGGCAATGTCCAGGGGCGATAAGGGCAACAATGTTCACAGTATTGACAAAATGTGAAACGTGGTCCTTAGTAGGTGAAGTGTTGCATGAATTACAACTAAATGTTTGCAAGATGGTTTTGTCACGTGAATATTGGTACAAAGGATGAAGTGGCTGGAACCTTCCTGATAAAGTGATGGAGCAAGGAGGTTTGAGCAGTTGCCCTTGTGACAGCTCCAAATGTGTGCAAACTACTCAAATGCATTTTATGCCATGTAGCTGGATTGTCTTGAGGACTATGTAAATGCAAATTGGTCACATATAGTATGCTTGCAGGAAGAACAGGCAAAATATATTTGCATGCAGGTAAAGGCACTTATGTGGGCATGGTAATGGAAGTTAGCCATGATCTGCAGCCTATCTTAGCTTGCAATGACCAGAATTTAAGATGTATGGTGGTTCAATGAATGCTCCATGGGGAGATCCTTTGTGTTTGCATCTATGAGTGGCTAGTAAAGGTGGTCCTTTGTGGAGGATTTGACAATGCTTCCAAACATATACTGCCTAGACACCTCGTCAGAGTTGCACATGGTTGCAACAGAAAGGCAATAATGGTATAGAGCCTTGGCCATGCCTGGTGTGTGTAATTTGTGGAAGCACCCAATGTTGCACGATCAGGATTACACTCATACTGCATCTGTGCTGGGTCCTGGTTGAATGGTGGAAAATGCCTACTTGGTAGCTCGGAGCACGATTGCTAAACCAGGTAGTTGCAGGGCCTATATAAGGAAAATGGGGCCTTTTTTTTTATTTTTCATGGAATACAATTGCATACTGAGTTCTTCCTGGTACATCCTGACGATTTAAAGAATTGATAACGGTGCTTGATATTCCTCCTGTTTGTTTCGGAAGTAAAATTGGTACATTTTCCTTTTTACTTTGCTTTCACAGTGAAGTGTATGATGCTGTGATTCTTGTGCAGTGGTTAATCCGTCTGCTTGGTATAAGAGCAGATGCATGTGATGTGAACTTTTGCACAGAAGTTACTGAGTACAATGCCCCAGTATGTAGAATGGTTTTTTCTTTTTTTGTTATACTCTAATTTTGCATGTGATTTGGTATGTAGGCTAGTGGTCGGAAAATTGGCATTGTGGGTCTTGGATCCATTGGCATGTGTATTGCAAGGAGAGCTGAAGGATTTGGTTGCAAAATATCATATTATGGGAGATCAAGAAAGCCAACAGTTACATACACTTACTATTCAGACCTAGAGAAGCTTGCAACTGATTCGGATGTGCTATTTGTCTCCTGCTCTTTAACTCCAAAGACTCGGCATATGATCGGCAAAAGAATATTGGATGCTTTGGGTCCACAAGGCACTCTAGTAAATATAGCTCGTGGGCCTATTGTGAATGGGGCAGAGCTTGGGATAGCATTAAAGAGTGGGCATCTTGGCTCTGCTGCGCTTGATGTATATGAAAATGAGCCTAATGTTCCCAAAGAGCTGTTGGCTCTGGAAAATGTTGTACTAACTCCACACATGGGAAGTGGGACCATAGAGACTAGGAGGATTATGGGACAGATCACTGTTAAAAACCTGGAGGCATGGTTCTCTGGTAAACCCCTTGAATCACGCATTGTTTAGAAGGGGTCTATGACCTTTATGATAATGGTAATATCTCTAGACTCACTGTTGAGTCGAAACTGGTGGGAGAATTAAATTGAGGAGTTACCATTCTAGTAAAAATTAAGGATGAATTTTAGCCCAAAGGTTATTTTTGGAATATTAAGGCTAATTTTTTGAGCTTAAAAAGCCAAAAAATAGCCCTTATATCCAAAAATTAGGATATTTTGATACTTGGCATTCCCCTTGCTTCTATCTTGTCCCTAGTTCACCTAGTTGTAGCTTGCTTTTGATTGATAATGTATATCTTTCTCTCTCCATTTTGTTTAGATATTCTATGGTGTTTGAATTAGGGTTTTTGGAAAGAAATGGGCAGTATGTGATGAATAAGCAGCATAACATAGGGGTTTACATGTGTGTGTGTGTGTGTGTGTGTTGGGGGGGTGCTACAGTTTCCCGCTGTCATGATAGCCTTGATCATGCATATACATGACTCATAATTGATCTCATGATCAATCATTCTCACAAACTCATTTTTCCTTGGATTTCGTAGCCACATTGTCACCAAAGATGGTTGATAATCGGAGTCTAGAGCTTGCACATATGTTGAGACATTTTGACATCAATGAATAAGATCACAAATAAGTATGATGGAAAGAATAAATTTACCATTGGATTAGTGCCTTTTTCCTTGAAATTTTATTTGATTCAGAGGTAAAATTAAAAGTTCACCGTGGTAGTGGGTAAGTTTTGACAGATCTAGTTTATACATCTACATTTTGACACCATTGAATAAGATCACAAATAAGTAAGATGGAAAGAATGAATTTACCATTGGATTAGTGTTTTTTCCCTTGAAATTTTATTTGATTTAGAGGTAAAATTAAGAGTTCACTTTGCTAGTGGGTGAAACTGAGAGATTTGGTTTATACATCTTCATAGCATGCAAGAATTGACAATCTTGTGCACTAGTGTTACCATTGATGGAGATGAGAAATATCATAAACTAATCATATTCATGGAGCGGCATGACAAGTTGAAATTTTGCATTGTAAAGAACTTGGAAAATTTGTCTCCACCCATTATTAACCTTATAAACCAATGCCACTTCAATCTGTCTAGCCATTATATCCACCCATTCCTAACCTTACAAATCATTGCCATTTTAATTCAACTCTTTCAACCACCACATTAACTTCTCCCCACACCTACTTCTTGAAGCACAAATATTCACTACCCCCATAGATCTATACCAACTTGGGCCAAATCGAAGTGGACACATCGAAAGGAATCGTGCATGTAACTATTTCATACAATGCTTAAGTCATAGAGCACATTTTTTCTACCTAGAAGACCAAGGGACAACCACAAACTTCTAAACTACAAAGAAAGTCTCTATTCCAACCAAGTTGAGGTCATGTTCTAAGAAATGCATGCAAATAGAGACATTCCAATCCATCATAGCCTCATTCTAATTGCCAAATTATTTCTTTTTGGATATCCTAATAAGAATAACATCAACTATACTCGACTAGAAGTAGTCAAATAGATCAATAAGAAATGCCAACAAGATTACTAAAATCCTTATTGTTGGATTTGGCCCTGCCTTGACTTTCATATTTGAATTGACAATATCCTAAAAAATATCAAATCAAGGCCTAGAGGAAACAAGAAAAGCTTTGTAAAGGCTCACCACCATTAGTGAGAATTAATGTAGATGCACCGAGAACAAGTAAAATATAATATTGCAATGTAAAATTGTAACTAATTGTGACCACACAAGGGTTGAAAGGCTCCACCCATTTGTAAAAGGTTATACATGTATTTAAAGAGGGGAAAAAAATCAAAGGTCATTCCAATAGTTGTAAAAACAAATAAGCTTATCTTGTTGTCTCTTTATACTCATTGTTGAGTTGTTTGTGCACTACACCTCGCTCTCAGAAATGATGAAGTAAATCTTCTCAGAGCAAGGTTTGGGAAAAATAAGATTTCTGGTAGAAAAGCTATTGTTGAGTAGCATGCCTGCTTTCATTTTAGCATCATACGATGCAATGTGCAACTGTAGCTCCCCTTGACTATTGCAAAGTGAGCAATTGTTTCAATTATAATACTTTTAAGATGCATGTTTTTTGAGCAACCTATCATTTTCTTTTTCATCAGTATAAATATCATCTATGGTAAAGCAAATGCTCTAACTACAAGAAAAATGTTGGAAGTTATAGCCTAAAGTGTATTAGCCTATGAAAATGGACAAGAAACCATAAAATGGAACTTACTCATCAAGTTTGATTGATCAAAATGACAAAAGACCTCTACAATAACACTTTCTCCTCTAGTTATAGTTCCTCTGTGTGTAGGTTATTTATAAGACTTTTTTCCTACATTACATTCCTCCATTACTTCAATAAAAAATCATAGCTTGTATTTTTTTTCACTCATTATAATCTTACGTCTTGCAAATTATGATATTTCCTTTCTCATTGATAGGTGTTGAAAGAAACTTCTTGGTCTTGGCTCCCCCAAAGTAAGGTTTCTTTAGCAAGTTACCATATTCTTTTTTTTTTCTCATCCTTCTTAATCATTGATTGATGCTTTTGTAGTCCAATCTCTAATAGTACTCTCTCCACATTCTTCCATGTGGGATCTTCTTTATCACATGTTAGTGTGGTACTTTCCACTCTTTGCCATTTCTTCGACAAGCAGTGCCAGCATGGAGATCTTGGACTTACATAATTGGAGATTCTATATATGCATTTCAAAGTCTTCAAATCTCTTGCAATGTACTATTCCACCATGTATGTACCATATCCTTTTACTAAAATCCTCTTGCCATGTTCTTTGTGATTAATGATGTTTGGAATACTTCAGTGCATGAAGAAGAGGTGTAGTATCTCAAATGTTCCCTTGGGAACTTCAAACGCCACAAGCCACCATATGTGGTGCTCTAATTGAACACTTAATTTCTTAGGTTGCTTTTGTTAAATTGCAAGGATTTCTTCATCAAACTGACATGAACTATTTTATGTTTTATTACTCTGACAATCTCACTTTCATCCAATTTTATGGCAAACCACAATTTACCACCACATTCTTTTATAGTCTATTATAGTACATCACCATTCTAGACTACTATGTCTTTGTATAGATCTAAAGAATTATTATTGAGATCTACGAACCTAATATCAAAGGTTTTTTTCCCCTAGTTTTTAATGTTTTTACACTTATAACATTCATGGGATCTCCTATGAATCCAAAACCTTTGTATTGAGTAGGTTTTAGGTCTCTTTTAACTTTGAAGGTCTAGGAAGAGGTATATTTTTGCTTCTCTTTAGCACATGACTAAATCCACTTTTAATACCATTGAAAAATTTGGAGTAAGCCCATATGCTAATGCCAACCATGTCACAAATACCTTGTGCATCTATAACGAAAAATTCATTTGAGACATCTTTCAATGTGGATTTAATCACCTTCTCCTTAATAGCCTTGAACTTTGGCTTATTCAAAGCATCTTTCTATCTACTTACTTTCAGTAAGTTGTGAATGGATGATCCAAGCTCACCCTCACCTAGGTTTTCATTATGAGTGACCTTGCAATCCTTAATACATTTTTTCCATTGGTCACTTCTCAATCAGCCCATTTATTAGTTTCTCTTTTGTTTTGGTCCTTTGTCAACTTACTATTGATCTTGTTTAGGTCATGCAATTGTGACTTTGTCTCCTCACACGTGATGCCAATATCATGACTGGTGTCCTCCATTATGTTTATCTAATCAAGCTAATAATCCATTGAGTTGCATAACTTGTTGTGCTAGTTGTTGAATTTGGAGTTGACGTGCATTGATGAAGCCGTGATAGTTTTTAATAGTTGTTTGGCAAGTTGTAAACACCTTCAATGCTTGATCACTAAGATGCCTCATGCAACTAATCAATCCATTAGTGCCATTGCATACACATTTCAAAAAAGTTATTATTTTAGAGAAAATAGGAGGGCTATTGGTTAAGGGATCACTTAGATAGATTGTTCCATGTAGCACAAGTCTAGATGCTTCAATCTCATGTCCATGTGGCTCTATAGAACTTGAGGATTAATATAGGCATCTCATGTTACCTCGAGCAAAGGAGCACATTTAGCCTCTACCTCAATGAGTAGGTCCTTTTTTCCTATATTCATATTGTTTACTAATTGTGAGCTCAAGTTGGAGAAATGTGAATGGATTTATACAATTTAGTTAAATGAACAAAGTAAAGAATGCAAGAGAGATAAAACAAAATGGGGTAGTTAGCTTGAAGCAATCCTGCTTTTGATACGCAGATAAGAGCAAGGAGTGTGTCTAGGCAGATTGGATAGATACTCAGATATCTCAATAGAAATGGGGTAGTTGAGTGTGTGGAGGTAGACTAGACAGGCACAAATAGATTGCATAGACTAGATATAGTTGATTGACTATGAACTCGAGTTGGAGAGATGTCAATGGTCTTATTCAATTTAGCTAAATGAGTGTTGGTTTATGCAATGAATATATTGAAGAATATAAGAGAGGTCAAATGAAATGGGGTAGTTGAGTATGTCAAGCTAGACTAGATAAACACAAAAAGATATAAATGGAAATTGGATAGTTGAGTGTGTGAAGGTAGACTATGCAAACACATATAGATTGCGTAGAATGGACATTATTGATCGTCTATGAGCTCAAGTTAGAGAGATATCAATGGAGTTACACAATTTAGTTGAATGAATGCAGAGAAGAATGCAAAAGAATTCAAGTGAAATGGGATGGTTCAGTATATAAAGGTAGGTTGGATAAACATAGAGAAGAGAATATTAGACCCATTAGACCTTTGAGAGAAGTGGAATGGAGTGAAAGATCTTAGAGAGAGGGAATGTCCAAAGGTTTTTGGAATTTAGAAAATTCAAATTTACCTCCAAATATGTTTCGAAAAAATGGGAATTGATCGACAATCTTTTTTCTAAACCAAAAGTGAGCACAAAAAATCCCCAAAATATCTTAAAATGAGCTCTTGAAATTTTCTTTTCTTGTGTTTTATTTAAAAATAAATCACACCACATATACTAATCATTTTGTATTGAAAACCAAATACCACACTCTAGTAACTAATCTCTATGTGAATATAAATTTGGTTTAAAAAGGCTATTGAATGAGGAGAGAAAAGGAATCTAAGCAAGTCATTTATGGATAACATTAAAAAGAAACAATAATATTAAAAAAGTGCAGAGATAAGAGGATTATTTTAGTATTCTGCTCTCCACTTTTCCTCATTTTAAGAAAGAGAGGAGGGGGGCTAAAAGGCCCAAAAGAGAGTTAATTATTTTTCCTAATGCTAGTCATGTTTTAGTTTCTCTTTTACTCAAATATTTTTGGATATAGTTGTTTCCTTTTCTAAAACATATCAAATCTCATGAGTAATATTTTTACATTGGGATAATATTACTTGCTTCTTGAGTATTATTGATTCACTATAGTTTCTACAAAGAGTTTTCTCGGCAATAAGTGACCATTGATCACATGGCTTAGGCTTTGGGAGTTTTCTACGTCAAGATGTAGGATTTATGTGGATAGAATACAATGACCTCACATTCTTATTCACCTTATTTTCCTTTTCAAAACAAGTAACATTTCCTTCTTGGTAATTGAGGGAAAATTTTCCATATCTTATTCTAAGTCAAAATGATCCTTGTTCCCCTAAAATTTTTAATCGTTTGATTTATTTTACTAATGGATAAATTTACATTCTTAATCTACTCTAATACCATGTGAAATGTACCTATCTCAAGTTATTGCCTAGGGGGATAGAATTGGTAGTTACTTAGGATCCTATCCCAATCAATGCTATTCGGATTGTGTACAATTTACAAATCTAGCTAATTGAGTAGTCTTTGGGTCTACCTGAAAACAAGAACCATGGCTTCAATCTAAAAGGATTGACTTGAGGTTCCTATGACTTCTTGGACTCTATCAACAATCTAATCTTAGGAAGAATCACTTTGCAACCAATCAAGACTAAAACATTGCACTTGATTTAAAGAGAGTGACAAACAAGGGGGACCTGAGCATCAACCCCTCTACCTTGGCATTATCTCACTCCATTCCCCCTAAAATGGTGCTAGTCATGTTCTAAGAGTTGTGGCTCTCATGTTCAATCTTTTCCCTATAAATTTCTTTAAGAAAGAACATGACTAATTAGCTGTAAAGCACTCTCCTTAGGGGGTGCTCACCTACTTTTCATTTACATAGTTGATCATCTTTAGTTTTCTAAACAATACAAGTTACACATGTTGTGATGCATTTATAAATAACTTTCTTAGTTATTCCTTAAAATAGGATTTGCTACATATCTTGTTAGGAGCATATATATGAATACAAGAAAGAAAAACTTTTCAAAGTAATTTTTTTTCTTTTATTTTAGCAGATGTTTACAAATCCATAGATCCCTCATGAATTTCCATACAACAAGATAAATCAAATCCTTCTCAAGGATAATTACCCTATCCTCATCTATCTTGGACCTTTGTATACCTAAATTATATTAGGCTCAAATGGGTCTCTTTGCTATCACAGTTCTGAAATTACCCCACAGACTAGAGCACCGCTAGTTCTCACTCCACCATAAGGAGGAACCTTTGACTATGGGATCCCTACTTAGGAATGGGTTAATTTTTGTAGATAGTCTTTAATTGCCTCAGGCTGATGGAGAATTGGTGAGGCTCTTGGAAAGGTGCATCACCCATTACTCATGTTAAGTAGTAGTTGAAAGCACTAAATTAATTAAAACTTAATCTTTTTGTAAGCCACAATTAGATCTAACACTAAATTTGCACTCATCTTTTATTTTTTAAAAAATGGTAGAATGATGTTACTTAATACACTTTATTTTTTCATAATATAGCTAAATTTTCAAGCGCTCAATTTAATTAGCAAATAAATGCATAGTCTCTAATTTTGGGGGGGGGGGGGGGGGGGGTTGGTTTGAGGGGGTTTCTTCCCAATTGTTTTGTAATTGTTTCAAGTCACTACTTGCCCTATTTTTAGGCATTTAATTTTTCTAAATTTTTTCCCTCCCCCTGGTTGTTGATTTCCTTTTTGTTTATTTTTTGCTACAATCTATTTTTCCACTTATTTTCAACTATCATAGTCATATAAATATTTCTTTTTTTTTACTTTGTAATTTTCATTTCTTTAACTTTGTTCCTATCTTCAAATTTACAACCCTAGTTATAAAATTTTTAAGTTAATTTTTCAATTCCAATAATTACTCATAACTATTAATTTTACTTAATCAAATCATTATAAATTTTCTTTAGATTCTAGCCCTCCAATCTTCTCTGTTTTAATATGCAAAACTGTTTCTATCAATTTTAACTATAAAATCATTAAGATTTCTATCAAATCATTAAGATTTTTTAAATAAAATTACTTTAAATTCTAGCCCTCCAATCTTCTATGTTTTAATATGCAAAACTATTTCTATCAATTTTAACTATATAAACGTTTTTTATCTTGCAATAAATTATCATCTTTCAACTTTTTGAATAATTCGTAAAGTGAGAATTTACTTCTATAGGATGAATTGGAGTTCTTCTGTGATATTCAAATGTTTGTGTGTGATGTTTAGATGACCTAAACTTCTTGTGTGGTTCTTAGATGTTTTGACTCATTGTTGTTGCCAAGGAAGTTTGATGGCATCCACATATTGCCATGTTATCGTTAGGATGAAAAGAAGATAAGGAATAAAAAAGGTGGATCACATAGATATGGTGCACATAAGGTATCTCCTACTCATGTAGCTTGTGGGGAGCCCTTCAAACTCTCTCTTTCTCTATCTCATTAGATCAACACAACCTAAAAACTTCTTCTTAACGAATCATATTATAAAGAGAGGTTTTTTTCTTTTTGGATGGGGGGGTGGCTTTACTAACTTAGCTAGTACATCTAACTAACCTAACTAATTTATTTAACTTGAATTATCTAACTAGCTTAATTAGCTTAACTAACTTTATTGATATACTTATATAACTATTGATGCAATTAGTTTTACTTACTAACTTAAATAGCTCAACTAATGTAATTAGCTTAACTAACTTCATTGATAGACTTATATAACTACATTGACTAAGTTAGGTTTAGTAATCAAGAAAACTTTAACTAGCATAAATCAAAGTTATATGTATAAGAAGTTATCTTTTTGTTTTCTAAAACCTATATTGATGTACGATTTAGAGGCCTTTCTGTGCATATGGAGACAAAGGCCAAACTAGTGGATAGGTTTTTTATTGAAAACAATGGTATGTTACAAAGACTCATTATATTAATCCACATGGCCTCATTATTTCAAAGGCCACATTAGGGGATTAGAGTGTGATGGATGAGTGTGATGTGACACTCTATGAGCTTGACATTGGGACCATTGAAGACCCTCTTATTGTTTCAAGACCTTGACATACACAAAGTTTGTGACTAGCTCTAATGTAGACTATTGATGCAATTAGTTTTACTTACTAACTTAAATAGCTCAACTAATGTAATTAGCTTAACTAACTTCATTGATAGACTTATATAACTACATTGACTAAGTTAGGTTTAGTAATCAAGAAAACTTTAACTAGCATAAATCAAAGTTATATGTATAAGAAGTTATCTTTTTGTTTTCTAAAACTATTGATGTACGATTTAGAGGCCTTTCTATGCGTATGGAGACAAAGGCCAAACTAGTGGATAGGTTTTTTATTGAAAACAATGGTATGTTACAAAGACATTATATTAATCCACATGGCCTCATTATTTCAAAGGCCACATTAGGGGATTAGAGTGTGATGGATGAGTGTGATGTGACACTCTATGAGCTTGACATTGGGACCATTGGAGACCCTCTTATTGTTTCAAGACCTTGACATACACGAAGTTTGTGACTAGCTCTAATGTAGTCTACTCACATGGTAGATCCTTGATATCAATGATGGGAGAAAGTGCTTGCCTATAGTTACATTGTGGTAGTCATTGTATTGACTCACCTTGTGCTTGATCTTGTTCTTTTTCTCATGGTGAGTAATAAAAGGCTTACTAAGCACCCTTGTTATTCTCCAAGATAGGATAACACTATTTTAGTACACCAGACCATGTCCTATGGGATTCAACTTTAAGTATCTTCCCTTGTGTCCTTGTGCTCTACAAGACTTTCAATAGACTATGATGTCCAAGGGATCTAGCCACTTCATTGTGATATTTTTAGGCTATTCATATGAGCAACCATACTGTGCATAGGGGAAGTGGCTTCTAAACATACTCTCTTCATTATCTTTAAAATCAAACACTATTGTAGTGTTCGAGTCCTGCTTCTCCTAGTATCTCTACATAGTCTCTTTTGGATTCTCTTCCTCTTATTGTAGTAGAAGCTTAATTGGGAATGGACTACTCTTTTATCTTCTATGACTGATCTCTCAAGGTTTGTATTATGGTTGTATAAGTCTCCTACTACTTTGGGTCTTTCTCTTCTTCTCTTGAGGACCTGGTATCTCTAGCATGCCAATAGGGGTGTCATGACTGTAGGTGGCTCTAGAGTGATGGGAGAAGTTGACAAGGTGTTGGGTTGTATGAGACATGCGGCCTTCAATTCATGCCCTTCATATCCCTTCTTTCTCAAGTGACAGAGCAGGTCTTCCTTGGCATGTTCCTCATTTATTAGAGTGACCTCCTTGATTTTCTCCATTCTCTCCAAGGTATTTGAGATCAATCTTCGCTAAACCTTGAGTTCTTTAGGATCATCTATATTTGGTGTGTGAGCGATGAATCTTAGCTAAGCCTTGATTTCTTTAGGGTCATATGTGTGTGGCCTATGGATCATCAATGTTGCTCCTCTAAATACCTCACGTTGCTTGGCCATCACAAACTTATAAGCTTTTAACTACACTTTAAATAAGATTTCACTACACAATGTTGAACTTAGGTCATTGAATAGCTTCCTTAAGGATGTTTCATGTAATCTTTGTGTTTCACTCTCCACCTGGCTAATAGCTCCTATCAAGCTAGTAGTGAGATTGGTTTTTATAATTCTACTAGTGCAACCTTCCATTGGTTCTATGCCAACTACTGAGTGAGTCACAAAAGAGGGCTTCACTTTGGGTCACATTTATATGGTCATATTATGGAAAAATATTTTTTTTACATTCAATACCTAATGTTCTTTGTGTACTTCTTATGTAAGTTTGTTTTAACTTTTTCTTAAGCTAACTTGAGGGAAGTCTTAGTCAAGTTTTGGTTCATGTCAAGTAGCTATTTGCACAGCTTTTCCATAGATTTCTCCTCAACCTTGAGTACTTCAATTTTTTTTTGGAACTCAAAGTCATTCTCATATGACTTGTAGCCCTTTTCCTTAGTCTAATTTTGGAGCTCTTACACTTGGTCCTTACATGCAACTAGGAACTTTCTATGTGTTTTCCAAGTTTTATCCAATCTCTTTTGAAGATCGTGCCTTATTGCTATGGCTTTAGCCTTGTCTCTACTAAACTTCTCACATGACTGCTCCAAAGCTCCCATTGTACTTGTTGCACTTTGGCCTCATATATGTGGTTCATATGTGCTTTTGGATGATTCTTTTGGATATGATTATGTTCATAGGTTATTGTTGTGGTTTCTCTTACCTTTGTTGAGCTAATCAATTTATGTCTTTCACACTTCCCAAGTGAGTCATTAACTCACGAAGAGTTATTGACTCAAATGATTGTGACTCCTTTGAGAATCTTTCAACCTCTTGTATGAGTCTCTTTTATCTACCAACATTTGTGCTACCTATGCTAAGAGATTGATACATCTTTTTGCATAAGCCCTCATCAAAGGAAGACCTAATTGTTCTCTCATCTTCTTCTTACCTTTGCTTCATTTCGGCCTCTAGTTTCTTTCACTCTTTTCTTGATCTTTGTTTGAGTATGATCATTTGTTGCTCTTCGGTTTCCTCTTCATCTAACTCTCTTGATGATGATGAAGAGATTAGCTTAATCTCTTCTTTTTTTTTTCTCATTTCATATTTTTGGCCCCTTAATAGGGTTCAAATTGCAAGCTTCCTCCCTTTGCCTCTTCTCCTTTTCTTGTTATGTATGGCCTCATGTACCCTCCTTTAATAGTTCTTATTGTTGGGCTACAAACATTGATGGCAGGATATCCTGCAAAGACATATCTATATTGATTGCTATGACTTGAGTTAGTGAACTACTATAATTAACAATGCTATTGCATGCCTGTGTACATTCTGACTAGAGACATATTGATTGCTATGCCTTGAGTTAGTGAACTACTATAATTAACAATGCTATTGCATGCCTCTATACATTCTGACTAGAGAGGGTATTCAAGTCCCGATCAACAATGTTCCTTGTTATGATGTCTTTTAGTAGCCATTTTGGTACTCTAGCTAGGATGGTAGTGGTGTTATTGTAAGTGAAGAGGTTGTGGAACACCTATTCCATGACTCAACACTCTTTATTTGTAATGGGATTCAACAACTCCTTCACTTTTTATGATCATGCTACACCATCTTTGTGCAACCTATGGTGTTTTCTATGTTCTATTATATTTGCCTCTTTTAGCTTTTACTCCAAGAGTTTCTTCTATCAATTATGGGTTGAGCTCAACATTTACTGACCTCTCTACAAACTAGTTACCTTGTTTTATAGTATACAAGAATTTATTGATTTTGGTATCTAGGTAGCAATAGGCCTTGAAATGGGAAATGAAAGCCTAATTACAAGGCCACAATTGATCATTTTCAACTGCTTGTCTTTCGATCTAGCTGAATAAGGCCACAACCATTGTAATGATTCCACACTTATTGTCATTTTGCTTGGCATAATAAAGCTCTTGACCATTGTCAAGTTTCCCGCTCCTCAAGAGGACAGGGAACACCACATCTTGGCCCTTAGGACCCATTATCTGAGTTGGCCTCATAGGCATTTGACCCCCTCAATTAGGCCAAGAATGCCTTCTATCCCTATGGTTTGACCCTTGGGCTTGGACTTAGGCCCCTTATATGGACACCTTACTTGGGCGGTATGACTCGGATGACTCATTGCACCTCCTAGACGTATAGATTTAGGCACGCAAATAGAGATTGGACCCACAATTAGACACATAGCCTTAGCTCTCCTGCACATGCTTAGGGGCACACTATTATGAGGACATATAGTCACTCCCTGCACTTCACACACGTAGGAAGCATCTACTAGGTTGCAAACATTAGGAAATCACAACCCTAAATGTGTATGCATTTAGGAACACCTCAGCATGTTAGGATTAACCTCTGACCCAGGCTACTAGAGCACTCAACCGCAATAGAGGACATCGACATGTAGGAGGGCCAACATTTACAAGCGTACATTGAAGGGCATTTCTAGTACACACAAGGAGTGGTGAAACACATCCGAGGTGCTAGGTTGCATGTATGCACACCTTATAGTGGGAACGACAAGTTCACATTGGCCTTTTGTACTCAAAATTCCAAAAGGCAATGAATTTCAAAGCACCTAGGGGTGGGGATGTATAAAATCAAGTCATATGATGGCTTAGGAATCTCTAGGGGCCACAAAACCCTAGTTGCGATTAGGACATCACACAATCACTACTAGGTTATAATTCCATGCAACCACAATGAAGGGTCAACCACATTAGGGTTAATCGCAACCTATGACAATTGCCATCCACTAAGAAGTAACAACCTTAACATGACAACTTGGGCCTTATCAAGTGATAGAGTGGGAATGTGAACACCTTAAGGTCAAGCACATTGTTTCAAGCTAGGGAAGGACCAAAAGATTACTTGGGAAACCTTGCAAGTAGAAATTGAAGCACTCTAAAATAGGGTCATGTGAGCACTACTTGATCTCTCAAGACTTGAGAAAGTTAGGATGACTGGGTGTAGACATGTGTAACTAATAGCCTAGGTCAAGTCATTCAAAAAGGGGGAAAGGAATCAACCAACCACAAGAGACCAAATGAGAAAACAAAACTTAGAGATCACACAAAAATTGAACCACAACAATATTGAGATGGGGGGAAAAGGCAATAAAACAAACCCATGAAGTACATAAGTCAAGTGAACCCTAATGGGATAAGCATCTAGAAAAAATTTCTTTCATAAAAGAATCCGCTACTCTACTAGAACTCATTAGCATAATCAAAACATTAGTCGTACAACAACAAAAGGAGACCATGTTAGCATCAAGATCACACATCAATGACCTAGGAATTGACCCTCAAGAGTTTACAACCAAAATTTAATAGCTCCTGGTGCAATATGAGCAAAACATATGAATACAGAATGTGGGTATACCAACACATGAAATCATCACCAAGATAAAGGAGAAAAGAAGGCTAGGGAAGGACCTGCTGCAGCACATTGCAAGATTCACACAAGTACAATGGGTCAATAGGTAAAGGAAAGAGGTTGAGCTTAATCAAACGCAATGCATCTTAGCATTCATAGGGCGCATGGGATCTGGTGTTAACATTGACATAGAAAGAGTGCTTGAAGTTGATCTCACTCTAGCCAAACTCCTAACCAAGTGACTACTAGACAATTCAACCAAGGAGTGGAATAGCATTGTACTACTTGTCTCTATCCTAATCATATTAGCAATTGCACCCAACACCAAAAACCAAACTAAAATCTCGATAGTGACAAAACAAGTTAAGAAGTACAAGGTAGGAGATGACCCATACAATTTCATGAAATAATTTTAGGTTTGTGAGGCCAACAACCTCCAATTTTTCACAACATGTGTAAGCCTTCGGGCTATGCTTGGGAGAAAAAGGACATACCTCATTCACTAGTGTCAATAATGCCAAACACAATGATTTGATACCCTGAAGGACCTCTTTATTAAGAGATTCTTTGAATCAGGATACATGGATAATCTAATTGTCAAATTGATGAATGTCGATTAGAAGGACAAGGAGGAAATTTTTTATTACATCACCCATGTTTGGAGTCTTTACAAAAGATATTCAAATAGCAAAATGGGTGAATGACCCATTTAGCGATGCACAATTTTTAGTGAGAAACCACTCATAGATATCTAGAAAATAGAAAAGAGTATAGATATCTAAAACAAAGTGGATGGCTTTAGTTGGAGATGGCAAACATTCATGATGTCTTGTGGTGATCCATAAGACCAAATGTCCCATCCAATGCATCCACTATGGCATCAATCATTTTTTGTCCAAGTGTGTGGATCCTTAACCACACACTTGCATAAACTATGGAAGAATGGGCCATGAGGGCATGCATTATCACCTATCAAGAAGGCTTTCACATCCTCGGTATCCATAGACATATTATTCAACTAATGGGTGGTTTGAATATGGAAGAGGAGCACCCCTTACACACCCTACACCTAATGACTAATTATCCATAGCTCCTAGGGCTGACATATCAAGAAGGCTTTTGTATCCTTATCCTTATCCACAGCCATACTATGGAAAGGAGCACCCCTTGCACACCCTACACCCAACAACTAATGATCCATAGCTCCTAGGGTTGACATCAACCCACTAATAGGGATATCAAGACCACTTGGACCTATAGTCATGTATCCACTAAGTGATGCACTAGTACACTTTGTGGAAGAACCAACCAAAGAGGAACCATAAGTAAATCCATATGTCACTTATAAAGTAGACAGATAGTGCATCCTAATGGATTTTTGACTAGTTCCAATCACGGCTTTAGGGGATGGGGATGAGGGAGGAGGAAATGTACTACAATAACCATTGACTTGCTAACAATGTGGCCACCTTGGACATATATCATCTAGATGCCCAGGAATGGAACAAGTAAATAAAGACAATGCAAATTTGAGGTCTCTAAAGTGCACTGTCACACACATATATGTTGATTGGCTGGAGCGAAAACCCTCCACTGGCTTGGTGATCATACCATTGGTGCCACTTGGGCTCTTTAGTGTCAAAACACCCAACAACAAGGCCACACTGATCCCATTAAATGTTATGACTAGAGCTCAAGCAAAAAACATTGGTATTGTAGTGCCCGGACCCAACAACTTGGATGCCTCATCCATAGTCAAAAAGAATCAAAAGAAAGGGAAAATAAGAATTGAAGTGAAACTAACACTTAAGACTAATAGTGCAATAGCCTTGAGAAAATGAAAACAAGTTCATGATGCTAAAGCTGAGACTTTAACTCCCAAAATGAACACAAGAGAGAGTGGTAAAGTTGGGGAATACTTGGATCCCAAGTGACAATTGGATGTTATCGATAAAGTGAGAAGTTGGGTAAAAGAGGCTCAAGCACACCTCTAGGACGCTAAGCCCATCACAAATGAAGGGATGCACTACTTGTTGAATGCATAGGTCAAAGGAGTGAAGCTGTAGATGTAGGTGAGAGAGAGGGACAAGGACACAATAGTTTTTGTGGTACTCAAGAGTACCTAATAAAGTTTTAGATAGGTATATAATTCATGTACAAGCCCAACCCTTAGGGCAGGCACAAGCACTGCATTGGTCACTGCCCTTTATCCCAACAACCTCCCCCCTAAAGGCAATGTGCCCAAAGGTAGAGGAAAAGAATCAGCTAAGTCTAAGTATGTAAAGATGAAAGAGACTATACCTATCCAATACCCATCATCTACCTGCAATGTGTAGCAAATCGCTCTACTAGGAGACCCTTCATGAGAAGGTCTACAAGGTTATCATCAATGTGTACCTTGACTAGCTCAATGCTCTTGTTGTCAAGTACCTCCCTGATGAAATGATACTTCACCTGTATGTGTTTTATCTTTTCATGAAAGATAGGGTTCCATGCTAACATGATAGCACTTTGACTATCACCGTGGAGGACAGGAACCTCAATGATACCAAGCTCAACAACCAAACATGACAACCATAAGGTCTCTTTGCATGCCTCACTATGCAGCCACATACTCTGCCTCAGTAGTAGACAATGCAACACACTTCTGTAGCCTAGATATCCAAGAAATAGATATTCCTTTGAAGGTAAACGCATACACTGAAGTTGACTTCCTGCAGTCCACATGTCCAGCATAGTCGGCATCCGTAAAGCCAATGACAGATGCCTTCTACTTACCAAAGAAGATGCACAAATCCCTTGTGCCCTTGAGGTATCTCGTAATATCTTTCATTGCTTCCCAATGCTTCTTGCCAGGGTTTTCCATGTACCTGCTAACCACTCCCACTACAAAGGCAATATCATGACGTGTAGCAACCATGACATACATCAGACTACCAACAACTAAAGCATACGGAATCTTGACCATTTTAGCCTTCTCATCATCAAATTTAGGGCTATCCTTTGCACCGATGCTGAGAGAGATAGAGTAACCCCTTCGACCTATCTCTGAGTATATGCATCCCAAAATGTGATTTTCATCACGAAGATCCTTCATGTCAAAGATGCCATGTAGATTATGCTTCAATGAATCCAAAGCATGAGTATCCCTACTAGCAATTAGCATTTCATCTACATGATCCTTGAATTTGTTGTGCAACTAGTCTCTCCTTAAAAGAGACAAGGACTACTAAGAAAAAACAATTATGAATGACTAGTACTTTGATGCAAAAAGCATAGAAAGCACATACATGGATTGTGAACTAGAAGAAGAGGCCTCAACCATTGAACTCAAAACCATAGACTATGACATTGATGGGCATGCAATTGGGCAAATCATTCATTGATTTCAAACCTAGGGAAACATAGGTGTCGCTTATTGATGGAGTAGTCAAGATGGATTGTGATCAAACTTGGCTAGAATACTTCAAAATTACATTATGTGCAAGTAGGCAAATTTAGTAGCAGTGTATGAATTCGAAACCATTTATGAGTTGCAACCGTTGGGAGAAACACCCTTGTCCATTTAAGGCCATGATTTTGACTTTGAATCGGATGCCAACTTAGATAGTAACCTAGAAATCCTTATTTTTCTAAAACCCAATGCACCAAGGGGGATCTTCTAATCCACCTATGATGCAAAAGGTTAAAGGAAGAGAGGATAAAGAAGGTAACAAACACTAATGCTAAAAAATGGAAAAAGCCACAAGACCTCACTAAATTCAAAAAAGGAGGTTGAATAGTGGTATTGCTTAGTAGCCAAATGTCAAGGAAAAGCTAGCTATCGATTGAGGGTCCATGAAAGTCAAAGAGATCAACTTAACCACTGAGGGCCATAAACCTAGATCTAGCCTCATTGTTGACGACCTCACTAAGGATGAGGAGACTAATCTTGTGCATCTCTTATGAGAGTTTAAGTATTTTCTCACTTGGTCACTCAAGTATTGTAACCCATAACATTCCTATGGTACCTAATGCAATGCTAGTTAAGCAACGACCATACACAATAAACCCAAAGCACGCCAATGCAATTACGAACAAAATTGACAAGCTTCTAAATATTGGACTTATCTAGGAAATTTAGCATTTGGCCATTGTCATTGTGTTGAAGAAAATTGGAAAAGTTAGAGTGTGCATAAATTACAAGAAAGTCAATGTAGCGAGAAAAGAGATAACTATATGTTGCCTTATACTGAGCACATGTTGGAAAGAGTTGCCAGAAAGGAAGCCTACATCTTTCTTGATTGATTCTCAGGATACACTCAAGTGCAAGTTCATCAAAACAACTTGCACAAAATAGCTTTTTCCATGGAATGGGACATGTTTGCATATATTGTAATGCGATTTGGCCTTACCAATATGCTTGCCACTTTCCAACGACTAATGTGAATCATCTTAAAATACATGCCCCATAAATGGTTGAAATTATTTGTAGATGACCTTTGCATGCACACCAGTTGGACAAATTATCTTCAGAAACTAAGAGTAGTCTTTGAATGGTGTAGGCAATATGGTCTTTTCTTAAACCCCTTGAAGTGCCAAGTTTGGGTGAAACATGGATGCATTCCAAGGTACATGGTATCAAAGAATAGCATTCCAACATACTTCTTAAAAGTAAAAGTCATTGTCAAATTGCCACCATTAACAAACTACAAGGGAATTCAATGCTTCCTTGGTCACATAGGGTATTACCCATGGTTTGTGCTAAACTATGCACTGATTGCTCAACCTTTATATAAGCTATTGATTGTTTTTGAATGGATTGAAGAATGCCAATGCACTTGTGACATATTGAAAAGGGCCCCAACCACAACACTAATTTTATAAGCCCTAAATTGGAACAAAACCTTCCATGTGCATATTGAAGCCTCAAAGTTTGTTGTGGGAGCCATTGTGAAAATGAAGGAGCTACCACAACACTAATTTTATAAGCCCTAAATTGGAACAAAACCTTCCATGTGCATATTGAAGCCTCAAAGTTTGTTGTGGGAGCCATTGTGAAAATGAAGGAGCTAATAGAGCCGAATGTCAATGGGGTAACCTGGTCTGGAAAAACTTACAAGGCTCTAGAGTTCAAATTGAAAGATGGTATGGAAACTCATGGGCAGTGAAGAATTATCCATAGTAAAATGCTAGTTGAGATGATACAACCCAGAGAAGTGAATGGAAGCCACACTGTGATGAAATATCTACACTATAGTTGGTAGAGGGAGACCCAAACCCCACCGATTCAAGGACTAAAACTAGTTGTGAAGATAAATTTGCACTTGAGTTTAAGATGAAATTAGAAAACCTAGAGAATGGCTATGAGTCTACAGACTACAACATCTAAGCTACATGGGAGAATGTCCTTGACCAGTACCAAACCCTGAAGCAAGATAAAGGCAAGCAACTTATGAAGGAGGATCCATAACCTAGTGGGGTCACCAAAGTTTTATCCCCAAAGGCAGGAACCCCACACACTGCAAGGATTAATCAAAAATTTAAAAATCCAAAAGTTTTTCTTGGAATATAATTGAGAAAGCATCCAAATGTTTGTCTTGGAATCAAGAAAATAAGCATACACTGGTTTATCCTAGTAAATAGAAGAGTAATACACTAGAAGTTCATCTCGATAAGGAGCATGGAAAGAATCCAGAAGATCATCCTGAACAAAATTATGGTAAGACCTTTGAAGCTAATCCTAGAGGTACAAAATGCCAAAAGTTTGGCTCTAATCTTGCAAAAGCATGATGGGATAGACCAAGAGTTGCCATTCTAGAGTCATATGAAGCATCAATCGGATGGGGACCAGTTAATATCACTATTCCATTAGGATATCTTTTAAATCTTGTACCAACTTTCAAGAACCACCTATCGAAGCTTTTCTAGCTAGATCTACCAATGTTACTAGAGCCCCAAGTAGTGGCCATGAATGTGACCACTTTGAAGGAGAAAATTTGAAGGGTCTAGCAAGAGCTATTGCCACCAATCCCATTGCCTGATCCAACAATTATGGTACTCCCTGTTTAGTGCAAGGACAGAATCATCCAAAATTTCCTACTTGATAACGGATCCAATGTCAACATCATCACCTTGGCAACTTGTTAAGAACTTTAATCACTAGATTGGAAACCAATTCCATTTCTGGTAAGAATGAAAAATTAGCAAAAGGGTTAGACAACTTGGCATTATCTGCTATGTGGTTTTGGAAATCACTATCATTCCCTTCTTGGTTTCTTCAGTTGTTTTTAATATGGAGCATGTAGATGTAGATTACCACCTCTTGTTGGGAAGGCCTTGGCTCCACCAAGCATGAGTAACTCACAATTGGGATCAAGACAAACTCCCTATTTGTTGACATCAACACAAAGTTACCATTTTCTTGCAAAAATTTTCCCCTTTCTCACTATAATGTAGACCGATTGTGGCAAAAATAGGTAACACGGTGGAAGGATTGAATGATGATGAGGAAGAGCATTTTCTAAAGGTCAATAAAAATTTACAAGCATGGTGTCTTACTGATGCTTTATAGATCAGTGAACATTATGTGCAGCCATAGAATGCACTAGATAAACCCCCAAAGAAGGAGGAGAGGGCCGCAGTTCAAAGATTTCTAAAATCCATAACCCAGAATCTGAAATAGAATATGAAAACATTGAAGACATTGCAAAAGTTGAGATAACAAAAGTATTGAGACAAGAGAGAAAGTTAGAAGTTTAGATATAGAAAGTCATGAGAGTAAAAGAGGATGCATTAGCTACAGTATTTCTTGGTCTAGAGGAGACAAAGCTCTAAAAATCAATGCTCACCTTGAACTAGGATTTTGAGAGAAATTGAACAATTTACTAAAAGAGTTCAAGGATGTGTTCACTTGGGATTATTTAAAAATGAAAGGATTGGATTTGTGATTCTACTAGTATCAAATTCCATTGAAGCCAGATACTATTCTAGTTCAGATGCAAAGATACCAAATGAATTCGTACATAGCCAAACAAGTCAATGAAGAATTGGAATGACTATTGCGAGTTGGCTTCATAGCCCTAGTAGATTGAGCTAACTAGATATCACCAATTGTCATTGTTTCCAAGAAGAAAAAGAAGTTGAGGATTGCCCAATTATATCACAACACCCTATCCGTAGTGCTAGACAGAGTGGTTTTACCAATGGAGCAGTTCCTAGTTCTGGAGGAAGCTCACCAAGGAATTTTCAATGGCTATTTTTCTATTGATGTGACCATCAAAAAAATCCAACAAGCTAGATTGTTGTGGCCAACCATGCATGGGGATGCATGTAAGTAGGTCCATTATTGTGATTCCTAACAAAGATTGGATGAACCCATTGTGAGAAATTGCTTGCCACTTCAACCAATCTTACCCTTGGAGCCCTTTCAAAAATGGGGTCTGTGGTTCAATCTCACTAGTAGCAATAAACAAGTACATCTTGATGGAAATTGACTACTATACAAAATAGGTGAAAGTATAGGCTCTCCCAGATAACATTGCCAAATATTTTGCCAAATGCCTATTTAAAGTATATTTACCCAATGTGATACCCCATAGAATTGGTCAGTGGACTGACATATGTGCTTTATTAATAAGCTCATCAAGAAACTTAGTTTATTTTTTCTCATTGTGTACAAAAAGTCATCGCCCTATTATCTACAATTCAATGGATTAGTAGAATCCACAAACAAAGTGCTTTGTAAAATTTTAACCAAATTGGTCGATCAACAGCGAAAAGATTGGGATACCAAACTTTCAGTAGCACTGTGGGCCTATTGCACTTTCTTAAAGGCACCTACCGGAATGACACCTTACAAATTGGAATTCGGCTTAGAAGCTATCACACCCTTGGAGTGTATAGCCCCTAGTTTATGGATCATGATACAAGGTCACCTCATCTCGAAGGAATCTCTTCCCTCTCATATGGAAGCCCTAGTAGACTTGTGAGTTTGCAATGCTTGCATCTTATCCAAAGTCCAAGCTTGGAAAAAGCATCAAGTCAATGGTCTTTCCAAGAAGAACTCTTTTAGAAGGGCCACCTCATCCTAGTCATCAAGACCCAGATGGGTAAGCTTTTGAGCAATATGGCATTTCGATGAAGTGGCCCCTTTTTTGGTGTTCAATGATTTTGGTGCTAACTCTTAGTTCTATGTGATTGACTTATAGGGAAATTTGTTTACCAAAGCTTGTCAATGGGTTCGAGCTATGCCACTATCATGCTGATAGCTTCTGGTGTCCATTTCCCATTAGCCTGCATTCCCCTACTATATTTGCCACTCCTTCACTACTAGATTCCAAACATTTACCCCATTGGTTGTTGCCAACCTTCAAATTGAGTTGGATCCAATAGTCGTGAGTCAAAGTGATGTGGCATTCATTTATGAAACTTACTAATGTGATGAAACCCCAACCCCCTATGGTGGCACGGTTTCTCAAAAATATCATCTTAATCATGCGCTTTTATGGCCTCTTCTACTAACATGGTGAGCATGCATTGGCCACAATACATTTGCATTAACTCAATGGAATTTTAAGGAAGTTTATTTCTCTCGTCACCCTTATTTTTCATCTTGCACTTGTATTCATCGCTTTGCTTTTTCAACCTTGTCAACCATCTTTTACCTCTTCTTCCTTCTATGTGTATTCATCTTCTCTATCCTCACTACCATGGCTACCTTTTAGCTCAAAATTGATTAAGACTTCCCTCCCAGCCCAAAGAATATCATTGTAGTATAGCCCTTGATAGACTCCCTAGAGCTCAATTGCTTCATTAGCCTTCCCTAAAACAATACCCCCATTCATCCCAAAACATTGTCTATTTTGGAGCAACTCAACTTAAGTAGCATTTACATTCAAGGTCACAACTATACCCTATCCACCAAGAGGGTCCAGGAGAAGTTGTGCATACCTAGTAATAGCAACCCCAATCCTCCATTTCTTTCTATCTCAGACATTGAAGGTGTCTTCAGTTCGATTCTTCATAAAGAATATCACCTGACCAATTTCCTTAACCCCCACAAGCGCAAACATGATACCTTAAAGTTCTTTGTGGAGGCCTTGTTTTTGCAGGCCAAGGTTTTTAGTGTATCTAAAAATGTAGCTTTTCTCTTCTTATGTCCTTCTGCTCTTTCTATTCCCTAGTGCATGTGTTCCATGATCGCCTCTTTGTGGATGCAAAATGCCATGTACATCGGCTAGCCAACACCAAAACAATGAAGGTAATGTGTGGCCAACATTTTTCTTTGCTCGACTTTGGGAGCAGGTTATCTCACATTTCAGATGCCCCATCAAGATTGTTAGTGATCAAGGCATGCACTTCCCCAATGAAGTGATTCAACATCTCCTTTTCATATTCTTGATTATTCATAAAAAATACAACCCCTACACCCCTCAAGCAAACAGCCAGGCAGAAGCTATAAACAAGTGTAGAGGCTCAATTGCCAAGACCCACAGACCGCTTATTGTTCAAGTGTTCCAAGCAAAGCACTAATGGCGACCTCTCACATAGAGAACATGCTATCTCTCTCTACGAGTGTACTAAGCTTAATTCCATGCTCGATTGAGTTGCCTCATCTCTCGAGCACTCTGTAGCTCGACGATCCAAGTGCAAGCTTCAAGCGAGCTTGATCCTCAGGCTTATTATTCAAGTGTTCCAAGCCAAGCACTAATGGCTACCTCTCACATAGACAACGTGCTATCTCTCTCTACGAGTGTAGTAAGCTTAATTCCATGCTCGATTGAGTTGCCTCATCTCTCGAGCACTCTGTAGCTCCACGATCCAAGTGCAAGCTTCAAGCGAGCTCGATCCTCAAGCTCCATTGCTATGAGCAAGACAAGAGAGGAAAAGATGGAGAGCTTTTCCAACCCGGTCCCTCACCCTCACACACTTACTCCCTCACACTCTCACACTCCCTCTCTTAAGCACAAGCTCAAGCAAGCAAGAAGAAGAAGAAGAAGAAGAAGAAGAAGAAGAAGAAGAAGAAGAAGAAGAAGAAGAAGAAGAAGAAGAAGAAGAAGAAGAGAGCTACTTTTGGCTACACACGAGAATGAGCTTCTCATTTAATTTTCAACTTTATATACAAAACCCTAAATCCCCTTATCCCCTTTTTTACATGGTTGGCAGCTAGGCCCTTTTTCCCATTGTCTTTCTATCTTCCTAACTTCCTTCCTACCGCCCCATCTACCTTTACAAATGCGCTCTTAAAATAAATCATGGTGCGCCTTGTGCTCTTTTACAAAAGTATTGACTTGCACTTTTTCTTGTGAGCCCTTCTCCTTGATTTAGGACTTTTCTACACTTCTTGTGTTTCCAAATTCTTCTTGGAATGCCTTCATCTTCTGTTTCACTTTTGCCTTGGCCTTGTCTTCTGATTTAGATTTTTCGAATTCTCCACCTTGTTCACTTAACATTACCCCCCTCCTAGACGAGTGCCAGTCCCATGGCACTCACCGTCATAGGTAGCAGGCTTGGGCATGCACCGAAGACATGGATGGAAGGGACTGATGTGGTTTGACTTGGAGGAGTTTTGGTGGTGGTGTGGATGAAGGTGGTCGATGGCATTTTGTTGGCATGATTGGTTGGTGATAGGGTTGTTGAAGTTGGTGATAGGGCTAGTTTTTGTTGGAAGTTACAGTCATGGGTTGACATAGGTGTTGATGTTCTAGGGATTTTGCAGGCGATGATTCTTTGGTGGGCTTGCAGTATGATAAAGGATAAGAATTCAGAGTTGAGTGTTGATGAAGAGGTGACGATACTTTCGTTGGAGTCTTCAATACCTACAATTAAAAAACCTCTCATATGTGGTCTCTCCATGGGGATAGTGTTAGTGTTCTTATTATGCACAAGACATAGTCTGATTAGTTTGGGAGATAGGTCAAACTCTAAGCAAGCTAAGAGTATTGTCCTACACTTGAGGACCCAAACTGTGGATAGATTGTGGTGTAGATATTATGTGATTGCATGTGCATACTTAGATATTGCGTAGGTAGAAGACCGTTGATTTGGTTCCTCATAGCAATGCATGGATGAAGCAAGGATTCAATGGGGTGGAAAAATTTGTTGTTGTTGAGGAGAAGTACACTTGAAGGCTTCTTGAGACATCATTTGTGATTTTGACAACATGATATAGCATAACTAATCTCATTGATGCTGAGATTAGATTTGATTGGGCTATGGGAGCCTTCAATGTTGGTGGTGGTTGATCACCATTGTTGAGTATACCTGAAAAAAGAAAAATGAAGTGCACTACCTAGGGGTGCATCTTCCTCACTATGCAGTGTTGTATGGTGTCCGTGCTAGTAAAACTGAGAGTTAGGTCGAAAACCTCAGGGAAGCCTGTGGTGTTATCCCACACTTGAGAACCCAGTTTGTGTACAAGGGAGGTGTTGTGGGTGTCACTTAGGGAGACAGATCTAACCATAGGCAAGCACAAACTCCCTAGGTGTGTCTAGCCCTTCATGTGCTCTAAGTGTGAAGTGGGGGGATAGGAAGGGCTAGGGGGTTAGGCATGAAGCTGGCTGACCAAGGCCACTTGTCATGCCTCTAACATGTGGGTACCCCTAGAGGCAGTGTTTGTGGCACTTTGATATACATGGGAAAGCTCATTGTTTCTTTCATTTTTCTTTGTGCGAGCCTTTGTTTGTTTACTCTTTCTTTTTTTTATTTCTTTCTCTTTTTTTTTGGGAGATGCATTGGGAGGGGGCACGCTAGACATCATCCTCATGCTCTACAGTAGTTATATTCCAAGGGAACCTAAGAGATTTACCAAGGAATGCATGGCTTGGCATGGAGCCCTTTTCTCTTCTAACAATACTTGTTGTGGCCATAGAGGGGCTTGGTTCCTGCACTCGTTCTTTCTTTCATTGATTTGATTTAGAGTCACAACCTTCTTCGTGGACTAACTCCGGAGGCTCTTGTTGAGGCGGTTGCATTTGCTATTTTGGCTCCCCAAACCGCTAGCAAGGAGAGTTCCTGTGAGGTTCATCTAGTTGAGATTAGGGGAGCACATTGCTCTTATATTCCTAAGCTAGTGTTAGGCTTAGGTGTCATGGTATGGAATCCATGTTGCAGCGATGTGCCAACTTGTAGGTTAAATCTTTGATTGCCTCTTCATTAGAGTAATCTCCTCCTCCCTTTTGCCTTAGTAGTTCTTCCTCCTCTTTTGGCATTTGCTTGCACCTTCTTCTAATCTCTTGGATTCCTCCTCCACCCTTTGCAACTTTCTATTTTCTTTGGAGGTGGATCAAGTTCTTCTTATGGGGGTTTTGAGAGTGCGATCTTTCCTTTCCGCGTGACTTGACAATTTTTAAGCCTTGCTGCTCATGGATTGTCCTCTTGCTCTCTTGCTGTTGAGATGGTTGGTCATTCTCCTTCTTATTAGTAACTCTTTCCATGTTTTCCAGCTGTTCCTTGTGGAATTTGTCTTCCTCTTGTTCTTGGATTGGCAATGGCTCACCCTTAACATATTATACATATCCCTCCTTGGGTGTTTTTCAGTCCTGCTACTGGCTAATAAACCTAGGGCCTTCTCCACCATCGCAGGGCTCAAATCCACCTCTACTTGATGAGCTTCTTATCCTCTTCTTATTGTCACCATGCCATAGTTTCTTTCGGCATCGAAGCTCCTTGGAAATTCTGTGCACTTGTTGTAATCAATAGTCACCCAACCTTCTCTACATACCCCTCACTTCCACCCTTCACGATGGTGTCTTCTAGGTTTAGGGTAAGCTTTAATGTAAACTAGTTGAAACCCCTCACTTCCACCCTTGAGCCGTACTTTGCTTGCTATTCTATCGTGAATAGGAGCTTGCCACCTTAATCTTGCCTTGAATGTAGAGCCTGGCCAAGAAAGAGAGAGTAGCCAATGACTATGCTTTCAGCTATGCTAAAATGCAATGTGTGCTTTCTGTAGGGGTGAATTTCTCTTCCAGTAGCGGGGCTTCCATCATCATGGCTCTTTGTTCTTAGTACTTAGGTCACTTTCTCCATAATGGTTCTTTGTGGGGTTGGTGGTCTTGTGGTGACTTGGACATTGAATGCTTTCATACATAGACCTGTGTCATCCTGCATTCACTTGGAAACTCGTGAGAGTATATGCAAGTCATATGCTTCAACCACCATAATGAACAGGTGTAGCTCAAAGAGACATCACTTATCTAAATTCCATGGTGTTGACTTTGATGCATATCATCTATGGTTGATTATCATTGCTTGTGTGTGTGCTGGCTTTGTTTGTTTGTTTTTTTTTGTATTATCTATACATAGTCACAAAACACATTGTTTATTTATATACATGTTTATAAATCCATGTCACTTTGCGAGGATAAAAACCAATTGTAGAACTTAGGATTGTGTTGGAGTGTGGCACATGCATCTAATACTCGTGGCAGCCTGGTCAATAATAACATATATTTTGCAACATCGAGTAGCATGGTACCTTCTCCGAGTCTACTCGCAACATGTAGCTCCTCCTCAACAAGAATCTTATCAACCAGAGAGTTCTCTTGGCTAGTTCGAGCTAAGTCCATACCTTGAATGGCAGTTAGTATTCAAAAGGAAGTTGACGCCACATAGGTTGGGTCTCTTTGAGACTACCATTTGGCCAATCACTCCTCTGAGACTGTCATAATCTGGGCTCCAAGTTCGGCCATTGTAGCGCATTTTTCATGCCAACATTTTTCAAATTGACTTGGACCCTTTGATTTTCGCCTTAGTTGCTCTATCTCTAAGAGATTTGGTTGGCAAAGAGCTTTGTTGAATGTCACAGTTAGAAGTAGTTTGTCAGCCTCCTCGTCAAAGAGGAGTTGCATGCATTCATGTAGGAGCTTATCATTGTGGTAGTTAAGATATTCCTACTCTTCCCAAGATAGAGGATATGGTAAGTATTCCTCAAGGTGCTCCTTAGGGAATGTACCCATGTCTGCAAGGACGTAGACACGTGCGAATAATTTGAGTTTAGCATCCAACTCAATTAAGCATTTTGTGACACTTCTATGTTCAACGAGGGCTTGCTCTATTGCTATCTCATGCAAGGTTCTGGGAGTTTCCATAGGCTTTAGCATAGCTAGGGGCTCAGGCCTAAATGAACAATATTGGTCAATGCTAGGATTGCTTATGTCCTCAAGGTTTCCATGTTTCTCCTAAGGCTTTGTTGTTATTGTGTCACGGTTCTCCTCGGATGTGACTGGTATAGTTTTATCACCCTATTGTGACAGTGTTGTATCCACTCTTGATTGGTCAATGCAAGTTCTGTTGTTGTCGATGGATTGAGTGTTGCAAGAAACCGTTGATGGTAATGGTTGCTTTGACTTATCAGAGCACATGGATGTGTTTGAGGTTTCACCGCTATTAAGTGAGATGGAAATGGGTTCATTCGTGGTGGGTGGACTCAATGTTTTATTCCTCATCTCTTTAACACTCTTGGTCTCAATCTTCTTGGAGGCTACAATCACGTGTAAGTGCCATTGTTTTCATTGTTTTCTCCTCTTTTTCTTGGGCAATTGAGGTGTATCCTTTATAGATTCTAGACCCTGAACTAAGTTGATCATTGATGTGCTTGGTTGGGGCCTCAGCCCTCTCTTCCTCTAATGTGTCCTCATGGGACGTGGCTGTGACTTGCTGAACAACCTCGATAGGTTGTGAGGGTACAATTGCCTCTCTCCTGGGAGAGTCTAGCTCTTCAACTAATTCTGTTTCGTTTTGCCCCTCATGTAATTGCATTGGCAGTTGCTCATGGTTGGAGATTTGCTCTAGACTCTTGTCCTTACCCCTTGGAACATGCTTCCATTGCTTCTTATCAGTGCAGGTGTTGTCTTTATAGTTGTTTTTCTCTTGCTTGGGAGGTTTGGGGACTCTAATGTAGAACCAAGAGATAGTCTAGGATTCTTGTCAGGTAAGTGTGGACGAAACCAGCTGAAGAAGTCAGGGTTGTATTGATGGGAAGCATAGAGATCTAGGATTAGAGGGTCTTGAGTGAGGCAGAAGATGTATGCGCTAACATCAAGTATCATGCTTCCTACTCCTAACCTGCTAGCCATATGTAGATCTTCTTCTAGAAGAATTTTATCGTATAAGGGATGTTTTTGGACAGAGGCAGGAAGTTGGACCTCATGGACCATTGCCAACACTCTTAATGAGGTTGGGGCAACATACGTGGGATCATGTATTGATGTCCAAAGGGCTTTCCTTTGCTTGACAAGTGTCAATAGTTGGTGGCCAATTTTGGCTACTAGACTTTGATTTGAGTACCATTTGTGCACAAAGCTGCATGTACTTTCCCTTTTCATTTGATTGCTTCAAGATTTTCCTAATTTGTCTGACATTGAGCAGTATAGAGTGAGGGTATCAAGTGTGATTCTCTAGCTGTGGCTTTTGGGATGTCCTTTATGACTTCCTTAGTGACAACTACATAGCGGGAGGAAACATGTTGTTGCTCATATGAGCTTTGTGTGCTCTGATGTTGGCCTTCAAATGTCCACATGGATGTACGCACATGTGATGGCTGTTAGCTTGTGATCAAGCTTCATTAGGCACTTCATCTTTGGTTAATCAGTTAGATGCGCCATCTCCTTGGCCAAATATTTGAGAGATTTCTTCTCAAGCCTAGGCTTTAGGTGCTTCGGAAGTGCTAGAGGTGTCAAGGATGTTGGTTGCGACACCTCTTCCATAGGTGAATTTCTAAGGACACATTTCACAAGGGACATCATCAAGGTCAAAGGCTGTGACTACTATGATTCCTAATTGGAAGTAGTAATGGCTAGTTCAGTAGACTGGCCACTATTGGTAGACAGAGGTGTCAAGTCCTTAAGTAGATCAGAAGTGGTCGTGTCTTTTGTTTCCCTTTGTGCATTCACCTGTGCAGACCCAACTAGTCACGATGGATTGCATAGGCATATCCTTAGGCTGAGAGCTAAGGGTGGTGTCATGTCCCACCTCTTGGACACTTGGAAGCTTAGATGGAGATAGAGATTGGGATTGTGCAATTGCACTTGACGACTGGCGTTGTGCTCCCTATGTCCATTTAGGGGAAGAGGGTGTAGGAGATTTGGGACTCCTAGGTGGACTTAGCACTAGCTGAGAGATTTGTTTGTGGCTATTAGAAGATTCTGCCATTTGCTTTATTGAGTAATCAACCTTACCATGAGCAATGTTGCACCTATGATTCTTGCTATCCTCTTAGGAAATCAAAGGATCCTTGGGCACTAGTGGCTTTTGTGTACCCTCAATGATTACATTTGGTATCTGCTTGCCACGCATGCTAGGCTGAGGATCTACCTTTCGAATAGTCATGTTTGGTTCCTTGATTTCAACCGTGAGGGGCTCAGTCACTCCAACCTTGTTGAGTGAAGACTTGGATTTTTGTCTATATTTTCTCATGCGCTTCTTTGCTTTTGATATGATCTGGCCTTCAATAACAGAGGTGGTTTGCAAGGGGTTTTGGCACCCAAATCCATTGGTTACCTACGTAATACCCTTGAGCACATAGCAATGCTTTGGATATCCATCGCGGCATTGTGTTGGCTCTCTATCTATACCTTCGTCTATAAGGCTTGGGCTTCTTTTGTGGTCTTCTATGATATTTGTAAGTCCAAATCCTATCCTTGGCATTGTCTCCTAACCTTCTTGTTTCAAGCATGGCCTCGCTCATTGGTTCTCTTTGTTCAACATGTGCTTGTATCAACTCTTTCAACAAGTCCTTGTTCTCATCACTAGACTTGCATGGTATGTCAGAATGTTCCTTGTCCTTCCCTCGAGGTTTGATGAGGTCACCCTTACTGAAGGTTGTGATTATCCTCACACCTGGTAATGTCAAATGTATCCTCTATGCTACATAATCGACCTCACACTTTGTCTCCCTTTTGAAGCGTCGTCCTAGGAGGGTTTCCTTTCCACAATTAGCACTATTTAGAGGAACATGGAATAGGATAGGCAAGCTTTCAGTTTCAATAGTTACAAGGATTTTGCACTTCCCTATAAGCACTTGTGGGTGCCCCCCATATGGACTAAGAGTTGCATTAGTTGGTGTGAGATTTGGTTGGCCTAGTAGGGTCCATGCTTCATAGGTCAAGATATTAAAATACGCTCTCTCACTGATGAGAGCATTGACACCATGCTCTCTTTTTGCAGTGAGTTTGACCCTAAATTAAGCAGGTGGTACTATGTCATCATCTTTTGGGTCTTGGCTTATAAACCTAAGCCTTCTGATACATGCCTTTGAGTCCCCAACTTCACAACTAGATGTGGATTCTCCACTGATGTCTTGGGTCATTTGTACATTGCCATTCAAGGTGCATCTATCATTAGGACTATCAATCCTAGTCATCCTCCCAGTTGTAGCTTAATGTTGCTCCGTTCCACTTTGACTAGATGCAATCTCAATGCAATCTCTACATGTTTTTGTGGTGTGGCCTTTTTGACCTTGTTGGCTAGATTGTCCCATTGAGGTTCTAGGGTCTTTGTTTGTCCTTGTTTGGGTATGGGCTTTCAGTTGTTGTTTTGCAAGTGAGAATCTATGTTTGTGTAGAGCCATTACTACACTAGGATCTAATTTGGAGGACCTGTCATGACATGCGTTTTCTCTCCAACCTACTTGGGGGAGGTGTGGAGGGGACAGAGTCCCTCTGCAGGGGTCCAGGGGACAGAGTCCCAGCCCACAGGGCCGTTACACTAAATACCATATACGATTTGAAGGACCGCAGCCAAGTTTTGAACTACTTGCTCTGGATTTCAATCTAGTGATAGATCTATGATGTTCTTTTGGCTCTGTATGGTCTCTGGGTCAGTTTCAAGGTCCACATGTTAAAATTTGAAAAAATCCAAACTCGACCCAATAGGTTCAAATTGCAAGGGCCGAATGTCCGATCGGGAGGTGCGGAGGGGATAGAGTCCCTCTGTGGGGGTCCAGGGGGGGCAGTCCTCCCAGTCCACAAGGCCATTACACTAAATACCATACACGATTTGAAGGACCTCAGCCAAGTTTTGAACTACTTGCTCTGGATTTCAATCTAGTGTAGATCTATGATGTTCTTTTGGCTCTGTATGGTCTCTGGGTCAATTTCACGGTCCACAAGTTAAAATTTGAAAAAATCCAAACTTGACTCAATAGGTTCAAATTGCAAGGGCCGAATATCCGATTCAACCCGTCCAAATGGCCGAGGGTTGAATGAGAAAGGGCTGAATGTAATTGGTCCAAATGTCAAATTTGGCCAGTCTGAATGTGGTTGTCTGAGGGCTGAATGGTTGAACGGTAGTGGGCCGAATTGACCGGGGCCAAGGGCGGGCCAAGGGCCAAGTGGTAATGGGTTTTGACCGAAGGTCTGAGGGCCGAGGTAGGTGGGCCGAGGTTTGAATGGTGAATTCGGCCACGGGTCAAATGTCAGCTTATCTGAGTGTGGTTGTGGTCCGAGTCATCAGGGCCGAGGGCCGACTATCAAGTTGGTCCGAATGGTTGATTCGGATGGGCCGAAAGGTGGGTGTCCAAATGGGTTTGACTGAGTGGTTGAATAAAGGGTGGGCCGAGGGACGATTCTGGGACTCGGCCCAGAATCACCATCACTTGGACGGGTCAAATGTGGTGCGATTTTTACCGAAACAATAATAAATTACTCGAATCACATGATTTAGGTCATGTCATACCGCATGCACCTCTAGATCAAAGCTATGGGTAGAGGGGAAGAGTTGTATATACTTGGAATGGCAAATAAATCCCAAAATGAAAATCAGCAAACAAATCAAACCCTCTTGCCCTGTTATGATATCAGAAACCCTAATGCTTGTTTTCCTTCTTTTTTCTTTGTTTTTCCCTACCCTAATGCATCCAAATCACAAAGCAAATACCTACACTACTCCAACATGCTTTTCCAAATCCAAAAAACCAGAAACTTACTTGCTAAGGAGATCAAATACCTCTTCAAAATCCATCGCTTCCTACCTATATATCTCAAGCACCGATTTGAGGAAAATCTTACTTCAATGCTCGATTCAGAGTGCACAAGCACTCAAGGCTTGAATCCGTCCACCCAACAACGAAACCAAAATATAGAGATGATCACAAGCTCAACTACCAAGACCCACGGACCGCTTATTATTCAAGTGTTCCAAGCCGAGCACTAATGGCTACCGCTCACATAGCCAACGCGCTATCTCTCTCTATGAGTGTAGTGAGCTTACCTCCATGGTCAATCGAGTTGCTTCCTCTCCCGAGCACTTTGGTAGCTCCATGATCCAGGTGCAAGCTTCAAGCGAGCTCGATCCTCAAGCTCCATGCTCCAAGCTTCATTGCCGCGAGCAAGAGAAGAGAAGAGAAGAGAAGAGAAGAAATGGAGAGCATCTCCACCATGGTCCCTCACCCTCACACACTCATCCCCTCACACTCTCACACTCCCTCTCTCAAGCACAAGCACAAGCAAGCAAGCAAGCAAGAAGAATAAGAAGAAGAAGAAGACGAAGAAGAAGAAGAAGAAGAAGAAGAAGAAGAAGAGAGCTACTTTTGGCCACACACAAGAATGAGCTTCTCATTCACTTTTCAACTTTATATACAAAATTCTAAATCTCTTTTGGGCGGTCATCCCCTTATCCTCTTTTTTACATGGCTGGCTTCTAGGCCATTTTTCCCATTGTCCTCCTATCTTCCTAGCTTCCTTCCTACCGCTTATCTACCTTTACAAATGCACTCTTAAAATAAATCATGGTGCACCTTGCGCTCTTTTACAAAAGTATTGACTTGCGCTTTTTCTTGTGCGCTTTTCTCCTTGATTTAGGACTTTTCTACACTTCTTGTGGTTCCAAATTCTTCTTGGCACGCCTTCATCTTCTATTTCACTTTTGCCTTGGCCTTGTCTTGTGCTTTAGATTTTTTGGATTCTCCACCTTGTTTGTCTAAGGGTTAAAAACAAGATCCTCATTAATGTCTTGATGAAAATTGTTTTAGCTTTATGATCTGATTGGGATCACAAACTCATAGTAGCATTTTTGGCCTCTCGCATGGCCTACAAGACTGGTCAAACTCCTTTTCACCTTACATATGGCATTGAAGCTATTATGCCAATTGAGTTCTTAATTCCCATCTTGCACATTGCAGTGTAGGAGAAATGGGAAGGCACCAAGGTCTAGCAACAATTCCTAGAAGAACTCGAGTGCTTGACAAAGACTCCTTACAAGTCATGAATTTCTTATTGAGAAGGCCCGACGTAAGGTCTGGTTCGACAAACATATTAAACAAAGATCACTTAACAAGAATGATCTTATCTTACTATATCCGATTAGAGGCCATAAGCAAAAGTTACAATTACAAGGCCTTGGACCTTTTTGTGTTTGTACAATCCAATAGAATAAGGAATGTTGAGCTAGAAGCCTTGGATGACCGACCCCCCATGGGACATTTTAATGGTATAGCTGAATCAAGAAATACTATCCACGTGGCCATCCATCACATGAACTACCCATGGAAAATACTAAGAGTCTTGTACTATGCATAGAACAAACACTCTATGAACGATAGGAGCAATTCCAACACCCTACCTTTTTTCCTTCCAATCCTCAATCCACCATCGTGAATGTTAGGGTTTTCATTATTAGCAACCTAAATCCCACTAACGAGCCTCTCATCCAAGGCACCTACCTTCACATTCACCTTACTTCCACTTGCTCAGTGAAGGCTAATGATCTCATCGATGAAGGATCTAACTATAATACTCTGCCATACTACTACTGGAGCAAGCTAGGATAGCCATTGTTAAAAACCAACCAACGCAAAATTGAATCCCTATGGAGGAAGACCTTACACATTGTTGGGTCATTGTAATTTAATGGTCATGATCGAGAAGAAAAGTATCTCACTCTTCTTTTATGTTCTTTTGAACACCAACAAAGTCAGTACTAAAATTCTCTTAGGACACACCTTCAAATGCTTGACCAATTGTAACATCAACTACATCAATAAATGCATTTATCTCTAGTTGGCCGACGCCTATGTAATCACCACCTTCTCCCCAAAGGAGGTATGGCTTGAGACCACTCAGACCGAATGCACTCTTCAACCTACCCACTCACCATAAACCACTACCTTCTTGACCCAACTCCTTGAAGACCACATGTGCAACCACGAACCTATTAGCACACCACCAAAATTGCAATGGTGGCCTAAAAAATCATTCCAAGCCTCCACATCTTGTACATCACCGAAACACATTCACTGGCCTTCACATGGACACCATAAGCTATGCTCCCACCTATGGACCGCACCACATTGGGTTCCTAAAATCCTCCTAGAAGCACAAGCTTACTATGAGGGCTATCAAAGCCTTTGGTTGCCGAAAGTGTTTTTCCTATTATTGAACAGAGCTTCCACTTATCTTTTCCTTCTCCTTCTTCATATACTCTATCCCCTTAGTTGGCAAAAAACTCACCCTGCCTACACACTTGAAAAAGGATACACTACCTTTGTAAGAGGATATTCTTTTTTATCTTCATATGTTTGCTCCATATATCGAATTAGTGGGTATCGACCCCCACCACCAGCCACCCTCAAAAGACCATACTAATATTTCTCAATTTATAAAATGAATGAATATTTGTTAGTAATCTCCAAAAAACCAATTACAGATTGCTTTGTGCAACTAGAATCCACACCTTCGACACTTTTGCCAGACTATTAGCTCTCATGGACCTTGGATTAGTGGACTTTGACATGCTCTTGCTAGTGTCTCAATGGCATCCTACATTGGAAGAATTGAACATCAATTTTGCAAAATCATGACAATCTTGGATCAATTAATGCAAGAGATACCATAGAAATAACTAGGAAAGTGCCACATACTTTCATCCTATGTGGCGAATACGAATCTTAAGGACCCTTGCGCTATCAACAATTTCGAACAATTATGTGGATATACCACTCATTTCTTGAATAAATGGTATTCTTTTCAACATGAGGTTGTAACACTCTAAAGAAAGATCATCACCACTATTGAACATAGAAAGATTGTAAGCTTTCTAAAGTATGATTCTACATGTTGTGAGACCACATCTCTTCACACCATCATTGAGTCTCATGCACTATCCCCACCCAAGGAGTTACTTCACCATCCACTCCCCGACAAGTTGCTATTTGATGAAGAACTCCATGATTTCACCAATTGCTTCAATGGATATCCACTCTTAGATGACTTCATGTTGTATCCTTGTGAGTTCCCTATTTGTCTTGATAACCTAGATGCGCCGGCTAGCTTAGAGTACAATCCTGACTTCTACAATTTGTGGGTTCCACACACCTTTATCCTTCAATAAATGGTTTCTATTGTACATACATATACATGACCCACGAACCCAACAATAGCTACACACATTGAACTTGAGATCCCAAGCTCAAAAGCTTGCCTTATTTCTATAGTAGTAGGGGAAGGAAGCTTGATGATTGACCCTAATCAAGGTTGAGAAGCACTACCCTTAATAAACCAATGAAAGAAGTCAACTAACAAAAGACCTAATCCACCCGCAATAAAATTTCTTGTTATGGTAAATGGTTAACCATGTAAAAAGCTAGTAAGTAATATTTTATTGTAATCCTTTCTATGACAAATTTAATTGTAAATTTCCTATTTTATAGATGGTAGCCCAATGTGTTCCTGCTCTTAAACCTATCCCAATCCCCATACATATCAAGGATGCTCTCAATGAAGATAAAGTTGTATTCTTTGCAAACTTTGATATGGATATATATAAATGGAGAGTAGGCCACCTCAAGTTCAAATGTCTAAAAAACCTCACAAACTTGGTAACTAGGCATTAGGCTATCTGAAATCTATGGCATCCAATGTGGCTTGGTTGAGCATGTCAAAGATATGGAGACACCCATTCATTTTCTAGCATGTGATGGTCTCATCAAAAAGTACAATCTCGATACTCAAACTAGTCGATCCATGTACTCAGTGCAAACATGCCAGTATTATGAAGACAAAGAAGTGGCCATTGAGTTTACTCCAAAATTTATTGAGGAAAACTTAGGCATCAAGGCACGATTAGGAAAATATGTTAAAGCATCTTGTGTGACTCGAGTGACTCAACAATTGTAGGAATCAACGATAGCTACAAATGAGGTTAATTTGAAAAATATCCTAGAGGAGAAACTAAGAGTTATAGCACATGTGCTCCATCCTATATTCACTTAATATAAAACCACATCCTACCCACCCAAGTGCCCGAAATAGTTGATGGAGGATATTCTCTTAGATGATCTAGTCAATCAGGACTTAAATGTACTATGTTTAGATTGCATCACAAAATCTTTAGCCAAAGCCCACAAATTCCTCCACAAGAACCCCAATGAAAAGCTTAGATAGACAAAGGAAAAGCATGGCCTCATCAACTATGGACCCAATCATTGTGACTCAATGATGTCTATCACTTGGTATGTAATCATCTTGTGCAATACCTATATAACCTCTTCATTATAAAGAAGAGGATAGGAGAGAGAATACTATAGAGAGGAGAGAGAAAGCCTAGAGAAGGAGAGAAGAAGGTAGAAAGAGAGAGAAAGAAGGGGAGGAAGCCATGGAAGCTCAATGAAGGTGAAGAGATAGTTCTTTATTAATTTTTAAATGCCCTAAAAACTGAGTCTCTTAACACCTTTTATACCCTGGTCACTGTGATTGGTTACCCGTGGCTCCCATGCAGTCTCACTCTTTACACTCCATCCCAACCCCAAAGGTTTTTGCCCTCAAAAGCAAAAAAAAAGAGAGAAATACTTACTACAATGGCTAACGAGTACGGCTACAGAGTACTACTCTGATTAGCATTACAATAAGAGAAATTTGGAGAGGGGAGCTCATATCTAATAGGAATTGGGGTGTATGGGTATATAGATATAATATACATGAAATGGGCATTGATACATGGAAAACTTGGCCACCAATTCATCACAAATGTGGTCTTAAAGACTGCAGATTAGCATGTCCACTATAAACATGTTGGGGTAAGCTAGCCATAACTTTTGATGGGCTACTCCGAATGGGGCATGGTATGCCACATGTTAAAATGTAGCTTATGAAGATTACTTTTAGCCCATGTATGGAGATCTTAGTTGTAATTAATGAAAATACAATTTTTTTCTAAAATAGAGTGTTGTCTACATGCATCCTAGGGTCGAAAACATGGCATGTCCTTAGCCTATTGATCCTCTCTTAAGTCTGGAAACTCTTTCAAAATGGTGATTGTTTACCAAGAAGCTTCTTAAGGGGTAGGCATTGCCATTTGATAAGGTATTCTTTGATGGATTGAGACTTCAAATGCTTATCTTGCTTCCCAATGATTGCCTCGGGGATATACTCAATGATACCTTCTTCGTATATGGGGTGTTAAACCCAAGTCAAGGTGGCGAAAGATGGAGGAAAAGCAAAGGAAGATGAAAAAAGAGTGAAGACACGCAAGCGGCCCCTAAAGATGGATCGGGCCAAAAAGCGCAACCATAAAAGAAAAGGCACCTCAAAAAACTCAAAAAATCCTTGTAAAAGAGCGCCAGGCTCCCTCCTGTGCCCATTGTAAAATATTAGACGGGTTTAGGCTAGAGGCACGGGGCTAAAAGAGGAAAATGGAAAAAGGACCTTGCCACAATGGTCGGTCATGTAAAAAAAAGGGATGGGTGCCCATGGGATTTTAGGGTTTGTATATATAAAGTTCAAAAAGTGAATAAGAGATCATTCCTTGGTGTGTGGCAAAAGGAGTCTTCTTCTTCTTCTCGCCTTCTCACCTTATTGCTTGTGTGTGCTCTTGAGAGAGGGAGTGTGAGAGTGTGAGGGAGCGAGTGTGTGTGGGAGTGACGGATCAAGAGGGTGAAGCTCTTCACCATCTCCTCTTCTTCTTCTTCTCTTCCCTTCTCTCTTCTTGCGCGCGCGGCCATGGAGGATGGAGCTTGGAGGTGGAGGAGGCTTGAGGATGCTTGAGCTAGCATCTAGGATTGTGGAGCTACCGGTGTGTGGAAGAGAGGAGGCAACTCATATCAGCACAAAGGTAAGCTCACTACACCCGTAGGATTGACGGCGTGTTGGCTAGGTGAGAGATAGCCCTTACAGCTCACTTGGAACGCTTGAAACAATAAGCGGTCCGTGGGTCTTGGCGGTTGAGCAAAAGCTCCCACATTTTGGTTCCGTTGTTGCTGGGACCAACAGATTCAAGCTTGACCACTAGCGCGCCTCATATCAAGCATCGAAGTAAGGGACTCATCCCCGAAACAGAGCTTGAGATAGGTAGGAAGTTTGGGTGTTTTTGATCTTCAAAACAAGTAAGTATTTTGGGTTATTTTGGTTTTTTAATGATTAGGAAATGTGGAGAAATCAGTTCAGTAATTTGCTTTTGATTCATGCTGCATTTAGAGTAGGATAGGATTAGGAAATCGCACCGGAGAAGGGTAGGGTTTACTGTTGCAAAAGAGGGCAAAAAATCGTGCAAAAATGGCAAAAAGCTTGCTTGCGATGCTTAAGAATGGTAAGTGAGTGATTGGGGGCATCAACACCATACCCGGGAAGGGGTATAAGAACCAAAAGGCCAAGAAAACACTCATTTGCAATAGTTCAGTGTGAAAGAGAGAGAGAGAGAGAGAGAGAGAGCTATCGACCGATTCGATTCAATCGCACCAACGACAAGCCCGCCACTCCATCCAGGTATATGCATCCCTTCTCTTACTCCCCTAGGTCGAATTTGGAAGGTTATGCCTGGTATGATTGAGTGAAGCACGAGAAACAATCGAAATCGAGTTTTCGCTATTTACGTGCGCCATGCTCGGCCCGTCCGAGTGGCCACTCCTAGGCCGAGTCCTAGAATCGGCCCTCGACCACGTGTCGAATTCGGCCCATACGGCCAAAACCCTAATCAGCCCATCCGATTCTATAACTCGGACCGTGGACAAACTCGGCTCTCGGCCCCCGTCCGAACAACCTTGTTCAAGTTAACCTCTCGGCCCCGTCCGAGTGACTCCGTTTGAGTGACTTCGTCCGAGTCCACCCTATCCAAGTTCCCGGATTCGGCATTTGGCCCATGCGCCTCGGCCTGTTCGAGTAACCCACTCGGACCCTGCAATTCGGACTAGTTGGGCCGAGTGCAGATTTTTACCAGACTTTCAGAAAATTGACCTGACACGACTAGGACTCAGCAGCTCAGACTGTCGAAAGCCCGTAGCATGCTCAAAACTTGATTCTAGCACGCGAAGTAGGCAAAATCGTAGGGCACCACTGGTTAGCAGCTAGAAGTGGGCAGTTGCGAGACCTAGAGGCTTAGACGTGACCCGCTGAGCTGTAAGGTATGATCGAACGAGGCAACAACTTAGGGAAACCCCAAACCCTGACAGGATGGCCAGGAAGTTGACCAACAAGCCTATTCGGCCCAAAACAATGCGAGAGTGTGTAAGACGACTAGAAAGTGGTTGATGCACTCACCCTGAATTCTTCCACTTGAAGCACACATAAGGAAACTGAAAGCCTGATTGAGAACAAGTGCACGAGGAAAGACACATTGAGTGGCCATAAATTGAGGATTGTATTAAAATAACTGAAGGAACTCACCCAGATAAACCACTCAAGGAACCCACCAATAGGAGAGAACCCAATACATAGACAAACCGTCAACACGCAGAGGTAGGACCAAGCAAGGGACGCCGACGAAGTGGATCTGACAAGCCTACTGAACCTAATCGATAGCTTGGTGGAGCACGACAACTCGACAATGGCAGAAGAAAATCTAGACCACGGATACAATGAGGAATTCGACTTAGGAGCCTTCCTAGATGCAATTCAGCAGCAGACATTTGGTCATAGTTACGACGGTCATGCTCGATACGAGCACCGCGGTAGGACGGCGAACGATATCATTGCAGATCTAGAAGAGGAGAGAAAGCTGGCCCTCAAGGCATTGCAAAGGATGGCTGAGTACAATAGGGATCAACAGGCTAGGAACCAAAGGCAAGGGATGGAGTTGTGAGAGGTGCAGCGGGTACTGAACTTGGCCGACAGGAATTGAACGGACCATGAGAGGGCACTAGAGGGAGACTTAACTCTGAGTGAGCTTCTTATGAAGCGATTGCTCGATAACACAGCTGTAGAGCAAAGTGCCACAGCTCTAGTGACATCGTTGCTCGCAGGATTGGGAGCAAAGCAAGGCTCGAAGAGCCAGGCTAAAATCTCTATTGTTGCCAAGCAACTCGATAAGTACCAGCCCCATGACGATCCCTATAGCTTTGTCGAGTAGTTCGAGCAAGTCCGCGAAGCCAACGGCCTCAACGACCTGACTCAACGCTCGCAAGCATTCGGGCTTTGCTTGGGCGACAAAGGTAGGACGTGGTATACGAGCTTAGATAACGCGGAGCGAGCCAACTTTGATAGCCTCAAGGATCTCTTCATTAAGAGATTTGTCGAGTCCGGATACTTTGATAGTCTACTAGTATGCTTGATGAACGTCAATGAGAAAGAGAAGGAGGAAATTTGCGACTACGTGACCCATGTGCGGAGTCTCTTCAAGAGAATCCCTACTGGAGAGCGACCGACTGAAAGAGCAGTGTCAATTGTATTCATCAGCGGAATTCAGAACGAGGAACTATACAAGGCTTTGGAGGGCAATTCAAGCTTGTAGCGAGACGCGTTAGCCAGGGTCTTTGAGGAGGCCATCCGAGTTGACGATCAGCTGAAGGAGCAGAGCTCCAGAGGCGCGAACCTAGAGGAGACCAACTCGCGAAGCTCAGAGAGGGCATCAATCTAGAGTGAGTGATCAGCACAATCATCTCAGGATAAGGAGAAAACCACCGAAACGAATCAAGACTTGGCTGACGTTAGGATGGAATTAGCCAAGTTGCAAGATATGTTGAGATGACCAACGTGCCACACATCCAATGCGTGTACTGTGGCGGGAACCACTTGCCCGCCGAGTGTCAAGACTCGAGGTCACGACCTTGCGCTAACTGCGGTAGGTTCGGTCATGACGACGTGCATTGTAGACTGCCAAGGAGACTTCCATACTCACAACCATATGGCCAGCCTTACCTAGTAAACAGGCAGCAGCCATTTTTCGGAAGGGGAGCCCCATTGGCCCTCCCTGCACCTAATGACATAAAGCCAGCCGTTCCTAGGATGGAGATAAATCCTACAGGCATTCCTAGGCCGCCTGGTCCTTACATAACCCACCGACCTAGTGACGCTCTTGTCCACTATGTGGAAGAACCAAACGAGGAGGAAGCTTACATATGCCCTTATGTTTCGCATGACGATGAGGGCAACGTTGTCCTCATGGACTATCACCCAGTCTCGGTGATGGCGTTGGGAAGAGGACGAGGTAAGGGCCTAGGAGGGCAGGCACAGGACCCAATCACCTGTTGGACCTATGGCCACCCATGTCATGTCTCGCCGCATTGCCCTGAGAGGGAGCAACAAAACAGAGATAAGGCTGACCAAAGGTGCACTGAGTGCGGAATCACCTATCTTTTCGTCGATTGTCCAAGGAGAAAACCGTCAGCTAGTTCATCCAATGAGCTGTCTGTCTCACTGGGGTTGTTCGGTGTCGAGAACCACGATGGGGAGGCCACACCTATCCCGTTGCGGGTCATGACCCGTCCCCAAACGAAGCAGGCGGGCATCTCTCTGCCAGGACCTAGCAATCGGGATGCAGCCTCGATAGGGAAGAAGAGCCGTAGACGGCGGAAGAGGAAGTCAGAAGCTAAAATCACACTAAAGACGGAGAGTGTTACAACTCTGCCTGCTGGAAAGAAGGTCTCCGATGCAAAAACAGAGACGTCAGCCCCTAAGACGGCCGAAAAGGGAAGCACTAAGGTAGGAGAATACCCGCAATCGAAGCGACAATTAGAGGCCATAGAGAAGGTGAGAGAATGGGTGAAGGAAGCCCAAGAACACCTAAAGGACACTGAGCCCATCATCAAGGATGGGATCGATGACCTCTCTAGCATAAGTACGCCGACCTCACTCCCACAACCAAAGTTAAGAGAGGCAACTGCACCACAAACGGTACCGCTAAGGCCAAGTCTCGACGCTACTACAGGGCCACAATTCAGTCACGGCCACTGGCTAGGACAATCCAGGTTAGGAGAGAGACGAGAACACCCAATGATCTCTTGACCACGCTAGTGACTACCCCTGTAACACTCAGTCTGGGAGATTTGCTTAGGCAGCACCCCACCCTATGGCAGGACCTTAAGCAGTGGGTTGAAGGCACACAAGAGCAGGTCACGACAGACCCTCATGACCATGAGACAAAAATGCAAATACCGAGTTTGATGCTGCACTCTACACCTAAGTCCTTGCACGTCAATGCCTTTTGGGAAAGCTCCGAGATGCATGCAGTCTTACCGGTCTTAGCCCTAGGCGATACGAGGAAGGGAATCATAGACACGGGGGTTGGGGTTAGTGTGCTTAGCCACACAATGCTTCAGAATTGGGGAAACCCACCTGTTGAGACTACTAGGTTTAATGTCACACTAGCGAATGGTATGAGAGTTAAGCCATTCGGGGTGCTGAAGAATTGGCCAGTGAAGATCGTAGGTGTCCAGTTCTCCGTTGACTTTATAGTCATGAAGGGAGTGGACTATGACATCCTATTAGGCCGCCCCTGGATGTGCAACACTAGGGTCATCGAAGATTGGGGTAACGGCTTAATCTTTCTTGGCAATAGGATGGACACCGTGAGAGTAGAGATGGACACCTGGAAGACCTCATCCGTCGACTTAGATGCCATCTCTACTATGCTCAAGGGTAATGCTCAGGCCAAGAAGTCCTACGGGCCCTTGACCAGGTATATCCCATGCCTAGAGGATGAGCGGGATTGGACGCATGTCCTTGCTACAATCGACTTGCTGTTCTCTGATCATGAAGCATACGAGCAAGCCGTCAAAACAATCAGCAAGGCTGACAACGCACCCTCCGTGCCAATCTGCATGATGGCAGGAAGCCTCCAAGGGAAGCCAAAGCCCATCAACTCCCACGTCCCAACCAACACAAGGGAACTCCAGGAGATACTAGAATATCTATCGGACAAGCTAGCTAGCAATCCAGCTGCAAATTTCAAACCACTCCAGGATCTCCTAGATAAATCCAAGTGGCATGACTAGAGTGCCCGAGGGATAGACCGAGTCTTGGGAGATGAGGAGCAGTCTGATGAAGAAAATTTGAATGACGAATATGAAGACTGCCAGTCCTTCAGTGATGAAAGTGAGGGTGAGGTAGATACCGTGGAATACGACACTGAAGGACAAGAAATAGAGCAAATACAAGCAGACTCCAAGCCGTAGAGAAAAAGTATCTTCTAGAGGGAGCGAGGAGTCATGAGCGTGGAATGTGACCGCGCATGGCTGGAACACGTGGGAGCCATAGATCTCGAGCAAGTGGGACTAGCCAATTCAGGAATGACGTCGGTATTTAGAACTGAATCACCATTTGAACTACGCCCACCAGGAGAGACCACCTCTTCTAGCGAAGGAGGGGGATTCAACTCTGAATCAGAGGTTAGCTCGGATAGTGATCCAGAGATCCCTAGGCTGCTCACAACCAAGCGCACCAAGGGGGACCTACCGGTCCACCTAAGGCGCAGACAATTGAGATAGGAAGAGGCAAAACAACCCAGGGATGCTCGAACGGAAGAACAGCGAAAACCGCAGGATCTCCCTAAACGATTCACAAAATTCAAAAAGGGGGATAGGATGGTAGTGATGGTAGGTGCCAAACGTCAAGCACAGACAAGCGAACCAATCGAGGGGCCAGCCAGGGTAAAGGAAGTGAACTTAGCCCAAGAAGGGGAACCACCTGACCAATCTTCATTGCTGATGACTTAACTAATGAATAAGAGACGAGTCTTGTCACTCTCTTGCAAGAGTACATAGACGTATTTGCCTGGTCCTTAGGAGAGCTTAAGGGGGTAGACCCGAGTGTCGTGACCCACAACATACCCTTGACGCCGGATGCAATACCGGTCAAGCAGCGACCATACCCTACTGAATCCAAAACATGCTCATGCTGTCAAGGAGGAGATTGATAAGCTGATGAGAGCAGGATTCATTTATAAAATTGAGCACACGGACTGGGTATCGCCCATAGTCATCGTGATGAAGAAGAATGGAAAAATCCGAGTGTGCGTCAATTATAAGAAGGTAACCACTGCCACTAAGAGGGACAACTATCCGTTGCCGTACACCGAGCACATGCTTGAGAGAGTGGCGGGCAAGGAAGCCAACAGTTTCCTGGACGACTTCTCAGGGTACAACCAGGTGCAAGTGCATCCCGCGGAGACTGCCTTCGCCACTGAGTGCGATGTCTTTGCTTACATAGTCATGCCCTTCGGGTTGACTAATGCCCCTGCCACTTTCCAATGCCTCATGTGCACCATGTTTAAGGACATGCTTCGCAAGGAGTTAGAAGTCTTTGTCGACGACCTCTGTGTCCACTCGACATGGGTCGAACACTTAGACAAACTCCGAGCAGTCTTTAAGCGGTGTCGTTTATACCATCTCTCCTTGAACCCCTTAAAGTGCCAATTTTGGGTGAAGCATGGATGCATTCTAAGGCACGTGGTGTCAAAGAATGGCATTGCCACTGACTTCTTGAAGGTCAGGGTTATTGTTGACCTTCCACCCGTGAGCAACTACAAAGGAGTTCAATGCTTCCTAGGCCATACCGGGTACTATAGGCGGTTTGTACTCAATTATGTGTTGATCGCCAGACCCTTGTACAAGCTGCTTATAGTCTTCAAATGGATTGAAGCATGCCAAAGGGCATACGAAGAGTTGAATAAGGCTCTAACCACAGCACCAATCCTACGAGCCCCAGATTGGACCATCACCTTCCACGTGCATATCGACGCTTCCAAGTTTGTCGTGGGGGCAGTGTTGTGCCAGCCTGGCAAACACAATTTAGACTATCTAGTGAGCTTTGCTAGCAGACAACTCACTGAGACGGAAATGAATTACTCAACGACGGAAAGAGAGGGACTAGCCATGGTATTCACAGTAAAGAAATTCTGGCATTACCTCTTGGCCACACCCTCACCTTCTTTGTGGACCATCAAGCCTTGCTATATCTAGTAAACAAACCTTGTGCTACAGGACGCATAGCTCGATGGCTCCTTTTGCTTTTAGAGTTTGACTTCTCCGTAGTGGTACGGAAGGGAAAATAACATTACATAGCTGATCACATGTCGTGCATTCCCACCGGAGAAGCCTTCAGACAGGGGGTTAGTGATGAGCTGTCCAACGCCCATCTGTTTAACCTCTCTAGCAAGAGAGACCTATTTAAGGTTGATCTAACACCATATTGGGCAGATGACATAGTCCAAGTGCTTGAGCTCGGACTGCCTAACCGACCAATAGAAAAAGCCCGGCTTAGGCGATTAATCCTTAAGATCCAGCCCTATCAGCTGATTGCAAGCCAACTCTATAGGCTGGGGAAAGACGGATTGTTGCGCAGATGCATGTGCGAATATGAGGTGCACGATGTGATCTTAGAAGCACACGGCGGCATTGCTAGAGGGCACTTTAGCGGAGACACAATAGCACAAAAAGTGTTGCAGTCTCAACTATGGTGGCCCACGCTTTTCCGCGACACAGCACGATTCGTCAAGCATTGTGACGAGTGCCAGTGAACGAAGGTCCCAATTCGCAAAGATCGAATGGAATTAACATCGGTTATTGCTCAACAACCCTTCGAAAAATGGGGAATTGATTTCATTGGGCCCATCAGTCCTGCAACACAGTATTCGCAGGCTAAGTACATATGGACTACCTCACTAAGTGGGCAGAAGCGCGAGCCACACGAAAAAACGACGCTAGAACAATGGCTAAGTTCTTATGGGAGCAAGTAATCTCACAATTCGGTTTCCCATCGAACTGGTCAGTGACCAAGGCACACACTTTATCAATGAAGTGATCGTGCACCTCCTGTCCACCTTCCTCATCATCCATTGCAAATCCTCGCCATACTACCCTCAGGCAAACGGCCAGGCTGCATCAACAAATAAGGTTCTCATCAATGTCCTAACCAAGGTCGTCTCTACTTCACGCAGCGACTGGGACAACAAGTTGATGGCAGCTCTATGGGCTTATCGAACTGCTTATAAAATGGCTGTCGGTCAAAACCCCTTTAGGCTGACATATGGGACAGAAGCGATTCTACCAGTAGAGTTCTTCGTCCCTAGCCTGAGAATAGCGCTTCAAGAGCAATGGGAAGGAAAGGAGGCATGGATGCAGCGACACGTCTCTCAGAGACTCGTCTTCTTGCCACCCATGCACTGATCTATGAAAAAGCCTGACACAAGAGCTGGTTTGACAAGCACATCAAGCAGTGCGAGTTCGAACACGGTGACTTAGTACTCCTCTATTCAGTTAAAGGGCATAAGCAAAAGATGAAATTTAGAGGTCTTAGACCATTCAAGGTTTGTGCAATCAGTCGAACAGGCAACGTCGAACTTGAGACCCTAAACAATGAAGGAATAGGCTTCTTCAATGGCAACCGTGTCAAGAAGTACTACCCTCCTACGCATCCTTTGCATGAACCACCGATGTTAGAACTGCCTGTCAAGATCCGAGTAGCCACAATCACTGAAATCAACGACGAGGATGAGGAAGCCGTGGAACCCGCATACCTTCATATCACGGTCACAGCCAACCAAACATGTTCTTTCACTGCCTTCATCGACGAGGGAGCAGACTCCAACGTCCTGACCTACGATCATTGGACTCAACTTGGCCAGCCACAACTTCAACCCACCACTGCAAAATTAAGCCCGTATGGGGCTCATTCCTATGCACTACTCGGCAAGTGCAGGGCAGCCATTTCTATCGAGTCTGAGACTGTTCCAATGCTTTTCTATGTGTTGCCAAATGCTAAAAATGCAAGCACAGAGTCACTATTGGGGCGCATCTTCAAAAAATAGACCCACTGCAATGTGGACTACGCGTCCTAGCGCATTCACCTAGCAATAGGCAATGTTTGCATTGTTACAGCTTTCAGCAAGGGCTGGGGGCAACCTCATCCCGGGCCACCTGGCACCACCGATAGAAACACATGTAGGCAATTCTAAGGAGGGGGATAGTGTGCGGCTGCCACTCCTTGAGTCTCATCGCCTGCAACTCATATCAACCAAAGCTAAGGCCCCACACCCTCGCCTCCAATGGGTGCCTAAACAGTAGCAACAGCCGCCTAGGAGTCGACGCTCCTACCCTCAGAAGACCAGAAACTCTAAACCTAGGAGGCCCAAACGCAACCACAGGAATAGACGTTTAATCAGTCAGAGATGGGTCCCCAAGGCTCTCTTGCGCGCACAAGGCTACTATGAGGGCAATGCTTGGTTATGGATACTTAAGGCCCACGTGGCCAGAGGCACCACTCGTATGCCAACCTCAAGCTCGATCATCCCAAAAACCATAGGACCTCAAAACCATGAGCCCAGAGCTTCCCCGACCCGCAACCATCAAGTCCCGAACCTATGCAAATCACCCAAGCCTATCAGACCAATCAACAACTGCTAGCTCAAGCATCATCACAAGCAGGAAACGATCTGGGTTTCCAACTCCATCCTGAAAGCAATAGGCCATCACTCGAGGCCATTGCTAACCTAGCCTCCGTCCCAGTGACCCAATCGTAAGCTCCTGAAGTCCTACCACAGCAACTCTCTGTAGTCAAAGGCTCAAGTCCAAACCCCAACCACCCGTGCAAGCCTTAGGCCCTCTTACGAGAGGAAATCCTTTCTCTTACTAGCAATTGATTTAGCTGAGGAAATAGGGGATGATGTGTGGATTGCATTAAGCGATTGGACGCTACTTTTGTGTCACTAGCTCTGAGCTATGATCGCCTCGATTTAGGCCTATTGGATGAATCCTTTGCAGTCAAAGTTCAAACAATGCCTTGTTCTTAGGAAATTTTTGAATTTGCATTTGCAAAAGCCCCTACCTCCACTGCTAAGTTGCTCAGCGGTGAGATCTCAAAAGAGCAAGCAATCCAACAATGCCTCATCACGTCGTATGATCAGCAAACCACCTCTGCCATCACTGACCAAGAAGTGGTAGAGTTGTCAAAACTGGCTGAGACGAAATCCCAGTTCTTAAGGCATTGGTACGATCTTAGACTGCAATGGAAAGTTGAAGGATGCCGAGTAATGACCAACGCCGAGCAGCGACGCGCTATCAAAACGGCAGAGTACGACCCCATATATGTCGCGCCAACATCATATCGAGTGTTAACCATGCTGTGAGGCCGTCCTATAGAAGACCACATGAAGGGACATCCCTACCTCGACCGCCTATTGACTGAAGAAGAGTTACACATTGCTAGTCGAGTCAACTCGGGCGACCTCCTAACTGATGTTCTCACATACATCACCCAAGTGGGGATTAAACCCTTCGACCTGGACCGCAAAGCCCATTTGGAATACAACCCCAATTTCTATACTTGGCTCCTTCACAAGTAGCCATCCATGCCGAAAGACCTACACCCTCTAACCCTTATCCTAGGAAGGATTCTTCTCAGACTAAAAGGGGAAGGGGTAAGGTGAATTAGATCAGAAGTAATAAAGCAAATCAAAGCCATGAAGTGCATAGACATACATTGTGAAAAATGGATGGGGTAGGAAAGAGGACACAAAAACTTTGAATTAAAAGGCAAAAAGTCAAAGTCTAAAAAGCGAACCTGCACTAGACTTTAATGAGTTCATTCAAAAGCATAAAGTTTTTTCTGTTTTAGCAATTACCATGTCGAAAGCACTAACGAAAATTATAGTTATGACAGGAACAAAAGATGTCGCAACAGGACCGAGCCCACCGACTCCCCTTCATAGAGGAAGAGAGAACGCGGTACAACATCAACCTGGAGAACCGCGCCTATAATCAACTAAAATTCCAAACTATCCACAATTTGGAAGAATTAGTGACCAAGGAAGAGGCGGCCAGGAGCATCGTGGAAAGCTGCAACCTTAAAAAGTACCTGGAAAGTTTCGCACGAGAACCTGAGCACACGAGCTGTGTGGAATTCCTCAAGACCTACAATCCCGACGGAGAGTGCGGCACTGTCACAGTGGGGAGAGAACAAAATGCTGAGCAGGTGCTGGTCCATCTAACCCCGGCCTTGGTGGAGAAGGCACTGGGGCTGGAACCGAAGGTGGAAAAGAAGCAAAAGAGGGACGTGTATGCCATGTTGGGGATGAGGAAGAAGGATGTGCTGACAAACGATGGCATCAGTATCCAGGACATCCCCAGTGCAGAGACCAGGCTACAGGCGAAGCTCGTACATGCGCTCCTCTCCAGCCAGTGCTATAATGCATTGATGCATCAAATTAGTGTACCAATCTTGGAAAATGTAGTGGCCTAGACCCTGCACGAAGTCGAATGGAATGGCTACGTGCGCAAGACTATCAATCAAGCAGCTCGAGTGCTAGCCTTAGGAAGCCTGCCAGCAAGCAGGAGGAGAATCATCGATGTTGAAGGCCGCAGAAAGAAAAAGGGCTTCCTCTAAAGCCTCATTCATCGCATACGGGGGCATTTTAAGGGCGCTTATCGAGGAGGTCGTAAAGGAAGCAGAAGAGGGGGAGGGAGAAACACCCGACCGATCACTGCCCCATCAACACCAGGACAGGTCTAGCGATAGGACGGAGATAGAGGAAGAAGGGGAAGAGCAGAAGAGCAAAAAGCAGGTTAAGGAGACTAGGAAAAAAGCAGCGCAGAAGAAGAAGAAATAGGATGAAGGCTGTAGAAAGGAGAGGGAGGACTTGGAGAAAGTGAAATGACAATCCCTCAAGGAGGCAGAGGAGAGAGAAAGGAAGAAGAAGCATGAAGAAGAAGAGACAACGGAACAAGTCAGGCAGGCTAAAAAGGCATCCAAGCGAGAAGTTGAAAGGAGAAGGAAAGAAGAGCACGAGGAAAAAGAAAAACTAGAGGAAGAATGCAAAAAGGCTGAGGAGGAAAGGAGAAGAAGAGTCGCAGAGGAGGACGAGGAGTTGAGAAGAAAAGAGGAGGAGGACCTCACAGAAGCTACACGCCGGTCCATCGAGCAGCAGTGCAGGGTAGATGACCTAAAAGCCTGGAATCAGCCCAGGGAAGAGAGGCCTAGCTCCAGCATGTAGGCCCTCAAACTTGCGCCCCCCGCAGTTCCAAAAGGAAAAGACAAAGCACCCCTACATCCCATCCCCACCCTCACGGCGCCCCCCGCTAAACCCACTACACCCACCTCTAGCATCCTCACCAGCTTGGAAGTGTCCAACTTGGTGGCCTGGATGCAATACTTCATCAGTAAGTAAATGGCCCAAGGAAAAAGCACGAAAACTATGACCACGGGACCAAAAAGGCCAGCTGCAGATGCTAAATCAAGGTAGGATCAAAAGTGCCAGTGCTGCATGGAGGCCTCAACCACCCCCACCCACACAACAATGATGCCACCAACCATTTACGAAGAATACGTCACTGAGCTGCTTTTCCAACTGGAGAGAGCGAAGGATGAGAAAAGGATGGTTGTGGTTGAGTTGATGGTAGAAAAAGAGTCAGTGGTGGCGTTCCAATTGGAAAAAACCCGCGTCATCGCCATGCAGCAATGCCAAATCTTCAAGCTCCAGCAAGAGTTGAAAGCCAAAGAGAATAAGGAAGAAAGTTACAAGCAGCGGAGACGAGAATCAGGAACTCGTGCAGATGCAGTGGGAGTACAAGCTCCTCCTGATGCAATATAAGGAACTGGAGTCAAAGTATAAGGAACTGGAGTCAAAGACCGCCACCATTGAGCAGATGATGGAGGAGCTGAACGCCAAGGAAGAGGAGAGGAGCCAAGAGAGGGAGCAACAATGAAAGAAGATTGAGTTTATCTCCGATCAGCTACGTCTCGGGAAGATAGAACAAGACAACATGAGCAAAGAGCTCAGGGCCCAGGAACAAAAGCTCGTAACCCTAGCTCAAAAGCAGGGGGAGAGCATGGAAGGAATTAGCAAAAGGGGCGAGGAATGGGCTATGCAGAATGAGGCACGGGTGAAGACTCTAGCGTGGCACCTCGCCTTGGTGAAGAAGGAAAAAATCTTGGCGGAAAGCAAAGCGGGCGTCACCCAGACAGCCTTCACCGCCCAACAACAAGCCTTCCTCAATACGCTACTGGATACAACTCAACCAGAGGGAACGGAGCTGTTGGAGGTGGTAAAGAAGAAATTAAGCATTAGGGCCAAAAGACACTTCAAAAAATGCACTTTTGTTAATCACGGGATTAAGGAAAGGGCCAAAGAGAGTTCGCCACATGTGCAAGAATATGGTATTCTTGTCTCCTCTTTTTTAGAGATAGTGGAGTCCATTTCGTGATTCTCTCTTCTTTTTTAGCCAAAACCCCTAAAGTTTGACATGTTTTGGAGTCCCAAAGACATTATTTACTTACAAAACTGACAAAATATGTGACAGAGATGTGATGAAATTAATAATGAGTTTTTTGAAAGTCAGGAGATCTTTCAATATTGTTTTTGGCGCCCAATACATACTCATTTGTGTTCTTGGTGCTACTTTTTAGTTCATTCACCCCTCTTTGAGCTTCTTTCTCTGCGCTTTCATTCTTTTCATGGCTTCCTCCAAGCACCCTTCTCGTTTAATACACTCTTGCATAGTCTATAGCCAGGGAGTAGACGGAAATTGGGAGCCCAAAACCTTTGTTGTAAATGATTGGGTTACCATGCTGCCATCTTGCAAGGGCTCTCATAAGGTGAAAAGAAGAAAACGAGATGATATAAAACATCACTGGAAGGGGCGTATCATTGCCTTCAAAATTATGCCCGAAGGCTGGTTTGTCAAGGTGCAACATGTTTACATGGCCAAGGATATACACTTGCCTCCAAACAAACGTGTTCCCCAACAAACACATTGTAAGTTATTAGTTGAATAACGTATATAATTCTTTTCCATTTATGCAAGTTCTAACAAACGGTTCGTCATTGTAGATATCTTTCCATCAACAAGTATTGAATGGCAACCTGTGGAAAGCCTAAGTGGGACTTTCCATGTCATTCATAAGGTATTGGCAGACATTATTTATGCCGATCAAACTGTGTCTTTTTTTAGTGAATGCAAGGTTTTTATATATTATGCACAGTATGTGGTTCCCTCTAAAGTGGATAGGTATGGGAATATCGAAGATTTGCCATTGCCAAGTCTTTCATCTCTAAACTGGGAGATTCCTGACAAGGTAACGGTGCAGAGTTTCAAATTCAAAATATCTCAGGATATTAAAAAGTCCATGACAGCTGGAAGGATCTCAAGAAGAATACATTTATCATGGTTTGTACCCCTCCATATCTTCGTGGCTTGCTTCAAAACAACAAATTTACAAAGAACGAAGGTATCCTGGCTAAGTAGAAACTTTTCGGAAGAGGATTTGGACAACACTATAGGGACACTTTGGAAATCTAGAGAGTGCGACCATAAGGGTGATATCTTGAGGTGCAGTGCATGCCCTCAATCCTTGGCTTTGGCTTACAGTATCCCTCGCCAAACTCTTGCTTTGGGCTTTGATTACAGGAGATACAAACTAAGATTGGATATTTGGGTTCCCTTGGATTCCGATACAGATTGCACACCATATAAACTTGCGGTGCACGTTTTGCCGCATGAAGAAGTAAAGAAGGTGAATGTTACTTCCAATTGGAGTCTGAAAGATGTGAGGGATACCTTGGAATTGCTAGACAATACATCCCCTAGATATAAGTTCAAAGTGAATGGCGTAACAATTGGTAAAAGAGCCGAGCGCTCTTTCTCTTGTACGAGTTGTTTGTCTCCCACAATTGTGAGTTTTGAGCCTTGAGAATGAAAACTTTGCAGGAATTTATCTTAATAGACTGTCCTTAAGATATTTTTTAGTGGGAACTCATAAGCTATCATGAAGCAAGTTGCCTTTCGAATGTATATAAATAAATTGTACATTACATTCGATTTATAAGTGAAAATTTTCATTACACCATGGGGTACAAAAATTTCATATAAATGTACAAAGTCAAAATAATAAGGCTCATGTATGCTTATGTTTGCTCTTTTGATTCTTTATCTGCTGCCTTCTCCTTTGTTGGCTTTGTGGCTTCTTTATCGATTTCTTCAAAGATGTTTTTTCTCACAGGGCCTTTCTTTGATTGTTGAAAGAATTTCACCTTTACAGGTAGTCTCTTTTCTTGGGGCTTAAGAGGGGATGGATCAAATTTCAGAGGAGAAAGCATTGGCATTACTTTTTTTTTAGACTTTGCAGCAGTGGTTCCATTGCCTTTGCCCTTGCCCTTGCCCTTACCCTTGCCCTTGCCCTTGCCATTGCCATTGCCATTGCCCTTACCCTTTCCCTTTCCCTTTCCCTTGCTTGTGCCCTTGGCCATTGAAGTTTTGGGAGGAAGAGGGGAGTCAGGATCATATGGTGTGATTGCCTTGTCCAGAATAAGCTCAATGCATCTCTCCCTTATCCACCAAACATATGAATCAGGATAGTCTCTACACTGTAAGAATAAATGTTATAAGTTAGTGAAAAGAAATCATGATAAGGTTACACAAACATCAAATGAAATTAACTTACATTCACTCCTTCTATTTGTAACAACTTTGAATCCACTGTTCTGAAAATATTTGAGATAACTCTCCATCCACAAGAATGCGCATCGCTTTGCAATGGAACTTCTTGTAGAAGAAACGTATAAGGCCTTTGAGGATCAACAAGATCCTCATATGTAGTATCCAAAAATGTAGAAACAAGTCTACCAGTATTGCAAAAGGAAGCTTTGTAAGTTCAAAATATTTTTTGTAAATAAAATCAAAGTAAGTAATTTTCTTTCAGCATACATTCGTGCTTGGCCATGAACACCACTGAGAGAGTTCATAAAGATAATTTCTCTAGTAAGACAATTAATATAGATGAGACTCCAATGCCCTCTGCAAATTCAAAATAGAGGTGAGTAGAAGGGTGAAAGCAAATGAATATAAATTTTCCTCTATAGAAAAGAAAAATACATTTCTACATAAGGGAAAAAGATGTGGTAATTTGTCACACTATCGAAGGTACGAAAAAATGGTGAAATATTAGACCCAGATTTTGCAAATAGTTCCACAAAGAGAAGTGGATCAACAATATATATGGTTCTACGGATATCGAGAGTGAGAGAGGAGACCAATTCCCTACAGTCAATAGCAAAAGCTATTCAATACAAATTACATCTAAAATATACTTGAACCTATAAGACTTACCTTACGCAATATATATATATATATATAAGCCTTACCTTATGCAACAAAAAACAGCGGAGTCAGATAGTTGGACATCCCTTTTTTCCAACATGGGCTTGTCCTCGGGAGATATACTAAGATATTCCTCCTCAAGTTTCGCAGAAATATTCACAAGTATCTGCCCATACACTTTGCCCATTCTCTCGTTGTTGACAAGAGCAAGTGATGCGGCTTTCCTCTTGTAAACTTCGTCTTCAATTTCCAACACCTCCTGATTTTTTTAACTCAAGAAAGACTCCTGCTGGGTGGCACCCCTTGTAGAGTAAAGGTGAGTTACATCCTCAACCTTTAGCTTTTTCCCTTTCCTGGACAATTTTGGGGGAATGTTAAGGATTTCAAGGGCTTTTTGATCATTGAAAGGCAAGGGCCTCAGCACTTTATCGAACCTATACCTGATTCTGCTGATGATGCTGAAATCCTTATTCATAAGGGTAATTCTATGAGCATGGGCAGCAGCAATGTAAGCATTTTTCATGAAATCAATAACAAAATCCTCTGCGGCCTCTTGTAGAGCAAGAATGGCTGAGAGTTGCCACTTCTTATTTAGACCAGAGACAGTTGCCACTTGAGACAATCTATCAGAGGTCTCTTTAACGACTCTTATAAAAGCAGCCTTTGGAATGACATGCTGTGTAGCTCTCTGGGCTTTCCTAATCTCACTGAAACACCTCTGCATATAGAAGATCCGGGACTTCCTCTTTCTCTTTTGTGGCTTGGGAGGTTCAGTGGCTTCAGCAGATGTAGGCTCAGGTGCAATTGCAGGGGATGAATCTTTCACAGGGCAAGTCTCACCCTTTGCTTCTTCAACTTCAGAAGAAGAAACATTCATTGCACTGAAATTCTTTAACTTCATGGAAGATGTTAGGCCAACACCTAGTGTAGGGGGGATTTCTGTGGTAAAATGCTCTGGGGCCTGTGATGGCCCAGCTTCAGCAAAATTTGAAGAGGGCTCCTCCTCAGATTCATCAAATTGTAACTTTCTTCTACCCCCACTGTCCTTCCTATCCAGATACACTCTTCGTGCAGTTTGCTTTGTCCTTGCCATACAGAGAAGCAAATAGAAGAACCAGAAGGACAAAAAGTGATATAGCAAAGTTCTATAAAGGCAACAGGCCTTATACGGCGCGAGAAGGGACAAGAAGAGAAATGCCGATATGGCGCGATATGAAGAATACGAAGAGTATGGAAGCGCACCCTCGCTCCATATTGGAGAGGACAAGAAGAGAAATGCCGAAATGGCGCGATAGGAGGAATACGAAGACTATGGAAGCACGCCTTTGCTCCGTATTGGAGAGGACAATCGCGTAGTATCAAAGACGAGAGGAGAAATGCTGATATGGCGCGATATGAAGAATACGAAGACTACGTAAACACACCCTCACTCCGTATTGGAGATGACAGAAGGCCGATATGATGTGAGGGGGAGGTTACGAAAGCTTCGGATGAACGTCCTCACTCCGTATCGGCACACCTACTTTAGACCACCGACGCAAAGAAATCAGCAAAGAGACACACTCGTTCGGAAGTAAGGACGATGACCGATATGACGCGAGAGAATAGAAACGCAGAAGACGCAAGACTTGGATCGCACCGTATCGGCAAGCAAGGCGGAAGAGCTCGAGAAATGTAAAGTGTACACGTAGGCAAAATAACCCCTTATATACCCACATCAATCATGACACGTGTCAAACACGTGTCTGACACTGATTGTGCCACGTGTTCGCGCATATCGTGCATATGCTATGTGTCGACTAATGACCGGTCCACGTGTTTGCCACGTGTTTGTTGGCCACGTGTTGGCCAACGGCTACTGCCACGTGTCGAAGCCCAACGGATAGTGCCAGGTGGCATTATTGCACGCCTACATAAGGGTGTGTCCCTAATCTGTACGACTTTTTTCGGTTTCTTTGTGGACCTCTATCTCTTCTCCTAATATGGTGCGAGAGCGAGTGTTTGTCTTCTGCGCTTTCGTCTGTTCGCGTCATTTTGGGTGTTCTGCAGAGTCTTCCTTCAGCGTGCCTCCTAAGCTCATAGTGCCCGAGGTCGGGTGATCACTGATTCTGGCTCTCTCTTCTCCCATCCTTACGGTTGCGGCTCTTTGGTTAAGTTGCTTGCTGGAATCACCGATACGGCGCGAGGAGGAACATCCGTGTCAAGCGTTTCAGTCTTATCACACCGTATCAGCACAAGTTGGAAACATGTCTGAACCCACAAAATTCCTAGGCTCCAAGGTTTTGCCAGGAACTTGTAAAAGAAGAAGGCTTTCAAAAGGCTCAAGGGCATCAACATGTGATGAGCCTGTGCATTCTGTTTCTTCTCCATGCTCTGCCACCAGTGTGAGAATGCCAAGCACATCTCCAGGGAAGTGAAAGTCGGTAATGAGAGGTCAATGAGTATTAGAGCTTACTGATATCACTCCATCAGAGAGGCTTCTTGATTTTATCCTTCAAAATGGAATGGATCTCTCATTCTATGGAGTTGTGAAGAATGTCTTTAATCCTGATTGGGACCTTGACAGTGTTTTGAAATCTTGTAAAAAATATATTTTGGAGGACTTTTTGGAGTTTGAAAATCTTGCAGGTCCTATTGAAGTTGGCACAAATGAATATGTCCATGTTCCCATTGGGTCAACAGGAAATTAAAAGTCAGTGTTTACTAAGAAGTGTGGTGCCCACTCTCTGGACAGGTTTTATGCAAGAGACATATTGTGCTCCACTCATTCCAAAAACTGCAAGATGATGAGAAAATTTGCTTCTTTTATTGTTTTCACCCTTGTCAAACATCCTGTGAAAGTTGATGAGCAACAGTTGGAAGGAGCAAAGTCTGCCAACTTTTGCATGTTAGATGATCTGGTAGATGAAAAGGAAACAGATGAGGTGGTAGATGCAGATTTTGAGGCTTCTATTGCTGAGAATTTGGATGTTGCTCACTTCAAAGCTGAGACTATCATTGAGGAGAGCCAAGGATATACAAACCCTCCAACTGATGAGAGTTCTCACCATACTGTTCCTTCTCTACCATCTATACCTTTCAAGGACACGGAGTACATTTTACTGTCAGATATTCAAAAACTTTTCAATCTCAGGGAAGATTATTGTTTAGCAATTATTGCAGAGGCTTCTGATGCTGCAAATGGGATAATTGACACAGAGAATGAATCAAAGGAAGAGATACTCAAACTTGATAAAGAAACTCTAGACGATAAGTTTATTGATGCTGGTGAGGCCCTCTCTCTTTGTTTTGAAAAGGCCAAAGAAGCTGAGAAAGAATTGAGTATTACTGATGAGGACTTCGATCGCATTCAAAGCCAACTTGGGATTTCCAATTTTGGAAGAGAGGAGTCTGAATATGTTAAAGAATTGATTAACACCAATGAGACATCATCATCAATAAATTTATGGAATCCAGTTAAATTGGAGTACGATGAAAATCAAGTGGTAAGATAATTTTGAATTTTCTTTTACACATTGGTAGGTTTGCATTTCACGCTCATTCAGTATGGGTTTTATTTGCAGTTGGAGATTGCTGATACAGATAACTTCTTGGGACGTGGCAAAGGATCGAGAGCTGGTGGTAGTACATTGAACGACGTTGCACTCGGCCACTACTTGGCTAGGATTGACCTTGATTCCTTTTTAGTACTTCATAGTAGTTTCTCAGAGGATGTAACATGGCCCATACTTTGTATTAAAGCTCTTACAAGGCTTCTAGGTTTCTCAGGATTACAATATAATGCCCACAAAGTAATGTTTTTGGAAAAGACTGCAGCAATTAGGATTTTTGGCTACGGTCCAGGTTACTCTGCTTCTAGAGCAGGATACTTTTTGGCGTTCACATCCTACGCCTTGGATGCAAACCGAACTGATGTAAAATCTATAGCTGGCTACAAGAGAAAAAAATTTCTACGTTATAGAGGAAAGATTTCTAAGGAGGAAGAGAATGTGAGAGTTTTGGAAAACTAGCTTTGTATATATTCTTTCTTATATATAAAAGTGCGATTGCTCATGTGTCATTGCCGTCTTTTATCTGCATTCTTTGAAGTTGTCGTCGAAAAAACCAATTGAATAGCTCCTCCAAAGCATTGCTTTTTGTAACTCCTCCCCCATGCCTTGTGCTTCGAAAATAACTTGTGCGTGCTTGATAGTGGGATTTTTCCATGCCTTGGTTACTATAAGTTGCTAAGGGGCCATGCTCCTCCACAAAGTAAGGTCCATGAATATGAAGAATATGCTGCAATGCAAAGTAACACTAATTTTATACCAATTGAAAAACCTGTCAAAATAAGCCCATATTAAATAATTGTTATTTTACCAGATAAAAAGTATATCTTTTTCTCCCCATGCCTCTTTTATCGCCTGAACAAGCTTTGTGATTGATCTTTTGAACTCTTCCGCATATGTATATGTTGTCTTATGTTGCCTGAGGAGTTTCAGAAAAACATCAAGGTGTATCCAGACCTCCATTCTAAGAAACACAAGCCTCGGCGTGCTTGCAACATTTGTTGTGATCTCACATAGCTCTCTCCAACACTCCCAAGCCGCATTCACCTACTTTCCTGAATGGTTTCCTAAGAATCTTCTAGCTTTTGAGCCTCCCATAGAGACATCGGCCAAGATATCTCTTGTTTTTCTTGAAAGTATTGGATCCTTTCTCAAGTGAACTTGGCCCCCATGAAATCCCATTTTTGATAGTAATGCCTCGCATTTATTAATACACTCATCTGATAAAGATAATGGCTTAATGGAATATGAGTAGTCAAGATGCAACCTGAGAAGCTTATCGATTATTCTAATCTCTGCATGCAAAGTACAAATATGAACATTCTTAAGAGAGATTGAAAGAATGCTTTTTGTAACACCCTACCCCACGAGTGGAATGACCCCATGTTTATGGCATATCCCCGTAGGGTAGGTGTGGATTTTGTCGCCACCCTCCATGGGAGGCATGACTTCCCCGTATCTACAATGCCAACGCCACTTCCTTTGAGAATGCTCTACTTTTTTATATAGGAAGCTTGCTCGCCTCCATGATGCATTTTCTTGCTGAGTTCTCCTCCTGCCCAAATCCCGCATTCATAACCACCTATAATTACCTTAGGCTCCTTAAACTCCTACTTAAGCAAGATCCGGCACCGCAAGAAAGCAGCTTGCCTCCCCTCTTTTTTGATCCTAACGCTATCAATAGTTGTGCCATGACCCGCTTAATGATACAAGATATCCTTCTACCTTCATTTTGCCTAGCGCTCCTAGAGGATACGAGCAACATCCAATTCACTAGGTGCAATCACCCCTTCCTATCCACCACCTCTCTCCATGTCCGCATGAACTTGAAAGGGTACATGCAGAGCCATCAATTTTTACACAAATCCATCCGCTCGCCCTTTCCCCCTCATTTCAACACGACAAGAACTAGACTTGGCTGTCGTGCTCCTCAGGTAATACTATCCTGCAATGTGGCAAGAAAAAAAAAACGCACGATCACTGCACCTAGGGGTCCTTAAGTTAGGCGTGTCCAGTGACCTCGGTCGGCTGGCTCCACTCTTAACCCCCTAGCCCTTTTTGATCCCCCACGTCACGCTTAGGGCACATCAATGGCAGGACACACCTAGGGAAGTAACACTCCCCTATGGTTCGACCTGTCACCCTAAGCCACTAGCACCACCCCATCTTGACACAAATGGGGTCCTCAAGTGTGGGACATCACCCGGTTCACCTGCGGTTGGACCCACTTCCCCATTTCACTAGCACGAGCACATTGCACCAACACGCTAAGAACAACACCCCCCCTAGATAGCGCACTGCACCTTCTTCTTCAGGTACACCACAAACGCCCAACCACCAACTTCGGAGGCCCTTGTCCACTCATGCAATCCACTGAGTTGCTCCCACGACCATCGTTCTTGAGCTTCTACAAACACCTGAGTCTACATGTGGCCCGTACCCTTACACCCATGCCAAAAGTGCCATGGGACTAGCACTCGTCTAGGAGGGGGGTAATGTTAATCCCAAGTCAAGATGGAGGAAAAGCAAAGGAAGATGAAAAAAGAGCGAAGACATGCAAGCGGCCCCTAAAGATGGACCGGGGCAAAAAGCGCAACCATAAAAGAAAAGGCACCTCAAAAAAATCAAAAAATCCTTGTAAAAGAGTGCCAGGCTCCCTCCTGTGCCCATTGTAAAATATTAGACAGGTGTAGGCTAGAGGCATGGGGCTAAAAGAGGAAAATGGAAAAAGGACCTTGCCACAATGGCCGGTCATGTAAAAAAAGGGATGGGTGCCCATGGGATTTTAGGATTTGTATATATAAAGTTCAAAAAGTGAATAAGAGATCATTCCTTGGTGTGTGGCAAAAGGAGTCTTCTTCTTCTTCTCTCCTTCTCACCTTCTTGCTTGTGTGTGCTCTTGAGAGAGGGAGTGTGAGAGTGTGAGGGAGCGAGTGTGTGTGGGAGTGAGGGATCAAGAGGGTGAAGCTCTTCACCATCTCCTCTTCTTCTTCTCCTCTTCCCTTCTCTCTTCTTGTGCACACGGCCATGGAGGATGGAGCTTGGAGGTGGAGGAGGCTTGAGGATGCTTGAGCTAGCATCTAGGATCGTGGAGCTACCGGTGTGTGGAAGAGAGGAGGCAACTCATATCGGCACTAAGGTAAGCTCACTACACCTGTAGGATCGACGACGCGTTAGCTAGGTGAGAGATAGCCCTTAGAGCTCGCTTGGAACGCTTGAAACAATAAGCGGTCCGTGGGTCTTGGCGTTGAGCGAAAGCTCCCACATGGGGTTAGCTATTAGTTGTTGACATGAACCACATTGTGAATCTTGGTTGAGACATGGAGTCCTAAGCAATAATCCAAGTCACCCACTTTGTGATCGGTATGGGCCATAGAACCTATGGGCCAGCTTGTTAGTACTCTCATCGTTGAGAGTGAAGTAATGGGACTTTGGCACTTTCAAAAGGACCAACTCTCCCTCTTGGAACTCTGTGTGATGTGTCCTCTCATTGATATAAAGCTTCATATGATATTGTGCTTTCTGAAGATTCACCGTACATTGCTGAAGCAAGGCATGCATGTGCTCTAACTCCTCTTTGCTCTAAAATTTTGTCTTGTCATTGGATAGGACCATAGGGAGGTGGACCTTATACCCATATAGTGCCTAAAAAGTAAAAGCCCTAATGTTAGAGTGAGTGGAGTTGTTATACACAAACTCACTCAATGGAGCCACATATCCCAACTTTGTTGCACATCATGGCAAAAGTGCCTCAAACAGGTCTGAAGCCATTTATTGACGCTCTCAATCCGCTCATTAATCAAGGGTGGTATGTTGTGGATGGAACAAGCTTGGTACCCATAGATGTGAAAACCTTCTGCCAAAAGTTGCTCATAAACTTAGTATCCCTATCATGCACTATGACTCATAGTAACCCGTGCAATTTAAATACATTCTACATAAAGTGAGTGGTCACTTGAGAGTAATATAATGAATCTTAGTGGGGATAAATTAGGCAACTTTGGTGAGCATGTCTACTACCACATATATGCTATTGCATCCTTTCTTGGTTATGGGGAGTTTTGTAACAAAATCCATGGTGATATGCATCCATTTTCCCTCAAGGATAGAAAAGGCATGTAATAAACTGACTAATTTAAGGGTGTTGTCCTTTTTTTGTTGGCATGGAATGTGATTAGACACAAAATCCTTGACATCCCTCCATAGGCCCTTCTAGTGAAAACTTTTGGCAATCATATCATATGTCTTAAAGACATCCAAGTGACTAGTAGTAAGGCAATAATGCATCTCTTCTAGGATCTTCCATGTGAAGGGAGAAGTATCGAGGATGAAAATCTTGCCATGGGACCATATGAGTCCATTCTTAAGCTAATATTGGGAGTTTTCTTACATTTCCCTATACTATAATTTTTGAATTATGTGGTTGAATTCTTATTCAAAAGTAGGCTTCCTTGAGCTCCTTGATCCAATCACTATGCAACTTTGATATGGATGATACTCTACATGCCCACATCTGTTATTATATGTGCCCCTATAGTGTGAGAGATGTCAAAATCATAATTCTATAACGTTGCCACCTATCTTCTTTACTTAGGAGTCAGAGTACACTGAATCAGAAAGTACTTGAGGACTCAATGGTTACTCCTCACTCTAAACTAGCTACCATAGAGGTAATGGTGCCATTTCTTAATAACATGAAGGATGGCCAACATCTCCTAATCATAAACATTCATGTTCTTGTAGCAAAATATCCCATACCTCTATGGCTAGCATCACAATAAATGGTGAACTCTTTTGAGAAGTCATGGCAGATGAGGATAGGAGCTAAAGGATTTCTTTCAATTGTTTGAAGCTACAATTAGATATAGCATCCCCAAAAAAAAGACTCCTTATTCAATCAATCTATCAAGGGTACTATAATTGTGGCATAATGTTTGATGAATCTCCTATAAAATAAGGATTGACCAAGGAAACCATGTAAGGAAGTTGTATTGGATGGTATGGGCCAATCCGTAACACGTTTCACCTTTTTGGGGTCATTTTGTATGCCATTTTCACTCACAATATGCCCCAATTACTCCACTAATGTTTGCATGAATACACACTTTCTCTCTTTAGCAAATAACTTATCCTCTCTTAAGACATCAAATACCCTTCTTCCATGTGCCAAGTACTCTTTCATTGAATTGCTATAAGTAAGAATGCCATCGAAAAATAAGAGCACAAACTTGAAAAGGAAGGGGTGTAAGATTTTATCCATGAGGCTTTGAAATGTGACTGGGGCATTCGATAATCCAAAAGGCATTGTTAAGAGATGATAAAGGCCTATCTCATCACCCTCTCTCATGTGTATCTAATGATAGCCAGTTAACCTTAATAAAGTATTGTGCCCCTTTTAGCACATCAAGCAAGTCATCAATCCTAGGGATGGGATACCAAATCTTGACCATAATCTTGTTCAAGTCTTTATAGTCAATACACATATGAAAAGAGCCATCTTTCTTCTTGTCTAACAAGACTAGAGATGCATAAGGGAAAGAACTCGGCTCAATAAACCCCATCTCAAGCAACTCTTCGACCTGCTTTGCAACTTCTTCCCACTCACACTTTGAGAGTCTATAAGGGGGTTTGTTCACTAGCTTAGAATGAGGCACTAGATTAATGGACTAATCTACTTATCTCTCAGAAGGGAGGGTTATAGACACCTAATCTTTATACTCTTCAAGTAAGGTTTTAAATGTTGAATTCTTAGTTACTTTCAAGGACCAATCTTTGATCTCTTTATTCAACTACGAAATAAATATTTGTGAGCATTTCGTAAACTCTCATTTGAGTTGCTTTGCTATAATAAGTTGGAAATCCACATCATCTTGAACTCCCTCTAAAGGATGAGTTGCCCCTCCATAATAAACTCCATATAATTGATAAAGTTCATAGTAATTTTACCCAAGTGTTTCAGATAGTCATAGCCCAAGATAACATCAATGGGGCCCACTTCTAGTGTAATTAGATCAATTAATGTATAGTTTTCAGCCAAGCATAGGGGAACCTTTGAGCATACATGTATGCTGATTTCTTTATAACCATTTACCACTTGAACCTTAAGGGGGTGTTGTAGATCTGTAGGAAAACATTTTAGCCTATCAATGATTGATTTATTGACAAAATTGTGTGTGCTACCACTATCCACCAAGATGAATGCATGGTCCTCATTAATTTTCCCTTAAATGCACAATGTGCCAGGGATCCTAGAGCTTATCCATACATCCATAGAGATGGAGAAAATGGAATTGGTAGCATGATGTTGTGTAGTAGGAGTAATCAACCCAACGTCACAAGGCAAGCAATCACTCGGGTCAAAGGAATATCCATCCATCGAGTCATAGAACTACTTTTGCTCTAAGTTCTTTTCATAGTCCTCATTTTCAACATGTACTAAGGTATTTGCAACACTTAAAATATTCCTCATTTTTTAGCATGCACTAAGATATTTGTAGCACTTAAAGCATCTGAATCCTCATCTCATTTGGCCAATCCTCCATAGTTTACATGCTATGAACTTTGACCTTTGTTATTTTCTAGGGGCATTTTGAGACATGATTGGTGGTGTACTTGTCTCCACACTTAAAACATAAGTCCTTTTCTTTTCTATCCTTCACAACATCCTATGGGATAAATTTTTAGCTCCTTTAAACACTCGAAGCTGATGCATTTAGTGGCTTGTTTTTAACATACTTACTATCTCCATATGGGCTAAGTGATGTCCCAAAATTTCCATGTTTCCTTTCAACATTAAAGGAGGGATAAGTGGGTATTTTGGACCTACTAGTAAGCATGGGGTTTCCTCTATAAATACCACCATATATGCCATGCCCCACATTGAGTCCTTGGCTACCCAAAACCTTGTTGAAAACCCTCATTCTTGCAATATCTCTATATAACTTTTAGCCAATTCAATTGCATCAAATAGGGTAGATGGCTTTTGGGCCATTACATCAATAGATGAGCTCTCAACATACATGGTCAAGTTTATAAACTAACTTGTGTATTTCCTTACTGCAAGATTGTGTTGGTTAAGTTGGTACCATCATCTTGCTAATCACTCCTTTTCCATGAGAGGGATACAAACACTTGAACCATGTGCATCTTTAAGTCTTCCAATCAATGAACTGTTGATTCTCTCCACTTATGTAGTGCCACCATGTGTGGGAAAAACCTTCCAAATGGAGAGAAGTAAAGATGATTTTCTAGTCAGCACAGCAGGGTGGGCATATGTAGATGTTCAAGTATGACTCTAGTTTGGAGGTCCATTCTTTAAATTCCGATGATGGGGATAATGATTGCCCATTATACTTGGTAATAATGATCTTATCATGAAGGTCATTGAGGCCTTACTACCCATGAAACGGTGCGCAGATCGGACACTATATGCTTGCGTAGTGAATGCCGGAAGGTCCCCAAGAACAATGAACTCTACTTTTTGCACAAGTTACAAGGTAAAAGGCATGAACGACAAGAGCAAGAGACCAATTGGGTGCAATCTCCCCCCATGCCTTGTGTGAGCGCTTCACAAAGCATGTATTTTATGTATATTTCATCTTCATGCTCAATAATAGCCCAATTTACAAAAATATAACAAGCTTTTAGCTTTTGAGTTTGCTTTTACAAAAATAGGAATAAAGCTAATGGACAGTGCCCAAAGAGTCTGGCACGCCCAATACAATGTCCAAATAGAAATAACATAACCGTGCGCCCATGCGCATACAAAATAATAATAAATAATTGATGCCTCAATAAATAGGCATGACAAAATATAGGCGTGGCACCTATCAGAATATAATCCATAAATCGAATACTCTCTATCCTCCAATGCTTTCCTCTGCCACTGCTGCTATCTCTACACATCAGCTGAAGCATTCACAATCATTAGTAAAATCATACAATTAAACCGACAAAAGTGAATACCTAGCAGTCTTCAGCTACATAAATAAATCAACTGGTTAGAAATAAATCCTAACCTTAATTTATTACGAGTGCGCACTCTAAACTCATAAACGTTTATTAATTTAATATGCATTTTGCGGAATCACCCGCTATGGAATCACCCATGTACACACTAAATTAATGAAACGCTTGAAAAGGACAGGCATCCCCATCAACTTCTCGCACAAAGAATCCACTTTGTGTATGAGCCCCGGTCATCAAAGTTTACGGAATCCACCGTAAAACCTCACGGAATCCACCGTGAAATATGCCTCCTGGCATCATACCCCCGGGGTGGGATAGCAATTGACCTCAATTGCTATTAGCTCAATGTGGAGCTAACAGAGTGGGGAAAGCATTTAAGCCTCTAGCGTGCATCCATTGTGCTTCCTCTACAGGATGGTTCTTAAATTTAACTAGATATCTAGAATACCTTCGGCCAGTTCTAGTATTCATAAAGTCAGTGTCTATAATAACTTCTGGTTCAAGTATTTGAGTCTCTTCCTGTAATAAAGGTGGGTTTTCATAAACAGGGTGTACAGGTAATTGGCCTCTAAATGGTCTCAATAAACTAATGTGAAATGTGTTGTGAATTTTCTAGTGAGGTGGTAATTCTAACTTGAATGCATTGTCATTAATTTTATGAATGATCCTAAATGGTCCATAGAATCTGGGGGCTAATTTAACAACTGGATGTCTATCTACACTTTGCAGTCTACGTTTTTCTATTCTCAACCAAACGTAATCATCAACTTTGAAATTCATTGCTTGTCTTTTCTTGTTGGCTTGTTTGGTATATGATTGCTGGGCTTTGGCAATCATATCTTTAACCTCATCAAAAATAGTATTATGCATACTAGCAATATCATCAGCACTTTGAATTCTATTTGACAAAGATGCAACAGGTGTAGATAATCTATATCCATAAATCACTTCAAACGGTGCTTTCTTTGTAGATGTGTATGGTGTATTGTTATATGCAAACTGTAATAAATGCAAATGTGTGTCCCATGTCTGTGATTTAGAAATAGTATATGCACGTAAAAGATCTAGAATGGTGCTGTTAGTGGCTTCTGTTTGTCCATTAGTTTCTGGATGAAATGCAGATGAGAAATCAATCTTTGTGCCTAGGTTAGCAAACGGAGTAATCCAAAAGTTGTTACGATAATAACTTTTGGCAATCCATGGTTAGTAAAAACAGTTTTCAAAAATAACTGTGCTGCTTGTGATGCTGTTAAAGTTTTCTTACATGGAATGAAATATGCTTGTTTACTAAATCTATCTACTACTGTCCAAATCATATCATGGTTAGATTTAGTATTAGGTAAACCAGTAATGAAATCCATAGAAATTTGTTCCCAAGGTTTAGATGGAATAGACAAAGGCATAAGTAATCCATATTGTTTACCATGATGTCTCTTAACTCTTTGACAAATCAAACATTCAGAAACAAAGTTAGATACATCAGCATCCATATGCGGCCAATAAAAATCTTCAGTTAGATATGATACGTCTATGACCTTGATATGGGGGACAATGAATTTCATTCAAAACAAAAGATCGGAATGGAATTGTAGCACACAATCTCTTTTCATAAAACATAAATCCATCATTATATGACAATGAATCAATAGGAATCAAATTATTTTGAACTAATTTATTCCAATCAGCATGAAAAGTAATATCCTGATGATATGTATCTTTCATAGCAATCAAAGAATCAAAAGATATAACAGAACTATTATGAATGGCAGGTCTTCTACTCAATGCATCAGCCACTACATTTTCTTTTCCAGGTTGGTATTGAATGATAGGATGAAAACTTTGAATAAAGGAGGCCCATTTGATATGACGGTCAGAGATTTGGGGTTGGCTAAGTAAATGTCTAATACTTTGCTGATCGGTCTTAATCATAAATTCTGAACCCATTAAGTAATGTTTCCACTGTCTTAATGGTTGTACAACTGCTAATAGTTCTTTGTCATATGTGGAATATTTCAGTTCAGAAGGTTTCAGCTTAGAACTAGAATAGGCTATAGGATGATTGTCTTGCATAAGTATAGCTCCTATTCCTGATCCACTAGCATCGGTCACTACTAGAAAGAATGGTCTATTAAAATCAGGCAACTGTAGAACAGGGGCATGGGTTAATGCATGTTTCAGTAAGTCAAAGGATTTCTGTTGATTTTCGGACCAATGATAGACAATACCTTTCGTCAGAAGTTTGGTTAATGGTAAAGCAAGTAATGAAAAATTACGTACAAACTTCCTATAGAAACTAGCAAGACCAAGGAATGAGCGTAACTCATGCACGTTTTTAGGTACAAGCCAATTCAATATTGCATCAATTTTCTTAGGATCAACTTTAATTCCATTAGATGATACAATATGACCTAAATACTCAATTTCTGTTTTAAAGAATTCACTCTTTTCAGGATTTGCATATAGTTGATTTTCTTTCAATAACTGAAAAACTAATGACAAATGCTCATAATGTTCTTTTTCATTTTGACTAAACACCAAAATATCATCAAAGAAGACAATTACACAATACTGATATTTCAGAAATATATGGTTCATCATTCTACTAAACGTAGCAGGTGCATTAGTCAATCCAAATGGCATCACTAAAAATTTGTAATGACCAAACTGTGTTCTAAATGCAGTCTTGAATATGTCTGACGTATCTAGTCTCACCTGATGAGATAACCAGACTTAAGGTCGATTTTACTAAATATAGCAGATCCTTGCAATTTGTCCATAAGGCCATCAACTCTAGGAATAGGATACCTATTCTTTACAGTGATCTTATTTAAAGCTCGATAGTCAATGCACATACGATAGGTATTATTCTTTTTCTTGACTAACAGAATAGGTGCACTGAATGGAGAACTGCTAGGTCTAATCAATCCTCTATTTGGTAATTCCTTAACTTGACTCTGGATTTCTTTTTGCTCTATTTGGTTATGCCTATATGGTGCTTTGCAAGGTGGTTGTGTGCCAGGGATCAAATCTATCTTATGGTCTTCTGGACGTGAAGGAGGTAAACCAGGTGGTAGGTCTTCTGCAAAACAGTCCTTAAAATACGCAAGAAATTCTTTATGCCTAGGGTGCATATGACTATCTTTTACTTGCAATTCATTCACCCAAATGAGATAAGATTTACTACTTTTGCGTAATGCACGTTTAGCTTGAGTATGCGAAAGCAGTGGAAAAACATTAGATGCATGCATACCATATAATGTAATAGATTTTCCTTGAAAATTAATATTCATTGAGTGTGTGGAATAATCTATATCTGGGTTATGCTGGTGACGCCAAGGCATACCTAAAATAATGTCACTCGACTGTAATGGAACAACTAGAAAATTTATTATTTCAGTGTATTGACCAATTTGAATCTCTAAGTCTTGCACTTCATGTGTACCATTATACCTAGTGCCTAAAAATGCAGCTTTGATGCGATAATGCGTAGGTACAATCTGTAACTTCAATTCTTTTACCAATTTTGCTGAAATAAAATCATGAGTACTACCGTCATCATGCAAAATAGTCTTTTCCTTTCCATGCACCAAACATTTCATAGTCAATAATGAATGTGGAGTAGGCATACCTGGTAAAGTATCGGAAGTAGTAGTAGTGTCGTCCTCATCTTCAGTGAAATCAGGCATATCTTCATGTTCTTCTTCGTCCATTGCTCCAAGGTAGTTGATATGGGCAGGTGGCTTCTTTGAATGACAATTTGCTGCTAGATGTCCAGGCTGGTGGCATTTATAGCATACTATTGGCTTTGCTTTGGTTACATTGTTTGCAATGGCAGGAAGTCTAGGTACAGTTGGATTTGGCTGTGGAATAGGCTTAGGATTTTGATTTACATTGGATGGTAATGCAGGTGATTTTGCCCAATTTTTGCAGAAAGATGATGAAGAGAAACGACCTGGATTAAATCTTCTAAAATTGGAATTGAATTGCTTAGATCCATAATTACCATTGGCTTGGAATTGCTGTGGACGTTTGTCTCTACCTCATAGCTTATCTTCAGTGTCGTGAGCTAGTGAAATGGCATCTTCAAGAGTAGCAGGCTTGAACATGTTAACTTCAGCGTAGTAATGCCCAAGGAGTCCAGACATATACTTGCGCTTGTGTGTCGCTTCAGGTACGTCTTCAAGCATGCGTAGCTGGAGTAATGCATTCCAAAAATGCTTTGTATACTGAGATATAGGCTCACGATCCCGTTGCTGAAGAAGATCCCATTGCTTAATAGCTTTCTCATGAAATTGTGGTGGAAGGAAATTCTGCATGAACTTCTTCTTGAAATCTTCCCAAGTAGCAGGACAATCTATGCTCTTGCGTACTATAGTCCACCAAAGAGATGCTCTGTCTACTAAATGATTAGTGACACACTTGATTTTATCTTTTTCTGCATAGGTTTCCTCATGGAAATAGTCATCAAACTGACTAATGAATGCTAGAACAGTTATTCCTTCTCGTATGCCATTGAAAGTACAGAATTTGAAACTTCTTTTACTTATCTTTGATTCCTTGCGGATGGTTTGAGCTTCGAGAGTTGCGTCGATGGTACATCGAATAAGATCTTCAGCTTGAGATTCTTCTTTGTCGGTAGACGCTCTTTGTAAATTTTGCCAGTTGAGCTTGCAATACTTGCCTAGCCCTTCGTTCTTCTTCCAATTGCATCATGATTAAGTCCAGCTTTTGCTCCATCGTAGGCTCAGGTAGGTCGCCTTCAGCCCCATAAGATCATCCATATGTGGTTCCGTCATCCTGCAAAACTCAAAAGACCTTTCTCACTCAAAATCAAGTTAGCGGGATGAGCGTAGCTCAAGTTCGGGAATACAAGGCTTATGTGTTTTTGGGTATAGCTTTCTCAATCTTTGGAAAATCTGTAATTTATCCTTCTTCGTATGCTGAAAATGCTTCAGCAAACCTGCGTATGGGTAGAGTACCTTCCAATGAACAACTTTGCAGTTCGGAGTTTCTGCGCAGGAACAGTCTTTCTAGGAGTTTTGAGCACAAGTCAGTTCTGACTCCAGTTGACTAGTCTGACTTGGAGAGTTGCAGACTTGCAGAACTTAGTCGATTTATGGAACTTGCAAAACTTGACCTGAAGATACTTGTTGAACTTGACTTTTTGGGTGTGACCTGGGTTAATTGTGACTTGCAGGATTGATTTGCCTTAGAGGACTTATGGAAGTAAGAAGCTTAATGCTTCTGAGTCAACGTCGATTTTTTGAGGACAAGAGGATGTTTTCGGCGCAATTTGCGGCCCTCTGTTCAGCTCGCCGTCCTTTCACGATTCGATTTTTTTCTTTCAAGTTTAAGTTTAATTAACTAAAGCTTTAAACTTTGAAGGTTTAAGCTTTTTAGCTTTGGAAAATATAGAGCTTATCTCTGGTTATCCACGACTGGATGAAGGAGATTTGGAAGTGGTCCTCCGTCGCTATAGCCCGGTCCTTCGCAATCCAATAATAGAAACAGGGGTTCTTGATCGCCAGAAGTATGCTTGTATCGACGGTTCGCGACGAGATTGACCGTAGAGCCCGATCGTTCTAGGAGCTCCGCCTTCGCACGAGATGGGTAGCGATTAGAAGCTCTTGATCTCAGCTCCGCTCTGATACCACTGGTGCACAGATCAGACGTTGTATGCTTGCGTAGTGAATGCCGGAAGGTCCCCAAGAACAATGAACTCTACTTTTTGCACAAGTTACAAGGTAAAAAGCATGAACAACAAGAGCAAGAGACCAATTGGGTGCAATCTCCGCCCATGCCTTGTGTGAGTGCTTCACAAAGCATGTATTTTATGTATATTTCATCTTCATGCTCAATAATAGCCCAATTTATAAAAATATAACAAGCTTTTAGCTTTTGAGTTTGCTTTTACAAAAATAGGAATAAAGCTAATGGACGGTGCCCAAAGAGTCTGGCACGCCTAATACAATGTCCAAATAGAAATAACATAACCGTGCGCCCATGCGCATACAAAATAATAATAAATAATCGATGCCTCAATAAATAGGCATGACAAAATATAGGGGTGGCACCTATCAGAATATAATCCATAAATCGAATACTCGCTATCCTCCAATGCTTTCCTCCGCCACTGCTGCTATCTCTACACATCAACTGAAGCATTCACAATCGTTAGTAAAATAATACAATTAAACCGACAAAAGTGAATACCTAGCAGTCTTCAGCTACATAAATAAATCAACTGGTTAGAAATAAATCCTAACCTTAATTTATTACGAGTGCGCACTCTAAACTCATAAACGTTTATTAATTTAATATGCATTTTGCGGAATCACCTGCTATGGAATCACCCATGTACACACTAAATTAATGAAATGCCCGAAAAGGACAGGCGTCCCCATCAACTTCTCGCACAAAGAATCCACTTTGTGTATGAGCCCCGGTCACTCATGAAAGTTTACGGAATCCACCGTAAAACCTCACGGAATCCACCGTGGTACGGAATCCACCGTGAAATATGCCTCCTGGCATCATGAAACCCTTAATGTCCATACATCCCATGCTACCATACATACCATGTTGCCCATTATAGCCATGCTACCCATGAATGCCACATTGTTCATGATTGCAATGTTGGCCATTAATACAATATTGTCCATAATTGGGTTGAGCCGCATAATTGCAATTGGGGTTTCGAAGGAAAGTGGTAGGCCTCCTACCAATGGTGGGAAAGGGTCTCACTCAAGGGCTAGTTGCATGGGTGACAAGAGAGCTCATCAGAAGAGACTCGATATTTCTATGGAAGGGTGCACCAATCGCATAAGTTCTAGATGGGGTAAGCCCTATCTCCAATGCTGCCATGTGGGCTATGTACATTCTCCAATGGTGGAGTCTTGTGTGCTTCAAGCTTGGACTCACTTGTCTTCTCTTGCATTGGAGTGGTGGATAACTAGGCAATAAGAGTGGCTCATGAGCTGCTCCAATGTTTGTTGAGTCCGAGAGTTGGAGAGGGATATTTGTTTGATTTCTTAAAAGTTAGAGAGAATTTGATCATGGTTGGCAACAATGTCATCGTGCCTCTCCATATGGCAAAGTTCACTCTAGCATAGTGTGTGATTGAGCATGTTGTAGGGATCCATATCCAGCACTTCTTACAATTCACCATTATAGTCCTAGGTATAGCTAGGTACAAAAACATGCATAACTTTTAGCTTGTAACTCCAAGTTGAGAACTTTATAATTTAAAGAGGATGACACCCTCTTTGAGATGAGCTATAGAGCTCTCAAACAAAAACAATATAAAAAATTATCTAAGTATATTTTTGAGGTTTTTTTTAATTTTCTACACCCTATCTATCTATGACAAAATCCTCATTGTTTAGTCTCTTTAGAGACTAAATACCCTATGGGACCTTGTGCATGGAATATACATCATTGCGTACATGTTGGAACTCAATAAATGGGCCAAAATGGTCTTCAACTCATTGAGCAACAAGTACATAAGTCAAAAAGGCCATACATTCAACCCTTTTGTCAATATTTGTCATTCATACATTTGCCATTATCAATGCCTTCAAATAGATTAAATGGAGTGTGGATGGGCTAAATGGGAGTGTACCTACACCTACAAATGAGTATTGGGCTCCACAACTTGAGGGATGTGAAAAGTTCCTCCTCAAGCTAGGTTATGTACCCTTTCAAGGTCATTAGTGGCAAAGGGAGAGTCACCTCACCCTTGTCTTGCCACCTCACATGGCATCAACCTTTTCCTCAACCAAGTAATAGGCATGGTAGTAGCATACTATGCTAATCAATTAGCATGAAATGCAATTTCAATGAAAAGATCCTTTATGCTTCCAATGCTATGCAAGAGTAATAAAATGGACTGAGGGAGAGTTTACCTTATTAGCTCAATGACGCATTGGCTACTAACTTACCCTTTTATAACTTATTTTCATATTTTAGCAAAGACGAGCACACAAATCAAAAGATATTAAAGGTTAGGGTAAAAATTGATTCAAGGATGAAGATGAACCCATTCATTGATCATTGATGCATGCAATGATAGATTAGAAGGGGTTGATGATTTTCATTCATCCATTTCAGGAAATGTAAATGATTAATTGAAGAAGAGGGTTGAACACCTAAATCTCTCAAACAAGTGGCATATGCTCAGTGAATGGATTAGATATATATATATATATATATATATATATATATATATATATATATATATATATTAGGATTCAAATAACATACCTCATTCATGCTTGAATTAAATGGATGAAGCTTTCCCAATAAATAGACCCAAATCTTGCACCAAATTAGCCCATGAAAGCAAGATGTCTTCAATAGGTCGTACTCTTCAAGGATTTGAGGCATGCACCAAATTATGGGACTTATGTGAGCTTGGTCTACCTTCCTCTTCAAGAATTGAAAGCTTTAGGTGAAGCTTTCATGGCTACCCATGAGGAATCCTTGCACTTGGGGCTCAATGTCTTCAATCTCAAGCAAACTTGATCAAGAAGGGCTGAAGGTTGATCCTAGGGCTAGGATGAAGGTTTATGAGCTTGGGGCTAAGTGGCTATGGCTGCTCTTGCTGACTACATCAAGGTTTCTTCAAGATTGATGGGAGACGGAGAAGGTCAATGGAGGTCCAAATGCTTCCATGGGAGCCAAGAATGCAAGCTTGAAGCATCAGCAAAACGTGAGAGGGGATGAGTAGAAGATCAAGGGCCCATCAGTGCAAATCACAACAAATCTTATGGGTAGCAACATGTGGCTCATTGTGGCCTGCATCATTGATGTTTGGTGCTTAAAATTCTCTAGTGAAGATCTTTGGAGCTCATTGATGCATGGTAAAGGTTGCTTTGGGAGAAAAATGGGGGTTCCCTTGCTAAGATTCCATGGCAGTTTGAGAAAGAGGGGAGAGAGAGGTTCTGGACAAAAAGTAAACTGTAGGTTTGTTCCTTCTCTAACTCCTATGGATGTCTCCTTTTTAAAAACTCCTAAAAATAAGCAAAAAAATTAGTGATAACTTGCTAATCTAACCATGTTACCTCTAGATATGTCAAAAACTCCAGCCATAGCTCATGCTTGTCTTCAAGAAAGTTGCTTGCTAATTGTAGTCCTCTTGGTTGTACCTATATTTGCTGCATGAGTAACTAGGGTTTCTTGTTTTGAAAAGAGAGCTAGATTGAGAAAGAGAAAGGGAAAAGGACAAAGCACTAAGCTCTAATACCAATTGTAAGAAGAGGGTAGGAGAGAGAGAAAAGGAGACAAAAAGCCTAGAGAAGGAGAAACAAAGGTAGAAAGAGAGGGAAAGAAGGGGAGGAAGCCATGGAACCTCAGTGAAGGTGAAGAAACAGTTCTTTATTAAATTCTAGATGCCCTAACTAGGTCTCTTAACACTGTTTACACCCCAATCAATGTGACTAGGTATTTACTCATGGTTCTTATGCAATCACTCTTTACATTCATTTGGACCTACTTTTCTTGCATATACTTTTTTATCTTTTATATCTCCTTTTTGAGTTGTTGACCAAAAGTAGAATGTTACTATGGTTTTTGCATGTCCTTCTCTATAAAGCGTTTGTTATGTGCAAAATGTGAATTTTTCAATTTTTGTGAGAAGTGAAGGAGCCGTTTGATAGTGTGGTTGCTTTTGCTTACTCACAAAATGTAAAACTAGATCTATATGCTTCTCTCCATTCTCAAAAAATTTAAAATGTGCAATTGCATCCCAATATTTCAAAATTATCTAGGTGCAACTTTGCAATGGCACAACCTCTACTATAAATTATGCAATAGTTTTTATACATCCTTTACATGTAGCACAAAGAGAACAAGCAATCGCTAGTCATGCAAGTTGAAAGAGAAATGAATAATTAGCAACTAGACTTATGACACCATGAGAGAGAGAGAGAGAGAGAGAGAGAGAGAGAGAGATCTTCAACATGTTACAATGTTTAAAATTTTTAGACCCTTTACAGTATTTAAATTATGTTATTATGATACTGACTAATATTATAAAATTTAATATTAATATTATCTATTATAAAAAATTGTATATATAATACTTGCTTATTTTATAGTCTTAAGTAAATTGTATTTGACACAAGTTTATATCATATGTATATATATGTGTATGTGTGTGCATATATATGTGTGTATATAATACATTTATATATACTATTGATATGCTCTATAACAATTTCATGATCAATACTTATGATAATTAAAAATTTATATAAATAACATTTTTTGTTAATATGGATCCATGGGATGAATCACACACCACATGGCAAGAGCAAGGTTTACAATCGGGAGGTGATCTAAAGGAAGCCACATGTAGCTTGTCATAACAAAAAAACCATTATATTTCTTGATAGATATTGTTAGCCTTCTTGGTCAGATGTAAAGTGGGAATAAATAAGGAAATGAGAAATAAAGAAGGGATCATCGTTTTGAGCCTAAAATATAGTACATTGCATTGGTGGAAACAGCATGCACTTCCTTGCAGTAAAACATCATCTACCACCATACTTCTCCCTCAATCCACAAGCATATCCATCATAGTTGCCCAAATTTACCGGCACTCTAAATCCATTGCCAATGGAGCACATGTTCATAGTCTATCTTCATTGGTGTTGTCGAGGTACCAAATAAATCAAACCCTCCTGACAATCTTAGCCAACAAACAAGCTAGTACATCCCACACTAATAATCAAATCCATCCCAAACCATTTGTAGGTCTACCATCAAAGTTGTAATGCCCCAGCTTGACCATTTTAATGATGTGGTGAGTTACCACAAGTGGACAAACAATTGCAAAGCGATGGAGGTCAGAATTCTCCAAGAAGGCATTACAGCCACATGGGTAATCCTACAATATCTAACAAGTAAAGAATGGGAGATTATCAAAGCTAAATTTATAAAAAATTTGCACAATAAAAAATTACACAAATAGCATTGCAACATATAAAAAACATCAAACAAAAACAACATGAACTAGTTGGCCCAATTCAGAGCATACTTGAATCGATTGATGCTACATGTTGACCTAGTGATACTTGAGGAGATGAAGTTATTTTTTCCATGGTCAAGAAAGATTCATGACCTTTTAAAAAGGGTCCAAAACCAATGTTTAATATCATTTCACAATGTTATTCAAATAGCACGAAGAATTGAGGCAAACACACACACAGAACAAACAATCCAAAATCATCCATTAATGACAAAGGGCACAATTTTATCAACTAACACATATGGAAATTGATCTCAAGAACCTACAATATAGCAGTAGTACTATCATCAACCTTAGACAATATCATTATTCAAATATAAGACTTCTATGAGCAAATGATTCTCAAGGAAGACCACAATACTTCTATTGTAACAACTATGGGCACACAATGAAATATTGCATGACATTACAAAGGAATCAACTACAAAGTGCATAAGTCAATATTCCAGAGACAATTGACTTTACAACCACACTGGAAAACACTAAGGTGAATGATCGACAAGAATCACACATTCGTGTACAAAAAGCAACATCAAGCCTCCCATAAGAAGACCTTGCATGATCATGACAAGGATTAATGATGACAAATACATAACAGTACTTGACACAAGTCCCATCTCCACCATAGGACACACAATGGCCATAAAATCATGATTAGAGTTCAAACAATCACAACCAATTTTAGTATTATTTACTGATAATAAACATCACTATCACAAAAACCAAATCATAGACATCACATTGCAAATAATTGGGAATAACACGCTTAAGCCCACACTCTATGTCCTTCCAAATCACCTTAGGACACAACAAGGCGTTCAAAGAACAAGTACAATTAGACTTCCTCATTCAACAATTAGTTGTATTTAGAGTACAAGGAACCCCATTTAACACCATACACAAAAGCTCACACTATTACAACATATGTAATTTCACAACCCAAGCATAGCCATACACATACAACAAGAAGAAATTAAACAACCACGAGGAAAATATCCAACACTATTCAATAATAAAAATTCAACAAGTATAAGAAACTTACCTATTTTCCATGAAATCTGTACATGAGCAGCACAACCTATCAACATGGCAATGTGAAGAAGATCACTATTTAAAACAATAAATCAACAATCATGTAGAAAAAATGCTCTAGAAAGGCATCACCACTCCATCAACACAATTGATTGGGCATCCCAACCCCACTAGGATGATGGAACATACTGATTGTGTATATATTTTAGACTACTAAATAAGGCTACAGAACATGATGCATATATCCCCTACCTTGATTGGATGATCTCCTAGACAACATAGAAAAATGTAAAAATTCTATTATAGAATTTACCAATTCTGGGCAATTTCCAATGTAATTTGTATGGTGTGGACAATTATTAAAGTGTCTACATATAGTGTGTCTAGGACTTTAAAAGTAGTGACACTAAACTTTAAAGTTAGATTAACTCCTATTGAGTTAGGGATAAATCTACCTTACTTAAGACCTATTTTAATTTCATTATAATATTCTAATATCTATAATCCCTCATTCTCCTTCCTATGCCTTGGAATACCCTACTCTTCCTATCGATTCAATTCACCCATCCTATCCTGTATCATTCCATCCCTTACTAAAAAAATCCTTCTCATAGCTTCTATCAAATGAGGTTGACCCAAGTTGCATACACTTAATAAGATAATGTCAATTCTCCCCTTCTACCCCTTAAAGTTTCTATGGATTTAAGTTATTTAAAGATTATATACTATAAACACGTTTGCATAGACTATATATGCTATACACACACAATACTAAATCTTAGGGCAACTATGGATTTAAATCATGCATTCACATGTACTTCTATCTCAAATCCTACCTTATAAAATGATAATTTTGATCTCATCTTTATACAATAATTTTTATGATCAAACCACACTCTACACTCAGAGAGAAAAGGTGACTACTATTTATTAGCAAATTCTATGGCTTCACAATCTTCAACTTAGGTACATTTGAGATGGTGTAAAGGGGATGACAACCAAGGTGGTTCCCACACACCTGCAACCTGTCAATACTCCTTGGTTCTTACTAACTAGTTTTTTCAATTAGCTTGCAAGTATGAGGATCACCTCCTCACCATTTGATTTATACTATGTTTTGAAAATTGTAAACTTATCTCACTATCAGTCTGCGACAACTATCTTTATCTTGACACATAATTCCAATGTATCCTCCTATTGTGCATATTGGTTCATAGCTATCGATATGTATTTCATATCAATCTTTATTCGTTATGCTATCATCAAAATACTATTCCTTGAATTATTTACATCAAATATATTGCAATCTACATTGTTTATACTTCTTTTTGAGATGGAAAGCAGTAATCTAGTTAAATATATTTGATGATGAACTTTACGATAACACACACACACACACACACACACACACACGCACTCTCTCTCTCTCTCTCTCTCTCTCTCTCTCTCTCTCTCTCTCTCTCTCTCTCTCTCTCTCTCCCCCATTTCCAAAAATTGGTATCAGAGCTAGACACGTGAGTTTTGTCTCACCACCGCTCAACTTGTGCTAGCCACACGAAGTCTAGTCAGCCGACAAAGGAAGAGGAGCTACTATTTTGAAATAGAAGCTATTGTTTTGGAGGAAAACTAATGTTATTTTCAGCTTGCACACAATCCTATATATGCAATCTTGTCTATAGTCCTACACGCATAGTCCCTCTTAGCCCTACTCATAATATTCTTAGCTCTACCTGTTATTTTCTCAACTTTGCCTTTCTCAGCCTTGCTTGCCATTTTCTATAGATTTGAAAAAAAACATATAATTTTAATTTCTTGCACTAGATGCCAAGAAATTTGGGATTTTTTGATTGACTTGCCCAATTTTTAAAATTTCTTGAAATTTTTTTTAGAAAATTTAGGGCTTTTGCCCAATTCGAGCTCATGTGCGCGTAAACATCCATTGCAATTGTCAACGTTACACAATTTCTTTGAGATTGGTGCTAGAAATTTGGGGAGTTTTTTTATTTTTGGGCTTGGCATGCTTCTCGAGGTGAAGCCCAATTGCTTGTTGCTATCTACATTCATTCTAAGGCAGCATTACACCAAATTCTAAGGCTATAAGTATAAATTTTGTTCTATTTCTAAAATTTTGTCAAGAAAATTTGGAGCTTTTGCTTAGCATGCATCTTAAAACAATAAACAAGTGTTGCAACAAAATTATTTTAATGTGTTCATGTTAGATTGGGCAAAGAAATTTGTACAAAATTGAAAAATTGTAGTAAAATTTGGGCACTTTCAACGTTAAGTTACTAAATTTAATATTTGGCATGCATTTCCAAGCACATGTAGTGGTATGACACTAAATTATTATAAATTATAGATGGGATACTATTTTGTGCAATGTGGGCATACTTCTCAAGGGGATTGACAATTTTGTACTTGCATTAGTATCTTGTGTTGGGATTTTGGTACTCAAAAAAGTACATTTTATGCTTCAAGATTGGGAGTGTTTGGCCTATTGAATTTGTGTATTAATTTGCAGCAATGTCAAGTTAGGACACTAGGGACATAAAAACCTTTTGGGAGTCCTCACTAAGTAGGATAAGCTAGTGTGGAAGCTCTTGCTCAACCGCCAAGACCCATGGACCGCTTTTGCTTCAAGTATTTCAAGCCAAGTGCAATGGCTACCTCTCACATAGACGTACGCACTCTTACACCTACAAGTGTAGTGAGCTTACCTTCATGCTCGATCGAGTTGCCTCCTCCCCCAAGCTCTCCAGTAGCTCCACTATCCAAGGTGCAAGCTCAAGCAAGCTCAATTCTCATGCTCCAAGCTCCATGCTCCATTGCTGCGCATGCGAGACAAGAGAAGAGAAGAGAAAAGAGAGAAGAAGAGAGGAGAAGATGGAGAGCTTCTCCACCACAGTCCCTCACCCTCACACACTCACTCCCTCTCTCAAGCACAAGCTCAAGCAAGCAAGAACAAGAAGAAGAAGAGAAGAAGAGATCTAGTTTTGGCCACACAAAAGAATGATAATATTCATTCACTTTTTCCCCTTTTATGCATGCCCTCCTTCTCTTTGGGTGCCCATCCCTTCTTACATGACTAGTTGTTTTGGCCTAGGCCCTCTTTTTTTATTCCTTCCTATTTTCACAGTTTCTTCATCCATGACCATCTATATTTACAAATTGCACAGGAGGGAGCCTAGCACTCCTTTACAGAATGAATTACAATGTGCTAATGCTTTCCCTGCTAGAATATTCAATGCACTTATTATTGTGTGCTTCCTTTTACATTGAGACTTTTCTTGCATTTTTTTGAGTTTTCCTTTCTCTTCCATTTTTTTCTCGCCTTTGGTTGTCATCCATTTCCTCCTTTTTTGGGGCTTTTCCATTCAGTCTTGGACTTCCAAAGGTGTAACATTACCCCCTCCTAGCCAAATGCCAATCCCATGGCACTTGTTAGTAAAGGCTTGGGTGGTTAAAGGTTTGCCATGTGGGTTGATGATGGGGTTTTGGGGAGGTTGGTGATGGAGAAGAACACACCAAAATTGATGAAAGGTTGTGGAGGCCAAGAATGGATTGAGTGGATGATGGGGGCCTCTGATGTTGGTGGTTGATCATGGATTATTTAATAATGTACCTGAAAGGAAAAGAAAGAGTCTATGCTAATGGAATTGGGAGTTGGGTCAGACCTAAGACACAAGCCCATGGTGTTGTCCCACACTTGAGGATTCAATTCATGTACAAAGGGAGGTGATGTGGGTGTGAATTAGGGAGACAGTTCTAACCGTAAGCGAGCAGGAGCTCCCTAGGTGTGTCATGTCCTTAAGGTGTTCCTCTACTCCTAATCTGGTGCTAAGTTTAGGTGCCTTGTCATGAAGTCCATGTTGTAGGGACCTCCTTGTTAGCTCCAGTTTTCTTCTTAGTTGCTCCAATGTCTCTTCCTCTCTTGGTTGCATGATGTTCAATACTGTGCTTAAGAATGTGCATTGCTGCTATAGCATTCCTGTCTCAATAGCCGCAGCTTTGCTTTCTGCCACAAGATGTGCTCACTCTCAAAATGGGCTAGTTGTAGGCTAGGTTTTTTATTTGCTCCTTGTTCTTGGCTACCTATTTTTTCATTTTTTCCTTCATCTACTCTAATCCTTGGTTTTGATACTAAGTTAGGATAGCAATCACCACTCTTGCTCCAGCCATAGTGCATGCATTTGCTCTTGCTCTTGTTTTTTTTGTTCCACTTACTTTTTTAGTATGTTTTGTTTGTGGAGAGTAGATTGTAGCTCATTGTGTAGCTCCATCAGTTTCTTTGTGTTCTCCTCATTTCTTTTGGTTCCTTGGCTCTTGCAACTCTTTCCTAGCCTTTTCTATTTGCCTCTTCAACTCCTTTATCTCCAACTCTAGACGTTTATTTTTGCAAGAGTTGAAGGCACACATATTTTCCAAGGAGATACGGGTCTCCCTCTCTTCATCATACAACTCTTTTAGACCCTCTTCTCCCTCTCTTGCCTTCATGGCCTCTTTTAATGTGATCACCTCTCCTGATTTATGATGGTCATTGTTCTTGCTTGCTCCATCCTGTAGTTTGCAAAGGTAGTATTTTCTTTTTCAAGCTCTACAAGAGCGCCCTTTTTATCTTCTATTGTCTTGTGGAGTTGGCTTTAAAATTCCTTTATCAGTTCATCCTGATCTTCATTGTGGCACATGGCCAAAGGCACGAAAGTGGTTGACACTTCTAAGTGGGGTACCTTTATCCCCTAGCATGACTCTACGTTGGCTCCTGCTGCCTCTTTGATTCTAAAAGGGGGCCTCCTTCACTGGGTGCAGATACAATGTCTTGCATCCTACTAATAAGATACTACACCCATGCCACCATGATATTGCTTTCATTGACTACCCCTTCCGCCATACCCTATGTTGGGGTAATTGTTGGTGGGGCCAAGACTGGTGGGATTGATTAGAACAAGGCTTTACCCTTACCTTCTACCATCGGCCTTGGTTCTGCTTCTTCACCTACTGCTATGCTAGTGCTTAGCACATCCTTTCTTGTTGGGCTCATCATTGCCAATTCCTGACATCGAGAGGGTTGCTCCATGGATCTCCGAATGGCTAGTGCAATTTGCCCTTCCTCCTATTGCCTCAGCTGTTCTTCCTCCTCTTCTTGCCTCTTTTTGAACTCTTCTTCTAGCCTCTTTGACTCCTCCTCTACCCTTTGCAACTCTCCGTTTTCCTCGACGGTGGAGTGAGTTTTTCGTAAGGAAATTTTGAGAGTGATCTTTTTTCTCCCCTTGGCTTGAAAACTCTGAGCCTTGCTACTCACTAACTATCCTCTCGCTTGAGGTTTATTGCAGCCGAGATGGTTGGACATTCTCATCTTCATTAATGATTCTTTCTGTGTTGTACTACTGCTCTTTATGGGTTTCTTCTTCCCCCTCTTCTCCTACTAAAAGAGAGATGGTTGGGCTTGTTGGTGTGGGAGAGCAATGCTCCTCGTGAATTGGTGATGGTTTTGGGGTCTCCTCTACATCTTCTCTTTCCACCTCCTCTAGAGCTTCCTAGATAATAGCCATTAACACTCCTCCAAAGCCTATGATCGAAGCCTTGGTGGCAAATTTTTTTCTCTCGGACTCTATAGTGATTGTTGCCTCGGACTCTCCTCCTGCCACCCTTGGTGTTGTGGCTAGTACCTTTACTAAGGCCTATATTGTTTTTCGGACATAGGCATTCCAATTCACCTCATCTAGGGCCTTGGCTGTAAGGCTTTCCAACAAGGATACACCAATTCTATTTATAAGGGCATTGTATCTCTGGCTTGAAAAAAGTGTGTGGACCATTTTAGCCTACAGTCGAATGGTGGGGTCCGCAAAATCAACTAGGTTGATTCCATCATTAGTGTAGACCTTTCTTTTGTCCATCTCTAGCATTTTGTACACATCCCTCTTGGGTCTCTTCTCTGGCTTCTCTACTAGCCCTAGTGTCTTCTCTACAATCTCTGGACTAAGGGCAACCTCCACACTTCTAGAGGTCTTGCCTTGCCAAATAGTTTGCCACCGCTCTTTAGATGTCACCACTCCTTCGAGATTATGGATGCTACAATATTTTAATTGGTTGAATGCCCAAATCTCCAAGGCTAATCCATATCTTCAATTTTCCTCCTTCCCGAAGGGGATCCTATTTTCCTTCCATTTAGGTTCATGTCGCCACACAATATCCCACAATCAGTTTTCTTTAAAGGGCATATCTTGCATGGAAAGTAAGATGACTAGAAAGATTAGTGTTCAAAAATAAGATTTCTCATACAATGAGGAATATAACCCACAAAATAAGAATTCTCATACCAAACAATCCACACATTCATTCTTTTCTTTTAGAATTCAATTCCTATTTTGAGTTTTCATCAATTACTCCCCTTCTCCATAGAAAGGATGAAAATCCTTCCTAGGATAGTGAAAATCAAGGTGTATGGACATTTAGTGAATTTGTGGTGTGCCTTACTTTCTCAAGAACCAGTTGTAAAACTTGGGGTTATATTCACGAGTCACATAACAGTCCAAATCCTATGGGTGCATGCCTACTTGCGTGATGTAAGTCCATACATCAGTCAAGAGGTCACCTGAGTTGAGCCGACTTGCAATGTGGAGTTCCTCCTCCATTAGAATCTTATCCAAGTATGGGTGAAGCATGACATTGTCTTCTAATGGCCAATTCCTAGTTATGGCCAACTCTCTAAATGAGGTGGGGGCCACATAGGTCAAGTTGTACTCAAAAGTCTTGATTGCACGTCATTGCTCCGCATTGGTCATGATTTGGTATCCCTCTTGGGCCTATGAAAGGCGTAAATTGATGCATGGTGCTTCCACTTGAAGATTCTCAGTGGGTATGGTAGGCTTAGATTGTGAGGTTTGAAGTTCAATTGATGCTTTTTCATCGGGTTTTGTGGTGGCGATCATCTTAGAGTCCTCAAATGGGGGCTTGCTAATAAGTGGTTTCTCATGGACTTTTGGTTGAGCTTTGGGTCAATAGACTATTTGAGCACTTGAGGATTGAGCACCCTCACTTTTAGTTCTTCTCCTCTCCTATTTTGGTTGACGTTGCTCGATCTTGGTTTTTGGGCCCTAAGATTGAGGATTAGAGATAGCATTCACAAGTTTAGGCAACCACAGTGAGGTGTTACCCTCATAGTATCAAAAACTATGCATTCCCAATGTTTAACATTTGTAAACCTATGGTTTATGCTTAGGAACCCACTTGAGTGTTTGTACTGCAGTTCCTTGATGTGACTAGGTAGGTACCATGGGAGCACATTCGGATGTACTACTCCCTTCCTTAGGGTGGATGCCAAGTTTAGCTGTTGGTGGCACTATAGTTGGAACAACTATGGTGCCCTTACTGAAAGTTGTTACTATTCTAACGTGCCCTATGGGAAGGTGGATGCATTGCAAGTCGTAGTCCACATTACAATGAACTTGTTTTTTGAATGCCTATCCCAGCAGTGTCTCCTTACCAGCACCTTGCTTGTTGGGTAGTATGTAGGAAATGATGGGTAGACTCTTAGTCTTGATAGAAACCATCAGCTTGCATTTCCCCAAGAGTGAGTAGGATTGCCCCCCAAATGGAATTAGTTTCACATTGGTTGGTTGCAATTAGGGTTGACCCATGGCGCTCCAGTGTTCATGTGTTAAGATATTGGCATCGGTTCCCTTATCAATTAGCGCATCAAGGGTGTATGCCCTTAAGGAGGTTATGGTGATCTGTAGGTAGCCTGATGCTACAGCTTCCTCATCCACCTCCTCGAGTTCTATGATGGTTGCAACCCTCACATTTGACGATGGCTCTATCATCGGAGGTTCGTGAAGTGGATGTGATAGAGTAGGGTAGTACTTTCTAATGCAACTTCTGTTGAAGAAACCTATACCCTGTCCTTCTAGGGTTTTAAGTTCCATATTTCTCGTTCTACTAAGATTACGAACCTTGAAGGGTCCCAATCCCCTAAACTTCATTTTCTGCTTATGTCCTTTGACAAAGTATAACAAGACTAAATCTCCTTCCCCAAAGTCTCCATGCTTGACATATTTGTCAAACCAACTCTTGCGGCGTGTCTTTTCGCAGAGATTAGAGTATGGGTTGTAATGAGATAGATCTCAGATAGGCATTCTAGATCCACTAAATGATCTGTCCATGCTTCTTGGCCCTCCCACCTCTCTTGGGTTGCTATTCTGGTGCTCGGAACAAATATTTCCATTGGCAAAATAACTTCGACTCCATAGGTCAACCTAAATGGGTTCTGTCCTACTGTGGTTGTTTTGTAGGCCATTTTATATGCCCATAAGGTTGCCATAAGCTTGTTGTCCCAATTGTTGTGTGAGGCATAGTCGAATTTTGTTAGAATACCTACTAAGATCTTCTTTGAGGATTGAGCTTGACCATTGGCATATGGATAATATGGAGAGAACTTTTGATGGATTATTAAGGTGGATAACAATTGAGCATTCACTTCGTTGATGAAGTGTGTCCCTTGGTCACTAACCAACTTTATGGGGAAACCAAACCCTAAGATTACTTACTCCTAGAGAAACTTGGTAATGGTCCTTGCATCATTTTTTCAAGTTTCTCGGGCTTCTGCCCACTTAGTGAGGTAGTTGGTGGCAACAAATGTATTTGGCTTGGGAGTATTGAGCTGCAGGGTTGATTGGGTCAACGAAATCAATTTCCAATTTTGCATGCGATCACTAGGATTAACTCCATTTTTTCCTTACGAGTAGGGACTTTAGTCCGTTAACACTTATCACAATGTTTTACAAACTTTGATGCATGGTGGAATAGCATTGGGCCCACCACAATTGGGACTGGAGCACCTTGTATGTGGTAGTGTCCCCACTGAAGTGCCCTCTAACTATCCTACCATGTGTTTCTTTGAGCACACCATACATTTTTTGTTCACAGAAACATCTCCTTAAAAGGCCATCATGTCCTACCCGATACAGTTGACATGCAATCAACTAATAAGGTTAGATCTTCAAGATTAGTCTTTTTAATATGGCTTTCTCTATCGGTCATTCTAGTAGTCAATTCTCAAGTATGTGGATTATTTCATCTACCCAATATGATGTGAGGTCAGCTCTAAACCATTCTTGTTTGCTAGATAGTTTAAAAAGGTGCGCATCTGATAGGTCGTCACAGATTCCTTGTCTAGCGGCCTCTCCTATGGTATGGGGGACATATGATCTACTATATAATGTTGTTTTCCCTTGCTTATGACCACAGAGAAGTCAAATTCCAAGAGCTGAAGAAACATCAAGCAATGCATCCCGTTGCACAAGGTTCATTCACAAGATAAAGCAATGCTTAACGATTCACAAAGAAGGTGAAGGGTGTCGCTAGAAGATAGTGTTTGAACTTCTTTATGGCAAACACCATGGCTAACCCTTCTCTCTCCATTGTTGTGGAGTAGTTTATTTCTAATTTATTAAGCTCTCTGCTAACAAAACTCACTGGATAGTCTAGATTATGTTCACCAGGCTGGCACAACACTGTCCATATGGCAAATTTTGATGTAGCAATGTGCACGTGGAAGGTAATGGAACAATTTGGGGATCACAATATAAGAACTAAAGTTAGAGCTTTCTTAAGTCTTTCATAGGCCTATTGACATCCTTTAGTCCACTCAAAGAGTATTACTAGCTTGTACAAGGGTCTAGCAATTAACGTATAGTTTAATACAGACCAATGGTAGTATCCTGTGTGACCTAAGAAACATTGAACTCCTTGAACATTGGTTGGAGGGAAAAGTTCTATAATCACCTTGGCTTTGGAAAAGTGTGTGGCTATCCCATTCATTGACACAACACGCCTTAAGATGCATCCATGCTTTACCCAAAATCAATGAGAGACCATATTGTCAACACTTATCAAAGACTATTCGAAGATTTTCCAAGTTCTCTTTGCAATTGGTATGGACACATAGGTCATTGACAAAGACTTCCAACCAGTGCCTGAGCATGTCCTTGAAAATGGTACACGTGGGGCATTGGAAGGTAGGGGGCATTAGTTGGTACAAATGGCATTACTATATAGGCAAATACCCCCCATTTGGTGGCAAATGTCATTTTAAGCATGTCCTCCAAATGGACTTGCACTTGGTTATAGCCTGAGAACCATCCAAAAAGCTATAGGCTTCCTTTCCTACCACTCTCTCTAGCATATGCTCTGTGTATGGTGACGGGTAGTTGTCTCTCTCAGTGGCTGCATTAACCTTCTTATAGTTTATGCATGCTCGTATCTTTCCATTCTTTTTCATGACTATGACTATGGGTGATACCCAGTCCATATGCTCTATCTTGTAAATAAATCCAGCCTTCAATAAGTTATCAATCTCCTCTTTTACAGTGTGTGCATGCTTAGGATCCATTGCATATGGTTGTTGCTTGATTGGTGCTGCATCAGGGATCATGGGGATGTTATGAATCACAATACTTGGATCCATTCCCTCTCAATACATTGTTAAACTCCCATATGAGATCATGCTCCTCCTCCTTAGTTAGGTCATTTTCTATGTACGTGGGCCGAGGCTTGTCCTTCTCCCTTGCCAAGTTGACCTTCTTAACCTTGACTAGTCCTTCGATGGGTTCACTTGCTTGCCCTTTGTGTTTGGCCCCCACTAACACCACTATTCTATCATCGTTTTTGTACTTTGTGAAATGCTTGGGCAGGTCCTTGGATCATCAAATGTCTCTTCTACTTCGATGATCAACCAACTGGAAGGGGTAGAGGAAAGGGTAATAAAACACTAGAGGTCAAGGACGAGGAAGAATGACTAGAGCTTAGGTAAACTCTATGATGAGAAAGCAAGATTAAAAGGAATATACCCTGGGAGAAGAAGTTAAAGAGGGAACCAAAGAGAATAAGGGAGCTAACTTTCAATGCTCTATCATCCAAATACCAATGTGTATGTGGGAAATTCTTTTGAATATTGATCAATTATGGAAGTACTGATTCTTTTCTAGCTCCAAATATAATTAAGATATTGCATCTAGACTCCAAGGTGACAAAGAAAATATTGGAGTTGGCTAGTAGGAAGGAAATCACCTCTCGTAAAACTATTATAAAGGCTAAATTTGAATTACACAAATAGAAAATAGAAGCTAACTCTTGAATCCTACCACTAGGATGCTATGACTATATATTGGCATGGATTAGCTTAAGAAAAATAAAGCATGAATCTTATTTTCCAGACCAAAATTTATTTTCTATAATTTGAAATGGCATACCATGCAGACACAAGGGAAAGTTGGAAGGACTAGGGATTAGCTAGCCAAAGGCAACTAGCTTTGTAAAGGGCAAAGAAATAAACAACGAGTTTACTTGATCATGCTAGATAAGTTATAAAATCCCAAGGAGGATTTAAAAAATTTATTACGTATTTTAATAAGAGCTAGCATAGCTACTGCCAAATAGATAAGTTAACCATGAGATAAAATTCATTCTTGGAGTAGAACTTATAAGCAAAAAATCTCATAAGATAAGTGTACCCAAATCCATCAAACTCAAGGAACAGTTAAGGCAATTAATTGAACAAGGGTTCATCCACCTAAGTAACTCACCTTGGGGACTTCAAATCATTTTTCAAAAGAAGAAAGATGGATCCTTGAGACTCTGTATTTAATTTATAGGACTAAACAAAGTGATAATCAAGAATAAGTATCCCTTACCCAAAATTGATGAATCCATAGATCAACTACATGAGCTAAAGTCTTTTCCAAGTTAGACTTGAGATCAAGATACTATCAAATCCAAATGAAGAAAGATATTTCAAAGATGGATTTAGTACCATTAAGGACATTATGAGTTTGTGGCCATGCCTTTGAATTGACCAACACCCTAACAACATTTAATTTATTGATGGAGGATATCTTTTGCATGTACCTAAATGACTTCATGCTAGTATTCCTTTAATGAGGTAACTGTATATTTCAAATCCTAAAAATATTAAGAGGTTTTTTAAAAGATTTTTCTCCAAAACCTTGGCCAAAACCAATATTGGGGGGTAAAGGTGCCTCCGCCTAGCCGCCCATGTATTACTACACTGACAGTCACTGCCACTACACACTGCAGGTGGTGGGCACCCATTACCTTCACTTTATTCTTTATTCTTTTAGTGACAATTTGAATAAAGGAAGGCCTGGTCACACATTATGACTGTTGGAGTTCCCATTTCTTGTCTCTCTCTTTCTTGCTCTTGCTCTCTTGCCATAGCTCTCGAGTGCAAGCTTCGATCCTTCTCACCTTTCAACTGGTATCAGATCACGGCTTCTCGACTCTTGAGCTTGGCTCGTGGCATTCTCAGCTTCCCATTGACTCCCCACTCACATTGAGTCTCCTTCCCGGCAACCATAGCTCATTCTCTTGAGCTCCCATCACTCCTCGGCTTCCCGAGCTTCTTCCTGACCTATTGAGGCACCATCAGGGCATTGACATTGAGGTATTGCTTCATTATTTCAGAGATTTATCTCAATCCACAGGTCTAGGTAAATAGGGTTTTCACAGGTTGTGGGCAGCCATAGCTCACACCTCTTGGAGCTTCCTTCACGTGGATCTTGCTTCCAGCCTATCAAGGCTTGCTGAGGCTTGGTGTAGGCCTTCTTTGGCCCCCATTTGTGCCCCCTTTGGGCCCCATTGTTGACGCATGGGACGGCAGACCCCCCAACCAAGTCACGTTGTTTTTGCGCATGTTTCAAAATCTGGCCCAAAAATCACTCTTTTTGTCATATCTCGCGCATTCGGAACCCGATTCAGGCAAGGTAAGAGTCTAAGTTGGGGTTTTGTCACACTCGGACACGATGATGATGTCGAATTTGCCAAATTCTGATGACAAATATTTTGCAACAGATTTCAGGTCTGAGACAACATGTATTTGTATGCCTATGGCTTATGTGATGCTTCTACAGATGTCTATTAATACCGGATCACTTGTGGATATTATGCCTCTTATGTGAGATGCATTTGGAGCTGATTTAGCTCAGCTATTGACTGTTTTGAACAATCCCAGATCTGTCCAAAACCGGGCAGTCACCTGTGTTACTTCAATTTTATGCTTACAGGTCTTGGCATTTGATGCCCGATTGGTGCATATACATACGAGAATGTATGCCTATGGTTTGCCTATGGATTTGAGCTTAGATTGAGCACTAATTTGCTAAGTTTACAGAGGTTATATGCTGCTAGAAACTTTAGGGCTGAAGCTATTTATGCTACAGTTGGGTTATGCCTATTGGTCACAGGGTGCTCCCGACTACTCGGTATGATGTCATGATGTATTTGGACTATGCCACATGTCTTGTTTATGCTCCAGAATGATTTTGAGCTAAGATTAGAGCTTGATTTGGGTTTGACTATCACTTTTTTGCAGCTGGAATTTCATCTATGATATGGTTTATGCCTAGGCTACCCAGTACGGGTTATGATGTCTTGGTCAATGCTTTATGCTTTGGCTGTGATGGCAGTTGTTTGAGCTTGTCTCAACATTTATTTGAGTATTCCCTTGAGCAGTTGGACATTGACTTGGATTTTTCCGTTACGACTTGGCTTTTTCCATTACAACCTTGGATGTTATTGAGGCATTGTCTTGGTTACCTGTCTTTTGTACTTTGACTTGGTTTGCTTGAGTTGTTGAGCTCGTTTATTTGCCTTTTTTGTGCCAGTGGGAGCATCTTGTATGCTTGATTGACATTGAGCAGGAAGTTTATGCTATTTGAGCATTTTGCATATATTTGAGACTTTGGGATCTCTTACACTTAAATGTTGCATGGTTCATGTAGCACTGATATCTTGGAGTTGCTTTTGACCTGAGAGCTTGGGCTTTGCACTCTTGTGAGCATACACCTACTGGTGTCAGGTCTTGCCAGTGCTATGTATACTTTGCCCTATTGTCCAAGGGGTATGCCTACTTACTAATGGATGCTTTGGTGACATGTTTGGGTGTTTGCTCAGGGTCTAGATGATTTTTTGGTATTGATTTGTGCCCATTTATGGCTGGTCATGTCTTGGCTGTCATTTCTTGACTTTATGCAGTGATTTGGTCAACAATTGCCTCTCACAGTACCTTGCTGTCATTTATTACAGCAAGCATATAACTCCGAATTGACTTGGATTTTCATGCTGAAATATTCTAAAATGATGTACTTTCACTAGTACTTGGTGGGCATCAACTTCGGTTAAACTTCTCTTGCCATTTTCTCTCGATTTTGGTGATTTTTTTGTCATTTTCTGCAAGCAGTTTTGAACTATCTACAGTGTTCCAGCCTGAACTTGACTTCGTAGGACATCACTTTTGCAAAGGATGTCACTCCTCTTTTCTTGCTTGGTACTCTTAATGAGTCATGGGATGTATTTTGCACTGCATTATGTGCCTCTACTGCTACCTTGAAATTATCTGATGTTGAGAGTGCTCTTCTGCAGGAAGAGGTTAACTGTAAGAATTTGGATGCCTCTCGTGTGTCACATGCTATGAAAGTTAGAGGCAGAAATGCTGGATATGGAAAGTATGGCAGTGGCAGTGGCCGTGGATGGGATTCTCAGAAATCTCGGTCCAAGTCTCGTGGGAAGTCACGTAGCAAATCCTGTGGTAGGAATGCAGACGTTACTTGTCATCATTGTGGGAAAAAGGGCCATATTAGGCCACAATGCCATGAAATGCGCAATGAAAGGCGCAAAGATAAGGGGAAAGACAAAGTGCAAGATAAGTCTTCTCATCGCAGCATAGTGCCTGCAAAGTCCAGTGTTAAAATTGAAGAGATCGATGTTATGCAGCCTGAGGATGTTGATGATGATGATTATATCCTTGTAGCTTTTTCTAATGCTTCGCAAATGATAGAGATACACTCTATGTATGCACAGTGTTGCTGCGTCCTTTCATGTGACACCTTGCCGAGAGTGGTTTCATTCATACCATACTATTTCGGGTTCTGTGCGCTTGGGTGATGACAGCTCTCTTGACATTGTGGGCATTGGTGATGTTAGGCTACAGTTTCCTTCTGGCAGTAGTTTTGTTATGCAAGATGTACGTCATGTACCTGCTTTGACATCCAGTCTCATGTCAGCTGGACAGCTTGATGATGCAGGTTATCACGTATCTTTTGGAGACTCTGCATGGAAGATCACTCATGATAGACTTGTGATTGCGAGAGGTGCCAAGGCTGGCAGCCTCTATCCCTTGATTGTATCCGCTTCTTCTCTTGATCATGTTTTGTCTATGGGTTCTATCCCACATGTATCTCTTTGGCATGCCCGTTTGGGCCATATGTCTTTGAAGGAAATGAAAATGCTTTCTGGTTTGCAGTACTTACCGCCCCTTGATTATGCATGTTTTGATTCATGTGAGCATTGTCTTTATGGCAGGCAGACTAGGTCTATGCATAAGAAGTCTAGTAGGCCATGCATGAGTGAGCCCTTGTGGGTGGTGCAAAGTATTTTGTTACGTTCATAGATGATTTTTCACAAAAAGTTTGGGCTTATCCCATTAAGCTGAAATTCGATGTCTTGGCTGTGTTTCAGAGATGGCTTGCATTGGTTGAGAACCAGTCTGGGTATATGCTAAAATGCCTTGGAACAGATAATGGGGATGAGTATGTCTCACGTGCTTTTGAGCAGTTATGTGATGAGAGGGGTATAAGCGTCAGTTGACTGCCTCCTACACCCCCCCCCCCCCCAAGAATGGTTTGGCTGAGTGGATGAATAGAACCATCCAGGAGCATGTACGTAGTATGCTTAGCGATGCAGGCCTACCACAAAGCTTTTGGGCTGAGGCAGTTAGTACAGCTATGCATGTGATAAACAGATCACCTTCTAGTGGTTTGGATTTCCAGGTTGCAAAGGAGATATAGACTGGAAAACCTCCCTCTTATGCGCATCTTCGTGTCTTTGGATGTGAGGCATTTTGCCTTATGCCCAGGGACAAGAGAAGTAAGCTGGATCCTAAGAGTGTCAAATGCATTTTCCTTGGTTATGGGGATGCAGGCGAGATGGGTTACCATCTTTGGGATCTGCAGGCGCGGAAAGTCATCCGCAACCATGATGTAGTCTTACATGAAGACAAGATGCATAGGCAGCCTGAGAGAGTTGTTGAGATCCACAGGGTCATATTTCAGGAGGAGTCGAGAGCTCCCGCATAGCCAATTGGACAGTCTACAGCTACACCAGATGCTCATGGTTAAGGTGTTGGACAAGCAGTTGGGCAGGTAGCAGAGCCTGGTCTACTAGAGACACACGTCCATCTGATAGATTTCAGCCCTCGATGCATTATGTCTTGGTTACAGATGCAGGAGAGCCTTTCACCTATGATGAGGCTATGCGTAGGGGTAACAGTCACTCCTAGGAGAGGGCTATGCAGTCTGAGATAGACTCCTTGCATAAGAATGAGACTTGGGATTTGGTTTCCTTGCCTGAGGGCAAGAAGGCTTTGCCATGCAAGTGGGTGTACAAGCTGAAAAGTACCCCTGCATAACCCAAGCCGGCATACAAGGCTAGATTGGTAGCAAAGGGTTTGAAGTAGTAGCATGATGTGGAATTTGATGAGGTCTTTTCTCATGTGGTTAAGATGACCACCCTGTGCTTAGTCTTGGCTTTGGTTGCTCAGCTTGACTTGGATTTATACCAGATGGATGTCAAGACGTCTTTCTTACATGGGGACTTGCATGATGAGATTTATATGGAGCAGCCTAAGGGCTTTGCAGAACCTTGCAGGGAGCACCTAGTGTGCAAATTGAAGAACAGCCTTTATGGCTTGAAGCAGGCACCTAGGGAGTGGTATCATAAGTTTGATGCCTTTATACAGTCACAGGGCTACAGCACGAGTGCTATGGATCCGTGACTTTACACGAAGAAAGCCCGTGATGGTTCTTTATTGATTTTAGTACTCTATGTGGATGATATGCTAATAGCAGGAAAAGCTCATGATGAGCTAGATGCTCTTAAGGCTCAACTCAAGAAGAGCTTTAAGATGAAAGATCTGGGACACGCCACTCACATACTTGGTATGCGCATTAGATGCGACAGGCATCAGGGACTCCTCTACTTGTCACAGAGGGAGTACATTTAAAAAGTCCTTGAGCACTTCCGCATGTAGGACGTAAAGCCTATTGGCCATCCATTGCCTTCTTATGTGAAGGTATCACAGGCTGATTGTCCACAGACAGATGAGCAGAGAGCCGAGATGGCCAAGATTCCCTATGCATCCGAAGTGGGCAGTCTTATGTATGCCATGATAGTCACTCGTCCAGATATTGCCTTTGCAGTTGGTGTTGTGGCACGCTATATGGCTACACTTGGCAAGAAGCATTGGGATGCCGTGAAGGGTATCATGAGGTATCTGAAGGGCACTGCAAATATGTGCATATGCTATGGCAGCCAGGATACAGGATTCATGGGGTACACTGACTCTGATTACGCAGGACATGCAGATAATAGGAAGTCCACTTCCGGCTATGTATTCACCTATGCTCAAGATGCTATTTCTTGGATGTCCAGGGTGTAGAAATGCACGACCCTTTCTACTACAGAGGCCGAGTATGTTGCAACCAACTGAGGCTTGCAAGGAGGCCATTTGGTTGAGTCGTTTGGTTGCTGACCTTGGTATTGATGCTACCCCTACACTGCATTCGGATTCTATGAGTGCTATTCAGTTAGGCCAAGAATATGGTCTTCCATGCAAAGACAAAACACATTGAGGTGAGGTATCACTTCAAACGTAGGGTCGTTGAGGACAAGTCTGTTGATCTTGTCAAGATCTTGACTGACCAGAATCCTGCAGATCTACTCACGAAAAGCCTCTCTACAGAGCGCTTTGCCTTCCTCAGGAGGTTGATGGGCGTGGAATGAGATGACATCTTTCTTCATCCTATTGTACATGTGTACATGTTGTACTGTCTTTTTCTTTTTTCTTTTCACTCCTCACTAGGGCAAATTCACCTTTAAAGTGGGAGGTTGTTGGGGGTAAAGGTGCCTCCACTCGCCTAGCTGCCCGTGTATTACTACACTGACAGTCACCGCCACCACTGCACACTGCAAGTGGCGAGCACCCATCACCGTCACTTTATTCTTTATTTTTTTAGTGACTATTTGAATAGAGGAAGGCTCGGTCACACATTGTGACTGTTGGAGTTCCCATTTCTTGTCTCTTTCTTGCTCTTGCTCTCCCACCATAGCTCTCGAGTGCAAGCTTCGATCCTTCTCACCTTTCAACCAACTCTCTACTAAGAAGAGCAAGTGCATATTTTCTCATAGATTTATTTGATTACTTTGGTACATCTTCTCTATTGGAGGAATATCTATTGACCCTACAAAGGTCAAGCACATTCTAGATTGACGAGTTCCTAAGAAAGATTAGGAAGTATGAGGATTTCTAGGACTAACAAGATGGTATAAAAAAATTTTAAAGGATTATTTCCTTATAGCGCTACCCTTGACTGAAGAGGAGCACTCAAATAGATATACCTAGTGTAACATCAAGAGAGCTTCAATAAACTCAAGGAATTTGGGGTTACATTCCTAGTACTATAACTCCATGAGGTCAACTAAGAATTTGAAGTGATAACTAATGCAAGTGGACTTACAATGAGAGGAGACTTGGTATAGAAAAGAAGACATGTGGTCTATACTTCTCATAAGCTAAATCCTACAAATCCAACTATGATTCCACACATGACTTAGAAGTACTTGTAGTACTTTATTCTTTCGAGTTATGGAGATATTATCTATTAGGAAAGAAGTTCACTTTGGTGAGGGACCATGAAAGTCTTAAGTGGATCTTTACCCATATAGATCTAAATATGAGACAAAGAAGATAGATAGAGATTCAAAACTTTGCCTTTGAAATCAAATATACAGACATGCAAAAGATAATGGTGATATAGATATCCTAAGCCAAAAAGCATTCCTTAACAATATCTTTGACTTTGAAATCAAAATCAAACATTGCAAGATTTTGACTTTGCAATAAAATACAAACATGTAAAAGATAATGGTGTTGAAGACATCCTAAGCCAAAAATCATTCCTTAACAATATTATTAGAGTGAAAAATCCGAGGACAATATCGAAAGCTAACAATCCTATCCTAGAGCTAACTCTCCACAATACAGTGAAAAATATCCATAGCTAACATCATTGTATTGGAGTGTTAGCTATGGATATTGTCCTTGGATTTTCCACTAAATTGAGCCAACATCATTGTATGCCAAGCCATTCACCACAAAAAATAGGTCTAGAGCTGCTTTTGGATCAGTGGGGCCAAGACACATGATGGACATTAACCCAAATGGTTGGAGGATATTAACTAGTAGTCTAGTTAGAGTATCTTCATCTCAGTATTCTCCTCCATAACACAAACACAATGGTGCATCCCCATTGATGTGATTGAGTGGCCACACTAGCTTAGGTTCTGTGACACTATATGGTTTTGGAGGTTGGTTTGAAAACTAAGCTTATGGAGACCCACTATGTGGTTCAATAGGCAATCACCACCACTTCGTTACACCCACAAGCTAGTACAAAGGAGTGAATCTTTCCTTCTAAATCAACTACTAAGAACTAGTGTATGGCCCCCTAGTTCCTCCTCTTCCTCATCTTTGACTATGTTGTTGGAAAACCCTAGAGTTTCCTACTGAAGCATATATCTAGCATCCTAGAATGTGAATAGCCTTCACTCTATCAAAGTGGGGGGTAGGGTGGGGGGCCCTAGAAAGCTTATTGTTCAACAAAAGTTGCAGTCGACCCTTGATAGATGAATTGGCATTCTTCTTCAAGAGCACAACCTATTTTCCTCTACTAGCAGAGTTCGAAAGGTGCTTCCATAAGATTCTTATGCACTTGGAAATTATTCCATTGGTGTTGATGGATGAAGTATAGTAGTGTGCACCTTGATTGGTTTGAGTTTATTGTTCCACATGCAAGATCATGGGGCTATCATTACAAGATGAGCCTTATATGTCAAGCTAGATATTGGAGGTTGTTGCCTTGAAATCCTCAATGTCTATGCACAAACACAGGTTCAAGAATGGGTTGTTGGCTTTTGGATAGAAATGGTGGTTGGATTGCCAAAGGTGGACTGTTGGATTTTTGGAGGTGACTTCAACAATATGGATACCTTAGAGGACTAACAAGGCAGAGGTACGAAATTGCAAGATCTAGTAGGTAAGAGCATGAGGCATGGAAGACATTTCTTTTTGCAAGAGGTACCTAAGATGTTTTGAGATATCTAGTCTTCCATAAGTGTGATGGATCACAAGACTTCTCTCATGGTTATATTCAATGGGAGACATTCTCATTGAGTACTTTGATAAGATTTATGTGAGTGATTGGCATAGCTCCCATAGGAGCCACATTAAGCAATTAGCAAGGACCATGCTCTTAAATCATTGACCCAATTCTTCACCTTGATCTATGCTCATTCTACATCATGGATTCAACTTATGAGTGAGATAAGGTGCATAGATAGATCAACAACTTTGGGATAGGGATTGGGTGTTAAATGAAGGGATTGCAAAGATATCATAAACCATAGGAGAGTTGAGAAACATTTGTTAGGAGATGTCTCTCCATGCATGGTGGTAGTGCTATGAGTAGGAGATGCCATCTCCATGCATGGAGATGGCTCTTCATGCATGGCAATAGTACTATGAGTAGGAGAATAATAATTGGCAAAATTTGGTAGCCATTTAAAGGTCTCTACAAGTCTCTCTCTTAAGAACACACCCTCCATTTCCAAGATGTCAAGTTTTTATTTATATACCTTAGCTAATTTCTAAGCACAAAAAAGGGACATTAAGGCAAAAGTTACTTTCAATGCATTAGCCAAATACCTAATGAGATTTGATCCACAACCTATGTTATTAGTATGAGAGAGCTAGATCCTATCCTAAGGAGATGACAAGGGCTTGACATTGACTTCTACAAATAACTTTTCCAACAAGAGAAGGTCTCAGCTCATGTGCTATACTATTTGGAGTAGGTGCATGATTGCATCTTGTCATAGTAGGAGAAGGTCCCATCTCATCTACTATACTATACTATTTGAAGTAGATGTGGGATTGCATCTTGTCATTGGTGATAAAGATATGGTGTTCATACCTCATGCCTTTCATTGAGCATGAGATATTTTATGCCTTCTAGTTATAATATGGAAAAAGTTCCCCAAGAGAGGATGCGCTCTCCAAGGCATTTTTCTTCACTTACTAGGAGGAGATAAAGGATCTCTTAATGAAGGCATTTCAAGATATCTTTAATTGTGTTAGAATGCTAGGCTATTTGTATGCTAGCTTCGTTTTCCTCCCTTCCAAAAGGGGGCAAATCAACTAGAGCTCACCTAATGGCACCTTAATTAACTTATTCTTAGTGGCCTATAAGGCATTGGAAAAGATGATTGACAATGCAGTTTGCCCTCCCCTTCTAGGTATTCTATGATGACGCCTAAGCTTTATCTAGGATTAGAGCAATCTAAAACATCATTTTCACCCTCTTTGAGGCTACTTGGAAGTTGCAACATGATAGGGAAAAGGTTGCAATGCTTATTTTTAACTTTGAGAAGGTATATAATAGGGTGGATTGGGACTTCTTAGAGGGTACAATGGCTTGACTAGTCTTTCCTTTGTAGTGGATTAGTGTTGTTTTAACAATTTGCACATCATTTATGTTGGGGGGTAAAGGTGCATGTTCCTATCCGCCCCCTTGTATTGGTAACACTGATAGTACCCACACATGTATACACTGCAGGTGACTGTAGGTGACGAGCGCCCATCACTGTCACTTCACTCTTTATTCTTTCAGTGACATTTGAATAAGGGAAGGTCAATCACACATTGTGACTATTGAATTTCCCACATATTGTGTCTCTTGCTCTTGCTCTCTTTCCCTCTTGCTCTTCCACCATAGCTCTTGCTTTCGCTTGCAGGCTTCCACTCTGAGCTCACTATCTTCAATTAGTATCAGAGCCATTGCACTAGCGTTGAGGAGATAAACCCGTCTCAGCTTGCATTCAAATACCTATAACATTTCATAGTCATTGGTAACCATAGCTTCAACCTAAGGTATGAGTTGATCTCCCATTGCTCCAGCACTTACTAGGGCCTATTGAGGCTTCTTTAGGGCATCATTAGTCATCTTTAGTAAGCATTTAGCTCAATAGTAGCAAGTGCCATTGCTCTCAACTTCAAGAAGGTACCCATTATTACTCCATCTCCTAAGTCAATTGAGCTTGTATCCCAGGCCTTTCTAGAGGTTGTATTGGCCATTGCAAAGAGCTTTGTAAGCTCCTTCATCCTCATCTTGGAGAGTAGTAAGTGGGGTTGTAGGCAACGTGTTTTGTGCCTATTATCCTTGCTCTTCTTCCTGGCCTACTCGACCTCCTTCTCGGCTCCTGGACACTCATTTGAAGGCTCCCAATCATTTTTCACAACCCTTGGCACTAATTCTTGGCATTTCACATTGGATTTGAGTTCCTCTTCACTCCTATTTGGTGTTATTAATAGCATATCTACTATTATATGTCTGTAACAAGGCCTCTTTCACAATTTGGAGCTCATACATGTATTCAATGATACCCATATGTTGTCATATTGATGCTAGGATGTCATGGTAATGTCTTGTAATGCTATTGGCATGGTTTGAGCTTGCATTTAGCTTAGTTTATCATCAGAGATTTTCATTGCTTGAATATTTTAGGGTAGCAATCATTTGACAATAGTCAAAGCTTATGCCTATTGCTACTTGATGCTATTGGGGTTATCTATTGGATGTATTGATATCTATGATGGATGATACATGCTCAATTGTGATCATAATATGTTATTGACCTAATTTGGGAGTTGGAATACATTGACATTGGCTATCATTCACTGTTATGGATGCTTCATTGAGTGTTACTACTTAAAGCTTTTCAAACTACTTGGATTAGATACTTCAAGATGTATGCTATATGGATCGTGGATGTATGGATGCCATCCCATGATGTTTTGAGATTTACTTGCCATTCAACTTATATTTTAGTGGGAGCTATTAGGCTTTATGTATTGATCCACATTTGATATTTGGATGTACTATAGAGTATTTGCTTTATGCAATTGATCTTGAGCTTGTTATGATGATACAGTGGGACTTAGTGTGATATGTACATGCTCTCTTCATACTATATATATATAGTTGATGCCTAGTGGGCTGATCTAAATTTTGTTTTGTGCCAACATCTATCTCTGTCACGCTATTGTCAATGATGTATTCATCTTACATGGCTATGTATTGAACTTCTCTTGTCATTGCTTAGTTAGTTGTACCTTTGGTAGGTCTCTTTCATTATCTATGAGACCTACAATATGCATGATGGTTATGCCTATGGGATGTATCTCTATCTAACACATTGACCTTGAAAGTTCTTGGTGCTAGTTGCATATTCACTCACTACTAGTTGTAGTTCTTTCTTGGTAGTTGCAGTTTGCATCTTATCACAACGATAGTTCATACTTGGCTTTGATTTCTTACAACTATACTCTATTTTTAGCATGATGTAATTGCAGTTTACTATACTATTTATGAGAGCAATCACCTCCTTGTCGTTTTGGGATTTATTTGCAAGCATTTATAGTAGCATGTTGGAGCCCCAAGAGAGACACCAAGGGAAAATGGATTCTACTGTAAGAAAATCTATATTGTAATATCAACAAGCTTTTATTTCATTCTTTTGATGACCAAAACAAAGAAAACAACAATTCTTCATGCACAATCATAGTAGATATCTCCCACGGATTTGATAGAATCAACCATAATCTTCAACATCTTCATAGAATCCATCAATAGAACAAGGAACATAAAAGAATACACCATTTTTGAATGGAAATCAATCACATAGTATTCATCTTCAATGTCTTCATAGTTTTCTCTCTCGATCTCTCATATACAGTTACACTGTTTTGATAGAATTGACTATCTCTGGCTCTTTATCTCTCTCTCAATATAGTACATCATCTCCTCACTACAATACTCTCATAATGATTCTCAATAATCCTTCTTAGGTCGTGGATGAACCTCCCAAGAGGTATGTCTGATATGAAGAGGCACTAGAGCCACTACAGTGTCTCTTCATAGCTCACTACTGTCACTGTCACTCCAGTCTTCTCTTCAGTCTTCAGCAGCTACTTCTTCCATTTGTTTTAGCTCTTTTGAACTTAGATTCATCCTTTCCAAAAAGTTAGAAAACTTTCCCAAAGTCACACATACTTTCTACAGAACACTTACAGAAGGTCTACAGAACAGTACAATACAGTACCAGAGCAATTTTAGAACACATAGCAGAGACAGAGGCTCTACAGAAGGTTTACAGAGGGTTACAAAAGGTTTTCAAAACAATAGGTAAATATAGAATTTGAGGAAAACCTTGAGGTTGGAAAAGAAGAGGTAAGATAGCTGCTGAGTTGAATTGATAAAGGGAAAGATAAGTATCATAGCGATGGGCCATTTGTTGATAGTACAATAGGCTAGGAACAGAGGGACCTAAAATAGATCTTCTCTGATAGGCATAAAAAAAGGATGAATCAAATGGATGGTTCTTGGAAAGATAAGCTAGGAGATCCACCCTCAGTTGGTTAGTGCTTTGCACATAAGTAGAAACTATATTCTGACATTGATTCAGGACCACAGAATCAATCATTGTCAGGGCAAGTAGCCACTTTTGAAAAATAACACTGGAATGTCATCTATCCTCAACTCCAAATAGTTGACATACAAGACAGCTTGCAAAACTACATCCCCCACATACCAGGCCAAATCTACATCATCTGAAATTAACAGATCACCTCGTAGATACATGTAAGACAGCAACATGGTATCCGTCATCACAGAATCTTCAAAAACCATACGGATCACTTGTGTCGGCAAATGAGGAGACCAAGCCCCACTCCAACCATCCTCTGGAAGAGGAGATCCATTGTTGAAAGCTTCATATAGAAGGCCAACTTCTGCAATTGATAGTGAAAAAAGAAAGAATGGTCCGAAGGAACATACTCCTGAAAGTGCTCAAATGTAGACCATAAAAATCCATCCTGGACTGCAATCTTTCCACTTTATCTTGAAACAATGGACACAATGTGGCCTGTCTCTGGAGAACTGCCAAGTCCTGCTTAGAGATAGAAGGAATCATAGGAACATTGCGACTTGGAGGAACGGACCGTGACTGTGCCAGTTGATCTTGCAACTGCTTAATCTGGGAAGCTTGTAATTCCACTATGTTGTGAGCAATCTGTAAAGTTGATAGCTTTGCATCTAAAAGATTCTGAAACTCTTGAGCTTCTTTGGACATTCTCTCTTTCTCCTCAGAGACTCTAGTAACCTCTGACTGAGCTTCTGTTAACTAAATCTTCAAAGAATATATTTCTTCTCTCTGGGTCTGAATCATTTGGGTCTGCTGCTCCATCTGCTTAAATAGATCAGCAAGTGTGTCTTTAGCAGAGGCTAACTTTGAGGTTGCCTTATGCAACTGGTCTTTGGACTGCATCAGTTCTTCATAGAAAGAAGCATATAGTTGTTGAACACAAGCTGTCACTGAAAGTTCAATCGAACTCTGAATGTCATTACAAAGGAATGGAATAGCATCTCCTGACACTAAACTGTTTAGTGAAGGGATTGATATTTCCAAAGAACCCTCTCTATGTGCCCTTAATATATTGTTACATGTGAGGTAAGCAGGGAGGTCACTGCCAAAGAAGTAGCAGGAACTATGACTGAAGGAATGACTAAGGGAGTTTTATCTGCCACACGCTTCAAGCACTTCCATTGAATGACCAATGGAGGAGGGGAATCAAGATCCTCTATGTCAATAGGTTCTGACTCTTCTGAAGGTGGAGAGGGAGGTACTGGATCAGATGAAGGAGGTGGCAGCACACCCTTCTTAAGGCCTGAGTATGTCAAGAAAGCATATAGGTAGGAACCATAAGTGACATTTGTGACATTTCTTTTGGTTACTTTGACAAAATGTTGGTCCATCTTCGTAAGCAGGTAAGTACTCCCATCAATGGCCATCCCTTTTAACACCATCCTGGAAGCTATGAAGAGTCTTTGGACAAATAATGAGATGGTGTTTTGGTAGGCATAAACCTGTCTTGGAGGAACTAGCAGACAAACTTCCAAAGAGGATCAGTGTGATCATGGAAAAAGATACTCCTGAAGTGTTAAACACTTTCTTGACATCCAGAATCTCTTTGGTTTGCTTCTGTAATAGCTTGAAAATCTCTTCATTGGAGAATAATTGACTGGCTGTAATAAAGGACTCTCCTTTGTAGGGAAGAGACAAAGCCTTTCCTAACCCTGAGGGTGTCAACACCATAGAACCAAAATGAACCAGGTCTGACTTCTTACTGTATGATGCAAGAAACTCATCACACAGGGATGTATCATCTGGAATCAATGGGAATGAAGCAGCCAAGAAAGTTGCAAGTCATGCTTTTGCTATAGGCTCAAAATCCAATAGGGAAGAATAATCCCGACTGATTAGCGGGACATACTGGACAAGAGGAGGACCGTGAGGTGCCATTCAGATGGAAAACACACACAACACAGACAATCACAAGAATGCCTGCAAAACAACCAAAGAGCTTTAAAAAAGAAATCAATCAAAAGAAGGACACACACAGACGTAACTAACCAATTTACCACCCCAAACAACCCACATCCTAGAAAAATTCGGCATGACCTCTACACATATGCAATCGAAAAGTTCATGGGATGCAGCAAACAGTCACCCAAAACCCCGTATCAGGCAAGAAAAAGAAAGAAAATTCAAACCGCACCCATAATCGTAGCACAGAAGCAAACCATAATGCCATAAAAAATCTAATCAGAACCTGACCATAACTTTGACCAACAATTTCAACTAAGAGGACTTTACGCGTCCATCCCACGTAGCCTGTTTATTAAAAGGGAAAAAAAGTGCGGTGAGGAAAAATGGTTTTAATTAAGGGTTCATTTTAAAAAATTATTAACAATGGGTGACATTTTATTAGGTGATAAACCTTAATAAGAAAACAACGGTTCCTTCTTAAAATTTTAATTACAATTTATTAGGGTGAAACAGTGCTTAAACGAAACTCGAACTGCGATTCCCAGACTGGGGTCTCTAAATGCAAATTCATTAATTAAAAATTAATGGTGATGTGGAGTGTTTTTTTTCCAGCGCATGCTTTTTTGTGACGGCTAGTTTATTCTTATTATTAATTAAAGTGCCTCTGAAGTGCACTTAGCACATGCAAAGTGAATGGCTGGTTGATTTTAATTATTAGAAACTGTGTGTTTAGCACGAATGCGCGTGGAAAAGTGTTTGAATATAGTTCATTTTAATATGGCTGGTTGAAAAATATATGATGAAAATGAAAAAAAAAAACTTAAAAAATAAATACCTGGTAGGGGTGTGTATGCAATAAACTGAAGGCGCACAAAGTAGTCCCCAAATGCAAGGAATCCAGTCAAAAAAACAAACACCACTGATTGGAAAAAATAAAGCATCTTAGTGTTTTTATTTGATTTTTATTTTATTTTAATTTTTTATTTTATTTATTTGTGGTTTGTTTTAAAATGAAAATTATATTTTAGGTGTGTTTGTATTATGCATAATGTTTGGTTTTGTTTGTTTATTTTTTGTTATTCTTTTTTTGGTTTTTTTTAATAATTAAAACGGGACATATGACACATGAATATGTTGTGAAGTGTAAGGGTGGAATCTCAACAATCTAGCAAGCGTCAACAATGTGTTATAATTTATCCAAGATTTTTCAACTGATTTTTGGAATTTAAAATGAATTTTTATGAAGTGAAGTATTAAATGTAGAGTTTTAGCTTCAAATAATACTTTAGCCATTTATAGAAGCATTTTCAATTAAGAAAATATTGGAAAAAGGGGCAAGGGGATTAGTAAAATTTTCTCTCTTTTTTTGAAAATATGTTTGATTTTTTACTAATTTTTAATGAATTTTACTCATTTTGCATGTATTTTTGAAGGATTTTTGAATTTTTGAATTCTTTGCAATTTATTTTCTTGAATTTACACTTTAAAAAATATTCCAAATGATTTCAGCAATGTTGAAAACTTTTTAGGAATGTTTTTGCAATTTATTTGGATTTTAAATGAATTTTAATGGATATTTGAAGTTTTTTAGGTGTTTATGTGTATTTTTATGTGTTTTTATGTCTTTTTCGGGTTTGAAAATTAAAAGGCGGTACCCGAGATGTGTGTGAATAGCAGAGGATGACTACGTGTGAATAGATGACTACAACACACCACTGCACGAACAAATTGGAAGAGCGTCCTCGCGCGTGAATGCCCGCTAGCAACTCACGTACTCGTGCACGCGCTGCATTGTGAACAACGAAGGTAGAGGGGAAAAGGGCAGGAACGAGGTGAGCACAGGAGAAAATGGAAGAAATTAAATAAATTAAGCAGATTAGGTAAATTAAGTTGACTAGGGAAAGTAAGTTGATTAGGTTAGTTAAAGTAAATTAAATAAGGTTAGTGGATGAAGTTAGTTAAAGTAAATTAAGTAAAGTTAAGGTAGTTGAAGTAAATTAAGTAAAGTTAAGTTAGTTAGAGTAAATTAAGTAAAATTAAGTTAGTTACAGTAAGTTAGAGGAAGACGAACCAAGGGTGGAGGGGGGTGGGCGTGCAACTACGGGAGAGGCGAAGGTGGAGGAGAGCAGCATGGCTAGGAGGTGGAGAAGGCGGCAAACGGAGAGGGCGGAGAAGGAGGAGGAGGAGGAGGAGGAGAGGGAGGAGGAGAGGAGGTGGAGAAGAGGAGGTGGAGGGGAGGAGGGAAAGAGGAAGAGAAGGCTGCAGCGGGCGGTGGTGGAGAAGAAAGGAGGGGAGGAGGTGAAGGTCGCGGCGGAGGAAGGAGGGCGGAGGAAGCGGCGGACGGAGAGTGTGTAGGTGGAGAAGGCCCAGCGGCATTCCACGAGGGAGGTGTGCGCCTACAAGACGGTGGAGCGGAAGCGCCACCAACGGTCGTGGGAGCACGCGTGGGTCGAGAGCGAGGCACTGGAGAGGCTGCGGTGGAGGAAGTGGCGGGCGCTGCGGGCGTGGCGGGAGGAAAGGAGGAGGTGAGGGCGGCCCACGTGATGGAGGAGGAGGGAGGGATCGACGATGGGCGCGGGAGAGGAGGAGAGGGCTTAGAAGGAGGAGGGGAAGAAGGAGAGGGATCGGCGATGGGCGCGGGGTGGAGGAGAACGAGGAGGGAGGGAACGTCGTCGACAACAGGTAAGGTAGTTTTCCCTTTTTTTTAAAAAAATTTGTTTTGTTTTTTTTTTTAACAAATAAGAATAATAAGAATGATTATTATGTGGGATATAAAAAGGTAGGGGGGTGTTGGATAAGTAACTTGTTGTAACACGTGGGTTGGGTTGGTGGGATATTAGGGTGTGGGGAAAAATGGGTGGTAATAGGGTGTGTGTTTTTGTGTTTGTGTTTTTTGTTTGTTTTTTTTTTTAAGTTTGGTTTGTAAAATTAAATCGTAGTATAGTTTGTTTGTGTGAAATGAATTGGTTAGTGGGGGTTTCTAGGTTTGGGTGTTGTGGGTGTTTTTTCTTTTTTTTTTGTGTGTTGTTGTTTTTTTATTATTATTATTATTATTGTAATAATTTGTTGGGTTTGTTAAAAACAGACGAACCCTCGTCCCACACGCATGCGCGGGGCGAGTAAAAAAATTTTGCATTAGTGGGATCAGACAAGGCGGGGACGGCAACCCGCGAGGCATCGAGGGGACAAGGGCGTCCCAAGGCACATAAAACCAAAAACAGGCGCATTCACGCGCGACACAAAAAATTCGGCCACGCGGCAAAAAGTAATAAAATTTATTAAAACCCAAACCGCACATCGGATCGAAAAAATGTAAAAAGAAAAACTGTGTTAGGAGATGAGGGGAAGATGATAGAAAAATGCAACACGGGTTCCAAGGTAAAATCAAGGTGTTCACATAGAAAAAACAAAAAAAAGCCCGAAAACACATACGTGTTTGAATATCGGAAAATCTGCACATCGGAACGAAGTGCGGAAAGAAGGAAAAATGTGCAGAACAATGTGTCCAACCACCCTATCATGGCAAAACACAGTTCCAATCAAGGTAGGATGCGTTCACATGGGAAAATTCCCAAAATTGTACCAAAAAATAGACTCGAAAATTAATACGGGAAGAACCAATTGCCAAAACTAAGTGTAATAAACAGGAAAAATGTTCGACGGAAAGGGGTTCACAGATCTGGTACATCAAAACTTAGTGTGGAGGGAATGAGGAGGGGTTCACATGGGAAAAACACAAAAAACACACCCGAAAACACTCGGAAAAATTAATAATTAAACATCTAGCAGGCGGCGTAAGAGGGGAGGAAAAATAAAAAAGTGGGGAAAAGGCTAGTAGGACATGGTTGTCAAATAAAATTGGAATTCCAGTGAAAATAGGGTAAGTTCACATGGAAAAATGTGAAAAATAAGCACGAAAAGGGCCCAAAAACCTATAAAAATTAATAACAGACCAACCGTGCATCGGAATGACACGGAGTAAAAAGGAAAAATGTTAGGAGGAATGGGTAGGACAGGGGTCAGATCAGGGTTCCAAAGTAATAAAGATGCGTTCACATGGAAAATCATCCAATTTACAGGAATTGCTTCAAAAATTAATAACTTTAGAATTGTCTGTCAGAACAAGGGTTGGTAAAAAGGAAGAATGGACAGTTCAAAGGGACAAACAAGGCTGTAAGGTTGGATGTGATTCTCAGTGAACATAGGGTGCGTTCACATAAAAAAGTGTGAAAACAAAGAATAAAGGCAAACGGTCAAGGAACAACCCCAAGGATAGGGTGAAATAGAATGGAGGAGTGGGGAAGTGACCCCATCAGGGTAAAATGAATTCATGGCATAGATGCATGATCATAGCTGGGTAAATGCATGGAGATAGGCAACATAGACGCGTAGGGATGCGTCCCCACTTAAATCCTTAATAGGAAGGGTAAACCGAACATCAAGGACCTAATACCACACATCAGACCAACCATGAATGTCCCCACACTTAAGACATGACCGTCACTGAGAAACAGAAGGTGTAGGGTTAGAAAAACTTGGCCCATATTGCCGAGGAGGAATGTCGACTATCGAGGTTGCATCTTGTATCGTTGTTGGTTTGCAGGAGGTACCCAGGTGTCTTCACGGCACATGTCCTTCGTCTTTCGTGGCAAGGACCACACGGCAACACCTAGGGAGATAGCTAGTTGAAGGAATCGCAAGAAATTCGTCGATGACGAGGGATATTGCACTTAACTCACGATCACACAAATGGAATGAAAGAGCAGTCACTCGCCCCATTACTAACATCACTCGAGGAAATAATGATGGAAACCCGAAGCGCACACCCGGTTTAGGAATCGACAAAGGAATGGTGCAGAGGGAGTATGCGAGGGTACACAATTGATGGTGCATTAGTGCGTCCAACCCCTCTGGCATAGGTGCAAGTAGGAAGACTAGGGAGCCTTGCAATGCAGTGTACAGAACAAAGTGACGTGTCATGTGCTGATGGCAGAAACCCATCCCATGGATGCAGAGGGAAACAGAAACGTACCTGACTCCAATGGTCCTAACATCCCTCAATCCTCATCTCTCGATAATTGATTGAAGAAACTACAGTCACACTCAACCCACCCTCTGTTTCACGCTCTGTTGAAAGATACAAAGAGAGCAACCCATTCCTGAACCCCATTGATGTAATCCTCATCGTCACTTGTGCAGAGATTGTATGCCTTGTGCACATTTGATGGTGCAACTGTGCATTCCACCCTGTGTCGGCATACAGTGCAAGAAGGAAGGTCAAGGAGCCTTATGGTGCAGTGCACAGGAACAAATCGTGCATTGTCCATTGAGAGGCCCATCCTGTGTGTGCAACACTCCATTTACACATCCCACCTCTCATTTAATTTGAAGGGAAAGACTGGTCACTCACCCCACCCTCTGTCTCACACTCTGATAGATACAGAGGGCAGCCCATACTCACATCTCCATCGTGTTAGGATGAAAACTCACATCACTCAAGGGGTTGGCGATCAAGATCGTGTCGACTATTGTTGTCATCAGGATCTTGAGGAGGAGGCGAAGGCAGGCAACAAGTCTGGTACTTCAATAATTTGTAAGAAAAGTCGTTTGTTAAGAAGGGCAGACAGACTGATATTGCAAAAACAGTGCACCAAGGGAGGTGGCTTCAAATTACTTGCTGGAAAGGTTTGCTGCAGATGAGTCAACTATCCTGAAATGTAGGGTGTTACCACCTTGTCCACAATCAGCTTCCCACCCTAGGGTATTTCCACCTTTTCTTGGAACGAGGCATGTTATGACAAGGAATTTCTTCCTTTTCTCCCATAACAGTTTGGTTTTTTTTTTCTTTTCTCTTTTTTTTTTTTGTTTTTTTGCTTTTCGTTAAGAAAGAAAATGGTAGAAATACCATGTGTCAGGACCAACCTCGCCACCGTTGTTGGATCAGACGAGAAGAGAACAAGGTCGGGTTGAGATGTTTCTGCGAGGGGTTAGCAGAACGAGACCGCCTCATGAGGAGAATCATAAGAGCTATCAGAAGCAGGATGAGAAGGACAGTGCGACGCCCAAAAGGGAAAGGGTAGGTCGACTGTGATTGTCAAGATCCCCAGGGAGGGAAGTACATCTTCAGACGATAGCCATTGATCAGGAAAGGATCATCAGAGGCATCAACGGTCTGCACCTAAACAGAGCCGTTAGGATTGACAATAACTACCTTGTACAGGCCCATCCACCATTGTTGAAGCTTGCCAGGAAACTTGCCAAATCTTGAATCATAGGCCAAGATAATATCACCTTCTTTGAACTCCTTGTGCTTGATGAAACTGTCATGATAGACCTTGCGTCGCGCATGAGTGGTTTCCATGCACTATAGGGCCATCCACCATAACTCATCCAAACATTCCAAGTGCAAGAGACAGTATTGAAGTGACTCATTATCTCCGAAGCGTTCTTTAATTGCCACCCGCAAAGAGGGCAATTCAAGCTCAATAAGGAAGACAGCTTATGTACCATACACTAGCTGGAAAGGGGTCTGTCCTGTAGCTACCTTATGGGAAGTTCTATATGCCTAGAGGGCCTCTGTAAGTCGATCGTCCCAGTCATGACGATGTGCACAATCATTCTTGTCAAAATTGAGCAACTTGGCCGTTGGCTCTGGGGTAATATGGAATGGACTTACGATGGTGTATCTTATACAGCCCTGTCAACTCCTCCATGATTTTGTTAAGAAAATGAGTACCTCAGTCACTTACCATCTTGAGGGGACTGCCAAAACGGGTGATAATATTCTCGTACATGAACAGGGCTACGATGTTACCATCGTCCCGCTTCAGGGCTTTAGCTTTACACCACTTTGTGACATAATCCGTACATACTAAGATGTATCTGTTTTGCTTCCATCTGGTACATGGATCAATGGGACCCACAAAATCAATCCCCCACTTCTCAAATGGCTTCAGGGAAAGAATGGGTTGCAATGGCATGGCAATTGCTTTAGTGGGTTTCCCCATTCGTTGACAAGCATTGCATCTCTTGCAGTAATCATATGCATCCTTGTGGAGGGTCAGCCACCAGTATCTTGCTAACAAAGCATTCCTGGCTATTGCTTCTCCTGCGAAGTGTCCACCACATGGTTCGTCATGGCATGCTTTCAATACTATGCCGATTTCATCCCCTGCAACACATCTTCACAATACTTCATATTTGCCTCTCTTGTGTAGTGCACCGCCGAGCAAAGTGTAGGGGGTTGATTCTGACATAAGCTTTTTCTTCTCACGGCTTGAGATGCTAGGAGGATACTGTTGAGTTGCTAGGAGGTTGGCTATGTTTGCATACCAGGGAGTAACTATTTCAACTAGAAACAAGGAAGCATCAGGAAGGTCTAGATCATCATGTTCCTCTTCTTCTATTTGAGGGATCCGTGATAGATGATCGGCTAGGACATGGGAACGGACAGGCTTAGTGACCACTTCAAAATCGAACTCCTGGAATAGGAGCAACCATCTCATCAGTCATCCTTTAACATCTACTTTTTTCATCAGGAAGGAGAGGGCTTCATGATCCATGTAGAACTTGAAATGCGTTGACAATAGATAGTGTCAAAACTTCTCAAGTACAAACACCATTGCCAAGCACTCAAGTTCTGTCACTGTATAGTTATGTTCCCTATCAGTGACCTTCCGGCTTGCATAATAAATGGGTTGATCTAATTTAGAAGGGCCCTTTTGACATAAGACATCACCTAGCCCTTCAACTGATGCATCTGTGTGCACATGGAACTCATTCGTCCACTCAGGAGGCTATAAGATAGGTGCTTGGATAAGGCACTGTTTTAGGGCTTTAAAGGCTTCTTCACAGTCATCAGTCCAAAGAAAATCCACATCTTTCCTTAGGAGCTTGTGCAGAGGGGCTGCCTTGGTTACAAAATGTGCAATAAATCTTCTCTAGTAGCCCACATGGCCAAGAAATCCTCTCAATTACTTGAGGTTTGTTGGTGTTGTTAAGGTGGCAATTTTCTCAATCTTCACCGGGTCCATTGCAATCCCTTGTGCAAAGACAATATGGCCTAGAAAAACTCCTGATGAGAAGCAAAAGACACATTTGTCGAGGTTGAGAGAAATCCCATACTCTTGGCATCTATCAAAACATTGCTCTAGGTGTCCCCAGTGCTCACAGATCAAACTATAGACACAAAAGTCATCAAGATACACCTCAATGAAATCATAAAGATGATTCTGGAAGGTAGCCATCATTACTTGTTGGAAGGTGGCAGGAGCATTACGGAGCCCAAATGGCATCACCCACATTTAGGTGACGTTCGTGACCGCCAGTATCCAAGAACATTACTTGTCTTTCACCATCCACTTCACGGATAAATGTCCCACGGATGGCTTCTAGATAGAGGTCTGACTTTTTCAAGAGAGTAGCATCCTCATCTGATGTTCCACTAGAACCAGTGTTCTCCTTCTGAACAGATAACTCATTTGTCTGTTGAGGTTGCTGGAAGGGTATTAGAGCTTTGTTTGCTTCTATGAGAGTGGTAATTTCTTCTAGACTTAGGTATTCATCTTCAGAGGATGCGTCCACGAATGTCACATAGCATGGACCTTCTAGAGGCCGTGGCTCTGAGGGCTTTGGCTTCTATTGACATCATCATCATCTTTTCTCTAGACTAAACAGTCAGGGCGATAGGAGCCACTAGTGAACTTAATTTTATGCTTTTAATCCATTGCTTATATAGATTCTGCATACTTTGTGGTCCATTGGCCAACCCAAATGGAACCATGGTCATTCCATCCAGCACCCCGAGATCTTTGGCCTCTGAGGTCTCTGTAGGGACATCAGCAAGATCATCCACTATCAGAGGAAATTCTTCATCTGCACTTTCATAACCTGCTTCATTTTCTTCCTCATCATTTTCATCCTCTTCCTCTAGAGGTTCTGTCTCTGCTTCTATAGAGGCTCTGTAAGAGAAGAACGGATCTTCTACCTCTGCATCTGTTTTTGCTTCTGTCACAGCTTCTGACTCTGCTTCTGCCTCTGTCTCTGGCTCTGTGTCTGTTTACTGTCTCTGTATCCGCTCTGTCTCTGTTCTGCCTCTGCTCTATCTTTGTATCTGTTATACTGCTCTGTATATGCTCTGTCTCTACGACTATCATGTAATAGGGAGAATAGTATATCCATGCTTCTATTTCATTGTTAGAGGTGATTTCAGAAGTTAATTCTAGTTGAGGTAGGAGGTATTCTCCCATTGACAAGGATTTTACTTCCCTCGGTAGTTGGCTTATAGTGCCCACTGTTAGGGAATGTGCCTCTGTTTTCTTAGGAAAGATCTACTTAATAGCCTCTTCGTCTCCTAATGTACCATCTATTACCTCGTTGGAGGAGTCAATTATGACTTCAATGGATGTGGATCCATTTCCTTTTTGCGATCCATACAACTTCAACACCACTTTGTTGGGTCCTCTACCTAGGGTTAGGGTTCCTTTGAACCAGTGCGTCCTGGCTCTTGCTTCAAAAAGCCAAGGTCTTTCCAACAACAGAGGGTATGAAGTCCCATAAGAATTTGGTTTGACCACCAAATATGTCAGCCAATAGTCTCTTCCTGCAAGGGTTGTTTTTACGTATGGGAGGATGCCCAACGGTTTAATTCTGCTTTGGTCTGCTAATCTGATAAGCCACTGTATAGGTTGAATTCCTTGCAACCCTAAGTCCTTCATTGTTACATCCGTCATTATGTTTACTGATAAGCCTCTATCAATCAATGCATCTGAAATGAAGTATCCTTCTATCCATACACTAATCTCTTGGGTTCCAAGATCTAGGAAGGCATTAGCCATATCTACTTCCTTTACTACAGGCTTTGGGGCCTTATTGGTCTTGGTCGATGTTGAAGGAGCGATCCTTAGTCCATGTCTTCTTGTCAAGATACTTTTGAATTCCTTTCGGCAACTGGGAGATAGCATCAATAACCGTCGGAATGTTAAGTTTGGTTTAAAAGTGTCTAGGTCTTTTACCAAGTCATAATCTTTGATAGGATCCACATGCTTCTCTAGCCTACTGGGGAATGGGGCTACACCCATTTTCATCTTTCCTTTTTCTTCTAATAATTGAAGCATTGACACTTCCTCTATTTCTGAAAGTGCTTCTGTATCATCTATCTCCGAGACCTCTGGTCCTATTTCTACGACTGTCTCTGTAACTCTCTATGGCACTACAGTGCTCTGTACTGCACTATTCTGTTCTGTACTGCTCTGTCCCTCTATTGGCAATTTGAACTTCACAATCTTGGCACAAGAGTTATTTTCGTCCTGAACAATTGGTTCCTTCTTCTTGGTGCACGTGATAGCGGCAACTTCCAACTCTACCAAATTGGAGGCAGGCTCTTGTACCTTCTGTTGGCTATCAGTGGAATTGGCCTTTACAGGGGTTGGGACTTGGATAGTCCTTTGCAGTGTAGCCTTCACATTTGCATCGGCTACATAAGGGCTTGTAATCCACATATCGTCTAGGGTTTGGACAATTCGGGGAGATATGTTCCTTTTCTCCACACCTATAACATTTCACTTCTGATCTCTGACCCTGTCGTCCTCTATAACTTTAAGAGGGAAACCTCCTTGGACCAAAATTAATTCCGAATTCCCTAGGCTTTGGTCCAATATCCTGTGTTGTCATTTTTTACTCTAGTAAGTTGAATCATGCATTTTTATCCTTCTTTCTTCGTTCGTGCATCTCTTTCAGAGAGTAAATATCCTCTGTATGGTTCTTCCGCAAACAATAGAAATAGAAGGCTCCAAGAATGGTTGGTTTTTGGGTACATTCAGTGGCTAAATGTCCCACTTGATGACACTTTCTGCACCATGTATTAGAGCGCATCACATCTCTTCCACCTCCCATAGGGGTGGATATATTGGTGGTATTCACCTTCAACGTCTGTAGCTGCTCTGTAATCACATCCATAAGATCTTTCTTGATACTTGCAACTGAGTTGGATAAGTAGTCCTTCAGATTTTCACCTCCTGAAGTGCTTCTGTAATTACTGCATACACTGGTTGGGTCGATCCAGAAGGTCCTCTATTCTGGCTCTGATTCAGAGCTCCTACTGAGACTTGGGGTTGTTGATTCCAGTTGGTAGGATTCCACTATTGTTGAGTCGCCATTGAAGGAATTGTTTGAGGCCACTATTATTGTGGTTGAATCATCATTTGAGGCATTTTCGTATGTGGTGACCACAGTGGATTAGGTGCATTATATTGCGGCCCTGTTTGCATTTGGGAATAGGGGTAGGGAACTATCCCTGGAACTGCATTTGGTGGGTATACCATTCCTGACATAGAAGGAGGTAAGACTCCTCTTCCTAGAGTCGTTGACAGCCTTGCTTCAACATCTTCATACAATCTTGCACCTTCCACTGCAGCTTGCAAATTGACTGGTCTTCTCAATTCCATGAACTTGCAAACTTTTGGTTGTAGGCCTCTAAGAAACACTCCTTTCTGAATGCCTTCGTCCAAATGATGGTTAGTCCATCTCTTCAGGATGGATTTCATTCGCGAAACATAAGCTTCTACTCTTTCTACAGAGGACTGACTTAGGTTCATGAACTCCTCTCGCATCCGCTCTTCAAAACCTTCACGCCTGAATTTAGTGAGGAATGCCAACTTCAGGTTGTCCGATGTGCCAAAAGTTCCTATTGCTTGTCTCTCATACCACTGAAACACAGCACCCTTGAAAGTGGTGGGGAATATTGCTAACCAATGCTCAGGGGTTCTTGCATTGTTAGCCACACATGCTACCATGAAGATCAGGGTCTTCATTGTACACTCCCTTAAAAACTGGAAATGGGACTACATTTGCTAGCTTGTCATCAATATTTTCTAGGATGAATCTGACTAGGAAGGGGACCTTGAGTTGCCATGGGGACTTCTATAAAGAATGATTTTAGGGCATCAAAGGAGGCTTCTGCTGCGAGCTCGTTCTCAGCTTTGATTTTTGCCTTCTCTCTTCTCACGTACCTCTAGACTTGTTCTAACGCTTTCCTCTTGATTGCGTCATTCATCAGGGCTTGGCTCCAGCCAGTTGTTTAGTACTCAACAGGATAGTATCAAAGAGAGCTTCAATCTCTAGGGGATTCTCTGGCCAACATCTCCTCTACTTCCTTCTTTTAAACATCTCTGAATTCGGCTTTCAAACCACTACAGAGGGGGAGATATTCTGTTCTGAAAGTATCAAAACTCATTCTTCTTAGGATCGTTGTTGTATCATTATAATAATGCCAACTTCTGAGGGTTTTAACAGTGTATGTTGTGAAAAACACTCTATCTACCAACTTGTAGTGGGTTGCTAATTGGAAAAATAGAAGATTATCAGTGCACCAAGCATCCCACGTATCTTGCTGTTGAGCATCCACGAACAAATTTCAACTCTTTTCCTTCTTGTTTTCATGAACCTCTACAGACCATGACTCCTGAAGCTTCTTCACAATCTCCCACTTGATGATGTTTGAAAACTTCTCAATGAATTCCAAAGCTTCCATGGGTGGTCATTCTCTTTGTTTCTAATCTTTAGTTTGTTTCCAAACAATTTTCCGCCAAGATGCAAGTTTCTGCTGCTTCAACAGGAAGAGGAAACAGTCCACCACATAGAGCATGCATCATGATGATGATATGTTTCCGCCATTGTGGGATGAACTTCTTATGGAAAGTGGCTTTGATAATGAGAACTTCCAACTCTTCAGTGGAAGAAGGAACTTTGCAAACATCCATTCAATTCTCTTCTTAGCAATGTCATTTCCTTCATTTTCAGCCTCTTCTGATGCTTGTTGATGGCAAGTTTCCCTGACTGCGCACCAAAAACATGGAGCCCCAAGAGAGACACCAAGGAAAAAGGGATTCTACTGCAAGAAAATCTATCTTGTAACATCAAAAATCTTTTATTTCATTCTTTTGATGACCAAAACAAAGAAAACAACAATTCTTCATGCAGCATCATAGTAGAAATCTCCCACAGATTTTATAGAATCAACCATAATCTTCAACATCTTCATAGAATCCATCAATAGAACAAGGAACATAAAAGAATACACCATTTTTGAATGGAAATCAATCATATAGTATTCATCTTCAATGTCTTCATAGTTTTTTCTCTCGATCTCTCATATACAATTACACTGTTTTGATAGAATTATCTCTCTCTCTCTCTCTCTCTCTCTCTCTCAATAGTACATCATCTCCTCACTACAATAATCTCATAATAATTCGCAATAATCCTTCTTAGGTCGTGGTGGATGCATCTCCCAAGAGGTATGTCTAATGCGAAGAGGCACCAGAGCCACTACAGTGTCTCTTCATAACTCACTACTGTCACTGTCACTCCTGTCTTCTCTTCAGTCTTCAGCAGCTGCTTTTTCCATTTGTTTTAGCTCTTTTGAACTTAGATTCATCCTTTCCAAAAGTTAGAAAACTTTTCCAAAGTCACACATACTTTCTACAGAACACTTATAGAAGGTCTACAGAACAGTACAGTACAGTACCAGAGCAGTTACAGAACAGAGACACAGCAGAGACAGAGTAGAGAGAGAGACTCTACAGAAGGTTTACAGAGGGTTACAAAAGGTCTTCAGAACCTCATAACTCATACTAAAACCATTCCAAACTATCAAAAACTACTCAATAAGCTTCCAAAAGATTTCAATCTTCATCAATCATCAATCCATACTTCATACAGAATAAAAGCAGAACAAAACAGAAGCTATACAGAAGGTATACAGAACCAATCAGAACCTCAACAGAACCTATCAGAACATCATAGAGCTTCATATCCCTACTGAGAATCATCATGAGCTTCCAAAACATAATCAATATCATCCAAAACACTCTCAAACACTTCCATTATCAACCATGCATCACTCTAAATCCATAAAAAATCAATCATTCAGTCCTCAAAAACAAAAAAAATCAGTCAAAAATTCAATCTTTTTCCACTCTCAATACATGTTTACTTTGCACTTTGGGCTTTTTTACTATAGTACTGCTAGTCATTCAAATGGCAATGCACTCTTCAACATTGACAAGTTGAATGGCACAAATTATAGCTATTGGAAAAGGCAAATTTGGCAAGTTTTAGGACAAAAATTGCAAATCAAGCCACTAAAAACTGAGTGTTAAACCTCCAAATGTTGATAAGGAGATTTGGGCTAATCTAGGTGAGTTATGCAATTCTACAATCATTTTATCACTCTATAAGCAAGTGTATTACAATGTTGTAAGTGACAGAGACAATGCATGGTAGTTATGAGAGAAATTTCCAAATCTCTATGATAAGTAGAGCCTACCTCTCAAATGTATTGGATGAAGCAACTCATGGACCTTTACATGAAGGAGGGGACCTCTGTGCTACCCACTTCAATAATTTACACACTATTTTCAGCCAATTGACCTCATATAGGGGATAGACTTTAAAGAGAATCTCCCGCCACTATTATTATGGTTACCTTACTTGAGTCATGGGACACATTCTACAGTGCCATGTGTGAAAATATGCCCAAAGATGAGCTAAAATTACAAGATGTAGAGGGTGCACTATTGAACGAGAAAATCAACAGAAAGAATATTGAAGCTTCCTGTAGTTCACATGCTTTGGTAGTTAAGGGAAAAAATGATTGTAAGCATGACAATGGCCATGGGAGAGACTCTAATAGGTCTCATTCTAAGTCCCCATAGCAACCCTCATGGACATAAATCTGATCTAACATGCCATTATTGTGGGAAAGCAAGACACATTAGGCCACAATGCCACAAAATGCATAATAACAAGTGCAAGGAAAAGGGAAAGGGAAAAGTGTAGGAGAAAAATGATGATCGTAACATTGTATGTCCTAAGTCCTTAGCGTTAAGATAGAAGAGATCAATGTAGTGCAACAACCTAATTCTAATGATGATGTTTAAATACTTGCAGCTTCTTTTGTGGATGAGTCACATGCCTCATCATGTTTTACTAAGTGTTGGTTGATGGATTTAGGGGCTTCCTTTCATGTGACCCCTCATAGAGAGTGATTTCACTCCTATCACACTTTGTCTAGATCTATCCATTTGGCGAATGACTTGGCTTTGGACATAGTTGGCATTGGTATTGTTTGGCTACAGTTTAAGTCAAATAGTATGTTTACTTTGCATAATGTTAGAGATGTACCAACTCTCACGAAGATTTTTATCTTTGATGGCACACTAGATGATGAGAGTTATTTTGTTTCCTTTGGGGATTCTTCATGAAAGATCACCCATGGGAACTTTGTCCTAGCACGAGGTGCCAAGTCTAGTACACTGTATCCCCTTGTTGTATCTGGATCCATGGATCATGTTTTGTTTGTGGCTGTAGTTCCACACGTATCTCTTTGGCATCGTCACCTTAGGCACATATCATTGAAGGGAATGAAAATGCTTATTTATTTGCAGTATCCTTTGCCTCTTGACTATAAGTTTTTTGAGTTTTGTGATCATTGTTAATATGGTAGGCAGTCAAGTAGTACGCATAAGAAGTCTGGCATTACATGCATATAGGTGAGCCTTTGGCTCTAGTTCATTTTGATGTCTGTGGATTTATGCCCTGTCAATCATTAGGTAGTGTGAAATACTTTGTTACGTTCATTTATGATTATTCACATAAGTTTTGGGCATATCCCATAAAGCACAAGTCTGATGCTTTGGCTACTTTTCAACAATGGCTTGCCTTGGTTGAGAGTCAAACTAGGTTTATGCTAAATTCCTACAATTTGATAATGGGGGTGAGTATGTACTGAAAGCCTTTGAGTACTTTTGTGATGAGAATGACATTAAGCATCAATTGACCGCCCCATACCCCCACCCTAGAATGATATGGCTAAGTGCAAAAACAAGACAATATAGGAGAGGCTCTATATACTTAGCCAGGCAGGCTTACCACAACATGTTTGGGCTAAGGTAGTCTCTACTACCATGCATTTGATAAATCAATTTCCTTGGAGTGCTATTGACTTTTAGGTTGCAAAGGAGGTATGGTCTAGGAAATCTCCATTGTATGCTAATCTACGTATCTTTGGTTGTGAGTCTTTCTGCCATATACCCAAGGACAAGCACAATAAGTTGGATCCTAAGTCTGTAAAATGCATCTTTCTTGGTTATGGGGATACAGATGAGATGGGCTATCACCTATAGGATCCGCAACTCATAGAGTTATCCTCTAACCATGATGTGGCTTTCCATGGGAAGAAGATGCATAAGCAGCCTAAGCGGATAGTTGAGGTACACATGGTTATATTTTAGGATGAGCCTCTTGCTCTTGTACAACCAATTGGACATCTTGCAACAATAGTTGGTTCTCATGACCATGATATACAAGCCCCATAGCCTACTTTTTGAGGCGTTATGCTAGAGTTAGACGCTCTCCTAAGTGCTATGAGCCCTTTATGGATTATGTGATGGTGACAAATGTAGGTAACCCTCTCACTTATGATGAGACCATGTGCCGTGGTGATAGTCACTCTTGCGAGAGGGCCATGCAATCAAAGTTTGACTCTTTGCAAGAAAATGATATGTGGGATCGATTCCTTTGCCTACTAATGAAAAGCATGCTTGTCCATGCAAGTGGGTGTACAAATTAAAGAGTACACGTGGACTCCCCAAGTTGGCATACAAGGTCATGTTGGTTGCTAAGGATTTCAAGAAAGAGCATAGTGTGGACTTTGATGAGATCTTTTCTCCTATTATTAAGATGACTTCCCTACGCTTTGATACTAGATTTGGTTGCTCTGTTGGGCTTGAATCTACATTAGATGGATGTCAAGATGTTTTTTCTTTATGGGGACTTGCAGGATGACATCTATATGCAGCAGCCTAAGGGTTTTGAGGTAGAAGGCATGGAACACCCATTGTGCAGATTGAGAAAGAGCCTTTATGGCCTTAAACAATTACCTAGGGAATGGTACCACAAGATTGATGCTTTTATGCATTCATAGGGATATACATGTAGTGATATGGATCCTTGTTTATACAAGAAGAACACTCATCATGGTAGCCTTTTGATTCTAGTACTCTATGTGGATGATATGTTGATTGCTAGTAGAGCACATGATAAGTTGGATGCTTTGAAAAGCCAACTCAAGAATAGCTTTGAGATGAAAGAAATGGGAGAAGGCCTCACATATTCTTGGGATACGCATTAAGCGCGATTTCTCTCAAGGGATCCTTTACTTGTCTTAGAAAGAGTATATCCAAAAGGTCCTTGAGTAGTTTCATGTGCAAGATGTTAAGCCTTTTGGCTATCCTTTGCCTTCTCATGTGAAGCTGAGCCACGTCAATTGTCTGGAGTCTAGTCAACAGAAGATGGCCAAGATCCCTTATGCATTCACAGTGGGCAATTTAATGTATGCCATGATAGCCACTCGTCTTGACATATCTTTTACAATGGGAGTTGTGGCATGCTATATGGCTACACCTGGAAGGTAGCATTGGGATGCTATAAAGAGTATCATGAGGTACGTGAAAAGCACTGAATATATTTATGCATATGTTATGGTGACCAAGATACATGAGGCATGGGATACACTAACTTTGATTATACAAGACATGTAAACAATAGGAAGTCCACATCTAGCTATGTGTTTATCTTTGTTGGGGGTGTTATTTCTTGGATGTCTAGGGTGAAGAAATGCACAACCCTCTCTACTACCAAGGCCGAGTATGTTGTAGTCATAGAGTCTTGCAAGGAGACTCTCTGGTTAAGCCATCTGGTGGTAGACCTTGGTATGACTGATATGGTCCCTACACTAGATTCAGATTCTATGAATGCTATCCAGCTAGCCAAGCATCCGTTCTTCCATGCGAAGATGAAATACATTGAGGTATATTACCACTTCATCCGAGAAGTCATTAAGGATAGGTTTGTTGACCTTGTCAAGATCTTAACTGACCAAAATCCTACATATATGCTCACGAAAGTCTCTTAACGGACTATTTTGCCTTCCTTAGGAAGTTGATGGGTGTTAGATGAGATACCCTCTATTCCTCATTCTCTTGTACTCTTTGTACATATTGTACTTTTCTTGTTTATTTTCACTCCTTACTCGATATTCATTTACCTTTAAGTGGGAAGTTGTTGGGGTAAAGGTGCATGTGCCTAGCCACCCGTGTATAAGTTACACTAATAGTACCTTCACACTTATGTACTTGATGGGACCTCAAATGGGCCGGCACTGGCTATGGCACTAGCCGGACCTCATACTCATAATAGACAAACACACCCTCACGGCCTCGCGGGCCAGGAGCGTCTATCTGCTGCTAAAGGACGAACTGTCCTAAAGCCTAATCTATGCGTTTATAGTTTTGTAGTCCAACGTTTCCCTTTCTATAAACTCCACAGAGGGAGAACCCATACACATTGGCAATAAATGCCACGACAATCACATACATGGGAGGCAACCTCTCGGTGGAATCACCGTGGCCCCACTGCAGCTCTCCTACATCGCAGGGATTGGCCCCTTTATGCGTTGCTCAACATATAGAACAAATGAACAAACTCCACTCTTTCATTTTGAAAGTATTCCAGGAGATACCATGTGTCCTTACCAAATGATCCCCCAAGAAACGAACGTCTATCCTATGGCTTAGGTTGCCTTTCCACACTCAACCGTGGATCATCATCATCGAAAACAAGTGCTATGTATCCAGTCCTTTATATTTTGGTACCATGGTTGACATACATATGCAAAAGTGGTTGATCCTAAAGTGCTCAAACATAATTTTCAATAAAAAACATGTTATGCACAACCAGGCTTTCCAATGCTCATTTACTAACTCGTTGTGGTGATGTAAGGATAGCACCGAGACAACACTCGTGCTACTATCCTCTTAATTAAAATACAACAAACTCTATGTCATGATGTGCATCAGAAAATCAACAATAATTAGTATGCAAATTGCACCATTCAAACATCCCAACCCCCTACGTTTAGGTATTGCTTTCATTGCATAGGTGTAGAGGTTCATTTTGTCATGTTTTGATGTATAAAAAGCGATAAATCACAACCTTTGACAAAGAAATAGGGCAAATTAGGGCTAAACCTCATGCTTTGCCACTACCATACATCCACAAATAATCATTATATTTTTCCTCATTTTTGTAAAGCGTATTTCTATTTTTTCTCTTATTTTTTCTATTTTCTTGATTTATTTGTCAATAAAATATGCTATTTTTTATTTTTTTTGTTCCAATCACTTCAGCATGCTATCATTTAATTTATCTTCCATTTTTCCCCCATAGGAACACATTTCACCCACCCGAAACGACAAAATTACCATTTTACCGCTTAAAAACCGCATCTCGGGTTTACGGGAATTAAATAAAGCATGTAAATCAGTGAAAAATCTAAATTTTCTGATAAATAGAATTTAATCATGATGCAACCAGCACTCAAACAAATTTTCATCCAATAAGAACATCATTACCATCATAAAATACCAAAAATCCTTCATTTTCTTCATAAAAATGGTCATACCGTGTTTTTACAAAACCCGAGATGCATTAAATGACTATATGACCAGCGGACGGAGCCTCCATTTCTCTCAATCCAATGCTGCATATCAATCTTCAGCATCTCCATCAATCTCCATCACCGTTTCCTTCAATCTCCTTTTCCCGATACCTCCTTCAAGATAGTGCGCATGAACAGCCCATAGAGAGGAGAGAGAGGGAGGAGAGAGAAAGACTAGATTCTGATCTCTTCATATAGTTAGCCATATCTCATGCGAAGACCGGCGATAGGATCAGGGAAGAAGGAGAAGTTGCTGGGCAATGTCTGATCCATGGGATACTTGTATGCTCCATTCATGATTTGGGAGGGGGAGGGGCGATTTTTTTAGCGCCATTCTTGGTGTCAAGATGCTGCCGCCACGTGAACATGAGGGGGAGGGGGTGCCTCCTCTCAAAGGGCACCCCCTTTTTTGCCTAAGTTTTGTCCACCTTTTCAAATTTGGCTAATTTTTTGCCTCTTTCGCGTCCGAACTCCGTTTCGACCTCTGAAAAATCATGCGCGTTCATCTCAGCATCCCGCACTAACTGGCACCTCCCGACATCCCGCATGGCAGTCAAAAAATTTATCAAAAATCCGCAAGTGTCGCTCAGGAGCCTTTTAAAAGTCGTCTTTTACTTGGTGCTTAAAATCGTCCTAGCTGCAGCAGCCACCTTCGATGTCGAATATTTTTCCCCTAAATTTCCGATTTTTTAGCAAATATTAAGCACATTTCGGGCTCAAAACTCCGCTCTCATTGGCGGCCACGGGATAGGGCAACTCAGCCCACCGAATCCCACCACAGATCTGCATAAAACAACCAAAGAAAGCATCAGAGATACAAAATAAATACATGCTAAAACACAGCACAATGCTCACCCTACCCCCTGACAAAACCAAGGCATGAAATCCACAAGGAGTAGACCTAGCATAATCTGATCGAAGGTCCGAAGCTAGTCACTAACCAACTGCTCCAACACGGCCAAACTAAAAGGAACTATCAAAGAGGTTGCCCTAAGTATTGGTCTGAACTACATAACTAACTAAGGACAACACAACCAGGAGCTACTACTAGGCGAGGACTCCTATAGTCTGATCAAGAAGTATTGTCTTTTAGCACATTTCTTCTTTTACGTTTTTATTTTTCCATACTCGGGCGTGTAAAAAGGAGGGAGTTGAGCGTAGTGACCCAAGGAGAACAGGGCATCGGCCTCGGGTCCTATCTCGGTACCCAAGAACCTACCAAGCCCTCACGAGGCAACACTTAATCCTTTTCTGACACTCACTTTTATTTTTACTCCAACCTTCCTTACTTTCTTCTTTTCCAGTGAGACGCCACCCCTAGGAAGACAAGGCATTGGCCCCGGGTCTAGCTCGTCCCCAGGAACCTACCAAGCCTTTGCAAGGCGATGAGCAACTGTGTATAAATTTTCCTTTCTTTTCTTTTTTAACTTTATATGGGTTAGAACCCCTTTTTACACACCTTTGTATATATTTATTTTCTTTGAGATATTCAGGGTTTTTTTCCTCTCTCTATCATCATCATTTTTTTCCTTCTGCAAGCTTCTCTAACTGCCTTACAACTAAGCAAGAACTCCTAGAACGGTTGCCCAGCAGGCTAGCAGAACAGGGTCACTAGAACTGCCTTATAAAACATGTCTTTCGATGCCTAGCAATGTCTTTATAGGAGGCAACGACTACTCATACCTCCCTCAAACATGCCCAATCTAAACCCCGGGACTTCATGCCTTGGACACCGGTCCCCAACAAGAAAAGAAAATCACCTACAAGTACACTGACACATATAGCATAAAAAACACGTTACTCGTAAAGGAGAGATATCACCTGGATAGGGCCACGAGAAGTCTCCGCGCAACATAGGCTCCTTCCAAGCTCTTCTTTGAACCTGTCTAGCACAGGACTAAAACAAGAAACCATTAACCGCACACATACTAAACAGACAACTGGCTCTTGGCCTAATGAAATAAAGCACTTCACTACAAAAACTGATCAGTCCTCTTGGCCTAATGAAATAAAACAGCATAGCACCTACACATCCCTCCCGGAAATAATACAAATATACAATAAAATGCTCCTTTCCAAGAAGGAAAAATAGGGCTCGCAGCCCTAAGCTAAATGCATAAGATTGTGACCCATCCCTCCTGCATATATAGCAAGAGGTGTACGCATAACATGTTGTCTAATCAGCCTATGGGTCCAAGATAATAATGGTAGATGGGTCTCGGCTACTCTTTGCATTACCCATATCAACCATCGCCTGCCATATATTGCATGCTCTGATAACATTCCCCACAAGCGACCGAATTCTGTCTCATTATTAATAGCAATATCCAAACTAGGGCCACAGTTGAAGAAAAGGTTTTCTTCATAAGCAAGGTTTGCCAGTGAATCCGCAAACTGATTCCAGTAACGTGGGATCAGCTCTGAAGAGACACTCTCTCAAACTCCTCAAGTAGGGTCATGGCAGTTCGATGATACATACAAAGGATAGGATTTCGCACTGTGTATGTCCCATCTAGCTAATTCAAGATCAACTAGAAATCCCCTTTTACTAACAACTGCCAAATACTACCTTGCTTGGCAATATGCAGTCCCATAATCAAGGCTTTATACTCCTCCATGTTGTTAGTGAATCCTACCTCGAGATAAGCAGCTAACTTCATCATAACTCTACGTCGGGGATCTCAGATTACTACTTCAGCACTCCCTTTTTTATTAGGGCCCCTAGACGCTCTGTCAAAATATAATGTATACGTCCACAATGGGTTTACATAGCCTCCCATCACGAACTCCTCTATTCGTAATTATGATAGTCAAAATTTAGCATGTTCAGAGGATGAACTGACGGCTCCATCCCACCTTGTTTATTAAACTCAATAGGGATACTTGTCAACATTCGTAAGCACTGATAGCAGAAGACTTTGATCTCCCACACAAAGGTTCCATCTTCTTGCTTAATCACCTTGTATCCTTTGCTCCACCAAATAAGTTTCCCCTGATGGTATCTCTTCTCTAGATATGGATGCTCCAAATAAGGAATTAACCGCCCCATCAACCAGCTTTAAGCTCTTTTGCAGTTCTCAAATTAGCCCAAGCATGGACCTGCAATGCATTTCTCTGTGTTAGCATACTTAAAAATAATAAAGTTTAATCTTATTAAGATTAACATTATTTTTAAATTCTACTCCCTGCAGATCAGCTAGTAGAGCCATAGACCTATTTTTCCCTATCGTGACAATCTTATAGGGGCCATCCCATCTAGGTTCCAGCTTCCTTGGAAACAACTCCCTACGCGCATCGTAGTACAGAACTAATTGCCCTTTTTAAAAGGTATACTTCTTTGCTTTAAGGTCGTGCAATTGCTTCATCCGATGTTTAGCTACCTCACGATGTAATAAGCTCTGCAATTTCAGCTCATCCAGGCGGGGGCTATGGTCGTGAAACGTTCAAAGAGTGTATCCTCGTCTCCCAAAGAGTGGTTAATTGCAAACCGTATGGTTGGCAACTCGATTTTGAGGGGTAACACACACTCTTCCCCATAAACTAATTTAAACGAAGTATGGCTGGTAGCTCGCTTGAATGCTGTATTGTACGCCCATACAGCCACATACAACTTCCTGTCCTAGTCTCGTTTCTTCTCAGAGACTATTTTAGACAAGATACCCACAAGTTGCTTATTAGTACTTTCGACTTACCCGTTGGCTTGCGGATTGAATAAAGTGATTAAGCTTTTGATCACTTTATTCAAAAAGTGGGTTTCACGGTCACTAGTTCCTTCAGTGGACCGAAACGGTAGATAATCTGTTCTAAGAGGAAACTCGTAGTCTCTTTTGCATTGTCTTGCCTCATCGCCTGCGCTTCTGACCATTTTGTAAAATAATCAATTGCTACTATAATGTACCTCTTCTGAGTAGTAGACGACGGGGTGATAGGACCCATAAAGTCAATGCCCCACTTCTCAAATGGAAGGATAGCCATGATAGGTGTAAGTGGGCATTTCCTATTCTCTCTATTGTCATGTCTTTGACAGGTATCACATCTCTTAACGTACTCAAAGGAATCTTGGAAAATGAACGGCCACCAATATCCAGCTCTTTAAAGCTTTCTGTGCCATCAACCATCCACCGAAGTGCCCTCCACCTGCAGCGTCATGGCACTCTTCCAAGATGAAAGGAACCTCGTCAGGCATCACACAACATCGGCGATAGATATCATCAACACCCTGCCGATATAGTGTTCCTGCGATCAAGGAAAACTTCAAAGCCTATTGTCTGATTTTCCTCTTTTCTGATTTTGATAAACCAGCTCCAGTCTCTCCCGTTGATAGATAATGCATAATAGTAGCACAACAAGATGGGATAGAAGCTGTGTCAATTTTAAACATTTCTTCAATATCACTTCCTTTAGCCAAAGTCTCTTTCGGCTCCCCAAAATCCACAAGGCATTCCACAATCCCCTGCAACCTCAGTGGCTTACTCTTATTCTCATAATCAAACTCTTGCAAAGTAATTAACCACTTTGCCAGACGATCAGGTGGTTGTAGCTTGTTCATAAGTAATCTAAGCCCTTCCACCTTCGTATAGAAAACTACCTTCTCATAGAGGATGTAGTGCCTGAATTTTTTAGTTGCAAAGACCATCGCAAGGCACAACTTCTCCATGTAGGTGTAGTTGATTTCTGATATGCCCAATTTTCGACTAGCAAAAGCTATCAGATGATACCACTTTTCCTCCCAGATTTGGGCTAAATAGCAGCTGATACTATGCATGGTGGCTGCTGAAAATATGTAAAATACCTCGCCTCTTTTGGGTGCTTTTAAAACTGGTGCTTTTACTAGCTCCTGTTTCACATCCTCGAAAGCTACCTTACAAGGGTCGCTCCATACAAATAGACAACTAAAGAATAATAAGTTCATTAGTGGCAACGTCCTTTCTGCCAAGGCATTTATAAATCTTTGATAATACCCTACCGATGACAGAAAGCTATGTACCTCTTTCGGAGTGTGTGGTGGACTCATAGCGACTATAACCTTGATCTTTTTAGGGTCAGTTGTGATCCCTACTGAACTGACCACATGGCCTAGCAATAGCCCATAAGGCACTCCAAAGACACACTTCCGTAGGTTAAGAGCTATACAAAATTGTCTGCAGCGCTCAAAGCACTTTCTTAAGATAATCAACATCCTTTCCCTTACAGTGGCTGCCCCCAAATCATCGATAAATACTTTCAACTCATCTGGGGAGATGTCGCCAAAGGTCTTGTCTGCTGTTCGTTGCCATAACCCAAGTGCATTGCACAATCCAAAGGCCATCACATGGTACACAAAAGTACCAAAGACAATAATGAAAGTTGTTCTCAACTTGTCCTCTTCTACAATTGCCATCTAGTTGTAACCTGCAAAGCAATCCATAAACGAATATATTTCCCTACCCGCTAATTGATCCAAAATCTGGTCAATAAATGGCAACGGGTAGTAATCCTTAACCATCTGCTTATTTATCTCTCTAAAATCTACACATAGTCGGATCTGGTTGTTTTTCTTCTTCCTGATGACAACTGGGAACACCATTCTGCGTGCTGTACAGGGAAGATTAAACCAATTCCGTAACTTCTGTAACTCCTCAAACAGCCCGTCCCTCAATTCAAAAGGCATCCGCCTTACTTTCTGACACACACGATGACTGCATTCTTTTACAGGAATAGTATGAATAGCCAGGCTGGGAGGAATGCCTCTCAGCTCGTCATAACTCCAAGCAAAGACATCATGGAACTCTTGAATCAAGGACACATAGTCCTCCCTTTCTGCTGAGCTGAGCATGGAACCTAATTTAATTGGCCATGAATCATTCGGCGTGCCAAGGTCCAACTCAATCGCATCTGCGTCTCTTATCCTATCTTGCGGCTCTATCGGCTCATTTAGAGTTATCTGATAAATATCCTCTGTAGTGGACCCCTCTTTAGATTTATCACCGGATGATGTCTCACTACCAAATGGATTATCTGTTGTTTCTAATTCAGTAGAGGATAGAGGAGCTCTCTCACTCTGAGGAGACTCAGGGTAAGCATCGACTATTACTTGATTAGCACCTCTACCTAGAATCACTCGACCGGCAGGTATATCGACTTGACAGTCTGTTCATAAGATCCAAGGCCTACCTAGCAAGACTCGATAGCTAGGACGTCCTGCAAATCTTATTACCCTAAAGTCCAAGAAGCATTCTACACTTGCAACTGTAATATGGACTTTAGTAACGCAACCTTCTGGTTGCCTTAGACTATCATCAGCCATTCTAAGAAGGGTGGAGCTATCTTTTTGGATGCCTAAACCCAACCTCTCCATCAACTCTGAACTCATAATATTGACGAAGGATCCAGTGTCTCCAATAGCATGCTCCACTAATATTCCATCCACGTATGCTGGAACCCTAGGGCAATTCTTTTCAGCATGATCAAACCAATCTTCCCCTACTTGTGCTATGCCCAAAGGTTCTACAATATACCCAATACGCAGGATCTTCTTGAATTCCTTGCGTACTCCTGGAGATAATTTAATCAAATGTAAGAGGCTTACATCTGGTTTGACTTCGCAAAGAGAACTTGCTAGATCAAAATCATGATAGCTAGCGAAAGCTCTCTTTTCTCGCCAAACCATTCTCTCTTTTGGCCGGCTTTGGTGCTTCTTTTTGAGCTCTTGCCTTCTTTCTTGGCACTTCCTCATCCTTCTTAGGATCGACTCTTTTTTCAACACGCCTTAGAGGTCCACCTTCTACTCCAGGATTCAGGACTTGTGTCCCCTTATCCCCTTGCTTAGGGTTTCCCTCGACCGGTTTTGCATTATCTTTATCACCCTCTTTAGCCTTTTGGCCTCTTGTCACAGCTCGTAGGTTAGAGGTTTCAGCGCCATTGACGCGTACAGCCTCGATATAAGGCTGACTCCATTGCCTTGTGGCAACTCCTCTATAGTGGTCTTTCCCCTTTACAATATTTATATTGGTCCATCATTTGGATGGAGGTTACTACCTTGCGCTCTATGATTAACTGGACCTGGCTGTTTACTCCCTTGTTGGAGGGAACTAATCTTACTCCAACAGGTAGCGGCTAAGTGGCCCGACTTCCCACAAATATAACATTTAACATTTGGACAGTTTCTAGGGAAATGTTGTCCGCCACACCACTTACAGCTGAATCTTGAGGGACCACCCTCTTCAAGGCGTCAACTCCCTATCAGATTCTGCTGCTTCTTCAAGAAATTGACATCAACAGCTATTTGTCGATATTGTTCAAAAATCATGTCGGTGTAGTACTTCATCATATCCTTAACTTCGCCAAGGACATTAGAGACACTCGACTCATAGCCTTGATCGTCTATCCATCGTTCCATTGGCCTGACAATTTGATTGGGCATTGGTTGTTGACTCACAGGAACAACATTAGGGTTCAAAGCTTGGGCTCCAACATTTGGTGGAGCCAACTGACTGGCCATAGGCATAGTCACACTGGGAGGAGCTGGCAGCAAAGGTACATTTTCAACCATGCTTCCTCTCCCATTAGGGTTATTCATAGGCATCCCTTGACTTCCATTCATCAATGGTAAATTTCCTCCAAGTACTAGACCCGCATTAAGATTTATTTGAGAGAAGTAGGCCATTTGTAATCGTGGCTCTACTCCTTTTGCCCGCGTGATGACGGTGTCTATATCAGCCAAAGCCACACTACTCAATTGTACCTGAATATTGAAATCCAATCCATGTAAGAAGTATTGCAATTGGCCAGCTGGCAGAATGGGAATGTAAGTTTGTAACTTACGAAACACTTCCTTAAGCTTCTTGGCATAGGCTTTCACATTCTCATGGGGGTCTTGGCGTGTTACATTCAAAACACGCAACCAGTATTGGCCACCTCTTTCAGGGGAATATTCTCTTGGGAAAGCTGCATAAAATTGGTCGATTGTAGTGATGGTTCTAGTCTCTATACTATGATACCATACTGCAGCCCTTCCTTTTAATGTCATGTTAAAGAACATCATAAGATGTCCCTCATCTTGGATGCGGTAATTAAACATTAATCTTTGGAATTCACAAATGTGAAACTCCGCATCTTCTTCCACTAGCCCATTAAAAATGGGCAAAGGCACTCCTAAAGCTGGCAGATCTAGCATCGCTGTTGCTGCAGGAATTGCAATGGTTTGTGCCATGATGACAATCAGATTAACAATAGGAGTTTGGACTAATGGGGTCACACCCCCACTTGAAGTGGGTTGACTTGGTGGAAGAGAGAAAGAACTTGCGCTTCCTCCTGCACCTAAAGGACTATGTGCAGCAGTTGGGTTACTAAGACCACTGTGCCTGTTATGCGTATCGGGCTACTCCTTTGAGAAGAATACAGTCTTACAATCTCCAACCGCTGTCTAGCCCTCTCAGCACATTCAACTTTTTGTATTTCAACTTGAGAGTCCTTGTCAGAGGACATCAACCAACTTTTTGGTCCCTAAAAACCCTAGATTCGAGAACCGCCACTTATTGGTAGCTCCCGGCAGACGCACCACTGATGGGACCTCAAATGGGCCGGCACTGGCTATGGCACTAGCCCAACCTCATGATCATAACAGACAAACACACCCTCATGGCCTCGCGGGCCAGGAGCGTCTATCTGCTGCTAAAGGACAAACTGTCCTAAACCCTAATCTCTGCATTTATAGTTTTGTAGTCCAACGTTTCCCTTTCTATAAACTCCACAGAGGGAGAACCCATACACATTGGCAATAAATGCCACGATAATCACATACATGGGAGGCAATCTCTCAGTGGAATCACTGCGGGTCCACTGCAGCTCTCCTACATCGCAGGGATTGGCCCCTTTTATGCGATCCTCAACATATAGAACAACGAACAAGCTCCACTCTTTCATTTTGAAAGTATTCCAGGAGATACCATGTGTCCTTACCAAATGATCCCCCAAGAAACGAACGTCTATCCTACAGCTTAGGTTACCATTTCACACTCAAGCGTGGGTCATCGTTATCGAAAACAGGTGCTATGCATCCAGCCCTTTATATTCTGGTACCATGGTTAACATACACATGGAAAAGTGGTTGATCCTAAAGTTCTCAAACATAATTTTCAATCAAAAATATATTGTGCACAACCAGGCTTTCTAATGCTCATTCACTAACTCGTTGCGGCGATGTAAGGATAGCACCGAGACAACACTCATGCTACTATCCTCTTAATTAAAATACAACAAACTCTATGTCATGATGTACATCAGAAAATCAGCAATAATCAGTACGCAAATCGCACCATTCAAACATCCCAACCCCCTACATTTATGTATTGCTTTCGTTACATAGATGTAGAGGTTCATTTTGTCATGTTTCGATGTATAAAAAGCGATAAATCACAACCTTTGACAAAGAGATAGGGAAAACTGGGGCTAAACCTCATGCTTTGCCACTACCATGCATCCACAAACAATCATTATATTTTTTCTCATTTTTGTAAAGCGTATTTTTATTTTTTCCCTTATTTTCTCTATTTTCTTGATTTATTTGTCAATAAAATATGCTATTTTCTGATTTTTCTTGTTCCAATCACTTCAACATACTATCATTCAATTTATCTTCTATTTTTCCCCCATAGGAACACATCAGTGCAAAATCAAAATTTTCCGATAAACAACAATTAATCATGATGCAACCAACACTCAAATAAATTTTCATCCAATAAGAACATCATTGCCATCATAAAATACCAAAATTCCTTCATTTTCTTCATAAAAATGGTCATACCGTGTTTTTACAAAACCCGAGACGCATTAAATGACTGCATGACCAGCAGACGTAGCCTCTATTTCTCTCAATCCAATGCTGCACATCAATCTTCAGCATCTCCATCAATCTCCATCACCGTTTACTTCAATCTCCTTCCCGATTCCTCCTTCAAGATAGTGCGCATGAACAACCCATAGAGAGGAGAGGGAGGGAGGAGAGACAAAGACTAGATTCTGATCTCTTCATGCAGTCAGCCATATCTTGCACGAAGACCAGCGATAGGAGGGGGGTGGCGATTTTTTCGGCGCTATTCTTGGCGTCAAGATGCTGCCGCCACGTGAAAATGGGGGGCACCCCCTTTTTGGCCTAAGTTTTGTCCACCTTTTCAAATTTGGCCAATTTTTTGCCTCTTCCGCGTCCAGACTCCGTTTCGACCTTTGATAAATCCTGCATGTTTGTCTCGACATCCCGCACTGACTAGTAGCTCCTGGCATTCCGCACAGCAGTCAGAAAAATTATCAAAAATCCGCAAGTGTCGCTCGAGCGTCTTTTAAAAGCCGTCTTTTACTTGGTGCTTAAAATCATCCTAGCTGTAGCCACTGCCTTCGATGTTGAATATTTTTCCTCTAAATTCTGGATTTTTTGGCAAATTTTAAGCGCATTCCGGGCTCAAAACTTCGCTCTCTGTGCTACAGGTGGCGAAGGCCATCACTATCACTTCATTCTTTATTCTTTCACTAACATTTGAATAAGGCAAGGCCATTCACACATTGTCTTTTGGAGTTCCCACATCATGTGTCTCTTGCTCCTTCACTATAGCTCTTGCTTGCACTCGCGGGCTTCCACTCTGGACTCACTCCCTTCAACACTTTAACGCTACAGTAATTAAAGGTGGGGTTTTAGCACTTTGCACATCCTTTGACACCAAAGTTATTAAAGGTGTGAGGAAAGGGGAATTTTTTACTAGAGCAATGTGAATTAGATATGCTTGCCCTCTTTCTTCCTTACCTCTTTTTTGTGCTTTTTGCAAAGGAAATGCCTTATTCCCTCCAAGTAAGAGTCAATGGGCCAAGGGACCTTAAGTTGCATGTGAGGATGGAGATAGAATTATTGGATTTAGAGGATAAACATGACATTGCCATATATGTTGAGGATGATGAGCTGATGCCTGAGTGAGACTAACACTATAGGTGTTTTGCATAGCAATAGGTGAAAAAATCAACTTATAGAAACCTTTTTTCTCACAAATCTCAACTTTATCATTGATCTATTACACTTGAGTTTTTGATGGGTGAGAAGGGCCAAATATTCAAATACCTTAGGTTCCAAGTGGTACTTGAGTCATAGCAATCAAATATTCAAATACCTCAGGTTCCAAGTGGTACTTGAGTCATAGCAATCAACTACAACCTAGTTCTAGACTTTACTATCAAAAGTTGACCTAAAGAGCATGGATTCCTCTCTCTTGCAGGTAGAGATCCAATAATCCACTAGGTCTTGTCGAAATATGGTTATAGCTTCTTACTAGTGCTTCTTGATAACATGTGTCCCTTATTTACATTGCTTAGTTTGGGGTTTTTATGATTTGGCTTGCATATGTCTAATGACTTCCATGGTAATGTGGCTTGGCAATCCAATATCCCACACCATTTAGAGGGGGCTTTGAGGATTATTGATTGAGAATTCCAAGATCAAGCCCTAATGGGCAAGTTGGTGGTCCAAGGGCTCACACCAAGCGATAGACATGGAAACTCCTCCTCTAGGAGGGTTTCCAAGAATGTCGGCCCCAGCTTATAGATGAGTGAGGACTACCTTTGAGGCGGATCTTTATCGGCTCCTCAACTACCCTAGTTAAGTCATCCTTCATAGCTTGCTACAAGTTTGGTAGAGCTTAAAGAATGTCCTAAAGAATACGCCTCAGGGTTTTCATCAAGAGGGAATCAAACAAATTGCTAGTCATCTAGAACCCAGAGGTCCAAAATCAAGACATGCTACAACTTCAAGAGTACACGAGATCCAATGGGCTAGCTAGAAAGTTGGCCCTAATAGGTCCATCAAGGTTGGAGAGCTATCTATAAGGAAAAAAATCTTGAGGTACTTTAGAAGATAACCAATGGAAGTTTGATGCATGTGTTTGGGCATCATGGTATTTACCTATGCACTCCTAGTGCAAGTCACAAGCAAAGTGTCAACTCTAGGCAAAGGGAAATGAAGTATTGTCTTCTCCTAAATTCATTCGAAGAGGATTAGAGTCCTAGGACTCCATGAGAACTTGAACTGCACATTGCATAATTAGATATCCAAGAATAAGAGCTTTGGATTTGGGAGGGTAGGGATCTAGATGAGATGGACTAGGACCCATGATAATGGAGCTAGCTTGCTTCATCAGTTTCCCAGAAGCCAATGAGCTTCTTCACCCACAAAACCCATGGATTGGTCCCCGTTACATAGCAAACATTGGGTAGAGCATCATCACATAACCTTTTTGATATACTTCTAGCTAAGCGTATGGGATAGTTGGGTTGAGTGAGGAGGGTCTTTCCTTATGGCTTGTGGCAAATGAAGGTCTGGAAATTAGCAACTTCTTAGCCTAGATGGAAGATTATGGGGTCTACCAATGTCACCCACAACAATTCTTGGAGACTTAGGAGCACTATCTATCGTCATGTGAGGCAGTGCAACTAGTGTACGAGAGGTGTCTATTAGCTATTCGACTAAGTAGAGCCCTGCTTCTTGGGGAGTTTTCTATTGGTAGTCAATCAGTTAAGGTTGACCTACTATATAAGATAGAGATGCATCATATGATCATCATCATTGAGACTCCTCTCAAGTATTGAAACCTGGTCATATCTATTAGAGGTATGGGAGATTATTGAAAGTTTCACAAGGTGAAGGCTTGCTGTTGCTAGATGATTTTTAGTAGAAAGAACCTCTCAATGTATGCCGCCTTGATTCAACTCTGGTCACCCATTATTCACTCCCTCTGTGGCCTTTGGGAGCAACTATAAAAGAGGACTCTCAAATCCAACGAGACCTTAAGTAGTAGTTCATTCACACTTGGGGTGGCCGGCTTATTCTTCACCATACGGGATGGGAAACCTTAGTGGTTTATGCTTCTCCACCATAGATTTGCTCCTACATCCCTGAAAGATCACCATGAGAGGCCTTTTATATATGATTTGTTTTGATTGTTGGCAACTCTAGGTAGATTATTAAGCATTTTTACACATTGCATTTTCTAACATTGTCATGGTTGTATGAGTTCAAACCTTGGTATGAGTTCAAACATTATGAGCAAGGCTTGGCAAATCTGCGAATCATGAATTGTTGTGTGCACATTTTTCTAACAGTATTGAAAGAATGTCGTGTTAAACTACATAGCCTTATGAATGGGATTGTAGCCTAATTGGTTTAAGTATTTGTTGAATGTCATGGTTGTATGAGTTCAAACCTTGGTTTTTGCTTCCCAAGCAACACAAATATCTATATGCATCTACACTACATAACCTTCCAATATATGCTTTAGTTGCACTTTTGTAAGACTATGTTATTAGTTGAAATGCACTTTGAGATGCTAACTATTTCGAAATAATTATATAATATACAAAACATTTTATTGAAATTCCATACTCAAAATAGAATGAAACTATCAACTTTCAAAGGAGAGGGTGTTAACCCCTTCCAAATAAGTGCTCATATTAGCTATCATAAATCTAAATTTATGAGTTTCAAATACTCTAAAATCAATAATCATAAATTTGTTGTCTACACTAGTCCTAACATTACTGATAAATAATGGAATGGTGGTGTGATGCCTTGCCCTAATCAGTAATGTTATGAGTTGATGCCCTAATAATAACCTTTTTTAAAAGATTATGAATTGATGCTTGTCTAAAACACTTGCAATGGAATGGTGGTGTGATGCCTTGCCCTCTGTTATAGAGATTGGTTGGGATCATAAACATTTCAAAATTGACATTTCTAAAATATAGGTTAACACTAATCATTGTAAACTCTTATGTGATATAATATGAGCATTACCTAGCATATCCCCATTTACTCCATTTACTCCATGAATCATTGTGTTGGGTATTTATATATGAGCATTACCTGGCATATCCCCATTTACTCCATGAATCATTGTATAAATAAATCAACAAAATATGCTAAATTTTGAAAATTGATTTAAAAACAATATACCAAGGACAGGTAGAGTATTAAGGCCTTACAAAGAGACACAAATACATTGCCTAACCTTGTGGAAAATTTTCAAGAATGAAAACGATACTGTAAATCGCTATATTGCTGCGAACTATGTAAGATTAAGGATGAGAAATTTGAGTACCAAGAAAGTGAAGGGTTAGCATAAAGGATCACAAAGTGAAAGGTTAGCATAAAGGGCCACGACAATGAAAGGTCAAGGTCTTCATGACTAAATGCCACAGTTGGGGTGAAAAATAAGGGATTCAATGTCATAAGGAAAAGCTCAATAAACATGAAATTAGACAATGACAAAAAGCATTCTTAGAGATAACGACAAATTACATGATAATGCCAACTTATTTGTATGCATCACAATTGTGAAAGGAGAAGGATTTGTATTTTTAATCTTTTTACAAATACCTTGGTCTACAAGACTACTCAAACATCCATTCCTTATATTTCACCAAATCTTGCACTTGAAATTTGGTCATATTTTTCTATATAATTAAGTGACCATTTCTAGGATCAAAGTTGAGGATATATTTTAAAGATCACTTTGATATCCATTCCTTGTATTTCGTCATTCCGTCCCAATGAATACACCTATTGCGGCTCATAAGAAGATTTCATGGGCATACAATAGATGCAGTGCTTAAGCCGATAAACCCATTGGAGGGCACCTTGCAAACTATGCCTTCAACACCAAAAGAGATGGTGGGCCCTTCGAACCTTCCTCCAAACTTGGAACCTGAGGTGAAGACAACGATCGATGAATTACTACCCATGGATGTCGAGTCATCTGATCCACTAATAGCAAGTACAATTAGTAGTTCACTATTATTTGTCCACTAAAGAAGAGCATATGGTGAAGTAAATTACCAGCTCAAATGACCATTCTAATGAAAGTATAAACCAACAAAGTTGAGGATACATTACCTCATAAAACATCAGCACCAATTGCCTACTACAAAACAAACAAAGTAACGGAATGTTTGAAGCAACGACTATTACTGCTACAAAACGAAGTGAAGGAATGTCTTTGAAGCAAGAATATTTATAGATGAAGCTTCTCACATAATGTGAAATGACTTTGCAAGTAGAGATGCAAACATCATGGGGAGTACAAATGTAGGAAGCATATAGCTTGCTTGTACAAAATGTCAAGTATAAATAAATTATGAAGCTTCTTACACCATGTAAAATGACACCTTGAGATGACTTCGCAACTGCAGGTGCAAACATATTGGGTTACAAATGTAGCATAGCTGGATTCATGTACAATCTCTCTCCCACAAACGAAGTATTCTACTACACAAACCTAACAAAATTGTACATTTGCATCCACAAAGAAACTTCTTTTTATTTGGGGAGCTGCAGGCCAATGGCAGATCACCTCACCCACCTTTGATAGGTAGATTTCACTGATCTTCTGGCACACTTGCAAATAACTGAAGCAATGGAATTATCACCTGCTGACTCAGAATCGCTACACCAGTGGCTCACAGGATGATGAGCAGAGTAGATCATTGACCAGAGTAGGCCAATGATCTAGAAAATGGGTGAAGCAATGGAAGTATCACCCATTGACCTCAGAAACGCTACCCCAGTAGCTCACAGGATGACGATGAGCAGCATGCCATGACCAAAGTGGGTCGATGATCTAGAAAATGTCCTGGTAGTGTGAGCAGTATGCAATGACCAGAATAGATCAAGGATCTAATACCATATATCATAGCCAAAAATGGAGCTATAACAACAAAAATCATGTAATCTGACTTTGAGATTGCTTTCTTAAGAGAAGGGGCAAGCTCAAAGAAACAAGTTCCAAAGGACAATCCCAGCAATCCTTTGGGGAGGCACGCCGTGATACTGTAAAGCAAAATGGACTGTTCTTGGTACTTAACAGACTACGCATTAGAATTATCAAGATCAAGCTGTAGTTTATTCGCTTACTAGACATAACATTTCCTACTGCAACTTCCATAGGGCTCTTGCCAGGAGAATGCTGTCGGATCTGATGAAGCATGCAAGTCCAATCTAAACTTTCGTATACCTTTTCAGGATTCATATTTCCAAACATGAGCACTGCAGCAGGATGCTTTACAAGCAGGCTTGTCTGTCCTGTTTGGTCTGTCAGATGAAGCTGCAACCAGGACATAAGAACTTTAATCAGAGAGTTAAAAGGTAAAATCAACTCACATGGTCTATGAGGAGATCACCAATTACAATGGTTGCTTAAATTTTACAAACTATTTTATGTGCTTAACTGACAGAAATATATGGTCTCGTAAGAATCCTTTGACACACACAAACAACTCATGATCTGTTTGTTGCATGTTTAGCCAGTGGCTTCAGAAATATAGTCAGCCCCAGTAGCATGTGTAGCATCTTTCTTTAGCACAATCCCTTGAACCATACCTTGCATAACACACAAAATGCTCCAAAGAGCTAATCACCATTGGCTCACCCCTACGTGTTCATAGCCACACATATTTCAACTTGCACCCATGGAGTCTTCGTGCATCCTTTTAAGACCTTCAATATAGAGGTAAACATTGTTCGGCATTACACAGCCACCCAGTGGCTGCTCACCCTGTCCTTGTATTAGGTCTTCTTTACTGGCTATTTTGTATCTGTATTTTACCTCAGGATGGTCACTTTATGGTATTTATTTATAGATTCCTCTCTTCTCTGCCAAAGGGGAAAAAAAAAAACTCTGCAAAACCTCCTACAGTAGAGCCACCCTTGGTATAATGCAGACCCCTACAGATAGGTATTGTGATCACTTTTTCTTAACTGATCCTTTTGTTAGCAAAGTGCGATGAAATAAATACAACATGGATCCCACAGGACGATGAAAGTAAACACAGCCATCACAGATGGTCAATCTTAGGCTCGTTCCAGCTTCCTACAAGAAATGGAGCAGAAAACCATGGCGGTAGTTTTTAGTGCTATATAACAGATCTTGTCTTCTTGATCTCAGGTGTCCTGAAGGCTGATTTTCTGTAATGTGGTCAGAAGGACCATGAATAAGATTGCCTTAGCCATGAAGAGGATGCCCAAACACCCTGATGAGATCTGCTAGGGGAAATACTAGTGTCAATGTCTTGTACAATATAGTGTGCTTGACAATTATAAGCTGAATATGACAATTATACAGAAATTACAACCATGAACACATAAAATAAATGGAAACCAATTGAGGGTTAAAGATGGGCAAACCCTTTTCTCCACTTCCAAATAGAATGTATTTCTACTCAATCCAAGTCTTTAACGGATGAGCTCAGTTACAATCAACTTGAAAGTGAGGATAAGTGTTTCTCACTCTCACAAAATCATGCAAGCGATGTACACATGCACACAAGCATCACATGCATATACTTACTATGCAACAAAACAACAATGAGTAGGAAGACAAGGAAAGTCAGCCTTTCCTCATGGTTCATCAGCAATGCATTGGCACCACTTCCTTGTTGACTTAGAAGTGAAAGAAGAGCTTTAAAAACAAATGCCATAATAAATTTACAGGTCTGCTTTCCTGTAAAACAGCAATGAGAGGAGGGAAATTGAGAGATCAAATAATGACGATGAAGTGGAGAATGATGGTGGCAATGGCTGTGACCAAATTTGGGCCACTGCACATGAGCTTACAATAAGGAAATCTGATGTAGAATGAGGAAAAAAGTGCTCTTTTTAAAATAAGCAAGGGAGATTTAGTGCAAAGAGGGATGATGTGGAATGACAAAAAAAGTGCTCTTTTTAAAATAAGGGAGATTTAGTGCAAAGAGGGAAAGTAGAGTAGCACTAGATAAAAATGTCCAATCACATGTCATGAAGCACGAGAAGTAGTGGGACACTTGGAAGCTTGAGTGGCAAGTGTCCTAATACTTACTGATTCTTCATGGCTTTCCTTTTTGGGTTGAAAATTGTCAAGAAATAGAAATAACCAAATTTGATAAAAATTGTCAAAACACAAGCATGTTATTTTTTAGAATGTCTTTTTTTTTCAAAAGGGACCACCTCAAATCTAAGGACTTGTCAATATGGATATCATGTGAAGGCACTTTCAAATGCCTCACAAAAATAGTTAATGTATAGAGATCTCTAGTTCACCAATATATGTGTCCACTTGGGGATAATGTGCAACACTTAAAAAGGATTGACCCCCCCAACACCCCTATGGAGTTTGTTCGGTACCACTGCCAAAGCTTGCTTAACTACCTTCCCACCTTGCCTTTTGTCGCTTGGCACTCGCGCTACCTCCTACTAGGCTCAAACGACTTGTTGCCCCACCTTCTACACTATTTGACCGATCCGCAATGTTTTGACTAGTATGGGAGGGTTCTCAATCGTGTCTTGAGGAGGTGATGGGACTCGCCACAACTTCTACAAACAACTTTTTTTAGTAAGAAATAGTCTTAGCATGGGTGATCTAATGTAGGCAATATGTGTGGAATTGCATCCCATCCCTAAAAACAGCTGAAATGGGGCATTCCCTCCTCTCCCCCTTCAAAAAAGAGGAGCTTTTCCATGCTTTCTAGTCAAAAGATGCGCAGAAATGCTCAAGAGAAGATGGTCTATCTAGGGAATTCTTCTTTGCCAAGTAGGAGGAGGTGAAGGATCCCTTGCTACGAGCATTTCAAGAGCAAGGATGCGAGGCCACATGTCAACAACCCTAGTTAGTCTCCTCCCCAAAGGGGGAAACCACTTTGAGCTGTCTCAATCACACCCAATGGCATTGGCAAAGATGATAGGTAGTCAACTACACTCCATTCTCCTAAACAACATTCATGACACATAATCAAGCTTAGTCTAGGATAGGAGTATAAATTGGGTTCAGCACAACGATCAATGGGTGGCAATGCTCCTTCTACACTTCAAGTTCTATGACAAGGTTGATTGGGACTTTTTGGAGGGCACCATGGTAAACCTAGGCTTCCCTCAACAATGGATTAGCACTACACAAATTAGCCACCAGCAAGCATCAAAGGGAAAATAGTGACAGAGTTTACGATGGAGCAATTTTCTTTGCTTGAGAGTGAGTGGCTTGCAAGGACTCAAGATATGAATGAGAGTTGGGATAGAGTTGCTAAACTTAAGAGCATGTAGATGACAAAGCCCTTTATGTTAAGGATGACGCTAGAGATAGAGAGACTAGCATAGAGGTGTTCTCCATGGCTATAGATGTAAATCTCAATGGTTGAAAGTCACTCGGTTTTCTTACAGATCCAGATTTTAGCACCAAGTGGACATCCACTTGGATTTCAAATAGGTGAGCAAGGGTTAGAGAGTTAGGTACCTTGGTTTCCATGTGGAACTTGAAATTACACTAGCCTAGTAGTTCATCCCTATGCTTGGTTCCATCCAACAAAAACTGACCTACTAGAGTATAATCTGCCTCTTCCTATCCATATAGTTGTCTTCGTACGTCATATGGTATTGATCATATTGTATGATTCGTACCGTATAATACGGTACATTTCCGTACAAATTCATACGGTCAAATTAACTATTTACAACTATCGCGTTCAGCACTTCCTGTGTGTCCTTGCGCATTTCCACCTACACGGCTTTGGGTCCATGTCATCCTGCATGGCACTTTAGGGGAGTGGAAAGCCTTGGATACTTCCAGCTTGCCTTCTTTTCTAGCTATGCACTCCTCCCCCAGCCCCCTTGGATTTCGTCTAGCTGGCAGCCTTGTTTGATCGTTTGACCCCTCTTTGATTGTTTGACCCTTCTCTCATCTATAAAAGGTGCTCCTCTCCTCCATCCTTCCACACCAATTCAGCAAGCATTTACCATTCTCATCTCCCTCTCTTGGATCCTGAATCTCGGTGGTGATTTGTGATTTGTGAAGCTATAGCCTCTTACTCTCTCCTCATTTCCACACCCAATCAAGGTTCAAGGCTCTCCCATCCCCTCTCTCTCTCTCTCTCTCTTTCAACTTTACCCCAACCCTCTCCCTCTCTTTCAACTTTCAAGAGTCAAGACTCAAGCATCTCACTCTCCCTCGGGCCTCTCCCAACACCAGCATCATGACTCATGAGAAGCACGAGGCCTTCAATTTGCATGCCATCCATGTGGAGAGAGACACAAAGAAGTCCAACTCCCACCATTGGACTTGCAAGTACTGCAGGAAGTGCTATATAAGTGGTGCGACACCCAGCTTCTCCAACATCTTTCCAAGATAGGAGGATAAGTTGCTCCGAAATCCCTCTAAACATCATGGACAATATTCTTGCCAAGATGAGAGAGGGATCCACTAGAGGAGTAGGAAGTGGTGTATTGGTACCAACTCCTATTCCTTCTAATAAGAAAGCATCGAATGTGGATGTATCTTTAACTGATCTGGGAGAGGCCTTCACCATTGGTGGTGGGGGTTCCACATCCGTATCTGGCTTCAGCAAAAGACAAAAACTGAAGGCTTATGCAACATTGGAGAGACAATGCTCTGTCTCTCGAGCTCTTGGTCATGTCCATGGACCAATTGTCTTTCTTAGAGAAAGGCAACAACTTATGGATGTTGAAATAGCATGCATAGTAATTAAGTGCAATCTTGTATTCAATGTCCTAAAGCAAGAGCAATGGAAGATGGTAAAAGCCATTGCCAATGTGGGTCCATGTGAAGGATGAACTGGTCTCACATACAATAACATGAGGATAAGAAAGATCGATAAAGAGAGGATTGATAGAGTCCTTGATTCCATTTGGGCCGCATGGATAAAATATGGTTGCTCCATTCTCACCAGCGGATGGAGTGATCGTAAGAAACGGGTATCATCAACATACTTGTCTTATGTCAACTCGGCACTTGCTTTTTGTAAGCTGTAGACACCAATAAGAGGAGGAAAACGATGGGTGCATTTATCTACCACTACATTCAGCGAGCTATCATTGAGGTATCTCAATTCTCTCTTCCCCCTTAAGCCTCTATCTCTCTTGATTCTTGAATCTTGAAAGCTAAATCTTTTGAGGCTCAACTCTCTCTTTCTCTCTCTAACTGCTAAGTATTGTTACTAACTTGTAATTTGTGGTTGTAGTTGGCCCCTCAAATGTGGTGCAAGTAGTTACCGACAATGCATTGAATTGTTGACACATGGGTTGTTTGCTTGAGGCTGAGTTTCCCGCAATTGTGTGGACTCCATGTGCAAGTCATTGTTTGGACTCGCTCATGGAGGACATCGGGAGGCTCAAGTGGATAAAGAGGATGGTCCGCAAAGCTACATGAGTTGTCACCTTCTTCACAGTAAAGGTAAAGATGCTTGTAATGTATCGTGAGTATAGCACACTCCAGTTGAACAAGCCTTCTTCAATTCGGTTTGCTTCCATGTGCTTGTTGCTTGAGTGCCTTTATGAGGTATGATCCACCTTGCGCTAGCCACCTTGCACCAAACAGTGGTGTCCACTCTATGAAATGAGTGAGATGAGCACGAGATGAGCCCAAAGCCATACAATTCTTATGCCTTAGTGAACACTTTTGGTAGAAACTTGATGCCATTGTCCTAGTCATGACTCCCTTTTACAAGGTGTTATGTGTGAGTGATTGTGAGGGGTTCACCATGGGCCTTCTCATTCACTTATTTAGAGCGGCATCGATGGAGGGATGTACTTGCACAGTAATCACAAATACACACCACGCACATGTTCTAACGATAGCAAAGATGAGATGGGCATTGATACATATGCCCATCCATGGTTTGCAACATTGGTACATCCAGTCTACAAATTACCCACAGTTATGGACAATAAAAAGCTCCATTTGGACCAGCTTGCATATTTTACTCATGTGGTTCCTGTGGATGACCACAATGCAATACTCGAGAAGCTAGGACGTTATGCAAATCAAAGAGGGCATGTGGCTTTTGCTTCCCCCACTTATTGCAGGAGAGAGTTGCTTGCGAAGCCTCTATTTTGGTGGCAAAACCTTGGATACGCGCTGAAGATCATTTAGCCCTTAGCCATGAGAGACCTTGCTCAGGATTGCTCTTTGGGTGTATGCGAGACAAATTGGAATACCTATTCTCTCATTTACACAAAGATTCATGATCAGCTTAGCACACAATAGTGAGCGGCTAGTCTATTGCTGTACTAACTTATACATAATGAGAGCTATGATGGGCATGGGTAATCTAAAGCAAGTAAAGACTTAACCATAAAGTTTAAAATTTGTTGTTTTAAACTTTAAAGTTTATAATTCACAATTTAGACTTTAGCATTTACACTCTTATGTGCATTGTGTACGTGAATATTAATACATTCCAATTTATAGGTGACACTCTTCCAAGTGTACATCAGGAGGTGGATGAGGAGGGAGGGTGATCTTTGCAAAGCTCTATAGAGAGCTTATAGCAGCAGATACTTGTGACACTCGTAGTTAACGTACTCGTGGGCGAGAAGTTCGAGTAGATCACAGTAGGGGCATGGTCATTTGGTGCCCACTGCCCTCCAACATCAAGGAGAAGTGGTTGGAGTGGCTTGTAGATATATGTAAGATGCGGCTCTAGTAGCTCCCATCTCGTGCCTCATGATGGCATCCCCCCCTTGCCTACACAACCGGTCTCTAGGGAACCATCATTTAATGATGAAGGTAATCTCATCAGTGAGGATGTATAATTTATCATTCATGAACAATCTAAAGACTAACATCAAGAACGGTAGAAACAAGATGCATCATAACTAAAATCAACATATATGTAAGTGTGTCATGTGAATAATCTATCCAGAGTTTAGTGAGCACTGAATACTAGTAACTACTGAGTAATAAGTATCAACATCAATGAACAATCATGATATCATGATGTACATATGACATGTCTAATGCCATCGATGGCTGGTGAATGTTGGTGACTAACTACTGCAATGAGAAACTAACTTGAGGTGTCATGTCTTCAATCTTCAGAGACCATGAGTCATGACTCATTCTGATTCGAAGGATCCGTCCACCATCTCCTCATTTAACTTCGAGGACCCTGATCAAGAAGATGATGAAGCAATCTCAGCTTCAACTTTATCTTGAGTCTTTGACTCATGAAGCCCTCCTTATGAAGTCCTCATGTACTCCATGAAGCAATCTGGAAGCACTTATGTGTGCTTGCCATGTCTTGAATAGATGCCCCACCAAGGCATTAAAAAATATCACACCTTTTGAGACTTGGAATAGCCGGATACCTTCTGTTTAGGCATTTTCGTACTTTTGGGTATCTTGCATATGCACACATTCACAAGGTACTCAGAAAGAAGTTGGATAACAAGGCTGTTAAATGCATTTTTGTGGAGTACAGCAGTGAGAGCAAAGGATATAGATTATATGATCCTGTCTCTAAAAAATATATTTGTTAGTAGGAATGTGGTTTTCGATGAAAGATCAGAATTATCCCTTGCTGGTTTTGACACATTTCAAGCTGCCATTGATGTGTTTGAAGGCCTGCTGCCCATTACTTTCGGTGATACAGCTGGAGATTCAGCAAATTGACTTAATGCTCAACCAACTACTCCATTGGATAATGCAGAAAATCAGCCCATGGCTGATCTGAATTTTCAGCAAGAGCTTGTACACAGTCAGGAGGCTAGACAAATGCCTAGATGGTATTTGCAGATACTGAATGATACTTCCTTATCTGTAGGGGAAAGTTCTTCCACATAGTCTACTGAGGTGCCAATGAAGGGTTTCCCCTGGGTGACATGAAACACATTGTGGATTTTGGTGGTAGCGGGAAGCTCTAATCGGTATGCTAAATTGCCAACTCTCTTCAGGATCCGGTAGGGGCCATAGAAGCGGTGGACCAACTTGTTTCTACTGCCCTCTTTGAGAGTGGAGTAGCAGGACTTAGGTACTTTCAAGAGGACCAGTTCCTCATGGAATTTGTTATAGCAGCAAAAATATTTGATTATGAGGAGCTTGAGTGTTTTAAGGATGCACAACAAAGTGTGCATTGGATGGCAGCAACGCAAGCTGAGTTTGATTCCATCATAAAGAATCAAACATGGGACTTAGTGTCTTTGCCTATTGGGAAGAAAGCCATTGGAACAAAATGGATCTATAAGCTGAAAAGGAATGCAAATGGTTCCATTGACAAAAATAAAGCTAGGTGTGTGGCCAAGGGCTATGCACAGAAGAAAAAGCATTGACTATGAGGAGACATTTGCTCCTACCTCCCGCATGACTACCATTGGGTCTATGGTTACTTTGGCTGCCCATTATGAATGGAACGTGCATCAACTAGATATAAAGATTGCAATTTTACATGGGGAACTTCAAGAAGAAGTATATATACAACAGCCCATTGGCTTTGCAATTGTGGGATCCGAACACTTGGTCTGTAATCTGAAAAAGGCTTTATATGGCTTGAAACAAGCTCCTCGAGCCTTTTTACTGAGTCAAAGGTTCATAAACAACTCATTAGAGCCTACCCTTTATGTATGTAAAGAAGAGAGGATCCTTGCTCCTCATATGTCTATATGTTGATGATATTTGGCTTACAAGGACACATGCTAATCGAATTTCAGCATTCAAACAAAATTTACAACAAACTTTTCAGATATCAGATTTGGGGCCTTTGCACTATTACTTGGGCATTCAATTCATTCATGATGCTAGAGGCATTGGATTGTCACAATCGAGATACATTGGTAAACTTCTTGAGAGGTTTGGCTTACAGGATTGCAAGCCAATCTGTACACCAATGGAACCTGGACTGAAGTTCTCATTGCATAATGATAGTGACTTGTTTGATATCCACACATATGCTCTAACAATTGGATGCCTTATCTACCTATGCAACACTAGGCTAGACATACAGTTTGCAGTTTCAGCCCTAAGCAGATATATACATCAACCACGCATGTCACATTGGCAAGCTATCAAGTGTATTTTCCGTTACTTACAGGGTACTAGGACTCTTGTATTGCTTTATGCCAAGGAGGGACCACTGCACTTACATGCTTACAGTGATTCTGATTGGGCTAGTGATCATGATTCTCGTCACTCCAGTAGTAGCAATTGTTTCTTTCTTGGCTCATCTTGCATCTCTTGGCTTAGCAAGAAACAATCCACAATTGCCACATCGTCATGTGAAACTGAATACAAGGTAGTTTTCACTACCACAGTTGAATGCGTATGGCTTAGATGCTTGCTAGTTGATCATGATGTATTTATCTCGAAGTCTACTCCTTTGTTCACTAACAGTCAAAGTGTCATTGCAGTGGCACGAAACTCAGTGTTTCATGCACGCACAAAGCACTTTGAGATCCATTCTCACTTTGTCAGAGAGAGGCTACATGCAAGAGATATCAACCTTGTCTACTTTCCTACCACTAGTAATGTGAGAGACATCTTCACCAGATCCCTTCCTCGTGACAAATTTGAAGCATTTCGCAATGCTTTAAATTTGATCTCCTTTGGTGGATGACCCTTGTAGTTTGATCACTCTTCACTCCAAGGGGGTTTGTTGGGTTTGACTCATGCCTACGCTCACAGAGGAGTGTCGGTGATGTTCAATAGGACACTGGGACACTTTTTACTCTCCATACAAGAGATTTTTTTCCCTAGATTTATTCCCTTTAATTTATGTGCCTATGTTATACAATTCTGGGCACTTATCGTGTTTCACACACTTCCGGTGTGAACACCCTCTTACAACCCTAAGGTTTAAGGGTTGTACTTTGTACTTGCACCTTACACTTCAAACTATTGTATTGGGTGTCGTGCTCTCACACTCTACACTGTCTACTCCACTCTCAGCTGAGCTTGGATCCCTTCTTGCTCTCACAGATTGCATAATGCATTAGATTATCAAAATATAAAAGTCCTCATGTACTCATGAAGCCCTCCTTATGAAGTCCTCATGTACTCCATGAAGCAATCCATGTTGTCGTGCATATATTGCATCCCCTTTGGCGTAGCGAGAAGCAATACACTAGCACGAGTTGAAGGAGGGCTTCATGGAGTACATGAGGACTTCATAAGGAATCCAAGCAATCTAGATCATTCCTTATGAAGTCCTCATGTACTCCATGAAGCCCTCCTTCAACTCGTGCTAGTGTATTGCTTCTCGCTACGCCAAAGGGGATACAATATATGCACGACAACATGGATTGGTTTATGAAACCAATCCTATCGTGCATTCCACTCTCGAAAAATCTCATTAATCCCTAAGAGCGATAGATAATGGATTATAGGTTAAAAAAAGTTGGAAGCTAGATTAATCATCAATGAGTTATTAACACTAAATGATTATCCAAATTACATGTGTAAAAGCAAAACAATAACTTACTTGTCTTGGAACAAAAAGCTGTCGCAAAGTAAGGCCTCCGTAGTAACATGGAACAGGGAACGGGAACGGAAACGGGGATAGGGTTGAGAACGTGGGACAGCTAAAAGCAAGGAACGGAAACAGGGGGTGGGATGCAAGAGGCAACGGCCTACACAAATAGCATTTGAAAATGTATACATGTGATGTGGTGGATGGATGTGTAGGCATAGTAATAGGGGATGCCTATTTTGTAGCTTCCCGTTTCGATCCCATCCCCATGTTAGAGCCCCCTCTCATGGTAACAAGGAATGGCAATTTATTATTCTTGTCCTCGTAGGCCCGTCCCTATTCTCATCCCTATCCCCAAAACCGGTCCCATGTTACTGTGTGTGTGGGTGAATGTATACTACGAAAGAACACACAAAAAAACCACCCCCTAAAAGACACCCACTCCACCAAAAAAAAAAAAAAAAAAAAAAAAACCATGTTAAAAACGTCCCCTAACAGGAGAAGCGACAAGGGAACGGGTAGGGGACGACTGAGAACGGCTATTGGGGGCCGGACAGGGGACATCCTCGTCCGATTTTGGCATCCCCATTCGGCCCATCCGTTCGGGACGGCATTCTCGTATTCTTGGGCCTCGAGACGGTCATTCCCTATTACTATGAAGGCCTCCCTAATTTTATCCATATATTCATATAGAAGACCCAATATATTTCTCTCCATATTAGTGATGCGTAATACAATGTAAATAAGAGAGAGACTTTTCACCAATATCTTTGCCTCAACCCACCAACTCTCATTCAAAACATTACGCCTAAAAGTAAGTGCCTTCGAAGAGACTCTCACTCCACGTGAGCCACTTCTCGCATGCAATGGTCAAATATCAAATTTGGACAGACGTGTATCAACCTCTCCGATACAATAAATATATAAACAAATCTAGTGGTAGAAGGTTTCGCTAGCTCAAGTATGCTATTGGCTCAAAACATGCTAGCAATGGATGGTCTTTTCTTCATAAATCTTATTATGCTTACCAAACTGAAGATACCATTCACACAACCTATTTACCCAACATCTTTAATAAGCAAGTCAAGGCAATGGAATACACAGAGTCCACACTATGCTAGGGAACTCCCCCTCAAGCATACGCCCCATGGACACATAGTTACTTCCATTATTTGTTACCACCTATACCACATTTTGGATTCTGATGTGCATGATGATCTACCGCATGTGCTCCCAAATGAAAGCTCCTACAATAGTAAGATATGAGGCAGAGGCATCCATGGCCTTAATGAACATGGTGACTTTGCATGAAGACATTAAAACATTGTGTACATTCCTTTAGCACATATCCAATAATCCATCACATGAAATTGTGCATCCATATTTCACATATGCCTCTTTTAAGGGCTCCAATTAAGCGTATATAGATCATGTTTTCTTTGGAAGCTCCCATGTGTGTAATGCATAATAGGGGCCCATCCAGTCACACCCTATGCGGCTCAATATCATGATTCTCTTCTTCCATTGGTATGTAATAGCCCTATTGAATGGGATATCATACCAAAAAAATAAGCATGTGAACTCCCTACTTGCCTCTGCAATAGCCTGCCTTTGAAGTCCTATATGAACAATTGCACCATGCAAGGGGCCCCTTTGTCCACCACCACTAAAAAATATCCTTGGATTTTTTTTTGCACTTCGACCCGATACGAATATGGACACACTTCTTTTTTGTGGACCATTGGCATCTCCAATTTGGCTAGTGCCACTAAGCTCACTAGCCCCTCCTTGCCCTACTTGTGCTTCATTACCTCTATGTGGTGTTGGATGAGAGAATTCCTCCTCTTGTAGCTCAATCCCCATATGTTTTCGGTGCCAAACATGAACATCTACCGTTACTTTCGCCGACACGTTTGTGTGAGACGAGATATCTTTGTTAGGAACGCATGCCAATAGGTCTTTCAAGCAAGTTATGCTACCCAATTTCTCCAATCTACAATAGTTGCACCACCACTTCTTCAATCCACCGAAATCCTCGTATCCCTTGATCGGAGTGACGTATCTCCAAAATGAATCCAACCCTATAAATAGGTAATGGAAATTTGGAAAGAAGTTAAAAACTTGGAAGAAAAAGAAGAAGGACAATGATGATGGAAGAAAAATAAAGAAGGAGAATGAAAAAAGAAAAAGAACTTGGAAGGAAAGAAGAAATGAGAACTTAGAAGGAGAAAGCAAAAAGAAGAAAAAAGAAAGGAAGGAGGAGAACTAGAAGGCAAAGGAGGAGGGGGAGAGGAAGGGGAGGGAGAGAGGGGAGGAGATGGAGTTGAAAGCTAGAGAAGGTAGTGTGCTTAAGACAAGGGTGAAACTGAAAAACACGACTTTTTTCCCTATATAACCGGTTTGTCCATCTACCATCGCAAGGTGTCAAAACGGTGTTTCCCTATCCCTACTTTGGTCCCAAATGATTGTTCTCTTTTGAGGCCCCCGAAATGCCGTTCCAAGATAGTATGATGGTTCAGTTATGCTGCCTAATGCGAACTCCCTATGGGCCAATTCGGATGGGTCCAAGGATTTCCGTACTAAGATGACTTGGGAGACCATCATCTGTCATCGCTCCAAGAGAACCTCTGAATCATTGATCCAAAGTATTAAATTTAGGCCTCGTTTGGTAAGCTAGTACTCCAAGGACATCCTAAGCGAGCAAACATGAAAGTCCCCTAGGAGGGCTTTTAAAAATGCAACCTCGGCTCCATGAGGAGTGGAGATTATCTTTGAGATGGATCTCCACTATAGCACTGACTATCTAGGAAATTAACTAGCAACAAAGAAGTTTCCTGAAGAAGATATAGTTAAAGTATTCATCAATCAGATCAAGAATCTACTCGAACTACATGGCTGGTGCTCAAATACAAAAGACTAGTGAGGAGGTAGTTGGGAGATGTCTTTGGATTTGTCTACCGAAGTATGATGTACTAGTAACTACCCTTAACACTTAAGTAAGACTTGACGCTTTGACTCTTGAGGAAATTTGTGCACTACTAATGGAGAAGTTGTGGCTTGAAGCTTGAGAAGAAAGTAACAGTCAAGATACTACATTTCCACCAACACAAAGGGCAAAGGTGGTCTCCCTATCAATGGTGACAAAAAGAAGAAAGATAGTAAGAAAAAATTTCAAGGAGAGCACTTCTACTACAATAAGGAAGGATGTGCAATTGCAGATTATCATGCTAAGAAGACAAATGAAAAGAATGGCATCTTGAAAAGTAAATGAAAGGAGACAACTAATATAGCTGAAACAGAGCTCAAGTTATTTATAGCAATCATTGAAGAAGTCAGTTGCTCAGCGTAGGAAGTATTTATCATTGACTCATGGATATTGGATAGTGGCACCTCTTGTCACATGGCCAACAAGAAAGGTCTAACGATTCTATACACAAATACTATTTCCTTTGTTACTACAAATACTGAAGTCAAAAAGCTTTCAAATATGTTATATGTTTCAGAGATTAAGAGAAATCTATTATCACTTGCTTCCATAACTAATCTTGGTAATGAAGTGAAGTTCACCAAGGCAAGTGCAAAAACTCTCAAGAATCAATAGTACAAAAAAAAGTTATCGACAAAGGAGAAAGAAGAAACGACTTGTATAAGCTAAGTGCTCTTATAGGCACCACTGGTGGGAACACAAGAAAATTCTAGCATGAAAGATTTTATCACATTGTATTTGCAATATTAAAGGAGATATAAAAGCAAGTATGGTTACTCACTTGCAATAATTGAAGTAAAGAAACCATGTGAAGCTTGTATAATGGGGCAAGAAACAAAGAAAGGCACTTCCACAAAAAAGCAAGAATAGAGCGAAGGCTCCTCGAGAATTTGCGCATGCTAACTTGTGTGGTAAAATGCCTAGCCTTGGGGGGATCTTATTTTATGTTGATCATTGATGACTACAATAGAAATATGTGGACATACTTTCTTCGTAATAAGGCTCAAGCTTTTGGTAAGTTTAAAGAATAGCTAAAACTTGCTAAGAATGAAATAGAGAAAGATGTGTAGAAACTTAAAACCGATGGTGGTCATGACTTTAGCTCAAAGGAGTTTAAAGACTTTAGCAAGAGGAAAGGGATTAAGCATCAATTAACAATGCCTCGTATACCTCAATAGAATGGTGTTGTTAAACGTCAAAATCACACCATTGTAAAAATGGCAAGGTGCATGCTTAGGGGCAAGGGATTGCCTAACCAATTTTGGACTGAGGTTGTTAAAACTGCAGTTCGCATTCTCAATTGGAGTTACACCATCAAAAAAGCCATTGTCGCAATGGGTGAATCAGCTCTATGATTGTAACGATCCTATGCTTACAATTGTTGAGGAAAAGGCAAATGGATAGAGAAGCAAAGACCAGATTATGCTCACATAGTTATTATGGCCTTGATAGTGAGATTATGAGAGAAGTAAAATAGCCAGCAAACTTAAAAGAAAAACTTTTGGATCTAGGGTGGAGAGCAGCAATGCAAGCTTAGTATGGCAACATAATAAAAAATGACACTTCGAAGCTAGTGAATTGTCTAGAGAAGAGGAAGTTCATTGGCACCGAGTATAATGTTGATGGCAACTTAGAAAAGTATAAAGCCAAGTCTACTACACAAGACATTTCACAAATTGAAGGGTTTTATTGTCAATAATTATTCAATCCAACTACTAGAATGACCACTATTCGCACATTACTTGTACTAGCCGGTCATAAAAAGTGGCAAGTTTACCAAATGGATATTGAATCAACATTCTTGAATGGTGACCTTAAGAAGGTGTGCATAGCTTAACCATTGGGATTTAAGGCCCCACATTTTGAGAACAAAGTCTATACGCTAAAAAAGACATTGTATGGGCCCTAAAGTATGGTACTAGTGGATAGATAAGTTTTTTAAAAGCTTAAACTTCAATAGATGTGCCTCAAATGCTAACTTCCATGTTTATGGGAATGGTGAAAAGTCTGTATATATTGTTTTATACATGGATGACCTTTTTATTATAGGTGACTATGAAGATATGATCCATCAAATTCGAAAGGCTTTGAGCTCTAACTTTGAAATGATAAAACCTGTTTATGGATATTATTCTCTTCGGGTTCAAAAATCTTCTCGTGGATCAACAAGAAGCAATCAACAATGACATTGTCTTCTATCGAAGTAGAGTGCATGGTAGCTTATTTTGCTACATGTGAAGCGGGATGGTTTAAGGAGGATTCTATGGCATATGGAAGTGCAAGATGAAAATCCAATAGTGTTAAGATGTGACAATCAAATGTCATCACCATTGCCAAAAATACAATGTTTTATGCGTGCACCAATACACATTGAAATCTACAATCACTATTTGATCAAGGATGAGATAGTAGAGCTTGTTTATTTTTCAATACAAAAGAATGAAGCAAATATTTTCACCAAAGTTCCTAGTACTTACAAAGAACCTGCTCCGAGTTCATTTTCATAGACTCGACATTGGACCAAGGATGTAGATCACTTGCCGATGGACATTGAAGGAGGGTATTAGATATGCTCGATACCCCATCCTCATAAGGTGCGATCAATGATCCATGGTACTCAAAGTTGTAAGGCCCCCATTATAAGAAGAAGCCATGTGTGAGTCTGAACATTGATTGGGTCTTGACTTATATGTTAAATAAGATCTATACGACTAGATGGCAAATAAGTGACCTTTGTGGGTCTAGCTTTATACAAAGTGGTTTTGTTCGTAGCAACTTGAGACATACAACATTGAGTTGGGGGGTGTGGGAATTATCAAAGTCCCTTATTTTGGGATCGATTTTAGACGAGGGTAGAGCCTTGACCCAATGATAAAGAAAACATTCCATGGAATATTCCCTAGTCAACTAGAAAAGGTTCATAAGATGGTCGAATAGGCCGACTAAACCACTTTCTCAAGCTTTAAAAAAAAGACTCTCTCCAAAGCCATCATTAATATATCTTTCACCCAATTAAGAGTTATTCCTAGTAGCCTTAAGCTCTTTGCATATCATCTATCTAGATCACAATCTAACCTTCACACCGGAAGTGCACAAGTGGATAGAGCCATCTTGTATCACTTTATTTGGAATTAAAAATGTTTTTGTTCTTCTCATCTTTGTTGTGTAATTTTTATAGCATGTAATTTTTTACATGATTACTCTCTCTTTCTTGGAGGGGCATTTGGGGGGTTAGTAAGATATAACATTGCAGTACTCCTTCAATACTCCAAAGTTTCACATTAAACCTCAACCTTGATCTCGATAAAAAAATCAAAAGTTCATAGATATAACCTAAACTTTTTACCAAATGGAACATGGAGGTGAAGAGTGTGTGTATACACACTAGCACATACCAAGAAAAGCCAACAATTCCCCTTCATATCTAAGGCTAACAACCTTTGGCACATGCTAGATGCAAAATAAGAGAGCTAATGGAAAGATCTTACCTTAAAGCAGTAGTATCTTGTTCCATAATGCAAAATAAAGTAAAATTTAATACTGATTTGTTGAATATAAGGAATAATTATGAGCAAAACACAACAACTACCTCATAAAACATCTCTTCAAGTTCCCCCTAAGTCGTATGACCTCCTCCACACACAGGTGCTCATGCTGCACTCCATGATATGAAGCAAGAGTCATTTGGAAATGAGAAGAGACACACTAACATCTGCAGTCTCATGGCACTCTAACAATAAAAGGTAAAACAGGGGAAGATGGCTGATGAAAAAGTATACTGCTCGTTCATTAGATTTACTCCCTTGCCTCAATAAGCCAATAGACAAACTTAAGAAGGCCTGATCACATTTGTCACTGTCGAAACCAATATGTGACCATAGCTGCCTCCTCCACAGAAGTAGATGCATATTGCTCAAACTTGAGAACATTCTTGAATTCATTGTCCCAATTTTGTCAATTTTCAAAAGTATCCTTCTTCAATGTACTCTTGCAGTAATTCTTTTCACAAATGCTCAGATTATGCTCTTTTTATCAATCATAGACAAACAAACAATACCACACGTCGTTTCACTTTGATTCATACACTTAAAACACATACATAGAATGGGCGGAAAATTTTGCCAATTCTTCTTGGTTTCACATTCCCAAGTCCAGCTGCACTGAAAAGGGGTACAGGACCACAACTGCATGCTCCATAAACTCTGTGACAGCAGACGGAAGAATTGATTGATACTTAAAACATGATAACAGAAAATGGATCACTCACACCATACATTTTCTTTTGTGAAACGTCTAACTAAAGCGAACAAGGCAGACCTTGAGGTTCCACAAAGTAAATGTTAAAGCATTGACACAAAGACCCATTCAACCAAGGTGAACAACAACATTAAGTTTCCATTTTAAAAAATACTTTTAAAGCATGTACTGTCATGTAAGTTATTGCATAGTGTCTGATCACAGCTAGTGTCATGAGGACATGTATTTTTGAAACCCCACTTAACATGTGGATTAATTTTTAATCACATGATTAAGTAATTGTTGCACACGTGAGGTGCAATTGGCATTAGAGTGAATTTACGAGCCCAAGACCCCAAAAAATCGCAAGATAAAGGAAAAATTTGCTATAAGTTATGTTGGGCATGTACTTGGTGGTTTCTGGTGTGAATTGTTGGCCTAGGTCATTCATTTGACCATAAATGTCAGTTGGTAATACTAGAGATGTGGTGCTTAACGGTACCTAACGTCGACCTAATCGTCAAAGATGGCACAAAGAGAATCGAGAGTGAAAGATGCCTAGCCAATTTAATTATTGGCCTGTCAAATTATTTTTCTAGGCACTAAAATAATTATTAGATTAATTTTTAGTAATCCCATTGTAAATCAACTTCTTCTTCAATAAAGCTAAAGAAACACCGAAAGGGGCACCAATTTTGGGACCAATCAGGTGTGCATTGTCTAACATCAGTAGGTAAATTTGTCTTTTCAGATTTGCATTATTGTTTACTGCTATAATTAAGTTGTAATCAGGGATTTACCACCCATCCACGGAAGGAAGGCTGGTTTCATGGTTCCATTGCCGGGATACCATCAAATCCTTTGAATTGGTAGGCCCGTGGTACTTAATTGCAACTTGGGACTATTGCATTATTTCTAAAATTGTTCTCAGCAGTGAATTACAGCAAGCATGTCTTCACATGGTGATACGGGATCAAGTGGACCGGATGCATCACTCCTCAGTCAATCACGTGGTGAAGGGGGAAATGCAATGAGTGATGTTGGGCATGGTTCTCAGCATGGACAGCATGCTGAAAATGTGGGAAATGACCCAAATGTTGGCACTTCAATGCATAAAGAGGTTGATGACCAGCAAAGCGCTAAAGAATTTGATGATAGCTTTAAGGATCGAATGCCTACAGCAACAAATTTTTTTGCTGAATTGGCAAAGGATCCCCAGTTTACTCGATTCTTGAATGCCCCAAAGAAGGACAGTAAAGGCAAAGAGAAGAAGACACCTTCTACAGTTTTGGAACAACCACAAGAACCAAAGGAAATGCCTAAGCCTTCTTTAGAAGAGCCCAAAATGCCTAATGAGCACAAATAGTTGGTACCCGTGGGGCAGCAAGTGTAAATGCATGGCTAACTTGGTAGTGCCAATCCATGGGAACATGGGTAGCAAGGCAATTATGCACATGCAAGCATGGGACAGCAAGGATACTTTGGTGGTGGTACCATTTTTCATGCTATGGTTGGACAGACACCGCATACGGAAATGTATGGCACAAATCCCTATGGTATGCAGCAGCCAATGCATGGCTCACAACACCCAATGTATTGGGGTGATGCAAGTGGAATGCCTAATCCCATGGACAGGCACCGCATACGGAAATGTATGGCACAAATCCCTATGGTATGCAACAGCCAATGCATAGTTCACAACACCCAATGTATCGGGGTAATGCAAGTGGAATGCCTAATCCCATGTATGGCAGCATAGGCATGATGCCTAGGGCACAAATTGGGCCATATGGATATGTATCGACACCCCAAGGGACTGTTGGAGCACAAGGATTTGGTGTTGGTCATGTAAGTGCTTCAGATAGTGCTGGTTTTTATGCAAATACAACCAATGCACCCTTTTTGTAGCAACCCATTTATGATAACTTGACTCCCATAGGTCTGCTGAAGGACTATAATGAAGGTGGCAAAAGCATGAAGTTTGAGCCTTTCAGTGGTGCACAAGATAGGCTGAAAGCACTTGTTTTTATTCAACAATTTGATGCAGCCTATTCTGCAAGCAACTTCACACAAGCATCTAAGATACGCAAGGTAACCACATTTTTAAAGGGAAATGCATTGCAGTGGTGGCCTACACTTCTTATTCAAGGGAAGTCACCTATCACTTGGGTCCAGTTCAAGCAAATGTTTGCTTCAAATTGGTTGAGTTTCTTCTCCTATCCAACTAGTTATTGACTATAAACCTTTCTTCATGAGGATTAGCTTTATCCTTGTTTGCCATTGTGGAAGCACATTCCTTTGAAGTGGGATGAGTATGAATCTTTACCTATAATGAATGGCACAAGCAGTAGAAAATCAACACCAAATTTATCAGATCAAACCAACAAATAAGTTGACAGGGATTGTCTCAAATGTCACAATAGTTATTAACATTAAATAATACTTAATGAGTATCAAAAATTGTGCAATCTCCATTCTCATTTTTGCCATCCCCTGGTCATGGTCTACACTTTTTCCCTTATCTTGCACACTAGCAGTTGCTTTTCCCTCCGAAGTAGTTGATCTCTCAGGGTCCCTCTGGCTTACACTCTCTTGGTTAGTAGTCCTCATGCTGCGTTCCTTGAGTTGATCATCTACGCGTATTGCCTCCTCGAAAACTCTAGCTAGCTCGTCTCATTGCAAGGTGGGTGATGCCAAGTCACATGTCAAAGAGGCAAAGGCTGAAAAAAAGGGTAAATCTGAAAGTAAAGCTGAAAATCAAGGCAGATTTGAAAGTAGGGCTGGAAAGAGGAACATAGCGCAGAGAAAGAGTGGGAAAAGTGATGCAGGACATAAGGAGCTGATGGCTGCATATAAATGCTATATTTGTGAACAAGCTGATCATATGACACGGCTTTTCAAGCAGCATGTGTTTAAGTATCATGGTATGCCAAAGTCGATCATTAGTGATCATGACCCACAGATGACAAGTTTGTTTTGGAAAGGATTGTTTGAGAACATGGGCACAACGCTGAAATTCTCTTCATCCTTCCATCCACAAACTGATGGTCAATCTAAGGAGGCAAATTCCACAATGTTAGATCTTTCAAAGTGCTATGTATTAGACCACAAAGCACAGTGGGAACAATATTTGCCATTGGTTGAGTTTGCATACAACAACACAGTGCATAGTTCCACTGGTAAGGCTCCTTTTGAGGTGGTAGAGGGTAGTAAGAAAGTACCCCCTATTTTGCACACAAAAGATAAAATCTTTGAAGCTGATCGCTATGTGGAAAACATGGATGCATCTTATCAAAAGGTTAAGTATGCGCTTCAAAGACCACAGGATAAGCAAAAGAGAGTAGCTAATCGTCATAGGCGTGCTTTGCACTTTGCAGAGTATGATTATGTATTGCTGCAATTTAAAAAGACGCAACTAAAAAAAATGAAGGGCAAAGAGCGATTGTATCCAAAGCTGTCTATGAGATACTATGGGCCATTTCAAGTGTTGGAGAGGATCAATGATACATGCTATAGACTGAAATTGCCTCCACACTGGCAGATACACAATGCCTTTCATGTGAGCTTGCTTAGACCTTTTCATGGAGATGTGCCAAAAGATCTATCTACTGAAATTTAGCCGAAGGTTGAAGAGGTCGATGAAATATTGGTACTACCAGAGCAGATTTTGGCACACAAAGAGAGGAAGATTAGGGGTAAGGGTTCCAGAAAGTATTTGGTGAAATTTCAGAATTATTCACCATTGGATACCAAACGGATAGAGGTGGATGACTTGGTAGAACATCCTCAGTTGTTGCAACTTTACCTTGATACTTTCCAGTTAGAGCCGACTTTGATGAGCAGCCTGAATGTTTTGAGGATACACAACATAATGTGCATTGGATGGCAACAATGCAAGCTAAGTTTGATTCCATCATAAAAAATCAAACATGGGATTTAGTATCCTTGCCTATTGGGAAGAAGGCCATTGGTACAAAGTGGGTCTGTAAGCTAAAAAGAAATGCAAATGGATCCATTAACAAATATAAAGCCACGCTTGTGGCCAAGGGCTACGCACAGAAGAAAGAAATTGACTATGAGGAGACATTTGCTCCTACATTCCACATGACTACCAATAGGTCAATGGTTGTTTTAGTTGTCCATTATGGATGGACTGTGCATCAGCTTGGCATAAAGACTGCATTTTTACATAGGAACTTCAAGAAGAAGTGTATGTACAGTAGCCCATTGGTTTTGCAATTGTGGAATCCGAACACTTGGTGTGTAAGCTGAAAAAGACTTTATATGGTTTGAAGCAAGCACCCCGAGCTTGGTATGCAAAGATTGATGCCTTTTTCCTTAGCCAAGGGTTCATAAACAGCTCATCAGAGTCTACCCTTTACGTCTATAAAGAGGGGGAATCCTTGTTGGTCATATGTCTATATGTCGATAATCTTTTGCTTACACGGACACATGCTGATCAAATTTCAGCATTCAAACAAAATTTGCAGCAAACTTTTGAGATGTCTAATTTGGGGCCTTTGCACTATTACTTGGGAATTCAGTTCATTCATGATGCTAGAGGCATTGGATTGTCAGTCTAGATACATTAGTAAACTTCTTGAGAGATTTGGCTTACAGGATTAGAAGCCAATCTGTACACCAATGGAACCTGGACTGAAGCTATCATTGCATGATGATAGTGATTTGTTTGATATCCATACATATGCTCCAGCAATTGGATGTCTTATTTACTTATGCAACACAAGGCCAGACAAACAGATTGCAGTTTCAACCCTGAGCAGATATATGCATCAGCCACGCATGTCAATTGGCAAGCTGTCAAGTGTGTTTTCTATTACTTGCAGGGTACTAGGACTCTTGGATTGCTTTACGCCAAGGGGCATAGCAGCCAGAAACGTCAGAAACGTTTAGAAACGAAACGTCAGAAACATGTTTCATAAGTTTCTTTCAAGAGGGGGTAAAATAAGAAACGCGGGTTTTTTTATATAGGGATTTTTAATAGTTTTGACTGGGAAAAGAGGTTCTAAACCTCTATGGAACTCTCTTTTAAACAAAGAATGGCTAATTCATCTTGAGTGATAAGAGTCAATTAAGAATAATACATTATACGTTACATATTCATGATCCATTATTGACTTGTCACTTATGTCAAAGTTAGTCTTTGGACAAGCTATACTATGGTTTAGAACTCAAACATTATGATTCATACATGTCATACAAAGAAAATTGAAATTAACATGTAAATAGTCTATCTATAATATGAATTGAGTCAAGTTGCAACATCATGATTCTCGTTTCAAAACAATTGATGAAATGTCAAAATCGAGAATGAATCGTAATATATCATCATAAATGAGACTAAAGTCGTATAATATTCAAATCTCAAGACAAGAATAGATATTAGATTGACAAAGTCCAATAACTAAACAAAATCCCAAAACAATCAGTCTCTCATCCAAAATCTTGAGCCCTCACGAGTCATTACACATCATCATCATTATGTTTAACATTGCTCAATAGTTTTTGTAAAAAAAAACCATGTTTTGGTTCCAACTCACCTAAAAATTAAAAAATAATAAAAACACCCACGTTTTTTACTCTTAGAAACATTTTGTACTTTAAGAAACGTTTCGTAAGTTTCGAATTCAAAGAAACGCGTTTCTTAGCTGCTATACCAAGGGGGGAGCAATATACTTACATGCTTACAATGATTCTGATTGGGCTAGTGATCATGATTCTTGTCACTCCACTAGTAGCAATTGTTTCTTCCTTGGCTCATCTTGTATCCCTTGGCTTAGCAAGAAACAATCCACTATTGTCACATCGTCATGTGAAACTCAATACAAGGCAGCTTTCACTACCACAGTTGAATACGTATGGCTTAGACACTTGTTGGCTGATCTAGATATATATGTCACAGAGCCTACTCCTTTGTTCACTGACAATCAGGGTGCCATTGAAGTGATACAGAACCCACCGTTTCATGCATGCACGAAACACATTGAGATCCATTATCACTTTATCAAAGAGAGGCTATATGCACGTGATATTAACCTTGTCTACTATCCTACCATTAGTAATGTGGCAAGCATCTTCACCAAAGCTCTTCCTTGTGACAAATTTGAAGAATTTCACAATGCTTTAAATTTGATCTCCTTTGGTGGATGACCCTTTTATCTTGATCATTGTTCACTCCATGGGGGTTTGTTGGGTTTGACTCATGCGTCTCGATGATCTTCAATAGGACACACAGGTACTTTTTACTATCTGTACGAGAGATTTTTTCCCCCATATTTATTTCCTTTATTTTATGTGCCTATATTACACAATTTTGGACACTTATTGTATTTTACACTCTTTGGGTGTGAACACCGTCTTACAACCCTAAGGTTTAAGGGTTGTACTTTATACTTGCTTCTTATACTTTAGACTATTGCATTGGATGTCGTGCAATACTCACACACTCTTCTCACTATCAATTGTACTCTCAGCTCAGCTTAGATTTTTTCCCCCAGACTTATTTCCTTTATTTTATGTGCCTATATTACACAATTTTGGACACTTATCGTATTTTACACTCTTCAGGTATGAACACCCTCTTACAAACCTAAGGTTTAAGGGTTGTACTTTATACTTGCTTCTTATACTTTAGACTATTGCATTGGATGTCGTGCAATACTCACACACTCTTCTCACTATCAATTGTACTCTCACCTGAGCTTAGATATGTCCTTTCTCTCACAAAGTCATGTATCGACTTATTAAGAGCACACACATGATCGACAACTACACACACCAAGCTGTCATGTCGGTAGGTAGCAGATGAGTGACAGGAACTTGACTATCTCAACATCATCGGCAGCCTTGGCAAATGGCTATCCCACATTAGCCTTGGTTGGTTTTCCACTAGTTGCTTCACTTTCCCTTTGCCTTTGTATTTCAAAAGCATGGTTACATCACCTGAACACATAGCAACATTCTTCCTAGTTTGTTGCTCCTACAACAAGAGGCCTCTCCACTCCACGAATGTGAGGGGGGTTTGTGCCCCCCTCAAATACAAATTCAGTGAAGTATAAAATCCAAGGTAAGACTTTGGAAGAGAATTCAAGGTGATGTTTATCATCTCATCATCTATCAGCACCTCATCGATATTCAAAAGTTGCTCTCTCAAATTCTGAATGTAGGTGAGGTGATCTCTCACAGCATCACTCTCACCATATGTGCATTAGCCAATTCTCTTCTCAAATAAGAAATTCTAGCTTCATTGCATGCTGCAAACATCTATTCCAAGATATCCCAAGCTGCCTTTGAGTCCTTCCATGACCAGATATGAGGGATAATTGCCCTCTTTCCATTGAAAGAGCAAGTAAAGATAAAACATGTGCATCCTTAGAATCCCATTTCTTCTGTTCTTTTGTTGGATGGACATGGGCCGCAGCAAAGGTAGCTTGTTATCCTGTAGCCCCTCTCTTAGGCGTCTAAGGTGCAAACGCTCCTGCTCCGGCTGAGTCATCAGTAAAAAATCCCAAAGACCCTTCACAAAAAGTAAAGTGTGCACCATAAAACTCCACAAGGATAGTTGGTGCCATCCAATTTATCCTCCTAAGTGAGGACACCCAAAATGTTGTGGTCACTATGACCTTGCTGAGCCATTGCTGCAATAAAGGCACAAACTGCAAGCAAACACTTCCTAGCTAAAATGTAAAGTATACTCTCACAAGTACCAAGATCCCAACATGGGACATAAATGCAAGCACCAAAACTTTCCAAAACTGTTAAATGCCTTGAAATCCATGCCAAGACTGCACAAAGTACTACCAAGTCTGCAACACACAGCAATTTACTGCTGTACCAGTGCACTTGCCTTGGAATGTGTGCCAAATACAAATTTCAACAATTTAATACTGAAAATCACCAAATTTCCAGAAATTTCTCTACCAAATCTAATCCAAACAACGATTGAATGTTGTTGATGTACTTGTTTTCTGCCTTGGGATATGTGCCAAAGAAAATCCACAAATTTTCCCAATAAAATTTTGAGAAATAATATGAATTTTATACTTACAGCCTGAGAATTCGGTGTAATGTTGCTTTGGGATGCATGCAGACAGCAATCAACTAGACTTCACCTCCAAATGCGTGTGGGACCAAAAATTTAAAAAACTCTTAATTTTCTTGCACCAATGTTGAAGAAATTGCACAATGTTGGAGATTTCGGTAGTCATTCACACACGGGAGCTTCAATCGGGCAAAATGCCCCAAATTTTCTCAAATAAATTTTAAGAAATATTAGAAATTGGACAAGTTGGTTGGAAATCCCTAAATTTGTTGGCACCAAATGTGAGAAATTGAAATGTTCTTTGAAATCAGGAATGAGACAAGCAAGATGAAAGAGAAATTGCACAAATTTTTGGAAATCCCCAAATTCGATAATGAGAGAGAGAGAGTGTGTGTGGGTGGGTGTCTGTGTGTGTATTTCACATTTGTAGAAAATGACATATAGGATTGAGAATATTACAAGCAAGACCAAGAGAGGCTGCATGTACAAGGTTGCGTGCAAGACTGTGTACATGATTAAATGCATGTTGAAAACAGTGATAGCTCCTCCAAATCAACAACTTTCCTTCCAAAACAACAGCTCCTCTATCTAAAAGAGTAACTCCTCTTCCTTTATTGGCTGAGTAGACTTCGCATGCGTGGCACGGCTGAGTACTTGCAAGATGAAACCCAGTTGTCTAGCTCTAATACCGACTATTGGAAATGGAAAGAGAGAGAGAGAGAGAAAGAAAGAAAGAAAGATCTATTAATGTCTCTAAAAGGCCAGAGTGGCCTATGAGACCATAACCAATACAACTGGTATCATCATCTCTCATCAAAGAAGAAGAGATTTATGTGTAAGTCTACATGGTAGATTGGAATGAAAAGTATGGAAATTGAAAAAGTTAGAAAAACTAAGTTTAAAAATATTAAAATGATTAAAATGATTAAAAAGAGTGTAGAGTATTTCCCCCTCAATCTATGGAATCCACGGAGACTCTGCAAACTACCTTCAACTTAGTCAACATGCCAATCTGCCTCTATAACACGCAGTCATGATGCGAATGTGACACATATGGGCACGCCTATGTTGCCGAGTAGGTATTCTAGGGCATCGTGCTCTACATAACGCTCTAGCTCTGTTAACTATGATGCCACCTGATGATGTACCTCGACAATGCCTATCAGTAGGAGATGTAGTATCTTGGGTGGTAGCGGCTGGGGGTTCAGCTACGCTGAAGAAGTCTGTAACTGCTCTCTAGAGACGTGGATGACGCTAGGGTCGCCTCCTATCCCATAACAATAATGCTCTGCGTCGCTAAAGCTCCAATAAGAAAAGGCCCAAACATCTTTGGTCCTCATAGTCCATCACCCGTCTTAGTGGTCCAAAGCCATACTTAAAAGAGGCAATGATAGCAACCTCAGATGTCATAGTATACAATACATATACAAATGTAGTGCTCCTCCATTTCTGGCTCCCATCCAGAAAGCTAGCACATCCTCTCATTGGCTGCAATATGGCTCCATCAACATGTCTCAATCATCAATTGATGCGATGATGTGCGAATCTGACCAATAGCAACTCGCAGTCCGTGGGAAAGTTGAGCATCCATATATCTCCGCCTCACTATGAAACCATCATGAGAAAGCTGCAAGAATTGACATTGGTATTGTGCCATTTTCGTGCCTAATGGGAAAGGGAGCTTGGACCAAGTCCTTTCTGTCTCAACTCTAGTGATGTTTGCTCTGATCACACTATTCAGCTCTGCACAATTGAGGCTCAAAGTACGACAATCGAGGCTCTAATCTAACAGTGGCATTCTATTTGTACTCGTGCCATGTAAGTTCAGTCACATGCTCATATGTGCATACCAACAATGTTTATCTCCCTCTGCTGCAAGCTGTGTTGAAGACTCCAGAGCTAGTCTAGGATATCGGTCTTTAGGGAGCTGCCATATCCTCTGGAGGAAAGTAATTGTTTGGAATAATGCCTCAACTACCATGGGTGCAACGCCCAATTCTGCTCGGATGATCTCTTGTGGTACTAAGGCTTTTTCCCTTATCATACGTGCTATCATGACCAGCAGTCTTTCCATGTGTTCCCAGCCATCTTAACGTTGTGCTTCCGGTCCATCACAGTCCATAAGTGGCATCCGTCTAGTATGATAAGGCTTGGGCCCCAAATGGCTGCCCCATAGAGTAGTGTAGGCATAACCAAAGTGTCAAAAAGCCACAATTTGGTACGAGACTCTTGAAACTGTATGTGTGCACACTGCCACTCTAAAGTACCCAAAGCTACATACGCCCGTGCAAGCCTAGCCTCTGAAGTCTCCTTTCGTGAAAACTATGGCCCTTTGAAAGTAACCCCAAGGTATACATATTGTCTAACCATTTCCACAAGCTAACCATCATACATAAAGTGGTGCTCTGAGTGTGTCACCCAAGCTGCTGAGGTGTTAAAGACCATAATTTTAGTCTTTCCAAGATTAACCTTGAGACCTTTATCTTCAAGGAACACATGCAATGCATCCAAATGCCGTTGTAGTCCCTCTGGTGAATTTGAGATAAACACCATATCATCAGCATATAACAAAATTGGTATCAGTACCCTAGCCAAGCTGGCTCCCATACCACCCCATCATCTCTGCATGTAATCAAAAAGTCAATGTACAATCCAAACAGCAAAGGAGAGAGGGGACAGCCTTGCTTTAAAGTTTACACCCACCGTGCTACACATTGATTCTATTGTGCCTCCAGGCACTCGTACTCTCCTTGTCACACTTTCATACAATGCATAAATACACCACTGCATATCCTCTAGGACCCCAATGGCTCGCAACCTTTTGCATGAGTCTTGTACATGGCACAGTATCAAAGGCTTTGCGGAGGTCCACAAAACAACAATAGATTTTTTGCCTCCATGATTGTCCATCCTCAATCAAGGCCCTTAGCGTGAATATATGGTCTAGCATATTGTATCTGTGGTGAAAGCCTGCTTGTCTAATGGACCATATTTTCTTTGTTTCAGCCCACCAACTCAACTCATGCTCCACAATAGAGGCATATATCTTTGCTAGCATATGGCCAATCATAATAGTGCAGTAGTTGTTAGCAACCAATGGATCTCCACTCTTCAAAATCAGCACTATTGTGTAGTCACACCAACTTACTCAAAACCCCTCACATACGGCTCTATTGAAGAGATTCCCCAAGATAGGAGCCAATGCATAACATGCATGTGCAAAATGCTCTGCCACAAGGCCATCTTGATCATGTGCTCTCCCATTCTTCAACCTCCAAATGGCATATCTCACCATCTTTTCCGTAAAGAGACCACACTGTGTTGGTCTAGAGTTTGATGGACAAGGTATCTACTCTTGTGATTGAACATCATATAGTGCCCTAGCATGTTCATGCCATACTATAGGTGATGTCAACTGAATTGGGGGTTCTCTCCTGTGAAATTTCCTCCATGCTTTCTTGTTGTCTCTGCTCAAAAAGAGCTGATACATCTCTGACTCTAGTTTGGCTAAATAATCTCTCTTCTTTTTCCGCACAAGACGACGAAAGACATTCCATACGTGCTTATGTGTGCATGTCATAGTTACACGAAACGTCGTTTCTGGCATTTTAGAAACGGAAACGCCCAAGGAACGGCGTTTCTGTAGACTGCGATCTGGGGCAAAACTTTGGCTCGAACGTGAGCACTCCCAGACTCCCACATTCTAGTCGACTTTTCACCTGCCTACGTTTCTTCTCTCCACACTGTCAAGCCTGCTCCTTTGTCAACTAAGGACTCCAGAGCCACGCGCACACACACACATTCTCTCTCTCTCTCTCTCTCTCTCTCTCTCTCTCTCTCTCTCTCTCGTACGTAAAAGGTAATTGTATTAATTACGAAAAAGTACAAGTTTACATGATTACAAGATACACGATGGCTCTACCCCATCGTGTGAAAAGAACACACTGTCTCTCTACAATAACCAAGCGACCTAAGAGTTACAAAGTCATGGCAAAGACGCAGAGGAAATTGCCATATGCCAGGGACGTAAGTCCTCCCGAGAGAGCATGTCAGAGTGCCAAAGAAGATCCATCTGCCAACAATATGCCGCTGAACATTATAGGCGGAATCAAAAAGAAAAGCATTCCAAATGGTCGAGTTATGCCAACAGCCCCAATATCGAAGAAAGTGAAACACGATCTTCATATGTGGCTGTGTCGGTGTGGGGTGTTCGGGCTGTACAAAAACCCAATCAAACGAGCGTAGCGAGAAACCAGCCACCGCTCGCCAAACGGCTGACAAGAATGACCAGATTTTCTTAGCGATGGGGCAAGAAATAAATCGGTGACGAGCAGATTCCACACTGGTGTTGCAAAAGAAACAGTTGCCGTTGGAGATTCGACGCTTGGAAAGAGCTGAAGCAAGCGGAAGACCACAAATCATCACCCTCCAAAGAAATACCTTATATTTGAAGGGTGTCTTGTTCAACCAGCCCTCCATCACAGTTGCCCTCCACCATGACCGGGATTTATGCAATCCCCATAGAGTATTAGCTTTAGTAACCAGCCATTGATGATCTTTAATCAGAAGATGTTACACCTGGTTAGCTGAAGCCTTTTCTAAATGCAGCCTGCCTGCAAAGTCCCAGTCCTGCAACTAGGGACAATTCGAAGCAAGGGCAGGAAACGATTGTCTGCTTTGGAGCACCATCAAAAGCTGTTCCCATAAATGCCTGTAACCACGAGGGATCCTAAAAATCCTCCTGGCTCTACGAAAGGATATCAACACATTGCGAGTGGTAAGGGTGGCATCCGCGACTGAAGTTAAGCCCAAAAGTGCCATGCCGTTGAATTTTGGTCGAAGTTCATGTTTACCTTCCCACGAAAATAGCCGCGAGACTGCCAACAGTTCCAATTGAAAAGAATTAGTAGCCAAGCGATCCTCCACTGGATGCCACTGAGCCTTCCGGAGGAACAGTCTCCAAAAACATACCAAATGGGCAAGGAGAGATGAAGAAGGACTGGAGAACCGAGAATCGGCATTAAGAACATGCCACCAAGAACTCCGGATTTGGGTATTTCCATGCAGAAGTCCGTGATCCTCAAGAAAATAACGGGCTATAACGACCCATGGGTGATGATCCGAGCACATGGCGTGGAAAAGAGACCAACGGAGCGCCAGCATATGAGTTCGGGCATCTAAAATAGCCCCTCCACCCATGCGTTTGGGGGTGCACGCATGTGACCAAGAAATCCACGAAATGCCTGCATGCAAGGAATCCTTCATGCACAACATGAAACGAATAGACTGAGTAAGAGCATTCAGTGTAGTAGTAGTCCAGGGCAGCAATGGCAAGAAATATGTGAGCATTGGCAACATAATTGTCTGGGCTACTTTGAGGCGAACATGGAAGGGTCAGGCCTGAGACTTCCAATACAGAAACTTAGCCGCCAGCTTGTGTGAAATACACTGTAGTAGCTGCTTTGGGGGAACATCAACACCCAAAGGGTACCCAAGATGCCTAACAATGGAGCCACGGGGAACAACCATACCCTGCCAGTCCAATGACTGCAAGTCCAACTCCGTGCAGCTGAGAATGGCTGATTTCAAAGTATTGATGCGAAGACCGGAAGCCTGACCAAAGAGAGCCCAAACATCTAGTGCTTTGCAAAGGTTATCCTTGTCCGCACGCAGAATCATAAAGCTGTCATCAGCCAAGGACTGACTAATGAAGTGATGTCCAAAAGGAAGCGACAATCCAGCCAACTGAGAAGAAGCTGCCATATGAGATAACATCGAAAGAACTAGATGAGTCACAAGGGCAAAGAAGAGAGGACTCAAAGGGCACCCCTGTCTGACAGAGCGAGCAAGGACAAATGGCTCCGTAATGCCTCCATTCAGCATGACTCGCGAAGACGCCGCAGCACTGATGGTGTAAATCAGACGAGACATCCGAGCACCAAAGCCCATAGCAGACATAAGTTCTTCAATGAAAGACCAGTCCAGATAAGCAAAAGCCTTTTCCAAGTCGAATTGAATCAGTACAACCTCCTGATTAGAATGCCTTGCATAATCAATCGCCAATTGCGCATTTAATACATTGTGCAGAATGTTTCGGCCCTTAATGAAACCATATTGGAGAGGATGCAAATGGCGGGAAGATGCTTATGGAGCCAATTCGCCATAACTTTGGAAAAGATTTTATACATAGAACCCATCAAAGAGATTGGGCGCCAATGTGTCAACATAGACGGCGAAGGAACTTTTGGAAGCAATTTAATAAGTCCTTCTTTCCATGAGGCAGGCATGATTTCCGTTTCCCACACCTGTTGAAACAAAGCCGTCAATGGTTTCGCCAGTTGGGTAGCAAAAACCTCAAAGAACTCATTGGTGAGACCATCCCAACCAAAACTTTTATCCTTGGGCAAGTGTAACAAAACATACATAACCTCCGCCTCACAAATATCTGACTCCATAGAAGCTTGCATGTCCTGCGGAACTATCATAAAAAACTGAACAGGCATGAGTAATTTGGCCTGAAGGTGGAGAAGTGGAACCAAGAAGGTCGAGGAAATAATTCCTACACATATTCACAATAGTCTACGGATCATGGACCATTTGACCTTCTGCATCCTAGAGTCTAGTCATATTCTCTCGAGCAGGAGAAGCATGGAGAGCTCGAAAGAACTTATGAGTCTGACAAGCACTATCTTGCAAAGTCTCCATCAGATGTTGCAATTTGGCTTGCTGATAAGATTTCAAGTGAAACTCTTTAATAAGATCAGCCATACGCATTGCCAGGGAGAGCAGAAATTCATCATCTGGAGTGTCCACCAACAAAGAACGAATCAAAGCCAGCACGTCCGCTACTTGTCGACACCGCTGACAAAGAGAGGCATGATGGATCCCATACTACCGAGCAACCCGCTACACATTAGAGAGCAATCGTTCAAACGAAGCAGTGCCCTAAGAGGAGAAGTCCAATAAGAATCTATCAATCAACTGCTGCATATAGCCCTGAAAGATTGCATGCTTCAAATAAGACGAGTTGAAACGCAAAGGGAGTCTCTCTAGAAATTGCTTAAAAGGTGCAATGGGTTGTGTAAGGAGCTCAAGCTGTAGAGGGAAATGGTCCGACAAGGCATATTGCTGCAACACTTTCATTTCGAGCATCTCAGGAAGGAAATCATCATTTTGCATGACGTATATGCGGTCCAACCGCGACCATGTTGTTGCATACTGGGCAGAATGGAAAGTAAACCCTGTAGAAGAAGGGTGTAGCCAAGACCAGATATCTTGCTTAAGAATGGCAAGAGCCAACTCATGCCACTTACGACTTTCCGGCGCATCCATTTGCAAATGCTCCGATGTGGACTGCGAAGAATCGACACACATATTGAAATCCCCCATCAAAAAACCCCGTCTGCCAAGTGACAAGGAAGTCTGCAAAGTATGCCAAAGCTCCCGGCAAGATAGAGGATCATTTGGAGCATAGAGGCCAAGTAACCATAAGATCTCTCCTTCAAATAAAATTTCAATCACCACGAAGCGGCCATGTACATCATTTTTAATAAGAACAGGCTGATATTTTCCATGCACAATCATGAGCACACCAGAATAATGCATGGCATGTGTCCCTACATAGAACAAACGAAAGCCATGGCAATCCACAACTTTTCCTACTTCACCGTGACTCTTGTGCTCAACAGCACACAAGACATCCCACTGATTCTCATGCAATACAATCCACATGGCATGTTGCTTGTGGCGAGAACAAATTCCCCGCACATTCCACGTGGCTATTTTCATGTGTATTCAAAAGAAAATCAAGTAGGAGGCACAACTTGCCTTGATTTGACCTTTCTGCATGAATGTCCAGGACTCCCTCATCCAAAAAATCAGCCAACATGGCAAAAGAGTTCTCACGGCCAGATTTGGAGGTGGACGGCATATCCGTTGTCTTGGGGATGGAACGGGGATAACGATGATCCCATGGGGTGATGACGTTACCTCTAGTATCAAAAGCCAGCTTAGCAGGTGGACCCTTTGGACCATCCGAATACACTCTCCTAGTGGGCTGTTGATGGGGAGCAAAGGAAACCATAGAAAGAGCAGAGTGCTCTGAAGCCAACATTTCTTTCCTGTGCATATAAGTACACATGGAATCTTGTGGGGCAATAGGCACAGTATCCACCATGCCAGTAACAAGCCTGTTGCCTTTTGTTGCACGTACATCGACCCAATCATTGCCACGGGAATCCAAACCCGAAACCTATTGTTTACCTTTATCCAAACCTTGAGGTGGCTGGGTGGCATCCTGCGACGGAGCATCACACACCATGTCCTCCATGGGCAGCGCAACATGCTCAGCTTCTGAAGTGTGGTGCTTCTCTGGGCATTCGGCCATAAAATGCCCCAATTTTCCACAGGAAAAGCAATGTCCTGCAAAGTTGCCCCATTTCAAACGAAAGTGTAAAGGATGCATACCAGAGCAATTAAGACATAACCAAGCAGGCCTTTTCCTAGCAGTGTCCCATAACATACACAAACGGTTGCAATTCACGGCCCTTAGGCTTGGGGGGACCAGAACAGTGCCCACAACGGCCATGGCGTCCTTTAACAGTGGCCAATAGACAGCCGAACAGTTTTCCACTTCAACCCACACAGGGCATTCACCTTGCAGCAGCCCGCTGAAAATCTGCCATTGAGCGCCATGGCACAACATGGACCAAACAGCGATCAAAGAACAAAGGCAACTTGGATAGGAGAGCAGCACGATGCGCCTCCGATTTCAACAGCACCTCAAAGAAGCCTCGAGGCCCAACAAAAACCTCTTCAACACATTCCCCTTGATGCAGACTGTGCAGCCACTGGCGAATACGGGAAAGTTGTGGGATCCTGCCAGTGAAGAAGAGTATCACAGCGCGTTCATAGAACACTGAAAAGGAGCGCAAGACAGTTTTCGGGTCCACAATGGCTTCCAGAGCATCTTCAGTTGCAGATTCAGAAAAGACTTCCTGATTATGTTGAACATAATCGCCAAGCAGAGTGTTGGCAAACTCCAGCAAATGCTCCCAGTCCACATCCTGAGAGTCCACAGAATCAGAAGCAACCTGCGCATAGGAACGATCCTGATGATCCATTGTCTCTTCTGAAGAATGCTTGGTGCGTTTGCCCGCAAGCTAAAAGTCAGGACCAGGGGGCATCTCTTCTGTGCACGGAACCATATCCTCTGGTTCCTCGGTGTCAGAATCCGAACCAAGAGCGGCCACCGTTTGGTCTATAAAAACCAGATCCAGACCAGCCATATTGTACCACTACGTATGCCGGTCAGAGGCCGAGTGAAGAGCTCACGGGAGGCAGAAACGCACAGGCCTCTCTCTCTCTCTCTCAAGCAAAACAAGCCCTGCACTGGACTAGCGGCTTCAGTCGTGGCCTGTCCCAATAACGCGAGTGACAGGGCACAACCCTGACAGTGCAGGTGCAAGAGGGCGAACCACAAGGCGGGCAGACGACGGCAAGGCTGGACAGTCAACGGAGCAGGGCAGGAACGAGGCGACGTTCAACAGGGCTCGGGTCCGACGGCAAGACTAGAGAGTCGGCGGCGGCACAGGGCAGGAATCAGGCATGGGCAAAAACCCTAACGCATAGGGCGGACGAGCGCGAACCAAGTGCACAGCCCACAGTTCAAGCGGGCGACAGCGAGACGGGTCAGGCGACGGAGACAACGGGCCAAACGATCGACGACAGGTCGCGCGACGAGCCAGACAACCGACGACAGGTCGCGCGACGAGTGCAATCGGAGTGCGAAACGATGGAGAGAGACGGGCAAGGCCGACAGGTCAGACGACCGTCGACAGGGCTGCAGGCGGCGCCATCGCGATCCTTCCATCCTCTCTCTGTGGACGTCACGTTTAGGGTTTACAGGAGCAAGCGCCTCTACAGGAAGGGAGCAGCACACGCAGGCGGAGCCTCGACTAGCAGCATAGGCAACGGAGACCAGGCCGCTGCAGACGTGACAGAAGGGCGACGGCACGGACCCCCGCGTCCAGGACAAGCGACGGACAAGCTCACCCGACAACGGGCAACCGACAGCAACCACGGTCCGCCATCGACAGCCTCGCGACGTCTCTCTCTCGCGACTCAAGGTCTCTCAAAGAGTCTCTTTCTCTCTCTCTCTCTCTCTCTCTCTCTCTCTCTCTCTCTCTCTCTCTCTCTCTCTCTCTCTCTCTCTCTTCGTAAAAGGTAATCGTATTAATTACGAAAAAAGGTAAAAGTTTACATGATTACAAGATACACGATGGCTCTAAGCTAACGTGTGTAAAATCTCAATACGAAACCACGAAAGAGTTACACAAGTCATGGCAAAGACGCAGAGGAAATTGCCATATGCCAAGGAAGTAAGTCCTCCGGAGGGAGCAAGTCCCAGTGCCGAACGAGATCTATCTGCCAATGCAAGAGACCTTTAAGCCTGGTAATGTGTCCCGGAACATTAGAGGCCAAATCAAAAAGAAAGGCATTCCGAGTGGTCCAATTGTGCCAGCATCCCCAGTATCTAAGAAAGTGGAATAAAATCTTCATATGCAACTGTGCCCGTGGGGTATTTTGGGCGTACAAAAACCCAATCGAAAGGGCTTAGTGAGAAACCAACCACAGCTCGCCAAACCTGTGACAAGAGCGACCAGATATTCTTAGCGAGAGGGCAAGAAATAAATCGATGACGGGTCGATTCCACAGTAGTGGTGCAGAAGAAACAATTGCCATTGGAGTTCGACGCTTGGAAAGGGCCGAGGCAAGAGAAAGACCACCAATCATTACCCTCCAAAAAAAGACATTGCATTTAAAAGGTGTCTTATTCAACCAGCCATCCATCACAGTTGCCTTCCACCATGACTGAGATTTCCGCAATCCCCATACAGTATTAGCTTTAGTAACCAGCCGTTGATGATCTTTAATCAGAAGATGATACACCTGGTTAGCTGAGGCCTTTTCCAAATTCAACCGACCTGCAAGGTCCCAGTCCTACCAAGGACGATCCACAACGAGGGCAGGAAAGGGTTGCCTACTCTAGAGCACTAACAAAAGCTGCTCCCATAAATCACTGTATCCACGAGGGATTCTGAAAAACCTCCTGGCAGTATGAAACAATATGAAGACATTACGACTAGCAAGGGTGGCATCTGCAACTGAAGTCACGCACAAACGGGCCATGCGGTTCAATTTTGGTCTGAGCTCATGTTTGTCTTCCCATGAAAGTAATCTCGAGGCTGCCAACAATTCCAGTTGAAAAAAGTTAGTATGCAAGCGGTCCTCCGTTGGATGCCAACGCGCCTTTTGGAGCACCACTTTCCAGGAGCCGACCAAATGAACTAAGAGGGATAAGGAAGGACTAGAAAACCGAGAGTCTGCATTAAGAACATGCCACCACGAGCTCCGAATTTGTGTATTACCATGCAGAAGCCCGCGGTCCTCAAGAAAATAACGGGCTATAACGGCCCACGGGTGATGATCCACACACATGGCACGAAAAAGAGACCAATGGAGCGCCAGCATATGAGTTTCGGCATCCAAAATAGCCCCACCACCCAGGCATTTGGGGGTACATGTATGTGACCACGAAATCCACGAAATAACTGCATGCAATGAATCCTTCTTCCATAACATGAAACGAATGGGCCAAGTGAGAGCATTCAATGTAGTAGGAGTCCAAGGCAGCAATGGCAAGAAATATGTGAGCATTGGCAGCATAATTGTCTGAGCCACTTTGAGGCGAACATGGAAGGGCCAAGCTTGCGACTTCCAATACAGAAACTTAGCTGCCAGTTTCTGTGAAATCCACTCTAGTAGTTGCTTTGGCCGAACATCAACACCCAAAGGGTACCCAAGATGCCTGACAATGGAACCACGGGAAACAAACTGTCCCTGCCAGCCCAATGATTGTAAATCGGACTCCGTGCAACTAAGAATGGCTGATTTGAAAGCATTGATACAAAGACCAAAAGCATGATCAAAGAGCGTCCAAACATCTAATGCCTTGCGAATGATCATAAAGCTGTCATCAGCCAAAGATTGATTAATGAAGTGCTGTCTCAAAGGAAGAGACAATCCGGCCAGCTGAGTAGAAGCTGCCATCGAAGATAACATCGAAAGAATCGGACGAGTCGCCACGGCAAAGAAGAGAGGACTCAAAGGGCAACCCTGTCTCACATAGCGTGCAAGGACAAATGGCTCTGTAACACCACCATTTAGCATACTCGCGAAGAAGCCGCAGCACTAATGGTGTAGATCAAGCGGGACATCCGAGTACCAAAACCCATAGTAGACATAAGTTCTGCAAAGAAAGACCAGTCCAAATAGTCAAAAGCCTTTTCCAGATCCAATTGAATCAATACCACTTCTTGACTAGAGTACCTTGCATAGTCAATACCCATTTGCACATTTAAGATATTATGCAGAATGTTGCGGCCCTTAATGAAACTATATTAAAGAGGATGCACAATGGCTGGAAGATGCTTGTGGAGCCGATTCGCCAGCACTTTGGAAAAGATTTTATACATCGAACCCATCAAAGAGATTGGTCTCCAATGTTGCAACATTGACGGCGAAGGAACCTTTGGACCTTCTTTCCATGAGGAAGGCATGAACCCTGTTTCCCAAACCTGCTAAAACATAACCGTCAATGGCTTCACCAGTTGGGTAGCAAAAATCTCAAAGAATTCATTGGTGAGACCATCCCAACCGGGACTTTTATCCTTAGGCATGCATAACAAAACATCCATAACATCCTCCTCACAAATATCTACCTCCAAAGTAGTTTGCATATCAAGTGGAACCTGATGGTGGACCAGATCATAGAAGACTAAGCGTGCATGCGTAACCTTGTCAGAAGGTGACGAAGAAGAACCAAGAAGATCCAGAAAATAATTCCTACACATATTGACAATGGTCTGAGGATCAGTGACCATTCGACCTTCTGAATCCTGGAGTCTAGTCATATTTTCTCGAGCAGGAGAGACATGCAGAGCGCGAAAGAACTTATGAGTTCTCAGTCAAATTTTGCAATTTGGCCTGCTGATAAGATTTCAACTGAAACTCTTTAATAAGATCAGCCAAACGCATTGCCAGTGACAGTAGAAATTCATCATCTCGAGTGTCCACCAGCAGAGAATGAACCAAAGCCAGTAAGTCATCCGCTGCGTGTCGAAGCCGCTGACAAAGAGAGGCATGATGGATCCCATATTGCTGAGCAACCCGTTGCACATTAGAGAGCAATCGTTCAAAGGAAGCCGTGCCCTCAGAGGCGAAGTCCAATAAGAATCTATCAATCAATTGCTGCATATAGCCCTGAAAGATTAAACGCTTCAAATAAGACGAGTTGAAACATAAAGGGAGTCTATCCATTAACTGCATAAAAGGTGCAATGGGTTGTGCAAGTATCTCAATCTGGAGAGGGAAATGGTCCCACAAGGCATATTGCTACAAGACCTTCATTTCCAGCATCTCAGGAAGAAAATCATCATCCTGCATGATGTACATTCGGTCCAACCGCGACCATGTAGTTGCATACTACGCCGAATGGAAAGTAAAGAAGAAGGGTGTAGCCAAGACCATAGATCTTGCTTAAGTACCGCAAGAACAAAGGCATTCCACACCCGACTTTCCGGAGCATCCATCACCGAATGCCCTAAAGTGGACTGTGAAGAATCAACACACATATTAAAATCCCCCATCAAAAAACCCCTTCTACCAAGTGACAAGGAGGTCTGCAAAGTATTCCAAAGATCTCTCCTTCAAATAAAACTTCGATTACCACAAAGCGGCCATGTACATCATTTTTAATAAGAACAAGCTGATATTTCTCATGTACAATCATAAGCACACCAGAATAATGCATGGCATGTGTCCCTGCATAAAACAAGCGAAACCCATGGCAATCCACAACTTTTCCTGCTTCACCGTGTTTCTTGTGCTCAACCGCACACAAGACATCCCACTGATTCTCATGCAACAATCATAAGCACACCAGAATAATGCATGGCATGTGTCCCTGCATAAAACAAGCGAAACCCATGGCAATCCACAACTTTTCCTGCTTCACCGTGTTTCTTGTGCTCAACCGCACACAAGACATCCCACTGATTCTCATGCAATACAGTCCATGCAGACTTTCAGTGCCTGCTTCCACGTGAATGCCCGGTGTGGGTTGAAGTGGAAAATTGACCAGCTGTCTATTGGCCATTGTTACAGGATGCCATGGCCGTTGTGGGAACAGTGCTAGTCCCCCCGAGCCTAAGGGCCATGAATCGAAACCGTTTGTGTATGTTATGGGACACTGCTAGGAAAAGGCCTGCGTGGCTTCGCCTTAATTGCTCTCGCATGCATCCTTTGCACTTTCATTTGAAATGGGGCAACTTTGCAGGACACTACTTTTCCTTTGGTAAATTGGGGTATTTTATGGCCGAATGCCCAGAGAAGCAACCGTCTTTAGATGATGAGCATGTTGTGCTGCCTATGAAAGACATGGTGTTTGATGCGTCACAGGAGGCAACCCAGCCACCTAATGTTTTGGATAAAGGTAAACAACAAGTTTCGAGTTTGGATTCCCGTGGCAATGATTGGGTAGAGGCACGTCCCAAAAAAGGTAAAAAGTTTGACGTTGGCCTGGCAGATATTGGACCTAATGTTTCACAAGATTCCATGCGCAGGTATATGCGCAGGAAAGAAATGTTGTCTTCATAGCATGTTGCGCATACTATGGTTCCTTCTGCTCCCCGTAATTAGTCTACTAGGAAAGTATATACAGATGGTCCAAAGGGCCCACCCGCTAAGTTGGCGTTTGATACTAGAGGTAATGTGATTACACCATGGGATCGTCGTCATCCCCGTTCCATCCCCTAGACAGTGGATATTCCGTCTACCTCTAAAGCTTGCCGTCAAAACTCTTTTTCCCTGTTAGCTAATTTTTTGGATGAAGGTGTCCTTGACATTCTAGCAGAAAAGGTTAAATCGAGGCAAGCGGTGCCTCATTCCTGATTTTCTTTTTGAATACATATGAAAATAGCCACATGAAATGTGCGAGGCATTTATTCTCGCCATAAGCAACATGGCACAACATGGACCAAACGGCGATCAAAGAACAATGGCAGTTTAGACAGGAGATCAGCCCGATGCTTCTCAGATTTCAACAACACCTCATAGAAGCCTCGGGGCCCAACAAAAATCTCCTCAACACACTCCCCTTGTAATAAATGGTGCAGCCACTGGCGAATATGGGAAAGCACTGGGATCCTGCCAGTGAAGAAGAGTATAACCGCATGGTCATACTCTCTTTTTTTTCCGTAAAAGGTAATTGTATTAATTACGAAAAAAAGGTACAAGATTACATGATTACAAGAGACACGAGGGCCCTAGGCCAACATGTGGAAAATCCCCGTACTAATGCACGAAAAAGGTTACACCAATCATGGCAACGACCCAGAGGCAATTGCCATATGCCAAGGAAGCAAATCCTCCCGAGGGAGCAAGTCAGAGTGCCGGATGAGATCTATCTGCCAATGCAAGAGCCCTTTAAGCCTGGCAATATGTCTCGGTACATTAGAGATGGTCATACTCTCTCTATCTCTCTCTCTCTCTCTCTCTCTCTCTCTCTCTCTCTCTCTCTTTCGTAAAAGGTAATTGTATTAATTACGAAAAAATTACAAGATTACTTGATTACAAGATACATGATGACAATCTAAGCCATCATGTGAAGAGGTTCCAAGTACTACAAGTTACAAAGTCATGGCAAAGACGCGGAGGAAATTGCCATATGCCAGGGACATAAGTTCTCCCTGGAGAGCAAGTCAGAATGCTGGAGAAGATCTAACTGCCAATACAAGAGGCCCTTAAGCCTAGCAATATGCCGCTGAACATTATAGGCGGAATCAAAAAGAAAAGCATTCCGAATGGTCCAGTTATGCCAACAGCCCCAATATCGAAGAAAGTGATACATGAGCTTCATATGTGGCTGTGCCGGAGTGGGGTATTTGGGCTGCCCAAAAACCCAATCAAAGGGCGTAGGGTGCAACCAACCACCGCTCGCCAAACAGCCGACAAAAATAACCAGACTTTCTTAGCGATGGGGCAAGAAATAAATCGGTGCCGGGCGGATTCCACAGTAGTGGTGCAAAAGAAACAGTTGCCATTGGAGATTCGTCGCTTGGAAAGAGCTGAAGCAAGCGGAAGACCACCAATCATCACTCTTCAAAGAAAGACCTTATATTTGAAGGGTGTCTTATTCAACCAACCCTCCATCACCGTTGCCCTCCACCATGACCAGGATTTCCGCAATCCCCATAAAGCATTCGCTTTAGTAACTAGCCATTGATGATCTTGAATCAAAAGATGATACACTTGGTTAGCAGAAGCTTTGCTTAAATGCAGCTGGCCTTCAAAGTCCCAATCCTGGCAGGGATGATCCGAAGCAAGGGCAGGAAAGGGTTGTCTGCTCTGGAGCACCGTCAAAAGCTGTTCCCATAAATGCCTATATCCACGAGGGATCCTGAAAAGCCTCCTAGCTGTACGAAACGATATTAGCACATTGCAACTGGCAAGGGTGGCATCCGCAATTGAAGACAAGCCCAAGCGTGCCATCCGGTTGAATTGTGGTCTAAGCTCGTGTTTACCTTCCCATGAAAGTAAGCGCGAGACTGCCAGCAATTCCAATTGAAAAGAGTTAGTAGCTAAGCGATCCTCCGCTGGATGCCACTGAGCCTTCTGGAGGACCAGTTTCCTGGAACATACCAAATGCGTAAGCACCGATGAAGAAGAACTGGAGAACCGCGAATCAACATTAAGAACATGCCACCAAGAACTCCGGATTTGGGTATTGCCATGCAGAAGCCCCTAATCCTCAAGGAAATAACGAGCTATAACGACCCACGGATGATGATCCGAGCACAAGGCGCGGAAAAGAGACCAACAGAGTGCCAGCATGTGAGTTTGGGCATCTAAAATAGCTCCTCCACCCATGCGTTTGGGGGTGCACGCATGCGACCAAGAAATCCAGGAAATACCTGCATGCAATGAGTCCTTCCATAGCATGAAACGAATAGACCGAGTAAGAGCATTGAGAGTCGTAGTAGTCCAGGGCAACAATGGCAAGAAATATGTGAGCATTGGCAACATAATTGTCTGGGCTACTTTGAGGCGAACATGGAAGGGCCAGGCTTGAGACTTCCAATACAGAAACTTAGCCACCATTTTTTGAGAAATCCACTGCACAAGCTGCTTTGGGGGAACATCAACACCCAAAGGGTACCCAAGATGCCTGACGATGGAGCCTCGAGGAACAACCATACCCTGCCAGTCCAAGGACTGCAAATTCGACTCCGTGCAGCTGAGAAGGGCTGATTTGAGCGCATTGATGCGAAGGCCGGACGCCTGACCAAAGAGACCCCAAACATCCAATGCTTTTCGAAGGTTATCCTTGTCCACACACAAAATCATAAAGCTATCATCAGCCAGGGATTGACTAATGAATTGCTGTCCTGTAGGAAGCGACAATCCGGCCAACTGAGTAGAAGCTGCCATATGAGATAACATCGAAAGAACTGGATGCGTCGCAAGGGCAAAGAAGAGAGGGATCAAAGGGCAGCCCTGTCTAGCAGAGCGGGCAAGGACAAATGGCGCAGTAACACCTCCATTCAGCATGACTCGCAAAGACGCCGCAGCGCTGATGGTGTAGATTAGACGAGGCATCCGAGCACCAAAGCCCATAGCAGACATAAGTTCAGCAACGAAAGACCAGTCCAGATAGTCAAAAGCCTTTTCCAGGTCCAGTTGAATCAGTACTACCTCCTGATTAGAATGCCTTGCATAATCAATTGCCATTTGTGCATTCAATACAATGTGCAGAATATTTCGGCCCTTAATGAAACCATACTGAAGAGGGTGCACAATGGCAGGGAGATGCTTATGGAGCCGGTTCGCCATTACTTTGGAAAAGATTTTGTACATAGAACCCATCAAAGAAATTAGGCGCCACTGTTTCAACGTAGACGGCGAAGGAACCTTTGGAAGCAGTTTAATAAGTCCTTGTTTCCATGAGGAAGGCATGATCCCCGTTTCCCACACCTGCTGAAACGAAGCCTGCAATGGTTTCGCCAGTTGGGTAGCAAAAGCCTTGAAGAACTCATTGGTGAGACCATCCCAACCCGGACTTTTATCCTTGGGCAAGTGTAACAAAACGTCCATAACCTCTGCCTCACAAATATCTGACTCCATAGTAGCTTGCATGTCTTGCGGAACCTGATTGCGCACCAGGTCATAAAAAATCGAACGGGCCTGAGTAATTTGGGCTGAAGGTGGAGAAGTGGAACCGAGAAGGTCACGGAAATAATTCCTACACATATGCACAATAGTCTACGGATCCAAGATACGGTGGCCTTTTGCATCCTCTAGTCTGGTCATATTCTCTCGAGCAGGAGAGGCATGAAGCTCGAAAGAACTTATGGGTCTGACATGCACTATCTTGCAAAGTCTCCCTCAGATGTTGCAATTTGGCCTGCTGATACGATTTCAACTGGAACTCTTTAATAAGATCAGCCACCCTCATTGCCAGTGCTAGCAGAAATGCATCATCCGGAGTGTCCACCAGCAGAGAACGAACCAAAACCAGCAGGTCCTCCGCTACTTGTCGACGCCGCCGACAAAGAGAGGCATGATAGATCCCATATTGCCGAGCAACCCGCTTCACATTAGAGAGCAATCTTTCAAATGAAGCAGTGCCCTGAGAGGAGAAGTCCAAGAAGAATCTGTCGATCAATTGCTGCATATAGCCCTGAAAGATTGCATGCTTCAAGTAAGACGAGTTGAAACGCAAAGGGAGTCTCTCCAGAAATTGCTTGAAAGGTGCAATGGGTTGTGCAAGCAGCTCAAGCTGCAGAGGGAAATGGTCCGACAAGGCATATTGCTGCAACACTTTCATTTCGAGCATCTCAGGAAGGAAATCATCATTCTACATGATGTATATGCGGTCCAACCACGACCATGTTGTTGCATACTGGGCAGAATGGAAAGTAAACCCTGTAGAAGAAGGGTGTAGCCAAGACCAGATATCTTGCTTAAGAATGGCAAGAGCCAACTCATGCCACTTACGACTTTCCGGCGCATCCATTACCAAATGCTCTGATGTGGACTGCGAAGAATCGACACACATATTGAAATCCCCCATCAAAAAACCCCGTCTGCCAAGTGACAAGGAAGTCTGCAAAGTATGCCAAAGCTCCCGGCAAGATAGAGGATCATTTGGAGCATAGAGGCCAAGTAACCATAAGATCTCTCCTTCAAATAAAATTTCAATCACCACGAAGCGGCCATGTACATCATTTTTAATATGAACAGGCTGATATTTTCCATGCACAATCATGAGCACACCAGAATAATGCATGGCCTGTGTCCCTGCATAGAACAAACGAAAGCCATGGCAATCCACAACTTTTCCAGCTTCTCCGTGACTCTTGTGCTCAACAGCGCACAGGATATCCCAGTGATTTTCATACAATACAGTCCACATGGCATGTTGCTTGTGTCGAGAACAAATTCCTCGCACATTCCACGTGGCTATTTTCATCTGTATTCAAAACAAAATCAAGTACGAGGCACAACTTGCCTTGATTTGACTTTTTCTGCGAGAATGTCTAGGACCTCCTCGTCCAAGAAATCTGCCAACACAACAAAAGAGTTCTGAGGAGCAGATTTGGAAGTAGACGGCATATCTGCTAGCTTGGGGATGGAACGGGCATAACTTCTGGTATCAAAAGCCAGCTTAGCAGGTGGACCCTTTGGACGATCCGAATACATTTTCCTGGCGGGCTGAGGACGGGGGGCAGAGGAAACCATAGCAGGAGCAGAGCGCTCTGAAGACAACATTTCCTTCCTGTGCATATATATACGCATGGAGTCTTGTGAGGTAGTAGGCACAGTATTCTCCATGCCAGCAACAACCCTGTTGCCTTTTTTTGCACGTACTTCAACCCAATCAATGGCACGGGAATCCAGACCCGAAACCTGTTGTTTACCTTTGTCCACAACTTTAGGCGGGTGGATAGTATCCAACGACGGAGCATCACACACCATATCTTCCATGGGCGGCGCAACATGGCCAACATCTGAAGTGTGTTGCTGCTCCGGGCATTCGACCATAAAATGCCCCAACTGTCCACAAGAAAAGCAATGTCCTAAAAAATTGCCCCATTTCAAACGAAAGTGTAACGGATGCATGCCAGAGCAATTGAGACGTAACCAAGCAGGCCTTTTCCTTGTAGTGTCCCATAGCATACACAATCGGTTGCGATTCACAGCCCTTAGACTTGGAGGGACCAGAACAGTGCCCACAGCGGCCATAGCATCCTTCAATAGTGGCCAATAAACAGCCGGACAATTTTCCACTTCTACCCACACAGGGCATTCACATTGCAACAGACGCTGAAAATCTGCCATTGGGCGCCATGGAACAACATGAACCAGCCGGCGATCAAAAAACAAAGGCAGTTTAGACAGGAGAGCAGCACGGTGCGTCTCAGATTTCAACAGGACCTCAAAAAACCCTCGGGGCCCAACAAAAATCTCTTCAACACATTCCCCTTGTAGTAGACTGTGCAGCCACTAGCGAATACGGGAAAGCAGCGGGATGCGACCAATGAAGAAGAGTATCACAGGGTGATCATAAAACACCGAAAAGGAGCGTAGGACAGATTTTGGGTCCACAGTGGCTTCCAGAACATCATCAGGTGCAGAGTCCGAAAAGACTTCCTGATTATGTTGAACATAATCGCCAAGCAAAGTGTTGGCAAATTCCAGCAAATGCTCCCAGTCAACATCCTCAGAGTCCACAGAATCCGAAGCAACCTGAGCATAGGAACGATCCTGATGAACCACTGTCTCTTCCGAAGTATGCTTGGTACGTTTACCCGCAGGCTGGATGTCAGGACCAGGGGGGCATCTCTTCGGTGCACGGAACCATATCCTCAGGTTCCTCAGTATCAGAATCCGGGCCAAGTGCTGCCACCGTTTGGTCTATGAAATCCAAATCCAGACCAGCCATCTTGTATCACGATTGGATCTCGAAGGAGGACTGATGCGCGGTGGCGAGCGGGAAACGCAACCTTGTCCTCCGCAGTCGGGACCTGTCCCAAGAGGGCGCGCGGCAGGGCACAACCCTAACAGTGCAGGGGCAGGAGGGTGGAGCACAGGGCGGGCAGTCGATGGCAGAGGGGGATAGTCGGGGGCGCAGGGCAAGGGCCAGGCGTCAGCCGAAACCCTAACGCACAGTTTTCGGACCTAATGGCACGAATTCGCCTATCTATTTCTTGTTGAAAATATCCTTGATCCCATTGGTAGCGAGTGGGACCAAATAATTCAATGGGAGTAGCGGCAGAACCGTACCACATGGTTCCCGAAACTACAAAAGCAGCGAAAAAAACAGCGGCTATGCTACTGGACAAAACGGTTTCAACATTTCCCATTCGTAAAGCTTTGTATAATCGACTGAAATAGAGCAAGTTCCTGAAGAATGGGATGGCGTAAAACCCTTTGTAGATAAACATCCTTTTCAGGCTCGTCTAAATCCATACAGAAATCCATTACTTGTTCTCGTATGGCCCCCGCTCCTGTAAGACTCGCTCCATTCAAACCGGCATAAAGAAGAGTCTTCAGCAGTTTTTTAGGGATATCCTCGCCCCAGGGGATGCCAAAATCATCCGGGGGTCACAGACCGACCATAAAACCTGATTCGAGGAGTAGAACGCATTGGTGTCTGCTCCAGTTGGCGGTAAGGGTCAGAGAAGGGCAACCACTCGCTCTTGAGGCAAAAGAGTCGATAGAAAAAGAAAAGGAAAGGCCGGCCAAGAGCCTTTTCTAGTCTGGTTCCCCCGCAGATCGGGAGTCTGAACTAGGAGAATGCCTAGCACAGGATCTCCCTTTGGAGCCTTTTCATTCAGGGGGAGTTGTTCCTCGGAGAGCACGGTACAGTGAAAGTTGAGAGAGAGAGAGAGCTCTCTCTCTCTCTCTCTCTCTCTCTCTCTCTCTCTCTCTCTCTCTCTCTCTCTCTCTCTCTTTTTCGTAAAGGGTAATTGTATTAATTACGAAAAAAGTACAAGTTTACTTGATTACAAGACACATGATGGCACTAAGCCATTATGTGAAACAGTTCTGGTTCTAAGAGTTACAAGGTCATGGCAAAGATATAGAGGAAATTCCCATATGCCAGGGATGCAAGTCCTCCGGGGAAAGTAAGTCAGAATGCTGAAGAAGATCGATCTGCCAATACAAGAGCCCCTTAAGCCGAACAATATGCCGCTGAACATTACAGGCGGAATCAAAAAGAAAAGCATTCCGAATGGTCCAGTTGTGCCAACAGCCCCAATAGCGAAGAAAGTGAAACACTAGTTTCATATGTGGCTGTGCCGGTGTTGGGTATTTGGGCTGCACAAAGACCCAATCAAAGGGCCTTAACGAGAAACCAACCACTGCTCTCCAAACGGCTGACAAGAACGACCATATTTTCTTAGCGATAGGGCAAGAAATAAAGCAGTGACGGGCAGATTCGACACTGGTGGTGCAAAAGAAACAATTGCCATTGGATATTCGTCGCTTGGAAAGAGCAGAAGCAAGCGGAAGACCCCCAATCATCACCCTCCAAAGAAAAACCTTATATTTGAAGGGTGTCTTGTTCAGCCACCCTTCCATCACAGTTGCCCTCCACCATGACCAGGATTTACGCAATCCCCATAGCGCATTAGCTTTAGTGACCAGCCAGTGATGATCTTTAATCAGGAGATGATAGACCTGGTTAGCGGAAGCTTTATCTAAACTCAGCCGGCCTTCAAAGTCCCAATCTTGCCAAGGACGATCCGAAGCAAGGGCGGGAAAGGGTTGTCTGCTCTGGAGCACCATCAGAAGCTGTTCCCATAAAGGCCTGTATCCACGAGGAATCCTAAAGATTCTCCTGGCTGTACGAAATGATATTAGCACATTGCGACTGGCAAGGGTGGCATCCGCGACTGAAGTTAAGCCCAAACGTGCCATACGGTTGAATTGTGGTCGAAGCTCTTGTTTACCTTCCCATGAAAGTATCCGCGAGACTGCCAGCAATTCCAGTTGAAACGAATTAGCAACCAAGCGATCCTTCGCTGGATGCCACTGAGCCTTCCGGAGGACCAGTTTCCAGGAACATACCAAATGGGTAAGCAGGGATGAAGAGGAACAAGGGAATCGGGAATCGGCATTAAGGACATGCCACCACGAACTCTGGATTTGGGTATTGCCATGCCGAAGCCCCTGCTCCTCAAGGAAACAATGGGCTATAACGACCCACGGATGATGATCTGAGCACATAGCACGGAAAAGAGACCAACGGAGGGCCAGCATGTGAGTTTGGGCATCCAAAATAGCTCCTCCACCCATGCGTTTGGGGGTGCACGCATGCGACCAGGAAATCCAGGAAATGCCTGCATGCAAGGAATCTTTCTTCCATAACATGAAACGAATAAACTGAGTCAGAGCATTCAGAGTAGTAGTAGTCCAGGGCAACAAGGGCAAGAAATATGTGAGCATCGGCAACATAATTGTTTGGGCTACTTTGAGGCGAACATGGAATGGCCAAGCCTGAGACTTCCAATACAGGAACTTAGCTGCCAGTTTCTGAGAAGTCCACTGAAGAAGCTGCTTTGGTGGAACATCAACACCCAAGGGGTAGCCAAGATGTCTGGCAATGGAACCACGAGGCACAACGATACCCTACCAATTCAATGACTGCAAATCCGACTCCGTGCAGCTGAGAATGGCTGATTTCAACGCATTGATGCGAAGGCCGGAAGCCTGACCAAAGAGATCCCAAACATCCAATGCTTTGCGAAGGTTATCCTTATCCGCCCGCAGAATCATAAAACTGTCATCAGCCAAGGATTGACTAATGAAATGTTGTCCAGAAGGAAGCGACAATCCAGCCAACTGAGTGGAAGCGGCCATATGAGATAACATCGAAAGAACCGGATGAGTCGCAAGGGCAAAGAAGAGCGGGCTCAATGGACACCCCTGTCTGACAGACCGGGCAAGGGCAAATGGCGCGGTAACGCCTCCATTCAACATGACTCGCGAAGACGCCGCTGCACTGATGATGTAGATCAGTCTAGACATCCGATCACCAAAGCCCATAGCAGACATAAGCTCTGCAACAAAAGACCAGTCCAAATAGTCGAAAGCCTTTTCCAGGTCCAATTGAATCAGTACGACCTCCTGATTAGAATGCCGTGCATAATCAATCGCCAGTTGTGCATTTAACACATTGTGCAGAATGTTTCGGCCCTTAATAAAACCATATTGAAGTGGATGCACAATGGCAAGGAGATGCTTGTGGAGCCGATTCGCCATTACTTTGGAAAAGATTTTGTACATAGACCCCATTAAAGAAATTGGGCGCCAATGGTTCAACATAGACGGCAAAGGAACCTTCGGAAGCAATTTAATAAGTCCTTTCCATGAGAAAGGCATAATCCCCGTTTCCCACACCTGCTGAAACAAAGCCGTTAATGGTTTCGCCAATTGGGTAGCAAAAACCTCAAAGAACTCATTGGTGAGACCATCCCAACCAAGACTTTTATCCTTGGGTAAGTGTAACAAAACATCTACAACCTCCGCCTCACAAATATCTGACTCCATAGTGGCTTGCATGTCTTGCGGAACCTGATTACGAACCAGGTCATAAAAGACTGAACGGGCCTGAGTAGTTTGGGCTGAAGGTGGCGAAGTGGAACCAAGAAGATCAATGAAATAATCCCTGCACATACGCACAATAGTCTGCGGATCAAGGACCAGTTGCCCGTCTGCATCCAGAAGTCTAGTCATATTCTCTCGAGGAGGAGAGGCATGGAGGGCTCGAAAGAATTTATGAGTCTGACACGCATTATCTTGCAAAGTCTCCGTCAGATGCTGCAGTTTGGCCTGCTGATACGATTTCAACTGAAATTCTTGAATAAGATGAGCCACACGCATTGCCAGTGCTAGTAAGAACGCATCATCTGGAGTATCCATCAGCAGAGAATGGACCAAAGCCAGCAAGTCCTGGGCGGCTTGCCGACGCTGTCGACAAAGAGAGGCATGATGGATTCCATACTGGCGAGCAACCCGCTGCACATTAGAGAGCAATCTTTCAAAGGAGGCAGTGCCCTAAGAAGAGAAGTCCAGTAAGAATCTATCAATCAATTGCTGCATATAACCCTGAAAGATTGCATGCTTCAAATAAGAGGAGTTAAAACGCAAAGGGAGCCAGTCCAGAAATCGCTTGAAAGGTGCAATGGGGTGTGTGAGCATCTCAAGCTGCAGAGGAAAATGGTCCGACAATGCATATTGCTGCAAGACTTTCATTTCAAGCATCTCAGGGAGGAAATCATCATTCTGCATGATGTATATGCGGTCCAGCCGCGACCAAGTTGTTGCATACTGAGCGGAATGGAAAGTAAACCCTGTAGAAGAGGGGTTCAGCCAGGACCAGAGATCTTGCTTAAGAACAGCAAGAGCCAACTCATGCCACCTACGGCTTTTCGGCGCGTCCATCACCGAATGCTCCGAGGTGGACTGCGAAGAATCAACACACATATTGAAATCGCCCATGAAGAGGCCCCGTCTGCCAAGTGACAAAGAAGTCTGCAAAGTATGCCAAAGCTCCCGGCGCGATAAAAGATCATTCGGTGCATAGAGACCAAGTAACCATAAGATTTCTCCATCTAGTAAAATTTCAATCACCACAAAGCGGCCATGCACATCATTTTTAATAAGAAGAGGTTGATATTTTTCGTGTACAATCATGAGCACACCAGAATAACGCATGGCCTGTGTCCCTGCATAGAACAGACGAAAGCCATGACAGTCTACAACTTTTCCAGCTTCAGCGTGACTCTTGTGTTCAACAACACACAAGACATCCCACTGATTCTCATGCAATACAGTCCACATGGCATGTTGCTTATGGCGAGAACAGATTCCTCGCACATTCCAAGTGGCTACTTTCATGGTTTTTGTAAAAGAAAATCAGGTACGAGGCACGGCTTGCCTTGCTTTGACCTTGTCCGCAAGAATATCCAGGACTCCCTCATCCAAGAAATCAGCCAACACGGCAAAAGAGTTCTGCGGACCAGATTTGGAGGTAGACAGCATATCTGCTGGCTTGGGAATGGAGCGGGGAGAACGACGATCCCACGGGGTAATGACATTGCCTCGGGTATCAAAAGTCAGCTTAGCTGGTGGACCCTTTGGACGATCCGAATACACTCTCCGAGGGGGCTAAGGACGGGGGGCAGAGGAAGCCATCGCAGGAGGAGAGTGCTCTGACGGCAACATTTCTTTCCTGCGCATATAAGTACGCATGGAATCTTGTGGCGCAGAAGGCACAGAATTCTCCATACCAGCAATCACCCTGTTACCTTTTTTTGCGCGTACTTCAACCCAGTCGGTGCCATGGGAGGCTAAAACCGAAACCTGTTGTTTACCTTTATCCAGAGCTTTGGGTGGATGAATAGCATCCTGCGATGGGACATCACAGACCATATCTTCCATGGGGAGCGCTACATGCCCCGCATCTGAAGGGTGTTGCTGTTCTGGGCACTCGGCCATGAAGTGCCCTAATTTGCCACAGGAAAAGCAGTGTCCTACAAAAGTGCCCCATTTCAAACGAAAGTGTAAGGGATGCATGCCAGAGCAATTGAGACGTAACCACGCAGGCCTTTTCCTGGTAGTGTCCCATAACATACATAAGCGATTACGATTCACTGCCCTTAAACTTGGAGGGACCAGAACCGTGCCCACAGTAGCCATGGCTTCCTTCAACAGTGGCCAATAAACAGCCGGGCAATTTTCCAACCCATATAGGGCACTCCCGTTGTAGCAGGCGCTGAAAATCTGCCATTGGGCGCCATGGTACAACATGGACCAAACGGCGATCAAGAAACAGAGGCAATTTAGACAGAAGAGCAACATGGTGCGTCTCAGATTTTAACAACACCTCAAAAAAACCGCGGGGCCCCACAAAAATCTCTTCAACACATTCCCCTTGTAGCAGGCTATGCAGCCACTGGCGAATACGGGAAATCTAGGGGATTCTACCAGTGAAGAAGAGTATCACCGCGCGATCATAGAATACTGAAAAGGAGCGCAAGACAGATTTGGGGTCAACAATGGCTTCCAAAACATCTTCCGGTGCAGATTCAGAAAAGGTTTCCTGATTATGTTGAACATAATCACCAAGTAAAGTGTTTGCAAACTCTAGCAAATGCTCCCAGTCAACATCCTGAGAGTCTACAGAGTCCGAAGCAACCTGCGCATAAGAACGATCCTAATGATCCATTGACGCCTCCGAAGTGTGCTTGGTGCGTTTGCCTGCAGGCTGAAAGTCAGGAGCAGTGGGCGTCTCTTCATTGCACGGAACCATATCATCGGGTTCCTCGGTATCAGAGTCCGGACCAAGCGCTGCCACCGTTTGGTCTATAAAATCCAAGTCCAAGCCGGCCATGGTGTATTGCTGCGTATACCGGTCAGAGGCTGAACGAAAATCTCACGGGAAGCAGGACTGCACCGGCCGTTCTTCCTCTTCGCAGGCAGAGACGGGCTCGTTCCCGTTGCTGGCTCACGCTGTCGCGCGCTCTGTGTGGCAACCTGGGGGTGACTGGCTGCTTGCCGTTGGTGGCTCAAGGCGGGCAGCAGGCAAGGGGCGATGGAACGTCCTGGCAGAGGGCGAGCTAGGTTAGGTGAGGTCGATCCTGCGCAGGGTCGGATTGCAGGTCCCCAGCTTCACGCAGGGTCCAATCGAGCCTGCACTGCCCTGGGGGAAGGGGCCAGGCAGCACGCAGGGCAGGGCGGCGAAGAAATCGCAGGGCAGGGAAGTGCAACACGCAGGCAGGTCAAGGACGTCACGCAGGGGGCGACAAAGGGCGACGGGGCAGGGGGCAACAAAGGGCGCGCAGGGGGTAGCGACGGGCGACAGGGCAGGGCGGCGCGCAGGGCAGCGCAAAGGGCGTCCGAAGCAGGCGCACATGCTCGCTCTCTCTCTCTCTCTCTCTCTCTCTCTCTCTCTCTCTCTCTCTCTCTCTCTCTCTCTCTCTCTCTCGCACCTGCAGGAGGCGACGGGCTGCCCTGGACGAGCAGGAGAGGCCGAGAAATCGCTGGCGCAGTCAAGTCACGGACAGGTTCGCCATCGCCATCGCCATCCTGTTGCGCACCATCGCTCTCTCTCTCTCTCTATATTCCTCTCTCTCTCTCTCTCTCTCTCTCTCTCTACGTGTACACATCAGTGGGCACGCTGTCCACGACACTGCCGCTAAGAGCCGGGCGCCTCTGCACGAAACGACAAAGCACGCAGGCGGAGCCTCGAACAACAACATAGGGGACGGAGACGGGGCAACTGCAGACGTGGCAACGCGACAGGCGATAGACAGTGCGGGACGGAAGGCGAGACGGAATAAGGCGACGCTCCGGATCGAGATGTAGGAGACGCGGGGCCACGTGACGAGAGGGCGATGGCAGGGACCCCCGTGCCCAGGACAGGCGACGGACGAGCGACGCTGACACCGTCTACACGCCAGAGGGAGCAACCGACGACTGACGAAACAGGACGAATGGCAGGGCGCGACCACGATCCGCCATCGCTCTCTCTCTCTCTCTCTCTCTCTCTCTCTCTCTCTCTCTCTCTCTCTCTCTCTCTCTCTCTCTATATATATATATATATATATATATATATATATATACGTGTACAGATCAATGGGCACGCTATCCACGACACTGCCGCTAAGAGCTGGGCGCCTTTGCACGAAAGGACAAAGCACGCTGGCGGAGCCTCGAACAACAACACAGGGGACGGAGACGGGGCAACTGCAGACGTGGCAACGCGACAGGCGATAGATAGTGCGGAACGGAAAGCGGGATGGAACAAGGCGACGCTCCGGATCGAGATGTAGGAGACGCGGGGACACATGACAACAGGGCGACGGACGAGCGACGCTGACACCGTCTACACGCCAGAGGGAGCAACCGAGGACTAACGAAACAGGAGGAATGGCAGGGCGCGACCATGATCCGCCATCGCTCTCTTTCGTAAATCGCTCTCTCTCTCTCTCTCTCTCTCTCTCTCTCTCTCTCTCTCTCTCTCTCTCTCTCTCTCTCTCTCTTTTTTGTATTAATTACGAAAAAAATACAAGATTACTTGATTACAAGATACATGACGACAATCTAAGCCATCATGTGAAGAGGTTCCAAGTACTACAAGTTACAATGTCATGGCAAAGACGCGGAGGAAATTGCCATATGCCAGGGACGTAAGTCCTCCCTAGAGAGCAAATCAGAATGGTCGAGAAGAGCTAACTGCCAATACAAGAGGCCCTTAAGCCTAGCAATATGCTGCTGAACATTATAGGCGGAGTCAAAAAGAAAAGCATTCCGAATGGTCCAGTTATGCCAACAGCCCCAATATCGAAGAAAGTGATACATAGCTTCATATGTGGCTGTGCCGGAGTGGGGTATTTGGGCTGGCCAAAAACCCAATCAAAGGGGCGCAGGGTGAAACCAACCACCCCTTGCCAAACAGCCCACAAAAATAACCAGACTTTCTTAGCAATGGGGCAAGAAATGAATCGGTGGCGGGCGGATTCCACAGTAGTGGTGCAAAAGAAACAGGTGCCATTGGAGATTCGTCGCTTGAAAAGAGCTGAAGCAAGCAGAAGACCACCAATCATCACTCTCCAAAGAAAGACTTTATATTTAAAGGGTGTTTTATTCAACCAGCCCTCCATTACAGTTTCCCTCCACCATGACCGAGATTTACGCAATCCCCATAAATCATTTGCTTTAGTAACTAGCCATTGATGATCTTTAATCAAAAGATGATAGACTTGGTTAGCAAAAGCTTTGCTTAAATTCAGCCGGCCTTGTAGGTCCCAATCCTGCCCGGGATGATCCGAAGCAAGGGCAGGAAAGGGTTGTCGGCTCTAGAGCACCCTCAAAAGCTGTTCCCACAAAGGCCTATATCCACGAGGGATCCTGAAAAGCCTCCTAGCTATACGAAATGATATAAGCACATTGCGACTGGCAAGGGTGGCATCCGCAACCGAAGACAAGCCCAAACGTGCCATCCGGTTGAATTGTAGTCTAAGCTCTTGTTTACCTTCCCACGAAAGTAAACGCGAGACTGCCAGTAATTCCAATCGAAAGGAGTTAGTAGCTAAGCGATCCTCCGTTGGATGCCACTGAGCCTTCTGGAGGACGTGTTTCCAAGAACATACCAAATGAATAAGCACCGATGAAGAAGAACTGGAGAACCACGAATCAGCATTAAGAACATGCCATCAAGAACTCCGGATTTGGGTATTGCCATGCAGAAGCCCATGGCCCTCAAGAAAATAACGGGCTATATCGACCCACGGATGATGATCCGAGCACATGGCGCGGAAAAGAGACCAACGGAGTGCCTGCATGTGAGTGTGGGCATCTAAAATAGCTCCGCCACCCATGCGTTTGGGGATGTACGCATGCGACCACGAGATCCAGGAAATACCTGCATGCAATGAGTCCTTCTTCCATAGCATGAAGCGAATAGACTGAGTAAGAGCATTCAGAGTCGTAGTAGTCCACGGCAACAATGGCAAGAAATATGTGAGCATTGGCAACATAATGGTCTGGGCTACTTTGAGGCGAACATGGAAGGGCCAGGCCTGAGACTTCCAATACATAAACTTAGCCACCATTTTCTAAGAAATCCACTCCAGAAGCTGCTTTGGGGGAACATCAACACCCAAAGGGTACCCAAGATGCCTAACAATGGAGCCACGAGGAACAACCAGACCCTACCAATCCAAGGACTGCAAATCCGACCCCGTGCAGCTTAGAATGGCTGATTTGAGCGCATTGATACGAAGGCCGGACGCCTGACCAAAGAGACCCCAAACATCCAATGCTTTTCAAAGGTTATCCTTGTCCGCACGCAAAATCATAAAGGTATCATCCGCCAGGGATTGGCTAATGAAGTGCTATCCTGTAGGAAGTGATAGTCCGGCCAACTGAGAAGAGGCTGCCATATGAGATAACATGGAAAGAACTGGATGCTTCGCAAGGGCAAAGAATAGAGGGCTCAAAGGGCACCCCTGTCTGACAGAACGGGCAAGGACAAATGGCTCAGTAACACCTCCGTTCAGCATGACTCGCGAAGACGCCGCAGCGCTTATGGTGTAGATTAGACGAGACATCTGAGCACCAAAGCCCATAGCAGACATAAGTTCAGCAACGAAAGACCAGTCCAGATAGTCAAAAGCCTTTTCCAGGTCCAGTTGAATCAGTACTACCTCCTGATTAGAATGCCTTGCATAATCAATTGCCAGTTGAGCATTCAATACATTGTGCAGAATATTTCGGCCCTTAATGAAACCATACTGGAGAGGGTGTACAAGGGCACGGAGATGCTTATGGAGCCGATTCGCCATTACTTTGGAAAAGATTTTGTACATTAAACCCATCAAAGAAATTGGACGCCACTGTGTCAACTTAGATGGCGAAGGAACTTTTGGAAGCAGTTTAATAAGTCCTTCTTTCCATGAGGAAGGCATGATCCCCGTTTCCCACACCTGCTGAAACAAAGCCTGCAATGGTTTCGCCAGTTGGGTAGCAAAAGCTTCAAAGAACTCATTGGTGAGACCATCCCAACCCGGACTTTTATCCTTGGGCAAGTGTAACAAGACGTCCATAACCTCTGCCTCACAAATATTTGACTCCATAGTAGCTTGCATGTCCTGCGGAAGCTGATTGCGGACCAGGTCATAAAAAACCGAACGGGCCTGAGTAATTTGGGCTGAAGGTGGAGAAGTGGAACCGAGAAGGTTGCGGAAATAATTCTTGCACATATGCACAATAGTCTGTGGATCCAGGATAAGGTGGCCTTCTACATCCTCGAGTCTGGTCATATTCTCTCGAGCAGGAGAGGCGTGGAGAGCTCGAAAGAACTTATGGGTCTAACATGTACTATCTTGCAAAGTCTTTGTCAGATGTTGCAATTTGGTCTGCTGATATGATTTCAACTGGAATTCTTTAATAAGATCAGCCACCCGCATGGCCAGTGCGAGCAGAAATGCATCATCCGGAGTGTCCACCAATAGAGAACGAACCAAAACCAACAGGTCCTCCGCTGCCTGTCAACGCCACCTACAAAGAGAGGCATGATAGATCCCATACTGCCGAGCAACCCGCTGCACATTAGAGAGCAATCTTTCAAATGACGCAGTGCCCTGAGAGGAAAAGTCCAAGAAGAATCTGTCGATCAATTGCTGAATATAGCCCTAAAAGATTGCATGCTTCAAGTAAGACGAGTTGAAACGCAAAGGGAGTCTCTCCAAAAATTGCTTGAAAGGTGCAATGGGTTGTGCAAGCAACTCGAGCTGCCGAGGGAAATGGTCCAACAAGGGATATTGCTGCAACACTTTTATTTCGAGCATCTCAGGAAGAAAATCATCATTCTGCATGATATATATACGGTCCAACCGCGACCATGTTGTTGCATACTGGGCAGAATGGAAAGTAAACCCTGTAGAAGACGGGTGTAGCCAGGACCAGAGATCTTGCTTAAGAATAGCAAGAGCCAACTCATGCCACATACGACTTTCCAGCGCATCCATTACCGAATGCTCCGATGTGGACTGGGAAGAATCAACACACATATTGAAATCCCCATGAAGAAGCCCCGTCTGCCAAGTGACAAGGAGGTCTGCAAAGTCTGCCAAAGCTCTCGACGAGATAACGAATCATTCGGAGCATAGAGACCAAGTAACCATAAGATTTCCCCTTCGAATAAAATTTCGATCACCAAAAAGCGGCCATGAACACCATTTTTAATAAGAACAGGCTGATATTTGTCATGTACAATCATGAGCACACCCGAATAATGCATGGCCTGTGTTCCTACATAGAACAAACGAAAGCCATGGCAATCCACAACTTTTCCGGCTTCACCGTGACTCTTGTGATCAACAGCGCACAGGACATCCCACTGATTCTCATACAATGCAGTCCACATGGCATGTTGCTTGTGTCGAGAACAAATTCCTCGCACATTCCACGTGGCTATTTTCATGTGTATTCAAAACAAAATCAGGTACGAGGCACAGCTTGCCTCGATTTGACTTTGTCGGCCAGAATGTCCAAGACTCCCTCGTCCAAGAAATCCGCCAACACCGCAAAAGAGTTCTGAGGACCAGATTTGGAAGTAGACGGCATATCTGTTGGCTTGGGGTTTGAACGGGGATAACGACGGTCCCACGGGGTAATGACATTGCCTCTGGTATCAAAAGCCAGCTTAGCAGGTGGACCCTTTGGACGATCCGAATACATTTTCCTGGCGGGCTGAGGACGGAGGGCAGAGGAAACCATAGCAGGAGCACAGCGCTCGGAAGACGACATTTCCTTCCTGCGCATATATGTACGCATGGAATCTTGTGAGGTAGTAGGCACAGTATTCTCCATGCCAGCAACAACCCTGTTGCCTTTTTTTGCACGTACTTCAACCCAATCAGTGGCACGGGAATCCAGACCCGAAACCTGTTGTTTACCTTTGGCCAGAACTTGGGGCGGGTAGATAGTATCCAGCGACGGAGCATCACACACCATATCTTCCATGGGCGGCGCAACATGGCCAACATCTGAAGTGTGTTGCTGCTCCGGGCATTCGACCATAAAATGCCCCAACTGTCCACAAGAAAAGCAATGTCCTAAAAAATTGCCCCATTTCAAACGAAAGTGTAATGGATGCATGCCGGAGCAATTGAGGCGTAACCAGGCAGGCCTTTTCCTTGCAGTGTCCCATAACATACACAAGCAGTTGCGATTCACAGCCTTGAGACTGGGAGGGACCAGAACCGTGCCCACAGCGGCCATAGCATCCTTCAATAGTGGCCAATAAACAAGCGGACAATTTTCCACTTCTACCCACACAGGGCATTCACATTGCAGCAGGCGCTGAAAATCTGCCATCAGGCGCCATGGAACCACATGAACCAACCGGCGATCAAAAAACAAAGGCAGTTTAGACAGGAGAGCAGCACGGTGCGTCTCAGATTTCAACAGGACCTCAAAAAAACCTCGGGACCCAACAAAAATCTCTTCAACACATTCCCCTTGTAGCAGACTCTGCAGCCATTGGCGAATATGGGAAAGCAGCGGGATTCGACCAGTGAAGAAGAGTATCACAGCGCGATCATAAAACACCGAAAAGGAGCGTAGGACAGTTTTTGGGTCCACGGTGGCTTCCAGAACATCGTCAGGTGCAGAGTCAGAAAAGACTTCCTGGTTATGTTGAACATAATCGCCAAGCAAAGTGTTGGCAAATTCCAGCAAGTGCTCCCAGTCAACATCCTCAGAGTCCACAGAATCCGAAGCAACCTGCGCATAGGAACGATCCTGATGAACACCTATCTCTTCCGAGGTATGCTTGGTACGTTTACCCGCAGGCTGGATGTCAGGACCCGGGGGCATCTCTTCGGTGCACGGAACCATATCCTCAGGTTCCTCAGCATCAGAATCCAGGCCAAGTGCTGCCACTATTTGGTCTATGAAATCCAAATCCAAACCAGCCATCGTGTAGCACGATCTGATCTCGAAGGAGGACTGACGCACAGTGCAGATCGCTGTCGGCTGAGTTAGAAATCTGCACCCCTGTAAGCTGGTTTCTCACACGGCGGAGGACGACCTCTACTGTATCACAGAATTCTTTCTATTATGCTAGAAACCTAGAAGAGGTGAATTCTGCAGTGCAGCCGCCTGAGTGGTGGGGCAGAGGGCGCGCAGGACCAATCTCTCTCTCTCTCTCTCTCTCTCTCTCTCTCTCTCTCTCTCTCTCTCTCTAGGCAATGAGCACTCTGACCTTTGCAGAGACGCAGACACGCCCTGGCCATAACATGACGCTTTCTGTCGTTGTAAAAACAAGCGAGATTAGGGTTCGCAGCACCTGTGCAAATCAGGAGGAGCACGATCAGAAGGACTGCAGGCCAGCAGGGTGGGCAAATCTGGTGAGCGTCTGCAACGTGGCGCGAAGTAACGGCACAAGCAACGCGGCGTGAAGTAACGTGGCTAACGCAACGAGTCGCAGGTCCGTTCGAGGAGGGCGCGCGCAGGTCCGGGCGACAGCAGAGACGCGCAGGTCTAGACGATGGCTGGCGGCAGCAGCGACGCGCAGGTCCAGTGACGGCAGGGACGCGCCCGACTCTTCTCTCTCTCTCTCTCTCTCTCTCTCTCTCTCTCTCTCTCTCTCTCTCTCTCTCTCTCTCTCTCTCTCTCTCTCTCTCTCTCTCTCTCTCTCTCTCTCTCTCTCTCTCAAATTTCTGTGTGGTTGTAGCTTGTAGCTTGTGAATCGTGATTCTAATTCGTGAAGCTATGACTATCTCACGCTGCAGCCTGATGCTCTCATGTGACTGTGTATTATCATTTATGTTTATGGTCATTGACTGAGGACTCAGTGGACCGTCACCCGTGGTGTTTTATGGATCATTAATTATCATCTTATCTTTTATACTCTTGTATCTTTTTTTCATGATTCATGAATACGATCCAGCCTCTAGGTGTTTTTGTGATTCATGTATATCTATTATCATGTTACATGTAAATTGTAATGATCCAATCTTTAAAGTGTGATCTATGAATATCTTTAGAGTGTGCTTGGCACTTGCCAATTCAAAGTTTAAGTATATTGTATAAATCCTGATGTATCATTCGATTTTGGAAATTGGTGCAGGCTATAGATAACAAGTTATAGAAGTTAGGATTTAGGACCTCCGACCTAGTATGATATTATCAAATTTCAATGTCAATAATCAATTGTATGTTAATCATGTATGTCAAGTATTTCTCGATCAAGTGACAAGTGTGGCTTATTGTCATCTATTATCTATATTATATATTAAATCGGGGTTACATATTTCCTTGTATCCCCATTTCCCCATTTCTTCCTAGAGACGAAACTCTGTTTCTACCATTTCCCCACCGTTTCCGTTTCGCCGTTTCCGAAACTCCAAGTAACTATGGGTGCATGTCCCTAGTGTAATATCCCTCTGTAGGTAGATCCTAGAGAGAGAGACAAAGAGAGAGAGAGAGAGAGAGAGAATGGAATCAATGCTCCGTAGGTGGTGCACATGAGAGAGAGAGAGAGAGGAGAGAGAGAGAGATTGATTGGAGAGGACGACGATGGCGACCTGTCGCGACTGTCCTGCCTCGACCTGCCAAAACCCTTGCCTGTACCATTGCGCACAGTCGGCTGCCTAAGGGTCGCGTGCCCTTGCCTGGGCTTGCGCCGCAGGGCCCACTGCCTGTGGCGTGCACAAGTTCCGTCGCCCTGGTCGTCTGACCTGTCCGCCCTTCGCTTCCGCCATCGCGGTATCAGACATCTGCGTTCCTGCTCCCGTTCAGCCTCCACGACCTGCGACAACACCTTCCGCGAGTCAACCTCAGGTCCTAGTCGTCATCGTCACCCGTCCGCCCTGCGTGCTGGAGTCCTTGCCGTCGCGTCAGTCCTGGGCGCCGTCGCCTATCGACTGCCTGTCCCTGCCGCGGGCCGTTTGACCTGCGGGTCCTGGTCGCAGACATCGCCTGTCAGCCCTGCGATTCGAGGTCCCTGCTGTCGCCATCAAACCTGAGCCTCGTGGTCCCTGCACGCCGTGGTCCCTGCAATTGCCCTTCAGTCCTGCGAATCGTGCTCGTAACCCTGCATCATTAGGGTTGCGCCTTGCCCTCTGCGTCACCTACACTATCTCTGGACAGGCCACGACTGAGGCAGACAGACGTGCACCTCTGCCTCACGAGAGAGAGAGAGAGAGAGAGAGAGAGAGAGAGCTCGCCCTCTGTGTGAAGACAGCAGTATGGCCGGCCTGGATTTGGATTTTCTTGACCGGACGGTGGCAGCCCTTGGCCCTGATTCCAATGCAGAGGAGCCGGAAGATATGGTGCCATGCACGGAGGAGTTGCCGCCGAGTTCTGAACAGCTGCCTACCGGCAAACGCTCCAAGCATACGCCTGATGAGCCAATGAGTCCTCCGGAACGCTCCTATGCGCAAGTGGCCTCTGCTGCTGTGGAGTCGCAGGAAATCGGCTGGGAGCATTTGCTGGACTTCGCCAATACTCTGCTCGGCGATTATGTCCAGCATAATACCGAATCTTTTTCTGGTGCGGGAACGGATGATGTGCTAGAAGCCACGGTGGATCCCAAATCAGTCTTGCGATCCTTCTCGGTATTCTATGACCGTGCAGTTATACTTTTCTTCACTGGCAGGATCCCAGTGCTCTCGCATATTTGCCAGTGGCTGCACCATCTATTGCAAGGGGAGTCTGTTGAGGAGATCTTCCTTGGACCTCGCGGGTTTTATGAGGTCCTGCTGAAATCGGATACGCATCGTGCTGAGCTCCTGTCCAAGTTGCCGCTATTCTTTGATCGCCGCTTGGTTCATGTTGTGCCATGGCGCCCCATGGCCGACTTCCAGCGTCTGCTTCAACGCGAATGCCCGGTGTGGGTAGAGGTGGAAAACTGTCCGGCGGTCTATTGGCCCATGTTGAAGGATGCGATGGCAGTTGTGGGAACAGTGCTAGTTCCCCCAAGCCTCAGGGCGATGAACCGCAACCGTTTATGCATGCTATAGGACACGGCCAGGAAAAGGCCTGCGTGGCTTCGCCTCAGTTGTTCGGGCATGCATCCTTTGTATTTTCGCTTAAAATGGGGCAACTTTGCGGGCCACTGCTTTTCATGTGGTAAATTGGGGCATTTCATGGCCGAATGCCCTGAAAAGCAATCGTCTTCGGAGGATGCGCAGGTTGTGCTGCCCAAGGACGACATGGTGCTTGATGCCACGCCCCCGGAAGCCCTTCAGTCTCCTCATGTCATGGATAAAGGCAAACAACAGGTCCGGAGTGTGGATTCCCGTCCCACTGACTAGATTGAGGCACGTCCTAAAAAAGGTAAAAAGTTGGATGCAAGCCTGGCGGATCCTGGGCCTCCCGCTTCCCAGGATTCCGTGCGCACGTATACGCGCCGGAAAGAAATGGCCACTTCACAGCAGGCGGCGCGTCCTATGGCCCCGTCGGGCCCCCGCAATCAGTCTCCAAGGAGAGCCTATACCGACGGCCCCAGAGGCCCACCTGCCAAGCTGGCGTTCGATGCCAAAGGAAATGTTATTACACCCTGGGATCGGAGTTATCCCCGCCCCTCTCCCAAGGCAGTGGATTTCCCTTCTACCTCCAAAGCAGGTCGCCCGAATTCTTTTGCGGTGTTGGCTGATTTTCTGGATGAGGGTGTCCTAGATGCTCTCGCGGAAAAGGTGAAATCGAGGCAGCAAGTGCCTCGTTCCTGACTTCCTTCTTTGAGGATACATGAAGATAGCCACGTGGAATGTGCGAGGCATTTGCTCTCGCCATAAGCAACATGCCATGTGGACCGTCTTGCACGAAAACCAGTGGGATGTATTGTGTGCAGTTGAGCATAAAAGTCACGGTGAAGCAGGAAAAGTGATGGATTGTCATGGATTCCGTCTGTTTTATGCAGGGACCCATGCTACGCACTATTCGGGCGTGCTGATGATTGTCCATGAGAAATATCAGCCTGTCCTTGTTAAAAATGATGTGCAGGGCCGCTTTCTGGTGATCGAGGTCTTATTTGAAGGAGAGATTTTATGGCTATTGGGCCTCTATGCTCCGAATGATCCCGCATCCCGACGGGATCTTTGGTCCACTTTGCAGGGCTCCATGTCACTCGGCCGAAGGGGATTCTTGATGGGAGATTTCAATATGTGTGTTGACTCTTCTCAGTCCACTTCAGGGCATTCGGTAATGGATACGCCGGAAAGCCGGGTGTGGAGTTCCTTTGCTTTGCACGTGCTCAAGCAAGATCTTTGGTCGTGGCTTCACCCTTCTTTTTCAGGGTTTACTTTTCATTCCGCACAATATGCAACTACCTGGTCGCGACTGGACAGAATGTATATCATGCAGGGCGATGATTTTCTTCCTGAGATGCTGGAAATGAAGGTCCTGCGGCAATATGCGTTGTCGGACCATTTTTCCCTCCAGCTTGAGATGCGGGCACACTCTATTGCACCTTTTCTGCAATTCCTGGATAGGCTCCCTTTACGTTTCAACTCCTCTTATTTGAAGCATTCAATTTTCCAGGGCTATATGCAGCAGCTGATCGAGAGGTTCTTATTGGACTTCGCCTCTGAGGGCTGGCCTTCGTTTGCACGGCTGCTCTCGAATGTGCAGCGGGTTGCTCGCCAGTATGGAATCCATCATGCCTCGCTATGCCGCCGACGTCGACATGCAGCTGAAGACTTACTGGCTTTGGTCCGTTCCTTGCTCCTGGATTCCCCTGATGATGATTTTCTGCTGTCTCTAGAGAGGCGGTTGGCCCATCTTATTCAAGTGTTTCAGTTGAAATCTTATCAACAGGCCAAGCTGCACAACTTGATGGACACAATGCAAGACAGCGCCTGCCAGTCTCATAAGTTCTTTCGCGCCTTGCATGCGTCTCCGGCTCGCGAAAATATGACCAGACTCCAGGATTCGGAAGGTCGCATGGTCACGGATCCGCAGACCATTGTCACTATGTGCAGAAACTATTTTATGGAACTTTTTGGTTCCTCTTCCTCGCCTTCTAGCCAGGTTACGCATGCCCGCTCCGTCTTCTATCATCTGGTCCGCCAGCAGGTTCCACTTGACATGCAAGCCGCTTTGGAGACGGATATTTGCGAGGAAGAGGTTATGGACGTTTTGTTGCACCTGCCGAATGATAAAAGTCCTGGCTGGGATGGTCTCACTAATGAATTCTTTCAGACCTCGGCCACGCAGTTGGTGAAGCCATTGGTGGCCATGTTTCAGCAGGTGTGGGAAACGGGGGTCATGCCCTCCTCATGGAAAGAAGGCCTTATCAAACTAATTCCAAAGATCCCTTCGCCGTCAAAGTTGCAACACTGGAGACCAATCTCTTTGATGGGCTCCATGTATAAAATCTATTCCAAAGTGCTGGCGAATCGGCTCCACAAGCACCTTCCAGCTATTGTGCATCCTCTCCAATATGGTTTCATTAAGGGCCGCAACATTCTGCATAATATCTTAAATGTGCAAATGGCTATCGACTACGCGCGGCACTCCGGTCAGGAAGTGGTATTGATCCAATTGGACTTGGAAAAGGCATTTGATTATGTGGACTGGTCTTTCATTGCAGACCTCATGTCGGCTATGGGCTTTGGTACCCGAATGTCCCGATTGATCTACACCATTAGTGCTGAGGCTTCCTCCAAAGTTATGCTTAATGGTGGAGTTACAGAGCCATTTGTCCTTGCACGCTCGGTCAGACAGGGTTGTCCTTTGAGCCCTCTCTTCTTTGCCCTGGCGACTCACCCGGTCCTTTCAATGTTATCCTCCATGGCAGCCTCTGCTCAGCTGGCCGGGCTGTCTCTTCCGTTGGGTCAACACTTCGTTAGCCAATCTTTGGCTGATGGCACCTTCATGATTTTGCAGGCGGACAGGGACAACATTCAAAGGGCGTTAGATGTTTGGACACTCTTTGGTCAGGCCTCTGGGCTTCGCATCAATGCCCTTAAGTCAGCTATTCTCAGTTGTACGGAGCCTGATTTGCAGTCCTTAGGCTGGCAAGGCCAGGTGGTTTCCCGTGGCTCCATTGTCAGGCATCTTGGATAACCATTGGGGATGGATGTACGGCCAAAAGCCCTGCTGGAGTGGATTTCACAAAAATTGGCGGCGAAGTTTATGTACTGGAAGCCGCAAGCGTGGCCATTCCATGTCCGCCTCAAAGTGGCCCAGACAATCATGCTTCCAATGCTAATGTATTTCCTGCCTTTGTTGCCATGGACGCCTACTACTTTGAAGGCCCTCACTCATCCCATCCGTTTCATGTTATGGAAAAAGGATTCACTGCAGGCCAGCATTTCTTGGATTTCATGGTCACACGCATGTACCCCTAAGCGCATGGGTGGAGGAGCTATTTTGGATGCACACACTCATATGTTAGCTCTCCGTTGGTCCCTTTTTCGTGCCATGTGTGTGGATCATCACCCATGGACCATCATAGCCCGTTATTTTCTTGAGGACAGCGGGCTCCGCCATGGCAGCACACGGCTTCGGGCCTCCTGGTGGCATGTCCTTAATGCTGACTCTCGTGTTTCCAGCCCCTCTTCCTCTTTGTTACTGCACCTGGTCGGCTCTTGGAAAGTGGTGCTCCAAAAGGCCCGTTGGCACCCAGTAGGGGACCGCGTGCAGACTAACTCCTTTCAACTGGAATTGTTGGCAGTATCGAGACTCCTTTCATGGGAAGATACACATCAACTCAGACCAAGATTTAATCGCATGGCCCGTTTAGGTGTGACGTCGGTTGCGGATGCTACCCTTGCCACTCGCAATGTCCTTGTATCATTTCGGACTGCTCGGCGACTCTTTAAGATCCCGCGTGGATACCGTGATTTGTGGGAGCAGCTTTCGTCGAAGCTTCAGGGTCGGCAACCCTTTCCTGCCTTGACTGTGGATCGCCCTTGGCAGGACTGGGACCTTGCAGGCCGCCTGAGTCTGGAAAAGGCCTCCACTAATCAGGTGTATCATCTTCTTGTTCAAGATCACCAATGGCTGGGAGAGAAAGCTAACACTGTTTGGGGACTGCGGAAATCGCTGTCATGGTGGCACAAAACGCTGATGGAGGGCTGGCTAAATAAGACACCTTTCAAATGCAAGGTTTTTCTTTGGCGGATGATGATTGGTGGTCTTCCTCTGGCCTCGGCCCTTGCCAAGCGTCGCATCTCGAATGGCAATTGTTTCTTCTGTACCACACCGGCGGAATCGGCCCGACATCGTTTTCTCTCTTGCCCGCTCGCCAAGAATATCTGGTCACTCTTGTCGCACATTTGGCGCGCGGTGGTGGGATCCTCGCTAACTCCTTTCGACTGGGTTTTTGTGCGCCCGAAGTATCCCGCACTGCCACAGTTACATGAGAAGATCTTATTTCACTTTTTCAGATATTGGGGATGCTGGCACATTTGGACCACGCGCAATGCTTTTCTCTTTGATTCGGCCTCTAATGTACCCCGATATATTGCCAGGCTTAAAGGACTCTTGCATTGGCAGCTAGATATCATCCAGCACTCAGACTTGCTCCCTCGGGAGGATTTGCATCCGTGGCATATGGCGATTGCCTCTGGGTCGTTGCCATGATTGGTGTAACCTTTTCAGTGCATTACTACGGGGCTTCCCCACACGTTGGCCTAGGGCCCTCGTGTATCTTGTAATCAGAAAAAAGAGAGAGAGAGAGAAAGAGAAAACCTCTTCACATGATGGCTTTGTGTCATCATGTATCTTGTAATCCAGTAATCTTGTATTTTTTTCGTAATTAATACAATTACCTTTTACAAAAAAAGAGAGAGAGAGAGAGAGTGTGTGTGTGTGTGTATGTGTGTGTGTGTGACTACAAGACCGTAAGCAAGAGTGGGCGGCAATCACACACTCAAAAGTTGTAAGTACCAGAGTGATAGAATGAAAGTACAATAGGTCTTAAGTAAGTTAGACCTATCCCTAACTCAACTGGAGTTGAACTAACTCTAAAAGTAGTGACACAACATATAGACTTAGTTCTGTGCACACCAATACTAAAACATTGGGCACTACCCATAATTGAATAATCCTAACACAACGAGCAATCTCTCATCAAACAATCACTAACATAACTCCAAGGACCATGATCTCCTGAAGGTCCCATAGTCATATGCTGTGTTCATGAAAATTTGGGCTATTTACCATGTCATATAGAAGGATCCCAATGCAATCAAGCTCCACAAGCTATATGCATGTAAGTAAGGGTGATACCAGCACAGTTCTTGCCTGCTCCCTCAACCAATATTTGGAGGAAGGGGTGCCCCCTTGCTGGCTTTTGGATGTGTGGAATTTAGAAAAGAAAATCATGTTAAATTCTTACACGATTACCTTTCAATGTTCTTAGGATCTCCTCCTTTGAGAAGGATATCTATAACTAAGAGGCCTCAAAAGGCCACAAAGACAGAGTATATGTGCATAACTATGTTGCCATAGGAGGTTTGAGGTTTTACAAAAAGACTAACTTCAGCAGAAAAGAATGGCTTTATGACAAATGAATGCAGCTCTGCATTTTCCTCTATATCTACCTATCTGTGCGCCCTGTGAATACATGCCAGCCTGCATGTTTAAGCTAACATTGGTGGTAAGATTTGAACTACATCAAAATTCTTCATTAATATGAAATGAGTGGTCTAGCTACAAGGAAAAAAAACCTTACCCATCATGATCCTTTTCCATCGGGCAGCCACAATCATTACATCCAGTGCACAAAAGTTTTCTTAAGAAATCTTGGCCATCCTCACACCTGGTATATTTGCTGAAAAATACACTATTATTGACACAAGAAAAAGAAGATGGGTGATTTCCTTGACATGGTAGATATATTTCTCCAATGTTGGCATAAACTTCAGCAAAGATGTCTGTTTGAATGCTACAAAGTTCTATGATTGAGGAGCATCTTTTGACTTGGTCGTTTCTATGTTGCCCCCAAATGGAGCATCCCCATTTATTTGCACCGTTGTAAGATTGCCAATTGATACTGTGCCCATGCTGTTATCATTAAAAATAATCACATAAATTAAATCAGTCATGCATGATATATGCAAGAAATACAAACCAAAAGTTTAACAATGCAGATGGGACAAAACATCTTTATTTTGCATTGTTTCTTGTCTTTCTAGCAGTTATATTCAAGCTACAGGCATGTAGAACAAGGCATACCTGAATGTTGCTGCTGTTGTGACTAACATGATTTAGGATTGAGAGGAGAGTCGATTGTGTCTTCTGTGCCCAATTTATTACCAACTTCAGTCTTTCTCTCACTGTTGGCCCTTGCTGGCATGATTGTATAGCATCTTCCAGTCCTGAGAAAATTTGAAGACCAAAAGCTATTATAATCTCAAAGATAAAAGTGCAGTTTCAAACAATCTTATCAGCAACAAAACATCATGCGTTCCAAAATGTCATTGTGGCATATCACAGAGAGGGAAGTGTGCATCAAGTGCCAAGATAATTATTTGATGTACTTGGAGACCATTGCTCCTCCCCTGTGTGCTCAATTTCCCCTGCTGCCTCTTTACCTACTCTCCTCTTTGATTGCACCCCCTTCTTTTGCCTGCTCACCTCTTCTCTCCTCTCATGTGTGCACAAACTGTGACTCCAGCCACAAGCAGCCATTCGTGCCTGCCCACCTCACCTCGGTTGTGTCCCTTCTATCACACTCCCTTGCCTTGTAGTGGTCTTCAATTCCCAACTAGCTTGTGCCTCATCCTTTCACTGGAGCAACTTTTGTCAAAATGAACCATAGGGGAGTCCTCCAAGATTATGGTCTCCTGCAAGCTTGTGGGAGAAGACTTGAGACATCCCCCCTTCTCATGCTCAACTTTTGGGATTAGTTGCAGTCCACTCTCCTTGTTTGTGTCTCCAAAAAAGTGAAAACAGCCTTCCTTCTCAGATAGGGTGGTAGATTGCCTAATTTAACACTTACTAGAGCAAGCAACTAAATTCACAAATCTGAAACCAAACTTTATTACAAAAAACTCGGACAACCTATACCAAATTAGCCTCAAAACTAGCACCCCTTGCGGTATTTCTTTAACTTGTACTGCTGTGAATCTGCATTTGACTAAGATGTAGAGTGAGCCCTCTACAAATTCCAATACTTTGGGCTGTCACCAATGACCAACAGCTTTAGGATCTAATTTTCCCCTTGGTTCTAACAAAATTTGGGCACAAATTGAATTGAGAACACATGCATGAGGGTCAACTTCAATGTGGATGTACAACCTCTATCAAATCTGCTGTAGTTGTTTCAATTCAGCAGCTACTCTGATCTTTGGTCTTTTATTCAAACAGGCACGTTCCTGAGGTGGCTGCAAACCCCTAATTTCTGCTATAAATTAGGGTTTTGATAGTATACACTACTGTCTACCTTCAAACAGCTGAGCAAAACTGAGAATGGTTAAGATTCAATGGCACGCTTCTCAAGACAGCTGATAAACCCTAATTACAGCAGTAATTAGGTCTGAATTCAGCAAAACAGTGCAGAATATCTTTAGATTTGCTGAGATGAGGCAAAAAGACAATAGAGGAGGAGAGAAACCTTCAATCTTTACAGAAAAAGAAACCTTCAATCTAATGCCAAGTAAGTGCTGCAACAGCAATCACCTCCTATTTTAGAGAGAGAAAATCAGGTCACTTGCTGGTTTTTAGGGTTTTGCTGTTGTCTAAAACCCTTTTTCTGCACTACCAATCATCAATGACCTCGTTTTTAGGGTTTCCTGCTGCTTACAGCTGCAGAATCTGCTCTAGATCAGACTGTCCTGCTGTCCTAAAGCTTCAACAGCTGTCTTCCTACCCACAACTAAGCTCTCCACCCTCAGCTGACATAAAAGCTACACTTGTGTGCAATGAAAAACTGACCCAAACTTGACATTTGGGAGCTTTCCATTTTCACTGGGGTTTCCACATGCAAAAACAATAGGGTCCAATTGGCCTACTAGGAGTCTTGTTGCAAACTGGCTGTCTTTGTCCATCCCCAGCTGACTGCTCATGCTGCCAACCCTTTATGCTACTCTCCCTCCCTTTGTGCCACTCCTCTCTCCACATATTTGTAGTCACCACTTGACTTTTCTTCCATCATGCTAGTTTCTCTCCCCCTTTTCTTTCCCATGCCTATTTGGTCACTCCCCAACTTGCCTATTGTTGCGCACATGTCCACCACTCGCTACTTCTCCTACTGCTACCACCCCCTCTCCCTGCATGTTCCTTCTTACTCCTCTTCTCCCTTGGCTCCATAGTTTCCATGCATTTTGGGAAATGAGAGCTTCAAAAACTTAACGAAACGCAGTCCCAGCCATTTGAAATTTTTTGGAAAAATGGCATTTCAAAATTTACTAATAGATTATAATATAAATAATAATATACGTGCTTGTCAATATAAATACACATATATATACACATACTAAGCATAGTAGAGACTAAAGTCACTAAGCAATTTAGCAAGTAACAAATGTGATTAGTGAGCATGCAGCTCAACCACATGCAACTCCACAAGTACAAGGTGCTTGAGAAGCAAATGCAATGTTTAGGACATAGTTGGCAAGTGTTGTTATAAACTTGCACCAAAGGTTAAAAGCGTTGTTATAAACTTGCACCAAAGGTTAAAAGCGAAAAAGGTTGCTTTGCATTCTAAACAACCAAGTGAGGCTTATGGGCAATCTTTCCAATCAAAAGTATTGCACACACTCAGACGTTTTTAAGGTGGAATGTGCAAGGAACTCAAGTTCAGCAGCATGTTTGTCCATTAGGGAAAATGTGCAGCATGTTCCTTATGGACAACAAACAATTCCTCAACCATCCAGGCATCTAGGTTATTTTTTTGGGTCGATCAATGTTTCAAGCTATGGATGCCATTGCACCCACCAATGCTAGCATGCAAAATGCAGCTGCTTTTTAGGCATCTATGCTAGGCACTCAGGGAATTATCATGGAGCATTGCAACCTGAAATGCACACTCCATATATGGTAACATTGGTATGCAACCAACAATGGAAACTGAAATGTTTGGTCAATTGGGAGGCCCTACTTGGCATATGCTAAGTACAATAGCAGCAATGGCATCAACAAGCCTACCAATTTTGTAACGTATGATCACTTGACACCTTTGGGTAAAGCTAAATACTACAAAGAAGGTGGGGCAACAGCCATTTAACAATTTGATGCAACATACTCTGGGGGGAATTTTTCCAAGCATTCAAAAGTGTGTAAGGCATGCACTTTCTTAAAAGGGAATGCACTTCAATGGTGGCCAACCCTTTTGATGCAAGGCAAGGCACCAACAACTTGGATGCATTTTAAATAGGTTTTCTCTTGCCAATGGCTCACAAACACTTTTGAAGCAGATGTAACAACAGCTTGGCACAAATGGATGCAATTCATTATGCTGATTTGAAAAAGCACATAAACAAATTTTGGGCAACTTTGTTGTCATTCAACTCTTTTTGTGACATCACAATGGCTGAGAAAATAAAGATAGTTTACCCACAAAAACCATGACTATTACACGAAGACAAAATTGATCAGCATGGCACAATTGATAGAAAATGCAAACAGAGCTTATGCATTAATGAAAGGCCATGTCACAAGATTTAAAGGCAGCAAAGATGCTTCACAATACAATACTGAAAATATGGGCACCAAGACTGAATTTTTGGGTGGCAAGTTTAAATCCTCAAAAAGGGATTGACAAGCTAAAAATTATTCTAAGTCATTTTCTCAAAAAGACAGACAAGGTAAAAGGTCATTTGCTAGTGCTAAGAAAGTTGTTGAAAGGTTGGCATTGTATGATGCAAACAAATGCTATGTTTGTGAACAAGAGGGCTATAAAGCACATGAATGCCCAAAATGCAAGTCTAAAGACTATGCAGACGCCTAAAGATCAAAAAGACAAGAAGCCTTACAATTGGATTTGTATATCTAATCTTGTTACTGAGCGACCAAATACAATGGGTAAGACTAGTTTTGCGTGTGTTGGAAATGCAAAGCAAGCCACCCTATCATTGAAAAACTAAAATCATCTTTCTGCATACTTTGTCTTCACAAAAGATTTTAGTAAAGATGATTCGAAAATCCAATGTTTTAATGTTGAATAAAGAACAGATAGAATTCTTAAATGAATTTCAAGATTGTTTTTCTAACTCATAACATGGAAAATTACCAACTGAAAAGACAAAGGATCATTCTATTGACTTAGTGCCTAGTAGTACACCTCTAAACTATTAGCCTTCCTGTTTTAGGGTTTCTCCATCTGTCATCTCTTGGTTGTGAGTTCCTGTCAAAGTCTGACTGAGTGGAATTCTGACAATTTAGTGTGCATTTCTCGTGTGTTTCCTATGTTTCCCAATCATTTTCTGCCCCCTGCCACACTACAATTGCTTTAGACTGCCATGTCAGCATCTCTACTGCCATGACATCATTTTTGCAGTCTTTTGGTGCAGTTGGACTGCATTTGCTGCAGTCAGCAGGTTTTTCTTGGCAGGTCAGCCCATTTTTGGGCCCTAGATGCAAGTCAGCCAGTTTGGCATATTTTCAACTATTTATAGCTGTTGGGCTGGCTAGGCAGACTCATTCTTTTTCTGCAGGTTGCTGATTCCATCTCCAGCATACTCCTACGTTGCCGGTGCTGCTGCTATCATCATCCTCAGCTTGATCTAGCACCCCCACCGACGCATCCAGCTGCGTGCAAGCACAAATCAGTCCACATTGTTGTATTCACCATTCATCTCAGTCAATGCAGATTTCTTTCTTCCTTCTCATGTCGTCTCTCTCTTCCTTTCTCTCTCTGTTCGTGTTCTTCTGTTGTGCACTCTCACATGGTATCAGAGCCAAACGAGAGGACACAGAGATGACGGGAGGTGAGGTGACCCTCCCAAGTTGCAAATGCAGCCAGTCACATCAGTGTTTTCCTGAAACCCAGCACATCTTTTGTAGGTCATAGTCCACGTCAGTAACACAACAGTCTACATCAGCGTTTTCAGCAAACGCAACTGTTTTCTTGTGCAGGTGGCAGCTCAACTCCTCAAGGTAGACCATCTACATCATTTCTATCGCAAAAGTGTAGCTAATTTTACTGTTCAAGGGGTTGTCTTCAGCAAACGCAGATTTCTTGGGTATTTTGCAAGTCACAAAAGATATCTTATCACCAATTTGTAGGTTCTGATGATTCAGCAGATGAGCATTCTCATCATTCCTCTAAAAGGCTGTGAGATTATCACGATGATTCTCACGAAGACCAAGAAGAATGGAGGTTACCAAGTCCATTTGTATGGCAGCCCTCTCCCCCCCCCCTCCCTCCATGTTTCCCTAAAGCCTGTCACCATGGTCTTAAGATGCAAGTGGCACCTTTCGTGCAAGTGCCTATACTTCCTTCTTTGCCCAAGGAGGACTGCTTGGATGGTCCCAACTATTCAGTGTGGTCATGTAAGGTGGAGTGCAATCTCAATACCTTCAACCATTGGGAGTTTGTTTCCCATTGTGTACCCCATCTCGTGGAGGATCCAAAAGTATGATCAATGCTGGATTGTGCTGCCTTACGGGATCAACTCAACTCTCAAGGTAGATCTTTTCTTTGCATGACCTTAACAAATTCAGTCCTAGTAGACTGATGTGGAGGTGTGAAAGAAGCTAGCCTCTCACTACCATTGAAAGATGTTTGCCCACCGCATATCCCTTGAGAAGAAGTTTCAGATGTTGAGTGTAGATGATTCTCCTTCCATGAAGGATCACATCAACGAATTGAAGGCCATGAGAGATGAGCTTGCATCTCTCGAACAAACTATAATGAATTGAAGGCCCCCGCTAGTCTTGGAGTATGATGAGTGACTCAAAGATATAGGTACTAGTGGATCGGGCTCCACAAAGGCTTTTATAGCAAGTTTGCAGGGAGGGAAGAAGAAGGGAAAGCCCCAAGCCAAGAAACAAAAGGATAGGAACAACAATTTGAAGGATTCCAAGAAAAAGCCTAAATGCCCCCATTGTGGCAAGGGCACTCATCCAAAGGAGAAGTGCTGGTAGAAGTGCTCCATTTGAAGCTCAAGGAGGGATCCAAGGATTCAATGGCTACACCCACTAACATTGACTCCGTCTTCATAGACTTGTTCGAGATGGAGGATACAACTCTTGCTTCCTCTTCTAAGAAGCCTTGGCTTGTGGATAGTGGGACCTCTTCCCACATGACTTACTGACAAGATTGACTTCAAGACATGAGATCTTGAGGGGGATCCGTCACCATTGGTGATAACTCTTCTGTCCCCATACGAGGAGTGGGGATCATTCCCCTACCAAGATATGAGACAATGGGATTTGCGAGGAGAAACATATAGTGTGTACTGCAAACACTAAGAGAGAAGAGAAACTTAGAAACACAAGAAGAGCACAATGATGATGCACTAAATCACGCTACGAGAAGAAAAGCTAATATAGCGGAGCCAAAGCTCAAAAGATGACTCCACTATCATGTCTGACTCTAGCGGCAACACCTATGGGAAATCTACACATTGAAGGAAGCAAAACCAATCCTCTAGGAAGTGGGCTATCGAAGTAATCACTGGAAGGTGAAGGACAATTGCTGTCGAGGAGCGAACCGCAATCCGCAAATGCCGTCAAAGATGAGAAAGATAATCACCAGTTTTCGAGGGAGTAAAGCGCAGTCCTCCCATGTCAAGGAGATGGCCTGCGTAGCAAACACAACTCCCAAAGGCCAAAATGCTGAAAACACAAACTATAGGAACCTCGATGCTAACGCCTGTGTGGAAGGTTGCAAGATGTGGGGGCAATGCCACATGATGACAAACACAAATCCCTAAGTGAGGAAAGCTGACACCAATGCCTCAATCAACAAACATAGCATTATGGAACATTCTAAAAGATCTTTAGCCGCCTTCCAACACCTATAAAAGGAGGGGCTTGCCATAAAGCACCTCAGTCTTGCCATGGCAATCTTGGGAGCTCAAGGGGTCGAGACCTCCAAGTAAGTAACTTCAAGTTCCAATTCTAGTTTTTGTCTAGTCATGGTTATCTAGCTTTGTCTTGTCTTCCATTATACTCTTGTTGTCTTGTCACCTTATAATCTCGTAGTATGAGATCTTGTCTAGTACTGTCTTGTGTCTTGTTAATCCCTGTACTCATTTTTTTCAGCCTAGTGGGCATATGGCAGCTAAGACAGGTGAAATGAATGCTGATAATGCACCTAAGGGACTCCCCTTTTTATAGCCACCTATCTATGACAACCTGACACCAAAAAGTGCAAAGCCTAAAGACTGTAAAGAGGGTGATCAAGCAATAAAGTTTGAAACCTTCAGTGGTATGCAAGATAAGCTGAAAGCTTTGACATTTATACAGCAGTTTGATGCAGCTTACACTGGAGGGAATTTTACTAAACTTCTAAGGTGCGGAAGGCTGCAACTTTTTTGAAAGGTAATACTTTGCAATGGTGGAACATATTGTTGATGCAAGGATATGCACCTGCCACTTGGGTCCATTTTAAACTGTTGTTTGTAGCCTCATTTGTAGCCTCATGGTTAACTAACACGTTTAAAGTAGATGTCATGTTTGCATGGCATAAATTGGACATAGCAAATTGTGCGGATTTAGAAAAGTATAATAAGAAATTTTGGGAAGCACTTTTGCTTGTGAGTTCTTACAGGATAGTGCCCCTGTCAGAACAAATTGAAAAGTTATGTTGCAGTTTGCCTAAAGCCATCAGGGATTATTGTACCAAGACTAGCGTTACAAATATGGTACACTTAATTGCAAATGTTGGTGTGGCAAATGTATTGTTGAAAGGAAAAGCTGATAGTTTTAAAGGCATTGAAAAGAAGGATTCTTAGTTTAAGCAGGATCCTGGCAAGAAAAAGAAGCAAATTTCAAAAAGGACCACCTTTCAAAGAAGTCTTTTTGGAAGAAAAGATTTCAGCAGCAATCTCAGACGCCTTTTAAACAAGGCAAAGGACAAAAGAGACCACTTTTTGGCATTTGAAGAAAGAAAGGCTTTGATGATGGCTGGGAAATGCTTTATATGTGAATAGAAAGACCATATTGCTTGTAAGTGCCCACAACAATCTTCTAAAGATGTGGAGGATAAAGATGCGCCAAGTAAAAAGAAGCCTAGCATTGGCTTAGTGAATGATATGGTGGAAGATCAATCAACTAATGATGCTATAGAATTGTGCAGAGCTTGGGGAAAGATCAGAGATTCCATGGTGCTTATTTTCTTTGACCTTGGAGCTCATGCAAACTTTATCTCACCGGCATTGGCAGCTCAGCTGCAAACTGCAATTCTGCACATGAAACATTGAGTTTTGGTCACAGAAAATGCTTTCCTAAAAGGGATGTTGTTCTGGACATGCTAGACAGTAAGAACAGTGAATTCAGAGATCTTCAAACTGCAATTCTGCACATGAATCATTGAGTTATGGTTACAGAAAATGCTTTCCTAAAAGGGATGTTGATCTGGTCATGCTATACTGCCCTTATGCAGCTGGAATTTACTCAGAAAAGATGAAAACCAAGTGTTCACAGGTTATGTATTTTGAAACATTTCATTTTTGTAACTTTCCATCTTTTAATTGATAAAGAAATACCAAGAGGGGCACCGATCTTCGGGACCAATCTGATGTTGAGCGAGGGAGTGAGGCTTCTGTTTATTATGTGTGAAAAGACCAGGTGCTTATTGAAGGAACTACCGCTTTATGTGAGTCATAGATCGGTTTCACTTGTCATTATTGTGGAAAGTAGGGTCATATTTAGCCACATTGCCATAAAATGTGAGATGATAAGAACAAGGAAGAGAAAAAGGGAAAAGTGTAGGAAAAGAATGAAGATCACGCATCATTATCCCTTGTAAGTCCAATGTCAATATTGAAGAGATTAATGTCAGGAAGACAGTAGCTTCTTCTCTTAATGTTTCGTAGTTGACCAATGCCTCGTCCTCCTATGCTCAGCGTTGGCTGCTTGATTCAGTGGCTTCCTTTCATGTTATCCCTCATCAATAGTGATTCCACTCTTCTTCTAACATGACAAGATCTAGTAGATTGGTGGATAGTTACTTAGCATTGGATGTTGTCGGTATTGGAGATATCTAGTTGCAGTTTGCTTCGAGTAGTATGGTTACTTTCCATGATGTACACCATGTTTTAGCTGACTAGAAGCTTACTTTTAGCTACATAGTTGGATGATGGAAGTTATGTTGTCTTTTTTGGTGAATCCTCATGGAAGATTACCCATGAAAATCTTGTCCTAGCACGAGGTAGCAAGTCTGACATGCTCTGTCACCTACTTGTATCCAGGTATATTAACCATGTTTTGGCAGTGATTGCAATACCATAGAGCCAAACAAGTTCACCCCAAGCATAGGAGCTAGCAACACTCCAAGTCATGACCACATCCCAAGAATTGGCATCCTATACTACCAACCCACACCATCCCAATGTACAGATGCATTGACCAATGGGCCAAGAGTCCAAGAGTGGTGATCACACAATGAGTGTGCACAATAGGGCCTTGAGTCCTATAAATAGGACTTGACTGCCCTAACCCCAAAGTGCCCTTAGTACATTTGCACCAAGTCACTTCATGAAGGTTGTGACCAATGCTACTAGTGCCCATTCGGAAGTGGAGAGACGTAACACTAGAGATCTTCTTCACATAACCATCAGCTCCAAACACCCTAGGTTGCTATGTTTTGAGTCCACACAACCTAGTGACCTATTCTTTACTATTTCTATTGTTGCATTTGCTGGTTTTGCTCTCCCTAGCCTAGTACAATAGATCATCTTCATCATTATTGTGCATTTCTAGCTGCTATTGCTACCTTAAGACCCAAGAGATAGTTCTTAACAATCAACGACTGGGAGGCTACGTTTGCAACATCTATAACAGCACACTATACCCTCTTTATCAGCCCTATATCAATAACCTATGCTTTAGTATTTTCTTCACTTCTGCAAGGCTTCCCAATAGTCACCTATCTACAACCACTTACATGGAGAGAGCTTCATTGACATTCTTGTGTTTTCTTCTCCAGTTAGCCGCAAGAAGTGGTCTTAACAGTAGTCATCGTCTCGAAGAGATTTCAAAATATCCTTCATCTCCGAGACCTCTTAAGAGCCATGTTTCACTCCCTCTAGTGCTATCCTTCATCTACCAACATCTACTCTGATACTTCCTCGAAGGACTACATTTTGCTCCCTCCATAGAGCAACTCTTTTCTTCAATCATAGATACTTATACTCGACAGATTGCATTTCACTCCCTTCGTAAGGCAGATCACTTCCAAGTGCCACCACCTAATCAACCACGACAGTGCAGCCATCTCCAAGCTCTACTACATTATATCAAGACAATTCATTTGGCATCATTCAGTATTCATCTATGTTTTGAGTTTTCATTGTCATAGTGCTTGTCATTCATTCTGTATTTTTTTCCGCAAACCCTATTGTTTCTTGATAGTTCATTGCACTCAAGATCCATTGTGGAGGACAACATTCTTTCTCAGGCCCACTCCCAAGAGAGACACTAGCTGCTGGACAGCCCTCCGCTACTTGAGCATCCATTCTATTACACCTCACTCAATTTTTTCAAAGAGTTTTAAGAATTAACTCTTCACTTAGTATTCTTCATTCTTTTCCTTGCTTCTTCATTGCATTTTGTCTAAGTTCATCATGTTAGTCATCTTCATATACTCTCTCTATTTTCTCTACAAACCCTAGTATTTCCTCATAAGGGGCTAGTAGCAAGCCTACAAGCAATGAGAAAGGTGAAAGATGGCACAATAATAGACATGACCGGTGGATTCCCAAAGTGCAGCAAGGATGAAGGCAATGTGCGAGGGAGACATACCAACGCTATAGTGAAGACAAGTCAAAGCTGCACTAAGGAGGCTTGCAGCTTGGGCAGCGAAAGCATGCTGATCCTAGTTTTTGGTCTAGATCATTTTGACCTAGAAACCCAGTTTCGAATGGGTTGGATCTCACCACATGAGTATAAAGGCATGGGAGAAAAATCCTAGTAGGACAAAATGACAAGTAGGGAAGGTTGTCTGCATCTAATGCTTGTGTTTTACACTAGTTTTGCACGGACTAAAGAAGATCAATCAAAGAATAACATTATGTACATCACTCCACTTGTTCTATTGCACTGCACTAGGGTTTCATATATCCCTACTTTTCAAAATACTACCATGCCAAGGGGGATGGTGCACAAACTACACCATTTTTATGCACTACATAGAATGAAGCCCACTAAGGCTATATTAGGTAAAACTTAGATGCACAAGTACACGAGTATGCACCAGCATTCAGCACACATGTTTTGCACACATAAAAGGGAAATCCCACACTCAACAGGAACCCTAGGGAGAGTGAGTTATGTGGAAGGGAAAGTATGAGGACCATGGAGGTCTCCAACAATTGAGAGGGGTTCTTCAAGTTCAAAGAATCATTTACGAGTGCATGTAAGAGTGGGGGCAGAGTGCAGTTCATTTTCTCAATGAGTGGTGAGGTTTTAAGTGTACAGGTTAAAACATTAAATAAATGAACCTTATGAGTGTGCATGCATGCATTCAGCAACAACTAAGCACTAGTATAAGTAGACACAAAATCTGTTTCAATGAATACGTAACTTCCTTAAATGTACAGAGAAGGAAACTACATGGGATAGTGATATGGGTTATAGGGATTGGTTGGTGAGAGCGTGAGACTTACTATATAATATCATAGTACAAAGAAAGTAAAAGATAGAGCAAATGCCTAGAAGGAAAAGACCCCCAACGCCTTAAAATAGGGTGTCCAAAGTAATGAAAGAAATGTGATTGTGGGTGTAATATACCCAACACTACCAATCTCACGTGAACTACTATTTGAGCATGGGGATAATTTTTCTTAAATATAAAAGTAAATTTTTTTAATTTCCCCTCTTCCTCCAGCTCGACTGTAAGTAGGCAAGCTCCTTGCTGGAGCTTGCCAGGGCAATGATACATGCCCGACGACACGCAAGGGGGGGGAGAATCTTATCCCCTCCCCTATATAATTGAGGGGCCACAGGCTGAAAAGGGGACGGGCCAAAGATGGGGATGAAGACGGAATGCTGCCGCCATGACATTGCGCCGAAACTGAGAGGGTGAGAGAGGGAAGAGCTGAATCGCTGCACCAACGGAAGCCTGTGTGGAAGGAGGAGAGAAGAGTGACGCAACGCCAGTCGGCCTCTATCATCCCAGTCCGCGCCCCCCCCCCCCCCCCAGCTGTCGAAACGCCGCCTAGTCACCGTTTGAGCTTCCCCCTCCCACGTGGCGAAAGCTTTAGAAGCTTCCTGGGTGGGGAAGCTTCTAAAGGGCTAGATAAACCCCCTTTCACCCACCCCCCCCCCCCCTCCCCGTGTCTTTAAAAAAAAAACCCCTTAGAGCCCCTTCCTGTGGCCTTGGAGACTTTCTCCCCCCCATAAAAGGGTTTTGACCTTAAAGGTCTTATCTCCCCGGTTTTTTTTTTTAATCCTCCTTAGGGCCCTTGTTCTTATAACCTTCGGGACTACCCCCCTTATATCTTCTCCTAAGGCCTCCTTAGGCCCCCTTTTCCAATAGCCTTTAAGGCTACTTTTTCCCCCCTTGGAGTTCCTCCCTTAGGATTCTATAAGGCCCTTTTTTCCCCAAGAAAATTTGTCCTTAGCCCTTTCCTTTCCCTATGCAAAAATACCCTTGGGACTTTGTTTTTTTCCCCCACTCGTAAAAGGAAAGAGAGTGTTGAGGGTCTTTTAACACCTCCCTTTCCCACTCAAAAACCCTCGTAAGGGATTCCACGCATTTTTATTCCCCGTTCGTGCGAGTCCTTACAAAGGCCATTAAGCCTTCTCCATGGCTTAATGGGTCTTAGTCGTGAAAGATCCTGAAACACCCCTTTCGAATTCCCGACTCCAAGGAGGAAGCCTTCTAAAACTGCTTTCGACGGACGGTGCAAGTTATTGCAAAAGAGAGCCACGGTGGAATATCAAAAAGGAGTTGTAAAGCTGCTTCCACGACGGAAATGCCTCCTAAGAATGTCCAAGGCACAGCCGCGGGAGGGTCGTCTCCTGGCATCCACGTGAATATCTCACCCCAAGCCCAGGTTTTCCTTCCTAATTTTTATTTGGTATTGTTGTAATTCAATCATGCAAGGTTAATTGTTGGAAATAGGATATGTTTTTGTCCTAAATGCTCACAACGGAGGAACTTAGTCATTTATACTTTCAATAGAACATGCAAAATAAAGGAAGCATAAATGCATTTCTAACAAATAGCTTTATGCATTGAAATGAATTAAAAATTAGATTAATATCCATTAAAATAGTATACTTCGTTTAAGCCTAGATGTATAAACTGCATATCGCACTATTAACCCATATCCTCTTCACAATGAATCATCATGGAAAGTGCAAAGCATGAAATGATTCTTACAATGCATAAATCTAAAAAATTATCGTTTGTCAACTGCATAAATTATCAAGAAAAATGTTGCTTGTTTAGCATGAATTTTGTTTGCAAAGTTATAGGAAGATTAGTTGGAATTAACCTAACCTATGCCTGACCTTAATCGATAAGTTAAGATTGAAAATTTAATTTACGCATAGACAACGAGTCATGTGGAAATGATCACATAATTATTTTCTAGAGTTAACCAAATTGGTATAAACCTAAAACACCTAAACCGCGGAGTACTCGTTTAGAAAGAGTTGAATTCCAAGAAATTCACTAGGAAATTAACACATGACCTAATCGTTACGTATCGCTACAACTGAAACTCCTATACTTTAAATACTTGCCCACATTCACTAAATGTAGGGACAATGAAATGTAATTGGAAAGTGAACTAGGGTTTGTTCCCAAGAATCTTACGAGATGGAACTTGGAACCCTAGGTCTAACGACGTCAGCCTAATGTAATCAGGAACAGATTGTTTCGTGACTCCATTCAATGCGACACTTGTGCAACAAGTGTGGAGTCATATGATCTTGTGATTGGATCACAAGGGAATGGCCAAATTCTCGCAACGAGGATGGCAAGTCCTTACACAAGTTATATTGCAAGAGGATGAATAATCATCCTAATTTAGTATCTTTCTAGGGTAAAGAAGATTGCTTGGAAGCAATAGACCAGCCGATAAACTGAAATAACTGATGAACTTAAAGGTTTGACCAAGTCGGGTTATTAGGATACGCCCTAACCCAGGATATAGGGGATCTTGCCAAGTTGCAAGTCATCCCGGATCGAGTGCTGGACGCATTCGAAAGGAAGGATTCATTCCTTACCAGTTTGCCAATAAAAACGATCAATGAAAATGTTTGTGCTTGCTATAGATTTTAGAGCACTGTTTGGCTTTGTTTGACCAATGAATTAAGAGATAAATGGATATCTATACTTCAGGTTGAAGGCCTCAAGGGAGAGGCAGCTTCAGTTACCCCCGATTGCCTACCTGACCCTAACCAAGGGGGTTGTTAACCGCGCCGGGCAAGTGGACCGAACCCGCCGCGAAAGGTCTCTCCGTTAAGCGCTACTTGGAGCAAGAGGACGCTTGGGTGCCAGGGGGGTTCTGGCCATAAATCCCTCGCCTTCCAGGCCCTGCACGAGAAGCTAACGTGACTCGAGATTGGATCTCGAGGGCGCATACTAGTCTACGGGCAGAAACTTGATTTAGTGATCCTTGCGAATTGCTGGATAGCCTTCGGGCCGATTGTGGATAAGCCTACCAGCTGGACTCTTTGTATTTCAAAGTTAAATATGATAACCTGTTAATAAGGAACTTGTCTGATATTGTTTTTCTATGTCAAGTGATAAGATTACGTGAAAGAATCAGTGTCTAACGGGTTAATTAAAGAAGTTGATTGCTACTTGTCCAACTAATGTGTTAAGTAATTAAATAATTAAAACAACCCGAGGAAAGTGCGGAGAATGGGCCATAGGTCCGTCCTACGGATGGGTGGTCCCGGTTGGCCGAGAACTTTTCTCAAATCACGATAGACAACAGGAAGATCGTCAAAGAACACGAACAATAAAAGCATTGACCTAGAGTTATGATTGAACCCAATTTACGCTGTTTTAGGGGAACAGAATGGGACTATGCCTTATGGCAGAGAGGTTGAGCTTTGCATCCCTCTTGTTTCCCATTCTCCTTGAACCAAGTGCAGCCTGAATCCGCTTCAGACCTGGCGTTTCTGCGTAAAGTAGTTCGCTTGGGTCCGACGTTAGTTGCCGTTAGGAAATGACCAATAAGGAAAACCCTAATTCAAGTCGATCCTAAGTGGGAACGACCAGAATACTTCTGCTATGTGGCAGACGCGGAAAGCCCTAGATCGCAGACCCCATAACATTCCATGGGAGTGCCGGGCGGAGCTTTCTAGACATCCTTTCTGATGGACTGCTAAGACGTGTCCTGAAGATACAAGTGGGCACGTTATAGTGGGATTAAGAGTGTTTGCATTCTATTGAAACACCATGTGAAGGTCAAGACTAAGAAGTCTCAAAAGGGGATAAAGATGGCAAGTGATGGGGCATCACATGCCAAGGGATGAAAATAGGAGGAGATCCCAACTAAAGGAGGGCCAGATAAGTTTTTAAAAAAAGGCACCAGCAGAAAGGAGACGACTCTACAAGAGGGGGTGGATTTGATCAAGGAGGGGGGAGCTGCTGGGGAAAATAAAAGGGGAGACCACATGCTTAGGAGCAGGTAGTCTGGCCACACTGAGATACAGGACGATTGGTGAAGAGGTCTGAACCAAAAGCACACAGAAGCTTTGGACAACTCTGTGGAATTGAAGCAGTCAAACCAGTCCAATCCATGTCAGGTTGATGCTAAGTTATGCCAAGCGCAGTTCTACATACAGCAGTGGCCGATTTCTTGCAAAAAGCAGCTGCAAACTGTAGGGCAGAGATATTATCCATTAAGTTGAGGAAGTCACAGCAAGTTAGCAAACCACAAAACGAAGCCACGAAGACAGCTGGGAGTATGGGTTTTTTAGGGAGCAGGTCAACATCTTAGATCTGAAACTGAGGTTTGAAGGGGCAGCAGTCCAAGAGGACGACTTATAAGCAGCAATCAATGCATGATCATGAGCTCTTATTAGAGTTAATTACGGCAGGCTGTTCCTTAGACAAGATGGCAGGGAAGTGCGAGAAACAGTGAGAGCACCTTCATCAATCGAAGTACTTTTGGAGCAGCTAGCTGGTGTTGCATAGCAGGCAGAGCAGGCAAGCTATGCTTCGACAGGTGGGCAAAAACTTTCACGAATGAAGGTGCTATCTTGCAGAGTAACTGCAGGCCCATACTTGCTGCCTCAAGCAGGATCAGCTACAGCTTGTCCAAATGGCATCACCATCTACCCATTGCCTTCCTCAAATCTACCTATCCAGACAGGTGGGCAAAAACTTTCACGAATGAAGGTGCTATCTTGAAGAGTAAATGCAGGCCCATACTTGCTGCCTCAGGCAGGATCAGCTACAGCTTGTCCAAATGGCATCACCATCTACCCATTGCCTTCCTCAAATCTACCTATCCAGAGTGCAGTATAATACATAAGATTCTTCTTTTTTGATATCCAGGTGGCAATGGTAGAAAGCTTGTAGGATGCAGATATAACCTTTTTTTTCAGACAATGCTCTTTGTTGAAGTTGAAACTATGATAATAAAAGGACATAGCAGATCTTTTGAACCGCGTTATGTTTGGTAATTAAGAAAATTAGAGTAATGTATGGTTGACTTATCCATCAAAAAAGACTAAGGTGTGAACTATATTTGTAATATAGGTTAACAAAAATTTTAATTGAAGGCGGTGTGAAATGTGGGGCAGAGTATGCCAGTAAAAGTGCATGTTATAAATGAGTAAAAGTTCCAAGGCTGAACGTAACAATTCATACAGGTGAACATTCTTCTCTTCTTTGTGTTTGAGATAACGGGTGAAAGAGTAAAAAGACTAAAATTTGATGGAGTTTACAGCTAATGGGAAAAAAGCTTTATATTCAGAGAATCGATGCTAAGGGTAATTAGTGCAGTATGTAAGGCTAAGATAGGTCTCAAATCTTTTTCAAGAGCATGACTTGTGAGAGAGGTGCAATGATTAGTGGGTTTTTTTAAATGTGATACTTTACTACAACTTATGCACTGCAATTGACTTAAAGACAATGTGAGAAAGCGTAAGGCTTTGCAGGTACAATATGAGTGTAATTTCATATATAGATATTCATTTTTATGCACACAATGACATTTTTAAGAAACTCATTCCTCACAATCTCATCAACTTTGCAAAATGCCAATGTGTAGACCACAAGAATACTCATGTATCCTTCAATGAGAATTCTTCACACATTGCACAACATGTTTAAGAGATGTGTCAACCAAAGTAATGTTTTTTGCTCCTTTCATTTTACACATGGATAGTTTTGAGGATCGAACAACTTACTTGCACGTTATATGACTTTTCTACAAACTTTTTGTCCATTTTTCTTAGTTAATAGTCAAGGGCATTGAGCTATGATTTGAGTTTATATTACTATATAAATAGCACCGTAGAATCAAAATAAAAAGATTGTACAGAGAAAAGAGTTTAAACATAAGAAATAACATTGTTAGAAAGAAGTAGAAAAGATTCTTCAAGCATTTAAAGAATAAGACTACCTACATATATTTTTGGCTCATTGAAATGCCCATGTAATGTTTGTAATGTGGGTTTATGATGGTGGAATTACTCACAATTGCCAAGGGTTTCTAAAATGGGAAGTATGAATCGTGTTTCCACAGGTTTCAAACGAGTTTCGTAAAATGTTAGAAACAAGTTTCATTCGAGATTGAAAAAAGTATGAAGGTTTTATATACATATATTACATGACTCATGTGACATAAAACAAGGATTGACATTATTCATTATTCTATACAATGCAAATGAACACTTGACATAGCATTAATATTTGCATGCATCATGGTCCACTATCCATGCCCAACATCAACTTTCGCTGTAAAAGGAGCCATCAATATATACAATCATCATGGATAACAACTCAAAACAAAACTCCAACAATCAATGCCAATATCCATGTCAACATGTTACAAGTCCCAAGACATTTAGGGTATGGCATTTGTGAATGTTTAAAATAGGTGTTTCATACGTTTATGAAACACCTAGGTATGAAACAAGTTTCCCAACCTTATGAAACGAGTTTCTTGGCAACTATGGAGTTACTTGAAATTTAGAGGGAAAAGACTAAATGAGAGAGAGGGAGAGAGTAAGAAAGCTAGTCTAGAATGACCTAGAAAGTTGAGAAAGTTTCCTAAAGACTAAAGAGTATGTTTTAAACTTAAGAGTGGAAAGGTATCTAGATGGGAATTGTGAGGGGATGTCTAAGCCTAGATGTAAAGGCTATGTTGTACTTACTTTAATATGCTGTTGGGGTGTACATGTAATGGGGATGAGAACCAAGAGATATACCTTAATCTAAAACAAATGTTGTAAGAACTAAGCAGCTTAAACCTAAGAGAACATGGGATGTAGAAGACTATTTGAGGATGGTTTGTATGAAGGTCGGAGGTTGTATGCCTTGAGGGTCTATCCGAGAGAGTGAATTCTTAGCAACCAAGTCGTCTTCGAGCCTTGAAGTCCTTAGAATGTTCTTTTCCCTAAGTGGCTTGGAGATGGGTTGTGCCCTTGATAGAAATTCCATCACAACACAACCACGCCAATAGCAAGTTCTCGGCCATCAAGGACGTCTGGAACATCATGGCAATATCTACAGTAGACTTGATGACACATGTAGAGGATACTTGCATCGCCCTTCATTCTTTGCCAAGAGATCATTTTTGACAAGAAGAGATTTCACAACTTCCAGTTGTCAATCTTTGAACTTCAAAGGGGGGGCCATCGTTGACACTAACCGATGGTTGGAGAAGTGAGGTAAGCATAAGTGTAGGGAGTACCCTAGTCAATGAAGTCAAGTGGGTAGCCTGCTGTGATCAGAAGTGGTATATTGACCAAGATCCAACCACTTGTACACAATAGGGTTAAAGATTTTAAGAATGACCCTTCCAAAGACTTGACTAAGATCTAAAGAGTGGATTTGGGAGAGATCTCTTCCTAAAGAGCTCTACTAACATTTCACTATTTCAATAGACAAGTATATTATGGATGAAGATTCACATAAGCATGGTCACGACTAATCCAACAACTCTATGATGAGGAGCCTAGAGGAGACCAATGCATGAAGATTCACATAAGCATGGTCATGACTAATCCAACACTCTATGATAAGGAGCCTAGAGGAGAGCAATGGATCGAAAATATCTTGCTCTTCCGACGGCTCATGGCATAAAGAGTCTAGCAATAGGTACTTGGCTTGGTTATGTCAAAGAGATTGTTCTAAAGCAACTCTGCACATATAGAGATAATTTTTATTTCGAGACTATCCAAAACACCAAGAGCTTTGAAAAAGAGCTCTCAATCTGGTCTTTCAAGGCACTTACAGGGAGATGAGTGAGACATGGGAAGTGATGGCCTAAGCTATAGACACAAGACCAGCATGTGAATACGAGGAATTTTCAAGTGAGCACAATTGAATGATGACTACAGAATCAAGAACTCTCTCACTCACTCAATTCACAATGTTGGTAGACAAATTACCTTTTCAACACTTTGCATTTAACTTATAAAAGAAGTTGGTATTTGATTTAAAATGTGTTCATAACCCTTTGTTGTGTTTAATCTTGTCCACCAAATCGCATAATTGACATGAACCTTGTCTACCTAATTGCACAACTATCATGCCTGTCTTCTAATTGGTGGTGTCTGGTTTTGTCAACTCAATGCACCAAGCCTGTCCGCATGCATCACTCACTTTTGTTGCAAGAGAGGAACGTACAAGTGTCTTCCACTGCTATCACATTTCAGCCTGGCATTTCTGAGATGTGCTTGTGTTTGTGGTCACCTAGCCACATTTATCTTGTGCCACAATCTTCCCTCCTCCATCTTCAACTTCCACTCCAGGTATTTGGCTCACTTTTCTATTGGTGTTGTGCACCTTGCTCCTTGTGATCATTCACTTCTTGTTCACATCACCCAGTTCAATCCTCCTGATGGATGGGCCTACACTCTAGAACCGTGAAAGAAAACTGAAAACAGAAACCACTTTCTCACTCCATTCACAATGTTTACCATACACATCTGTGGTAAATTGAGATGTAGAAATTTTTGCCCCATTGTTAAGTCCATTCTACCTAGAAAAAGTTACATTTGTTGTCACCAGTTAAACATATCGAATACAGAGGCACAAATATTTTTAAAAACTGCTAAATTATTTAGAAAATGTATGCAAAACGAAATAAAACCTTCGCATGTCAGTAAATAATGCCTTTTCAAAAGTACTGACACTTTTGAGGATTGACCACTCGTCAGCTCCAGTTGGCCACGAAATTCTGTCACCTTCATGTCTTCAACCCAAGATGCACCTATGTTACTTTCATAAACACAACCTACATGTCAACCTAGACAATATTTGATTAACTCATCAAAGACAAGTGGCATAGCTAATCAGAGATCAAGTGAATGATGTCTCAGAAACTGGATATGAAGATAAGAAATCACAGAAAATCAAGCACTCCAAGAATAAACAACTAGTTCTGTTTTGTTTTCCTTTCTGTAAGCCCAAAATTCCAGCATAAGAAGCCCATGCAATCAAAGCACTATGAAAAGACTGATGCAGCAGTAAGGCATCAAGCTTCATAAGAAATGAAAATCAATGGATATTGGAGTGATGTTCGGCAATGTGAACTACTTTTGGAAACCTTTTATAACTAGCTAATGGACAAGATAAGCATAAGCCAAGAGTTATAGTTAGTTAATAAGAAGATTAAGGTAAACAATCATGCAAACCATCCTATGGAAGATTATCTTACAGAGAGGAGTGGTTTCATGGACAAAATGTCACCTGACTGATCAAGATCAGGCACAAAACTCAACCACAGTGATTGCACCCTACTGATGAATGCATGTTAGAGCGAATATTACAAATGTGACCGAAGCCATTGACTGTCCATCAGCCCAAGATCTCTTCAAACTTTCTTCTTTGGAGAAAGCCGAGTTGGTAAAGGTACAGCTCAGGAAATATGGCTGGAATTAGATCAGCTCTATAACAAGATGACTACCATGAAGAGGGTTTCTTTGGAGGTGTAAGTGAACTGGAATCAGATCAGCACACCTCCATGGTGAACTACAGTCTACAAGTGAAGATACTCAACTGTAAATAGAATGTAAAGGTAGCCAAGAAGCAGCAGATCGTTGCAGACACAAATGGCTATTTCACATGCACATGCAAAACTGCACAAGCACATACAATCTTTTGAAATCTTTATAGCTTCTCCGAGTATGGAAGGCAACATCCTATGTTTGGGTTTATTCCCCCTTTTGGTTCAAAGCTAGAGACATGTCCTTGTAAAAGTTGAAGGATCTTTAAAATGTGCCAAGCCATAAAGCAAGTTGAACCTGATTTACAATACTAAAAACAATGCAAATACAAAAATATTGGAACTTAATGCACATGAAAATCTGTCCCCTTGTTCTGCTAATCATAACACCGAGACTAGCTTGCATCATCTGCTACTCCAGTGTGAAATTTGGGCTCTGATGCCAAACTCGATTTCAGTTATACTCTCATTGAACTGCTACTACAAAGGAAAATAGAGGATGAAACGTAACTCTGCTGCTGCTGTTGTGCAACACTTACAGCCCCTTTCCCATCTCTCTCCCCTCCCCAGTCTGTGCATCTTGTAGGCTGCATAACCCTCCCCCAACATTTTTCAAACTGCCCAGTCCCCCAGCCTGCTATCCTCCTTTCCAGCCACAATTGTTAGACACACACATTCTAGACACACAATAAGGCAGGCAGGCAGCCTTTGGGCATTCAAACAGAGGCCGGCAGTCAGTTGGGCAGCACGCAGGGTAGCAGGCAGTTCTGTTAGAAACCACACTGTCAAGAGTCAGTAGAGACAAGAAACTTGTAACCCTATAGCGACATACCTGTAGAAGGGGAAGTAGAGGCACAAAAAACCAAGCCCAAAACACTATATAAACTCAGCTTTCTTTACAAGGGACTGAAGCCCCCCATTACAAGGCTTCTTTTCCATCATGGTTTGTTTCAAGGAGAGAAGCAGGGCAACCCATTTATAATATAGCAACGCAACACAAAAACCATTAAGAGGGAAAAATCCTCTTCTGCTACAACCTCAACACCATATACCACATCAGGTAGTTCATCTAGATTCCTCACACTCTCCACACAAGTTGGAACCTCTAAGATGAGCATCCACTCGTCAGAGAACGGCATTGATATAACCTTATACAAGGGCAGCCTCCCATGATTACAGCTGCAACTATAGGTGGTAAAGACAAAACTAAATGCAGTGTCATGAACAACAATACAACTTAAGTAGTTTCTCGATAGGATAGGATGTCAATGATGCTCTTGGGAAAGCTCGAAGGAATTACAATTTTGGTAGAGATATACAACAAAATAAAACTCTCAAAAGAAGTGGTTATTCATACAAAAGTTCAAAAGGATTATTGACCACATAAACACTCTTCACCCATAATTCCAAACACACCACATACAGCATTAAAAACTCTTCTTTACAAACCCAAAGGAGGCCTTGGGAACAGTTTTAAAAAGGCCTTGTGGTAGTATGATGCGCCTCTTTTGCATTTGTCTTTGATACTTCAGCATCTTCTTCTATCAGAAATGTCAAAAGGAACAAGTGAGGAGCCAAAAGACATTTCAAATAGCACCAAGAACCAAGTAGAACTCCGGCTTTACACCTTGTTACTAGCCTTTGTATCTAGTAAGTCTCGAGTCAATGCCTCCATCTTTACATGGTATCTTCAAGCAAGTTCAAATTGTGTGTTTAAAGGGTAGATAAATGAAAAGTTTGAAGGTAGTAGTGCCTCATGGGAACAAGCCTTTGAGTTCCATGAAAGCTTAGGCGCTTTAAAGCTTATGAATAATAGCTTCGAATTGACAAAAATGAAGAAGAAGCTTCAAATGATCGACGCAATAGCCTATTTGTTACCTCCCTAGACCTGGATGGGTGCTAGTGTTGAGCTAAAACTTCATTAGCCTCACTTAAACAGCCCCAAAACATGTTTAATCAATAAACAAACCTTCTTATTTTAAAAAGAAACATGATCCTGGAGAGTTATTGTGCCCCACATGCAAAACCCTTATTTGGGTGCCACTTTTCTATAAATAGGCATGCAACCCACCACTCTCCCTTAATCTCGTTTTTGCAAGTTTCAAGAGCTGTATCTTTGCTGCCCACACCCCGCTCGCAGAGGACATTGCAGTCAAAGCTTCCCATTGCTATCTACTACCATCTAGCGCCTAATTCTAACCTCCATCTCCTTCCTCCATTACTCATGACTGCTCTACACTGGCGTTTTTCTGATTCCTTTTGTTGCCCAGCTGCACACAGTGCACAGCCTTCTAGAGGCTGCATTTACAGTCCAGAGCTGCCACCCTGACATTCTCTCTCCTCCCCAAGCTGCATTTACTATCTGTGGCTGCCACCCTCACTTTCTCTCTCCTCTCTCTGCTATGTTTGCCTCCTACTACTGTCACCCAGATTTTCTCTCCTATTTTAGAATGAGGAGAGTAAATTGCTACAAACTTTGAGACAAAAGCTCATTAGATTCAAGAAATATATTTATGGCTGCAATCATGTATGCCTTACATTGAAGAACATATGGTAGTTCTTTGAGATGGACATGTTGTATCAAACAGAGTTGAAGGAGTTCTTCAAAGGCCAATGTAGTGACTTTTGTCCATGTAGTAATCTGTATAATGGGAAATGTGACATACTATCAAACACTACCTATAGATAAGTGTCATCTCAGCTTAGCTGGTTGAGAAGAGACATCAGATTAGACTTACGCTACTTGTATGTTGTGTTGCCCCCAACATCTGATGATGTGCACAAAACCACTTTTGCTCACGGAACCGTGATGGTTCACGAACAACAAGTACATCTTTATCTTGTTTAGGGTGGTATGTGACACTACTAGTGGGAGAGGCGTGCACAAGCTGAAGGAAACAAGACGAACTATGGACAAGAGAGAAACAAGACAGTGAACAATAGATAATAGACAGAGTGAGAACAAAACGAGACCGTATACTTGCTTGCTGAACTAAAAGATAGGTGAAGGTACAAGTAAGGTTTAACCTAACCACACTTCCACCAGCTAACTAGAGTTAAGTTGATTTACTCTAGAGCCTAGTGTCACTACTTTAATGTCTTAAGACACTAGGTATACACACCCTACAATGACGCTTAATAACTATCCACACCACACAAATTACATTGGGCACTATCCAAAATTGGCAAATTATAACATCCCCTTACAATGCCAATGTGATGAGATACAAGGAAGATCAATCACCCAAGGGTAGTAAGTTTAAGGATTTCAAAAAGCCTCAAACTTCTCGCGTGATAACTCTTCGATGAAAATATTTGCAACATTTTCCTACGTAGAAACACACACCAACTTGATCTCTCTTGCATAGCACCTTGCTTTGACATAATGATAGTGAATCCCATGCGAGCATGAAACACAGGATTCCATGTTACTACAATAGCACTCTGACTATCACAATAAATGAGTGTAGGACCCTCCAATGAGATCTGTAGATCAACCAACAATTTGCACAAGCATGCATATTCAATTGTCGATGTGAAAGCTGCCCGGTACTCATCCTCACAAGATGAGGTAGCCACTATAGGTTGTTTCTTGCTAAGCCATGAAATGCATGAATGGCCCAAAAAGAAACAATGTCCACTAGTAGACTATCAAGGGCCTCAATCACTAACCCAATCAGAAGAACTATGAACCTATAGCTGCAAGTTTCTCCTCGGGAAAAAATAATACATATGTCTAATTACCTTGCAAATAGCAAAAGATCCACTTAACAACTTGCCAATGTATTGTCCATGGGCTATGCATAAACCTACTCACTTGAGATATTGCAAATTGTATGTCAAGGCATGTGTTATAAAGATAAATAAGACAATCAACAACCTAGCTGTAAATTGCAACACCGATAGCCCTTGCTTTCCAAACTATAGCCAACAAAGATACATTCAAAGCCTTGTCATCCAACTTTCCACGAAGCTCTTTTGACACATGAGCACATGCTATGCATCCAAACATAAAAAAGTAGTCAACCTTCAGTTTCCTCTCATACAAAGCCTCAAAAGGAGAGAGAGTTTTAAGTGCCTTTGTAGGTGCATGAATCAGCACATAATTGGCACAATGAATGCCCTAAAACCACAATTTCTGCGGTAGACCCTTTGATTTCAGCATGCATCTACTCATCTCCATGATTGTCCAATTTTTCCTTTTAGCCATGACATTCTATTGAGGTGTCATCCTCACAGTGGCCTAACATAATACCATTCTCAAGAAAGAATCTTTGAAATGCACGAGATATGTATTCCCCCCATCGATCCGTGCGAAGTGTCAGCACTTTTAAACATATTTCAGCTTCTCGCTTTGCAACCAAGCATTTAAAGTGCATAAATACATCAGATTCTGCCTTACGACCATGCATCCATATATATCAAGAGTAGTCAGCTATGAAGGTGACAAAATATAGATGACCCTCAAGAGCTCGTTTTTGCATGGGACTACATACATCAGAGTGTATAAGTTGCAATGTATTTGTATAAGCAAATAATACATCCATAAGAGCTCATTTTCGCATGGGACTACATACATCAAAGTGTATAAGTTGCAATGTATTTGTATAAGCAAAAAATATACACGACCCTCAAGAGCTCGTGTTTGCATGGGACTACATACATCAAAGTGTATAAGTTGTAATGTATTTGTATAAGCAAATTATACATCCATAAGCATAAAATCTAATCCATCTACAATAAAAATCAGCACTGAGCCAATGCCACAAACATAATAGCTAGAATTATTTGCACATGTAGCTCTCTTCCCGCAAATGTTAAATGCATAAATGTAAATAGACAATTCCATGAAGTGATGTGCCTAGATGCCCCATTGTCAAAGTACCATGTCTTGCATTTCAGCAGCATTAAATGCAGAATCAGCCATAGAATTGTCCTAATTGCATGTCAAAAATGCATTGTCCTCCTCAATGAAGTTGGCTATACCATCCCCATTCGAAGACCAAGTGGCAGATGTCTCTTGGACAACCAAACCGGAGTCTTTCTTCTTCTCATTGGCCAATCTTTTTATGCATTCTTCAATGTAATGACCAAGCTTCTTACAACAGTGGTATTTTCATTTTGTCTTGCCTTTATCCACATCACGGGCAGCCTTGCTAGATGGCTGTCCCACATCAGGCCTTGGCTGATTTTTCACTGCCTGCTTTGCTTTGCCTTTGCCTTTGTATTTGGAAAGCATGGCTACATCACCTAAACGCATAGTAACATTCTTCCTACTCTATTCCTCTTGCAACAACAGGCACTTCATTGAATGTGAGTCGCTACTTTGTCCCCCTCAAAGAAAAATTCAGCGGAGTGTGAAACCCAAGGTAACACTTTCGTGATCGTTATCATCTAATCATCGGTTAGCACCTCATTGATATTCAGCCGCTGCTCTCTCAAATCAAACATGAAAGATAATCTATGATAGCATCACCCTCATCCATATGTGCATTGGCCAATTCTCTTTGCAAGTAAGAGATTCTAGCATGATTGTGTGCTGCCAACATCTATTCCACAGTATCCCAAGCTACCTTTGAGGTCTTGCATCATCGGATACGAAGTATAATTGCCCTCGTGCATTGGAAAAGCAATCAAAGATGAAGCCTATGAATCCTTCGAAAGCTATTTCTTTTGTTCTTTTGTGGGAGGAAACTAGGCAGCAGTAGGGGCAGCTTGCTATCCTCTGGCCTCTCCCTAAGGCATCTGACGTGCAAAGCATCCTAGTTTGGCTAAGTCGCTAGTCACAAAATCCCAATGACCCTTTGCAACAAAAAGATTTCGCACCGTAAAACTCCAGGAGTAGTTGGTGCCATTCTTTGACCTGTGAACAGATGTCCAATCTAGCCTACCCACAATTTGCCAAGCAATGCTATTCATGCCTACACCAATAGTCACACCTTGTAACGCATCGCCTACACCTACATCCCTTACAAAGTGTCTTGCCCTACGTGTCCTATCAATCTATGCTCGCCACATCAAGTAAAGCTCGTCTAAGCGCCGACAACTCGTTTCCCCTCACGATGCCAATCAAACTGTTAATGGCTGCACACCACATCACCTATCTACCTAGAAAGCTTATGTAGTGGACGTTTAAGCAAGGACAGCCATTGGTTCATATGCAAGGTGATACAACTCCTTTTGAGAAGTTTCTAGAAGATTTCGGAACATTATGAACATTCTAAAACATTCAAGAAAGTACTAGACGATTCTAAGAAGGTTCTAGATAATCCTTTGAAAAGCTCTAGAAAAGGCTTGTATCATTGCTTACATTTATGTCATCACTTATGTCAATGATGCTTATAACATCAATCATGTCATCATCTAGAAGCTTCCACTTAACCCTCTCAGTTCTAGTATAAATAGGGGTCTTGGGCTACACGCCCTTCAATCTTGTCAACACCAGTTCTGAGATTTCTCCAAGGTAAGTCCTCTTCCAATTCTTGTCTTGTTCTGGTCTTATCACGTATCAAGTCTTATCTTGTAATCAAGCCGTGCACTTGTGAGCATTCTATTGTAATCATCCAGTTACCTCACAATTAAGTTCTAGTTCAATCTATTTTTCAAGTTCTTCTTGTAAGTTGTGAGAGCAATCTCCTCACTCTCGAAGAGCAATTGTCGTGCTCATAACAGCTTGCGCTGACAAGTCACCAAGTCAACCTCATACACAACTCCTCCCATCCCATGAAGCGCTACTTAATTCTCATGTGTTGTGTTTCATGTCTGCCCAACATGATTAAAATATTTTTAAAATTCAATGCCTCCAACCTTAATCAACATTTAGGCACATAAATACCTCATGTTTGCGTGCAATGCCCCTTATCAAGAACAAATTCTAGGGACTTCGCAACAAATATAAATTTTACCAAAATTTCTTCAAGAATTTTGGGCTTTTGCCAAAAAATCACAAATCTCACCAAAATTTTAGGGGTTTCGTACTTGGTGCTTAAAAATTGTTCTGTCTTACGCTAAGATTTAGGGGTTTTCATATTCAAGCTTAAATTGCACTAAATTTCACAAATTAAAATTGGAGCTTTTGTCATGTCTGCCCACATTGGATAATTAGTGCAATCCAATTTGGCAGAGTTCCCAAACATATTGAGCAAATCATGCTGTGCCATTGCTTACTGAAATTGTTAGTATTTGCTCTAGTAACTGGCCAAGGTAGAAATATGGGGAGTAGCACAAAAACAAAGCAAAGAAATGACCAAAAACTTACATTTTTTCAAAATTTTTGATGGCGTTGATGAAGAAATTGCAGTTGAAAGGGTTTCGATGTGTGTGAATGTTGGTGTAGAAGGTGTAATTGGCTTTTACGTTGATGAATTTGGGAAGCATGTACTTGTTGCCAGGCATCTTTGGGTTAGATATTGCAATGTCTTCATTCCCATGCAAAGGTTCATACTAAGAGGCATCACCACTGCTTGATTGCATCTCACTATATGAAGACATATTGCTGTAATTTCTCAAGTGAAAGCAAAAATCAGAACTAGCACAAAGCTTTGGCTTGCAATCAAGTGCCTTGGGCCCACCAAATCAAATAATTGAGAGGTATCCCAGCCATGGAACCATGAAACCAACCTTCCTCGTTGGAAAGGGTGGTAATTTCCTTATTAAGCACTTAATTATAGCAATCAACAAATAAGCATAACTTCAAATGTACAATTACCTTAATACTCGAACATTGGACACCCTGTTGACCCCAAAACTGGCACCCCTTTTGGTATTTCTTTAACTTGATTGCTAATGGAATGAGTAGAAGCTAAGATTTACAATCTCTTTTGCTGTAACTACAATCAGCAATCAATTTGGGCCAATAACCCCTTGATTTTCACCCACGAATTGTACAAATGGAACCTCCAACTGGTCAAACGCTGCCCCAAATTACAATGAATGGGCTGGCATTTGAATTCATTGACAATTACACAAATTTCAGGTGCTAAATTTAGTGTACAAAGCCTTCATCAATTGGCATGGGACCCAAGGTGGCTGTCAAATCCTAATTTCTGCATAAATGTAGGGTTTACAGTAAATCTCTCTACTATCCACCGAATTTGACTGAATTTTGATCTAAAAGGCTAAGAAATGCTGAGATTGACTAAGCACAAGCAAGAGGAGGTGAGAAAATTCTTTGCGAGAAAGGCCTAAAATCTGATTGCTGCCCGTACCAAACAACATTTAATGCTGTTGCTAGTTGCCAAGTGGGCCCAAATTGCTGTCTAGCGACTCCAAGTGCCATGTTACCCTTGTGCAAGTTAGGCAAACGCCTTACGCGTGCTAGGAGGGAGCGTGACACAGGAGAGATATCAAGGGCGTAACAGCCCGTGACGCGATGTAGCACGACGCGACAGGGTCATGCTGTGGTGCAATGGCGTGTCGACTTGACATGTCTTGCAAGTTGGCTTCTACTACATGCTCAAGACGCGACACAGTGCTGCGTGCCCGCAAACCATGTTGCTTGTGCAGGTTTCCGTACGCGGACCCGTGGGACCAGGAGAGCTACCCAAAATTAAATGTGCCCGCCCATCCATAATTTAATTAGCTAGGCCATTTGCAACCTGAAGTGGTTCCCAACCTCTGTTGACCCTTAGAGGTAGTCTTCTAAACCCATTTTCCAGCATTATCCAACCATGTAATTCATTTTCAAAATTAAATAATTTAAAAAATTAAATTCACCCATTGTGACCTTGCCCAAAATTAAATGTGGCCATCCATAATTTAATTGGCTAGGCCATTTGCAACCTAAAGTGATTCCCAACCTTTATTAACCCTTGGACTGGCATTAATTAATTAATTAATGCTAGTCCCTACTGTCACCATTGACACTTATTTGTCAAACAACTGTCCTAGGGTCAAATCTAATTCCAGCTAACCAACAAAACCCACTCAACATAACTTATCACAACTTTTGCCTTTAGCATCCACTGCATCCTCGAGGTCCTTGGCCTGTTAACCACCATGTGTATCACATGTGCTAAAAAACCTTGCACATTTAATTAATAATTTAATCAAATGTTATCAACAAGATTAAAGCATCTCAAAATTTTACGTCTTTGTAACAAGAGCTATGCATGTTGATCAAAAATTACAGGTTGTGCATAGTCATGTCTATGGGCCCATGCATATCAAATCCATCGACGAATACTTGTACTTCATTACCTTCATTGCTGACATGACTCGTCATTGTTGTGGATGCAAGCTGATTACACTATGTACAGATCAAGGGGGGTAATATATGTCATAGGAGTTTAACACTTTTTTGGCTGAAATGAGTATTATCCATCAGTGTACTACACCTACACACCTCAACAAAACAGTGTGGTTGAAAGAAAATATCAAGCTTTGATGCAATGGCAAATTGTATGCTATTACACAATAAGCTACCCCAAAAGTTTTGGCTTGAGCTATCATGTGTGTAGTATATGAGCTAAATCACAGCCCAACTAAAGCATTGATTGAATGTACACCTTATGAGGCTTGGAATGGCTAGAAACCAGTGGTGTCATACATTTATGTGTTTGGTTGTTTAGCATATGCTTTTGTCCCACAACCACGAAGAGAGAAACTACAAGACAAGGTTGTCAAATGCAGTTTTATTGGTTATAGTGCAAAAAGCAAAGGATACCACTTGTACCAACCCTCCACCAACAAGATTTTTGTTAGTAGAGATGTGGTATTCATTGAATATGTTGGTCAGCCCTTCATGGACTGCAAAAATCAGCCCCATGTGGAGCCTATGTTAGAATTTGCCAATTCTATGGGTAGCGCCCAATGTAATTTGTGTGGTGTGGACATTTATTAAAGTGTCAATGTAAGGTGTGTACACCTAGTGGTTTTCTCAAAATTTCTAGAATTTCCAGTCTATTTCAGCCATCTCTTCTTGAATCTCAACTTGTGCTGCCCAAAAATTTGGGCCTTTTACTAATTTTTGTTCCAGGAATTCGAATTGACAACCAATTCGAAGAAATTTCTCAATTTCTTGGACATTCCCACCAAAAATTTGGGGCTTTTGTCCGATTGGAGGCCCTTTGCGCAAATTGAAACCAAACTCATAGACATTGCGCAATTTCTTCCACATTGGCTTAAGAAAATTTGGGGCTTTTCAGTTTTTTGGATCTGACACGCATAACGAGGCAGATTTCAGCTGCTGTTCACTACTGACACGCATCTCGAGGTGACATTTCTGCAGAAATTCCAATTGTAAGGTACAAATTTCTTCAATTTCTTGGAAATTTTAGAAAGAAATTTGGGGCTTTTGCTCGACATACACTCCTGTCTATCATTGACAACATGGCACGTCAGGGGAATAATGATCAGAGCAACATCCTTGGTGTCCTCACTTAGGAAGACAAACTTGATGGCTCAAACTACCCACTGTGGAGTTTTATGGTCCGTAACCTTCTTGCGGCGAAGGACTTGTGGGACTATGTTACAGGTGATTTGCAGCAACTAGGAGGTCTTGAACCTTAGACACCTCAGTGTAACGCTCGAGGACAAGTTGCTGGTGCTGCTGGTGGTGGTTTTGGTGCTACTACTGATGCTGCCCCTCCTCTCCCTCCTACCGAGGATCAGAGGAAGTGGGACTCAAAAGATGCACAGGCACTTTCTTTGATTGCCTTGTCAGTGAAAAGGGCAATTATTCCACACATTCAGTCTTGTAAGATCTCAAAATCAGCATGGGATGTACTTGAGCATATGTTTGCAACACGCAATGAGGCTAGGATATCCTATTTCCGCAGAGAGTTGGCCAATGTGACCATGGATGAAGGTGATAGCATAACAGAGCACCTTACTCACATACAGGATTTGCGTGAGCAGCTACTCAATGTTGATGAGGTCATTCAGGATGTTGAATTGGTAAACATCACACTGAACTCTCTTCCAGAGTCATATCTTGGTTTCCACTCCTCTTTGATGTTGTCTTTGAGGGGGGGCAGCAGCCCCTTACATTTGTGGAGCTAGAAGGCCTCTTGTTGCAAGAGAAACAGACTCAAAAAAATGTGGTATTGCATTCAGGTGATGTGGCTATGCTTTCCAAGTTCAGAGGCAAAGGAAACGTCAAGCAAAATGTAAGAAATCAGCAAAAGGGCAATGCTGGACAGCCATCAAATAAGGTTGTCCAAGACACAGAAAAGACTAAAAAGAAGGGGAAATGCCATTATTGCAAGAAGCCCGGCCACTATATCGATGAATGCAGAAAGAGATTGGCCAAAGAGAAGAAAAAGAACTCCGGTTTGGGTGTCCAAGAAACATCAGCTAGCAAATCTACTTATGATGATACTTCAGCCAACTTTGTAGAGGAGGACTATGCATTTCTCACATACAGTTATGATTCTTCAATGGCTGATTCAGCATTTAATGCTGCTGAAACGCAGCCAACATGGTATTTTGACAGTGGGGCGTCAAAGCACATCAGTTCAAGAAGTGTTTGTTTACCTCTTTGCATTCAGCCCATGTTGGAAAGCGTGTTACATGTGCGAACAGCAGTAGTTATGATGTATATGGCATTGGGACGGTCACTATTACTGCTGCAAATGGTTGTGATTTCATGCTTCTAGATGTCTTGTTTGTACCTGGCATTACAAAGAACTTGTTGTCTATCTCTACTTTTAATAAGCATGGCTCTCAAGTTATCTATGAGGATGACAAATGCATTGTTAGAGACAGAGAGATGGATTATGCACTTAGGCTGTCCGACACCCTGTGTAAGGGCTGTGCGGCACCTTGTGTAAGGATCTATTTTTGTTGGATTCATATGACAGACAATCTCATGATGCTTTAGCAATCACTACTCTTTCGCCCGCTATGCAAAATGCAGAGCTATGGCATGCCCGCTATGGACACATGAGCTTTGGGAGTTTGATGACCCTTCAAAGGTGTCATGTGGTAGATGCATTGCCTCCAATGGAAACTCCACCTCCTCATGCATGTGAGGGATGTATTTTGGGCAAGATGCATAGGTTTGCCTTCAAAAAGGATAGTGCAATGTGTGTTATCCGCGAAAAATGCAGCTTATTCACTCTGATGTTTGTGGTCCCATGAGGACACATGCACTTGGAGGTCATCAGTACTTTGTTACATTTATTGATGACTACTCTCAGTATACATGGGTGCATGGGCTCAAGGAAAAATTTGATGTGTTCATGGATTTCAAACATCTTGTTGCAAAGCTTGAAGCTGAAAGTGACTTAAAAGTGCAGACACTTCCCACAGATAGAGGGGGAGAGTACATGTCTCGTGCTTTTGAGACATATTTGCTTGATCATGGCATTACGCATCAAGCCACTATTAGAATGACTCCTCAGCAAAATGGTGTTGCTAAAAGGAATAATCGGACTCTTATGGAGATGGCTCGTTGTATGCTAAAAAGCAAGGGACTACCTCGTAAATTTTGGCTAGAAGGCTATCAATGTGCAAATCATGTGTTGAATCGTGCACAAAGGCACTAAAGACGATCACATTGTTTGAAGCTTGGCATGGCAAGAAACCCAAAGTAGACTACTTTCGAGTGTTTGGTTGCATAGCCTATGCACATATTCCAAAAGAGCTTCGTGGGAAGCTTGATGACAAGGCTGTAAAATGCATATTTATTGGCTACAATTCGGAGAGCAAGGGCTATCGCCTATATGAACCACACACGAAGAAAGTCTTTGTCGATAGGGATACCCTATTTGCTGAAAATGTTGCATTTTCACATGATCGATTTCAAATGCCAGCCACCCATGACATTGGTGATGTCTTTGAGGGTCTTTTGCCACTTACTTTGGAGTTTGTGCCTACTGTAAATAGCAAGACAGACTTAATACAACAAGCTGTTGCTGCACCATATGCTCCCGAACAGCAAGGTATCGACAATGGTTTGCCACATGCTGTGGAAGAAGCAGTACAGCATGAAAGGGCTGCTGTAAATGCAACCAAAACAGTCCCAAGATGGCTGTTACAAACTCTCTAGAAGAGTAAAATGGATGCTCCTATACCTTAACGCACTAGAAGGGCTACCAGAAATGCAACAAATGATGCAGGGGGGGCACATTTGATTGATTTTTCAGAAGTAGATGATTGTGATGAGCATGTATTTATGAGCGCACTATTGGATGATGATAAGCCTACTTCCTTGGACGAAGCTCGGCAAGATGTACATTGAATGCAAGCCATGCAAGATGAGTTAGACTCTATTGCCACTAACTCTACATGGGATTTTGTGGATTTACCACCTAGCAAGAAGGCCATTGACACAAAATGGGTTTTTAAACTCAAACGCAAGGCTGATGGTACAAAGCATGATTGGTAGCAAAAGGATATGCACAAAAGAAGGGTATAGATTATGAAGAAACTTTTGCTCCTACATCCCATATGAGTATGGTGAGATGTGTGATTGCTATGGCTGGAAAGTACATCAGTTGGACATTGAGACAGCATTCTTGAATGGGGATTTGCATGAGGATGTTTATGTGTCACAACCTCCAGGGTTTGTGGTTACGGGGAAAGAGCACATGGTATGCAAGTTGCATAAAGCTCTTTATGGTCTCAAACAGGCTCCTCACGCATGGTACTCCAAAATTGATACTTATTTGGCTAGCAAAGGGTTCAAAAATAGTCCAAGTGCTCCCACTCTATACATTAAGAATGAGGGGGGGAGACTTCCTAATTATCATTCTTTAGGTAGATGACATGCTACTCACTAGACCTACAAAAGAAAAAATTGCAGATTTTAAGGCTGAATTAAAACATGCGTTTGCTATGTCAGATATGGGCTGCCTACAATATTATTTAAGGATCCAAATCGCCCAAAATCAGCATGGTATCATCATGTCACAGTCACAATTTGTGGATAAGCTGTTACATAGGTTTAGTATGCAAGATTGCAAACCTATGTGCACTCCTATGGAGCCAAGCTTAAAGCTGTCTATGCATGATGGTGAAGAGATGCCTGATGTTGCAATTTACACCCAAGCTGTTGGCTATCTTATTTATCTTTGCAACACACGCCTTGACATTCAATATGCAGTATCTCAAGTGAGCAAGCATATGCGTAGCCCACGGACCATACATTGGCAAGCTGTTAAGTGGATCTTCAAATATTTGCAAGGTACTCATCCACATGCATTATTATTTCCTAGGGGGGAAGACTTGCACTTACAAGCTTACAGTGATTCGGATTGGGCTAGTGATGCAGATACTAGGCAATCTACTAGTGGACACTGTTTCTTTCTCGGCCGTTCATGCATTTCATGGCTAAGCAAGAAACAGTCTACAATGGCTACCTCGTCTTGTGAGGCTGAATACAAGGCAGCCTTCACAGCAACAATGGAATGTGTATGGTTGCATAGATTGTTGGTTGATCTACATTTACCATTGGAGGGTCCTACACCCATTCTTTCTAAAAGTCAAAGTGCTATTGCAATGGCACAAAATCTGGTATTTCGTGCAAGGTGCATTACCATTATGTCAAAGAGAGATGCTATGCAAGAGAGATCAGCTTGATGTATGTACCCACACAAAAAAATGTTGCAGACATTTTCACGGAGGCACTACCACGCGAGAAGTTTGAGGCTTTTCGAAAGTCCTTAAACTTGTTACCCTTTGGTGATTGATCATCCTTGTACTTCATCACATTGGCACTGTAGGGGGGTGTTAGAATTTACCGATTCTATGGACAGCGCCAAATGTAATTTGTGTGGTGTGGACACTTATTAAAGTGTGAATGTAAGGTGTGTACACCTAGTGTCTTAGAAATTTAAAAGTAGTGACACTAGGCTCTAGAGTAAAATCAACATAACTCTAGTTAGTTGGTGGAAGGCTGGTTAGGTCAACCCTTGACCTAAACATAAGTTGTACTTTCACTCTATCTTTCATTCAAGCAAGCACACTCTTCTCTTTTTGCATCAGCTCACTCTCTTGTTGTCATTGTCTCTCCTCTCTCTCTCCATAGCTGGCTGCCATTTTTCAACACTATGGACACTTTACAATTTGTTGCCTTTATTTCAGGAAAGTACACCTAATGGCTCAATTTCAACAATCTATTGACAGTTTACAGCAGCAAACACATGCTGAACAACAACCTGATTTTCAGCCTATTGATCAAGGCATTGCTAATTATGAAGTAGCCGATGCAAGGGCTGCTATTTGGAAAGCTAAAACAGTCCCTAGATGGCTGTTAGATACATTACCGGATAGCAAACAGTTCATTCCACTTCTCGGTAAAACGAGAGCAACCACTTGCCATGCACAGGGTAACTTGGTTGTGGAGGCGCTCGTAGCTACTGTATACAATAAGGAACCTACTTCTTTACATGATGCTTGAACATTGGATGGCAGCTATGCAATTAGAAATAAAATCTATTCATAAAAGTGGCACATGGGAGTTATGTGACTTGCCTAATGAGAAGTGTGCTACAGGCACAAAGTGGGTTTACAAATTAAAATGCAAATCAAATGGTAGCACTAATCACTACAAGGCATGTCTTGTTGCCAAAGGGTATGCCCAATAAGATGGGATTGACTATGATGAGACATTTGCACCCACTTCGCAATGTCATTGCTTTGGCTGCTCATTGTGATTGGCATGTGCATTAGTTGGATGTGAAGGCCACTTTTCTGAATGGTGATCTCCATGAGGAGGTTTATGTCACTCAACCTCCTGGCTTTGTTCACAAAGGGTCAAAAAGCAAAGTGTGTTGCGTGCATAAGGCACTCTATGGTTTAAAGCAAGCACTTAGGGCATGCTATGAAAAGATAGATGCATATTTGATTACTCTTGGCTTCAGTAATTTACACACTAAAAGCACACTTTATGTCCACAAAAAATGGGGATAGTCCCTTGATTCTCATTCTTTAAATGGATGACATGTTAGTTGGATCGACCTCATGAGATACAAATTTCAGCCTTAAAAGCTAAATTGCAACACGCTTTTGATGCGCTGAATCTTGGCCACTTGCACCACTATCTTGGCATACAGTTTACTACAGTTGAGGGAGGCATTATTTTGCAATAACCTGAGTACATTGGACAACTTCTTGAACATTTCAAATGCAAGACTACAAGACTGCAAGCCTATCTCTACTCCCGTTGAGACAAGCCACACGTTTACACTTAAGGATGCACAAGACCCCTTTGATGCTTCTCTTTATCAGCAGGCTGCTAGCTGTTTATTGTATTTATGTAATACGTGGCCAAATATTCAGTTTGGGGTCTCTCAATTGGCACACTTTATACACAACCCTAGTACTATTGACAAGCAGTTAAACGTGTCTTTCGATATCTTAAAGGCACTAATAGACAATGATTGGGCTAGTTGTTTTGCACGAGGGTGTCCACTAGTGATAATTGTTTTATGCTTCATGATTCATGGATTTCTTGGCTAAGAAAGAAGCAGTCTACAATGGCCTTATCTACCTGTGAAGCTGAATACAAGGCAGCATTTACAACTACATTGGAATGTGTATGGCTCAGATGCCTTTTGGTTGATCTTAGTGTGGGACAGCAATCATCCACTCCTATCTATACTCATAGTCAAAGTGGCATGCCAATTGCGAGAAATCCAGTTTTTCATGCTCACACTAAGCACATTGAGGTGGATTATCATTATGTTAAAGAGAGGCTCCATGCAAGGGAGATTGACTTGGTTTATATCCCTACACAAGAGAACTTGGCAAATGTGTTTACGAAAGCTCTCTCTAGAGAGAAGTCTGAAGCCTTTCACAAGGCTCTAGGCTTAATATCATTTAGGGATTGATCTATCTATTCCTATATACGTTCACATCATTTACTTGAGGGGGGTTTGTTATACTTATCATTTTCCTCCTAAGTTTTGGTGTGAACACTCCCTTATCCATGGACACTTTTTACCTTCTAGCTAGAGAAGGGTTTTTTTCCCCGTGTAAACAACCATCGATGGGTGTGGCACTTAGTATTCATTCTCACATAGTGGGTGCAACCTTCCAACACTCTCCTCTCTTGTTGTTCACTTGTGCATTGTGTATGTGTGTGTGCACGCACGTGCACGTGCACACGCTACTAAACCCTAACCTAACAACATAATTACATTGAAATTTGAAGAGAGTGCGAGAGGAAGCACTCAAGAAATGTGTACGTGAATCGAGGTATGTGCAGCCATTGAGTGAGCAATGAGTGAGAGTGAAGAGTTGAGAGATAGGTGTGTACTAGTGTGGTACACAAAGAATAAAAGAATGTATTTATACTCAGGGTACGGTACACTTACACCCACAAGGGTGTGTTCACATGTGTAAAGTAATATATACACGAGAGCAGAGTAAGGGCCTTTACACCCAACAACCTCCCACTTAAAGGTCCTAAGCGAACCTTCACCAACTCCACTAGTCGAATGCAATGCTCATATTGAGCCTTTGCAAGACTTTTAGTGAGAACATCTGCAAGGTTATCCGGTGATTTGATCTTAGCCATTGTGACTAGACCATCATCTAGAACCTGTCTAATAAAGTGATACCGCACATCAATATGTTTGGTACGTGCATGAAACATGGCATTCTTAGCCAAGCATATAGCACTTTGGCTATCACATCCAAGTATAGGTATCTTGGTAGGCAGACCAAAGTCCTTGACCGAACAACCAAGCCAAACAGCTTCTTTGAAGCTTTAGTGGCTGAAATATATTCAGCCTCAGTGATAGAAAGTGCAACTATCTTTTGCAATCTAGAGCACGAAGAAACTGCCCCACCAATCAAGGTAAATGTGTACCCACTAGTAGATTTGCGAGTATCCAAGTCACTTGCCATGTCTGCATCACAATACCCCTGCAGATCTAACGTACCCTTTCCATAGCAAATACATTTTCTTTGTGTGCCCTTAAGGTACCGCAGGATACATTTCATAGCTTCCTAATGTGCTTTTCCAGGATTTGACATAAACCTGCTCACAACTCCCACTATGTGAGCAATGTCAGGTCTAGTGGCAACCATAGCATACATGAGTGAACCACAAGCTGAAGCATAAGGAACATCCTTCATAGAATTGGCTGCCTTTTCATCTTTTGGGCAATCTGCTTTGCTAAGCTTAAGGTATGGTGGTAAAGGAACACAAAGTGGCTTAGTATCTACCATAGAAAAACGATCAAGTACTTTGCTGATATATTTTTCTTGTGAGAGAAACGAGAGTTGTTGCTCTCTATTTCTCGTCACACACATGCCCAAAATGTGTTCAACTACATCCAAGTCCTTCATGGAAAAGGCTGAATTCAGCTGTCTTTTCAATGCATTAACTTGGATTTTATGCTTATTACTAGCAATAAGCATATCATCCACATAAAGCGCAAGTATTATAAGGCTTCCATCATCAGCCTTCTTTATATATAAGCAGTGATCTGCATTGCTTCTTTTAAACCCATGTGAGAGTATGAAGGCATCAAACTTTTTATACCACTGCCTAAGAGCCTGTTTCAAACCATACAAGCTTCTCTTAAGTCTTGATGGTGTTTCTCGCTAGGTTCTTTGCGCAGGACATGAGGAGAACCGAGTCTACAAGATGCAATCTTTTTTTTACCTATTCTTCTCTTCTTCTTTCTTCACAAACTTGGACGGAGCTTTGCCATGCTCGATTTGGCCACCTCAAATGCGAGTACCTTTGGAAGGCAGCTCATGGTCAATTGGTTCATGGATTGCTAAAACTTGGGGTGAGACACCCGCCATGTGTACCTTGTATTCGTGGCAAGCAACATAGGGATGCTATTCCCAGCAAGGTTTCACGTCACCCCAAGGAGCCCTTGTAGCTTGTTTTGAGAAACATATGTGGACCCATGAGAACAGGGTCCCTTAAGGGGAGTTTGTATTTTATGCTAGTTGTTGATGATTTTAGCAAAGTGACATGGACATTCTTCTTGGCCTTGAAGTCTGAAGTGTCAGAGTGCAGCGATGCGGAAGCATGGGACCAAGACTGAGAGAGAGAGAACGCAGAGAGAAGGGAGAGAGAGACACTGGAAGATGAAGATCTGCTGTATAAAGTGTGTTGTATACAAAGATATGCAGATATGTACACGAGCGCAGTGCGCGGGACTGCGTGTCTCCACCTCGACGATGCAACCTGCTGTTCACCTCGAAGTCCATTGCAGTCTGCATGATCTCCAACCTGAAATATGCAAACAGAGATGTAATCTGCACGAATCTCCAGCCTGAAACCTGCGATCTGAAGTGTGTGGAAGACTGCAGAAGATCGGCTATAAATAGCCAGCCAGAATGCGCCAAAAATAGACAGGTCCGCTGCATTGAGTGAGGCCAACTGGTGCAGTACAGTCGACTGGTCAGTCCGACCAGCCGCTGTACAGGATTTGACATCGCTAACACCCCCTCTCAGAGCCTGGACGGGGCAGAAGCCTGAGGGATCTGGCATGTCTCCGAAGTAGAGCCTGGGGAAGCGCCTTCGTAAACAAATCTGCAAGATTGTCCTCCATCTTGCAGTACTCTACCGCGATGGTCTCATCCAGAAGCTTCTCTCTGATGGAGTGGTACTGGATCCCTATGTGCTTTGTCCGGGCATGGAAAACAGGATTCCGTACCAAGGCAATGCAACTCTCATTGTCGCATTGTAGCAAAGTAGGACGAGTCTGGGGGCAGCCAAGCTCCTCCAACAATCTCCGAAGCCACATAGCCTCACATGTGGTGGAAGACACGGCCCCATACTCCGCCTCAGTAGACGAAAGGGCTACCGTGGGCTGCTTCTTGCTACTCCATGAGATAACACCTGCACCCAAGGTAAAACAGTAGCCTATAGTAGATCGCCTGTGGTCCACATCACCAGCCCAATCCGAGTCGCTCCAACCTACAAGTACAAGATCTGAAACGCCTGTGCCTGTTGGATAATAAATCCCTAAGTCAGATGTCCCCCTCAAATACCGAAGTATCCTCTGGGCAGCCTGCCAATGCACCGTCTAAGGTTCACTCATGAACCCCGCCAAGAGACCAACAGCAAAACAAAGATCAACACAAGTGTTGAGGAGCCAAATCAATGATCCAGTCAACTGACGATAGCAGGAAGCATCCGCCAAGGGAGAATCTGAATGTGAAGTGGCCTTCCAGTTTGGATCCATAGGAGTAGAAATGGTCCGACAATCCTCCATCGCAAAAGAAACCAAGAGCTCCTGTACATATCTCTGCGGAGAGATAAAAATCCCCCTCTGAGACTGATAAATCTCATGGCCCAAGAAGAAGTGGAGTAGACCCAAATCTGTCATCTCGAACGTCCGATGTAAAGCTGCCTTCATCTCTTTGACCTTCTGTGCATGATCACCTGTGACAATCAAATCATCAACATACACCACAAAAAGCACACAACCAGCCTCGGAAGTGTGTACATAAAGCTGCGGATCGGCCTTGGAACGCCGATATCCCAACTGTGACTGAAGGAACGAATCAATCTTCTCGTTCCATGCACGCGGAGCCTGCTTGAGGCCATACAAGGCCTTCTTTAACCTGTAGACATTCCCATCTGAAGATCCAAAGCCAGGAGGCTGCTCTACATAGATCTCCTCCTTCAAATCTCCATTGAGGAAGGCCGACTTCACATCCAACTGGTAGACACGCCATCTCCTATGGCCAACCATGGCAAGAACAGCTCGAATAGTCGCCATACGAGTAGTGGGGGCAAAAGTATCATGACAATCAATCCCTGGGCGTTGTGCAAAACCTTTAGCAACAAGTCGAGCCTTGTGCTTGTCCAAAGAACCATCGCTAAGGTACTTGGTCTTGAAGCCCCATTTGACGCCAATCACCTTCTTATGAGAGGGGCGAGGCACGAGATACCAAGTGCCATTCTTCTCAATAGCCTCCAACTCGGCTTCCATAGCTTTCTTCCATGGTGTGGACTGTAAAGCCTCCTTCACGGAGGTGGGCTCTCGATCCTGCATAACACGGATCATCAAACAATAGTTAGAGCAAACAAGCTCCGTAGAATCTGCCTGGTGCCTCCGTGACCGCCACGGACCATCCTGCGGTCCCCACTCCTTAGGGACCCCCTCGATCCCTGAATCTCGGAGTGTGTCACGGACCCAACGAGGAGGAGGCCGGACCTCTCCTCGTCTCTCTCCATCAACTGAAGACTCTAGGATATCCACTGGTGGTAACTCCTTGGGGGTGACCGGTGGAACAGTAGACTCTGTCTCGGAAACAGAATCGGAATCAAAAGGCGTTGGCTCCAAAGGAACTGTCTCGGGAGCCCAACTCTCCCCTGGATCTCCAAGAACGGGATGCTCCTCACGCGCTGCTATGGCCGGAACCTCCACGAACCACACATCTTGACTGGTGTACACATCCCGCTTGACGGGATCATACAAACAATAACCTTGGGACTGAGAGCTGTAGCCAACGAACACCTGTCTTCGGGAAGCTGCTTCAAATTTATCACGATGAGTCTTGGGAATGTGAACATAGGCATCACACCCAAAAACCTTGAAATAAGAAACATCGGGCTTAGTCCCAAAGTAAGCCTCAAAAGGTGTCATCCCATCAACGGCCGAAGTGGAGGATCGGTTAAGGATGTGGACTCCAGTAGCCATAACCTCCGCCCACAAAAACTGAGGTGTCTATCGGTGCTCCATCATGGTGCGTGCCATCTCGATCACACTTCGGTTCTTCTGTTCAAGAATGTCATTTTCTTGAGGAGTGTTGGTGTTAGCAAACTCTTGGTGAATACCCTTATCTGCACACAAACGAGCAAACTCATTAGAAACAAATTCATCACCCTTGTTAGATTGCAAGGTCTTCAATCACTGGCCTGATCGGTTCTCCTCAAAGAGAAGCCAATCCTTGAAGTGGGAGAAAGCCTCCGACTTCAACGCCAAGAAATAGGCCCAAGTCATCCTGCTGTAGTCATCTACGATCAACATGAAGTACAAGCTCCCTCTCAAGGACTCGTTCCTCATAGGGCCACAAAGATCCGTAGATACAAGCTCCATCGGTGAAGTATACCGCCGCGAAGCTTTGTTGGGAATCGCATCCCTATGCTGTTTCCCACGAATGTAGGAGACACATGGCTGCTGGCTCACCACTATGTCCGGCAACCCTCGAACAAGCTGTCCACGTGATGCCCTCCGAAGATAATCATAGTTTAGGTGACCAAACCGAGCATGCCATAGCTCTAACTGTGTCTAAGAGGTAAGAAGAAGAGTAGGGAGAGCGGTAGAAGACATCAATTTGTAGATGCCGTTCTCCTCATATCCTGATGAGAAAACCTTCCTTGACCCACGATCAAGGACTCGCACCGAATCACTGTCAAACTCCACCAAAAGTCCAAGTGAGCAAATCTTATGAACCGAAAGTAGATGATACCCCAAACCTGGCACATGCAAGACCTCTGAGGTATGGGTACCACCACGTCCATCTGGAATAAGCTGCATCTCACCCCGTCCTGCAATAGACACCGAAGAGCTATCTCCGATGAGAATCTGCCCACGCAAAGGTCGCAACTGGGCAACACCAACTGATGAAGGAGTCATATGCCGGGAGGCACCACTGTCAACGATCCACTCTCGAGCCTAGGGAGCTGTCATCGCAGCATCAGTAGCATTCAGTGTAGAGTTCTCAATGACTACTAAATGAAGAAACGCAACTGATGAGGGTGCAGCCACCGCTCCAGAATCCTTCGTGTCCTTCTTATTGGTGTCCTTCTTGTCTTTGTCGGGGCAATCCTTCTTCCAATGGCCGGTCTTACCACAAATATGACATGTGGATTCTTTGTCCTTGTCCTTCTTTGACTTGTTGTCCCCCTTCTTCTTCTTTTAGTCCTTCCCCTTCTTCTGAGAGGCTTGTCCTGTCAATGCCTCCGACTTGGAAGCATTCTGTCCCTTCAGTTGTTCCTCTTGGTCCAAGACCATAGGAACCAACTCTTCCAACCGAAGAGTAGACTCACGCCCCAAAGCAATAAGGGCGGAGTAGAAAGCACCGAATCGTGGCGGCAACTGGGACAAAAATGTAATCGCCATGTCTTCAGAGGAAATCGGCTTCCCCGCATTCTGAACCTGCATCTGAAGCTGTCTAAGCTTGTTGATGTGCTCCCGCAACGAAGAAGACTTGTTCACGGACAAGGTCTGCATCTGTACCTCCAAAGAAACCCGCTTCATAAGGGTCATCCGGTTATACATCTCATCAAGCTCCAACCATATCTCCCGAGCCACCGTCAAGTGCTCGATGTGGGCTATCACGGCTGTAGTACAAGACAGAAAAAGAAAGGAACGAATCCTGGCATTCAGTTTGTCCCAGTGAGACTGTGCCTTGGCCAACTCCGCACGAGCATCGGAAGAGAGTTTGGACTCATCTCTCACCGAGGGCCGATCGATCTCCTCCTGTACAAGCTCTGCCAAATCATAAGACTCAAGGATGGCCAACATCATCACGCGCCAGATACGGTAATTGTCGCCATCGAGCTTTTAATCTGCGGGAAGAGCCGGTAAGACAAGTACCTTCCGATCCATGATCGTTTGGAACTCCAAGTCAATCTCTGTAGACATCTTCACCTGTAATGCCTGTAAAAACGCAAAAGCAGCCCCCTCTAACTATGAAAAAGCAGCCTGCTAGGGCTCTTTCTTCTGCGTCCCTAACCTTCTTCACCCGCTGGAGGCGATGAAAAAGTAAAATCTGCACTTGAAAGCTGAAAACTCAGCCTTCCTCCTCTTTAAACAGCAGCAAATCCACCAACTGGACTCCTTTCCCGCACGCCCACCCTCGCTTCAGCCTTGTTCCGAAGCGCAGCCCTCCTGTTCGCCCTCGAACACTGGAAACGCAGTCTTGTGTCGCGATGGAATCTCCTCTTCAGGTTGGTTCTTCACTCAGTCAGCCCTTCTTCACTGCTCTAATACCATGTCAGAGTGCAACGATGCGGAAGCGTGGGACCAAGACTGAGAGAGAGAGAACGCAAAGAGAAGGGAGAGAAAGAGACAGTGGAAGATGAAGATCTGCTGTACAAAGTGTGCTGTATACAAAGATATGCAGATATGTACACGGGCACAGTGCGCGGGACTGCGTGTCTCCACCTCGACGATGCAACCTGCTGTTCACCTCGAAGTCCGCTGCAGTCTGCACGATCTCCAAACTGAAATCTGCAAACAGAGATGTAATCTGCACGAATCTCCAGCCTGAAACCTGCAATCTGAAGTGTGTGGAAGACTGCAGAAGATTGGCTATAAATAGCCAGCCAGAATGCGCCAAAAATAGGCAGATCAGCTGCATTAAATGCAGCCGACTGGTGCAGTACAGTCGGACTGCCACGTGGAAGTCCGACTGGTCAGTCCGACCAGTCGCCCTACAGGATCTGACATCGCTAACATGAAGCATTCTCCCATTTTAAGGACTCGTTGATCTTTGCGAAGAACAGGGCTAGTAGGAAGCACAAGACCTTGCATTCTGACAAGGGAGGGGAGTTTGTCTTCCATGAGCTCACTTGTTTTTGTGCGAATCCTAGCATTCGCTAGGAGTTTGCTAGCCCAAATACCCCTCAGGAGAATCGCATATTGGAGCGAAGAGCCACAGTGTGATCAAGATGCGGTAGACTATGATGGAGCATTAGCAAACACCTATGTCTTTGGGCCAAAGCAATGGCCATCGATGTTCACATTCTTAATTGATCCCATACTTCGGCCGTGGTTGGTATGACCCCTTTTGAGGCTTATTTTGGACAGAAACTCAATGTCTCTTATTTTAGGGTATTCAATTGTGATGCCTATGTTAGCATGCCCCTTTTAGTTAGGTCAGTCTGTCATCTCCTGGTTGTGAGCTCCTATTAAAGTTTAACAAAGATATAAGAGCTCTAGCAGTTTTAAGTGCATTTCCTTTTGTTGTCGGCTTCTTGTATGCATTTCTAGGTCAATTTCTGCTTTTGCCAATCTATCTCTACCCACTAAACATTGTCCCTGCCATCCAAGATTTTTTCTATTGCCTCCTAGTATTTTTCTAGCATTTTTCTAGGGCGACCAGTATTAAACGCTGGCCAGCAAGCATTTATTGCACCTACTAGCACAGGTCAATCAGTTTTTGGCATTGTTGGCTATTTATAGCCAAACTCCCCACTTATCAAACACACACTCTATCTGGTCCTCATTCCTACAGATGCAGATACACACTCCGACACTCCGTGCTTGGTGCTACCATCATCATCAGCCTAATCTAATGCCCTCACTAATGTTGTGGGCTACATGGAGGGACTGATCAGTCCATCCCCTTTGTATCAGCATTCTTATTCATTCAGTGCAATATTCTTCCTTCATGCTTGCCTTTGTTGCAAAATGCAGCCTTTTCAAGAGGTTTGTGCAGAGTCAACCACATCTGGCAACCAAAGTGACACCATCTTGTGGATTGCGATATCATCAAGAGGCCAAGGAGCAACATTCAAGTATAGCTGACTACTTCCAGGCGTCAAGTGACTCCTCTCCTCAGCATTTTGCTGAAACACAACTTCTTGGGTGGTGGTGATAATTCTTTAGGGCAAGTGACATCCTTTTGGTGGCAGGCGACATCCTTCTGGTGGCAAGCAGCACATCTACATTCATTGTAGCTGATTGCTTCCTACCTTCCACGTTGTTTTCATCAAAACGTAGATTCTAGGGTGATTACAAGATAGAAGATGTTTTACTAGTTCACAAGCTTTGATGACTCAAAGCAAGAGCTTCTTTCTAGACACTCTTCTAAGCGAAGACACAATTATCGTGACTATCATCGACTGGAGGAGTCTCCCATTCACACTCATCCCCCATCTATTCATCTATCACAAAAGTCCCCATCCAAAGTAAAGATGTTGCCCTTAATACCCTTAATGCAAGTGTCTGTTTTGCCTTCCTTACCCAAAGAAGATAAACTAGATGGTTCAAACTATTTGTTGTGATCGTGTAAGTGGGGTGCATACTCAACACCTTCCATCTTTGGGAGCTTGTTTCTAACCCTATCCCCCATCCTAAGCAGGATCCCGCAAATGGGACTTCTATGGACCGTGTAGCTTTGTGGGATCAACGTAACTCTTGAGCCAAATCCTCTCTTAATGGGTTTGCAGGATTCTATCCTTGTGCATGTTCTACAAGTTGAAGACTATGGTGGAAGTGTGGAGAAAGCTTGTGTCTTTGTATTCGCACAACACATTTATCCACAAGATTTCCCTTGAGAAGAAGAAGTAGATGCTCAAGAGGTGAGCTTCCCTCTCTTGGTCAAATGATACCTCTAAAGACATGGCTATGATCCTTTTGACTCAATTGTCATCTGTTAGCAGTCATCAGCTCCCCCACCACGTGGCAGTTTTGCCACATGGCAGCAGTCGGACTGTCTGACTACGATCGCAGTCGGCTGCATTAAATGCAGCCTACCTGCCCATTTTGGGCATTTTTCGAGGAATTATTTTCAGCCTTTTTAAAGGCTGAGTTCCAACAATTTTGATCACTTGTATCTAACATATTACAGCCTGTTGGTGACAGAGACAGCACTCGGACTGACAGAGATCGAGATCCTCAAGGCGGAGACATACGCAGATATTCTCTCTGCACCCGTGTATAATTCTGCATTCTTATACAGCATTCTTCACTACAGATTTTTTGTGTTTCGTAGCCATGGAAGTTGAAATCAAGATACAAGAAACAAAGCTTGGTACTCAACCCAAGATGGTGATGAACAAGAGATCTCAAGAAAATCGTGTAAATGTCAAAAAGTTGCCTACATTAGCACTTCTTGCATTTTTATATTAAACCCTAGTACCATCATGGCTAAGGTATTTACATGGTTTATTTTGGTAAAGGTAAATAAACTAATGTGGCTAATTTGCTTCATTACAAACCATCCCTTCCCAAAGATGGTTTTGTCCCCAAAACTAAAAATAATGGGGTGATAGACAATTCATTAATGAAGCAACTTATGTCGATGAAGATCCAGAACAATGTGGAAGCGTTTTGCAAGACTGTTCTAAAGAGGAGTTTTCAGCACGACACAAGGCTGCATTTTCAGCGTTCAAGTGCGAGCAGGTGGGCTGCGCATTAGAATAAGGCTGAGGCGAGAGTGGGCGTGCCAGAAAAGAGAAGATTTGCTAAAGCTGCTGCTGTGTTTCTACTGTCAGAGAAGGAAGAAGGCTATGTTTTTGGCTTTCAAGTGCAGATTTTACATTTTCATCGCCTCCAGTGGCTGAAGAAGGTTCAAGAATCGAAGGTAAGAGCCCTAGCAGGCTGCGTTTTCACGGTCAAAGGGGGCTTCTTTTGCATTTGTGCAGGCATTGCAGGTGAAGATGTCTACAGAGACTGACGTGGAAATCCAGGCAATCATGGACCTGTCCTACCGGCTCTTCCGTCAAATCACAAGCTTGATGGCAACAATTACCGTATCTGGCAAGTGATGATGTTGGCCATCTTGGAGTCTTATGATTTGGCAGAGCTTGTGATGGAGATCAATTGGCCCATGGTGAGAGATGAGTCCAAACTCTCTTCCAATGCTCGTGAGAAATTGACCAAAGCCTAGTCTCATTGGGACAAACTGAATGCCAAGATTCGTTCCTTTTTTTTTCTATCTTGTACTACAGCTATGATAGCTCACATCGAGCACTTAACGGTGGCTCGAGAGATATGGCTAGAACTTGACCAGATGTACAACCAGATGACCCTAATGAAGAGGGTTTCTTTGGAGGTACAAATGCAGACCCTATCCGTGAATAAGTCTTCTTCGCTGTGAGAACACATCAACAAGCTTCGACAGCTTCAGATGCAGGTTCAAAATGCGAGGAAGTCCATGTCCTCCGAAGACATGGCAATCACTCTATTGTCCCAATTGCCGCCATGATTCGGTACTTTTTGTTCTACTCTTATTGCTTCAAGGCAAGTGTCAACTTTTCGATGGGAAGAATTGGTTCCTATGGTCTTGGACCAAGAGGAACAACTGAAGGGACAGAATGCTTTCAAATCGGAGGCATTGGTTGGTCAAGCCTCTCAAAAGAAGGGGAAGGACCAAAAGAAGAAGGAGGACAACAAATCCAAGAAGGACAAAGAGAAAGAATCAACATGCCATATTTGTGGTAAGACCGGTCATTGGAAGAAGGATTGCCTCGACAAGGACAAGAAGGACACGAAGGATTCTGGAGCGGTGGTTGCACCCTCATCAGCTGCTTTTCTACACTTAGCGGTCATTGAGGACTCTACACCAAAGACTTCTGATGCTGCGATAACAGCTCCCTAGGCTCGAGAGTGGATCATGGACAGTGGTGTCTCACAGCACATGACTCCAACAATTGATGTTGCCCATTTGCAACCCTCGTGTGGACAGATTCTCATTGGACACAGCTCTTCTATGTCTATTGCTTCACGGGGGAAGATGCAGCTAATTCCAAATGGACGTGGTGGTACCCACACTTACAAGGTGTTACATGTGCTAAGTTTAGGGTATCATTTGCTTTCAGTCCATAAGATTTGTTCTCTTGGCCTTTTGGTGGAGTTTGATAGTGATGTTATTCGAGTTCTTGATCATGGATCAAGGCAAGTTCTCACTTCAAGGTATGAGAAGAACAACATTTACAAATTGAAGTTTTCTATAGCTCTTACCTCTCTTCTTCTTACCTCTCAGACATAGTCCCAGCTATGGCATACTCGGTTTGGCCACCTAAACTATGAGTATCTTCAAAAGGTGTCGTGAGGATCGCTTGTTTGAGGTTTGCCGAACATAGTGGTGAGCCAGCAGCCATGTGTCTCCTACAGTCGTGGGAAATAGCATCGGGATGCGACTCCCAACAAAGCTTCAAGGCAGTCTACTTCACCTATGGAGCTTGTATCTACGGATCTTTGTGGCCCGATGAGGAATAAATCCTTGAAGGGAAGTTTCTACTTCATGTTGATCGTAGATAACCACAGCAAGATGACGTGGGCCTACTTCTTGACGTTGAAGTCGAAGGCTTTCTCCCACTTCAAGGATTGGCTTCTCTTTGAGGAGAACCGATCTGACCGGCGATTGAAAACCTTGCGATCAGACAAGGGTAGTGAATTTGTTTCTAATGAGTTTGCTTGTTTTTGTGCAAATAGGGATATTCACCAAGAGTTTGCTAATACCAACACTCCTCAAGAAAATGGCATTTTGGAGTAAAAGAACCGAAGTGTGATCGAGATGGCACGCACCATGATGGAGCATCGACAAACACCTCAGTTTCTGTGGGCCGAGGCAGTGGCTACGGCAATCCACATCCTCAATTAATCTCCCACTTTAGTTGTTGACAGGATGACACCTTTTGAGGTTTACTTTGGGACTAAGCCTGATGTCTCTTATTTTAGGATCGTTGGGTGTGACGCCTATGTGCACATCCCGAAGATGCAACGTGACAAGTTTGAGGCGGCTTCTTGACAACAGGTCTTTGTTGGCTACAGCTCCTAGTCCCAAGGTTATCACTTGTATGATCCCGTGAAGCGAGATGTCTACACGAACCAAGATGTGCGGTTCGTGGAAATTCTGGCCACTGAAAGGGGTGAGGAGCACCCTGTACTTGGAGATCCAGGAGAGAGTTGGGCTCCTGCGACAGTTCCTTTGGAGCCAGAGCCTCTTGATGGAGATTCTTCTTCAGATTCCAAGTCTTCTCTTCCACCAATCACCCCAGTGGAGATCCCACCAGCGGATGTACCTGAGTCTTCAATGGATGGTGAGCACCGAGAAGAGATCCGGCCTCCTCCTCGTTGGGCCCGTGACACCCTCCGAGATTCAGGGATCGAGGGGGTCCCTAAGGAGTGGGAACCACTAGATGGACCGCGTAGGTCACGGAGGCACCGAGCACATACTACGGAGCTTGTTTACTCTAACTGTTGTTTGATGTCCTGTGTTATACAGGATAGAGAGCCTACATCAGTGAAGGAGGCTTTACAGTCTGATCATTGATGGAAGGCGATGGAAGCCGAGTTGGAGGCTATGAAATGGCACTTGGTTACTTGTGCCTCGTCCCTCTCATAAAAAGGTGATTGGTGTCAAATGGGTCTTCAAGACCAAGTACCATAGTGATGGCTCTTTGGACAAGAACAAGGCTCGCCTTGTTGCTAGAGGTTTTTCACAACGCCAAGGTGTTGACTTCCACGATACTTTTGCCCCTACAGCTCGCATGGCAACTATTCGTGTTGTTCTTGCCTTGGCTAGCCATAGGAGATGACCTGTTTTTCAGTTAGATGTGAAGTTAGCCTTCTTGAATGGTGATTTGAAGGAGGAGATCTATGTCGAGTAGCCTCTTGGATTTGGTTCTTCAAATGGACAAGTTTACAGGTTTAAAAAGGCCTTGTATGGGCTGAAGCACACTCCGCATGCTTGGAACAAAAAGATTGACTCGTTTCTCCAGGCCAAGTTGGGATATTGGCGCTCTAGAGCCGATCTACAGCTTTATGTGCACACTTCCGAGGGAGGTCGTCTGTTGTTTGTTTTATATATTGATGACTTGATTATTGCAGGTGCTCATATCTAGAAGGTCGAAGAGACGAACGCAACCCTACACCAAAAGTTTGAGATGATGGATTTAGGACTTCTCCATTTCTTTTTGGGCCATGAGATTTATCAATCTCAAAGGGGGATTTTCATCTCTCAACAGAGATATGTACAAGAGCTCTTGATGACTTTTGAGATGGAGGTTTGTCAGCCCATTTCTACTCCTATGGATCCGAACTGGAAGGCCACTTCACACGCAAATTCTCCTTTGGCGAATGCTACACGCTACCTCACCTGATTGGATCATTGATTTGGCTCCTCAACACACGGGTTGATCTATGTTTTGCTATAGGTCTCTTGGCTGGGTTCATGAGTGCGCCTTAGGAGGTGCATTGGCAGGCTGCTCAGCGGATACTACGGTATCTGAGGGGAACCTCTGGCTTAAGGATTCATTATCTAGCAGGTACAAGTGCTACTGATCTTGTTCTTGCTGGTTGAAGTGATTCAGATTGGGCTGGCGATGTGGATCATAGGCGGTCTACTACAGGTTATTGTTTTACCTTGGGTGTTGGTGCTATCTCTTGGAGTAGCAAGAAGCAACCCACGGTAGCCCTATCTTCGACTGAGGCAGGCTATCGAGCTGTGTCTTCTACCACATGTGAGACTGTGTGGCTTTGGCGATTGTTGGAGCTTGGATACCCCCAAACTTGTCCTACTATCTTGCGGTGTGACAATGAGAGTTGCATTGCCTTGGCACGGAATCCCGTATTCCATGCCTGGACGAAGCACATAGAGATCCAATATCACTTCATCAAGGAGAAGCTTCTGGATGCGACCATTGATATGGAGTACTGTAAGACTGAAGACAATCTTGCAGATTTGTTTACAAAATCCCTCCCCTAGGCTTTGCTTCATCAACATTCCCGATCCCTACATCTACTGCCTTGTCCAAGATCTAAGAGGGAGTGTTAGCAGCCATCAGTTCCCCTGCCACATGGCAGTTTTGCCACGTAGCACCAGTCGAACTATCCGATTGCAGTCAGCTGCATTAAATGCAGCCGACCTGCCCATTTTGGGCATTTTTCGAGGCATTATTTTCAGCCTTTTCAAAGGCTGAGTTCCAGCAGCTTTGATCACTTATATCTGACAAATTACAGCCTACTTGTGACAAAGCCAACACTCAGGCTGACGGAGATTGAGATCCTCAAGGTGGAGACATACACAGATATTCTCTCTGCACCCGTGTATAATTCTGCATTCTTATACAGCATTCTTCACTGCAGATTTTCTGTGTTTCACTGTCTCTTTCTCTCTCTCTCTTCTCTCTCCATTCACTCTTTGTCACGGTCATTCGCTTCCACATTGCCTCACTTTGACATCATCTCCTCAATTCGATGTCTTCTACACCAGCCTTATCACATCGAGGGCACGCAAGACACTCTTATGGGTGGAGCTTTCACTGCTTGTCTTGGAGCATGACGAGAGACTCAAAGAGGTTGGGGCTAGTGGTTCTTGCTCAACCAAGGCATTTACTCCAAGTACAAGTGAAGGGAAGAAGGAGAAGGAGAAGGAGAAGGCCAAGGAATAGGAGGAGGACAAGAAGGATGAGAAGAAGGAGAAGCCCCAAGTGTCCACACTATGGGAAGGACACTCATCGCGAGGAGTCGAAGGAGAAGGATTGGGAGCATTCAAAAACCACCCCAGCCACAACAAAGTCTGTCATTATGCATGTCTTTGCCGAGGAGAATACAACTTATGCTTCTTTTGCACAACGGAAGCCTTGGCTCATTGACACATGAGCCAAACCCTCTTCTATTTCTCCTTTTGGTGTGCAAGATCCAGATGGTTTCCAGTATGTTGAGTTAACTAGAGGAGACTCTCAAAGCAGACACCCTTCATCAAGTATATCTCTATCATCTGTTTGATTTGAGCACGTAAACCACACTTCTAAACTCCCTCCCATCCCACCACTATTTTCTTCACATTTTGATCAATTCACACCTTCATTCCAAAATCTTGGATTGCACTCCACTTCCACTCAAAGCACACTAGGGATTGGATCTTCCATCTCCGCTCCTAGCACTTTCTCTTTTTCCATTTCACCATCTACCTACCCTCCATTCACTCCACCTCTTGGTGCATCGTTAGGGGGAATGCCACCCTATAACACTGTACTTTTCACATACCCCCACTTTTCCACATCCTTTCACTCTGGGACAACTGTGATAGGCATTCCCCTCACTATCCCCAAACACTCACAAACCCCACATGACCTTTTAGATGCAAGGATTTTCATCCTCTGCTTATAGACTCTCATCACACATCCCTTGGGTCACTCCTACGCAGGGATTTCCATCCTCTGCTCACCATATCCCTATCCCTCCACCATGGGCTCTATAGGCAGTTACCATGTCCCCATGCCCACATTTGGATTTGTTGTGCACACTTCTCGTATGCATAGTGGACACACTAGGATTCCTTCCCAAGTGTACTCCACTCCACCTCCCTATTCTTCCTAACCATCCAACCTCCATTTCACACCTTCATCTCCTAGCACTATCACTCCTGTTGCCACGGCCAAGAATGCCTTCATGGATAAGACTTGTTTTAATGGATCAAATTTCATCACTTCGTCGAACTTCATGCAACAAGTACTTAAATCTTAGGGACTTTGAGGCCTCGTCGTTGGTATCAAGCCTATGCCGAAACCTCGATCAACCCATCCTGATCACATCCATCATTGGGGAGCCTGCAATGCCACAGTCAATGTTGAGTTAATACATGGATTGCTTCCTGAATTCCACTCTCAATTATAGTATCTTCCCCTCGCATCTAAGCATTGGAGTCATCTCATTCACCACTATGCAACACGAGATCACACTCCACGTATCAATCTCGATTTTGAGCTTCAAGAGTTTCCTATTAAGGAAGGGGATGATTTGAAAGTCAAGTTGGCCGAATATCAACAATTACTCACCAAGTTTGCCACTACTGGCTCTCTGAAGTCAGACGACGATCATGTCACGTTCTTCTTGAACAAGTTGCCCAACAAATACTTCCATTTTATCAAACACATTATCTCACTACCTAGATTGCCGACCTTCTATGAGTTTGAGTGTTAGTTCTTACGTTACGCGAGGCTACATAATCAAGTCCACAAGAACTCTTCCCCACACATCTATTCAAAGACACAAGGATTGGCTGCCTCTTCTTCTTCGGGTGAGAAAGCTACCAGTGAGGCAAGAACTCACAAGATGCAAAGGCAAGCCAAAACAAGGGTGACACCACTTCCTTCAACAAAACGAAAAAAACACGACCCCTTTGGCAACAAATTCCTAAGAAAAATAGGTTTTGCACACTGCCAGAGGTCGAGCCATGTGGACGAGGAGTATCGTACCAATGCCCAAGGTCTTCTTCATAAAAATCCATAGGAGATTGTTACAACTACCTCCACTCCAGCTGGCCAGTCCAATGGGGCTACGCCTCCCACTGCTCCGTCTGTCCCAATGGCTACTAGACATGTGGCACGTGGATAGCCTCCAACAACCTATATTCTTCACTACTCCTGAAGGCTTAGCTGATTGATCTACCAATATCTCACCTATTGCACTTTATACATCCATTTCTAGGACATCCACTGCACCGTCTAGGACCACTTCCCCACCTTGCTATACGCAATGGTGGCCACACACTTAGCCTTTGCCTTTTTAGACTTCCGCTGCATACTTACATACTCATTGCATTGCACAACGCTTTGCTTTGCATCTCACTACTCATCTCTATACATGCAGATTTTGATCTCTTTTGTAGGGTTTTGTATTTCAGCATAGAGCTAACATATACGCTTGCACTAGTCCTTCTTGAGTTAGAGACAAAAGATATGTGCCATTCCTTTCATAGTTCCATCTACTTGGAGTTTTTCTTTTCTACCAACATGGAGGCTTCCCCTCCCGAGACGAATCTTATAGCATCTCTCTTGATGCTATCATGGCAGTATCTCTATCCTTGTTATTCCAGTAGGGATGCTTCATCATCTTGATCCACATGGTTCTCGACACCACATAAAGATCGACATCCTCACGTTCCTCTTCCTTCTTCAGCATTGACATCTAGGTCGAAAGCGGGTTCCTACACTTCTTGGTATTCTACAAGTTTTGGCACTTGTCTTCGATATCGGCCTTCACCCCCTATTATACCTTTCCCTATGCATTGCATGATTTCATCATCTTTGTACTAGGGCACTTGAGCAAGTGAACAATTTTCCCACAAGGGACACTGTCCAAGTGGCACCTATTACATGAGCATTCTTCAACACATGGCATACTATGCATCCAATTGTACAAAGCACCATTGGACAGATCCTAAGTTGTTTCCACTGGTGGATTACGCCACCATCCTTTTTCCCATGATACTTCATCACCTTTCCCTCATCATTGACATTGTCGAGTGGTTGGGTCAGCTTGTACTATCTTATGACTTTAGGGCCACTGTTACTTAATTGGCTGCCACTCCTGAAATTAACTTTTCACCCAAAAAAAAAAAACAAACAAACAAACAAAAAAGTTCAATGTGGTTCCATCCACCTTTGTAGGGCTTGGTAGACTGTTGGGACAGTCAACGAGCACCCTTTGTCTAATACCTTGTTCTCTTTGGGGTGACTACTTGTTAAACCAGCCTTCCTTCTTGGAATGGGTGGTGATAACCTGATTTAAGAGTTTATTACAGCAATAAATAAATGCACATAAAACGAAATACATACTTTACCATAACATTCTTGGACAGTAGACTCCCTGTTGGCCCCAAAATTGGCGCCCCTTGCGGTTTTTCTTTAGCTTTCATTCAATTGGAAGGAGTACAACTTGAGATTCTTCAATCTCCTCCTGCTAACCAATTGCTCTTGCTGTCATAAATGACCAACAAGCCTTTTGGGTCATTTGCCCCTTGATTCACCTAGGACTTCTTCTCCAATTTGACCTTTGGCTGGCCAAATGCTATCCCAAATCAATTTGGGTGGACTGGCTCTTGAAATCCTTGATAATCTTCAATTATCAGCTGCTGATTTCAGTCCCTTGAGTCTTCAATCTCTGGCACGAATCCCAAGGTGGCTGCTAAATCTTAATTTCTGCTATAAATTAGGGTTTACTGGAGAAATTACAGAAGATCAGCCTACCAAAAATGGCTGAAATCTCCTCCAAATGGCTAAGAATTGCTGAGAATGGCTGAAGGAGATGAGAGAATGCTGTAGAGAGAGAAAATTCTGAGATTTGTCGCAAAGAACTGATCAAATTCAGCTACTGCCCTGCTGTACCAGCCCCAAACGGATGCACCAACAACAATAGGAGCATCAGAGACTGTGATCTTCAAGAGAAAGTGCATCAGCAGCAATTGTCAGCTTCACAAGGTCAAGAATATGCAATCTCCATCACCAAAATGGTCTCCAATGGCTGGGAATTGGTCCCAAAAGCTGGCAGCAACAATCCAACACCTCTTTCCAACAACTACAAAATGAAAAAAACGAGATTTCCCTCTCCCTTCAGCCCTATTTAGCCTTTTCCCCACTTGCATGGAAAAGTTTTGCCAAGTGGCAGCCTTCTTAATCCATTTTCAACAATTTCCAGTCATTTAATTAATTTTCAGAATTAATTAATTCTGAAAATTAATTCAGCCCTTAATCCATGCCTAAAAAATTAACCTTGCCCATCCAAAAATTAACTGGCTAGGCCATTTGCAACCCAAAGTGGTTCCATGCATTAATTGACCCTTGGACAAACATTAATCCATTAATTAATGCCTAGTCCCTAGTGTCACCACTGACACTTAATGGCCAATTAATGGTCCTAGGGGCAAAATGACACCAAAATTCACCTAATATCTAACAAGTGTAACTTGTTACAACTTTTGCCTTTGACACCCATCTTTTTCACAGGGTCCTTCGGCCTTCAACTGTGAAAAAGTAGCTTGCATCTCACATGTGCATCTTTCAATTGCACATTTGATTAATCCTTTAATCAAATGTCAATTAACATAAGCAAAGCATCAAATTTTCACATCCTCGTGACAACTTGGACTCCCTTGGTAGAATAACCATCGTCTCTATAGTCTTGGTACGTCATAGGCAACCAACGTGCACCCTTTAACCAATGCCCTAATTATTTTGGGGTGGAACGCCATGAGGTAAACATTGCCAACCTTCCCTTTTAGGCTCAGTTTTGTCTTTAAACAATCCCAAAACACGCTTAACTAATGAGACAAATTTGATGTGCGGTTTGAGCGAGCTTCAGTGGTCCCCCAAAACCCTAATTTTTTGGATCACCCTTCAACATCTATAAATAGACGAGATGCCCACAATTCAGCCTCATCCTTTTGTGCAAGTTTCTCACTCTACCGTATAGATTTCAACCATCAGCCACCTACCATCTGTTGTCTAGTCATCACCGACTACAACCCATCACTTTTCAGCCCTAGACAACCCGTTTCAACCATCACCTTGCCGTTTGGATCTAGTGCCAGGCCACTGGCTGCTGCAATCTCTCCCACCAAGCGACTGCTGCAATACATTCGTTTTTGTTACCTAACAAACCATCTACATCAACAAACACCTCTCCTATTGTCACCTGATAATTCTCTGCCTGCCTGCTACCCTTCATTATTCAAGGCTCTCTTATCTCCGATTGGTGGTTACTGCACTTAGGATCCACCTCCGATCGACGTCACTCTCCAACACTCCATTGCTATGCCCTTGGGCATTTTGTACACTCTTACATTCATTTACAGCATTCATTCACCTCAAAGTTTCTTCTCTTTGTGTTTGTCTCTATGTTTGAGTTTTAAGTTTTGCGTTTTGAGTTTAGGGTTTGATTTTTACTCGTCTCTATTTGAGTTTTTATGTTTCAGTGTTCATCGTACATGCTATGTTTCCTTAGTGCAAACCCTAGCATATCTTCACACCCAGGAGCTCCAGATGATGCCCAAACACATGCCAAAGATGAGGAGTACAATGCCAAGCCTTGCCAAGAGGCCATAGGAGCTGGAGATGATATCCATCTAATCAAGAAAGAGGGAAAAAACAGCAAATGTGATTCACACTGCTGATGCTATACCTATTGATGCAAATGCTCACTGTAGAGCACTTAAACAAGGCTCAAGAAAGCACAAGAGCACGCCAATACAAGTCAAGAAGAAGGGAAGCATCAATGTTTACCTTCAATGCAAGAAGCCATGGCTGCCAAGAACAATGAGCTGTGGGTATTCACAAGCTGAAGCAAAACTAAAGAAGAAGCTCTTTGTGCTAGTAGATATGTCAATTCGTGTGTGAGTCTATGCATGCCAAAGAGAGCTGGGCACATTCTAGATATTTTAAACATTATACGTGTCATTTATATGGTATTTGGAGCATTTATTGCTGGCCAACCTGGCATCATTTATGGCACTCATTTGTCCTATATATTGGCACTTCTCCATAGTCTTTTGTATTATCATCTATCATTTACCTACTTCAAGTTTTGGTGGAGAGAGGGAGCTGGTGCTGGTGCCCTAACAACGAGTGACTCACATTGAATCTACACTGTCTCATATCTTCATATATGGACTCCATTTCATGAGCATCTCTTTGCTTCTAAGTTCTATGTGCAATGTTCTTTTCTTTTGCAATGTTTCTCTTTTCCTTCATCTCTTGTGTTCAACAGCCTTACAGCAATTTTCTCCACTTCCATCACTGCATCCACTTCTGACATGGTATCAGATTGCAGGGTCTATGTTCTTGCTGCTGTTTTACACTGTTTTAGGTCTAAGTTTTGGCTTTTTGTATACTGATTGGACCTACTTCTGACTGTTGCGATTTACAGCCTGGGCGACCTTTCTCTGCTAATTTTCGGCCTCTTTTTCTGGTATTTTCTCAGCATTTTGCAATCTGCCATCCGTGTTTACAATTTTCTGGCTGGGGACCTGTTATTGACTGTGTTTTGACTTCAGCCTCCACGTTTTCATCTAATTGTGCTTATGCAAGGCTGGGTGACAGTATTTCAAGCTAGCTCTAGTTGTTTTTGGTCTATCTTTTCACACTACTCGACTTTAGAGAGGGTTCATGTGCATCCGGCTATCGTGTTCTCATCACTACACTTTGGTTACTAATGATCTTTTCTCTATGTGCTTTCTTACTGCTTTGAACTCCTACAATCCTTGTGAGTCTGTATTTTTGGCATACTTTTCTGCTTGAAGATCCCTTGTCTTTCTTCATCTTCTCTATATCCCCTTCATTATGGCTCCTCCAACATCTCCTAATGGTGTGCATGCAAACACTCTTTACTCATCTACGAGTGTTATGTTGTATACTTGAGATTCAGGATTCGGTGCACATGCTATGAGATTCAAGATTCGGTGCACATGCTATATGTTGGTGCTTCAAATGTTCCAGTTTCAAAGAGGGGTGCCATACGATAGAAGAAATCTCACTGCTACTATTGTGGCAAGAAGGGCCATCTCCAAAAGGAATGCAAGACATTAGCAACTTTACGACAGAAGCAAGACCGTACAATGACAAAGGGTGACAACTCTCTCAACGAGTCTTCCTCATCTCCAAGTCTAGTTTTAGGCTCCACGTATATGGCCTCGACACTGGCTGCAAGGACCTCCCTTCCAAGTTACTAGTGCAGGTGATGTAGTCATCCCTTTCAGCTCTCCAATGCCAAAGAGGAAGTGTAAGAGGGTGTTGACGTGGGGCAGCTATGCCTTATCTATACAGGTATACAAGCACACAGGTTCCAAAGCGGAACGTCCCTAACACATTGACAAAAGATTCAAATCTTGGAGCTGGCATTGACATCCACATTCATGACGAGCCAGATTGGCTCCTAGTCTTGTGCTCACATGAGGGGACACGTTGGCAGTCTTGACAAAGACAAGGAATCCATGGTCCATATGTTCAAAGGCATTTTTGACAAGATGGTCTTATATGCAACTACGATCCATTGTTGATAGATATTCAGAGCTGCTATGCTTCTTCTTTGTTTTCAAGAGCTGCTACCATCGATATTGACATCAAATTCTCTACGAGACATCTTGGTGATGGGCTAGCCACTCCCTACTTGGATATCCATGGTCCTTTTCTAGTGTTTATTGTTGTATGGACTTTGATGGATTCTTATCATTGTATCATTATATTCTACCAAATAACCCGTGATCTAACAAAGGGTGTTAGTAGATATGTCAATTCATGTGTGAGTCTATGAATGTCAGGGAGGGCTAGGCACATTCTAGATAGTTTAGGCATATTATATGTGTCATTTATATAGCGTTTGGAGCATTTATTTCTGGCCAACTTAACATCATTTATGGCATTGATTTGTCCTATATATTGGCACTCCTCCACAATCATATGTATCGTCATCTATCATTCACCTCCTTCAAGTTCTAGTGGAGAGAGGGAGCCAATGTTGGTGCCCTAACAACCAATGACTCACATTGGATCTTGTACCATCTCATGTCTTGATATATGGATTCCATTTCCTAAGCATCTCTATGCTTCTAAGTTCTTTGTGCAGAGTTTGATACAAGGGTAAGGGACCATTCCCCATACAAGAAAAGCATGAGATGGCAAGCAAACTTTTACCCCCAACATTTGCATGAGTATGATCACACCTACATTGCCTCTTGCATGACTCCACTGCATTGGCATTCTATTCTATAAATATGCATCTGTGCGCATTTATCCCTTTTTGGTTTTTCTAAGTGGTTGACTCTAGATCCACCATATTCGCCGCATTGCACATGGTGAAACCAAACTTTCTCCTCAGATAGGGTAGTAAATAACCTGATTAAGCACTATTTACAGCAATTAACAAATTCAAAAAACTGAATTATACACTTTACCATATAATCTTGGACATTGGACACCTTGTTGGCCCCAAAATTAGCACCCCTTTTGGTATTTATTTAACTTAATTGAAGAAGAAGTTGATGTACAATGGGATTCTCCCAATCCCTTTCCGTATTCCAACTCCCCTTGCTGTCCAAAATGACCAGCAAGTCTTCAATCTGATTTGCCCCTTGATTCGGATAGTTAATTAGTCTTTACTTGCTTCAATGGAGATGGAAAATGCCCCAAATTCATTGATTTGTTGGTCCCTCCACTTGAATTTGACTGAAAACAGCTTCAGCCCTATTGAATCCAAGTCTTGGAGCTTCCAATTTCTGGCACACTTCCCGAGGCTGCTGCTAAACCCTAATTTCTGCTGCAAAATAGAGTTTACAATAAAGAAATCTGAAAATTCTCAGTCTCTGGTGATCTCAACGCTGTAATCTTCGAAACAAGCCTATAGAAAGGCTGGGAGATAAGAGAGAATGCTGAGGAGAGAGAAAATTTAGACTTTCTTTGCGAAGAATTGAAGAAAATCTATCATTTACTACTACTGCCCTATCTCAATAGCTTGTAGATGCAAAGAACTTAGTCATTTACTATTGTTAGCCCTATCTCAACAGCCTGTAGACCTATTGTTGATTGGTTTTCTCCTACCCCTAGCTGCCTCAAAAGATCCTCCAATGGCTAAAAATCAGACCAGCAACATCTCCTCCCCCTCTCTTGCAAGCTAAATATACAAAAATGTCTCTCTCTAGCCTCTAAAGACGTTTTTCAGTCTTGCATGGATATTTTTAACAAGCATCTGCCTTCCCAAATGATTTTTCTAGCATTATCCATAATTAAATATTAATTTTTAGTCTTTAAATACAGAAAATTAATCTAATAATTATTTCAATGCCCTAAAAAATAATCTAATTGGCCAATAATTAAATTGGCTAGGCAACTTCCATTCCCAAGTGTCTTTGTGCCATCTTTGACCGTTAGATTGGCGTTAAGTACCATTAACGCCACTTCCTCTAGTATCACCAACTGGCACTTATGGCCAAATGAATGACCTATGTCAACAACTAGCACCAAATACTACCAAGTACTTGTGCAACATAACTTATAGCAACTTTTGCCTTTGATATCCCATGATTTCCTTGGGTCTTGGGCTCATATATTTACTCTAACCCCAATTACACCTCACATGTGCAACATTCACTTAACCATGTGATTAAAAATTAATCCACATGTTAAGTGAGGTTTCAAAAATGCATATCCTCATGATATCCCTCTCCCTTAAAATCCTAGCAATCGTCCTCGATTGCACTACCAAATGCTTCAAAAGCAAAATAGTATAAACTGGAATTTTCACAGGGCATCATAGTTACCACAACATTGCGTACTATTGCTCAACCATTCCATATGCCCAACACATGCTAAAAATTACCAGCCAATCATAACATAACATAAGACTCAAAGAATCTCAAAAAACATTACCAAATTATCATGTGACATGTCTATTTCTCATGAGCTCAACTCATGTGGCAAAACCAAACCATAGCATAGCATAAACCATGGCTAAAACATCAATGGCAACATAACATATGCTTTTGTCCATGGAACCAAATGTAAACCATTGAGAACTGTAAACGCCCCGAACAACGTAGTATGCTTAACAATTATGATATTTGCTTGTTTTCGAGATTTAATATAAAATAGAATGAACACTTAAAGCTGAAAATGAAAATTACTCACAAAATTACAGCCATAAAAATGTACAAGTAATGGAGACAAGATTGAGGGTTGAAGATGGGCAACCCCCCCCGAATGAATGTATTTCTGCTCAACCCAAGTCCCTTAGGGAAGAGCTCAGTTACAATCAACCTGAGAGTGAGAAGAAGTAATTCTCACTCTCACAAGATCATGCAAAGATGTACAAACACACATGCATTATCTATTATGCAATGATAAGAACTGATTTCTTTACAGTATGAGAGAAGAAAAAGGGGAATTCAGCCTTTCTCCATCGTTGATCAACAGTACAGGGATAGAGCTTGCTTCTTGTAGCTAAAATGGAAAAAAGAGCTCAAGAAGGAAGTGCTGTAATGAATTTACAGGCTTGCTGTCTTGTAAAACAACAGTGATAGAAGAGGGAATATGGAGGAATTTGATAATGGAGAAGTGGGGGATGATGATGGTGATGGATGGGGCCAGTTTCTGGCTATCTGTGGGTGCTGTACATGAGTTTACAGCAAAGAAAAATGATGCTCAATGAAGAAAAACGAGCTCTTATTTATAGGAGAGGGGAGAGCTAGTACAAAAGGGAAAAGTGGAGTAGCACAAGACAAGTGTCCAGCCACATGTCATGAGATGTGACAAGTGGTGGGACACTTGGAAACTTGTGTGACAAGTGTCTTGACACTTGTCTCTTCTTTATGGCCTTCCTTTTTGGGTTGAATACTGTCAAGAATAGAAACAACCAAATTTAGTAAGCACAGTCAGAGTACAGAACTTACTATTTTTAGAATGACATCCCTATTTTTTAGGACTAGCATTTTTAGGCTAATTCGAGGCTCCTAAAATTTAGGGACCTCCTAAAATTTAGGGATCTCCTAGAATTTAGGGACCCCCCCAATATGGGTATCATATGAAAGCTTTTTCCGTGTACATCGCAAAAATGGTATCCGAATCTTCATGTGACTCCCCTATGCAAATAAATGTGCATTTCAAGCTTTCAGCCCACACATGCACATTATACAAGCATTTCATGATCATGCCATCTTGTTGATTGTAACTGTCTGTTCTGGTGGATCTAGCCCACACTTCAAGGCATCAATCCTTTCTATGTGCGAGTCTAACCCTGATATGCGTGAGTTCTAGTCACAGGCGCCCAGTCGGGTCATATAGGTGGAAGTGTGAACTATCTTTTCTCTAACCCACCGTGTGGGTCCACCATAACCTGTGACCACTCATCAGTGGCCAGCTCCAATGCACTTTTCTTTATATCTAACTAGTGCAAAGGAAATAAATTTAATAAATCATTATATAGATAAATTAATGAAAAAGGATACAAATTCTGTTTCTATAGAGTTGTGACAAGAACTGAGCATAATCTAATCATAAACTGATCACTTGCCGATCTGAGAACTGATCACAAATTGCTACAAATGTGACCCGAAATTGATCACAAACTCATTGCAAAAACTGACCAAAAATCAATGCAAAAATTGATGAAAAACTAATCCCAAAAGTAACCATAAATGGTTCTTAAGTTGATCAAAAACTCAGCTGAAACTAATCAAAAATTTTGTCTCAAAATTGAGGCAAAATTCATGTCAAATTTATCTTAAGTTGATGCAAAAGTATAGTTCCAGTGCGTGGATGAAACTCATACTCGTCTACATACATCCCGTGATTTCCTCGGGTCTTGGGCTTGTAAATTTACTCTAACCCTAGTTACACCTCACATGTGCAACATTCACCTAACCATGTCATTAAAAATTAATTCACACGTTGAGGTTTCAAAAATACATGTCCTCATGACACATGGCAATCTCCAAGGCAATCTCCTTTGCTTGCTTAGCCTTGCTAGCTTGCTTTCCACGCATCTTTTTTGTCTCTCCATATACTCTCCATATTTAATACACACTCCATTAGTCTATTCCTTCATCATTGACATCCAGTAGTGGTAGGGATAGCCTATTCATTTTGTGAAAGTCTTTGGGTCAAGCCACTAGTATCCCGTCCATTACTTAATCGACCACCATCTTCTCTTTATTTTGTGAAAGTCTTTGGGTCAAGCCACTAGTATCCCGTCCATTACTTAATCGACCACCATCTTCTCTTTATTTGAAACAATCATTATCAAACCAACCCCCACAAAAAAAAGGTTCACTATGATTCCATTCGCCTTTGCAAGACTTGGTAGGCCATTGGGCGACCAATACGCATCCTTTGTCCGATGCCTTGCCCTCTTTGGGGTGACCACTTGGACTCCCTTGGTAAGATAACCATCGCCTCTATAGTCTTGGTAAGCCATTGGCCAACTACCATGCACCCTTTGTCCAATGCCCTAGCTACTTTGGGGTGGGACACCTTGGGATAAAAACACATGAAAACAACCCTTAAAATTTTGGTCCCCCTTTTCTAGCTCAATTTTGGGGCCTAAGAGAAGGTGTTGAGCTAACATAAGCATTATATGAAAAATTAGCCACTTAAACAGACCCAAAAATACTTAATTAATCAAAACCCTAAAACGGTGTGCAATTTGAGAGAGTTTTAAAATGGTGTGCAATACGAGGTCCCAAAACTTTCTATAAATAGGCATACTACCTTGCATTCAATCTCAATTTCGTTTTTGCAAAAGCCCTCTAGCTTCACTACCCACACCCTGTTCGTGGAGGACATCTCATGCGAAGCTGCCCATTGCTATCTATATTAGTCTAGCATCTGTTTCCAACCTCCACCCTACTGTTCTCTCACCTTTCGGTTGCTGATTCAACCACACAGTTGTTGCATTAGCTACCTGGTGACCCCTCTCCACACTTGATAACTGCTTCTGAACCACTTCCTACTACTCACGACCATCCAAACATTGTTTCCTTGCTGTTTTTGCTATCGCTTGTCGGCTAGGATGACCACATTAACATTTGCGTTTTCAGTTTTCATCTATCGCCCAGTTTTTCTCTCTCCTGATGTACTTGCATTTTCAATCATTCTCTCTCCTCCTTGCCTGTCTACATCAAATCCAACTTCCATAGCTTAATTTGCTGGTGTTCGACTCTCAAAGGTTGTCTTTCCTATGTTTTAGGATCCGTCAACACTCTCCCACTAAGCACCTCTGCCTCGGTTCTTGAGACACAAGAATTCGGGGTACAGTTTTCATTCCTACATGGGTTGTTTGCTGCATAAGCATTGTATATTCAATATTCAATCTTTCATTGAGATTCCACTATGTTCATAGTCTTTGAGTTACCCTAACCCTAAATCTGTTCTTTTGAGTTTATGTTTTGTCGTACACTTTCATTTATGTTTCTGTGTTAGGGTATTTTTTCACAAACCCTAGATAGCTCCCAAAAGTGGCCTCTCAGGTAAGATGTAGCTCGTGAGGAGCCACAAGCGGGCAACAACCTATATCCCTCAATGGAGCACATTGGGAGCTGAAGGAGTAGAAGGATTTGAGCAACCATGATCTCTTGGTGGAGTGAACCACAAAATCACAGGTCGTGGAACCCACTAAACCCAGAAATAGGTACGGGAAACCACCATAGTGCATTGCAATGTTCTCCAAGAGGGCTTATCGCCTCCTGAGGTCTTAGAGGCTCTGTTTGCTCATAAGAGCTTAGTGCTCATTGGACGTGTCTTATTTCCTTAAGCACGAAAATCTAATAGCCAATGTAGAACGTATGTTGTCAAAATGGTGAGAGGCCACAAGGAGTCATAGCATTGGTGTATCCCCAATGTGGTAAGGTAGCACCCAACGGTCTCTCCATCTATCTATGGAGAACTCATAGCATTGGTGTACTACACCTATAAAGGGAGGATAGGAGGCAGAAAATGGTATTCCCCCCCGATGGCTATGTCTATTGCCCTGTGACCTACCAAGACTACAAAGGTAATGGTTATGTTACAAAGGGAACCCAAGTGATCACTCCAAAGAGGCCAAGGTATCAAACAAACAGTGGTTGTCAACTACCCAATGGCCTACCAAGACCTACAAAGGCAGATGGAACCACATTGAAATTTGGACATTGCTCTTTCTTTTTTCTTTCTTTTTTAAGGGCTTTAAGTTTTATCCTTTGATTTGATTTAATATTAAGTGTGGGTTTTCAATCAATTTTAACCCTATTGAGTAATCTATGCCCCTAAGGGAGAATAAAGGGATGGTCAAACCTAACGCATCACAAAACAGACGAGCTAACCTAACCACCATCGAGTGTCAGTGACGAAGAAATCTATAGGAGGATATGTGATGAAGCACAAAGGATAGATGAAAGCAAAGGGAGATTGCCTCTAATGTCGTCCAAGATGAAGATGATCATCAGCTATCGAGGGAGCGAACCGCAGTCCTCAGATGTAGAGGAGTGGCCTGGGCAACAAAATCCAAATCCCCGAGTGTGTCGGAGCTGTCAAACGCAAGAAAAGCAGCCTAGATACTAACGTCAAGTACCAAATGATGACACCAAATGATGAAAGATCTCCTAGGCTGCGAAACAAAAATACTTGGGGTGGGAAGGCTGACACTACGGGTGAGAAGCTGTTGGCAGATATGTTAGCTCATGTGTGAGTCTGTGCATGCAGAGGCTAGGGACATTATTTAAGATATTTAGGTATTTTTATTTATGTCATTTTATGGTCATATTGAGCATTTATGCTAGCCAACCGACATTAAATGCTGGCTGACCTGATCATATTGAGGACATATTTTTGTCCTATTTATTCAAGCTCTTCCTCCTCAGTCAATCAGTCACTCATCATCGCTGGGGAGAGGGACCAATGCCAATGCCCACGCAGCCAATGATTCACTATTGTATGCAACTATCTTGTGTTGGATATATGGATTCCATTTCCCAAGCATACATCTGAGTTCTCATTTGTATTGTGTTCTTTCTTTCCCTTTCTCTTTTGTCTTGTGCTTCAGCAATTTATTACAACATATGTTTGCGCTTCCATTGACTGCTCCACTTTTGACATGATATCAAATTTCAAGATCTGTGCTCCTATTGTATTTTCTTTGCTAATTTCAAGACTGTTTTGATCATTGTTGATCAGGCGACTGCTGCTCCAACCAAGTGACCTTGTTTAACCTGCGTTTTTGCTAACATCAGCATCCATACAGCCTGTGTTAGCCCCTCTACTACGTGTCAATTCCAGCCTGCATTTTGGTGTTTCTCCATCTCGTCTTGGCTGGATGATTACATTATCAGGTCATTTTTGCTGTTTCAGCCAATTTCTAGCTGATTTTTTGACTTTTCACAACAGTTTTCTTCTTGTTATGGTTAGATTTTGGTGAATATACATGTGAACTCTCATTTTCTGCACTCTGTTCTTGTGGTTTGGCTGTGTTCCCTCTCCAAATACCTTCTTTTCTCTACTTCTCTTCTAAATCCTCTACAAATGGCTCCTCCGTGCACATCCACCGATGATAAGTTACATGGACTTGATTATCTTACATGGAGTGTTGTGATGAAAGCTTGGTTTATAGAGAAGTGGCTATACGGGAGGCTTTCATCAGGTTCTAGTGAGGCTCTTATAGCTTCAAAGAGGGGTTCGAAGAAAAAGTCGAAGACCCAATGTTACTACTATGGGAAGAAAGGTCATTTACGGAAGGACCACAAAGAGTTAGCAACTTCCAAGAAGAAAAAGGAGCAAAAAACGAAGTAGGATGCAGACTCCTCCGACGAGTCATCATCTACCTCAGACTCCAACTCCGATCCTCCGACCAAGGTGAAGTCCAAGGCGCGGAAGAAATCCTCTTCTTCAGATCGTGGAAAGGGCTTGGTGGCCCCTTCCTCAACTGCTTTCTAGTGGTGGTGATGAGGTCATCCCTCACGACTCTCCACTGCCAGAGAGGAAGTGTGAGAGGGTGGTGAGATGGGGCAGCTGTGCGTCATCTATATTTCTATACACATGCATAGGATCCAGAGAGGGACTTCCGTGACGCATCGATTGAAATCTAGCAAATTCAAATCCTGGAGCTAGGATTGACATCTAGGTTCATAATGTGCTAGTTATTTGATAGAGAGCAGGCTTGGCTCCTAATCTTAAGCTCACATTAGGGGACACTTTGGCAGTCTGGCCAAAGGCGGGAAATCCATGGTCACGTATGTACTATGTTCCAGAGGCATTTTTGACAAGATGGTCATGTATGCTACTAAGAGACATTGGGACAACCACAAAGATATGCTATGATCTTCTCTATTTTCAAGAGCTAGTACAATCAACATCGACATTAGGTTCTCTCCAAGGCACCTCGATGGTGGCTTGATCACCCACTCCTTGGGTATCCATGGTTCTACTTGGTCGTTCTATGTTGTATGGTTTATGATTCATTATCATTGTATCCTTGTATTGTATCAAATCACCCATGATCTGAGAGAGGGTGTTAGCAGATATGATAGCTCATGTGTGAGTCTGTGAATGTAGAGGCTGGGACATTATTTAGGATATTTAGGCATTTTTATTTATGTCATTTTATGGTCATTTTGAGCATTTATTGCTGGCCGAACGGCATTAAATGCTGGCCGACTTGATCATATTGAGGATATATTTTTGTCATATTTATTCGGGCTCTTCCTCCTCAGTCAATCAGTCACTCATCATCACTTGTGGATCTTCTGCTAGGAAGAGGAGCCAATGCCAGTGCCCATGCAGCCAGTGATTCACTATTGTATGCGACTGTCTCGTGTTGGATATATGGATTCCATTTCCCGAGCACACATCTAAGTTCTCATCCGTATTGTGTTCTTTCTTTCCCTTTCTCTTTTGTCTTGTGTTTCAGCAGTTTATTACAGCGTATGTTTACACTTCCATTGACTGCTCCACTTTTGACAAAAGGCTATCGCCAAGTTATGAAGGCTGTCACCAAGATGTGGGGAATCCTCCAGGCAACCAAACACAGATGGCAGGCTGGCCTAAGATGGCGCCAAGTTGAGAGAGGTCGCCATGCTCAAGGAGAGAGATAGATGTCCACCAAGAACCACAATGTCTGCCCAAAGGGATATGAGAGCAATGGAGAGGCAAGAGGAAGAAGGAAAGAGTGTCAAAATGACAAAGAAAGAAGGGTGAAGAATGACTAAGTAGTGTAAGAATGAATGACTACCTATTTATAGGCATAACCTATCTAGGGTGGCACACCACTATTTGGGTGCCCACTGAAAAAAAATGACCAAAATGTGAACACGAGCCCTCTTTGGGCTATCAATGTGAAACCCTAAATGAAGTGTATAACCTAAAGAAGTGATTTATCAACACCTCCTCTCCCCAAGATGTCAATGCCAATGGGAAAAAGGAGATGTTATGGGCTAACAGCTAGTACAATTCCTTTTTGATTCCAACTTTGGGCTTCATAGGGGGAATTGAGCTAAAAATACATTACACCTTGATTAGTCACTTAAAACAGCCCCAAAAAAAGCTTAATCAATCAAATTACGAAACCTTTCATTAAAAGAAACAGCCCCGAAACAAGCTTAATTAATCAAATTACGAAAACTTTCATTAAAAGAAGCGCAATCCTAGAGAGTGACTATTAGCCTTCCTCTCTTAGTCATATTAGTCTGTCATCTCCTGGTTGTGAGCTCCTATCAAAGTCTGACGGAGACATAGGAGCTCTGGTAGTTAAAGTGCATTGTCTTTATTTGTTGGCTTCTTGTGTGCATTCCTAGGCCAGTTACCGCTTTCCACAGTTTGCCTACACCTACCAAACATTGTCTTTGTCAAATGGGATTTTTTCGGGGTGTCCCCTATATTTTTTGGCATTTCTATCTCTGTGACTAGCATTTAGTGCTGGTCGGCCAGCATTTTTGGCCTCCATTGATATAGGTCGGCCAGATTTGGGCATTTATGGCTATGTATAGCCGGTCCCCCCCACTTGGCATAAACAAACTCTTCAATCTTCCCCTTTCCAAGTGCACACTCCAACTCTCTGTGCTTGGTGCTGCCATCGTCATCAACTTGTTCTGGTGCCCTCACTAACGCTTTGGCTTGCATGCAAGGACTAATCAATCCATCATCATTGTATCAACATTCTTCTTCAGTCAATGTAGTATTCTTCCCTCATCTTCCACTCTCTCTCTCTCTCTCTTTTCGTAACTCTCTTTTTTTTTCGTAAAAGGTAATTGTATTAATTACAAAAAAAATGTACAAGTAAGCTACACGAGGGCCCTAGGCCAACATGTGTAAAATCCCAGAATTAAGCCACGAAAAAGTTCCACAAGTCATGGCAAAGACCCAAAGGAAATTGCCCTATGCCAGGAAAGCAAGTCCTCCCGAGGGAGCAAGTCCGAGTGCCGAATGAGATCTATCTGCCAATGCAAGAGACCTTTAAGCCGAGGAATGTGTCTCCGTACATTAGAGGCCGAATCAAAAAGAAAAGCATTCCGTGTGGTCCAAATGTGCTAGCATCCCCAGTATCTAAAAAAGTGGAATAAGATCTTTATATGCAACTATGGCGGTGTGGGGTATTTTGGGCGCACAAAAACCCAATCAAAAGGGGTTAGTGAGGACCCCACCACTGCGCGCCAAACTTGTGACAAGAGTGACCAAATATTCTTGGCGAGGGGGCAAGAAATAAACCGGTGTCGGGCCGATTCCACAGTAGTGGTACAGAAAGAAACAATTGTTGTTCGAGATTCTCCGCTTGGAAAGGGCCGAGGCAAGAGAAAGACCACCAATCATCACCCGCAAAAGAAAGACCTTGCATTTGAAAGGTGTCTTATTCAACCAGCCCTCCATCACAGTTGCCTTCCACCATGACTGAGATTTCCGCAATCCCCATACAGTATTAGCTTTCACACCCAGCCATTGATGATCTTTAATGAGAAGATGATACATCTGATTAGCAGAGGCCTTTTCGAGGCTCAACCGGCCTGCAAGGTCCCAGTCCTGCCAAGTACGATCCACCGCCAGGGCAGGAAAGGGTTGCCTACCCCGAAGCACCGACAAAAGCTGTTCCCATAAATCACAGTATCCGCACGGGATCCTGAACAATCTCCTGGCAGTACAAAAGGATGCGAAGACATTACGAGTGGCAAGGGTGGCATCCGCACAACTAAAGTCACACCCAAGCGGGCCATGCGATTAAATCTTGGTCTAAGCTCATGTTTGTCTTCCCATGAAAGTAATCTCGAAACTGCCAACAATTTCAGTTGAAAGGAGTTAGTATGCAAGCGGTCCCCCATTGGATGCCAGCGCGCCTTTTGGAGCACCACTTTCCAGGAGCCGACCAAAATAACAGAGAGGAGGAGGGACTGGAAAATCGAGAGTGTGCATTAAGGACATGCCACCAGGAGCACCGAAGACATGTATTACCATGCCAAAGCCCGCTGTCCTCAAGAAAATAACGGGCTATAATGGTCCACGGGTGGTGATCCATACACACAGTGCGAAAAAGAGACCAACAAGAGCCAGCATATGAGTTTCAACATCCAAAATAGCTCCACCACCCAGGCGTTTGGGGGTACATGTATGTGCCCATGAAATCCACGAAATACCTACATGCAATGAATCCTTCTTCCATAACATGAAACGAATGGGGCGAGTGAGAGCCTTCAAAGTAGTAGGAGTCCACGGCATCAATGGCTAAGAATATGTGAGCATTGGCAGCATAATTGTCTGAGCCACTTTGAGGCGGACATGGAATGGCCATGCTTGCAACTTCCAATACATAAACTTAGCTGCCAATTTCTGTGAAATCCACTCCAGTAGTTCCTTTGGCCGAACATCAACCCCCAATGGGTATCCAAGTTACCTGAGAATGGAGCCACAGGAAACAACCTGACCCTGCCAGCCCAATGACTGTAAATCAGACTCCGTGCAACTGAGAATGGCTGATTTGAAGGCATTGATGCGAAGACCAGAAGCATGGCCAAAGAGCGTCCAAACATCTAATGCCTTGCGAATGTTGTCCTTGTCCGCACGCAAAATCGTAAAGCTATCATCAGCCAGAGATTGACTAATGAAGTGCTGTCCCAAAGGAAGAGACAATCCGGCCAGCTGCACAAAAGCCCCCATTGAAGATAACATTGAAAGAACCGGGTGAGCCGCCAAGGCAAAGAAGAGAGGACTCAAAGCGCAACCCTGTCTCACCGAGGGTGCAAGGACAAATGGCTCTGTAACCCCACCATTGAGCATAACGCGTGAAGAAGCCACAACGCTAATGGTGTAGATCAATCGGGACATCCGAGTACCAAAATCCATGGCAGACATAAGTTCTGCAATGAAAGACCAATCTAAATAGTCAAAAGCCTTTTCCAGATCCAATTGAATCAATACCACTTCCTGACTAGAGTGCCTCACATAGTCAATAGCCATTTGCACATTTAAGATATTATGCAGAATGTTGCGGTCCTTAATGAAACCATATTGAAGAGGATGCACAATAGCTGGAAGGTGCTTGTGAAGTCGATTCGCCAGCACTTTGGAAAAGATTTTATACATCGAACCCATCAAAGAAATTGGTCTCCAGTGTTGCAACATCGACGATGAAGGGACCTTTGCAAGCAGTTTGATAAGGCCTTCTTTCCATGAGGAAGGCATGACCCCTGTTTCCCAAACCTACTGAAACATAGCCGCCAATGGCTTCACCAGTTGGGTGGCCGAGCTCTCAAAGAATTCATTGGTGAGACCATCCCAACCAAGACTTTTATCCTTAGGCAGGTGTAACAAAACATCCATAACCTCCTCCTCGCAAATATCTGCCTCCAAAGTAGTTTGCATATCAAGTGGAACCTGCTGGCGGACCAGATCATAGAAGACCGAGCGTGCATGCGTAACCTAGTTAGAAGGCGACGGAGAAGAACCAAGAAGATCCATAACATAATTTCTGCACATATTGACAATGGTCTGCGGATCAGTGTACCATGCGACCTTCTGAATCCTGAAGTCTAGTCATATTTTCTCGAGCAGGAGAAGCATGCAAGGCGCGAAAGAACTTATGAGTCTGACAAGCACTATCTTGCAATGTGTCAGTCAAGTTGTGCAGTTTGGCTTGCTGATAAGATTTCAACTGAAATACTTGAATAAGATCAGCCAAACGCATCGTCAGTGACAGCAGAAATTCATCATTTGGGGTGTCTACCAGCAGCAAACAGACCAAAGCCAGTAAGTCCTCCACTGCGTGTCGACGCCGCCAACAAATAGAGGCATGATGGATCCCATACTGCCGAGCAACCCGCTGCACATTAGAGAGCAGCCGTGCAAAGGAAGCCAAGCCCTCAAAGGCGAAGTCCAATACAAACCTCTCAATCAATTGCTGCATATAGCCTTGAAAGATTGGATGCTTCAAATAAGACAAGTTGAAAACATAAAGGGAGTCTATCCAGCAACTGCATAAAAGGTGCAATAGGTTGTGCAAGCATCTCAAGCTGGAGAGGGAAATGGTCCGACAAGGCATATTGCTGCAAGACTTTCATTTCCAGCATCTCGGGAAGAAAATCATCCCCCTACATGATATACATTCGGTCCAACCGCGACTAGGTAGTTGCATATTGTGCAGAATGAAAAGTAAACCCTGAAGAAGAAGGGCGGAGCCAAGACCAGAGATCTTGCTTAAGTACGTGAAGAGCAAAGGCATTCCATACCCGCCTTTCCGGAGCATCCATTACCGAATGCCCTAAAGTGGACTGAGAAGAGTCAACACACATATTGAAATCCCCCATCAAAAAACCCCTTCTGCCAAGGGACATGGAGCTCTGCAAAGTCTTCCAAAGATCCCGTCGGGATGCAAGGTCATTCGGAGCATAGAGGCCCAACAACCATAAAATCTCTCCTTCAAGTAAAACTTCGATTACCACAAAGCGGCCCTGTACATCATTTTTAATAAAAACAGGCTGGTATTTCTCATGGACAATCATAAGCACGCCCGAATAGTGCATAGCATGTGTCCCTGCATAAAACAGGTGAAACCCATGGCAATCCACAACTTTTCCTGCTTCCCCGTGACTCTTGTGCTCAACCGCACACAAGACATCCCACTGGTTCTCATGCAAGACAGTCCACATGGCATGTTGTTTATGACGAGAACAAATGCCTCGCACATTCCACGTGACTATCTTCATATATCTTCAAAAAAGAGAATCAGGAACGAGGCACCTGTTACCTCGATTTCACCTTTTCCGCGAGAGCGTCCAGGACACCTTCATCCAGAAAATCAGCTAACACTGCAAACGAATTCTGGCGGCCCGCTTTAGAGGTAGATGGAATATCCACTGCCTTGGGAGTGGAACAGGGATAACAACGATCCCAAGGTGTAATCACATTACCTCTAGTATCAAACACCAGCTTAGCAGGTGGGCCCTTTGGACCGTCTGTATAGACTTTCCTTGTAGACTGAGTACAGGGGGCAGAAGGAACCATAGTACGCACAGCATGCTGTGAAGAGAACATTTCTTTCCTGTGCATATACATGCGTACGGAATCCTGTGAAATATTAGGCCCAGAATCTGCCAGCCCTGCATCCACCTTTTACCCTTTTTTGGGACGTGCCTCGAGCCAGTCATTGCTACGGGAATCCAAACCCAGGACCTATTGTTACCTTTATCCACAACATTAGGTGGCTGGGGGGCCTCCTGTGCCGGAGCATCAAGCACCATGTCATCCTTAGGTAGCACAACATGCGCATCATCTGAAGATGGTTGTCTCTCTGAGCATTCGGCCATAAAATGCCCCAATTTTCCACACGAAAAGCAGTGTCTTGCAAAGTTGCCCCATTTCAAGCGAAAGTGCAAAGGATGCATGCCAGAGCAATTGAGACGAAGCCACGCAGGCCTTTTCCTGGCCGTGTCCCATAACATGCATAAACGGTTTCGATTCATAGCCCTTAGGCTTGGGGGAACCAACACCGTTCCCACAACTGCCATCGCATCCTTTAACAATGGCCAATAGACCGCTGGACAATTTTCCACTTCAACCCACACTGGGCATTCACGTTGAAGCAGGAGCTGAAAGTCTGCCATAGGGCGCCATGGCACAACATGGACCAAGCGGCGATCAAAGAACAATGGCAACTTGGACAGGAGCTCAGCCCGATGTGTCTCTGATTTCAGCAGCACCTCATAAAAGCCGCGGGGTCCAAGAAAGATCTCCTCAACACATTCCCCTTGTAATAAATGGTGCAGCCACTGGCGGATATGGGAAAGCATTGGGATCCGGCCAGTGAAGAAAAGTATAACTGCACGGTCATAAAACACCGAAAAAGACCGCAAGACTGATTTCGGGTCCACCATGGCTTCCAGCACTTCATCCATTCCCGAGTTAGAAAAAGCTTCATATGCTGAACATAATCACCGAGCAGAGTATTGGCAAATTCCAACAAATGCTCCCAGTCAATCTCCTGGGAATCCACAGAATCAGAGGCAACCTGCACATAGGAACGTTTCGAAGGACCCATTATCTCGTCGGAAGTATGCTTGGAGCGTTTGCCCGCAGGCGGCAGGTCAAAACCAGAAGGCATCTCCTCCGTGCAAGGAACCATATCCTCCGACTCCTCTGTATCAGAATCAGGACCAAGGGCAACCACCGTCTGGTCGATAAAAGCCATATCCAGGCCAGCCATACTACTGGCCTCTCTCTCTGTCAGGGCCCGAAGCCAAGGGAGACGTTGTAGGCCCGCAAGGCAGGTCAGCCAGGTCACAGGTCAGCCGACGTCTCAAGTCCGCAAGGCAGGTCAGCCGACGTCACAAGTTCAGCAGGGCGGGTTCAGCAAGGCGGGTCAAACGAGGGGCTAGGCGGGCGCACCGACACAGGGAATCGCGGGGCAGGTCGTCATGCAGATGCAGGGACCGCCGGACAGGGAAAACAACAGAGACGTGCGCGCAAGGACTCGCAAATGATCAGGTCGACGTTGAGCAGGGTTTAGACGGGGCACGAACCAGGGCGGACTAGGGCGGGAGGGTCCAAGCGAACGCAAACAGGCGCGAACAGGCGAGGACAGGCGCGAACAGGCGCAGACAGGCGCGGACCAACGCAGACGGGTCCGGCGGCGGCGGCGACTGGCGCGGACGGGACAGGCGACGGCGACTGGCGCAGACGGGACAGGCGACGACGACTAGCGCGGACGGGTCAGGCGATGGCGGCGACGGGTGCAAAAAGGACGGGCCGACAGTAGGGTTCCAATCTCGCTCCCACCATCGCACTCCGTTCTCTCTCTCTCTCTCTCTCTCTCTCTCTCTCTCTCTCTCTCTCTCTCTCTCTCTCTCTCTCTCTCTCTCTCTCTCTCTCTCTCTCTCTCTCTCTCTCTCTCTCTCCATGTGTTTGTGTTTCTCTTCCATTGCACACTCACATGGTATCGTCGCCTAAGTGAGGACACTGTCTAGAGATTTCTCGCAAAAGAGCAAGTTTTCATCGTGGATGAGCAGCCCAAATTTTCCAAAAGCAGATTTTCAACATGTGTTTACTTCCCAAACAGGAGGTCTATTGCCTCTTTACACCCCCAAGCAGCCAGACGACAATCTCCAAGGACCAAATGGTAGCTTTTTGACATCAGGTAACATCAACTTTTGAGTTTTGATCAAAACACAAATTTGTGTTTTTGCTAGTATTCTCTACCTGGTGTAGGTATCAATATATTGCTGCAGACGACAGCTTCCTAAGACTTGGCGACAACATATTGATGCAGGCGACAGCTTTCTATGTAGCTGACAACTTCCTGGTGGCAAGCAACAATTGTTTCTCTATCAAACACAGCTTTTTGGGTGATTGTAGGTTCGAAGATGTCTTACTAGTTCACAAGCTCTGAAGATTCAAAAGAGGAGCTTCTTTCCAGACACTCTTCTAAGTAGAGACGCGATTCTCACACTTATAGTCAACATGAGAAGTCACCTACCCGTCCCCCTTCTATTCACCTTTCATAGAAGGCTCTATCCTCAATGAAGATATCGTCCTTGATACCTTTGATACATGTGCTTGTCTTACCTTCATTACCCAAAGAAGACAAACTCGATGGTTCGAACTATTCGTTGTTGTCATGTAAGGTGGAGTGCATACTCGACACCTTCAATCTTTGGCCTCTTGTTTCAGGTTCTACCCTCGTCCTAAGGAGGATCCCCTAGAAGGAACTTCTATGGACCATGCAACCTTGTGGGATCGGCTCAACTCTTGAGCCCAATCCTTCCTTTTTATGGGTTTGTAGGATTCTGTCCTTGTGCATGTTCACAAGTTGAAGACCACACTAGAAGCATGGACAAAGCTTGCGTCTTTGTATCAGTATAAGACATTTGCCCACAAGATTTCCCAACTGACTCTCCCCCACCCTCAATTCCATTTCTCCCCTTCTAGTTGCCTCTTTGCACCCCTTCTGCATCTTCAGCTCCTCCCCCTCCTCTTTCTCCATCCTCTATTCTGGCTTTCCTACCAACTTTGATGGATGCAACTACTTCTACTTCATCACATACTCCCACCCCTTTTGCCTCCCCTCCGGAGTTTTCTAAGGACGCTCAAATGAGGCACAAATTCTTTCCCTTGGTGAGGGGGAGTCCCTACTTCCGCCAAGTGCATTCAAGTACCGAAGGCTATACAATCTCCCTCGCAACAGTAGGATGACACGAGCCTATTAGGATTCCCCATTGGTACTAATAGCTCATGCAAGATTCCAATGTCTCTCACTTTCGTGCTTCTCCCACAGGTCTACGCAAATCAACTCACTTACAGACCCAACGGAATAGTTCACTTTGTGTGGACTATGCTCTTATGTCACAGATTCTTCATAATCATGAGCCTACTACAATTGAGATGGCTCTTGCACAAGATATTTGGCGTCAAGCCATGGAGGGAAGGTGAACCATGTCTACAGATTGTGGAAGGCCCTCTATGGCCTAAAGCAAACTCCCACAACTCGGTACCACAGGATTGATCACTTCATTCTTCAAAAAGCCTTCCATCGCTCTGCTCATGACACCAACCTCTACTTCCAAGTTGCTAGTGACAAGTGTGTTTTGCTCATCTTGTATGTGGATGATCTTATCATTACAAGGAGCCATACTCAAGAGGTTGGTCGTACTCGTGATTTTGCAATAGAAGTTTGACATGACAGATCTAGGGATCCTTCACTTCTTCCTTGGTTTGGAGATTTATCAAATGGCACAATGCATTTTTGCTTCACAACACAGGTACATTTTTGAGCTTCTCTTAGAGTTTGCTATGACCGATTGTCGGTCTACTTCATGCCCCATGGACCCAAAGTCCAAGCTTTTGGCAACCCAAGTTCCCCTTACAGATGCCACCCGTTATAGGTGTCTTGTTGGCTCCCTCATCTAGCTTATTCACACTCCGCTGGATATTTTCTTTGTTGTGCCTCTATTGTCTTCTTTCATGAAGAATCCCACTCGAGCATTAGAGCGCGGCCTTGTGTGTTCTTCCTTATTTACAAGTGACTCAATCCTACAGGATCATGTATGGAGAGGGGGTTACTCACTTTGGTTGGAGTGATTCTGACTAGGCAAGTGATGTGGATTCAAAGAGGTCCACTACACGCCCTCTTCCTTCGATCCGGAGTTATCTCGTGGAGCAATAAGAAGCAACCTACTATGGCCCTTTCTTCTACAAAGACAGAGTATCGTACCTTATGTTTTATAGCTATAGAGGCGGTTTGGCTTCGCCAAGACCTATGAAGTTGCGTTTGGACAACCAAAGTGCTCTATCTCTAGCCAAGAACCTTGTGTTTCATGGTCGCACAAAGCTCACCGAGGTTTAATACCACTATGCTTGAGAGTGGATCATGGATTCCAAGTTGGCGGTGGCCTATTGTCCCATAGAGGACAATGCAACAGATCTCTTCATGAAGCCTTTGCCCCAAGCTTCTATGCTTCATCATATGAGGTTTTTGGGTCTTCAAACACTCCCAAGTTCTAAGAGGGGGTGTTAGCCTGCCTGTGTTACTCATGTTAGTTTATCATCTCCTGGTTGTGAACCCCTGTCAAAGTCTAACGAAGAAATAGGAGCTCTAGCAATTTAGGTGTATTTTCTTTATTTATCAACTTCCTATGTGCATTCCTAAACCACATACTACTTTCCACAATCAGCCTACACCTGCCAGACATTGTCTCTGTCATCTCAAATTTTTTCGAGATATCCCCTATCTTATCTTGCATTTCTTTCTCTATGATCAACATTTATTGCTAGTCGACCAACATTTTGGCCTCCACTCGTACAAATCGACTAGAGTTGGGCATATATGGCTGTTAATAGCCACCCCCCTACTTGGCATACACACACTCTTCAGTCTTTAATCTTCCCCTTTGCACGTGCACACTTCGACTCTCCAAGCTTGATACTGCTATCATCATCAGCCTGATCTAGTGCCCTCACTAACGCTTTGGGCTGCATACAAGGACTAGTCAATCCATCGTCATAGTATTAGCATTTCTTCTTCAATCAGTGTTGTATTCTTCCCTCGTCTTCTGCTCTCTCTCTCTCTCTCTCTCTCTCTCTCTCTCTCTCTCTCTCTCTCTCTCTCTCTCTCTCTCTCTCTCTCTCTCTCTCTCTCTCTCTCTCTCTGTGTATTCGTGTCTCTCTTCCGTTGTGCACTCTCACAATATCTGTCCCATAAGAGGCGGTGATAGGCTAAACCCTAATTTGGGAGACCCTAGCCATCTAACTACCCACCACTCAACCTTAACCTTGTTTTTGTACTTGCAAGTGTTTTCCCTCATCTGTCCACACCCCATTCACAAAGGATATCTTAGTTGGAGATTGCAATGCCTTCTCTCATCTATCCATACCCTATTCGCCAAGGATATATCAACTAGAGTTGATGCCCATTGTTGTCTACCACTTAGCGCTTGTCTTCCTACCTTATACTGCTATATCAGAGCCTTCCACCAATTGGTGACTAATGTCCTAGACTGAAACACCTATGTTTACTATTTCCACAACTCTTGGGGCTATCGTACAACCCATCAGCCTATCATCCTGTTGCCATATCAACCCTATTGCTATGTTCACCAATTTTTCGGATTCATTTTGCTTGCCACATTAGCAAAATTTGAGTTTCGCAATCTATTGCATCCATACAACTACCATGTCATCACTGTTGCTTATGTTTGCAAAGTTTCAACTCCCAACTACCTATCTAATTGATCCAATATCCTACTACTGTGTTTGTTGGTTGCTGCCTGACACTTATGGAGACTACTTACTACATTTCGAGATCTGTCAAAGTAAGATACACTCTTCCACTCATACTCTCTACCTCAATCCTCCACACATGGAATTTGGGAGTCAATTTTCACCTTGCATAGTGTGGTTGCTGCATTGTGTATTGTATCTATTCATTTATTATTCAAATTTTATTATCTAATGTACTCATTGTCTCCATGTTAACCCTAACCCTAACTATGTCTATTTATCAATCTATGCATTTGTCATACAATTGTGTTTGTATTTTGTACACGAGTATTTCTTTGAGAGAGAGAGAGAGAGAGAGAGAGAGAGAGAGTATATTTTTAAGCTCACTCAAAATGAGAAAAGGAGACACATTTAATTAGACCCCTCAAATCTATTAAAACCATCTTGTTATTGTGGCCTAGCCAAAACCCGATGCCCCCAACATCCAAAAAGAGGTGCTCTACAACCCTCTACACTCCCTAAAGGACATCTATATGTATGCGAGTAAGAATAGCCAATTGGAGGGCAGGCCTCATCGCACTACCTCCACCTTTAAGCTAAAGAAAAGTTCTACCCCAACAAGAACTAATCAATTGCCACCTTCTGAGTCATGCAAGAAAAAGGATGGTAAGTGCAAAGCGGCTCATAGTGAGTGAGGACCGTTCTAAAAGTCACCACTAGATAGGATACTTTCAAAGTCGCCACTAGATAGGACACTTTCATGGAGATGGACACATAGTACTTCAAGTTCCTGACATAGAAGACTGGATGCAACTTTCACATGGAAAGCCCAAGCTTATCTCTTGCTTGCTCTAGAATGGAAGAAGGAATGGGCACAAAGTACTTCACCAAGTTTTTCACATAGAAGACCGGATGCAACTTTCACATAGAAAGCCCAAAAGATTGGACTGTAGTCATGATCAAGCTTTGTGTATTTAGGTATTATAGGCCCTTTAAAAACTCGTATATCTCTTTGTCTTCACCCCACAATGCCCCTAAGCTGTGAGCTGGTTCGGAAAAAAATTCTCACATCTCATTTGTACCATTTGCAAGAAGTATACATTTTCTTCCTTCTTTCTTTCAGAAGCCATGACAAGATGTGGAAAGCAGCAACCAAGGCAAAAGTTAAAATATCATTTCTTCTTTCTTTCTTTATGTCTTTATTTCTCCCTTTCAGACGCCATTACAAGATATGGAAAGTAACAACCATATTAGGTCTGCAAGGTGACCTTACTTTGCAAAAAGATGACATCCCCCGCACAGAAATCATGACAGGCTTGGACATTCCAGAGGGAGACCTTGAGATACTGGCGAGTGCCATCTGCCACATGCAGAATGCTTCTCAATACTTCAGTCCCTTTGCAAGTTTTGACCTTCTGCACGAAGGAGAGAGGGGTCAGGCACGACAGCTACAAAGCGCCATAACTTGAATGTTTATTGAGGCTCTCGGGTCTTGCCTCGGAAGGGTGGCACTGGACGAGGAAGGCAACAGCTTGCACATGACAGTTGAGATGCGCAGCCAGTTCCCCAAGCTCCACGAGAGGTCCATACCAGGCTTGTCTCATCATCTCTCTCTCTCTCTCTCCCTCTCTCTCTCTCTCTCTCAAGCGTGTCTCGTCACAGAGACTTCGCACAAGAGCATAGTGCGCAATTTACTGGCCTTTTCGAAAGACATCTTCTGAAATTTAAATTTTGCCTATTATGGAAAATTTACTAAGGGGGCGTTTCACACACATCTGGAGTCGACACGCACAGCCTAGGACCTATCCCCACCATGAAGTGGCTCCTAGCGAGTTTGAACACCCCTTGAGAGCCCATACATACTAAATTTGCACCTACAAGCTAATTTTTCAATCATAACGTATCATTTTCATACCCTCAAAAGTTGTATTGGCCAATCAAAAAATGATTGACAAATTGGAATCGTCCTCACATGTGCAAGTCCCACCAAAGTAAACCCTTTTGGACAATGCTTTTGCTAGTGGTTGGGAAAGCTTTAGGCCTGGCAAGCTAGGTGCAAACTCCAAAGCATATGAATTTGTGAATTTCCTAGAGCCTTCCTACCAAGGTTATGAATCCTAGCATGGTGGGAATATGTCCCTGTTATCCTCATTCGCATCTTGAAATCTGCCAAGTTTCTAACCGAAAGCACTTGAACCAATAACTTGCAACATCCAACTCTCTTTAAATTGTGATGAGCCAACCACCTCATGAACTTGTAAAGACCCTTCCATTTTAAATAAACAAGATCCTACATGTGGGAAACCAAGGATGAGCACTACCTCTTTTGAATTTACATCCATTAGAACTGGTATGAATCCAACCTAAGGCTCAATACACACTAGTCCAATGAAACAAAACGTCTCTCTTTAAAAATGTATGATTTACTTTTACATACTCTGACAAACTAAAAATCTAAGATTGGTACACATTCAGGCACCGACCAAAATTGCAATAGGGATCCTTTTCCATCTAACTCTACAAAACCTTTTCACACATGTCTAAATGGGAGAATTGCTAACATTGATGTTAAGTCAAGGAAAGGTTAGATGTTCTATTCTCAAAACATCATGTCTCTATGATCAGTTGCTTATTTGCTCATTTATTTTGGGTGATAGGTCAACCTTGCTGGATGTTATGGTGGATTGAAGTACAATTATGTCGTATAGGTTAGATTTTGCATCCATGACCAAGCTGACAAATGTAAAACCTCAAAGGTGCTTTTCTACAATTTGATTGGTCATGGAAAGCTATAACATCTTTTGGATGGATAGGTGTGTAATTATCCTAAATTAGAATTCGCTCACATAACTACAATGTGATTGGGTGAGATGAAAGTGTAACTATCACATGTCTTAAAGATCAAGGGAATGCCACTTTCAGTCGAATTTGCACATTGGCTAAACTAATGCCTAATTGTGTGCTCTGATCCCATATCAATAGCCAACCTTGAACTCACCTCTAAAAATGCATTACAAATTGAGTACCCTAATGGATTGAGAGAACAAATGAGACACTCATTTTTTCGTGGAGGACCAATTTACACATGAAGGGCTTCTTATATGCTCTCATCCTTCTCTCGTTAAGGAAAACTAGGTACTAAGCATCTAGCCCGCATTTCACTTGGTGTTACAAAAATAGAGTGTGTTTCATGTTGTAAGTCACACCTTAACACAGTAACTATTTTCCATACATAAGCATCATGATTGTTTTTGTGCCTTGCACACCACATCACCCTTTCTAAATACCCAAATCATCACTTCATGGGAAACTTTTACATATATATGCCTATTATCAAGAGATAATGTGAATTCTCTCTCTCTCTCTCTCTCTCTCTCTCTCTCTCTCTCTCTCTCTCTCTCTCTCTCTCTCTCTCTCTCTCTCTCTCTCTCTCTCTCTCTCTCTCTCTCTCTCTCATGAGAGGGTGAGGAGATGGGCAAGATGAGGTGTGCAAGCATGGTAGGGAGGGGTTGGGGAGGAGGCAGTCGATGGGGGTGATTAATAGGGCTATGGCTATGGCAATCGTACAATGTGGTAGAGTAGAAGTCCAGGGTAAGGTTGATGTGGAAGATGCATGTGAAAGTGCAATCGATGATGTTGCTGAGCTCGAGGATGAGGGAGGCATAGTGGGTGATGTCCTTTTGAACCTCCCAAGAGATGCCATGCATGTGAAAGTGCAATCGATGATGTTGCTGAGCTCGAGGATGAGGGAGGCATAGTGGGTGATGTCCTTTTGGACCTCCCAAGAGATGCCATGCTTGGTGGCCTTAGTTGACTTGAGATTAGAATGATCCTACTCACCCATGTATAATTCCTTTCACTCCTTGGTTAGGTATGTCATCAATTCAAGGAATTTTGTTTGTGCCTACTTGAGCTCACCTAGGTGAACCACTCTAAGTCATTCAGACACTTTGCATCGTTAGGCCACTTGCTTGGGTTCTAACTCAATGGTGACTCTAAGACTAGGTAAGGAACTTGATGAAGGGTCTAGAGAACCTTGAGGTGTATCATTGCCCAAGTTGGAATGCTCTCAAAATGCGTAGCTCAAGGTGGTTAGTCATGCAATAGTTGAAAGCACCATGCTTGCATTACACTATAAGAAAATCACCATGTGTCCTTGTGATTGTAGCCTTTATGTGGGCTAAACAATGGTCAAGGACTAGATCCTATTTCAGCCTTTCTCATATAAGTATGCACGTGTGCACACCATCCGTACCATACAAAGCTTTAAATGGGCTTATTTTTGTTTATGATTATACTAATGTCTGATGTGCATCTATGACATAGGAGAGTATTTTGTCTTAGTCCTCATGTAGAGGATTAACATAGCTTCCTATCATTTGCTTGATGGTTTGATTTAATCTTTATGTTAAACTTTTGGTTCACAAATGATAAGGGGAGGTGAATACTTGTTGGATGTTGAGACACCAAGATAGGATGTGCATGATTTCTCTTGTGAATTGGATTCCCTGGTTCAATAAAAGATTTGTCTTAGGCATGAATATTGAAAGGTCAACTTCTCAAGGAGAAATTTTGCCATTATGTTTACTATTGTAGATGATATGGGTTGAGTTTCACACCACCTTGTCCAGTAATCTATTAAAAATATGATGTACTTTGATGACCAGGAAATATGTGCAAATAAAGGCACAAAAATGTGCTCACATGGAAACAACTTTTTGTAAATTGATACTTTGCAAATGTACCCCTTTGTCAAAAATCAAATATGAAGCAATGTAAAATGTGTAGTCCAAAAGGCTCACATTAAAAAAAATGTTGAAAGGAAAAGGAAAGGTCAAACCCTTTTGTCTCATTCCAAAAATTGAAAGGTCCTTAGACCTTAGCCAATGTATGCAAATTTGAATTTTATAATTCAAGAAAGGAAAAGGAGGTGGTTGAAGCCGTGGGATTTGGGGAGGTGGGAGGTTGAGGTGGTTACACCCTCTCTCTTCCTTTATCTTCTCCTCTCACGGTTCATTTCTCCCTCTCTCATTTGGCACAACTCTTGCCTTCTTGTTCTTGCTTCCCTCTCTTGTGTTCCTTTGCAAGATCTAATGGAGAGTGAGGAAGAGGAAGAGGGTCAGGATGGAAGAATTATCCAATTTCTTGTGTGCCTATCTCTTGTGTGTTTGGAGAGCATGGTTCTTGGTGACTAGGAGAGTTTTCTTGCAGGTTTTCATGGCCAGCAAGTGTACTTGCAGCCTCTACCTAGCCGGTTCGTGGTTCTCATGGTGCCGTGGCAGGGTGCTCTTCATACTTGTTTCTTAATTTGGATTCTAATAGTGGGCCAATTATATCCCATTCTATGTGTTCGAATGGGTAGCTAACTTGAATGGGTTGTAAAAATCTAGGTCTCGTATGTGGTATTTGATGGCTTTGGTATTCCCTACTACATGTATTGATGTATCATGACATCTTGCTTCTCAAATTGGATGAGTAATGCTTGTGCCTGATTTTGTATAGGGTTTAATGGAATTCTAAATGGAGGTGAAGGGGATGTTTATGGAAGTATTGGATACATGTGTTTGTGAGAGATTATGGAAGATAGAGGCATGGTGGGTGGTACTTTTACACGTAATAAAGTAGATAATAGTTGGAATTTCTTGTGCAATGTGCTATTGAATAGCTAATAATAACATTGTGTTTTTTATGTTGTGTGATTTTTGGATCCTCTTGTTAGAGATTTGTTATGAGGTTTGGATTGTTGGGGCAATGTCTATACGTAGGTTGGTGTAGTGTACTTTATGTTTTGTACTTGGGTTTCTCATGACAGTCCATATGTGACTTGATTTTGTGTTCCCTTTGTGCATTTGATGTTGAAATTGTATTCTTACAATGCAAAAATCCATTGTAGGAGGTGGCGTGGTGGGTATGGCTTTGTCATGATTGGGACTAGTGGTCAACAACCTATCTCCGCCATGAAGTTTTCATTGTGAAGGTATGGTTGCAATCTATTGATGGCCCAGATGATGATGAGGAGTTCCTTTTTTATGATGTTGCCTTTTTGTAAGTGGGACATCCTCATGTAGGTCACCATTCAAGAATGCCATCTTCATGTCCAACTAATGTACTCTCCAACCATAATTTGTAACCACAACAATCATACACCTGATTGTACTCATGTGAGATGTAGGAGCAAACATCTCCTCATAATCTGTACCTTTCCTCAATGCAAAGCCTTTTCCTACCAAACATGCTTTGTACGTGTCTATAGTACCATTAGCCTTGCACTTGAGTTTAAAGTCCCATTTGGTACCAATGGCTTTCTTGCCAGGTGGCAACTCAACAAGATCCCAAGTATTATTGGTGGCAATAAAATCCACTTCTTCTTGCATGGTCCACATCCAATGTATATCGTGCTCGGCTTCTTCTAAGGAAGTAGGTTCATCATCATCTAAGAGTGAGCTCATGAACACATCTTCATCACAATAATCATCTACTTTTGAAATATCAGTCAAATGTGCCCCCTTGCATGATGTGCTATATTTCTAATAGCTCTTCTAGTGCACTGAGGTAAGGGAGCATCCATTTTACTCTCTTGGAGAGTTTGCAATAGCCATCTTGGGATTGTTTTTGTTGCATTGATTGTAGCCCTTTCTTATTGTATTGCATGTTCCACTAGTAGGGGCAAAGTATTATCAAGTATTTACTATTCGAGAGTATGTATTGTAGCAAAAGCTTGCTATAATGAGTCTATCCAGTGATGTACAACAAGCTTGGACCCCAAAGAAAGTTATTAGACAAGCAAAGAGTGTTATCAAGCTCTTTGCCCCTGACAATACACTTGTCATCTTCAAAGATGACTTGAAATACATGCTTATTGAAAGCCAAAATGAGCAAGAGATTCTCTGTGATACCAAGCAAAAATTGGATATCTAGAAGCATAAAATCTAACCCATTTGCAAATAGTAATCAGCATGGAACCAATGCCATATACATCATAACTGTATTTATTAGCACATGTAACATGCTTCCCTACAAGAGTTGAATGCAAAGATGTGAATAAACACATCCATGAAGTGACGTGCCTAAATGTCCTATTGTCAAAATACCAAGTATGATGCATTTCGACAACATCAAATGTAGAATCAGCCATGGAAGTGTCATGATTACATGTCAAGAACGTATAGTCCTCAACAAAATTGGCTATAGCATTCCCTATGATGATTGAGTGGCAGATGTTCCTAGACAACCAAATCAGAGTCTTTCTTCTTCTCTTTGGCCAACCTTTTCCTACATTCATCACTGTAATGTATTTTCTATGTCTTGGGCAGTCTTGTTAAATTACTAGCCCATATCAACCTTGGGTTGATTTTGTTTTACTCTTGCCTTTCTATTTAGAGAGCATGGCTACATCACCTAAATGCATAGTAATATTTATCGAAGTTTGTTCCTCTTGTAATAAGAGGCCTTCCAATTCAAAAGTAAGGGGTTGATGCCCCCCCCCCCCCCTCCCCCAAAAAAAAAAAACAAATTAAGTGAGGTTTGGAATGCAAGATAAGACTTTTGAAGTGAATTTAGAGTGACATTCACCATTTTTGCATCCAAAATAACCTCATCAATATTCAACAGCTACTCATGTTAGTCCTGCAAGTGTGTAAGGTGATCATCATTTTATCTGTATACACATTAGCCAGGTCTCTTTACAAGTAAGAGATTCTAGCTTTCATTATGAGCTGTAAATATGCTCTCCAAGAGATCCCAAGCTACTTCGGAGGTGTTGTATAATTGAATATGAGGTATAATGACTCTCTTGATTGACAAGGCAATCAATGAAAAAGCGTGTGCATCCTTTGAATCCCACTCCTCTAATCTATTGTAGGAGGAGTTGGCACAATTAGCAATAGCAATTGGCTGTCCTCTAGCACCATGTTGAGGTGTCTAAGGTGCAAGCTCTCTCGGTCTTTTTAAATAATTGGTGACATAGTTTCAGGGATCCTTTGCAACAACAAGATTGCACGTCATAAAACTCCATAGGGAATAGTTGGTGCCATCTAGGTATTACACCTTTGGAAGTCCAAGAGGGAACATAAAAGCCCCCAAAAAGGCAGAAATGGAAGACAACCCAAGGCAAGAAAAAAAATGGAAGAGAAAGGAAAGCTTAGAAAAATGCAAGAAAAGCCTCAATCTAAAAGGAAGCACACAATAACAAGTGCATCAAATATTCTAGCAAGGAAAGCATCGGGCGCGTTGTAATTCATTTTGTAAAAGAGAGCTAGGCTCCCTCCTGTACAATTTGTAAATGTAAACGGGCATGGGTGAAGGAACTGTGAAAATAGGAAGGAATAAGGAAAGAGGGCCTAGGCCAAAACGGTTGGTCATGTAAAAAGGGACGGGCACCCAAAGAGGAGGAGGGCATGCATAAAAGGGAAAAAAGTGAATGAAGAGTATTATTCTTGCGTGTGGCCAAAACTAGCTCTCTTCTTCTCTTCTTCTTCTTGTTCTTGCTTGCTTGAGCTTGTGCTTGAGAGAAGGAGTGCGAGGGAGCGAGTGTGTGAGGGTGAGGAACCGTGGTGGACAAGCTCTCCATATTCTCCTCTCTTCTCCTCTCTTTTCTCTTCTCTTCTCTTGTCTCGTACGCGTGGCAATGGAGCATGGATCTTGGAGCATGAGGGTCGAGCTTCTTGAGCTTGTACCTTGGATCGTGGAGCTACCGTAGAGCTTGGGGGAGGAGGCAACTAGATTAAGCATGAAGGTAAGCTCACAACACTTGTAGGTGTAAGAGCACATATGGCTATGTGAAAAGTGTGAGGGAGAGTGTGTGTGAGGGTGAGAGACCATGGTGGAGAAGCTCTCCATCTTCTCCTCTCTTCTTTTCTCTTTTCTCTTCTCTTATCTTGCCTGGCTGCACACATAGTAATGGAGCATGGAGCTTGGAGCATGAGGATCGACTTGCTTGAGCTTGCAACTTGGATCCTGGAGCTACTAGAGAGCTTGGGAGAGGAGGCAACTTGATTGAGCATGAAGGTAAGCTCACTACACTTGTAGGTGTAAGAGCACGTACAACTATGTGAGAGGAAGCCATTACACTTGACTTGAAACACTTGAAGCAATAAGCGGTATGTGGGTCTTGGCGGTTGAGTGAGGGCTCCCACATTTTGGTTTCGTTGTTGGAAGTAACATATTTAAGCCTCTAGTGCTTGCATGCTTTAAATCGAGCGATGAAGTAGGAGTTCAAGTTTGAACTGACACTTGGTTTTAGGTAAGAAGCAAGGGAGTTGGAGGCTATTCGATCTCTTTTCTAGATTAATTTAGGTGTAGGAAGCTTTTTGTGCATTGGTTAGAGTAGGACTTGTGTGTTTGTATAAGATTTGAGACAATAAGGTTTGGAAAATAAGGAAAAATAAGAAAAAGATAACTCTCTAGATAACCAAGAAACATGGAAACAAGAGAAGAAAGGAATTAGATTTTGCATGTCCAAGAAGGAAAATAGAAGGTAAAGGGAGGAAGAGAGAACATAAAAAGTGAAACAAGGGGGGGGGGGGGGGGGGGGGGGGGAGCTCATTTGCATTCAATGAGACTGAGAGAGAGCTAGTGAGTGAGAGACAGGGAGTGATAGGTCCACAGGCTGCTACACCAACAATCCTTCTCCTCTATGCTTCTAGCTCTTTGAGATATGTTTTGAATCTTTGTTGTTGATTGTTGTATCAATCTAGACACTTGGATAAATTGAATAATAGCATTAAATCATTGAATAGAACGTTTTCACCATTCGGCAGGTTTTTTGACACCGCTCAGTTGGCGACCAAACAAGCCTCAGATGGTCAAGTCGTAACACTGGCTCAGACATCCGAGCCACTTGAGTGACCCTCTCGGACGTCCAATGAAGGAACCTCAACCTAGCGGTCCATGGGGGATTAAAAGATTCGACCTTTGGCCCCCGCTAACTGATTAGAGACCCAAGCTAACTCGCTGGGTTGGACCGCTTATCATGACCCATAGAGAACCCAGTTTTAACTAGTCGAGAGTAATCAAAATCCCTTCCAAAAGCATCAAGATCAAGATTTGATTGAAGCAATTGACTCCATCAAAGGTCACACTCGATAGTGTAGGCATTTAAGCACGTGTGGAAACTGGAAAGCTTGATTTTGCATAGCACCACACGTCAAGGTACATTGCTAGTATATAAGTGTTGCATATTCGTAAACTGTTGGATTAACAAGGAATACAGTAAGGGGAGTTAACCTAAAAATGAACCCACCAATAGGAGTACAACCCCAATGAATTGGACAAGGGACCTAGAAAACCAGGAATAAAGACAACGAGGGGACCAAACCATCACATTGCCAAGTAAAGGAAAGGCTCACCAAGATTAGGGATACGTCTCTAGCCAACTTAGTTGATCTCATAGATGCACTAGTGCGTTAGGAGGCAACTAAAATAACAAGCACCAACTCGAATGAGAATAGTCTAGACCACCTTGACCTTGACCTTGGCATGGCTAAGCACCCTAATTACATTTGGCGACTTGTCACACAATATAACTAGCTGATGAAGATAGCACACCATGGAAGATCAATGTGGTAGATGTCATAGCCAACCTTGAGGAAGAGAGGAGACTGGAAAGGATGGCTTTGGGGAGCATGGCAAGTTATAGTCAGGAGGAGCAAAGGGCTTAGAGGCCGTGTCATGAGAGAGAATAGAACAACATGCAATTAGGGAGAGAATTTTGGAAGTCGATCTTACACTAAGCGATCATTGCTAGCCAAGCTAGGAGTTACCCCAAATGCCAAGGGCAAAAAAAAAAACCCATAGTTGCAAATCAACTAAATAAATACCATGCATGCAATGACCCCTATAGTCTCATCGAGCAGTTTGAGCAAGTATGCGAGGCTAATAACCTCACGCACTCTGCTTAATGAGCACGGGCATTCAATCTTTGCTTGGGAGACAAGGGATGGACGTGGTTCACTAGTCTAGACAACACTAAACACAATGACTTTACCCAGTTTGAAGGACCTCTTCATTAAGAGATTCTCGAAGGCGAGATACTCTGGTATCCTCATTGTTAGGTTGATGAATGTCAACCAGAAAGACAAAGAGGATATACAAGACTACGTCACACATGTGAGGAGTCTCTATAAGAGGATACTTGAACCAAGCGTCCCAATGAGAGAGCCGTCTCTATCATATTCATTAATGGGATTCACAAGGAGGAACCGTATAAGGCCCTTGTAGGAAACTAGAACATAAAAATGAATATACTTGCAAGAGTATTTCAGGAAACCATACAAGTAGATGACTTACTTAAGGAGAGAAGCACTCGCATGGTGCAAGAGAGTAGTAATGTGATTAGGAACACTGAGAGAGTTGCATCAACTAGTGAACGAGTAGTCTCCAGTGAACAGGAAAAAGGCAAGAGCATTGACCAGACCCACCAACCTAAAAGCGGAGCTAACTAGATTGCAAGAGTCAATATGAAGACCAGTGCGACCCCACGTGTAGTGCGTGCACTGTGGAGAGAATCACCTACCCTTTGAATGCCCCAAGCCCAGATCAAGGCCTTGTGCCATTGTGGAAGATTTAGGCACGACACCATGCACTATGCCAGTTGCCAAGGCAGTTGCCTTACACTTAGCCATAATATCTAGGAGTTAGACAACCATATTTTGGAAGGGGAGCCCCATCGGCTCTCCCTACGCCCACCAACAATTTAAAGTCAGCCTCCCTGAGGATAGATATTAACCCTACAGTAATTCCTAGACCTCCAACACCTATTGTAACCCATTCGCTGAGCGAGGATCTAGTACACTTTGTGGAGGAACCACTAGAGGAAGATTTTTACTTGAACCCTTATGTATCTTATGACGAAGAAGGCAACCCCATATTGATGGACTATAGACATGTGTTGGTCATGGCCTTAGGCAGAGGAAGAGGTAGAGGCCTAGGAGGATCTCAGAGACTAAGGAAGCCATAGCATGTTGGACATGTGGCCACCTTGGGCATATCTCATCTCCCTACCCTAAAAAGGAGCAAGTAAATAGAGAGAAGGCCCAACTTGAGGTGCCCTAAGTGTGGAGTTATACATCTGTTCGTTGATTGCCCAAGGCGGAAGCCCTCCACAAGCTTAGCAATCATACCATATGTGCCACTCATACTCTTTTGTGTTGAGTCACATGACAACGATGCTACACCGATTCCCCTAAATGTCATAACACAAGCTCAAACAAAGCAGACTGGTATCTGACTACACGGGCCTAGCAGTCTAGATGCATCATCCATAGGAAAGAAGAGTCACCGAGACGACAGAGAAAAAAGAGAACCGAGGCAAAAATAACACTCAGGACGACTGAGAGTGAGGCCACATTAACCAAGGGAAAGCAAGTCACGGATGCCAAAGCAGAAACATCTACTCCTAAGAAGAGAGAGAAGGGGAGCGCTGAGGTTGGAGAGAACCCTGATCCCGATTAGCAAACTAAAGGTTGCAGATAAGGTCAAGGAGTGGATAAAAGAAGTGTAGGCTCACCTATAAGATGCGAGAACCTGTAGTTGAGGAAGAGATTGACAAACTCTCAACCATGAGCCCACCAATCTTTCCCACATATCTGAGGACAGGAGAGACAATGCCACCGCGTGAACAACTGCATAGACAGAATGAGAGGGCCAAGAATACACAAACACTTCAAGAATATTTGCAAGGAGCCCATGAAGCTGAGGAGGAAAAGAGAGATACCAACTCACTAACCACACTCATAACAACTCATGTGATATTATCATTGGGAAAACTACTTAGACAAAACTCTGCACTTTGGCAAGATTTGAAGCAATGGGCAGAGCACAGTAAATGATCATAAGCCACAAAACTTTCTAGACCATGATATTGTGACACACAAAGTCCCCATATATAAATGCCTTTTGGGAGGGCACCGAGATGCACATAGTCTTACGTGTTGTTGCCTTAGGAAACACTACACGGTAGGGATAGTGGATATGGGAGCAAGGGTGAGTGTACTTAGTCACTCAGTGTCCTGCAAGCTTCGGGAAACCCGCCAATGGAAACTGCAAGATTCAATCTCACCTTAGTGAACAAGATGAATGCTAAACCCTTTGGAGTCTTAAAGGACTAGCCTCCTCTAACGATAGCAGGAATCCAATTCTTCGTGAACTTCATAGTTATGAAGGGAGTGGATTATGATATCATGCTAGGTAGGCCTTGGATGAGAAACACTAGAGTAATAGAGGACTGGGGTAATGGCCTAATATTCTTGGGCAATAGATCAAAAGTAGTCCAAATAGAGATGGACACTTTTCGAAGAACCTCCCTAGTGGACTTAGATGCCATCTCTACCCTACTAAAGGGCGATTGGAAATCTAGAAGCAATTATGGGCCTCTAACAAGGTACATTCCTTGCCTTCAAGATGAGTGGGGTTGGATGCACGTATTGGCAACCATTGATCTCCCATTCTTGAAGGATGAGGATGAACTCAAAAAAGCTGTAGACTCCACTAGCAAACCTAAGAGTGCCATCACTTGTAACCTACCCATAGTACCCTTGTGCATGATGGCCAAAAACTCCATGGGCCAACCAACACCAATCACTTATCATGTCCTAGCAAACAAACTTGCAATTCACAAAATCCTTAAGTACTTATCAAGTCAGCTCACGGGTAACCCAACTCTGCCAACTTGGAGCCTCTCAAGGATCTTATGGAAAGTAGAGAGTGGCAATGGACCAAGGTGCACGACCTGCATTTGTCATATAATAGGGCTCTCATGACGAGCGAGGCAGCTCTCAGAAGTGGGAATCCTACAAGCAACCTACAATCCTAGTTTGGGAATTTTGACGGCGAGTGTTGTTCCACCAGTGAGGAGAGCAAAGAGGAAGTAGAGACTATATAATATGATATAGAGAGAAGAGTAATTGAGTAGATCAGAGTGGACACTAAACCTCAAGAGATAAGCATGTTTCGAGTAAGAAAAGGATTTGCCAAGGTAGATTGTGATTGAGCTTAGCTAGAATGCCTTGAGGTAGTAGATTATAAGCAAGCATGACTATTTCATCTTTGCACCCCACCACTATTTGGAGTTGAGTCAGCTTCAAAGTTGCGAGCACCAAGGGAGACACCTTCTTTTAGTGAGGATGGTGAGTACAATTCTGAGTTAGAAGCAAGCTCTAATAGTGACCCCAAGATACCTCGGCTACCTGGGACCCGACGCACCATGGGGGACCTTCTAGTCCACCTGAGGCATAGGAGGTTTAAAGAGGAGAAAGGCAAGTTTGGATTTTGGGGATGGTTTGGGTAGTCCACTGCCAGATGCCCAGTCTTTTAGCACTATTAGCACTACTTTTTACCTATCCCTCTTGGGTGATGGGTAATTGCATTGGTCTACCCATTAGTCTTTGCATTGTTTGTCTAGTTAAATTGGTTTGGATAATACCTTTTATCATTGTTATTTATGATACAATTGCTTTGACCATTCTTAGAAATCTCCTTGGCTATGTGTTTGGTTCAATAGGAGCATCTTCAATATTTGTGGGCCTCATTGCCTCTTTGCATCAAGAGGAGTATTGAAGGGGAATTCAATCCGTGGAATCCTTACAATTTGTTGGTCACATCATTCGTAGTGCATACTTTTGGAGGCTTACTAACTTTGAGTAATTGCCTTTCAAGGTCAAGTTCAATTGGGCAAAGATGTAACACACATTCATCTTGATGGATTAGAAGGGTGGAGGAGAGTCTCATCTCTTCATAGCTTCCTTGATTTGCTCCTAGGTTTGAGAAGCTTCAATCATCTCATTATCTTGAATTCTAGGTTTGAGAAGATGGATTAGAAGGATGGAGATAAGTCTCATCCTTCATAGCTTCCTTGATTTGCTCCCAATTTTGAGAAGCTTCAATCACTTTGCTATCTTGGTACTATTGCTTCTGCCCTAGTTTGGTTTCACTAACAAGACGAAAGTATGCAATCATGGATTATTTGTAGCATCGGTCTCCGCATGATCAAAGTAATCATCCATGGCTTTGATCTAGGCTTCTATTCAACCTTGGATCCTCTCCACTCAACTTCAATGGTGGGGTTTGGATTAGTAGGAATTTCTTTTCTTAAAGCTCTTTATAAGTGTTATCCATCCTAAAGCCTTGGTTAAACAACAAATCAGTATTTTAGAGACTCAGATGCTTATAAATTCAATCCTTCCTCTCTTAATGAATCTTCATAGTGGAAAAAATCATAAGATTTTATTTTATCTAAAGGAAATTGATATCCAAATATAATTGTATTCTAATCACAAACTTCACATAATGATAATGATACAAACATAGAAGGTATTTCCATTATATTTAGAGCTCTATAAACTAGCAACAACAAATGAGGAAATCCTCTAATGGCATATCTATTTTAGGAATGTCTTACATGTACTACAAGGTAATCAAGGATAAGACTTGGGCGACTTGACCATAAACTCAATTATGCAAGTTCATCATTTCTTATTAATATTCACAGTATCATTAGTCCTTTCCCCTTCAAATGGGCAGCAAAAAAGGACTAGCTTCAATTATTCTATCCACCAGAGTTTCTTCCATTCAGAGATTTCCAATATGGTTAGGATTGCTCACAAAGTTGTTACAAGATATCTCCATGGCATTCCTTGAGACCATCCTTGCTAAATTTGAGTATAATGCAAGTTTGAAAGGTTCTTGAAAACATCCATCACAATTTCTCAAACTTCTATATCTAGGGATTAGTGTTGTAGATTATTGTGAATGCCATGAGTTAATAATAAGCATACTCAATATCCTTTAAGACCAAAATAGACCCATTAGAGATAAATAATTTAAATATTTCTTAATTCATTAAGAATGAGTACAAAAGTTGAATATTGTATCTCTTTGAGCTCTTTGATTATAAAAGCAAGGGGACTAGTCTTAGTCTTTGAGAACCGATAGTGTTATGAAAGGTCGAGATACTTAGAGATTCCATATTTCTTGGATTTAGTCATTTGTATAAGAGAAATTCTATTTGGATGAATAATAATGATGTATTGATTGTAGATCCACTTGTTTTTTGTTAGAAATTTGCAATTTATGCACTTTGTCTTGTCCTTTCCAAGATCACCATACTTATAAAGTCCAATCAATTTATCTCCACAATCTCAAATATAACTTCTCTAAAGAAGTCAATGTGAATCAATTGTAGGGATTCAATTCAAATAGATATGGTCATCTTAGTCAAGTTTCTTTTTAATTGCAAATTCACCTATCTTCAACCAATCCTATGACACTATGTATGAGGTACCTCCTCTATAACCCTAGGGAGTCCTCTAGTAGTTGACCAAAACTCTATATCCACATGCGACAACATCTAGTATTCCTTTGGAAAATAATAGAGTTAGTTGGGTGTGGGAGATCTGGTTCTACTTCACAAGGAAAACATGGGATGATTACCCATGACAATAGTCTAATTCCCACCTAAGAAGGGTCACTTTGCAACCAATAAAAGGTGAGAGTGGGCTAACATGACACTAGGTCTATATATATTGAAGTTGATTCTTAAAATTATATAGCCATTAGGACTAGTATTCAATCACACCCCCTTCCCCTAAAATAGTATTAACTTGCTTGTATTCAACCAAAAATTAAGGGATCACATTCTAGTAATTATAGTGTAGGAAAGCCAGCTAATTCATTGAGTCCACCCAGCCATAGATAATAATCAAGACTAAGATCTCCCACTTTCCTTAGTGGGGATATTTTAGTTATCTGATTAGCAAGGCATAGTACCACATGATGAGCACATATAAAATCAGTTTCCTTTTACTGGTCACATTACATAGGCTAGGCTTAACACAACCTTTAAGCACACTACAAACACTTTGAAACAAAATAATAGATTGATCAAATACTTTGTAAAAAATCATTAGTGTTGTACAAGCAACCAAAACTATCCCACCTAGGATGGGTCCTTCCAATCCCATAAGGTTAGGCCAAATGTGATCCCACTTTCTTCTTGGTCATAGGAGATTAATGAGCTCAAGATAGGGCAATATTTGATGTTGCTATATCTTTCCACTTTCCAAATTAAAATAACTTTTTATTTTCATGGGGTAAGGAAGCTTTATTATCATTATTTATGTGATTGTTCTTAGACAATAGGAAGAGTCATATTAAGATTGAAGTGAAAAACCATGGAGAACCTTGTTATTTTAGTCTACTTCATGTTGACTAATAACTAGTGGCATTTAAGTAGCTACAAAAATGAGCAATAATGATCCCCCTCACATCGTAGAATAATTATCTCCCCTCACTTCATTATTCTATTCAAATTCATATTGTCATATATCTAGTTATATCAAAAGTATCTATAGAAATAAACAATAATTATCTCCCACTCTTCCTCGAATAAGCTTACAAAACTTTGATATCTCCATTCCATCATGTTTCCTTTGTTATGAATATAATTGTGTAAAAAACAAGGTTTTAACTCATAATCATATGTAAATTAGTATTTTTAAAATTGAAAAGAAGTAAAAACTTGGTGCTCCTTCCAAAAGAAAAAGAAGAAGAGATATAAATTTAGAGGTGATAACATGAAGAGGCTACTAGAGGAACACCCGATAGTCGAAGATTTGATCTCTCTTTATCAAAGTACATTGTATGCTATTTACTCTTGGAGGAATAGTTAATTAGCACATGTTGGCATGTGAATTCAATTATGACTGGCCTCTAAGGCCATGAACTCAACTCCACCATAGATCTCTCTACTAGTGAGTTAACTAACCAAGTCAACACTGTAATGAACATATCATAACCACATTTTCATCACTTGCTCATCCTATTTATCTCAACCCACATTTTTAGTCGTTTAGTTTTCACAAGTTTTTAAATGTTAAATGATTATATGATTTACAAGTTTACATGTTTTATAAACTAGTAGATTGTCACAAACAATTTTTGAATTAAGACATGTATTTCAGATATCTGCATTCTAGCTTGGAGTGGGAACTTTAGCCTTTATTCTTTCTCCTTGAGGCACCATAGGATTGAGTTTGCTCAATAGATCATCCTACTTCTTGCTCACTTGTAGAAGCATCACTTATGTCGTCTTTCTGCACAGTTGGTGCACTAGCCTTTGCCCTACAATCATGGAAAAATTATAGGTGACACTGCATCTTGGAAAGTAACCTTTCTTGTTTCCACTTTCTTAAGAGTCTACTCGTGCATATTCTTCTCATTGAATATCACATCATTACTATAGATAATTCTTTTTACCTTTGAGATCCCAAAGGTGTTAACCCATCTCGTAGCTCTATCCATAGCCCAAAAAGATGCATTTACTGAAATTTGGATTAGCTTGTTGCATATTTTCTATGGTATACATGCACCTAAGCTTCACAACCAAATATTGTTAAGTGATCATAACAGGGTTTCTTGCCTAACCATGTCTCTTTAAGAGTGTATAGTAGTTGCCATAGCCTGAGCACAAAATCCTTTGAGTAAGACCAATATTCCAACAAGTTGTTCTCTAACATAGCCACTACAAAAACCATAACCAATTTTTTTTAAAAATGCCCATAAGAGAAGGTATTTCCTCTATCAAAAAACCTTCAACTTATAGTTACTATTGCTAGTGACTTCTCACATTCCACATTCAACCTATAACAATAGTATATAGTTCATGGTAGGATAACATACTCGCAATCTTCAAAGACCCTTCATTTTCCTTCTCTTACTAGTGTAAATCTCATACTAAAAAAGGCATCTGGCATACACTACCTACAACTTAAAATACAAGAGTTCTCTTGGCATTTCACCCCATAAAAGTAATACATCAAAGAAATGTCCATGATGATTGGTTTTACTTAATCAATAGAAAAAGAAAAAGAGGTTGAAACCACTCCCTTCCAATCACATGTAGAGAACCCAAGAATCATAGCAATAAACCCAAATCAAAATCTTCATTTCCATGATCATCATTTATCCACATTCAGCATTAATTCTTGGGTCAAAGATTCTCATCAACCATGATTAGTCACCCCCTTTTCCCATCCTCTGTGTGTGTGTGTGTGCACGCGCGCGCTTGAAACACAATGTGTAAACAAATGCTTTATTGGGAAAATCAGACCAAAGCATGGCAAAGGCATACTTCCATGTTGTCAAATTCTTGTCAATTAGGACATCCCTATATCAAACTGCTCTATATACATACTTATAACACCCTTATCTACATGATCCTATAAATATGCTTCTTGAGATGGAAACCATTGATCCTACTCTTATGAAGTCTCCCATCCAAATCCTACAACAAACAAGTATCATTTTCAAACTTTTGCATGATTATGAAGGGTCGCTCCGACTTAATTCAAACCTTGGGTAGTGTCCATATACTACTACCTATATCATAACTAGCATTCCCTTGGCAAAATTCTTTCTTTTTAGCTAAGCATAAAGCTATTCTTTCCTTTTTAAAAAATTGTTCTTATAACAAGTCACTGCTTTCTACTTGTCTAATGTATGTAATTTTAGTACTCTATTAACCCTCCAATTTTGACTAATCCAACTTATCATTTCTTATAAACTCCATAGTTCTATGTGAGCCCTCCTATTCTAACTAGTACAACTTATGCTTTCTTATAAAATCCATAGTGGAAAACATGACATTCATAGGCATTATAGCCTCTTGACCATACACTAGGTGAAAATGAATAAATCCTCTACTAGTTTTTGGACTACAACCCCACAAAGCCTAATGTAAATACTTGACCCAATCCTTGGGATGGTCTTCCACCACTAGTTTAAATAGAAGCTTCTACAAAAAATTTCTGAAATGCTTCTATCATCCCATTACACTAAGGGTAATAAGGGGTAACAAACCTATGCACCAAGTCCAACTTCTTGTCAATTTCTTGACTAGCTTATTCTTAAAACTAGGACCCCGATTTGTCACAATGTCCAATGGTATCCCAAACCTATAGCATATATCCCCATCAGAGACTAGATTGCATCCTTTGTCTTGCATTTCTTGGTAGCCTTGGCTTCATGCCATTTGATCATGTAGTCCGATGTAGTTAGGATATAAGATTCCCATGTCTTAGTATTAGGCAAATGTCTAATGATATCCCAACCCCACTTCTCAAATGCTCCTTAAGCAACAATAGCTTTGGTAACTTTCATAATAAATACCCTTTTAGGAAATGTTGACAAGCATGATAACTTTTACATCAATGAGCAACATTAGCACTCAGACTAGGTCAAGTAGTCCTAGTAGCATGATTTTACTCTTAGTGAACTCAAGTTCAATTCTTTCTAATACTAATGCTAATGCTAATGGAAAAAGACTCATCCCATTTTGGAGCCACAATTAGAAATGGCAAAGTACTCAACTTATCTTTATCTATAAGAATGCATCCTCTTTAGCCCATGTCCAAACTAAAGAATCTTTTAAAGTTACTTTTTGTAGAGAATTTACATATTTAGCCAACATATGGAGAGGTACCTCAACTTTTGAACAAAGCTTATAAGATCTTTTATAGTTTTTGGAGAATCCATAAGAAGCAGAGCCTCAAACTTACTTAGTTCAAGTAAGCAAATACTTCATGCCCCAAAACTATCACTTTAGTCCCTGCTACCTTGCATTTCTCAAGATTCAATTATCCCCCATCTTGGTCTAACTTGCAAAAAAGATCTCATCTAGCTTTCTAGCATGTAAAGCTCTAGAGTTGTCTACATAAACATTATCCATAAATACCCTTAGAGATTTTCCATCGAAACAACCAAATACCCATGAAAATACCCAATTGACCCATCTTTGAAAACTAGTATATACATTTATCAAACTAAAAGTCATCACTTTGTAAAGAAAACTATTCCAAGGGGTAATGATTATAGTATTTTTCTAATCCTTTTCTACTATTCTGATTTAGAAGTATCCAAAACATCCATTGTATACACTATAAAGTCCATCTCTAGCTATTGTCAGAGAGTGAACTAGGGAGAAAGAAAGAGGAGAGAGAAGACTGCAGAAGAGAGAGAAAGACTGTAGGAAGAGAGAGAAGAAGAGTGATGAGGAGAGAGAAAGACTAGATTTGGAGAAAGAAAGATAAGAAAGAGAGAGAAGCCATGGAAGCTGTGAGCAAGATGGGAGAGAAGGACAGTAATTGTATTAATGTATCAAAAGATATGAAAAATTACATGTCCTCTCCTTTTATACCAATATCAGTGTGACATGGCATAATATCAATATTATTTACACTAAATCCTTATTCCCAACTTCTTATAATCCATCCCTTTCCAAAAGTTTTTGTCCTAAAAAACAAACCTGAAAGACTAGAAACGGATGGATAGAACAGAGTACTACTCTGTTTTTATAGCTTTACAAATGGAAAAATGAATGAAGTATGACCAACCATATGGACTAAAATTGAAGAACAAGAGTAGGCCTCAGCTATATACATGATGTGGAATACTTCAAAAGTATATGGAGCAATAAAATCTTCAACAGATAATCTCAAAATGAAGTAGACAGCTTGCTGTGTAAACAGACCCTGCTGGACCAAATCTACCATAACTTCTAGTAGAAGTGTCCAAATGAGGCGTACCATATATCAAAACGGAGCTCTTGAAGAGTACTTTAAGCCCATGTAGATAGCATAATTCTGAAAATTAGGCACGATAAAAACTGTTCTAAAACAATGTGATGTCTTGATCCTGTCTGCATCACACTAGCTTCATAATCATTAGGCTTCAGCCACCAATGTATCCCTTAAGAAAGGAAACTCATCCAATATAGAATCAGGCCTCCAAGAAGCTTTCTTAGGCCGTAAACCTCTCCATTTGATCAAATATTCCACGATAGAATGAGATTGAAGCTTCTTCTCACGCTGACCTATAACAGCCTCTGGGATGTACTGAATAAGACTTTCTTTATCAATAGGTGGCAGCTCATCAACTATATCCACTGGATCACCATAAAAAGGCTTGAGCTAACTAACATGGAAGACATTGTGAATCTTTGTGGAAGAGGGAAGCTCTAATCTGTACACCAAGTCTCCAATTTGCTTAAGGATCTGGTAAGGGCCATAAAACCTGTGGGCAAGCTTATTACTAGATCCATCTTTTAATGTAGAGTACCTGGACTTGGGCACCTTCAGTAAGACCAACTTTCCTTCTTGGAACTCTAAAGGCCACCTCTTCTCATAAGCATACATCTTCATTTGGTCTTGAGCTTTCCTAAGATTCATCTTGCATTGCTGAAGAAGGGTTTGCATTCTTTCTAGCTCTTCCTTCCCATGAGGATTGATCCTTTCATTAAAGATGACTGTGGTGGGTAAGGGCACCTTGTAACCATACAAAGCCTGAAAGGGTGAAACTCCAATACTAGCATGGGTAGAATTGTTATAAGCAAACTCAGCCAAGTGTAACCAAGAATCCCATGAGGTTTGGACATCATAGCAAAAATGGTGAAGATTAATCTCCAACCATTTATTGACTCTTTCTGTCTGTCCATCAGTTTGTGGATGATAGGTTGTAGATGGAGCCAATTTAGTGCCCATAGATGTAAATACTGCCTGCCAAAATTTTCTCATAAAGTTTGAGTCTCTATCATGAACAATCACCTGCGCTAATCCATGTAGTCTAAAAATCTGCTCCATAAACTCACTGGCCACTTGAGAGGCAGTAAACTGAATCTTGGTTGAAATAAAATGGGCTGCCTTGGTGAGTCTATCTACCACCACATATATACTATTCCATCCCTTCTTGGTAGTAGGCAAGCTAGTAATGAAATCCATAGTAATATGAGTCCATTTACTTGTAGGAATAAGTAATGGTAGTAACAAACCTCCTGGCTTATGGGTGCTGTCCTTATTCTGCTGAAAAGGCATACACTTCACGACGAAGTCCTTGGCATCTTTCCACATTCCTTTCCAAAAGAAACTTTTGCTGATCCTGTCATAGGTCTTGAAAACTCCTAAATGTCCAGCTACAGGCGAAGAATGTAGTTCCTCCATAATTTTTCGTGTAAAAGAAGAGGTAGAAGGAATAACAATCTTGCCAAATAAGGCTATTTTTGAACTGATAATGCGAGTTTTCTTCCATAAGACCTTGCTGTAATTTCTAAAAAATATTGCTGAATTCTTTATCCAAAAGATAAGCCTCCTGTAATTCTTCAATCCAATCATTATGCAATTCTGTCATAGCTGAAACTTTGCAAGCCTACATACGAGAAAGAGAATCAGCCACTATGTTGTCTTTGCCCTCGTATGAGTGATGTCAAAATCATAATTCTGTAGTGTAGCAACCCACCGACGGTGCTTAGGAGTAAGATTGGACTGAGCAAGAAAATACTTAAGAACCCTATGATCACTGTGTACTCTGAATCGACTGCCATACAAGTCATGGTGCCACTTTTTAATTGCATGCAAGATAGCCAACATCTCCTGGTCATAAACATTCATGGAAATTTCTTTATTTGTAAGCTTACGGCTCTCAAAGGCAATCACTCCATGCTCTCGTAACAAAACAACCCCAATACCATGGCCACTAGCATCACACTGTATAGTAAATTCTTTGGAGAAGTCTGGGCATACTAAGATAGGAGCAGAGGTAAGGAGTCCCTTTAACTGGTTGAAGCTGCTATCTACAAGAGCATTCCAAAAGAAAGCCTCCTTCTTCAACCTATCAATCAAAGAAGTTGCAATGGCTGCATAATGCTTGATGAATTGGCGATAGAATGAAGATAAACCAAGGAATCCTCTAAGAGAAGTAGTAGTAGTGGGTGTTGGCCAATCTTTTATACATTACACCTTCTTGGGATCAGCCTGTATTCCTTTTTCACTGACAATATGTCCCAAGTATTCCACTTCAATTTGCATGAAAGAACACTTCTTCTCCTTAGAAAAAGCATGTGATGTCTCAATACATCAAAAACCCTCCTCATATTTGCCAAGTGATCTTGTAAAGTCTTACTGTAGATCAGAACGTCATCAAAGAACACCAAGACAAACGGAAAGAGGAAAGGCTGTAAAATATTATTCATCAGGCTTTGGAAGGTAGCTAGAGCATTTGTAAGCCCAAATGGCATCACTAAGAAATGATGAAGCCCCCGATAAGTCTTGAAAGTAGTCTTAACTTCGTCACCCTCTCGCATGCAAATTTGATGATACCCTGACCTCAAATCAATCTTCGTAAAGAATCGAGCCCCCTTGAGCTCATCAAGCAAATCATCAATCCTGGGTATCACGGATACCTGTTCTTCATTGTGATCTTATTAAGATACCTGTAGTCAATGCATATTCTGAAAGATCCATCTTTCTTTTTAACTAACAGAACTGGAGATGCATAAGGTGAAGAACTTGGTTCAATGAATCCCATCTCAAGAAGTTCCTTGATTTGCTTGGCTACTTCCTCTCATTCACACTTTGATAATCTGTAAGGTGGCTTATTGATTGTCTTTGAGTTGGGCTCTAAATCAATGGGGTGATCTACTGCTCTCTATGGAGGTAATGAAGTAGGCACCTTAAACAAATCCCTATACTCCTCAAGAAGAGTTGTCAAGGCTGGATGGTTTGCTGAATTATTGGGCTGATCTTGCATCTCTTCATTCAAATGCAAAACAAATATTTGTGAGCGCCTCTTGTACTCCCTTTTGAGTTGTTGAATGGTAATAAGTTGAAAATCTAATCTACTAGGAATTCCCTGTAAATGGATAAGTTGTCCATTAAAGATGAACTCCATATACAACTGTGAGAAATCCATAGTGATCCTGCCTAATGTCATCAACCCTTGTAAATGGATAAGCTGTCCATTAAAGATAAACTCCATATACAACTGTGAGAAATCCATAGCGATCCTGCCTAATGTCATCAACCAATCACAACCGAGTACGATGTCTATAGGCCCCATTTCCAAAGTAATGAGGTTTACTTTTGCTTCAAAATTTCAGCCAGCCTGTAAAGAAACCTATGGGCATATCTGTGTGCTGATTTCCTCTTCACCATTGGCCACTTGAACTCTAATGGGCTGCTGTAAATATGTGGGAATACAATTTAGCTTGTCCATGATGGACTCATTCACAAAACTATGGATACTGCCACTATCTATCAAAATGAACATTGGCTTTCCATGAATGTTACCCTTCATACGGAGTGTATTAGGGCTCTTAGATCCTATACAAGCATCCATGGAAATAAAACAATTAGTGGTAGCAAGTGGCTCATGACGAGTCCCACCTGGATCAAAAGGAACACTTCCACCTGGATCAAAAGAAAAAGAGTCGACTGGATCATAAAAATACTATTGTGCAACTTCTTTCTCAAGATCTTCATTTTCAGCATTAAGTGCAATTGCATTAGCTTCAACCATCTCATCTTCAAAATCCTCAAAGACTAACATGCTCTGAAGCTTGGGTTTGGCATTTTTGTATACACACTTTGAGGCATGATTAGGTGTATACTTTTCCCCACACTTGAAACATAAGCCTTTCTCATTTCTCTCTTTGTAAAGATCCATAGGAATAGACTTAGGATTCATGTTGGCTGAAATAGATTTAGGCTTGCTGTCCCCTTGTTTGAAGTCAACTCTAGGATTGTTTGCTGTCCTGAAATTACTTTGAGGTCTAGAAGTATTGAATGGTGGATAAGTTGGTACCCATAAGCTCCCATTTGGCACATGATTAATGCCATAAGTGTTTCTAAGTTGCCCATGTTTAAAAACAGTCCTTGGCTATCCAAAATCAGGATGAAATGAAGATTCTCTTCTATATTTTCTTCCATAGCGCTCCACAAGCTCAATAGCCTTAAAGAGGGAAGTAGGGTTTTGTGCCATGACATCAACTAATAAAGATGGCTCTAAACCATACATGTACTTGTGGAGCTTACCCTCATCACTGATGCTTTCTACATACATGGTTAGGTTGAGAAATTGGTTAGTGTACTCTCTTATACTTAGGCCTCTTTGTTCCAAACCATACCATCTCCGTGCCAATTTCTCTTTTTCAAGAGGGGAGACAAATACTTCAGCCATAAGTGCCTTGAAAGCTGTCCAATTCTCTACAAGTATGTTTTGTTTTTTAATATACCTCCACCAAGTATGGGCAAATCCCTCCAAATGTAAGGAATCAAAATGAATCTTCATATCATCAGTTTTAGGGAATATGTCAAAGTAGGATTCCATCTTAGAGGTCCACTCCTCTAAATCAGATGGTGAAGATGACTGACCATTAAATTTGGCTAGAAAAGACTTGTCCTTTAGCTCTCTTTCATGGAATGGTTGTTGTCCCAAAATAGAATGATCATGAGTACCATGTATGGAACCCCCAAATTGAGGTGGAAATCTCCCAATAGGTGGCTGAGAACCACTATGCAATCTTCCTGTTGGTAGAGGACCCCTAGGAATTTGAGTATTCAGCCCAAAAGCTTGAGAGTTAGCTCCATTCAAACTGCCCAAATAGTCATCATGCCGTTGTGAAGCCTTACCTACTTCATATTGGCTATTTGGGATGCCTCTTCTTTCAATAATCCCATGACCATGATCATTTTGGTTAGATGGTTGAAGTGGGACAGAAGGCTCACTGTTTGAATAAGATTTCTCTTTAGCTTCTTTAGATCCCATTTGCATCTGCATCCATTAGGAGAATTGTGCCATAATTTGAGCATTATATTCCACCAACTTGTTAATAGAAGCCTTTGTTTGAGTCGTTGAATCTACTAACTTCTCAATGGAAGACTTCGTTTGATCAGTAGACAAAACCATTTGCTCCATTCTCGATAATATGGCCTCATGGCGTTCCCTATGTCTTTGTTCATGTACGCACAAGGTATTATTGAGTGTACTAACTTCCCCTTGTTATTGAGGCTCTTCAGGGCTCTCTTGAGGTGCATTATCCAACATGGAATATTTGATTTGTTGAGCATAATCCTCTTGGACCTTATTTTTACCCTTATGTCCTGCCATAATAGTGCAGTCTTGCAGTATCCCTGTTAGAAAAATGGCTATAACTTTTGCTAGGGAACTCCAATTTCAAAATTGTTTAGTTCAAATCAAAGCCAAGAATGCCCTCTTCGAGATGAGCTATAGCACGCTATAACATATTTAGGACATAAAATTTTGCAACTCGATTTCTGAGTCTGAACTGTCCAGGCCTACACCTTGTTTTAACCTGTAAGTGCCCTGTTTTGACCATGTAAGGCAAGATAGTAACCCCAAATGGTTACCAAACCCTATAGAAGGCTGAATAGGATACCCTGTAGTACCTATACCTGTACTTCAGTAATGAAGGGTATACCTGTAACAACCTGTAAATGCCCTGTAAAATCCCTGTTTTACCTTGTTTTGATCTTGAAGATACTTGAACCTTTGGAAAGTCTTCAATCTTCAATTCTCCACTCGTTGTACCTGTGTGAGGGATAAAACGACATGACAGGATCCCTACACGAGCTTCAAATCACCGGGAGGTGGGCAAAGTTCCCTCCGGGTCGGTTGGTTGCACCCCTTCGGGATCTTTGATAGTGAGGGAGGGTCACCTCTCTTGTGTACCACTATCTCCCTCGGCATCCAGCTTTTTCCTCGGTGGGTATATCAACATGGCAGTAGCTTGCTAATCTAATCAATCAGCATGAAATGCATTTCTGAAATATTCATTCAGCCCCTTTCATGAGATGCAATTTAATGAAATCTTGAAAGTTTGGATAGGGAAAGGGTCTTACCAATGCAATTTAGTGACTCACTAATTGCTTTAGTACTTACCCTTATACAATATTTCAACTTGGGCAAAAGAATTCAACCACAACAAGTCAAGGTTATGCATCAAACTTGGCAAATGATATCTATGATGAAGTAATGATTGAATCAAGACTTAAATTCAATGGAGTAGGTTGAGATTAGTGATGAATAACACTAATCTCTGATCTATTGATCAATTCAGAGAATTAATTGATCAATAATCTCCCATTAACAAGTGGAAAAGCATTAGCAAGTGGATTATTGAGAGATTTCAAAGATTAAGTAAAAGAAATACCTCAATTAAGCTTGAAGAAGATGATAGATGTCAGCACAAATCGCATTGATGGAAGAATTCTTCAACTTCCACCATAAATCCATCATAAAGCTTGAAATATCCATAGAATCAATCCATACAAGCTCCAATATGATCAAATCTGTGAAGAATCAATGCCCCGGGCTTGCTTGAATACTTGAATACCAAAGATTCAAGCCTCTTGAAGAAAAGCCCCAAAATAATCCTTCCATTTGAGCTCCAATGTCCTCCACGAGCTGAAATCTCTACAATGTCTTCAATCTTGAAGTCTATTTGACTTGTACATAGTACTAGAGAAGCCTTGGAGGTTGGAGATGTCAAGATTGTGGGAGAGAAGGAAGGAGTCTCACTTGAAGCTTTCTTGCTTGCACAATGGGGGAATACACACAAGGGTGGAGGTTGAAAATAGTTTTTCCTCTTCTTAGTTGTGTAAGCCAAAAGAACTCAAATACAAAGAAATAGAAGAACCCTATATATGGGTCTCAAACCAAAGACAACTAACTAAGGTGGCATACTAGCTGATCCACGAACTAAAGTAGATAAGGATAGCTGTCGTCTAGCTATTATTCATGTGCGGTGTACCAACCGCTTCTGCAACTAACAAGTCGGTGACATAAATACACAACGGTCACCCTGGCGTATCACGAGTGGAGCTCGATATCTCAACACTCCCCCTCAAGCTCAATCCCAATTCCTGCACACCAAGCAGGTCTCTGAACTTGCGCAGCTTCTCTGCACCCAATGCCTTCGTGAATATATCAGCTACCTGATCCTCTGTGCTGACATAAACTAGATCAATAAGACCTAGTAAAACCATCTCCCGCACATAGTGATAATGCACCTCAATGTGCTTTGTTCTAGCATGATAGGTTGGGTTACTTGCCAAGTGTATACTACTCATGTTGTTACAATAAATGACAACTGGCCCATCTGTAGACTCATTCATATCATAAAGTAGCTTATGCAACCAAGCTACCTCACATGCAGCCATTGCTGCACCCCTGTACTCAGCCTCTGTGCTTGACAAGGCAACTGTAGGCTGTTTCTTGCTGCTCCAAGTAACTGCAACACTCCCAAAATAGAACACATATCCACTGGTAGATCGTCTATCAGAAATACTACCAACCCAATCAGCATCAGTGTATCCATGCAACTGTATCTGAACCCTAGTCTCATAAAATAGTCCATACTGCAATGTGGACTTCACATACCTGAGTATGCGTCTAGCCGCATCCAAATGTGGTTTCCTTGGAGCCTGCATAAACTGACTTACCAATCCAACAGCATAGCTCAAATCTGGCCTGGTAATAGTCATATAAATCAAGCTTTCTACTATGCGTCTGCACATAGTAGGGTCTTCCAGAATCTCGCTTGCATCTGCGCTCAGCTTCACATTCTGCTCCAAAGGAATTGAAATAGGCTTACAGCCTGTCATCCCATATTTGGACAGCATGTCCAATCCATATTGCCTCTGCAAGAGCTGTATCCCACTTGGTGATCTAATCACCTCAATGCCCAAGAAATAACGCAGCTCTCCCAAATCCTTCATCTCAAACTTCTGTTTCAATAGCATTTTCACATGAACGATATCTTCATCACTGTCACCTGTCATAATCAAGTCATCAACATAAATGACAAGCAGCATAATACCTTTCTCTGTTTTTCTCACATAAAGTGAGAAGTCTGCCTTGGAAATCTGAAAGCCAATAGTGATAAGATATTGTCCTATCTTGTCAGACCATGCTCTAGGTGCTTGCTTCAAGCCATACAATGCTTTCTTCAACCTGCAAACAAACTCAGGATGAACAGCATACACATAATCTGGTGGTTGCTCCATATAGACTTCTTCTTGCAAATCACCATGCAAGAAGGCATTCTTTACATCCATCTGATGTAAAGACCATCCCTTTGATGCAACCATAGCAATGACTGCTCTTACGGTTGTCATCCTTGCAATCGGACTGAATGTTTCTTCATAGTCAATGCCATATGTTTGTGCATACCCCTTGACTACTAATCTTGCCTTGTATCTGTTCACAGAACCATCTGCATTGTGTTTCATCTTATAAACCCACTTACAGCCAATTGCATTCTTACCTTTAGGCAAAGGTACCAATTCCCATGTAGCATTTGCTTCCAAGGCATCCATTTCTTCATCCATGGCTTTCTCCCATTTTTCTTTTCCCATGACTTGCTCAAAAGAAGTGGGTTCTGGTTCCTGTATCACTTTGACCATATATGCATAGTGAATGGCTGTAAATCCATCATATTTCAGCCTATCCACAGGATACCTAACTCTGGTTGACCTGTGCAAAGTAGGTTCACTCCCAGGTGCTCTCAAAACATCCTTGGTTTTCCTTACTCCAGGTGTAACAATAGAAGGAATACCCAACTCATCATCAATGCTTTGTTCTGAGCCACTGGATTCACCATCCACATAAGAGTGACCTGCATTCACATCAAACATGGGCTGATCTACCTTCTCTTTTTCTTTTCTTGATACCTGCATACCACTATTTGCATTGCTTTGAGAAGATTCTCCTGATCTCAATCTGCTTGTCCATGGCGAAGAATGTGAACCACTGCTAGAGGACGCTCCAGGTCCACTAATATTTTGTGACTGCTGCTGTGAATTCTGTGCAGCATTACCATTTTGTGCATCTACATCATCAATCACATTTACTGGTTTTTACCAGCTACTCATCTCATAAAAAACAACATCCCTGCTCACTGTAAAATTACGAGTAGAAGGGTTATAGCATCTATACCCTTTCTGCTGTAGAGAGTAACCAATAAAGATGCACTTCTCAGCTTTTGAATCCAACTTGGATCTCAACTCATATGGCACATGTACATAGGCAATGCAACCAAAAATTTTGAAATGAGAAATATCTGGTTTCCTACCAGTATACCTCTCCTCTGGAGTCATGCCATGTATTGCTGCAGTGGGAGTCCTGTTCATTATGTAGACTGTTGTAGCAACTGCTTCAGCCCAGTAAAAATCTGGCAAGTCTTTTTCGTTGAGCATGGCACGAGATACCTCTCCAATATGCCTGTTTTTCCTTTCTGCAATTCCATTTTGTTGTGGGGTATGACTACATGAATATTGCTGCTTTATGCCATGCTCCTGCAAGAACCTTGCAAACTCATTTGAGAGGTACTCTCCCCCTCCATCTGACCTTAGGCATTTTATTTGCAGACCTGTTTCTTTTTCAACCATAGCTTTAAGAGTTTTGAAATGCCCAAACACTTCACTTTTCTTCTTCATAAAATACACCCAAACTTTTCTGCTATAGTCATCAATAAAAGTGACAAAATAATGACAGCCTCCAAGAGATGCAGCTTTAGTAGTCCACACATCAGAGTGGATTAATTCCAATGGCTTTTTACTCTCTTGATCATGTCTAGGAAATGGTTTCCTTGCCTGTTTTCCAAACTGACAGGCTTCACATACCTTATGCATTTCTGCAACCTTGAATTTAGGCAATCCTGCAACAATATTTTGGGCCTGCATTGATTTAAGTCGCTGTACATTAACATGACCAATGCGTTTATGCCATATATCAATATCTGCAACTACACCGGTCCCATGTGCAAACATTGTTGCACTCAATTCAGACATGTCTGCATCCAACGTAAACATTCTGCCCTTCTTCTTTCCTTTTGCTATCAAGTGACCTTTATTTTTCATATCCTCAACAAAGCATCCATGAGGATTAAATCTGACCTGCAAGCCCTACTCAACCATTTGACCAACAGAAACCAGATTCTTGGTGATATTCGGGACATGAAATACATCGGACAGGTATTTCTTTTTTCCATCTTGCATAGACAAAGGAATTTTTCCAATCTGCACAATAGGATATGCAATATCATCACCAGTCTCCATAAATCCTGGTTTTTCCATTTTCCTTGCATCCTCTATCCATTCTGCATGACCTGTCATGTGGTTTGATGCACCTGAGTCAACATACCACACATCGTTGCTTTCTTCTGCACTTGTCACAGAATTGTTCATGTGCTGCACCGTAAACAAATGCTCATTTCTGTCATCACCCTGTCTACTAGAAGATGCATAATTTCCTTGTTGCAGTTTTCCATTCATGATGTCATTCTGCTTTTTATTGCAGTCTTTAGCCATATGACCCATTTTACCACAGTAGTAGCATTCAACATTGCTGTTTGCATTTTGGCCTCTTTGCCATCCACCACGACCTCTTTGGCTCCCCCTGCCTCTAGAGTTACCACGTCCTCCTCCATAGGACTGGTTTTCTTGAGTTTGCTGCATATTCTGATTTCTACCACGGCCTCCAAATCGGCCTCCTTTACCTTTGCCTCTACCTCTTCCAGCATTTGAGTAGAAGACAGCTTCTTTTGAAGTTCCTCCTGAAGAAGATGCACCACCATTTCTCTGCTCCTCAGAAATTAGAAGAGCAATCAACTCCTCAAAGTCAGGAAATCTTTCACGAACTGAAATGGATGTCCGAAACTGTGCATAATCCTTTCCTAGACCATTCAAGGTCACAGAAACTAAATCATCTTCCACTGGCGACCCAATGGAAGCAAGTGCATCTGCAATCTTCTTCACCTTCATGTGGTAGTCATTGATGCTCATATTTTCTCTCTGCACATTATGCAACTCTTGCTTGAGCTGCATTTTCCTGGCTTGCATATTTGTGCTATACATTTTTGACAAAGTATCCCATGCCTCCTTTGGCGTACTTGCATCCTGAATATGCACAATCATAGAGTCTGAAATACTGATGGACAGCCAGTACATAACTTTCCTGGCTCTCTCATGCCATGCTTTGAATGCCTGCATTTGCTGTTGATTGGGAACATCAGGAAGAACTGGTTCTTCTTCATTTCCTGCAACAAATTTCCAATATCCTTTTCCCATAAGGAAATTCGTCATTTTAAACTTCCATGCCTGGAAGTTGTTCTTGTCAAGCTTTTCAGTGACAATCTGTGAAAGAGAATTAGACGCCATTACAGAATACTGCAAAAAATTCTGTCACTGCAAAAAACACAGCTTCACCCTCACAAGGGCAAATCTGCAAAACTGGCGAAAGTGGTATTTGACCACACAGTCACTTCCAAGTGACGATTTTGCATAAACATGAACCAAGGATGATTCTGAGACTCCCAATGTCTCTGCGCACAAGCATACGATGCAATTTCTACAGTAACTTTTCACCGACCTGTAGAACAGTGGTTGCAGAGCATAAAACTGAGCCTTTTCCTGAGTGCGTGTAGAAAACTTCCGCCTCCAAAATAGGCCCCGAAATGGCCTCAAATAAAAAAAACAAGGTCGCCAATGGCTAAAGCCCTCTCCCGCAGCATATACTGCCCTCTTGCTTCATCGCGAAGGGTGTCTCAACCTGAGACAATGCACTCTTGCAATTTCCGGCTGTGCTACCAAAACAGAAAATGAAAGCAACACTGCTCCTCTTACCAGAACACCGCAAGCTTGGCTTGCTTTCTTGAGCTCCTTACCACGAACAAGGCTCTGATACCATGTCAAGATTGTGGGAGAGAAGAAAGGAGTCTCACTTGTAGCTTTCTTGCTTGCACAATGGGGGAATACACACAAGGGTGGAGGCTGAAAACAGTTTTTCCTCTTCTTAGTTGTGTAAGCCAAAAGAACTCAAATACAAAGAAATAGAAGAACCCTATATATGGGTCTCAAACCAAAGACAACTAACTAAGGTGGCATACTAGCTGAGCCACGAACTAAAGTAGATAAGGATAGCTGTCGTCTAGCTATTATTCATGTGCGGTGTACCAACCGCTTCTGCAACTAACAAGTCGGCGACATAAATACACAACGGTCACCCTGGCGTATCACGAGTGGAGCTCGATATCTCAACAGGAGAAGCCCAAAATTTGAAGAAATTTGAGCTTTCAGGTCAGTGGCTATGGCTGCCCTGCCGTGTTTTAGGGTTTTGAACAAAGGAGATGAAGATTAGAGTTCTTCTCCAGCTGGAAGTTGTTGAAATAGAGCCTGATGAAGTGCTTCAAAGCAAGTAATCAATATGTAGAAGATCTTGAGCAGATCAGGAAGAGGTTGAGAGTAGGAAAATCAGCGCATATTTCGATGCAAATTTCGGGCTGCATGCTGCTCCATCTTCTCCATCAACTACCTAACCAAGATACTCAACTTGAAGCACAGATGATAAGGAATCATTGCCCCATGGTTGGCTATGAGAAATGATCAGTAGAGAGAGAACTTGGAAGATTTCTTGGCAGTCACCATTGAAGCTTCAGCCAAAAGCTGGAAGAGAGAGAAGAGAAGCTCCCTTTTGAAAAGTAACTGGAGTTTAACCTCAAACTAAGCCTGGTTAACTCTTCTTTACCCTAGTTACCTCCAGTTTTTCATGAAATTTGATGACGACTTGCCACTTTAGCCATGCTCCGCCATATTTGACCTTGGATATCTCCAGATGTAGTCTCTTACTAATTGTAGATGGTTTGCAGCACTCCACTAGTCACTGTCTTGTACAATACTTATCTGAAATTGATTTTGATGGAGGAAAATAGGACTGAAAAATAGAAGGAAAAATGGATCAAAGACCAATGCTATGATACCACTTGTTAGAGAGTGAACCAGGGAGAAAGAAAGAGGAGAGAGAATACTATAGAAGAGAGAGAAAGACTACAGGAAGAGAGAGAAGAAGAGTGATGAGGAGAGATACAAAATAGATTTGGAGAGAGAAAGACAGAAAAGAGAGAGAAGCCATGGAAGCTGTGGGCAAGATGGGAGAGAAGGACAATAATTGTATTAATGTATCAAAAGATATGAAAAATTACATGTCCTCTCCTTTTATACCAATGTCAGTTTGACATGGCATAATATCAAAATTATTTACACTAAATCCTTATTCCTAGCTTCTTACATCTATCTAATCTAAAATCTAGTCTTATACACTATAAATTTCACCTCTAGCTATTTAATCCAAAATCTCATCTTATACACTATAAATTCTACCTCTAGCTACCTGATCCAAACGAAAGAGAATAGTAATCCCTTTTGGTCTTCACTACATTCAAAGGTTTAAAATCAATGTATACTCTTCACTTTTCATTCTTCTTTGGTCTACTTACCACAAGAGATATCCACTCTACACTATCAACATGATAAATAAACCCTATGTTTAACAATTTCTAAATGTCAGCTCTAAGTATGTGTTCTTGAATTGTGCCAAGTCTCCTTAGCTTTTGAGCTACTCATCTCTATCCTTTTTTCAAGTAATATGATGTAAAATGCTATGAACATCTCTCAACTGGTAGTATTCAACAACAAATTTCTTAGGATATTTCTAAAAATAATTGATTATTTCACTCTCTCATAATCAACTAAGTCATTTCTTATATTAATTTTTAGTTTAATTGTGTTCTTATATTAATCAAATTTTTAGGTTTTATTTGAATAACCATTTGGGTTATTATTTTTGATTTTTTAATTTCTTATTTGAAATATCAATATAATTTCTAATATTAATCATGATTTAGGTTTTCAAGTTGTAAATCAGATTTTTTGATGCACAATGTATAATTAAAGCATTATATTTAGATTCTTGTTGATGGTTTGATTTATTATGGTATAAGATTGGTATTACCATAATTTTGATAGTAATTTACAAGCATCTAATGTTAATAAGCACAATCTAAGTTTGCAAGTTGTAAATTGAACATGTTAGTGCATGCTATATAAATAAATTAATAATTCAATCGATATAGAAGTATTATTAAGATAGAAAGGAAGAGAGAGAAAAAGAAATCATATTAAGATTGGAATAATAAAATTATGTGATCTTGTATCTAGCTGCATTAGAAGTATATATGAAAGATGAATGATGGTTATCTCCCCTTGCTTTCTCGTATGAGCACGTAAAAGTTTAATGTTCTTGTCTCATCACATTTTCATTGCTTTATATAGAGCTACATAATATAGGATCCCAGTTTCACATGCAACAAAAGAAGATGCCTTATAATTTGCTTTGATAGAAGATAATGCCAATATTGGTTGCTTCTTGCTAATCCAAGAGAAAATCCTTAAACTACTCAAAGAAAAACAATAAATAGAAACTAACTTCTTGAATCACTATCTTTTGCCTAATCTAAGTTCGAGTTTCCCAAAAGAGAAGCTTTGAAACTATATGTGATAGTCAAGAGTTCCCTTCAAGTACTTGAGCACCCACATCCTAGCTTTCTTATGACTCTGATACCCTTGTGCTTGATCTTTAGCATAATAGTGACCATGTGATGCAAGAGAAGGGCCTAGACAGTCTATGCCATTTTTTCCTACTCATCTCCTCCTGGATATTCAGCAATCTTCTCCACCATTCAACATTCTCCCTCATTTTAATGATTAATGCCATCCTTGACATGAAGTGTTTGCCTTCTAACACTTGATCTTTCACTCTCCTTCAGCCCTAAAGCTTCCTTCACAACCCTAGCTAGCTATGGCTAAAAATGGACAGCATGAAGATTTCAGCAATCTCTTGAAGTTTTGAGTCAATCTTGGTCTCTTTTAGCTTCAAGAAGTGAAAAGCAAGCATCTATAATTGACATTGGGCAAACATTGGAGCTTCCAAATAAGATTGAAGCATTTTTTCTCATCTCAGATTGGGGCAAAATGGGACAACCATCAATCTTCATCAAATTTTTCTTCCTTGAGGCTTCAATTCATGGGGCTTTTGTTGTCTACAACCCTGGGAAGGTTTAATTGAAGGTATTCCATTAAGATTGGGCTTACATTGAAGAATTTCTTTAAGATTGAAGGCATTTTCAGCCTCTTGAACATGGCAATGTTGTTTGAAAATTCTTGGAATCCTTCATTCATTCTAATAAGAATTTACACTCTTCAAAGCTTAAAGGATCTTCTCCAACAAGCAATTGTAGACTTCTATCAAATCAATGGATTTTCTTGATTGCATTGGAGCAATCTTATTGATTGGGAGCTGAAAATTCATATCGGACAAAGATTTCTTGAAGCCGGCCTTATGATCTTCAATCTCGATCCATGGATGGTGGTTTATGTTGAATATTGATTGGTTGGATTCATCTACTACTCTTCATCAACATTAAAGAGGTAATTCTATTGCTTTCAACTTAATCTCTCTTTTCATCCAATTGTTGAACCAGTCCTATTGTTGATAAGAGAGATTGAGTGTAATAGATCCTCTTAATCCCTATTGAAGGGCATGCATAATTTTGCGTAGGACTGATTATGATTGCTTGATGAATTTCTTTCCTACCCATTCAAATGTTGATGCTAAATTGATTGCATAAATGCTATTCATTGCCTACTTAACTTGGATTTTTGTTGGATGATTGAACATTGATGTTATAGGATTGAAATAATGATGAAAATGGTAAGTGGGAATATTCTAAAAGTAGTAACTCACTGCAAAAGGGTAATGCCCTATCTATAGCCTTTTCAATTCACTCATTTCCCAATACCCACTTGCATTTCATTGATAAATTTAAAAGCTTTTTCGGTCAATGCATAGCATTCTTGTTTGATTAGCCTTTAGAATATACTTTCCAGGTTGATTCTTGCAAGGAAAAGTGGATGCCAGGCTAGTCGGGAAGACAAAAGAGAGGTGACCCTCCCTTCTTGAGATTATGACCTTGAAGGGGTGCACAACCTGGCTTGAGGAGGAAATTTGCACACCCCTCAAGTCTCAGAGCCCATGCAATTTTCAAATTTAGACACATGTACATTCCCCAATGTTAGATTTTGACAGTAGTACAACAATGATCAACCTTATTCAGGGTACCACAGGTGGTTAAAGGTTCCATTGGAACAAGTTTGGAAGAGGTGTAGGGCATTTCCTACTCTCAAGATACCTATAGGTGGTGGTCACAATTTTCCAAGTCTTACGGTAGGCACCTACTAATCTACAAGTTACCCTTGAGCCCTACATGTGTCTCATAACCCTCTTTAGGTTGTGCTGATTTTCTAACACTAGGTATAGTGAGACAATACCTAGATAGTATATAGGGAGACATTGTTTGTCATTGTTCCACCCAAATTTTCCAACCCAAGTCCATATCTTTTGAAATCTTTCTCATATAACAAACTTCCCATAGAGCCATTAAGAATTGGGATTGGTGCTATATTTTGAGAGAAATAGGGGATTTATTGACAAACTATCTACTATTACAACACTATCTCCTAATGGCCAAGAATAAGAAGAAAGACCCCGTTATTGAAGCATTAAATGATGGTGTCAGGAACTTTCAAGAGTGTTAACTCCAGCTCAAGACGGAAGAAAAAGAAGTAAAATATGGATGCAATGGAAAAAGCTGGACGAAGAACAAGCAAAGGCACAAGGATGGCCTCTAAAATGAAGTTAAAGGGCAAAAGCGCATTAAGTGAAAGGCGCCCCAAATTTTTTGTAAAAGAACGCTAGACTCCATGCCGTGCAAATTGTAAAAGGGTAGACGTGCATAGGCTAAATAAATAGGCCAAGTGAAAGGGAATGGAAAAAAGGGCCTTCCCACAATGGCCAGTCATGTAAAAAAGGGGATGACCACCCATGGGAGTTTAGGGCATGCATATAAAGTTCAAAAAGTGCATGAGAGCTCATTCTTTGGTGTGTGGCAAAGAGGACTCTTCTTCTTCTCTCCTTCTCTCTTTCTCTCCTTCTCTTCTCTTGCTTGCTTGCTTGTGAGTGCTTGAGGGAGGGAGTGAGTGTGTGAGGGTGAGGGATCTTGGAGGTGAAACCCTCCACCACCTCCTCTCATCTTCTTCTCTTGTCTTGTCTTCTCTCATCTCGTGCGTGGTTATGGAGGATGGAGCTCGAAGGAAGAGACTTGAGGATGTTTGAGCTTGCATCATGAATTGTGGAGCTGTCTGAGTGCTTGAGAGAGGAAGCAACTCAATCGGGCATCAAGGTAAGCTCACTACACTCGTAGAGAGGGATAGTGCGTTGGCTATGTGAGAGGTAGCCATTAGTGCTTGCTTGAAACACTTGAAGAAATAAGTGGTCCGTGAGTCTTGGCAATTGAGCGCGAGATCCCTTTACATTTTGGTTCCATTGGCGGGACAAAGGGATTCAAGCTTGAGCATTTGCGCGCTTCAAATCGAGCATCGAAGTAAGGGTTTTATCCCCAAAATTGGAGCTTGAGATAGGTAGGAAGTTTTGGGTTTTTAAATCTCCACAGCAAGTAAGTATATTGGTTATTTTGCTGTTTTGATGATTAGGACAGTAGGAGAAATTAGTTCAGTACTTTGCCTTCGATTCTTGTTGCATTTAGAGTAGGTTAGGATTAAGAATTTTGATTGTAAAAGCGTAGGGTTTGTTGCACTGAAACATGTCCGAACATGGCACAAATCAAGAAAAACGTGGAAGAAAGAGTGCTCAAGGGGATTAAGGTCGACAAATGAGGGATCAGGATTGCCAAGACCTTTGCTGGGAAGGGGTTTAATAGCCAAGAGGCGAAGGGAGAGCTCATTTGAAACCTTGGTTGAGAGAGAGAGAGAGAGAGAGAGAGAGAGAGAGAGAGAGAGAGAGAGAGAGAGAGAGAGAGAGAGAGAGAGAGAGAGAGAGAGAGAGAGAGAGAGAGAGAGAGAGAGAGAGAGAGAGAGAGAGAGAGAGAGAGAGAGAGAGAGAGAGAGAGAGAGAGAGAGAGAGAGAGAGAGAGAGAGAGCTCCATTGCATGGATTCACATCGATCTTTCCACCTACAAGTTTGTTGCTTGCTAGAGGTATAGCCACACCTTCTTCTTCATGCATAGATAGGATCTGGAATTGCTTGACAAGTATGAAGCTTTGAATCTCTTGGCGCATCAAATTTTTTGTCATCTCGATAAGAAACTCATTGCGTTTGGCCCATTTGAGTGGCTCGCGAGTCCCACAATTGGCCCTTGGCTACTTGTCTTTGGCCATTTGGCATGTCCGAGTCATCCGCGCGCATTTGGACACGCAACCATACGACCCGTCACAGTGGCACATTCGGAGGTCCTAGGTAGTTGGCCCTCCCAATTCGGCCTCGAACTGCCCTCCTTAGCTCAGTCTCGCTCGGCCATTTGGTCCTCGGCCATTTCGCCCATCCGAAATCCATATTTATCCTCGACCCACTTGTGCCACATGTCCTCAGCTACTCAGCCCATCCGAGTGATACACTCGGCCCCTGCAATTTGGACCTATTGGACTGAATCTGATTTTTCCCCAAAATTCTTAAATCTTAGACCAGACCGACCTAGATACTAGTTGTACGAACTTCGAAGGCCATACAAACACTTGAAACACCTTTTTGGCACAAGAAAAAGAAGAATCAGCAAGATGTAGATGTAGATGCGATGCTAGTTAACTATCTAACGATCCATGTTGTTAGTCACATCAAGCGGAGCCGTAGAACCCCCAAACGAATCTTGACTAAGTGGGAGGTGTAGACAAAACCCTATAAACCGACGAGGATGGCTCGAAATCAAACATAGAAGCCTATCAGGCCAAACCCATAAACAAGAGCGCAAGAGCCGCTTAGACCCTTTGTTTTCTCACTCACTTTTATTTCTAGCACTTGGAAGACAATTAGAAAAAGCTAAAAGCCTAATTGCGCACAGTGCATGGAAAAGAGTACACACACATACGCAGAGTGAGGGTAAGTTGAGGACTGGTTGTGACTAACAAGGAACTCACTCAGACATAAAAACTTGGAGGAACCCACCAGTAAGAGAAGATCCCAAGACATAGATTGATGATCGAATCCCCCAGTATAGGACCAAGTGAAGAACACAATTGAAAAGCTAGATGCAGTAAGGACTGACACTATCAAGAAAGTGGATCTACCTGACACCTCATCAACCTGATCAACAACTTGGTAGAACATGAAATTTTGGACATGGAAGAGGGCAGCTTAGTTTGTAGAAGCAACGAAAAAGTTGGCCTAGGAGACTTTCCTGAGGCGATCAATTTGATGCTCAAACCTAGTTGGAATACCATGATAGACTTGCAGAGGATATCATAGAGAACATGGAGAAGGAGAGGAAACTAGCACGCGAAGCTTTGCAAGGTATAGTAGCTTACAACTAGGATCTGCAGACTAGGAGCTTATGCCTAAACATGGAAATGTGAGAGATCCGAAGAGTGCTAGCCCTAGTAGGCAAAAATTAGACAGAGAATGAGAGAGCGCTAGAAGGAGACCTCACGCTTGAGCGAGATTCTGACAAAGTGACTGCTAGATAACACGACAACGGAGCAGAGTGTTGCAGCATTAGCAACATCACTACTGGTGGCAGGATTAGGAGTCAACCAAGGCTCTAAGAGCCAATCGAAAATCCCCATGGTAGTGAAGCAAGTGGACTAATACCAATCGAGGACTCATACAGCTTCGTAGAGTAGTTCGAGCAGGTATGCGAGGCCAACGGCCTCATTGATCTCACTCAACGCTTGCAAGCTTTTGATCTATGCTTAGGTGATAAGGGTAGGATCTAGTATAGAGATCCTACACGAGTCTGGATGCTACTGAGTGAGCCAATTTAGTGGCTTGAAAAATCTCTTCATTAAGAGATTTTCCGAACGTGGATACTTCGATAACCTGCTAGTATGACTCATGAATGTCAAGCAGAGAGAAAAGGAGGACATGTGAGATTACTTGACCCATGTGAGGAGCCTCTTCAAGAGAATCCCTATGGGCGAGAGACCAACCAAAAGAGCGGTATCCATAGTATTCATTGATGGGATACGAAGTGAAGAGCTCTACAAAGCCTTGGCCAGCAACTCGAGCTCGTAGTGAGACACACTAGCAAGGGTCTTTGAAGAAGCTACTAGAGTGGACAACCAGCTCAAGGAGAGACTCTCCAAGAGCTTGAATCTAGAAGATTCCTGTGCTAGGAATTCCGAGAGGGATTCAATGCCGAGTGAGAGATCAGGCCCAAATGCTCAGGATAAAGGGAAGGGCATTGATTCAGGACAAGAGCTAGCAGAGATGAAGATGGAAATAGCCAAATTATAGGAGATGATGAGACACCCAACACACCCACACATCCAATGTGTGCATTGTGGTGGGAAGAACCACCTGCCAGCCAAGTGTCGGGACCCTAGGTCACAACCTTGCACTAATTCTGGTAGGTTTTGGCCATGATGACATGCATTGTCGACTACCTCAGAGACTTCCATGATTGCAACCTTACGGTCAACCCTACCTTGTGAATAGGCCACCAAACTTCTTTGGAAGGGGAGCCCCATTGGCCCTCCCAGCATCTAATGATGCTAAGCCAGCTATCCCTAGGATGGAGATAAACCTACCGGTATCCCTAGACCACCTGGACCCCACATAACTCATCCATCGAGTGACACTCTAGTCCATTATGTGGAGGAGCCGGACAACGATAAGCCTTATGTACACCCTTATGTATCGTACGATGAAGAAGGCAATGCAGTCCTTATGGACTATTGACTAGTACTGGTGATAGCGTTAAGTAGAGGGAGAGGCAAAGGCCTAGGGGGATAGACACAAGAGCCAATTGTGGACTTGCGGTCACCCAAGGAACGTTTCTTCGTGCTACCCTGAGAGGGAGCAAGCAAATAGAGATAAGGCTGACCTAAGATGTGTTGAGTGTGGAATCACACATCTCTTTATCAATTGCCTTAGACGGAAGCCATCCTCTAGTTCAGCAAATGAGCCATCGGTCCCATTGGGGTTGTTCGGTGTTGAGACACTTGATGGGGAGGCCATGCCTATCCCATTACATGTCATGACCCATGCGTAAACAAAGCATGCGAACATATCATTGCTAGGGCCTAGCAATCTTGATGCAACCTCAATTGAAAAGAGGAGTCAGAGACGGAGGAAGAAGAGACTAGAGGCTAAGGTTACGCTCAAAACCAAAAGTGCCACAACACTGCCTACTGGAAAAAAGTCACTGATGCAAAGGCAAAAAACTTCGGCTCCAAAGACGGCTGAAAAGGGAAGTGCTAAGGTTGGGGAGTACCCTAACCCGAAGCACCAACTCGAAGCCATCGAGAAAGTGAAAGAGTGGGTGAAGGAAGCCCAAGAGCACCTAAAAGACACTGAGCCCATACTAGAAGACGAGATCGATGATCTCTCAAAGCATAAGCATGCCGGTCTCCCCCCCACGACCAGAATTGAGGGATGTGATTGCACCACAAGTAGTGCTGCTTAGACAAAGTCTAAATGCTACTGGTGAGCAAATTAGTCAAGACCATTGGCCAAGAATCGCAGAGTTGGAAGAGATGCAAGTAGTTGGCAACCTTCTTAATACATTGGTGACCACCCATGTGACTCTAAGCTTAGGAAACCTGCTTAGCCATCATCCAACACTATGGCAAGATTTGAAATAGTGGGTCAAAGAATCAAATGAGCAAGTTGCTATAGACTTGCACAATCACGATGCAAAAACGCAAATTGCGAGCTAACGCCACACTCCGTGCTTAAATGCTTGCACATCAATGTCATCCGGGAAGGCACAGAGATGCATGCAGTCCTGTTAGTCTTAGCTCTTAGAGATGTGACAAGGAAGGGAATCATAGACATGGAGTGGGAGTTAGTGTGCTAAGCCATGCAGTACTCCAAACTTGGGGTAATCCATCGGTCGAGACTGCTAGGTTTAATGTCACGCTAGCCAACGGAATGAAGGTGAAACCATTTGGTGTGTGAAAGAATTGGCTAGTGAAGATCGCATGAGTCCAATTCTCTGTTGACTTTATAGTCATGAAGGAAGTGAACTACGACGTCTTGCTAGGCCGACCTTGGATGCACAATGTGAGAGTCATAGAAGACTGGGGCAACGGTCTCATCTTCCTAGGCAATCAAATGAGGTTGTAAGCGTAGAGATGGCCACCTGGAAGACTACACTAGTTGACCTATGGGCCATCTCCACCATGCTAAAGGGTGATGGCCAGATTAGGAAACCCTATGGGACCTTAACCAAGTATTTCCCGTGCCTTGAGGATGAGCGAGACTGGATACATGTTCTTACTACCATCGACTTGTCGTTCTTGGACTATGAAGAGTACGAACAAGCCATCAAGACAATTGGCAAGCCCAAGGACACACCCTCAGTACCAGTCTGCATGATGGATGGAAGCCTATGTGGAAGACCCAACCCTGCCACATTCCAAGTCTCGAACAATACGGGAGCTCCTAGAGATCCTAGGATATTTGACCAACAAGTTGGCTGGCAATCCAGCAATGAATCTCAAGCCACTCCAAGATCTCTTGGATGAGCCTAAGTGGCAATGGTCCAAGGTGCACGATTTAAACTTGATATACAATTGGGCCCTAGTCCTTGATTGACAAGAAGAGACGTATCAGGACTTTCAAAATGATGAGTAGTTCGACACGAATAGCTCTAATGACGAATATGAAGACTGCTATTCTTTTAGTGATGAGAGCAAAAGGGAAATGGACACTATAGAATACGACATAGGGGGCATGTAATCGAACAAACACAAGTTGACTCCAAACCACACAAGTAGAATGCCTTCAGGATAGAGAAAGGAGTCATGCGCATGGATTGTTATCAAACTTGGTTGGAGCACATAGGCAGAATTGACTACGAGTAGGCATGTCTAACCCAACCAAGTGACCTGCCACTACTAAGAACGGACTCACCTCCGGAGCTACAACCACTAGGAGAGGCTCCCTCTTCTAGTGAATTTGACTCTCAGTCGGAAGTCAGTTCAGAGAGTGATCTTGAGATACCTCAACCTCCCAAGACTGGATGCACCAAGGGAGACCTACTTGTCCACCTGCGGCGCTGATGGTTAAGAGAGGAACAACAGAAGCTGCCTAAGGATATGTAGGTAGAAGAGTAGCGAAAACTGCAAGACTTACCAAAGCAATTCACGAAATTCAAAAAAGGAGATAGGGTAGTGATCTTGTTGGTGGGAACCAAATGATAGGGGCAAGTAAGTGAACCAATCAAAGGACCCGCCAAGGTCAAGGAGGTCAATTTAGCCAGAGAAGGGGAGACACCTTGACCTATCTTTATAGCTAATGACTTGACTGAGGAAGAGGAAGCAAGTCTCATTACTCTCTTATGAGAGTATATAGACATATTTGCTTGGTCCCTAGAGGAGCTCAAAGGGGTAGATTCGAGTGTAGTGACTCACTACATACCCATGATACCAGTCAAGCAGCGATCGTACCCTATGAATCCAAAGCACATCCACACCATCAAGGAGGGAATTGACAAGCTAATGAGAGCAGGTTTCATCTATGAAATTGAGGACACAGACTGGGTTTCGCCCATAGTCATTGTATTGAAGAAGAATGGAAAGATTAGAGTGCATCAATTACAAGAAGGTAAGCGCTACTATGAAGAGAGATAACTATCCATTGGCATACACTGAGCACATGCTCAAGAGAGTGGCTAGTAAAGAAGCCTATAGTTTCCTGGATGAGTTCTCTGGATACAATCAAGTGCAAGTGCATCCTAGGGTTAGGCATAAGACCGCATTTGCCACTGAGTGGGGCATCTTTGCCTACATAGTCATGCCTTTCCAGTTGACTAACGCGTCAACCACCTTTCAACGACTTGTGTGCACTATATTCAAAGATATGCTTAGAAAGGAGTTAGAGGTCTTTGTGGATGACTTGTGTGTTCACTCTACTTGGAGGGAACACTTATACAAACTCCAATCGGTCTTTGAACAATGTCAACTATATCGTCTCTTGTTGAACCCCTTGAAGTGACAATTTTGGGTAAAGCATGGATGCATCTTAGGGCACATAGTGTCAAAGAACGGCATTGTCACAGACTTCTTGAAGGTCAAGGTCATTGTCGAGATCTTCCACGCCCAACTGGTTACAAGGGCATTCAGTGCTTCTTAAACCATACAAGGTATTATCGACGGTTTGTGTTGAACTATGAATTGATTGCTAGACCTCTATACAAGTTGTTGATCATATTCGAATGGACCGAGGAATGCCAATGTGCATATGAGGAAGTAAAAAAGGCTCTAACCATGGCACCAATCTTACGAGGCCCAGATTAGACACTCACGTTCCATTTGCACATTGACACTTTGAAATTCACCGTAGGAGCTATGTTGTGCCAACCTGGTGAACACAACCTAGATTACTAGTGAGCTTTTCTAGCAGACAACTCACTGAGACCAAAATAAGTTACTCAACAACGGAGAGAGAGGACTTTTGGTCATGGTATTTGTTGTAAAGAAATTTTGGCATTATCTTTTGGCTATGCCTTTTACCTTCTTTGTTGACCATCAAGCCTTGTTATGTCTTGTTGATAAACCTTGTGCTACAGAATGCATCACTCGATGGCTACTTCTACTTTTAGAATTTGACTTCTCCGTGGTGGTATGTAAAGGTAAGTAGCACTACATGATTGAGTATACTACATGATTGACTATATGTCTCGCATCCCCATGGGAGAAGTCACTGGACAAGGCATTGTAGACAAACTGCTAGATGCACATCTATTCAGCTTGTCTAGTAAAAGGGATTTGTTTAGAGCCGACATGACACCATATTGGGCAGATGACATAGTTCAAGTGCTTGAGCATGGACTACCTGAACAACCAATAGAAAAGGCCCATTGACTTTGGCGACTCATCTTGAAGATCCAACCCTATCAATTAATATAGCAAGCCAACTCTACAGGTTGGGGCAAGACAGACTGCTACGCAGATGCATATGTGAGCATGAAATACATGAAGTACTCACAAAGGCACACGGTGGAATCGCAGGAGGACACTTTAGTGGAGATACGATAGCCCACAAGGTGTTGCAGTCCTAGTTGTGGTGGCCCACTCTCTTTCGATATATGCAACACGATTCGTAAAGCATTGTGATGAGTGCCAATGAACTAAGGTCCCTATTCATAAGAATCACATGGAGCTAATCCTAATCATTGCATGACAATCCTTCGGTAAATGGAAAATTGACCTCATCGGACTCGTTAGTCCCACGACACAGTATTCACAAGCTAAATACATCATTGTTACCACCGATGATCTAACAAAATGGGCAAAAGCACGTGCTAGGAGAAAAAATGATGCTAGGACCATTGCCAAGTTCTTATGGGAGCAAGTGACCTCATGATTCGATTGCCCCATCGAACTTGTTGGTGACCAAGGCATACACTTTGTCAATGAAGTGATATCTCATCTCCTATCCACCTTCCTGATCATCCATTAGAAATCTTCACCTTATTACTCTCAGGCAAATGGCCAAGTTGAATCCACAGATAAAATCTTGGTGAATGTCCTGACCAAAGTGGTCTCTGCCTCACGCAATGATTGGGATAACAAGTTGATGGCATTAGGTTGACCTATGGAATTGAGGCAATTCTACCCTTAGAGTTCTTTGTTCCTAGCCTAAGGATAACCCTTTAAGAGAGATGGGATGGGAAGGCAGCATGGACGGAATACCTGGTGAAGCTCGAACACTTATCCGAAACTCAGCTTCTAGCCATCCATGCACTAATATGCGAGAAGGCAAGACACAAAAATTGGTTTGACAAGCATGTCAAGCAGTGAGACTTTGAATAAGGTAACTTAGTGCTGTTATACTCAGTTAAGGGACAGAAATAGAAAATGAAGTTTAGGGGGTTAGGACCTTTCAGAGTTCAGTCCATTAGCCAAACTGGCAACATAGAACTCGAAACCCTAGAAGGTGAGGGCACAGGCTTCTTTAATGGCACCCACATAAAGAAGTTTTACCCTCCCATGCACCTGTTGCACGAGCTCCCAACACTAGAGTCTCCTGTCAATTTATGAGTAGCCACTATCACTGAGATCGACGATGAAGATGAGGAAGCTATAGAACTAGCTTACCTAAGCATAACAATCACTACCAAGCACACATGCACCTTCAATTTATTGATCGATAAGGGTGCTGACTTTAATGTCTTAACTCACAAACATTGGATCCAAATTGGCAAACCGCAGTCACAACTCACCAATGCTAAACTCAGTCTGTATGGGGGCCGATATATGCACTCTTGGAAAAGTGCAAGGCTACAATTTCTATCGAGTCTGAAAGCATGCTGATGATCTTCTATGTGTTGCCCAACACTAAACATGCAGGCATGAAGTTGCTTTAAGGACGAACCTTTAAGTACTAAGCTCGTTGCAATGTCGACTACGAGTTGCAATGTATCCACCTAGCCATAGACAACATCCGCATAGTCATAGCCTTTATCAAGGGCTGCACGACTCCTTCCAAGTTTGCAAAGCCATCGGTAGAGAAACCTACTGTGAAATTTAAGGATGGGGTAGTACTTTGTCACAACCCACCAAGCCTCAAAACCAAAAAATCACTGAAGTCAAAGCTAAGGCGCATGAGCCAAAGTTTCAATGGATTCCTAAACTACAAGGACCTCTGCCTAGGAGGAGACACCCACAACCTCGCAAGGCTAAGAATCCCGCCTCGCGCCCTCCTAGGAGGCCAAGATGCAACTACAAACATCAACGCACAGTCCTACCATCACGGTGGGTCCCCAAGACCCTCTTGCAAGTGAAAGACTATTATGAGGGTAATGCCTGGATATGGATTCCTAAGGCCAAAATGGCCAAAGGCACTACTCAAACACCACCCTCAAGCTTGACCACACAAGTCTACATAGCACATCCAAGGCCAAGGCCATAAGAGCCTTTGGACTCAAAACCTTCAGAATCACCAACACCCAAACCAGTAGAAACTGACCAAGTATATCGACCCAAACCACAACCTACTACTTACACCCAGGCCATGACTAGTTCTACGGCTCATGGACCGTCACCCGAATGTTGCAGTGCACCGTTCATAGCCACAACCTAGCCTATTGTTCAAAAGGCCCAAACCGCAAGCTCAGGAACAACCAAAGTGGCCACCATCGGTTGCTGAACTCTCTAGTTCTATCAAACCCCAACCCCTCACTAACCTTCGACTCTTGTATGAACGACTGTCAATTCTGACTATGGCCCTGGACTTGGCGGAGAACATGAGGGATGTCTTGGTTGCGTGTCTTCGACACCTAGATGCCACCTTCATGTCACTAGCTACAAGCTATGACCGCTTAGAGACTTGGGACTCTTGGACTATAGCGATGGAAGTATAGACACTCCCTTGTTCTTGGAAAGAATCAAAATTTGTGTTTGTTAAGGCTTTCGAGGTAGCTCAGGAGCTGATTGCCACCGATGTTTCCCCTTTTACATAGGTAGCTTCTTTCAATTCTAGATTGGACATTGGATATGTGCTATATGCTCAAACATGGCAAAATGGCTCCAAAATGGTTGTTACATGTGTAATACCCAGCACATCTAGTCACTAGGCAATGCTTTGCGAATATCTGATATAAAGGTGGCTTCTTTCATCTCTCTAAATATGGATCACCACAGTGCCTAAAACTAAGATATCTGTATTAATTGTTAGTATGGTATAGCTACTCACTATGATACATCCAAGACGTTACTTTGCCAAGACCTATAACAAATATGGCTTCTTTCATTTCTAGTACTAGCAAGTGTTGAATGCTCAAACATGGAAAAATGGCTGGCATAGGTCAAAAGTTGATAGGGCACTTTGTATAACAATGTATACATTGCACCCAACTTATGTTGCACCAACCTCTTATAGGGTATTGACAACCATTTGTGACCGGCCCATGGAAGAACACATTCAAGGACACCCCTATTTAGATCACATTCTCACCGAAGTGGAACTACACATTGCTAGTCACGTAGACTCCGGTGACTTCTTGCTCGATGTTCTTACTTACATCACCCAGGTAGGCATCCGACCTTTTGATATGGACGGATACACTCATATGGAATATAATCCAAACTTCTATGCTTGGATCATGCGAAAGTAAAATACTATGCTCTCTACCCTTTAACCTTCAATCCTAGGTAGGATTCTTCTCACTTTCGTTAAGGGGTAAGGTGAATCAAAATCAAATCAAACACCTAGGAAGGTTAAAGGGTAAGGTGAATCAAAATCAAATCAAACACCTAGAAATGTTTATGCCATGCTAAGGATGAAGAAGGAGAACGTCTTGACGAATGAAGGCATAAGCATCCAGGACATCCCCAACTAGGAAGTTAGATTGCAGGCCAAGGTGATCCACTCCCTCTTCTCCAGCCAAAGGTACAACTCGCTCATGCACATGATTAGCGTGCTCGTGCTGGAGAGTGTGGTAGCTCACTCATTGGATAGGTGGATTGGAATGGCTACGTGTGGAAGACCATATAACAATCAGCTAAAGCACTAGCCCTTGGAAGCAGACCGATAGGTGGAGAGTCCTTAGTGTCGAAAGGAACCAAGAGGAAGAAGCCTTTAGCTAAAATCTCGTCTATTGGGTATGGAGGAATCTTGACTGTCCTTATCCAAGAAGCAATAAAAGAGGCACATGACGAAGAAGAGGGAGCGGATGAAACACCTAATAGGTCACCTGCTTGCCATGATAAAGAACAATCGAGTGAAAGGATGGTTAGTGAAGAGGAGAGAGCAAGAGGCTCAATTTAGTAGAAGGAAAGCAAAAACAGCTAAGAAGAAGACGACATAGAAAAAGCAGGAGGAAGAAAGGAAGAAGAAGGAGGAAGCAAACTTGCAGAAAGCCAAGAAAGAGTCAAAAATATCCGAGGAAGAGAGGAGGAGAAAGGCCACTGAACAGGAGGAGGAGTTAAGGAAGAAGGAAGAGGAAGACATCGAGCTGGCTAAACTTAGGTCAATGGGGCAACAAGGCGAACAAGGCGAGATAGACACCTTGAGCTCGAGAGAAAGGAGGACTCGGGTTCAAGCACTTAGGTACCTGAAGACATGCCAACCATTGTGTAGGAGGGCAAGGGCAAAGCGCCCATCCACCCCATTCCGCCCCTCACGGTACCTACCTCCACAACATCAACGACAAAGAGTATAGAAACCGAAACCGTGGGGCAGCAAAGACTGGCATTAGTAGATGTTGAGAGTCAAGGTAGGACCCTAAGTGGCAAAAGGTGGAAAATTCCACAACTCCCATCCCCACTACTGTGATGCCACCTGCTAGCTAGGACGAGTATCTCACAAAGCCACTCTCTCAATTGGAGAAAGCCAAGGAGGAAAGGAGAATAGCAGTGGCTGAGTTGGAAGCCAAGAAAGAGTCGGTGGTAGCCTTCCAGTTGGAAAAAACTCAGCAGGTGACCATATACCAAAAATAAGTTAGTGAGCTAAAGGCAAAGCTTAGTGCCGAGGAAAAAAAGGAAAAAACTTGGAGGCAACAACTCGAGGACGAGAATCAGGTGTTGGTTACACTACAACGCGACTACAAACTCTTAATAATGAAGCATCAGGACTTAGAAGCTTAGTTGAAAAGAGTCTAACTGGGCATGGAGGAGCTTGCTGCAAGAGAAGCAGAAAGAGAGCATGAATAGGAGGAGCATCACAGAGAGGTCAAAGACCTGGTACTCAGGGTGTTCCTAGAGATAGATGAGTAGGAGAGGCTAGAGAGGAAAATCGAGCAATTGGAAAAAGAGAAGGGGTGATTGCTCACAAGTGCAAGGAACAAGAGTTGGCAATAACAACCTTAACAGAGAGGCAAGGGGAGAGCTCAGAGGAGATGACGAAGAGAGTAGAAGAGTAAGCAACCCGCAATGAAAGGAGAGTGAAAACCCTGGTGCACCGTCTAGCTCAAGTGGAGAAAGAAAAAGTACTTGCTGAAAGCAGAGTAGAGGCCGCCTAGGTGGGCTTCCAAACACATCAATGTGCCTTCCTGAATACCTTATTGGATGTCACACAAGCAGAGGAGGGAGAATGCATAGAAGCCATCAAGAAGAAGCTCGGAATGGCATGCAGGGCCTTGAGAGCAGGCTTGTAGATGCCGCCACAACCTATGGGAGTTGGCCTTAGCCTAAAAGAGCATCGTCTCACTATCTCCTATTGGCAAGCCTAACCCCATAGGAAGTGGACGCACTTGTATTCACAGAAGGGGCATAGCAAGAGCCAAGGCAAGAGGAGGAGGTGGACATGAACTTTGAAATGGGGCTGCACCAGGAAGAGCTTGTCCCACTGTCGCCTTCCCCATGACCTGACGAGCAATGACATGCAGATACCCCCACAGAAAGAAAGGTAGTGTTGAGAGAGAGGAGAAAAAAATGGTGGGGGGAGCAAGAAGAAGATGAAAGTCCAAAGGAGTAATGGCACCTCGTGCACCTATCCCACCATGTAAGGACAAAACACCATCAAGCTTCCATGCAGACCTTGTAATCTAGGAGAGGCAAGAAACAACCAGAAATCCCTTTGACTTTAATTTTCAATTCCCCACCACCATGTATAGAGTGTTTCCCATCAAGGTGGTGGAGGAGGTGATTACTATCGGAGATAGGCTTAGGGAGAAGTGGATGAAGGAAAGAACACATAACCCCACACTATGGGGCACTGAAGATGCATACTTTTGGCAAAACAAAGTTTTTGAGGTGCCAAGGTCTATGCCTGGTTATGAATGCCAACCTACATGGAGAAGGAGGATTTGCGACGTCAACATGGACACTTGGATGGCCTTTTGCAACACTCCACCCTTTGAGTGGAATGACCCAAATTTCATGATGTACCCTCAAAGTGGGAGTGGATTTTGACTCCAATGTCCACGGTCGCTATGACTTCCCGATAATCTATAATCCACATTGTACTACATATGAAGATGGCCTTATTTTCACATCAAAAAATTTGTATGATACCATGATCCACTTCATCAACGAATTCTCTTCATGCCCTACCCCGCCTTTATTATCACATGTAATTACCTTAGATTGCTTAGGATACTCCTTATGAAAGACCCCATTTCCCAAGAGCACGGCCTCACAGTACTCCATTTTGATCCTAATGCTATAGATAGTTGCGCGATGACTCGACTAATGATGCAAGCTACCCTACTATCTTCATTTTGTTTAGCTCCTCTAGAGGATATAAATGATAGCCCCTTCACCCGTGCAATCATCCATTCATCTCCATCACCACCCTTCAAGTCTACCTAGACCACAAGGGGTATCTCTAAAGCCGCTGATTCCTTAACAAATCTATTAAGCCTCCTTCCCTACGTCACTCTGATGAATGACAAAAACTAGCTTCTGTCATAACTATGTAACTCAAAAAAAAAAGTATAAAACAAAAAGAGGAACAAAGAAAATGAAAATGGAAAGAGATATCACACAAGACACCACGAGCTGCACATAGGCCATGGTCAATGAACCTAGGGTTCTCAAGTTGGATGCGTTCGGTGACTCCGATCGGCTGGCTCCATTTCTAACCCTCTAGCCTCATTTGATTCCCCACTTCACACTTGGGGCACATCAAGGGTAGGACATACCTAAGGAGGTAACACTTGCCTATAATTAGACGTGTCACCCTAAGCTACACGCACCGCACCTCCCTTATGCTAAAATTGGGTCCTCAAGTGAGGGACAATGCCCAGTCTTGGACGCAACTCACAGTCTCACTAGCACGAGCACAATGCACCACATGGCAAACCAAGCATACCCCCAGGTGGTGCACCTTCTTTTCTTTTCAGGTACGAACAAAGGCTTCGACCACTAGCTTTGGAGGCCCCATCATCCATACAATGTGCTCCCAGCCTCCACCACCTTAATCGGGCCTAATTCTTCCCAATCCCAATTTCCTCGAGGCCCCATCAACATCGACTCATACATTTTCCCTTCCTCATTGAACTTTCATTAAATCAAAATCGAGAGCATCCTGGCACTAGCTCTCGCCTAAGATGGAGGTCATCTTATACAACAATGTCACCATGTAGACAAAACAAGGCAAAGGCAGACCGAGGAAACCATAGTCAAAAACTGAATGAAGAAGCTCATTTGGAATAGTGTAGGAGAAAGCCAGCTAGCTCCAACTACGTTGGCAAGGTCCTCTCAAGGATGAGGATGGCCCTGTCAACAAGAAAGGATTCTTCCTCCACAAAGGAGATAAGCTCAGAATATGCTAGCAAGGCTCTCTCAAGGATGAGAGACACCCTCAAAACGCTCTCGCAAGGAAAGCATGAGGCGCAATGTAATTCATTTTATAAGGAATGCATGTTTCCTTTGGTATAAGTGGTGAACTCTACATGAACTAAGGTAAAGGGATAAGGCAACTTGAAGGAAGTAAGGAAAGCCACGTTAAAATCACATTGTAGCAACCATGTGAAGAACAAGAACACGGATATGTCCAACACCATATTCAATTTTAAAGATGGATCTGCCCATCAGCCTCGCACCAAGTAGGGATACATCCAACACCATACTCAATTTTAAAGATGGATCTGCCCATCAGCCTCGCACCATCCAACACAATATTCAATTTCAAAAGACAAGTTCCCTAAAAAACAATAGCAAAGAGGGACCCACCCCAACTACATCTTCAATTTCAAGGGCCGCTCCAATATCAACCCCCACAAGGGCTTGCACTAAAAAAAGCCACGTGGCTAAACTCATCCCTCTCTCCAACCACTCCACATCAGTGCCATGGGACTGGCACTAACCTAGGAGGGGAGGTAATGTTAACCCTAGCTCAAGACATAAAAAAAAGAAGTAAAATATGGATGCAATGGAAGAAGAAAGACGAAGAACAAGCAAAGGCACAAGGATGACCTCTTAAATCAAGTTAAAGGGCAAAAGTGCATTTTTAAGTGAAAGGCGCCCCCAAAATTTTTGTCAAAGAGCTCTAGGTTTCCTATTGTGCAAATTGTAAAAGGGTAGATAGGCATAGGCTAAAGAAATAGGCCAAGTAGAAGGGAATATAAAAAAGGGCCTTCCCACAATGGCTAGTCATGTAAAAAAGGGGATGACCACCCATGGGATTTTAGGGCATGCATATAAAGTTCAAAAAGTGAATGAGAGCTCATTCTTTGCTGTGTGGCAAAGGGGACTCTTCTTCTTCTCTCCTTCTCTTCTCTTGTTTGTTTTCTTGTGAGTAGTTGAGGGAGGGAGTCTGTGTGAGTGAGAGAGATTGTGTGTGAGGGTGAGCGATCTTTGAGGTGAAGCCCTCCATCACCTTCTCTCTTCTTCTTCTCTTCTCGTCTCTTCTCTCGTCTTGTGCGTGGCTATGGAGGATGGAGCTCGGAGGAAGAGGCTTGAGGATGCTTGAGCTTGCATCACGAATCATGGAGCTATCTGAGTGCTTGAGAGAGGAAGTAACTCAATCTGGCATCAAGGTAAGCTCACTACACTCATAGAGAGGGATAGTGCGTTGGCTATGTGAGAGGTAGCCATTAGTGCTTGCTTGAAATGCTTGAAGGAATAAGTAGTTCGTGGGTCTTGGCAGTTGAGCGCGAGCTTCCTTTACAAACATGATCAAAATTACACAAATAAAGACCATAATATTGAACAAATAGATGAAGATTTAAGCATTGGGATTGCTTACAGCACACACCAAGGAAGGGATGACACACATAAAGTGCATGTAGTGAATGACTACTTTTTACTTTCCAAAGAGCTAGGACATGTGAATGAAGACCTTTCTAAGTATTTGAAGACTTTGAATGAAGGCTTAATATATATGAATCAAGGTTTGTTGCAAGGGATGGCACAAGTAAACAAGGGAATCTCTAATTTGCAGCAAAGCAACAAATTTTTATTCTAAGAACTTATTTCAGCCATAAAGGAAATTGGGAGCAATTATGCATACTTTTGAAAGGGTAGAACCATCTAGAGTGAGGGGCAAGCATCACCCTTCACAAATCCATGGCATTTATAACTGAATGCCTTAGTTTAGTAGCCCAAAAGATAGTCATAGACATGAAGGGGAACAAGACAAAGATCGATGGGATGATGATTATCAGGGATGTGACCCCTTCTACAAGACTGTTTACCATCAGCCCTCAAATGTACAAAAAGGAAATGTGGTCAACAATCAAGCTCATGAAGGTGGAAGGTATGATGAGAGAAGATCAACTCATTATATCCCAAACAAAGACCATATTTCAAATTGTCAATCCTCATCTTATGATTTTGGGCCACCTACTTTTAGGAAAAACTAATGGAACAAAGATTCATGGAGGCAACATTCTTATGGGAAGCCATCTTACAATGAAAAATAATATAAGGAAAATATTAATATTACTAATTTCAAAGGGGATAACACTTCACCTTCAGAATGGGAGGAGTGGATTAATAAGCTTGAATTGTACTTCACCCTTTATCTTAGAAGTAAAAAAGCCAAGATTTATTTCACAGCTCTTCATCTTGAAGGTTACACCCATACTTGGTATAGCATTACATGCACAGGATTGAGCAAAAATTTCTCACTTGGGAGGAGTTCAAGCAAGCAATGATTAATGTTTTTGTTTCTCATTTGCAAAAAGAAAGGCTCCAAAGAAGATGGTATGCATGTGCTCAAAGAGGAATGCTCGTTAGAGACTATTCCAATACCTACTTGTATCTCTCCATGTATGTTGAGGGAATTTTTGATTTTGCTAAGTTGAATAAATATATTTTTGGTATTGACCTTGCCCTATCATTGGAGGTAGGAGCTTAACAACCAAAAACTTTACATGAGGCTATACAATTGGCTGAAAGATATTCCTTGAAGTACAAGAGAGATGCAATAAATTTTAAGCAAAGGAGTTTGGGCAATAATATTTCCAATCAACCTACAAAATAAGGGCAATTTTTTAGCCAATTATGAGACACTTTTAAGCAGGAAAACTGGGGTTATAACAGTCAAAAAAATTATAATATCAAAGTGCAAGCTTTTCCCACTGTTTATACCTCTAAAAAGGATGGAAATTATGCACAGAAATACGGACAAAATTTTAGAAATGTGGTTGAGATGAGGAAAAATTTCAAGAGTTAAAAGTGCACCTAAATTGTCCCAAAACAGTTCTAACATCAACTTCCTTCCTCACGATAAGCTTAGAGAAATGCATGCCAAAGAAGTATGTTACAAATGGGGGAAGAAGTGGTCACAAGATCATAAGTTGAAGTGTAATGCTACGAATTCAAAAACCAATATGGTGATCATTCAAGATGTGAAAGTTAATGAAGAAGAGGATCAAGAGGGAAATCTACTACATGTTGATGCTTTCCCAATGGTCGAAGAGATTCGTGAAGAAGAGGATACCACTAACAAAGGATTCTATGGTCCCATGGATGGATTTTCATTTGATTTGGGTGGCACTCATGATTCTCATGCTTCCTTGTGTACCATTTCACATGACGCATGGATTGGTTGCAAAGGGGAAAGTACACTTATACTCAAAGGTATTATTAATGGCAAGGTTGCACATATGTTCGTGGATACGGGAAGCACTTATAGCTTTGTTAACACCAAATCTTTGAATGGGCTCAAGTTACTACCCATTGATATGGATTCGTCCTTGTGGATACAAGTTGCCAATGGTGCATATGAATCTAGTCAAGAAGTGTGTCCATGTACTTCAATTGAGCTATCGCCCTCTTGCACAATACAAGTAGACTTGATCACTTTGGATATGGGGCCTATTGACATTGTTATTGGATGTAATTGGCTTAGACACTTGGCAAATTCACTTTAGACTTGGAGCAAATACAAATGGAATTTAATTAGCAAGGATGGCGCATAGAATTGAAAGGCATAGACCACAAACATATAGAACTCGTCTCTATAAAGAAATTGCCAAAAGAAATCAATGCCAAATCATGTATCTTCACTCTTTTTCTTGCAAAAGTAGATGAAGAGCAATCATCAAATCAACCATCTTCTTTTACAAAGAAAAGGGATCTAAGATTGGAAGAGCTACTGGAGGAATACAAGGATTTATTTCAACCACCATCATCTTTACCTTTAAAGTGAGAGGTTGACCATCCTATTGATTTGTTGCCCAACACAAAGTCCATCAATAAACCTCCCTATCTCTTGTCCAAGCTTGAGAGGGAAGAAGTGGAGCGACAAGTCAAATAATTACTGTAAATGGGTTTCATTTAGCAAAGTCAATCACCATTTGCCTCTCCTGTGCTCTTAGTCAAGAAGAAGGATGGATCATTTCATATGTGTATTGATTATCAGGATTTGAACAAGTCAACAATCAAGAATAGGTATCCTATTCCCCGAATTGATTATCTTTTGGATGAGCTTGAAGATGCAAAGGTCTTCACCAAAATAGATATTCGTTCGGGTTATCATCCAATTCGAATGAAGGAAGGAGATGAGTTCAAAACAGCTTTTAGGACTAAAAGAGGATTATATCACTTCTTGGTTATTCCATTTGGACTTTCCAATGCATTCGCTACTTTTCAAGCTCTCATGAATAAAATATTACATCCCTTCTTATTCAAAACAATCCTTGTTTTCTTTGATGATATCCTTATCTATAACAAATCCAAGGATGAGCATTTGAAGCATATACGAGAGGTCTTTGGCACATTACGAAGACATGCACTCTTTGCCAAAATGACAAAGTGTTCTTTCATGGAAGATGAAGTTGAATACTTGGGTCATGACCGCAACGCTAATATATGGCATAAGAAAGATAATGCAAACTTTGAAGCTTGCTGACAACCAATTGAGCTTCTTTCATACAAAGCTTGCTTTTAAAAAACAAAACTAAAAGGGTTTGGAAGATTCATTGGCATGTTGTGGGAGAGCAAGGCATTAGAGTGGATCCCAATGAGGTAAAATGTGTTGAAGAATGAACTACTCCTACAAATACAACCTCTTTGAGATGATTCGTTAAGTTATCATCCTTCTATAGGAGGTTCATCAAGAATTATGCTCATGTGGTAGCTCCATTGATGGATAGGCTAAAAAAGGAGGCTTTCTTTTGGGACTCCATCGTCGCTGATCAAAGTTTCAATGAGTTGAAATCTCTCTTAATTTCAGCACATATCCTTGTATGCCTAGATTTCTCTAAGGAGTTTATCATATGTGCAGATGCTAGTGGAAGAGGAATTGGGGTTGTTTTATGTCAAAACCATGGATTCATAGCTTATGAAAACCAAAAGATTGATGACAAGGAGTGTCAATTACATGTTTATGAGCAAGAGATGTTGGCAATATTGCATGCTATTAAAAAGTGGCATCATTATATCTATGGCAGCCATTTCAAGGTTAAAAGCGATCATCGTGTGCTAAATACTCTCAAGGGAAAAGCACCTCATGACACTAGCAAGAAATCGTCTATCTCCTATTTCAAAGTTTTTAAAGTGAAAATTATGCACATGTTTCAAAGGATAATTGGAATAAGTTAAAACCAAAAATCCCCAAATCTATCTTCATGGTTTGTAATGGTGAGAAAAAGTTTTGCAAATTGTATGACCAAGAAGAAAAGAAGATCATAGCGAGCCATAAGATAATGTTCAAGGAACAACCACATGTAGTGGAGAAAAATGAAAGCCCTTCCACTTTATCATCTAGTAAAGTAGTCATCCACTGTGTACCTATCCCAAGAGCTATCCCTATCATGAAGGGGGAGGAAGCATCATCTTCGGATGATGATAAGGAGAAAGATTACCAACTTGCCATCACACCATTGACAAAGCCATTTCCATGATGGGTGAATTAGCTCTATGATTAAAATGATCATATGTCTACATTGCCATTGAGGAAAAGGACGATGGACCAAGCAAGTCTCAAAGAGTAAATGAGCAATGAAAGGGTTTTTCTCATATAGTCAATATGGCCTTAGTGGTTGAGATTATGGGAGAAGTAAATGAGCTAACTAACTAGGAAGAAGCACTTGGAGATCTAGCATGGAGAGGAGCTATGCAAGTTGAGTATGCATGTTGAGAAGCACATGGAGATCTAGCATGGAGAGGAGCTATGCAAGTTGAGTATGATACCGTAATGAAGAATGGCACATAACCTAGTGGATCAATGAGCCAAGAGGAAGCTTATTGATACCAACTAGGTCTAGAAGGTAAAGTACAAGGTTGATAGAACCTAAGAGAAGTACAAAGCCAAATTGGTTGTGCAAGGATTTCCATAGGTTAAAGGGTCTAATTTTCAAGAATCATTCACTCCAACTACCAGAATGAGCTCTATTCACATACTACTTACAATAGCCACTCACGAGAAGTGACTACTAACTATTTGGTATATTGCTCACAAGAAGTGATTAGTTTATCGAATGGATATTAAATCAAGATGCAAGTTGGATGTGTATGTGGCTTAGTCACTAAGGTTTGAGACTTACCATTTTGAGGACAATCATCTAGCTAAAAAATGAATTACATGAGTTGAAACAAGGACTTAGAGCATGGTATTAATGAATAGATAAGTTTTTTTAAAGTTTAAGATTCAAAGATGTATCTCATATGCTAACTTATGAATGAATAGATAAGTTTTTTTAAAGTTTAAGCTTCAAAGATATATCTCATATGCTAACTTACTATAAAGTAGCTAATTCCCACATGAAGCCATTTAACTGAAAATACAAAGGAATAGACTATTTAACCAAGAAACCATAGCCAAGGTGGCTAGGCATGAAATGATATTACCGTTGTTGGCTGAGAATCAAATGATGAGAGGTTGCAACATGGTATGTACCCTAAGCTATGGTGGCCAAGAGTAGGCACCCTTGTAGATGGTGGGAGGTTGAGACCTCAAATATGTAATGTTGTAAAATGGCAAAAAGATCCCAGGCTAGTTACAATTTAGCCTTTTATATGTAACCTTAGTAGGGTAAATATTGGCTAATGTATTTAGGCACTTTTACTCTATTACAAGCCATCTTGGCCCAGAATTGCTTTATCCTCAAAGTTCAATTTGGGAATAAGATAAGATACAAGGATGAGTACAAGAATAGCTTGAAATAGATGATGTCATGTTGAAATAGGAGTCCATGCTGAAAATGACCAAATAAGTTGATGAAGAAAGACCATGTAAAAGGAACAAATAACTGTACGCTATTCAAAATAGGCTACAGTATAAATTTGGCCATATCTTGAAGTAGAAGTGCCCAATTTCCATGTGTGAGGTATAAAAATGTAGAGGACAATATGTAGTATCCAAGCATGCCATCAAAATCAAATTCTGATGAACATAAAGCAATTAACTTCAGAATCTTTTAAAATTATAGCAAGCTTATTATTGTCCAATGAATGAACCATTCTCTTGAAGAAGCCATGGAAATTGTTCTAAATATGAAGCATGCTGCCAAGAGGATTCTTCCATAGGAAAACCCTTCCACTTTATAAGATACTTCACAAGAACTCAGTTCCTTAGAGCTTTCTCCCACTTCCAATAATCTTTTCAGGTTCATAAATGATCAAACCATCATCATCAAGGAGAAGGGGGTGATTGCTCGCAAGCGCGAAGAACAAGAGTTGACAATAACCACCTTAACACAGAGGCAAGGGGAGAGCTCAGAGGAGATGACGAAAAGAGTAGAAGAGTGGGCAACCCACAATGAAAGGAGGGTGAAAACCCTGGTGCACCGTCTAGCTCAAGTGGAGAAAGACAAAGTACTTGCTGAAAGTAGAGTGGAGTCCGCCTAGGTGGGCTTCCAAACACATCAATGTGCCTTCCTGAATACCTTATTGGATGTCACACAAGCAGAGGAGGGAGAATGCATAGAAGCCATCAAGAAGAAGCTCGGAATGGCATGAAGGGCCTTGAGAGTAGGCTTGCAGATGCAGCCACAACCTGTGGGAGTTGGCCTTAGCCTAAAAGAGCATTGTCTCACTATCTCCTATTGGCAAGCCTAACCCCATAGGAAGTGGACGCACTTGTATTCACAGAAGGGGCATAGCAAGAGCCAAGGAAAGAGGAGAAGGTGGACATGAACTTTGAAATGGGGCTACACCAGGCAGAGCTTGTCCCACTGCCGCGTTCCCCATGACCTGACGAGCAATGACATGCAGATACCCCCACAGAAAGAAAGGCAGCGTTGAAAGAGAGGAGAAAACAAATGGTGGAGGGAGCAAGAAGAAGATGAAAGTCCAAAGGAGTAATGGCACCTCAGACACCTATCCCACCATGTAAGGACGAAACCCCATCAAGCTTCCATGCAGACCTTGTAATCTAGGAGAGGCAAGAAGCAACCAAGAATCCCTTTGACTTTAATTTTCAATTCCCCACCACCATGTATAGAGTGTTTCCCATCAAGGTGGTGGAGGAGGTGATTAATATCGGAGATAGGCTCGGGGAGAAGTGGATGAAGGAAAGAACACATAACCCCACACTATGGGGCGCTGAAGATGCATAATTTTGGCAAAACAAAGTTTTTGAGGTGCCAAGGTCTATGCCTGGTTATGAATGCCAACCTACATGGAGAAGGAGGATCTGCGACGTCAACATGGACACTTGGATCGCCTTTTGCAACACTCGACCCTTTGAGTGGAATGACCCAAATTTCTTGATGTACCCTCAAAGTAGGAGTGGAATTTGACTCCAGTGTCCACGGTCACTATGACTTCCTGATAATCTATAATCCACATTGTACTACATATGAAGATGGCCTTATTTTCACATAAAAAAATTTGTATGATACCATGATCCACTTCATCAACGAATTCTCTTCATGCCCTACCCCGCCTTTATTACCACATGTAATTACCTTAGATTGCTTAGGATACTCCTTATCCAAGACCCCACTCCCCAAGAGCGCGGCCTCACAGTACTCCATTTTGATCCTAATGCTATCGATAGTTGCGCGATGGCTCGACTAATGATGCAAGCTACCCTACTATCTTCATTTTGTCTAGCTTGTCTAGAGGATATAAATGATAGCCCCTTCACCCGTGCAATTATCCATTCCTCTCCATCACCGCCCTTCAAGTCTACCTAGACCTCAAGGGGTATCTCTAAAGCCACCGATTCCTTAACAAATCTATTAAGCCTCCTTCCCTACCTCACTCTGATGAATGACAAAAACTAGCTTCTGTCATAACTATGTAACTAAAAAAAAAAGTATAAAACAAAAAGAGGAACAAAGAAAATGAAAATGGAAAGAGATATGACACAAGACACCACGAGCTGCACATAGGCCATGGTCAATGCACCTAGGGTTCTCAAGTTGGATGCATCCGGTGACTCCGATCGGCTGGCTCCATTTCTAACCCTCTAGCCTTATTTGATTCCCCACTTCACACTTGGGGAACATCAAGGGTAGGACATACCTAAGGAGGTAACACTTGCCTATAATTAGACGTGTCACCCTGAGCTACACGCACCGCACCTCTCTTATGCTAAAATTGGGTCCTCAAGTGAGGGACAATGCCCAGTCTTGGACGCAACTCACAGTCTCACTAGCACGAGCACAATGCACCACATGGCAAACCAAGCATACCCCCAGGTAGTGCACCTTCTTTTCTTTTCAGGTACGAACATAGGCTCCGACCACGAGCTTCAGAGTCCCCATCATCCATACAATGCGCTCCCGGCCTCCACCACCTTAATCGGGCCTATTTCTTCCCAATCCCAATTTCCTCGAGGCCCCATCAACATCGACTCATACATTTTCCCTTCCTCATTGAACTTTCATTAAATCAAAATCGAGAGCGTCCTGGCACTAGCTCCCACCTAAGATGGAGGTCATCTTATACAACAATGTCACCATGCAAAAAAACAAGGCAAAGGCAGACCGAGGCAACCTTAGTCAAAAAGTGAATGAAGAAGCTCATTTGGAACAGTGTAGGCGAAAGCCAGCTAGCTCCAACTACGTTGGCAAGGTCCTCTCAAGGATGAGGATGGCCTTGTCAACAAGAAAGGATTCTTCCTCCACAAAGGAGATAAGCTCAGAATATGCTAGCAAGGCTCTCTCAAGGATGAGAGACACCCTCCAAACGCTCTCGCAAGGAAAGCATGAGGCGCAATGTAATTCATTTTATAAGGAATGCATGTTTCCTTCGGTATAAGTGGTGAACTCTACATGAACTAAGGTAAAGGGATAAGGCAACTTGAAGGGAGTAAGGAAAGCCATGTTAAAATCACATTGTAGGAGCCGTGTGAAGATGAAGAACATAGATTTGTCCAACACTATATTCAATTTTAAAGATGGATCTGCCCATCAGCCTCGCACCAAGTAGGGATCCATCCAACACCATATTCAATTTTAAAGATGGATCCGCCCATCAGCCTCGCACCGTCCAACACAATATTCAATTTCAAAAGACAAGTTCCCTAAAAAACAATAGCAAAGAGGGACCCACCCCAACTACATCTTCAATTTAAAGGGACGCTCCAACATGAACCCCCACAATGGCTTATATACAAACTCAAAAAAGCCACCCGGCTAAACTCATCCCTCTCTCCAACCACTCCACATCAGTGCCATGGGAATGGCACTAACCTAGGAGGGGGGGTAATGTTAACCACAGCTCGAGACGTAAGAAAAAGAAGTAAAATATGGATGCAATGGAAGAAGCAAGACGAAGAACAAGCAAAGGCACAAGGATGACCTATTAAATCAAGTTAAAGGGCAAAAGTGCATTTTTGAGTGAAAGGCGCCCCCAAAATTTTTGTAAAAGAGCTCTAGGTTTTCTGTTGTGCAAATTGTAAAAGGGTAGATAGGCATAGGCTAAAGAAATAGGCCAAGTAGAAGGGAATATAAAAAAGGGCCTTCCCGCAATGGCTAATTATGTAAAAAAGGGGATGACCGCCCATGGGATTTTAGCGCATGCATATAAAGTTCAAAAAGTGAATGAGAGCTCATTCTTTGGTGTGTGGCAAAGGGGACTCTTCTTCTTCTCTCCTTCTCTTCTCTTGTTTGTTTTCTTGTGAGTAGTTGAGGGAGGGAGTGTGAGTGAGTGAGAGAGAGTGTGTGTGAGGGTGAGCGATCTTGGAGGTGAAGCCCTCCATCACCTTCTCTCTTCTTCTTCTCTTCTCGCCTCTTCTCTCGTCTTGTGCGTGGCTATGGAGGATGGAGCTCGGAGGAAGAGGCTTGAGGATGCTTGAGCTTGCATCACAAATCATGGAGCTATCTGAGTGCTTTAGAGAGGAAGTAACTCAATCGGGCATCAAGGTAAGCTCACTACACTCATAGAGAGGGATAGTGGGTTGGCTATGTGAGAGCTAGCCATTAGTGCTTGCTTGAAATGCTTGAAGGAATAAGTAGTCCATGGGTCTTGGCAGTTGAGCGCGAGCTTCCTTTACAAACACGATCAAAATTACACAAATAAAGACCGTAATATTGAACAAATAGATGAAGATTTAAGCATTGGGATTGCTTACAACACACACCAAGGAAGGGATGACACACATAAAGTGCATGTAGTGAATGACTACTTTTTACTTTCCAAAGAGCTGGGACATGTGAATGAAGACCTTTCTAAGTATTTGAAGACTTTGAATGAAGGCTTAATATATATGAATCAAGGTTTGTTGCAAGGGATGGCACAAGTAAACAAGGGAATCTCTAATTTGCAGCAAAGCAACAAATTTTTATTCTAAGAACTTATTTCAGCCATAAAGGAAATTGGGAGCAAGCCACAAAGGGAACCTCCAATTGTTGAAGATCCACATGTAACTCCTCTTGCTGGCAATCCTCCCCATCCAAACAAAGAAAGTTCTCACTTAGTTATGCATACTTTTGAAAGGGTAGAACCATCTAGAGTGAGGGGCAAGCATCACCGTTCGCAAATCCATGGCATTTATAACTGAATGCCTTAGTTTAGTAGCCCAAAAGATAGTCATAGACATGAAGGGGAACAAGACAAAGATCGATGGGATGATGATTATCAGGGATGTGACCCCTTCTACAAGACTTTTTACCATCAGCCCTCAAATGTACAAAAAGGAACTGCAGTCAACAATCAAGCTCATGAAGGTGGAAGGTATGATGAGAGAAGATCAACTCATTATATCGCAAACAAAGACCATATTTCAAATTGTCAATCCTCATCTTATGATTTTGGGCCACCTACTTTTAGGAAAAACTAATGGAACAAAGATTCATGGAGGCAACATTCTTATGGGAAGCCATCTTACAATGAAAAATAATATAAGGAAAATATTAATATTACTAATTTCAAAGGGGATAACACTTCACCTTCAGAATGGGAGGAGTGGATTAATAAGCTTGAATTGTACTTCACCCTTTATCTTAGAAGTAAAAAAGCCAAGATTTATTTCACAGCTCTTCATCTTGAAGGTTACACCCATACTTGGTATAGCATTACATGCACAGGATTGAGCAAATATTTCTCACTTGGGAGGAGTTCAAGCAAGCAATGATTAATGTTTTTGTTTCTCATTTGCAAAAAGAAAGGCTCCAAAGAAGATGGTGTGCATGTGCTCAAAGAGGAATGTTTGTTAGAGACTATTCCAATACCTACTTGAATCTCTCCATGTATGTTGAAGGCATTTCAGAGTTTGCTAAGTTGAATAAATATATTTTTGGTATTGACCCTGCCCTATCATTGGAGGTAGGAGCTCAACAACCAAAAACTTTACATGAGGCTATACAATTGGCTGAAAGATATTCCTTGAAGTACAAGAGAGATGCAATAAATTTCAAGCAAAGGAGTTTGGGCAATAATATTTCCAATCAACCTACAAAATAAGGGCAAATTTTTAGCCAATTACGAGACACTTTTAAGCAGGAAAATAGGGGTTATAACAGTCAAAAAAATTATAATATCAAAGTGCAAGCTTTTCCCACTGTTTATACCTCTAAAAAGGATGGAAATTATGCACAGAAATACGGACAAAATTTTAGAAATGTGGTTGAGATGAGGAAAAATTTCAAGAGTTGAAAGTGCACCTAAATTGTCCCAAAACAGTTCTAACATCAACTTCCTTCCTCACGATAAGCTTAGAGAAATGCACGCCAAAGAAGTATGTTACAAATGGGGGAAGAAGTGGTCACAAGATCATAAGTTGAAGTGTAATGCTAAGAATTCAAAAACCAATATGGTGATCGTTCAAGATGTGAAAGTTAATGAAGAAGAGGATCAAGAGGGAAATCTACTACATGTTGATGCTTTCCCAATGGTCGAAGAGATTCGTGAAGAAGAGGATGCCACTAACAAAGGATTCTATGATCCCATGGATGGATTTTCATTTGATTTGGGTGGCACTCATGATTCTCATGCTTCCTTGTGTACCATTTCACATGACGCATGGATTGGTTGCAAAGGGGAAAGTACACTTATACTCAAAGGTATTATTAATGGCAAGGTTGCACATATGTTCGTGGATACGGGAAGCACTTATAGCTTTGTTAACACCAAATCTTTGAATGGGCTAAAGTTACTACCCATTGATATGGATTCGTCCTTGTGGATACAAGTTGCCAATGGTGCATATGAATCTAGTCAAGAATTGTGTCCATGTGCTTCAATTGAGCTATCGCCCTCTTGCACAATACAAGTAGACTTGATCACTTTGGATATGGGGCCTATTGACATTGTTATTGGATGTAATTGGCTTAGACACTTGGCAAATTCACTTTAGACTTGGAGCAAATACAAATGGAATTTAATTAGCAAGGATGGCACATAGAATTGAAAGGCATAGACCACAAACATATAGAACTCGTCTCTATAAAGAAATTGCCAAAAGAAATAAATGCCAAATCATGTATCTTCACTCTTTTTCTTGCCAAAGTAGATGAAGAGCAATCATCAAATCAACCATCTTCTTTTACAAAGAAAAGGGATCTAAGATTGGAAGAGCTACTGGAGGAATACAAGGATTTATTTCAACCACCATCATCTTTACCTTTAAAGTGAAAGGTTGACCATCCTATTGATTTGTTGCCCAACACAAAGTCCATCAATAAACCTCCCTATCTCTTGTCCAAGTTTGAGAGGGAAGAAGTGGAGTGACAAGTCAAATAATTACTGTAAATGGGTTTCATTTAGCAAAGTCAATCACCATTTGCCTCTCCTGTGCTCTTAGTCAAGAAGAAGGATGGATCATTTCATATGTGTGTTCATTATCAGGATTTGAACAAGTCAACAATCAAGAATAGGTATCCTATTCCCCGAATTGATTATCTTTTGGATGAGCTTGAAGATGCAAAGGTCTTCACCAAAATAGATATTCGTTCGGGTTATCATCCAATTCGAATGAAGGAAGGAGATGAGTTCAAAACAACTTTTAGGACTAAAAGAGGATTATATCACTTTTTGGTTATGCCATTTGGACTTTCCAATGCATTCGCTACTTTTCAATCTCTCATGAATAAAATATTACATCCCTTCTTATTCAAAACAGTCCTTGTTTTCTTTGATGATATCCTTATCTATAACAAATCCAAGGATGAGCATTTGAAGCATATACGAGAGGTCTTTGGCACATTACGAAGACATGCACTCTTTGCCAAAATGACAAAGTGTTCTTTCATGGAAGATGAAGTTGAATACTTGGGTCATGACCGCAACGCTAATATATGGCATAAGAAAGATAATGCAAACTTTGAAGCTTGCTGACAACCAATTGAGCTTCTTTCATACAAAGCTTGCTTTTAAAAAACAAAACTAAAAGGGTTTGGAAGATTCATTGGCATGTTGTGGGAGAGCAAGGCATTAGAGTGGATCCCAATGAGGTAAAATGTGTTGAAGAATGAACTACTCCTACAAATACAACCTCTTTGAGATGATTCGTTAAGTTATCATCCTTCTATAGGAGGTTCATCAAGAATTATGCTCATGTGGTAGCTCCATTGATGGATAGGCTAAAAAAGGAGGCTTTCTTTTGGGACTCCATCGTCGCTGATCAAAGTTTCAATGAGTTGAAATCTCTCTTAATTTTAGCACATATCCTTGTATGCCTAGATTTCTCTAAGGAGTTTATCATATGTGCAGATGCTAGTGGAAGAGGAATTGGAATTGTTTTATGTCAAAACCATGGATTCATAGTTTATGAAAACCAAAAGATTGATGACAAGGAGTGTCAATTACATGTTTATGAGCAAGAGATGTTGGCAATATTGCATGCTATTAAAAAGTGGCATCATTATATCTATGGCAGCCATTTCAAGGTTAAAAGCGATCATCGTGTGCTAAATACTCTCAAGGGAAAAGCACCTCATGAAAGTAGCAAGAAACCATCTATCTCCTATTTCAAAATTTTTAAAGTGAAAATTATGCACATGTTTCAAAGGATAATTGGAATAAGTTAAAACAAGAAATCCCCAAATCTATCTTCATGGTTTGTAATGGTCATATGTCTACATTGCCATTGAGGAAAAGGACGATGGACCAAGCAAGTCTGAAAGAATAATTGAGCAATGAAAGGGTTTTTCTCATATAGTCAATATGACCTTAATGGTTGAGATTATGGGAGAAGTAAATGTGCTAACTAACTAGGAAGAAGCACTTGGAGATCTAGCATGGAGAGGAGCTATGCAAGTTGAGTATGCATTTTGAGAAGCACATGGAGATCTAGCATGGAGAGGAGCTATGCAAGTTGAGTATGATAGCGTAATGAAGAATGGCACATAACCTAGTGGATCAATGAGCCAAGAGGAAGCTTATTGATACCAACTAGGTCTAGAAGGTAAAGTACAAGGTTGATAGAATCTAAGAGAAGTACAAAGCCAAATTGGTTGTGCAAGGATTTCCATAGGTTAAAGGGTCTAATTTTCAAGAATCATTCACTCCAACCACCAGAATGAGCTCTATTCACATAGTACTTACAATAGCCACTCACGAGAAGTGACTACTAACTATTTGGTATATTGCTCACAAGAAGTGATTAGTTTATCGAATGGATATTAAATCAAGATGCAAGTTGGATGTGTATGTGGCTTAGTCACTAAGGTTTGAGACTTACCATTTTGAGGACAATCATTTAGCTAAAAAATGCATTACATGAGTTGAAACAAGGTTTTAGAGCATGGTGTTAATGAATAGATAAGTTTTTTAAAAGTTTAAGATTCAAAGATGTATCTGATATGCTAACTTATGAATAAATAGATAAGTTTTTTTAAAGTTTAAGCTTCAAAGATATATCTCATATGCTAACTTATTGTAAAGCAGCTAATTTCCACATGAAGCCATTTAACTGAAAATACAAAGGAATAGACTATTTAACCAAGAAACCATAGCCAAGGTGGCTAGGCATGAAATGATATTACCGTTGTTAGCTGAGAATCAAATGATGAGAGGTTGCAACATGGTATGTACCCTAAGCTATGGTGGCCAAGAGTAGGCACCCTTGTGGATGGTGGGAGGTTGAGACCTCAAATATATAATGTTGTAAAATGGCAAAAAGATCCTAGGCTAGTTACAATTTAGCCTTTTATACGTAGCCTTAGTAGGGTAAATATTGGCTAATGTATTTAGGCACTTTTGCTCTATTACAAGCCATCTTGGCCGAGAAGAGCTTGATCCTCAAAGTTATATTTGGGAATAAGATAAGATTCAAGGATGAGTACAAGAATAGCTCGAAATAGATGATGTCATGTTGAAATAGGAGTCCATGCTGAAAATGACCAAATAAGTTGATGAAGAAAGACCATGTAAAAAGAACAAATAACTGTACGCTATTCAAAATAGGCTACAATATAAATTTGGCCATATGGTGAAGTAGAAGTGCCCAATTTCCATGTGAGGTATAAAAATGTAGAGGACAATATGTAGTATCCAAGCATGCCATCAAAATCAAATTTTGATGAACATAAAGCAATTAACTTCAGAATTTTTTAAAATTACAACAAGCTTATTATTGTTCAATGAATGAACCATCCTCTTGAAGAAGCCATGGAAATTGTTCTAAATATGAAGCATGCTGCCAAGAAGATTCTTCCATAGGAAAACCCTTCCACTTTATAAGATACTTCAGGAGAACTCGGTTCCTTAGAGCTTTCTCCCACTTCCAATAAGCTTTTCAGGTTCATAAATGATCAAACCATCGTCATGAAGGGGAGTGGTTCTTCCGAGAACTTGGATTTCAGGGCCAACATACTTCTTGAGCTGAGATACATTAAAAACATTGTGGATGTGTGTAGTTGAAGGTAAATCAAGTTGTTAGGAAAGATTCCCAACTCTCTTAATTATTTGGTATGGACCATAATACCTATGAGCAAGTTTATTATGTCCTTCCTTAAGAGAAGCATAATGGAATTTTAGAACCTTCAAGAAAACCCATTCACCTTTGTCAAACTCCACATGTCTTCTTTTCTCATCCACATAGGCCTTCATTGTCTCTTGAGGTTTTCCAATGTTGTCCTGGCATTGCTTCATAAGAGCCTCCATCTTCTCTAACTCTTCATAAGCATTAGGATTTATATAATCATGAAACAATGCAGAAGGCACTTGAACCTTGTAACCATATAATGCATCAAAAGGAGGTGTTCCAATACTCATGTGATGAGTATTATTATAACAAAATTCTACAAGATGAAGCCAATGGTTCCATGCATTTTGTATGTCATGGAAAAAATGATGCAAATAAATTTCTAGCCATTTGTTGACCCTTTCAATTTTCTCACCCATTTGTGGACGATAAGCCGTACTAGGAGTCAAAATAGTCCCCGTAGAAGAGAACAAACTCCTCCAAAAGCTGCCCATAGACTTTGTGTCATGATTGGACACAATCTTCATTGGTATTCCATGAAGCTTAAAGACACATTCTATAAATTGACCAGCCCACTGAGCCTTTGTTGGAATGAAATGTGTTGATTTAGTCAACCGATCTACCACCACATAAATGCTATTTCACCAGTGCTTTGTTGTAGGTAATACCGTTATGAAATCCATGCTAATATCAATCCACTTCCCATGAGGAATAGGTATTGGCTAAAGCAAACCACCGGGTAGAAGTGTGGAATCCTCATTTTGTTGACACAAAAGACAACTCATGGCATAGTCTTTAACATCTCTCCAAATCCCTTTCCAATAAAAGCTCTTATGAATATTATCAAATGTTTTGAACAAACCATGATGTCTCGCTAAAGGTGAAGAGTGCATCTCTTGCAAAATGTAATCTTCGAAAGATGATTAAGGAGTCAAGAAAACCTGTCCTTAATACCATAAAAGACCATTATGCCATTTATAATTTGAATACTCTTCTCCTCTACCTTGCTAAAATTCCTTCATCATTTTGGAGGCTTTCTCATCAAGCAAATACTCTTCTTAAATGTCATGGGTCCAATCTTTATGCATGGTTGAAATGGCAGATATAGAACATGCCCACATTCTTGATAAGGCATTCGCTACTAGCCTTTCTTTATATATTTCAAGTGAAAAATCTAAGTTGCATTTGACCTTATATACCCACTTGTAGCCAATAGCCTACTTTCCATAAGGTAGCTCAACAAAATCCCAAGTCTTGTTCTTGTTCAAAGCATCCATTTCTTCATCCATTGCCTCTCTTTGGTCTTTACTTTTAACTACTTTCGCAAAGCATGTTGTCTCTAAGTAATGTATATGAGAAACCATATAAGTATAATATATTTTCACGTAACCATTGTATATCAATCTATCAACTAGATGCCTTACTCTTTCTCATTTTTCCAACTGAGGTGCATTAGATGGTGTCTCAATGGTACATACTTGCACTTTTTATGCCTAGAGTCTTAACATGAGGTATCCCAAATGCATCATCCATATACTCATATTTTGAAATTTCACCAATTGGTCCTTTTCGCTTGGGTAGAATGAGCTTCTCTATTCTCTTTTTGACTTGGGCTTCCTCTGCTTCTTTTTGGGTTGTATGGTCCGTAACATGTATGTAACATTACTCCCCTCCTAGATGAGTGCCAGTCCCATGGTACTTGCACATTTGGGCTGATGAGGGTTTGATGATTTGAAGGGTGGTCGTGTGAGTCAATGATGATGGGGCCTCATGGGGACTAGTCCTATAGGGAGAAGCTAGTCACATAATTAAGGTGGTGGAGGCGGAGAGTGGATTGAGTGGATGAGGCGTCCTCCAAAGTTGGTGGTTTGTATTTACCGAGAAAGAAAAGGTGCAATTTCAACCCTCTTTTGTGTAGTCCTCAACTTGCTGCTCATGTAGTGAAAGTGATGATGAGAGAAAGAGAGAGGCAATGAGACAATGAGATGGAGAATTAACTACACACTTGTAATGCACACTTGCTTACACTCTTACATTACAATAGTTGAGAGTATACATATACATAGAATAAAGGTGTGGATATGGTAGGTTCTCTTAGTGAAGTATCCTCCACATGTTCTAGATCCATCTTATCTAGATCTCCCAAACATCTAGATATTGTCTTCCTGCATATTCTCCAAGTACATGTTCATATGAGTACAATCTAATATTCTAACATTCCCCCTCTCTAGAAAAGTTTAACAATAACGTTCTAACATTCTTCCTCCCTTATCAAAAGAAAATTTGCAATGATTTGATGGATGTAAGTTGATGATGAAGATCTTTGGGCTTTGGTTGATGAAAACCTTGATGAAGAGCCAATCACCATAGTTTTATTCATGATAGACTTTGGGCTCATCATATAGATAGATGATATTTCAATTGAAGCTTGATAGTTGTGGAGTAAAATAACGATGAGAGCATGTTTGTAGATGGAAATATGATTCCAATGTCACTAGATAACATAGTAAGATAAAGATTGATAAGGTGCTTATGACATGATATTTGGGAAGGTTGTTGATGAATATAGAATTGTAAAGTAACAAGTGATTGATGAGCGGTTTCAAGCATATTGTCTTTGAGAAGACTCCAACAAGAGTTGAATATCACATCTTCAATAATAGCATACTTAGTATCAGTGTGCTCTTTTATCCATACAACATAGTTTGTGAAAATGTGCACAAGTATTTCTTTGTACTTTATTCATTCTTTTCCCCTCCTTTGGAAGGCCAAAATAGTTGGCCAATTTGAGAAAGATATAATTTATAGATGATGGTTTGGGTAAGGTAATAGGTAGACCATTTCATAACGATATTGAGAAAACATTGGAAGAGATAGTAGTTGTGATTGTTGATGAGGTTGTTGCCATTTACATAGAATAATGATTAAGATTTGGGTATACAATTAGAGAAATATGATTGTAGGAGGAAGGTAACTATGTGGATTGTTGGATAGGGTAGGGTATATAGAAATGATGATTTAGTGGATTTGGAGTTAAATAAACATAGTGTGGATGGAATGTGATGGTAGGATAACATCATGTGTAGGGATTTAGGATTGCACATTTAGTAGTAGTGATGTGATAATGAGATAGTCAAGGAGATAGGATTTTGATGTGAATGTGGAAATATTGTGGGAATCCCCCAAGGTGTAGGAGGAAGCCAAGAGTATGTGTGATTGCATTTGGCCAAAAGATTGTGGCACATAGTTGAAGTGGAGTGTGTGTGTGACCATAATAATAACAGGATATTGGACCCCCCATAGAGAGAGTGTAAGATAAGGACCATGATGTGATATTGAAGTGGAGTTTAGATAAAGATTAGATGTCGAGTGACAAATGTAAGGAAATAAGATAGAACTCACAGATGTAAGAGAATTGGAAACAATGCACTTGATGAGGGAGTGACCTTGAAGGTTGGTGGAAATATCCAATAAGAGTTGATCAAGAATGGTAGGAGTATCCATGTTGTCAATTGAGAGAGTGATGATATTTTTCCATCTTTTTGCCTCTAAAATACCATTAAAAATTCTTGAAGAACACAATTCAATAGAGAGGCCATGGGCAATGCCTTCTTGGGCCTCGAGATGTAGAGAACGAAGGGTGTCCCCTTCCTCAATTGTTATTCCGATTGAGATAGATTCCTCTATTTCAGGATGCAAGAGGAGAGAGTCATAGGGGTGACAAATATTATTTTGAGAGTGACTAGGAGAGCTAGAAGATGCTTGGATGGATAAGTTGAGAGAATGAGAGCACAAAATGGAAGGGTCATGAGAGAGATGTGGGTATGAGGGGCCTTCATCTAGTAGAGGATTGGTGTTGTCCATCAAAGAATTTTCTATGTATTCCACTAATTGGCAAGACAAGGTAAACACTGGACTTAATGAGGATACAAGGATGGAACATATGTGTTGCATGATGTGATAGAAATATCTTGTGACAAAGGCTTTAGATAAGGGAGAACACTCAGAGTTTAAAAAAAGAGGTAAGAGTAAACATGTGGCAAGGGCAAGGAGCTAGGAAACTATGTGAAACATATGTGCATTGGCACAAAGTAATAAGGTAGTCTATATAAGTGAGGATAATATTAGAGATAAGGTTTGTTGGATAAGGATCAATAAAGTGTAGGAAAATGGGAGGTAGTCTAAAGGCTTGAACTAGATTAGAAATGACCTAAGTATATGTGGTATGGATAGCTCAATGTTTAAAGGCGAAGAGGGTGAGGTTGGTTTGAGAAATGATAGAAAATATGTATGGCTAGGAAAAATATTCTTTGAGGATAAGGTTGGGCGAGAATTAAATGGATTATATGTGGGAGATCACTTTAATGGATAATGGGTGGGTGGGCCACAAATAAAGGTGAGAGAGAAGGGGTTAAAACCTTAATATGGCAAAGGACCGAAGGGATAGGTAAGTGGAGAGAGGAGATAAGATGAGATAAGGATGACAATAATGATAAAGAGGACAAATGTCTCTCTTTCTCCTAAGGAGAGACAATAATGAAAAAGATAAGAGTAGGTGAAGATGATAAGAATAGACAATAAGTAGGTGGATAGGATAAAATAAGATCAAGATAATGAAGATAAGGTGCATGTGGATAAGATTAGTTTACCTTGACATGGATTCAAATCCTACTAATCTTCATACAAATAAATTGATGTTTTATTGCATGCAAGAAATAAATCTAAGGATTAATTGAGTAGATAAAAGCTGGAACCGAATAACCTAGGCCCTTAGGAGCTTGGTGTGCTATGATACCATGTAGTGAAAGTGATGGTGATAGAAAGAAAGAGACAATGAGATGGAGAATGAACCACACACTTGTAATACACATTTACTTACACTCTTACATCACAATAGCTAAGAATACACATATATATAGAATAAAGGTGTGGATATGGTAGGTTCTCTTAGTGAAGCATCCTCCACATGTTCTAGATCCATCTTATCTAGTTCTCCTAAATATCTAGATATTGTCTTCCTACATATTCTCTAAGTACATGTTCATATGAGTAAATCTAATATTCTAATAGCTCCATGGGCTAACACTTATACTACTTTTTGCATTATCTTGTGGGCCAGATATATTCTCAACCTACTACTTTCCTTGAGTATTGTATGTTGCAATTTTATCTACATAACCATCATCATCACTACTCTCATAGGTATCCATGTACATACCTAGGTCTATACCAAGACTCATACTCACAGAATCTTACATCCCTACTTACATAGACCTCCTTAGTAACATGGCCATAACACTTATATCCCTTCTTTTCATCTAGATAACCATGAAATATATATTTGATAGCTTTTGATTCCATTTTCCTTCTCAAATCATTAGGTATATGAATATAGTACACATAACCAAACACCCTAAAGTATGCAATTGTAGGTTTTCTACTATACATCATCCCATAAGGCGATACATGATGTGTAAGTGTTGTGCGTGCCCTATTCATAATGTGACTGCAATATAAACTACCTCAACTAATAATTCAATGGCATATGCATTTGATTCATCATAGCTCTTGCAACTTACAACAATAATATGATTCTTCCTTTTTGCTACACATTCTATTGTGGTGTTTAATGACATGTAACCTATCTTCTGATCCCGTGATCTCTCAAGTAACTAGAGAACTCATTAGATGTGTATTCACCCATTTTATCAGATCTTGAGCATTTTATGTAAGATCCATACTACTTTTTTGCCATTGCTTTGAAGTTTAAAAACTTCTCAAATGCTTCACTTTTATGCTATAGAAAGTAAACCCAAGTCATTTGGCTAAAATTATCAATAAAAATCATGTAGAACTTGCATTTCCCACTCAATGACATGTTCTTACATAGACCCCAAATGTTTGAATGCACTATCTCCAAAAGATATGTTTTGATTCTCCCTCTTTGGAAACAGGAGTCTAGATTGCTTCTCAAACTATGCCTCACATACATGGTCATAATTTACATAACCAAAGTGTGGAAGACCATGTACAAACTGTCCAAACTACATTTGTTTCAATATTTGCAAGTTTACGTATCCAATTCTTCTATGCTATATTTCCACATCCTTGTCTTGTCCATGTCATGTTTTTTGATTGGTTGCATGTGCAAAAAATTCACCCTTTATCACTTTGTAAAGTGGGCTAGGAGTTTGCCTATTTGCTAGGTACACAAAAAGTCACCTCCTTTATAGTCGGTTAAGGAGAGTGGACACCCGACACATAAATAAAAAATTTTGCAAAAATGGGCATTTGTAAATTACTCTATAACCAACCTAATATTTTCTATGTTTGGAGAGATTAGGGATAGCTCAAGAGAAGAGAGATTAACTCAGGAAAGTGTGGTTAACATTACTATTGCCATTTGAGTATCTCTATAGGATCAGAGCATGGTGCATTCAGAGCATTTTCTGTATATTCAAGCTTATTCATGTATAGGCAATGATGCATTCAAAGCATTTTCTCTATATCCATGCATGTCTAGAGTAGAATAAAATTTCAAGCTTTCATGCAAAGGTGGAGAAGACTCCTTTTCTATCTCATCCCAATCAAATGTTCTTCAAATTTCTACACACTTTGTTTGATTACTGAGAAGAGAGAATGGGTGTGTTAATAGAGATTTAAGTTTGCATCTTAGAACATAATCTGAATAAATGGTAAAATATAGAGGCAGGGGATGATTTTTTATTTGATATTTATTTTTTAATGACAAGAGTTCAAAAGTTTGATTTCAAAAATGAATTCAAACTGAGAGCTAATGGAAAAGGTTTTATTACAAAGTCCATTTCACAATTGAGACTTTAATTTTAGTTTTGATTTTAGATTTTGGAGTTGATGAGAGGGTTGATTTTAGGATTGAGAGTTTAAGAGTTTGATTTTAGAATTGAGAGCTAATGAGAAAGGTTTAATTTTGGAATTGATCTCCAAGAGATCGGTCTCCAAGAAGTTCATAATCTACCTAAGCAAAATACAAACAGTTTGTCTACCATTCTCTCTCTCAAAATGAAGCTTTAGATTGTGCATGCATGTTGACTATAAATGACACATAATTCGTGTTTCATATTGCTACAAAATTAATCATGAGATGGATTATCATATTGGTGTTTGTTGTCTCTCTATCTCTCTCTCTAAACAAAACTTTAGATTTATCATGCATGTTGACTCCAAATGAAAATATCCATGTCTTATATTCTTACAATTCATCATGAAATTGGTTATAGATAGTGGTGCTTTGTGTCTATGAAATGGGTTGTGTAAATGAAGCTTATATGATTATGCATTATTTAGAGTCATAACTTTGAAAGGGATTAAGTAAATAGAATGCCTACTATTGCTCATGTGGGAGTGCCACAAGATGATGGATAGCATCATGTCTTACAGGATAGATAGGTGGGATAGCTAGAGGCTCCTATTGAGCTAGTTTTATATAGGTCTACGAGGGTTTCTAGATTGCTAGATAGATACACTCTGTCTCTAGACTATGTCATGGTCATGGATAGTGATAAGCCTTCTTGTTATTCAAATGCTATGGCTAGGGATGACAATCATAAGTGGAAGAGGGCTATGCAATTAGAGATCAACTCTTTGGAAAATAATGTTGCCTAGGAATTAGTTCCTTTGCTTAAGGGCAAACATGCAACACTACTATGTAAGTGGGTATATAAGCTAAAGGTCTCTCCATATGATGCATTACCTAAGTACAAGGTAAGATTGGTGGACGAAGGATTTAAGTAGGAGAAGGGGATTGAATTTGATGATATTTTCTTACCAATAGTCAAGATGACCACCCTTCATACAATTCTTGCCTTAGTGCTAGAGAGGATATGGAGTTCATTGATATGGATGTAAAGTCTCCTTTCTTACATGGGGACTTACATGAGGATATTTACATGCAATAGCTCGAGGGTTTTTTTTGGAAGGTAAGGAGTAGTTGGTGTGCTGCATAAGAGCTTATATGGTTTGAACAAGCTTAGGGGTATACTAGGAGTGGGATTTATTATTGCTTGTACACAAGGAAGGCTAGGGATGGTAGCATTATGATCTTGATTCTTTAAGTGGATGACATGTTGATTGCTAGGAAGTCAGCCATGGATGTGGATACTTAAAAAGAAAAGGTTGCATGAATCCTTTGACATAAAGGACTTGGGGAATGTTGGTCACATTGTTGGTATGTGCATTATGCAAGATCAAGATAAAAATATATTATATTTGTCTCAAAAGGAATGCATTGGGAAGGTATTGGAGCATTTCCATATGGACAGGGTAGAGACTATCAATGTTCCATTGTCTCCATATTTGAAACTTAGCCAAGAGGATAGTCAAATGAGTATAAGTTGAAATGACCAAGGTTCCATATGCATCTGTATGCCATGATTCATACATATCCAGGCATTACTTATGCATTGGGAGTGCTTAGTAGGTATATGGAAAATATTGGCAAGAAACATTGAGAGGAAGTAAAGAGTATTATGAAATAATTGAATGGCACTAAGTCTATGTGCATATTGTTCAGAAGAAAGGATGTGTCTATGCTTTGATATATAGATGCTGATTTTGTAGGGAGTGTAGACTCTAGGAGGTCTATTATAGATTTTGTCTTCACTTTCATAGGTGGTGTAGTCTCTTGGATCTCTTGATTGCAATCATATATGGCTTTATCTACCACAGAGGCAAAGTATGTTGCAACCATTGAGGCTTACATGGAGGCTACATGGCTTACTCGCGTCTAGTGGGAGACTTGGGCATTGCAGGAGAGGTATCTACATTGCACTTTGATAGATAGAATTTCGTACAATTAACACAAAACCTTTTCTATCATACAAAGATAAACCACATTGAGGTGAAGTATCACTTCATTAGGGAGATCCTTAAGGACAAGCGCATTGAGTGTATCAAGATCCATACAGATGATAACCTTATAGATCCTCTCGCAAAGAGTTCACCTTTTGTGCACTTTGCATATTGTAGAGTGCTCATGGGAATTTGATAGTATCTTCACTTTCTTCTAATACTTCCATAAAGGCACATTGGCCTTGAGGTGGGAGGTTGTTGGGTGAAAGGCTAAAGGCATATAGCCGAGTGGGCACCCCTTGTATATGTATGCATTTTAGAGTCATTTATAAGTGAAGATAACAAAGAATAAGGGGGCCATTCCATTTTGTACCTACAAAACTCTCTTGTGTTCTTCTCGCTCTCAACCCTCTTACACTCCATAGCTTCTACTTCGCATCCCATTATTGCTTACCTCTTGGAGGTTATTGAGACTAAGAACCAAAGGTTTTGGGAACTAAAAATGCTAGTGAATAGCACACACGATGATCTTCATTCAAGTTTGATGGGTCAAATCCTCTTAACTAAAAGAGGGCACTTGAAGGAAAGAGTTAAGAAATCCCATCTCGATTACAAGATCTAATAATAGCAACAAAACACCAACTTTCTTACCTCCTAAACCAAAGAGAGCACAAAAAGTAAAGAAGCAAGAAATCTCACCCCAAGCACAAGTTTAGATAGCAACAACAATAATAAAAAAAATTTCACAATGGAAGGATGCATGGATAATACGTCTCATTCACATTAGAAGATCAATGAATGTAGAGTTCTCCAAACCACCAAAGCAAGGAGTGGAAATTGTCTGCAAAATTTTTCATCTATTATGCAATTGCACACTTTATATACATCTCATGTAATCTAGATGTTACCAAAGCATTGCAAAAGTCCAAAAAAGCCAATTTTGTAAACAATGTTGAGACCTTGTATAAATTAGCTATAAGTCCTAAATTTGAGCCACTTGTAAGACAATGTAGGACAACACAAACTCACTCAATAATATTAATATTTAATAATTTGCATTCTTGCATCATATTTATGGAGCTATTTTTAGAAGAAGACACCAAAATTGTTCACGATTCAAAGGGAGAGAGAGACAAAGACATGGAGCTAGAACAAAGAGTAGTGTACTCTCTTGTTCTCTTCTTCTCATTATTTCATAATGCCTACTAAAGCCTAGTCACACATAACTAAAAACACACTAGGTTACTAACTGACCATACCACTAACTATGGTTGAGTTTGAACGACTCAGTTATTACAACACACATGAAGAGTGACAACTAAGATGACAACTGTCTAGATAAGATTGGTCATGTTGGTGATACTGATCACGAGCTTGATTCTCAACACTCCCCCTCAAGCTCAAGCTAATTGCTCTACTCCAAGTAGCTCCCTAAAATGCACAAGCCTCTAATTACCAAGTAATTTGGTAAAGATATTTGCTACCTAGTCTTTTGTCTTCACATGGAGTAGATTAATCTTTCTAGCAAGTACCATCTCCTTGATGAAATGGTAATGAACTTCTATGTGTTTGGATCTAGCAGATAGATGGGGTTGCTAGCCAACATCACACTACTGAGATTGTCACAATGCAAGTTGACCTTACTGTCTAACTATATACCCAAGTCATGTAGCAGTTTCACAAGCCAAACTACTTCGCATGCTGCTAAGGTTGCACCCCTATATTTTGCCTTTGTACTAGATAAAGCAATGGTTGATTGCTTCTTACTACTCTAGCTAATCACACTACTACCCAAGCGTAAGGCATAACCACAGGTTGACCTTCTATCATAGGCACAACCAACCCAATCAACATTTGTATAACTTGTCAAGTCAAATGACTTTCCATGCTCATAAAACATCCCATAATCATCAGTACCCTTCATGTACCACATAATCCTCTTGACTGCATTGACCTAGCTTACGAGGCTTCTACATAAACTTGCTAATCATCCCCACTCCATAATTGAGGTGAGGATGAGTGATAGTGAGATCAATTAGGTTGTCCACCATCTGTCGATACATAGTGACATTCTCTATTTCATTCCCAACATCAATAGCAAGTTTGACATTCTGATCCAATGGTGTTTCCATGGCTTTACACTCCACCATGCCATATTTCAGCAACATATCATGAGCATATTGTTTTTGCAATAGCCATATACCTTAAGGTGCAAACACAACCTCAATCCCAAGGAAGTATTTCAGCTCTCCAAGATCCTTCACCTTGAATTTAGCATGTAACCATGACTTAATTTCAACAATCCCATGATCATCATCTCCAGTGATGATCAAATCATCCACATAAATAACCAAGAAAACATAACCATTCTTTGTCTTCTTTGTAAACAAGCTATGGTCTGCATGACCCATATGAAAACCAACTTACTATAAATAAGTACTGATACGAGAATTCCATGCTCTCAGTGCCTGTTTCAACCTCTTATACAAGGCCTTTTTCAGCCTACATACATGTGTCGGATAGTCAAGGTGTACATAGCCCTTAGGTTGTTCCATATACACCTCCTCAATCAAGTCACCATTCAAGAATGCATTTGACATCCATCTGCCATAACTTCCATCTCTTAGAAGCTCCTAATGCAATGGCTATTCTTATAGTTGCCATCTTTGCAAATGGGCTGAAAGTCTCCTCATAGTCTAAGCCATACTACTGTGCATATCCCTTTGCAACTAGCCGATCTTTATACCTTTCCAATGAACCATCTGCATTGCATTTCACTTTATAAACCCATTTACAACCAATGGTTGTTTTTCCTTCAAGAAAACTAACCAAATCCCATGTTTTGTTTTCAACCAATGGTGTGTATTCTTCATCCATGGCAGCACACCAATTTTTATCTACAACTACCTCACTAAACTTAATAAGTTCTTTGTATCCCATCACTTTTTTCATGTATGCATAATTTCAAGCTAAATGTGTATGTTAGTTTGTCAACTAGTTTCCTAACCCTTTCTAACCTTCTCAATCGCGGTTCACTATGCAATTGCCTCTCATGAGGCGACACATACCTTCTTTGCCATTGCACCATGTGTCATAATTGATAGTATGCCCAGTTCACTGTCAATATTGCCACTACGAGGTGACTCATATCCAATTGTAAGCGGGCCAACTAAATCATCAAACACCTTCTCTTTACCTTTATCTAATCTCCCCCCATTGACATATCCGTGTCAATGGATGCAAAAACATGGTTGCGTAGTCATCATGTCCAAGGACTAAGTGTAGAAGTACCATCACCTATAGGTCCACTCATGGTAGTGCTAGTTGAAGGATAATTTTTAGCATGAGTAGGGCTAGCTAGTTTATCAGAAACCACTACATTCAGACCACCATACCATGATGGTAGCTCATCAAACATTACATTCCTACTAATAAAGGTCTCCCGAGTAGACATATTATAGCACTTGTAGGCAGTTCTATCCTATGCATAGCCAATAAAAATACTTTTTATACCTTTCAGATCTAATTTCCTCCTCTTTTCATCAGTTACATGTACGTAAGCAATGCAACCAAACACTTTGAAGTGACTGATATCGAGCTCGTGACCTTATAACTTCTTATACAATGTCAAATCACGAATTCCGGTTATAAGTGTTCTGTTTAGTACATAAACAGCATGGACAACTACTTTAGCCCAATAAGCATTTGGCAAGTTCTTTTCATTAAGCATTGCCCTGGCAGCTTCCATAATTACACGATTCTTTCTCTGTGCCACACCATTATGCTGTGGTGTGTAACTACATGTGAGCAACTTTTTAATGCCATATTTTGCTAGAGACATATTCTCCACCTTTGTCAAATCTCAGACATGAGATATAACATCCAAACTCATTTTCAACATGCATCTTAAAATCCTTGAATACTTCAAGCACCTCATCCTTGTGCTTTAGATATATAGCCATGTATACCTGCTGAAATCATCGATAAAAAATGACACATAATACCTAGCACCACCAAAAGATGCATATGTGCAGGACCCCATACATCTGAATGTATCAATTGCAAAGGTCTTGAACTATTTCTAACATGTCTCATGAATGGAAGCCTTGCTTGTTTCCCAAACTGACAAGCATAGTAGACATGTCCAAGATTCTATATACTTGAACTTTGGCAAGCCAAGTACAACCTCTTTTTACTGCATATTTTTTTAGCTTCTAAATGTTTACATGGCCAATGCATTTGTGCCAGATTTACATCTCTAACTATTCCATTATCATGAGCAAACATGGGTGCTTTCAGTTTAGGGATAGATGCATCCAGAGTGAACACTGTCATCTCTCTTGCCTTTAGCAATCAATTGGCAACCATTTCCATATTCCTCAATAAAGTAACCATCTCTGTTGAATCTAACTTGTAGATTTTGTTTTGCAATCTGTCCAATATGACAATAAATTCTTAGTAATAGAAGGCACATGTACTACATTATATAGACTCTTCTTTTTGCCATCAGGCATGATTAACGGAACCACACATGTATGTTGAATATCGTGTTGTGTGTCATCACCAGTGCATACATGTCCATGGGAACCTACTGTCATCTCATCAAACCACTCACCATGCAGAGTTATATGATTGGATGCTCTTGAGTCTATATACCATTTTTCATCCTTACCTCGCTTAGATGTATTCTTATCCTTGCCTTGCTTAGATGTATTCTTAGGAACATGTTGCATAGCAAACAACTTATCTCCTTAAACATCTTGTGTACCACTGGAAGATGCATAATTTCCATGTTGTTTGTCTTTTTCCTTCATATATGCTTGCTTTTTATGATAGTTCTTTGCTATGTGTCCATATCGTCCACAATAATGACAACAGTCTTTATCCCTGTTAGACTACTCATGCGACTACCAAGAGCCACCTCTGCCTCTAGGTGATCTTCCCCTGCCTCTAAAGGCTCTAGATCCTCGTTGTCCTTGCGCATTCAAGCTTTGCCATGCATTCTATTGCTATTGTCCATACATATTCTAAGTGTCTCCATGACCTCAAAAAGCTCCATGAGCTCTACTATCTCTAGCTTGCTGACTAGAGTAAAAGATAGTATCTTTGCTCTGAGAGGTACTCAAACCTGTATTGAGACCAAGTTTGACTTCCTCATGTAGCAGCAATGCGAGTAATTCATCCCAGTCACGCGGATATGCTCTCACAAAAATCGAAGTATCAAATTTTTATACTCCTTGCCTAGTCCATTCAATGTAACTGCAATCATATCATCCTCCGAGACTTTAGAACCAATAGTAGCAAGCTGCTTTGCTATGGTTTTTGTCTTTGTTGTATAAGCTTGAATGCTCCTAGTATTTCTAGACATGTTATTAAACTTTTGCTTTAGCTGTATCTTTCTGTCATGAGTAGCATTACCATAATTCTTCATGAGAATATCCCAAGCATCCTTTGGAGAGTGATAGCTGGTAATTTGCATAGCCATCACATCAGAAATGCATAAAGAGAACCAATGTAACACTTTGCTTGCTCTTTCCAATCATTGTTGGTGAGCTCTTTGCTGATCATGAGTTGGATTTCATTCAAGCACTTCGGGTCCCGCTTCAACTCCCGTACATAAATCCCAGTATCCTTTGCCAATCAATAAATTTTGCATCCTAAACTTCCTTAGAGTAAAGTTTTTGTTATCAAGCTTCTCTCCCACAATTTGAGTGATATTGTCAGTGCCTTGAGCATTTTCCATATTTGCAACTAAGGTATTCAATGCTATATGCAATCTGTAAGTGCATAAGTCCTTGCAATTTAAGAACAGACTTCTTGCAGTTCAAAAATAGTATTTCTGCAGTTCAGGAATAGTTTCCTATAGTTCAAGAGACCAGATTTCTATAGTTTAGATACAACCTTTCTAACAACAATGAAAAAAAAACACAGTCGACTGAGCATAAAATCAATTCAAAACATTCTATGGTAGTGGAAAAACACCCTAGTAACAAACTATGTCCATACAAGCATCAATAGATGCATGGAATTGATGCTGACATTCTCTGGACTTTCCCACAGTTTATGATAGGCAAGCATCATGTTATGACCAGCAGCATTTTCTAGCCAATGTTTGATTCAAATATCCCACAAATGAGCTGAGAATCAATATACCAATGCGATGAAGCTTTTTTCAATCCCTGATAAGTTTTTTTATCAATAGTAGAGTGTGTTTATGACTGTCAATGTCTGAGTTGGAGCATGAGAAGATGACCAACAAATTAGTGCAATTTGTGCATGCCACGTTTATTACCTTGCTCCTGTTTTTTTCCCTCAATGCTCATGCAATAAAGCTCATTCAAGTGGTAGAGAACCCCTCTAGGAAGCCTCAATAGGTTGTGAATTCATAAACCACAAGAAACATACATTCCAATTGATCCAATGGTTGCCAACACATAAACTTTTGTAGGTCACAGTGCAGATCTTGACTTTAGGCTCCAGCTCTTGCAATGTTGATGCCAATGCCACTACCAAGCCTTCAGGCTTTAGGTTCTGATACCATGTTTAAGAGTCAGAGGGAGAGAGAGACAAAGACATAGAGATGTAACAGAGAGTAGTGTACTCTCTTGTTCTCTTCTTCTCATTATTTCATAATGCCTACAAAAGCCTAGTCACATATAATTGAAAACACACTAGGTCACTAATTGACCATACCACTAACTATGGTTGTGTCAGACCAACTCAGTTATTACAACACACATGGAGAGTGACAATTAAGATGATAACTATCTAGATAAGATCGATCATGTCAGTGACACTGATCACGAGCTTGATTCTCAACAAAAATGTTCTCATACTAACATAATAATATTCTTAGAGGATCAACGATATTCAGTTCTTTGAAAATGTCCCACAATTCGTTGATGCTGATAGTACATTCCAATACAATCCTAATTTCTACAATCGGTTTGTTCCTAGCAAAGGAACATTGTATTATAATTTCTTTTTTTGTATATAAATAATCAATTTATTTCAACTTTCATATATGAATAAAAATTTAATCTAACCTCCACACACCATAAGAGCAATACCATTGCAATGCTCAAAAGTAATGGAACATCTTTGTGTGTAGGAGGGAATGAGCTACAAATCATGGCAAAGGTACGTTGTGAAACTTTAATTAATAGTCCAAATTTATAATCAATTAAATGTACTCTCAAGTTTTATCAAGTGAATGCAAGACAAAATAGATATCAAGTGGTATGCTCAAGCCTAACCAAGACATCAAGAAGTAGTAAAAGTAAATAATTTCAAAGAAGAGCTCAGGAACACAAAATTGTTGAAGACACAAGGGTGTGCAAAATTCTTAATTAACCTCAAGGAAACCTAAGATGACAATCGATGTGAAGAAGCTCACTTCGTTGAGCAGAATCTACTTTGGATGCTACCTCAAGTTCTCTACTACCTTGAAAGGATGTGCAATGACCCCTCCATAAATTTCAATCTTCATCTCGAGCTATAGTTCTTCATTTGCAAAAATTTCTCTAGCACACTTAGGTTTGCTTATTAACCATTTCTACACAATATTTGTCCAATGTATAATCAATATAAAAGCTAAATCTCTAGCATGATCAACCTTCCGATCATTAAATTTTTCTAGTCATTTTTATAAGGCTAAAAGTCTCATTGTATGACATTTTTACATTTTATTCAAAAAAAGAGTAATGTAAAAAAGAGAAATAAATATGCACTCACGATCATAGCATTGCACCTAGGGGTCAACAAGTTGGATATGTCTAGTGGCCTTGATTGGCTAACTCTTTCTCTAGCCCCCTAGCCCTCTTTCCAATTCCCCTACACTTGCTCAAGGCACATTAAGGGTAAGACATATTGAGGGGGCCCAATTTGCCTATTGTTAGACCTGCATTCCTTAGTCATTTGAACTTTTCGATCTTTATTTCTCATTTACTTCACTTCTATCATGGCAACAATGGAAGTGAGGTGGAAAGGTACCTGAGAAAAAAGCTAATAGACCTCGTTCTTCGAAATCTTTCAACTTGGATACAATTCTCCTTCAAGTATCCTTTGCCTCAACATAGATAATTCTTCCTATCGACTACTGAGACATGTTGCATCCTTGACTATGTGACTATGAAGAACCAATGGAGTTGTCTTTTAACTAAGTAATACCTAAATACACACAAGTACTCACATAACATTTTCACAAAAAACCTTTCACAATTTGGATCATCCGGTGTGGGGAAATAATCTAGGCTCACTTGGAGTTCAACCTATCACCCAAACCAATAAATTATGTCCAATGCACACATAAGAAGGTTAGTGCTTCTCCTTGGAGAGTGAATTCATGAGAGGTTTTTCTTTGTAGGTATAGCATATTGAGAAGACCTTCGTGCCATCACCTTTTCTTCAACATTGATTCTTCCTTCTTCTACACCTTCGAGCCAATCCTCATGTTCCATCATTAGATATCACCAATCAAGGATACCATAATATTGTCATAATCTTTAGTAGCCTTGTCACCCACCACTACTTCAATCACCATTTACTAGTCAATGATACCGTAAGATTGTCATAATCTTTAATAGCCTTGTCACCCACCACTACTTCAACCATCATTTACCAAACAAGTACCAATATTGGAATATGAAATGTTAATGTTTTGATTTTGAACAATTGTGGAGTTGCGAAGGTTAGTGATCTCGTTTTATAGAAATAACCATAGAGGTATTTTTTCTTTCTATCGTAGGAAACTTAATACTTAAAACACCACTCCTCCAAGGGACAAGACATTAATGTCCATAGCATCCACATCTTTGATATAAGTTGAGCATGCCATCTATGACATCGAGTGCCATGGGATTGGCATTCATCTTGGAGGATGCAAGTCAAGCAAGAGTGCAATGTGCTAGCACTAAAATAGAATGGATTATATTTTTTGGGTTGAGATATAATAATTTAGGTTCCATCATCCCAAAGTAAATAGTGTTTGATTGCAGAGGCTTTTGGTAAATTGAGTACTATTAAAGAGGCAATTCATAAACTTTCTATTGAAAGGAGTGCATGGCATGCCATTTTTTGGGAACAACTTATAGCTAGTGCTCAAAAAAGAAAATCCTCAAGGTAAAAAACCTTCTAATGAAAAATATAGGGGGTGAAATGACTATTTTTTTGTAATGTGATTGATTTTATTAAGGTGCCAAGACCCCCCATATAGGTGAGGCAAATCAAGTACCAAGACCATATAGGTGAGGCAAATCAAGATTAAGCTGTCCCTAGGAATTGAGCTCAGCCCCAATACCAATGCTTTATTTTAGGTGAATTTTTTTAATGGGCTAAAAATATGGGTACTTGAACAAATCAACAAAAAAGAAGGCACATTTTTTAGCCCCTAGAATCATATTGATTGCCGAATATTGAAAATATTGGCATAAAGATCGAGTTTTGATTGCCTAAAATGGCTATTTCTACAAAGGAAGAGTATGGAGCTTTTTGTAAAGCTCGTCTAATTTCCATTGGACAATGTAAATACCTTACTCTTTTGGTAAGACAACAATATCATGCATTATTTAAGAGAACTTACATGTGTTAGGTGATGGTAATTGCTAGAATTAATTTAATTTCATAAATCTATCATTCAAATACTTTTTGCAACAACACTCCTAATATACTTGTGTCTCATTTGGACTTATTCTTACTACTCAAAAGAGATTCATTAGTTAATCCATATATCACTTTACTAACAAATATGAAGTGGGACTACAAGTAGATAAATGTGCATGCTACCAATAATGCTAGGGCTCATTTGGCATTTTTCCATACACTTGCTCATGGTTAAGTTATAGCCATCCTTTCCAAAAAAAGTTTCATTTCCATCAATGAAATGTGCAAGTATACTAATGCTCATTCATAATATCCTTAGTACCAAGATTCATAAGAGAACCATGACCTACGTATCAACCTTATAAACACCCTGTTAATTATATACTACATAAACCATAGGTTACCAAGACTATAAGACATATTGATGGCAAAATTCTCATTGTATATATTTATTGAATGAGAGAAACAATAATTGGCTAGCTTGTGTGTGGCTATGAGGATGAGCATACATGACTTTAAGTATAGTTAAGTAAAAATGAATACAAGCCATTCATGATAGTCTCAAAGATGATGATGGCCTAGTGATCAAGGATTGGACTCCTAATTGTGAGGTTGAGTTGATGTATTGCTAAGTGTATCACTCAATTGAACATCTTTTTTCAAGTTGTGTGTTCATAAAATTTTAGGCTCTTTCCAACTCTAACACTCATGTGATCCTTGATAGGGTCATTGAGAAGGAGGGTCCCAATGTGATCAAGCTTTGTTGTTCATTCAACTTGTGCATAGGAATAATGCCAACATGAGCTTTGATTGTGGTTAATAGCAGTGATTGCGTAGGTAGCTTGGATAAGTGGATCCATTGATTTCCCATATAATAATGTTGAGCACGTGGTAGAGCTTTGAGACCCACTGTGGCTTCTATTGAACTCTTCATCAACACTTATGACTGTAAGCCCTTGGTCTCTTGTTCCTTCTTGATGAAACCCTTTTGTTGGTAGTCTTTGGAGTTGTTGTGTTGTTCTTAGTAGCTTTGGCTTTCCCCTTTTAGACTTCGTTCACTCTCTTGACTAATACTTGGAGGGGTGTTCCCTCCCTTTGGGTGTTCATGTGTGTCTCATCTTGGGGAAAATATCTTATTTGTAGTAGGGTAAAGGGGCCAATAAGGAGATGCTCCAAAAATAAGGTGCATCCCACACCAATTTAGTGACAATTTTGCAAAAATGATCTAACTTTTTAGCCACTTAAAGTTATGACACAAAAATTTTCATATCACATATAAGCTTAATGTGGATTAAGCAATTGAACCATATTATTTTTCCTATATTTTGAATTTTAGAAAATCTTTAAAAAATGTATCCTTGAGTGTCACTTTATTGGCCTTGCATTGTCAATCTTATTATGGACCCTTTATTTATAACTAGATCTACTGGATAAAAGTATCAAAATGCCCCATAGCTTCTTTTTTGAATTTTGCATGATACATTTTGTTTGACTATTAGGAAATATTTAAATAATTCACTTGAAAGATTGTTAGGCAACACCCTATTGGACCTTTTGCCCTATGTCATTTTAGAATGTATGCAAGTCAATGCACGTTTGAGAGGGTGAGAGAGAGACAAGACATTAGATTGATGAAAGAAATGAGTCGTAGTTTCAATTCCAATCATTATATGTATCAACATGTTCATAAGATGCATGCCACTCAAGATACCAAATGGTTTCTAGATTTCCAAATGGTCAAAGAAACATACACACTTCATTTTTGTGAAGTCAATGTTCATTATCTCATTTATGCATGAGAAGAAAAAACTTTATGATAAAGTTTTTTCTAAACTTTATCAGAAAGTTTATCCACATCTAAACTAGCGAGAACAAACACATACGCATACATGCAATGAACTTTACATCCAAGAGTGTTCTAGATCATGAGCCTAAGCATTTACAACACATCAAGAGTCCACTGGCCAAGGCCACTGCCAATTTCATATAAAACATCTAAACCAACGTTCATGAAAAACCGAGATTTGATGTAGAATAAATTGCAAAACTTTCAAAAATAACCTGCGAAATTTAAAGAAGAAGGTTTAAAACCTTGAATTTTACAAGATTTGTAGTCATGGAAATGGCAAATACAAAGAAGTCGATTCCAAACTCTCTTCCAAGGCTTTGAGTGATAGGTGTTTGTGGTTGGTGTGAATTTGATTCCAAAATCTCTTCCAAGGTTTTTGAGTGAAAGGTTATTGTATGTGCCACCAAAAATGTTTATATAGCAGAACGTTTCACAACTTCAGCAGGCATTAAAAAATGACAGAAACTCAAGGTTAGTTACTCCCAAAATGCAAGGAACTGTACTATCCATATAAAAGCATTAGAATTACAGATATTTTAGCATAGGCAGAGGCAGACTCAGCGATGTGGTGGGAGGAGACTGGGCAGAGAAAAACTCTTCCCAAGCTCGTACTCTACAATTGTAACTGGCAAGGCATCTCAGCCCAGCGTCTTCCAGTGCATATATACATAGCTGCTTCAGTTTTCCTCTGACCAATCTTCTCCTCAGCACATACACCCAGATTGTGAAGTCTCTCCCCTTTGATAGGAAACCCAGAAACCCAGAAGCATAAGCCTAGTGTTCCTCTCCTTCTTCACCCAACACAGGATCAGGCCAAGTTCATCAAAATCTCAAGGGTCCTGAATGTGCATTGAGGCTGGGACTTCTTTGAGGGCCTCCTGGCTGCCTAGTCAGCTTCAGGGGGCCTGAGCTGCCTACAGCAAAGGATTCGTGGAGAGGGAAGGAAAGCCGGCCTCTTGAGGACGAAAAGAGATCCTTATCTGGAGTTCCAGGGTGCTGCTTTGGTGTGCTCTGAGACCTGGCTTTTGCTTTTGCTGACTCTGTGGTTGCCATATAGCTTGGAATACCAGGAAAACTCACCAAGCTTTCATCATCGTGCACAGAAGAGCTTGCAACACTATGTCTTGAACTGAACTTGGTGGGAGCAGATATCAAAGAGAACGTGCTTCTTGTGGTGGGAGTGCCACTTGCTTCTTCATCCAAGACTTTGCTACTCTGAGGGCTGGCGTAGCAGACTCTGTATGATGTGGGTTTGACGGGCGACTGGCTATATGCAGGGTACTTCAGCTGTTCAGAGGCTGCACTTGATACAGTTGAGCTGGAACGCCTTGGCAATGAAGACTTCTGTTGAACTTTTGGGATACTGCTAACCTGTTTTATTTCTTCTTCTGGGAAGAATGAAACTTCGAACTTGTCTATAGTGTGGTCATTCATCCATGATCTGCTGGCTATCCACCTCTCTAACCAATTCCACTCGTGGCTCAGTTTGTCATGGTTATCAGGACCAAGCATAGTGTCCGAGTATGGATCAGTTCTCCAAAGCTGCATCCCAAACAGGTTAGGGTGTCATAGTTGCATATCACAACATGAGAGACTGCTTATGAGATAATATATCCACACTTATGCTACTATAGAGGAAGGAGTGTGGTGCCTCCTTATAGAGCCCTTTAACCTTCTATGAATAACCGATCAGTGCATATACCTTGTGAGAGAATGCATATGCCAAGGCTCTCTCACGCCTTGCAGCAGCTTCATGCTTGCCTCGTAGCTTAGCCTGAACCTCTTCGGAAGATTGTGCACTATGATCCCAGTCGTCTTGATGACTGGCATCTGACTGCAAGGCAATCAAATTGATGAATGAATAGCTCAAATGTCACAACATGAACTTCAACAAAACAGAAATTATGGACAGATACCAAGGATCTTCCAGAGGCAGCTTTTGTATCTTCTTGATTCGTTTGGCCCAGTCTCCACCCTTCTGACCTCCTTGCACGAACTTGTGTTTGCACCCTTACAAGGGCCTGCATGCACTGGAAGGTAATGCTTGCTTGACGTCTTACTGCGTGACCACGGACAAGAGCCTGCAATCTCACCAAACCTTTCAATGCTCGAAATGCTTTGCGTGCCTGAAAAGTCAACAGATAGCATGTCAAAACTCCAGTGCCTGGTCATTAACCTGCATAACACAGCTAGAAATGACCATGAGGCTGATATGCATGAACTTGTAACTGCAAGGGGCACTGTAGGTAGTTTTTGAATCGAGCAAAGGGCCTAAGGTCTGCCACAAGGATGCTGTCCTACTATTTGTGCATATCAAGCCACTCCCATCCCTCCAATCTTTTAGGTGGCCACACAGTTTGGCAACATGTCAATGCCTAGAGGGCCATCCTACAACTTTTTGGCACATGCAACACACATTGGTCAGCCACTCTAGTGTCTTCATGTCACGCACTTCAATGCCACATGTAGCACCTTGTCAACCATTTGTCTATTCAATGCCACCCACTTATCAAACACCTCACTGAATCTTCCATGCATCCACTACAGCCAAGCACGCATGCATTGACAAGACATTTCAATTCGTCGAACTTCACAACTTGGTCAAACTTAATGCAACTATTACATGTCTTAGACTCCCAGGACCCGTAGGACCTTATTCACATGTTGGAATGGCAACTTGACCCTCGTTGGTCTTTATATGACATAGTTTGCTCTTGGAAGAGCAAAAACACCTAGCTATCGTCAAGCTAATGGAAGGTCTCATGCCCCAGTTTCACTCACGATTACAGCATTTTGATCTTGCATTTGAGTGTTAGGCATATTTGGTCAACCACTATGTGGCTTGCAATCATACCTGATGTATCAAGTTATCATCCTTTACCATTGAGAGGGATAGCTATCTATACATAGGCAAATTGAGGCCACAATTGGTATGCAAACTGGTTAGGCCCAAACGTGGGAGCTAGGTCAGCCTGCCGCTGAAATGATCAAAATGACAACCATGCTAGAAATGAAATGTGCTGTGTCACTTCCACCTTCAGTGTCTAGGACACATAAAATGACACACAAACACAACATCAGAGCTCCAATGTCCTCGTCTAACTTAGACTAAGGCTTACAAGTAGGAGATGACTAGATAGGATGCACAACTGCTAATAGCTTTCTCTACTTGGTACATTTAGGTTTCAGTTTGTCTTCCTTGTCTTTGATATTAGCCTCCCTTGTTGTAGCTACTCTTGCATTGCATTCACGTTTCCATTGTCAAAAGGTGCTTAGGCAAGAGAACAATTCCCTTGTGAGATTGCTATCCAAGTGGCACCTTGCAACATGAGCATATCCCTTCTTGCATTACCCCTTGCATCAGAATCATGAGTGTAATTGGCGTTTGGAATGAATGAAAACCTACAAGAGTAGGCATGAGGGCATGACCCACATCCACCCAATGTATGACCCCTCAAAGATGGGCCTCTTCTCACCGCTGCAAGCAGTGCCCTCCTTCACATCCACATCTAACCCTCTCTTGTCTCCGCCTTCACCTCCGCATCCACATTTGATACTCCCATCATGTGAAGATATGCTAGGCCTTCCAAAAAGAAAACACACAATGTACAAACACAGCTAAAAACACAATAAACTTAGACAAGAATGCAAAATGCAAAAAGAGGGAGAATGAACCATGTAAATAAATGAATGAAGACATCTAACTCTTGTGCATGGATCCCTCTGTGCATGGAGTGCTAGAGTGTAATACCCTCTGTGCATGGATCCCAAGTGCTACACTACAATAAGAGTAGACTAGAGTCAAGACTCCAGAGTGATGTCATGCAGCATTGGGGCCAATCAAAGATAAAAATGACTGAAATATACTGTCCTGGATGAGGAATATGCTGCTGTGGAGCAGGAGCAGCTTAAAACACAGAATCTATGGAGCATCCGGCAGATAGAACAGTGCAGATCAGAAATGAAGCTGATGTGATGCCACATGGCGGTTTGCTGCAAGTTGCCTGCTTGTCTAAGCAAAAAGACAGCTGTATGTGATGCTGTGGCACCTGTAACCAGGCTGGAAGACCTTGAAAATAGCAGCAGCAACAGTTGGTGATGTGTAGCTAGTCAATGCAGCAGGGATTTCCTCGTGGATGCTGGCGACAGCAGGAAGAGGGCCACTAGGCAGCTGGCAACAGCCTTTGAAGTTTTTCTAGATGGTTGGCAGCAAGGGAACCTCTGGATGAGGGTAGATGTGGGTAGACTGATGATGGCAGCAATTTAGAGTAATGGGGTGCAAGGGATAAATGGGATGAAGAGCGGTGTGCACATGGAATCCTTGTGTAGAACAATTTGGAGTTAGAAGAAGTCTCGTGTCTCATGCAGAATGGCAAAAAGTTTGATGAGCTGAAAAAACCCAGAAAAGATATGATAATTTAGGGGGCACATTTTGGTAGCTCAACACATCATGTCCCCCAATCCTCCCTCTAGCCACAATCCCACCCTTCCCAAACCCTCTCCCAATCCCCCCTAGCCCTATTTTTCCCCACCTGTTCGAGGCGGTAAGCACCTCCTTGATGATCTCTCCTACCCTAGGTAGCAGCCATGTCCTAGTGGTCTATCTTGACTAGTTCCACCTCATCCTTGGCAACTTGGGCTTTTGCTTGCCACACGTAGTTATTTCCACAAGAGTTCTTCAGCTGTGACCCTTGGTCATACATGCGAGTTGCTAGTCACAAGATGTTCCCCTTCCTCTAGAAATGGGAATCTTTGCGACTCACAAATCTCAAAGTGGCAAGGTGCATCTACTAGCCCCTCCAGATTGACCAAACTACTCCTTCCCTCAAACCACATGCACCAGCAATTGGTCTAACGAGAAAGTACTGGAGGTCATCCAAAACTAGGTGATGGAGTAGGTGTTGTAATAGTCGGTGGAGGTGGGCTGGAGCTATTGTTGGAGCAATGGCCCATGATGGACATCAACTGATAAATTGGAGCAAAGGTCCCTGATCTTAGCATTCTTCTATGTACCACATAGCAATGGCATGTTTCATAGATATGAATGAGTGCCCACTTCTACATGGTAGCAAAGGCGTAGTTGATGACTTGATTAATGGAAGAACATTTTGTGGTTCAAGGGGTAAATGTCACACCCCTACTACGATCTGAGGCTAGTACTATGGGGAGTGGATGATCATGTCACCCTCTACACCAATAGCCAAACATCCATGCATGGCACACATTCAACCTCTTCGTCTTTGACAACACTAAGCAGGAATCTATTCGACAACCACTAGAGTTATCCAAGTGTATCCATATTACATCCCAAACCATCTTCACTTTAGTGGAGCACAAGATCCTAAACATAGTCGGAAAAGAGCTATAGCCAGCCCTTGTTGGACACATTGATATCATATTGTTGCACAAGCATATTCTCCCCTCCTCTCAAGATAGCCACATCAGGAAAATCTTTCTAGGATGCTCATTCATTTATTGGGAGTATGTGGTACATGCACATGGGTAGAGTGGAGGAATGTGTGCCTTGGTTGGTCTGAGCCTTCTGTCTTGTGTGAGAAACCATGGGACTATTGTCGGTCTTGTGGTTCAAGCTAAATATCAAAGGGCTTGCATTGGTATGCTCAAAATCTATGTGCCAACCAAGGTTAGAGATTGGAATGTTCTCGTATGAGTTTTGAGATATTAAGCTCTACGTGAGCTGGCATCCACTACACACCTTGGTGATATGTCAGGGTATTATTTACTCGCATGTTAGGTGATTGATATGAGGATACACCGGTGATTCTACACTTGGACTACACCCATGTAGTCCATCCTTGGTTATGGCACATTCATTGTGCCATCTCTTCTTTCCTTAGCACGTTCATACTAGTGACCGAGTGTTTATACGTTGTGGTACTTTCATATGAGGCTTTTATCATGCCGTAGACTTAGTTCTTTAATGCGGAAGAAGAAGAAGATTTCAGCCCTATCTCTCTATATGCTCAAGTCTCCCTTGCTTTATGCATACGCTCTTGGGTTCTTCACCTCTCTCCCCTCTTGTTTGTTTTCAATGAGGTTGTCCGACTTTGGATGCACCCACATTAAGTGTGGGCCCCTTATGTCAGAACATTGATTCGGCATATGAGCACAAGCAGTACACAAACAGATCAAGAAGCTATGGTCTAGAGACTGGGATCAGGTGACAGAGATTGCAATGGACTGTTGGGAGTCAAGTAGGATCTGTTAGGAGGAGGCCCTTCAGGAGGCAGCAGTGTTGGAAAGAGAAGGCACTATGGCAACACCTAGCAACCATCCAGTACCTGCTACGTGACTCCATGGGGGCCACACACTTCTGATATGGGAGAGGAGATGCATGGACAAGCTGCCCTAGCTAGACCACACCTACCCCTTCGGCTTTGCCCTCTTCCTACTGGTTGTGTCCTCTACACCTTGGCAAGACAGATCTACAAAAGATCTAGGCTACATTATTGGTGAGCTTGACACTTGTAGGAAGAGCTGTTGCCACAGTGGTAACTCTGTTTCTTTGAATTTCCAGGGATTATCATCTGCTGTCTTCCTTGCTGTACATTGAGGTCCCTGCTTGCAAAATTCTTCATAGATGGTAGACTAGAGTTGCATCTTCAAAATACCTAATTTTCTACTCTGCAAGAAACAGACGATTGCAGCAATTTACTGCAACCAAGAGTCGGCCTCTTCATTAGTTCTCTTGATGTATGAAAGACCCAGAAAGGTTAAGGACAAAATTCAACTAATATATGATTTATTTCCATTCAATAACCTTGAAAATGAAAAGGAGGCAAACCAAATGAAGATAAGAGGAAGGCATTTATCACATACTTCTATCAAACAATCTTCAAAACAACAAAAAAGAAAAAGACAACTCAATCATGGCTCAGCATACCAGATAACCTCTAAATGCAGCTTGAATCTTCGTGGCTGCATATTCCTCCCGATTCCAACCACTATACAGCAGTCCAGATGCAGCCTCTGTTAATCTCACTACTTCAGCAGCAGCTTGGGCAGCTGCAACTGCAGCCTCAGCCGCTGCTGCAGCAGCCATTGCCAATGCATGCTTGTTTTGCTCTTCATTGGGCAATGCTTTTTCTGCTAAAGACAGCTGGTTTTTTGTGTCTTGAAGATCCACATAACCCTGTGGCTGTGATATTTTTCCAAAACCCCATCCTCTTTTGTAATTGGACGCATTCTTCTGCATAGGAAATGCATAGATGTGAGACAATCACTAATTTTCCTGATCACTGTAAACTTCAGCAACAAATTATTAACTAGATCACTTGGACTGTGCTGGTTACTAGCATTTTATGCTGACAACCTTACTATCAGACTGTGGATGAGTTGCAAGGGTAGAACTAAGAGCCTGAATGTTGACAGACAAAGGTGGTTTGAGGGATCCATGATTTGACACCGAAAGGGGCAAAATAGTACCAATGGCTGATGATCTAATAGCAATGTGCTTTAACTATGGCAGACTAATTTCAATTGTTATTTAGGCCTGATAACATGCAAGGGCATAAAACTGTGTAGTCACATCAATATAGTCTATCCTGATCTAATGGAGATGCCCTGCGATATGGCAGCAATCTGGGCCAATTCGTTGTGGCATTGAGCATTTGCGGCACAAACTAACAGCATTGAGTTTGAGCTTCTGCTTAGGTAAATGGGACAGTGCGTAAATATTTCATCATCAATTCATCTGCTGGTACTCCAGTTACAATTCAAGCTGCAAAGTTTGTCACTACAAGCATACCATCAACTCCACTGAACACTAAATGGGTTCAAAAAAAGGGTGTAGTAAGAGTCAACACCCCAATTAAGTTACCTGTGGTTCCCTGCTTGATTTTACTTCTTTGTCTCCAGTTTTGGAAGGCAAGAAAGCCCTCTTCACTATGGAAAGCCAGCTCTCTTTCTTCTTCCCCATTATGCTACACTGCGTCTCTCATGGAAATGGATCCAATTAAGTACTACCTGGATGGAATTGGGGCCCGAATTCGGTTGCAAAGGAAAGCTTGCTGAAGCAGACAGGGAGGAGAGGGAGAGACAGCAAAAAGCCCTGTCTTCTGCTGCAAAGCTGATGGGCTACGAGGTAGCCATAGCCAGAAAAGCTCCCCCTCTCCCCCCCCCGTCCCCTTTCCGTGTTACCTCGTCTCAGGTAAAGGCACAGTGGCCTGGAGAGGAAGAAAGAGAGATCAATGGAGGGGGTAAAGATGCCAATGTATCACAAGAAAACAGAGGGAGTCGAGATCAAATCGCTGTTTGCTGTTTATTTTTCCATAGCGAATCCTTGCCTCCACCTACTATGATGGAACCTACAGCGAAAATGAAAGGCACCCCTGTTCCATTGCATGGTGGGCTTTTGATTTCTTTAGTATGCGCCACCATTAATGAGCTTAGAGTTGTTTTGATGCCACACCAGAGACCGTGCCATAGCTGGTGAACTGAAAGCTGCTACGGCGGAGGCAGCTGACACCATGGGCAGGCTTTTTTTGCTTGTTTTTTCCCAAGTAAAGAAATAGATAAATATGCACACTTTAACAACACAGTGAACACACACACAGTCACTTATTTTATAGTTACATATAGTATAGAGTCTAGACAGTATTATGTGTATAATTTTGTTATAAATCCATAGCTCTTTCTTTAACTGTTTTGAGAGAGACCTGTGTGACAGTCTTGACTGGTACTTGGAGTCAAAAGTGTGCATCTATCAATAATCAAACCCATCAAGGGTACTTTGCCAAAGTGTGAATATGTTTACTTATTATCCCTTGAATAGTACTCTTAGTACATGGCCCCAAAAGTGTGCTTCTATCATAAAGCCCAAACCCATAAAGGGTACTTTTGCCAAAGTATGAATGTGTCTACTTATTATTCTTTAATAGTACTCTTAGTACATGGTCCAAAAATCATTCCAATCAGTGTAGAGCCCATGGCACTAGGTAGATAGTGCCTACCTCACTCTTTCTCAATTGTGTGAATTGACTTTACTTATCCCTCTAATAACAAATCATCATTCATATGCCAGAGCCAAACATGCATTAGCAAGCATGGCGAAGTTGTACTTTTTGCATGTAAAACTCGAAATATGAAACTTTCCACCGAGAAAGAGAAGGTGCTTATGTTTGTGCACACGAGTTTGTGTTCAGAAGCAAGGTTGCACTTTACTACATTGATATACACAACAATCACAAGCACATGTTTGCACATTTATCCATGCATTGGCAGTTGCATAATTTGTTTTAATTGGTTGCTTGCATATGCCATGGTCTACAAGTTGAAATTGACCGGAATTGGGTGATAGTTGCTAGCATTGTCAAAAATTGTTTGACACATAAACAAACATTGGCTAACCAAAAGTCTACCGCTAACGTCAATATAATGTGAAGATTATGTCTATCAAGGATACACTTGAACATTGCAAATGCACCCTTGAGAAGTTAGTTTATTCATTAAAGCATGAAAATATTTTCCTTAGAAATTTGTTTTTAATTTAATATCTTTAGGAAAATGATCAACTTTTGAGCTTGAAAGCGTGTGATAGGAAATGAGTAGTTAATACACTGTCAATATCAAGCTAGAGCCTAATTACGCACCGCCATGGGAAATGGTTGACAATTTTGTGAGCACACCTATCCTAGTGGCAAGTAGTTATCTTGTCCATTACTATTTAAACATAGGGTAGTTGATAACTTTTTAATGTCAAAAGGGTGGGCATGCTTGTGTACAATGGTCTTTATGCATGGGTTGCCTACCAATACACATTCTAGCCCTTCTTGATTTTGTGGTGGAATTCATCTAGGGCACCACCAAAAAGTGCATGGGCAACTTATCAATAAGGAAGCTTCCTTGTCAAAAAATAAAAATAAAAATTGGTAGGGAATGTAGTAGATGCAACTTACTAGCAAGGAAGCTCCCTTGCCTAGAAAATTAGAAAAAATGGGTAGGGAATGTAGCAAATGCAACCAAGAAAGCCAATGTAGGCTTAGCCATTTCTTTAAAGGGGGTGTGCTTACCACATAAAAATAAGGTTTTTATTAATTCTCTTACATACTTGTGGGCACCACCCTTAACATCCAAGGAGCCCTTTTCAAACCTTGAAGAGGTAAAAGTGAAGTTTGTTATAAACAATTTGTGTTTGCATGAGAAGCTTCAAAGTAAGGAGGTTTTTTGCCCTAGAGGTGAATGAACGATGTGCTTAATAGATGCTCCTTCCTTAAATTGATCAAGAAAATGAATTGTTGGGTGGATAGTTGTTGTGTACATAGTGATATTAAGTCAAGGCTTGTATGTTTTGATGGTTTTGTTCTCAATTTCAATGCTTGTGCAAGTCTCAATGTACATTTGGACTTAAGTTTGTCAAAACTTTCAAACCTACTTGGCGTAGTTAAAACTAACGAGATGCTAGTTGGAGATAATTGAGTATTGGTATTTAATGACATGGCTAGTCAGGTCTTGATCTATTTCAATTTCAAAGTTTAACCCCTTCTTTCAAGAAGAAATATCTAAAATCATGAACATTATGCAAATGGAACTTAGATCGATTTGTCTAATTTGCATGTGTTTATGCATCTGTGTGTGTGTGTGCGTGTGCGTGCGTGCATGTGGGCGTGCTAGAAAGCGAAGAGAGCTTGAGAGACATTCACCTATGGCTTTGCAAAGCCCGAACTTCAGCATGGACAAGCCCCATGGGATGTCTTCATAGTAAGAATCCTCTCCCACATTTTGTTTGATTGATAGTCTCTATGATTATGTGAAAGTTTCAATGACCTAACTCATTGTGATGTGTAGTGAACCCCATTCTTGGTTGCCTCTAGCATGTTGGGTGTTACCAAAAATGTGCCAAGAGCCCAAGATTAACCAAGCTAGTTCTAGGTCCATTGAGGAACTTAGACACTCATGATAGTAGAAAACTATGTATGCAACACTAATAATAAGTTGAAAACTAAATAAAATTAGTTAGAAAACAATTCAAAACTATGTATGCCATGCTGATAATAAGTTGAAAACTAAATAAAATTAGCTAGGAGAAAACTATGTATGCCACACTAATAATGATGCCAGGAGGCATATTTCACGGTGGATTCCGTGAGGTTTTACAGTGATGCCAGGAGGCATATTTCACGGTGGATTCCGTGAGGTTTTACGGTGGATTCCGTAAACTTTGATGACCGGGGCTCATACACAAAGTGGATTCTTTGTGCGAGAAGTTGATGGGGACGCCTGTCCTTTTCGGGCGTTTCATTAATTTAGTGTGTACATGGGTGATTCCATAGCGGGTGATTCCGCAAAATACATATTAAATTAATAAACGTTTATGAGTTACGAGTGCGCACTCAAAACTCATAAACGTTTATTAATTTAATATGTATTTTGCGGAATCACCCGCTAGTATGCATAACACTATTTTTGATGAGGTTAAGGATATGATTGCTAAAGCCCAACAATCATATACTAAACAAGCCAACAAGAAAAGACAAGCCATGAATTTCAAAGTTGATGATTATGTTTGGCTCAAAATAGAAAAACGTAGACTGCAAAGTGTAGACAGACATCTAGTTGTCAAATTAGCTCCTAGATTTTATGGACCATTTAGAATCATTCATAAAATTAATGATAATGCATTTAAGCTAGAATTACCATCTCATTGGAAAATTCACAATACATTTCACATTAGTTTATTGAGACCATTTAGAGGCCAATTACCTATCCACCCTATTTATGAAAACCCACCTTTATTAGAGGAAGAGACTGAAATACTTGAACCAGAAGCTATCATAGACACTGACTTTATGACCACTAGAACTGGCCGAAGGTATTCTAGATATCTAGTTAAATTTAAGAACCATCCTGTAGAGGAAGCACAATGGATGCACGCTAGAGACTTAAATGCTTTCCCCACTCTGTTAGCTCCACATTGAGCTAATAGCAATTGAGGTCAATTGCTATCCCACCCCGGGGGTATGATGCCAGGAGGCATATTTCACAGTGGATTCCGTGCCACGGTGGATTCCGTGAGGTTTTACGGTGATGCCAGGAGGCATATTTCACGGTGGATTCCGTGCCACGGTGGATTCCGTGAGGTTTTACGGTGGATTCCGTAAAATTTGATGACTGGGGCTCATACACAAAGTGGATTCTTTGTGCGAGAAGTTGATGGGGACGCCTGTCCTTTTCGGGCGTTTCATTAATTTAGTGTGTACATGGGTGATTCCATAGCGGGTGATTTCGCAAAATACATATTAAATTAATAAATGTTTATGAGTTTTGAGTGTGCACTCGTAATAAATTAAGGTTAGGATTTATTTCTAACCAGTTGATTTATTTATGTAGCTGAAGACTGCTAGGTATTCACTTTTGTCGGTTTAATTGTATTATTTACTAACGACTATGAATGCTTCAGTTGATGTGTAGAGATAGCAGCAGTGGCGGAGGAAAGTATTGGAGTCTAGCGAGTATTCGACCTATGGATTATATTTTGATAGGCGCCACGCCTATATTTTGTCATGTCTATTGAGGCATCGATTATTTATCATTATTTTGTATGCACCTATGCGCACGGATATGTTATTTCTATTTGGGACATTGTGTTGGGCGTGCCAGACTCTTTGGTCACCGTTGTTAACCCTAACACGAAGAAAGCAAAAGGAAGTGGGAAAGACGTAGGGCAAAGGCGGAAAAAAGGTAGCCCGATTGAAGAAAGAAAAGGAGAAAAGGTCAAAAGCGCAAGGGCAACCTTAAAAGTCCAAGGCAAAGGCAAAAGGGGAAAGACGCATTTTAAAATAAAAAGGCGCACCCTGAAATCTTGTAAGAGAGCGCCGGGTTCTCACCAGTGCGATTTGTAAATGTAGACGGGCGGTGGAAAGGAAGCTAGGAAGATAGAAGGACAATGGGAAAAAGGGCCTAGGCTATGGCCGGCCATGTAAAAAGGGGATGACCGCCCAAAATGGATTTAGGGTTTTGTATATAAAGTTGAAAAGTGAATGAAAAGCTCATTCTTGTGTGTGGCCAAAAGTAGCTCTCCTCTTCTTCTTCTTCTTCTTGTTCTTGCTTGCTTGAGCTTGTGCTTGAGAGAGGGAGATGTCTTGCTCGTGGCAATGGAGCTTGGAGCTTGGAGCGGGAGGATTGAGCTTGCTTGAAGCTTGCACTTGGATCGTGGAGCTACCGGAGTGTGCGGGAGAGGAGGTAACTCGAACGGCACGGAGGTAAGCTCACTACACCCGTAGATATGGATGGCACGTCGGCTATGTGAGAGGTAGCCATTAGTGCTCGGCTTGGAACGCTTGAAACAATAAGCGGTCCGAGGGTCTTGGCGGTTGAGTGAAAGCTCCCACATTGTGGTTCTGTTGCCGGGACCTACGGATTCAAGCCTTGAGTGCTTGCGCGCTTCGAATCGAGCATCAAAGTAAGGGGTTTCCCCCGAACCGGTGCTTGAGGTAGATAGGTAGGAAGCAAGGGGGTTGAAGATGGTATTCGATCTCCTTGGCAAGTAGGTTTTTTGCTTTCTGAGATTTATGTTGTGGAATGGAGTAGTATAGGTATTTATTTTGTGATTTGGATGCATTTAGGGTAGGAAAAAACAAAGAAAAAGAAGAAAAAAAACAGGCAAACAGTAGGGTTTTCAGTTGCTGTATAACAGGCTGAACATGGAGACAAGCAACCAGATTCAAGTTTCTGGGAAGATAGGGACAGGGAACTAGCTGTGAGGTTCTGCAGTGCTAGGAAAGGACCTTAAGAGGCCTGGGAGGCCAGGACAGACCTCATTTCCTTGAGTTGCCTTGTGTGTGTGTGAGAGAGAGAGAGAACTTCTGGTTCTCAGGACGAGGAAGCGCTGCCCCGATTCCTAGGCATCGGTGATTTGTGCTGCTCCAGGTGAGTCTGGTGTTTTCCAACAACTGCCGTGATCAATTCTAGAAAGTCTGTGGTGATTGTGTGCACCAGACAGTGAGGAGGGGTCAAATGCGCGGGAATCACACCCGCCGTTGACGCACTCGGACCAACTCGCAGTGGTCCGATTCCCAGAATCGGACCACCCGAGTTCGGGAGTCGGACCGTTCGATTCCCAAAATCGGACTAGTTTGATCGGACGTGCCACGTAGCACTCGGACCAACCCGTCCGATTTTGAGAATCGGACGCTCGGACCACTCGGACCAATCCATCTGACTCGGACACTCGGACGAGTCCATAATCGGACCAGGCCGTCCGAGTCCCAAACTCGGACCAGCCAGAATCAGACCAACTCAGAATCGGACCAGGCTAGAATCGGACCACCCTGTCCGATCCGATTCCCAGAATCGGACCACTTGAAAATCGGACCACTTTTTGATCCGACTCCTAGAATCGGATGTGACCAAAATCGGACCACTGGTCCGATCGGACCCACCCAAAATCGGACGTCCGATTTTGATAATTGGACTCCTGAAAATCGGACATCTGAGAATCGAACAAAAAACTGTCAAAATCGGACAGGTATCTAGAACATAAATTTTGATACATCTAAACCCCGAGATTGACCCCTAAGGCTACGTAGAGCTGAAGGCACATCACAGAGCCATAACCAGGCTAAAATTTAGAGCACATAGTTCAAAATTTGGCTATAAACGGTCCTCCAAATTGCATATGGCGTCTACCGTAACGGCCCTGTGGGCTGGGGGGGACTGCCCCCCCGGACCCCCGCAAAGGGGGCCCACACCTCCCCCGAGTAGGTTGGAGAGAAAACGCGCGCCGTGACATGTCTTCCAAATTGGACCCTAGTGAAGTAATGGCTCTACACGAGCATGGATTCTCACGTGCAAAAGAGCAGCCAAAAGCCCATACCTGAACAGAGACAAACAGAGACCCTAGAACCTCAACGGGCCAATCTAGCCATCAAGGGCAAAAAGGCCACACCACGAGAACACAAAGGCATTGTGTTCACACCGTGTCTAGTCAGAGCGAAATGCAACATCAACAAACTACAAAGGCCAAGATGACTAGACAGGACACTCTTGACGAGAGATGTACCTTGAATAGCACTGCACTGACGATCCAAGACAGCAGGGGAGAATCCACATCTGGTCGTGCAGTCGAGAACTCAAGGGCATCTGTCAGAAGGCTTAAATTTACAAGCTAGGACCCGGAAGATGAAGACATAGTACCACCTGCTTATCTTAGGGTCAAACTCACCGTGAAAAGAGAGCATACTATCGATGCTTTGATTGATGAAGGAGCAGATTTTAACATCTTGACCTATGAATCATGGACCCTACTAGGCCAACCAGAACTCACACAGACTAGTGCAACTCTTAGCCCTTATGGGGGACACCCACAAGCACTCATAGGGAAGTGCAAAATCCTTGCGACAATTGAAACAGAAAGCTTGCCTATCCTATTTCATGTTCCTCCAAATAGTGCTAGCTACGGGAAAGAAACCCTCCTAGGAAGACCCTTCAAAAGGGTAACCAAGTGTGAGGCTAACTATGTAGCCCAGAGGATACACCTGACACTACCGGGTGTGAGGATAGTCACAACCTTTAGCAAGGGTGACCTCATCGAACCTCAAGGGAAAGGCAAGGAAGGTGATGACATAACAGTCAAGCCTACAAACGAGGGCAAGGACTTGTTGGAAGAGTTGATACAAGCATAGGTCGAACAACGAGAACCAGTGAGTGAGGCCATGCCGGAAACAAGAAGGTCAAGAGACAAGGCCAAGGACAGGGTTTGGACTCACAAATATCGTAGAAGACCACGAAGGAAGCCCAAGCCTTATAGACGTAGGCATCGATGGAGAGTCAGCACAACACCGCGATGGATATCCAAAGTGTTGCTACGTGCTCAAGGATACTACGTAGGTAACCAATGGATTTGGGTGCCCAAACTCCCTGCTAGGCCACCTCTATCAGAAGCCCAAACTATGTCCAGAGCAAAGAGGCGTAGGAGGAAAACTAAACGAAAGGCCAAGTTTCAAACCAAAAATATTGGAGTGATTGAGCCCATCACTACTGAAATCAAGAAACCAAACATGGCCTATCAAAAAGTAGATCCTCAGCCTAGTGTGCTTGACAAGCGGACATCAGATGCAGCCACTGAGCGTGCACAAAAATCATTAGTGCCCAAGGAGCCTTTGAATCCCCAAGAGGAGAACAAGCATCATAGGCACAACATTGTTCAAGGCAAGGCTGATCGCTCAACAAAGCAAATGGCACAATCATCTAATAGCCACATCCACCTAGGAGCCCTAGATCTCCTATGCCCGCTTCTCCCAAACAGACACAGGAAGCACCACAGCAGTTGTCAAGGGCGACTGCTCAATTCCAATATCTCCATCTAAGCTTCCAATCGTCAAAGGGGTGGGACATGATGCCATCTATAGCTCTCGACCCAAGGAAACGCCTGAGCCACCTAATGTGACTAGATCAGCTCATGTTCGATCTACACAAATGAGTGCTCAAAGGCCAACGAAAGACACAACCACTTCTGATCGCCCTAGGGACTTGACACCACAATCCACCAAGGGTAGCCAGTCCACTAAACTAGCTGCTACTACTTCCAACCAGGGATCACAGCAGTCACAGCCCTTGGCCGTGACAATGCCCCTTGTGGAACGTGTCCTTAGAAGTTCACCTATGGAAGAGGTGTCGCAACCAACTTCCTCAAAAACTCCAGCACTTCCAAAGAGCCTAAAGCCTAGGCTGGAGGAGTTAAACGCAAGGGAGTTGGTTGAGAAGCTAGACTCTCCGAAAAGGGCGGCAGTTGTGCCCTCACAACCGGGCAAGGCTATTCAGCAAACCACAGCTATGTCCCATTCATTGACCAAGAAAAAGAGGAGAAAGCTGAGAAAACAACAACAGATACAGATGGGCGTGGACCCCAAGAACATTGAGACGAAGGGCACTGGAGAGATGATGAATAAAGCATCAAGTCCACCCACCAATGAACCCACTGATGCCTCTCCTAATAGCGGTGAAATCCTAGACACATCCGTGTGTTCTGAGAAACCAAAGCAACCGTTGCCATCAACAGTTGCTTGCAACACTCTATCCACTAACAATAGAACTCACATTGATAAATCAAGAGTGGATACAACGCTGTCACAACAGGGTGACAAATCTATACCAGTCACATCCGAGAAGAATCATGACGAAATAACAACAAAACCTTAAGAGAAACGTGAGAACCCCAAGAGCACAAGGAATCCTAGCGTTGACCAATCTTGCTCATCTAGGCCTGAGCCCCCAGCCATGCTAAAGCCTAAGGAAACTCTTAGAACTTTGCATGAGATAGCAACCGAGCAAGCCCTCTTTGAACATAGAAATGTCGCAGAATGCTTAACTGAGTTGGAGGCTAAGCTCAAAGTGGTCGCACGTGTCTACGTCCTTGCGAACGTGGGCACGATCCCCAAGGAGCAGCTTGGAGAGTACTTGACCTTTCCTCTATCATGGGAAGAACAAGAACATCTTAACAGGCACTACGACAGGCTCTTGCATGAACATATGCGACTCATCCCTGACGAGGAGGCTGACAAACTATGCTTAACCGTCACGTTCAATGAAGTGCTCTGTCGATCGAATCTCGTAGACATAGAGCTACTAAAGCGACTGTTAGCAGGCCATAGTCAATTTGAGCGGCGTTGGTGCAAAAGCCGCGTCGTAATGGCCGAACTAGGGGCTCAGATCATGACGGTCTCAGAAGAGCGATTGGCCAAATGGCGGTCTCAAAGAGACCCAACCTACGTGGCACCAACTTCCCTTCGAGTGCTCACTGACATTCGGGGTGTGGACTTGGCTGGGACTAGGCTACAGGGCCCTTTGATTGATAAGGTTCTCACCGAAGAGGAGTCACATATTGCCAGTAGACTCGGTCAAGGTTCCATGCTACTCGACGTGGCAAAATATCTATCAGTATTAAGTCAGCTGCCACGAATACTAGATGCGTGTGCCATGCTCTGGTACAACCCCGAGTTCTACACTTGGTTCTTATCCTCGTGATGTGACATGGATTCATAGATATGTATATAAATAAACACTGATTTTTGTGTCACCATGTATAAACAATATCAACACACACAAGCAATGATAGTCAAGCGCAGGGAGAAGAGTCGGGTTTGACAGGCCAAGCTCCTCAGGTCCTCCTCACATCACAATTTTAAAAGTTGGGTGATCAGCCCCACCTCTAGGTGAAGGACATGCAACCCATATTGCCGCCATAGGAGGCCTTGACCAACAGCTTTGATGGTGTAGACAGGGTGGAGTCTCTTTCTATACACCTTCTTCCCTTTTTGGTCTATCCTTTTGAGCATGTGCCCTGTCTCACTCCATGGCAACCAGTCCACGCGACTTAGCATAAACTAATGTCCGCTAATGACTGGAGGCAACGCGAACATCAGCATGGGGACCATTCCCCTACAACAAACACCGCATGCCTCACCCCTCCCTTTTTTGTCATATGCGCTTCATAAACCACACTAAAATCCCTTCTGGGAAAACAATTGTATCTTGTATCAAGGCCTAAACCCTTGGATTGCGTGTTGCAGGTCTCCTTTTGGAGTGGAACGCATGGAGGATCATGGAGATCTAGCATGCAAAGACGCTCTGCACACAAGGCGGGAGCATGTGGCACGCGCCCCTCCATCGGAGCGCTATGTGCCCACCATCAAGAGGTATGCCAAGAAGCGAGGCCCCAAGCGACATTGCCCAGGGCGAAGGCCGAAAGACACTCGAGTCAAGAAAGTCGAGACTCGAAACCTGCAACAGGCCGCAGCACTAGTGGTATGCACTCCCAGCTCTTGCTCAAGCCCCAGACACTCAAAGGCAAAAAAGGCAGCTCGAGAAAAAGAAGAATTTAATGAATTATTTAAAGAAATTTTGGAGACGGTAGCGAGCCGGGATTACACCATTCATATCCCAGCCGACATGTTCCCTGCTCACCCCCACGGGAGTCCCACACCAGCAGAACCCCAATCACTCGGCCATCCAAACTTGCCCCGCCTCGTACAATTCGAGTAGCCCATAATGCATGAGGGGCTTATCAAATTATAACTGGCCAGGACTTTTTGTTTTAAATGGTTGAGTATTCCCGACTTGTTAAGTGTTGACATGTCCCTGACTTGTATGAACCTATCATATCTGCGTTTAATATATGCTACACCTTTCGCAAAAGAAAAAGCTAATCAAGCGCAGGTGAGAAATGTCTAGTCAACACCATAGAATTCAAATAAGTGATGTCTCCTTGCATTGCACTGGTTTATTATAGTTGCGGCATACACAATGCATATGCTCTCATGAAGCGACAAGTGGATGCAGGATAATACAGGTCCCTGTGAGAAAATGCTCAATGCCAATCACCGCAACACCCACAACCCCATAGCGAGCCGCGACAAAGCCACACTGCCGAAAGCACCCTTGCCAATCGCTCACATTGCCACGCCCCCTTTCTGGGTCAGGCTCTATAGTTGGCTCACGGCAGTCGTTACCTCAATTGTACCAGCATCGCATGTGCCGCAAGGAGGGTTGCAATATCTCAAGTGTATCTCCCCCTTTCACCAAATGCTTCTCTAACAGCGAGGCTAGGGCACCATCATCATTGTACTAATTGTCTGAGCCTTCGAAGCTTGACATTTTCCAAACCATTGAAAGGCCGATAGCCTCAACATATTGTAATGATTGTACTTAGGCAAAATCCAAAAAAAAAGAAGAAGAAAAGAAAAAAAAGAATTGAATGGAAAAATAAAGAGCACCCATGATCACAGCACAGCACCTAGGGGTCCTCAAATTAGGTACGTCTGGTGACCTTGGTCGACCGGCTTCGTCCCTAGTCCCCTAGCCCCCTACAATCACCCACAATTGTTCAGGGCACATCAAGGGCAGGACATACCTGGGGAGCTTGTCTCGCCTAGGTTAGACCTGTCACCCTGACCCACTTGCACAATTTTCTTTTGCACTCTGCCTTAGTACCATTGCAATCAGTGGTGATAAGCATCGCACGATTGGCCATGAAAAGTACACCGCACTCATCAAGCAAGTCCAATGGTTTCTAGCTCCTGAAAGTGCGGTGTCCCTATATTCAGTTATTCTCCGTCGTGCAGTCACAATGCAAAGGATGTCTCATATACCTTCACGTGTACTTCTTCTCAACATGGACAACTTTGTTTCATCCACAAATTGTTATGAGAAACTAGCCCACGGTCTTCTAACTATGTAATATCTAAGTATGCACGAGCACTTACATAATATCTGCACCAAAGTACATGCACAGTTTGGGTCCTCAAGTGCAGGACAATACTCTCAGCTTGCTTAGAGTTCGACTTGTCTCCCAAACTAATCAAATATGTTTTGTGCACGATAAGAAGACTAGCACTACCCCTTAGGGAGAGATCACACGAGAGGTTTTCAAATTGCAGGTGTTGAAGCCTCCAACGAAATTCCAATCGCTCCTTATCAACACTCAACTTTGAATGCTTGTCCCTTACTATCCGACAAGCCCGCAAGGAATTGTCATGCGCAGAATCCCCAACAAACCAACACTTGTGCTGGCCATCCATGCAATCCTCAACACAGCATGCCCTACCACCAACTCCAACAACCTTCCACCAGCCACCTTGGCCACCAACAGGCTCCCAGGACCTTCTGCCACACCACCACCAACACTCCTCTACGGAAACCACAGGTGTCCTTGTCACCCACGTCTTCGGTGCATGCTACAGCCTGCTACCTACGACGGTGAGTGCCATGGGACTGGCACTCGCCTAGGAGGGGGGTAATGTTAACCCTAACATGAAGAAAGCAAAAGGAAGTGGGAAAGACGCAGGGCAAAGGCGGAAAAAAGGTAGCCCGACTGAAGAAAGAAAAGGAGAAAAGGCCAAAAGCGCAAGGGCAACCTTAAAAGTCCAAGGCAAAGGCAAAAGGGGAAAGGCGCATTTTAAAATAAAAAGGCGCGCCCTGAAATCTTGTAAGAGAGCGCCGGGCTCTCACCCGTGCGATTTGTAAATGTAGACAGGCGGTGGAAAGGAAGCTAGGAAGATAGAAGGACAATGGGAAAAAGGGCCTAGGCTATGGCCGGGCATGTAAAAAGGGGAAAAGGGGATGACCGCCCAAAAGGGATTTAGGGTTTTGTATATAAAGTTGAAAAGTGAATGAAAAGCTCATTCTTGTGTGTGGCCAAAAGTAGCTCTCCTCTTCTTCTTCTTCTTCTTGTTCTTGCTTGCTTGAGCTTGTGCTTGAGAGAGGGAGTGTGAGAGTGTGAGGGTGAGGGACAGAGGAGGAGAAGCTCTCCATCTTCTCCTCTCTTCTTCTTTTCTCTTCTCTTGTCTTGTCTTGCTCGCGGCAATGGAGCTTGGAGCTTGGAGCGGGAGGATTGAGCTTGCTTGAAGCTTGCACTTGGATCGTGAAGCTATCGGAGTGTGCGGGAGAGGAGGTAACTCGAACGGCACGGAGGTAAGCTCACTACACCCGTAGATATGGATGGCGCATCGGCTATGTGAGAGGTAGCCATTAGTGCTCGGCTTGGAACGCTTGAAATAATAAGCGGTCTGAGGGTCTTGGCGGTTGAGTGAAAGCTCCCACATTTTGAGTGAAAGCTCCCACATTCTTGTGTGTGGCCAAAAGTAGCTCTCCTCTTCTTCTTCTTCTTCTTGTTCTTGCTTGCTTGAGCTTGTGCTTGAGAGAGGGAGTGTGAGAGTGTGAGGGTGAGGGACCGAGGAGGAGAAGCTCTCCATCTTCTCCTCTCTTCTTCTTTTCTCTTCTCTTCTCTTGTCTTGCTTGCGGCAATGGAGCTTGGAGCTTGGAGCGGGAGGATTGAGCTTGCTTGAAGCTTGCACTTGGATCGTGGAGCTACCGGAGTGTGCGGGAGAGGAGGTAACTCGAACGGCACAGAGGTAAGCTCACTACACCCGTAGATATGGATGGCGCGTCGGTTATGTGAGAGGTAGCCATTAGTGCTCGGCTTGGAACGCTTGAAACAATAAGCGGTCCGAGGGTCTTGGTGGTTGAGTGAAAGCTCCCACAACCGTCCATTAGCTTTATTTCTATTTTTGTAAAAGCAAACTCAAAAGCTAAAAGCTTGTCATATTTTTGTAAATTGGGCTATTATTGAGCATGAAGATGAAAATATACATAAAATACATGCTTTGTGAAGCGCTCACACAAGGCATGGGGGGAGATTGAACCCAATTGGTCTCTTGCTCTTGTCGTTCATGCTTTTTACATTGTAATTTGTGCAAAAAGGTATAGTTCATTGTTCTTGGGGACCTTCCGGGATTCACTACGTGAGCATACAGCGACCGATCTACGCACCAAATAATAAGTTGAAAACTAAATAAAATTAGTTGGAAAATAATTCAAAATTATCACTTGAGTTTAAAAAAGCATACTAGAAGTTTTGTTGCACTGCCATGAACCTCCCATTACCCTAGCCATGCATATATAGACTTTGGAATTGTCATGACCACATATCAATCCATCCCCAATGGGCGCTGCCTCCTTTGTAAATGTCATGGATTGAAATCGATGATGCCTTAGACATTTCGTGATGGAACTAGGATCATCCTTGAATACTAGTTGAATGTCTACTCCTACTTTACATTTGGCTACTTTTTTAGGTAATATCTAGAAACCTCAATGTAATGATGGAATCATCTTGATAAGCATTTTCTTTACAACTCTTAAAGAGCTTGAATTCTTTCCTAACATACCAAACAAAGCTGCATCCATCTAGAACGTGGAAATTGAATCTACAAGACCAAAGAAAAATAAGAAAGCATTTTTAGTTTGCCATATTGCTCTACACAAAATTGCCCTAATAATACACAAAAATGCCCTAAAAATACACAAGCTTGCTCTAATAATAGCCCAAAATTTCTAGGATTTTGCATTCCTATCCCTGCTATCTCCTAAAATTGATTGTCTCTGCCTCAACTTATGATGCATTCAGATTCTCTACATATAGTTTTGAAGTCTTCTCTAGCACTTCTTGGCCTCTAGCACTTTGAGAATAGATGATTTACTATTTCATAATGTCTTTTGCATAAAGGACACATTGTGGGGTCTCCCCAATGTTTCATATTGTCCTTAGTGGTAAGATTCCTAGCCATGAACTTCCACATCATGAGTTTTGGTGTGAAGGAAGGGGTAGCCATCCACACTCCTTTTAGTTGCTTTTTCCATGTTCAAAAAGTTCCCCTAGGATCTTCACCTCTCCAACTCTCTCTTGTTTTACTGATCCATGAAGCTTCATATACAAAGAAGTCATTCATTCTCTTCAACCAATTTGTTGCTATCCCCCTCTCAGATACCCAACATTTTAGTGGATCCCTTAAATTAGCCATGATAGTTGTAGTCCACCCTTCTTTCTTCCTTGAAAGCACTTCCCACATCCATTCTACTTCCTCCAAACTCAATTAGTATTTGTCTTGTAGCCTATCCACTTGCATGATCTCCAATTTTTGCTAGAGTCTCACACATCTCTCCATCTAGTGATTCCTTTATCATCATTGACAAATTTAGAAAAACTAGATTTAGGTAGAAATCTTGCTCAAAAGCTACACCCTGCCGCCACCAATACTACAACATTGAGCCATCTCTCTAGCTTAGGTCGTCTAAACTCCAATTCAATCTCTTTATCACCCTCTTCCATACAACCAACAATTTTTGGGCTACCTCCAATTGCTTCAATTTAATCTTCACATGTATGTATAACATTGCATCCCAAGCACTTAAGCCCTTCCGTAGGAAAGCTTTAACTTTACTTTCACTCATCCACTATTTGAGCATTACAACCAAGGACTGATTAGAGTGCAACCTCTTAAGTAACTAGAAGAGAAGTGCCTTTGACTTTCCTTAAGTGAATCTAAGTCAATCCCTCCTTTGTCTTGTGGCTTGGTGAGCTGGTCTTAGGATATGGCAAGCAAGAGAGAGCAACACAGCATGTGGGAACTCCAATAGTCACAATATGTAACTTTGCTTCCCTTGTTTTATTATCATAGAAAGAATAAAGAATAAAGTAATAGTGACAGGTAGCCACCACCACCTACAATGTACATGTGTACAGACAATAAGTACAAATAAATGTAGGTGGCTAGGCATAGGTGACTTTTAGCCCCCAACAACCTCCCACTTAAAGGTGAATCTACTCGAGTGTAGAGAAAACAAGAAAAAAGTGACAAAGTATAATGTGTATGCATAAGTATTACATGATGAGGAATAGACATCATTCCATCCCATACCATCATTTTCCTAAGGAAGACATAACATTCCACTACGAGAATTTTACTGAGTAGATCAATAGGATTATTGTTAGTTGAGATCTTGATAAGCTCTATCTGCACATTCTCGATCACCTCTATGAGGAAGTGATAACGGACCCAAATGTGCTTGGTCTTCACATGAAATATTGGATTATGTGCCAATTAGATGGCCCTCATAAAGTCCAAATGCAATGTAGAAGTCATAGTTTTACCATGGTGTGTAACTTGACAGCTTAGCCATAGGGCCTCTTGCAAGCCTCAATGGTTGTAATGCACTTAGCCTTGATAGTAGAAAAGGCCATGCATTTTTACACCCTGAACATTCGAGAAATAGCACCTTTAGCAAAAGTGAAGACATAGCAAGAGGTGGACTTCCTACTCTCTAGATGTCCCACATAATCAAAGTCTCTATAGTCTCCATAACTTCAATATCCTAGGCACCATAACATATGCACATATTTGCAATGCCCTTAAGATATCTCATGATACCCTTCACGTTGTCCCAATGTCACTAGCCCCATGTGTCACTATATACAAGCCACATTACAAATGTTATGTAAGGTCTAACGGCTATCATTGCATACATCAAGTTGCCCAAAGTGGACACGTATGGGATCTTGGTTATCTCATCCCTCTCATTATCTAATTGGGGATACTTTGCCTAACTAACATTCACATGAGAAGGTAATGGGCGACCAATAAACTTACCATCCTGCATATGGAACTACTCAAGGACTTTATGAATGTACTCCTTCTGTTAGAAGTAGAAAATCCCCTTAGAGTGATTGTGCATAATGCACATACCAAGTATTTGCAAAGCATGCTCCATGTATTTCATCTCAAGGATTTTCTTGAGACGAGTCCTCAAAGCATCCAACTTAGCATGAGCACTCCTAACAATCAACATATGATCAAAGCATAGCACCAAAATTATAAGGCTACCATCACGTGCCTTCTTCTATAAAGACATGTATCCATTATCACTATTGCAGGAATAACCCTGCAAATGCATAATGGTATCAAACTCATGATACCATTCCCTACGTGCTTGGGAAGTCCATAAAGACTCTTCCTCAACTTTCACACTAGGTATTCCCTACCCTTTTCCTCAAACCAATTAGGCTGCTACATATAAATATAATCATGCACGTCTTCATGTAAGAAAGCCATCTTAACATTCATTTGGTACAAGTCTAGATCCATGTGTGCAACAAGGCCAAAACTAAGCAGGGATATCATCTTGACCATAAGGGAGAACATTTTATCAAAGTCAACTCCTTTTCTTGTTTAAAACCCTTAAAAATAGAACATGCCTTGTATGTTGGCTTAAGGCAACTAGGGGTACTCTTAAACTTATGTAGTCACTTGCATGGCAATGTGTGTTTACCATTTGGTAAGAAAACCAAATCCCATATACATTTTTTCTATAATGAATACATTTCCCTCTCCCAAGAGTGACTATCACATTTAGGCCCAGTAGAGCATCCCAAAATTGGTTATGGGGCATGGACCACCTATCCTTTCTATCTAACATCATGATCTTGCAAACAAGCGATTCTTGGGTCACTACATCATTAGTAGTTGCAAGTTGTCTAACTGGAATGTGATGTATTGCAATAGGAGGCTCCTCTTAAAGGTCACTTTGTGCACCTCAATCACTAGCTTTGGCTACTTATGCATCTTGATCTCAAGAAAGATAACATCATGGCTAAGGATAGCCTTCAGAATTTGTAGATTCCAAAGGCGATAAGCCCATCTCACCTACATCACCATAGCCAAGAAAGATGCATTTGACAAACTTTGAATCCAAGTTGTTGTGGTTGTCTTTGGGAATGCAACAAAGTACTTCACAATCCAAAGACTTGCAAATGGGCATATGAAGGGGTCTACGAGACCATACCTTCTTTGCAACTCTATCACCAAGAGTAGTGCTTAGGAATCTATTAATCAAATGAATGGTAGCAGTAATGCCTCATCCCAAAATGTATGTGGTAAGCTTACATGACTAAGCATACTATGGACTCTTTCCTAAATAGTCCTATCCATGTACTCTGTAATACCATTCTAGGATGGGATGTAAGGGGCAGCCAACTAACACTTAATGCCCCTCTCATCACAAAGTGCTCAAATGCCTTAGAGATATATTTACACCCATTGTAAGATTGTAAGCGTTTTAGTCTACACCCAAATTGGTTCTCAACCATAGCAAGAAAGCATTGAAATGTATGCAAAACTTATGACTTTTGCTTTACGGGATAGGCCTAGACATGTGAATAATCATCAATAAACATAACAAAATACTTAGCATCACCCAAGGATTGTTAGGGCATGGGACCACAAACATTCAAATGAACTAGAGTCAATAGCTTACCCACACATGTAGAACTAGACTTTTTATGCGTATTACATGTCTACCTACCATACAAACAATGATCACATAAGTCAAAACATGAACAATCCAAGGTTGAGAGATATTGCTAGAGTTTATACTTTCATTCCTTTGAGGGATATATTCCTAAGGCGTTGATGGCAAAGAGATGCATGTGGAAGATCAGTCACAACCAAAATATGATCAATAGATTCGGATAGCAAGAGATATAGGTTGCCAACCTTGGCACCTCTAGTAAAGATGAGGTTTCCACGTGTAATCTTCTAAGTAGAGTAACTAAAAGATACATAGCACTTGTCATTGTCCCATTGCCTAGGTGAGATAAGGTTTTTAGTCAAAGCTAGAATATGACATACATCATGTAGCACAAACAGAGCACTAATACCAAATTATAGTCTGACCTATGACCACAATATCATAAACATGATCATTACCCAATTCGATTGAACTTGTAACAATGCAATATGAATGAAATCAATGAGGATACGATGTAACATGAAAGAAAGCTCTCGAATCAAGAACACTGAGAAGAAGAGGATGAACATCAATGAAGTAAATAGCATAAAGTGAAGAAGCAGCAAGTCTATAATCATTTGAGTCATAATCCAATGCATTTGTCTCTTCTATCTTAACGCTAGACTTAGAAACAATGTGATTATCAAAAGATTTAGCATTTTTATACACTTTTCCTTTGCATTTTTGCACCTATCATTGCACATCTTATGGCATTGTGGTCTTATGTGACCCTATTGCATGTGAGAATGACAAGTGAGAGGAGACTTAGGACTGTAGGACTTACTGCATGATTTCCCATGAGACATAGAATTTCCCTTGTTGGGTTGTGAGTCTCTACTACAATTGTGATTCCCTCTACCATCATGTTTGCCTCTAACTATAATAAGTGCATGAGAACTATAGGGGCTGCATCAATGTTCTTCTCATTCACTTCTCTATAAGCAATGCATTCTCTACATTGGAGCATTTGAAGCCATCTTTGAGATAATTAGCACTCATATAGTAGTATGAAATGTATCCCAAGACTTATGTAGTGTGACAAATAGGAACAAAGACTTTATGTTATCCTCAAGCTAAAACCTTGTGAGATAAGTTGGTTGAAAATGGAGTGGAACTCATTTAAAATGAGTGGACATGGGGGTGCCCTCCTTCATACAAAGGTCCATAGGCTTCTTCAACCAATATAACTGTGAGGCAAGACTCTACTTGTCATAAAGATCACATATATTTTTCCATAAATCATAAGCATCATCTTCTAATGCAAAATAACACTGAAGTACATCTGCTTAAACAAAGATAATATAACAGTGGACTTGCATAACTCATCAAGCTCATCAAGCTCTCTCTATTCTAATTTTTTGGCTTTATTCTCATGATTTTTAGTGACCTAACATGTTTCTTTTATAGCAATACTTACCAAATTTGAGTCTTCTAATATTGAAAGTTATTGCCATCCCACTTCTCTATGTGAAAGATAACAGTGCCATTGGATGCATTTGAAACACTTGTCATTATGTCTACCTACGAAAGAGAATACAAGATATTGTAATAACAATAAATCAACCCTAAAATTGATCCAAGATGCATACAAGAGGAAGACAACCAATATATTTTTGTCCACAAGAAGAAGCTCTGGAATTTAAACACAAGTGTCTGCTCTCAAAGAAATTGCTCAAAACTAAATTTTAGCATGGCTATCCATAAAACTACAATAAATGAATGTAAAATTATAGAAAAATGAGCAAAAGACAAAGCTCTCTCTCTACTAGGAATATTCAAGTAGTAGCCAAGATATAAGATGCAACTAGTAGTGCAAAATAGAACATGAACCACTTAGGTACCAAATAATATAAGAGACCCAAAGATGTCAGAGACATAGATGCAATCCCAAACAAAAGAGTAGCATGTAGATAAGACAACTTTGCATACAAGATCTCTAGAAGCAACAGAGATCCATAGATCTACAACTAACTCATTGCATATGAGCAGTGATGCTCAAGTACATAGCCAAGCATGCATCCAAAGTTGACAAACTCAATCATCCCACAAGCATCAATGTCTGGAATAAGGATAGTATATGCATAAATCAATAAGCATGTAAGAGTCTCCCACTGAATCAAGAGTCCAAGCTCTGCAATGAAAATATCAAAATGGTCCCTTAGAAGCAAATCTAGAATGTCCAAGAGAAAAACAAAGCTTAATACATATGTCTCATAACATTCGTGTGCCTAGTGACATGAAGTCATACATCTAGGAGCATATACCTTGCAATACGCTGTCGAAGGGGTTTTTGTCGAAAGGTCATATCCATCGGGGATCAGAGGTAGAAGGAAGTAGAGATAGGAGATGGAAGAGAAGAAAGAGAATACACAAGTGGTAAACACGACAAAGACAAAGCACAATGAATTGAATCGATATGTATTGAAAGAGCTTCGAATCCTTGCACTACTTAGAAGCAATCTCCAAGCATTAGATCTCTTGGAGCTTCTACATAGAACAAAATGTGCATCAAAATTACAGCTCCTTCTCTACTGCTTGGAACCCAAATTTGATGGCTCTGTTGGCTCCGGAAGGGGGGTAAAACGTAGGATATGTAATCACGGATCTCCGAGATCGCTTCCTCTTCCTCTTCCAGTTCAAATTGCAGTTTTCAGTGTGTCAATAGCGATCCCGACGCACACGATTTTGCCAATTTGTCCTTTTTTATGAAAAATCTCCTATCTGGCTAAAAAAGCAACTTGCTTTTTGCATGCCATCATAATCTAGAAGCTTTTCTAACTTTTTTAGATTTTTACAATAAATAATATAAAAAATAGACTAAAATGATCCAAAAATCTAGTATTTTGGATAATCCATGCAACTCACACTAGTACTAATGACTTAGATCACATTGACTCTCTAGATCAATAAAGAACTCAGGTGATGATGCATTCCATGCTTTTTCACAATGTGTCTGCATAGCATCACAACAACGCCTTCAAGCATGTGAATGAAAAACCATTGAAGAAAATAGCCACAACAAGCATGCATCCATCGGAGCTTAAATCCAAATCCTAGAGCTCAACATAAGCATATCCATGCACAATAACTAATGACAAGCATCAATACATCAATGTAGCATCCCCAAAGCATATGTAGGCATTCAATATATAAGCCTTCACAATGAATGCTTGTTTGTCATATGGTATTATAGCAAAGAACCCTTTAAGAACTAAGGTAAATAAGATTGAATCAATTCAAAATCCTTTTTGAGCATCAATATATCATTTGGGCATTGCAAACTTGCCCCATAAGCATCAATAGAGCATAAACCAAGCAAATAATTACTGTCCAAATAGTGAATAGCAAGTTTGTCTTGAATTGTAGAGAAATGGTTGATCCAAATCTCTTCAAACCCTACTCAAGATGGAGGCATAGAAGTTGGGAAGAACCCCCAAATGCGAATCAACAAGCAGGAGAACCACCAGGGGCTAATGATTGATGACTACAAGGTTGGAGTAGCCCCTAAAAATGCACCCCAAATTGTGGTCTGATCTTGGGGCGGCTATCCTATTGTGCTTGATCTTTGGAGTCACTTGGCAATGGGGAAATGTGCTTTGAATGCTAGAAAACGAGCTGAGAAGGAAGGAAAGTTACTATGTACACCTCAAACAAAGTAAAGTGGGGCTACCATGGAAGCTTGGTTGAAGCTCTCTTCTCAAGTTGAATTGAATTTTGGTGAAGCTCCTTGAACACCCACTTTGATACTAGTTAAAAGTGGATCAAGAGGTGAGAGCACAAGTAGAATCAAGAAGATATAGGAGCTATGGAGGTTCAAGTAAGAGAGAGCAAGATAGTATGTAGAAACTCCAATAGTCACAATGTGTTACTTGCCATCCTTTATTCTATTGTCATAGAAATAATAAAGAATAAAGTGATAGTGATGGGTGGTTGCCAACTATAGTGTACATGTTTGTAGATAGTAAGCACAAGCAAATGTAGGCAACTAGCCACAAGTAGCCTTTAACCTCCAACACCTATAGTGATTAGGCTTACTACACTACTCTCTCTTAGGAATCACTTTAATCAAGCCTACATTTTGATCTCTAGGTATTTTTCCTCTCTTTCCATATAATTGGCAATAACGTAGACCTATGGGGTGCATATTCGCAAATGGCTTTGAGTGCTTCATGTGGAATGATATCAACGCTAGTTGTTTTCCCTTTTTTAGTCTCCTCAGAGTGAACTTAAGCTCATTTTCTCTATGAATGGCCTATCCAAAAGTGGTGATGTTTTTGCATTGATGTGTGCTTTCATAAGGCCCAAAAAGCTTTCCATCCTCCCTTCATAATCCTCAATTGACAAAGGTTCTATATCAATGATGGAAAACAAGTGAGAAATAGACCCTAGTAATCTTTTCCTTGTCCTTAATCAAAATTCTCTTTGTCATTCTCTATTGTCACGTTGGCCTACTACCACTAGTAGTGTTGTCACGCCATGCACGCTTCATGCACTGGAAAAAGTTAGTGTTGTGTAAAGTTGATGTGTCAAACTTGAAGGGTGGGGGATCTCTAAAGTCCTTCTAAGACACTTCACTTTGCATGTAATCATGATAGGTTAGTGATTTGAATCCACACGCTTAGCGAATACTAAGTATTTAAGTTAGTTGACACCCACTCTACCTTGTTCCCAAAGTAGAATTTATCCAAGCGGGGCCCCTTCCACTTGTTGCCCATCCTCCTATTGTGCATGTAAATTCCCTCTTAGGATACTCCAAGAAACCAGTCACATGAACTAACTCTGACTGCTCTTAGATGCCATTCTAGCTAGACTTTTCATCCTTGATCATGCATCCTACACCATGTGACCTATCTAATGTATGCAATGTCACGAGAGAGAAGAAGAGTTGAAGAGAGAGAAAGAGAGGAAGAAGAAGAAGTGAGAAGACTAGAAGAGGAGAGAGAAAGAGAGAAAAGAGAAGAGAAGGGAGGAGGAAGACATGGAAGCTGGAGATGAAGGTGAAGAGTATGATCTTGATAATAATTGGTTTCCCTAATCTGGGACTCTTACACCTTATATACCCTGGTTAGTGTGACTGGGTGTCTAAACCCTAGTTGGTGTGTATCCCGCTTATTACAATCCATCCCCACTCTGAAGGTTTTTGTCCAAAAAAACAAGGAGAAGTAGAGGGGAGTGATGGGTGGGCTAAGGGAGAGTTGCAGAGTACTACTCTAAGCCCATTGACAATGAAAATTGGGTCAGAGAGACTAGGGTCAGCATGCTATCCAAGGCTGGCTTGCTGAAGTAAACAGGTCATAACTTTTGATAGGCTGCTCCAAATAGGGCGTATCACATGCCAAAACTGAGCTTATGACGAGTACTTTTAGCCTATGTAGGATGCACATGCCTGAGATTTGGATGAGTACAAAATTGTTCTAAAACAGTGTGCAATCTGCATGCAGAGGGTGGTCAATTGGGGCATGATTGGCTAGTCTTCCAGCCGTTGGGCCTCATGGAGGTAGGGAAATTCATTGACGATGGTTGCTAGGCGCCAAGAGGCTTCTTCCAAAGGTAGGCCTTTCCATTTGATGAGGTATTCTTTAATGGATCGGGACCGTAAGTGCTTATCTCATTGCCCAATGGTTGCTTCAGGGATATATTGAGTGATGCCTTCTTCATCTATGGAGCGAAGTTCTTCCACATAGTCCATTGAGGAGCCTACAAAGGATTTCAGCTGGCTAACATGAAACACATTGTGGATTTTGGTGGTAGGGGGGAGTTTTAAGTGGTAGGCCAAGTCACCAACTCTCTTTAAGATCCTGTATGGGCCATAGAAGCAGTGGGCTAGCTTGTTATTGCTGCCCTCTTTGAGAGTCGAGTAGCGGGACTTAGGCATTTTCAAAAGGACTAGTTCCCCTTCTTGGAATTCCAGATGCCTTTGTTTCTCATCATCATAGAGTTTCATATGTGTTTGGGCCTTTTGAAGGTTCATTTTACATTGCTGAAGTAAAGCTTCCATGAGATTCAACTTAGCCTGAAGACTCTGAGGATTGATCTTATCATTAAATAAGACTGTAGGGAGGGGAACCTTATACCCATGTAAGGCGTCAAAAGGGGAGACTCCAATGCTAGAGTGCATGGAGTTATTATATGCAAACTCAGCCAAGTGAAGCCACGTATCCCCAACTATACTGTACATCATGGCAAAACTGCCTCAAATATGTCTCAAGCCATTTGTTCACTCTTTATGTCTGGCCATCATTTTGAGGGTGGTATGCAGTGGATGGAGCAAGCTTGGTCCCCATGGAGGTGAAAACTGTATGCCAGAAGTTACTCATAAACTTTGCATCCCGATCATGTACTATGTCCTGTGGCAAGCCAAGAAACTTGAAGATATTTTCCATAAATTGAGTGGATAGCTGAGAGGCAGCGTATTGGATCTTAGTGGGGATAAAGTGGGCAGCTTTGATGAGGTGATCAACTACCACATAGATATTGTTCCACCCTTTCTTAGTCGCAGGAAGGCCAGTGATAAAGTCCATTGTGATGCGAGTCCATTTCCCTTTAGGGATAGGGAGAGGCTGCAAGATGTCATCGGGCTTGAGTGTACTACCCTTGTTTTGTTGGCATGGAACACATTTGGTCACAAAGTCCTTGACATCCCTCCATAAGCCTTTCCAATGAAAGCTCTTGGCAATCATGTCATATGTTTTGAAAACACCCAAGTGATCAGTAGTGGGGAAAGAATGCATCTCTTCCATGATCTTTTGCGTGAAGGGGGAAGTGTCGAGATGACAATCTTTCCATGGGACCAAATAAGGCCATGCTTGAGCTAATATTGGGAGTTTTCAGCCATGGCCCCATGCTGTAATTTTTGAAATGTGTGGCTGAAGTGATCATCTAAAAAATAAGCCTCTTGGAGCTCTTCAACCCAATCACTGTGCAATTCTAAGATAAAGAACACTCTGTATGCCCACATTTGAGAGAGTGAATCAGCCACAATATTATCCTTGCCCTGAGTGTGTGAAATATCAAAGTCATAGTTCTGTAAGGTTGCCACCCACTGCCTTTTCATAGGAGTCAAAGTAGATTGAGTCAAGAAGTACTGGAGGACTCGGTGGTTTTACTTGGAAGTGGCTGCCATACAAATAGTGGTGCCATTTCTTGATGGCATGGAGAATGGCCAACGTATCCTAGTCATATATATTCATTTGCATCTCCTTCTCATCAAGCTTGCGACTCTTAAATGCAATCACACTGTTAACCCCAACACGACGAGAGCGAAAGAAAGTGGAAAAGACGCAGGGCAAAGGCGGAAAGAAGGTAGCCCGACGGAAGGAAAAGAAGGAGAAAAGCCCAAAAGCGCAAGGACAACCGTTAAAGACCAAGGCAACCACAAAAAGGGAAAGGAGCGTAAAAAGTGCACCCTAAAATCTTGTAAAAGAGTGCCGGCACGGGCTCTCACCCGTGCTATTTGTAAATATAGAAGGGTAGTGAAAAGGAAGCAAGGAAGAGAAAAGAACAATGGAAAACAGGGCCTGGGCTATGACCGGCCATGTAAAAAAGGGAAAATGGGAATGACCGCCCAAAAGGGAAGTAGGGTTTTGTATATAAAGTTGAAAAGTGAATGAAGAGCTCATTCTTTGGTGTGGCAAAGCTAGTCTTCATCTTCCTCTCTTCTTCTCCCCTTCTTGCTTGTGTATGCTCTTGAGAGAGGGAGTGTGAGAGTGTGAGGGAGTGAGTATGTGAGAGAGTGAGGAATCAAGAGGGTGAAGCTCTCCACCATCTCCTCTTCCCTTCTCCTCTTCTCTCTTCTTATCTTCTCTTGCGTGCGCGGATATGGAGGATGAGGCTTGGAGATGGAGGAGGCTTGAGGATGCTTGAGCTAGCATCAAGAATCATGGAGCTACCGAAGTGTGAGAGAGAGGAGGGTACTCGATCAAGCATCAAGGTAAGTTCACTGCATTCGTAGGTTGGACGGCGCATCGGCTAGGTGAGAGATGGCCATGAGAGCTCGCTTGGAACGCTTGAAACAATAAGCGGTCCGTAGGTCTTGGCGGTTGAGTGAAAGCTCCCACATTTTCATTCCGTTGCCGAGACCATGGATTCAAGCTTGAGCACTCGCGCGCCCCATATCGAGCATCGAAGTAGGGCATTCACCCTGAAACGGAGCTTGAGATAGGTAGGAAGTCTGGTGTTTTTGATCTTCAGAACAGGTAAGTGGTTTGGAACAATCTGGTTATTAATGACTGGAAAACATGGAGAAATTAGTTCAGTGTTTTGTTTTTGATTCAGGATGTGTTTAGGATAGATTAGCAGTAGGAAATCACACACGAAAAGGCAGAGGGCTGTTGCTGTGAAACAAGGGAAAAAATCACAGGAACAAAGGGAAAAAAAATGGAGAAGATGCAAGGTAACGGCATAAGAAACACCAGGGAAGGAACTTGTAGTGTGTAGGGCAGAACTAGCAGAGTATAAAACTCTGGGAGGGCAAGAGGACCCCATTTCCAACCAACGGAGAGCGGAGGAGACAGAGAGTGAGAGAGTGAGCGAGCTGGGCAGCCCGATCGACTGGAGCTAGGAGGACATCGCATTCGGCGACTTCAGGTAATCGATCTCGTCTGCCCCACTCCAGCTCTGTCGCGGGGTGATTGCACGACCAATAGGATAATACACCTAGTGAAAATCGAGCAAATCGGTGTGCGTGACCCATCGGACCGACGGAATCGGACGACCGACCCAATGTCCGATTCCCAGAATCGGACACTCGGACAATCGTCCGATCGGAACAACCCGTTCAATCACTAGACTAGGACTAACTGGTCCGCTCGGACGCGCCACATGGCACTCGGACCGACAGGCCCCTTTTTGTTAAAATCGGATGCTCGGACCAACTTGTCCGACTCAACTACTCGGACCACTCGGACGCTCTGACTCGGACCCACCCGGTCCGATCGAACGGAGTAATACACATCACCAGTCGACCATATCCCGTCCGACCCCTAGAATCGGACCCATCCATAATCGGACCAGAAGGAATTGGATTGACCGGTCCGATCGGACCTCCTAGAATCGAACCTCCTGGAATCGGACCTCCTAGGATCGGACCGATCCCTCGCACACTCGCCCATCCGATTCTTGAGAATCGGACATGCAGACCCTAAAACCCCCACTTCGCCCTAACATACTTGGTCCGATCCCCACGATTGGACCACTGGTAAATCGGACGTCCGCGACTCCCAGAGTCAAATAAAAAAAAACTTGACCCATCTAGGGACACACTGGGGCACTCCCCTAGTGACCCATAAGGCGGCCAGGACTAGAGTAGCAAGCCTGTCAGGCCCAAAACAAGCAAGAGTGAGTAAGATGCAGGGGAAGCACTCACATCACTCAGATTGAATTTCCGCACTTGAAGAGCACTTAGGAAAGTCGAAAGCCTGTTTGAGCACGAGTGCACGAGGGATAACACACTTACGAGTGACCCTAAGTTGAGCGCTGCATTCAAGAATTAAAAAAGAACTCACTCAGATAAATTGCCAAAAAACCCACCACTAGGAGAAAACCCAAGCGTGATAGATGCATAGAGCGCAGGGCAGGATCAAGCAAGGAGCAACAACGACAAGGATTTGACTGACAACCAGGCGCGAGAATTTTACCATGATAGAGGGAGGTTCAGATCATCGGTTTGTAGGGGAGCTAGATGTTAGCGCATTTTCGGAAGCCATACAGCAAATGGTGAGCAGTTACGATGCGCACACTTGGTACGAACACCATGGCAGGACAGCGGAGGCAATCATTGCAGACCTAGAGGAGGAGAGGAGGCTAGCCCGCAAGGCATTGCAGGGCATAGCAGACTATAATAGGGACCAACAAGCCAGGAGCCTAAGGCAAAGCATGGAGCTGCATGAGGTGCAGCGAGTGTTGAACTTGGTTGGCCGAAACCGAACAGACTAGGAAAGAGCACTCAAGGGAGACCTGACGCTAGACTCCTCATGAAACGGCTGCTCGATAACACCGCGGCCGAACAAAATGCCGATGCGCTAGCAACCTCACTACTTGCAGGACTAGGGGCAACCCAGGGTTCAAAGAGCCAAGCCAAAATACCTATTGTTGCTAAGCAACTCGACAAGTACCAACCACCGGATGACCCGTACAGCTTTGTTGAGCAGTTCGAGTAGGTCTGCGAAGCCAATGGCCTCAACGACCAGACCCAACGTTTGCAAGCATTTGGACTTTGCTTAAGCGATAAGGGTAGGACGTGGTATACAAGTCTAGATGATATAGAACGAGCCAACTTCAATAACCTCAAGGACCTCTTCGTCAAGAGGTTTGCCGAACCCGGATACTCTGACAACCTGCTAGTGCGTCTGATGAACGTCAAGCAGAAGGAGAAGGAGGGCATCCGCGACTACATGACCCATGTTAGAAGTCTCCTTAAGAGAATCCCCTTGGGCGAAAGACCGACTGACATGGCAGTGTCAACCGTGTTCATCAGCAGGATTCGGGATGAAGAATTTTACAAAGCACTAGCGGGCAATTCGAGCTTGCAAAGGGACGTGGTGGCTAGGGTTTTTGAGGAGGCCATTAGGGTCGATGACCAGCTAAGGGAGCGGAGCTCCAGGAGGTCGAACCCGGAAGACATCAACCCACGGAGTTTAGAACGAACGCCAACCTCTAGCGAGCGATCCAACGCGTCATCCCACGATAAGAGGAAGGCCGCCGAGGCAGACCATGGCTTGGCCGAGGTCAAGACAGAACTGGCCAAAATACAGGACATGTTAAGGCGACCTACGCGTCCGCACGCCCAGTGCGTGTACTGTGGAGGAAACCACCTGCCAGCAGAATGTCAGGACCCTAGATCAAGACCCTGCACTAACTGCGGAAGGTTCGGCCATGATGCCGCACATTGCAGACTACCACGAAGACTACCATACACGTAGCCCTACGGCCAGCTCTATCCGGCTAACAGGCCACAGCCATTCTACGGAAGGGGAGCTCCTCTTGCCCTACCAGCACCTAACAACACAAAGCCAGCGGTCCCTAGGGTGGACATAAACCCTACCGGTATCCCTAGGCCGCCTAGTCCCTATGTGACCCACCCACCAAGCGATGCTCCTGTGCATTACGTAGAGGAGCCCAGTGACGAAGAAACCTACATATACCCGTACGTCTCGCATGACGACGAGGGCAATGCAATCCTCATGGATTACCGACCAGTACCAGTGATGGCACTAGGACGAGGACAGGGTAGAGGCCTGGGAGGGCAGCCACCGGATCCAGTCACTTGTTGGACATGTGGACATCCCGGTCATGTCTCCTCACGGTGCCCAGAAAGAGAGCAGCAAAATAGGGACAAAGCCGACCAAATGTGTGCAGAGTGCGGAATCACTCATCTTTTCATAGATTGCCCAAAACGGAAGCCGCCTTTTGGTACAGCTAATTTGCCGTCTGTCCCACTAGGACTGTTTGGTGTTGAAAACCCCGATGGGGAGGCCACACCTATCCCCCTACGAGTGATGACCCGAGCACAAACGAAGTAGGCCGGCGTCTCTCTGCCAGGACCTAGCAATCTCGACGCTACCTCTGTAGGAAAGAAAAGCCGTAGGCGAAAAAAGAAGAGGTCAGAGGCTAAGGTCACACTAAAAACCGACAGCATTACGACCTTGCCCCATGGCAAGAAAGTCTCAGATGCAGAGGCAGAAACTTCATCCCCTAGAACTGCGCAACCGGAGAGCGCTAAGGTAGGGGAATACCCACACCCCAGGCGGCAATTGGAAGCCATAGAAAAGGTAAAGGAATGGGTGAGGGAGGCTCAACAGCACCTCAAGGACGTCGAGCCCATCACGGAGGATGAGATCAAGGACCTCTCCAGCATGAGTGCGCCGTCATCGCTACCCCACCCTAAGTCTGCCGAGGCGGCTACGCCACAAGCAGTACCGACAAGGACAAGGCTAGGCCTAGACGTAACAGAACCACAGGACAGCCGTGGCCATTGGTCCGGATAGTCTGAACATAGGGCAGGATAGGTGTTTAGCGATCTCCTAACCACACTAGTGACCACCCCTGTAACGGTTGCACTGGGAGAGCTGCTCAGGCAGCACTCTACCCTGTGGCAGGACCTCAAACGGTGGATCGAAAGACCACATGAGCAAGCCCTAGGAAATGCTCAAGACCAGGATGCGGAAATGCACTTGCCAAGTTTGACGCTACACTCAAGCCCTAAGTCCTTGCACATCAACGCCGTCTGGGAGGGCTCAGAAATGCATGCAGTCCTGCCAGTCCTAGCCTTGGGGGATACAACGAGAAGGGGGATTGTGGACACAGGAGCGGGGGTCAGTGTGCTTAACTATGCAGTGCTATAGAAGTGGGGAAACCCGCCTGTCGAAACCACCCGGTTTAACGTCATGCTAGCAAATGGCATGCGAGTGAGACCATTCGGGGTCTTGAAGAATTGGCCAGTAAAGATTGCAAGAATCCAGTTCTCTATCGACTTCATCATCATGAAGGGAGTGGACTATGATATCTTACTGGGTCGAACCTGGATGCGCAATGCCAGAGTTATCGAAGACTGGGGTAACAACCTGATCTTCTTAGGCAACCGAACTGACGCTGTGAGAATAGAGATGGACACTTGGAAGACCTCACTAGTCGACCTGGATACCATCTCCATTCTACTCAAAGGAACCAACCAGAACAAGGCACCCTGTGGGTCCTTGACGAAGTATATCCCTTGCCCAGAGGACGAGCGGGATTGAATGTATGTTCTCGCTACACTTGATTTATCGTTCTCAGATCATGAAGCGTATGAGCAGGCTATCAAAACAGTTGGCAAGCCAAGAGAAACACAGCCCACACCTGTCTACATGATGGCAGCAAGCCTCCATGACAGACCTAAGCCTATCACCTTCCAAGTGCCAACCAATAGGAGGGAACTTCAGGGAATACTGGGGCATCTAATGGACCGACTGGAGCGCAATGCAGCCGCCAACCTCAAGCCGCTCCAAGACCTCTTGGAACAACCCGAATGGAAGTGGACCAGAGTGCATGAACTAAATCTTAGATACAACTGGGCATTGGTCCCCGACCAACAAAATGAGGCAGAACAGGCCTTGGCGAACGATGAGCAGTCCAGCAAGGCGGATTCTGGCGACGAATACGAAGATTGCCAACCCTTCGATGAAGAAAGTGAGGGTGAGATGGACACGGTAGAATATGATACCGAAGGACAAGAGATTGAGCAAATTCGAGTAGATGCAAAACCACAGCCGAGGCCGGCCCTTAGGATGGACCAAGGGGTCATGTGTGTGAAATGCGATCGTGCTTGGTTGGAACAGATGGGGGCTGTGGATTTTAAGCAAGCCGGCCTGACCCAACCAAAAGCGGCAGCCTTGCTTAGAACCGAGTCGCCCTCCGAACTGCAGCCGCCAGGGGAGACCACCTCCCCTAGTGAAAATGAGGAATTCGACTCTGAATCTGAAGTTACTTCGGAGGATGACCCAGAAATCCCTAGGCCACCCACGGCCAGACGCACCAGGGGAGATCTACCCATCCACCTGAGGCACCGACAGCTACGACAGAATAAAGCATAGCGCCCCAACGATGTGCGATCGGAAGAGCAACGAAAGCTGCGAGACCTCCCTAAGCGCTTTTCAAAATTCAAAAGAGGGGACAGGGTGGTGGTTCTGCTAAGTGCCAAACGCCAAGGGCAAATCCGCGAACCCATCGAAGGGCCAGCCAAGGTCAAGGAGATAAACCTAGCCCTGGAATGAGAAACACCCCGACCGGTGTTCATTGCCGAGGACCTGACCACGGAGGAAGAATCCAGCCTCATCACTCTTTTGCGGGAGTACCGGGATGTGTTTGCTTGGTCTCTAGACGAGCTATGAGGGGTAGATTCGAGTGTTGTGACTCACAACATACCCATGACGACGGATGCAATGCCGGTCAAGTAGCGACCATACCCCATGAATCCCAAGCACGCCCATGCTGTCAAGGAGGAAATTGACAAGTTGATGCGAGCCGGGTTCATTTACGAAATTGAGCACACGGACTGGGTATCACCCATAGTCATTGTGATGAAGAAAAACAGCAAGATTCGAGTGTGCGTCAATTACAAGAAAGTAAACGCAGCGACAAAGAGAGACAACTACCCCTTACCGTACACTAAGCACATGCTTGAGAGGGTGGCAGGTAAGGAAGCCTATAGTTTCCTGGATGGCTTCTCGGGATACAATCAGGTGCAAGTGCACCCTGCAGATAGGCACAAGACCACCTTCGCCACTGAGTGGGGTGTCTTTGCCTATGTAGTCATGCCATTCGGGCTGACCAATGCCCCTGCCACTTTTCAACGCCTCATGTGCACCATATTCAAGGACATGCTTCGCAAGGAGTTGGAGGTCTTCGTCGATGACCCATGTGTCCATTCGGCCTGGAACCAACATCTCGAAAAACTCCGCGCGATCTTTGAACGGTGTCGTTTATATCGTCTCTCTCTCAACCCCCTGAAATGTCAGTTTTGGGTAAAGCACGGTTGCATCCTGGGACACGTGGTATCCAAGAACGGCATTGCCACGGACTTCTCAAAGGTCAAGGTTATCATGGACCTCCCACCCCCAAGTACTTATAGGGGGGTTCAATGCTTCTTAGGTCACACAGGATACTACCGGTGGTTTGTACTAAACTACGCGCTGATCGCTAGGCCATTGTACAAGCTGCTAATTGCCTTCGAGTGGACCGAAGCCTGCCAACGAGCCTACAAGGAACTGAAAAAAGCCCTAACAACAGCACCTATCCTACGACCCCCAGATTGGACTATGTCATTCCACGTACACATCGACGCCTCTAAGTTTGCCGTGGGGGCGGTACTGTGCCAACCTGGTGAGCATAACTTAGATTACCCAGTGAGTTTTGCAAGTAGGCAGCTCACTGAAACAGAGATGAACTATTCAACAACAGAAAGGGAGGGATTAGCCATGGTGTTCACCGTGAAGAAGTTCCGGCATTACCTGCTTGCCACCCCCTTCACCTTCTTTGTCAACCATCAAGCTCTGCTCTATCTAGTCAACAAACCTTGCGCTACAGGACGTATAGCCCGATGGCTTCTCCTGCTCCTGGAATTCGACTTCTCAGTGGTAGTACAGAAGGGAAAACAACACTACATGGCTGAACATCTGTCCCGAGTACCCACAGGAGAAGCTGCTGGACAAGGCATAGTGGACGAATTACCAGATAGCCACTTATTTCGCATATCCGACGAAAAAGACCTATTCAGGGCCGACCTGATATCATATTGGGTAGACGACATAGTCCAAGTACTCGAGCATGGGCTGCCCGAATGACCAATGGAATGGGCACGGCTTAGGCGATTAATCCTAAAAATCCAGCCCTATCAGTTGATTGCAGCCCAGCTTTATAGGCTGGGGCAAGATGGTTTGCTACGTAGATGCATATGTGAGCATGAGATGCACGATGTGCTCTCAGAGGCGCACAGCGGCATTACAGGAGGACACTTTAGCGGGGACACGACAGCACGAAAGGTGTTGCAGTCCCAGCTATGGTGGCCCACGCTCTTCCAGGATGCCTTACAATTTGTCAAACACTGCGATGAGTGCCAATGGACAAGGGTCCCGGTCCGTAAAGATCAGATGGAGTTAACCGCGATCATCGCTCACTAACCTTTCGAAAAGTGGGGCATTGACTTCATAGGACCCATCAGCCCTGCATCACAATATTCACAGGCTAGATACATATGGTAGCCACGGACTACCTCACCAAATGGGCGGAGGCGAGGGCCACACGGAAAAATGACGCTAGGACAACTGCCAAGTTTTTATGGGAACAAGTAATCTCGCATTTTGGGTGCCCCATCGAATTGGTCAGCGACCAGGGAATGCATTTCATCAATGAAGTGATAGCCCATCTCCTATCCACTTTCCTCATCATCCATCGCAAATCCTCACCATACTACCCTCAGGCTAATAGCCAGGCTGAGTCAACCAACAAAATTCTCATCACTCTCCTGACCAAAGTTGTCTCAGCCTCACGAAGTGACTGGGATAACAAGTTGATGGCAGCTCTGTGGGCCTACCGAACAGCTTATAAGACAACCGTCGGACAAACGCCTTTCAGGCTAACCTATGGGACCGAAGCTATTCTTCCATTAGAATTCTTTGTCCCTAGCCTGCGGATAGCACTACAAGAACGATGGGAGGGGAGGGAGGCATGGATGCAATGCTTAGTCGAGCTAGAATGCCTATCAGAGGTACGTCTACTAGCCACCCACGCGCTTATTTGTGAGAAAGATAGACGCAAAACCTGGTTTGACAAGCACGTCAAGCAACGAGAGTTTGAGCCGGGCGACCTAGTGCTCCTCTATTCAGTTAAAGGACACAAACAGAAGATGAAATTCAGAGGTCTTGGGCCCTTTAAGGTCCACGCAATCAGCCGAACTCGTAATGTCGAGTTGGAAACACTGGATGGAGAGGGAATCGGCTTCTTTAACGGCAGTCGAATCAAAAAGTACTATCCGCCCACGCACCCACTACATGAACAACCAATGGTGGAAATGCACGTTAAAATACGAGTGGCCACACTTACGGAAATCGGTGAAAATGAGGACGAGCTTGTAGAACCCGCCTACCTCCGCATCACTGTCACGGCCAAGCAAACGTGCTCCTTCAACGCCCTGATCGACGAGGGGGTGGATTTTAACATCTTGACGCATGAGCATTGGACCCAACTTGGCGCACCAACACTTCATCCCACAACAGCCAGATTGAACCCATATGGGGCCCAATCCTACCCGCTCCTCGGCACATGCAGGGTTGCCGTTTCTATCGAGACTGAAACTATTCCCATGCTGTTCTATGTCCTACCCGATGCCAGGGAGGTAGGCACAGAGTCATTGCTCGGGCGAACTTTTAAAAAGCAGACCCGTTGCAATGTTGATTATGAGTCACAATGCATCCACCTAACAATCGGGAATGTGGCTATTGTCACGACTTTCAACCAGCGCCTCGTAACCCCAGCATTGCTCAACGGACCATCATTAGAAATAGCCACACATAGGACTAAGAAGGAGGGCCGTGCATATTTACTACACCTAGATCCCCATGCACTGCAACCCGCCAAACCTAAGGCAAAACCCCAACAGACTCGCTTGCACTGGGTGCCGAAGGAGCCTCAGGATCAGCCTAGAACTAGACGCGCGGGTCCGCGAAACACATACAAACCTAAACCTAGAAGACCAAAACGCCATCATCACAAGCGCCGCGTGGTTAAGAAAATACGGGTCCCTAAAATCTTGCTGCGTGCACAAGGCTACTATGAAGGGAATGCCTTGCTGTGGGTCCCCAAGGTCCCAACTGACACGAGCCCTGCCCCTACGTCAATCGCAAGGCCTTGTCCTCTGACACTTCAAGACCACAAACCGCAGAATCCACCCCAGTCATCCGACTCCTTTGCGAGTCATCCCACAAGCGTCATAAATGACCAACGGCCCAAGCACCGGCCACTACTGTCGGCGGTATCACCCAACCACCCTGGCCCGCAACCCAGCAGCCCTGCCGACTGGCCTAGCATGGTCCCTAAGATCAACCCCGACCCATCCATCTGACCGTTGGCCGAGCTGCTGACTCAAACAGGCCCCCAGCAGCAGCTCTGTGCCGACAGAACCTCTAGCCCCAGCAAACCTCAACCACCCGCCGGCCTTAAGCCTTCCTATGAACGGAAGTCATTCCTAACGCTGGCCGCGGACCTCGTCGAGGACACAGGGGATGACGTTGTGGACTGCATCAAACAACTCGACGCCACCTTTGTGGCACTGGCCCTTAGCTATGACCGCCTAGACTTGGGATTGTTAGCGGAACCCCTTGCAACGGACGTGCGCACCATGCCTTGCTCTTGGGAGATGTTTGAATTCGCCTTCGCACAAGCTTCACACTCTATCGCTGAGCTACTTGCTCGCGAGGTCTCCAAAGAGCAAGCCATTAAGCAACGCCTCATCCCATCGTTTGACCCGCGCATGACGTCCGGCCTCACTAGCCAAGAAACAGCAAGGTTGTCCCACCTCGCGGACACTGAATCTCCCTTCTTGAAGCAGTGGTACACTCTTCGATTAAAATGGGCAATGGAAGGATGCCGCATAATGACCAACGCCGAGCCATCAAGACAGCCGAGTATGATCCCACATACATCGCACCCACCTCGTATCGAGTGTTAACCACTCTTCGAGGTCAAACCATGGATGATCATATCTTAGGACACCCTTATCTCGATCGCATCCTGACAGAAGAAGAGCTCCACATCGCAAGTCGGATCAACTCCGGAGATTTCCTCACCGATGTCCTCACATACATCACCCACGTAGGCATCCGACCCTGTGACCTGGACCACTCTGCACACCTCGGATATAACCCCAACTTCTATGATTGGCTCCTCCACAAAATAACCTGAACGCCTTGGACCCACACCCCAATCCTGGGACGGATTTTTCTTTTCCACAAGGGGGATGGGACAGTAAATCAGTAAATCTAAAAAGCAAACCAAGCATGAAAGTTAAAACTAAAAAGTGAACCACGCATGAAAAAGCTTCAAATTAAAATGCCATGCAGAAACAGGTGATAGAAGTTTAAAAAGAAAAAATCATGATTATAAATGATAAAATCTACTATGGTTGTCCTACGAATTGGTTGCCAAAAATACTCAGGAGTGAATTGACTGAATGTATAGGTAGTGACCATGGCAGGCCAAGACAAAGCTGGCAAACTCCCTTTCTCGGAGGAGGAACAGGTGCAGTACGGCCTCACGGTGGAAATCAGAGCATTCAATCAGCTGAAGTTCCACCACATATTCAACTTGGAAGATGTGGTTATTGAGGAACTAGCGGTGCGACGGATCATGGAGCAATGCCACTTACAACGGTATCTGGAAGCAGTGGGCCGGAGAATAGACTATGCCCTGTGCGCAGAGTTCCTATGCACCTTCAACAAAAACAGAGGCACCATCACAGTACGGGACGTGGGAGCCACCAAACAGGTGCAGGTTGAATTCACCACTGAACTGGTAGAAAGAGCTCTAGAGCTTCCGAACAAGGTGGAGAAGAAGCCGAAAAGGGAGGTCTATGCCATGTTGGGAATGGACAAAGTGAAAGTCCACACCAACGACGGAGTCAACTTGGCAGACATCCCTGATCCAGAGATCCAACTGCAGGTAAAAATGATGCATATCCTATTTTCGAGTCAACGGTACAATAGCATCATGTCCAGGATAAATGTGCCTTTACTCAAAAGCATCGCGGCTCAGGCACTGGATGAGGTGAACCTCAACGGCTTCGTGAGAAGGACGATTGAGACCTCAGCAAAGGCCCTGGCAACAGGAGGAAGGGCCGTAGTAGGAGAGTCCCCCTCACCTCGATCAACCCGCAAGGCCTCATCCTCCAAGGCCTCCACCGTAGGTTTTGGAGGTGTCCTCACTGCGATCCTCCACGAGGCAATAGGGCAGGGACGTGCGGAAGAGGACAAACAGGGAGGCGGTGGAAAAGGAGGCGAATCACCGTCGCAGTCCCAGCCCCAACCGGAGGAACAGTCGGATGAAACAGAGACAGACACCGACAAGGAGGAAGAACGCCAGGCTGCACCAGAAAGGAAAGTGGAGCAACGGACCAAAGCCCTATACGGAAAGAGAGAGGAGGAGTGAAGGAGAAAAGAGCAGGAGGAGCTCGAATGGGCCCGAAGAGAGTCGGTAAGAGAAGAAGAGGAAAGAAGAAAAAGAGCTGAGGAAGAGCTGAGGAGGAGAGAAGAAGAAGAATTGGAGCTAGCAACGCGTCGCTCCATCGAGGAACAGCGTAGGAAAGACATAGAGGGAGCGGGCAGGGCATACCAATCCGAATCTGAAGCACCCGGCCCCAGCACTGGTGTGCCGGAACCTGTGCCGCCGCCTCCTACAGAAGGGAAGGGAAAAGACCCGGTCAGACCCGTCTCCCCTCTCCTCGCACCAACCACGCAAGCCACTCCCCTCAAGGTGACGCCCCCTCACACAGCCGCCTTGATGCACACCGCAAAGGTAGATGAAAGCAATGTAGTCACTTGGCTACAATTCTTAGTGGAAAGAGAGTTGGCAAGGGAAGCAGCCGGGGCCACCCCAGTCTCAGGGGCCAAAAGGGTAGCGACGACCGAGCTGGAGCCAGGGCCAGAGGAGAAAAGACAAAAAGTGGAGGAGATTGCCACCACTACGATCATGCCCCACTCCCCACCCCCAACAGGCCACTATGATGACTATGTAAAGGAGCTGCTCGCGCAGTTGCAAATAGCCAGGCAGGAAAGGAGGGTGGCGGTGGAAGAGCTGGCAGCGGAGCGCGAATCACAAGCTGCCCTCCAACTGGACAAAGTAAGGCAAATAATAGAATATCAAAAAGAAATTGCTGTGCTTAAGGAGGAGGCCATCACCAAGGAGGTGGAGGAGCTGAAAACCCTGAAGGAGTGCGATGCTACCTGGGAAGGACGAAGGAAAATCCTAATGGAGCATCTCACCAGGGAGAGGGAGACAAATGCCCACCTTCAGCGCAGAAATGACCAGCTATCTACAACCAACTTGGAGGCGCAGAGCCAGCTCGAAAAAATTAGACAAGACATTGTAGAGCTGGATCAATTGAGGGCAGAACAGGTGCGCAGGTTACAGGCGACGCGGGACCAACTCAACGAGCAGATTGCAGAGCAGCACTGAGAGCAGTCCCGCTTGCACCAGGATCTCGAAGCCCAACAACAACAGCTTATGGCAATGACCCTCCGACAGGGGGAAATCTTGGAAGACATGGAGAAGCGGGCAAAGGAATGGGCAAATCATAACGAGTAGAGAGTGCGGGACCTAGCACATCGACTGGCCAAGGCAAAGGGCGACAAAGTGATGGCTGAAAACCAGGCAGAGGCAGCCCAACTTGCTATGATGGCCCAGCAACGCACTTTCATCAACACGCTACTCCACACCACCCACTCAGAAACAGAAGAGGCCAATGATCAGTTGCAGAGAAAGCTAACCATTGCGCGCAAGGCCCTTACGGCAGGCCTGCACGTACCACTGCAACTAGGAGGCCCTCCGCAGAGCCTGGAGGAACAAAGGAAATGTCTAGCACAAGCAGGACTGACAACACAGGAGATGGATGACCTGGGGTTCACTGAGGAGAAAACACAGGAGGAGGAGCAAGCAGAAGGGGGTGAGCCCGAGCTTGAACTAGGGCCTCAAGACGAGGAATATGCCCTGCCACCCCCTCAACCCCAACAAACAGAAGTGCCACCCCATGACGCACCCGCCGAATGAAGAGCGGCCCACACCACCCGAAGGAAGGAACTGGTGGAGAAGGCAAGAAGAAAACTCAAGGCCAGACCCACCCTGAAACAGCCTGCCCCTTTCCCGCTGCGCACCACCCAAGACTCCCCCGTTGAGTACCGCACTGAGATGATTATCTGGGAGCAGTAAGACTCCCCCGTTGAGTACCCCTTCGACCTATGCTTTGAGTTTCCCACCGCCCTGAATAGGGTACTGCCCATTCAGTTGGTGGAGGATGTCATCGCCATGGGGGCCCGGCTCAAGGCTAGATGGTTAGAAGAGCGTGAGGCCCACCCAACTGCTTGGGGGCCGAGGACCGCGAATTTTGGCATGACAAAGTCCTCCACGTACCTCGCACCATGGAAGGCTATAGTTTCCAACCCATCTGGAGGCAACGCATTTTTGACGTCAACCTGGAGGCGTGGATGGCGTTTTGCAACACCCTCCCTTCGGAAAGGAATGACCCCACCTTTATGCCGTTTCCTCGAAGGGTAGGAGTGGATTTTAACCCGTCCATCCACGGTAGGTTTGACTTTCCCGTTATTTATATGCCAACACCACTTCCCATAGGAACACTCTTCTCTTCACCCTGCCCGACTTGTACAACTCCATAAATAAATTCCTTACTGAATTCTCTTCTTGCCCTGACCCAGCCTTCATCACCACCTGTAGCTACCTTAGATTAATTAGAATCCTAGTACACCAGGAACCTGCACCCCAAGAGCGCCACCTTCCGCCCCTTTATTTTGATCCCAATGCCATAGACAGCACCACCATGACTCGTCTCATGATGCGTGCTGCCCTTTTGCCATCCTTCTGTGGTGCATTGCTGGAAGACGTGAATGACAGCAAGTTCACACAGTGGAACCACCCCTTTCTCTCCACCACCACCCTTAAAACCCGCCTCCACACTAAAGGCTACTTGCTAAGCTGAAAGTTCCTCAACAAGCCCCCCTGGCCTCCGCCCACCCTTCCCCACCATTCGGATGATGAGGGGTAGAACTCCCATTATCCCTTGTGCTGCTGCCCCCATGTAACCATGGCAAAAAAAAAAAAAAAAAAAAGCAAGTCCTGAACACAGTCAAAGGTGTACTTCATCTCTCCATTACCACCCTTCTGCTCCATGCGACCCCCGCCGCCCAGTCTCCTAACTACGTAATATTTAAATATGCACACGCACGGCACTCATATAATACCTACACAGAACTAATTCACAGTTTGGGTCCTCAAGTGCAAGACAACACTCTCAGCTTGCTTAGAGTTCGACCTGTCTCCCAAACTAAGTCTTGTGCACAATACAGAGGCTAGCACCACCCCTAGGGAGAGACCACCTGACAGGTTTTCAATTGCAGGTGTTGACAACCACAACCCAAGTGGCATTCATTCTTCATCAACCTCCCATGCTAATTGCCCACCCAGCATCTAGCGAGCCGGCAAAATCATCCAACGCGGCATCCCCAACCAACCCCCGCATACCCAGTCACCAGGGCAGACCCCAAGCCCCTGTCCCCGCGAAGTCTTCAGTGCTTACCACCACTTGCTCCCTGCGCCAGTAAGTGCCATGGGATTGGCACTCATCTAGGAGGGGGGTAATGTTAACCCCAACATGACGAGAGCAAAAGAAAGTGGAAAAGACGCAGGGCAAAGGCGGAAAGAAGGTAGCCCGACGGAAGGAAAAGAAGGAGAAAAGCCCAAAAGCGCAAGGACAACCGTTAAAGACCAAGGCAACCACAAAAAGGGAAAGGCGCGTAAAAAGCGCACCCTAAAATCTTGTAAAAGAGTGCCGGCACGGGCTCTCACCCGTGCTATTTGTAAATATAGAAGGGTAGTGAAAAGGAAGCAAGGAAGAGAAAAGAACAATGGAAAACAGGGCCTGCTGGGCTATGACCGGCCATGTAAAAAAGGGAAAAAGGGAATGACCGCCCAAAAGGGAAGTAGGGTTTTGTATATAAAGTTGAAAAGTGAATGAAGAGCTCATTCTTTGGTGTGGCAAAGCTAGTCTTCATCTTCCTCTCTTCTTCTCCCCTTCTTGCTTGTGTATGCTCTTGAGAGAGGGAGTGTGAGAGTGTGAGGGAGTGAGTGTGTGAGAGAGTGAGGAATCAAGAGGGTGAAGCTCTCCACCATCTCCTCTTCTCTCTTATTATCTTCTCTTGCACGCGCAGCTATGGAGGATGAGGCTTGGAGATGGAGGAGGCTTGAGGATGCTTGAGCTAGCATCAAGAATCATGGAGCTACCGAAGTGTGAGAGAGAGGAGGGTACTCGATCAAGCATCAAGGTAAGTTCATTGCATTCGTAGGTTGGACGGCGCGTCGGCTAGGTGAGAGATGGCCATGAGAGCTCCTTTGGAACGCTTGAAACAATAAGCGGTCCGTAGGTCTTGGCGGTTGAGCGAAAGCTCCCACACACACCATGCTCTTGTAACAATACTACACCAATACCCCAGCTAGTGGCATCACAATGAATGGTAAACAACTTAGAGAAGTCAGGGCAAACAAGGATGGAGGCTAAAGTAAGCACATCCTTTAATTGTTTGAAGCTATGATCTGTAGTGGCATCCCAAAAGAATGATTTCTTTTTCAAGCAATTAGTCAAAGGTGCTGCAATGGTGGCATAATGCTTAATGAAGCGGCTATAGAATGAAGAGAGACCAAGGAAGCCATGCAAAGAAGTGGTGGTGGAAGGACTGGGCTAGCCTCTAAGACATTGCACCTTCTTTGGGTCAGCCTGTATACCATTTTTTCTCACAATGTGTCCCAAGTACTCCACAGATGTCTGCATGAATATGTATTTTCTCTCTTTAGCAAAGAGTCGATGCTCTCTTAATATGCCAAACACCCTCTGAACATGTGTTAAATGCTCCATAGATGACTTGTTGTAAATGAGGGTGTCATCAAAGAAAACCATTTTTTCTCACAATGTGTCCCAAGTACTCCACAGATGTCTGCATGAATATGCATTTTCTCTCTTTAGCAAAGAGTCGATGCTCTCTTAATATGCCAAACACCCTCTGAACATGTGTTAAATGCTCCATAGATGACTTGTTGTAAATGAGGGTGTCATCAAAGAAAATAAGCAAAAACTTGAACAGAAAGGGCTATAGGATTTTGTTCATGAGGCTTTGAAAGGTGGCGGGGGCATTAGTCAACCCAAAAGGCATCACTAAAAAATGATAAAGTCCACGATCAGTCCTGAAGGCCGTTTTGAGCTCATCTCCGGCCCACATACGAATCTCATGGTAGCCAGATCGCAAGTCAGTCTTAGTGAAAAAGCATGGCCCTTTCAACTCATCCAACAAATCATCAATCCGTGGGATGGGGTAGTGGTTCTTCTTCATGATTTTGTTCAAGTCTCTATAGTCAATGCACATGCGAAAGGAGCCATCTTTCTTTTTGACTAAGAGGACAGGGGATGCATAGGGGGAAGAACTCAGCTCAATGAAACCCATCTCTAACAACTCCTTGATTTGCTTTGCAACCTCTTTACGCTCACACGTTTGTAAGGGGGTTTATTCACTGGCTTGGAATGGACCTCTAGGTCAAGTGGGTGGTCCACTCGTCTCTTGGGAGGAAGGGATGTAGGCATCTAAAATAGGTCATTGTATTCCTCAAGTAAGGCTTGCAAGGTTGAATCTGTGAGCATTTCTTAAACTCCCGTTTGAGTTGCTTTGCTGTAATGAGTTGAAAATCCTTGGACTCCCTCTAGGTGGATAGGTTGTGCATGCATCATAAACTCCATGTAAAGCTGAGAGAAGTCCATAGCAATCTTTCCCAATTGTTTTAGCCAATTACAACCCAATACAACATCAATGGGGCCCATATTTAGGGCAATCAAATCAACCAGTGCCACATAATTTTTGGCCAAGCATAAGGGAATTGCAGGACACACATGTGTGCTAATTTCTTCTTCTCCATTTGATACTTGGACCTTCAAGGGGTAGTGTAATGCCATATGGGTGCACTTCAACTTATCAATGGCTGATTTATTGACAAAACTATGAGTTCTTCCACTAACCACAAGGATAAAAACATGCTTTCCATTGATACTTCCTTGAATGCGAAGGGTGCTGGGGTTGCGGGAACCCATCCAAGTGTCCAAGGAGATTGAGCAAAGGAAAGTGGGAGGTGGGTGGGATGTTAAATCAAGTATCTGTGATGGAGCACCGCCTGGGTCAAAGGGAAATCCAACCTCGGGGTCATAGAACTACTCCTGATCAACATCCTTCGTAGGCTCAGCTTGGTCAATGGGCAGGTCCTCCTCCTTAGTGTGCCAATCTTCCATGACATACATGCTATGAACTTTGACCTTAGTGTCTTGTACAGGCATTTAGAGGCATGATCAGTAGTGTACTTATCTCCACACTTAAAGCATAGGACCTTTTCCTTTCATTCCTTCACAACATCTGGGGAGATGAACTGTTGGCTATTGGATCCATGGGAAGGTGATGCAGTAGACTGTTCATTTTCAACATACTTATTCTCAGCATTAGAGCTCGATGCTATCCCAAAAGTGCCCATTTTTTTGTTAGCATATGGATGGCGAGGTAAGTGAGTATCTTGGGGTTGTTATTGGGCATAGAAGTGCCTCGAAAACCACCTTATATGAGGTTGATCATGAAAGAGTGCGGGGGTGTCCAAGATCTTACTGAAAATGTTCATTCTTATGGTACTTTCTTGCATATCTCTCAGCTAGTTCAATTGCATCAATTAGTGTGGTAGGTCTTTGGGCCATGACATTTGCTGATAGGTTCAATTTCAACCCATAGATAACTTGTGCAATTTAGCATCATCACTAATGTTCTCCACATACATGGTCAAGTTCATGAACAGATTTGTGTATTCGTGTACAGTGAGGTTACGTTGGTCAAGAGTGTACCATCGTCTTGCCAACCACTCTTTTTCCACAGGGGACACAAAAACTTGGACCATATGCATTTTAAAATCTTCCCAGTCAATGAACTACTGATTCTCTCGATTGATATAGCGCCACCATGTGTGGCAAAATCCTTCCAAGTGGAGAGAAGCAAAAAGTATTTTCTGATCATCAGTGTGGGGGTAGATATTGAAGTAGGACTCGAACTTGGACGTCCATTCCTCCAAGTAGACTGTGAGGGGAATTGCCCATTGTACTTTGCTAGGATGACCTTGTCACGCAGATCATTGGGGCCATGTTGCCCATGTAATCCTTGTTGTCCATACATCCCATGGTGGCCATACATGACTTGCTGTCCATACATCCCATGTGGTGCATTAAGCCCTTGTTATCCATTATAACCATGCTATCCATGATTGCCAGGCTGGCCATTTGTACCATATTGTCCTTGATGGGGTTGATTCATATGGGGTGCATGGGGGCTCCTAGTAGGGAGAGTGGGGAAAATCCAACCAAGGGTGGAGAAGGCCTCAAATGGATCTTGGTTGCATGGTGGAAGAGGGAATTCAATAGGGGCTCATCATGCACATAAGAGGGTTCACCGATCTTGTAGGTAGAAGGGGAAATTCCCTTAGTGCCAAGTATACCCTGTGGACCATGCAACAGTTCCTGATGTGGAGGATGTCTAGACTCATGCCTAGAGTCATTGGCCTTCTCTTGGGATGAAGCGGTCGCTAATTGAGCAACAAGAGTAGTGAACTGCTCCAAGGTCTGTTGAATCTTCAAGTTTGAGAGAGCCATGTGCTCGATCGCTTCATCAAACTTGGACATCATTTGGTGGTGGTTGGTGACCATATCATTATGTCGTTCCATATGACAAAGCTCATGCTGTGACAGAGGGTGTGATTGAGAAGGGTGCACGGATCTGTTTCAAGCATTTTCTCCTGTATATCACCATGGCAATCCTGTGCCTAGCTTGGTTTCTCATTCATGGAGGCCTGGGAGTCTCTAATCTCCCTTTGTAGTTCCTCTTGGGCCTTGCTTTTGCCTTTCTGACCAGCCATCTGGATGCAGTCCCCACAGGACTTGCTATTAGTAAAAGGGGCATAACTCTTTGTAGGAAACTCCCATTGCTAAGGTTTTTGGCTCAAGTCGAAGGGGAAAAAGTCCTCTTTGAGATGAGCTATTAAACTTTGTGACAAAAAATGATTAGAATTTTCTATAATGGATTTATTGTGCTTGTCCTGGAGTGGCAGTCTGCACCTTGTCCATAGTGATCCTAGTGCACAAAAATGGGCATAACTTTCAAACCGTAGCTCTGATTGGGGAGGTTTTTGTTTCAAACTGGAGCGGAAAAATCCCTCTTTGAGGTGAGCTATAGGGTTCACTCCCAGATTCAAAACAAAAATTTCTGCAATAGGATTTTCTTGACTGTCCTAAAGGACTGTGACCAAAAGCCCTGCCTTTCCCTTATTTGCCAAGGTCTTACATGGATAGAGCATAGTTCAAGGGGCCTGATTAGAAACGTTGATAGCATACTGGGAATATTGAGCATGATCCTAAGCATCATTGCATACCCATCGGATTAGCCATTAATGCATAAGTACATTTGCTCCATACATCTGACTACATGCTCTTCAAGTGTCATACATGGGTGCCATTAGCATTGTGGGGTGTCCAAGAGGGATCATTGGGTCAGGGGGAGTGGAGCTTATGGAAGTACCTACACTTGCATACAAATATTAGGCTCCAGATCACCAGGAGGTGGGCAAAGTTCCCCAGGCCGGGTTGTGGACCCCTTCGGGGTCTTAAGTTGTAAGGGAGGGTCACCTCTCTTTTGTCTTACCACCTCGCCTGGCATCGGCCCTTTTCCTCAACCAGAGTATACATGACAAAAAAATTTATTAAGAGATGTAGTGGAAAGGAGTCATTTGGCCTTTTCATGAGATGCAAGGAATGACAAAGGTTAGGGGTAGGGGTTACCTTGGCAGTCCAGTGACTCACTGGCTGCTACTTACCCAATTTAAAATGTCTATTATTCATTTTGGGCTCATCCAAGATCACAAGACCAAATGGGGGTTAATGTTAGTCATTACAATAAATTTCAAGAAGAGGTATGATGCATGCACACGAAGAGGATTGAGCTATTAAACCTATGCAATCTCGAATCTCTCCAACAAGGATTTCATGGGTGCCCACAAAGCTTTCATGCATGCTGAACTTCATTTCTTCATTTGGAGTAGGAGAGGTCAAGAGGGCTTGAGATATCTCTTGATGTGTGAGTTCCAAGGTTATGGGCTGGATCAATAGCTTGGACTGATTAGTAATGGCTGCCCACAAGGTGTTCAGCAAGAGGTTCAAGTAGAGTATCAATGTCGGAGGAAGGGGAGAGGTCAAATCTTGTTGAGGGAGTTCAACCCTTACCCTAGGAGCCCAAGAGTGCCAGGGGGAAGGCCAAGAGCAAGAGCAGGAGGCAGGAGGAAGCCAAGGGCAGTAGCACAATTTGCGCTGCAAATTGCAGGCTGCTGCGCCTATTGCCTTTGGCAGGGATTCCCTAGCCACCTAGGGGTTCAAACTGGAGCTGGAGATGGTGGGGATCAGATTCTAAGGTTGGCTGATGGTTTGGATATTTCTGGAGCAATTTGGGAAGGTTTTTGTTGGTTGGCAGCCATGGCAGCTTGCAGGAAGGAGAGAGAAGGGGGGTTGAGGTAAAAAGTAATTGGGATTTTTTCCCTCTTCCAACTCCTGAAACTCCAAACTTGGCCTGGAACCCTTAAAATTTGCATGAAAAGAAGTGACGACTTGCTATTTTAACCATTTCACCTCTAGATATGTCTGAGTCTCCAGCCATAGCTCTTGCTCGCTCCAAAAAGGTGAAGTTAACTGCAGCCCTTCTTGTTGTACCTATACTTGTAAGCTGAGTAACTAGGGTTTTTGGGATTTGAGAAGAAAGAAAGGGGAAAGAATAAAAGGACCAAAGATTGAAGATCTGATACCACTTGTAATGAAAGAAGTTGAGGAGAGAGAAGAAGAGCTAAAGAGAGAGAAAGAGAGCAAGAGGAAGGGAGAAGACTAGAAGAGGAGAGAGAAAGATAGAAAGAGGAGAGAAGGGAGGAGGAAGCCATGGAAGCTAGAGATGAAGGTGAAGAGTATGGCCTTGATAATAACTGGTTGCCCTAATCTAGGACTCTTACACCTTATATACCCCGGTCAATGTGACTAGGTGTCTAAACCCTAGTCGGTGTGTATCCCGCTTGTTACATTTATGACATTCATATCTAACACTTCTCTCAATTTGCAGACGAATTTTGAGCATACACTAATATTACCAAAAATTTCTCTCCATCTAAGCATATGCAAGTGCTAACTGCAGATCTCTCTTCATTAGTAATAACAATTCCTTTAGGTTTGAGTGATCTCTTCACTAACAATAAGGTTTCTTCCCTACCTTTATTTTCTGCATTAGCAATACATTTGTAGCCCTAGTAGTCAAAGTCAACTAGCTGCTTTAGGTCAGTTTATTTAATTCCTAGATCATAAGCACTCTTGGTTTTCTTGTTCTAAGTATTCTCTTGCAAGCTCCTTGTCTATATTGATGGATCAGAAACCCCTCATGTTCCAAGTAATAACAATCATCTATCTTGAAACTATATCCATATTTATCTTATTAGTTGGAATCTAGCTCACCCAATGGGTCATAAACATTAGTAATTCCCAATGACCTCTCACTGGTGCCTTAAGCTTCAATTTGACTTTACCCTCTACTTGTGTTTGTAGATCTTCTAGGTGGTGTTTGGTTTTGTTTATTGCCATCCTCATTGAAATTCTTGTTCTTACTCTTCCCTAATTGCTATTCTTGCGTTTCTTTGCTTTCCCTTTGCTTTCCACCTTCGAAGGTCTCAATAGGTGAAGAGATGTTGGCTTTATGAACATGACGATTTGCCACATCCATCATCTTTTGCTTAGCTTGAGGGCAAGTTGGCCACCATGGCATGAGCCACCATTTGCAAGTCAAAACTCTTGGTCTTTGCATGGGATGCATATGATTCTACATCCATGCCTAAGTTCTCATTGACTCTTTGAAGCTTGATGTTTATGACAACTTCCTACACTTGCTCCTCACTTACCCTCTTCCTAGACATGTAGGCTCGGCTTAACAGATAGGTAGTTCCCATTGAGAACACATGGAGCTCACTAGCTACTCAACCTCCCTTCCTCATGTGGTCTTTAGTCATTTTAACAAAGAGCTTCATGTCTACCTTGTCTTCTACTTGGACTTATTACACCAAATAATTAGACGGCTAGTTGTTGAAGCAAAATTGGCAAGTGAGTTAGCCAACTAATTTACATGTAATTTTTGGCCACCAACACAACATTTCTATCTAGCCATATTAGATGCCTGCATCACAACTAATGAGAATTAAATAATTTGCCAAAATTATCAAAATTGTTGGACTATTTCTGTAGGTCTTTTAGTTACCTCGGTTGTAGCAAGCTAGGTTACATTATATAGTTGTTTAGTTACTCATTGGCGAAAATTGAACATGGTAAGTTACTTGTATATTTCTAGCTAATCATTTAAGTTGCAACCAACCAATCCCTTGAGATAATTGTTTATTTGAAATCTAAGGCTCATTATTTTGAAAAGGAAGCTTTTGGTTCACAAACTTCCACTTTAAGAACGTTATTAGATGTGAGGTTTATGTCTAGACACAAGTCATGATCTTATCGTAGATAAAAAAATTTGTAAATATGCGTGCACATGCACACATAAATAACTTATGGCACAAGTTTCTTTACTATCAAAATGAAAGAGTGAGATTTTTGCATGTGTTTAACATATCAATGACTTTTTTCCATGTAGTAAAATACAAGTTCTCTCCCTTTTCCCCTTAGTTTTCTTAACTTTAATCCCTTTCATTATAAGGCTTGCTTGATACTACATTGAAATGTGCATACATATTCTAGCTATTCAATAATTGGAAATGTAGTATGTCATTGACTTAATTAAGCATTGGTTATGGGAAATTGACATGCATTCAAATCATAAATCACAAGAGTAGATGCATTGATTTACTATGGTTCTAAAGAACTCTTAGTGATTGCTTAATTTTCTTTGCAAGACATATTTCCTTATAGTAGGTGGGTTTGATATACTTCAAATCTTTAAGGTGCTTTGAAGAAAATTCTTTTTATCCTCTTATGTAGTACGCATTTTTTGAGGGTGATGTGATGTTTATGTGACATGCATAAAGTACATATACTTTGATTCTCTGATATGCACTTTGATGTGTGGACTAGAGAACTTTCATCTTACAACAACATTGTTATCCAAGCTCTCTAGTAAGCTAGCATGAGTCAGACATTACTTATCCACAACTAATAGAAGGTTTCAATCCAAGAATTAGATAATGAATATATGTATTTTTTTCCAGTTCCACTCATAAGTTTTGAGTGCAAATTTGAATTTAATCGAGTAATTATAATTTGCTAATGATGTTGATACACAAAAATGCTAATTACAAACAATTTTTTATTTGTTTTACTTTGGGGCATTCAACAGAAAAAAGCCCACTCAACTTATCTCAAACCTAACAAAGAACGGCCCAATAAAGCATGCCTAAGCTAACCAAGTTACTTAATTAATGCAGTGGCCAATAATTGTTTTTTCAATCATAATTTAAAAATGTAGATGTAGGCAATGTCTTGGTTGTAACAACATCTTAGAGTGGGGAGTAATGTAGTCATAACCACGTAAACTTATAAATTGATTCACTTCTAGTATAGTGTGTACAAATATTGGTGTAGCATGAAGAGCCAATATTTCGAGTGTGAATGATGGCTTTAGTACATACTATGCAATTATATCTAAATCCCAATTATTTTGCAAAATCTCTTAGGATATGGGTTATATTCTTAGTCATTAGCTAGTATAGGTTACTAATTTGTTAGTATTTCCATTATGAAAAAAAAATATTATTTATAGAAAAAGAGCTCCACCCTACTTGATAAGCGTGCCCATAAGCAAAGGTATGAAAATTTGAAGTTTTCAAATGCTAAATTGTGACCTTAAGCATTTGGCTACTACATGGCGACCTTTTAACTTGCTTTTACCTTTTTGGTTATGTATGTGTGAAATACATTTTCCTTCTTGATGGACTTAAGAGTCATTTGGATGAGTATATGCCAAGCTAGGTTAACCTAAATGATTGATGGAATCTTATTCTACCCTTAGGTAATTTATAGAAACCCATTCTATACTATTGTATAACAAATTTTTTCCATTAACTAGACAAGTTAAAAGGCTTCATAAGAAAATGGATACCCTATAGTCAAATCAAGTGACTATCAAATGTTGTGTGATCCCTCCAAGCCCACCTCCCAATAAAGTATCACTAGTGGTTGATAGAAGCTAGAAGTAACATATTTCAAAGCCTTCAACGTTACTTTCATTTCTTCAACCTAAAAATGAACTAAATGGCTAGGTTAAGAGTTTCATAATAAATAATTGTTGTTGCTTTGATATAGCTTTCTGTCAATTAGTTGTTAAAGAACTACTTTAGTACCACCATGGAGGCTATAAATAATCTAGCTTGGTGTCCAAAAATTGACAACTTGATCTCAGTAGACACAAGGTATATGAGAGCTTGTTGAAACCTTGTGTCAAATGAAGGTGGTCATGACCACATTGACTCAACCACCTTCCAAATGTCCCACAAATGGCTAGCCAAAGTCATATGCAAGATTTTCCACCTTATGACATGGTGTGTTGCTTTTGTTTGATGACTACGGTGACCAATGTGAATAATAAAGTTTATGGGATTGTGTGCCCTACCTACACTTGCATTCATTAGATTATTGACATCCAGAATGTGTTTTCAAGGTTTCTGTAGCTTCCATATTTTCAAAGGTAATAATTTGTGGGTTTGAAGGATTGTATACTTTTTTTGTGGTAAAAGGAACATATTCTAAGTATGTTTTTCAAGAAGGAAAGTGATAAGAGGCACTCTCAAAATTATGATAATTCAATGCACAGACATACAAATTCAGGTAAAAAGTTTGGACGATTCATATGTGGATGCAAGAAGTACATATCATCCTTATGGAAAGGTGTGAAAAGATTGTGTCTTGTTAGAATGATTCTTGCTACTTTAAGTTTGGATGATATATATGCAACTTGTGCACTTGTTTCAAAGAAGGTACCTAACAAAGGTTCAGTAGTGGCTCCTTGTAGTGTGACAAAGGCAAATAGGAAACATATACCTCAAGTGAGATCAAGGAAGAGGTAGAATGTGAAAGCTCTTAGTTCCAAGATTGAAAACACTTTTCTCAAGGTATGCGTCTTCTCAAATGAAGGCAACCACGTAAAGGAAATGCCTTATTTATAGTGCACTCCTTTGTTAGTTCTTTGCATATATAAGTTCTATGTGTATTACCAAATAATAGACATTGATAGCTTTATGGTCTATATGTGTGCCCTTCTTATTTTATTCACCTTTTAACTAGAGCTTTTGATGGGGAAGTCTTTTAAACTATGTTTATCATCCCCAAATTTTCATATGCCTTTGACATAAAGTAATGGGTTTGAGATGTCATTTATAATTATATACTCCTTATAAATACAATCGAATTCTTTATATAGTTTTAACTTTGTGCAATTTTCATGTATTTTAGACTTATAGCATTCAATCCTCATGCTTTCCCTAGTGTTCTAATCACCAAGACTTTCATTTGCAAAGAGGCAATAGAGTATATTAGTGTAGTTCTATGCATCTTAGTGTAATCATTATTATGTGTTTTTCATAGTCATGTTTAATCATCATCTCATTCTTGTAAGTTCATCTTTTTCTTCTATTGGAATCTTATTTCAAAGCTTGCTTTCTATATATATGGTAGGAAAGTATGTCTCAAACATGGTAATAAACATGTTGTTGTGATGCATCTCTAGCTTAATTAGCTATGCGATTTTCATGGTCACCTTTCATCATGAGCTTATTCATGGGAGCTCATGTTTCTCTTATATTGCCATCTTATCTCAAAGCTTGTTTTTACATATATGGTAAGAAAGCATGTCTTAGACATGGCAATAAACCAATATAGTCACAATGATTCTCTAGATAAATAAAAAATCCATCATGATAGGCTTCCAAAATCTTTGAACTTATGTGTAAGATGCAAAAAAGTGCTCGATGGTCTCCTTATTCATTGCCCATATGCAACAAACCAAAAATGCCTACTTTTAAGTGCACCATGAGTTTTAAAAAAATATCCATGTACATATTTCTCTAATTAAGTAATTTTCCATAAATAGGAGATTACTTGCAAAATGTTTCCAAGTGTGCATTTCTCCCATTTTGCATATTTTTATTGAAGCAATCCATGCTTACTATCATGTAGTAAATAGAAAAATGAAAATCCACAAGAATAAATAAATAAAAATCATCTTATTTTCATAGCAACTGCCACAGCTAGAAGAATGTTATGTTTACATCCAATTGCATAAGTTCCATATCTTCTTTAGCACTAGGTAATCACAGTGTGAAGAGTGGTCATTTTCACCACAAGTGAACATATCTCATCAAAATCCACACCTTTCTCTAACTTGAAGCCTTTGGCTACTAAACAGCCTTGTACTTGTTGAGATATCGAGCTCCACTCGTGATATGCCAGGGTGACCATTGTGCATTTATGTCACCGACTTGTTAGTTGCAGATGCGGTTGGTACACCGCCCATGAATAATAGCTAGATGACAGCTATCCTTATCTACTCTAGTTCATGGTTCAATTAGTATGCCACCTTAGTTAGTTGAGTTTGGTTTGAGACCCATATATAGGGTTCTTCTATTTCTTTGTATGTGAGTTCTTTTGGCTTACACAACTAAGAAGAGAAAAATTGTTTTCAGCCTCCACCTTTGTGTGTATTCCCCCATTGTGCAAGCAAGAAAGCTACAAGTGAGACTCCTTCCTTCTCTCCCAGAATCTTGACATGGTATCAGAGCCTTGTTCGTGGTAAGGAGCTCAAGAAAGCAAACCAAATTCGCGGTGTTCTGGTAAGAGGACCAGTGTTGCTTTCATTTTTCTGTTTTGGGAGCAAGTCTCTGCAGGTAGCACAGCCGGAAAGTGCAAGAGTGCATTGTCTCAGATTGAGACGCCCTTCGCAGTGTAGCAAGAGGGCAGTATATGCTGCAAGACGAGGGCTTTAGGTTGCTATGTTTTTTTTATTTGAGGCCATTTCGGGGCCTGTTTTGGAGGCGGAAGTTTTCTGCACGCACTCAGGAAAAGGCCTTGTTTTATGCTGTGCGACCACTATTTTATAGGTCGGTGAAAAGTTATCGTAGAAATTGCATCATATGCCTGTGCGCAGAGACATTGGGAGTTACAGAATCATCCTTGTTGCCTGTTGATGCAAAATCGTCACTAGGAAGTGACTGTGTGGTCAAATACCACTTTCGTCAGTTTTGCAGATTTGCCCTTGTGAGGCTGAAGTTGTGTTCTTTGCAATGACAGAATTTTTTGCAGTGTTCTATAATGGCGCCTGATTCTCTTTCACAAATTGTCACTGAAAAGCTTGACAAGAACAACTTCCAAGCATGGAAGTTCAGAATGATGAATTTCCTTATGGAAAAAGGATATTGGGAATTTGTTGCAAGAAATGAAGAAGAACCAGTTCTTCCTGATGTTCCCAATCAACAGCAAATGCAAGCATTTAAAGGATGGCATGAGAGAGCCATAAAAGTTATGTACTGGTTGTCTATCAATATTTTAGACTCTATGATTGTGCATATTCAGGATGCAAGTACGCCAAAGGAGGCATGGGATACTTTGTCAAAAATGTATAGCACAAATACGCAAGCCAAGAAAATGCAGCTCAAGCAAGAGTTGCACAATGTGCAAAGAGAAAGTATGAGCATCAATAAGAGTTGCACAATGTGCAAAGAGAAAGTATGAGCATCAATGACTACCACATGAAGGTGAAGAAGATTGTAGATGCACTTGCTTCCATTGGGTCGCCAGTGGAAGATGATGATTTAGTTTCCGTGACCTTGAATAGTCTAGGAAAGGATTATGCACAGTTCCGAACATCCATTTCTGTCCGTGAAAGATTTCCTGATTTTGAGGAGTTGATTGCTCTTCTAATTTCTAAGGAGCAGAGAAATGGTGGTGCATCTTCTTCAGGAGAAACTTCAAAAGAATCTGTCTTCTACTCAAATGCTAAAAGAGGTAGAGGCAAAGGTAAAGGAGGCCGATCTGGAGGCCGTGGTAGAAATCAGAATATACTACAAACTCAAGAAAACTAGTCCTATGGAGGAGGACGTGGTAACTCTAGAGGCAAGGGGAGCCAAAGAGGTCGTGGTGGATGGCAAAGAGGGCAAAATGCAAACAGCAATGTTGAATGCTACTACTGTGGTAAAATGGGTCATATGGCTAAAGATTGCTATAAAAAGCATAATGACATCATGAATGGAAAATTCCAACAAGGGAATTATGCATCTTCTAGTAGACACGGTGATGACAGAAATGAGCATTTGTTTATGGTGCAGCACATGAACAATTCTGTGAAAAGTGTAGAAGAAAGCAACGATGTATGGTATGTTGACTCAGGTGCATCAAACCACATGACAGGTCATGCAAAATGGATGGAGGATGCAAGGAAAATGGAAAAACCAGGATTTGTGGAGACTGGTGATGATACTGCACATCCTATTGTGCAGATTGGAAAAAATCCTTTGTCTATGTAGGATGGGAAAAAGAAATACATGTCAGATGTATTTCATGTCCCGAATATCACCAAGAATCTGGTTTCTGTTGGTCAAATGGTTGAGCAAGGCTTGCAGGTCAAATTTAATCCTCATGGATGCTTTGTTGAGGATATGAAAAATAAAGGTCGCTTGATAGCAAAAGAAAAGAAGAAGGGCAGAATGTTTACGTTGGATGTAGACATGCCTGAATTGAGTGCAGCAATGTTTGCAGATGGGACCGGTGTAGTTGTAGATATTGATATCTGGCATAAATGCATTGATCATGTTAATGTACAGTGACTTAAATCAATGCAGGCCCAAAATATTGTTGTAGGATTGCCTAAATTCAAGGTTGCAGAAATGCATAAGGTATGTGAAGCTGTCAATTTGGAAAACAAGCAAGGAAACCATTTCCTAGACATGTTCAAGAGAGTAAGAAGCCATTGGAATTAATCCACTCTGATGTGTAGACTACTAAAGCTGCATCTATTGGAGGCTGTCATTATTTTGTCACTTTTATTGATGACTATAGCAGAAAACTGTGGGTGTATTTTATGAAAAAGAAAAGTGAAGTGTTTGGGCATTTCAAAACTCTTAAAGCTATGGTTGAAAAAGAAACAGGCCTGCAAATAAAATGCCTAAGATCAAATGGAGGGGGAGAGTACCTCTCAAATGAGTTTGCAAGGTTCCTGCAGGAGCATGGCATAAAGCATCAATATTCATGCAATCATACCCCACAACAAAATGGAATTGCAGAAAGCAAAAATAGGCATATTGGAGAGGTGTCTCGCGCCACGCTCAACAAAAAATACCTGCCAGATTTTTATTGGGTTGAAGCAGTTGCTATAGCAGTCTACATAATGAACAGGACTCCCACTGCAGCAATACATGGCATGACTCCAGAGGAGAGGTATACTGGTAGGAAACCAGACATTTCTCATTTGAAAATTTTTGGTTGCATTGCCTATGTTCATGTGCCAGATGAGTTGAGATCCAAGTTGGATCCAAAAGCTAAGAAGTGCATCTTTATTAGTTACTCTCTGCACAGCAGAAAGGATATAGATGCTATAACCCTCTACTCGTAAGTTTACAGTGAGCAAAGATGTTGTTTTTAATGAGATGAGTAGCTGGTATAAACCAGTAAATGTGATTGATGATGTAGATGCACAAAATGGTAATGATGCACAGATTTCACAGCAGCAGTCACAAAATATTAGTGGACCTGGAGTGTCCTCTAGTGGTGGTTCACATTCTTCGCCATAGACAGGCAGATTGAGATCAGGAGAATCTCCTCAAAATAATGCAGATAGTGGTATGCAGGTTTCACGAAAAGGAAAAGAGAAGGTAGATCAGCCCATGTTTGATGTGAATGCAGGTCACTCTTATGTGGATGGTGAATCCAGTGGCCCAGAACAGAGCATTGATGATGAGTTGGGTATTCCTTCTATTGTTACACCTGGAGTAAGGAAGACTAGGGATGTTTTGAGAGCACCTGGAAGTGAGCCTACTTTACGCAGGTCTACCAGAGCTAGGTATCCTGTGGATAGGTTGAAATATGATGGATTTACAGCCATTCACTATGCATATATAGTCAAAGTGATACAGGAACCAGAACCCACTTCTTTTGAGCAAGCCATGGGAAAAGAAAAATGGGAGAAAGCCATGGATGAAGAAATGGATTCTTTGGAAGCAAATGCTACATGGGAATTGGTACCTTTGCCTAAAGATAAGAATGCAATTGGTTGTAAGTGGGTTTATAAGGTGAAGCACAATGCAGATGGTTCTGTGAACAGATACAAGGCAAGATTAGTAATCAAGGGGTATGCACAAACATATGGCATTGATTATGAAGAAACATTTAGTCCGGTTGCAAGGATGACAACCGTAAGAGCAGTCATTGCTATGGCACAGATGGATGTAAAGAATGTCTTCTTGCATGGTGATTTGCAAGAAGAGGTCTATATGGAGCAGCCACCAGGTTATGTGCATGCTATTCATCCTGAGTTTGTTTGCAGGTTGAAGAAAGCCTTGTATGGCTTGAAGCAAGCACCTAGAGCTTGGTCTGACAAGATAGGACAGTATCTTGTCACTATTGGCTTTCAGATTTTCAAGGCAGATTTCTCACTTTATGTGAGAAAAACAGAGAAATGTATTATGGTGCTTGTCATTTATGTTGATGATTTGATTATCACAGGTGATAGTGATGAAGATATCCTTCATGTGAAAATGCTATTGAAGTAGAAGTTTGAGATGAAGGATTTGGGAGAGCTGCGTTATTTCTTGGGCATTGAGGTGATTAGATCACCAAGTGGGATATGGCTCTTGCAGAGGCAGTATGGATTGGACATGCTATCCAAATATGGGATGACAGGCTATAAGCCTATTTCAGTTCATTTGGAGCATAATATGAAGCTGAGCGCAGATGCAGGTGAGCTTCTGGAAGACCCTACTATGTATAGACGCATAGTAGGAAGTTTGATTTATATGACTATTACTAGGCCAGATTTGAGCTATGCTGTTGGATTGGTGAGTCAGTTTATGTAGGCTCCAAGGAAACCGCATTTGGATGCGGCTAGATGCATACTCAGGTATGTGAAGTCCACATTGCAGTTTGGACTATTTTATGAGACTAAGATTCAGATACAATTGCATGGATACATTGATGCTGATTGGGCTGGTAGTATTTCTGATAGACGATCTACCAATGGATATGTGTTCTCTTTTGGAAGTGCTGTAGTCACTTGGAGCAGCAAGAAACAGCCTACAGTTGCCTTGTCGAGTACAGAGGCTGAGTACATGGGTGCAGCAATGGCTGCATGTGAGGTAGCTTGGTTGCATAAGCTACTTTATGATATGCATGAGCCTACAGATGGGCCAGTTGTCATTTATTTTGACAACATGAGTAGTATACACTTGGCAAATAACCCAGTATATCATGCTAGAATAAAGCACATTGAGGTGCATTATCACTATGTGCGGGAGAGGGTTTTACTAGGTCTTATTGATCTAGTTTATGTCAGCACAGAGGATTAGGTAGCTGACATATTCACGAAGGCATTGGGCACAGAGAAGCTGCGCAAGTTCAAAGACCTGCTTGGTGTGCAGGAATTGGGATTGAGCTCGAGGGGGAGTGTTGAGTTATCGAGCTCCACTCGTGATATGCCAGGGTGACCGTTGTGCATTTATGTCACCGACTTGTTAGTTGCAGATGCAGTTGGTACACCGCTCATGAATAATAGCTAGATGACAGCTATCCTTATCTACTCTAGTTCTTGGTTCAGTTAGTATTCCACCTTAGTTAGTTGAGTTTGGTTTGAGACCCATATATAGGGTTCTTCTATTTCTTTATATGTGAGTTCTTTTGGCTTACACAACTAAGAAGAGAAAAACTGTTTTCAGCCTCCACCTTTGTGTGTATTCCCCCATTGTGCAAGCAAGAAAGCTACAAGTGAGACTCCTTTCTTCTCTCCCAGAATCTTGATAGTACTTTGGCTTAGCATTATCAATTGTAGGCTTCAATTTGTAAACCCACTTAAATGGCAAAACATTCTTATACTTTGGTAAATAAACTAAGTCCCAAGTTTGATTCTTCATGATAGAATCCATTTTTGATTGCATAACTAGTTCCCACTTAAGCTAATAAACATCATGTTATTTTCATAGCAATTACAATAACACAGATAAGCTTTTCTCTACCATTTTTTACAAAGCCCTTTAGTTGCTACATGTAGATCTCCTCACTTTAGTTGCCATTTTCTACAAAGCCCTTTAGTTGCTACATGTAGATCTCATAATAAAGGTCACCATATAAGAATGCCATCTTTACATCCAATTGCATAAGGTCTCTATTTTCTTTAGCCACCACTAAGGTAAGTATAGTGTGAAGAGTAGTTATTTTCACCACAAGGGAAAAAATATAATCAAAATCCATAGTTTTCTCCTAATTGAAGCCTTTAGCCACTAAACATGCTTTGTACTTTGGCTTAGCATGATCAATTGTAGCCTTCAATTTGTAAACCCATTTACAAGGCAAAACATTCTTCTACTTTGATAAATGAACTAACTCCCAAGTTTGATGTGTCATGATAGAATTAATTTTTGATTGCATAACTAGTTCCAAATTAAGCTTAGCTCCACAACTTAAGCTTGTCATCATGAGTCATGACCTCTTTGTAGTAGTAATATTCCTCCCCATAATCTATTAGCATCACATAGTCAACACTAGGCTAAAATCTCTAAGGGGGACAAGAGACACAAGTAGATGTTTGTAAAAAAAAAAAGGGATGCCTTTGAGTGGAAATTTCAGCCTCCACTCTTCCTTCATGAGGCATCATAGGGCTCTCAACTTGTTGATCTACAAATATGTCCACGTCTTGCTCATTAGTAGAAGAACCACTTGAGTTCTTTCTCTGCACATGGTGTACTAGTGTGTTCCCTTTGCAACCATATAATAGGGGTTTTGGCTCCAAATTACACGCTGATACTTTGGCAAATGCACATAAGCTTCACAACCAAAAAACTCTTAAATGATCATATAAAGTTTCCTTGCCTATCTAAGTCTCCTAAAAAATGCAACCATCTAATGTAGTATTTGGCTACTTTTTTATCAAATATACAATTGTCACAATAGCTTTAGCATCAAATCCTTGAGTAAGACTAGCAAGCACCCTTTAATTAATGGTCATGTTCATGCATTTTTCCACATCATTTTGTGTAGGATTACTCGGTGCAATGAGCTCCCTCTTGATGCCACACACTTCACAGAAACTTTGAATTCATGAGAGATATACTCTCCACTATTATTAGTCTTAAGACACTTTAGTCTCTTTCCAAACTAATTTTCTACAAAGTACCAAATTTTTTTGGAAGTAAGACATAATCTTTCCCAACCAAAGGAAAATCTCACACTTTCCTAATTGCATCATCAATAAACATAATAGAATAGGATGCCCTCCTCCCTAAAGACCTTTAGGCATAGACCCACATATGTCACAATGTACTAAGTCAAGTAGCTCACTCTTTTTTTTGTTTAAGTTCCTTTCATGGACTAAACAAACATGTTCAACATCTGTACAATGATCACATTAAAAAAAATAAAAATATATGGAGAGTGCTCACGCTCAACTGCCAAGACCCACGGACCACTTATTATTTCAAGCATTTTAAGGGAGCTCTAATGACTCTCTCTCACCTAGCCAACACGCCTTCGAACCTACGAGTGTAGTGAGCTTACCTTGATACTAAAATGAGTTGCCTCCTCCCTCGCACACACTGGTAGCTCCACGATCCTAGATGCTAGCTCAAGTATCCTCAAGCCTCCTCCATCGAGCTCCATCCACCATAGCCGTGTGCGCGCTCGAGAAAAGAGAAAAGAAGAGAAGAGAAGAGAAGAGAAGAGAAGAGAAGAAGAGTCGAGGAGATGGTGAAGAGCTTCACCCTCTTGATCCTCACTCCCACACACTCACTTCCTCACACTCTCACACTCCCTCTCTCAAGAGCATACACACAAGAAAGGTGAAGAGAAGAAGAGAAGAAGAGAGGAATCTTGTTAGCCACACACCAAAGAATGAGCTTCCATTCACTTTTTGAACTTTATATACGAGCCCTAAAATCCCATAGGCACCCATCCCTTTTTACATGACCAGCCATTGTGGCAAGGTCCTTTTTCCTATTTCCCCCTTTGCTTCATATATTTGCCATCTCGAATTGAGGTTAACATTACCCCCCTTCAAGATGGGTGCTAGTCCCATGGCACTTCGAGCTCTTTGTTGTGGAAGGGTGGGCTCTAGGCAAGTGGCTAGTGGGGTGATGATAGGGCCACATGTGGACTCTGTTAATTGGGAAGATTTGGTAATGATTTGGATGGAGAACCCAAGGTATGTCGAGTGGATGATAGGGGCCTTTGAAGTTGCTAGTTTGCAGCATCTTGTTGTACCTAAAAGGAGAAAGTGCTCTACCTAAGGGGAATGTCTGCCTCACTGTGCAATGCTCTGTGCTCATGTTGGTGGAACAGGGAGCTGGGTCTACTAACCATAGGCAATTTGGGTGATGTCCCATACTTGAGGACCCCATTCATGCGAAGGGAGGTGCGGTGTGTGTAGCTTAGGGTGACAGGTCTAACCATAGGTGACTGTCACCTCCCTAGGTATATCCTGCCCTTGAGGTGCCCTAAGTGTGAAGTGGGGATTTGAAAAGGGCTAGGGGGTTAGGAACAGATGTGTTTGTTTATTGCTGATGTTCTTTAGAGTGGGGTGAAGGGGGTTGTGGGATCACTTCTTCTTCAAATCTGCCCATGTCAAATTGCATTTTAGCTTTACCCCTTTGGCAATCTTCTTACTGTACCTCATCTACAAACCCTAGTGCATCAATCTCCTGGGGGGTTAAGCCAGCCAACAGTTACTTGCATTTTTCATGCAACGGGTTGTGGTGGCATGTGTAGCCCTACTTACAAAGCTCTGTGTGCTATGCTCAGCTTCTTCTTTACCACCTCAAGGGACTCCCCTTCCTCTGTGTGAGTGGCATCCATCAGAGTATTTAGGAAAGCTTGTTGTTGAGTATTGAAGCCCACTTGGGTTGCCTCTACTCTGCTTTCTGCTAGGACTTTCTCTTTTTCCATGAGAGCCAGGCAATGCGTCAAGTCTTCACTCTTTGTTCATTTTGGCTTGCCCGCTCTTTGGCTCTCTTTTTCATCTCCTCCATACTTTCTCCTTGTCTTTGTACTAGGGCCATGAGTCTCTACTCCTAGTCTTCCAATTCCATGCTCATTCTCTCATGCTCTTTTCTTTCAAGGCTCAACTTTTTGGTCATGGTTTCCATATCTCTATGGTGTTGCTCCTCTTCTTGCTTCCTTTCTTCTTCCCTTGCGGCAAACTCTTCCATGCCTCGTTCAATCCGATTTGTTTCTGTCAAATCCTCATGTTGCATGATTAAAAGTTTATATTCTCTCTGCATTTTCACTAGCTCTTGATTTTCATCTTCGAGCCATTGCCGTCAGCTTTCCTCCTTATCATCTTTGGCCTTTAGTTCCTGTTTTAGATCAAAGATCTCCTTTTGTTGCATAGCTATTTGCCTTGTCTTTTCAAGCTGGAAGGTTGCCATCGGCTCCTTTTCTGCTTCCAACTCAGACACCACTATCTTTGTTTTCTCCTTTTCCTTCTCTAGTTGAGAGAGCAATTCAACAACATATTCATCATAGTTTGTTGGTTGCATCATAGTAGTAGGGATTGGAGTGGTCAAAGCTTCTACCTTTTGGCATTTCAAATCTTGCCTAGACTCGGCATCTGTTGACCGGGTCTTTTCTGCGTAGTGGCCATAGTCTCCACACTCTTTTCCTTGGGCCAATTCCTTATTAATGAAATACTGCATCCAAGCCACAAAATTGTTTACATCGGCACTGGCCAGGATGCTTGGAGTGAGAGTGGTTGCTTCACTGGTGGGCACCAAGAGGGGCGAGATGGGATGGATGGGAGTGAGAGTGGTTGCTTCACTAGTGGGCACCAAGAGGGGCGAGATGGGATGGATGGGAGCCTTGCCCTTGCCTTTGATGACCACAGGAGGTATGACTTCGGGTACATGAGTGCTTGAGCCAGGTCCCTCATCCCTGGGCAGACTTAAAGCCCCTAGGTCATCGAGTTGGCTTTGTTGTTCTATGGACCGATGAGTTGCTTCGGCCATGTCTTCCTCATTCTTTCTCCTCAACTCCACCTCCTTTTCCATAGCTCTTCTCTCTCTCTCTTTCTCTATTTTCCTTGATTCTTTTGCTAACTTTTTAGCTTCTTCCTTCTCTTTCTTCTTCCTCTCTTCAACCTCTTTTTTCAATTCCTTATTGGCTTTTCTGGCTTCCTCTTTCAACTCCTTTGCTTCTTGCTTTTTCTTCTTCTCCCTCTCTTCAGCCTATCTTAGGGATTCCCTTTTGGCTCTCTCTAGATCTTCTTTTTCCTTCTTCCTGCCCTCATCCTGTTTCTTCTTCTAAGCCATCTTTTTAGTGGGCTTCTTTGCTTTTTTCCTTCTAGATTGAGCCTCTTGATCCTCCTCCTCTATCTCAATTTCTATCATGTCACTTGATGGCTCTTTCTCCTAGTGGATCGAGGACTTATCTGGAGTCTCATCCTCTCCTTCTTCTCCTTGTTGAGCTTCTTTTACAGCCTCCAGGATGATGGCTGTCAGCACACTTCCATATCTGATGAAAGAGGCTTTTGAGGAAGGTTTCTTTCTCTCAGTACTTTTAGAGACTAGGGACTCTCCGCCTACTGGTCTACTGCCCAGGACTAGTGCTTTGGTTGCTTGGTCTATAGTCTTGTGCATGTAGCTGTTCCAGTCTACCTCATCCAAGGTGTGGGCTGCCACATTCTCCAACACAAGCACACTGATTCTTTGCATGAGGGAGTTATAGCGCTGGCTGGAGAAGAGTGAGTGCACCAATTTTGCCTGCATGTGGGCCTCAGCATCGGGGATATTCTGTATGTTGATGATGTCGTTTGTCAAAACATCCTCTCTCTTCATCTCTAGCATAGCATACACATCTCTCTTATGTTTCTTCTCCACCTTAAGTTCCAACCCCAGTGTCTTCTCCACCATGGCCTGGTTCAATGGCACTTGCACCTGTTTAGCATTCTCCCCTCTTCCCCCAGTCACCATTCCACATTCTTGATCAAGGTTGTGCGTTCTTTGAAATTCCACACACTTTGTGTGTTTAGGCTCATGTGCAAACTTCTCTAGGTACTTCGAGAGTTTACATTGTTCCACCACTCTCCTTGCAGCCTCCTCCTTGGCTACCACCTCCTCGAGGTTGTGGTGGATACTACAAAATTTTAGCTGATTATAAGCACGGTTTTCTACGTTGATGGCGTAACGCATCCTCTCCTCCTCTGTGAAAGGAAGTCAATGAGCATGATCCTGCTACGACATCTTTTGTTCTTGTCATGAACCATGATTCCCATTAGTGCTTTCAAAACAATTATTTGCTGAAGAGAAAGACTTCATGTTTGTTGAATGAAAACATTTAAGCTCCAAAATAAACTTTCTTTTCAGACATTTCATCCTTTATTTCAAAATTTTCGTGACACTTTTCCTCAATCACAAGTTAACATGTTTCTTTCCTTTTTGCGTTTAAATTTAGACTGAGGTTTTCAAGGCGGTGTGTTTTTTCTTATGTGTTTATGCATTTTCTTGATTTTGGTTGGTTTTGATTTGACTCACCTTACCCCCTCCCCTTCCAAATTTGAGAAGAATCCTTCCTAGGATTGAAGGTTAGCAGGCCAAGGGCATTCAACGTATGGGTTGAGTGTTTACCTTCGCATGAGCCAAGCATAGAAGTCTGGATTGTACGCCAACTCAGCTTCGCAGTCCAGATCAAAGGGTCAGCTGCCCATGTGTGTGATGTAAGTAAGGACATCCATTAGGAAGTCACCGAAATCGACACAACTAGCAATATGTAACTCTTCCTTAGTCAGGAGGCGATCAAGGTAAGGGTGTCCTTTGATGTGCTCTTCCATGGGTCGGCCACAAATAGTTGTTAACACCCTATACGAGGTTGGAGCGGCATAAGTTGGGTCATACTCCAATATCTTGATTGTGTGTCATTGCTCATCGTTGGTCATTATTTGGCATCCTTCGAGTTCTCATTGCAATTGAAGAGTGTATTAGTTCCATAAGAATGGGGATTCGGTTTCAGCAAGCTATTTCAACTCCTCGATTTCTTGGTGAGTGATAGTAGAAGTAGCTCACTTACCGTATAATGTAATGAGATGCTATTTGATGGCTTGCTCTCTAGATATCTCACTGCTGAGAAACTTTGTAGGCTGAGTGGGGTGCTTTGGCGAATGCAAATTCAAATGTGTCCCATAAACAAGGCATTGTACAAACTTCGATTGCTAAGGGCTCTTGCAATAGATCCAAGTCCCAGTGGTCATAGCTCAGAGCCAGCGACATGAATGTGGCATCTAAGTATCTAAGGCAAGCAATCAGGTCATCCCCTGTGTCTTCGACTAGATCTATGGCCAGTGTCAAGAATGATTTCCGTTCATAGGAGGGTCTAAGGCCTGCAGGGTTGGGGTTTGACAGAACTAGAGAGCTTGGTAGTAGATGGTTGCTATTTTGATTATTCTTGAGATTGCAATTGGGTCCCTTGCACAATGGGAATCAGACTACTAATGGGGCACTGATACTTGCGAATGTGGCTTCTTGAGTCTTGGTAGAGTTACGTGGTACTGGTTTGGGAGTAGCAGGCTAAGATTTGGGCCGATAGACTTGGTCGGTCTTCATGGGCATAATCAGTTGTGAGTCGATGGGCTTGGTGCCTCAAGGCTTATGCAGCTTTAGGCCTTGACACATTGTATGGTTGGGTATGGTTAAGTGTGAGGGTGGCATCTGATCAGTGTCTTTTGCTATTTTAGCCTTAGGGATCCATATCTAGGCATTACCCTCATAATAGCCTTGCACTTGCAATAGGGTCCTAGGAACCCATCGTGGCTTGTTGACCGTACATCATTGTCTGTAGCTTTTTCTTGGCCTCCTAGGTTTTGAGGTTGTGTTCTTAGCCTTGCAAAGGTGTGGCCAATTGCTCCTCGGTGGCACGCTCTGATGTTTAGGTACCCATCTAAATTGGGGTTCATGGGCATTGGCTCTGGCCTTAGCAGGTTGCTGGAATAGAGGCTTGGCATGTTGTAACAAGTCACAACCCCCCTCCTTAGACTTGGCTCTATAGGTGTTTCTACCGGTGGCTTTGCAGATCTTGTAGGAGTCAAGCAACCCTTGCTGAAGGCTGCTACTATGCAGACATTGCCAATGGCTAGGTGGATATGCTGTGACTCATAATTGACATTGCAGTGAGCTTGCTTTTTAAAGGTTTGACCTAGTAGTGACTTTGTGCCTGCATCTTTAGTGTTTGGCAACACATAAAAGATCATTGGTATGCTCTCAGACTTGATAGAAATTGCAGCCCTGCACTTCCCAAGGAGTGCGTATGATCGGCCTCCATATGGGCTTAGTTTGGCGATAGTGGGATGCAATTATGGTTTGCCAATGTGGGTCCAATGATCATGGGTTAAGACATTGAAGTCTACTCCCTCACCGATCAAGGAGTTGAAAGTGCATGTCTACTTGGCAATGACCATGATGTAGAGGTAAGCAAGTTCTACGATTTCCTCATTTTCATCGTCAATCTTCGTGATTGCGGCTACTCGTACCTTGATAGGGAGTTCTAACATTGGTGGTTTATGTAGAGGATGCATGGAAGGGTAGTACTTCTTGATGTGAGTGCCATTGAAGAAGCCTATGCGCTCGCCTTCCAGAGTCTTGAGTTTGACATTACCAATTCGGTTGATGGCATGAATCTTGAAAGGCCCTAGACCTTTAAACTTCATTTTCTATTTATGCCCCTTAACGGAGTACAAGAGCACTAAGTCTCCCTGTTCAAAGTCATGCTGTTTGACATGCCTGTCAAACCAGCTTTTGCATTGTGCTTTCTCACATATGAGCACATGGGTAGCTAAAAATTGAGTTTTTGAGAGGTGCTCAAGTTCAACTAGATGTTCCGTACATGCCTCCCTTCCCTTTCCATCATTCGTGAAGTGTGATCCTTAGGCTAGGAATGAAGAACTTTATAGGTAGAATTGCTCCGGTTCCATAGGTCAAACCTAAAAGGCGTCTGGCCTACAGTCGTTTTATAGGTTGTGTAGTAAGCCCACAAGACTTCCATCAACTTGTTATCCTAATCATTGCGCGAAGCAGAGTCTACATTGGTCAGAATGTCTACTAGAATTTTATTTATGGATCCACCTGGCCGTTTGCCTGAGGGTAGCGTGGCAATGATTTTCGATGGATAATTAGAAAGGTGGATAGAAGATACGCAATCACTTCATTAATGAAGTGTGTACCGTGATCACTAATTAGTTCGATAGGGCAGCCAAATTGTGAGATTACTTGCTCCGATAGGAACTTAGCAGTTGTTCTAGCGTCATTCTTTCTCGTAGCTCTTGCTTCTGCCCATTTCATTAGATAGTTAGTGGCTACAATGATGTACTTGGCTTGCGAGTATTGTGCCGCAGGACTAATGGGTCCTATGAAGTCAATTTCCTATTTTTCGAAGGGTTGTCGTGCAATTATTGGGGTTAGCTCCATCTGATCCTTGCGAATCGAGACCTTTGTCCATTGACACTCGTCACAGTGCTTAACAAATCGTGCCGCATCGCGAAAAAGCGTGGGCCACCACAGTTGAGACTGTAGCACCTTGCGGACTATCGTATCTCTGCTAAAGTGTCCTCTAATGATTCCGATGTGCACCCTCAGGGGGTTCACTATATATGTATCCTCTATATAACGTGTGTTCATGGCCTATTTGTAAATATCCTAATCTGTGAATTTTTCTTGAATAAAATACAACCCTTTTCTATTCAATATGTAAGCAATCCCTTTATATGACACCCTTCTGTATGTAAAAAACGTATAAAAATGGTGTTTTAAAAATCCCTTATTTTGAACTCACGTTATATATACATATATTTATGAGTGACCCCCCGAGTGTGCGCCTCTAAGAGCGTATCGTGCATCTCATGATTGCACATGCATCTACGCAAAAATTAGTCTTGCCCTAGCCTATATAGCTGACTTGCTATCAATTGATAGGGTTGGATCTTGAGGATAAGTTACCTAAGTTGGGCTTTTTCTATCGGTCCTTCAGATAGTTCATGCTCAAGCACTTGGACTATGGTATCTGCCCAATATGGCATCAAGTCGGCTCGAAATAAATCTCTCTCGCTGGATAGGCTAAACAAATACATGTCGGGCAACTCATCGGTGATGCCTTGTCCAGCGGCCTCTCTCATGGGGATATGTGACATGTGGTTGGCCATGTAGTGCTACTTTCCTTTTCGTACAACCATGGAGAAGTCGAATTCTAAAAGCAGAAGGAGCCATCGATCTATGCGTCATTTAGCACAAGGTTTGTTTACTAAATATAGCAAGGCTTGATGGTCCACAAAGAAAGTGAAAGGCATGGCTAATAAATAATGCCAAAATTTCTTCATGGCAAATACCATGGCCAACATACCTTCTCTTTCTATCATCGAGTAGTTCATCTCAGTCTCAGTGAGTTGTCTGCTAGCAAAGCTCACTGGATAGTCGAGATTGTGTTTGCTAGGTTGGCACAACATTTCCCCCACAATGAATTTCAAAGCATCAATATCCACGTGAAAGGTAATGGTCCAATCCAGGGCTCGTAGAATCGGTGCTGTGGTTAGAGCCTTTTTCAATTCCTCATACGCGCGTTGGCATTCTTCAGTCCATTCGAATATAATCAACACTTTGTATAGAGGTCTAGCAATCAATGCATAATTCATCACAAACTGCCGATACCCTGTATGTCCTGAGAAGCATTGAACTTCCTTATAGTTGGTTGGGGGTGGAAGATCAACAATGACCCTGACTTTCGAAAAGTCTGGTGACAATGCCATTCTTTGACACCACGTGCCCTAGGATGCATCCGTGCTTTACTCGGAACTGGCACTTTAAGAGATTTAGAGAGAGAAGATATAGGTGACACTGTTCAAAGACTTCTCGGAGTTTGTCTAAGTGTTCTCTCCAGGTCAAGTGAACACACAAGTTGTCTATGAAGACTTCTAACTCTTTTGTGAGCGTCTTCAAATATAGTGCACATAAGGTGTTGAAAGGTGGTTGGAGCATTAGTCAACCCAAAGGGCATGACTATGTATGCAAAGACACCCCACTCAGTGGCAAATGCAGTCTTATCCCTATCGTCAAGATGCACCTACACCTGATTGTATCTAGAGAAGCCGTCTAGAAAACTATAGGCCTCATTTCCCGCCACTCTCTTGAGCATGTGCTTGGTGTATGGCAATGGGTAGTTGTCCCTCTTAGTGCAGTGTTCACCTTCTTGTAATTGATGCACACTCTAATCTTTCCGTTTTTCTTCATTACAATGACTATGGGTGACATCCAGTATGTGTGCTCAATTTCATAGATCAATCTTGCTCTCATCAGCTTGTCAATGTCTTCCTTGACCACATGAGCATGTTTTGGATTCATAGGGTATGGTCGTTGCTTGACCAGCATTGCGTCTGGTGTCATGGGTATGTTATGAGTCACTACACTTGGATCTACCCCCTTAAGCTCTTCTAAGGACCAGAATATGTCTATATACTCTCGCAAGAGATCAACGAGACTTGTCTCCTCTTCCTCTGTCAAGTCATTGGCAATAAAGACAAGTCGGGGTGTCTCCCCTTCCTAGGCTAGGTTCATCTCCTTGACTTTGGCAGGTCCCTCGATGGGTTCACTTGCTTGCCCTTAACATTTGGCACCAAGTAGGATCACTACCCCATCACCCTTCTTGAACTCCATAAATCTCTTAGGGAGGTCCTATGGTTTTCGTTGTTCGTCTACTCATGCGTCCTTAGAATGTTTTGCCCTTTCTTCCTTTAACTTTATACGCCTTAGGTGGATGGGTAGGTCCCCATTGGTATGTCTAGTCTTGGAAGGCCTAGGAATTTCTAGGTCGCTCTCCAAACTCACTTTCGACTCAGAATCAAACTCTCCATCTTTGCTAAAAGAGGTAGTCTCTCTCGGTGGTCGCAGCTCAGAGGGTGACTCTATTCTAAGCACTGGCGTGGTACCTGGTTGGGTTAGGCCTGCTTGTTCAAAGTATATGGCTCCTATATGTTCCAACCAAGCATGGTCACAGTCCACATGCATGACCCCTCACTCTATCCTAAAGGTGTTTTTTCTCTGTGGCTTGGACTCTTCTCGTATTTTTTCTATCTCTCGTCCTTTAGTGTCGTATTCTATGGTATCTATCTCACCCTCAGTCTTGTCACTGAAGAAGTGGCAGTCTTCGTATTTGCCATCGAAAGCATCTTTGTCTGACTACTCATCGTCTCCTAGGTCTTGGTATGTCTTGTGTCTTTGATCGAGGACTAGGACCCAATTGTACATGAGGTTTAGGTCATGCACCCTGGTCCATTGCCACCTTAGTTCATCTAGGAGATCTTGGAGTGGCTTGAAATTTGTTGCTGGATTGCTAGGTAGCCTGCCGATCAAATACTCTAAAATCTCCTAGAGTTCCCTCTTGTTGTTTGGCACTTGGAAAGTGACAAGGTTGGGTCTTCTGCGAAGATTTCCTGCCATCATGCAGATTGGTACCGAGGGTGTACCCTTGGACTTGCTGATCATTTTAATGGCATATTCATACTCCTCATTGTCCAAGAACAGCATGTCGATGGTAGCAAGGACATGCATCCAATCTCGCTCATCTTCAGGACATGGGATATACTTAGTTAGGGGCCTGTAGGATTTCTTGATTTGAGTATCACCCTTAAGCATCGCAGAAATGGCGTCGAGGTCGACTGATGTAGTCTTCCAGGAGTCAATTTCTACCCTTACAGCTTCTGTTCTATTGCTTAGGAAGATGAGACCATTCCCCCAATCTTCGATCACTCTAGCATTGCGCATCCAGGGTTAGCCCAATAGGATATCGTAGTCCACTCCCTTCATGACTATAAAGTCAACTGAGAATTGGGCTCCTGCGATTTTCACTGGCCAGTTTTTTAGCACCCCAAATGGCTTCACTTTGATTCCATCAGCTAATGTGACATTGAACCTAGCAGTCTCGACATGTGGATTGCCCCAAGTCTAAAGCACTGTGTGGCTCAGTACACTAACTCCCGCCCCTGTGTCTACAATCCCTTTCAACACTATATTGGGAATATGGAAATTTTCCATAAGTTTGGGACACGTGGTCAAATCTTTGGATTTGTCATAACTTGAGCACTATAACTCCAAATTGAGCACTCTATAGCTCAATAGATTCCATTTTTCTTGCGCTTTCCAATGATAGGTCACATCATATGGTTTTAAGAAACTTATGGGTATGCTATCTAGGTGCCACATTTTTAGTATTCAAAAAATGGGAATTAGGAGATTCCCAAACTCACTAATATTGTGTTTTTCCTCATTGTGTCGCCTAGGGCTAAGATCGATAAGATCGCATGCATCTTGGTACCTTCCCAAAAAGTATTACGGTGCAAGGACTTAGGCACTGAGTGCAACGTCAAACTTGGTATCTGTGTCTCTACATCATGTTCTTGTAGGTTTGCAGCAGCTTGCTCTCGTGATCCTTCAACCCACTACTTCAAGTCTTGCCATAGGGTCAGATGATGCCTAAGCAGATCTCCCAGGCTTAGTGTCACAAGAGTGGTCACTAGAGTGGTGAGGAGGTCCTTGGCTGCTCATCTTTCTCCTATTTCAGATTGTCCTGGCCAATGGCCGTGTGACTGATTTGCTGGTGCATAGCGTTAAGGCTTTGCCTAAGCAGTATTGCTTGTGGCGCAGTAGCATCTCTCGATTTTGGTCAAGGGGATGAGACTGGCATGCTTATGTTGGAGAGAATAACTCCAACTCTGCTTCAGTCGTATTGGCTATCTCCCTTTACTTTTAAGGGTACCATTCTTTTCATATGCCTTCTTGACACGACAATTTGCCATTGCATGTCCTTTCTTCTTGCAATAGAAGCACTCTCCTTAAAACTTCTTCTTACTGCCCTTCTTCTTTTTGTCACCATCATTTTTTGTGGAGGAGCCACCTTTGCCTTTTGCATTGGCAGAGAATGCAGCATCTCCATTTTTGCTTCCTTCTCGAGCTTTCAGCCTCAACTCCTCCTCCAACAATAATGCACAAAACTCCTTAAAACTCAAAGCTTGAGGTCTCACTTGAGTATTAAGGGCAGTTATTACTAGTCCATCAAACTTTTGTGGACAAATCCGAAGACGCCTCCGAGTGATGAATGCTTCAGTTGTCTCTCCTTTAGCAAACTTCTACGTTGCTAGTTGATTCTCCAAGTTTTGAATCCTTATTTGGTTTTGTGTTTCATACTGACTCCTCAGTACATTCCAAGCCTCTGATGCTTTGGTTGTATGCTAAATCAAAGTCAGAACACTGTCAGAACTGCTTGTAACTAAGGCACACAATGCATCTGCATTCCTTCGTTTCCAAGCTCGTAGAAGATTTGCATTTGGAGAAATCATCACACTAGGATTTGATGGGTCAAGGGTAGGCTATGGTTCTACATCAGTCCTCAGCACAATCTCCAAAAGCTCATAAGAATCAAGGATAGTTGTAATTTTGAACTTTCACAAGGTATAGTTTCTACCATCTAACTTTCCTTCGCTGAAGGTTGGTGGACGAATCCTCAGTGTTTGAATAGCTGGTACAGCAGTACCACCTCCTGCACCGTTTCTTGATGCACCAGAACTGCTTCTAGAAGAAGTGATTATTCCTCTTTTATGTTGAAGCCTTTGCCTCTTGTGCACTCTTCGATCCCTAGAGCCCCCTGGGCTCTGATACCATGTAAAAATTACACGGCGCAACGGATAGAATCTAAGAAAGAGATAGAGATAGAGAGTACACAATAGATAAGAGGATAATTAGAAAATTTCATTAGCTCAAAACAACTAATACAGAGATGGCTCTATCCACCCGTGTGCTTTCATAGTGAAGCTTACATGGCAATCTAGATAGAAGATAGTTGAAGAACTTAAGGCTAGCTGGAACAACTCTAGCTGGGTGAAAGATAGATGATCGATGGCTGTGAAGGAGTTTAGCTTTTATAGCCCATGAAGTCAGTTAGGTCGGCATGACCGACCTACCATATGAGCCTCCACTAGTCGGCCAAGGTATATTCCAAGGAATATTCCCTTTACCATCGGGCCAAGGGCGCTGCCCCTAGACCCCAAAATAGGGACCCCTTTTAACTCCCTTACCCCGCAACTCAAGCAATGTGCCTCGAGTTGCTACCAGCTTAGCTACTCAATCCAACCCAAAGATTAGACCCACAATGGTCACCTTGTTGCCATCGGATCACATAGACCTCATCTAATATACAAGTCAGGACTCACCGGGCTCACATTTGGCTTCTCCTCATAATGGGGGCCTTACAACTTTGAGCACCATGGATCATTGGTGGCACCATATGAGGGTGGGGCATTGAGCATATCTAACATAGAGGAGGGTTCATTATGATTTATAAATTCAATGTGTGTATAGCATGTGTGCGCATGCATTGTGGATGGATTTTAATTTACAAAATTAAATGGGTTATGGTGCTAGGTGCACGTGTAATGACAGGGTTCCTTTTATAGATTAATGGTTGGTTCTTTTTAATTAAAAATTTGAGGTGTCTTCTATTTGTTTGGTGGGTGCAACGGTTGGTTGACCTTTAGTTACAATTATATATGTATTAGGATGCATATGAAAGAGAGAAAAAGAAAAGAAACATGGCGGTGTGTGAACACCCACAAGGTTTGATGTGCAAAATCCCACATCTAAACAAGCCGTAGAAAAGAAAAATCCACATACGAAAACAACAGGTCGACTAGGTAACAATTGGCCTCTTTTAAGGTTCAAAAAATCAATACTAATATCATGGTTATAAATAAATAAAAAGAAGGGAGACAAGGAAGGGTTTGTCACTTGGGTGATCATGTGTTGGATATTTTTTCGTGTTTTCTCTTCTTTTTATTTTCTTTTTTATTTTACCTTTTTATTTTTCTATTTTTATTTTTAGTTTGTTTGGTGTTTGAATCCTTAGAATTTTGAGAATTATTTATTGGGCTATGTTCAAAATTTGGTTTTTAAATGTCATGTCACATTTAATGTGAATGGGACTTCAAGAATTTTGATTGGTCTGTTTGATGATTTGTTTTCCATTAGGTTTATTATTTATTTTTTGTGCTCTTTTATTTTAATAAATAAATAAGTCTGAGTAACCAAAAGACTATACAAACATCAAGAATGTGAAAAACAATTATTATGAATTTAAAAATCCATTTTCTTAATTTTTTTTGAAACTTTTCAAGCATTTTCTCATTTTATAAGTTGTGTTTTTAATGTAAATAAATATTTTCCAATGTGTTTTTTAAAATCTTTATGCTTTGTGGCTGTTCACATAAGCATGAAGGAAAATTTTGAAATTTCTTGGATTTTTTGGGGAAATTTAAAAATTAATTCCTCATTTTTTGAGATTCTATTGAATTTTCATAAAATTTTCCAATTTTCAATTATTTAATTATTTTTTCATTTTTTAAGTGTGGGGGATTAAAAATAATCAGGATCATGATAATGGGATACTTGAACCGTGACATGGGCGAAACGGGACGTGCGTTCTTGGACATGAATGGGGGCTTACAACACACATACGCATGAATGAGATCATTTGCATCCACGCAAACACGGTAGCAATTAGACACACAAAAAATGTCCAACATGTGCTCGCGTGAACATCATTAAAAATGACCAACACATAGAGGGCTGCGTGGAACTAGCACACCCGGCATGTGACAGGGGGCTTGCAGCCAGGGAGCATGGGCACATGGGTTATGGGAGGGGATACGGGGTAGGATATGTGTGGTGGTGTGTTGGGTGAGTGGAGGGAGATAGGTGGGAACGAGGGGTAAAAAAGGGGGGTAGGCGGGGTGGGGTAGGGCATGTAGGGAAGAGGCAGAGGGGAGGTGGACGAGAAGGAGGGAGGCGGGGAGAAGCGATGAAGGAGGGGGAGGACTCAGTGTTGTAGGCAAGGAGGGCGATCAGGTGGAGCTGGCTACGACGACGTTGACAACGGTCTTGTTGCGGTTGCAACAGTGGTTGGGACGGCACTGTGGTGGCAACGACGGTCGGCAAAGAGGGCATGGCGCCAAGCAGTCGCGGCAGGGCAGGGAGACTCGAGAAAGAGGGGGAGACGGAGGAGGAGGACAAGGAGAAGTAGCAAGAGGGGAGGGAGCAAGGAGAAGAAAGGGGAGGGAGGAGGAGGAGGAGGAGGAGAAAGGAGAAGTGGCAGGAGGGGAGGGAGGAGGGAGAAGGAAGGGGAGGTTGTACACCAACGCAAGCAAGGGGTAAGAAAATTTGCATTGAGGGGGGGGGGAGAACCTGGGGCAGCCAAAGGCGATATGGCGAACTCCTCGCACTCGTTTTGAGGCGAAAACCAGTAGAGCACATGATACATGGGGGGTGACAAATAAAAAATTGGATGGAAATTTTAATTCGGAGGGATCCAGGCATCAGATGAACACACCGTAAAAAGAAAAAGTGGGCAAGGCAATGGGAGGAATGGCACAGACAATACATTGGACACATTCCTGTTGAGATATCGAGCTCCACTCGTGATATGCCAGGGTGACCGTTGTGCATTTATGTCACCCACGTGTTAGTTGCAGATGCGGTTGGTACACCGCCCATGAATAATAGCTAGATGACAGCTATCCTTATCTACTCTAGTTCGTGGCTTAGTTAGTATGCCACCTTAGTTATTTTGAGTTTGGTTTTGAGACCCGTATATAGGGTTCTTCTATTTCTTTGTATGAGAGTTCTTTTGGCTTACACAACTAAGAAGAGGAAAACTGTTTTCAGCCTCCACCCTTGTGTGTCTTCCCCCATTGTGCAAGCAAGAAAGCTTCAAGCGAGACTTCTTCCTTCTCTCCCACAATCTTGACATGGTATCAGAGCCTTGTTCATGGTAAGGAGCTCAAGAAAGCAAGCCAAGCTCGCGGTGTTCTGGTAAGAGGAGCAGTGTTGCTTTCATTTTCTGTTTTGGGAGCAGATCTCTGCAGGTAGCACAGCCGGAAAGTGCAGGAGTGCATTGTCTCAGGTTGAGACGCCCTTCGCGGTGAAGCAAGAGGGCAGTATATGCTGCGGGCAAGGGCTTTAGCCCTGCGCGACCTTGTTTTTTTTATTTGAGGCCATTTCGGGGCCTGTTTTGGAGGCGGAAGTTTTCTGCACGCACTCAGGAAAAGGCCCATTTTTATGCTATGCAGCCACTGTTCTACAGGTCGGTGAAAAGTTACTGTAGAAATTGCATCGTACGCTTGTGCACAGAGACATTGGGAGTTACAGAATCATCCCTCTTGCCTGTTGATGCAAAATCGTCACTAGGAAGTGACTGTGTGGTCAAATACCACTTTCGCCAGTTTTGCAGATTTTCCCTTGTGAGGGTGAAGCTGTGTTTTTTGCAGTGACAGAATTTTTTGCAGTGTTCTGTAATGGCATTTGATTCTCTTTCACAGATTGTCACTGAAAAGCTTGACAAGAACAACTTCCAAGCATGGAAGTTTAGAATGACGAATTTCCTTATGGGAAAAGGATATTGGGAATTTGTTGCAGGAAATGAAGAAGAACCAGTTCTTCCTGATGTTCCCAATCAACAGCAAATGCAGGCATTTAAAACATGGCATGAGAGAGCAAGGAAAGTTATATACTGGCTGTCTATCAGCATTTCAGACTCTATGATTGTGCATATTCAGGATGCAAGTACGCCAAAGGAGGCATGGGATACTTTGTCAAAAATGTATAGCACAAATACGCAAGCCAGGAAAATGCAGCTCAAGCAAGAGTTGCATAATGTGCAAAGAGAAAATATGAGCATCAATGACTACCACATGAAAGTGAAGAAGATTGCAGATGCACTTGCTTCCATCGGGTCGCCAGTGGAAGATGATGATTTAGTTTCTATGACCTTGAATGGTCTAGGAAAGGATTATGCATAGTTTCGGACATCCATTTCAGTTCGTGAAAGATTTCCTGATTTTGAGGAGCTGATTGCTCTTCTAATTTCTGAGGAGCAAAGAAATGGTGGTGCATCTTCTTCAGGAGGAACTTCAAAAGAAGCTGTCTTCTACTCAAATGCTAGAAGAGGTAGAGGCAGAGGTGGAGGAGGCCGATTTGGAGGCCGTGGCAGAAATCAGAATATGCAGCAAACTCAAGAAAACCAGTCCTATGGAGGAGGACGTGGTAACTCTAGAGGCAGGGGGAGCCAAAGAGGTCGTGGTGGATGGCAAAGAGGTCAAAATGCAAATAGTAATGTTGAATGCTACTACTGTGGTAAAATGGGTCATATGGCTAAAGACTGCTATAAAAAGCAGAATGACATCATGAATGGAAAACTGCAACAAGGGAATTATGCATCTTCTAGCAGACAGGGTGATGACAAAAATGAGCATTTGTTCATGGTGCAGCACATGAACAATTCTGTGACAAGTGCAGAAGAAAGCAATGATGTATGGTATGTTGACTCAGGTGCATCAAACCACATGACAGGTCATGCAGAATGGATGGAGGATGCAAGGAAAATGGAAAAACCAGGATTTGTGGAGACTGGTGATGATACTGCACATCCTATTGTGCAGATTGGAAAATTTACCTTGTCTATGCAGGATGGGAAAAAGAAATACCTATCCGATGTATTTCATGTCCCGAATATCACCAAGAATCTGGTTTCTGTCGGTCAAATGGTTGAGCAGGGCTTGCAGGTCAGATTTAATCCTCATGGATGCTTTGTTGAGGATATGAAAAATAAAGGTCGCTTGATAGCAAAAGGAAAGAAGAAGGGCAGAATGTTTACGTTGGATGCAGACATGTCTGAATTGAGTGCAGCAATGTTTGCACATGGGACCGATGTAGTTGCAGATATTGATATCTGGCATAAACGCATTGGTCATGTTAATGTACAGCGACTTAAATCAATGCAGGCCCAAAATATTGTTGCAGGATTGTCAAAATTCAAGGTTGCAGAAATGCATAAGGTATGTGAAGCCTGTCAGTTTGGAAAACAGGCAAGGAAACCATTTCCTAGACATGTTCGAGAGAGTGAGAAGCCATTGGAATTAATCCACTCTGATGTGTGGACTACTAAAGCTGCATCTCTTGGAGGCTGTCATTATTTTGTCACTTTTATTGATGACTATAGCAGAAAAGTTTGGGTGTATTTTATGAAAAAGAAAAGTGAAGTTTTTGGGCATTTCAAAACCCTTAAAGCTATGGCTGAAAAAGAAACAGGTCTGTAAATAAAATGCCTAAGGTCAGATGGAGGGGGAGAGTACCTCTCAAATGAGTTTGCAAAGTTCTTGCAGGAGCATGGCATAAAGCAACAATATTCATACAGTTATACCCCACAACAAAATGGAATTGCAGAAAGGAAAAACAAGCATATTGGAGAGGTATCTCGTGCCATGCTCAATGAAAAAGACTTGCCAGATTTTTATTGGGCTGAAGCAGTTGCTACAGCAGTCTATATAATGAACAGGACTCCCACTGCAGCAATACATGGGATGACTCCAGAGGAGAGGTATACTGGTAGGAAACCAGATATTTCTCATTTGAAAATTTTTTGTTGCATTGCCTATGTACATGTGCCAGATGAGTTGAGATCCAAGTTGGATCCAAAAGCTGAGAAGTGCATCTTTATTGGTTACTCTCTGCAGCAAAAAGGGTATAGATGCTATAACCCTTCTACTCGTAAGTTTACAGTGAGCAGAGATGTTCTTTTTGATGAGATGAGTAGCTGGTATAAACCAGTAAATGTGATTGATGATGTAGATGCACAAAATGGTAATGCTGCACAAAATTCATAGCAGCAGTCACAAAATATTAGTGGACCTGGAGCGTATTCTAGCAGTGGTTCACATTCTTCACCATGGACAGACAGATTGAGATCAGGAGAATCTTCTCAAAGCAAAGCAGATAGTGGTATGCAGGTATCACGAAAAGGAAAAGAGAAGGTTGATCAGCCCATGTTTGATGTGAATGCAGGTCACTCTTATGTGGATGGTGAATCCAGTGGCTCAGAACAGAGCATTGATGATGAGTTGGGTATCCCCTCTATTGTTACACCTGGAGTAAGGAAGACCAGGGATGTTTTGAGAGCACCTGGGAGTGAACCCACTTTGCGCAGGTCTACCAGAGTTAGGTATCCTGTGGATAGGCTGAAATATGATGGATTTACAGCCATTCACTATGCATATATGGTCAAAGTGATACAGGAACCAGAACCCACATCTTTTGAGCAAGCCATGGGAAAAGAAAAATGGGAGAAAGCCATGGATGAAGAAATGGATGCCTTGGAAGCAAATGCTACATGGGAGTTAGTACCTTTGCCTAAAGGTAAGAATGCAATTGGCTGTAAGTGGGTTTATAAGGTGAAGCACAATGCAGATGGTTCTGTGAACAGATACAAGGCAAGATTAGTAGTCAAGGGGTATGCACAAACATATGGCATTGACTATGAAGAAACATTCAGTCCAGTTGCAAGGATGGCAACTGTAAGAGCAGTCATTGCTATGGCTGCATCAAAGGGATGGTCTTTACATCAGATGGATGTAAAGAATGCCTTCTTGCATGGTGATTTGCAAGAAGAGGTCTATATGGAGCAGCCACCAGGTTATGTGCATGCTGTTAATCCTGAGTTTGTTTGCAGGTTGAAGAAAGCCTTGTATGGCTTGAAGCAAGCACCTAGAGCATGGTCTGACAAGATAGGACAGTATCTTGTCACTATTGGCTTTCAGATTTCCAAGGCAGATTTCTCACTTTATGTGAGAAAAACAGAGAAAGATATTATGCTACTTGTCATTTATGTTGATGATTTGATTATGACAGGTGACAGTGATGAAGATATCCTTCATGTGAAAATGCTATTGAAGTAGAAGTTTGAGATTAAGGATTTGGGAGAGCTGCGTTATTTCTTGGACATTGGGGTGATTAGATCACCAAGTGGGATACAGCTCTTGCAGAGGCAGTATGGATTGGACATGCTGTCCAAATATGGGATGACAGGCTGTAAGCCTATTTCAGTTCCTTTGGAGCAAAATGTGAAGCTGAGCACAGATGCAGGTGAGCTTCTAGAAGACCCTACTATGTACAGACGCATAGTAGGAAGTTTGATTTATATGACTATTACCAGGCCAGATTTGAGCTATGTTGTTGGATTGGTAAGTCAGTTTATGTAGGCTCCAAGGAAACCACATTTGGATGCGGCTAGACGCATACTCAGGTATGTGAAGTCCACATTGCAGTATGGACTATTTTATGAGACTGGGGTTCAGATACAGTTGCATGGATACACTGATGCTGATTGGGCTGGTAGTATTTCTGATAGATGATCTACCAATGGATATGTGTTCTCTTTTGGGAGTGCTGCAGTCACTTGGAGCAGTAAGAAACAGCCTACAGTTGCCTTGTCGAGCACAGAGGCTGAGTACAGGGGTGCAGCAATGGCTGCATGTGAGGTAGCTTGGTTGCATAAGCTACTTTATGATATGCATGAGCCTACAGATGGGCCAGTTGTCATTTATTGTGACAACATGAGTAGTATACACTTGGTAAATAACCCAGTCTATCATGCTAGAACAAAGCATATTGAGATGCATTATCACTATGTGCGAGAGAGGGTTTTACTAGGTCTTATTGATCTAGTTTATGTCAGCACAGAGGATCAAGTAGCTGACATATTCACGAAGGCATTGGGCGTAGAGAAGCTGCGCAAGTTCAGAGACCTGCTTGGTGTGTAGGAATTGGGATTGAGCTCGAGGGGGAGTGTTGAGATATCGAGCTCCACTCGTGATATGCCAGGGTGACCGTTGTGCATTTATGTCACCCACGTGTTAGTTGCAGATGCGGTTGGTACACCGCCCATGAATAATAGCTAGATGACAGCTATCCTTATCTACTCTAGTTCGTGGCTTAGTTAGTATGCCACCTTAGTTATTTTGAGTTTGGTTTTGAGACCCGTATATAGGGTTCTTCTATTTCTTTGTATGAGAGTTCTTTTGGCTTACACAACTAAGAAGAGGAAAACTGTTTTCAGCCTCCACCCTTGTGTGTCTTCCCCCATTATGCAAGCAAGAAAGCTTCAAGCGAGACTCCTTCCTTCTCTCGCACAATCTTGACAATTCAATAGTAAATAGGGGGTTCACGTGGAAAAAGATAAAAAATTGACTATGAAAAAGCACACAAAAATTAATTTTGCAAAAGGCATCACTCAGAACGAAATGCAAAAAGAAGAAAATTTGTCTGTAATGGAGAGTTGGATAGGCCTATCATGTTAGAATGCAGTTTCAACGAGAATAAAATCCATTTGCATGGAAAAAGTGAAAAAAGAAAATCTAAAAATGAAATAAAAATTAATTACAAAAAATTAAAAAGTCAGAATGGACAAGAAGAAAAAACGTTTAGGTGGACAAGTTGAAGAGGGCTATCAAGTCAAAACATGGTTCCCATGACAAAGGGTATGGTTCGCATGGAAAAATCGATAATAGCACACCCAAAAATCCTAACAAAATTTAATTTAAAACAATTCATAAGTCAAAACAAGGGGCAACAAAAATGAAGAATTTTCAAAGAATAATGGGAAATAGTGTTGACAGGTCTGAATGCGATTTCGGTGGAAGAAAGGTGTGTTCAAATGGAAAAAATGAAAAAAATGTGTAATGAAACACAATGAAAATTCAATAGCAAAAAATCAGGTGATCAAAACGAGGGAGAGAAAAAAGGAAAGATGTCCAAAGGGATAATAGCTCAAGGCTATCCAAACAAAATGCCATTTGAATGAGAAAAGAACATGTTCATATGGAAAAATAAAAAAGTCAAGTAAAAATAAACCTAGAAATACACAAAAATAAATAGCAATCGATCAGTGCATCAAAAAGATGGGTTTTCCAAAGGAAAAGTGTCTGAGAAAAGTGAAGAATCAAGACTATCACATCAAATTGCAATTTTGGTGTAAAAAAGGTGTGTTTGCAAGGAAACACATTCGATTCATATAAAATTCTTTAAAAATTAATAACTTAGGAACTGTGGCTTGAAAGAGAGGGCCATAAAAAGGAAAACTAGCCAATTCAAAGGGACAAACAAGGCTATGTGGGCAAGTTGCAATTTCGGTGAACGTAGGATTCACATAGACGATCAGAAAAATGATGAAACAATCAACATGGCTAGAAAAGGTTGCAAGAACGGGTTAAAATAGGGTGGGTGGGTGAGGAAGGGACCTCAACACGGCATAAGAAAAATAGGATATCATGTCAGGATCAATTAGCAGGGTATTCATAAATGTATACAAACGAGATGCGCAGGGATGCATCCCCACACTTAAGACATGAACAGATCAGGTTGACTAATCAACAAGGGCCTAACACTTGACCATGAGCTACACACTTTAGACGTGAATAGATCAGGTTGGCTAATCAATAGGGGCCTAACACTTGACCATGACCTATACCCATATTTCCTCACAATTAAAACAGGACATATACATAAATGAATGCAAGAGGTAGGGTTAGAAACACTTGGCCCATTCAATTGGCTAATGGAGATCGTCGACATGCATTGGGGAGTCGAAGTCATCCACAAGAGGTACCAAGGCTTGCCACAACACACTTCTAGCATGGCAGAGACCATGCAATAGTACTCATGAAGGTAGTGTTGTTGAACACGAATCTGGTAAGCTGTTGATGGTGAAAAATGCAACACTCAATCTCGATGGTCACTCATAGGAGGATGATAGATCAATCACTTGCCCTATACATCACATCACTCAAGGAGAATGATTGAAATCCATATCTCACATCCAATTTAGAAATTGACAAAAGGAATGGTTCAAAAGGAGTATGCCAACATGCACAGTCAATGGTGCATCAGTGTGTCCCAACCCATCTAGCATAGGTGCAAGAAGGAAGGCCAGGGAGCCTTGTAGTGCAATGCGCAAAACAGAGTGATATGTGTAGTGATGGTGGAGGTCCATCCCATGCGTGGATAGGGAAATGAGAACATACCTAATGCCAATTGTCGTAACATCCCTCGATCCTCACCTCTCAATTGATGAAAGGGATGAATACAGGAGGACAACCGAGTTCCTCACCTATTGATGTAATCCTCACACCACCACTTGTGCGAAGGAATAGATCGTGCTTTGTGTACTGAGAGACCTAGCCCGTGCATGCAGTCCTCCATTCACATATCTCACCTCTCTTTTAGATTGAAAGGGTAAGGATTGGTCACTAACTCCACCCTTGTCTCACGCACTTTTGAGAAATACAAAGGATAGCCCATACACACATCTGCATCCACTTAGGATGAAAGCTCATGTCAGTTGAGGGATTGTCGATGAAGATCTGCTTTGTTTGGTTGATGTTGTCAACTTGTATTTGTTGATAAGGAGGCATACACCTAGGGAGGTAGCCAACAGCTCTGAATTTTTTATTGTAGGTGAAAGATATAGTCTCCTATAGGAGTTAGATCCACTAATGGAGTTGCAAGATACAACGCACCAAGGAGGGTGGCTTCGAAACTACATCCTGGAAAGTCGACTGAAGAATCAACTGATTTGGACTGCGAGGTGTTACCACATTTTCCACAACCAACTTCCAGTCTAAGGGTGTTTGCCACCTTTCCTTGGAACAAGGCCTGTTATGATAGGGAATTGCTTTCTTTTCTCCCATAACAGTTTTGATTTTATCTTTATTTTAATTTTTTTCTTCTTTTGTCCCTACTCCCAAGGGTGTTTCCACCTTTTCTCAAAGAATAAGTCAACATAATAGGGATCAAAGTCTTTTTCTCCCATGATCATTATATATTTATGGTTTTTTTCTTTTTCTTTTTTTTCTTTTTTATTTCCAAGAGGAGAATGGCAGGAACACCACATTGAATTAGATGGGAACGGAGAAAAGGAGGGGTAGGAGGTGGTTGTGAGGGGCTAGAAGAAGGAAACCACCTCATCAAAATGAGCATGAGGGCTATTAGGAGAAATAGGCAAAGCCCTATCAATCGATGCATAAGGGATGAAGGGGCTATCAATGGTGATTGTCAAGATCCCCAGGGAAGGTAATACTTCTTTAGGTGATAGCTATTAATTAGGAAGGGATCATCAGAAGCATCCATGGCATATATCTCAACAAAGGTGTTAGGGTTGATAGCAAGTACCTCATAGAGGCCCATGCAGCGTTATTGGAGCTTTCTTGGAAACTTACCAAATCTCAAATCATATGCCAGGACTAGGTTACCTTCCTTAAATGATAAGCCTTTTGTCGAGCATGAGTGGCTTCCATACACTATAGGGCCATCCTACGAGTCTCATCCAAGCATTCCAAGTGCAAGAGATGGCACTACAAAGACTCATCATTGCCTAGGCGTTCTTTGATAACCACATGCAAAGAGGGTAGCTCTAACTCAACAAGGAAAATGGCTTTTATACCATACACCATTTGTTGGAAGGGTGTCCGTCTTGTAGCAGCCTTATGGGAGGTTCTGTATGCCTAGAGAGCCTCTGTAAGTCAATCATTTCAATCATAGCAATGTGCAATAATAGTCCTTGTCAAGATTGAACAAAGGGTGTGATTAATGACTTCAACTTGGCCTTTGGCTCTAGGGTAGTAAGGTATGGCCTTGTGATGGTGGACCTCGTACAACTCTATCAATTCTTCCATAATCTTGTTGAGGAAGTGAGTACCTTTGTCATTGACCAACTCTAGGATACTGCTAAATCGAGTGATGATGTCCTCATATTTAGGAACAAGGCCACATTGTTGCCATCATCCCGCTTGAGAGCTTTGGCTTCACACCACTTTGTTACATAGTTGGTACTACAGACCAAAATGTATGTGTTTTGCTTCATTCTGGTTGGTGGATCGATGGGGCCAACAAATTCGATGCTCCACTTCTCAAATAGCTTTAGGGGAAGGATGGGCCATAGGGGCATAGCAGTGTTTTTTGTAGGTGTTCCCATCCAAGCATCACAACGTTTGCAATAGTCATAGGCAACTTTGTGGAGGGTCAACCATCAATATCTAGCGAGCAAGGCCTTTCTGGTTGTTGCTTCTCTTGCAAAGTGTCCTCCATAGAGTTTTTCATGGCATGCTTTCAGAACTATCCTGATCTCATCTCTTACAATACGTATGTGTAGTGCTTCATCTCTGCCTCTCTTGTATAGAGTATCACCTAGTAGGGTGTAAGGGACTAATTCCAATAGAAGCTTCTTCTTCTCACGGTTGGAGATACTAGGAGGATTTTTTGAGTTTCCAAGAGGTTGGCAATGTATGCATACCATGGGGTTACAATTTCAACAAGCAAAAGGGAAGCATCAAGAAGGTTTGGGTCATCCTTCTCCTCGTCATCGCTCTGAAGGATTTGCAACAGATGATCAACCAGAACATGAGAGCAACCAGGCCTGGTAACCACTTCAAAGTTGAACTCCTAGAATAGAAGGAGCCATCTCATTATTCTTCCCTTCACATTTGCTTTGTTCATCAAGAAGGATAGGGCCTCATGGTCCACATAAAGTTTGAAGTGTGTCAACAACAAGTAATGTCAAAACTTCTCCAAGGCGAACACCATTGCGAGGCATTCGAGCTCTGAGTCACTGTGTAGTTTCTTTCTCAATCACTTACTTTTCAACTTGCATAGTAAATGGGTTGGTCTAACTTTGAGGAGCCTTTTTGACATAAGACTGCACCTAACCCTTCGACAAATGCATCAGTTTGCACATGGAATTCCTTCATCCAATCAAGAGGTTGTAAGATGGGTGCTTCAATCAGACACTGCTTCAAAGTGTTGAACACTATGTCACAATCAACAGTCCACGCAAACTCTACATGTTTCTCATGAGCTTATATAAGGGGGCTGCCTTTGTTGAAAAGTGTGCAATGAATTGTCTCTAATAGCCCACATGGTTAAGAAATCCCCTCAACTTTTTGAGGTTGGTTGGCACTATTAGAGCTACAATTTTCTCAATCTTTGTAGGGTCTATTGCTATCCCTTGTGCAGAGACAATGTGGCCTAGCAAAACTCCTGAAGAGACTCAAAAGATGCATTTTTCGGGGTTGAGAGAAATCCCATACTCTCAATATCTGTCAAAACATTGCTCCAAGTGTCCTCAATGCTCACAAATTAGGTTGTAGACATAGAAGTCATCTAGGTATACCTCAATGAAATCATACAAATGATTTTGGAATGCGGCCATCATCACTTATTGGAAGGTAGCAGGAGCATTACAAAGCCCAAACATCATTACTCTATAGGCATAGGTTTCCCAATATGTTGTGAAGGTTGATTTGGATTGATTTTCTACAATCTGGACTTGGTTGTATCCATTGAATCTATCCAAGAGGGAATAGAGGTATTCACCCAATTGACAAAGGCTTTGCTTCTTTCGGGAGTTGGCTTATAGTGCCCACCATTAGGGACTGTGCCTCTATTTTCTTGGGAAATATCTATTTGGCAGGTTCTTTGTCTCCCGATATGCCATTTGTTACTTCATTGGAACAGTCTATTAAGGCTTCAATGGAAGTGGATCTATTATCTTTTTGCGAGCCATACAAATTCAACACCACTTTGTTGGGTGCTCTGGCTAGGGTTAGGGTTCCTTTGAACCAATCTGTCTGTGCCCTTGCTTCAAAAATCCATGGTCTTTCCAGTAGTAGAGGTTATGAGGTCCTATAGGAATTTGATTTTACCACCAAATAGATTAGCCAATAGTCTCATCCTGTGAGGGTTTTCTTCACATATGGGAGAATGCCCAAAGGCTTAACTCTACTTTGGTTTGCTAGTCTTATAAGCCAATGTGTATGCTACACACCTTGCAAGCCTAGATCCTTCATTGTCACATCCATCATTGTATTCACTGATAAACCTCCATCAATCAATGCATTTGCTATAAAACATCCTTCAATCCACACGCCAATCTCTTGGTACTGGGATCCAAGAAGCCATTAGTCACATCCACTTCTTTAACAGGCTCTTTTCTTTATTGGACTTGGGGGCTATTGCAAGAACAATCCTTAGGCCTTTTCTTCTTATCAAAATGATTTTAAATTTCTTTCGACAGCTAGGATACAACATCAACAAACTATCAAAATGTTAGGCTTGGTTTTAAGGTGTCTAGATCTTTGACCAAGTGACCATTAGAAACCCAGGAGGATTTAGGTCAATCCTAACATAGTTGGCCAATATGCTTCATTGTAGAGTAGACTCAAGATTTGCTATCCGATAAACCCTGTGACATTTTGTGGGAGTTCCAGGCAGCATCCTTTAGATCAAACTCTTGATGGACTACTAAAACATGTCACGACCCAGGCACATTACAGCATAGCAGCATACAACAAGCAACAGCAGGCTAGGAGATTGTAGCAGGACATAGAAATGTAAGAGGTCTAGTGCATGCTAGCCTTAGCGAATAAAAACCAAACAAGACCAAATGCAGACAAGGAGAGCGTGCTACAAGTAGACTTAACATTGAACCAGCTTCTCATGAAGCGACTACTAGACAACACGTCGGCAAAGCACAGCATGGCAGCGCTAGCAACATCGTTGCTTGCAAGGTTAGGGATTAACCAAGGTTCCAAAAGCCAATCAAAAATCCGTGCAGTTGCAAAACAACTAGACAAGTACTAGCCAAGAATCAACCCGTATAGTTTTGTAGAGAAATTTGAGAAGGTTTGCAAGACTAACGGCCTCATAGATCTCACTCAATGCTTGCAAGCCTTCAAACTTTGCCTCAAAGATAAAGAATGGATGTGATACACCAGTTTGGACAATGCTGGAACACAATAACTTTAACACCCTCAAGATTCTCTTCATCAAGAGGTTCTCTAAGGCGGGATACTCTAACAACCTCATAGCTAGATTAATGAATGTCAAGCAGAAGGACAAGGAGAATATCCAAGACTATGTCACCCATGTGCAGAGTCTCTTCAAGAGAATCTCAGTCCCACAGAGAGACCTAGCAAACGAGCAGTCTCCACTGTGTTTATAAGTGGAATCTGAAGTGAAGAGCTTTACAAAGCCTCAATGAGAAACTCAACCTACAAAGGAATGTGCTAGCTAGGGTCTTTGAAGAAGCCATACAAGTGGATGATCTTCTCAAGGAGAGATGCTCAAGACCCACAACCTGAGACATCACTGCCCCTAGAACCTTATGAAGAACTCTGATCTCTAGTGATAGATCTAGCCAAGGCACCTAAGAGAAAGGAAAGAATGTCAATCAAAGCTAGGAGTTGGCAGATGTGAAGCTAGAGTCGTCTAAGCTATAGCAGATGACGAGAAGACCTACGTGGTCACATGTCCAATGTGTGTTTTGCGGTGGAAACCACCTTCCAGCTAAGTATCAGGACCCAAGGTCCTGACCTTGCACCAACTGTGGTAGATTTGGCCATGATTCCATGCACTGCAAGGGCTACCGTGGAGACTTCCATATTTGTAGCCTTACAACTAGCCTTACTTAGGGAATAGGCCTCCAAATCTCTTCGAGAGAGGAGCCTCATTTGCCCTCCCAACACCTAACAATACAAAGCCAGTCATCCCTAGGATAGAGATCAATCCCACAGGCATACCTAGGCCACCTAGACCCTACATAACCCATCCACCGAGTGATGCTCCACTCCACTACGTGGAGGAGCCTAATGATGAGGAGCCCTATGTGGACCCTTATGTCTCATATGATGAAGAGGGAAATCCAGTCCTCATGGACTATCGACCAATGTCGGTGTTGGCATTAGGAAGCGGGAGAGGTAGAGGCTTAGGAGGGTAGACCCAAGAACCAATTTCTTGTTGGACCACCCAGGACACATCTCTTCCTGTTGCCCCAAGAGGGAGCAAGGAAATAGAGATAAGGCTAATCTTAGATGCATTGAGTGTGGAATCAGTCACCTTTTTGTCGATTGCCCTAGGCAAAATTCATCCTCTAGTTCGGCAATTGTGCCATTAGTACCACTCTACATGATAACCAAGAACTCTAGTAATCAATCAACACCAACGCACTGATGGAGCTCAAATATGCAAAAAATATAGGTCATGCGAAGTGAAATTTTTGTATCAAAATGTCATGAGAGCCATCCTTTTATGTATTCCCAAATACAAAATATACAATGTTGTATGGTCTAATATGTGGACAAGGAGGACAAAAATATTAAGGTTCTAAAGCCCTAATTTTTCATGTACTCAAATGTTTTTTTAAAAGAAATATGAATATGCAAAGAGTCGTGTGATGGTTGGTTAGGGGAGTTGCAACCACTTTCTCTCTCTTTATCATCCCATTCTCAAGTATCTTTCTCTCTCTCTTTTTGGGGCACAACTCTTGCTTCTTTCTCTCTGTGTATTTCTTGATGTATCTATGGAGGAGGGAGAGAGTGAGGATGAGGAGAGTGTTGATCTTTTGTGTGCCATGATTTTGGAAGGAAGAGAGGCTTGAGATTGAAAGTAGAGCCTTCCACATAGATTTTGTGGGAGTGTTCTCTAGTCTTCTTGCTGTTCTTGGTGTCTGTGGGAGGGGCATTCATGCACTTACCACAAGCGCCTCCAATGCTAGAACCCCTTGCAAATGTAAGAGTAGCCACCATCACTGAGATTGAGGAAGAGGGTGATGAAGTGGTGGCACATGCCCACCTATGCATATCACTGACCTCCCAGAAGACACACATCTTTAATGCACTCATTGATGAGGGGGTTGACTGTAACATCCTTACGCATGATCATTGGACCCTCATTGGTTAGCCCCACATCCAACAATTATAGTGATTGCTTCAATATGAAATCCTTGGTCAAGCTTCATATTTGGATGATAGGATGATTATGAACCTTTGCAACTATTACCAAATGGATGATCTTGAAATATTATTTGATAGGACATTTTGCAACTTGGTCAATTTTTGGAATGGAATTTTCATTGCCTTGCTAAAAATTTTGGTGGGGAACCAACTTTATGAACATGAAGGACCCAAATGAACCATTCGTCTTTACATAAGCATTTATTGCTTGTAGTACTACTAACATATTTGATTGCATATGGACATTGGACTGCACCTTGCTCATAGACAACATTTTATATAAGTTTTGTCATGGTTCACATGATGTATAAGGTGTTGGATGTGGAAAGGCAACATAATACACCATTCCTTGCATGTGAAATGCTTGGCCAGAGGGAAGCAAAGTTGCCACCCTCTCTCCAAATTTTTATATTATTTCTCTTTCTCCTCCTCTCTCTCTCTCTCTTTCTTCCTCTCTCTCTTTAATTTTTATATATATATATATATATATATATAAGTCTCTCCCTCCTCCCTCTACATCTCTCCCTCTCTGTCTCCATCTCCCACTCCCCCTCTTCTTATCTCTCTCACTCGTTCACCCACTCACTCACACACACACACACACACACCCTCTCTCTTCCTATGTCTCCCCCCTAACACTATCTCTCTCCCCCTTTTTCAAGGCATGTATGGGATAGTGTAATCTCTCTCTCTGTGTGTGTGTGTGTGTGTGTGTGTGTGTGTGTGTGTGTGTGTGTGTGTGTGTGTGTGTGTGTGTGTGTGTGTGTGTGTGTGTGTGTGTGTGTGTGTGTGTGTGTGTGTGTGTGTGTGTGTGTGTGTGTGTGTGTGTGTGTGTGTGTGTGTGTGTGTGTGTGTGTGTGTGTGTGTGTGTGTGTGTGTGTGTGTGTGTGTGTGTGTGTGTGTGTGTGTGTGTGTTATATGGACCTTTGGAAGGGGCAATGAGGATCTTGGAAGCAAATCTAAGCTCACACACATCTCTCTCTTAGCCATCTTGCTCTCACCTCTTACTTGCCATTGATCTCTTCTTCACCCACCACAGGACCATTAGCTCTCCTGACCTTGGGACTTGCGATGCACCCTCCACTACAACTTGACTCATGACCTCATATCATCCCCATGTCTATGCATTTCAAGTTCCTTGGCTTGCCTCCTTGACCATGTCATCCAAGACCTTAAATGGATCTTCATCCTACCGACTTGCAATAATAACTGTCATGGTGGAGGTGATGCTATTAATATGCTTTGGGATTTTTTTGGATGGAGTTTGACTGCAAATGGTAGCTAGGTGTGTGTGAAGTGGAAGTAGAGGGGGTGACACTAGATACTAATGAAATACATGAGTGTGGAAGCCCTAATCACTTTCTATTTTCTCTACACTTGCTATTTTTCCTATTAGAAGGCTTGCTTACAACTCTTTGATGGTGGGAGTTCCTTGATAGCAAGCTCCTTTGGTGCTGATCATCTCGGCCCCTTTGCAATCTAGAGAGGGGGGGATTTTCCTTTATTACTTATTTACCAAGTTTGCTTAGTGGGCTACAATATGGTTGTGTTAAGGGTTGCATTCTTCTTCAGTTTAAGCACACATGTAATTGCATGTTTTGAGAGAGAGGGGGAGAGAGAGGGGTAGGTATGCCATTATTTAATGAGAAGAGTTTTTGTTTTACAACAAGAAGACTATATATCTAGACTTTTCTTTTTTCCCCATGTTGTCTTGAAGCTTATGAGGATTTTCATTTAAGATCGAGGAGTATGTCAAGAGGAGTAACATTTGGCAGTATTGGTATTAAATAAATATGCTTGTAATAGACTTTATGTGTGTATGCAAACATTGTTCTTAAAGCATTATAAACCAATAATGTAAACAATAAGATAATGTAATTCATATGTGGATGTAGTTCTATGTTAAATCTTAGTCATAATTGGTCATTGACTAAAAACCATGATGTGACATTATTATCTTGAAAGAAAGGGAGACATAACTTGAAATTACACACTTATAATCAAAGGACTTTACATATGTGAGAGAGAAAATAAGGGGATGCAAAATGGATGTATTTCACTTGAGGATTGTACACTTTTGAGTTTGAGCTAGCACAGGATCAAGGCCTCCATTTTATGTTGAGCTACTTCACTTTTGGCCTCCTTTATAGATATAGTTCATTTAATGGTATTTAGTAACTTGGGGCTCAAAATATTTCCAAGTTTTAGTTAATGTAAGGGTCATATATATAGTCTGTGTGTGTGTGTGTGTGTGTACACCTACATATGTATATATACATACATACATATGTACACATCTACATGTGTATATATACATACATATGTATGTATGTATATATACATATGTAGATGTACACACACACACACATGTAGATGTACATACATACATACATACATATATAAATATATAAATATATATTTATTTATTTATATTTATATTTATATATAACATTTGTCTATACTTTTAATGAAAGAAAACTCCAACAAAGTGAACATATTACCATTTATGCATTTTTTAATATTGTTTTAGAATTATAATAAAATGAAAATTCTTGAATAGTGAATAGGATTGAAGGATTCTCAAATGGTGAACCTAATCTAGATTAGCGTACGTTGTGGCCCATAATCTTTTTGCCATTAAAAACTCAAGAGAAAATGTTCTACACTTTTCTAAATCAGTTGATATTTAAAATTTTCGAAAGTGGCAAGTATTTCGATTGGTTCAAAATAAGGTTTTTCATGAGTACCATACTCCCACTACCTTCATAAAACACCCCAAAAATTTTGTTTGAAAGATGTTAACCCTCAAACAAACGAAGGTGGAAAATCCGAAAAAGCTAAAGCAGAAGACAAAGACAAAGGCCAAGGCAAAGAGAAACGGAAGACAAAGACACACAAGGAGAAGAGTCCTAAATAAGGGAGAAAGGCGCACAAGGAAAAGTGCAAGTCAAAACTTTTGTAAAAGAGCGCAAGCGCATCATGGTTTAATTCAAGGAGCGTCGGGCTCTCACCCGTGCAATTTGTAAATGTAGACGGGCGATGGAAAGGAAGCTAGGAAGATAGAAGGACAATGGGAAAAAGGGCCTAGGCTACGGCCGGCCATGTAAAAAAGGGGAAAAGGGGATGACCGCCCAAAAGGGATTTAGGGTTTTGTATATAAAGTTGAAAAGTGAATGAGAAGCTCATTCTTGTGTGTGGCCAAAATTAGCTCTCTTCTTCTTCTTCTTCTTCTTCTTCTTCTTCTTCTTCTTCTTCTTCTTCTTGCATGCTTGAGCTTGTCCTTGAGAGAGGGAGTGTGAGAGCGTGAGAGAGTGAGTGTGTGAGGGTGAGGGACTGAGGAGGAGAAGCTCTCCATCTTCTCCTCTCTTCTTCTCTTCTCTTCTCTTCTCTTGTCTTGCTCGCGGCAATGGAGCTTGGAGCTTGGAGCTTGAGAATGGAGCTTGCTTGAAGCTTGCACTTGGATCGTGGAGCTACCGAAGTGCGCGGGAGAGGAGGTAACTCGAACGGCATGGAGGTAAGCTCACTACACCCATAGATATGGATGGCGCATCGGTTATGTGAGAGGTAGCCATTAGTGCTCGGCTTGGAACGCTTGAAACAATAAGCGGTCCGTGGGTCTTGGCAGTTGAGTGAAAGCTCCCACATTTTGGTTCCGTTGCTGGGACCAATGGATTCAAGCCTTGAGCGCTTGCGTGCTTCGAATCGAGCATCAAAGTAAGGGTTTTCCCCCAAACCGGTGCTTGAGATAGGTAGGAAGTGAGGGGGGTTGAAGATGGTATTCGATCTCCTTGGCAAGTAGGTTTTTTGATTTTTTGAGATTTATATTGTGAGATGGAGTAGTGTAGGTGTTTACTTGTGATTTGTATGCATTTAGGATAGAAAAAAAACAAAGAAAAAGAAGCAAACAGTAGGGTTTCCGTTGATGTATAACAGGCTAAAACAGGGAAATAGGGGCACAGATCCTTGGAGTGCCGTTTGATTCAAGCACCACAGTGATTCCAGGCGTGTCTGGCATTTCCTTGTAGTGTTTTGCACCTATCTGGAAGGCGCTAGATGATTTGGTGAGGTAGACGTCAGCCTAGAGGCATCGCCTGCAACTCGCGTGCCATCGGCCACGCAGTCAGACCAGGCCGTCCGACTCCCAGAATCAGACCAGTCCAGAATCGGACCAGTCCATAATCGGATCACTTTGAAAATAGAACCACCCTCCTGGTCCGATTCCCAGAATCGGACCACTAGGATCGGACCACCAGGATCGGACCATCCTGTCCAATCGGACCATCCTGTCCAATCGGACCAATGTGTCCGATTTTGGAAATCGGACCACTCAGACACTCGGACTCGGACCACTCGGACCATTCTGTCCGATTGGACGCTCGTCCGATCGAGGCAATCGGACCACCCTGTCTGATCCGATTCCCAGAATCAGACTAGTCTAGAATCGGACCACCCAGAATCGGACCAGGCCATCCGACTCCCAGAATCGGACATGACCAAAATAAGACCACTGGGCCGATCGGACCACCCAGAATCAGACGCCCGATTCTGATAATTGGACTCCTGAAAATCGGACATCTGAGAATCGGACAAAAAACTGTCAAAATCGGACAGGTATCTAGAACATAAATTTTGACACATCTAAACCTCGAGATTGACCCCAAAGGTTACATAAAGCTAAAGGCACGTCACAAATCCATGATCGCGCTAAAATTTAGAGCACATAGTTCAAATTTTGGCTGTAAATAGTCCTCCAAATTGCATATGGCGTTTACCATAATGGCCCTACGGGCCGGGGGGGACTGCCCCCCCCCCCCCCCCCGGACCCCTATAGAGGGGGCTGCCCCCTCCGCACCTCCCCCAAGTAGGTTGGAGAGAAAACGTGCACCATGACAAGTCCTCCAAATTGGACCCTAGTGAAGTAATGGCTCTACACGAGCATGGATTCTCACTTGCAAAAGAGCAGCCAAAAGCCCATACCCAAACAGAGAGAAATAGAGACCCTAGAACATCAATGGGCCAATCTAGCCATCAAGGGCAAAAAGGCCACACCACGAGAACACAAAGACATTGTGTTCATACCATGTCTAGTCAGAGCAAAATGCAACATCAGCAAGCTATAAAGGCCAAGATGACTAGACATGACACTCTTGATGAGAGATGTACCTTGAGCAGCGCTGCACAAACAACCCAAGATATCGGTGGAGAATCCACGTTTGGTCATGCAAGTGGGGACTCAAGTGCATCTGTCAGAAGGCTTAAATTTACAAGCCAAGACCCAGAAGATGAAGAGATAGTACCACTTGCTTATCTTAGGGTCAAACTCACCGCAAAAAGAGAGCATACTATTGATGCTCTGATTGATGAAGGAGCAGATTTTAACATCTTGACCTATGAATCATGGACCCTACTAGGCCAACCAGAGCTGACACCGACTAATGCAACTCTTAGCCCTTATGGGGGACCTCCACAAGCACTCATAGGGAAGTGCAATATCCTTGCAACAATTGAAACTGAAAGCTTGCCTATCCTATTTCATGTTCCTCCAAATAGTGCTAGCTGCGGGAAAGAAACCCTCATAGGAAGACCCTTCAAAAGGGCGACCAAGTGTGAGGCGGACTATGTAGCACAGAGGATACACCTGACACTACCGAGTGTGAGGAAAGTCACAACCTTTAGCAAGGGTGACCTCATCAAACCTCAAGGGAAAGGCAAGGAAGGTGCTGACGTAATAGTCAAGCCTACTAACGAGAGCAAGGACTTGTTGGAAGAACTAATACAAGCACAGGTCGAACAACGAGAACCAGTGAGGGAGGCCAAGCCTGGAACAAGAAGGTCAAGAGACAATGCCAAGGACGGGCTTTGGACTTACAAATATTGTAGAAGACCCCAAAAGAAGCCCAAGCCTTATAGATGCAGGCATCGATGGAGGGTCAGCACAATGTCGCGATGGATATCCAAAGCATTGCTACGTGCTCAAGGGTAATACGCAGGTAACCGATGGATTTGGGTACCAAAATCCCCTGCTAAACCGCCTCTATCAGCTGAAGGCCAGAGTGCATCAAAAGCAATGAAGCACAGGAGGAAATCTAAGAGAAACTCTAGGTCTCGAGGCAAGAAACCAGACATGATTGTTCGAAGGAAAGAGCCTCAGCCTAGCATGCTAAATAGACAGATGTCATATGTAGCCATTGAGCATGCACAAAAATCGTTAGTGCCCAAAGAGCCTTTGATTTCCCAAGGGGAGAACAAGCATCATAGGCACAACATTGCTCAAGGCAATGCTAATCGCTCAACAAAGCAAACGGTACAATCGTCTAATAGCCTCGAGCAAATCATTCAGCCAGTGCCAAGTCCACCTAAGAGTCCTAGATCTCCTACATCCTTTTTTTCCAAACGGACACAAGAAGCACAACAACAGTTGTCAAGGGAAACTGCTCAATTCCAATCTCTATCTCCATCGAGGCTTCCAAATATCCAAGAGGGGGGACATGACACTAGCCACAGCCCTCGGCCCAAGGATATGCCTGTACAACCCAATGTGACCAGATCAACTCATGCTCGATCTACACAGATGAGTGCTCAAAGGGCAACAGAAAACACGGCCACTTCCAATCTCCCTAGGGACTTAACACCGCAATCCACCAAGAGTAGCCAGCCCACTGGATTAGCCACCACTACTTCCAATCAGGGATCACAGCAGTCACGGCCCTTGGCCATGACAATGCCCCTTGTGGAATGTGTCCTTAGTGATTTACCTGTGGAGGAGGTGTCACAACCAACTTCATCGACAACTCCAGTACTTTCAAAGTACCTAAAGCCTAGGCTGGAGGAGTTAAACACAAGGTAGTTGGCTGAAAAGCTAGACTCTCCGAAAAGGGAGGTAGTTGTGGTCTCACAACCTAGCAAGGCTATTCACCAGGCCATGGCCCTGTCCCATAAGGACACACTAGAGGAAGAAAATGATGAGGCCCGACCAAGCACATCTACGATCGATATAGCCCAGGGTCCTAAGACGTTAGATGCACCTGCGCTGACCAAGAAAAAGAGGAGGAAACAGCGAAGAAAACAACAGTTGCAGGTGGTTCCGGACCCCAAGGACATTAAGACGAAGAGTGATGGAGAGCTGAGGAATAAATGGTACAATTTCAGCCACTTTACTAACAAGTAGCTGCATCATATTCATCAAGTGGGCCGTGTCTAGAGAGGGCGTGGGTTACAGGGTGGTTGTGATTGTGGTGTCGGTTGATACTGGCACAAAGGAGGAAGGTAGGGGGTGCAGCAAGGACTTGCCCTTGCCTACAACCACTGGGGCCATTTCCACACTGCCACTTGCTTCAGCTTCATGGAGGGGACTCAAAGGATTGATCTCTCCTCCCCCATGGGTTTCTTTGACAAATCTACGAGTGGCCTCTGCCAACTCAGCAAGTTCTTTCATTCTTAGCTCTTCGGCCTCCTCCTCTGCCCTTCTTTGCCTCTCTTCTTCTCTCCTCTTTGATTCTTCTCTAATTTTTTCGAGTTCTTTCTCTTCTTTTTTCCTTCGTTCCTCCTCCACCCTTCTTGACTCTCTTTGAACCCTCTTCATCTTGGCTCGCTCTTCTTTGCTCAGTCTTTCTTTCTTCTCCTTCTGGCTCTTGTCACTCTTCTTTTGCTCTCGTGGTTTAGCCGCTTGAGTAGGTGGTATCTTCGGCTTTCCTTTGTCGCTTATTGTCCTTTCACTTGAGCCTTCTTCCTCGCGGTGAGGTGGGCTTTGATGCACAGCTTCCTCTTCATCTACACCAACATCCTTGATACCCTCATCGATGATTGCCGTCAGGACACTGCCATATCTGATTGTGGAGGCTTTCGTAGCAGGCTTTTTCCTTGCGGATCGTACAGTAGAAGCAGGAGGCTCCCCACCAGCTGGTGCTGCGGTTGGAGCCAGGAGCATGGCTGAACTCTTGATGGTTTTCTGCACAAAACCGTTCCAATCCACCTCCTCTGGAACTCCTGCAGAGCGATGCTCTCTAGTAATGGCACCCCGATTCTGTTCATTAAAGCATTGTATCTCTGTCCTGAGAAAAGGGCGTGGACCATTTTAGCTTGGATCCTTGTTGCGGGGTCTGGAATATCAACCAATTTGATTCCATCCACTGTGTGCATATCATATTTTTTGACTCCCATCATGGTATATACATCTCTTCTTGGGTGCCTCTCCTTCTTGGACACAAGCCCCAGGGCTTTCTCGACAATAGTTGCATTAAGGGACACTTGCACCCTTCTTTCCTGGTCACCAGTCCTTACTGTGACCATGCCACAACTCCTACCTTCATCAAAGCTCCTTAAGAAGTCAACACACATGCTGTAATCTACAGCCTGTCCAACCTTTTCCACATACTTTCGGAGGTTGCATTTATCCACCAACTCCTTCACTGCCGGCTCTTCCAGGATGGCATCGTCTAAATTCAGGGTATGTTTGAGCGTGAATTGGCTAAATCCACGTGGCTCAATACTGATCCCATACTTCGTCAGCTCCTCTTCAGTGAATTAAAGTTTACCCTCCTTTTCTTGTCCTGCCATGGTAGATGCCTGTCATTACACCATGCCAATATTAGCGTTATAAATTGACTCATCACTAACAAAAACCCAAGAAAGAATGCGTGTGACAATTTGCCGTGTTGCCTCAAAGGTATGAAACTTGGAAATAATTCAAAAGTAACATCTATTTCCTCCTTGCATTCTTTCCTATTTAAATTCAGTTGATCATTTTCATCCATCACTACACCTTGCTACATCACTTGGCTCTCACTTTGCTCCCCCCTCCCCTTCCTTAAGTTTTAAAGGAATCCTTAGGATTAGCAAGGGAAGAAGGAGGACTCACATGGACGTTGTGGGGCGAGTTACTTGGCCAACAGCCAAGTATAGAGGTTAGGGTTATATTCAAGCTGGGCATGACAGTCAAGTTCACATGGTCATATGTAAGCTTGGGTGATATAGGTCAAGACATCATGAAAGATGTCCCCGGAGTTGAGGCGGCAAGCAACCTGCAATTTCTCTTCCGTAAGGAATTGGTCAATGCAAGGGTGGCCTAACACATGGTCATCTAAGTGTATATTGCGTGTAATGGCCAAAACCCTAAACGAAAGAGGTGCCACATAAGTAGGGTCGTGTTCAATTGTTTTGATTGCCCTTCTTTGCTCAGCATTGGTCATGATGCGGTAGCCTTTTTTCTCCCATTAGAGTCACAAGGCATACCACAGTTATAAAAACGAAGAATCAGAGCCGGCAAGCTGCGTGAGCTCCTCCAGTTCTTGTTCAGGTGCAAAGCGAGCGGACTTGCGGTACGAGATAATTAGTCTTCTGAGAGCAGCTTGCTCCTTTGAGATTTCTCCATTAGCGATTAATTCGGCGGCAATTTTGGGGAATTTTATGGTCATAAATTTGTAGTCTTCCCAAGTGCATGGCAACGCACGAACATCAGAAGCAAGGGATTCATCAAAAAGTCCTAGGTCAAGCCTCTCATAGCTCCTAGAGAATGTGGTGAAGGTGTTATCTAACTCCTTGATGCATGTCACTACATCATCTCCCGAGGTCTCAGCCAGATCCTTGGCCACTGAAAGGAAAGATCGTCTTTCATACGAAAGCCTAAGACATGCTGGTGGTGATGGTGCAATTGGGCTGGACAGTGGTGACTTCATTGATGGCGTCACAGATGGGACTTTGCACTCAGAAGCACTTTGAGACGCTACAGGGGGCTCCAGTGGCGTAGGAGGTGTGCTGCATTCTATCTGAGCCAGCATGGGGATACTTGACTCCTCTGACTTGGATAATTCTAGGGCATCTAGCTTTGGACGATAAATGAGTTGGGATTCATTAATCACAACCGGTGCTAGTCCAGCTTGCTTTGCAGCCTGGGCTCTGTATGTGCAAGCCTCTCTAGCTGGAGTGAGGTTGCTTAGAGTTGAGCCTCTTGAATGTCCACTCTTAGGCACCCATATCCAGGGATTGCCCTCATAGTATCCTTGTGCTCGCAAGAGATCTTTGGGGATCCATCGCGGCATGGTAGTGCACCTATGTCGATAGTGTTTGAGCTGCCTCTTAGACTGTGACTGATAGTTTTTGCGTTTAGAAGCACGTTTCTGCGGTTTACAAGGAGGTGGCCCTTGTCATTTTGGCACCCATATAAGCGTGGACTCTTTGGCCTTGTGAATGGCCTTGGTGGGCTTGGTTCTAGCAGTTTGAGTGTGGGGTGAGATATCACAACCCTTCTCCCTAGGCTTAGTCATAGGCGTGGTCGTAGGGGTCTCTATCGGTGATTTTGCAATTGTAGAAGGATCAAGATAACCCTTGCTGAAAGTAGTCACTATGCGCACATTGCCTATAGCAAGATGGATGCAATCTAGGTTATAGTCCACATTGCAGTTCGTCTGCTTTTTAAAAGTGCGACCTAGTAGTGACTTGTTACCGGCCCCTTTAGTGTTTGGCAACACATAAAAGAAGACTAGTATACTTTCAGACTCAATAGAGACAACCACTTTGCATTTTCCTAAGAGTGAGTAAGTGTTGCCCCCAAATGGGCTGAGTTTAGCGTTTGTCGGCTATAATTTAGGTTGACCAATGCGTGTCCAATGGTCATGCGTCAAGATATTATAGTCGGCACCTTCGTCGATCAAGGCATCAAAAAAATACATTCGTTCTACAGTGACCGTGATTCGTAGGTAAGCGGGTGCCACTGCTTCTTCATCTTGATCTGTCAGTTCGGTAATAGTGGTCACGCAGACGTTGACAGGGGCTTCAAGCATAGGTGGCTCGTGCAACGGATGGGAAGGAGGATAGTACTTTTTCATGCGACTGGCATTGAAGAAGCCTATTTCTTCACCTTCGAGCGTCTCCAATTCAACATTGCATGTTCTACTAATTGTACGTACTCAGAAAGGTCCTAGTCCTTGAAATTTCATTTTCTAATTGTGACCCTTCACAGAGTATAGTAGAACAAGATCCCCCTCATCAAAGTTGCACTGTTTGACATGCTTATCAAACCACATTTTTCTTCGTGCCTTCTCACAAATCAAAGCGTGGGTGGCTAAGAGTCGAGTCTCCGTGAGACGCTCTAACTCCACTAAGTGGTTGGTCCAAGCCTCTCTTCCCTCCCAACGCTCTTGGGCCGCTATCCTTAAGCTAGGGACAAAGAACTCTAAGGGTAGAATGGCCTCCGTTCCTTAAGTCAGCCTAAAGGGCATCTGTCCTACAGCCATCTTATAAGCTGTACCATAGGCCCACAAGGCCGCCATTAATTTGTTATCCCGGTCACTTCGTGATGTGGATACTATTTTCGTAAGCACGTTGACTAGGATTTTATTCGTGCATTCTGCTTGGCCATTTCCTTGAGGGTAGTAGGGCAAGAATCTTCTATGAATGATTAGGAAGGTCGAGAGCAGGTGGGATATCACTTCATTAATGAAGTGCGTGCCCTGATCACTTACTAGTTCAATTGGACAATCAAAATGTGAAAGGACCTGCTCCCACAAGAACTTCGCAGTGGTTCTAGCATCGTTCTTCCTAGTGGCTCTTGCCTCTGCCCACTTCGTCAGGTAATCAGTTGCCACAATGATGTAGCGTGCCTGGGAGTACTATGCCGCAGGACTGATAGGTCCAATGAAGTCAATGCCCCATTTTTTGAAGGGCTGTCGTGCTATTACGGGGGTCAACTCCATCTTATCCTTGCGCATAGGCACCTTAGTCCTCTGGCACTCATCGCAAGATTTTACAAATTTAGTAGCATCAGGGAAAAGAGTGGGCCACCATAGTTGGGATTGTAGCACCTTACGGGCTGTTGTATCCCCACTAAAGTGTCCTCCAACTATTCCACCATGCGCTTCTCTCAATACATCGTGCATCTCGTGCTCACACACACATCTACGCAACAAACTGTCTTATCCTAGCCTATAGAGTTGGCCGGCGCAATTGGTATGGCTGGATCTTTAAGATAAGTCTCCTTAGCCTGGCTTTCTCAATAGGTCTCTCAGGTAGACCGTTCTTTAGCACTTGAACTACATCATCGGCCCAATATAGCGTCAGATCGGCTCTAAACGAGTCTCTTTCGCTAGACAGGCCAAAGAGATGAGCGTCCAATAGGTCGTCAGGTATGCCTTGTCCAACAGCTTCTCCTGTGGGTATGCGGGACATGTGATCAGCCATGTAGTGCTGCTTTCCCTTACGTACAACCACAGAGAAATTGAATTCCAACAAGAGAAGTAACCATCTAGCTATGCGACCTGTAGTGCACGGCTTGTTCGCGAGATAAAGCAAGGCTTGATGGTCAACGAAAAAGACAAAGGGAGTGACCAACAGATAATGCCTAAATTTCTTTACAGCAAACACCATGGCTAACCCTTCCCTTTTTGTAGTGGAATAGTTCATCTCCATTTTAGTGAGCTGCCTGCTGGCAAAACTCACGGGGTAATCTAGTTTATGCTCACCAGACTGGCATAGAACAGCTCCAATAGCAAACTTAGAGGCATCTATGTGTACATGAAACGTTATGCTCCAGTCTGGGGCTCGTAAGATTGGTGCAGTGGTAAGAGCCTTCTTCAACTCTTCATATGCACGCTGGCATTCCTCAGTCCACTCGAATACAATCAGCAGCTTGTACAATGGTCTAACAATCAGTGCGTAATTCAGTATAAAGCGTCGATAGTATCCCATATGGCCTAAGAAACACTGAATGCCCTTGTAGTTAATGGGTGGTGGTAGGTCAACAATGACCTTGAATTTTGAGAAGTCAGTGGCAATGCCGTTCCTTGACACTACGTGCCCTAGAATACATCCGTGCTTCACCCAGAACTAGCACTTTAAGGGGTTCAATGAGAGGTTGTATAATCGACACCGTTCAAAGACAACTCTCAACTTTTCTAAGTGTTCGGCCCAACTAGAGTGTATGCATAAGTTGTCTACGAACACCTCTAGCTCGCGTCTAAGCATATCCTTGAAGATGGTGCACATTAATCGTTGAAAGGTCGCAAGTGCATTCATTAGCCCAAAGGGCATAACGATGTGGGCGAATACACCCCACTCCGTGGCGAATGCAATCTTGTGCCTATCGTCAGGGTGCACTTGCACTTGATTATAGCCAGAGAAGCCATCCAAGAAGTTGTAGGCTTCTTTGCCTGCTACTCTCTCCAGCATATGCTCGGTATACGGTAAGGAGTAGTTGTCCCTCTTCGTAGCGACATTAACTTTCTTGTAATTTACGATCACTCGAATTTTACCATTCTTTTTCATAACAATCACTATAGGTGATACCCAATCCGTGTGCTCAATCTCATATATAAATTCCACCTTCAGGAGCTTATTGATTTCCTCCTTCACTGCATAGGCATGTTTGGGATTCATAGGGTAAGGTCGTTGCTTTGTTGGCACCGCATTAGGCTAGGGTTTTCCCATCCCTCTTGGGTATCTAGTCTACTTTTTGGGCCTAAAGATCAGTCATATCTCAGCCTGCTACCTACGACAGTGAGTGCCATGGGACTGGCACTTGTCTAGGAGGGGGTAATGTTAACCCTCAAACGAACGAAGGTGGAAAATCCAGAAAAGCTAAAGCAGAAGACAAAGACAAAGGACAAGGCAAAGAGAAACGAAAGACAAAGACGCACAAGGAGAAGAGTCCTAAATAAGGGAGAAAAGCGCACAAGGAAAAGTGCAAGTCAAAACTTTTGTAAAAGAGCGCAAGCGCATCATGGTTTAATTCAAGGAGCGCCAAGCTCTCACCCATGCAATTTGTAAATGTAGATGAGTGGTGGAAAGGAAGCTAGGAAGATAGAAGGACAATGGGAAAAAGGGCCTAGGCTACAGCCGGCCATGTAAAAAAGGGGAAAAGGGGATGACCGCCCAAAAGGGATTTAGGGTTTTGTATACAAAGTTGAAAGTGAATGAGAAGCTCATTCTTGTGTGTGGCCAAAAGAAGCTCTCTTCTTCTTCTTCTTCTTATTCTTCTTGCTTGCTTGAGCTTGTGCTTGAGAGAGGGAGTGTGAGAGTGTGAGGGAGTGAGTGTGTGAGGGTGAGGGACCGAGGAGGAGAAGCTCTCCATCTTCTCCTCTCTTCTTCTCTTCTCTTCTCTTCTCTTGTATTGCTCGCGGCAATGGAGCTTGGAGCTTGGAGCTTGAGGACGGAGCTTTCTTGAAGCTTGCACTTGGATCGTGGAGCTACTAGAGTGCGCGGGAGAGGAGGTAACTCGAACTGCATGGAGGTAAGCTCACTACACCCATAGATATGGATGGCGAATCAATTATGTGAGAGGTAGCCATTAGTGCTCGGCTTGGAACGCTTGAAACAATAAACGGTCCATGGGTCTTGGCGGTTGAGTGAAAGCTCCCACAAAAGAGAACTTTAAATTGTACTATTTGTAACAAAGGCCTAGTTCACACTTTAGCAATATCAAGGAGATCTACCATGGGTGTTAACACTAGTGGTGGAAGAGCATGAAAATATATTTTATTTATTTAAAAGAACCAATCACAAGTGCACACATGAGATGACACTCCTCCCCTTTTTTCTTCTACAACCTAGTGTGAATAGCTTTTTTCTAGCAAGCTTAACATATAAAGTTTTTACATCATGCACAAATTTCTTACTCTTTAGAATTTCACTATTATACTCATCCAATATCAGCTATCTCTTTACTACATCCAAATCATTTTTTAAATAAAAACTCATATTTCATATTTCCAAAAATGCATATTTTTCACTAGTTGTACAAGAATCAGCCCCATGGGGCAGTCTTCCATTTTAGATGGATGCACAGTCACGGAGATGCTACTCTTCATGCCATGTATCATATGTGCATGCATGTGTGTGTCACTTAATGCTCATATACCCATAAGAGTTTTAGCACATGATATGGACCTTTCTATTGTAAATCAAAGAGGTGAGACACTAGAAAGTGTGAGACTCAAGTAGGATATCGAACCTTAGGGGGGCTGACCACATAAACAAATAGCTTCAATTTCCCCTTAAATGGTCTAATATGGCAACCACTTCTACTTTTGGCACATGGTAAGCCCTAAGGTCTTACATGCATGCAAGCAGGGGAGGGGGGGTGGCAAGAGACCCCTTGCCTCAAAGGGGGAGCAATGCTAATAAGCGAGCAAATAAGAAAATGGTTGTGGCACATCCACATGGATATTGACTACTCATAGTACCAAGGCTGCTATGGGAGAAATGGAGAAGGCAATTATAGAGTAGGGTGTCATTAATGTGATTTGGCTACCGAAGAAAAAAGTTGTGGCTACAAGGAAGAAATGCTGCAAGGCAACCATGGAAGTACTCTTCCTTTGCATTAAGCAAAGATAGATCGAGTTCCCAATAGTAGGAATGTCCATGTATTTCATGGGATGTCCAGTTTCTGAAGATGGGTTCCTATGCTCATTCACACCAACAAACTAAGGGGTAAGGCCATTATTCAACATTATCACTTTGTTGGTAAAGTTCTTTTCATGGTATACTTGATTCATCAAATTGAGAATGGGTCTTGATTGTGCCATTTGGCTCATAGGAAACTTAGTGTTGGCCATGCCTTGGAGCCCACCCTTCTTGCTTGAATTTGTACTACAATTTGAGTGTCTAGTGTGGATCATTATGTTGGACCTGTCAATATGGCTAGATGAGGAAGTGGTGGCAGCACTCATTAGAACACACTAGAGATAGTGTTTTTCATGGTAGCAATGGCCTCACCCTTTGAAGCGCTCAAACCAAAATGGAAAGTCTGCATCTTATGGGATCAGTGTAAAAGAGGTCCCTTAGTACCTTGAGGTGGTTGGTCCAAGTGGATTTCAAGTTGTGCTACATGTTCACTTTAGATTTTTCCCCATCTCCTATTACATCTACAAAACCAAAGAGGACACTATGCAAAGGATTTCCCCAATAAAATTTATAAAAAAATACAAGACCAAGGAGAAGATTGAGGAGGAGCACATTGCAAGTTTAGAACAAACTCATGTGGTGCATAAGAATAAAGAGGAGCCCAAGAATAAGAAGATAGAGCAAAGGAAGAAGGATACACTTGAACTTCAAATAAGGAATCTGTCAAGATCTCTCTAAGAAGGAGGGAGTCAGCCATTAGATCAAAGTAGATGACAAGAAGAATATTGATCCAAAGGATGCTAAGCAAAAGGGTGAGTCCATGCCCAAAACTAAGGTATCGGTCAAGAAGTTGGCAGGATGCTACTAGTGGATAGGAACTACTACATGACAATTGATGGAAGTAAAGAGCTCTTCAAAGATATCAATATATTGAAATGAATCAGGCCTCATCTAAATTTATGCTTGCCTCTTGGAATGTGAGAGGCCTTTGTTCACAAAAAAGAAAAATGTGTATTGCATGCTTTACTTAGGAAACAAAAGCTTGACATCCTGGCACTTCAAGAGATTAAGATGGGAGAGGATTAAGCCAACTAGCTCTCACTTATGGAGTATGTACCCATGGGAGAAGGCTACACAAGGGGGAAGGAAGGGACTATGTTGTTAATCAATGGCTTTTTGGTTCCTACCCTATTGTGGGTAGACAATGAAGGAGCAAAAGTGGCCATGGAGTTCTCAATCAAAGGAGAGAAGATTATGTTGGTCTCTATGTATGTGGCCAATATCTCAACACAAAGGACCAAGAAATGGCATTTCCTCTTGCAAAAACTAGAAAGCCAACCTTGCTTATGGGTGACTAGAACATGAGCATGTTAGATAGTGAACAATCCCAAGACATGGAGGGATGATCAAAATGGAAAATGAAAGCTGAGAGAAACTATACAATTTGCATGGGCTTCAGGATTCAACAAGGATTTTTGCCAAAGGAAATAGCACTAGCTATACTTGGCACAATCATCATCATAGAGAAACCTGGAGAGCCACTCACCTAGATCGAGTATATGCTAAAGATCATGCAAGCTGGCCAATAGCAAATATGCACGTACTACATGCCAATCCAACTTGCCTTTCAACTTTTGACAAGTGGGAAGGTATAATAAGGAGCCCACTTTTCAAACTCATTGTATTATTTTTTGAGGACCCTCAAATTTTTATGAAAATCAAGCACGTGTGGCAAACTACAAAAGTGGAGGTGGTGAACTCTACATTGATATGGTTTAGGTGTAATCACATTATCATAGAGAAGAGACTAAAAGGCATGGCTGACTCTAGCAAATGTCTGCTCTTAGTATCTCTCCTAGTGATGCTTATGTTTCTAAATTTCTACATGAATATGAAAGCTACATTAAGGATTAAGAAATTTATCAAAATCAAGTTGCTAAAGTCTAGTTGAAAACAAAGGGGGACACTCCAATATTCTTCTTCAAGGCATTGGAAAGCAAGCAAAAGAAAGAGACCATCACATGCAATGAGGATGTAGATGCAAGGAAATGGTCAACCACCATAGAGGATATCCTCCACATATTCCTTGTGCACCAAGCCAAATTTGTTAGCATGTAAGAAGATAAAGTAGTAGACCATGAAAGAAGGTGGAGGAGATTGTAAGGAACTACAAAGTAGGCAGGGAAAGCAGCAACATGGAGCAATTAACCTAACCATATTCAGAAGAGGAGGTTGACATGGCTCTTAAGGTAATGGGAGACGGGAAATCTCCTCATGTAGATGGATTGTTGGTCAACTTCTATAATAGGATGTGGGAGGTATGCGATCAAGGTTGCACCATGTTCATAAATTACTACTTTGAAAGGAAGTATGCCCCTTGATATTAATATAGGTCTAATCAAATTAATTTCCAAGTTTGCACCTTTGCAACTGAAGTTCAAACCATGCCTTGCTCCTGGGAAACCTTTGAATTCGCATTCGCAAACGCTTCTCGCTCCGCCTGCTGAATTGCTCAACAACGAGATATCCAGTGAGCAAGCCATCAAGCAGTGCCTCATCACGTCATACGATCAGCGAACCACTTCTGCGATCACTGAGAAAGAAATCACAGTGTTATCAAAGCTCGCTGATACCGACTCCCCATTCTTGAAATGTTGGTACACTCTTAGGCTGCAATGGGAAGTCGAAGGGTGCTGCATAATGACCAACGCTGAGTAGCGTCGCTCTATCAAAACAGCGGAATATGACCCCACATATGTTGCACCAACCTCGTATCGAGTGTTAACCACTCTTTGGGGCCGTCCCGTAGAAGGACACATTAAAGGACACCCCTACCTCGACCGCTTGTTGACGGCAAAAGAGTTACACATTGCTAGCCGTGTCAACTCTAGTGACTTCCTAACAGATGTTCTCACATACATCACACAAGTGGGGATTAAACCCTCTGATTTGGACCACGATGCTCACTTAGAGTAAAACCCCCAATTCTATGATTGGCTCCTTCACAAGTGACTCCTACGCCACCAAGCCAAACGCCCTTGCCTTTCTGACCGTAAATCCTAGGAAGGATTCTTCTCAAGCTGGAAGGGGAGGGAGGTGAATCAAATCAGGCCAACCAAACCAAAATTAGTGAAACACATAAACATATATTATGAAAAATAGACAAAAAGTTAAAGGCTGAAAAGGAAAATCTACAATGGTTCTTAATGAATTCATTCAAAAAGCATAGAGTTTCTCTTTTTTCAACAATCAGCAAATTACTATGTGGAAAGCACTAATGAAAATTTTGGTTTATGACAGGAACGAAAAATGTCACAGCAAGACCGAGCCCACCGGCTTCCATTCACGGAAGAGGAGAGAACGTAGTACAGCATCACGCTGGAGAGCTGCGCCTACAACCAATTAAAATTCCGAACTATTCATAATATAGGAGGATTAGTGGCCAAGGAAGAGGCAGCCAGGAGAGTCGTTGAAAGCTGCAACTTCAAGAAGTACTTGGAAAGATTCGCACAAGAGCCCGATCACACGAGCTGTGTGAAATTTCTCAAGTCCTATGACCCTGACAACTAATCCGGCACCGTCACAGTGGGAAGGGGGCAGAATGCCAAGCAAGTATTGGTTCACCTAACCCCGACCTTGGTGGAGAAGGCACTGGGACTAGAACCAAAAGTGGAAAAGAAGCAGAAGAGGGATGTGTACACCATGCTGGGGATGAGAAAGGAGGACGTGCTGACAAACGATGGCATCAGCATCCAAGACATCCCCGATGCAGAGACCAAGTTGCAGGTGAAACGCATACATGCACTCTTTTCGAGCCAGCGCTACAACGCATTGATGCATCAGATCAGTGTGCTGATACTGGAGAATGTGGCGGCCCATACCCTGCATGAAGTCAACTGGAACGGCTATGTGCACAAAACCATCGACCAGGCAGCTAGAGTGCTAGCCTTAGGAAGCATGCCCGCAGGAGGAGAATCCCCAACGTCTAAGGCTACAAAAAGAAAGAAGGCCTCCTCCAAAGCCTCGTTCATCGCCTACGGGAGCATCTTAATGGCGCTCATCCAGGAGGCCGTGAAAGAGACGCAGGAAGCAGAAGAGGGGGAGGGGGAAATGCCTCACAGGTCACCCCCTCATCAACATCAAGAGAGGTCCAGTGATAGGACTAAGACCAAGGAAGAAGGGGAAGAACAGAAAAGCAAACCGCAGGTCAGGGAAACTAAGAAGAAGGCAGCGTAAAAGAAAAAGAAACAGGATGAAGGCTGTCGGAAGGAGAAGGAAGACTTGGAGAAAGCAAAAAGGCAATCCCTCAGGGAGACCGAAGAGAGAGAGAGAGGAAGAAGAAGAAACAACAGAGCAAGTCAAGTGGACTAAAAAGGCATCAAAGTAAGAGGCTAAAAGGAGAAGAAGAGAAGAGCAGGAAGAAAAAGAGAAACTAGAGGAAGAATACAAAAAGGTCGAAAGGGAAAGAAAAAGAAGAGTTGAGGAGGAGGAAGAGGAGTAAAGAAGAGTTGAGGAGGAGAAAGAGGAGTTAAGAAGAGAGGAAGAGGAGGACTTGGCCGAGGCCACACGCCGGTCCATCGAGTAGCAATGCAGGGCGGATGATCCAGACGCCTAGAACCAGTGGAAGGAGGAAGGGCCTAGCTCCAACACGCAGGCACCAAAACCCGCGCCGCTTGTAGTTTCGGAGGGAAAAGGCAAAGCACCCCTCCATCCTATCCCCACCCTCATGGTACCCTCTGCTGAACCCACTATGCTCGCCCCTAGCATCCCCACCAGCTTGGAAGTTTCCAACCTGGTGTCCTGGATACAATACTTCATCAGTAAAGAAATGGCCCAAGGGAAGAGCACGGAAACCATGACCACAGGGCCAAAAAGACCAACCGCAGATGCAGAATCAAGGTAGGACCAAAAGCGTCCACGTGTGGAGGCCTCAACCACCCCCACCCACGCAACAATGACACCACCAGCCAGTTATGACGAATACGTCACCAAGTTGCTCTCCCAAAACTGGAGAGGGCAAAGGAGGAAAAAAGAATGGCGGTGGCTGAGTTGATGGCTGAGAAAGAGTCAATGGTGGCCTTCCAACTGGAGAAAACCCGCATCATCGCCATGCAACAATGTCAAATATTTGAAGTCAAGCAAGAATTGAAAGCAAAAGAGGATATGGAAGAAAGCTACAAACAACGGCTTGAGGACGAGATTCAAGAACTTGTGCAAATGCAGCGGGAATACAAGCTCCTCCTGATGCAATATAAGGAACTGGAGGCAAAAACCACCACCATTGAGTAGATGATGGAGGAACTAAGCGCCAAAGAAGAGGAGAGAAAACAAGAGAGGGAGCAACAACGAAAAGAGATCGAGTCCATGACCGATCAACTACACCTCAGGAGGAAAGAGCAAGAGAACATGACCAAAGAACTCAGAGCCCAGGAGCAAAAGCTCGTAACCCTAGCACAAAAGCAGGGGGAGAGCATGGAAGGAATGAGCAAAAGGGCCAAGGAATGGGCCACACAGAACGAGAAACGGGTGAAGGCACTAGCACGACACCTCACCTTGGTGGAGAAAGAAAAAATCGTGGCAGAAAGCAAAGTGGACGCCGACCAGATAGCCTTCAATGCCCAACAAAAAGCCTTCCTCAACACATTACTTGACACAACCCAACCTGAGGGAAAGGAGTCATTGGAGGTGGTGCAAAAGAAACTGAGCATCGCACGCAGAGCCCTGCATGCGGGGCTACAGATGCCACCCCAACTTGTGGAGGTTAGGTTGGGCTTAGAAGAACAACAAAAGTATCTGCTATTGGCCGGCCTAACCCCCCTTGAAGTGGATGCACTCAGCTTTGAGGAAGGGGCGCAGCTAGAGGACCAGCAGGGGGAGGATACTGACATTGAATTTGTCATAAGAAGAACCAGCGAAGAAATAATCCCACAACCCCCCTCGCCGCACGATCAAGAACAATAATAACTTGACCCGACAAGCCACGCTCAAGGAGCGACGGAGAAAATTGGTGGAAGAAGCCAGAAGACAACTGCAAGCCAAGCCAGTCATGCGGCCATCCGCATCCCTCCCACCATGCCCCGATGACCTCCCAACGCAATTCCACGCGGAGCTGGTGATCTGGGAACGGATTAAAATCAAAAAGGACCCTTTTTCATTCAGTTTCCTTATGCTTAACAGCCTGAGAAGGGTCCTGCCGATTAAAGTAATGGAGGAGGTGATCGCGGCTGGCAGCCGACTGGGCCAAAAATGGTTGGAAGATAGGGCAAAGACCCCTACTCTGTGGGGCATGGAGGAAGTAGAGTTTTGGTAGGACAAAGTGTTCGAGGTGCCACACACTATAAGGGGTTACAACTGCCAACCTCTCTAGAGAAGGCGAATATGCGATATTAACATGCTTGCCTGGATGGCATTTTGCAACACCCTACCCTACGAGAGGAATGACCCCACATTCATGGTGTACCCTCGTAGGGTAGGCGTGGATTTTGTGGCCACCCTCCATGGGCGACATGACTTTCCCATCATCTACAATTCCAATGCCACCTCCTTCAAGAATGCCCTCCTTTTTGATTTAGGAAGCCTAACTGACTCCATGACACGCTTTCTCGCAGACTTCTCCTCCTGTCCCGATCCCGCCTTTATAACTACATGTAATTACCTTAGGCTTCTTAAGCTATTACTCAAGCAAGATCCGGAACCGCAGGAGAATGGCTTGCCCCCCCCTCTTATTTGATCCCAATGCTATTAATAGCTACGCTATGGCATGCTTAATGATGAGAGCTAGCCTACTCCTCTCCTTTTGCCTAGCTCTCCTAGAGGACATGAGTGGCAGCCAATTTACTAGGTGTAATCACCCCTTCCACTCCACCACCTCTCTCCATGTCCGCATGAACCTGAAAGCGTACATGCAAAGCCACCAATTTTTGTGAAAATCCATCCACCCTCCTTCCCCCCCTCATTCAGATGAAGAGGATTAGACCTTGCTGTCATTCGTTCCACTTTTTTTTTTTTAACTAACGGGACAACATCACCCCCTTGCAGAAGCACTTACCACCACATAAAGCACAATCATTGCACCTAGGGGTTCTTAAGTTAGGCATGTCCAGTGGCTTTGGTTGGCTGGCTCCACTCCCAACCCCCTAGCCCTTTTTGCTCCCCCACTTCATGCTTAGGGCACATCAAGGGCAGGACACACCTAGGGAGGTAACACTCACATATGGTTAGACCTGTCACCCTAAGCCACTTGCACCGCACCCCCTTAGCACAAATGGGGTCCTCAAGTGTGAGACATCGCCCAAGCTCACCTGTGGTTAGACCCACCTCCCCATTTCACTAGCATGAGCACAATGCACTAACACGCTAGGATAAGCACTCCCCTTAGGAACAACACCGCACCTTCTCCTTCCAAACATCAGAGAGTAACAAACCACCGCCTTCGGAGGCCCCGTCAACCACGCAATGCCCGTTTGGCTCCTCCGACAAACAATGTCACAGCTCCTACAAGCACCTAAGTCTCCAAGTGGCCCTCACCATTTGCACCACTTGGCCAATTTCCTACCAACCTACAACAACACAGAAGTGCCAAGGGACTGGCACCCATCTAGGAGGGGGGTAAATGTTAACCCCAAATCGAGATGGCCCCAGGTCGAGATGGCGGGAAAAGGAAGAAAAAAAGCAGAAAAAACATGGAAAAAAAGCAAAGACACGTAGGCGACCTCCAAAACCAAGCCAAGGTAAAAAGCGCAATTTTAAATGAAGGGCGTCTCAAAAAACTCGGAAAACTCTTGTAAAAGAGTGCCAGGCTCCCTCCTATGCCAATTGTAAAATATTAGATGGGTGTAGGCTAGAGGCATAAGACTAGAAGAGAGAAATGGAAAAAAAGACCTTGCCACAAGGGCCCGTCATGTAAAAAAGGGACGAGTGCCCATGGGATTTTAGGGTTTGTATACATAAAGTTCAAAAAGTGAATGAGAGCTCATTCTTTTGGTGTGTGGCAACAAGAGTCTTCTTATTCTTCTCTCCTCCTCGTCTTCTTGCTTGTGTGAGCTCTTGAGAGAGGAGTGTGAGAGAGTGAGTGTGTGAGAGTGAGGGATCAAGAGGGTGAAGCTCTTCACCATCTCCTCTTCTCTTCTTCTCTTCTCTTCTCTTTACTTGTGCGTGCGGCTATGGAGGATGGAGCTTGGAGGTGGAGGAGGCTTGAGGATACTTGAGCTCCCATCTAGGATCGTGGAGCTACCGGTGTGTGTGAGAGAGGAGGCAACTCGTATCAACATCAAGGTAAGCTCACTACACTCATAGGATCTCGGCTAGGTGAGAGATAGCCATTAGAGCTCGCTTGGAATGCTTGAAACAATAAGCGATCAGTGGGTCTTGGCAGTTGAGTGAAAGCTTCCACAGAACCCCTTGAAATGCCAATTCAGGATGAAGCATGGATGTTTCCTAGGACACGTGATGTCAAGGAATGGCATTGCCATAGATTTCTCAAAAATCGAGGTCATTATCGATCTCCCACACCCAATTTATTACAAGGGTGTTTAGTGCTTCTTAGGACATACCGGGTACTATCGATGGTTTGTGTTAAACTATGCATCGATTGCTAGACCTCTATATAAGTTGTTGATTGTATTTGAATGGACCACGGAGTGCCAACGCGCATATGAGGAACTAAAAAAGGCTCTAATCACCTCACTGATACTACGAGCCTCAGATTGGACACTCACGTTCCATGTGCACATCTATGCTTTGAAATTTGTCATAAGAGTTGTGTTGTGCCAACTTGGTGAACACAACCTGGATTATCTAGTGAGCTTTGCTAGTAGACAACTCACTAAGACTAAAATAAATTACTCAACAATGGAGAGAGAGGGCTTGGCCATGGTATTTGCCGTGAAGAAATTCAAACATTATCTTGTGGTTACGCCTTTTACTTTCTTTGTTGACCATCAAGCCTTGATGTATCTGGTTAATAAACCATGCGCTACAAGATGCATTGCTAGATGGCTACTTCTGCTTTTGGAATTTGACTTCTCTGTGGTGGTGCGTAAAGGGAAACAGCATTACATGGCTGGCCATCTGTCTTGTAGTTACCTATTCCGCTTATCTAGAAAAAAAGATTTGTTTAAAGTTTACTTGATGTCGAATTGGGCAGACGACATTGTTCAATTGCTTCAACACGGACTACCAGAATGACCGATAGAAAAGACCCCCTTGAGGTGTCTTATCCTAAAAATCCAACCCTATCAGTTGATAGCTAGCCAACTTTACAGGCTCGGGCAAGACGGGTTGCTACACAGGTGCATGTGTGAGCATGAGATGCATGACATACTAACAGAGGCACACTGTGGAATTGTAGGAGGACATTGCAGTGGAGATGTGACAGCCTGCAAGGTGCTGCAGTCCCAGCTGCGGTGGCCTACTCTCTTCCAAGACGCAATGCAATTCATGAAGCATTATGATGAGTGCTAACAAACTAAAGTTCCTATCCGTAAGGATCACATGGAGCTAACCCCAATTATCTCACGACAACCCTTCGAGAAATGGGGGATTGACTTCATCGGACCCATTAGTCGCACGGCACAGTATTCATAGGCTAAATACATCATTGTGGCCACCGACTATCTAACCAAATGGGCAAAAGCACAAGCTATGAGAAAGAATGACGCTAGGACAACCGCTAAGTTCCTATGGGAGGAAGTGATCTCATGATTCGAGTGCCCCATCAAACTAGTCAGTGACCAGGGCACACACTTTATCAATGAAGTAATAGCTCACCTCCTGTCCTCCTTCCTAATCATCCTTTGAAAATCCTCCCCCTATTACCCACAAGCAAACGGTCAAGCTAAATCAACAAATAAAATCCTAATAAGTGTCTTGACCAAGGTCTTCTATGCTTCACGGAGTGATTGGGATAACAAATTGATGGTGGCCTTGTGGGCCTACCGCATGACTTACAAGATAGCGATAGGACAGAGCCCCTTTAGATTGACATATGGTACGTAGGCAATCCTTCCCTTGAAATTCTTCATACCAAGCCTCAGGATCGCCTTTCAAGAAAGATGGGATGGGAAGGGGGCATGGACAAAATACTTGATTGAACTCGAATGCTTAACGGAAAACTGTAGCTACCCATGCGCTCATATGCGAGAAGGCAAGACACAAATGCTAGTTTGACAAGCATGTCAAGTAGTGCAGCTTCGAACAGGGTGACTCAGTACTACTATACTCAGTCAAGGGACATAAATAAAAGATAAAGTTTCGGGGGCTAGGACCTTTTAAGGTTCGAACCATCAACCGAACTGGCAACGTCAAACTAGAAACCCTAGAGGGTGAGGGCATAGGCTTCTTTAATGGCAGCCACATAAAGAAGTATTTCCCTCCCATGCAACCATTGCATGAGCCCCAAATGCTAGCATCCTTTGGCCACGTATGTTTAGCCACTATCACTAAGGTGGCTGGTGAGTATAAGGAAGCAGTACCACAGCTTACCTACGCATGGCATGCTTGACATGTACACCATCAACGCATTGATTGATGAGGGAGCTGACTTTAATATCTTAACCCATGAATATTGGACCCAAATTGGAAAACCGTCATTGCAGCCTACTAATGCTAGTCTCAACCCTTATGGAGGCCAGCTCTACAGACTTCTGGGAAAGTGCAAGTTTGCAGTTTCTATCGAGTCTGAGAGCATGCCGATAATTTTCTATGTGTTGCTCAACACTAAGATGCAAGCACAGAATCTCTGTTCGCATGAACTTTCAAGAAACAAGCTCATTGCAATGTCAACTACGAGTCGCAAGGCATCCACCTAGCCGTGGTAACGTTCGCATAGTTACATCTTTCAGCAAGGGCGGTGTAACTCTTTCCAAGTCCACAAAGCCAACAGTAGAGAAACCCACTGCCAAGTCTCAAGAGGGGGGTCGTGACTTGTCACAACCTACTGAGCCTCGAGGCCACCAACCCACTAGAACAACCACTAAAACCCATGAACCCTAGTTTCAATGGGTACCTAAACATAAAGTGCAACCTAGGAGTAGAAACCCATGGCCTCGCAAGGCTAAGGATTCGTACCCAAAACCTAGGAGGCCAAGATGAAACTATAAATGTTGGTGTACAATCAAGCCACAATGGGTCCCCAAGGCCTTGTTGCAAGCGCAAGGCTACTATGCGGGTAACACCTGGATTTGGCTGCCTAAAGCCCAAACATCCAAAAGCACTACTCAAACGCCATCTTCAAGCTTGCCCACATGCAACGTCCCTTTAGGACCACTCAAACCACAAGCGACTCAAGCCACTAAAGCCATGCAACCTCTAAAGCCTAGCTCAGCAGGCCATAATCCAATATATCGACCAAAACCACAAACTGTTACTAACAAATCAACCACATCTAGTCTCGATGATGCCCCCCCTCAACTCTCAAATGTACCAAGTAGTACGCCAACTGCAACCAAACCCGCGCCCATCAAACATAAGGCCAAGCTACAAACTCATGAGCAAACCAAGTGACAACCATTAGCTACTGACCTCTCTAGCGCTATCAAACCTCAACCACCTCTACCAGGCTTAGACCCTCTTATGAGCGGTGCTCAATTCTAACCTTGGCCACGGATTTAGCTGAAAATACTGGGGATGACTTGGTTGCCTGCCTCCGATGCTTGGACGCTACTTTCATGACATTGGCTAAAAGCTACAATCGACTAGATCTAGGACTCTTGGAAGAACCTATAGCGATGGAAGTGCGAACACTCCCTTGCTCTTGAGAGGAGTCAAAATCCATATTCATTAAAGCTTTTGAAGCATCTACAAAGTTGATTGCAACTAAGGTATCCAAGGAACAAGCAACCAAACATCATCTCATCACATCATATAGCAAGATCACGATCATGGTCACAAACCAGAAAATCAAGAAGTTGCAACGGCTTGCCGATAAGAATTCCCCCTTCTTGCAGAAATGGCCATACTCTACGATTGCAATGGGAGCTAGAGGGATGCCAAGTAATGACCAATGCTAAATAGCGACATACAATCAAAGCATCTAAATATGACCCAACCTATGTCTCTCCAATTTAAATATGACCCAACCTATGTTGCTCCAATTTCATATAGGGTGTTGACTACTCTCCATAATTGACCCATGGAAGAACACCCTTATCTAGATCGCATCCTCAACGAGGAGGAGTTGCACGTTAGCAGAGTGGCCGTTGGTGACTTCTTACTTGATGTCCTCACTTACATTACATATGTGGGCATCCACCCTTTCGATATGGACAGCTATTCTCGGTTAGAATATAATGCGAGTTTCTATGCATGGCTCATGCAAAAGTAAAACACTAAGATTGTGCGCTAAAGGCCCTTCATCCTCTAAGCCTTTCATCCTAGTAAGGATTCTTTTCATTGTGAAGGAGGAAGGGGTAAGGTGTATCAAACCAAACACATAAAGAAAACAATAAAGGAAAAGCACACATTGCAAGGGTAAAATGAAACAACTTGTGGTTGAGGAAAATATCAATAAAAGTGAAACACTAATGGGTAAAATGGGGAAAATATCAATAAAAGCAAGTATGTAGTCATTTCTCGTTGCTTGTAATTATTCTGAAAAACACTAATTGTGAATATGGCTTCATGACAAGCACCCATCATGGCAGTCCAAGAAAAGGCTAGCAAATTGCCTTTTTCATAGGAAGAACATGCAAAATATGGACTTTCAGTGGAAACACGAGCCTTCAACCAATTCAAATTCTGGCAACCTAGATGACATGGCCATTAAATAACAGACAGTAAGGTAGATCATTGAGCAATGCAATCTACACAAATACGCGGAAGCAGTGAGCCAAGGGGTGGACTACTTCCACGTGCAAAGTTCCTGAGGACTTTTCACAAAAACCGCAGCACCATAATTGTGCATGAGGGAGAGGAAACTCGCAAAGTGCAGATTGAATTGACCTCGGAGCTGGTGGAAAAGGCATTGGGCCTGGCAAACAAAGTAGAAAGGAAGCCAAAAAGAGACGTATATGCCTTACTAGGGATGGACAAGATAAAAGTCCACACCAATGACGACATTATCTTGGGGAATATTCCTGATCCCAAAATCCAACTCCAAGCCAAGATGGTGCACGCACTATTTTCCAGCCAAAGATACAACTCCATAATGAGCCGCATCAATGTCCCCCTACTAGAAAGTATCGCAGCAAAGGTCGTTGGATGAGGTCAATCTCAACAGGTTTGTGATAAAGACAATTGAGACCTCAGCAAAAGCCTTGGCAATGAGAAGGCAGCCCATTGGAGGAGAATCTCCTGCCACCAAAGCTAAAAGGAAAGCTTCATCTTCAAAGGCTGCGACCATTGGATTCGGTGGAGTCCTCACCGCAATCATTAGGGAAGGCCTGGGATAGGAACAGGAAGAAGGAGAAGAAGGGGCGGACAAAACACCAGGTCGCCCCCCACCGGGAACGGGAGGCACAGTTCAGCAAAAGGACGCTGAGTGAAGAAGAAGAGGGCAAGGAACAAGAAGAGCAAACTAGCTGGGGAGAGGCTAGGAAGACAAAGAAGAAAACTGCACAAGAATAGTAGGAGGAGGAGAGGAGGAAACAAGAAAGAGCGAACTTGCAAAGGGCCCACAGGGAGTCCAAATGGGCCGAGGAGGAGAGAAAGAAAAAGCAAGAAGAGCAGGAGGAGGAGCTGAGGAAAAAAGAGGAGGAAGACATGGCCCTTGCCACAACTGAAAGAGCAGCTACAAGCTAAGGAAGAGATAGAAGCTGAATGGCAAGTGCACTTGAACGGAGAAACCGAGGCCACACGACGCCTGTGGTAGCACAATGAAGAGATTATGGCACTCTACGAAGGTTTGCAAGCTCAAATGGAGAAACTCACTAAAGCCACAGAAGAGCTAGAGGAGCTGAGGGATAAAAGAGCTCACAGGTACGACACAGAGGTGGAGAGACTAACCCAAGAGGCTACCTCGGCACAAGAAGAGCAACAAAAGCTAAGAGCAGAAATGGAAGACCAAGAACGAAGGCTGATAGTGCTAGCCCAAAGGCACAGGGCCTTGAAGACATGAACAAGAAGGCGGAAGAATGGGCTAATCAGAACGAAAAAAGGGTCAAATCCTTGGCACGCCGCCTCCCTCAAGCCAAAAAATAAAGGATTCTTGTCGAAAGCAGAGCGAAGGCCACCCAAGTGAGCTTCCACACCCAACAACGTGCCTTCTTAGAAACCCTATTAGACGTCACCCCGGCAAAGGAGGGAGAGTCCATGGAGGCAATGAAAAATAAACTGGGAATGGCTCGTAGGGCACTGAAGACTGGACTGCAGATGCCACCACAACCTAGTGGAGTTGGTCGAAGCTTGGAAGAACAATGCCGTTATCTCCTACTGGCAGGCCTAACATCACAAGAAGTGGACACACTCGGGTTCCTACAAGAGGAGCAGCAAGAGCCAAGCTGGGAAAGGGAGGTGGACATGAACTTTGAAATGAGACCACATGAAGATGAGCTTGTCCCACCCCCTCCTTCCCCAAGGCTTGAAGAGCAACATCACGTAGACACCTCCTTCCCCGAGGCTTGAAGGGCAACAACACGTAGACACCTTTGCAGAAAGAAAGGTGGCGCTAAGAAAAAGAAGGAAGAAAGTGGTGGAGGAGACAATGAGAAAATGGAATGCCAGGGGAGTGAGGGCACCCCAGACACCTATCCCACGATGTGCAGATGACACCCCAGTAAGCTTCCACGCCAACCTCGTAATCTGGGAGAGACAAGAAATGGCAAGGAGCCCCTTCGACCTCATCTTCCAAATCCCCACCACCCTGCATAGAGAGAGTGTTACCTATCAAGGTGGTGGAGGAGGTGATTAACATCGAAAGCAGGCTCAGACAAAGATGGATGGAAGAGAGAAAGTAGAGCCCCACATTATGGGCCACAGAAGACGTCGAATTTTGGCAAAATAAAGTTTTTGGAATACCATGATCTGTGCCTAGCTAAGAATGCCAATTTACATGGAGAAGAAGGGTCTACGACACCAACCTGGACACTTGGATGGCCTATTGCAACACTCAACCCTTCTAGTAGAACGACCCAACCTCTATGCCCTATCCTTGAAGGGTGGGAGTGGATTTTGACTTGAGTGTTCAAGGCCGCTACAACTTCCCTATAATCTATAATCCTCATTATACTACACACGAAGATGCCCTCGTCTTCACATCAGAAAACTTATATGATGCCCTAATCCAATTCACTAGCGCATTCTCTTCATGCCCTGACCCCACTTTCATTACCACTTGTAATTACCTTAGATTGCTTAGGATACTTCTTCGGCAAGACCCCACCCTGCAAGAACTCAGCCTCCTAGTTCTCCATTTTGATCCTAATGCTATAAATAGTTGAGCGATGGCTCGAGTTTTGATTAGAGCCACTCTATTGCCTTCATTTTTCTTAGCTCTACTAGAGGACATGAATGATAGCTGCTTCACCCGCTGCAATCATCCATTCCTCTCCACCACCACCCTTCAAGTCTGCCTCAACCTCAAGGGGTATCTCCAAAGTTACCGATTCCTTAGTAAATCTATTAAGCCCCCTTCTCCACCTCACTCCTATGATGAAGATTAAACTTCTATCATGACTATGTAACTTTTATATATTTATTTATTTACTTACTTATTTATTTATTTTAAAGAGAAAAGAAAAAAAAAATTAAAAAGCTATTACATGTCGCCACCTCAAGTCACACATCCACCACAGCCACTGCAACTAGGGGTTCTCAAGTTAGGCACGTTCGGTGGCCCTGGTTGGCCGGCTCCATTCCGACCCCCTAGCCTCATTTTGATCCCCCACTTCTTGCTTAGGGCACATCAAGGGCAGGACACACCCAGGGAGGTAACCCTCGCCTGTGATTAGACCTATCACCCTAAGCTCCATCCCACTAGCATGCCCACAATGCACCACACAACAATGGCACTCACCCACATGTAATGCACCTTTCTCTTATTTCTAGGTACAACAAAAGGCCCCACCACATACTTTAACAACCCCATCATCCATGTAATGTTCTCCCCATCTTATGAAACATCCTACCATGCCGACCCAACAAACTAAAGGGTGAATGCAACAGCCACGCTCAGGAAGTGAATGAAGAAGCTCGTTTGAAATATCGTAGGCAAACTCAATCACGGAGAGTTAAATGACGGATCCATCTAAAACCATCTTAAATTTCAAAAAAGGATCTATCCACATGCCATCCTCCAAGCATGGATCCATCTAACACCATTTTGAATTTCAAAGATGGACCCACCCCTCAACATCCCTCCAACACTAGGGATCATATCCAACACCAGGACCTCACAGTTCCATAAATCCCTCCAAGACCAGGGCTCAGTCCAAACTCAAGGGCCTTACAATTCCATAAATCCCTCCAACACGCCTTCCAACATGACTTGTACCCAAACTCAAAAAGCTACTTGGCTACTCCAAAAACAGAGTCTGACTCATCCCCCAACAAGTGCCATGGGACTGGCACTCAACTAGGAGGGGGGTAATGTTAACCCTCAAACGAACAAGGTGGAAAATCCAAAAAATCTAAAGTAGAAGACAAAGCCAAGGCAAAAGCAGAATGGAGAACGAAGGCGCGCCCAAGAAAAATCGGGAAACACAAGAAGTGTGAAAAAGTCCTAAATCAAGGAGAGGCACTCAAGAAAAAACACAAGTCAATACTTTTGCAAAAGAGCACAAGGCACATCGTGATTTATTTTAAGAGCATGACGGGGCTCTGACCTGTGCAAATTGTAAATGTACATGGGTGGTAGGAAGAAAGCTAGAAAGATAGGAGAACAATGGAAAAAAGGGCTTAGGCTATGGCCGGCCATGTAAAAAGGGGATGACTGCCCAAATGGGATTTAGGGCTTTGTATATAAAGTTCAAAAGATGAATGAGAGCTCATTCTTTGGTGTGTGGCAAAGTGGACTCTTCTTCTTCTCTCCTTCTCTTCTCTTGCTTGCTTGTGAGTGCTTGAGGAAGGGAGTGAGCTTGTGAGAGTGAGGGATCTTGGAGGTGAAGCTCTCCTCCATTTCCTCTCTTTTTCTTCTCTTCTCTTCTCTTTTCTTGTCTTGCGCATGGCTATGGACGATGGAGCTTGGAGGAAGAGGCTTCGGGATGCCTGAGCTTGCATCACGAATCATGGAGCTATCGGAGTGCTTGAGAGAGGAAGCAACTGAATCAGGCATCAAGGTAAGGTCACTACACTCGTAGAGAGGGATAGCACGTCAACTATGTGAGAGGTAGCCATTAGTGCTCACTTGAAACACTTGAACAATAAGCGGTCCGTGGGTCTTGGCAATTGGCCTCTACAACAGGCCATAGCAAACAATCCACTATAGAAATATAGAATAAAGGGAAGGGTTTTGACCAGATGTAAGAAATAACAAGCCTAAAGCTAGACCTTGCCAAGCTTCCAGAGGCGATGAGGTGATCCATGAGACCGCATGTACAATGCATTCACTATGGAGCTAGTCATCTTCCATCCAAATGCTGAGACCCAAGACCTCATAGTTGCACAAACTGATGTAGGTATGGGCATGAAGCCATGCGCTATCAACAACTTCCTAGAAGATTGCCATACCTATAACCCTACCCTCATGAGTTCTATCCCATTAACATAAATTTAAACTTTGGAAGAGGGGCTCTGCTAGCATTGCCAACACCTAACAAGTAGAGACAACTAGTCCATAGAGTAGAGATTAACCCAACATGAATACCTAGGCCACTTGGACCCATCCACCTACTAGCGATGCCCCGATGCACTATGTGGAGGAGCCTCTAGATGAACAACGATACATGAACCCTCATGTCGTCTATTTCTTAAAGAATTAAAGGCTCCAAACTCTTTTCAAGAACTCAAAATCATGTATATAGCTGAGGCTTACTTCCATGTCTTCATTTCAGTCCATATATATTCAATCTTTCACTCATTTCCATTTCAGAGTAGTACTTTGTTTCATCCATCCTTTCCAACTCTTGTAAGTTTGTTTTTATGGGCAAAAACCTTTGGGACAGGATGGATTGTAAGAAGCTGAGAAGAAGATATGTTTAGTGTGTAATTATTAATAATACTTTGTCACATTGACACATGTATAAAAGGGAGAGACATGTAAATTTTTACATCTTTTGAACATTAATACATTTAGTGTCTCTTGCTTCACCTTCTTGTTCACAACTTCTATGGCTTCTCTCTTTTCTTTCATATCTTTCTCTCTCCATTTCTAGCCTTTCTCTCTCCTCATCACTTATTTCTCTCTCCTATGCTCTTCTTTCTCTCACCTCTCAATTTTCTCCTTTTGACAGAAATTATTGTTGTCAATTACAAACTGTTGAATGAAAAACTCAACTTTCATCCTAAGGGTGTTTTTTCAAGAAAAAAATAGAGTCGAGTATAAATTTTCCAAAATAATAATAGAATTTGCAAACTAGTAATATTACTATATTTTGGTCAAAAATATAATTATATTCATTTTTAAAAATCTATTTTAACCTAATTTTTTATTAAAAGTTACAAAAATCAATTAATAAAATCAATTATTAAAAGAACCTTTAATTCAAATCATCTACTAAAGCTCAAACTTGGAATTCATCGTGTTGGTTGGAGATGTCCAGCTTGTTGTAAACATAAATCCTGTAAGTGTTAATGTGACTTTGTGGGGGTATAATGATCTTTGATAGTCTTGAATCAACAATTCTCTAATAGCCAATCTTATTTTGGGAATAATAATAGTAATAATAATAATAATAATATCAATTCAAAAAATAACTGAGATTAGCCAAATACAAGCCTTGTTAGTTTGTAAGTTATTAAGCTAGTGACCCAAGGGCTTAAGAATTTAAAGAAAAAGGCTTTAGTAAGGAGTCTTAAGCCTTAGATGGGGCCTAAATAACTCTCTTTAACTAGAAATTTGGTTGTCAACTATATTGAATTAAAATCCACCCACATCATCTTGTTTTAAGCCTAATTTTGGCTTAATATTTGAAGGACTCAATGTAGAGAATGGATTGCCTTATTAAATGCTAAAGACTGAACTACACTGCTTTGGAGCAAATAGGCTAAGCTAGTAAGTCATACATCTCCATATGCATGGATCTCGTCTACTAGTTGGCATGGAGAAGGCTAAGGCAATGTATGTTCATCATTTTTTTTTAAATAGTCTTAGTCTTTAGCTTTTAAAGCTTAAATATTTAAATCTTTTTCTTATAACAGCTTCACAAATATGACAACAAAGATTTCACACGAAACATCCATTGCTGTCATGTATCTAAAATTAATGGAGAATTCTAATGAATTGAGAGAATCATAGGGTGTTTTTAGAATTGCCCTATATTGCTGATGAAATCTATGGTGGTTGATATTTGTTTCCCTTCTTCTTTGGCAAAACCACTATCCTATTCAAAACCACTAAGAAGGGGTGGGTTTGTGTTGTTGACATGGGTTTTGGGAAGAATACAGTAGAGAGTAAGCCTTTGAAAGGCCTCTTTCAATGAAAGGTTGAGAGAAAGGTCCATTCCATTAATAACTCCAAGCCTAGCAAACCAAATCCATTGTGCAAAGCTTTTACTTAGTAGATCATATGATGAGCTTAATGATGAAGATGATGTTATCCTCCAATATGGATGCACGCACCCACATTTATGTGGATAGGCTAACTAATCATTGCACTCTGATATTAATGTGGAGACCATTCATCATACAATAACCAATTATTAGTCTAAATTGAAAGGAATACAAATTCAACAAGAAAGAAAATAGAGATAAGAGAGAAATGAATTGAAAAAGTATACATGACACAAAGATTGGGTGCAATATCCCCCTGTGCATGGGTGAGCACCTCCCCCATGCATATATTTATAATTTTCATCAAGCTCTTGTCCTCAAAAATAACATTGAAAAGTATCTCATTTTTTGGCTTGCTTTCCTTTATAAACACCATGCTTTAGCTCCAATATTTTTTAACTTCTATCTAATAAACCTAGACTAGTAAGGTTTACAAAATAATAATCAAGCCGTCTAGGCCTTTCAAAATAATTGTATCCAAATAAATAAATTGTGCATTGTACCTATAATTTCCTTGCACTAAGAAATGCACGAAAATATAATAATTCCATGCTATGAAGTATGCAATCATAATGAATTTTTATGCATTGAAAATGTGTTTCCTAAAATATTTATTCCATATAACTCCATCTAATAATCTGCTCACCACAACACAAACTGCATTAGTAACCTTCTATCTATCTACCAAACATAATACAACCAGTGTCACATGTGTGCTCTCAAGCAACAAGTCATGGATCATACAACAAATAGACAAACCTGTAAATCAAAGCAGCCGTTGCCATCAACAATTGCTTTCAACACTCAATCCACCGACAATAGAACTCACATCGATCAATCAAGAATGGATACACCGTCGTCACAACAGGGTGACAAATCTATACCAGTCACATTCGAGAAGAACCATGATAAAATAGCACCAAAACCTCAGGAAAAACGCACAATCCCTGAGAGCATAAGCAATCCTAGCGTTGACCAATCTTGCTCATCTAGGCCTGAACCCCCAGTTATGCTAAAGCCTAGACAAACTCCTAGAACCTTGCATGAGATGGCAACCGAGCAAGCCCTCTTTGAACATAGAAGTATCGCAGAATGCTTAGCTGAGTTGGATGCTAAGCTCAAGGTGTTTGCACGAGTCTACGTCCTTGCGGACGTGGGCATAATCCCCAAGGAGCAGCTTGGAGATTACTTGCCCTTCCCTCTATCCTGGGAGGAGTAAGAACATCTTAACGAGCACTTAGCATGCACCGAAGACGTGGGTGACAAGGACGCCAGTGGTTTCCGTGGAGGAGTGTTGGTGGTGGTGTGGCAGAAAGTCCTGGGGGCCTGTTGGTGGCCAAGGTGGCTGGTGGAAGGTTGTTGGAGTTGGTGGTAGGGCTATTCTGTGTTGGGGATTGCATTGATGGCCAGCACAAGTGTTGGTTTGTTGGGGATTCTACACATGACGATTCTTTGCAGGCTTGTCCGATGGTAAGGGATAAGCATTCAGAGTTGGGTGTTGATGAAGAGCGAACGACACTTTCGTTGGAGTCTTCAACACCTACAATTGAAAACCTCTCATGTGGTCTCTCCCTAAGGGTAGTGCTAGTCTTCTCTATTGTGCACAAGACATAGTGCAATTAGTTTGGGAGATAGGTCGAACTCTAAGCAAGCTGAGAGTATTGTCCTGCACTTGAGGACCCAAACTTTGTATATACTTCGGCGCAGGTATATGTGAGTGCTTGTGCATACTTAGATATTACTTAGTTAGAAGATTGTCGGCCCGGTTCCTTGTATAGCAATGGGTCAGTGAAGCAAGGGGCTAAATTGATGGAAAATTTTGTCGATGAAGACGGGGGAGTACACTTGAAGATTGCTTGAGACATCATTATGGTCTTGTCAAGGCCATGTAGCATAATTGAGCTCCTTGATGTCTAGCTCTTGGTAGCTAGTGACTACTTGTAGTGCTTGAAAAGTATAGTGTACTTTTCCAGTGTCTTTCTTGCCTTGCTTACCACTATTGATTGTAATGGCATTGAGATGGAGTGCAAAGGAAATGGCAAGTGGTTCAGGGTGGCAGGTCTAACCATAGGCGAGGTGAGCTCCCTAGGTATGTCCTGCCCTTGATGTGTCCTGAATAGTTGTGGGGGATGTACAAAGGGCTAGGGAATTAGGGACGTAGCTAGCCGACCAAGGTCACTGGACGTACCTAATTTGAGGACCCCTAGGTGTGGTGCTATGATCATGTGCATTTTTTTGTTTCTTTTTTTTTCTTTTTCTTTTTCTTTCTTTCTTTCTTTCTTTTTTTTCTCTTTTCTTTTCTTTTCTTTTCTTTTTTTTTCTCTCTTTTTTTTGTGGGAAAAGTGAATACAATCAATGCCATACATTGAGGCTGTTAGCCTTTCATTTGGATTAAGAAATGTTGGGATTCAAAGGCTATGAAGAATTGATATTACAGAGATGATTGTGTCACTAGCCTTGATGCAGAGGAACTGTTGTTGAGATGAAGAGATACACTTGAGATTTTGCAAACCTCTTTGTAACATGTGAGACATCGAACAATTGAGGTAGCACTTGAAGTGAGCTGGGCATGGACAAGGGCAGAGCATCTTGCGAATTGAATCCAGGATGATGAAGAGACGTTCGCCCTTGTTGAGAGAGTGGCTCCTGCCCGAACGTAGAGTTTGGCCAAGAAGGAGGAGGTAATCGATGAGTATGCTTTGGCCATGCTCAGTTGCAATATGTGCTTTTTCTGCAGAGGTGTCCTTGGGTTCTCATCCAGTGGCGTTTCCGCCATCATGGCTTTTGTTTCTTGGTATTCTTGTCACTTCCTCCATAATGGTTCTTTGTGGGGTTGGTGGTCTTGTGGTGACTTGGATATTAAACACTTCTAGACATTGACATGTGTCATTCTGCATCCACTTGTCACTTCGTGAGAGTATATGCTCGCTTGCGTTAAGTACATTGGACCAATGCAATCATGTTAAGACATAATTTTTCAGAATGCTATGATCCCTATCCCATTACTTGTTAAGGTCGCATACATTAACGGTAGGTGAAGCAAGTGTGTACAAGTGGGGATCTTGCCCCTTTACTCATCAAAAAACAAAATATTCTGGCATGCTAACTTGTCAAGCTACTTGTACATCATAGGGATTTAGTCGATAGGTACGAGGCGGGGTGAGTCCGGTTGGCTAGGCGACCGGGGCGGTGCTAGTGCGGGGCTCCCGTGAGGCTGGGCAGGGAACATGTCGGCCGAGACATGCATGGTGTAGTCCCGGGCCGCTACTATTTCCAGAATGTCTTTAAACAATTCATTAAATTCTGCCCTATCCCGAGCTACCCTTTTGCCCTTGAGCATCTGGTGCTCGAGCGTACATTGGGGGTTTGTGCCACTGGAGTTGCCACATTGTGTGCACCTCCTTGAGCCTCCGCTCCCCTGGCCCGTGGGTTCTTCGGCCTTCGTCCGAGGCGGTGTCGCTTGGGGCCGCGTTTCTTGGCGTCTTTTAAGAGTGGGCACGTAGCGCACCGGTGGAGAGGCGTGGAGAGCATCCTTGCAAGATAGCTGCCCTTGGTTCCTCATGTTTTCCTCACGGGGGGTCTGTAAAATGCGAATCAAGGATTAGGATTTGTCACATGATAAGACCATTCATATGTAAGGGATTATAGTGTAGATTATCAAGCGCATAGGACGAGAAGGGGAGGGGTGGGGCATGCAGTGCTTGTTGTAGAGGGATGGCCCCCGTGATGTATATTTAGCCTCCTGCCATTAGCAGATCTTGGTTCACGTCGAGTTACCTCAGCTGGCAGTCATGGATTTAGGCAGGGCTTCGCCTTGGAAGGATAGATCGGAAAGGGAAGAAGGTGTATAGAAAGGGACTATACCAAGTCTACACCATCAAAGTTGTTGGTCAAGGCTTCCTATGGTGGTAATGTGGGTTGCATGCCCTTCACTTGGAGGTGGGGATGGTCACACGGCTTTTAAATGCGTGATGAGAGGAGGACTTGAGAGGCTTAGCCTGTCAAACCCAACTCTTCTCCCTACGCTTGACTATCATTGCTTGTGTGTGTTGATATTGTTTATTCATGGTGACACAAAAATCAGTGTTTATTTATATACATATTTATGAATCCATGTAATTTCACGAGGATAAGAACCAATTGTAGAACTCAGGGTTGTACTGGAGCGTGGCACACGCATCCAGCACTCGTGGCAGCTTACTCAGTACCGATAGATATTTTGCCACATCGAGCAGCATGGAACCTTGTCCGAGTCTACTAGCAATGTGTAACTCCTCCTCAATGAGAACCTTATCAATCAAAGGGCTCTCTAGGCTAGTTCCAGCTAAGTCAGTACCCCGAATGCTAGTTAGCACTCGAAGAAAAGTTGGTGCCACATAGGTTGGGTCTCTTTGAGACCGCCATTTGGCCAATCGCTCCTCATAGACTATCATGATCTGAGCCCCTAGTTCGGCCATTGCAACGCGGTTCTCACACCAACGCTCTTCAAATTGACTTCGGCCCTTTGTTAGTCGCTTTAGTTGCTCTATGTCTACGAGATTCGATCGATAGAGCACTTCATTGAACGTGACAGTTAAGCACAGTTCGTCGGCTTCCTCGTCAGAGATGAGTCGCATGCATTCATGCAGAAGCCTATCATCTTATCTTCATAATGAATTCTAATAAATACCATAATTTCATAACAACTCGTCCAAAAACATATATGCATGCATAAAATTTTGAGATATTGTATTTTCAAAACATAGACCACAAAAACTTTAGTCATTCCAATGTGGTAGGTATTTTAACAATTTGAGAGGCAATTAGGATTTTGACACCTTCAAAAGATAAACAACATAAATTTTGGCATGAATACCATTTTTCATCATTTTCATTTCTTGAATATCAAGGCAAGTATTTATCATTCCTTCAATAAAGATAGAAGTTTTTGACATAATTAGTATTAATAAATAAGAAATAACAAGGGTTTACTAGTGCATAAGTGATGAGAGCAATTTGAGATGTCTAAGGTCATTATCTACCATTAAAAGAGATGATAGGGGAACCAAGTTTACTTTCTTGATCACTACCCTGCCTTGTAAAGGGTACAAAAACGCTCCAAAGAGGTGCTATTTACTTAACAATCAAAAACTAAATGAGAGGATGTTTTGAAAACCAAAGGCTAATCATTAGAGTAGGAATGTCTCCAATTTTGTGAGAATTTTGGAGGGAGTGAAAAAGTATGGTGAAAGATGGAAAAGAGTCGTGTAAAAAAAAGGGTTCCTAGTAGAATAAAATGAAGGGTCCAAACTAGGGGCATATGCAAGGTGTAACATAATTAGCATAATCTAGCAATGGTGGAGCTACACACATACATGTGTGCGTGTGCATGTGCATGTCCCTCTGCGTTTGCGTCTGCGTCTACGTCTGCGCGTGTGCGTGTGTGCGTGTGTGACATGCATATACATGTATGTACATCATCTAATTTTTTAATTTCCTTCTAGTAAATGTAGCTTAGTAGTTGTAAGAGTCACCCTCTCAGAAGGATGCAATATCCCCCACAAAGTTATTGTGTATACTCCCTTTTGCAAGACAAACACCATTGTCATAAAGACATACATGCACACACATGCAAAGACAAACAAGTGAAATGCATGCTATTATTCAAATCATTTTGTCTTAAGGATATTCATGTTTGGATGCTAGTATGATTCATGAACCTTTGGAAGTATTGCCAAATGGAATATCTTGAAATATTATTTGAGGACACATTTTGCAACTTGGTCAAGTTTTGGAATGCTTTAAAATTTTCATAGGGAACCAACTTTATGAGCATGAAGGAACCAAATGAAGTTTGAACCATTCATCTTTGCACAAACATTTATTGCTTGCAATACTACTAACATATTTGATTGCATGTGGACGACTATAGTCGCTCATAGAAAACATTTTGCATAAGTTATGTCATGTGGTTCACATGATGTGTAAGAAGGTGGTGGATGTGGAAAGGCAACATAATACTTGATTTCTAACATATTTGATTGCATGTGGACAATAGACTACAACTTCCTCATAAACAACTTTGCATAAGTTAAGTAGTGGTCCATATAGTGTGAAGGTCTTAGATGTGGAAATGCAACATAGTACACCATGTGGGAATGGTTTCCTTTACACCCTTATATCAAAAGCCAATAACTTACTATTAAAGTTCCTTACAAGAGGGGGAAGAAACATAAAGTTGATACTCATCACAACCTATAGCTAGAATGGGATTGCCATATCGTATGCCTTAAGCTTACTAAAATCATCATAACAAATTATAACATTTTCACATAGATAAGAGGTGAAACACAAATTCTAAATAAAGCTATCTAGTTGTGTGTCCAACTAAGAGAGTCCAACAAGATAGTACTATGACATTTTGAGTTCAATTTGTATAGCATAGCACTAGAAATATTATATATACACTCGAAATGTCACGTTTTCAAGTACAAAATCCATTTAGTTTGGGATTGAAGAATGGATGGTACTATGGCACTTGCTAAGTTCAATTTGTATAACATAACACTAGATTCATCATATATGCACTAAAATTTCATATTTTCATCTACAAATAATATTTAGTTAGGACTTGGTGCTTCAATTTAGGTCATGAATAGATCTATGCAAAATCTTTGATGAGGAAGTCATTAACATTTTTTGACTCTAGGAAATTATTTCTAATCATTAGTTTTACTTAGTGGATGTTTAGGATGGCAATAACAAGGTCCCAAGTAATGGAATGTGATTGATGACTCTCTCCATGTTGCCATAAAAAGATTTTGAACATCTTCTATAGCTCCCTCCACAACATCAGCACAAAAGGCAAAAATGGCCACCCCAAAGATAACAATTGAAATGAGGATTTACTTGAGAACAACAAATCTTCCTCTAAAAGATAAAGTTTTCAAGTTTAATACTCGCACCTTAGTCTAAATTTTGGCTTTGAACCATTTTGAGAAATCCCTAGTCTAAGACAATAGGCTAAATACCTAAATACCTCTCCCTTCTTGAGAACCTTAAAATCATAATCATAATCATAAATCCACTACGGGGGTTCATCATACCCCATGTTTAATATCTATATCTTACTACAATAAACCGTAAGTCCAAAAAGCTCTTGAAAATTTTAGAATGTCTCCAAAAGCATATCAAGTTGACTTTTCTCTTCTCCAATGATGTAAGAAATACTGCAAAAAACTAGGATACAAAACATCTATCTTCTTGAAGACTTAATCCTCTTGGTGAACCTCTCTACATTAGCCAATCTAGTGTCTTCAACAATGGGTTTGTGACGAGTGCAAAAAGTGGTGTGGCTACTGGGCATCCCTACCTTATGGATCACTTCAAGGAAAATTATCAAGAAAAAGCATCACTAATACATTACATGTGCCAAAGCATTAGTGAACAAGGTCTCCATCATGCTAAAAAATGTTGTGCTAAAGCCAATAGATCGAATTCTCATCTTATGCGATGGTATGCCTTGTCAAAGTCCATGTTGAAAAGCTTGGACCTTTTATCACTTACTAATGGCTAATCATTTGTTGTCACCAAATTTAAGGTTGCATCCTAAATACTTTGATCATATAGAAATCCAATCCTCCACTCATATGGAAATCCATATTGGCGTTAATGAAAAACATTTGGCAGTGCCATCTTTATCCTTATAGCAATCACCCTTGCCACCATCAACTTCTATGAGAGATTAAATGTGGTTGAATCATCCATTGAGAATATTCAATCTGTTAACTTAGAAATCAAATTGATCAAAACCTTATTGACATCTTGAGGGACATTAGCAGTTGTTTATAAATCCGGTAAAATCCTTACCATAGACACCCAAATGGTTTTATAGAACTCCACTATGAATCCACCAATTATTAGGGATTTTCGGTCCTTCATCTACTTAATAGCATAATCTACTTCATCTTCTATGAATGGACTACTTAGCTACTTCTGATAGTATTTTCATGGAGAATTTCCTTGTAGCCATGAAACCCTTACTTTCATAGTTAGCCACCTTGGTATACTTAGAACCCACAATCTAATTGAAACGGGAATGGAAGGGTTGAATAATATCTCCATTGCAACTGAGTTTCACTCCGCTAGCATCCTTTATGCAAGTAATAGACTTTGTGCTTTTTTTTTCTTAAGAACATTTAAATAAAAGGTGGAGGGAGAATCCCCATCCACCTTACATTGAGCCCTTAATTGCACCTTAGCAAATTCTAATCAATGTGCTTCTTGACTTTTAAGAAAATCCTTAATTTTCTATAAGAGACTGCAAAGAATAGGACCATTAACATAAATCTAAGAGGAGAACAATAGCACATGTATCTTGGGCAATGCAATCCATAGTACATCTTTGTTTCACACAAGCTCTACCATGCCTTTTAGCTTCTTCAATCATAGCCTTGGTGCATTCAACCCATGCAACCACAATTTTATGTTAATATTAGTGTTTTCTATCCACCCACACATGCTTGATTCTCATCACAATTTGAGGGTCTTCTAGGAGCTATGTATTCAATATAAAAGGCAATTCAACTACAAGAAAGTAATTTCAAAAGTGAACTTGACAAAATATTAGTTGGATGCAACTACATATAGAAAGACATAGAACTTACAATTAGTAAGCCACCATGCTCCATCATTATTATAAATTTGATCCAAGCTTACTACTCTCCAAATGTTCCTCTTGTGATGATTATGTTAAGTATACTCAAGTTGATCTTGAAAGAAAACTAACAACTCATCTTGAAGATGATGTGTCACTTGTAATAGTTTCCATTTTTCTTTTTCCACACCAATAATCCCCTGAAATCCATGTCATCTTCTCCTTTTTCTAACATCATGGTCTAAATACGCAAGAAAAGTAGGTTTAGATCCTAACTAGGTATTAATCCATCTCCATCGTATAGCCCTTTTGTAGAAATATTACACACACACACACACACACACACACACACACACACACGCGCGCGCGCGCGCGCGCGCGCACGCACGCACACATAGGCAAACAAACAAATAGACAAACAGAGAGAGACTATAACCATCCTCACTCCTCTTATTGCCATCTCCAAAGGTACCAATGAACCTTCATCATCCATCAAAATAAGATGAGATAGAAATAAGTCTTTTATGAGTATCAAGGTTCCATCCTTTCCTCTTGAGTAGCCCTTCACCATGAAGGCATGTCCTAGTAGTAAGAAGCTCTGTGCTTCCTCTTCACCAATTTTGATTTCCTTAAAAACAAGTGCATAGGGGTTACATTTCCTTATCATAGCATGCATGACATTTTTCCTCATATCTATTACATTCCATGCTATTGCAATCACCTTCTTTGACATCTCATTCATTTTAATAATATACATCCATACGTGACATTTTTCCTAATGTCCGAATAGAGACCCCTTATAGTCCACAGTGTTGTGCTCACCTTCTTTTACACCTAGTTCATTTTAATAATATATATCCTAAAAGATTTCTTCTTCCCCTTACATAGATGCATGATAATTGCGGTCCACCAAACAAGGACAAGCTAGCTAGCTTCTTAATGGGGATTTTGTCTTTAGGATTTTGTGATCTCCCTTTTTGCTTATCTCCTCTAGGATCATTGTTCTCCTTATCTCCATTCTTGTTCTCTCTCAAGGGCATAGTAATTAGATGTGATGACTTTGTGGCATGCTATAACTATGCTTCTGCAACTCCTTCTACTAACTCTCACTCTTACCATTCTTGACCTCTTCCTTCTCAAGATTAGGACCTCATCTTTTTGTAGCATGTGTAGCAATTCCCTTTTTTCTTGTCTTAGACGTTTTCTTTAGATGCATCTTCCATCTTCATAGGAAATCCTTTGCAAAATGCCCACATAGTCTACAAATATAACAATAGTCAAGAAAGCTACGAAATCTAACTTGTAGTGTCACCTAGAATCCATACTAGTCATAGATCTCAAGGCATCCTAGGGCCTCTTTATGTGACGAACCTATAAAATACACACTTTTTACTCTAGCTTAGCCACACCATAAGAATCCATGGTGGCTGGGACATGTAGCACCTTGCCCAAAGAGAATAATGCTAGCAACTTCTTCATCCTACCCCATCTCCTTTTATTAAGGAGTCATTGGTCTCACTGAACAAACTTCTCCACATTATCCATATCCATGCCATTGCCTCAAGCTACTACATCATAATCCATCCCCATGAAACCACCATGCTCAGCCACTTGCTTCCTTCCATGTTGGCTCTTTACACCAACTTCACCTATAGGCCTCTTCTATAGCCAAGGCCATGCATGAGTGCAAGAGCCAAGGCCTCTTCCTAGAACCAAGGCAATGCATGCATGTATGCAGGAGCTATCCCTAGCTACCACATGTCAAATAGCTTTAAATCGAAATAATGCCATCTTTATTATTTAGCTTGCTAAGATTGTGCCTTGACCACTCTACTCAACTCCCTCGTAGTCCCACTAACTTCTAGTGGCTTTTCCTACAAATGTTGAACTCGTTTTCTAGCATCTAAAGAATTGTAACATATATAAAAGTACTATTTCAAAAATTGTTAACATTTTTTCATAAAGCCAAATGACTTATATGGTGGAGGTCGAAACCCTACAAGCATGAGGCTTTTTTCTCCTATTTGTAGATAAAAAGGTTTCAATATGCAAGTTTTTCTAGAGCATCACTATTAACAGCTAGTAAAATATTGACTATTAACCTTTGCATGAATAAGACTACATAGCCCCAACTAGATTATTCACAATAGCCCAACAATATTAGATGCTCAAATACTCACACAATACCTTTTTTCTTGATAATGGTTTTAACTTCTATAAAAGGATAACATCAATAACATGAACATGGATTCAAATTTTTATTACTTGATATTCATCATAATAGTAACTTGTTGCTTGTGTGTGTGTGTGTGTGTGTGTATATATAGTATTGGCTACATTGTGCCATGCATAGGAACTAATGTGTTTATGTTTCTAGTAAGCAAATGATTAATAGCTAGAGTGATACAATTGCAATGATCTTGTATCTACCAAATGGAATACCTTTGGTATATGAGATTATTATTTTGGGTGTTATTATTACACAAATGTATTTGTGTGCACTTGTACATGACATTATTTATTAAGAATGCTTTCCATGCTTTTATAGCACAAAAAGTAAGAGGTACAAATCATTGAATGCATACATGTGGGAGGTGCTCATTCATGCATAGGGGGAGATTGTATACATTCTCTTGTTGTACATGCTTCTCTCCCTTATTCCCTTATTTTCTTATGTTCTCTCAATTTGGGTAATTATTGTTAAAGTATAATAAAGGTGGATAACAAATTTAGTGCACTCTACTAACATAAAAATGAGACCTTCACACTTGCCATCATTAGGAGAGAAGAGAGACCATGCCTTTACTAGATTGGCATATGCCAATAAGAACTTATTTCATTAGAGAGAAAATAAGTGATTTCAAGGCATTAGATTGGTGATAGCATGAAAATCATCATACACATGGTGTACTTTGAAATGTCATCTAACAAACTACTTTAGCTCCACACAAGCAACTTGTAACACACCCTTGATCGGGGTGACCTTACCACATAGAAGCTACTTGCAATAAGTTTCGCACTCCCTCATATATATGTTGTATAATCAAGTTTATGTTTTAAGTTTGGAAAATTTGAAGCAAAGCAGAAAAGTTCTTAGACCAAATAATAATACCCAATTGGACCAAACAAGAATAAATCAAAGCAAAAAATAGCATTCACATTCAAAATTTGACACTTGGATTTGGTTTTTTTATCATTCTTACTATGATGTACAACATGTTCGCAATCTATCTCAAGTGTATATTTTCATATATATACTTTAAAGCACTTTATTAGATATGCATAGGCAAAAACCCTACCACTTGATCTGAATGTTTTTTTACACAAGAGCCCACTTGTAATTTTCTATGGTCATGAGTCCATAGCATAAACATTTTGCATCAATTTCTAGGAATAGTACATGTCAATTTTCTTAGAAATTACATTCTTAATGTGTATTTCAAATTTGAATATTGATAGCAAAATGATTGAACACGCTTTCTTGCAAAAGCATGCTACTCAAGAAGTCCAAAGGTAAGGATAAGAACTCAAAGAGGGTAAGTGTTGTTCAAGTGTCACACAACTTTTAGTAATGCCCTAAATAGAAGATTGTGAATTTGCACATATTTCAATATAAAAGTGCATGATGCCATGGCAAAAGTCATTAAACATATAATGGTAATCAAATTTGGGATGTGGTCTGAGGCTGAAAGAAGGACCTTTTTCTAGGGAAGAACCCCTCTTTATCCTAAAGAGAATGACAAAAGGAAAGGCCCCACAATCAAACTAAATTCCTTAAAAAGTCATCCTTGCACCATGGAATGCTTACAGTTTACAAAAGAAAGTTGAGTCATTATAGGCCTTTCACTAAATTGAATGTGACATATAAAGTCTATTCTAAAGCATTGGCTCATCATGTTGTAATACAAAATTTGATTACTAAAATAGACAGTGTTGTGGAGTAGAAGGAAAGGTATTTGCTTATCAATATAGAACTTGACAAAGCCTACAATAGAACTAAATGGGACTTTTGTGTGAACTAGTACATGGTGTGGATTTGGTAGTATCTTTTGTAAAATGGTGTGAGCTATGCTTAACAATACCACTACATTTATTTGTATTAATGGGTATTACTCTTCTCCTTTTGAATTAAAGAGGTCTATTAGACAAGGATGCCCTCTTTCCCCCTTGCTCTTTGCCATGGTAACTCAACCACCACTTAATCATTTTGACCTTGAAGTCCAACACGATACTATCAAATCTTGCCAAACGAAAAAGTGTTTGCTTCTCGTATGTTTGTTGCCTACAACTCTAATGTTGTCACAATGGGCATCAAATCAATCAAGGATCCTCCTGCTATTTATGAAGAATTTGCAATACTTTCAAACTCTGTCACATTACTAAGGAGAAAATTAAAGTCTTGATACTAGATCTATTAGATGAAGGCGAGAACTTTACTTCTTTGGGATTTGAAGTTACCAAAAAGGGGTAGGTCTTTTAGTACTTAGGTTCTCCTTTAGGAATCATTGTCTCTATGAGGCAATACTTTGATTGGATCATGATAAAGTTTCAAGCTAAGCTTCAATCTCTTGGTTTGACATGTTGCCTCACAACTATAAAGTATGTCCTTACACTAATGATTTTATTCAATGCTTCCATATTTCATGTCAATAAATTGAAAGCCACTAGAAACACTATTTAGAGGCATATGCTGGTCTTTTGATGGCTAGAAGGCATGCATGTTGTCTCTTGGTATCAAATGACATACCTTGAAAGCCATGGTGGTCTAAGTATTGGGTCTCTTTGTTCAAAGTCAATCATGCTTACTTTTCAATTGTTGAAGCAATTAGATGACCTACAACCTTGGTGTGCCTTGGTTGCATTGGATTTACACCTTCCTTGTGGAAGGTGGCAAGTTCTTAAAGCATCGGATATTCGCACTTGTGGAGATTTGAAGATTGTTATCAAGTTTTCCAAGTGGCCCAAAAGTTAGTTCAATCTCAAGGCTCAATTATTAACACTCTTAAGATGGATAGGTGATCCTAAACATGGATTTGATTCCCCTCCTAGCCAAATTATTTGGTTTGAACATGTGCCTTGCATTAATGGATATATAGCTGTTACGTGGGAGCCCGTAAAAACAAAACAAGTGTATGACAATGGCATTAAGATGTGGGAAGATGAACGAAGCTCCAATCACCTAAAAAGGGTCAAAGGCACATGACATGAATGAAGAGGAAGAAACCTAGCTTGTTGAATTATTTCTTAAAGTCAAAGAGGACTAGCCCACTACCATTCACTCCAAAAGAGGAAACATCCTCACATACTGGCAATTGTTCTAAAACAACATAAGGAACTTTTTCCACCAAATAGTCTATTGATTAAGTATAGGATAAAGAAGCTTGAGCCAAGAGGGAACACTAGAAGCATGAAAGAGGCAATTCAAAATGTCTGTCCTAAACCTAATGCTCTAAAGAGTTTTTGCTGGAAAGCTCTCAATCAAGGAGCAAATTGAGCATACTTATTTTGTAAAATAGAGGACAAGTCAATTACACATCCACTATACAACCATAAGGAAACAAGAAAGTGTTTGAAGTTTGTCACAAGCCTTTATGAATAAGACGGTTCTTCATAGTTTGATCAATGGGAAGCACACTTTATTTGGAGATAAAGTCGATCTAAATTACGATAGATATCAATTATAGTCTATGATTAGAGAAATTGTTATGAGGTCTATATGAGTTTTGCAAAGAAAGCAACCCGTTTTAGTAGAACCTACAACATTGCAAGTGTTTTGGACTTTGTAAAAGAAAAGCACTATGCTATGCTAAAATAACTTTTTTTTAAAGTTGCTAGGAAAGAAAATAGCCAAGTTTAAAGTGACTAGTAAATTGTCAAAAAAGAGGACACGATCTCTTTAGAGAATGTAAATATTTCATTACATAAATCGACTCATTTGTTTTAAAAACCACGAAACAATCAATTGGACACAGTTAGATTGCTAATAAAAGGAATTGTGGAAATGGGCAAAACATTGCCTAACTTCTTTATTGGTTTAACCAAGGTTTTTGACAGCTAGATAGCCATGTGAAACAAGCTCAAAGAGACTCAATGCTAAAAGCATCGCAATAGCCTCATAAGGTATGCCAACCTACATAAGAGAGAGCTCATGGATATCGCTTGGTGTGTCATGGAGTAATGCTAGTGTCAAACAAGTATGTGTAGAATCACAACAATTGTTTATTTATAACTCTAATTATATAGCACCTTGAAAACCAATTAAAACCCTGCCTACAAGCTCTTGAAGCTTTTTGTAGGGCATCGTATTGATCAAATATGCTCAAGACACATAATATGGAAGAATACATGTGGTTTGATATATTTATTAACAGGAGGTTGAGGAGGGTTGCCAAGTGGCACGCAGAGTCATTTTCTCACTACCCTACCATGTCACCACATGGCGCCTGTTCCCCCCACGTGCGATTTTTTTTTTTTAAACTATTGTTATTATCAGTCACAAAAAGGTAAGTTTATGCCATTTTGTAGGCTACTTAATGCTTGTCCCAAAGTGCTGCTTGCAGCTTGTGTAACTTTCTTCACAGGAGCTCTACCAGTGTTCACGTGATTGCGTATATTTCAACTTTATTCACGGTTAACATGAACTGAGTTCCCTTGCTCCACCAAATGTATAGACAACAAAACATTTACAGCAGATTGATGCTTAAAGCTGATTTAAACTTAAAAGCCAACTGCAATACCAGCAGATCCGAGAAACACATGAGAGACAAAAGACCTTCATTCAAACTTTTGACACTAAAAAGTGTATGCTTACAACACTGTCACTAAATTACCTTGCCCCTACTCTGTCATAGTCCTGGCACACAGCTTCAAGCGTCTTGAAGTTTTCTTACAAGAAAGAAATACATCGGTGTAAAGATCTCTTTCCTGCAAAACACAAAGAAAAAGTCAGCTTTAAAAAAGCCCTTGAGGGCACACAACCTTCTGGATAGTGGTTGATTTTTTTATGAGGTGATTGTTACAAAGGTCCGGCTACATTCTGGTGAAACTTAACAAGACAGCAGGTCCTGGAGTGTCAGCGACCGTCCACTACCTATTTTATTTTGGCTTCTATTTACCTTGAGACCATTCACTGTATTACATGAAGCACCCCCAAGTGAGATAACACTTATATACCGATGAGGTTACAAGAATGCAGTCCACCCTGGCTGAGGTGCACTCAGCTTTTTGAGATCTAATTTAAACAGCATGAAACACGCTATTCCATGGAACTAATATAGTCTGTCTCTGATGGTTCTATGAAATTAATACAGTCAGAGGTCTCTGATGGTTGAAGATGAGAAGGAAATGTTCCCAACTGATTTACTGGCCACATCCTAAACAGTAACTCTGCGGTTAGGAGGAAACATTTATTGTGATTCATGGACAAATAACACATTTGGAAGTGCGTTTTACTTTTTGTTAAAACGATTTTCTTTCAACTCATAGCATCGCTGCCACCTGTTTCTTCTACCTTTTCATTATCACACACCGGGACCATAGAGTATCCTACATGCCAGCAAGCAAACCATATTTTGTGGCAGTTTGGAAACAAAATTCTCAAATTCTCTTCAATTCTCTTGGTCAAACTTATTGTGGATCAGACTGAAATCTCAAATCACCACCAGATTATACTATCTAAAGCTCACATGGCAACAGGTTCATAGTGCATGCACGTTTAGGGCAGCCCATGTCCTACACCTTAAACTTACCAATGTCCTTCCCGCCCTCAAGGGAGTAGCTATGGTCCTACCAACAAACCACAAACATGGATTCTGCTGGCTCTGTACCCAACTGGACCCACGAAACCAAGTGCAATGGTAACAGCAAGTCAACAGCTCAAGGGACCACCAGGTATAGTAGCTTCTGATGACCAAATATGCATTGAAACATTTTCCTAGCACAGACACTGGTTCATCTGACATAACTATGATCTCTAGAGCATGTCATGCTGAACTGAGGCAAAAGAGAGCCAGACTAGTGAGACGATGCTGCAGTTACCAGACAGGAACATGGCAACACATGATGCATTTAAGATATCTGCTTCGTTAATCAAAAGAATCAGTTAGTTTATCAATGAATACTACTGTTTATGCAGACTACATGCTCCATATGTAAGAGGAGGAAAGCCTATGTACCTGCCACCAACAACTAATCCATCTGCAGCCTTCTCTAAGAAATTGCTCACACGGACACTTCCCTCAGGTGCAAGACCAATAAACTCCAGAGTTTGAACCTGAGTATAAATGACATCCTGTAAGGGTTGCCTTAAAAGGTTAAAGGATGCATACAGGTGAAAGAAACCTTGACATACCAAGTGATGTGTGAGAAACCGCCCCACTTTAGTAAGGCGAAAACTGCTCAACGAGATTCGAGAGGTATCCAAAGGTAGGTACCATGGAAGCGGTGACGATCTTGCCAAGTCTTCTTCCATTAGAACCTTCAGAAACAAAGTTCCCATGCAACAAGAAAGGAATATACTTTAAACATTGTATAAGAGTGACATGATTTGATGAAATAAATGTCCTGTCCAGCTTTCACAAGGCCTTAAGAGGAGAAAAGACGAGACCCTTATGCATTTAGAAAATACCTAGAAATCGGGTAAAGTTTGCTGATCAGAAATGGCCTAAGCAGGATGTAGTTATTGCTATCTGGGATTCAATGGCTGGGAATGAAGAGATTAGATGATTCCTGTATGAGACCTAGAATACAATTTGCAAAATGAGATGAACTCCCTGAAGACAAGATAGTGTATAGCTCTAGCATGACCTATGGTCATGTGGTCAGTGTAACCTGACCCACAAAGTCAGCCAGCCACAATATATCAGACTTGAAAAAGGAACTAAAGGCGATGCATCACAATGTGAAGTGCACTGTAAGTTGCGCTACATTTGTTCCTTTTACTTTAACAAATGTAGGGCACACCATGTCCTACCTCGAATCCTGCAGCCTTCAAAGCTTCAAGGCATTCACCTGTCGTACGAACATCAGGCAATCCATTTCCAAGCTCTATGTCTGCCTGTAAGTATTAGAAGCAGGTCGCACATCTGTCAAGTCATCTACAAAGTCAACAAAGCAAAGTTGGCCCCATGGCTAAATTCTATCCACAGAACCTATGGCACAGTTACTTGAATTACAGTGTTGAATACAAAACAAGCCTGGGCCCTGCTTGAGCAGCCACTGAGCCAGTACCTTGATTTGCTGGTGCTCCTTGTTCTTGGGATCATAAGAATCTGTCATGCACCATTCATAACCAGCAAAAAGCTGCCCAGGCTTGAGAACCCTTTTTATTTCCTTGTAACAAGCCACCTATTGAGATGCAAAACTTTCAAGTCATCTTCAGACGAAGAAGTGATTCAAACACAACAGTAACACTAACTAACCGGATCAGGTGCATGGCAAGAAGCTTCAATGGTATAAACAGCATCATAAGTATTATCTGGGACTGGCATGTTCATGAAATCCGCCTAAACCAAAACAGGGGAAAAAGTTTAAGCAACATGTCCAATCTTATAGGCACCATGGAAGGTATACATAAAGACAGATTTGTTTCCAATATCTGCAACTCAAACTCTAATAAGGAATGCTAGGTATATTTGCTAGGCACCATGCTATGTATACATAATGACAGATTTCTTTCCAATATCTGCAACTCGAAAGAAATAAGGAATGCTAAAAACTAGATGCAGTTGCTCTAAAAGAGCTCTTCCTGACAGCCTGCATGCAACCAAAAAGGACTTAAAATTACATAAATCTAAATGGATCGTTTCCAACTTACTTTAATAAATCCACAAGTCTTGTCAAGACCCCAGGCTTTATTCAACTCCTGTTCATCATCCATTGCAGAAGAGAGTTTCAACTTTGAGAACTAGGGTCCCACTTAAAATGACTTTTTATTTCCCTGCATGTCCAAGTACTTGAAACAACCGTGTCTTAAATAACATACAACCACTGTTCTCTCTCAAAACCATAGAGTTGAAACTCACAATTGTTTATGGCCTTTTTGAGCAGAGTGTTTCTCTCACAGGATGTATCACTTAATATATTAAGCTTTCCAGTCTTTAAACAGAGCAAATGTCAAACGAAAGCCTGGTGCTTTGCAGCCAGGTGTTGCAAAGCAAATTTTGGCATGCTTATAGTTTATCATAGCCCTTGTCAAATATTGGATTTGATTTTTAAAAATTACCCTAGAACATGGCTGAAGGAACTCACAATTCCTCGTGTAATCTGGTACGCATTATTGTTCAAACCAGTCACAGAAGCACCACTGCACACAAGGTAGAAGTGACTCAATGTGTGGTCATCTGCTTGAAAACATCTGTACAAATATAATACCGATTCTTTGACCAGTTTGTTGAGGTTCTTAAAGAATAGCACACCTGAATGCAGCAATCTCTCTCAAGGGTCCACCAATACCACAGCCAACATCCAAAACCTAGAAAAAAAAAATCAATGACTTAAATACGCAACCATGAATTTGATATAATATATCCAGCAAAGAAATTTTCACTTTTACTTCAGAAAAATGAGACTTTTAAAAGCATTTGGAGATGACATTTTTTGCTAATAAGAAGCACTTGAACAAACACAATTGCACCACAATGTGCAATCTCACAATCATCATAAAGCTGCAGTTTACTGACATCATCCACTACCCTTGATCATTCACTTAACGAAGCATTATCTGCATCTTTACAGTACACATGCCACAGAGATCACGTCTACACAACAGATGACAACTTGGGCGTCATCTGGAATTGTCGTATCAACTATGTGATAACTGTTCATAATAATAGAAGCCACAGGAACCACATGTGCAAACTGAGAGTTGTCAGTGTAGGAAAGGGTGACAGTTAACATCTTTGCACCATTTATAAAGAGAGCTAAATATCTGACAAAAAAAGTGTGTTCTCGATAAGGCAATATACATCAATTCTGCAAATGAGAGCGTAGGAAAGGTTAAGATCCGAATTACCTTCATTCCTGGTTGTAGACCAAGACGTAGTGCAAGATAATGTTCATGCCTTTTGATGCTCTCTTGCAGGGTCTCCACTTTCAGCCTGAAACAGAAAAAGAATGATCAATCAATGGAAACAAAAATCTAAATCAGCACCAATGTCAACCTGCAACACTGAACATCATATGATCATGTACAACACCTATGGGCAAAATGGAAAGACTGGCCCCAACCATACTCATAGAAGCTGGTCGCCAGATCATAATACTTATTAACCTGCAGAAATCAACTAACAGCAGATGTCAACAGACAGAAACAACCAGTACAGAAGTTCATATTCATCCTGAATTAGACGATAAAGCATTATGTTTTTAAAAGCAATTTTGAGCGGACAAAGTGAAGCACCATGTCAGCATAATTTGCCTTTCGAGACGCATCATCTCCTCCATAACATGTATGATACTCTTCATATCTGAAGTAGATAGCAGAAAAGAATATGCTGTAACAAACATAAATACGAGAAGAGCTCACATTCATGGCTCAGACACAGTACTTTGACAATCTCGTGTTGCAAACAGTGATCTTCTGTTCTCCATTGAAGCACGGTTCAGCATCTAACCATGGCGATGAATTAAAATCCAATTGTGCGGCCAGATGTTTCAATTTGCAGATAGGCGTAGACCAATCGGTAATGTATTAACCTGCAGCCTTAGAATTTGTGAATCTAAATTCAGATGTACAAAAATGTACAAATGTATGTCCTGTAATCAACGGCTGATAATCGGAGGCTTTTCGCTACAGCTTTTACCTTTTTCCGACAGATATAGGAAAAGCAATCTGCTGTGTGGAAGAGAGAATGCTGATCGGATGGTAATCTAACAGACGAAAGCATGAAAAAAAAAAGAAAGCGGGAAGAATGCAGGAGTGGCTTACGATTTGACTGCGGAAGAGACCTCGGATTTGGAGAGGAGACCACCGGTGTTGCTGGCGAGGCGGGTGACTTCGTGAGCGACAGTCATGGCGGATGGAGGAAGGGGGGAGCGAACCCTAGCGGTGCAGCAGAGGGCTGTACCGGGCAAAACCCTAGGAGGACAAACAGGCAGGGCCAGAAAGGGGCCTTCGAGTGCAGCACAGTTCTTCGGCCGCTTGCTCCTCCTTTCTGCTTCTTCTGTCTTCGGTCTTCGTCTCTCTTTCTTCTGGTCTCTCTGACAGCCTAGCAGCAGCAACGGCAGCGGCAGCAGCAGCGGAAGAACACGACAAAAAGGTGGTCGCGAGTCGCCATATATTATCCACAGAGAACCACATGCACAGGGTCTCTTCTCATGCCTTTATTTTTATTTCCCCAAAAATACCATTTGTTTAATTACTATTTTTCTCTATTTTTAATCACTCTTTTTCTCTCTGTTTTTTTTTTGTCTTTTTAGGGTGTCTTTTTAGGCCAGTGCAGTTTTTTTGCAGGCATCAACAAGGATTGCCGCTGGCCCACCAATGTCTTTTCTTTTCTGTTTCTTTTTTCTCTTTCCAAAACTACCAGTAATCAAAGGATATGCCTCTAGTAGGCCCCCAATGTACCCTTTCTCTGCCGATAGGTTGCCTAAATCAAGTTGCCATTCATACACGTGTCAACACCATTTTCGTAGATATATCTAATACATAGATCGTTGCCCATGGGGCTCATATAAGGCCCTGCTTAGCCATTATACTAGGCGCTCCGCACCTAGACTCAGCCCACCCTGGTGCAATTTTTGCAGGTGGGGGCAGGTGCTGGATGCGTAGCACCCGCCCCCACATTCTCTTTTTTTCTTGTGAGGGAGGTGGGGGGCTACCACATGGCACCCACCCCCCACCTCTTGTTAACTAATAGTAAAGATGACTCATTGTACATTGATTGATGCCATTTGCTAAAAAGAAAACTACATAATGAAAGGACATCCTCAATGCTTATCTTGCTTTGGTGTCAATCAAGACGCAATAGTTGGTGTTAATTAATGACTTGCTAGAAGTGTCACATTAGTAGGTGACTTGTCCCAATCGTTGCTTACACAAATCGCCCTTTCGTATAGTTCTACCGATTGGGATTGGCAAAAATGAGCATTTCAAATAGGATGCCCTTATTCTTTAAAGCCTAACAACTTGGGTCATTCCTTCTTTTAAGTGCTTCTTGGGTCATTTCTTCTTTCAAGCCTAACAACTTGGGTCATTCCTTCTTTTACAAGGTTCTTAGGTCATTCCTTCTTTCTTTCTTACGTGCTTCTACTAATAGATGCCCTTATCTATTATATCTTAGAATTAACGAATCTTACAAACCAAAACGTTGATCCTATGTGGCATTTGTATGATTATCCCAAACTTGAAATACTTTTTTCCTCTATATATTTGATGGTATTTTATTTAAAAAACAAATTGCAAAAACTCTAGCACCTCTATTCTTAGGCATTCTTTCTCTTATAGTAAATGATCCAAAGGCTTTAAAAAAAGAAAATCGAAATACAAAGACTGGGCACACGTATTCTTAGAGATTCTCACTAAACACGCTACCTTCAAAAATAGGTGTGCCCTTAGACTCTCTCTCTCTCTCTCTCTCTTGTTGAGATGGCAAGCTCAACACATGCGGACATTGATGATGGACTGCCTGGCTAGATGGGTCTGCATATCTATACTTAGCACATCAGTAGTCATTGTGATCCTGCATGGTTGACTAACATATCACTTATTATATTTAGTTTATTGCACCTACCTACAACTGGCATAGTTATAGCACCACTCGATTAGTATAGTCAGTTATGCACTGTTTGACTTAGTAGGCCACTTTCCTTTACGTTGTGTCTTATATTTACCTTGTGTACATTGTATTGTGGGTGAAAAAAAGAAGACGAAATCAGCAAGAAAATGTTTTGGCCTCCATCTCTCTTCTTGTGTTCTTGAATAAGCTTCCTCTTGTGTGTATGGTGTGTGTTTGGTATAGCAACTCAAGCAAGTCCTCCCATCACGCAATTCTTGACATGGTCTCAAAGCAATGCCACTGAGAGAGACTGGTTTTGAAGGCCAAAGTGAAGGAGAAGAAGCAAGGATTTGAGCAAGCAAGTGATGTCATTCCACTACGCGGACACGATGTGAAAAACTTTGGAGTGCATCATCATCTGACTTTCTTATTGCTTAGCCTATTTTAGATATGTTGGATATTATTTATTGTAAATATCCAAAAAAACTAGGAAAACTTCTAGATTAGAGTGGCATGCAAAAAGCAAGTTGCTTTTTCAACCAATTTTGGGAGATCCCTGAACAAGTGTTTTGCAGTTTTACCCCCCTTTCAAAGCCAACGGAGCCATCAGATTTGGGTTTCGAGCAGCAAAGAAGAATGTGTTGTTTTGATACACGTTTTTATTCTATGAAGGAGCTCCAAGAGATCTAATGCTTGGAAATTGCTTTTGAGTAGTGCCAAACAAGGGTCTTCAGGTTTTGTCAATACATATTGATTCAATTCATTGTGCTTTGTCTTTATTGTGTTTACCTCTTGTCTATTCTTTTTCTTCTCTTCCATCTCCTATCTCTACTTCCTTCTATCTCTGATCTCCAGTGGATATGACCTTCCGACAAAAACCCCTCAGACATTGGTGAACCCAATGTGAAAGGTCATCAAAAGGAAAGACAAGATGGGAGAACCTTCGAGCACAATTTCTAGTGATGTTTTGTAATAGTTGGTGCAGAATATGAATATGCTTATGCAAGTACTACAACAACAACAACAAGTGATGCAGGCTTCTGCTCAAACAGAAAGTGTTGTGATGAATGCTCTGCAAGCAGTTGAGCGTGAGATTAAGTTATTCAATGGCAAGAATGTATCTTCATATGTACATACCTATGCTCAAAAGATGGAATTCTTTGGGGTGGCTCAACTTGCAGGGAGCCAGTATTTTGTACATGTTATTGTACATGAACTGAAAGCACAAATTACTGAATTATACATGCAGGATGTTGATTGGGTAGCTTTCAAGAAGACACTCAAGGAAGAATTTTACATTGAAGATACCAGTTTGATTACACGCAAGACTTTTCAAGAGTGGGTTTTGCAACCCAATAAGAGTCTTGTGGCTACAGAATTGTTAAGAGAATTTGAAAGTCGATTTGAGCAGTTGGATCTTGCAGAATAGCAAGCTCTTGCAAGTTGGAAAATTGAATTATTTCTACAAGTAGCAAATCCTGAGCTTCAAGAGAAGCTTGATGATTTGCTAGAGGATCAGACTGCAGAGACAGGTCTTAAAATAGACTGGAGACATGTCAAGGAAGCTATTACTACACTTGTGAAAAAGCATAGAGGAAGAAAAAGATTGCATGTCTCTAGCTTGCCCACTATTACGAGCAAAACAATTAATGTACATAGTAAGCCATCCACTTCTGTGGCTAAACCTATGGCTGTACCTATTGTTCCCGCTATAAGGGAAGATGTATTAGATGAGTTGGTCAAAGCCATGAGAGATCTTCAATTGAAGGTTGCAAAATTGGATGAAAAAGTACAAGAGGAAAAGGGACAGGCAGCAGCCCTTAAGCCAGGAAAAAGATGTATGTGGTGTGATAGTTTGCAACATGAGAGAAAGGATTATGCTGCCTATCAGGAGGCCTTGGTACGACAGCTCATCTTTTAGAAAGATGGCAAGATCCATGCACAAGAAATGGGATTGCCTCTTGCTTTGAATTTTGGAAAGGGAGGTATGCAAAAGTTGTTGGAAGACTTGACTATCCGAAATGTTTATGTGGCAGTACATGCTTCTACTTTTGGTCGACAATTGGATAGAATGCATGGCCAACAAAGGTTGCAATATGGACACATGCTTTGCATGCAGCTGAAAAGAAAAAAGTTACTGATAGTGAAATCTCTTATGTAGGGCAAGACATTCATGACATAACTAGTTGGGAATCACCGATAGATGCATATTTAACAAAGGTACAAAACATGAATGTACTTGTCGAAGAGAAACGAAAGAGAGATGAAGATAATGCAGGGACATCTAAAAGAATGACAAGAAGAAGTGTGGATTAGCCTAAAGCTACAAATCAGCCACCTCCTGAGCATGTTATGGAAGAGGTTAGTCAGGAGCAAAAACAGGATAACAAACAAGAGGGCAAAAAAAAGGGCAAGCAACCAGGATATAAGTTGCAACCTGACACTGAGACAGCAACGGATCTTAAGAAGGTTCCTAAAGAACGGATCTTAAACAGTATTGTGGAATTCACCTTGGGAGAGGTGCTTGGTATCACCAAGCGAGAATTCATGATGAGATCATTGACATAATTAAGAGGAAGCGTTAGTTTCTTGGTGATACCACTAGTGCATTGCTGCAATTTGAAAAGGAAACTGGTTTGTTGAGTATTCGGGCTGAATATGAGTATGAAGTAAGTATTGGATTATCTATGCAAGATGCTACTAATCAATGGACAACATGTGAAAAAGAGAAGAAAGTGGCTGAAAATGCATTATCTTGTAGCAATATGCATGGTGGAGTAAGGTAGATGCAACAATATGGGGAAGAGACTCTAGGATTTATTCCTTGAAGTCATTGAACAAGAAATCATTGGGTTAGGGCTACTACTGAAACGGTAGTGAAAATAGGGGAACGTGAAACTCCTTGTATTGCTTTACTTAACCATAGGTCTAAGATAAATGTCATTGAGTGTGGATTGTATAAAAATGGTGCATGGCCTATGGACACTGATCATGGTTGGCATATGAGGGTTGCAAATAATTCTTCAGGAGAGCTCTATGCTGCATATCCAAATGTAAAAGTGACGATTGGTGATGTACAATAATAGCAACACTTCTTTGTGCAAGTTAATTCCTTATATGCAGTGGAACAGCCTATATTACAAGAATGTGTATGGAAACAAAAGTGCTTGATGATGGTTTTGCTTATGCAAGAGTTAGAAGCAAGGATGGTAGGAAAGCAATCCAATTTCTTACTATTTGTGTTAATCATCCTAGAAATCAGGATACGCTTCGAGAGTCTCCTTTGGCTCCAAATGCAAGGGAATTCAAAGACATGGATTTTCATTAAGCATTGCTGTAATGCAGGGCTACAGTAGTGTTGTTCAGAATATGTACTTGCCTCTTGATGGAATGAAGCATGTATTTAGTGGTTATTTTTAGTTTACAGTAAACAGTTCATGTTGGTTCAAGCCTATGGAAGCTATGTGCAAGACTGAACGCATATCTTTGAAACGGGCTACTAAGGAACTGAAAGCATTGGAACTGTTAGCTGAAAATGTAGGCATTTCAAGCATCTTTTATGGGCTGAATATTAATGACACTATGGCTGAAATTTCAACAACTATACATGTAGAAAATGAGGCTGAAAACAGAGTATTGTTAGTATGTTCTTTGGACATGTATAATGTTATAGCATTGTTTGCTCAACAGGAAGGATTACAATGAGTTGAAGCACTTGTGGTGACAAAGTATAAGACAGTTGACAAAAAGGTGAAACCAATTGCTTTGCCACTTCCACCAGAAAGTGAGGGTTTGTATGAAAAAGTGTCAAGGCAACCAAGCTTATGGGATCTTAAAGATATAGGTCATCAGTTTACACCTGAAACATTACAGGATTTGAAAGTTGGTGTAGAAGGGTTTCTTTTGCCTATTGAAAGAGACTGTTTTATGTGGATGTTGGCTAGGCATGGAGAGGCATTTGCATTTTAGCCAACTGAAATAGGTTGTGTGGATCCAAATGTTGTCTCTCCTATGGTAATATTTACTATGCCATATGTATCATTTGAAAAGATTCGCATGAAGATCTTGGAGCCTCTTCAGCCCCGTACTCAAATCATTGGTTTACTGTGCCAAAAAAGAATGGGGCTTTGAGATTTATTCAAGACATGCAACCGGTCAATAAAGTGACCATAAGAAATATGGATGCATGTCATGTGGTTGATGAATTTGCAGAGGCTTTTACAGGCAGAGCGATCTATTCTTTGGGTGATCTTTACTCGGGGTATGATCAGTTTCAGCTTGCAGTTGAAAGCAAGGATATCATAACCATGAAGACTCCCTTGGGGTTAGTATGAATGTGTACTCTCCCATAGGGTGCAACAAACTTAGTGGCATACATGACAAATGTTATGAATAGGGTACTCAGTGATTTTATACCACAATTGATAATGCCCATCTTGGATGATGTTCCAATCAAAGGGTGTACATTAGATGAAAAGAATGAAGAGATGGTTGCTCATGGGTGCAAACAGTTTATTGCACACTCTATTGTGGATTGTAAGAGGATTTTGATGCATCTAGAAGAGGTGCATTTAACTCTTGTTGGACAAAAGTCTGTCTTTGGAGTTGAAGAGGTTTCGATTGTTAGGCATATGCGTGGGCCCTATGGGCGAAGACCATCACCAACAAAATTAGATGGGATTGATAGAATGCAAGATGTATGCACGAATGTCTCAGAGGTGCGTAGATTCTTGGGTGCATGTGTGTTCTATTTGATATGGATTCCTCACTTTGCACATGTAGTTGATGCTCTATATTAGCTTATGAGGAAAGACCAAAGATTTCATTGGGAAAGGAAGCATCAGAAAGCAATGAAGAAATTGAAGTAGCTCTTAAAATTTGCCCCTACATTGAGAAATGCTGACTATTCACATGGAAAGCCTATCATTATTATTGTTGATACAAGCCCAATCGGGATTGGATGGACAATTGGGCAAGATGATGAGAAAGGGCAAAGATATGTAATTCATTATGGTGCTAAAGTATTGGCTGAACAACATAGAAGGTATCCATAGGTAAAAAGAGAATTATGGAGAATTGTGACAACACTTAAATATGATAAGGAGTATTTTATGGGTGCTCATGTAGTCATTGAGACTGATTGTTTGCCAGTATTGAATATGATTACTAGTTGTGCTACCCCAGACATCGCTATGCTCTAGTGGATTGCATACATCAAACCTTTGAACCCTGAATTTTGGCATATTGTAGGAAGAGATAACCTAGTGGTAGACATGTTATCTCGGGCACACTACGAGAATGAAGATGGGATGATGGATGAGGAGGAAGATGATGACTTTCTTGCGGCTGAAAATGATGTTGTAAGAGTGAATTTAGCAATGCAAAGTGTTGCTACAGCATTAATAGAAGCTTGGACAACAAAGAGAAGACACTTTAGATGTTTTACGTCTTGTGTAGAAGTGTTTCTGGAAGACAAATATGTAGGAGAGTGGCTGAGAATTGTTCAATGCCTTAGTACATTAACAATGAGAGATGAATGGTCAGATGAGGAGTTTAAGAAGATCAAGAGGAAAGCCTATGTGTTTTTCTTAAAAGATAGATACTTATGGAAACATGCTAAAAAGAAATAGGATATGCCATTGCAAGTTTTGGGTGATAGAGCTTCACAAGTAAATGTTATGCAAGAATTTCATGAAAGCTTGTGGGCTAGCCATAGAGGTGTTTGGGGTACTTTTGCAAAGATCAAAGAAAGATATTGGTGGTAGGGTATGTATAAGGATATTGCTCACTTTGTGAAAACATGTATGACATGTCAAATGTATTCATTTGTGAGACATCGAAATGGATTGTAGCCCACATATCCATTGTCTCTTCATTTTAAGCGGGTGGTGGATTTAGTCACAATGCCTACAGGTCTTTGGCAAATGAGATATCTTGTGCTTGCCCGTGAATACTTGACTAATCAAGTGGAAGGGAGCTCTATGTGCTAAGACAACAAATGTCGTGTGTAATTTTCTCTTAGTAAATATCTTTTGTCGGTATGGCTACGTGGGAAAAATTACTGCAGATAGGGGTGAGCTGGATGCAGATGAAGCTCATGATTTCTTTGCATGGTTGGGGATAAAGCTTGATTTACCTTCAATCTATAACCCTGAAGTAAATGGCAAAAGTGAAAGAGGTTGTCCACCTATTGTGAAGGCATTGGAAAAAGCATGTGGAGAGAAGATAAAAGAGTGGCCACGATTTCTCCCTTATGTCTTGTGGGCTGATAGAACAACTCATAGTGCTGCTACAGGATATATGCTTGCAGAATTGATGTATGGTCAAAAACCTTTCATGTCGATAGAAGAGATGACAATCACATGGAGTGTGCTACCTTGGGAGGAGGAGTTGAATCAAGAGGAGTTGTTGGCCTTACGCATTAGATAGTTGGAAAGAAAGTCAGAAGACATAGAGGCAACAATTGCAAAGTTAAGGGAAGCAAGGACATAGAACAAGAGATGGTTTGACAAAAGATATAGATTGAGGCCAAGAACCATACAAGATGGGTATTGGGTATTGGTTTATGATAGCAGTTTAGACAACCAGCATAGTGTCATGTGTAAAGTTTCCAAAAGATGGTTTGGACCCTATGTGGTAAGACAGGTGTTTGACAATGCTACTTATGCATTAAATGAGTTGGATGGGACAGCCATAAAACTTCCGACAGACAAGGAAAGAATCAAATTATTCAAAAGGTGGGAATCGAATGCCTATAATTTGCCAGAATTGGAAGAAATAGTGGCTATGATACAGGGGCTAGTAAGGAAGATATGGAAGATGAAGAAGCAAAGGATATGGTTACAAAGGATGAGGAGGACTCAGAATCTGATGACAACTAGAATTTTGGCACATACTGAAGGATGTGCAGATTCAAAGGGGGTGGATGTCGTGCTACTACACGGACACGATGTGAAAAACTCTGGAGTGCATCGTCATCCAACTTTCTTATTGATCAAGAGAGTCAATGACATCTGAGTCATTAGTGCTAGTGTGAGTGACATGGATGGTCTAAAAAATCTCAATTTTTGGACAATTTTAGCCTATTTTAGATATGTTGGATATTATTTAATGTAAATATTTGAAAAAGCTAGGAAAACTTCTAGATTAGGGTGGCATGCAAAAAGCAAGTTACTTTTTTAGCCAGTTATAGTATTTTTCATAAAAAGAAAGATGGGTGAGATTATGCGTGTTGCGATTGCAGTTGACAACTAGAAATCAACACTTTGAACTATAAGAAGATGAAGTAGTAATCTAGGAGATCCCTGAGTATGTGTCCTGAGTTTTACCCCTTTTTCGAAGCCAATGGAACCATCAGATTTGGGTTCGGAGAAGTAGAGAAGAAGGTGTTGTTTTGATACACGTTTTTGGTCTACGAAGGAGCTTCAGGAGATCTAATGCTTAGAGATTGCTTCTGAGTAGTGCCCAACAAGGGATTTTAGGTTCTATCAATACATATTGATTCGATTCATTGTGCTTTATCTTTATTGTGTTTACCTCTTGTCTATTCTTTTTCTTCTCTTCCATCTCCTATCTCTACTTCCTTCTACCTCTAATCCTCTATGGATACGACCTTTTGACAAAAACCCCTCAGACAACGATGGGTAAGAAGGTCTCCCATTCTTCCACTTTTTCTCTTGGATAGTGTTTGTGGAGACACCACAAACAGGGCATAGTGAAAATCTCATATTGCTATGAGATTTGGTGTGCAAGCAGAACATTGTATATTCTACAAGTTAACCCTCTGGGACTTTCTCACTGCTTTTTGGGTATCTAGGGCCATTTCGGGCCCCGTTTTAGACACGCAAGGTTGCGGACAACAATTTCAGGGCATACTGCAATTTCAACTATGTTGGCCGAAAGTGGATGCACGTGTTACATATTTCAAATCTGTAAGTTTTGAGGTGTTTGCCAGGAAACAAACATAAGTTTTATATGCAAACAGGTTGCAAATTATATGTATTGTTGAGAAATTAGTAAAAAAGGTTGCTTGGTGTATTGTTGTGCACTTATTATGAAAGGTTGCAGAAGACTTGCTTGTTGTTTTGTATCATTTTTGTGATAATTGCAGAGAACAGTGGAAATTCCATCATTAAGAAGCTAGACAAGAATAACTACCCACCATGGAAGTTCAGTGTGATGAACTTTCTTATTGGAAATGGCCTTTATGAGTTTGTTTCAGGTGAAGAAAAAGAGCCAGAGCTGAGTAACCCCGGACTACAGATGAATTAAAGGCGTAGAAAGAATGGAATGCAAAGGACAAAAAGGTGATGTATTGGCTATCGGCAGTCATTGATAATACCATGCTAGGACATATCAGGAATGCAAAAACTTCACATGTAGCTTGGACAATTTTTGAGAACATATTCTCTCTCTCTCTCTCTCTCTTTCTCTCTCTCTCCCCACAAATAAGGAGTCCATTCACCATATCATTATTTAGGAGCTCTAGGAGTACATCTCTCTCTAGAGTGTTGTTTGCTAACAGCTCTAAAACTGCAAACTCCCTCAGATTAGCGTGCATAATTATTAAGGAGCTCTCTCCACACCTACGCAACATTCTTATCCTCTTCTCCTCTGTGCTTCTTGCTTCCACCATAACTAGAGAGTGAGGTTGAGATTTTGTGAGAGAGATGGAAAGCTTGAGAGAGTCTATGGGAGCTTAGAAGAGGCTTCTTCTCCTCTACTCTTGCTTCCCTTCTTCATCCTTTTCTTCCTTTCTCTCATTTGCTAGTGGTAGTGGTAGCAGATTGATGAGAGGTTGCTTGGAGCTTCTTGGAGCTTGCACAAGGATCATGTGACTATTAGAGCTACCGCTTGACATCTTAGGTAATAAAAAGAGAGGTGTGTGTGACAGTAAACCGACTAAAAATGTGATTTTTTCCCATTCTTGTGTTTTCTCACATTCTCAAGCAAACAAGAGAGAGAGAGAGAGAGAGAGAGAGAGAGAGAGAGAGAGAGAGAGAGAGAGAGAGAGAGAGAGAGAGAGAGAGAGAGAGAGAGAGAGAGAGAGCACTAGTTGGCTCAAAGCTTAGATTATGAGTGAGAGTTGGGTCAAGAGAAGGAGAATACTTGAAGGAATAAGCATCCAACCATGGTCTTGGGATTGAGGTGAAAACCCCAACAAAAGGGCATGCCCAAGTCAAATAGAAAAGTAGGTGGATTTTTCTTGTGTTGTGCAAAGTATACAAACACTATGGGAATATAGTTCCAATTTCCCCCCCAAAATTTGGAATAATTGTCACTAATTATGGATAAACTATCAATGCTACATGAGCAAAACATTTCACAATGAGCAGGCAATGGATGGATACAAAAATTCTAGCTCAAGAGAATGGGATAGGGAATTTATAAGAACATTACCACTCGAGAAGGCGCTTACCCCATTGTTAAGGTGGATTCAAGGTCAAGCTAGTGCTTTTATTGGCATATTAGACAAGGCCATGTGCCTTGTACTGAGTCTTATGTTTTTTCATCTTATCTAAAAACCATTATATTGGGGGTTTTATTCCTTTTTGAGTCTCATGCTTTGTAGTGTTTCATCTCTTTGATTTAGAACAATGAGTAGCAAGTTCTATCATGTAGCATACATGTGTCCTTTTTTATATAATCTCAACCTTTAGTGACAATATTTCTACAAGTTGGGTTATAGATACATGCCCTTCCATGGCACTTTTCCACTTGCACTCATGCCTCATCCTATGCTAATTTGCTATAGTACATGAAATTAGTCAAAGAGTTTGCCAATGTTTGCTCCTAATACTCTCACCTATGGTTAGATGCCATTTATCTAAGGTTTAAAGACTCCCCTCATCTTTTATTCCAATTCTAAAATGAAAACATTAGTATACATGCCTAATTTCCTTTGTTTCTCCCTTCTCTCTATCCACCACCATTGATGATTTGCTTCCACACTCAAGCTTCTCTATCATCTCTTTGACCCTCCATGGGATAATTAGCTCGATATTTGGATATAGTGTTTCAATCTCTAGCTTGAGGAGCCCATGTCAAACTATGCACACCTACAATTGGATCCCTTGCACAAGATCTCACTAAAGTACAGCTTGAAAAATCTAAAGGTGTCATTGACAAGCAAAAGAAGAAATATAAGAGAGGAGGAGGAAGAAGATCTCATTACTTGCTCTACAAAGGCATGTGAAGGCCTTTTAAATTTTCAAACTCCCTTCCACATGTTGCACTATTAATAGACTTGGGAATGTTCATTCAATTGAGATATACTTAAAATGGAATGCACACATGTCATATTTGGTTCCATCCAAACCATTTGGAGGATGTTCCACATGAACATATTGACTTTTTGGATATTTACTCCATATGGCATGCCTAGTCAGATTTCTAAAACTAGATGACTAGCATCGACACCACCACAAATGCTTTGTTGTAATGTCTTGCATCCAAAGCCTCCATGGTGGTAGGATTTCTACGTGTAGCCCATGACTAGACATTGCCTTAAAAAGGTAAGATCTTCATGTTAGGATGTATTTATGTTGTGCATCACTAGCTTGGTTACCCTTGATTGAAGGGGGTTGTTAATAATATTTACCCTCATGTGTGAACACACATACTTGCATGAGTACATCTTGTAGCATGCCTATGTATCACATCATGTGAACACACTTTAGGTGTATAGTTAGTTATTGTGCCTCTTGGCCTATTTAACAAGGTCACGTACCCTTAGTTGTATGCTCTTTCCACATTTTATCAAGAAGCATTCTCTTTACATCTCCTCCCTCTTTGAGTCCCCCACTTTTCTTTATAAGCAATAAGTTATAAATAAGGATGGATATTTACATCAACCACCATAAGGTGGGGATGCTTCTTAGCTAGTAGGACTTAGTTGACTTTCTTAAGTGCTTTTAAGCTACTCTATAAATAGAGCCATACTAAACTTAGATGCTTTCTTGTCCAAAGAGGACCAAAAAGGTACATTACTAAAACCTTTGACTTACTTGTGTAGTCTTTGAAGACCCTTACATGCTTTCTTGTCCAAAGAGCATTAAAAAAGTGCCTCGCTAAAACATGTATTGATCTCCTATCTCCATATGGCCCAAATTTCTATTGCCTTCTCATGTTCCATGTCTACATTACATCATTGTTTAGGTTGCCATCCTACCCAAAAAAGATCATTTTAGCTTAGATACCACCATGAAACTTGGCTACTTCCACCCATCTTCTCAATGTCAAAGTTGCACACCTCCACACAATCCTAAGGAGATGCTTCATGGTTTTAGCATGCCTCTTTGCATAGACCACAAAGATCAAGAATCTTCATCGATTTTTTTAGTCTTTCTCATTGAGAGTATGTTCATGAGTGCTTTTCACAATACTATATTGAGTCTCTTAGATGGGGTGTGCGCCCATACTCTCCTTAACCTCCTCTTCTATGTCCTCTCCTTGGTGCAGGGGTAGCTTGTCTTCTAGTACTTATACACCTTAAATATGTGTTTCCCATCACTATCAATAAAATCCTTCACCTTATAACAATTGATTAGTAGCTTGACCTTCACATTTGGAGACATACAAGTGGTTAAGTTGTCTTAATGTTGTAGGATGTTGGCCATTCTTCTTTCTTTTGACTCAGACTTCAATGAGCCATCATGTCTCTTCTTCATTTAGATCCTAACAATGTTGGATTTCCTCTATTGTGAGCAAACATAGGTGACCTCCATCCCAAATGTCCTTCCATCTACTTTTCTAATACCTTGAGCATACAACTTCCTTGCCACTTTTAGGTTTTCACTCATTAGTTCAGCCCATTATCAAATGCACTTGCAAACAACCATATTACTCGATTGAGACTTGGGTCTCCTATTCCATCATCTTTGTTGCACATCGTACTTCCTTGAATTAATCCTTCCAAACTAAAATGAGCCGATGTGCTACGTTTGTTGCAAGTACTTTGACATGGATGGCATTACACATAAGGACATCTAAGAAGTTCAACCCAAGCCATTTCACCTAAGAGTTTACTAGTCACCAACCAAAATCCTACTATCAAAGCCCATGGTTGTTGAGTATATTATCTTTTGACTAGTTGGAATACTAATTCCCACACCATCACATGCCAATAGTGGGTGTCATCCTACATCCTTAGGAAGTTCTTGAAACTTTTTTCAAGATTTTCCTATTTAGAAGTAGTAAAGGCAAACATGCTTGCCCCAAAAAGAAATCATTGATATTAATATTCAAGAAAATATTATCAATTTACCCCCCATAGAGTAGGTTCCATTACTCCATTTATGGGTTTTGGCGAGAATCTTGCTTTTGAACCAATCAAAACACTACCTTTGTGAGATACCCAAGCCCGATGGTGGTAGCTAAGGTACTAGAAAACCTACCCTTTCTTAATTATCCAATAGCCATATTTAACTAGCCAAGATGAGCCATCGTCCCACCCTAGGTAGAGGATTTGTGTCTTCTCACAACCAATATATGAGCCAAGCAAATCTAGAAGTCTTGAGATACATGCACAAGAGTCTCAAGCTCGTTTGGCTCATCTTTGATGAAGTTAGAATTATCACATGTAAAAAATTATGAAACCATTACCTCCCCATCCAATAGTAGTGCCCCTCTATGAACCAACTAGTCCAGTTTCTTGAGTAAGGGGTCTATGATAACTACAAAGAGGAGGGGTGCCAAGGGACACCCCTAACCAATAGATCTCTTTAAGTCAATGGGCTTGGATAGAGCTCCATTAATGCTTATGCAAGCAAATGCATTTGTGAACAACATTTTGCCCTTCTTCAAAAATCCATTGTCAAATCCAATAGCTTTGAGGATGAGGAGGATGAAATCCTAGCCTACCTAATCGTATGCCTTTTCAAAGTTAGAATTCACCAATAAATATGACTGGCCACTTGCCAATGCCTAATCCATAGCCATCTTTAGCTTTAGGATAGCATCTTGGATTTTCTTACCTTGCACAAATCCATGTTGTTGTAAGTCAAATAGTCATAACTGACTATATTAATTAACTGGAACTATAACTATGCTAGCTATAGGTAGGTGTAACTAACCAAATATAATAAGTGATAAGTAAGTGGCCATGTGAGGATTATAATGACCACATATGTACTAAGTGTAGATATATGGACCTATCTAACTAGGCAGTCCATACTCAATTTCTGCACATGTTGAGCTTACAATCTCTACACTCCCCTTTAATATCAACTACATCTTTGAAACTCTAAGTAAGTTTCGAAATCCTCAAAGTTTCTATGTATCTAATGCCTTCATGAAAATGTTAGCTGTTTGATCTTATGTGCTCATATACACTAGGTTAATCTCACCTACAAGTACCTTCCCTCTTGCAAAATGGTAATGCACCTCAATGTGTTTTATCCTAGCATGGAACACTGGGTTCCTAATCCATTGTGTGTTGATCATGTTGTCACAGTGAATGGCAACGGTGCCATCTCCCTACACATCTAAATCATCCAATAACTTTTGCAACCATACCACCTCACATGCTGCCATAGCAGTAACTCTATAATCATCTTTTATACTTAGCCTTTGCACTTGATAGAGCAACATTTGGTTACTTTTTGTTGCTATAAGTAACTACTACACTACCAATAAAAAACATGAATCCGCTCTACATCTATGCATCTAAACACTTTTACATCCTTACCTACCTCATAAAAAAGTCCATTTAGAAAAGGTGGATGTCATGTATCTCAATATGCATATGATTGCATCCAAATGAGGCTTCTTAGATACTTGCATAAATTGACTCACAAGTCCAATAGCTAAGCTCAAGTCTTGGTCTTCTAATAATCATATAAATCAAACTCCCTACTATCCTCCTAAACATAGTAGGGAGTTCTATCTCATCCCCAACATAGCACTCAACTTTACATTTTTCTTCAATCATCAATGGCATTGAAAGAGGCTTACACACCATCATACCATACTTGGATAACATATCCAAGCCACACTCCCCTTGGGATAGCCATATATCGTCAACACATCTAATCATATCAATACCAAAAAAGTACTTCAATTCATCCAAAAACTTTATCTCAAACTTTTGCTTCAAAAGGCCCTTAACATTCGTAATCCCACTATCACTACCACTTGTAATAATCAAGTCATCTGCACAATATACCCTCCAATTTCTTCAAACCATGCTCTAGGTACTTGCTTTAGCCCATAGATTGCCTTATTTAACTTACACATATATGTGGGATACTCTAAATCCTCATAATTAGTTGGCTAGTCCATATGCATCTCTTCTTGCAAATCGCCATGCAAGAAAGCATTCTTCACATCTATCTATTGCTGCAAACTCTAGCCTTTGGCTATCTGATAAAGCAATCACACATCTAATAGTTTCCATCCTAGTAATTGGATTAAATGTCTCTTCATGATCTATGTCATAAGTCTGTGCATAGCCTTTTGCAACCAACCTAGCCTTATACTTGCTAATAAAACCATTTGCATTATGCTTTATTTTATAGAACCATTTACAAAAAATAGCATTCTTGCCCTTGGGAAATGGTACTAGATCCCAAGTCTTGTTGGCCTCTAATGCAACCATCTCCTCATCCATTGTTGCATCCCAACAATGAGCATGCTCAATAGCCTCCTCAAAAGAAGTGGTTCAATATCCTCAACTGTCTTTACCATATAAGCATAATGGTGAGCTACATACACTTAAAACCAAGTCTTCTACTAGGAACCATTTACATTCTTTTATCAATTTATCAACTAGTTTGGTAGGGGTAATTGATACAACTTGTACGGAAGCAAGCTTGGCATTCTTGTACAAACATAATTCCAAGTGATTTCTAATTTGAAAAACTACAAGTTGTCTTTATATTCCTCTTTTTTTTACTTTCCTTGCACCTCTTGTAATTTTCCCAATTTTTTTCTTATGCCTTCTCCTACACCTTCCTTAGTTGTGCCTTCGTAGATAGGGTTAACATTACTCCCCTCTTAGAATTGTGCTAGTCCCATGGCACTCCAATGTTTGATGGGATCCATGTATAGTCCATACTAGTTTGGAGGTGTAGAGAGTAACCAATAGTATCCTTGTGCTTTAGGCCAGTGCATAGCTTTAGATTAGTCTTCGAGGATAGGCTTGTTGTTGAGGTAGAAGAGGGAAGGATCAAGTTGATGTGGGTCACTGATGTTGTTGGTTTGGGCAAGTAGCTCTTGAAATTGTGTTCTCACCATAGGAGGTGTGTGCGTGCACTACCTAAGGGGGTGTTTATCTCATTGTGCTATGACTTTTGTGCTTGTGCGAGTGTAACTAGGAGATGAGTCAAACCCTAAGTAGGTTTGGAGTACTGTCTCACACTTGAGGACCCAATTAGTGTTAGGGAGGAGTGTAGTGCAAAACCTAGGGAGACATGTTTGCTAACATTCTCAAGATATCCTACCCTTGAGGTGCCCCGAGTTAAGTGAAGTGGGGAAGGGCTAGGGGTTGCAATCCCCTAGGTGTCATGACTATGCGTGGTTCTTTATCTTTATCTTTTCTTTTCTTTTTTTCTTTTTTCCTTTTTTTACATCTTGTTTTTTTTTTCTTTCTCTTTTTTGTGTGTGGAAAGCATTGTGTACAAGTAAATGAGGAAGACTTCATTGAGGCTCTCTGTGATCCCTGCGTGGTGATCAAGGTAGTGTCCGCAATAATCTTTCTAGGCATGCTTTGCTCATCATATAGGTCTTCAGTGCAAACTTGTTGCCAAGGGTGTTGTTGGAAGAAATGGGTGGCTACAGCTGGTGAGTTGGTTAATATTCATATCTTCTAGTAGCTTAAAACAATAAGCCGGTAGTAGTGTAGCACAAAAGAGTAATGTCATGATGGCGGATGCATCTATTCCTACATTCACATCAAAGAACAATGGGTGGATACCCTCCTCTTCCACCACCTTCTTTTGGTTAAGTAGTTAAAGAAGCAATCTTAAATAATTGCATGTTGTAATGAAAGCGGGGTCTAGGTAGGAAGAAAAATCTTCTACAAATCTTTTAAATGAATGGATTAAATTATTCTCTCAAAACTTGGGATTGGCTTTTGTCCTTTCTGCATTGGCATTGTATATCAAAGGGAAACCATGCCCACCATGGCTTGCAGAGTTGTAGTCAAATCCATGTCACCTAGGATAAAGCATGTAAGTGGAGTTCCCTCTTTTATACCCTAGTGAGATGCAAAAGGCCACCCATGCTTCCATGTTGTCATCTAAGATGTTCATTCTCTAGGTAGACTGAGACTCATAACCTTTCACAATCCATGGCACCTCAAACACCTTGTTAAGCTAATAATCTATTGATTTGTGTTGCCACAATTCAAGGTCTAAATCTTTTGCTCTAGCCATCTTTTCCTTGGTGTTAGTGACACCTAAATTAACTTCTGCACAACTACCAAAGGCAACACCTTTTTAAGCCCATGCGAAAAGTTAAAAGCAAACTGCATAGGTGATTCTTGAGCCTCCCATTGTTCCCAATTGGTGAGTTCTCTATCCCAATTGATCCATAGTACTCCCCTCTCTATAGGAAGGGTATGTTTGGCACCAGCAAAGTAGTAGCAGTGAGCTTCCTTCTACCTCTTTCTACTCATTCTCTTCTTCACTACATGGCTTTCATAATATTTCATGGAGGGGTGAGAACTATTCTATTTTTTGGTAGTTTCTAGTTGTGGGGATGCTAATTGCTCATGTTCTTCCTATTCCTAGTTTGCTTCAAGTGCAAGGGGCGATGATGGTGGTGCTTCCATGGTTTAGGTGAGTTCTTTAGTGGCTATTCCAATTATCTTTAGTTTTTCTGTGAAGAGCCCCATTTCCCCGAGCCTTTGCACATGTTCTTCCTTCAGCAAATTGTACTCTCGCTGGGAAATTGTCACCTCCATACTATGCTTGAGTGCGTGTCTAGTGAGTTGCATCTTCTTCTTAAGATTGTCCATCGTGTCATTCTCATATGGCTTCCACACCTCAAGTAGTGTGTTAATGAAGCCTTGCTATTGACTATATATCATTCCTTCAATTGCCTTAGCTCTTTCTATTGCCAAGTTTATTTCACATTTTGCTTATGCTAAATGGGTGGGCATGTTCTGCAATGCATACAATTTTTTTCTTCCCACTAACTCATCCTTTCCTTTGCTATCTCTAGCCCTTGATTTTTCAATTTAGCAAGGATTTCTAACATGGTTTGGTATTCTTGCCAAGTTTGGGCAAGGATGTTTCTTTGCAATTCATGGTCTAATGGCTTTTGGAGTTGGGCATACTTATGCACAGATTTTTCTATCTCATTTTCTAACTCTAATAGATGTTGGGTCATTTTCTAGGCCTCCTCTTTGGCTTGCTTTGCCTCCTTCATCTCCCTTATTTGTTGTCCTTGGACCTGCTTCATCTCCTCCAATTCTGCTTCTAAGTTAGCTTTGTCTTTCATGGCCTGAGCATACTAGCCTTCAACTTGCACACGATTTTCTCTTTCCACTTCACATTGTTCATACGACTCCTCATGTCCTTTCTCCTTATCATTGCCTTCTCTCATTGCAACTAGTTCTCTCCTTAGACTAAGAATCTCTCTTGTTTTCTGTTGTCGGTAAGTGGCATGGGTTCTCTTTTCCTTTTCTAAAGCTTCCAAGTCCGACTTCCTATCCTCATCTAGCTAATCCCGTTACTCTTCTAGCTCTTTTAACATCTCTTCAAAACTTGGTGCTGGGCTTAGGGTGTGTTAGCCATTTGTTTGATGCACCATGTTTGCCCTTAGTCTGGTTTATAACCTTAGTCACAATAGTTCTATGTGTAAAGTAGTCTTTAAATGCCTCACGAAGTGCAATTTGTAGGCAGTTGTAAAATGTGACCTGAAGAGGTATTGTGTGTCTTTCTCATGTATGGATCATCATTCTTGATCACCACCAATTGTATATTGGAGTTTCTTGCTAAGTAATACAATATGACAATGGGCTCCACGATTCATATCTCTATTCCTGTCTTATTTCCAACATATACTATGATTTCTATCTCTCATTTGCCATTATGAGTATTGTAGAGTGTAGTTCTATGTCTCTGATGTCATTATTTCTACGTTTCTTGCTAGTTTCTTGATGAGGTATTAGGTATTTTCTGCACTACATGATGTAGTTTACTCTATTCCTGTATGAGACAGTTTAGTCCTATTATGCATTCAACATAGATTTGGGGCTGAAATAGGGTGGTCACAGATAGCTGAGAGGACACTTCCACTCTTAGCTTTTTAAGCACCTTCTGACTGGACTCCATATCCATAGCTACCAATTGTTTGATACTAGTGGCCATGGCTTCTTCAAATCTCACCTGTGAGAGAGTGATGACTCATGTAGCAAGTTGATAGACCATGCTCTCTAGTCTAGTTCTAGCCAAATTATCTACTATGGGGGTTAGGATGGGTGATGTTGTGGCTACAAGTGAAGGGGAAGGCATTTCTAGTGGAGCCTTACCTTTGTCTAGGATGATTGGTGGCCTAGCTATAGGTCTTGTTGCATTGGTGCATGTCTCTAAAGAACCTCCCAGGTTGAGGTTCATTAGAGCTATCTCTTCTACTCTCTTGAGGGTTGCTCTAGTGATCTTTTAACTCAAGGGTCCCCCTTATAGAACATGTATGGTACCATGTGAGTTCAAAAGAAAGGGTATTATATTTAGTAATGCTCCTCAACTTAGGTGGTCACTCTAGTTCCATGGCTTGAGCTTGAATATTAGTTGTTATGTGCCTAGGTTGAGTTGCTTCCTATTCTCCAACTAAGCTTGTCATGTGGGCTTCAGTTGTAGCTCTTTTACTATGTGCTTTCTTGGTTTGGAGCTTCTACCATGTGACAACAAGCCTTATCACAATCTCCTCTACCTCATGTTGCAATTTCTTGATTTTCTCTTTCTCTTGCTCCTTCAAGGGTCCATGCTCTAGAGTTTAAGTGTAGATGGATGACACTTATTGCATTGCTTTGCCTTGTGATTCCTATACTAATGATTTTTCTCTTGGATGTGATTCTTTGGTGACTTCTTGTATAATGGCTATTACTACCCCATCGGATCCCACTAGAGTAGCCTTGGTTGTTCCCTTCCTCCTTTCTACCTCTCTACTTGTTGTGCTGACATGGGTCAAGATACCTTAGACTCTTGTGTGCTAGAGTTCAATGCCTTTGCTACATCATGGATGGTTTTTATGATCTAGATATTGAGATTTTTGTTATCCATTTCCTGGGCGGTCACACTTTCTAGCATTATGACCTAGATCCTACTCATTAGGGAGTTGTATCTATTTTTAGAGAATAGGGCATGTATCAATTTAGCTTGAATCTTAATTGAGGGATCTGAGATATCCTCCAAGCTAATGCTATCATTGGTGAAAGCCTTCCACTTGTCCATTCCTAGCATTGTGTAGATGTCTGTCTTTGTTCACTTCTCTTGCTTGTCTAGTAGGCCCAAAGTTTTGTGCACCAGCATTGGGTTAAGAGGGATCTCCATCTATTCCCATCCATTGTTGTACTCACTCTAATAAATCCACTATGCATGTCAAGATTGTAGGTTGTGAGAAATTTTATGCATTGCTCATAATTTATTTCCCCTTCAAATTTCTCCATGTACTTGTGTAATTTACATTGGCCTACTGATTCTCTAGCATTTGGATTTTTGGTAGACACTTCTTTTAGGTTATGTATCTTTGTACTGCAAGGGGCGATATCCTTTAACTTCTATACTTAGTTTCTAGTCTACATATTTTCGTTTGAAAAATAATGTTTGGGACTTGGTCATCCTTTCACATGAGGTTTTGTCTCCTTGTCTTACCATACTCAAGGTCTAATAAAAATTTGTGGCGAGTTTTCAAGAAGTACTGAATTTGTTAAGATGAAACATATATGTACAATTTTCCAAGGAAAACTAAAGCTTCACATCTTGCACAAGCACAAAGAAATTTGAAAAATTTTCCCCAATGCTTTGCATCTCACACAAGGAAATTTTTACATATTAGAAAAGTTGAAAAATGACTAAAAAATGCTCAATTAATAGACTTTATGTAGAGTATATGCAAACTCATCCTCCTCCCAATGGAGTGCAAAGCTTCCAAGATTGCACAAGGGGTCATGGAAACTATGTCTGCAACCACAAATAATAGAAGTGCACATTGTATTTCATGGTAGTGCAATGGTCCATATCCTATGGATAAATACTGATATGGGAAATATAGGTCAGAATATTAGTAATAAGGAGGTCCTTTGAACTGATTCAATTAATAATATCAAGCTCTTCTTTGTTGCTAAGGACATGATCTATGTGCAGATGCATCATCACATTATCTTTTAACATACATTTACGGGTGAGAGCAAGTACCCAAAATGATATAACATACATAGAATCGTACTTTGAGGTCTTAATGGCATGCCACTTCTCTATGTTGGCCATGATTTGACATCCCGCTCTTTCCCATTGAGGAGTTGGTGGTCTACGCAAGATAATCGAGGTTGGCTAGTTCATTGGGTGTGATCTCAACATAACTTTGTTTGAAGGAGGTGATTAATCTTCCTTTCAGGGCCTACTCTCATCAAACTTGACTTGCAATAAGTTCCTCAGCAATTGAAGGAGCCTTTGTAAAGATGAGTTCATATTCTTGCCATGAGCATGGTAGGGACCTCACATCGTTTGTAGTGTTTTCATTTAGGAGACCTAGGTTGAGTTGTTTGTAGCTATGGGTGAATAGGGTGAAGATGTTATCGAGCCATTAAATACATGTGACTATGTCATTGCTAGTATCCACATCCATGTTGGTAGCTAGTTCCAAGAGAGATTATCTCATAAGAATGTTTGAGGTTGAGAGGGACATTTGGCTTTTTGTGGGGCTGATTTGATCAAGTAGTGTGAATGCTTGACTTTGGCTTGTCATAGGCATTGAATTGAGGGTGCTTCTAGGCATAGGTGGAGGTCTACCATCCATTGAGTGGTTTTGGTTTTGTGGATGAGATTGGGACACAATTCTAGTGGTCTTTTGTATTTCATCGTGGCAGGTAGGGATAGTCAGTCTCGTCAATGGGGCTCCAACAACTCATTCGACTGTGATCCTTTGCAAGTTGCTAGGGTTTAGAGGTTGGGCTATGTATAGGATCAACTTGAGAGCTGTGATTGGGTAGAGATGGTTGTGGTGCTTGTTCCTTGGTTGTGGGGATTTTCTATCCCATGAATTTATGTATGGGAATATCAAGGTAGTTTTGTGCGTGAGCTTTAGCAACCTAGTGAGCTTGTTGCTAGTGTAATAGCCTTGTGCTTTGAGAAAGGCCTTAAAAACCCACTGAGTTGACTTTGGGGCACATCATTTGCATTGCCATAGTACTTTGGTCTATATTGGGGACATGCATGTGAGTAGGCTCATTGCCTTTGCTTGTGCAGCGTTGGAACCCATTGTTGATTTTTCATATTGGATGGATGTACATGACTCGTTGGTCTATCATGGTTTTCCTAAGCTTTGAGAAATTCATTGACAAGACCATCATTTCTCTTTTTAAGGGGTGAATTGGGGTGTGTGGAGAGCATCAGTGGCACTGCCTTCTCCATTGAGGCATTAGTAGTATTGTTGAAAGTTGTGATGATCCTGATGAGGGGTAACTCCAAATGGATACGTTGTAGTTTGAGGTCAACTATACACTTGGTGAGTTGTTTAAATGGGTGTCCCAACAGTATCTCATTACCAATTCCTTCAACGTTAGGCAGCATGTAGAAGATGGCGAGTAGACTTCCAGTCTCGATGGTCAAGGTAATGTGACATTTCCCTGATAATGCATAAGGAGGTCCCTATATGTGGATTTACTTTTGCTATTGTTGGCATGAGTGGTGGTTGCTTGATTCTTATCTAGTCATCATATGTTAGGATGTTACAATCAACATCTTCATTGATTAGAGCAGTGACATGGTGAGATGTCCTTGTTGTTAGGCGATACTCAAGTAAGCCACAACTATGGGATTTCATCCTCAAGGTCGAGTTAGGTGATCCTAACTACCCGTATAGAAATGGGTGGTAGTGCCATTGGGGCTTCATGTAAAGGGTGTATTGAGGATAATATTTTTTGATTCGGATGCCATTAAAAAGCTTAAGCCTTCATTGTCAAGTGTCTTGAGCTCAACATTGCTGGTTTTGCTAATGGCATGCATGCGGAATGGACCTAGACCTCTAAATTTCATTTCTTGCTTGTGCCTCTTAATGGAGTGTACTAGCACAGGGTAGCCCTTTTCAAAATATCATTGTTTGATATGTTTGTCGAACCAGGCCTTTGGTCACACTTTTTCATAGATGAGGGCATGCGTTGCCAACAACTAGATTTTGGACAATCATTCCAATTCTATCAAGTGGTTGATCCAAGCCTCTTGAACTTCCCATCTTTCTTGTACAGCTACTTGCAAGCTTGGACAAAAACTCAATAGGAAATTACATCGATCTCGTATGTCAATTTGAATGGGGTTTGACCAATCATAATCTTGTAGGCTATTCGATGTGCCACAATGCTATCATGAGTTTATTGTCCCGATTTCTTCACGAAGCTGAGAGTATCTTAGTTAGCACATTGATTAGGATTTTATTGGTGGCTTTAGCTTGGCCATTGGCTCGTGGTGGATAATAGGGTGAGGATTTTCAATGTATGGTCATGAATGTGGTCAATAGATGCACGATCACCTCATTAATGAAGTGTGAATCTTGGTCACTTACAATCTCAATTTGGCACCCATATCGAGAGATTACTTGCCCCCACCAAAATTTGGCAGGTGTTGTTGCATCATTTTTGCACATAGATCTAGCCTCTAACCACTTAGTTAGGTAATCTATTTGCAAATATGATTATGTAGCTTGTGAATATTGTGTTGCATTTATTCCCCACTTTTCAAAGGGTTGTCTTGTAATCACTAGATTGAGTTCCATTTTGTCATTTTTTATTGGAATTTTTGTACATTGGCATTCATCACAATGCTTCACAAATTTCATGGCATTGCAGAATAGGGTGGGCCACCATAATTGAGACTACAAAACCTTGTGAGCCATGGAGTTTTCATTGCAATGCCCCCTATCATTCCTACATGTGCTTCAGTTAAAACTTCGTGCATCTCATGCTCACAAATGCAACATCTTAGTAGGCCATCTTGGTCCAGTTGATACAATTGTCTAACAATTAGTTGATAGGGTTGTACTTTGATTATGAGGAAATGAAGTCAAGGTTTTTCTATTAGGCAATCAAGTAATTTAAAATTTATGCAATATTATCAGCCCAATAGGGAGTGATATATACTTTAAAGAGATCTTTTGCTTGAGTCTAAATAAATGTACATTAGGAAAGTCATCATCAATGCCTCCACCATTGACAGGTTCTCTATTGTGTATGTGTGACAAATGATCATCCATATAATGTTGCCTTTGTACTACTATTGAAAAATCGAATTCAAGAAGTAGTAATAGCCATCAAGCTATGCATCCTCTTTTATTTAAAAGGTACAATAAAGCCTAGTGGTCCACGAAGAAAGTGAATGGGGTTTCTTGCAAATAATATCAAAAATTTTTAATGGCAAATACCATTGCTAGTCCCTCTCTCTCTATCCTAGAGTAATTCATTTCTGTGTTTATGAGTTGGCAGTTAGCAAAGCTAATAAGATAGTTTAAATTGTGTTCTCCAGGTTGGCACAATATTGTTCCCACTGCAAATTTTGAAGCATTGATGTGCACGTGGAAGGCTATGTTCCAATTTGGGGCTCACGTGATGGGTGATGATGTCAAAGCCCTTTTTAGTGCTTGGTAAGCTAGTTAGCATTCGTCAATCCACTAAAAAAAATCAATAGTTTGTATAGCGATTGAGCAATCAACACATAGTTTAGAGCAAACCACTAATAATATCCTGTGTGTCTGAGCAAGCATTTAACTCCCTTGTGATTCATTGGTGGTGGAAAATATACAATGACCTAGACTTTTGGGAAGTCTATTGCAATGCCATTGTTTGACACTATGTGTCCTACGATGCATCCATGTTTAACCCAAAACTAGCATTTCAAGGGATTCAAAGATAGACAATACTGTCTACAATGTTCAAAGATTTCCTTAAGTTTTTCGAGATGTTCAACCCAATTTGTGTGGATGTAGAGGTCATCTACAAACACTTCCAACCATTTGCAGAGCATGTCTTTGAATATCGTGCATATTGGTTGTTCAAAGGTGGCAAGAGCATTTGTTAGTCCAAATGGCATTACTATATATGCAAATACACCCCATTCAATGGCATAAGCTATCTTATGCTTGTCGTCTAGGTGGAATTGCACTTGATTATAACTTGAGAATCCATCTAGGAAAGAATAAACTTATTTTCCTATGACTCTCTCCAACATGTGCTCGGTGTACGATAGTGGGTACTTGTCTCATTTCATTGCTGCATTGACTTTTTTGTAATTGATGCACACTCTGATCTTGCCATTTTCTTTAGTACTATCATTATTGGTGATACCCAGTCCATGTGTTCAATTTCATAAATGTATCCAACATGCACTAGTTTGTCAATTTCTTCTTTGACTTAGGATATCTTCGTTATTTGACTGGGACCACATTTGGTACCATGGGAATATTATGAGTGACAATGCTAGGGTCTACTCCCTCAAGTGACCAAGCGAACACATCCTTGAACTCTCATAAGAGGGTTATAAGGTTAGTCTCCTTGTTCTTAGTCAGGTCATCTCACCAATGAACACTAGTTAAGGTTTTTCACTTTCCTAAGTTGAGTTGACTTCTTTGACTTTTTCCAGGCCTTCTATTGGTTCATTGGCTTGCCCTTGCCATTTAGTTCCCAATAGCACCACTATTCTATCTTCCTTTTTTAATTTGGTAAAACGTTTTGACAAGCCATGTGGTTTCTTTTGCTTCTCGGCATCTGAGTTTTTCCCATTGTTTCTTGTTTCTTCCTTTAGCTATTTGCGCTGTAGGTGGACCAGAAGATCCCCTTTAATGCATCACGTTTTTGGGAGCGAGGGAATTTTTGGAGCTATCAAAATTGACTTTTGACTCAAAGTTAAATTAAGAGTCTCTCTGTTGGATGAGGGTGTTTCTCCAGGTGGTCATAGCTCTGCCAACTTCATATAGGGTTACCGAATAGCCTTGCTTGAGTCCTCCCTGCTCATAGTCTAGTACTTCCAAATATTCCAACCAAGTGCAATCGCTCGCAATATATCTTGACTATTTCATCAACCAATAACACTAAGGGCTCTTTGGGTTTAGAGTTGACAATGATTTTCTCAATCACATACTCCTCAGTGTCATAGTCAATCATCTCAAGGTCTAGATTTGAGGCTTTGTCCCTTGATTTGCAATAATCAATGTACATACCTTTTGTTTCTTCCCCATCTAAAAACTCATCATTGGTCGCTTCTTTTTTTAGCTCACTATTCTTTTCAACGAGGGCCCAATTGTATAGCAAGTTCAATTCTTCATGAACCTTAGTCCACTTCCATCATCTATCTTCCAGTGCTTCTTGCCATCATGAAAATTGAAATAGTTGGCCTAGGGTTTTCATTGTTTTCTCTTATTTTCCCACATTACTGGCCATGTCGGTCACTTATCTATACTCATCCGCATCATCTAAGAAGGGTAACTCTATTATAGTAGAAATGATCTGCATCCAATTGTGCTCATCATTTAGAACAAGGAAGGAATTTAGTGAGTGGGTTGTAATCAGGCATAGTTTTTGTGTTATCTTTCAATAAGAATGAGATGGCATCAAGGTCGATGGGTGAGGTCTTCTAGGTATCCATCTCAATTCTCACTACTTCTAAGTGATTCCCAAGAACATCGAGCCATTGCCTCAGTCCTTGATCACATGAGTGTTTCACATCCAAGGTCACTCTAGTAGGATATCATACTCTACTCACTTCATCACAATGAAGTTTACAAAGAATTAGATTCCTACAATTTTAATTGGCCAAACCTTTAATACCCCAAATGGTTTTACCTTTGTTCCATTGGCTAGTGTGACATTGAAACATATTGATTCTACAGGTGAATTGTCCCATGCTTGCAAAATTGCATGGCTAAGAATGCTAACCCCTACCCTTCTATCCACAATCCCTTTTTTGGTCATGTCATCCAAGGCTACAACAAGGAGTACGACATGCATCTACATGCCCTCCCAAAGTGCATTTACTTGCAAAGTTCCCACACCATGATTTAGAGAAACACTAGGAATGTGTGTGTCTATGTCATGGCCTTGCGTGACCCCTTTTTCCAATTGTGGTGATTCTTCTACCCACTTTCTTAGAGCCTTCTAGAGAGTAGGGTTCTACTTTAGTGGTAATTTTCCTAGTGGTAGAGCTAGTAGAGTTGAGGTTATGGTGGTCAACATGCTTGCACTTGGCCCTTTCTACTTGTTCCACTCTACATTCTACTCCAAATGCTTGTAACTATACTTGTCTCAAGTAGTGTGGCTTTGTTTATGAGGTCATGTAAGTGGTGTTTCATGGTCACTTATACTTCAAATTTTGAGGGAAATAGGTGGGCTTACACTTTTGACAGATCCTGCAACTCGTCTTCTATGATCAGTTCAACATCTTGAAGGTGCACCTATGCCTCCTTTACCCAAATTTTGACCTTATCTACAAGCTCCATCTTTGTTGGTTTGGATCAAGATACTCACCCACTTTGGGGCTTCCCTTCTCCTTCATTCTTAGGGTAGATGTTTCAACCTCTACGTCAAGTGCATGTGTGCCCCGTGTTATCGTTGTGGCACCATCAGTTTTGAGTGCGAGTCTTGCTTCAGTCCTTTTCTATTTATTTTTCATGTTTTTATTGCCTAATGATGAGGCATCTAGATTGTTAGGCCTTGACACTGAAGCATTGGTCTACTTTGCTTGTGCTTTGGTCATCACATTAAGTGGAATATTGTCATTAGGTGTCTCAATACTAAAAAGTCCTAGAGGTACCAATGGCACGATTTGAGTGAGAGACTTGCACCTTGGAAAATCGATGTACATATGTGTAACACCACACTCTGGACATCTAAATTTGACCTTATCCTTGTTCATCGAATCCTTCTTTGGATATGTGGATGAAACATATATCCTGGGTTGCTGCAAGTCCAAGAAGCGAGAGGCTCATGTGATTGGTTGCTTCCCATACCATGACCTCAGTCTCTACCCAAGGCCATGATGGGGATTGGCCTAAAGTCCATCAAGAAAGGATATCCCTCCCCATCAAAGACAACTTGCTGTAAAAACAGACCTTGTTGAACCAAATTTGCCATAACTTTTGATAGAAGTATCCAAATGAAGCATGCCACATGTCAAAACGCAGCTCTTGAAGACTTTGACATTATGTAGGTGGCATATTTCTAAAAGTTTGACAGAATAAAAACTGTTCTAAAACATATTGCTATCAAGATCCTGTTTGCACCATAACTGGCTCCATAGTAATTATGCTTTAGCCACCACAAATGTATCCCGTAGATAAGGAAACTCATCTAATATAGATTTAGGCCTCCAAGAAGCTTCTTCTGGTGATAAACCTCTCCATCCAATCAAATATTCAATGATAGAGTGAGAGTGAAGCTTCTTCTCATATTGACCTATGATAGCCTCAGGGATATATTGAATAACACCTTCTTCATCTATAGGTGGCAGCTCATCAACTGTATCCACAAAAACACCATAGAAAGGCTTGAGCTGACTAACACGGAATACATTATGAATCTTAGTGAAAGAGGGTAGTTTCAATCTATATACCAAGTCTCCAATGCACTTAAGGATCCTATAGGGTCCATAAAACCTATGAGAAAGCTTGTTACTGGATCCATCCTTCAAGGTAGAGTAATGAGACTTGGGCACTTTCAACAAAACTAAATCTCCTCCTTGGAACTCTAAATGTCACCTCTTCTCATATGTATACATCTTTATATGATCTTAGGTCTTCCTACGATTCAACTTACACTACTGAAGAAGGGGTTTGCATTCTTTCCAATTCTTCTTTCCCATGAGGATTGATTTTCTCATTGAAAATGGCTGTGGATAAGGTCATCTTATAACCATATATATCCTCAAAGGGTGAAACTCCGATACTAGCATGAGTGGAGTTATTATAGGCAAACTCAACCAAGCGCAACCAAGCATCCCATGCATGCTACACATCATGACAAAAATGGTGAAGGTAAGTCTCCAACCACTTATTTACCTTTCTTTCTGGCCATTAGTTTGTGGATGATAGGCTATAGAAAGAGCCAATTTAGTGCCCATGGAGTTGAATACCGCTTGCCAAAAGTTACTCTCATGAACTTTGAATCCCTGTTATGTACAATCACTTGTGGTAATCCATGTAATCTAAGGATTTGCTCCATAAATTGATTAGCCACCTATGAAGCAGTGAACTGTGTCTTGGTACGAGTAAAGTGGGCTACCTTGGTGAGTCTATCCTAGATACTATTCCATCCCCTTTTGGTAGTAGGTAAACCAATAATGAAGTCCATGGTAATGTGTATGATGCCAAGAGGCATATTTCACGGTGGATTCCATGCCACGGTGGATTCCGTAAACTTTGATGACCGGAGCTCATACACAAAGTGGATTCTTTGTGCGAGAAGTTGATGGGGACGCCTGTCCTTTTCGGGCGTTTCATTAATTTAGTGTGTACATGGGTGATTCCATAGCTAGTGATTCCGCAAAATGCATATTAAATTAATAAACGTTTATGAGTTTAGAGTGCGCACTCGTAATAAATTAAGGTTAGGATTGATTTCTAACCACTTGATTTATTTATGTAGCTGAAGACTGCTAGGTATTCACTTTTGTCAGTTTAATTATATTATTTTACTAACGATTGTGAATGCTTCAGTTGATGTGTAGAGATAGTAGCAATGGCGGAGGAAAGCATTGGAGGATAGCGAGTATTCGATTTATTATTTATATTTTGATGGGCGCATACCTTAGGCATGGCGCCTATATTTTGTCGCGCCTATTTATTGAGGCGTTGGATATTTATTTATTACTTTGTATGCGCATGGGCACACAATTATGTTATTTGTACTTGGACATTGTATTGGGCATGCCAGACTCTTTGGGCACCGCCCGTTAGCTTTATTCCTATTTTGTGCTAAAGCAAACTCAAAAGCTAAAAGCTTTCTATTTTGTAATTTGGGCTATTATTTGAGCTTGAAGAGGATTAATACATAAAATACATGCTTTGTGGAGTGCTCACACAAGGCATGGGGGGAGATTGCACCCAATTGGTCTCTTGTTCATGTCGTTCATGCTTTTTACCTTGAATTTTGTGCAAAAAGTAGAGTTCTATTGTTCTTGGGGACCTTCCAACATTCACTACGCGAGCGTACAGCATCCGATCTGCGCACCAGTGGTATCAGAGCAAAGCTGAGATCAAGAGCTTCCAATCGCTACCCATCTTGTGCGAAGGCAGAGCTCCTGGAACGATCGAGCTCTACGGTCAATCTCGTCGCGAATGGTCGATACGGGTGAATTCCTGGCGATCAAGAACCTCTGTTTCCATCATCAGATCGCGAAGGACCAGCCTGCAGCAGCGGAGGACCACTCCTACATTCTCTTCTTCAAGTCGTCAAGAACCAGAGATAAGTCACAATTTCCATATCTTCAAAGCTTTAAAAATTAAAGCTTAGGAAGCTTAGAGAAGCTTTAAGCTTCTAAAATCTCATCGTGAGGTATCAGAAGATGGCCGAAATTTTCGCCGTGCTGAAAAAACGACCCCCCTCCCCCCCCCCCCCCCCCCCCCCATGGTTTGACATTTTGCTGCCCTTGCCATTTACTAAGGCTATTACACTAAGTCTCCAAAGTCACAAGTCACATAGGCCTCACAAACTCAGCAAGCACTGCAAGTCTTCCAAGTTCAAGTTCTACAAGTCTCTCAAGTCTAAATTCTGCAAGTCAGATAAAGCAACTAAGTTCTGCAAGTCTTGGAACTCTGCAAGTCACATAAGTCTGCAATTGTGCAAGTTAGATAAGTCACATGAAGTCAAAACTGACTTCTGTTCAAAACTCATAGAAGGGCTGTTCCTGCGCAGAAACTCCGAAACTGCAAAGTTGTTCATTGGAAGGTACTCTTCGCATACGCAGGTTTGCTGAAGCATTTTCAGCACACGCAGAAGGATAAAACACAGATTTTTCAAAGATTGCGAATCCCGCAATAGTCGAAGACGAAGATTGTGAAAGCCACACCCAAAAATATATAAGCCTTGTACACCCGATCTTGAGCTACGCTCATCCCGCTAATTTGATTTCGAGAGTGAGAGGTCTTTTGAGTTTTGTAGGATGACGGAACCACATATGGATGATTTAATGGCTGAAGGCGACCTACTTGAACCTACGATGGAGCAAAAGCTGGATTTAATTATGATGCAGTTGGATGAAGAACGACGAGCTAAGCAAGCATTACAAGTTCAATTGGCTAATTTACAAAGATCGACTACCGACAAAGAGGAACCTCAATCTGAAGACCTTATTCGACGTACCATTGACGCGACTCTCGAAGCTCAATCCATCCGCAAGGAATCAAAGATAAGTAAAATAAATTTCAAATTCCATACTTTCAATGGCACTCGAGAGGGAAAAACTGTTCTTGCATTCATTAGTCAGTTTGATGACTACTTTCATGAGAAAACATATGCAGAAAAAGATAAAATCAAGTGTGTCACTAATCATTTAGTGGATAGAACATCTCTTTGGTGGACCGTGGTTCGCAAGAGTATAGATTGTCCCACTACTTGGGAGAATTTCAAGAAGAAGTTTATGCAGAATTTCCTTCCTCCACAATTCCATGAAAAAGCCATAAAGCAATGGGACCTTCTTCAGCAACGGGATCGTGAGCCTATTCCTCAGTACACCGAACGCTTTTGGAATGCATTACTCCAGTTATGCATGCTTGAAGACGTACAAGAAGCGACACACAAGCGCAAGTATATGTCTAGACTACTTGGGCATTACTACGCTGAAGTTAATATGTTCAAGCCTGCAACTCTTGAAGACGCAATTTCATTAGCTCACGGCATTGAAGACAAGCTGCGAGGAAGAGACAGATGTCCACAGCAATTCCAAGCCAATGGTAACTATGGATCTAAGCAATTCAACTCAAATTTTAGAAGATTTAATCAAGGTCGTTTTCCTTCATCATCTTTCCATAAAAATTGGGCAAAACCACCTGCTTTACCATCCAATACCAATCAAAACCCCAAGCCTATTCCATAGCCAAATCCTAATGTCCCTAGACTTCCTGCCATTGCAAACAATGTAACCAAAGCTAAGCCTATAGTATGTTATAAATGCCACCAGCCTGGACATCTAGTAGCAAATTGCCATTCGAAGAAGCCACTTGTCCATATCAACTACCTTGGAGCAATGGAAGATGACGAATATGAAGAAATGCCTGATTTCAGGGAAGATGAGAACGACATTACTACTCCTTCGGATACATTACTAGGTATGCCAACTCCACATTCTTTATTGACAATGAAATGTTTAGTGCATGGAAAGGAAAATATTATTTTGCATGATGATGGTAGTACTCATGATTTTATTTCTGCAAAGTTAGTAAAAGAATTGAAGTTACAGACTATACCTACGCATTATCGCATCAAAGCAGCATTCTTAGGCACTAGGTATAATGGTACATAGGAAGTGTATGACTTAGAAATTCAAATTGGTGAATACACTGAAAGAAGAAATTTTCTAGTTGTACCACTACAATCCAGTGACATTATTTTATGTATGCCTTGGCGTCATCAGCATAATCTAGATATAGATTATTCCACACATTCAATTAATATTAAATTTCAAGGAAAACATATTACATTGTATGGTATGCATGCATCTAATACTTTTCCACTGCTTTCGTATACTCAAGCTAAACGTGCATTACGCAAAAGTAGTAAATCTTATCTTATTTGGGTGAATGAACTGCAAGTTAAAGAAAATCATATGCACCCTAGGCATAAAGAATTTCTTGCACATTTTAAAGACTGTTTTGCCGAAGATCTACCACCTCGTTTACCTCCTTCACGTCCAGAAGACCATAAAATAGATTTGATTCCTGGTACCCAACCACCTTGTAAAGCACCATATAGGCATAACCAGATAGAGCAAAAAGAAATTCAAAGTCAAGTTGAGGAATTACTAAATAGAGGATTGATTAGACCTAGTAGTTCTCCATTTGGTGCACCTATTCTGTTAGTAAAGAAGAAAAATAATACCTATCGTATGTGCATTGACTATCGTGCTTTAAATAAGATCACTGTAAAGAATAGGTATCCAATTCCTAGAGTTGATGACCTTATGGATAAACTGCAAGGTTCTGCCATATTTAGTAAAATAGACCTTAAATCTGGTTATCATCAGGTGAGACTAGATAAGTCAGACATATTCAAGACTGCATTTAGGACACAGTTTGGTCATTATGAATTTTTAGTGATGCCTTTCGGATTGACTAATGCACCTGCTACATTTAGTAGAATGATGAATCGTAAATTTTTGAAATATCAGTATTGTGTTATTGTCTTCTTTGATGATATTTTGGTGTTTAGTCAAAATGAGAAAGAATATTATGAGCATTTGTCATTGGTTTTCCAGTTATTAAAAGATAATCAACTGTATGCAAATCCGGAAAAGAGTGAGTTCTTTAAAACAGAAATTGAATATTTAGGTCATATAGTATCATCATATGGAATTAAGGTTGACCCTAAGAAAATAGAAGCAATATTGAACTGGCCTGTACCTAAAAATGTGCATGAGTTACGATCTTTCCTAGGTCTTGCTAGTTTCTATAGGAAGTTTGTGCGTAATTTTTCATTACTTGCTTTGCCTTTGACCAAACTTCTGAAGAAAGGTATTGTTTATCATTGGTCCGATAATCAACAGAAATCCTTTGACTTATTGAAACATGCATTAACCCATGCTCCTGTTTTACAGTTGCCTGATTTTAATAGACCATTCTTTTTAGTAGTGACCGATGCTAGCGGATCAGGAATAGGACCTGTACTTATGCAGGACAATCATCCTATAGCCTATTCTAGTTGTAAGCTGAAACCGTCCGAACTGAAATATTCCACATATGACAAAGAATTATTAGCTGTGGTACAAGCCTTAAGACAGTGGAAACACTACTTAATGGATTCTGAATTTATGATTAAGACCGATCAAAAAAGTATTAGACATTTACTTAGCCAACCCCAAATATCTGACCGACATATCAAATGGGCATCCTTTATTCAGAGTTTTCATCCTATAATTCAATATCAACCCGGTAAAGAAAATGTAGTGGCTGATGCATTAAGTAGAAGACCTGGCATTCATAATATTTCTGTTATATATTTTGATTCTTTGATTGCTATGAAAGATACTTATCATTAGGATATTACTTTTCATGCTGATTGGAATAAATTAGTTCGAAATAACTTGATTCCTATTGATTCACTATCTTATAATGATGGATTTATGTTTTATGAAAAGAGATTATGTGTTACAATTCCATTCAGATCTTTTGTTTTGAATGAGATTCATTGTCCTCCATATCAAGGTCATAGAGGTATCATATCTACTTTACGTATATTAACTGAAGATTTTTATTGGCCGCATATGGACACTGATGTATCTAACTTTGTTTCTGAATGTTTGATTTGTCAAAGAGTTAAGAGACATCATGGTAAACAGTATGGATTACTTATGCCTTTGTCTATTCCATCAAGACCATGGGAACAAATTTCTATGGATTTTATTACTGGTTTACCTAATACTAAATCTAACCATGATATGATTTGGACAGTAGTAGATAGGTTTAGTAAACAACACGCTTCATGAAAGTTTGTAGTGAAAATATGTAGTTAATGCATAAATGACTACTCCTACTTTCTATAACTTTCAATCGGTTCAAAACATTTAGGTGGATGTGTGCAGTAGTAGAAAGATACATTTTCAGCAAAGGTTGGTCTTTTATTTTGGAGCTAAGAGGTTGAGAGAGATCTTGTTGTCCCCTGATCCCATAATATTTTCTATTTTGGATTATAACATCTCCTTTAATGTGCACATATTTATTCTACTCTAAGTGTATCCCATGAACCATAGGGATTTGTACAGACCTATCTGTCCACTTGCTAGGCAAACCATGCATATAATAGTTAGCACAAAGTGCAGGTTTTAAAATATCATAAGGGGCTTATTGGGCCCTTGTCATCTTGCTGAGATTAATGCATCTGTGAATCCATTTATTCTACCCTCAATAAGATATGCCTTGGGCCTAGATGTGTTCATCTTTATTTTGTATTGAGCTAGATCAACATCTTACTATCATGGCTTTTCCAAAAATTTTTGGGCATAAAAGGGGAGAAAGCTCTAGACTTTCTAGATGACTTAGAAATGGCCTTCTTAGTCATAGGTCGGGATGATGAAGCAAACAAAGTATGTGCCTTCTCTTTAGTTCTAAAGGGTGATGCTCGAGTGTGGTATCAAGCTCTCTCGGAGGCTACAAAGGGTAACTGGAAGGATCTCAAGACCACATTTATGCATGAGTACTAAGATACAGAGCCTCTTGAAGATATTTGGAGACAAATCCTAGATCTTTGTCAAACCTTACCAGAGGAGTACCAAGCATATGAAGGCATTTTTATAAAATTGTGGGATAAATGGACAGCCTTCTTAGCTGAGGGAGAGAGAGTACTTGATTGCCTTAAGAAAGATTGTTTTCTAGCAAGAATCCACTGCCACTACTAAGAGAGAAGGTTTAAGGAAAGTTTCCTATATCTTATGAAGAAAGATAGAAAATTGAAGTATTAAGCCCAGTTGAAGGGGAGAGTTGAGCCCACACAGGTTTTACCAATCATGCCAAGGCCTAGAGAAATAGTAGAAGCCCCACATGAACCGGAGATGCCACATCAAGAGTTCTTACAATGCATTACTAATTAACTTGAAAGCCTTTCGTTGAATTTAGTGCAAGGAGTACAGTCCCCTCCCCTCACAAATGAAGGCAATCAAGGTCCAAGGAGACATGAAAGAGAGTATATTTGCTATAATTGTGGGGAGATTGGCCACGGTATGTACTTTTGCCCTCATCCGAGGCACTTGCCAAGAAATGGGTTTCAACCAAGCAGGGGACAACAAGTGACACCACCTAGAGAGAGGCTTGTTCCACTGAATCCAGGGCCTCCACCACCGGTTCAAGTTTTCCAGCATCCTCGACCACTTGTAGAGGTGCCGCCCTTGCCTGTCCAGCTGCTAGAGAATCGTGATGTCAGGATGATCAGTTTGGATGAGAATGATGTCAAAGGGAAGGCCAAAGTAGTAGAGGTTGAAGCAATGCCGGTGAAGAAAGCCCATAGAATTGAGATAATGGAGCCTACACCACTAGAGGAGGTTGAAAATATGGAAGAGTAGGCAGAGTCTACTATGGCTGCAAAGACATGCGGCAGTAAAAAGAGGAGAGCTCGCTCATGCCGACACATTGAGCCAGATGATTTTTCCCTGAGTAAAGGTACTAGAGCTTATGATTTGCTTGTTGATGTGAGGGATTAAGGGCCAAAAATTTCATGGCCACAATTACTACATCTATCTCCAACATGGTCAAAGATAGTAATCATTAGATCCATGAAGAATAGACATGTGAATGCAATCCAGGCTAGAAAGATGAAATATATTGTGCCTCTAATGGAAGCCAAAATCAATGGGCAGAGAGTGTCAAAGACATGTGGATGGAGGTGTAGAGATTTGTGACATGACGGAAAAGTTGATGCATTGTTTGGGATTAGAGGTAAATGAAAATACTGAAATTGGGGCCAAAATGACTAACAATATAGTAGTAAATTGTTTGGAAGTTATAAAGAAAGTCAAGGTAAAAGTGTATGGAGTGCAATTGGAGCTTGACATGTATGTGATGCCAGTGAAAGGGGACAACTATCCACTCATTCTTGGGTGACCATGGCTAATGGGAATGAAAGCTAGATAAGATTGGGAGACATGGGCTTTAGAGCTAAGGCCATAGAAGGGGCTGTAGAAAAAATGGAAGAGCATAAAAAATGGAAGAGAATTATCTACAATATGAAGGAGGGCCGACATGAGGATCTTGTGTTAGAGACCACCACTGATGAATGGAGTCCCAGTGAGGATTGGTCATCTACGACAGAGGGGGAGTCTTCTAATGAGGAGGAAGAAATCTCTCTAGAAGTGATGGGGATTACATTAAAAGGGCCTTCTAATAGTGAAATTCCACAGCAGCTTCCAAAGGTCGAGAAGGAGAGGTTAGAAAAAATGTTGGCTAAGGATCTATCAGTTGAGGAGAAGGTAGCTTATATGGAAGTGGTGATAAAACACTCTACACTTTTTATTTCTGATTATGAACACATCACAGGTGTGACAGCAGTACAACATCACATTAATCTAAAAGAGGGAGCAAGGCCAGTGGTGCAGTGACTATGACGATTGGGAATAGTTCAACAAAACGCTCTACTCACTGAGGTGCAGTGACTTTTGAAGGCACGTTTCATCTATCCAATAGGGGACTCAGAGTGGGTTTCACCTATAGTGGTAACACCCAAGAAGAATGGCAAATGGAGGATTTGTGTGGACTACAAGCTGCTAAATGTTGCAACAAAGAGAGACCACTTTCCTCTTCCCTTTCAGGATGAAATACTCAATGAGGTGGCCAGGCATGAGAGTTACACTGTTTGTGATGGGTATTTAGGATATTTTCAGATTCGAATAGCTGAGGAGGATCAACAGAAGACCACCTTTATCACGCCTTAGGGGTGTTTTGCTTACAAAATTAATGCCATTTGGATTAACAAATGCCTCGGCTACCTTCTAGCGATTCATGAATTTTGTCTTCTAGCCATATTTTGGGAAATATATCAGGGTCTTTATTGATGATTTTTGTATTTGTAGTTCTAAGGCTCTACATCTAGGGAAGGTGGATGAAGGTTTCAACCACCTCGCACAAATGGGGGGGCAGCTAAACCATGAGAAGTGTCGTATTGGTGATAGTAGTGTAACTTTGTTAGGGTATGTCGTAAGTGAGAGGGGCATTGAAGCAAATCCAAACAAAATTAAGGCCCTATTGGTAGTGCCATCACCATCTTCTGTGAAGCAACTAGCCTCTTTCATTCAGAAGGTGCGATATATGTGGCGGTTCATTCATCTCCTCTCCTAATTAGTATTTCCACTGCAACAATTGACCCACTCTGAGGAGCTCCTGTGGAGTGACGAAAGCGAAAGGTGCTTTCACAAGGTGAAGAAGGCTCTCAACACCCTTCCTATAATTTTACAGCCTTGTTGGGATCAAGAGTATTTTGTCAACTCGAGTTTTGGGGAAGATGCTCTAGGGACATCACTAATACAAAAGGATACTAAAACTGGCCTGATGAGGCCGGTTTACTTTTCTAGCAGAGTAATGACAGTATCCGAACGAGGGTACAAGATGGTGGAGGTGATGGTTTTGTCTCTAATGTTTGTTGTAAGAAAGTTTCGTCCTTATCTTCTCCCTAGGCCATTCACAGTGATCACGATAGAAGAGCATTTTCCCTATGCCTTACAGCACATGGATGTTTCAGCCAGAATCACTAAGTGGGTGATACAACTCCAAGAGTTTTACTACACCTTTAAGGTGGAGGACTCTAATCGGGCCTACCTAGCTGATTTGTTGACCCATAGATTCCATCAAAAGAAGGAAAAAGAGAAGGGAAAGGTAAAAGAGGAGACACCTCCTCTTGAGGATCCGCCACGGGTGGAGAATACCCATGCCCTCTACTTCGATGGGGCCTACAAGCGTATTAAAGACAAAGTGGCAACAGGAATAGTGGTGTTTAGTGTGGAAGGTGATAAACTTTATGGAGAAGGTATCAACTTGGAGGATGTCCATTCTAACAATGAGGTAGAATATCAAGCCTTGCTTTTAGGTTTGAGGTGGTGTCTCACACATGGTGTCACTCGACTTAATGTTTTTGGGGATTCTATCCTAATTTTTAAGCAAATGAAAGGAATCTGGGCTTGTAAAAATGATAACTTAGCAGTGAAAATGAGAAAAGCTAAAACTCTCATGAGGAAGCTACAGAAAGCCCAAATCTATTTTGTGCCAAGATGCAAAAATGGCAATGCAGATGCTCTAGCAGCAGCTGAAAAATTGAAAGAGGTAATGGTGAGCATCATTGCAGTAAAGCCTCCCTTGTTTCAGGGTAAATTTCAACTACAAGATGTGCTTTATTTTCTTGAGCATGGTGAGGGACCTACACATATGAGTAAAAATGAGAAAAGGTGGCTGGCTACTAAGGCCACTAAATACCACTTGATAAATGATGTGTTGTATTGCAAAGGAAAGGATGCAGTGCTTAGAAGGATACCAATAGCAAAGGAGATTATGGATGTGATTAAGAGCTGCCATGAGGGGGTTTGTGGCGGACATTTTGGTCAGGAAATAACTAGCAAAAAGATTCTCCAAGCCGGTTTTGTGTGGCCTAGTCTATATCGAGATGTACAACATTGGTGTTGCACTTGTGATGATTGCCAAAAGGCCTGGACCAAGGAAGCTAGTGCATGAGGAACAAAATCCCATAACTACATATGAACCATTTGAGAAATGGGGGATTGATGCAATAGGGCCACTCCCACAAACTCAGTCTGGCAAGGAATACATCATAATGGGTGTGGACTACATGACGAGGTGGGCAAAGGCTTCAACAACTAGTAGGATCACAACCCAAGAAGTGGGAAAATTTGTGTTTGAAAATATTTGTTGCAGGTTTGGTACACCTTTGGAAATTATCTCTAACCAGGGTCTTGGTTTTAGGGCCAATCTAGTAGGGCAGCTAATGGAAAGGCTAAAAATCAAGCGCATGCATTCTACTCCCTACTACCCACAGTGTAATGATTTGGTAAAAAAAGTGAATGGGCTGATTTGTAAGATAATAACCAAGCAAGTACACATGCATCCCAAGCATTGGGATAAAAAATTGAGTGTAGCTCTTTGGGCCTATAGAACTTCATTCAGGATGTCATTTGGCTATACTCCATTTCACCTTGTCTATGGCCAAGAGGTTTTGCTTCCTATAGAGGTGGAACTGGCTAGCTTACATATTTTAGTAGCCAGTCGAGAGAAAAATCAAGATAAGAAGATAGAGGAAAGGATCTTGGATCTAGAGAGGCTGGAGTTAGATAGAGAAGTAGCAGTCCAACACTATTCCATGCAGGCTGAAGAGAGGAGAAAGAAATTTAATAAGAAGCTGGCTAGCAAACACATAAGGGAAGGATCACTTATGCTATGCTATGATAACCGCTTTAATAATAGAAAGGATGCTAAACTTATGTTCAAGTGGGAAGAGCCATTCATGGTCATAAGAAGATATCCAAATAGCAGCTATAAGCTAGGTGACATGGATGGGAGAGTTCACAAGACAAGGGTAAATGGATGGGGACTCAAGCCTTATTTTCAAAGAAATATGGACACTTTGGAGCATTCATTCAACGAAGAGGCACCAATTAGGAGGTGCAGTCCTCCCTGCTCTATTGGACTATCATTAGCAAGCTAGAGGCATGAATGCCTCTAGCCTAAGTGGAGGGCTAATGATCCAGGTTTTTTACAAACCAAATTTCTACCATAAAATTTGGCCAAAACCCCTATCAAGAGCCTTACCATATCACTTTGGGTTTACTCTTCAAGCACTAGATATGCTACATTGCTTCTCGATTATGATAACTCTAGCAAATGGGGGGAACAAGTTCTTAGGAGGGATGTGAATGTAAATGTTGAGATGACAAGCTCAACACATGTGGAAATTAATGATGGACCACCTGGTTAGATGGGTCCACACATCTACACTTACCACATTGGTGGTCATTATGACTCTCACATGGCCACTGACTCATTGCTTATTATATTCAAGTTGTTACACCTATTTATAGCTGGCATAGTTATAGCGCCAATCGACTAGTATAGTCGGTTATGCATTGTTTGACTTAATAGGCCACTTTCGATATCCTGCAATTTCAGCTGTGTTTACTGTACACAGGTGCACAGGTTACAGATTTTAGATCTATAAGTTCAAAGGTGTTTACCAGCAAATAAATACAAGGTTTATTTGCAAAATGGTTGCAGATTGTATGTATTGTTGAGCAAACAGTGAGAAAGGCTGTTTGGTGTATTGCTGTGCACTACTATAGGTCGAGGGTTGCAGAAGATTTCCTTGCTGTTTGGTATTAGTTTTGTGATAATGGCAGAAAACAGTGAAAATACCATTATTGAGAAGCTCGACAAGAACACTACCCTTCATGGAAGTTCCATGTGATGAACTTCCTTATTAGAAAGGGCATTTATGAATTTGTTTCAGGTGAAGAAAAGGAGCCAGAGCTGGGTATCCCTCCGATTGTAGATGAATTAAAAGCATGGAAAGAGTGGAATGCAAAAGACAAAAAGGTGATGTACTGGCTATCTGTAGTAATTGATAATAATGTGCTGGGATATATCACGAATGCAGAAACTTCACATGCAGCTTGGAAAATTTTTGAGAGCATGTTTTCAATAAATACAAAGGTACAAAAGATTCAACTCAAGCAAGAGTTGAATGCCTTGAAGAAAGGGAAAATGTCTGTCAATGAGTATGTTTTGAAGGTGAGGAGCATTGCAGATGCCTTAGCAGCGATTGATGCAATGCCAGATGATGATGGTTTGGTTTCATACACTCTAAGTGGCCTTAACAATGAGAAGGCATGGAAATCATTTGTTACTTCAGTATATGTACGGAAGCCATTTCCAGATTTTGATGAGTTGATCTCTCTCATGATTACTGAAGAGATCAATATGCAGGGTGATTCGTCTGAAAGAAATGGTGAATAGATCCAAGCATTTTACTTGAGTCCAGGAAGGGGACATGGAAGATCCTTGAGAGGCCATGGTATGGGACGTACTGGCGATAACCAGCAAAACAGGTTCAATCAACAGTTCGGTGAAATGCACGTTTCTGGAGGTAGAGGAAACTTTAGAGGCAAGGGGACCTCTAGAGGAAGAGATGGATGGCAGAATAGAGGTTCTAACAACTCTGGGATTATGTGTCACTACTGTGGCAAAACAGTTTATATTGCAGCCCAATCTTATGCTAAGAAAGATGATATTCACAATGGTAAGTTGCAGCAAGGAAACTATGCATTGTCTTCACGACAGAATGAAGACAAAAATGAACGTCTGTTTGTTATGCAGCATATGCTGAATGCTGTTACAGGATAGGGAACACATGATGATGTTTGGTATGTTAATTCAGGTGCATCCAATCATATGACTAGCCATGCAAAATGGTTTGGAGAGATGTAAGATTTGCAAAATGTAGGTTATGTGCAGACGGGTGATGATTCATGCCACCCAATTTCACACATTGGAAAAGTTCCCTTGTCCTTCCTTGCATGATGGTAAGACAAAGAGTCTTTCAGATGTATTACATGTGCCATCTATTACAAAAAACTTGGTGTCAGATCGGTCAGATGGTAGAGCAAGGGCTGCAAGTCAGATTTAATGCAAAGGGCTGCTTTGTAGAAGACTTCAATGACAAGTATAGGTTGGTTGCAAAGGGAAGTAGAGTTGGACGTATGTTTACTCTGGATGCTGGAATTCCTACTATGAATGCTGCTATGTATGCTAAAGAAAAATGTGTTGTTGCAGATATTGAAATCTGGCACAAACGCATTGGACATGCAAATGTACAAAGGCTGAAATTAATGTAGTCCAAAGGGTTGGTTACAGGTTTGCCTACATTTAGAATTGCAGAATTTCATAAGGTATGCAAAGCATGTCAGTTTGGCAAGCAGGCAAGACAATCCTTTTCACATGACAGACATGTAAGTAGAAATATCCTTGATGTTGTGCATACAGATATTTAGGGGCCTACACAAAATGCATCTATTGGAGGCAGTTCATACTTTGTTACATTCATTGATGATTGTTCTAGAAAGTTGTGGGTATATTTTATGAAGGAAAAGAGTGAAGGGTTTGAGCACATTAGAACTTTCAAGGCTGTAGTTGAAAGAGAAACATGCTTGAAAGTAAAGTGCTTTAGGTCAGATGGAGGGGGAGAGTACCTCTCAAATGAGTTCAATGATTTTCTGAGGTTTCATGGGATAAAGAGACAGTTCACATGCAGGTATACCCCACAACAAAATGGGGTTGCAGAAAGGAAAAACATGCATATTGTAGAAGTTGCATGTGCCTTGATGGCTGAAAAGAATATGCCCAAATATTTTTGGTCTGAGGCTGTCCATACTGTTGTCAACATTATGAATAGGACTCCCACAGTTGCAGTTCATGAGATGACTCCTGAAGAATACTTTCCTGGCAAGAATCCTGATGTATCACACTTGAAGGTATTTGGTTGTGTTGCATATGTTCATGTGCCAGATGAGCTACGGAAGAAGCTTGATCCAAAGGCAAAAAAATGTGTCCTTATTGGATACTCTTTAGAGCAGAAAGGGTATCATTGTTATAACCTTGTCATATGTAAGTTTAGAGTGAGCAGGGATGTCATCGTTGATGAAATGAGCAGTTGGTATGCATTTAGTGGTGGTGATACGTTGAATGATGATGATGATCATGACACTCATGTGCAGGCTGAAAAGCAAGAATCATGGACTCTTAGTGGACGAGAGACATCATCTGGCAGTCCTTGGTCTGGGAGACTAAGGAGTATCTCTACATCTTTAGGTGCATCTAGTAGCACTATAGGTAAAGACAAAGGAAAGAATAAAGTGTCAGATGACATTGATGCAGTTCTTGATGGAGACTCCGGTGGCTCAGAGAGCTTGGATGATGAGCTTGGTATTCATTCTGTCAGGATGCTAGGTGTGCAGAGAGCTCATAGTAATGTAAAGGCTCCATTGAGTGATCCGGTGGTACGCAGATCTAGCAGGGTCAGATACCCTGTTAAAAGATTTGGTTTTGAAGGTTATGCAGCTCACCATTATGCTTATATGGTGAAACTAGTTGAGGATATTGAGCCCACTTGTTTTGAGGATGCTATTGGTCATACTCATTGGGATGCAGCAATGGATGAGGAGATGGCTCCATTAGAGGCCAATAAGAATTGGAATCTAGTATCATTGCCGAAGGACAAGAAAGCTATTGGATGTAAGTGGGTTTATAAGATTAAGCACAATGTAGATGGTTCTATTAGTAGGTACAAAGCTAAGCTGGTTGCAAAAGGCTATGCCTAGACATATGAGATAGATTATGAAGAAACCTTCAGTCCAGTTGCTAGGATGGCAACTGTCAGATGTGTGATTGCTTTGGCAGAAGCCAAATTTTGGAGGTTGCAGCAAATGGATGTGAAGAATGCCTTCTTGCATGATGATTTGTGGAAAGAAGTGTATATGGATCAGCCAGTAGGTTATGAAGATTTAGAACATCCCACATATGTGTGCAGGTTGAAGAAGGTGCTCTATGGGCTCAAGCAAGCACCTAGAGCATGGTTTGACAAGATGAGAGAGTATCTTGTCAATATTGGCTTTTATGTTTCTAATGCTGATCACTCACTTTATGTGAGAAAGGGAGATGTAGGTTTGGTCATCATAGTCATCTATGTGGATGACTTGATTATTACAGGTGATAGTGATAGTGGGATTGCTGAAGTCAAGGATTTTTTGAAGAAGAAGTTTGAGATGAAGGATTCAGGTGAGCTAAGGTACTTCCTTGGCATTGAGGTGATCAGATGTGATGATGGTATATGGTTGTCCCAAAGACAGTATGGCTTGGATATGGTATGACAACATGTAACCCACTTTCTGTCCCATTGGAGCAGAATGTAAAGTTGAGTGTTGATGTTGGGGATGAGATAGAAGACCCTACTATGTTCAGGAGGATAGTGGGGAGTTTGATCTACATGACCATTACAAGGCCAGACTTGAGCTACGCTGTTGGAATTGTGAGTCAGTTAATGCAAGCACCTAAAAAGCCACATTTAGATGCAGTCAGACGCATATTGAGATATGTGAAGTCCACATTATATTATGGACTTTTCTATGAGGCACGTGCAAATGTACAGGTGTTTGGATACACAGATGCAAATTGGTCTAGTAGTATGTCTGATAGAAGATCTACCAGCGGATACATGTTCTCTCTTGGTAGTGCAGCAGTTACTTGGAGCAGCAAAAAGCAATCTACAGTTACTTTGTCGAGTACAGAGGCTGAGTATAGAGGTGCTGCTGTTGTAGCATGTGAGGTAGTATGGCTGCAAAAGTTATTGGCTGATTTAGATGTGCAGGTGGAAGGTCTAGTTGTCATTTATTGTGACAACATGAGTAGTATATAGTTGGCTAGGAACCTTGTATTCCATGCCAAGACAAAACATATTGATGTATACTATCACTTTGTGAGAGAGAAGGTACTAGCAGGTGAGATTGACTTGGTGTATGTCAGCACACATGATCACATAGCTGAGATCTTTACAAAGGCATTGGGTATAGAGAAGCTTCAAAAGTTTTGAAGCTTACTTGGAGTTACAGAAATGTAGTTGAGCTTGAGGGGAGTGTTGAGATGACAAGCTTAACACATGCAGACATTAATGATGGACCGCTTGGTTATATGGGTCCACACATCTACACTTAGCACGTTGGTGGTTATTATGACTCTCACATGGTCACTGACTCGTTACTTATTATATTCAGGTTATTACACCTATTTACAACTAGCATAGTTATATCGCCAGTCGACTAGTGTAGTCGGTTATGCATTGTTTGACTAAGTTGGCCACTTTCTTTTATGTTGTATCTTATCTATACTTTGTGTACATTGTAAAGTGTGTGGAAGAAGAAGAAGAAACCAACAAGAAAACGTTTTGGCCTCCATCTCTCTTCTTGTCTCTTGAGTGAGCTTCTCCTTGTACATTCTGTGTGTGTTCGGTGCAGCATCTTGAGCAAATCCCCCCACCATGCGATTCTTGATAGTAAAGGGTAAAAGGGATGGTTATCTTAGTGAAGATGGAAATGGATTACACCTAAGAGTTGAATGAGTGCATAGATTTTTCAAAGGATTAGTCTCCAACTACACGTGGGTTCCGCCTGCATCACTAAGATTTGGAATCTATCACCAATATTAGAGGACACCTCACCCTAGTACACAAGTCAATATCCATATCATGGTGTCATTTAGATCTCACACAAAAGTTTACAAGCATGGACCCCTTATGTCACATACTTATATGTATTTATATATATATAAGAAACTAAAGTCAAAACAGCTTATAATGAGAAGGACAATGACAGGCACATGAGAGCACTCTAGAATACCCTCATGCTAATCCATCTCTTTGAGGTAAGCTATGAGTGAGTTCTTTTATTATATAGCATAATGGCAAGCTTCCTCTACCTCTTCTCCTAATGGCAAGCTTTCTCTACCTCTTCTACTCTTGTCTCCCTCTTGTCTCCTCACACACACACACACACACACACACACACACACACACATATTCTAATATGGTGTCTAGTACATATATTCTCCCTTGTGAAGTTGTATCTTGGTTCTTTTGATTCTCTTTGAGAAAAGGGATGTCCTAGCCCATCCTCCCTTTGGCTAGGTGGTGTCCCTTTTTAGTTCTCTTAGTGAGGATTGGAGGTTGGATGGGTAAGAGGCAACCCATTCATCATTTCAGCCCTCAATGGTATGGATTATAGAAAATAGGCATAAGTGTACATGGTTATATAAACCAATTTCTCACCCTCACTATGTATATAAAGACTATAAGCGATGAAGCTAAACTCTACAAGTATATGTATGGTTTAGAACCTTGTTTATCAGCTAATGTTATGATGCAAAATCTTACTACTCTTTTCAAAGCCATTGAGCTTGAGGAACGTATGGAAGAAAGTATAGAAGAGAGTCCTCATTTCAGCTTAGTTATGGACAGTGAATGACTATTTTAAAATAGGACAAGTTGGCAATGTTTATGGTAGCGATCATACACCAAGTGGGAGCTTTAAAGTACTAACTTATCCATCATTCAATGCTTCAATATCTTATGGTAATTTTAGATAGCGAATAGCCCAAGAGTGGATTTTAATCAAGGGGACAACAAGTTTAGATCTACTCAATCAATATTAATCCAAACTCTATTCCTATGAAACTCTATAAATAAAGGAAAGAAAAGGGCTTATGTTTCAAATGTGGAGAGAAGTATACATCTGATCATGCAATAAAGTGTATATACAAGAATGCAAAAGCCAAGGTCCATAGTATGTTAGTCTTTGAAGACTGAGATGATGATAATGATGAGTCAAATGCATTTGTGACTACCCATGAAAATGGGGATGTTGAGGAGGAAGTTGGGCAAGAATAGTTTTATGATCCTACTATCGATACCTTTCCTTTTGATTCGGGTAATAGTATTTCTTTTGATATGGGAGGAATTCTTGATGAGCCACATACTGTTACGAATTGGTCCATCTCCATGGATACTTGGACATGTTCTAAGAGCCCTGATATACTTTGTATAAAGGGTAATATTCATGGAAAGGATGTGTTTTTGATAGATAGTTGCAGTACACACAATTTTTTGAATAAGTCAGTTGTACACAGATTGAATTGTCTTTCCACTGATTTACAGTACCCCATTAGAGTTCAAGTAGCAAGAAGAAATCAGCACTCAAATATGCCCATAGGTTTCTTTACAGTTGGCTAAAAATTATGAAGCAAAAGTAAACCCGATTACTTTGAAAATGGGGCCCATAGATGTTTTACTCAGATGTGATTGGCTGATGACCTTAAGAAATATTACTATGGATTTCTCAGAGTTGTATATGAAGTTGATCTTTGATGGATAACCTATCCATTTATAGGGAATCTATAGTAAATCTAATTTTCAACTTAACACCATTCAATAACTCAAGAAGGAGTACAAGAGGTGAAGACATTAGGGGAGTTTTGAGGTCTTGAAAATCCATTTTAGGAGATAGAAAGAGAGTGCTCTAGACCAATAGGACCAAAGCCTCTGTAATGGAACTTCTATTTTAAAAAAGGTAAAAAAATATTTTACAAAAAGATATATATATAATAATATTACGAATTTGTATTATCAATATCTTTTTTTAGCATCTTATATTCATGATTATGACATTCTTTGCATTAATGATATATAGTCTCTGGGTTACTTTTATTTAATGATATGTCTAAATTAATGATAATGACATGTTTACTATAATTCAAATTAGTAAAAAGCTTGGCACATATATTTTTCTCTCCTTTCTTTTGTCCCTCTCATGTTTTTCCCTCCTTTGTGGTAGCCTAGTCTTCTCTGTGTGTGTGTGTGTGTGTGTGTGTGTGTGTGTGTGTGTGTGTGTGTGTGTCTCTCTCTCTCTCTCTCTCTGTATGTCTGTCTATTTGTGTGTCTGTCTATCTGTTTATCTGTCTAACTGACTGACTGACTATTTGTCTGTCTCTCTATGTGTGTGTGCTATGGATACAAAAATTCGACCTTCAACAAGGCATCCAAGCTCCCAAATCACATCCATATCAGTGTTTAGCTCATTCCAAAAAGATGGAAGATGGATTCCTATAATAATTAGCAAAGGCAGTTGGATCACCATGCAACATGAAAAACATGGGAAAAGGCGAAGATATGAGAGCTCGTTCATCTTTGCTCGGAAGGGTAGAATTTGAGATTTCAAGCTCGGAGTAAATAAGAATAGCATAAAAGAGGTTCTAGTGCAACATGTGTTTATGCATAGAGAGCTATATTTGGAACTTGGAAGTTCAAATCTTCCAATGCATAAACCAAATTGTAAGGATTTGATTCTTAAAGTCTTTCTTTTCTTGAACTTGGTTTAATGTTTTCCATTATAACATTTGTTCATTTGTCTTGTAGATGTCTATCCCTCTAATGTTTAATGTATGCTACATCAAGTGAGGATGGATTTACAGAATGAGGATGGATTTACAATTTGAGGCAAACCTACTTTTTTGAGAACTTTTATTAGGAGAAGGGACATCTTTTCTAGGAGTCCTTTTTCCTATCTTTGATGCTTTGGTTGCCTTGGGTGTTGAAGGCATAGCTTCACTTGTTGTAGTTACATGCACCTCATCTCCTTCAATGTCCAAGCCCCGACTATTGTCCATTCTTGTCGGTTGTATACAATTGGCCATTACATACTTCATGAGCTTTTCTCTTATTTTTTTAATGTGCTCACTTGTATAGCAATCCCTTGTAAACTGTCATACATTTGTAAAAAATAATTTTAGTCAATTGTTATTTTTTACAATGGACTATTTTGCAATAAAACTCTATCTTAAAGTTTAGTATGTTTCACATTACCTTTATAAGTTTATCATCATTGAGATAAATAAACTGAACCAATTTTCTCGCATTTACAATTACTCTCTAGGCACAAGAGTAACTATCATCTTGATGAGGACATTGCAATCAGAAATATAAAGTAAAACTAAGAAACTTTATATTGTATTGTACTCTCTTATTTCTAGCACTTTTCTCTTTATTTTCTTCCTTATTTCTTCCTTTTCTTTAGCATTCAATCAATCTTTTTCCAACTTTGTACCAAAAAGGCAATAAAATTTAGAGTTATTACAAAAAAAAGATCAAAATATTTAGAGTACCTGCAACAAAAAGATTAAAATATCAAGGAGACCCTAGATTATATAACTTACAACTTGGCATTTCCATTACTTCCTTTTATAGAATTGATGAGGAAACATTGCCTCTCGACATAGTCTATTCCAATCAGGCTCTAATGAGAATTGAAAAAAAAGTATTTCAATAATCTAACAAAACAAGATATCATAAAATCTAACAAAATATCAAATTACTTACTTTTCATTGTATGGAATTAGAAGAATCTCTAAAGATTCAAAGTCAATTGAATTGAACCAATGGTCAAAAGCACTTGGATCAAGCTCACTCCTCATATAGTGTGAGATAGATGGATCAAGAACCTCAATCTTTTGTTTTATATTGAAGGGGAGCTCATGCATTACACACCTAGCAAAGGAATGGAGATAGTAAGTATCGATATGACAGTCTATTGCTAGAAAAATATGGTGAGTAAAAATAAAATTTAGTAAACTTCATCCCAGCAAGAAGAATCGAGTCATTTACTTCTTTGACTTTATTATTGAGAATTTGAACACAATCAGAGTCCAAAAATACCATATCAAATCTTTTGTTAATATTACTCGGTAAAAAGCAAGAAACATTGAAGCCCTTAGGGTTAACCCTTTCAAGAAGGGTAGATAACTCCTCTTCAAAAGATGGGAGTTGTTCTGCTTCCTTTTCTTCTTCCTTATTTATTTTATACTCCCTCCATTTATCTCCTTGCTCTACTTTGGCCTTTTCCTCTTTCTCATGTCGTCTTGTGTCCTCTACATGCGTAACATCTTCAACCTTCAGACCGGGATAATTTTTCTTCTTTCTATATGGAGGCACATTTAAAATATTGAAAGCCTTCACATCAAAAAGAGATATTGGCTCAAGGACCTTTGAAAACCTGTATCTCAATCTCCTGAGAGTTATCATGTCTTTATCCATAGGCGTAAGCCTATGTGCATGAGTAGCATAGATATAAGAATGTTGGAAAAACTCAATCAAAAAATCCTATGTAGCCCCCTGAATACAGTTGAGATCTGCCCTAGTCCATCTAAAACTATGTAGACTATGCTTGTCACAGATTTCTCTGACAAGCCTCTAAAAAGACAACTTTGGAATTGCATTATTCAAAGCCTTCATTGCACTTCTAATCTCCTTAAGGCACCACACATATTGTGAGAACCTTCTTCTTGGCTTTGATTTCCTTGTAAGTTTGGAAGGCTTGTAGAACTGATGGATCTTTGAAGCATGACCTTTAGGATCAACTTTCTGCTTCCTTGCAGTGGCCTTAGTTCTAGCCATTTGAAACATCCAAAAAAACAAATAATACAAACAAATTAGGAAAGATCTCCTTGGAAATATCAATTTATCTACAATCACTAAGTAGCAACAAACACTAATCACATAGTCTAAATCTAATTTCAATAAAACAATGCACAAGACATATGTAATGTGAAGAGGTGTTTTAGACCACAAAAGTTAACACCATACCATGTTTCATACAACAAAATGGAAACAATGCAGGCTCAAGTCGAGGCTCAAGTCATGAAACACGAGGAGGCCTCACTCGGAGAAGTGAACATAATACCAATCACATTTCATACGTCACAACTGAATAATGACAGGCCTTAGTCATATGGACCGTGAAGAGGCATTTCATGGACAAAAGAAACCTAACACCCATCATGTTTCATATGTGCATATTCTTGCTATATCATTCAAAGAACAATATGTGGTATCCAATTACTTACTAGCTTCACCTAGTATCTTCCAGCAACATTTTCCATCTCACTATCAGGTAGCAAAATTTATATTTCAAGAAATTTATATTTGAAGTTTCATAGTTTGGACTCAGCTTTTAGACTACTTTATGGGCAACATTATTTACCATAAACATTTTGACTTTGTAATATATGTTGTTCCAACAGACTCATGCATTTGGAAGATATTGAAAGGTCATAGAGGATATTGACAGTTCTATAACTTGCATGTGCATATGCATGACATATGAAACACAAGGATGGCTTAAATGGATAAGAAAAAGCTTACACCCACGACCTTAGTTGTATGAAACACAAGGAGGCCTCACATAGACAAGAGAAACCTAGCACCCATCGCATTTCATACATTTGGCATTTTTGGGGATGATTTGGTAGAAATTGTCAAGGGATTTAGAGCTTACTCATATTTGAGCAAAAAACTTACATTCTTGAGGGTTCAGTGCGTATGTTGGGCAATGAAGCCTTCTTTAGTAGCCTTGCGCTGAAGCATAATTTTGCAATGCGATCAAATTAGCATGCTTGCCTTGGTCTGGTTGAGCATATAAAGAGCTTTGTCTTCGAAAAAACTCTTTTGCGATTCAAAAATCGGGTTTATAAGGATGCCGGTTTACATGTGTGGCTACTATAATGCGTAGTTAATTTCACATGTGCAACTGCAGACCATTTTTGCTTGGGAACTTGTGTCACATGTCACTTACTTTTTTGGCATGATAGCACTTTTATGGCTCCAATTTTTAAGTTTTTTTCATTTTCTTTTTCATTTTAAGTGCATCTCCTCCGAATTAGTATAACGTACTTTTTGATAGGATGTGCGGTGACCGTTGGCATATATATATGAGCACTCAAGTTTGGGTTTTGGTTACTATTTCTTTCACGTATCTTGTCTTGTCTTCGACCAACTATTTATCTTGTAAGCACCACAAGCCAAACCAAGCATATTCTTACAAGAAACCATTTATTCTCAGGAGCAAGGCCTGCAAATATCAGATATCACACTTTTCTTAATATTTTTCTATGCAATCATGAATTTTGAGGCATTGAAGATATTAGCTTGTTTAAGAGGAGAAAGATCCATCTTCTTAGTTGGTTTAAGAGGGAAGATAAATCAGGAACTTAGAAATTATGTAAATTTTTAACTTTGTTTTTCTATCAACATTCGTCTGGTACACATGTTAAACGATGTTGTTGACATATTTTTTTTTTCAAAATTTTCAAATGTATAAAACACAAATTCACCAAGTTTTTTTATAAATGATGTGTGAAACACGATTTTGTGAACTGTGAGGTGGTCTTAATCATTGATTTCACGTTTCATGAGTCGTAAATGTTAAACAAAGTTTGATCGATGAGACTTGGAATTTTATGATTTCTCTGCTGCATAAAAGTTTAATTCATTTCATTCATATTGTATTTTCTAAATTTTTTTAGCAATCTTTCTTTAATCTACTGGATATGACCAAATGTGGATTTATATTATGCATCTTATTTTATTTTTATTTTCTGGTTTTTCTTTTGTGAGTAATCAAGATGACTAAAAGGAAGTTGTCTTTACACGGAATGGAGGAGGAGGATCTAGAGGATATTTGTGATGAAAAGTTGTTTGATTTTCTTCATGCAATTGAAAATTCTTCTAGATTTATTTACATCAGAGATATGCTCAATATTCCCTCTTCATTAGAATCAGCAACAATGTCTTCTTGTACAGAAGGATGTTGGATTTCTTGTATATCTTCAATATATGGATAGTTGTTCTTCAGATACAATACAAGAGAAGAAGATGGAGGATATTGCATGTAAAGGCAAAGAAGTTGAAGAGAAGGGTGAAATGTTTTAGGAGGATATTGAGAACCAGTTAGTGTAGGAATTCGATGTTGCTTTGTTTAAAAGTGAGAACATTACAAAAGTGGAAGAAAAGGAGATAGAGTTGAGTGCAGAGGTTGAAACAAGTCTTCTTGAATGTGTACCAACATTTCCCAATTATCTCATCAACAAAAAGAGATATGTATTGCTAAATGATATTCAACACATTTTTGATCTTAGAGAAGATTATTGCTTGGAAATACTTGCTGCATGGGGTCAAAATGATAAGAAATTTATTGGTTATGAAGATGAATTACTAGCAACTCTTGATGTTGAGGGAGAGAATTTTCAAGACAGTTATGTAGCCTTGCATTCTTGTATTAATCAGATCGTGGAATATGAAAAGGAGGGGATACCTATATAGAGGAAGAGTACTTAAAAATTCAATAGAGACTTGGTATTGATAACATGGGGTAGGAAGAGAAATTGAAGTCTCCATTAGAGGAGAAACCAAAAGTTTCAATAAATCTATATGATCATAGTCTTCTTAAAGAATATGAAAACCCTAAGGTATGAAAGATAATTCTAAGATATCCATTGTGATTTATATTAGAGTATGTTATGCATTATAGACAAATCTTTTTGGATATTTATATATTGACATATTACACTATTGTGGTTTATTGTGCAGATAGAAATTGAAGATGCAGACAACTTTCTTGGAAGAGCCAAGGGCTTAAGGCCATTGAAGATTGGGAAAAAGTGAAGGCCTTGGTCATTATATTGGAAGCTTAAATAATCAAACAGTTGCAATTTATCATAGCAGGTTGTCAAGCTCTCCAAGCTTACCAATAATGGTTTTGAAAGCTATCTCCAAGGTGATTCGATCCCAAGCTTTCAATAGAGGTTCAGACAAGATAATTTTGGTGGAGGAGGAAGAAGTTGTAAGAGTTGGGCAGGATACTTTGGAGTTCTTGCCTCTTATTTGCTCTCCCATGTCGGAGATGCCAAGAATTTGAAGCTCCTTCTAGGCTATAGGAAATAAGAGTTCTTGAAATGTAGAGGTCTCATTGAGTGGGATGAAACAAAAGATTCCCTTAGGTGAAATCCCTGAAACTAAAGACTCTTTTGCAACAGAGTCAGACTAAAAGATTTTAAGGGTTTCTTGAAACCCATCTTTTTCCATCTCTTTCCATCTCTTTTCCTACTTTGTAACCATTCAAAATATCTTTGCTTTGCACAAGATTTTAAATATCCCTCTTTTCTTCTTTGGGTAATAAATGATATACTCCCTGCCAAATATGATGTATTACATGATGTGATTGTGTCTTTGAGCTTGAATTTGTGTCAAGTTTGTTTGTAGAACCATTGAAAGACCTCTAATAAAATGTTTGCTTTGTATCTTCTACCTCCATGTCGTGTGTATCTAAAGTATTTTGTTCTTGTTTGATAATGTGATTTTTCCATATCTTGGGTTGACCAAATAGATAGAGATCCATATTTCTTGATAAAATATGGAGCATGATTGTATAAAATATATTGCATAGTTAAAAAATAAAGAAATTCAATTAGAAAACCCTATATGAGTCAAACAATAAAGAGACATACATATCCAAACTTCTTACTATATAGTGAGTGAAGTGTTGATTACCCCAAGCTTCTGTCATTGTCTTTTTAAAAAGGTTCAATTGGTTTTTGAAGTCTTTGAGATATCATCATTCCACTTTGTTTTATCACAATAAAAGAATGCTTTGTCTAGTGTTTCTTAAACATTGGTTTTTCTATTCTGAGCTTGTCCATTATCAGCATGATCCTTAACTGCATTGTGTAGGCACTTCCATTGATTGTATCTAATAGTTGAGCCACAATTCCTAGAGTTTATCTTACCAAGTCTCCCATGAAAGTCTAGGAACCTTCTAGCCTTCACTCCACCAATATATGGCTTTTTGGGGATATAATTGCCATCCTTAGACTTTTGAAGATTTGGTTCAATAACAACATTATCACCATGCAAATCAATTGCAGATGAGACTTTTTCAATCTTTGTTATAGCATTTGTTCTAGCTGATAATGGCTTTAGCTTCCATGCAAATCCTATATAAAGATGAACAAGCTTTTAAATTATCCTACAGAGTGCATGAAGTGTGTAGATATGTGCATTCACTAAAGGAATATCTAGGACTAGCTTAAACTATGGATCCTTGTTGTGCCTAGAGAGAGCTCTATTCCGATTTCTTGAGTTCAACTCTATGGCCGGGGACATGCAATATAGGCAAGGAGATCTAGAGTTGACTCCCTTTGATACATTGTACATACATTTAAGTGTCTTTAAGTCACCAGCTATGTGCCACTCAATCTTATAGTTTCTAAATCCTTCAACAAATAGCTATTCTCTTGCTTGCTGTTTCTTAATAACATTAGGTATTGGTGTTCGATGAAAAATCCAATACAATGTATCAAAATCCTTTGAATATACTTCGAATGCTCCTAGCCACCAGATGTTGTGTTCCAATTCAACACTAAATGACATTGAGTGATTGTAATGATCTGATGAAAGTGCTCTATTCATCAAGGTAATAGAGACCCTCTCTAGTTTTGTACATTTTAGAATCTCACTTTCGTCAAGTTTAACCACAAATCGAGCCACTCCTTGTGCCTCTTCTAGTGACCAGTCATAGAATCTAATCATTAAGCATTTTAGGGTGGGCAAGTTAAGGAAAATATTGTTAAATTCATTGAAGTCTTCTTTTTTCTTGCCCTTGAACCTAGCCTTGATATGGAAAGGCTCACCCAGGATCTCCATTACCTTGTTATTCACTCTCTGTCTAATAGTTTTAATCATAGATGGCCTTGGAAGTATGCAATTACGTACTTGTCCTTGCTTCATATTTGATTGTAAAAGCTGAAAAATTTGTATATAAGCATTTCGATTGATACCAATATTATCTAGCGTCTTCTGCACTAACTCAGTATCCAAAGAGAGATCTTTTATAAATTACTCCAAGCATTGTTTCTTTGCCTTTTTAAATTTCTTTTTCTCCAAAATATCTTTTAAAACTACTGAAGGAAGAAGATGATAATAAAACTCAGATGCTTTCAAAGAATCTCTTTCACTTACATTCGGTTGAAGAAGAGACCTAAACAAAATCAACATCACAAATCGATACAAATAATTATAAACAAAGTCATATTTCATATTTTTAAAGTGGAAAAAAATGTACGTTGCTGCTTGGATTCTTCTACTACACCCGCCTCCTTCTCATCCGAGACTCTCAATATTTCTAAGAGCCTTTTGTCAATTTCGAAGTCCTAAAATAGTTTGCTTTCATTGATAAGATTTGATGCATTTCTCCAACAAATGAATCCTCTATTGATAGCTTTCTAGCTTCTACAGTAACTCGTTGTTATGTTTTGATAGAATATGGTTCTCCAATTTGAGGACATCCTTTTTTGCAACTAAGTTAAGTGCATAGCCTAGAAACCCATTATAACCATCACCAATGAACCTCAACAATGAAGAGCTATTATAGAAAGGCAAAGTGCTATGTTTGCTAGGATCTTTGGGATATAGCCTACAATCTAACCAAAGATCAAGATTCTTTTTTCCTTCAAACCTGAGTATATGTTTTGTAGACTTTGTAATAGTAATGGGTTTTGTTCTCTTCCTTATTGGTTCATACTCACTATCCAACTCAATATGAAGATGATAGAGATGCCTTTTACTAGAGCTACAGAGATAATTGGATGATTGATTCATAGCTAATGATGTGATTAGAAGATTGGATTGAAAAAGTATGCGAGTTAGAAAGAAGAAGAAAAACAAAGAAAAAACTAGTAAGGATCGAAAATAAAGAAGAGAGTGAGAATGGAGGGAAACAATAAAATGTTGAAAAAAATTCAAATTGAATATTAGTTTTCACTTTAATGAGGATTAGTAAGATATTCATTATGATAATCTTTGTCACCTTTATGGCGGCCTAGATTTCTAGGTTTGATGTGACCACGAGAATATCACGACAATGACTTATTAACAATTTTTGATATATTTACTTACCAAAATATAAAAATTTTAGAATAAAAAAATGATTTTATTTCCTAAAATATTTTCTCTCTCTAGGATCGCTTATAGGGCTTTTTCGAGACCTCAAAACTCCCCTAATGTCAGCCCAAAAATTCAGTAGATCATTCAGAACATGTATCCAATACCTAGAGTTGATGGTTTGCTTGATGAGGTCAAGGGGGTTAGATTCTTTACCAAGATTGATTTGAGATCAGGATATCATCACTTCCATATGCCAGAGGATGATATAGTTAATATTGCCTTTAGGACTGATCGTAGGCTATACCATTTTCTAGTGATCCCATTTGGACTTACTAATGCTCTAGCTACTTTTCAGAGTCTGATGAACAAGATTTTGCAGCTTTTTCTCTTCGAGTTATTTTAGTCTTCTATGATAACATATTGATTTACAGCAAGACTCTACAAGACCATTTATCACATATGATAAAGGTTTTGAAGTATTGAGGCATCATGGACCCTTTGCTAAGGAGAAGAAGTGCTCTTTAATGCAGATTGAGGTGGAGTACTTGGGTCATATTGTCAGTGAAAAAGGGATAAAGGTTGACCCTAAGAAGATGTAGTGTGTTAAATATTGGCAAACACCTACTACCACTACTTCACTTAGAGGGTTTCTTGGTCTATCATCATTTTTTTGCCAATTCATTAAGCATTATGTGGATATTGCAGCTCCTTTGACTCACAGGTTGAAGAAGCAAGCTTTCTTTTGGGATGCTCTTCCAGATAGTAGCTTCAACCAGTTCAAGGAACTCCTTACTTTTGCTTCCATTCTAGTGTATCTGGATTTTTTGAAAGAGTTTACTATACAGTGTGATACCAGTGGCTGTGGCATAGGGGTTGTTTTGTTATAGAAGCATGGAGTTATTGCCTTTGAAAGTCACAAGCTTACAGAAAAGGAAATGGCTATGAATATCTATGATCAAGAGATATTAGCTATCTTACATGCAATTAAGAAGTGGTACCATTACTTGTATTGTAGTTAATTTAGAGTTCAAAGTGATCACAAGGTTCTAAAGTATTTTCTCACCCAATCCAATCTCTCCTAAGTAGTGTAGGTGGGTAGCTACTCTAGAAAATTATGATTTTGACATCACTCATACAAGGGGCAAAGACAATGTGGTATACCTCATTCTCTTTCTTCCACATGTGGGCATGTAAAGTTTCAGCTAATTGAGCTACATAGTGACTTGATTGAAGAATTACAGGAAGTCTATCTTTTGGATGATGAGATCAGTTATGTTTTTCAGAAATTACAGCAAGGTCTCATGGAGAGAAACTCATAATATTAGCTTAAAAATGGCTTAATCTGGTTAAATGGCAAGATTTTTATTCCCTCTACTTCTTCTTTCACACAAAAAATTATAGAGGAGTTGCATTCTTTGCCTTTAGATAGACATTTTCGAGTTTTTAAAACCTATGATAAGATCAATAAAGTTTTTATTAGAAAGTATTGTGGAAATATGTTAAGGTTTTTGTTATGAAGTGTATACCTTGTTAGCAGAATAAGGACATTACCCATAAGCTAGGTGGTTTATTGTAGCCATTACCTATTCCTGAGGGTAAGTGAACAAACATTACCATGGACTTCATTATTGGTTTCCCTACTACCAAATGGGGATGGAATAGTATCTATATAATAGTGGATAGACTCACCAAGGTTGCCCACTTTATTCGTACCAAGACACAATTCATTGCTTCATAGGTGGCTAATTAGTTTATAGAGTAGATCTTTAGATTACATGGATTACCATAGGTGATTGTACATGATAGGGATTCAAAGTTTATGAGTAATTTTTGGCAGGCACCATTTAGCTCCATAGGAATTAAATTGGCTCTTTCTACAGCCTATCATCTGTAGATTGATAGCCAGATAGAAAGGTTCAATAAGTGATTGGAGACCTTATACCTTTGCAATTTCTATAGATTGCACTTGGTTGAGTTTACCTATAATAACTCCGCTCATGCTAGTATTGGAGTTTCACCCTTTGAGGCTATATATGGTTATAAGATGCCCTTACCCCCACAACCATTTTCAATAAGAAAATCAATTCTCATGGGAAAGAAGAATTGAAAAGAATGTAGTCCCTTCTTCTGTAGTGTAAGATGAATCTTAGGAAGGCCAAGATTAGATGAAGATGTATACGGATGAGAAGAGGCCAACTTTAGAGTTCCAAGAAGGAGAATCAGTTTTGTTGAAAGTGCCCAAGTCTCGTTACTCTACCTTAAAGGATGGATCCAATAACAAGCTTGCTCATAGGTTTTATGGACCTTATAGGATCCTGAAGTACATTGGAGACTTGGCATATAGATTGGAACTACCCTCTTCTACTAAGATTCATAATGTATTCCATGTTAGTCATCTCAATCCCTTCTATGTTACTCTTGTGGTTATTGATGAGCTTCCATCTACAGATGGATAATGTCTTATTTAGTACATCCCTAAGGCAATCACAGGTTAGTGTGAGAAGAAGCTTCGCTCTCATTTTATCATTGGATATTTGATTAGATGGAGAAGTTTACCACTTGAAGAAGCTTCTTTGAGGCTTGAATCTATATTAGATGACTTTTCCTATCTATAAGGTGCATTGGTGGTGAAGCATAATTACAGTGGAGCCAATTATGGAGCAGACAGGGTTGTGACAACAATCTATTTTAGAAACGTTTTTACTCTATCAAAATTTCAAAAATATGTCACCTACATAGACTCAAAGTACTCTTCAAAAGTTACGTTTTGACATGTGGTACACTTCATTTGGACACTTCTACTAAAAGTTATGCAGACTTTGTTTAGTAGGGTCTGTTTTTTTACAACAAGCTGTCCTCTGAGTTTATTACTTGAAGACTTGAAGGCTCCAAACTCTTTTGAAAACATCGGGATCATGTATACAGCTGAGGCTTACCTTCATGCCTTCAAATTAGTCAATATATCTTCAATCTTTCACTCATTTCCATACTTTATATAGGTGAAAATAGAGTAGTACTCTGCTTCATCCATCTTTTTCAACTTTTGTAAGTTTGTTTTTGTGAGAAAAAACCTTTGGGAAGGGATGGATTGTAAGAAGTTAGGAAGAAGATATATTTTCATGTAGAATTAATAATAATACCTTATCACGCTAACATAGATATAAAAGGGGTGAGACATGTAAATTTTCACATCTTTTGAATATTAATACATTTACTGTCTCTTACCTTACCTTCTTGTTCACAGCTTCTATGGTTTCTCTCTCTTCTTTCGTAACTTTCTAGTATTTCTCTCTCCTCGTTACTCCTTTCTCTCTTATGTTCTCTTCTTTGTCTCACCTCTCAATTCTCTCCTTGACAAAACTAAGGTCCCCTTCCCTAGTCGATTAGATTCTCGAAATATTGATAATCATCCTACCAATATAGTCCAATTACTAATTTTTAAAGTAGAGTACAATGAAGATCTTGATCTTCATGTAGTAGAGTTTATGGTATATCAACCTAAATTTGTTCATGAGACTATACCCTAGCCTTACACATGTGCACCCGAGCCTTAACCATAGGTGTCTACAGTGCCTCAATATGGTGCTCCAACCCAAGAATGGTTGTGCAAACAGTGCCTTCAATGATGGCTCAACCACATTAGTAAAATGAGATTAAACAATCCCCCAATAACAATAATGGAAACCTCCCAACTAGAGTCACAAATAGCCTATTTAAATAGGAGCTATAAAGAATGAGAATTAAAATAGAGCCCTTTTTGAATCAACCTAGCCTATTTATGTAGCGATTATAGAGACACTCTAGAATCTCATTGCAAGCATAGCAGGAGGAGAAAGCTTGAAGATATACTTGCGTGGAAATTATCCATAATAGGAAAGCTAAATGAAAAGAATCATCAATTAAAGAAAATTTAGGAGAATACAATATGTAAAAAATTTCCAACATATTCTTGAGATACTTATACTGTAAAAGTAAATAAAGATAAAATTGAATGTTGAAAATATTTTCTAAAAAATAAATATTATTACTGTGTAAAGTGCTAGCCAAGCTTGCCTAAGATTATGTAGAAAATGTCATAGGAAAGGATGTAGATATATTACTTAATTTGTTGATGAAAACATTGTTGCTCTATGTTGTTGGAGAATGCTAGTATTAGTCCAAAAAAAAAAACATTAAAATCTCCCATATAAAATAAAAATGAAGTTAAATGAAGATCCATGAACTTATGTAGAGTGAATTTCCAAAACTCGAGTCAAGGCAAAGAAAAATATATAAATTAAAAAATAGTTATATAGAATATTCATCAATGATTTTCATTAGGATTTAATAAGCTAGTATATGTGGGGAATAATAAATAAAGAAAAAAGATATATGTGGACCCTTGGATTCAATGTAATCAAAAGTAAGAAAATTACAAAGATGAATTCCTCTATAAAAGTAGTACAATCTCTTAACATGATTAAAAAAGAATGGTTGTTTTTCAAAATTAGAAAGTGAACACACTATTTGGAAATCCTGTAGTGTGATTTTTTCCATGAAACATTCTAAATCTAGTCTATGCCCCAAATGCCGGATGAGACAAATCAATATCATGCCCTCCCAACACTTTGCTAGGGCTCTTATATGTGAGTCTACTTTTGTCTACCTCTATGAGTGTTTAACCAACGTTTAGGTAGAAGCTCACATAGAGAAGGTTCCCCCTTATGGCAGAGTGAGAACCAAGGGACTCTAGTCAATTTTGGTAATGCTCACAAAATCAATACTAAGATAAGATAGAAATTTGTACAAGTGTGATGCGATGGTATCAAAAGCCCAAAATTTGCAGGAAGGCTAATAGTCCTCTAGTAGAAGGGATATTTTTTTCTGTGACATTTGTAGCTCTAATGAGTAGTATGGGATTGCATATGTCCTAGATATTATCAAGATATTGTTTGAAAAAAGAATTTCTGTATATTTTCTTTTGTGTATGTGCATCCAATGGAAAGTGTTGAGGGCTGAAATGATGAACGGGTTGCCCCTTACCCATCCAACCTCCAATCCTCACTAAGAGAACTAAAGAGGGGCACCACCTAGCCAAAGGGAGGATGGGCTAGGACATCCCTTTCCTCAAAGAGAATCAAAAGAACCAAGACACAAATTTACAAGAGAGAATATATGTACTAGACACCCTATTAGAATCTGAGAGAGAGAGATGAGAGGAGAGGGAGACAAGAGGAGAAGAGGTAGAGGAAGCTTGCCATTATGTATTCATGGAATGAGAAGATGAGAAGAGAGGGAGACAAGAGGAGAAGAGGTAGAGGAAGCTTGCCATTATGCTACATAATAAAAGAACTCACTCATAGCTTACCTCAAAGAGATGGACTAGCATGAAGGTATTCTAGAGTGCTCTCATGTGCTTGTCATTGTCATTCTCCCCCTTCTCCCATCCTCCATGGACTCTTTATATAGCCTCCATGAGGGATTAGATTAAGCTAATCTTCTTGATTAACATAATCCTAGATGATGTATGGCATCTTTGAAAATATGGAGAATAATGGATGGGACAAGTCCCCACCTTGGACATTTTGCAAGAAGCCAAGGGTGGTGGTAGACAAAATAGAGAAAGGGAGCTAGATTACAAGAGGTGGGTGTCCAAAGCACATTATTATAATATATTTACAAGAAAGATAGAATGGAAAGTTGATGTGGTGAAAGAGAGAAGAAAATTGCATGTAGCTAGCAATCTGCGCCGTCGTAACTTCAAATTGGTGAAGAATCTGAAAAAAGTTTCTTCTGCAACTTTGTTGATCAGGTCGAAACCGATCGGACAATGCATGAATCTTCATGAAATTCGCATTTACTTGGGAGTTATTGAGATTATAAAAAATGGCTTCCAAAAGCTGCTTTGACTTTAGTCCCCCATATATATATAAATACATATAAGAATGTGATAGAAGGGGTCCATGCTTGTAAGCTTTTGTGTGAGATCCAAATGACACCATGATGTGGATATTGACTTGTGTACTAGGGTGAGGTGTCCTCTAATGATGGTGATAGATTCCAAATCTTAGTGATGCAGGCAGAGTCCATGTGTAGTTGGAGGCTAGTCCTTTGAAAAATCTATGCACTCACTCAACTCCTAGGTGTAATCCATTTTCATCTTCACTAAGATAACCATCCCTTTTACCCTTTATATTGACATCCCTCCTAAGAACTTGTTCTCCCCATTTGCTAGAGTTATCATAATCGAGAAGCAATGTAGCATACCTAGTGCTTGAAGAGTAAACCCAAAGTGATATGGTAAAGCTCTTGATAGGGGTTTTGGCTAAATTTTGTGGTAGAAATCCGGTTTGGAAAAAAATCCGGATCAGTGTAAATGAACCCAATGCAAGGATTAATTAAAGAAGCTAATTTTAAATGTCACATAGTATTCATAGCATTCCATTCTCAAAAAATTGAAAGAGAGAGGGTGTGTGCATGGAAAGGAGGCGAGTATCTTCCGCATCAAGAGTGCTCAAAGGCTAGGTAGACCTGGTATTGATGGGTATTGTTGTTGCTGCTACATGTATGCATTAAAGATGAGCAAGAGCTGCTTCAACTCATCACTAGAATTTGTTGATCCTACTAAAGATGGAGGCAATGCTCCCATCTTGCTTGTGATAATCTGGAGACAAGGATATTACATCGGGTATATTTTTATCATCTTCTCATGGCTTCAATTTCTTGCGTCACTAATACTCATAAATTCAAAATGTTGGACACCTTCTTATCTTGAAGATGTCGCATGCAATCCCATTTTAGTAGAGATTGATCAAACTACAATCCATGGCAATGCCAAGAGCTATGCGTATCGACTTCACCAAAATGGACCAGTTCACATGCAATAGAGAAGGCCTTTCTCTCCATCCATCATATTCTTCCATCTCCTAGACTCCTCTCACGCTTCAAACCCCCATCCTAGACTAAAAGCACCATTGCATGTACTCCAGCTTGCTTTTTCCCTCCCTTCTCTTGTCCCAAGTTTAAGATCTAGGGTTAATCTCCCTCATTTAGGTGCTGACATGTCCTCAATGCATTCATGGGTAACCACAATCACATCTTGATTTGTGACATATTAAGCAATCTAAACCACCCACAAGTTTGCTCATACATGCCCTTACATGTTTCCCAATATGAAACTTATCCTTTAAGCTTGACAAGATGAATCCCATATGAACGAGTCAAGATATCATAAGGCTATGATGTAAAGACATAGGCTACCAAGAGATCTCCAAAGCATGATTTTGAGACGATGAAGGTGTGTTCCCAAGCATCTTACTCCTTCTCAATTCCTTCATCCATATACAAGTGCATTAAAAAGTAGCAAGAGATTCCCCATTCCTTGACCTCTAATAGATAGAACAGAAAGCAAACACTAAGTTTTGATACAAGCTCTCATGCTAAACATCCAAACATATAAAATTAACATTGATCTTATTCCAACTACTCAAGTAGTAAACATCCTTGTTTTGAGGTTTTTCCAGGGTGAATACACAATGCCACAACAACTAGGACTGACCTGAGACATCTTATAGACCTAGCAATATCTAACAATATTCTAGCACTCAACTACGATGATCACATTATAATTGGTCAAGAGTGAAAGTGGACTAATTACCACACAACACAATATTAGTAAGTTTAGGAATCTCCCAATTCCCATATTTTGAATACTAAAAACGTGACACCTGGATAACATGCCCATAAGTTTCTCAAAACCATATGATATGACCTATCATTGGAAAACACTTGAAAAATGGAATCTATTAAGCTATAGAGCGCTCAATTTGGAGTTATAGTCTTCAAGTTATGACAAATCCAAATATTTGACCACATGTCCTAAACTTATGGGAAATTCCCATATTCCCCAATATGGTGTTACACTGGGTTTAAAGAGAGTGGGAGACGAGGGTAAGCTGGGCGTGATCCCTTTGCCCTTTACTCAGGTCCCCTAAAATGGCACCTAGTCAGAATCTAAGACAACGACCCTAGGAATTCTTCATTCAACTCTAGTCCTATTTTCCATTAGCTGAAAGCACCCAATTGATGTAGTTTGAAACCAATGTGCAATATGAGGTTGTGGTTACCAAGGCTATCGAAGCAGTGGAAAATTAGAAGAAGCTATTTGAAGGTGGCAATGTCTCAAGCTATCTGAAACTTTATGAATCAAAGATGGAGTTCTTTGGTGTGCTAGTGCATATGATGAACCAATATTTTGTATTGCTAGTGATTTCTTCTCTAAAGCTACACATTAATGAGCTTTTTACCTTGATTACATCTTGGCCTACCTTCAAAACATCCTTGAAGAAAGAGTACTTCCCAGAAGATATTGGGATAGATACAAGGTGCAGCTTTTGCAAGAGTGGATACATAAACCAACAAGGGCTTGGTGGCAACATAGCTACTACGAGAGTTTGAGTCAAGGTTTAAAGAGATTGATGCTATAGGTATTGAGATATCGAGCTCCACTTGTGATACGCCAGGGTGACCGTTGTGTATTTATGTCATCGACTTGTCAGTTTTTGCAGACGCGGTTGGTACACCACCCATGAATAATAGCTACATGATAGCTATCCTTATCTACTCTAGTTCGTGGCTCAGTTAATATGCCACCTTAGTTAGTTGAGTTTGGTTTAAGACCCATATATAGGGTTCTTCTATTTCTTTGTACTAGATTTCTTTTGGCTTACACAACTAAGAAGAGGAAAACTGTTTTCAGCCTCCACCCTTTGTGTGTATTCCCCCATTGTGCAAGTAAGAAAGCTTCAAGTGAGACTCCTTCCTTCTCTCCCACAATCATGACATGGTATCAGAGCCTTGTTCGTGGTAAGGAGCTCAAGAAAGCAAGCCAAGCTCGCGGTGTTCTGGTAAGAGGAGCAGTGTTGCTTTCATTTTCTGTTTTGGGAGTAGATCTCTGCAGGTAGCACAGCCGGAAAGTGCAGGAGTGCATTGTCTCAGGTTGAGACGCCCTTCGCGGTGAAGCAAGATGGCAATATATGAACCTTGTTTTTTTGATTTGAGGCCATTTCGGGGCTTGTTTTGGAGGCGAAAGTTTTCTGCACGCACTCAGGAAAAGGCCCAGTTTTGTGCTGTGCGACCACTGTTCTACAGGTCGGTGAAAAATTACTGTAGAAATTGCATCATATGCTTGTGTGCAGAGACATTGGGAGTTACAGAATCATCCCTGTTGCCTGTTGATACAAAATCGTCACTAGGAAGTGACTGTGTGGTCAAATACCACTTTCGTCAGTTTTGCAGATTTACCTTTGTGAGACTGAAGCTGTGTTCTTTGCAGTGACATAATTTTTTGCAGTGTTCTGTAATGGCGTCTGATTCTCTCACAAATTGTCATTGAAAAGCTTGACAAGAACAACTTCCATGCTTGGAAGTTTAGAATGATGAATTTCCTTATGGGAAAAGGATATTGGGAATTTGTTGCAGGAAATGAAGAAGAACTAGTTCTTCATGATGTTTCCAATCAACAGCAAATGCAGGCATTTAAAGCATGGCATGAGAGAGCCAGGAAAGTTATGTACTGGCTGTCTATCAGCATTTCAGACTCTATGATTGTGCATATTCAAGATGCAAGTACGCCAAAGGAGGCATGGGATACTTTGTCAAAAATGTATAGCACAAATACGCAAGCCAGGAAAATGCAGCTCAAGCAAGAGTTGTATAATGTGCAAAGAGAAAATATGAGCATCAATGACTACCACATGAAGGTGAAGAAGATTGGAGATGCACTTGCTTCCATTGGGTCACGAGTGGAAGATGATGATTTAGTTTCTGTGGCCTTGAATGGTCTAGGAAAGGATTATGCACAGTTCCGAACATCCATTTCCGTCCGTGAAAGATTTCCTGATTTTGAGGAGTTGATTGCTCTTCTAATTTCTGAGGAGCAGAGAAATGGTGGTGCATCTTCTTCAGGAGGAACTTCAAAAGAAGCTATCTTCTACTCAAATGCTAGAAGAGGTAGAGGCAGAGGTAGAGGAGGTCGATATGGAGGCCGTGATAGAAATAAGAATATGCAGCAAACTCAAGAAAACCAGTCCTATGGAGGAGGACGTGGTAACTCTAGAGGCAGGGGAGCTAAAGAGGTCGTGGTGGATGGCAAAGAGGCCAAAATGCAAACAGTAATGTTGAATGCTACTACTATGGTAAAATGGGTCATATGGCTAAAGACTGCTATAAAAAGCAGAATGACATCATGAATGGAAAACTGCAACAAGAGAATTATGCATCTTCTAATAGAAAGGGTGATGACAGAAATGAGCACTTGTTTATGGTGTAGCACATGAACAATTCTGTGACAAGTGCAGAAGAAAGCAATGATGTATGGTATGTTGACTCAGGTGCATCAAACCACATGACAGGTCATGCAGAATGAATGGAGGATGCAAGAAAAATGAAAAAACTAGGATTTGTGGAGACTGGTGATGATACTGCACATCCTATTGTGCAGATTGGAAAAATTTCTTTGTCTATGCAGGATGGGAAAAAGAAATACCTGTCCGATGTATTTCATGTCTCGAATATCACCAAGAATCTGGTTTCTGTTGGTCAAATGGTTGAGCAGGGCTTGCATGTCAGATTTAATCCTCATGGATGCTTTGTTGAGGATATGAAAAATAAAGGTCGCTTGATAGCAAAAGGAAAGAAGAAGGGCAGAATGTTTACATTGGATGCAGACATGTCTGAATTGAGTGCAACAATGTTTGCACATGGGACAGATGTAGTTGCAGATATTGATATCTGGCATAAACGCATTGGTCATGTTAATGTACAGCGACTTAAATCAATGCAGGCCTAAAATATTGTTGCAGGTTTGCCTAAATTCAAGGTTGCAGAAATGCATAAGGTATGTGAAGCCTGTCAGTTTGGAAAACAGGCAAGGAAACCATTTCCTAGACATGTTCAAGAGAGTGAGAAGCCATTGGAATTAATCCACTTTGATGTGTGGACTACTAAAGCTGCATCTCTTGGAGGCTGTCATTATTTTGTCACTTTTATTGATGACTATAGCAGAAAAGTTTGGGTGTATTTTATGAAAAAGAAAGTGAAGTTTTTGGGCATTTCAAAACCCTTAAAGCTATGGTTGAAAAAGAAATAGGCCTGCAAATAAAATGCCTAAGGTCAGATGGAGGGGGAGAGTACCTCTCAAATGAGTTTGCAAGGTTCTTGCAGGAGCATGGCATAAAGCAGCAATATTCATGCAGTCATACCCCACAACAAAATGGAATTGTAGAAAGGAAAAACATGCATATTGGAGAGGTATCTCGTGCCATGCTCAATGAAAAAGACTTGCCAGATTTTTATTGGGTTGAAGCAGTTGCTACAACAGTCTACATAATGAACAGGACTCCCACTGCAGCAATACATGGAATGACTCCAGAGGAGAGGTATACTGGTAGGAAACCAAATATTTCTCATTTGAAAATTTTTGGTTGCATTGCCTATGTAGATGTGCCAGATGAGTTGAGATCCAAGTTGGATCCAAAAGCTGAGAAGTGTATCTTTATTGGCTGCAGAAAAAGGGTATAGATGCTATAACCCTTCTACTCGTAAGTTTACAGTGAGTAGAGATGTTGTTTTTGATGAGATGAGTAGCTGGTATAAACCAGTAAATGTGATTGATGATGTAGATGCACAAAATGGTAATGCTGCACAGAATTCACAGCAGCAGTCACAAAATATTAGTGGACCTAGAGCGTCCTCTAGTAGTGGTTCACATTCTTCGCCATGGACAGGCAGATTGAGATAAGGAGAACCTTCTCAAAGTAATGCAGATAGTGGTATGTAGGTATCACGAAAAGGAAAAGAGAAGGTTGATCAGCCCATGTTTGATGTGAATGCAGGTCACTCTTATGTGGATGGTAAATCCAATGGCTCAGAACAGAGCATTGATGATGAGTTGGGTATTCCTTCTATTGTTACACCTGGAGTAAGGAAGACCAGGGATGTTTTGAGAGCACCTGGGAGTGAATCTACTTTGTGCAGGTCTAGGAGAGCTAGGTATCCTGTGGATAGGCTGAAATATGATGGATTTACAGCCATTCACTATGCATATATGGTCAAAGTGATACAGGAACTAGAACCCACTTCTTTTGAGCAAGCCATGGGAAAAGAAAAATGGGAGAAAGCCATGGATGAAGAAATGGATGCCTTGGAAGCAAATGCTACATGGAAATTGGTACCTTTGCCTAAAGGTAAAAATGCAATTGGCTGTAAGTGGGTTTATAAGGTGAAGCACAATGCAGATGGTTCTGTGAACAGATACAAGACAAGATTAGTAGTCAAGGGGTATGCACAAACATATGGCATTGACTATGAAGAAACATTTAGTCCGGTTGCAAGGATGGAAACCGTAAGAGCAGTCATTGCTATGGCTGCATCAAAGGGATAATCTTTACATCAGATGGATGTAAAGAATGCCTTCTTGCATGGTGATTTGCAAGAAGAGGTCTATATGGAGCAGCCACCAGGTTATGTGCATGCTGTTCATCTTGAGTTTGTTTGCAGGTTGAAGAAAGCCTTGTATGGCTTGAAGCAAGCACCTAGAGCATGGTCTGACAAGATAGGACAGTATCTTGTCACTATTGGCTTTTAGATTTCCAAGGCAGATTTCTCACTTTATGTGAGAAAAACAGAGAAAGGTATTATGCTACTTGTCATTTATGTTGATGATTTGATTATGACAGGTGACAGTGATGAAGATATCCTTCATGTGAAAATGCTATTGAAGCAAAAGTTTGAGATGAAGGATTTGGGAGAGCTACGTTATTTCTTGGGCATTGAGGTGATTAGATCACCAAGTGGGATACAGCTCTTGCAGAGGCAGTATGGATTGGACATGCTGTCCAAATATGGGATGACAGGCTATAAGCCTATTTCAGTTCCTTTGGAGCAGAATGTGAATCTGAGCACAGATGCAGGTGAGCTTCTAGAAGACCCTACTATGTACAGACACATAGTAGGAAGTTTGATTTATATGACTATTACCAGGCTAGATTTGAGCTATGCTGTTGGATTGGTAAGTCAGTTTATGCAGGCTCCAAGGAAACCACATTTGGATGCGACTAGACGCATACTCAGGTATGTGAAGTCCACATTGCAGTATGGACTATTTTATGAGACTGGGGTTCAGATACAGTTGCATGGATACATTGATGCTGATTGGGCTGGTAGCATTTCTGATAGACGATCTACCAGTGGATATGTGTTCTCTTTTGGGAGTGCTGTAGTCACTTGGAGCAGCAAGAAACAGCCTACAGTTGCCTTGTCGAGCACAGAGGCTGAGTACAGGGGTGCAGCAATGGCTGCATGTGAGGTAGCTTGGTTGCATAAGCTACTTTATGATATGCATCAGTCTACAGACGGGCCAGTTGTCATTTATTGTGACAACATGAGTAGTATACACTTGGCAAATAACCCAGTCTATCATGCTAGAACAAAGCACATTGAGGTGCATTATCACTATGTGCGAGAGAGGGTTTTACTAGGTCTTATTGATCTAGTTTATGTTAGAACAGAGGATTAGGTAGCTGACATATTCACGAAGGCATTGGGCGCAGAGAAGCTGCGCAAGTTCAGAGACCTGCTTGGTGTGTAGGAATTGGGATTGAGCTGGAGGGGGAGTGTTGAGATATCGAGCTCCACTCGTGATATGCCAGGGTGACCGTTGTGTATTTATGCCATCGACTTGTCAGTTGTTGCAGACGCAGTTGGTACACCGCCAATGAATAATAGCTACATGATAGCTATCCTTATCTACTCTAGTTCGTGGCTCAGTTAGTATGCCACCTTAGTTAGTTGAGTTTGGTTTGAGACCCATATATAGGGTTCTTCTATTTCTTTGTACTAGAGTTCTTTTGGCTTACACAACTAAGAAGAGGAAAACTGTTTTCAGCCTCCACCCTTTGTGTGTATTCCCCCATTGTGCAAGCAAGAAAGCTTCAAGTGAGACTCCTTCCTTCTCTCCCACAATCTTGACAATAGGTCAATGGCCTTAGAGCATGAGAAGGTGAAGTTGTATCTACAAGTTGTAGATCCAACACTACAAGTGCAATTAGGAGAGCTCTTAGAAGATAGATTGCAGCTTATGGGTCTTAAGACTGATTGGTAGGGTACAAAGGATGCTGTTACTACTTTGGTAAAGTGAAAGTTGTGGAAATCTCGACTACAGAATGCCAAATATTATAAAGAATGCTCAACCAGTATGTTATATAGATGATGATACACCTATTTTGGAGTATTGCAACCACTTTTCTAGATCTCATTAGGCTTGTACGACCACAGAGACAATGAGATCAAAATAGGTGAGAAGGCTACTCCATGTATTGATATTCTTGACCAGGAGTTGGAGATTAATATTATTATGCACAAAGTTTATGAGAGTGAAAAGTGGTCAATTGATGTGGAACATGATTGGTAGATGAGACTCGCTAGCAATAATGAAAGGAAACTATGTGCTGCATGCCCAGATATTAGGATATCTAGTTGATGTACATGCGGATTTTCATTTCATTGTGTAGGACACTTTCTCATATCATTTTATATTGGGCTAACCATATATTACTATAGAGGCATGGAGACTAAGGTGATGGATGATGGCTTTGCTTGTATACAAGTTTGTAGCTGTTACCAGCAATAGTAAAAAGCGAAAAACTAGAAAAATCCGAGAAGCAAGAAAAGGCACAGGGCAGGCATGGAGAAGGCACCCAGATAAATAATAAGTCTAAAAGAAATCCAAAAGCAAGGGAACAACCACCAAAAGTCCAAGGCGCAGTCGCCAAAGCCTAAAGGAGTTAAAAGCAAGAAAGCGCACCTTTAAATACGTAGGCGCTCTCAAATCCTTGTAAAAGAGCGCCAGGCTCCCTCCTGTGCAAATTGTGAATTTAGAAGGGCGGTAGGACTAGCTAGGAAGTGAAAGAATGGAGAAAAAGGGCATAGGCCATAGGCCATGGTCGACCATGTAAAAATTGAGGTTGACCGCCCATGGGAAGTGGGGCATGTATATACTTGTGCTTGAGAGAGGGAGTGAGTGTGTGTGAGAGTGGGGGATCGAGGAGAAGAAGCTCCCCATCTCCTCTCTTCATCTTCTTCTCTTTTCTATTCTTCTCTTGTCTCGTGCGGCTATGGAGGATGGAGCTTGTTGGAGAAGGATTGAGGTTGCTTGAGCTTGCCTCAAGGATTGTGGAGCTATCGGCGTACGTGGGAGAGGAGGATACTCTATTGGGCATCAAGGTAAGCTCACTATACCCCATAGTTAGGGAGGGCGCGTCAACTATGTGAGAGGTATCCATGGCCGATCGGCTTGAAACGCTTGACCAATAAGCGATTCGTAGGTCTTGGGGGTTGAGCTTGAAGCTCCCTTCATTTTGGTTCCATTGCTGGGACCGACAGAATCGAGCCTTAAGCGTCGCGTGTTTCGAATCGAGCATAGAAGTAGGGTTTTTGGCCTGAACCAGTGCTTGAGATAGATAGGAAATTTAGGTGGGTTGATCTTCGAAACAAGTAAGTATTTTGGTTTGTTGTTGAGTAGGCAAGTAGGTAAATCAACCTCATCCACTGTTTTTGATTTTTGTTGTGTTAGGATAGGATTAGGACCAAGGAAACATGGAAAATAGAAGGGTTTTCTATTGCTGAAAATAGGCTGAATACTGGGAGAAAGAGACATAAAATCTAAATCTTGAGTAGATGGGTGCAGGAGGGGCAACCATAAGGTTGAAGGAGACTTGAGCAGGGCAATAAGAGGCTCAAAAGGTCAGGGAAAGCCTCATTTTATAGTCAAACATTGAGAGAGAGAGCTTGAGAGAGAGACTGTGAGTGCAGGTGCAGAAGGGATTCGATCTGGTCATTTCATTGTCACCTAGCCATCCCAGGTATTCCTTGACCTTCTCTAAGTTGTGCTTGTTGGATCTGGAAAGTTGGAGCTTGTGCTAGGACCTCCACGCATTGCATTCATCATTCGCGCCCTCGCAACTGTGCCACGGCAAACGCAGTCCAACCACTTTGCAGGTGTTCGAGTCCTAGAATCGAACACTCGGATTGTTCGACTCTTGGAGTCGAACCATCTGCTAGTCGGGTCGGACCACCCGACTAGGGTGCACCACCTTAGAGTTGGACCACTTGGTCCAATCGAACCAACTACACGACCTGACCGTCTGACTCTACCAGTTGGATTCTGCCACATGGCAGTAGACCCATTTTGAGTAGGACCCATTTTGAGGCTCGAACCACTTGATCTGATCAGATAGTCCAACTCCACCAATTGGACCACTTCCTTCGTGGAGCAGTTCGAGCAGGTTTGCGAAGCCAACGGTCTCATGGACCTCACCCAACACTTGCAGGCTTTCAGGCTTTGCTTGGGTGATAAGGGAAGGACATGGTACACTAGTCTAGACGTAGCAGAGCAAACAGATTTCAATCGTCTGAAGGATCTCTTCATCAAGAGATTTTCAGAGAGACAAGGTACTCCGACAACCTCATGGTCCGATTGATGAATGTCAGTCAGAAGGACAAAGAGGACATTAGAGACTACGTCATTTATGTACGTAGCGTGTTTAAGAGAATCCCTACCAATGAACGACCAAACGAGAGAGCGGTCTCTACCGTCTTTATAAACGAAATCCGTAGCGAGGAACTTTACAAGGCACTGGCAAGCAACTCGAGCTTGTAGAGAGATGTGCTTGCTAGGGTTTTTGATGAGGCAATAAGGGTAGATGACCAGCTTAGGGAGAGAAGCGCTAGAAGCTCGAATCGAGATGGCCCTAACCAAAGAACCACAGAGAGAGCCACAACCTATAGCGAGAGATCAACCCTTGACATGCAAGATAAGGGCAAGAGCATAGCACAAGACCAAGAGCTAGCTGAAGTCACGATGGAGCTGGCACGGTTGCAGGAGGTGGTAAAGAGACCCACTAGACCGCATGTCCAGTGTGTGCACTGTGGAGGCAACCACATCCCTGCCGAGTGCCAGGATCTAAGATCCAAGCCTTGTGCAAATTGCAGAAGGTTTGGCCATGACACAATGCATCGTCGATTACCAAGAAGGTTCCCTTATATACAAAAATATAACTCACTGTACTATGGGAATAGGCCACCTAAATTCTTCGAAAGAGTAGTCCCATTGGCCCTTCCAGTACCTAATGACGCAAAGCGAGCTGTTCCTAGATTAGAAATCAATCCCACTGGAATACCCAGACCACCTATACCCTTTGTGACACATCCACCGAGTGATGCTCCCATCCACTACATGGACGAGCCCAATGACGAGGAGTCATATGTGAATCCTTACATCATATATGATGAAGAGGGTAATCCAGTCCTCATGGACTATCGACTAGTGCTAGTGATGGTGTTAGGAAAGGGAAGAGATAGAGGTTTTTTAGGGCCAACCCAAGATCCAGTTGCATGCCGGATCACCCTGGTCAAATATCGACATGATGCCCAGAAAAAGAGCAGGCTAATAGGGAGAGAGCTCACCTTAGGTGTGCTGAGTGTGGCATCACCTATCTCTTCAGGGAATGCCCTAGAAAAAATCCATCCTTAAGCTCATGCAATGTACCATCGATACCTTTGGGGTTGTTTGGCGTTGAGACATTCGATAGTGAGGATACACCCATCCCGCTACATGTCATGACACATGTACAAACGCGGCAGGCCAGCATATCATTGCCTAGGCCTAGCAACCTAGATGCTACCTCGATAGGGAAGAAGAGTCGTAGGCGGAGAAAGAAGAAAATCGATGCTAAGATCACTCTCAAGACTGACAGAGAGACGACTCTAGTGAGTGATAGAAAGGTAACTGATACTGAGGCTGAGACCACCAATCCGAAAACAACAGAGAAAGGGATTGCCAAGGAAGGGGAGTATCCCCGCCCAAAGCGCCAATTAGAAGTGATTGAAAAGGTCAAGGAGTGGGTAAATGGAGCCGAAGAGAACCTGAAGGATGCTGAGGCCATCATAGAAGATGGAGAGCACCCTTGTCTCACCCTCTCGACCAAGGTCAAGAGATGTGCCTATGCCATGGGTAGCACCACCCAGGAGAAGCTTGGGAGTCATGGGCCAGCAAAACACCCCAAGCCAATGGCCTAGAGGTGTGGGAATGGAGGAGAGGCAAATGACGAGTAACCTCCTCACGGCATTAGTAACCGCCCTAGTAACCCTGAGCCTAGGAGACTTGCTTAGGCAGCATCTGAATCTTTGGCTGGAATTGAAGCACTGGGTGGAGGAGCCAATGGAGCAGATTACTGCTGACCTACATGAGCACGATGCAGTCACATAGATACTGAGCTTGACACTGCATTTGGTACCTAAATCTCTGCATGTAAATGCTTTTTGGGAGGGCACCGAGATGCATGCAGTGCTACCTATCTTGGCCCTAAGAGACATGATGCGGAAAGGAATCATAGACACAAGCGCAGGGGTTAGTGTCTTGAGCCATACATTCTTGTAGGCATGGGGAAACCTCCCATCGAGACGGGTAGGTTCAATGTCACACTAGCAAATGGAATGAAGGTAAGACTGTTCAGAGTTTTAAAGAATTGGCAAGTGAAGATTGCAGGTGCCGAGTTCTTTGTACACTTCATTGTTATGAAGGGAGTGGACTACGACATCATGCTAGGCCAACCTTGGATGAGGAATGCACGAGTCATCAAGAACTAGGGAAATGGTCTAATCTTCTTAGGGAATCAGAAGGAAGCGGTAAGGGTGGAGATGGATACTTGGAAGACAACACCTGTTGATCTTGATGCCATCTCAGCCACATTGAGGGGTGACACATAACCAACCACATTGTAAGGGCTGCTGACCAAGTATATCCCCTTCCTTGAGGATGAGTGAGATTGGATGCAGGTCCTTGCTACCATCAATCTCCCATTCTCAGACGATGAGGAGGAGTATAAGCAAGCCGCATAAGCCATGTGCACGCTACAGGAGGAACACTTAGTATCACTCTGCATGATGACAGGGAGTGCTTGTGGTAGGCCCAAACTTGTCAGTTTCCATGTCCCAAATAATAAACTAGAACTCCAGGAAACCCTAGAGTATTTGACAGGCAGATTGGAGGGTAATCCTTCCGCTAATCTCATGCCCCTCAAAGACCTCTTGGGTGAGCACAAGTGGAAGTGGACCAAAATTCACAACCTGAACTTGCTGTACAATTGGGCTCTAGTCACTGACGAGAAAGAGGCTAGAAAGGAGGACCCATGAGACAATGAGTAGCCAGGGAGTGATAGTTCTGATAATGAATATGAGGATTGTTCCTCCATTAGTGAGGAGAGAAAGGAGGAAATGGGTACCGTGGAGTACGATACTGATGGAAGGGTGATAGAGTAGATAAGAGTAGACTCCAGGCCCCAAGAAAGGAATGCATATGAGATCAAGAGAGGAGCTATGAGATTGGATTGCGATCGCTCTTGGTTGGAATGCATAGGGGCAGTGGATTATGAGCAAGCTGGAATCGCACAACCACCAGTGGTACCTGTGTTTAGGACAGATGTACCTACTGAACTACGACCACCCGAGGAGACTCCTTCCTCCAGTGAGGGCTGTGAGTTTAACTCAGAGTCTGAAGCCAGTATGGAGAGCGACCCTGAAATAGCCATGCCATCCAAAACCAAACACACCCAGGGGGACTTGCCAGTCCACCTAAGGTGTAATTGGCTAAGGAAGGAAAGAAACAAACAAACAAAAGAGCCAGATGCAGAACGATAGAAGAAACCACAGGACCTACCCAAGTGCTTCACTAAGTTCAAGAAGGGTGACAGAGTGGTGGTCCTGCTAGGGAAAAGAGGAAAAGCTAGACCAACGAGCCTATTGAGGGACACACCAAAGTCAAGGAAGTCAACCTGGCAGGGGAAGGCAAGAGGCCTCGACTTGTATTCATAGCAGATGACCTGACCAAGGATGAGAAGGCTAACCTTGTTGCTCTCCTATGAGAGTACGTGGACGTGCTTGCCTATTGGATGAACTTAATGGGGTCGACCCCAAGGTTGTGACCCACAACATCCCTATGGTACCCGACTCTATTCTGGTAAAACAACACCCTTAATCCATGAATCCAAAGGAAGCCCATGCAGTAAAAGAGGAGATTGATAAACTCATGAGAGCAAGATTCATCTATGAAATAGAGCACACAGATTGGGTATATAACCAATAGTGATCATTATGAAGAAAAATGGAAAGATCCGAGTGTGTGTCAATTACAAGAAAGTCAATGCCACTACGAAAAGAGATAACTACCCATTTCCATACACCGAGCACATGCTTGAGAGGGTGGCAGGTAAAGAAGCCTACAGTTTCCTGGACAGATTCTTGGGTTACAATCAAGTGCAAGTACACCCCAACGATAGGCACAAGACTGCCTTTGCTATAGAGTGCGGGGTATTTGCCTACATCATTATGCCCTTTGGGCTAATGAACGCACCCGCAACCTTCCAATGCCTGATGTGCACGATCTTCAAAGACATGCTTAGACGCGAGCTAGAGGTGTTTATGGATGATCTATGCGTACACTCTAGCTAGACGGAACACTTAGAGAAACTACATGCAGTCTTTGAGCAGTGCCAACTTTATAATCTCTCGTTGAACCCCCTGAAGTGCCAATTTTGGGTGAAACAGGATGCATCCTAGGGCACGTGGTGTCCAAGAATGGCATCGCCACTGATTTCTTGAAGACCAGGGCTATTGTCGACTTGCCACCACCCAACAACTATAAGGGTGTTTAGTGCTTCTTAGGTCACATAGGGTACTATCAACGCTTTGTGCTGAATTATGCACTAATTGCAAGACCACTGTACAAGTTGCTAATTGTGTTCGAGTGGACCGAAGAATGCCAACATGCTTACGAAGAATTGAAAAAGGTTCTTACCAATGCACCCATCTTATGAGCCCCAAATTGGACCAAAATGTTCAATGTGCATATAGATGCATCTATGTTTGCCATTGGATTTGTTATGTGCCAACCTAGTGAACAAAATCTAGATTACCCAGTGAGCTTTGCTAGTAGGCAGCTCACTAATATGGAGATGAACTATTCCACTACGGAAAGGGAGGGGTTGGCCATGGTGTTCGCCATTAAGAGATTTAGACATTACCTTTTGGCCATACCTTTCACCTTTCTTGTTGACCATCAAGCATTGCTCTATCTAGTGAACAAACCTTGCGCTAGACACATTGCACGATGGTTATCGCTTCTTCTAGAGTTTGACTTCTCTATGATTGTACGTAAAGGGAAACAACATTACATGGTAGATCACATGTCCCACATACCCATAGGTGAAGCTACTGGTCAAGGAATAACGGACGAACTTCCAGATGTGCATCTCTTTGGCCTGTCCAGTGGCAAGGAATTATTCAAGGCTGATTTAATGCCATACTGGGTTGACGATGTTGTCCGCGTACTCGAACATGGTCTACTCGAGAGACCTATCGAGGCCAAGCTTAGGAGGCTTATTGTGAAGATCCAACCCTATCAACTGATTGTTGGCCAACTCTATAGGTTGGGGCAAGACATGTTGCTATGCACGTGTGTGTGCAAACATGAGATGCACGACACGTTGAGAGAGGCACAAGCCAGAATTGCTGGAGGGACATTTCAGTGGAGACACGACAGTCCACAAGGTGCTATAGTCTCAACTGTGGTGGCCCATGCTATTTTGTGATGCAGCTAGACTTGTTAAGCACTGTGATGAGTGCCAAAGGACCAAGGTCCCTACACGGAAGGAAAAAATGGAGTTAACCCCTGTAATAGCACGGCAACCTTTCGAGAAATGGGGCATTGACCTCATCGGACCCATTAGTCATGCGGCCCAATATTCACAGGCGTGATATATCATCGTAGTGACTGACTATTTGATGAAATGGGCTGAAGAAAGAGCCACAAGAAAGAATGATGCAAGGACCACATTAAAGTTCTTATGGGATCAGGTCATCTCAAGATTTGGGTGCCCTATTGAGATAGTGAGTGACCAGGGCACCCACTTCATCAATGAGGTGATTGCCCACCTACTATCAACCGTTTTGATCATCCATAGGAAATCTTCACCATACTATCCCCAAGCCAATGGCTAAGCAAAATCAATGAATAAGATTCTGGTCAACGTGCTCACAAAGGTGGTATCCACTTTCGAAGCAATTGGGATAACAAGCTCATGGCAGCTTTATGGGCCTATCGAACAACCTATAAAACAGTTGTGGGACAAATGCCCTTCAGGCTAACATACGGAACCGAGGCTATCCTGCCTTTAGAATTTTTTATCCCTAGCTTAAGGATAGCAGTGCAGGAGCATAAAGAAGGGAAAGAGGCTTGGAATAACTGTCTTATCGAGTTGGAACACCTCACTGAAACTAGACTCATTGCCATCCATGCTCTAATTTGTGAAGAGGTACGAAGAAAGATGTGGTTTGACAAGCATGTCAAAAAACGTGATTTTGACTAGGGAGACCTTGTGTTGTTGTACTCCGTGAAAAGGGCCATAACCAGAAAATGAAGTTTCGAGGGTTAGGACCTTTTAGAGTGCATACCATCAACAGGACGAGCAACGTTGAACTTGAAACACTGGAAGGCGAGGGCATATGATTTTTCAATGGCAGTCGCATGAAGAAGTACTACCCTCCCACACATCCTTTACATGAGCCCCTTATGATAGAGGCCCCTGTCCATATTTGCATTGCAACCATCACCGAGATAGAGGATGATGAGGAAGCTAGTGCTCTAGCTTATTTACGAATCACAACCACAACCCAAAAGACAGATTCTTTTGATGCTTTGATCAATGAGGGAGCTGACACCAATATCCTAACCCATGCTCATTGGACCCTCATTGGTCAACCCTAGTTGCAGCCAATTAATGCTAACCCTAGCCCATTTGGGGGTGCATCCTATGCACTCCTTGGGAAGTGCAAAGTTGTTGTCTGGTGTATTGAGTCTGAAAGTTTGCCAATCATCTGCTATGTGTTGCCCAACATGAAGGAGGCAGGCAAGGCATCGCTGCTAGGGCGCACTTTCAAAAAACAAACCCATTGTTACGTCGATTATGACCTGTAGCATATCCAACTCGCCATAGAAAATGTGCGTGTCATGACAACTTTCAGCAAGGGCAGTGCGGGTCCCTCCAAGATCGCCACTCCACCAATAGAGAAGACCATGCCTAAGGCTAAGGAGGGGGGTCGTGATGTGTCACACCCCACTCAGCTCACAAACACCACCCCACCAAACCCACTCCTAAGGCTAAGCAACCTACATTTCAATGGGTACCTAAACATCAAGGCAAGCCTTCCCACAATAAGCAAATGCGACCCTGCAGACCTAGGAACTCTCATGCAAAGCCTAGAAAGTAGCCTAGACGCCAAAGCCGTAAATGCACTTTTAAGGTGCGATGGGTCCCCATAACCCTATTACGTGCTCAAGGATACTATGAGGGAAACAACTGGATCTGGGTGCCTAAGACATCCATCCTTAAGAACAAACCCCTTACACAGCTTACGGCCACACCTGCTTCAAGCAGCGTGTTCATTGAACAACCAGCCATACCTAAGACCCAAGCTGTCAAATCTATGACAACCACAAAGGCCAAAGCCCCAAAAACTAAGCCTGTCCATCGGCCAAAGCCACAACCTGTTGGCTCTAAACTAGCCACTACTGATGCCAGAGAAAAGTCTCTAGAGACTCTACCAATCAGTCCCGTGCAGCCTAAACTCACTATGTAACTCGAGATCTCACATCAACTTATGCAGCAGCTAGACATTCCACAATCATCTAATGCAACCGGCTCTTGCATGCTCAAAGCAACTCACGATGAAGGTTGCATGTCTTCTGAGCCATAGGACACACAACTAGCCTTTTAGGCGGATGCTCCTCCCAAGGCACAAGCTAGCGGAACATCATTGCTAATGCATCCATCTAACCACAGCCACCAGCAAGTCTTAGACCTTCATACAAGTGACACTTATTTCTTGCTATGGCCAAGGACCTTGTTGCCAATTCAAGTGATGACTTGGTCACTTGTATTAAAATGCTGGACAACACATTTATGACCTTCGCCCAAAGTTATGAGCGGCTAGACCTTGGCCTTCTTGAGGAGCTACTTGCTTCTGAAGTCCGTACCTTACCATACACCTAGGAAGAGTACGAGCTCATGACAATCAAATTCCCTCAAGTTGCAGAGTTGAGCTTATCGCTAGTGGTGAAGTCTCAAAAAAGCAAGCAATCATCGGTAGGATGCTGACCTCCTACTGAAAGCCTGCTGGCTGTGCACCAATCCAAGAGCTAAAAGAGCTCTTGAGTCTAGCAAACTCTACCTCTTCATTCTTACAACGATGGTACTCCTTATGCCTCTAATGGGAGAAAAAAGGTTGCCAAATTATGACGAATGTAGAGCAGAGACGTGCAATCAAGGTTGCAGAATATGACCCCACGTACGTAGCTCCTACTTCTTTTAGGATTATGGACATCTTGTGTAGCAAACTACTTGATGCCCATTTATTGGCCCATCCTTACATTGACCAAGTCCTTACAGACGAAGAGCTACACGTTGCTAGCCGCCTCGAATCTGGTGATGTGCTCCACGATCTCCTAAGTACATCACACAAGCATCCATTAGACTGCATGAACTTGCCCGTCATGCCCAATTGGAATACAATCAAAATTTCTACCAGTGGGGCTGTTGTCAAATTAAACACACCACACTGTGCTTTAATGCCCTTGACTCATCCTATCCAATCCTAGGAAGGATCTTCATCTTCCCATAAGGGGGAGGGGGTAACTAGGAGGTAAGGTGATAAGGGAAACATAACATAAAGGAAATGACATAATGAAGAGTGAACTACACATAAAAACTTGAGAGCAAAGTGCACTTGGAAAATTCATGTATTCTCTTCCAGTATGTTATTTCTCAAATTTCACATTCTTGTGCAGCTTTTCTAATTGTTTAAATCTTTCATAATGCCATAATTCAATCTTGCCTACCCCATCAATACTAATTATGAGTATTGCTGCATGGCAGGTATCCACAATGGCAAGACATGAGAAAGGCGGTAAGCTTCCATTCACAGAAGAAGAACAAGCCAAGTATGGGATAGGTGTGGAGACATGAGGATTTAATCAGTTCACCTTCAAGCACACTCTAAACTTGGATGAATCCATCCTAGATGAGCCAATAGTAAATCAACTGGTGGACAAGTGTGCTCTCTAGAAGTATGTGGAGAAAGTGGGACAAGCAATGGATTACAATGCTTGCGTAGAGTTCTTGAGGAGTTTTGATGCTCGTAGGAACTGTGGCACAGTGATAGTAAGAAGAGGGGATGTTGTCCACTAGGTGGAGGTATTGTTTAACGTGGAAGTGGTGGAGAGGGTCGTTGTCTTAGCCCCCAAGGCAGTAAAGCATCATAGGAGAGACGTATATGCCATGCTGGGGATGAACAAGATTGAGGTGCGCACATTGGATGGAGTAAGCTTGGCAGACATCCCAAACCCGAAAGTGAAGATGCAAGAAAAGATGGTCCACGCCCTCTTCTCAGGACAGAGGTACAATGCTTTGATGAATAGGATAATTGCCCCGGTGTTGGAAAGCATAGCGGCAGGGTCCCCTGAGGAAGTGGATTGGAACGGGTTTGTCATAAAGACCATCAAGTCAACACCAATGCCCTTACTACTACGGGTGCAATAGCGGTTGGAGGAGAGTTCCCAGCCTCTACAGCGAGATCAGCCTGCAAGAAGTCCTCTGCCAAGGCTTCTACCATCAGATACAGTCGTGTATTGATGGCCATTATTCACGAGGTCACCAAGGAAGCAGGGGAATTGAAGAGATAGCCGCACCCTCCCAGCCACTACATCATGAGGAAGACAGATCCAACGAATGCACCATGAGTGATAGAGAAGTGCCTGAAACACCATCCACTCAAGCCAAAGCTAGGGCACAAGGAAAGGCGAAGACTGCCAAAATCCAAAAACAAAGGAAGGAAAAGATAAGTAAAGAAGAGAAAGCTAAGTTGAAAAGAGCACAAGAGGAGTCCAAGAGAATGGAGGAGGAACGAAGCAGAAAAGAAGAGGAAGAATTTGAAAGAATAAGAGAAGAGTCAAGAAGAGCTGAGGAGGATAATGGAAGATGAAGATGAAGAAATGAGGAGGAAGGAAGCTACAGACTTGGCAGAGAGGCAACTCATAGGTCCGTAGAAGAGACCCATGGAGGGGGGGAGATGAGGCCACTGAGCTAGCCTCATGAGGCTGGAGTTAGTGGTAGTGTAGAAACAGCCCTGGTGGTTGCAGGAAAGGGCAAGGCCCCACTGCACCCCCTCCCCTCTTCCATTGCGCCACTCCCAGCTGAAACCACACCCACCATGACATAGGAGTCGGTGCTAGTTGTGGAAACGGATCAATTAATGGCAATGATACAGCTCTTGGCTAAAAAAGTGTCAGAGATTGCCCTCGAAGTAGGAACAAAGAGGCCAGCCCCGTAGTAGATGCAGAATCAAGGCGAGGCCCTAAGCAACAAAAGCTAGAAGCATCGACTACTACGGCCCCTCTTACAGTGCCACTAGCAGCAGACTACGATACATACCTGGTTGAACTCCTCACTCAGTTGAGCTAGGCCAAAGAGGAGAAGAAAGTGGCCTTGGCAAAGCTAGCCATTGAAAAGGAAGCCTCGGTAGCTTTGAGGCTCAATGTGTCCAAGCAGGTTGCAGCTCATCAAAAAGAGCTTAAGGCTCTAAAAAAGTAGTTGGACGCCAAGACCAAGGAATCTCAAGAGAGTGAGGATCATCTAAGATGAAGGCTAGAGGAGAAAGAACAGGATGCACTAGCCCTTCTAAACAGTCAGAAAATGTTAATTCAATAGTATAATGAGCTAATGGAAAGGACCGCTTTCTTGGAGATGCATTGGCAGGAAGGAGGCCAGGAGTTGGAAGAGCAACGACAAGAGCAAGAGGACACCCTGGTGTTCCGACTCGGGTATGAAATAGAGGAGCAAGGAAGACTAGAAAGAGAGATCCAAGTCCTAGAGCAACAAAGACAGGATGCCACAGGAAGAAGCACACAGGAGCTGAAAGATGACTTGAAAAACACAAAAAGTGATGTGGAAACCCTCATGGCTATGGCGATAACAGAAAGAAGACTGCACTTTGTAGAAATAGAAATCCATGAGCAGATCCAGGAAGAGCTATCGGAGAGATTTGCAGAGGCAGAACTACAATTTACCATTGCGGAATAAGGAAGGAAAATAACCGAAGAGCAGTTGAACTACTACGATAAGGAGAAGACGCAGATGTTAGACTTAGTGAATGAGCAGCAACAGGTGGTAATGATGCTATCTCAAGAAATGGAAGAGGGGAGGAAAAAGATGGAAGAAAGGGCACAACAATGGGAGCAACACAACTTTGAAAGAGTGCATCGACTAACAGAATGCATGGCGGCGAGTGAATGCGAAAGAATGTTTGCGAAATCAAGAGCAGAGGCTGCCAAAGTATGCTTAGACACTCAGAGACAAGACTTATTGAGCATGATGTTGAATGTCACCCAAGTTGAAGGCGATGACTCAATGGAAATGATTAAGAGGAAGTTGGAATCGATATCTCGTACCTTAAGATACGGCCTTCAAGAACGCACCCTTCCAACCGGCACAGGTATCACTGCGGCACAACAACATAGTTACTTGCAGCATTCCGTTGACGAGCTCAGGGAACTAGAGTTTGAAGGACAAGTACAGCAGCCACCACATGAAGACCAACCGGCAGTAGAGCAAGCCACTAAGGAGGGGCCGAACTTTGAGTAGGAATTTAAGGAAGAACAGCATATAGAGAGACCAATCTGCCCCTGCGTGAATTGCCACTGGATGAGCTAGAAGGGACACAAATTCCTCAATACGTAATAGCAGCCTGAAGAAGAAGGAAAGAGCTTGTGGAGCAAGCCCAAAGGAGAGCAAGAGTACGGCCACAACAACTCCCTGAAGAGCCTATGCCGATGTGCGAGGATCCCCATCCCGTCAACTGGTTTGAGGAGTTGGCTATATGGCAATAACGGGAGTTCCAGACATGACCCTTTGAGCTATCCTTTTCCTATCCACAAGCTTTGGATCGTGTCCTACCCCTGGAGATGGTGGCAAGGATCAAAATAATGGCCAATGACCTCGCCAACAGATGGATAGAGGAGAGAAACATTACGGTTACCAGACGGAGGCAAGAACTAATAGATTATTGGTAGGACAAAGTGAACCGGGTTCCCAAGACCGTCCAAGGCTACAAGGCGTAGCCGAAGTGGAGGAGGAGGATTTGGGATACCAACTCTAATGCCTGGACTGCTTTTTGCAGCTTGTTGCTTGAAGAGCAGAACAACCTCATCTACATGCCCTATCCTTGCCGCAAACATGGAGTCAACCATGATAGGAACCTACATGGGGCCCTTGACTTCCCAATAATCTACAATGTCAATGCACAGACTCCTGAGGGATGCTTGGTTTTTAGATTGGAGGATATCCTTCCATCCATCAACCACTTCCCCGAGGATTTCTCATGTCCAGACGTGGCATTCATAATAACTTGTAATTACCTTAGGCTCATTAAGTTCTTGCTTAAGCAAAAGCCTGCAACTGAGGAAGCCCACTTCCCCTGCTCTTTTTTGATATCAATTTAGGCATCGATAGTCGTGCTAATCATGATGAGGGCGGCTTTACTCCCCTCTTTCTACACGCAAATCCTAGAGGACATGAGCGATATTGGCTTCAGGAGGTGTAACCATCCCTTTTTGTCTTCAAAACCTCTGAAGGTAAGAGCTAGCATCAAGGAATATCTGCAAAGCCGTGCATTTTTGACTAAGTGCCTGAGGCCATCTCCTGGACCCTCCGAGGATGATAGGAGTACATCATAAGAACTCTTTTTGTATTCCAGGTCGCAGTCATGATCAATATGTCATCCAAAAAAAAGAAAAAAAAAGAAAAAAAAGAAAAAGAAAAAAAGAAAGAAGGGTACCAGGAATGACAAGAAAGAGGGCACTAGAGGACAAACAAGTGCAAGAAAGAGAAAAGCAGAGGGTTGAGCTGCCCATGAAACATCTTGAGTGTAACATTCACTACACCTAGGGTTCCCCCCTAGCCCCTTCCCCACCTCACGTTTAGGGCACATCAAGGGCAAGACTACCAGACCTGTCACCCTAAGCTCTACACCTCACCCATGACAATGCACAAACTAGGTCCTCTAGTGTGGGACAACATCAATGGCTTACCCAAGGTTCGACCCAACTCCCAGTTCCATTGCCACGTGCATTGAACACACCACAGAGAAGTAGACACACCCCTTAGAAAGTGCACAAGTTTGCCTTGCAGGTTAAGTTTGGGCCGTATCAAGGAGAAAGCACATCAACCAATGGATCCGCCTCAACACCATTTCCAATTTCAAAGGCAGATCGGTGAGCAAAACGTTTGTCAAGACACCTTTCCAGAGGGACCCAATTCAACGCCATTTTCAATTTCAAGGATGAATCCCTCCAACACCATCCTCGACAAGGGAATCTACACAAACTCAAGAGGCCGCCCGGCCACCAATACTACCATCTTCCTAGCCACCACCCAACAGTGCCATGGGACTGGCCCTCGGCTAGGAGGGGGTAATGTTATCTGCAATAGTAAAAAGTGGGAAAATAGAAAAATCTGAGAAGCAGGAAAAGGAATAGGTAGGCATGGAGAAGGCACCTGGAAGAATAATAAGTTTGAAAAAAATCCAAAAGTAGGGGAACAACTGCCAGAAATCCAAGGCACAACCGCCAAAGCCTGGAGGAGTTAAAAGCAAGAAAGTGCACCTTTAAATACGTAGGCACTCTCAAATCCTTGTAAAAGAGCGCGAGGCTCCCTCCTATACAAATTGTGAACTTAAAAGGGCGGTAGGACCAGCTAGGAAGTGAAAGAATGTAGAAAAAGGGCCTAGGGCATGGCCGACCATGTAAAAATTGAGGTTGACTGCCCGTGGGAACTGGGGCATGTATATAAAGTTGAAAAGTGAATGGGAAGCTCATTCTTGTGTGTGGCAAAAAGCTTCTTTTTCTTCTTCTCTTCTTCTTGCCTTCTTGCTTGTGCCTAAGAGAGGGAGTGAGTGAGTGTGAGGGAGTGAGTGAGTGAGGGATCGAGGAGAAGAAGCTCCCCATCTCCTCTCTTCATCTTCTTCTCTTGTCTTGTGCGGCTATGGAGGATCGAGCTTATTGGAGAGGGATTGAGGTTGTTTGAGCTTGCCTCAAGGATTGTGGAGCTACCGGCATGCACGGGAGAGGAGGGTACTCTATCGGGCATCAAGGTAAGCGCACTATACCCCATAGGTAGGGAGGGCACATCGGCTATGTGAGAGGTATCCATGACCGCTCGACTTGAAACGCTTGACCAATAAGTAGTCCGTAGGTCTTGGGGGTTGATCTTGAAGCTCCCTTCAGTAGCAAAGATGGGATGAGAGTAGTTCTATTCATGATAGTGTGTATAAACCATCATTTGAATAGAGATACTTATGGGATACTCCTTTATGATAAATTTATATTTTCATTAGGTTCCACTATCCTACGAGATGATGGTGGCACGTAGTGGGATCCGTTCTCGCCTCCTGGCAGTGGTGTTTTTTTTTCCCAATTTTCTTGGAATTTCTATTGATGGTTGTGTTTCTTATTAAAGGGTTTTAGACATGCCTAGAACTACCAAGCAGTACATATGTAAGAGAATGAAGGAACTCACGGAGACAAGTGTATCACATGATGATGAACATATAGATGGTATGTATGAAGGATTGACTTGTGCATTGCTATTTCCCGAGCCCAATCATTTTGAGTATAATGAATTCTAGGGATAAATCCAAAAGCCTCGTCATTAGTATGTTGCATCTACCTGATTCCCCTTTGAGTAGTGTTGCATCTATCTAATTCCCCTTTGAGTAGTGTTGTAATTAACTAAATTTTCAGCCAATAGATCAATATTTTCTGATTGATAGCATCAACTCTTTCCAAAACTCGAGGGATCACTATATGAAAACCCTCTAGATCATAGGCGTTCAAAGGATATTTAAAAATAACCTTTCCTTACATGCTATAAGATAATAAAGGATACATTTTCCTTTAAGAAACTTACGAATTTTTTCTAAATTGTCATTAATAAACCCCTTCTATAAATGTCAGCTTGCAAATTTTACTAAATAATCCTTCTATTGATCGCACATGGTACACTTATATTTTTGAGGTGACTCCCATGTATTTTTTCAATAATTAGCCTCTATGCACTGCAAACCAAGCTCATGTTCCATGTGCACCATAGGATTTTCCAGATCACCAAGGAACTATTGTTTCCTCTTGATAATGTCAATAATTTCATCATTAAACTCATGTTTTGAAATACCAAGCATCTCCCTAAGAGTAAATTTCACCATGCTATTGAGAATATGCTCTTCAAACATTTTCTTTATATCCATCATGGTTTGAATGTTGGATTGCGGCTTGTGACCCATCTATTTACCCTTTTTATTTCCATCTTGTTTCTTTTCTTGAGATACATCCTTCATTACAATCTTAGGAGTAGGCTAAATTGAAGCCTAGGCTGCTCAGGATTTCTGCACGTCACTCTTTTTGAAGTCCTTGTAGTATCTTCATCTCTCTTTCTTTTATCCTCTACAATTACATTTGTGTTTGTCAACTTAGCTAGATAAGCATACAGTGAGAAGAAATCAACTAGTGAGTCCCATCGTGTCATGTCACAAATGCTTCTAGTTGCATTAGTTAATTCACTCCTTGATACTTTACACTTCTCATCTGCATGCATCAGATGAGACTATATCTCAGCTTTTTGACAAGACATAACATTCCCACATAGACTTTCTCTATCTACAATCCAAACTCGGTAGCATGCACTACAGTGTATGCATTTATGGCAGCCACATCATCAAAATAATTTTTGCATTCCTCCTTTCCCAAACTTTAGAGAAAGTGGAAGACCTATTTCTTTTGTATGAATTTTTCCATCCTTCCAAAAGATTAAATCCCTCTCTAATGCATCATGATACATGTTAGAATCATGCCTTTCATGCCATTGAGGGCTACTGCATCATATATAATGATGAACAAAACCGTCATAAGTAGGCTTAGGGGTTGTGGCCCGCCCCTTTTCATCCAACTTTGCAACCTTCAGCTATGGGTTGTGCATTCCCTTCACTGAATCATTCATGACATTCTTTTTTAGTGTAGTCAGAGTAGGTGTAGTCATACGCATGGGTGGCTTAACTATAGATTTACTTTTTTTGCCTTGCCAGAGGTAGTATCCATATTTCAAATCTAACCCTTCTTTTTTGTTTCTTCACAACTGCATTAACAACCTGTTTTACATGATGCCACCCTACCTTACGCCTTGTTTTTGGTTGTTTGATCTTTGAAAAGATCTTCCAAACTCTCCTATAAGGCAGGAGCTACTACCTATAAAAACATCTCAATTTTTTGTGCCTCTAGAGCTTGCTACTTTGCTATATCTAATGGATCATGTTTGCTTTCAAATTCATGTAGCAATTTAGTGGCTACAAGTCCTTTGTTGGGCTTACTGTTTTGAATGGGCTGGCTCAGCCGCAATTCCTGGTACTGTAGCTATGGGAACAATGGTTTGGTACTCGTTGCTGTGATCGAGCCTAGGGGTTGCCTTTGATAACAATAGCAAGTTCGTAAGTGATAGGTGCAAATAGGGTTGTGTTTATACAAGTTCAACAAAAAAGGAAAAGCAATGAATCCTTTGGCTTCCACTAGATGGAAGATCTGCATGAGCGATAAAATAATTCTTGTATAATAACAATCGATTAATAAGAACCTATTCTTTTGGCCAATCCAAATGGGTTGCGCCATAGCAATATTTTCCACTCTTGTAACATTTTGTGAGAGTAACCAAATTAACATCCTCTATGTAAAACCCTTCTCTTAAAACCTTTTTAAATTCAAACCAATCTAGACAGTTTAGATACAATTTAGTAGTGCATGCTTTTAACTCATGCATGGTGAGTTGACTGTGGCTCCATCATAAAACTTGTGTAACCCCAAAAAATTCTATTCTCTCTATATATAGATGCAAGTAAGCCAAAATATTATGGCCATCAAGCAGTTTTAATCCATTTTTCATTTCTTGCAAAGTTTCAATCATTGCAGTTTCCAAATTTGTAGAAACTTGCATGCTATTGCAAATTTGTGGCTATAACTATAAATACATATTAAAAGTATAAATTAACTACTTCATCTCATCACGTGGTCTTGTAGAAGAACCCAAACTTGATGCATCACCTACCTTGCACCCTTTTGATAGCCTTCACAAATGTTGAGGGAATTAGTCGAAGGCCTTAACTGCAGGGGTTTAAAAGAGAAGGATGTAGAAAGTATGGTTTGAAAAGAATAAGAAAAGAGAATATGGAACCAAATTGAGTTTAGAAAAACACTCACTGAAGTTTTCATAAAGCTCTTTGGTTCATCTCATACACAACATAACAAGTCCCATACATGCACTCAATGTATGATCACAATACATTGTGTTAGGACAATTTTCCAAAAGCTCTTAGATGAGAACTCAAAGATAACCCTGATGTAGGACAACAACCTATTGTACATAGGCTTTATGCAATCACATAAGCTTGAAAACTTGTGTTTGAACAGTGGAAATTTGTAGCATATAGTAGCTACCATCAACTGGGTATGATATCAAACAATGATAAGAAAAGAAGCCAATGAAATTCTAGTATGGGCCTTAATGTATAATTTTATTCCTATTTTACAGTTGTATAGAATAGAAAAAACCATCTTTATGCTACCCCAAAATCACTCTAGAGTGGGTTCTTCATATAATTCAAGCATGTATCTATTACAAGTAGGCATACACTTCAAGTATTGATCTCTATAACCAAAGATTAAAGCTGAAATCTCCAGACAATAGTATTCAACGTAAGTAGCATGTTTTGACCTATTTGTCATAGCTCAAGAGATCCACAAGATCAGTGCTTCATTGCTGCCCAAAACAATACCCCAAGGGTTTAATAGAGAGTATTTGGGCCTCTTCCTTCTTAACAAAGTTGTCCCTTTTGCATGAGATTTTATCTCCTTCCTCTCCACAAATGTTTTTTGCCTCTCAAGGTGTGTTTGTGACACTTTTCCCATGATGCATTACTACCTCTCTTCTACATGTTTTTCTCCACTTTTTCGCTCTATTGAGAATACATAGGAAGGAAACCTAATTTCTTATATCCATTGATGTAATCCTTTCAATTTCCTTAGTAAAATTTATATGCCTTGTTACAAAATTGATAGTGTTAAGGATCAACATGCCATAGTGAATATATACCCATCACTCCATCCATTGTTGGCATATGGTGTGAGAATAGAAGGCCATGGAGCCTTATAGTGTTGTGAGCAGAATAGATTGTGCATTGTGCATTGAGAGGCTCCATCCTATGCATGCAACACTCATTCACATTTCTCTAAGTTTATTTGAAGGGAAGAAACTAGTCACTCACGCTGATCCGGGTTTTTTACAACCCGGATTACTACCACAAAATTTGGCCAAAACCCCTATCAAGAGCTTACCATATCACTTTGGGTTTACTCTTCAAGCACTAGGTATGCTGCATTGCTTCTCAATTATGATAACACTAGCAAATGGGGGGAACAAGTTCTTAGGAGGTATGTTAATGTAAAGGGTAAAAGTGATGATTATCTTAGTGAAGATGAAAATGGATTACACCTAGGAGTTGAGTGAATGCATAGATTTTTCAAAGGACTAGCCTCCAACTACACATGGACTCTGCCTGCATCACTAAGATTTGGAATCTATCACCATCATTAGAGGACACATCACCCTAGCACACAAGTCAATATCCACATCATGGTGTCATTTGGATCTTACACGAAAGCTTACAAGCATGGACCCCTTCTGTCACATGCTTATATGTATTCATATATATATGGGGGACTAAAGTCAAAGCAGCTTTTGGAAGCCATTTTTTATAATCTCAATAACTCCCAAGAAAAATCAAATTTCAAGAAAATTTCCACGTAACTCGATTAGTTTTGACCTGGTCTACAAAGTTGCAGAAGAAACTTTTTTCAGATTCTTCACGGATTTGAAGTTACGAAGGCGCAGACTGCTAGCTATATGCAATTTCCTTCTCTCTTTCACCACACCAACTTTCCATTCTATCCTTCTTGTAAATATATTATAATAATGTGCTTTGGGTATCTACCTCTTGTAATCTAGCTCCATTTTTTCTATTTTGTCTACCACCACCCTTGGCTTCTTGCATGATGACTAAGGTGGAGACTTGTCCCATCCAGTATTCTCTATATTTTCAAAGATGCCATACATAATATAGGATTATGTTAATCAAGAAGATTAGCTTAATCTAATCTCTCATGGAGGCTATATAAAGAGCCCATGGAGAATGGGGGGAAGGAGGACAATGACAAGCCCATGAGAGCACTCTAGAATACCCTCATGCTAGTCCATCTCTTTGAGGTGAGCTATGAGTGAGTTCTTTTATTATATAGCATAATGGCAAGCTTCCTCTATATCTTCTCGTATTATCTCCCTCTCTTCTCATCTTCTCATTCCATGTAGCATAATGGAAAGTTTCCTCTATCTCTTCTCCTCTTGTCTCCCTCTCCTCTCATCTCTCTCTCTCTCTCATATTCGAATATGGTGTCTAGTACATATATTCTCTCTTGTAAATTTGTGTCTTGGTTCTCTTGATTCTCTTTGAGAAAAGGGATGTCCTAGCCCATCCTCCCTTTGGCTAGGTGGTGCCCCTCTTTAGTTCTCTTAGTGAGGATTGGAGGTTGGATGGGTAAGAGGCAACCTGTTCATCATTTTAGCCCTCATTTGTGGTGCCCTCGCTGAGGACATTCTCAACCACAATTCTCTACCTCCTTATGTGGGACGATACAATACATAGTGGTACATCCTCTGCAACCAGTGCTCCAAGTGGCTCTTCTCCAATGCTTTTACCAACTCTTTTTTAAGCTGGTCGAAGTCCATGACTCCCACAATGGTCTCCTAAGGAAGCCCAAGAAAGAAAGTATGCCTATCGGATGACGGCACGTATGCGGGTAAAAGGTGTTCACTTTAGAAATTCCATTCTCTCACAACGGAAAAAATCATGTTGCCATCAATTGCTAGGTTCTCATAATTGTGGTGAGTGTTTTGCAAACAAAGTGAAGGCCCTTCTAAGAGGTCATTATCTCCAAATCATCAAATCCCTCTCTCTCTCTAGCCTAATCCACATCAAAGGAGGACAACTATGCATGAACGTTGTGGAGTTTTGTAGAGGTGCAAAGTATGGAGACTATCTTCAACTATTGCTAGCTCGAAGGTTAGGTGTGGTTGAAAAGGTGTCCATCACACCTTATGAAACATATGTCGTCGAGGATGGACACACTAAGGCAAGAACAATCACTGGTGAGAAAATTCTCTATATAGCAAAGTTGGTGGGTTCTAGAAAGAAACACTCTGGGAAAAATCCTTCATAATTCAAGAAAGTGCATTCCCTCTACACCCTTAAGTAGTCTCCACTCATAAATAATAATAATGGCCCGAATTTCTACACCTTCCACTCTGTACAAAACATCCGAGTTAATGTATGCATTAGTAGGAAGATTTTCTTCCAGCAACGTCTTGTCGTGTACTTTGGGGCTGAAAGATTAAGGGAGATTCTTGTATCACCAGAATCTATAATCTTCCCAATGCTAGACTACAATGCATCCTTCAATGTACATGTCTTTATCTTATTATAATAGTTTCTCATGAATCACCACGAGTTGTATGGACCTATCCGTCCACTTGCTATGCAAATTGTGCATATTGTAATCGGCACAAAGCTTATATTCCAAGGCATTATTAGAAACATACTGGGGCCTAGACGTCTTGCTGAAATCAATGCATCTGTGAACCCATTCATCCTTCCCCTCATAAAATACAACTTAAGTCTAGATGTGTTCATCTTTGTACTCTACTAAGGCAACATGACATTTCCAAGTTTTTTTGGGCACAAAGGGGAGAAAGCTCTAGACTTTTTGGATGACTTAGAAATGGCCTTTGTAGTCACGGGCCAGGTTGATGAAGCAACCAAAGTATGGGCCTTCTCTTTAGTTCTAAAGGGTGATGCTCGAGTGTAGTATCAATCTCTCCCGGAGGCTACAAGGGGTAATTGGGAGGATCTCAAGACCGCATTCATGCACAAGTACCAAGATATAGAGCCACCTGAAGATATTTGGAGACAGCTCTTAGATCTTTGCCAAACCGTACCAGGGGAGTACCAAGCCTATGAAGGCATGTTTATAAAATTGTGGGATAAATGGACAACCTCCTTAGCCGAGGGAGAAAGAGTACCTGATTGCCTTAAGAAAGATTATTTTCTAGCCGGACTTTATCCTCTACTAAGGGAGAAGGTCAAATGAAAGTTTCCCACATCCTATGAAGAATCAGTCACTTATGCCAAGGAGAAAGATAGAAAATTGAAGTATCAAGCCCAGTTGAAGGGGGGAGTTGAGCCCATGTAGGTTTTACCAACCATACCAAGGCCTAGAGAAATAGCAGAGGCCCCATCTGAACCAGAGATGCCGTAGCAAGAGCTCCTACAACGCATTACTAATCAACTTGAAAGCCTTTCATTAAATTTGGTGCAAGGAGTACGGCACTAAGGGAGAAGGTCAAATGAAAGTTTCCCACATCCTATGAAGAATCAGTCACTTATGCCAGGGAGAAAGATAGAAAATTGAAGAATCAAGCCCAGTTGAAGGGGGGAGTTGAGCCCATGTAGGTTTTACCAACCATGGCAAGGCCTAGAGAAATAGCAGAGGCCCCACCTGAACCAGAGATGCCGCAGCAAGAGCTCCTACAACGCATTACTAATCAACTTGAAAGCCTTTCGTTAAATTTGGTGCAAGGAGTACGGCCCCCTCCCCTCATAAATGAAGGCAATCGAGGTCCAGGGAGACAAGAAAGAGAGTATGTTTGCTATAATTGTGGGGAGACTGGGCATGGTATGTACTTTTGCCCTCATTCTAGGCATTTTCCAGGAAATGGGTTCCAACCAAGAAGGAGGGGACAACAAGTGACACCACCTAGGAAAAGGTTTGTTCCACTGAATCTAGGGCCTCCACCGCCAGTTCAAGTTCTCCAGCATCCTCAACCACTTGCAAAGGTCCCGCCCTTGCCTGTCCAACCGCCAGAGAATCATGATGTTAGGATAATTAGTTTAAATGAGAGTGATGTCAAAGGGAAGGCCAAAGTAGTAGAGGTTGAAGCAATGCCGGTGAAGAAAGCCCGTAGAATTGAGAGAATGGAGCCTACACCACCAAAGGAGGTTGAAAATATGGAAGAGGAGGCAGAGTCATCAATGGCTGCAAAGACACGCAATAGTAAAAAGAGGAGGGCTCGCTCACGCCGACACATTGAGCCAGATGATTTTTCCCTGGGTAAAGGTACTAGAGCTTATGATTTGCTTGCTGATGTGAGGGATCAAGGGCTAAAAATTTCATGGCCACAATTTGTCAAGATTGTGGGAGAGAAGGAAGGAGTCTCACTTGTAGCTTTCTTGCTTGCACAATGGGGGAATACACACAAGGGTGGAGGCTGAAAACAGTTTTCCTCTTCTTAGTTGTGTAAGCCAAAAAGAACTCTAGTACAAAGAAATAGAGGAACCCTATATATGGGTCTCAAACCAAACTCAACTAACTAAGGTGGCATACTAACTAAGCCATGAACTAGAGTAGATAAGGATAGCTATCATGTAGCTATTACTCATGGGCGGTGTACCAACCGTGTCTGCAACTGACAAGTCGGTGACATAAATACACAACGGTCACCATGGCGTATCATGAGTGGAGCTCGATATCTCAACACTCCCCCTCCAGCTCAATCCCAATTCCTGCACACCAAGCAGGTCTCTGAACTTGCGCAGCTTCTCTACACCCAATGCCTTCATGAATATGTCAGCTATCTAATCCTCTGTGCTGACATAAACTAGATCAATAAGACCTAGTAAAACCCTCTCTCGCACATAGTGATAATGCACCTCAATGTGCTTTGTTCTATCATGATAGACTGGGTTATTTGCCAAGTGTATACTACTCATGTTGTCACAATAAATGACAACTGGCCCATCTGTAGACTGATGCATATCATAAAGTAGCTTATGCAACCAAGCTACCTCACATGCAGCCATTGCTGCACCCCTATACTCAGCCTCTGTGCTCGACAAGGCAACTGTAGGCTGTTTCTTGCTGCTCCAAATGACTGCAGCACTCCCAAAAGAGAACACATATCCACTGGTAGATCGTCTATCAGAAGTACTACCAGCCCAATCAGCATCATTGTATCCATGCAACTGTATCTGAACCCTAGTCTCATAAAATAGTCCATACTGCAATGTGGACTTCACATACCTGAGTATGCGTCTAGCCGCATCCAAATGTGGTTTCCTTGGAGCCTGCATAAACTGACTTACCAATCCAACAGCATAGCTCAAATCTAGCCTGGTAATAGTCATATAAATCAAACTTCCTACTATGTGTCTGTACATAGTAGGGTCTTCTAGAAGCTCACCTGCATCTGTGCTCAGATTCACATTCTGCTCCAAAGGAACTGAAATAGGCTTATAGCCTGTCATCCCATATTTGGATAGCATGTCCAATCCATATTGTCTCTACAAGAGCTGTATCCCACTTGGTGATCTAATCACCTCAATGCCCAAGAAATAACGCAGCTCTCCCAAATCCTTCATCTCAAACTTCTGCTTCAATAGCATTTTCACATGAAGGATATCTTCATCACTGTCACCTGTCATAATCAAATCATCAACATAAATGACAAGTAGCATAATACCTTTCTCTGTTTTTCTCACATAAAGTGAGAAATCTGCCCTTGGAAATCTGAAAGCCAATAGTGACAAGATACTGTCCTATCTTGTCAGACCATGCTCTAGGTGCTTGCTTCAAGCCATACAATGCTTTCTTCAACCTGCAAACAACCTCAGGATGAACAACATGCACATAACCTGGTGGCTGCTCCATATAGACCTCTTCTTGCAAATCACCATGCAAGAAGGCATTCTTTACATCCATCTGATGTAAAGACCATCCCTTTGATGCAGCCATAGCAATGACTGCTCTTACGGTTACCATCCTTGCAACCGGACTGAATGTTTCTTCATAGTCAATGCCATATGTTTGTGCATACCCCTTGACTACTAATCTTGCCTTGTATCTGTTCATAGAACCATCTGCATTGTGCTTCACCTTATAAACCCACTTACAGCCAATTGCATTTTTACCTTTAGGCAAAGGTACAAATTCCCATGTAGCATTTGCTTCCAAGGCATCCATTTCTTCATCCATGGCTTTCTCCCATTTTTCTTTTTCCATGGCTTGCTCAAAAGAAGTGGGTTCTGGTTCCTGTATCACTTTGACCATATATGCATAGTGAATGGCTGTAAATCCATCATATTTCAGCCTATCCACAGGATACCTAGCTCTCGTAGACCTGCGCAAAGTAGGTTCACTCCCAGGTGCTCTCAAAACATCCCTGGTCTTCCTTACACTAGGTGTAACAATAGAAGGAATACCCAACTCATCATCACTGCTCTATTCTGAGCCACTGGATTTACCATCCACATAAGAGTGACCTGCATTCACATCAAACATGGGCTGATCAACCTTCTCTTTTCCTTTTCGTGATACTTGCATACCACTATCTGCATTACTTTGAGAAGATTCTCCTGATCTCAATCTACCTGTCCATGGCGAAGAATGTGAACCACTGCTAGAGGACACTCTAGGTCCACTAATATTTTGTGACTGCTGCTGTGAATTCTGTGCATCATTACCATTTTGTGCATCTACATCATCAATCACATTTACTGGTTTATACCAGCTACTCATCTCATCAAAAACAACATCTCTGCTCACTGTAAACTTACGAGTAGAAGGGTTATAGCATCTATACCCTTTTTGCTGCAGAGAGTAACCAATTTTGATGCACTTCTCAGCTTTTGGATCCAACTTGGATCTCAACTCATCTGGCACATGTACATAGGCAATGCAACCAAAAATTTTCAAATGAGAAATATCTGGTTTCCTACCAGTATACCTCTCCTCTGGAGTCATTCCATGTATTGCTGCAATGGGAGTCCTGTTCATTATGTAGACTGCTGTAGCAACTGCTTCAGCCCAATAAAAATCTGGCAAGTCTTTTTCATTGAGCATGGCACGAGATACCTCTCCAATATGCATGTTTTTTCTTTCTGCAATTCCATTTTGTTGTGGGGTATGACTGCATGAATATTGCTGCTTTATGCCATGCTCCTGCAGGAACCTTGCAAACTCATTTGAGAGGTACTCTCCCCCTCCATCTGACCTTAGGCATTTTATCTACAGGCCTGTTTCTTTTTCAACCATAGCTTTAAGAGTTTTGAAATGCCCAAAAACTTCACTTTTCTTTTTCATAAAATACACCCAGTCTTTTTTGCTATAGTCATCAATAAAAGTAACAAAATAATGACAGCCTCCAAGAGATGCAGCTTTAGTAGTCCACACATCAGAGTGGATTAATTCCAATGGCTTCTCACTCTCTTGAACATGTCTAGGAAATGGTTTCCTTGCCTGTTTTCCAAACTGACAGGCTTCACATACCTTATGCATTTCTGCAACCTTGAATTTAGGCAAACCTGCAACAATATTTTGGGCTTGCATTGATTTAAGTCGCTGTACATTAACATGACCAATGCGTTTATGCCAGATATCAATATCTGCAACTACACCGGTCCCATGTGCAAACATTGCTGCACTCAATTCAGACATGTCTGCATCCAATGTAAACATTCTGCCCTTCTTCTTTCCTTTTGCTATCAAGCGACCTTTATTTTTCATATCCTCAACAAAGCATCCATGAGGATTAAATCTGACCTGCAAGCCTTGCTCAACCATTTGACCAACAGAAACTAGATTCTTGGTGATATTCGGGACATGAAATACATCGGACATGTATTTCTTTTTCCCATCCTGCATGGACAAAGGAATTTTTCCAATCTGCACAATAGGATGTGCAGTATCATCACCAATCTCCACAAATCCTGGTTTTTCCATTTTCCTTGCATCCTCCATCCATTCTGCATGACCTGTCATGTGGTTTGATGCACCTGAGTCAACATACCATACATTGTTGCTTTCTTTTGCACTTGTCGCAGAATTGTTCATGTGCTGCACCATAAACAAATGCTCATTTCTGTCATCACCCTGTCTACTAGAGGATGCATAATTTCCTTGTTGCAGTTTTCCATTCATGATTTCATTCTACTTTTTATAGCAGTCTTTAGCCATATGACCCATTTTACCACAATAGTAGCATTCAACATTACTGTTTGCATTTTGGCCTCTTTGCCATCCACCACGACCTCTTTGGCTCCCCCTGCCTCTAGAGTTACCACGTCCTCCTCCATAGGACTGGTTTTCTTGAGTTTGCTGCATATTCTGATTTCTACCACGGCCTCCAAATCGGCCTCCTCTACCTCTGCCTCTACCTCTTCTAGCATTTGAGTAGAAGACAGCTTCTTTTGAAGTTCCTCCTGAAGAAGATGCACCACCATTTCTTTACTCCTTAGAAATTAGAAGAGCAATCAGCTCCTCAAAATCACGAAATCTTTCACGAACTGAAATGGATGTCCGAAACTGCGCATGATCCTTTCCTAGACCATTCAAGGTCACAGAAACTAAATCATCATCTTCCACTGGTGACCCAATGGAAGCAAGTGCATCTGCAATCTTCTTCACCTTCATGTGGTAGTCATTGATGCTCATATTTTCTCTTTGCACATTATGCAACTCTTGCTCGAGCTGCATTTTCCTGGCTTGTGTATTTGTGCTATACATTTTTGACAAAGTATCCCATGCCTCCTTTGGCGTACTTGCATCCTGAATATGCACAATCATAGAGTCTGAAATGCTGATAGACAGCCAATACATAGCTTTCCTGGCTCTTTCATACCATGCTTTAAATGCCTGCATTTGCTGTTGATTGGGAACATCAGGAAGAACTGGTTCTTCTTCATTTCCTGCAACAAATTTCCAATATCCTTTTCCCATGAGGAAATTCGTCATTCTAAACTTCCATGCTTGGAAGTTGTTCTTGTCAAGCTTTTAAGTGAGAATCTGTGAAAGAGAATCAGACGCCATTACAGAACACTGCAAAAAATTCTGTCACTGCAAAAAACACAGCTTTACCCTTACAAGGGCAAATTTGCAAAATTGACGAAAGTGGTATTTGACCACACAGTCAGTGACGATTTTGCATAAACAGGAACCAAGGATGATTCTGTAACTCCCAATGTCTCTGCGCACAAGCATACGATGCAATTTCTACAGTAACTTTTCACCGACCTGTAGAACAGTGGCTGCACAGCATAAAACTTGGCCTTTTCCTGAGTGCGTGCAAAAAACTTCCGCCTCCAAAACAGGCCCTGAAATGGCCTCAAATAAAAAAAACAAGGTCGCCGAGGACTGAAGCACTCACCCCAGAATATACGGCCCTCTTGCTTCACCGCGAAGGGCGTCTCAACCTGAGACAATGCACTCTTGCAGTTTCCGGCTGTGCTACCTACAGAGATCTGCTCCCAAAACAGAAAATGAAAGCAACACTGCTCCTCTTACCAGAACACCGCGAGCTTGGCTTGCTTTCTTGAGCTCCTTACCACGAACAAGGCTCTAATACCATGTCAAGATTGTGGGAGAGAAGGAAGGAGTCTCACTTGTAGCTTTCTTGCTTGCACAATGGGGGAATACACACAAGGGTGGAGGCTGAAAACAGTTTTCCTCTTCTTAGTTGTGTAAGCCAAAAAGAAATCTAGTACAAAGAAATAGAGGAACCCTATATATGGGTCTCAAACCAAACTCAACTAACTAAGGTGGCATACTAATTGAGCAACGAACTAGAGTAGATAAGGATAGCTATCATGTAGCTATTACTCATGGGCGGTGTACCAACCGCGTCTGCAACTGACAAGTCGGTGACATAAATACACAACGGTCACACTGGCGTATCATGACTGGAGCTCGATATCTCAACACAATTACTACATCTATCTCCAACAGTGCGGCGACAATGGTCAAAGATGGTAAGCATTAGATCCATGAAGAATAGACATGTGAATGCAATCCAGACTAGAAATATGAAAGATATTGTGCCTCTAGTGGAAACCGAAATCAATGGGCAGAGAGTGTCAAAGAAATATGTGGATGGAGGTGCAGAGATTTGTGTCATGACGGAAAAGTTGATGCATTGTTTGGGATTAGAGGTAAATAAAACTACTAAATTTGGGGCCAAAATGGCTAACAATGTAGTAGTAAATTGTTTGGGAGTTATAAAGAAAGTCAAGGTAAAGGTGTGTGGAGTGCAATTGGAGCTTGACATGTATGTGATGCCAGTGAAGGGGGATGGCTATCCGCTCATTCTCAGGTGACCATGGCTAATGGGAATGAAAGCCAGGCAAGATTGGGAGATAGGAGCTTTAGAGCTAAGGCCACAAAAGGGGCTGCATAAAAAATGGAAGAGCACTATCTACAACATGAAGGAGGGCCAATAGGAGGATCTTGTGTTAGAGACCACCGCTGATAAATGGAGTTCCAGCGAGGGTTGGTCATCTATGACAGAGGGAGAGTCTTCTAATGAGGAGGAAGAAAGCTCTCTAGAAGTGATGGGGATTACATTAAAAGGGCCTTCTAGTAGTGAAATTCCACAGCAGCTTCCAAAGGTCGAGAAGGAGAGGTTAGAAAAAATGTTGGCTAAGGATCTATCAGTTGAGGAGAAGGCAGCCTACATGGAAGTGGTGATAAAACACTCTACACTTTTTATTTCTGATTATGATACACATCACAGGTGTGACAGCAATACAACATCACATTAATCTAAAAGAGGGAGCACAGCCAGTGGTGCAGCGACTACGACGATTGGGAGTAGTTCAACAAAATGCTCTACTCACTGAGGTGCAACGACTTTTGAAGGCAGGCTTCATCTATCCAATAGGGGACTCAGAGTGGGTTTCACTTGTGGTGGTGATACCCAAGAAGAATGGAAAATGGAGGATTTGTGTGGATTACAAGCCGGTAAATGCTGCAACTAAGAGAGATCACTTCCCTCTTCCCTTTCAGGATGAAATACTAAACGAGGTGGCCGTGCATGAGAGATACATTGTTTGTGATGGGTATTCAGGTTATTTCCAGATCTGAATAGTTGAGGAGGATCAACAAAAGATCACCTTCATTACACCTTGGGGTTGTTTTGCTTACAAAGTAATGCCATTTGGATTAACTAATGCCCTAGCTACCTTCCAACGATTCATAAATTATGTCTTTCAGCCATATTTTGGGAAATCCATTAGGGTCTTTATTGATGATTTTTGTATTTATAGTTCTAAGGCTCTACATCTAGGGAAGGTGGATGAAGCTTTCAACCGCCTCGCACAAATGGGGGGGGCAATTAAACCATGAGAAGTGTCGCATTGGCGAAAGCAGTGTAACTTTGTTAGGGCATGTTGTAAGTGAGAGGGGCATTGAAGTAGATCCAAACAAAGTTAAGGCCCTATTGGCGGTGCCATCACCATCTTCTGTGAAGCAACTAACCTCTTTCATTCAGAAGGTGTGATGTATGGGGCCCTCTCCCAATTAATATTTCCACTGCAACAGTTAACCCACTCTGAGGAGCTCCTGTGGAGTGACAAAAGTGAAAGGTGCTTTCACGAGGTGAAAAAGGCTCTTAGCACCCTTCCTATAATTTTACAGCCTTGTTGGGATCAAGAGTTTTTTGTCAACTCGAGTTTTGGGGAAGATGCTCTAGGGGCAGCACTAATACAAAAGGATGCTAAAACTGGCCTAATAAGACCGGTTTACTTTTGCAATAGAGTAATGACAGCATCAGAATGAGGGTACAAGATGGTCGAGGTGATGGTTTTGTCTCTAATGTTTGCTGTAAGAAAGTTTCGTCCTTATCTTCTCCCTAGGCCATTCATAGTGATCACGATGGAAGAGCATTTTCCCTATGCCTTATAGCACATGGATGTTTCAGCCAGAATCGCTAAGTGGGTGATACAACTCCAAGAGTTTGACTACACATTCAAGGTGGAGGATTCTACTCGAGCTTGCCTACCTGATTTGTTGACCCATAAATAAAATCAAAAGAAGGAAAATGAGAAGGAAAAGGTAAAAGAGGAGACACCTCCTCTTGAGGAGCCGCCACGGGTGGAGAATGCCCATGCCCTCTACTTTGATGGGGCCTACAAGTGTATTAAAGACAAAGCGACAGCAAGAATAGTGGTGTTCAGTCCCGAAGGTGACAAACTTTATGGAGAAGGTATCAGCTTGGAGGATGTCCATTCTAATAATGAGGCAGAATATCAAGCCTTGCTTTTAGGTTTGAGGTGGTGTCTTTCACATGGTGTCACTCGACTTAATGTTTTTGGGGATTCTATGCTAATTGTTAAGCAAATGAAAGGAATCTAGGCTTGTAAAAATGATAACTTAGCAGTGAAAATGAAGGAAGCTAAAACTCTCATGAGAAAGCTAAAGAAAGCCCAAATCTATTTTGTGCCAAGGCACACAAAGGGCGACGCAGATGCTCTGAAAAATTGAAAGAGGTAATGGTGGGCATCATTGCAGTAAAGCTTCCCTTGTTTCAGGGTACGTTTCAACTAGAGGATGTGCTTTATTTTCTTGAGCATGGTGAGGCACCTACACATATGAGTAAGAGTGAGAAAAGGTGGCTGGCTACAAAGGCAACTAAATACCGCTTGATAAATGATGTGTTGTATTGCAAAGGAAAGGATGCAGTGCTTAGAAGGATGCCAATAGCAAAGGAGATTACAGATGTGATTAAGAGCTACCATGAAGGGGTTTGTGGCAGACATTTTGCTCAAGAAATAACTAGCAGGAAGATTCTCCATGCCGATTTTGTGTGGCCTAGTCTACATCGAGATGTGCATCATTGGTGCCACACTTGTGACGATTGCCAAAAGGCCGGACCAAGGAAGCTAGTGCATGAGGAACAAAATCCCATAACTACATATGGCCCATTTGAGAAATGGGGGATTGATGCAATAGGGCCGCTCCCACGAACTCAGTCTAGCAAGGAATACATCATAATGGGTGTGGACTACATGACGAGGTGGGCAGAGGCTTCAACAACTAGTAGGATCATAGCCCAAGAAGTGGGAAAATTTGTGTTTGAAAATATTTGTTGCATGTTTGGCACGCCGTTGGAAATTATCTCTAATCGGGGTCTTGGTTTTAGGGCGAACCTAGTAGGGGAGCTAATGGAAAGGCTAAAAATCAAGCACATGCATTCTAGTCCCTACTACCCATAGTGTAATGGTTTGGTTGAAAAAGTGAATGGGCTGATTTGTAAGATAATTACCAAGCAAGTACACATGCACCCCAAGAACTGGGATAAAAAATTGAGTGCAGCTCTTTGGGCCTACAAGACTTCATTTAGAACCTCACTTGGCTATACTCCATTTCACCTCGTCTATGGCCAAGAGGCTTTGCTTCCTATAGAGGTGGAACTGGCCAATTTGCGTGTTTTAGTAGCCAGTCGAGAGAAGAATCAAGATAAGAAGTTAGAGGAAAGGATCTTGGATCTAGAGAGGCTGGAGTTAGACACAGAGAAGCAGCAGTCCAACACTATTCCATGCAGGCTGAAGAGAGGAGGAAGTCATTTAATAAGAAGCTGGCTAGCAAACACATAAGGGAAGGATCACTTGTGCTACGCTATGATAACCGCTTTGATAACAGAAAGGATGCTAAACTTGTGTTCAAGTGGGAAGGGCCATTCATAGTCATAAGGAGATATCCAAATAGCAGCTATAAGCTAGGTGACATGGATGGGAAGGTTCACAAGACAAGGGTTAAATGGATGGTGACTGAAGCCTTATTTTCAAAGAAACATGAACACTTTGGCACAGTCATTCAATGAAGAGCCACAAATGAGGGGGTGCAGTCAAACTTAGAGACATGTCTAATTTTGTGCAGACTCACTGAGATGCAAGCTTGGAGTGCTTGAGGGAGTGTAAAAGACCTATGATCTACACCTCTACAATCATATTCGCATTCTAGGCTACTTGTATACAAATTGGGAAAGGTATACAAACTCTGCAACTGCCATCAGTTTGCAAATAGGTTGCAGGTTTTGGGTGTAGTATATAGTATTTGAATAGTATCAAACATTACAAGTGTTTCTCAAGGTATGCTTATGTATTGAGTTTAGTATGTGTGACAATTCACTTGAATTAGCAAATTGTTAATAAAAGTAGATTTTTGGATTTTGATGCATAATGTCTAAGGGATTTACTTAGATTATCAATAATAACCTTGACAAGCATAACTTCCATGCTTGGAAGTTTAGAATGATCCATTTCCTTATGGATAAAGGTTATTGGGATTACGTTGAAGGACATAATGCTTAGGCTCCAGAGTTACTAGAGGAAAATGCCATGCTTGAGTAGGCCACGATATTTTAGGAATGGAACCAAGGTACTGGGATTTCCATTAGTGTTTAAGACAATATGATTGTGCATATACAGGATGTAGATAGTCTTGCTTAGTAGGGGAGCTAATGGAAAGGCTAAAAATCAAGCACATGCATTCTAGTCCCTACTACCCATAGTGTAATGGTTTGGTTGAAAAAGTGAATGGGCTGATTTGTAAGATAATTACCAAGCAAGTACACATGCACCCCAAGAACTGGGATAAAAAATTAAGTGCAGCTCTTTGGGCCTACAAGACTTCATTTAGAACCTCACTTGGCTATACTCTATTTCACCTCGTCTATAGCCAAGAGGCTTTGCTTCCTATAGAGGTGGAACTGGCCAATTTGCGTGTTTTAGTAGCCAGTCGAGAGAAGAATCAAGATAAGAAGTTAGAGGAAAGGATCTTGGATCTAGAGAGGCTGGAGTTAGACACAGAGAAGCAGCAGTCCAACACTATTCCATGCAGGCTGAAGAGAGGAGGAAGTCATTTAATAAGAAGCTGGCTAGCAAACACATAAGGGAAGGATCACTTGTGCTACGCTATGATAACCGCTTTGATAACAGAAAGGATGCTAAACTTGTGTTCAAGTGGGAAGGGCCATTCATAGTCATAAGGAGATATCCAAATGGCAGCTATAAGCTAGGTGACATGGATGGGAAGGTTCACAAGACAAGGGTTAAATGGATGGTGACTGAAGCCTTATTTTCAAAGAAACATGAACACTTTGGCACAGTCATTCAATGAAGAGCCACAAATGAGGGGGTGCAGTCCTCCTTGCTCTATTGGACTATCATTAGCAAGCTAGAGGTATGAATGCCTCTAGCCTAAGGGGAGGGCTAATGATCCGGGTTTTTTTACAACCCGGATTACTACCACAAAATTTGGCCAAAACCCCTATCAAGAGCTTACCATATCACTTTGGGTTTACTCTTCAAGCACTAGGTATGCTACATTGCTTCTCGATTATGATAACCCTAGAAAATGGGGGGAACAAGTTCTTAGGAGGTATGTCAATGTAAAGGGTAAAAGTGATGATTATCTTAGTGAAGATGAAAATGAATTACACCTAGGAGTTGAGTGAGTGCATAGATTTTTCAAAGGACTAGCCTCCAACTACACATGGGCTCCGCCTGCATCACTAAGATTTGGAATCTATCACCATCATTAGAGGACACCTCACCCTAGCACACAAGTCAATATCCACATCATGGTGTCATTTGGATCTTACCCGAAAGCTTACAAGCATGGACCCCTTCTGTCACATGCTTATATGTATTCATATATATATGGGGGACTAAAGTCAAAGCAGATTTTGGAAGCCATTTTTTATAATCTCAATAACTCCCAAGAAAAAGTGAATTTCAAGAAAATTCCCACGCTGCCTGATTTGTTTTGACTTGGTCTACAAAGTTGCAGAAGAAACTTTTTTTAGATTCTTCACAGATTTGAAGTTACGAAGGTGCAGACTCCTAGCTACATGCAAATTGCTTCTCTCTTTCACCACACCAACTTTCCATTCTATCCTTCTTGTAAATATATTATAATAATGTGCTTTGGGTACCCACCTCTTGTAATCTAGCTCCATTTCTCTATTTTGTCTACCACCACCCTTGGCTTCTTGCATGATGACCAAGGTGGAGACTTGTCCCATCCAGTATTCTCTATATTTTCAAAGATGCCATACATCATCTAGGATTATGTTAATCAAGAAGATTAGCTTAATCTAATATCTCATGGAGGCTATATAAAGAGCCCATGGAGAATGGGGGGAAGGAGGACAATGACAAGCCCATGAGAGTACTCTAGAATACCCTCATGCTAGTCCATCTCTTTGAGGTGAGCTATGAGTGAGTTCTTTTATTATGTAGCATAATGGCAAGCATCCTCTACCTCTTCTCCTATTATCTCCCTCTCTTCTCATCTTCTCATTCCATGTAGCATAATGGAAAGTTTCCTCTACCTCTTCTCCTCTTGTCGAGAGAGAAAGATAGAAAGAGGTGAGAAGCCATAGAAGCTGTGAGCAAGGTGATGAGGAAAGAGACAGTAATGTATTAATGTTTCAAAACGATCTAAAACATGTCTCTCCCTTTTATACCTATGTCAGTGTGAGATGGTATTACTATTATTTCTACACTAAACATCTCTTCTTTCTAGCTTCTTACAATCCATCTTGTAAATGATGTCCATGCTGGAATAACATTGAAATGAATGCTGAGATTCAATATAATATGCTTTGATTAATGGTAAGAGTACTAATCTTTGATCTATTGATCAATTTAGAGAATTAATTGAGCAAGTGGAATACCTTGATTAAGCTTGAAGAAGATAGTTAATGCCAGTTGAAATCCAAATATTAGAAGAGTCCTCCATAATCCACCATGAATCCATCATAAAGCTTGAAAAGCCCGTAAGATCAGCCCATATAAGCTCAAATGTGATTGAATCCACGGAAGAATCAATGCATTGGGCTTGCTTGAACATTTGAATGTTGAAGATTCAAGCTTCTTGAAGAAAAGCCCCAAAATAATCCTTCAATATGAGCTTCAAGATCCTCAATAGATTGAAATCATTGCAATGCATTTAATATTAGTCCATCTTGCTTCAAAATGATGGTAGAGAGACTTTGGAGGTCGGGAAGAGCCAAAGGTTGAAGAAATTTAAGCTTCCCTATATTTGAAGCTATGGCTACCCTGCTATGTATTAGGGTTTCAGAGAGAAAAGATGAAGATTAGTGACTTCTAAGGCTTGTTCCTATTGAATACAATGCCTCCTTGCTCTAATCCATACCATCTCCGTGCTAATTTTTCTTACAATTTCCTCTTTGATATTGTCAGCATGTTTGGGATTCATTGGATACGGTCACTACTTTGATGGGCATTGCATCGGGTGTCATTGAGATGTTATGGGTCACTACACTCAGATCTACCCCCTTTCAATTCATTAAGGGACCAAGCAAATACATCTATGTACTTTTGCAAGAGAGTAATAAGAGTTGCCTCCTCTTTCTTAGTCAAGTTGTTGGTCATGAAAACAGGTCAAGGCGTCTCCCCTTCCTTAGCAAGATTGACCTCCTTGACCTTGGCGGGTCCTTCTATAAGCTCACTTGCTTGCCCTTTTCTTTTGGCTCCTAGCAAGACTACTACCCTATTGCCTTTCTTAAATCTTGTGAATCATTTGTGAAAGAAAGCTATGGAAATTTTGAAGAAGAATACTATGTGATGATTTCCATTCAAAGTGGTGTATTCTCTTGTATCTTTGTGGTTTCTTGAAGAATTCTATGAAGAATATGAAGAGCATAATCAATTTTGTTCATGTTAAAGCTGTGGGAGAATCATTTCTATGAAGTTGCGTGAAGATTTCTTGTTCTTGGTGTTTTTTTTGTTGTTGTGATCATACCAAATATGAAAAAGATGTTTGTTGATGATACACGATAGATTTTCTTGTAGTAGATTTCCCATTTTCTTGGCGTTCCTCTTTGGGCTCCACCCACTTGACACATTTAGTTGGTAATACACTTCTTATTGGGGTTCTCCCTCCCCCCTGCTCTCTCTCTCCATACTTCTAGGCTTCTACTAGTCTCTCTTCATGCTATTAGGCTTGTACTATACTCTCTCTGTGCTATTTTGGACACACGATTCAACTGCCCATGAAAATAGCCTCTACTAAAATAACCTCTACCATGATTCTTACATCCATGGCTACTACTACTATCACTCTCATGGGACAACTCATACTCTAGGGACTATGGAGCACTTGCATCTTCGAAGAAAGACAAAGTTGATACTATTGGAGTTACTAGGGATTGTACCACTCCTTGTAGTCGAGAAGGCTGAGGGGTGATCATACTCATCTAGCTTGAGTGGGGTGGGAGGATTTCCAAATAAGGCATCTAGTTAAGCCATCCTTTTCTTTTCTCATCCTTAGGGTTGGGGTCTTCAAATGATGATCCCCACCACATAAGTATTTGCATTAAGATGGAGAGAACCATCCATAAAATATACAATATAAAACTCGACTATTACTATAGCAAACCATGATTATAAAATATTAAACCAAACATCAAAGTAAATATACACTACAAGAGAATGGGCAAATAGCAATGCCCATTTCTGGTATAAATTAGCACCATCACTATTTGTATTTCTATGTGCATCACTATTTGCATCACAAAAATGTGCATCGCTATTCACGTACCATCACTATGTGCATTGTTATTTGTGTCATAATGTGCGATGCTATTCATGTAATGGCGCAAATAGCAATAGTGTACTGAGAAAAACAAGTGTAAAAAATTTGAATGTGGCATTTTTGTAGACCAATTGTGAAAGAGAATGAAAGAGAGACTAAGAGAGTTCAAAGCTTTTTGAGAGAGAGAGAGAGAGAGAGAGAGAGAGAGAGAGAGAGAGAGAGAGAGAGAGAGAGAGAGAGAGAGAGAGAGAGAGAGAGAGAGAGAGAGAGAGAGAGAGAGAGAGAGAGAGAGAGAGAGAGAGAGAGAGAGAGAGAGAGAGAGAGAGAGAGAGGAGAGTAGTTTATTATCGTCCACGGAAGGCCAAATTATGACCCATGGGACCTTTCTAGATATAAAATGATTCTCCTCCCCCATGGTAGGAAAGGGTAGCTATGGTGAAAGAATGATCTAAGTAGCGTGGTTCTCTCGAAAGCATAACATGCGGGTGATGAGAGTCCCTAACTTTAATATAGGAGTAGTGGCTAGAAATTGGTGAAGTGGCCCCTATAAAGGGATATCAAAGTTAGCCAGTATGTGTGCATATGTTGGGCATGTCATAACCATGTGCTCCCTTGATTCTACACTCTATAGTCCATACAGCTTGTATAACCTCATCTCTCTTTCCTATCCACTCCATGCACCTCTCTCAGCCAATAAAGTGTGTGATTAAGTTGAAGTTGTGCAATACTCCGCCTAAATACCACTAAGAGTGAGTTGGTTATGTATGGCTATGTGTGTGCCTTTGCCTGCATATAGGATTCCCAACATGAAGGATAGATATGCATATTGTAATAAGCAAGTTTTCCATTTGGTCCCTTACTTTGATGTTTTGCTTGATATGCTCGTAAGAGGTCTGATTGAAATGTGTCCATGCATATATCTTTGGATGCCATATCTACATATCTATCCAATCCCCACCCTTTAAACCATTTTTGCATATCCTCTCATTTTTTATATTTTATATTTTATATTTCATTTTTTATTTTTCTCTCTTTATTTTTGTTTGTGGAGAGATGTATTGAGAGAGAGAGAGGGAGGGAGGGAGGTAGGGAGAGAAATAGAGAGAAGAAGGGATGGAGAGAAAGAGAGAAACAAGGAGAGAAAGAAAAAGGGAGAGAGGGGGGATTCATGAAAAATAGAGAGAAGGAGAGAAAAAGAAAGAGGAGGGAGAGGGAGGGAGAGAAAGAGAGAGGAAGGGAGGGAGGGGGAGAGAAATAGCGAGGAAGGTGAGGGAGAGAAACAATGAGAGAGAGAGAGAGAGGGGAGAGAGAAACAAAGAGAGGTAAAGAGAGAGAGAGGGAGGAGAGATAAAAATAGAGATAGGGAGAGAGAAAAGGAAAGAAGAGAGAGAAATAAGAGAGAAAAGAAGAGCAAGAAAGAGAGAGAGGAGAGAAAAAAGAAGAGAGAGATTAGGAGAGAAATAGAGAGGGAGGAGAGACAAAAATAGAGAGAGGGAGAGAGAGAAGGAAGGGAAAGAAAGGAAGGAGAGTGAAAAGAAGAGAGAGACAGGGAAATACAAATAGAGAGATGTACACACACACACACACACACACAGAATTAGAGAGGGGAGAGAGAAAAGTAGAGAGAGAAGGGAAAAAAGAGATAAAGAGAGGGAAGGAGATGAGAGAGAAATAGAGAGATATAGAGAGTGAAAAATAGAGAGATAGGAAGGATGAGATGAAGGATAAGAAGCAAGGATTCGAGCAACCAAGCAACGGGTAAGCTCTCCCATTCTTCCACTCTTTCTCTTGGATAGTGCCTATGAAGGCACTATTGGAAGTAGGACACAACAAAAATCTCAGATTGTTGTGAGATTTGATGTGCAAGCAAAGCACTATAAATTTTATAATTATGTCTATTAGGGATTTTTCCGTTACTTTTTTGGCCATCTGAGGCCGTTTCGGGCCCCGTTCTAGACACGCAAGGTTGCGGATAATAGTTTTAGAGCATACTACAATTTCGACTATATCGACCAAAAGTGGGTGTACAGGTTAAAGATTTCAAATTGGTGAGTTCTGTTAAGAAGAAAGCATAAGTTTTATCTACAAACATGTTGTAGATTACATGTAATATTGAGCAGTTAGTGAAAAATGATACTTGGTGTATTGTTGTGCAATTGTTGTGAAAGGTTGTAGAAGACTTGCTTGCTATTTTGTATCATATTTATGATAATGGCAAAGAACAGTGGAACCCCCATCATTGAGAAGTTGGAAAAGAATAACTACCCATCATGGAAGTTCTGTGTAACGAGCTTCCTTATTGGAAAAGGCCTTTATGAGCTCGTTTCAGGTAAAGAAAAGGAACTAGAGCCGAGTAACCCTGCGATGACTACAAATGAATTAAACACATGGAAAGAATAGAATGCAAATGACAAAAATGTGATGTATTGGCTATCTATAGTCATTGATAAACTATGTTGGGGCATATAAAAAATAGCACCATATTAGAGAATTTGGGAATCTCCCATGTCCCACTTTCAAATAAGGGGTAAGGATTTGGCCATGTGGCTAAATCTTAACCCGTGCTTCAAAGTGGGACTTGGAATGACAACCTATATATAGTAATTAGGGTAGACTTCACTCTCAAGTAAGGGGACAAGATTTGATCATGTGGCCGAATATTAACTATATTGGGAATTCCCAAACTATATGAGAATTCCCAAAATCCCTAATATAGTGTTAAATGCAGAAACTTCATGTGCAACTTGGATAAATTTTGAGAATATGTTTTTAGTAAATACAATGGCACAGAAGATTCAAATCAAACAAGAGTTGAATACTTTGAAGAAATGGGAAATGTTTGTCAATGAGTATATTTTAAAGGTGAGGAGCATTACAGATGTTTTAAAGGGGAAATGTTTGTCAATGAGTATATTTTAAAGGTGAGGAGCATTACAGATGTTTTGGAAGCGATTGATGCAATACCTAATGATGATGATTTGGTTTCATCTTATTTGGGGGACCTTAATAGTGAGAAGGCTTGAAAATCATTTGTCACTTCTATTATATATATATATGGAAGCCATTTCAAGATTTTGATGAGTTTGTCTCTTTCATGATCACTAAAGTTATTAATATGCAGAGTGAATCATTTGAAAGAAGTGGCAAATAGGTCCAAGCATTTTACTCAAGTTTAGGAAGGAAATGTGAAAAATCCTCTTCGAGAGACTGTGGTATGGGATGTGCCGATGATAACCAGTAAATGGGTTAAATCAACAATTCAATGCAATGCAAGTTTTAGGAGGCCTGGAAACTTTAGAGACAAGGGGAGCTCTAGCAGAAGAGGTGGATGGTAGAACAGAGGTTCCAAAAATTCTAGTATTGTTTGTCATTATTGTGGCAAAACATGTCATACTACAGCCCATTGTTATGCTAAGAATGATGATATCCGGAATGGTAAATTGCAATAAAGAAACTATGCATCATCTTCACAACAAAATGAAAACAAAAATGAGAGTCTATTTGTTATGCAGTATATGATGAATGTTGTTACAGGAAATGAGACACATGATGATGTATAGTATGTCAATTCACGTGTATCTAATCATATAACTAGTTATGCTAAATGGTTTGAAGAGATTTAATATTTACAAAATCTAGGTTATATATAGTATGAATACAAAGAGTTAGTGCTGTTGGTATGTTTCTTGTGAATGCCCTATAGCTTGAAGATGTTCCATCTCATATTCTTCCAAACCTCAAAAATCGAATCCCAATCTACTTCTTCCATGTTTTTTGGTGAAGAAAAAGACATGAACGTGAGAAAATCCAAAGTATTGAGAGACAACCATGATCTCTCATCACTTTTGATCCAATTTTATTTTGAAAAACTTCTTCACAAGTAGATAAACTTGTAGGCACCATCACCATAATCTACCATAACTTATATAAATCTAGAAACATATCTATCCATTCTACTTCAACACCACATTGTGCCCAAGCTTCAAGGAGTCCCTTTTAAGGATAAGACTCAAAGAGATATAAGACAAACCTTTGTAACTCACCTTTGCATTGTTTAGAGTGAATCAAATGTATTTCTCCTTCGCCAAATTTTTAACAAGCCGAGAGAGATATTATCAAACAACTTGGCCTCGGACTTGTGGATCGCTAAAATAGTTTTTAGGGGAAACTAACTTTGCTACATTAAACAAATGATGATCTTGAAACTTCTCATCAAAGTTAAAAATCAATCTCTGAACGAATGCCTTTGCTAACCATTTGCATTCCTCAAAAGTAATCACTTGTTCTTTATCCACTAAGGAAGGAAACTGCAAGACATATTGATGTAAAGCACCCTCTTTATCCATCAAAGAGAACACTCCATTGTCCATAGGCTTCATGAAGCTACTTAGTGATTAGAACCATTTGCAAATAAACTAGTTTGGTACCAATCCTTGAAGAGACTAATGAGCACATCTATTTCTTATCCAATCATTATTATCTCACAATTATTTTCTTGAAACTTTTGAATTAATATATTAGTCACCTTGAGTAAATTAGGCATGAAATAAATGATTAAAAAACATCTCAAAATTTATTTCTTTTTTGTACATTGTTGGATACTTACATTTCTAACATTCTAACAATGTAGGCAACACTTTTACTAACCTGATACAACAAAAAACAAAGTTAATTAAGGGTTAATAATAAAACCTCTCTTAATCTTATTAAATATAAAAACACATGTACATATAAAACTTACATTCATCTTCAAAGGCTTCTAAAGAAACATATTTTAAAGTAACCCTATACATGATTTGAATAACACTAATAATTTTGCATTTCTTATTATCAATCATAAGCTCCACATGTTTTTCTATGTTCTTCACATTTTCACTAGCCATGAATTTCTTATGCTAAATTGCTAGCTTATGTAAGGTAAAAAGTAAAATATCATATATTTTAAAGATCTCAAAATCAAATATAAGGGATATACACATAAAGAAAAGCAGAGATGAAGTAACACATTAATAGCTCCAAACTTCATTGAACAAGTATGGTGATATATAAAAAAGCAATGCTTATAACATTTTCTTATCTTTTGTATTGAAAAAAGAATAGCAAGAGATTTTAGTTGTAAGTTTTAATAATTAAATATAGGTAACAAGGAATGCTACTACAATGTTTTTAATATCCTCTATGAGGGAATGGGCTGATAACAACGTTTGGTTTTGATGGAAAATATCAGTGTCACTAATTTGCATTTGCAACGTTTATTGTGATGCTAGTAGCGACGCAAATAGTGATGCTAATAGTGATGTTGCTCTGAAAAAAGAAAGTGCGAAAACCCTGAGCGTGGAATTCATCGAAAGAATTTGCGGAAGAGAACGAAAGAGAGCGAGAGAGCTCAAAGCTTTGAGAGGGAGAGGAAGAGGAAGAGGAAGAGAAAGGGGGAGAGCTCATCACCGCTGTCGTTGCTACCGCCATTGCTGTTGTATACAAATAAAAATGATAAGATTGCAAAGGAGAAGGGAGGGAAGCCATGAAAGGGAGGCACAAACGGTTTTATCTTAGAGCCTTTGAGGTAGGTACATTGCCTTTTCTTTCTTTGTTTTTGTATTTTCTTCTTTTATTTCTTTGTTTTTGTTTGTGGAGAGATGCATTGAGAGGAAGGGAGGGAGAAGGGAAGGGGAATTAAAAGGGAAGGAGAGGAAGAGAGATGGAGAGAAAGGAGAGAAGGATAACAAAGAGAGATGGAAAGAGAGAAATAGAGAGATGAAGGGATGGAGGGAGGAGGAGTGAGAGAAACAATGAGGTAGAGAGGGGGGAGGGACAAACAAAGAGAGAGGAAACAGAGGAAGGGAAAGAGAGAGAGAGAAAGAGGGGTGGGGAGAGAAATAGAGAGGGAGGAGAGATAAAAATAGAGAGGGGAGAGAGAAGGAAGGAAAAGAGAGGGAGGAGATAGAAAAGAAGGGTGAAGTGAAGCGAGGGAGGAGAGTGAAAAGGGAGAGAGAGAGAGAGAGAGAGAGAGAGAGAGAGAGAGAGAGGAAAAAATAAAAAGAGAACGAAAGAGAAATACGGAAACAATGAGAGAGAGAAAAGTAGAGGAAGAGGGGGAGTGAGAGAAAGAGAGGGAGAAGGCATTGCTTTTTATTTTTTTACTTTTTAAGTTTTTATTCTCTCTTTTTAATTTTGTTTGTAGAGAGATGCATTGAGAGAGAGAGAGAGAGAGAGAGAGAGAGAGAGAGTAAAGGAGGGGGAGGAAGAGAGAAAGAAGGAGAGAAATAAATGGGGGAGAGAGGGGGCTTCATAAAAAATGGAAAGATGGAGAGCGAAAGATAGAGAGGGCGGAGAGAGAGAGAAAAAAAAAGAGAGATAAAGGGAGGGGAACAAAGAAAGGGAAAGAGAGAGAGAAAGAGGGGTGGGGAGAGAAATAGAGAGGGAGGAGAGATAAAAATAGAGGGGGAGAGAAAAGGAAGGAAGAGAAATAGAAAGATGGAAAAAGGGAGTAGAGAGGGAGGAGAGATAAAAATAGAGAGGGGGAGAGAAAGGGAGCTTCATAAAAATTAGAGAGGGGGAGAAGGAGAGAGGAATAGAGAGATAGAAGAAGGAAGAGAGGGGGAGGTTGAGGGAGAGAGAGAGGGAGGAGAGAGAAACAAAGAGAGATGAAGGGAGGGAAATAAAGAAAGGGAAAGAGAGAGAGAAAGAGGGGTGGGGAGAGAACTATAGAAAGAGGACGGATAAAAATAGAGAGGGAAAGAGAAAAGGAAGGGAGAGAAATAAAGAGATGGCCATGAAAAATAGAGAGAGGGAGAGGAAGAGGGAAATAGAGCGATGGAGGGAGGGTAAGAAAGAGAAACAATGAGGGAGAGAGGGGTGAGATCTCACTCATAGTGATACATTTTTTTGCATAAATTTGACTATCTCTCACTCTCTCACATATGCTCTCTCTCAATAATGCAATGGGATAATCAAGAACAATCATCCATAACCCCTCTTAGGTCATGGATACCCCTCCCAAGAGGTACGTCTACTATGAAAGGTCACCAAGACCACTACAGTGTCCCTTGAGAACTCACTACTTTCACTATCACTTTAGTCTTTACTTCAAGTCTTTAGAAACTACTTCTTCAACTTCTTTTCCCAAGATGAACTTATATTCATATTTTCCCAAGATTGGAAAACTTCTCCAAGCTACACATTCATCCCATATCACTCTTATGGCAGAGGCATACAAAACATAATAGAACATGAATAGAGGCTTTATAGACGATTAATAGAGGATTAACAAAAGGCATCAGGAAGCCTTTAGCTCAACTTAAATAACTCAAAACCATCAAGAATCAATCAATAATCTTCCAAACACTCTCATCTACTTAGAATTCTATCGAATCACTTCATCTCCTTCTTCCTAGTCTGAAGTGCTATTTGTTACCTGAAAACTGTGATTGCATGTTGCGCGAATTCGAGAGCCCTTCTTTTTGCATGAGATCTCCCAAACTGGTTGAAAAGCAGCTTGCTTTTTGCATGTCACCCTATTCTAGAGATTTTTTTATACATTTTTAGAATATTTACAAGAAATAATATCCAAATTATAAAAAATGGGCTAAAATTATCCAAAAATCTCGTATTTTTGAACCATCCATGTTAAGGACACTAATACTAATGACTAATATGACATTGACTCTCTAGATTAATAAGAAAGTCGAATGATGATGTACTCCAAGGTTTTTCACATTGTGATTGCATAGCGACACGACATCCATCCCCTTTAAATTGCATATCCTCTGATATGTGCCCAAGTCTTAATTGTTACCAGATTTAGAGTTCTCATCCTATGCAACTACATCCTTTGCTTCTTCATCTTCCATATCTGCGTGGCTAGCCCTTGTTTCATGGTGGCCACTATTTTCATCCAGTTTTGGCAACTCATAGGTAGTAGATTCCCATCTCTTGAGTAAATTGATTCTTTTCTCCACTAGAATTCTTATGACTATCCCATCAAATTCATTTAGCAAAAATAGTATTATTAAACATATGACTTACCACATAGGGTTCGAACCATCATTTGGAGACTTTACGTAGCATGGCACTATGTTGTTTTTTCAAACTGCTATCATAAAAAACATCCAATCCCCATCTGGTATCGTTCTTGGTCTCAATCTATGTCTTTTGTTGAATTGTTTCTTATTTTGTATCCTTGATGCCCTTAACTTTGCAATTGATGTCTCTATGTCTTTTGACTTTCTTTCCAATCGTCTAATACATAAGGCTAACAACTCCTCTTGATTCAGCTCCACTTCCTAAGATAGTACACTCCATGTGATTGTCATCTCTTCTATCGACATGATGGGTTTTTGACCATACATAAATTTAGTAGGCATATATCCTGTAACTATGAGTTGCTCTATCAGCCCACAAAGGATAAGGGAGTAGTCATGGCCACTCTTTTACTTTCTCTCCACATTCTTTTTCCAATGCCTTCATAATAGGCAGGTGATCTCTTTCACTTTTTGTTAGTGTTGAGATATCGAGCTCCACTCGTGATACGCCAGGGTGACCGTTGTGCATTTATGTCACCGACTTGTCAGTTGCAGATGCGGTTGGTACACCGCCGATGAATAATAGCTACATGATAGCTATCCTTATCTACTCTAGTTCGTGGCTCAGTTAGTATGCCACCTTAGTTAGTTGAGTTTGGTTTTGAGACCCATATAGGGTTCTTCTATTTCTTTGTAAGAGAGTTCTTTTGGCTTACACAACTAAGAAGAGTAAAACTGTTTTCAGCCTCCACCCTTGTGTGTCTTCCCCCATTGTGCAAGCAAGAAAGCTTCAAGCGAGACTCCTTCCTTCTCTCCCACAATCTTGACATGGTATCAGAGCCTTGTTCGTGGTAAGGAGCTCAAGAAAGCAAGCCAAGCTCGCGGTGGTCTGGTAAGAGGAGCAGTGTTGCTTTCATTTTCTGTTTTGGGAGCAGATCTCTGTAGGTAGCACAGCCGGAAATTGCAGGAGTGCATTGTCTCAGGTTGAGACGCCCTTCGCGGTGAAGCAAGAGGGCAGTATATGCTGCTGGCATGGGCTTTAGCCCTCGGTGACCTTGTTTTTTTGATTTGAGGCCATTTCGGGGCCTGTTTTGCAGACGGAAGTTTTCTGCATGCACTCAAGAAAAGGCTCAGTTTTATGCTGTGCAGCCACTGTTCTACAGGTCGGTGAAAAGTTACTGTAGAAATTGCATCGTATGCTTGTGCGCAGAGACATTGGGAGTTTCAGAATCATCCTTGGTTCCTGTTTATGCAAAATCGTCACTAGGAAGTGACTGTGTGGTCAAATACCACTTTCGCCAGTTTTGCAGATTTGCCCTTGTGAGGGTGAAGCTGTGTTTTTTGCAGTGACATAATTTCTTACAGTATATGGCGTCTGATTCTCTTTCACAGATTGTCACTGAAAAGCTTGACAAGAACAACTTCCAGGCATGGAAGTTTAGAATGACGAATTTCCTTATGGGAAAAGGATATTGGGAATTTGTTGCAGGAAATGAAGAAGAACAAGTTCTTCCTGATGTTCCCAATCAACAGCAAATGCAGGCATTCAAAGCATGGCATGAGAGAGCCAGGAAAGTTATGTACTGGCTGTCTATCAGCATTTCAGACTCTATGATTGTGCATATTCAGGATGCAAGTACGCCAAAGGAGGCATGGGATACTCTGTCAAAAATGTATAGCACAAATACACAAGCCAGGAAAATGCAGCTCAAGCAAGAGTTGCATAATGTGCAAAGAGAAAATATGAGCATCAATGACTACCACATGAAGGTGAAGAAGACTGCAGATGCACTTGCTTCCATTGGGTCGCCAGTGGAAGATGATGATTTAGTTTCTGTGACCTTGAATGGTCTAGAAAAGGATTATGCGCAGTTTCGGACATCCATTTCCGTCCGTGAAAGATTTCCTGATTTTGAAGAGTTGATTGCTCTTCTAATTTTTGAGGAGCAGAGAAATGGTGGTGCAACTTCTTCAGGAGGAACTTCAAAAGAAGCTGTCTTCTACTCAAATGCTGGAAGAGGTAGAGGCAGAGGTAGAGGAGGCCGATTTGGAGGCCGTGGTAGAAATCAGAATATGCAGCAAACTCAAGAAAACCAGTCCTATGGAGGAGGACATGGTAACTTTAGAGGCAGGGGGAGCCAAAGAGGTCGTGGTGGATGGCAAAGAGGCCAAAATGCAAATAGTAATGTTGAATGCTACTATTGTGGTAAAATGGGTCATATGGCTAAAGACTGCTATAAAAAGCAGAATGACATCATGAATGGAAAACTGCAACAAGGAAATTATGCATCCTCTAGTAGACAAGGTGATAACAGAAATGAGAATCTGTTTATGGTGCAGCACATGAACAATTCTGTGACAAGTGCAGAAGAAAGCAACGATGTATGGTATGTTGACGCAGGTGCATCAAACCACATGACAGGTCATGCAGAATGGATGGAGGATGCAAGGAAAATGGAAAAACCAGGATTTGTGGAGACTGGTGATGATACTGCACATCCTATTGTGCAGATTGGAAAAATTCCCTTGTCTATGCAGGATGGGAAAAAGAAATACCTGACCGATGTATTTCATGTCCCGAATATCACCAAGAATCTGGTTTCTGTTGGTCAAATGGTTGAACAGGGCTTGCAGGTTAGATTTAATCCTCATGGATGCTTTGTTGAGGATATGAAAAATAAAGGTCGCTTGATAGCAAAAGGGAAGAAGAAGGGCAGAATGTTTACATTGGATGCAGACATGTCTGAATTGAGTGCAGCAATGTTTGCACATGGGACCGGTGTAGTTGCAGATATTGATATCTGGCATAAATGCATTGGTCATGTTAATGTACAACGGCTTAAATCAATGCAGGCCCAAAATATTGTTGCAGGATTGCCAAAATTCAAGGTTGCAGAAATGCATAAGGTATGTGAAGCCTGTCAGTTTGGAAAACAGGCAAGGAAACCATTTCCTAGACATGCTCAAGAGAGTAAGAAGCCATTGGAATTAATCCACTCTGATGTGTGGACAACTAAAGCTGCATCTCTTGGAGGCTGTCATTATTTTGTCAGTTTTATTGATGACTATAGCAGAAAAGTTTGGGTGTATTTTATGAAAAAGAAAAGTGAAGTTTTTGGGCATTTCAAAACTCTTAAAGCGATGGTTGAAAAAGAAACATGCCTGCAGATAAAGTGCCTAAGGTCAGATGGAGGGGGAGAGTACCTCTCAAATGAGTTTGCAAGGTTCCTGCAGGAGCATGGCATAAAGCAGCAATACTCATGCAGTCATACCCCACAACAAAATGGAATTGCAGAAAGGAAAAACGGGCATATTGGAGAGGTATCTCGTGCCATGCTCAATGAAAAAGACTTGCTAGATTTTTATTGGGCTGAAGCAGTTGCTACAGCAGTCTACATAATGAACAGGACTCCCACTGCAGCAATACATGGAATGACTCCAGAGGAGAGGTATACTGGTAGGAAACCAGATATTTCTCATTTGAAAATTTCTGGTTGCATTGCCTATGTACATGTGCCAGATGAGCTGAGATCCAAGTTGGATCCAAAAGCTGAGAAGTGTATCTTTATTGGTTACTCTCTGCAGCAAAAAGGGTATAGATGCTATAACCCTTCTACTCGTAATTTACAGTGAGCAGAGATGTTGTTTTTGATGAGATGAGTAGCTGGTATAAACCAGTAAATGTGATTGATGATGTAGATGCACAAAATGGTAATGCTGCGCAAAATTCACAGCAGCAGTCACAAAATATTAGTGGACCTGGAGCGTCCTCTAGTAGTGGTTCACATTCTTTGCCATGGACAGGCAGATTGAGATCAGGAGAATCTTCTCAAAGCAATGCAGATAGTGGTATGCAAGTATCACGAAAAGGAAAAGAGAAGGTTGATCAGCCCATGTTTGATGTGAATGCAGGTCACTCTTATGTGGATGGTGAATCCAGTGGCTCAGAACAGAGCATTGATGATGAGTTGGGTATTCCTTCTATTGTTACACCTGGAGTAAGGAAGACCAGGGATGTTTTGAGAGCACCTGGGAGTGAACCTACTTTGCGCAGGTCTACAAGAGCTAGGTATCCTGTGGATAGGCTGAAATATGATGGATTTACAGCCATTCACTATGCATATATGGTCAAAGTGATACAGGAACCAGAACCCACTTCTTTTGAGCAAGCCATGGGAAAAGAAAAATGGGAGAAAGCCATGGATGAAGATATGGATGCCTTGGAAGCAAATGCTACATGGGAGTTAGTACCTTTGCCTAAAGGTAAGAATGCAATTGGCTGTAAGTGGGTTTATAAGGTGAAGCACAATGCAGATGGTTCTGTGAACAGATACAAGGTAAGATTAGTAGTCAAGGGGTATGCACAAACATATGGCATTGACTATGAAGAAACATTCAGTCCAGTTGCAAGGATGGCAACGGTAAGAGCAGTCATTGCTATGGTTGTATCAAAGGGATGGTCTTTACATTAGATGGATGTAAAGAATGTCTTCTTGCATGGTGATTTGCAAGAAGAGGTCTATATGGAGCAGCCACCAAGTTATGTGCATGCTGTTCATCCTGAGTTTGTTTGCAGGTTGAAGAAAGCCTTGTATGGCTTGAAGTAAGCACCTAGAGCATGGTCTGACAAGATAGGACAGTATCTTGTCACTATTGGCTTTCAGATTTCTAAGGCAGATTTCTCACTTTATGTGAGAAAAACAGAGAAAGGTATTATGCTACTTGTCATTTATGTTGATGATTTGATTATGACAGGTGACAGTGATGAAGATATCCTTCATGTGAAAATGCTATTGAAGCAGAAGTTTGAGATGAAGGATTTGGGAGAGCTGCGTTATTTCTTGGGCATTGAGGTGATTAGATCACCAAGTGGGATACAGCTCTTGCAGAGGCAGTATGGATTGGACATGCTGTCCAAATATGGGATGACAGGCTGTAAGCCTATTTCAGTTCCTTTGGAGCAGAATGTGAAGCTGAGCACAGATGCAGGTGAGCTTCTAGAAGACCCTACTATGTACAGACGCATAGTAGGAAGTTTGATTTATATGACTATTACCAGGCCATATTTGAGCTATGCTGTTGGATTGGTAAGTCAGTTTATGCAGGCTCCAAGGAAACCACATTTGGATGCGGCTAGACGCATACTCAGGTATGTGAAGTCCACATTGCAGTATGGACTATTTTATGAGACTGGGGTTCAGATATAGTTGCATGGATACACTGATGCTGATTGGGCTGGTAGTATCTATGATAGACGATCTACCAATGGATATGTGTTCTCTTTTGGGAGTGCTGCAGTCACTTGGAGCAGCAAGAAACAGCCTACAGTTGCCTTGTCGAGCACAGAGGCTGAGTACAGGGGTGCAGCAATGGGTGCATGTGAGGTAGCTTGGTTGCATAAGCTACTTTATGATATGCATCAGTCTACAGATGGACCAGTTGTCATTTATTGTGACAACATGAGTAGTATACACTTGGCAAATAACCCAGTCTATCATGCTAGAACAAAGCACATTGAGGTGCATTATCACTATGTGCGAGAGAGAGTTTTACTAGGTCTTATTGATCTAGTTTATGTCAGCACAGAGGATCAGGTAGCTGACATATTCACGAAGGCATTGGGCGCAGAGAAGCTGCGCAAGTTCAGAGACCTGCTTGGTGTGCAGGAATTGGGATTGAGCTCGAGGGGGAGTGTTGAGATATCGAGCTCCACTCGTGATACGCCAGGGTGACCGTTGTGCATTTATGTCACCGACTTGTCAGTTGCAGACGCGGTTGGTACACCGCCGATGAATAATAGCTACATGATAGCTATCCTTATCTACTCTAGTTCGTGGCTCAGTTAGTATGCCACCTTAGTTAGTTGAGTTTGGTTTTGAGACCCATATAGGGTTCTTCTATTTCTTTGTAAGAGAGTTCTTTTGGCTTACACAACTAAGAAGAGTAAAACTCTTTTCAGCCTCCACCCTTGTGTGTCTTCCCCCATTGTGCAAGCAAGAAAGCTTCAAGTGAGACTCCTTCCTTCTCTCCCACAATCTTGACAGTTAGTACTTAAAACGAGCCCAACACTGGCTATAAGCACTAGTCGGGCTTCTCTATACTCAAGAAACCACACCCCCTCAGCCTCGCTGCTGCCAGGAGTGTGTAAGTGACACACTGCCCTACTTGTTGTTGTAAATATCACATTTTTGAATTGTAGTCCAATGATTAAGCTCCACACTTGGAGCCCCAAGAGGAACACCAAGGAAAAGGGAATTCTCTTGCAAGAAAATCTATCTTGTAACATCAACAAGCTTGTTTATCATGTTTCATATGATCACAATGAAGAAAAGAACACCAGGCACAACAAATCTTCATGCAACATCATGTAGATCTCCCACGGATTTGATAGAATCAACCATATTCTTCAATATCTTCACACAATCCATCAATATAACAAAGAAAGCAAAGGAATACACCATCTTTGAATAGAAATACATCACATAGTATTCATCTTCAATGTCTTCATAGTCTTCTCTCTCAATCTCTCACATACAATCACTCTGTTTCAGTAGAATTGGCTATCTCTGACTCTCTCTCTCTCTCACTCCATCAATAATACATCATATCCTCACTACAATCTCTCAAAAATCTCTCTCAATAATCCTTCTTAGGTCGTGGATACCCCTCCCAAGAGGTATGTCTGATATGAAGAGTCACCAGAGCCACTACAGTGTCCTTTCATAGCTCACTACTCTCACTTCACTCTAGTCTTCACTTGAGTCTTCAACAGCTACTTCTTCCACTTCTTTCAACTCTTTTGCACTTGTATTCACCTCTTTCCAAGGCTAGAAAACTTTCCCAAGCTACACTTCTCATCCATCAGAACACATACAAAAGCATACAGAATAGTCACAGAATAGTACCAGAACAGCTACAGAACAGAACAGAACAGAACAGAACAGAACAGAAACAGAGGCTCTACAGAAGACCTACAAAAGGTTACAAAAGGTTATCAAAACCACGTAACTCATACTCAAACCATTCCAAACTCTCACAAACTATTCAATAAGCTTTCACAATATCTCAATCTTCATCAATCAATACTCCATCCCTCCTTATAGAAGACAATCAGAACAAAACAGACCAAAACAGAGCAAAACAAAAGGTATACAGAACCAATCAGAACCTATCAGAACATCACAGAACCACCAATAAACATCATGACCTTCCAAAACACAATCAATATCATCCAAAACACTCTCAAACCTCTTCCAAACTAATCAATCATCTCATAAAATCAACCATTCAGCTCTCAAAAACAACAAAAATCAGCTAAAAAACAAGTCATTTCAACACTCAACATATCCCCACACTTAATAAGGAAGCGTCCTCGCGACCCAGGAAAAAGGGAATACAAGTGCATTTAAAATCACAACTTTGATCTTCAATATCTTTTCAAAAAGAATCCACCCACCACGACCCCAACTTCTAACCTATTTCTGATATAAAAATACAAAGAAAGGAAAACCCAATATACATTAACACTTCTAATCAAACTAAAAATCACAACAAATTTGTAAAGGATATAAGAGTTTTCTTCTTCTTCATCAGCATCAGTCTCAACTCTGCAACCATGACCCCAACACCACAATACTCCAAAATGTAGCTTGCACGAAAGCCAATCCAATAGGAAACCACCACGTTCGTATTACATAAATGAACTCACAACACAAACACTACACACAACACAACCATCTGAATGACTCCTCCAAAAAGAGAGATTTTCATTAAAAAGCATCCACCATACATTGGAAAGGTATCAATGAAGATGATCCCTCTTGAAAGATTGATGTTGTCGGAAACGATCCATAGACAAGGATTCATCTACAAAGTTTTTGGGAGGATTTTGAAAAAACTGAAGACAGTACATCCTTTCCAACAGGATCAAGTATCTGCTAGGCAAACAAAGGGCATGAAAATACAATATATCCAACTGTTGGGAATCAATGCTCACATTGACATTCATGCACAACTTGGGAATAGGCTTGGAATCATTATGAGAGTGCCTATGCATATACGCCAAGTACCAAGCAAAGTGAGCAGTTAATCTCACTGAGGGATCTGCAGACTGTGAATACTGCTGCGCAAAATGAACATAGTTCTGATAAGCTTGACTGGAAGCTGTCCATTCTCCTGGAATTACTGGCCAATTGATTTGAGGGCCTGTAAGGGAATCATCCAAACTCCATCCCCTTCGTCTGGAAATCTGAGTATCAAACCCGTCATAGTCACTAACCAACTGAGGTGGTTGAGATATAGAAGTGTTAGGAGAGGGTAATGGAATAAGGAAAAGTGGATGAAGGGAGGGATATGCAAAATCATAAAAGGAAGAAAAGGTTAAAGAAGGAGTGGCAAAAAATTTGGAGAGAATCACTAAGGAAGGGTGTTAATTGATAAATAGGAAAGGTGGAGGGTACATGAATGGATGGAGAAGGATAGGGTGGAGAAGGGGAAAATACCCTATCCTCAATAAAGGAACAATATGTAAAAATGGGAATTTGAGGGAAAGATGAAGGTTGGAAAAGAAGGGGTAAAATAATTGTGGAATTAGATTGACAAAGGGAAAGATATAGATCATATCGGTGAGCCATTTGTTGGTAATAGAGGAGGGTAGGAACAGAAGGTCCTAAGAGAGATCGTCTATGATAGGCATCAAAGAAGGTAGAATCAAACGGATTATGTTTTGAAAGACAGGCTAAGAGATCCATCCTCTGTTGATTAGTACTCTGGGCAGAGATAGGAGCTGTGTTTTGTCTTTGATTCAGGACTACAGAATCAATCATGGGATGCCAGGAATTATCATGACAATCAACCACTTTGGAGGAGTAACCCTGGAACATGTTAGCTATGCGCAACTCCAAATGGTTGATATACGAAACAGCCTGTAAGACCACATCCCCCACATACCATGCCATATCCACCTCATCTGGAATTAACAAGTCTCCTCGTAGATACATGTATGACATCAACATGGTATCTGGCATGACAGAATCTTCAAACACCATTCTTACTACCTCTGTCAACAACTCAGCAGTTCAAGCCCCACTCCATCCATCCTCCGGAAGGGGTAAATCCATCGTGGAAAGCTTCATGTAGAAGACCAACTTCTGTAAGTGGTAGTGGACAAAGAAAAAATGGTCTGGTGGAACATATTCCTGAAACTGCTCAAATGTAGACCATAACAAGTCCATTCTGGACTGCAATCTTTCCACTTTATCTTGGAATAAAGGACACAAAGTAGCCTGTCTTTGAAGAGCAGCCAAGTCCTACTGGGAAAGAGAAGGAATCAATGGCACATTAGGGATGGGAGGAACAGAGCGTGACTTTGCGAGTTGATCGTGCAACTGCTTGATTTGGGAGGCTTGGGAGGCCATTGTGTCATTAGCAATCTGTAAAGCTGAAAGTTTGTCATCTAAGATAGCTTCGAACTCCTGCGCTTCTCTGGACATCCTCTCCTTCTCCTCTGAAAGGCTAGTAACCTGTGATTGAGCCTCTAGTAACTGGATCTTCAAAGAAGAGATCTCATCGCTTTGGGTGGCAACTAGTTGGGTTTGCTGTTCCATTTGCTTAAACAAATCTGCTAGGGTATCCTTAGCAGAAGCTAACTCGGATGTTGCCTCATGGAATTGGTCCTTAGACTGCATGAGCTCTTCATAAAAAGACGCGTACAGCTGTTGAACACAGGCTGTCACTGACAATTCAATGGAACTTTGAATATCTTTACAAAGGAAAGGAATTGCATCTCCTGAGACTAGACTATTCAGGGAGGGAACTGATATGTCCAAGGATCCTTCTTGATGTGCTCTGAACAGGTTATTACAAGTGAGATACCCAGGGAGATCACTGCCAGAGGTAGCAGGGATGGACACGGAAGGAAGTACTGAAGGAGCTTTATCCGCTACCCTCTTCAAGCGTTTGCGCTGGATGACCAGGGGAGGCGGAGAATCATCATCCTCTATGTCAATGGGTGCTGACTCATCTAAAGGTGGAGGAGGAGGTACGGGATCTGATGGAGGAGGTGGAGGCACAGTCTTCTGTAAACCTGAATAGGTCAAGAAGGCAGACAAATATGATCCATATGTGACATTGGTAACATTACCCCTGGTGACTTTGACGAAATGTTGATCCATTTTAGTGAGGAGGTAAGTGCTCCAATCAATAGCAACTCCTTTCAACACCATCCTGGAAGCTGTAAAAAGCTCTTTGGACAAATACTGGGATGGCGTTTTGGCAGGCATAAACCTGTCCTGGAGAAACTGACAGATCATCTTCCATACGGGATCAGTGATCATGGAAAAGGAAACGCCTGAAGAGTTGATCACCTTCTTAACATTCAGCATTTCCCTTGTTTGCTTTTGCAACAGCTTTAGAATCTCTTCATTAGAGAAAAGCTGACGAGTGGTAACAAAAGGTTCACCTTTGGAGGGAAGAGACAGAGCCTTCCCTAAGCCTCGAGGTGTCAAAGTCATAGAAATTCCCTGGACTAGTCCTGTCTTCTTGCTGTAAGAGGCCAGAAACTCATCACATAACGACGGATCCTCTGGAAGCAATGGAAAGGAAGTAGCCACAAAAGCAGCGAGTCCCGCCTTCGTGAGAGGCTCAAAAGTAAGTAGGGAAGAGTAATCCCGACTAACTAATGGGACGCACTGGATAGGGGGAGGAGCGTGAGAAGGTGCCATTCAGATGGTTACACACACACCACAAACACAGACAATAAAGGAGAATGCCTGCAAAGCAACAAACAAAAATCCAAGGATAAGAGAACAACCAAAACAATAAAACGTGACTCGACCAACTAACCCCAAGCAAACCACAGTCTAGAAAAAAATTTCGACATGACCTTGAGACATACGACCGAAAGCTTCATACTATGCATCAGACAAACACCCAGAACCCCGTAGCAGGCAAGAAAAGAAAAAAACTGCACACCGTACCCGTAACCGTAACAAAGACAGTAAACCAAAACATCACCACATCCGACACATATCAAGACTACATCGTTGATAAACCAGTGATTGACCATGGAAATAACTCCAATGACTGTGCATACCCATCCCACGAAACGGTTCATTAAAAAGGGAAATTAAGTGCAGTGAGGGGGAATTAATTTAATGAAGGGTTGATTTGAATAAATTATTAAGAATGGGTGAATTTTTATTAGGTAATAAACCTTAGCAAGAAAACGGCGGTTCCTTATTATAAATTTAATTACCAATTACTAAGTTAAAACGGTGCTTAATTCGAATCCCGGACTTCGATACCCAGACTGGGTCTCTAAATGCAAGTTCATTGATTACAAAGTAAAGTGATGTGGAGCGCTTTTTTGCCAGCGCGTGCTCTTGTGACGGTTGGTTCATTTTAATTAAAAATTAAAGTGCCTGTGTAGCGCATGTAGCGCGTGCGAAGTGAACGGCGGGTTTATTTTAATTAAAAAATATATGTGTGTAGCGTGAATGCGCGTGCCATGGTAGTAGTTAGGTTTCATTTATGTTAATTATGGGTTTCGTGTGTTTGTTGTGTTTGGTTTTCGTGGTTGAGTTGTGTATTTTTATATTAACCGTGGGTTTTGGGAGAGCTGTTGTTAAAAAAAAAAAAACAAATAAAAGGGAAATACCTGGTAGTGGGTGTATGGAAATGCAAAGAATGCACTCTCCTCAATCCAAAAATATCTGTATTTGTTCTAGATGTTTAGTTGGGGTGTTGGATGAAAAAGGTGAGTTTTTTATAAAAAAATTAATTTTCAAGGAATTTAGGTGTGAAAGAAAAGATTATGACAGCTGAGAAAAATATGCCAAAAATAAATAAAAATGTTAAGTAAAATGTTAGGAAATTTTCAAAAATTAATTTGGAAATTTTTAGCATTTTTAATGAATTTTTATCATATTATTGGGTATTTTGAAAGATGTTGGAATTTCAAAAATAGGCAAATATATTTTTTCTAAAATTTACAGGTTTAGAAAAATATGGCCATGGGTTGCAAAAATAAAAAGAAATTGTCCTAGATTCTTCTGTAAATTTTTAAGAATTTAAAGTGGTTTGTAATGATTTGTTTTGTATTTTTCAATGTTTTTGTTTGTTTGTTAAATTTTTTTTTGGAAAAGGGTTTGCGGGTGTGTGAATTAAAAATCTGGGAAAATACCTAGCAATAAGCTGCGTGGCAGCTGTGTGGCAGTAACCAACGAGCAAAGTCCCGCACCCGCGCACGATCAAGTGCAAACAATCTCCAGCTCCCACATGTGCGTACACACCGATGCATGTGTCGATGTCGCGAGGGTGTCGACAGGTGGGACGGGGGTTGATGGAGGGGGTTGCGGTGGTGCAGCCGTGCAGCGGGGCTGCAGCGTGGGACAGGGGCTTGTGTAGGGGAGTGTGTGGTAGGGGCGGTACGTGGGTAATGGGGGGAATGAGGGTTTAGAAGGGGGAGAAAGTGAGTGGGTGGTGGGAATGGGGGGTTAGATAGGGGTGGGTGTTAGTGGGGGTGGGAAAGTAGGTGATGAGGGGTTAGTGGGAGGAATGGGGGTTTAGGTGGGGGGGTGTGGGTATGTGTGTGGTGGGAAGGGGGGTTAGTGGGAGGAATGGGGGTGAGTTTGTTGGGGGGGGGAAGGGGCTTACAGGGGGGTGGGTTGCACGTGGCAGAGGGGAGAAGAAGGAAGGGAGCGGCTTGGTGGGAGACACGGCGACTGTCGGCGGGCAGTACGACAGGCAGAGGGCGGGTACGGCAGTGGTGGCAGCTCGGGGCGAGAGGCGCAGGCGGGCGCCAAGCGACGGGGCTGGAGGGCAGGACGACGAGGGGGCGACCATGGCGCAGGTGCAACAGGGGGCTGTGGGCGGCGAAGAAGGATGGCAGGCGGCGTCGTCGAGGGCGGCCTGCACGGGCGGCAGGCGGCGCTGGCGAGGGCGGCCACGGCGTCACGCAGGCGGGAGGCAGGGCCACAGGCGCAGGGCCCACAAGGAGGGGGGCAACGCTCGTCGTGGAGGAGGGGAGGGAGGAGAAGAGCAGGGCAGGCGTGAGGGAGGAGAGAAGGGAGGAGCAGAGAAGGAGGAGGGGAGGAGAGGGAGGAGAAAGGAAGGAGGAGAGGGAGGACGGGACCAGGCGAAGAGAAGGCGGGGGAAGTGGAAGAAGGGAGGGGATGGAGGGAAGAGGGAGGGGGGAAGGAGGGAGAAGGGGGGATGGGAGTCGGCAGCAGGTGGGGAGGAAGAAGGGAGGGTGGGAGGAGAGGGGAGAGAGAAAGAGGGGAGAAGAAGAAGAAGAGAAAGAGAGAGGGAGAGAGAGAGGGAAAGGGTAGTTGGGAGGGGGGGTCCGTTGGGGGAAGGGGAGGGTGAGAAAAAAATAATAATTAAAATTAATTAATTAATTAAAAAAAGGAAAACAAAAGAAAGGTGAGACACCCCTGTCCCACGCGCATGCGCGGGGCAGGGGTAAAAAAATTTGCGGTGACAGGAGGGAAAGGACGCTGGGATATAGGGATGGAGCACACGGACATGACCGGGGCACGTTAAGATGCGTAAAATTGAAAAAAGGCGCGTTCACGCGCGGGACGGAGCGCTTAAATACTCATAAAAATAAAGAAAAATTAATAACTCCCAATCTGGATGTCAAAACGAAATAGTGTAAAAACAAAAAGTGGGCAGGACGACAGGGGGAAGATAGGGAAAATATACGATGGAGGTTCCAGGAGGGGTAAAGGGCGGTCATGTGCAAAAAACACAAAAAACGAACCAAAAAACGCAATTAAAAATTAATATCGGGAGATCTGTGCATCGAAACGAGGTGCAGGAAAAAGGAAAACTATGCAGAAAGATGTGCCCGACAATCCTATCACATCAAAACATAGTTCCGATGGAGATAAGATGTGTTCTTGTGGAAAAAACCCAAAAAACAAACCCAAAAATGGGATCGAAAATTAATATCGGACGAACCGTTCACCGGAATGACACGTAATAAGAAGGAAAAATTGCCGAGGAAGGAGTGGCATAGGGTTATCATGTTAAACCGAAGCTCCGGTGGAAGTAGGAGGGGTTCACATGCGAAAAACTCCAAAAACACGCCCGAAAACTCATTTAAAAATTAAGAAGTAAATATCCGGAAGTCGAAAGAGGGGGGAGGAAAAAGGAAAAAGGTAGGGGAAGACATAGGGGACACGGTTGGCACATCAAATTGGAATTACGAGGCAAACAAGGTAGGTTCATATGTAAAAAGGTCAAAAAGACGCACAAAAAGGTCTTAAAAAACCGAAAAATTAATATTGAACAAACCATGTAGCGGAATGACTTGGAGTAAAAAGGGAAAATGTCAGGGGAAAAGTGGTTGTCAGGACTATGACGTCAGATCACGGTTTCGAAGCAAGAAAAGCGCGTCCATATGGAAAACCGGCTAATTTGTGCAAAATGCTTCAAAAATTAATAACTCAAAAACCATACACCGGAACAGGGGTAGCTAAAAAGGAAAAATGGTCAGTTCAGAGGGAGGAACAGGGTTATGAGGTTGGATTTGGACGTCGGTGAATGTAGGATGCATTCACATGGCAGGACCTCAAAAGCAAGGAATGAAGGGAAACTACAAGGGAACAGCCCCAAGGGTGGGGGAACATAAACGGGTGGGTGGGAAGGGATCCCATTAGGGTAAAAGAAAGTCATGACATACATGCATGAGCAGGTTAAGGCATATGCAGAGGGGTAGGCAATGTAGACGCGCAGGGACGCGTCCCCACACTTAAGACCTTAACGGATAGGGTTAACCGAGCAACAGGGACCTAGGACCACGCCACAGACCATCCACTAACTTCCCCACACTTAAAACATGACCGTCATGGAGAAAAAGAAGGTGTAGGGTTAGAAAAACTTGGCCCATTTTGTCAAGAATCACAGTTGATTGTCGATAGCACGTCTTGTATTGTTGTCGGCTGCTGGAGATACCAAGGCATCTTCCCGGCACACGTCCGTCATGGCAGGGACCATGTGGCAGCACCCAGGGAGATAGTTGATTGAAGGAATCGTAGGAAATTCATTGTCGATGATGATGAGGAATGTTGCACTCAACTCACAGGCACTCAAATGGAATGAAAGAACAGTCACTCGCCCCAAGACTAATATCACTCGAGGAAGAATGATTGAAATCCATATCTCATACCCGGTTTAGAAATCAATAGGGGAATGGTACAGAAGGAGTATGCCAAGGTGCATAGTTGATGGTGCATTAGTGCGTCCAACCCGTCCTGGCATAAGTGCAAGGAGGAAGGCAAGGGAGCCTTATAGTGCAATGTACAGAACAGGGTGATGTGTCTTGTGATGACGGCAAAGACCCATCCCGTGGGTGCATTGGGAAACGGGAACATACCTGACTCCAAGTATCGTAACGTCCCTCAATCTCACCTCTCGGTGATTGATTGAAGAAACTCCAGTCACACTCAGCCCACCCTCTGTCTCACTCTCTGTTGATAGTTACAGGAGGGCAGCCCGTCCTGAAACCCGTTGATGTAATCCTCACGGTCACTTGTGCAAAGATTGTATGCCTCGTGCGCATTTGATGGTGCAACTGTGCATCCCGCCCTGTGCTGGCATACAGTGCGAGAAGGAAGGCCAGGGAGCCTTATGGTACAGTGCACAGAACAAATTGTGCTTTGTGCATTGAGAGGCCCATCCTGCGCGTGCAACACTTCATTCACACTTCTCACCTCTCATTTGATTTGAAGGGAAAAGACTAGTCTCTCGCCCCACCCTCTATCTCACTCTCTGTTGATAGTTATAGAGGGCAACCATACTCACTTCCCCATCCGGTTAGAATGAAAGCTCACATCACTCAATTGTTTGTCGATGAAGATCGCGTCATCAGTTGTCGAAGAGGTGTATCCAGGGAGGTAGCCATCAAATCGAACGTTGTGTTAGATAGGACATGTCGTCTGCGAGAGGACAGGTAGACACTCTGCAGAAAGACCCAGGACACAGCGTACCAAGGGAGGTAGCTTCGGAATTGGATCCTAGGGATATCAATTAATGAATCCACTTTCTGGACTGCTGGGTTTTGCTATCTTTTCCACAGCCAGCTTCCCACCCAAGGGTGTGTGCCACCTTTTCTTGGAACGAGGCCTACTATGACAGGGAATTGCTTCCTTTTCTCTCATAACAGATTTTTTTTTCTTTTTTTTTCTTGTTTTCCCCTATTCTCGAGGGTGTTTCCACCTTTTCTCGAAGAATAGGTCGGCATGACAAGGACCTAAGTCCTTTTCTCCCATGACCGATATGTTTTCTTTTTTTTCTTTTTTTCTTTTTTTTTCTTCTCTTCGAATTAAACAAGGGAATGGTAGAAAGACCATGTATCAAGACCAACCTCGCCACTGTCCTTGGTGGAAAATAGAGGATAAGAGATCAAGGCTGGAAGGTGGAGTTGAGGGAACAGAGGGTTGCATCCATCTCATCAGGAGTGACTGAAAAACAGCTATCAGAAGTAGCATCATAAGAAGTAGAGTGCCGTGCCAACGAGGGAAAAGATCAAGTGACCATGATTGTCAAGATCCCCAAGGAGGGAAGTACTTCTTCAGGCGATATCCATTAATCAGAAAGGGATCATCAAAGGCATCAACGGTCTGCACTTGGACAGAGCCATTAGGGTTGACAGCAAGTACCTTATATGGGCCCATCCACCGCTGTTGAAGCTTGCCAGGAAACTTGCCAAATCGTGAATCATAGGCTAGGACCAAATCACCTTCTTTGAACTCCTTGTGCTTGATGAAGCTGTCATGGTAAGTCTTGCGTCGAGCTTGTGTGGCTTCCATGCACTGTAGAGCCATCCTACGAATTTCGTCCAAACATTCCAAGTGCAGGAGACGGTGTTGCAGTGAATCATCGTCCCCCAAACGCTCTTTGATAGCCACTCTCAAAGAGGGTAATTCCAGTTCAACAGGAAAAACAGCTTCTGTACCATACACCAGCTGGAAAGGTGTCTGTCATGTTGCTGCTTTATGGGAGGTTTTGTATGCCCAGAGGGCCTCTATAAGTCGATCATCCCAATCACGACGATGTGCGGCAATCATTCTTGTCAGAATCGAGCAGAGGATGCGATTGGTGACTTCGACTTGGCCATTGGCTCTGGGGTAATAAGGAGTGGACTTGCGATGGCAGATCTTATACAACTCTGTCAACTCTTCCATGACTTTATTAAGGAAATGAGTGCCTCTGTCACTTACCAGCTCTAAGGGACTGCCAAAACGGGTGATGATATTCTCGTACATGAACAGGGCCACGCTGTTACCATCGTCCCACTTTAGGGCTTTAGCTTCACACCACTTTGTAACATAATCTGTACATACGAGGATGTATCGGTTCTGTTTCCTTCTGGTAGGAGGATCGATTGGACCTAGAAGTCGATGCCCCACTTCTCAAACGGCTTCAGGGGAAGGATAGGTTGCAGTGGCATGGCACTTTTCTTCGTGGGTTTCCCCATTCTTTGACAAGCATCACATCTTTTACAGTAATCATAGGCATCCTTGTGAACGGTAGGCCACCAATATCCTGCTAGCAGAGCCTTCCTGGCTGTGGCTTCTCCTGCAAAGTGACCTCCACATGGCTCATCATGGCAAGCCTTCAAAACAATCCCAATCTCTTCTCCTGCGACACATCTTCTGAGCACTTCATCTTTGCCTTTCTTGTACAGTGCACCGCCTAGCAGGGTGTAGGGGGTTGATTCTAGCATAAGCTTCTTCCTTTCCCGACTAGAGATAGCAGGAGGGTACTGTTGGGTTGCCAGTAGATTGGCAATGTCTGCATACCAGGGAGTTACAGTTTCTACCAAGAATAGGGAAGCATCAGGGAGGTCTGGATCATCCTGCTCCTCGTCTGCAATTTGTGGGATACGCGACAGATGATCAGCCAAAACATGGGAACGACCAGGATTAGTAATCACCTCAAAGTCGAACTCCTGGAATAAAAGGAGCCATCTCATCATTCGTCCTTTCACATCTGTTTTGTTCATCAGGAAGGACATGGCCTCATGATCCACATAAAATTTAAAGTGGGTGGATAGGAGGTAATGGTGGAACTTCTCTAGGGCAAATACCATTGCCAAGCACTCCAGCTCTGTCACTGTATAGTTCCGTTCTCGATCAGTGACTTTTCGGCTTGCATAATAGATCGGTTGATCTAGCTTCGAGGAGCCCTTCTGGCAAAGGACATCACCTAAGCCTTCAATTGATGCATCAGTGCGTATATGAAACTCTTTCGTCCAATCAGGAGGTTGAAGAATGGGTGCCTCAATCAGACACTGCTTCAGAGTGTGGAAGGCTTTGTCACATTCTTCTGTCCAAGTAAACTCTGCCTCTTTCCTCAAAAGTTTGTGCAAGGAGGTTGCCTTTGTTGCAAAATGGGCTATGAACCTTCTGTAGTAACCCACATGGCCTAGGAATCCCCTCAACTGTTTGAGGTTGGTGGGTGCGGTCAAAGCTCCTCTTCTGGGAGACTGCTACCCACCTTCAAGTGGCATTCAGTGCCTTCTGCATCCACAAAGGTTAACTGCCTTTCACCTTCTACTTCACGGATGAAGGTCCTACGGATTGCTTCTAGATAAGGAGCAACCTAAGTCTCCATCAAAAGAAGAAGTTGGGTCTAGTGGGACATCCGAAGAGGACACCACTCCCTTGAAGGAGTCGGATCTGTTAAGACATTGAAATGGGATTAGAGCCATTTTGGGTTTGGTTTCAAAATTAATTACCTCTTGGCTGGAAGACTCATCTTATGATGGCACATCTAGGAACATCACATAACAGGAACCCTCTGATGCCTGTTGGGTTTGTGGGACTGGTGCTTGTTGGCATGATGCATCGTCATCATCTTTCTTTAGCAAAGATGAGTTAGGACGGCATGAGCCACTGTTGAAAGATGGCTTGTTCTTCTTAATCCATTTCTTAAAAAGATTTTGCATGTGAAAAGATCCATTTACCAGACCAAATGGTACCATCATCATTCTATCCCATAGCCTGAGCTCATCTGCTTCTAATGCTTTTGAAACTTCTTCTTCATATATATCCTCTTCAGGTGGGATAGACTCTTCCGTTTCACTTTCATAACCTTCTTCGTCCATATCATATCCATCCTCCTTTGTCTCTGTTTCTGTCTCTGCTTCTGTCTCTGTAGGAGCTCTGTAACAGAAGAACGGATTCTCTGTTTCCTCTTCTGCCTTTGTCTCTACTTCTGCTATGGCCATGTAACAGGGAGAGCAGTACATCCATGCTTCTATCTCACTGTCAGAAGTGATTTCAGAAGTCATTCCTGGTTCAGGTAGGAAGTATTCACCCATTGATAATGGCTTTGCATCTTTTGGAAGTCAGCTTACAGTATCCACTGTTAAGGAACGTGCCATTGTTTTCTTAGGAAGGATCTGTTTGACAGCATCTTTGTCTGCTAATGTTCCATCTGTAGCCTCATTAGGGAGTCAGAAGATAATTCCAAGGAGGTGGATCCATGTCCTTTTTGAGAATCATACAGTTTCAGCACCACTTTGTTGGGTCCTCTACCCAAGGTCAAGGTTCCTTTGAACCAATCCGTCCTTGCTCGCGGGCTTAAAAAAGCCATGGTCTGCCCAGTAACAGAGGATAGGATGTACCATAAGAGTTTGGCTTCACCACCAAATAGGTTAGCCAATAATCTTTTCCAGCCACTGTAGTCTTCACATATGGGAGAATGCCCAAAGGCTTGATTCTACTTTGATCCGCCAGTCTGATGAGCCATTGGGTGGGTTGCACACCTTGTAGGCCTAGATCCTTCATTGTCACATCCATCATAATGTTTACTGATGAGCCTCCATCAATCAGTGCATTTGCAATGAAGCAGCCTTCTATCCACACGCCAGTCTCTGGGGTACCCGGATCTAGGAAGGCGTTAGCCACGTCCACTTCTTTGACAGGCTCTGGAACTTTGTTGGACTTTGTTGCTGTTGAGGGAGCAATCCTTAAACCACGTCTTCTTGTCAATATACTTTTGAACCTTTTCCGGCAACTGGGAGACAACATCAATAATTGTCGGAATGTGAGATTTGGTCTAAATGTATCTAGATCTCTGACTAGATCGTATTCCTTAATAGGATCCACTGGCTTCTGTAATCGGTTAGGGAATGGGGCAACACCCATTTTCATTTTCCCTCTTTCTTCCAACAGAGGAATTACAGGAACTTCTTCTGCCACTTGTGGCACCTCCTCCTCTTCTGTCTCCTGGACCTCTAGTCCTGTCTCTGTAAATGTCTCTGTAACTCTCTGTGGCACTGTTAGGCTCTGTTCTGTTCTGTTCTTCTGGGGGAAGATTGAACTTCACTACTCTGGAAAGAGGGTTATTTTCTTTTTGGATAGGTGATTCCGTCTTCTTTGCATGTGTGATGGCAGCAACTTCCAATTCCACTAAATTGGAGGTAGGCTCTTGGGCCTTAGCTGGACTATCAGTAGCACTGTTCTTCACTAGGGCTGGGCTTGGACAGTCTTTTGCAGTGTGGCCTTCTCCTTTGCATCGAGTGCATAAGGGCTTGTAATCCATTGACCTTCTGGGATTTGGACAATTTGGTGAGATGTGTCCCTTTTCTCCACATATGTAACACTCCACTTCTGATCTCTGACCACCGCCAGACTGTCTTCCTCTGTAACTTTGGGAGGGAAATCTTCTGGGTCCAAAATTAGGACCAAACTCTCTAGGCTTGGGTCTAATATCCTGTGTTGTCATTTTGGATTCCGGCAAGTTGAATCTTGCGTCTTCTTCCTTCCTTCTCCTATCATGCATCTCCTTCAGAGAGCAAATGTCCTCTGTATGGTTCTTCCGTAAACAGTAGGAATAGAAGGCTCCAGGAATGGTTGGTTTGCGTGTACATTCAGTGGCTAAATGGCCTGCTTGATGACACTTACCACACCAAGTATTTGATCGCATCACATCTCTTCCTGCTCTTGCAATGTTGGATATGCTAGCTGTGTTCACTTTCAGTATCTGTAGCTGCTCTGTAATCACATCCATCAACTCCTTTTTGATGTTTGCAACTGAGTTGGATAAGTAGTCCTTCAAGCTTTCTCCTCCTGAGGCATTGGCAGGAGGGTTTTGAGGAGTCTCTATATAATCACTGCATAAACAGGTTGGGCTGGTGCAGAGGAATCTCTGTTTTGGTTCTGATTCAGAGCTACTGTTTGAACTGTTGGGTGTTGACTCCAGTTGGTAGGATTCCACTGTTGTTGCTGATTTGGCATGGAGAAAATTGGTTGGGACCATTGTTGTTGTGGTTGAACCATCATTTGAGGCATGGATTGTGGCCACTATGGATTTGGTGCACTATACTGTGATATTGAGGACATCTATTGGTAAGGGTAGGGAACAGTCCCTGGGACTGCATTTGGTGGATACATCATTCCTGGCATCAGAGGAGGTAGGACTCCTCTTCCTGTATTCATTGCTAATCTAGCTTCCACTTCATCGTACAGTCTTGCACCTTCTGTTGCAGCTTGCAGGGTGGCTGGTCTTTGCAGCTCCACAAACTTACGGACTTCTGGTTGTAATCCTCTGAGAAACACCCCCTTCTGAATGCCATCATCTAGATTATGGTTAGTCCATCTCTTCAGGATGGATTCCATTCGTGAGACATAAGCTTCCACTCTTTCTCCAGAAAACTGACTTAGGTTCATAAATTCCTCTCGCATCTGCTCTTCAAAACCTTCACGCCTGAATTTAGTGAGGAAGGCCAACTTCAGGTCGTCCCATGTGCCAAAAGTTCCTGCTGCTTGTCTCTCATACCACTGAAACGCCACACCCTTGAAAGTGGCACGGAATATTGCTAACCAATGCTCAGGGGTTCTGGCATTGTTAGCCACACATGCTACCATAAAATCTGCTACATGAAGATCGGGGTCTTCATTATACTCTCCCTTAAAAACTGGCAATGGGACTACATTCACTGGCCTGTCATCAATATTTCCAGGACGGATCTGGCTTGGAAGTGGACCTTCAGCAGGAGGAGGAAGGGCTTGATGTGCCATTGGGACTTCTGTAAAGAGTTCCGCAAGGGCGTCAAAGGCGGCTTCTACTGCGAGCTCGTTCTCAGCCTCGATTTTTGCTTTCTCTCTTCTCACGTACCTCTGGACTCGTTCTAACGCTTACCTCTTTATTGCGTCATTCATCAGGGGGTTGGCTCCACTATGTTGTTAGTGCTCCATAGAGGATTAACAGAAGGCTTCAGTCTCTGGAGGACTCTCTTGCTAACATTTCTTCTACTTCCTTCTTTTCAATGTCCCTGAATTCTGCTTTCATGCCATTGCACAGAGGAAGGTATTCGGTTCTGAAGGTGTCAAAATGCATACGTCTGAGCATTGTGGTGGTGCCATCATCATAGTAATGCCAGCTTCTGATGGTTTCAACAGTGTATGTTGTGAAAAACACTCTGTCTACCAACTTCCAGTGGGTTGCCAATTGAACAAACAGAAGATTATCAATACACCAAGCATCCCATGTATCTTGCTATTGAGCATCCATGAACAAATTCCAACTCTTTTCCTTCTTGTCTTTGTGAACCTCTACAGACCAAGACTCCTGAAGCTTCTTCACAATCTCCCACTTGATGTTGTATGGAAACTTCTCAATGAATGCCAAATCTTCCATGGATGGTCATTCTCTCTGTTTCTGCTTTTCAGTTTGTTCCCAAACAGTTTGCCACCAAGATGCAAGTTTCTGCTGCTTCAACAGAAAGAGGAAACTGTCCACCACATAGAGTATGCATCATGATGGTGATGTGTTTCCGCCATTGTGGGATGAACTTCTTATGGAAAGTGGCTTTGATTATGAGGAATTCCAACTCTTCAGTGGAAGAAGGAACTTTACAAACATCCATTGAATTCTTCTCTTCTTAGCAATGCCATTTCCTTCATTTTCAGCCTCTCCTGGTGCTTGTTGATGGCAAGTTTCCCCGGTCGCGCACCAAAAACATGGAGCCCCAAGAGGAACACCAAGGAAAAGGGAATTCTCTTGCAAGAAAATCTATCTTATAACATCAACAAGCTTGTTTATCATGTTTCATATGATCACAATGAAGAAAAGAACACCAGGCACAACAAATCTTCATGCAGCATCATGTAGATCTCCCACAGATTTGATAGAATCAACCATATTCTTCAATATCTTTACAAAATCCATCAATATAACAAAGAAAGCAAAGGAATACACCATCTTTGAATGGAAATACATCACATAGTATTCATCTTCAATGTCTTCATAGTCTTCTCTCTCAATCTCCCACATACAATCACTCTGTTTCAGTAGAATTGGCTATCTCTGACTCTCCCTCTCTCACTCCATCAATAATACATCATATCCTCACTAAAATCTCTCAAAAATCTCTCTCAATAATCCTTCTTAGGTCGTGGATACCCCTCCCAAGAGGTATGTCTGATATGAAGAGTCACCAGAGCCACTACAGTGTCCTTTCATAGCTCACTACTGTCACTTCACTCTAGTCTTCACTTGAGTCTTCAGCAGCTACTTCTTTCACTTCTTTCAACTCTTTTGCACTTGTATTCATCTCTTTCCAAGGCTAGAAAACTTTCCCAAGCTACACTTCTCATCCATCAGAACACATACAGAAGCATACAGAACAGTCACAGAACAGTACCAGAACAGCTACAGTACAGAACAGAGCAGAACAGAAACAAAGGCTCTACAGAAGACCTACAGAAGGTTATCAAAACCACGTAACTCATACTCAAACCATTCCAAACTCTCACAAACTATTCAATAATCTTTCACAATATCTCAATCTTCATCAATCAATACTCCATCCCTCCTTATAGAAGACAATCAGAACAAAACAGACCAAAACAGAGCAAAACAAAAGGTATACAGACCCAATTAGAACCTATCAGAACATCACAGAACCACTAATAAACATCATGAACTTCCAAAACACAATCAATATCATCCAAAACACTCTCAAACCTCTTCCAAACTAATCAATCATCTCATAAAATCAACCATTCAGCTCTCAAAAACAACAAAAATCAGCCAAAAAACAAGTCATTTCAACACTCAACAACACTTCTCAAAGAAAGTTTCTACACATGGATCGGTATAAAATACCTCATAATCACAAACAAAAGAAGGCATCCCTTCAATTGAATGTTGTGGACCCACTACATCTCTCCTACACTGAGGGGATTGGCCCCTCGATGTGCCGCTAACACAAATAACACAGACTTAACAAGCTCCACTCTTATTTAAAATGATCTAAGAGATATTATATTTCCTCAATTGACATTGTCCCAAGGAACCACAATGCCTAAACCTACAACTTAGGTGTCTCACAACTTAGCGTGGGTCATGTATATAGGAAATCAATTGCAATGCTTCCAGGAGTTACCATGTGATATGCGCAATGCAACTGTGAATGCCATAGTGCTCAAACAATTTATAAATCAACATTGTGTAGTGTAATAAATATATATTTTAGTGATTTCAGCCTATACATCATGCTTCGTGCTAAGGGTCAGCCTCGAGCATCCTTGTGTTGCTTAACCCCTTTAAAACTTAATTTATAAACATCCTATATGGTGTGCACAAAAAAGAGAGTAGAATTTTATATGTTCTCAGTAACTAATCATTATCAAAACCCCTCTTCCCCCTACCGTTTAGGTCGTGCATTGTTGATAGGTATAAAGAGCGGGGTTTTCATGTATTTTTCTTGTAAAAAGTGGTAAAAATGGACTTTAACATGAAGATATAGCTGAACTAAGGCTTATTTCCCCATGCTATAGCCATGCCATATATTCATGGACATAAAACATATTTTTTCTTAATTTTCTAGTGCAAATAACACAAAATTTTCATTTTTCACTATTTTTATTTATTTATTTAAATAAAATTGTGATATTTTTGATTTATGGATTGTAATTGATCACAATTATTGAGAGTCGATTTTATATTAATTTTCACTCCATATGAACCCCAAAAACACAACAAAATCCCCACAATTATTGCGAGTTGATTTTATATTAATTTTCACTCCATATGAACCCCCAAAACACAACAAAATCCCCAAAATTTATCATTTTCATGAAAACTGCATAATTGCGGGGTTTTGTGTGTTTTGATACAAATTGTTAGATGACTTTATTTTTTCTTTGCCTCAAGATTTTTGATAAAGCTCAACATTCTCAATTAAAGGAATTCTTTTACAAACAATTTCATCAAATATCTTTCAAGAAACGAATAAACTGAGTACTTACGCATAGAAACCCGGTTTTGGAGGCACATAATTAATGATTGGGAGACTGTTGATGCTTAATTTCTGCCACTGACACTCTCTCCAACTCTGATCTATGATCTCCTTCACTGCGGTACCATTATTTCATTAGCATCTTGCATCTAACTCCTTCCCTTTCTTACATGGATCCATATGTGTGAACAACCCTCAAGAGGAGAGAGGAGGGAGGAGAGAGAGACTAGAATTGTGGCTTCACCATCAAACAGCCATTCCACGAACTAAAGGCGGAATTAGAGAGCAAAAATTTGTAGAAATTCATTGCCAAGATATGTTCCATGACTTGCTTGCAGCCCTCAATTGTCTCCACAAAGTTCGTCGCTATATGGGGAGGTGACACATTTTGCTAGCTGCCGTTTTGAAACAGTGCACACCCCCCCAATCTCATTTTTTAATCAGGGCCTTTTTGACCCCCCAAAAGGGCCATGCCCAAATCTTCCTAAACTTTGGCCATTTTAACCTTGCAATGTTCGGCTTATCGTCTCTCATTCGTTTGACACCCATTTTTGGTTCTGAAAATTTTTACTTGAAGGGCTCCATATCCCAAATGGTTGGGAAGCTCTGTCTTTTCAATCCAATGATTAAAAAAAAACTAAAAATCTACAACCACTGCAATGGCTGAAGTTTTGCATTTTTGTCTTCCTTGATCTCTAAAATTGTTGGCGGATATTTAGCTTCCGCTTCCATTGGCTTTAAAGTATCACCTAAAATTTGCACATATTCACTTCTTTTCCACACTTTACATGTCTTTAAAAAACACTCTCACTTTTTCCATTTCCTTCAAGGTTATAAGATAAAGTTAAAGCAAGATTTATTCCCAACCGTGCAAAGAAATCATGGGCTTGATCTGCATCCAGTTCACCCTATCTACTGTAAATTTTTGCACACAGCCATACCAACAAAAGATATATTCTAAGAGAAAAGTACACAGTGCATTTGTTGTCTTGGTATGTAGAGCTCTCCCTTCCACTTGATTAGTCAAGTCTTCATGGGAAAATATAAGATACCTCATTTGCCAAAGACCTATAGGCATCATGACTAAATCCACTACCCACTTAAAATAAAGAGACAAGGGGTATGTGGGCTACAATCCATCGCAATGTCTCATAGATGAATCCATTTGACATTTCGTACTTGTTTCCACAAAGTGAGCAACATCCTTATACATGCCCCATCGATATCTTTCTTTGATCTTTGTAAAAGTACCCCAAAAACTTCTATGGCCAGTCCACAAGCTTTCATGAAACTCATGCATAACATTTACTTGTGAAGCTCTGTCACTAGAATTCACAATGACGTACCTTGTTTCTTCTTAGCATGTTTCCACAAGTATCTATCTTTTAAGAAAAACCCATAGGCTTTCCTCTTGATCTTCTTAAACTGATTCCACCACTCTTCTTTCTTTGTTAATGTGCTGAGGTATTGACCAATTCTCAGTCACTATCCTACATATTTGTCATCCAAAAACACTTCTACACAAGATACATAGCATCTAAAGTGTTTTCTCTTTGCTATCCAAGCTTCTGTTAATGTTGTAGAAACTCCCAACATTGTTGAATTCACTATTACAACACTTGTACTTGACAAACCAGCTATTGTACTTACTACATTTAATGTTGTCCTTGCGTTAATGAGAGTTGTACATGTAGTTACAATAGTCTCCAATTCAGTTTCACCAATCAAAACATCATTTTGGGCAGTAAGAAAGTCATCTTCTTCCTCCTCAACTATCATCCCATCTTCATTATCATTGCATGCCCCCGAGATAACATGTCTATCACTCTTGGTTATTTCTTCTTGCAATATGCTTAAATTTAGGGTTCAAAGATTTGATGTATGCAATCCACTCGATCATAGTAATGTGTGGGGTAACACAACTAGTAATCATATCAAATACCACAAAAAAATCAGTCTCAATGACTACATGAGCACCCATAAAATATTTCTTATCACATTTAAGGTTTGTGACAGTTCCCCATAATTCTCTTTTTACCTATGGATACCTTCCTTGCCATTTAGTCAATACTTTAGCACCAAACCAAATTGCATATCTTTGCCCTTCCTCATTATCTTGCTCGATTGTGCATCCAATCCCGATTATTGGGCTCGTATCAACAATAGTAATGATAGGCTTCCCATGTGAATAATTAGCCTTTCTCAATGTAGGAGGAGCAAATTTCAAGAGCTTCTTCCTTTCCCAATGAAACTTCAGACCTTTCCTCAAGAGGTGATATAGAGCATCAACTACATGTCCAAAGTGAGGGATCCGTATCAAATAAAATACACATGTACCCAAGAATCTACGCACCTCATATAGATTCATGCATACATCTTGCATTCTATTAATCCCATCTATTTTCACTGGTGATGGTCTTTTCCCACCATAGGGACCACAAATATGCCCACAGTCAAAACCTCTTCAACTCCAAAGACTGTCCAGAAAGAGTTAAATGCACCTCTTCTAAACACATTGAAATTCTTTCACAATCAACAAGTGGTCTGCAATAAATTTTCTGTACCCATGAGCATCCATCTCTTTATTCTTTTCATCCACTGTACACCCTTTGATGAGAACATCATCCAAGAAGGGAATTGTCAACTATGGTATAAAATCCTTGAGTACTCTATTCATAGCATTTGTTATGTGTGCCACTAAGTTTGATGCACCCTCTTGCAGGAGAGTACACATCCGTACTAACCCCAATGGAGTATTCATAGTTGTGATATCCTTGCTCTCAACTGCAAGCTCAAACTGGTCATACCCCAAGTAAAGATCACCCAAAGAATAGATAGCTATGCTTTCAAAAGCCTTTGCAAATTCATCAACCACAGGACCTGCATCCACATTTCTTATGTCCACTTTATTGACCACTGATTGCATGTGTTGAATAAATCTCAAAGCCCCATTCTTTTTGGGAACAGTAAACCAATGATTTGAGTATGGGGCTAAAGAGGGCTCCAAGATCTTCATGCATATCTTTTCATTTAGCAAATCCATTAGATTTGGTAAGTAAGCTTTAGCCACTGGAATAGGCCTTAAGTTTTGTGGTACATGTGGCACAGTAAATATCACCATATGAGAGACAATATTTGGATCCACATAACGTATTTTGGTTGGTTGACATGCAAATGCTTTCCCATGCCTAGCCAACATCTACATAAAATAGTCTCTTTCAACAGGCAAAAGAAACCCTTATGCACCAACTTTTAATTCCTATAATATTTTAGCTGTAAATTGATGATCTATATCTTTTAGGATCCCATAAACTTGGCTACCTTGACACTTGGAAGTAGCAAAGCAACTAGTTTCATTTTTTGTCAAATATCTTACATTGTCTCCACAATTGCTTCAATCCATTGTAATCCTTCCTCTTGAGCAAAAAACACTATAATATCATACATGTCCAAAGAACATACTAACAACACTCTATTTTCAACCTCATTTTTTGCATGTATGATTGTTGAAATTTCACCCATATTATCACTAATATTTAGTCATAAAAGAGGCCTAAAATGCCTTAATTTTCAATTAACAATCCCAATGCTCTCAATTCATTAGCAACCCGTTTCACAGATATGCATTCAACCTTGCACATAGCTTCCATATACCTAAATCAACTTGAATGATTTGATATAAACTAAGAATAACCAATAGTAAATACATGCTTCATTCCATTGGAAGGTGAGTACACCCTCTGAACAACACTACTGTAGCCCTGCATTTTAGCAATGCTAAGTGAAAATCCAAATTTTTGAATCCCCTTGCATTTGGAGGCAAAATAAACTTGAAGCATATCCTGATTCCTAGGATGATTAACACAAATGATAATAAATTGGACTGCTTTCCTCCCATCCTTGCTTTTGACTCTTGCATAAGCAAAACCATGGTCAAGTACCTTTGTTTCCATACACACTCATGTAATATAGGACTATCCCAAAATCACTGCATATGAGGAACTATCTTGCACAAAGAAATACTTCTCTTCTTGTACATCACTAATTGTGACTTTTACATTAGGACATGTAGCATAGAGCACCCATAAAGAATTATTTGTAGCCCTCATATGTCAACCATGATCAATGTCCATAGGTCATGCACCATTCTCATACAATCCATGCTCAATGACACTAATCTCAGACATGTGGTCAAGCAAAGCGACACAAGGAGTCTCACACTTTCCTATTTTCACTACCATTTTAGTGGTAGCCCTTGCCTAGTGATTTCTTGTGTAATGACTTCGAGAAATAATTCTTGTGGTCTCTTCCCCATATTTTTGCGTTTGCCTTACTCCACCACGCATATTGCTACAAGACAATGCATTTTCAACCACTTTCTTCTCTTTTCCACATGTTGCCCACCACTGATTAGCAACATCCTCCATGATAATCCAATACTTATATCATGCTCATATTTAGCTTGGCAATGCCAAGCACCTCTCCCAAGGTGAATTCCACCTAACTATTTAAAATTCATTCATCAAGAATCTTCTTGAGATCCGTGGCTATCTCAATATTAGACTGCAGCTCATATATCCTGGCTGCTTGCCCTTATTTTTGCACTATTCTATGCTATCCTATTTCTGCTCCTGCCTAACCTCTTCCATAACATGCTTGGGAGGTGGTTGATTTCCAACTTTAGGCTGATCCACACTTCTTTTTGTCACTCTCTTAGATGTTCATGCATTATATTAATCTCTCTTCCACTTCTCTTCCCCACAAGTACATCCATGTTTTCCATTTTCGATAAATATGCATACACACAATATGCATCTACCATTGATTCCCAACTAATTATGTCACAAATGTCTTGCCCTACATGAGACATTTCACTATCAGTAGCTTTCCTCTTTTTAGTTGTATGCAAAGAATGTGTCTATATTGTATCCTTTAGACCAACCATCACTTGGTCAAGCATTCTATCTAATAGTAGACCAAAAGTAGCAGCTTGTGTAGCTGCAGAAACATTTCAGACATCCAAGTCTTCCAACAACATTTGCATACCTCCCTTCCCAAAATTCAAAGAAAGAGGCAATCTTGTTTCTTGTACATGGATCTTGCCATCTTTCCAAAAGATGAGTTGTCATGCCAAGGCCTCTTGATAAGCAACACAGTCCTTCCTTTCATGTTGCAAACTATCATAGCATATACGTCTTTTCCCTAATTTAGGGGTTGTTGCCCATCTCGTTTCCTCTTGTATTTTCTCATCCAATTTTGCGACATTCAACTAAAGATCCCACATGTCTTTAACCAATTTATCTAATTTATCTTCCCTAACAGCGGGAACAATACGTGTAGCCAGAGGGTTAGCCACATAATAAAGTGGCTTACTATATACATCAACTGTTTTACTCGTAACAGTGGGCAAGCTAGATACATGCAATCTTTCTCTTCTTCTATGCTTTTTCACCAGTGTAGTAACTATTGAGACTTCAAGCTCAACTGCTCATATGTATGTGTGTGTGATTGACATTACCTATAGTTGTGTCCAATCGTACTCGTGTGGGACATTAAATAAGTCGGCATTGACCTAACCATAATTAGTCATGGTTAGTGGTAACCTAGTTGTACTATCTCTTTCATGTTAGTAGAGATTGGATAATGAAGATGAATGAGATAAGCTGACTACTCAGTCTTTGGTTCCACTCTGTCTCTCTTATCTTTGAACATGGTATCGGAGCCAACATGAATGGGCTCTGTAGAGCATGGCATTGAAGGAGTCTGGATCTGGAGCTTGAAGTTAAGAGTCTCTGCTAAAAAAGAAAGGTTGCCATTGTTTCTGTTAAGATATGCATTAGGGTTTATGCTTTGTGCTTGTGCAAGAGCTTGCTGTGGCTTGTTTTGGGAGCTTCATAAGGATTCATTGAGCACCTATGAGTGGCCATTTGACATCAAAGACGTTAGATATGAAAAAACGTCATTAAAAGAGATTGTGTTTGCATCCCATTTTTTTGTAGAAGCCATATCTTACTATAGATATGAAATTTGGAGAAATGGCTTACGATTCCCGAGCATTAGGGCCGAAAATGCTTCAAAAAATGCACTTTTGTTAATCATGGGATTAAGAAAAGGGCCAAAGAGAGTTTGCCACGTGTGCAAGAATATGGTATTCTTGTCTCCTCTTTTTTGGAGATAGTAGAGCCCACTTCATGATTCTTTCCTCCTTTTTAGCCAAAATCTCCAATGTCTGACATGTTTTGGTAGTCCCGAAGTCCTTATTTACTTGTAAAATCTGACAAATGACATAATAAAGTTGCTGTGAAATTAATGATGATTTTTTGAAAGTCAAAAACTTTTTGGCGCCCAATATATTTTCATTAGTCTTCTTAATATTCCTTTTTAGTTCATTCATCTTTCTCAATGAGCTTCTTTCTCTACTTTTTAGTTCATTCATCTTTCTCGATGAGCTTCTTTCTCTGCGAATTTAATTTAAGTATGGCATCTAGAAGGTGCTCTTCTCGTTTAGTAAACTCTTGCACTGTCTATAGCCGTAGAGTTGATGAAAATTGGGAGCCAAAGATCTTTAGTATAAACGATTAGGTTGCCATGCTACCCTCTTGCAAGGACTCTCACAAGGTGAAAAGAAAAAAACGAGAGGATATTAAACATCACTGGAAGGGACGTATCATTTCTTTCAAAATTATGCATGAAGGGTGGTTTATCAAACTGCAACATGTTTACATGGCGAAGGATATCCACTTGCCTCCAAACGAGTATGTTTCGGAGCAAACACATTGTAAGACTTGAGTTGATAACATTTTTTTTGTTTCATTTAAGCAAGTACTAATAACGAATTCTTGGTTGTAGATATATTTCTATCAACAAGTACGGAATGGAAACCTATGGAAAGCTTAAGTGGAACCTTCCATGCGATTCATAAGGTGTTCACAGACATTATCTATACTGATCAGATTATGGGTTCTTTTATTATGCATGTTCCATGGCTTTGTGGAGGGGAATCGAAATCAACTAGTGTGATTACCCTATCCAAAATCAACTCAATACATTGCTCCCTTATCCATCTCATATATGAGTTAGGGTAATCTTAGCACTACGAGAAAAAATGTAACAAGTTGGTAAAAAAGGGTCCCTAAAAAAACCAACAATATGAAAGAGACTTACATTCACTCCATCTATCTTGAGTATCTTTGAATCTATTGTCCTGCAGACATTTAAAAAGAACTCTTTTTCCACAAGTATATGTATGACTTTGTGACTTTGCAATGGTACTTCTTGTTAGAGAGAGTTATATGGTTTTCTAGGATCAACAATATCCTCATATGTGGTGTCCAAGAAGGTAGTCAGGAGCCTGCCAACACTGCAAATGGAAACATGTAACTAAAATAGACAATCAAATAAAATAAATAATTAACCAAAAAGCAAGTAGTATTCCATTCAACCCACATTCTTCCTTGGCCATGGATACCACTTAGAGAGTTCATGAGGATAATTTCTCTAGTGAGTGTATCCGATGTAATTTAAAAAAAAATGGTAGTTGTGATGGAATCAAAAGCTTTGAAAGACATTGCTATATTTGAACCAAATCCTGAAAAAAATTCCATTGATAATAGTGGATCAACAATACACATAATTTTAGAGATTTATTGGCTAAGAGATGCAATCAATGTCCTAAAGCTAATAGCAAAAATAACGGGGTGTTATTTGCAATCAATAGCACAATTATTCTATATACTAAAATTTTTTAGAGTCAAAATGCCTTACCTTATGCAATAATAAACTACAAAATCTAACAATTAAATATCCTTTTTATAACTAGCATGGACTTATCCTCATGAGATATGCTAAGATAGTCCTCTTCCTCAGAAGTGCAAGAAACATTGATAACCATTTGCCCATACACCTCACCCATTCTCTTATAATTAACAAGTCCAAGTACATCGATTTTTCTCTTGCAAACATCATCCTCGGTATCTTATTCTGCTAATCATATTAAAATCTTTATTCATTAGGGTGATCTTATGAGCATGAGCAGCAACAATGTAAAGATAATTCATAAAGTCAACCATGTGAGGATAAGTTGATATGACGTGAGAGTAGCAAAGCCAAAATTTCGTTGGGTCATATTCACGCTGTATTATGGAGCAGCTCATATGGCGCGAGCGTGGCACAACAAAATCTCCGTAGGGGTCCTCCTCGCTCCGTATCGTGAAGGAGTAAACATGCGCGTGCAAAGTACATCCCCCTTGTAATGACTTATTTTTTGTGAGACCTTAAACCCATTAAAAAAAATTAAAAAAAATTTCCATAATTTTATTAGGCTCTGAATTTTTAAAAGAAATTTTAAAGATTTTTTTGAGCTCGTTTGCTATTTTAAAACTATTTTAAAGCAAAAAAGGGCCTAAAAAGACCCAATAAATCACAAAAAAACCACCCAAAAATAGCATATTCAATACGGCACGAAAATGGGGTATCCGAGCAGCCGTATCGAATATGCTATTTTTGGGTGGTCTTTTTTGTGATTTATTGGGTCTTTTTAGGCCATTTTTTGCTAAAAAATAGTTTTAAAATAGCAAACGAGCTCAAAAAAATCTTAAAAAATTTCTAATTTTTTTTTTAGCCTAATAAACTTATGGGATTTTTTTGGTGCTTTTTTGATGGGTTTAAGGTCTCAAAAAAAAAAGTCATTACAAGGGGGTGTACTTTGCACGCGCATGTTTACTCCACGATACGGAGCGAGGAGGACCCCTACGGAGATTTTGTTGTGCCACTCTCACACCATATCATTTCATCCATGATAAGGAGCGAGAAGTATAGTAACAAACATTATGCTTTTTGCCACACTCGCACCGTATGAGCTGCTCCACGATACGACGCGAATATGACCCTACGAAAATTTGGCTTTGCTACTCTCGCGTCATATCAACTTATCCTCTCCATGTCGTATCAACCATACCAACGAATAGTTTTTTTTTACTCTTCTTGTCATATTCTCAGGCGTAACAATGATGACAAGGACAAAGTAGACAATTGTCAAGGTTCCAATCTCCCCTAGAGTACTTGATCAACCAACAAATCAATCTAGATCCTCTTCTACTCAAGGAAGTTCATGTTATTTATTTATCTAACTTCATTGACTTGTCAAAAGTTCATGTTATTTCATGTAGAGAACTTTGTATAACATCATATAATACTCTTTAAACTATTTTTTTAAAATAAATAAGATCATGAATGCTATAGAGTAAAGGAGATCTATAATCACAAAGATTATTTTGATGGTCTTTTTTTTGTGAAATTGAGATATATTACATTTGAAAAAAGATATACAAGGATAAAGCATCAATAATGTAGTGATGTTTTCAATTATAAAATCAGTTTGCATTAGAATTAGAATTCTGAGAGAAAGAAATAGAGTGAAGTCCTTTCTATTTCTTCTTACAAATCAAGGGAAGAGATCTTAAGAGATTTGCTAGGATATGATAGCATGAGTAGTATCATCCCATGACATCAAGCCACCATTTAGGTATTGAAATCTGATAGTGCTAATAAGAATCACAATTGAAGATATTGAAACTTGAAACCCCATAGTGCTAATCATAGTTGAGGGTATGATGAGAAAAATAGTCCCGAGAGCTAATATCAAGTAAGAAGTTGTATCCTTCATATTCTTCGAAGCATCCTGCACACATAAAATCATCTTAGTCCTAAAGTTGATATGATACACAATATCACTAATACTTCTATCTATTACTTGTTTAATGTTTTTTATATTTTAAGAGACAAAGAACAAGTTGAATAATAAACATTTTTAATCTATTACTAGGTAAATATTTTTATCTCCTAGAAATCAAAGTACTTCCTTTCTTCTAATTATAATATATTATCCTTGTCTTATCAATTAGTCCTTGCTAAAAAGTTGATATTACAACACTGTATAATGAAGATATTCTATTTTCAAGTGTCAAGATCAAAGTGAAAATTTTCACTTTCTATTCTATTAGCTTAAGGATTATCCTTAGTATATCTATCCCTACCAATTTGCATCAACACCATGGGACTCTTTTACCCATTTTCTTATGAATCAAATTGAAGAGATTGAAGAAAAAGCTTGGATTTAGTTGAAACAAAATCTTACAGAATGGATATCTTAGGGGTCGAAGTAAAGATGCGGCTTGGATGTCCCAACCTAGTTGGGTCTGCTGAAAACTAACAAGATGATCTCGTCTCAGGTCCATGGAGGACCATATCTCTATAGCTCAATCGGCAAGTAAGTGGTATTGATCCTCTGTGTAGAGACTCTTTTGATTGTTGATCACCTTCTCAAGATTTTGTGAAAGGAGACAAAGGGAGACCAATGCACGCTGCTGGTAAGAACTGGACGTGATTTTGGTGAGAAATTTTACGACAGAGTAAAATTTGCTTTAAGAACTAAGAAACAAAGTGAAGAGGAGAGAACGATGATTCAAATGAATGCAGACGAAAAAAGAAGCGTGATTTTGGTGGGAAACGTGATAGTAGAATATTCAAAAAGAAAGAATAATGGCCGAAAAGTGACCTCTTACATGAGTTAACGTCCTTAGGCATTTAATGGCTAACCTCTTAAATGAATAATAAATTCTCTCATTAATCACGTCTGAATGGCCAAATTTGGAGGGTTCATTATTTTAAAACCTCGACTAATTAGTAACTTAATCATTTTCTTACAAGTGTCATTTTTGAAACGTTTTTGGCTCTAATGTGTTTCAATGTAGTCTACAACTTTGCAAAATAGAGTTTTTTCAAATTCTTCACAGATTTTGAGATATCTAGCATAGACCTGTGCAGATTGGTTGCTTATTGTAGTAAACAACAGGTGGTTCCAGGGCACTGGTGGCTTTCATACTAACAATGTATATGCCCTTATTCTCATGCATTTGAGTATGGTTCTGGAGTGCTAGATGTTGAGCTTTGGAAGGTTTTAACATGCTAGAAATCTATCCTAGAATTGTGGACAACAAGCATCTATTACTTCTTGAAGCAATCTATGACATTGGATAGTATTTGTGGATCCTGATTATGGGCATATGTATGTTGGATGTTGTGTAAACTGAAAAGAGCATTGTATGCTGACTTTTGGAGCCAAAAATCAAATGCATTGACATGATTATTAGCTATACATGAATAATACAAGAGTTACATGACATTGGTTCTTGAAGACACAGCATGTATGAATGTTGATATGATCATGCCTTGGTCTCTACATGTATTGGCATATGTATGCTATGATTTGGGAAGCTTTTGAGCTTGGATTGCCCTTGTTTTGGCTATGTATTGTGGTTGACTATTATCAATCAGGAATATATTTGGCATTTGTACTTGCTGTAAATGTACTATAGTGTGTCCAAAAGGTCATGTATGGACTCTTGAATATAGTGGTAAATGTCTAGGATGTTTTGGGGCATATTTAACGCATAAATATCTCTATTTTGACTGGGAAAAGGCTGCTAGTCATTTACTAGTTGTTGATTGCAAACTGTATGTTTCTCTACTGTCAGTAAGATTGAATGTACATAGGGTATGCATCAACTACATGCCTATGAACTAGTTGATGTACCTACATGCTGTGCCACTTGATTGGGGTGTATTTGACATGTTTGTGGGTTGAAATACCATGATCTCAGCCAGGATTTTGTTGCAAAAAATTGTCATAAAAATTGAAGGATAAAATTGCACAATAAGATATCTTGGATGTGGGGAGTCAAAAACTGTCTACTGCAATATGGCAAATGCTTAGGGCACTAATAACATCACCTAAATTGTTGGTGATAAGCTTGATAACAAGAACTTCACGCTATGGGAGTTTAGGATGCCTAATTTTCTGATTGGTAGAGGATACTTGGATTTATGCATGCGGAATGAAGTTGAACCTGAATTACCTGAATAGAGTCCAACACAAGATCAGTGAGAAGAGCTTATCGACAGTGGTCAAAAAGAGCTAGCAGAGTACTACATTGGTTCTCTTTGTGCATTTTTGATTCAATGGCTATGCAAATTACCAGTTGTCATTCCTCGAAAGGTGCTTGGGATACACTCATGAAAAATTATGGTAATGTCATGCATGCAAGGAAGATATAGCTTAAGTGAAAATTTAATAATATGTCCAAAAAATGGTAGGAGCATTCAAGCATACATGACAGAGATAAAGACCATAGCCGACTAGCTGGCTACTATTGGGTCTAGTGTTTCAGAGAATGATATGATTGCAATGACATTGAATGGGATTGGCAAGGAGTACAAGGCATTATTCTATACTCTAGCCAACATGGCAGAGGTGGTAGAGGCTATGGTTATTTTTGAGGTTGAGGAGACACTTGAAATACCTATGGACAACAATGGTAGAATGCATGGAATAGCTCAAATATACAGGGCTAGTGAGGATTTGGCGGCTTTAGAGGCAAGGGGAGATCACTTAGAGGTAGAGGTGGTGGATCCTGAAAGTCAAATGAGTAGTCTAACATGGATAAAGACTATCATTATTGTGGCAGATATGGGTACATTGCCAAGGATTGTCATAAGAAGCAAGCAGACATGAAAGAAAAAGACAAACAACATGGAAATTATGCCTCTTTCATTGGTTCTCAGGATAATGAGGGAGATAGGTTGTTTGCTATGCAACATATATCAAATAATGTGCCTAAGCAAGGTAGAGATGAGAAATGGTACATAGATTCATAGGCCTCTAATCATATGGCACCCCATAGAGAATGGTTTGATGAGTTAGTTGTAGGTTCTCATGGATATGTCTGCACTGGGGATGATATCCAACATGATATTTAGCATACATGTGTGGTCCCATTGCTTATGCCTGATGGCAAGAAAAAGAGTCTACATGATGTGCTTCATGTACCATCGATCACTAAAAATCTTTTGTCGGTTGGACAAATAATAGAGTAGAATTTGCAAGTCAGATTCAATAAGGATGGATGAAGGAAGAAGGGATGGTAGAATGTTTATGTTGGATGCATCTGTTCTGGAATTGAAAGCAGCCATGTTTGCCCATGATGAGGATTTGTACGGGATGTTGAAATTTGGCATAAACCTATTGGCCATGTAAATGTTCAAAAGTTGAAATCTATGAAGCAAAAAGAGGTTGTACTTGGGTTACCTAAGTTCAAATACAATTATCTTTGACATGTATGCTTTGCTTGTTAGTTCGGGAAACAAGAAATGTTTCCTTTTATGAGACATGTCAAGAATAGTTCTCGTCTATTATAGTTAGTACACTCGGATGTATGGGGTCCATCTCATAATGCTTCTTTCGGTAGTGCTCGATATTATGTCTTTTTCATTGATGATTTCAGTAGATACACATGGATGTATGTTATGAAACACAAAGATGAGGTGTTTGATGCTTTTAAAGACTTCAAAAAGCATGCTAAAAATGAAATGAGCTATTATATCTCGTGTTTAAGATCAGATGGAGGCAAAGAATATGTATCCAGAGAGTTTGACAAGTATCTTGCCAAACATGGCATAACAAGATAGCTTACTTGCAGCTATATGCCACATCAAAATGGTGTCACAGAGAGGAAAAATTGTGTGCTTATGGAATTGGCAAGGGCAATGGTTAATGAAAAGAGCTTTCCAAATGCTTATTGGACTGGAGCAATGGTTATTGCTGTTTATGCGTTGAATAGAACTCCTACAAAACTAAGATTGATGATGTAACTCCCTATGAGAAGCTGTATGGACACAAGCTTGATATTAGGCATCTTAAGTTGTTTGGATGCACTTACATGCATATTCCTGATGAAAAGAGGAAGAAATTGGATCCAAAAGCTGGCAAGAGTGTCTTTATGGATTATACAGAAGACATGAAGGCTTATAAATGTTATGTACCATCCACACATGAGACCTTGATCAGCAGAGATGTAGTTTTTGATGAGCTGGCTTCATGGTATGGTAATCCTATTGTAGTGGTTTCTAATGGATTAGCTAGCACTACTAATGTTGAAAATTCTTCTTCAATGAGTACTTCTATGAGTGGTCCTATAGGTGATGATTCATCTACAGTTAGTCCTTGGTGGACAGGGCAACTGCGTAATCATACTCCTACATCCACTGACATGGATATGTCAGTGAGGGGAAGATTGGATAAAGAAAAGGAAACGATATTTGATGATGTGATTGATTCACTTACATCAGAATATGAGTCACATAACAGTGATAGTTTGGACATTGAGTTAGGAATACCTTCAGCTATGACACCTAGTCTAATCCCATGATGAATTGTTTGCTTCTTGCATGCACCATCACGGATCTACATCAATCATCCAACCTCCATTCTCATACAAGGTGCATGCCATAACATTGATTTTGGAACCATGATCTAAGAGAGCTATACAAGGTGTCTCTCTTTCTCCCACTTTAACAATTGTGTCTATTGTAGCACGAGCCCAATGCGTTTGTGAATAATGATTGCTTGGAGTAAAATGAGTATCTTCTTCTTCATGTACTTGTTGATGGATATCCCCATTATACATAGCCTTCTCTCTATGCTTACTGCTACCCATAAGACCAATTTCAGCCACAAGCTTGCTATCTACATTCCTATTTAACCTATTTTCAACATCAACATGCTCCAAATCAGCATTATACACATCATCATATTCCCTCTGAAGTTGTTTATCTGTCTTTGTCAACCTGCATCAATGCTTGCAAAACCTCATCGTCAAACTGTCTTTTTTGTTTCAGCATATCAATGATTGCATCATGAAATTCATGCTTCACGATTCCAAGAACTTTTCCAAGTGTGAATTCCACTCTACTGCCAAGTATGAGATCTACCAAGACCTTCTCAAGATCCAATTGTAACATGTAACTGGACTGATTGTCTCTTTTCTTCCCTTCTTGTTTCTTCTCTTGAGATGTATCCTCCATAACATGCTCATGTATGGCTTTTTCAGCCTCTTTTTGCTACTCCATTTTACTTCGTGTTATGCATTTAGATGGGCTTGAAGAGGAAGGACCAGCAAAGCCTCATCCAAATAAGCATAGGCTGAAAATGAATCCATTGGTGCACTACATCCTGTTCTCCCTCTATACTTTGACTTGCATTAGCCAATTCAGACTTTCCTATTTTACCTTTTTCCATGCAGTCTAATGCCTGCATTCAAACATGATATTTTGCTTTAGCAATGCCTCCTTTACGAGCTTCTTCAGTCCTTTCAATTTTCAATCCATGTGTGGCTACATCTATGGCCACAAATGCTATCCTTTTACTGCCATCTCTTCCAACCTCTTTTGCATGATGCCATTTCTAAAATTTGGCTCTATTGGAAGACTAGTTTCTATTGCATGTATTTTTCCATCTTTCCAAAAGACTAACCTTTTCGCTTCTGCTTCATGGTAGGTTGTACAATCTCACTTTTCATGCTGTAAACTGTCACACCAAATGCATCTCCTCTTGTATCCTTATTTGTACGGTCTTTGGGTTGTTTCCTGACCCTTCTCTTCTACTTAACATCCAACTTTTCGACCTTTGCATAGATTTTTGTCAAATTCAACCTCAAATCATGCATGCCTTTGATTAATTTATCCACAACATCACCTTTAAGAGCCAGGACAACATGTATAGCCAATTGTTCTGCCATAGCCACATGCACCTTTGCTGCAATTTCACCCCCCTTCTAAGCACTAACAGGTGTAGCGCCTATACCTGATCTTAATTTCATTCGCTCTCTCTTTACCAACATATGCACTGTCTCATTTACATTAGCCCAATCCGATTTCAGTCCCGTTTCATAAGAGGCATCTTCTAAATGATCTATCAACTTCTCCTGTAAGACAAGATCTACAACCTTCAGAAACAAATCAATTTTCTCACTCTTCAATTGCAAATACCAACTTTCAAATTCACAGAGCAAAGACGTAGCAACTAATCCTTTATTGAGCTTTTCAATCCAATCTATGAATGTATTTTTAGTTACCAATCCTGTATCTTCCATCCTCTCTCAAAGCTTTCTTAAAAGCTGCCCAATCAGCATCTCTTCTACGTAACTCATCAATCCGATCATGCAATCCATGCATGGCCAAATGCAAGAAATACTAACTCCATGGATACTACAGTACCCCATGAAACAACATCTTTTCTTTATAGAACCGGCTGAAGGACAAAACATATTGACCTTTAAACTACTTCACTTCTTGTCCCACTGCCTATAATGCATTCACAGCTAAGGAATCAATTCTTTGTGCTTCCTATCGAGTTTACATCTGTTGTTGTAACAACAACTGCTACCATTGTTGTTGCTGCACCAAAGCAATTATATGTTTGTAAAGCATCACCACCACTTGAACTTGTAGAATCCCCCATCTTTACACACTTGCTGCCAACTTTCACGTCGGGTTCACCATTGTCTAAGTGTTTGGGGTCGAAAGTCTACCATGGGGGTAAGAGACAGTAGAATGAAGGGAGATTCAGGGAGAGGAGTAGACAAAAGAGAAGCGGTTTAAAGAAATAGAAGATGTAGAAGAAAACTCATAGAGGTGAAGCTTGTCAATTTATCTTTGCATCATGAGAAGATAAATGTCTTGTAGACCAAAAATGTGCATAAAACAATAGCTTCCTCTTTGCTACTCAGACCACCAATTTGATGCTTTTGTTGGCTCCGAAAGGAGGGTAAAATACTAGGACACGTGGTCAAAATTCTCCCAGATCACTCCTTCTTCTTCTCCCAGTTCAGAGTGCTATTTGTTATCTGTAAACTACAATCGCGCGTCACACAATTTTGCCAATCCTTATTTTTGCATAAAATCCACAAAAAATGGTTGAAAGCCACTTGCTTTTTCTTACATGTCATCCTATTCTAGAAGGTGTCTATAGATTTTGGATAATTACAAGAAATAATATATAAAATATCAAAAATAGGCTATACTTGTCCAAAAATCTAATATTTTTGAACCATCCACACTAGGATACTAACACTAATGACTAATATGGCATGACTCTCTAGATTAATAAGAAATCAAAATGATGATGCACTCTAGAGTTTTTCACACTTCGTTCACGTAGTGGCATGACAACGTCTTTTTCGATTGTGGTATGAGAGAGCTCTTACAATTACCTTCCAACATTAGCCTAGGGCTACTTAAGGAGTGCAAGTTAGGATAATGGACTTTGTTAGATAAACAACACAACACGAAAAAGTCAAATATTTTAATGTAGAGGCCGATCAACTGCCAAGACCCACAGACTGCTTATTCATTCAAGCATTTCAAGCGAGCACTTATGGCTATCTCTCACCTAGCCGACGTGCCTTCTGTAAAATATTACATGGCGCATCGAACAGAATCTGAGAAAGAGATAGAGAGTACACAACAGATAAGAGGAAAATCAATAAATTCTTTAACTTCAAACAACTGATACAAAGATGGCTCTGTCCACCCGTGCGCTTCCACTGTGTGAAGCTTAGATGGCGATCTAGACAAAAGATAGGTGAAGAGCTTAAGGCTAGCTGGAAAAACAACTCTGACTGGGTGAAAGATGAGTGAGAGATGGCTGCGAAGCGGTTTAGCTTTTATAGCCCGCGAAGGTCGTTAGGTCGGCTTGCTGTGACTGACCTACTATATAAGCCTCCACCAGTCGGCCAGGGAATATTCCCTTTACCAACGGGCTGGGGGCGCTGCCCCCGGACCCCCGCCAGGGGGGCCGCTGGCCCCCCTGGGACCCCCCAGCTAGGGGCTGCTTCTGCGGCCCCCGAACCCCACAATAGGGGCCCCTTTTAACTCCCTTACCCCGCAACTCAATGCAATGTGCCTCGAGTTGCTACTAGCTTAACCACTCCGTCTAACCCAAAGATTAGACCCACAACAGTCACATTTTTGCCATCCGGTCACATAGACCTCATCTGATATACAAGTCAGGACTCAACCAATGTCCGGGCTCACACTTGGCTTCTCCTCATAATGGGGGCCTTACAACTTTGAGCACCATGGATCATTGGTAGCACCTAATGAGGGTGGGGCATTGATCATATCTAACACCCCCCCTCAATGTCCACCCATAGGTGAACTATCTCCTCGGCCCAATGCAGAGTCTCTGAAGATAAACTTGAAGTAGATCCTTCGTAAGCGCTTTGGTGAAGATATATGCTCCATTCTCCTCTGTTGGACAGTAGACCAATTCCACTATCCCATCCTCCATCAAATCACGCACATAGTGATACTGGATCTCTATATGTTTGGTGCGTGCATGAAACACTGGATTTTTGGCAATGGCGATGCAACTCTGATTGTCACATCTCAGCACTGTTGGTTCTTCATCCTGCACTCCCATATGCCATAGAATCCTTCTCAACCATACGGCCTCACATGCAGCAAAACAAGCTGCCTTGTACTCTGCTTCGGTAGAAGACAATGCCATTGTTGGTTGCTTCTTACTAATCCAAGAGAAAATTCCTGAACCCAAAAAGAAACAACAACTAGAAACTGACTTCCTAGAATCAATGTCTCCTGCCCAGTCTGAGTCACAGTTCCCCACAAGAGAAGTTCCGAAACTGTATGTGATACCATAGTCAAGAGTTTTCTTCAAGTATCTGAGCACCCGCATCTCAGCCTTCCAATGACTCTCATGAGGTTTGTTTGAGAACCTGCTCAAAACACCAATAGCAAAACTGATATCTGGTCTGGTGTTGCACAAGTAGATTAGACTACCGACCAACCTCCTATACCTCCCAATGTTTGCTAGTGTTGATGTATCCTCAACGGATAACTTTGCATTCACCTCCATAGGTGTAGCTATCTCCTTGCACTCGGTCATGCCAAATGCCTTCAAGATCTCCCATGCATACTTCTTCTGAGAGATGAAGATCTTTCCTGGATCTTGCCAGACTTCAATCCCCAAACAATAGTGCAACAAGCCCAAGTCTGTCATTTCAAACTCAGAACTCAAAGCCTTTCGAGTTTGGTTGATCATATCTTCATAGTCACGTGCAATAAGAAGGTCATCCACATATAGGACAATCACTAAAGACTTTTTACCATCCCTGTAAACATACAAGTTAGCATCTAAGGCACATCTTTTGAAGTTTAGGTTTAAAAAGAACCTATCTATCCGCTGGTACCATGCTCTGGGGGCTTGTTTCAGCCCATACAATGCCTTCTTCAGCTTACATACTTTGTTATCAGAATGGGGGGGCTCAAACCTTGGTGGCTGAGCCATGCACACCTCCTCCTTGAGGTCACCATTTAAGAATGCTGACTTAACATCCATTTGGTACACTGGCCACTTCTTGTGGGCAGCCACTACAAGTACTGTGCGAATAGTGGTCATTCTGGCAGTTGGGGCAAATGACTCTTGAAAATCAAACCCTTCAACTTGTGAAAAACCTTGGGCAACCAGTCTAGCTTTGTACTTTTCTAAGGTACCATTAGCCTTGTACTTTACCTTCCAGATCCACTTGGTGCCAATAACCTTCCACTTTGCTGGTCGATCCACTAGCTCCCAAGTGTCATTCTTCATTATGCTGTCATACTCCGCCTGCATAGCAACCTTCCATGATGGATCTGCAAGTGCTTCTTCTAAGTCAGTTGGCTCCTTTACTTCTCTCATAATCTCAACCATCAAGGCTATATTGACTATGTGAGCAGAAGCCCTCCTTTGCTCCTCTATTCTCTGAGACCTCCTTGGTCTGTCTACCTTCTCCTCAACAGATGCATGAATAGGATTATTGTGCTCATAGAGCTGCTTCACCCAGCGCGGCAATGGCTTTTCCGGTGGGGTGATGTCAGGTTGGTGAACTTTTTCCTCATCATCTGAAGATGATGCTTCCTCCTCCTTAAGGATAGGGATAGCTCTCGGGACAGGTTCATAGTGGACTACGTCTTCGCTTGATGATAAAGTGGAAGAACTTGCCTTCTCCTCCTCCATTGTATGCGGCTCCTCCTTGAACACCACATCACGGCTCGCGATGATCTTCTTTGCCTCTTGGTCATATAATTTGTAAGCCTTGTGATCATCACTATAACCCAAGAAGATACATTTTCTACTTTTTGGTTGTAACTTGTTTCTCTTCGCATCTAGAACATGTGCATAACATTCACATCCAAAAATTTTGAAATGTGAGATAGATGGTTTCTTACCAGTGTAACCCTCATGAGGTGTTTTTCCCTTGAGAGCCTTTGTATAGCTCCGATTTAGAATGTGGACTGCAGTATTAACAGCTTTAGCCCAAAAATGGTTAGGCAATCCCTTGCCCTTTAGCATGCATCTTGCCATCTCCACAATGGTGCGATTCCTGCGTTCCACAACACCGTTCTATTGAGGTGTGTGAGGCGTCGTCAATTGACGCTTGATCCCTTTGCTCTTGCAAAAGCCTTCAAACTCCTTTGAATTGAGCTCATCACCACCATCTGTTCTAAATTTCTTCACACTTTTCCCTGTTTCATTCTCAACAAGTATTAGCCATTCTTTAAACTTACCAAAAGCTTGAGCCTTATCACGAAGGAAGTACACCCACATCTTCCTACTGTAGTCGTCGACAATCAACATAAAATAAGAAGATCCCCCCAAGGCCTGTGTAGGCATCTTACCACACAAGTCAGCATGCACCAACTCTAGAGGAGCCTGTGCTCTATTCTTGCTATTCTTGTGGAAATGCCTTTCTCTGTTGCTTGCCCATCATACAAGCTTCACATGGTTCCTTCAATTCAGTTATTGTAGGTAGGTGAGCAACCATACCTTGCTTTTGCATCTCCTTCAATACTGCAAATCCGATGTGTCTAAACCTTTCATGCCAAAGCTTACTTGTGCCCACTCCAGTAGTGGCTGTAAGAGCACTTAGCTCATATAGGTTGTTCCTTCTTTCTCCTTTGCCAACAATTGTGCCAGCACTATCAATAATTTCTGCACTTGTCTTCTTGAACCTCACTTCATGACCAAGATTAGTTATGGCAGCAACTGATAAGAGATTTCTCTTGATTTCGGGAATATACAACACATTTGAAAGCTTTTTGACTTCACCATTTGTAGCAACAAAAGAAATAGTACCTGTGCCCGCAGCAGGGCATTTAGCATCATTTCCAACCGTCACACTGATGGATTCTTGTAAAGGCTGCATAGAACTGTATAGACCTTTCTTGTTGGTCATGTGATGGGAGGCCCCACTATCTAACACCCATGAGTCAGTGGTAGATTCTTCTTGCACCAAGGAGCACACTTCCTCAATGGTCGCCATGAATAATTCCAACTCTGCTTCAGCCATATTGGCTGTCTCTTTCCCTTTACTTTTAAGGGTACCATTCTTTTCATCTGCCTTCTTGACACGATAATCTGCAATTGCATGTCCTTTCTTCTTGCAGTAGAAGCACTCTTCTTGAAACTTCTTCTTGCTGCCCTTCTTCTTTTTGTCACCATCATTTTTGGTGGAGGAAACACCTTTGCCTTTTGCATTGGCAGAGAATGCAGCATCTCCATTGTTGCTTCCTTCTCGGGCTTTCAGCCTCAACTCCTCCTCCATTAATAATGCACAAAACTCCTCAAAAGTCAAAGCTTGAGGTCTCACCTGAGTATTAAGGGCAATTACTAGTCCATCAAACTTTTGTGGACAAATCCAAAGACATCTCCGAGCTAGCTCTTTGCTAGTCTTTTGTATCCCAGCACCAGCCATCTGGTCGCGCAGATTCTTAATCCGAGTGATGAATGCTTCAACCGTCTCTCCTTCAGCAAACTTCTCCGCTGCTAGTTGATTCTCCAAGTTTTGAATCCTTATTTGGTTTCGTGTTTCATATTGACTCCTTAGTACATTCCAAGCCTCTGCCGCTTTTGTTGTATGCTGAATCAGAGTCAAAACACTGTCAGAACAGCTTGTAACTAAGGCACACAATGCATCTGCATTCCTTCGTTTCCAAGCTCATAGAAGATCTGCATTCGGAGGAATCATCACACTAGGATTTGATGGGTCAGGGGTAGGCTGTGGTTCTGCATCAGTCCCCAGCACAGTCTCCAGAAGCTCATAAGAATCAAGGATAGTTGTAATTTTGAACTTCCACAAGGTGTAGTTTGTACCATCTAACTTGCCTTCGCTGAAGGTTGGTGGACGAATCCTCAGTGTTTGAATAGCCGGTACAGCAACACCACCTCCTGCACCGCTTTCGGAAGTCGACATAGTTTCTCTTTGCTGTTGAAGCCTTTGCCTCTTGCACGCTCTCCGATCTCTAGAGCCCCCTGGGCTCTGATACCATGTAAAATATTACACGGCGCAGCGAACAGAATTTGAGAAAGAGATAGAGAGTACACAACAGATAAGAGGAGAATCAGTAAATTCTTTAACTTCAAACAACTGATACAAAGATGACTTTGTCCACCCGTGCGCTTCCACTGTGTGAAGCTTAGATGGCGATCTAGACAGAAGATAGGTGAAGAGCTTAAGGCTAGCTGGAACAACAACTCTGACTGGGTGAAAGATGAGTGAGAGATGGCTGCGAAGGGGTTTAGCTTTTATAGCCTGCGAAGGTCGTTAGGTCGGCCTGCTGTGACTGACCTACCATATGAGCCTCCACTAGTCGGCCAGGGAATATTCCCTTTACCATGGGGTGGGGGTGCTGCCCCCGGACCCCCGCCAGGGGGGCTGCTGGCCCCCCCTGGGACCCCCCAGCCAGGGGCCGCTTCCGCGGCCCCCGGACCCCACAATAGGGGCCCCTTTTAACTCCCTTACCCCGCAACTCAATGCAATGTGCCTTGAGTTGCTACCAGCTTAACCACTCCGTCTAACCCAAAGATTAGACCCACAACAGTCACCTTTTTGCCATCCGGTCACATAGACCTCATCTGATATACAAGTCAGGACTCAACCAATGTCCGGGCTCACACTTGGCTTCTCCTAATAATGGGGGCCTTACAACTTTGAGCACCATGGATCATTGGTAGCACCTTATGAGGGTGGGGCATTGATCATATCTAACACCTTCAATCCTACCAGGGTGTAGTTAGCTTACCTTGATACCCAAATGAATTTCCTCCTCCCTCAAGCACATTGGTAGCTCCACGATTCTTTATGCAAGCTCAACCATCCTCAAGCCTCCACCTCCAAGCTCCATCCTCCATAGCTGCATGTGAGACGAGAGAAGAGAAGAGAAGAGAAGAAGAAGAAGAAGAAGAGAGGAGATGGTGGAGAGCTTCACCTCCTTGATCCCTCACCCTCACACACTCACTCCCTCACACTCACAGTCCCTTAGTCAAGCACACACAAGCAAGCCAAGAGAAGAGAACAAGAGAAGAAGAAGAGTCTCTTGTTGCCACACACCAAAGAATGAGCTCTCATTCACTTTTTGAACTTTATATACATGCCCTAAAATCCCATGGGAACCCATCCCCTTTTTTACATGATTGGCCATTGTGGAAAGGTCCTTTTTCCCATTCCTTCTACTTGGCCTATTTCTTTAGCTTATGTCTATCTAACCTTTTACAATTTGCACAAGAGGGAGCCCAATGCTCTTTTACAAAATTTTCAAGGCACCTTTCACTAAAAAAATGTGCTTTTTCTTTGAACTTGAATTTAGAGGCCGCCCTTGCATCTTTGCTTGTTCTCCATCTTGCTTCTTCCATTATGTCCATCTCAAGCTAGGGTTAACATTATCCCCCTCCTAGACAAGTACCAATCCCATAGCACTTGTAGGGCTTGTTGAGACCTCAAGCTCACGTGTGTGACCACCAACATAGTCTTAGCTGTGTCCAGCAGTATCAACAAGTGTGGGACATTAAATAAGTTGGTGGATTAAGGATATGTGTGAATGGTCTTACAGACCTTAGACTGTTGTAATCAATTTAGTTATATGGGTAATTGAATATGAAGAAAATGAGTGGAGAGCATACGGCTCCTCACAATTTCTCCAACCCTTCTCTCCCTCCCTCCCTCTCCCTCCCTCTCTCTCTCTCTCTCTCTCTCTCTTTCTCTCTCTTCTAACATGGTATCAGAGCCATGAATGGGCTCTCTAGAGTAGGAGGCTGTGAAGAAGACCTGAAGAACTTGAAGGCCAAATCTGTGTGAAGAGGAGAAGGCTTCCATTACTCATGCTGAGTGAGTATTATGTAATTTGTATTCCTTTTTGCTATTGGATTGTGCCAAGGTCCTATCTGGAGCATTTGGAGGCTTCATTGGCCACAATAGAGAGAGTATTTATCATTAGTGGACTGAAGAATGGCTAAATATACCCCCAGGTTGCATCATGTGAATTGCGCTTGCTATCCTAATTGCTCCCGTGGGCTGCAAATCCGTAAAGTAGTCTTTACTCAAGTGATCTACAGCTTGTATACTCATTCTGGAAGGTACTTGAAGATTCTAACATAAAAACGCTTGGTCTGGAGATGATATATGAGTTGGAACAACTGGTTACAGATTTGAAATTACTCGTAATAGAGAATATAAAGCATATGCTTTACATTGGAAAGGTTTTGGAGCTCTTGGACATGTCTAGAAGACCTCATTAGAGCACATGTATGCTGAGGGAGACATGTACATTGATTGTCATGCTTATGGGCTGAAGTTTGTTGACAAAAATACTCAGTTTTGGAAGTATCTGATAGGCTAAAATCTATCTTGGAATTTCCAACACTCCTACAGGGCACTGTTTGATCCATATATGCCTTGGAATGATGGTTATGACTAGCTAGAATGCTGGGTGAATGTTTGAAGAACGCTTTTTCAATAACTGGAAATACTCGTGTACACTTGGGCATGATCAAAATGATTAAAAATTCAATTTTGGAATGCATTTATAGATCTAAAAATTACAAGATAAAAATTATCATAAAACTGTGGACAACACACATGATCTTTTTCTGAAGCACTACATGACATTGATTGGTCCCTATCAAATGTATGGTTTGGGATATGTCTAGGAATGTTTAGAGCATTAGGACAAGCATTGAATGCTATTGAAAAATAAAGTATAGAGTTGAAAAAAAATGCATTTAAAGTGTCTTGGCTAGTTACAAATAATAAATGTAGTCCATGACATTGTTTCTTAAAGACAGAGTGTCTATGGTTGTATGAATGGTCAAGTATTGACCCCGACACATTGAAGCAAATGTATGAAGTGATTTGAAGACATTTTGGAGCTGGATAAACCTTGCTTTGCTGAATATTTGCTGACTACAACCTTCAAGCAAGATATTTGACACTTGTACTTGATGTCTGTGTAGTAATATGTGCTTGAATGATCATGTATGAAACCCTACATGTACTAGCAGATGTCTGTGAGTTTTTGGGACATGTATGACATGCATACACCTTGTTTTTGGCTATAACTTAGCTACTGGTCATTTACAACCTGAAAATTTTAGATTGTATGTATGTACCTTGGCAGTAAGGTTGCATAATACAAACTTAAAGTAACTACATGGTCTATGTACTGACTGATGTACCTACGGGCTATGTAACATCTTTGTGGATGGTTTTGAGATGTTGATGGGCTGAAATACTCTGTTTTTAACAATGAATTTGTCGTAGAAAATTGTCATAAATAGTAAAAGTCTGCAGTTAGTTAGTTAGACTTGTTGGCTTCTTGCAAGTCCAGGCATTGTTTGCAACATGGCAAATGCAAACAGAACCGATGACAATATAACCTAGATAGTGGGGGGAAAGCTTGATAGCAATAATTATGCCATATGGAAGTTTCGCATGGAGAATTTCTTGATAGGAAAAGGATATTGGGACTTGGTGACATGTGTTGAAGTTGAACCTAAAATTCTAGAGAGGAACCCTACATCTGATCAAAGACGAGCACACTGAGCTTGGTTGGAAAGAGCTCGTAGGGTACTACATTGGTTATCTCTATGTATCTCGAATGCTATGGTAATGCAGATCATGAATTTTATGTCACTAGCAGATGCATGGAACATATTGGTCAGGTACTATAGCACAACTACCAATGCCAATAAGATATAATTAAAGCAGAAATTCAACAACATGGAAAGAAAACACAAATCTATACAGGATTATGTCACAAAGATTAAGACTATTGTGGATCAACTGGCATCCATTGGCATACAAGTTGAGGATGAAGACATAGTTGCAGTGATGTTAAATGGTTTGGGATCTGAATATAAGTCATTTGATAATTCCATCTCTATGTGGGCTAAAATGCCAAATTTCAATGAGCTTGTTGCATTGCTTATTCATGAAGAGGTTAAACTGGGATTGGCTATACACGCTCTACCAGTTCCAAGAACAAGGATGTTGTATTTTATTCGAATCAATGCAGTTGTGACATCTATGGTAGATGTTATGGTTTTGGTAGAGGAGGCCAACAAAATGTATTTTATGGTCATAATAACTAGCAAGGTTCAAATGCAAGAGGAGGTGGAAATTTTAGAGATAGGGGGAGATCTAGCGCCCTAGAAGTAGAGGCTCTTGGGAGTAGCAGCGTCCATTTGACAATCCTAATAAGGATAAGGATTATCAATACTGTGAAAAGTATGGTAATATTTCCAAGGACTGTTGGAAGAAGCAAGGAAATCAAAGAGGCAAATAGCATGGACATTATGCATTGTCCAGTCAAACAGAAGAAGAATCTAGGGAGGATAGATTTTTTGCCATGACATATGTGAAAGATAGGGCTGCTAAGAAGTCTCATGAGGATGCATTTTGTTACATTAACTCGAGGGCATCGAATCATATGATGCCTCATGGTGACTAGTTTATTGACATGGTGCCTGAGAGGAATGGCTATGTATGCACATGGGATGACATGCAACATAGCATCGAACATAAATGCAAAGTACCTTTGGTAATCCATGATGGTAGGAAGAAGAACTTACATGATGTATTGCATGTCCCATTAATTACTAAAAATCTATTTTTTGTGGGTTAGATGATTGAGAAAAAATTTTAGGTCCAATTTAACAAGCATGGATGCTTCATTGAGGAGTTTGGTAATGGCTTCAAATTGATTGCTCGCGGTCATAAGCATGATGGCAGGATGTTTACTCTTGATGCCACTTTGCCACAACTGAAATCGCCAATGTTTGCCCATGGATCTGGCATAGTTAGAGACTTGGAAATATGGCATAAGAGAGTGGGACATGCTAATCTTTAGTGACTGCAAATGATGCAAAAGAAACAGCTTGTGACATGTTTACCCAAGTTTCAATATACAGATATTGGTCATGTCTATAATGCTTGTCAGTTTGGTAAACAATCGAGGTTGCCATTTGTAAGGCATGTAAGAAATAGTACACGACCATTGCAGTTAGCATACTTTGATGTGTGGGGGCTAGCTCATAATGCATCTATGGGAGGCTCCAGGTACTAAGTGACATTCATTGATGACTTCAGTCTCTATACTTGGGTTTATATACTGAAAACAAAGGATGAGGTGTTTGCTATTTTTCAGAAGTTTAAAAAGCATATTGAAAAGGAATTTGATTGTTACATCTCTTGCTTGAGATCTAACAGTGGTGGGGAGTATGTGTCAAATGAGTTTGATAGTTTTTTGGCTGAAAATGACATACATAGGCAGCTTACGTGCAGCTACACTCCATAGCAGAATGGGGGAGCCAAACAAAATAACTGGTTATTGATGGAAGCTGCTCGTGCAATGATGAATGAGAAGATTATTCCACTCTATTATTGTGCTGAGACTATTATGACAGCCATGTATATCTTGAACAAGGCTCCCATTATAGGTATTCATGATATGACACCATTTGAGAAGCTGTATGGCTACAAGCCTGATATCAGTCACATGAAAGTATTTGACTATCTTGCTTATATGCACATCCCTGATGAGAAAAGAGAAAAAGCTAGATTGGAAAGCACATAAGCATGTTTTTATTGGATACTGGCAGGAAAAGAAGTCACATAAATGCTATGATCCCTCTACTTGGGAGACATTAGTCAGCATAGATGTTATCTTTGATGAGATGGCCTCTTGATATGCATCACCGACTGCACCGCCATTAGATATTCCTTCTACACATGTTTCTACAATTGATTTGTAGTAGAGTACTGTAGTGATAGGACCTAGTGATAGGACGATATCTCCATGTAGGGGACAGGGAGATTGAGGAGAACTGGCTCATTGTTCATTAACACTAGTATGTCAGTGAGGGGGAGATATGATGTAGTGGACAACAAAGAAAAAGAAAAATTCATTGATGATACATCTAATATGATGATACCTGGCAAGATGACTTTAGGCTATGACTTAGCTAATAGTCTAGACACTGAGCTTGGTATTTTGGCAGTGTATATGTCTGGCACTAGGTAGAATGAGTACATCCTGCCTCATGAAAGAGGGGAATCGAGTAGTGCACCATAGCTTAGACGATCGCAGAGAGTCAAGTACCCTGTGGATAGGCTGACTTATAGTGGTTTTTCTACAAAGCATTTTTCTTATATAACAAAGGTGACAAAGGTCAAAGAGCTTGCTACATTTGCTGAAGTAGTGATGGATAAAAATTGGTGCATAGCTATGGATGAGGAGATAGATGCTTTGGCTGAAAATAGTACTTGGGATCTTGTACCACTGCCAGAAGGAAAGAATACCATTGGCTGCAAATGGTTCTACAAAATTCAATGCAAGTTGGATGGCAATGTAGAGAGATATAAAGCCAGGCTGGTTGCTAAAGGATATGCTCAGTAGTATGGGTTAGATTATGCGGAAACATTCATTTCTATTGCCAAGGATGCAACCATACGAATAGGGATTGCATTGGCTAATGTTAAAGGCTAGAAATTGCAGCAAATGGATGTGAAAAATGCTTTCCTCAATGATGACTTGGAAGAAGATGTTTATATGGATCATCCTGAAGAAGGGTATCTACACCCTGATTTTTAGCATTATGTATGCAAACTGAAAAAAGCATTGTATGGGCGGAAGAAGGTTTTTGAGAGCTTGCAAGGATCAATAGTTATTTGTAGAGTTTGGGATTTACTATTGCTAGGGATGATCACAGTCTGTTTATGAAAAAGACTTGGTAGTGCTGGTCATCTACGTTGATGACTTGATAATCATAGGTGATGATGACTTGGGGATACAACATGTTATGCAGATGCTGAAATCTGAATTTGACATGAAAAACTTAGGTGAACTAAAGTATTTCTTGGGTATTGAGGTGATCAAAGCTAAAAATGGTTTATGGATGATGTAGAAAAACTATGCCATGGAAATGCTAAAGAAATATGGCATGGCTGAATGTAAACCACTAGATACACCTCTTAATCAGAATGTCAAGTTGGACATTAGCACTAGAGCTAAAATTGATGATGTGAGTATGTACAGGTAGGTGGTTGGAAACTTAATCTACTTAACCATAAAGAAGCCTGATTTGAGTTATAAAAGTTGGGTTCATAAGTTAGTTCATGCAGAAGCCTAGAATGCCATAGGTGAAGCAGCTATCATTCATATCCTCTAGAAGAGGCAAGCAAAATGAAGGTAGTAGAGTAGCTTGCATCATTAGTCGAGCCATTGCACAACTATTTATAGCATTAGGATCAAAATGGAGGACTAGGAGGCCACACTCCTATAGAGTGGGGTCTTGCCTAAGGAGTATCCTAAGCAATCTAAGGTAATTATAGGTGGTAATAAAGGTGGGGTCAGGGCATGAAGAGAATTTGTTGATGAAGTGGACCAGGGTATCATACAAATTTTATAACGTGAAAATGAGGGAATCTTCATATGTAGTACAATGCGGATTATAAATTATCGCAAAGTCATAGCAGCTGTGGACATTGGAGTCAAATTCCACTCCCACCCTTTGAGGGTATGGCATGAAATTTGGGTCGTTCTGCTCAAAGGGTTGAGCATTGCAAAAGGCCATCTAAGTGTCCATGTTGACATCACAGATCCTCCTCCATGTAGGTTGGCATTCGTAACCAAGCATAGACCTTAGCACATCAAAAATTTTGTTTTGCCAAAATTTTGTATCTTCAATGGCCCATAGTGTGGGGTTCTTCTCTCTCTCCTTCAACCTCTTCTCCTCGAGTGTGTCTCCGATATAAATCACTTCCTCCAGCACCTTGATGGGAAAAACTATATGTAGGGTGGTGGGGAATTGGAAATTAAAGTCAAAGGGGTTCTTGGATGTTTCTTGCCTCTCCCAGATTACAAGGTCGGCGTGAAAGCTTGTTGGCGAATCATCCTTACATTGTGGGATAGTTGCCAGGGGTGCCATTACTCCTCTTCCATTCCATCTTCTGCTTGTTTCCTCTAGCATTTGTCTTCTTCTTTCTCTCAGGGCTTCCTTCCTTTCTACAGAGATATCTACATGTTGCTACTTGTTAGGCCGTGGGGAAGGAGGCAGTGGGACAAGCTCTTCCTCATGCGGCCCCATTTCAAAGTTCATGTCCATCTCCTCCTCCTGCCTTGGCTCTTACTATGCCCCTTATGTGAACCCAAGTGTGTCCACTTCTTGTGGGGTTAGGCCTGTCAACAGGAGATAGTGATGTTACTCTTCCAAGCTAAGGCCAACTCCCACAGGAGGTTGTGGCAGCATCTACAAGATTTCTCTCAGGGCCGTGCATGCCATTCCTAGCTTCTTCTTGATGGTTTCTATGGATTCTCCCTCATCTGCTTGTGTGACATCCAATAAGGCATTGAGGAAGTGCATTGCTGCATTTGGAACCCCACCTAGGTGGCCTCTACACTCTACTTTCCTTAGGTGTTGATTTGATTTTGATTCACCTTTATCCCTCCCCTTCTGAAATGAGAAGAATCCTTCCTAGGATTAAAGGGTTAGAGGATGAAGGGCCCTTAGCACATAATCTTAGTGTTTTACTTTTGCATGAGCCAAGCATAGAAATTCGGGTTATATTCTAAATTAGCATAGTTGTCCATATACAAAGGGCGGATGCCTACATGCATAATGTAAATGAGGACATCAAGCAAGAAGTCACTAGATCCCACTCTGCTAGCACTATGCGAGCTCCTCCTCAGTGAGGATGTGATCTAAATAAGGATGTCCCTTAATGTGTTCTTCCAAGGGTCAATTATGGATGGTAGTCAACACCTATAGGAAGTTGGAGCTATATAGGCTAGGTTGTATTGTGATTCCTTGATTGTGCATTGCTACTCAGCATTGGTCATTATTTGGCAAATTCCCTCTATCTCCCATTGCAATCAAAGAGCATACCATTTTTGCAAGAAAGAGGAGTTGTTGTCAGCAACAAGTTGGTTCAACTTCTGGATTTCTTAGTCTATGACCATGATCGTGTTCTTGTTATGCGACATAATGAGACACTATTTGGTTGCTTGTTCCCTAGATATCTCAGTTGCAATTAACTCCTCAACTGCTTCGGAAGCCTTAACAAATACAAATTCCGAATCCTCCCAAGAGCAAGGGAGTGTTTGTACTTTCATTGCTATAGGTTCTTCCAAGAGACCTAAGTCTAGACGATCGTAGCTTTTAGCCAATGTCATGAAAGTAGTGTCTAGGTCTCTTAGATAAGCAACCAAGTCGTTCCCTATATTTTTAGCTAATTTTGTGGCCAAGTTTAGAATTTATCACTGCTCATAAGAGGGTCTAAGGTTGGCAGGTGGTTGGGGTTTGACTGGGGTTTTGACTAAACTAGAGAATTCACTTGATTGTTGTGGCTTGAGGTGCTTCTAAGGTTTTGGCTTGGGTTGGGCGCTGTGGTGGCTGCTAAGGGTGCTTCTCAGGACTGAGGGGTACTAGTAGGCACAATTTGAGATAGGTTGTTAGTAGCAGGCTACAGTTTTGGCCTATAGATTGTCTTAGGTTTTGCGGGCTTAGACCTTGGAGGTTCTATGGATCTAGAAGCCTGATTTTCTTAGGGTTTGAGTACCTTTGGCTTGATGTTTCGTGTGGTCAAGTATAAGGGTGTCATTTGAGTAGGGCCTTTGGTTGTTTTAGATTTAAGTAGCCAAATCCAGGTGTTACTCGCATACTATCCTTGTGCTTGCAATAAGGTCTTGGGGACCCATCACATCTTGACCATACGTCGATGTCCATAGTTTCTTCTTGGCCTCCTAGGTTTTGAGTGTGGGTCATTAACCTTGCGAGGCCATTGATGTCTATTCCTAGGTGGCAGGCCTTGATGTTTACGTATTTATTGAAGCCTTGGTTTAGGGGTTTTAGTTTTGGCTTCAGTGGTTCCTAGGTCTTTAGGTTTGGCGGGTGGTGACAAGTCACGACTGCCCTCCTTAGACTTGATGGTAGGTTTCTCTATTGGTGGCCTTGTAGACTCGAAAGGAGTCACGTAGCTCTTGCTGAAGGCTATAACTATGCAGATGTTGGCCATGGCTAGGTGGATACATTGTGACTTGTAGTCAACATTACATCGAGCTTGCTTCTTACATGTTTTTCCTAACGGTGAATCCATGCCTGCCTCTTTAGTGTTGGGAAACACATAGAAAATCATTGGTATGCTTTCAGACTCGATAGAAATTGCCATTTTGCATTTTCCCAAGAGTGCATATGACCGACCCCCGTACAGGCTGAGTTTGGAATTAGTGGGGTGTAACTATGGTTTTTCAATTTGGGTCCAATGATCATGAGTTAAGATATTTAAGTCAACTCCCTCATCAATCAATGCATTGAAGGTGCATGTGTGTCTAGCAGTGACCGTTATGTATAGGTAAGGTCATTCTACAGCTTCTTCATCCTCATCGTCCATCTCAGTGATGGTGACTACTTTTACATTGACAGGGGAAGCTAGCATTGAAGGCTTATGCAGTGGGTGCATAGGAAGGAAGTACTTCTTTATGCAACTGCCATTGAAGAAGCCTATGCCCTCACCTTCAAGGGTTTTAAGATCTATATTGCCAATTCGGCTACTGGCTCAGAATCTGAAAGGACCTAATCCCCTAAAATTTATTGTTTATGTCCCTTGGCTGAGTATAGCAATACTAAGTTGCCCTATTCAAAGGCTTGCTGCTTGATGTGCTTGTCAAACCAGCTTTCACATCTTGCCTTCTCACATATTAGAGCATGGGTAGCTAGAAGCTGGGCTTTTGATAAGCGTTTCAGCTCAACCAAGCATTCTGTCCATGCCTCCTTCCCATCCCATCTTTCTTGAAGGGCGGCTATCCATAGGCTAGGAACAAAGAATTATAAAGGTAGAATTGCCTTAGTTCCATAGGTCAATCTAAAGGGAGTTTGACCTATAGACGTTTTGTAAGCTATGTGTGGTAGGCCCACAAGGCCACCATCAACTTGTTATCCCAGTCACTGTGCGAAGTAGAGACTACCTTAGTCAAGACATTCACCAAGATTTTATTTGTGGATTCATCTTGGCCGTTTTCTTAAGGATAATAAGGCAAAGACTTCCAATGGATGATTAGGAAGCTAGATAGGAGATGAGCTATCACTTTGTTGATGAAGTGTGTGCCTTGGTCACTAACAAGTTCGATGGGGCAACTGAATTGTGAGATCACTTGCTCCCATAAGAACTTCACAGTGGTCTCAATGTTGTTTTTTCTCATAGCGCACGCTTCTATCCATTTTGCTAGATAATTGGTGGAAACAATGATATATTTAGCTTGTGAATACTATGCCGCGGGACTAATGGGTCATCCGATGAAGTCAATCCCCCATTTCTCAAAGGGTTGTAGTGCAATGATTGGGGTTAGATCCATGTGGTCCTTACGAATAGGGACCTTAGTCCCTTGGCACTCATCACAATGCTTTACAAATCGTGTTGCATCTTGAAGAGTGGGCCACCACATCTAGGATTGCAGCACCTTGCACGCTATCGTATCTCCACTGAAGTGTCCTCTTGCAAATCCACCATGTGCCTTTGTGAGTATGTCATGCATTTCATGCTCACACATGCATCATCTACACAACAATTCGTCTAGCCCCAACTTGTAGAGTTGGCATGCTATATCAACCAATAGGGTTGGATCTTCAGGATGAGATGCCTAAGTTGGGCCTTTTCTATTGGTCATTCAAGTAGTCCGTGCTCAAGCACTTGAACTATGTCATCTACCCAATACGGTGTCATGTCAACTCTAAACAAATCCCTTTCACTAGACAAGTGGAATAGAAATGCCTTTGGCAGTTTGTCCACTACAATGCCCTGTCTAATGGCTTCTCCTATGGGCATGCAAGACATATGGTCAGCCATGTAGTGCTACTTCCCTTTATGTACCACCACGGAGAAGTCAAACTCTAAAAGAAGAAGTAGTCATTGAGTGATGCATCCTAAAGCACAAGGTTTATTAACAAGATATAACAAGGTTTGATGGTCAACAAAGAAGGTAAAAGGCTTAGCCAAAAGATAATGCCAAAATTTCTTTACAACAAATACAATGGCCAAACCCTCTCTCTTCATTGTTGAGTAATTGATTTCAATCCCAGTGAGTTGTTTGCTAGCAAAGATCATTGGGCAATCTAGGTTGTGTTCACCAGTTTGTCACAAAATAGCTCCTATGGCTAATTTCAAAGCATCAATGTGCACATGGAATGTGAGTGTCTAATTTGGGGCTCGTCGAATTGCTGCAGTGGTCAGAGCCTTTTTCAGTTCCTCATATGCACGTTGACATTCCTTGGTATAGTTCAACATGAACCACTGATAATATCATGTATGGCCTAAGAAGCACTAGACGCCCTTGTAAATAGTTGTGGGTGGAAGATCGACAATGACCTTGACCTTCAAGAAATCTATAGCAATGCTGTTCTTCAACACTACTACGTGTCCTAGGATACATCCGTGCTTCACCCAAAACTGGCACTTCAAGGGGTTTAGTGAGAGACGATATAGTCAACACCGTGTCAAAATGTTTTCTACAAGTAGAGTGAACCACAGAGGTCATCCACAAAGACCTCTAATTCCTTCCTAAGCATATCTTTGAATATTGTACACATCAATAGTTGAAAAGTAGCTAGTGCATTAGTCAACCCAAAAGGCATGACTATGTAGGCAAAGATGCCCCATTCAGTGGTGAATGTGGTCTTATGCCTATCATTAGGATGCACTTGCACCTGATTGTATCCAAAGAAGCCATCTAGAAAACCCTAGGCCTATTTTCCAGCCACTCTCTTGAGCATGTGCTCAGTGTACGACAATGAATAGTTATCTCTCTTCATAGCTACGTTTACCTTCTTGTAATTGATGCACACTCTAATATTTCCATTCTTCTTCAATATGATGACTATGGGCGAAACCCAGCCCATGTGCTCAATTCCATAGATGAATCCTACTCTCATTAGCTTGTAAATTTCTTCCTTGATGATGTGGGCATGCTTTAGATTCATGGGATACGGTTGCTACTTGACCAGCATTGCATTAGGTATCATGGGTATGTTGTGAGTCACTACACTTGGGTCTACCCATTTGAACTCTTCTAGGGACCAAAGCAAGGATGTTTATATATCCTCATAAGAGAGTAATGATGATTGCTTCCTCTTCATTGGCCAAGTCATTGGCTATAAAGACAGGTTGGGGTGTCTCCACTTCTCTGGCTAAATTAACCTCCTTAACCTTGGCGGGTCCTTCGATTAGTTCAATTTCTTGCCCTTGTCGTTTGGCTCTCAACAAGATCACTATCCTATCTTCTTTTTTGAATTTCATGAATCACTTTGGTAGGTCTTGTGGTTTTCATTGCTCTTCTGCCTGTGTGTCCTTAGGCAACTTCCGTCGTTCCTCCCTTAATTTTCCGTGCCTTAGGTGGACGAGTAGATCTCCCTTGGTGCGTCTAGTCTTGGGAGGTTGATGTATCTCAAGATCACTCTCTAAGATGAATTCCAACTCAAAATCAAAATCTTTGTCTTTGAGAGAAGAGGGAGTCTCTCTTGGTGGTCATATCTCAGAAGGTGAGTCTAATCTTAGCAGTGGCGTGCCACTTGGTTGGGCTAGGCCTGCCTGCGCTCGTAGTCAATTGCGCCTATGTGCTCCAGCTAGGCTCGATCACAATCCATGTGCATGACTCCTTTCTCTATCCTAAAGGCATTCTGCTTGTGTGGTCTAGAGTCAACTCGTATTTGTTTGATTACACCCCCCCTCCCCCTAATGTCGTATTCTATAATGTCTATTGTTGACAATCATGGACCTAGAACTAGATCTACTATGGTGGACACAAGCCAAACACAGAACACATTATCAAAATGAGGAATTCTAACTCAAGTGAATAAGGTTCCAAGATAGATTAGCTTGGACTCATAAACACAATCTTGAGTGAATCCAATTGATTTGTATCATTACATTGAAATGAGTGTCAAGTACATGCCTTTATAGCTTTTTAGGTAGTACCACTTTTCTTCTTTGTGCTTATGGGATTTTGGACATCTCTTCCTAGAGCTTCTAGAGCATACATCTTTGTCATATCTCTCACACAAAGCCACTTATGGGCAAGCATCATTTGATATTCTCAACACCCCCTATCAAATGATGAGTCTCTACCCTTGCTAGCTTTTGCTCCCCCTGCATGTGAACATGGACCAAGAGACTAGCTCTTTGGTAGCCTAGTCAAGTTAAGGCTTGAAACTTTACATCTTTGGTATAGTTTTTAGATCCACCATAGGGAATGAGATCCACTACGGGAGATCCACTATGGGAAATTCTTTGTTTGGTTGTAGCAACAGAAAGTATTTTCTTCATGCTCCTTTTCTTTTGTCATGCTTTTTATTCATTTTGTTAATGTTTGGTACATGCTTTTACTGATGGGTACATGGCCTTGTCTTGACAAGCTCTCTTTGACATACATGGCATAGATCTTTGGATACATACATTTTAGGATTTTCTAAGTAGTGCAATGGCTTGCACATACAGGATGGATACACATTTCTTTGGATAGCATTGGGGTGTTGAGTACATTGACATTGGACATTTTAGAGTGATGTAGGAAAACCATTTTAAGTGTGGGAAGGTCTTAGCAATTGGCTTTCAGCTGAATGGCAGTGTCTAATCCCAATGTGGTTTCACAAGAATATGTTAGTAGTGATTTGATCAATAGAGTATTTGCATATAATGACTCTTTTGTGAATTAGTGTGAACTGCCTATTTGAGTGAGAACACCAATGAATTCAGACACATAACGTTTAAAATGATGAAGGAAATCACAATGGTGATAAGCATGCCTCAAGAAGTGCTTGAAGCTCAAGGTGTATTAGTTGAAGATTTGCAAGGTCTTTTAGAGGAGTTGCAGACTCATATGGAGCCTATTGATATGTCAAATGATCTTAATGCTATAGGAGGTTTAACTCCTTTGCTAAGTTACTTGAAAAATCCAAATGCTTTGATCAAAGCAAGAGCATATAAAGTTATCGCCACTATGGTGCAAAATAACCCTCAACATCAGTAGCTTATTATGGATTGGAAGGGCTTTGAATCCATCATGTCCAATTTCATGTCAGATTTTGACCTAATAGTGTGGACCAAGTCGCTTGGTGCCTTATCATCTCTTCTCTAGAACAACAAACCTAGTATTGCAGCCTTTTGCTTGGCAAATGGATATGTTGGTCTTAAAGAAGCTCTTGTTTCTGAAAACCCAAGATTGCAATGGAAAGGTTTGCAAGTATTGCATTATCTCTTGTATGAGAATCTTAATGACAACAGTGTTGTAACAGAGCTGTGCTTTCTCAAGTTGCTATTAAGTCTTGTGAATAACATTGATGCGGATATTCACCAAGGAGTCTTACAAAGTCTCATGGAGATTGCTCATACTAGAAAAGCCACACCAGAAGGTTCTGGTTCAGAAAGTAGTGCTTAGGTCGGCCAAGCTTTGGAGTCCCAAATTGAAAAAAATAATACAACTTATGATGCCTGAAGAGCTGGTTATAGTGAAGGAAGAGCGTGCACTGCTAGATTCCTTGTGTGAAGGAAGAGCGTGTACTGCTAAATTCCTTGTGAAAAGCATGTAATGATGAGCCTTCCTCTACGAGGCTATAGCACATCTTGTTCTAGTCAATGCAAATAGTCGAAAAGGAAATTTCCTTCGAACAATCCCAATCACCACTCTACTAAATGATCCAATTGTAACTATGCAAAGGGTGCAATTGATTATGCGAGAAACCCATCCCTGGCTCTTGGTGTAGTCAAGAGGTCATTCCTTCCTTGAGCTCCTTCACCTCATGCAAGACAATGGATTTTGATGGCATATACAAGGAGAAAAATCAAATATGAAGGATTTAAAGTATGCATAGAAGAAGTAAGATGCATCCACTAGCTATCTAGCTCAGCCATGGCTCTGATATCATATTGAAAATCATGGATCTAGAACTAGATCTACTATGGTGGATGCAAGTCGAACACATGATACATTATCAAAATGAGGAATTGTAACTCAAGTGAAATAGGTTCCAAGATAGATTAGCTTGGACTCATAAACACAATTTTGAGTGACTCTAATTGATTTGTATCATTACATTGAAATGAGTGGCAAGTATAGCTTTTTGGATCGTACCACTTTTCTTCTATGTGCTTATGGGATTTTGGACATCTCTTCCTAGAGCTTCTAGAGCATGTATCTTTGTCATATCTCTCACACAAAGCCACTTATGGGCAAGCATCATTTGCTATTCTCAACATCTACTTTCCTTTCACTCTCATCACTGAAGGATTAATAGTCTTCATATTCATTGTCAAAGCTATCTTTGTCCAATTGCTCATCATTCTCCAAGTTCAGACACATCTCTTCTTCTTGGTTGGGGACTAAAGCCCAATTTTACATCAATTTTAAATCATACATCTTGGACCATTTTCATTCCGGCTCATCCAAGAGATCTTGGAGTGGCTTGAGATTCATTGATGGATTGCTAGCACTGTGTCAGTCAAATATCCTAGGATCTCCAAGCGCTCTTGTCTATTGTTTGGGACTTGAAATGTGATAGGGTTGGGTTTTCTGCGTAAGCTTCTAGCTATCATGTAGATTGGTACTGAGGGTGTGTCCTTGGTATTTCCAATCATCTTGATGGCTTGTTTATACTTCTCATTGTTCGAGAAAGGTAGGTTGATGGTAGCAAGAACATGCATCTAGTCTCGTCGTCCTCAAGACATGAGATATACTTGGTTAAGGCCTCATAGGATTTTCTAATCTGGCCGTCACCCTTTAGCATGGCAGAGATGGCATCTAGGTCAATTGGCGTAGTTTCCCAGGTGTCCATCTCTAACCTTACAACCTACTTTCGATTGCCTAGAAAGATGAGAACATTGCCCCAGTGTTTTATGACTCTCGCATTGCACATCCAAGGTCGGCCTAGCAAGATGTCGTAGTCCACTCCCTTCATGACTACAAAGTCAACAGAGAATTGGACTCCTACAATCGTCACTGGCCAATTCTTTAATGCACCGAATGGTTTCACCTTCATTCTATTAGCCAGTGTGACGTTGAACCTAGCAGTCTCGATTGATGGGTTACCCCAAGTTTGGAGTACCGCATGGCTTAGCACACTAACACCCGCTCTTGTGTCTATAATTCCCTTTCTTGTGACATCTCCAAGAGCTAAGATTGGTAGGACTGCATGCATTTTTGTGCCTTTCCAAAAGTCATTGATGTGCAAGGACTTAGGCGTACGGAGTGCAGCATGCATTAGGCTTGATATTTGTGTTTTTGCATTGTGCTCATGCAAGTCTACGATGGCTTTCTCATTTGATGCTTTGATCCACTATTTCAGCTCTTGCCATAGTGTTGGATGCTGCCTAAGTAGGTCTCCTAAGCTTAGAGTCACAGGGGTGGTCACTAATGTATTAACGAGGTTACTAGTTTCTTACCTCTCTCCTAACCCTGCGGTTCCTGGCCAATGGCCTTGACTAAGTTCCTAGCCCATAGCATTTAGACTTTGTCTAAGCAGCACTACCTGTGGTGTAGTTGCATCACTCGATTTTAGTCCTGGGGGTGGGACTGGCATGCTGATGCTTGAGAGATCATCAATCTCATTGAGAGCAGAATTTAGGTGACGGGAAGTGCTTAAAAATAGCAAAAAATTATGAATGTCAAGGGAAAAATATTCACTGTCAAAGGCGGCGGCTCGATCTAGGACGATTTTAAGCACCAAAGTGCTTTAAAGGCGCCCGAGCGACACTTGTTGATTTTTCATAATTTTTTAGATAGTCGTGTGGGTTGACACGAGCTACTGGCCAATGCGGGATGCTAAGCCAGATGCCCAGGATTTTTCAGAGCTCGATTCCGAGACCGGACAAGGGAATAGCCACAAAGTGGTCAAGATTTGAAAAGGTGGGGCCAAATGGGTAAGTGACCCTTGGGGCCCAAAATGAAATGCAACAACCAAATCGTGGAGAGAGAAGAGATGAGGAAACGTGGTCAGGGAAGGCGCCGATTTTTGCGCCCATTGTTGATCAATGGAGATGGCAGCCTGCAAACAACCCCCCCCAATGATCATGGGCATTAATTCCCCTCTGTATGCTGACTCTATTGCCGCCCTTCGCTCGCGCAATGATGCCCTCTTTGAAGATCTCTGATTTCAGTCTTTCTCTCTCCTCCCTCTCTCTCTTCTAAAGGCAAGTTCATGTGGGAAGAAGAAGGAAGGAGAAAGAATGATGGAGGCTTGTCCGGCATGGATTAGATTGCTCCACGGGCTGGAAATGGTGATTGGTGATTGTGCTGGACATGAAGTGATGCTGATTTCCAAATTTACAGCCATGGACATGAAACCCGAAACACGCAAATAAGCGGTAATTTAAAATTTTCAAAGGAAATTTGAGATTCTATAGCTTTTAATTGATGAAATGTTGTTCATGTGGGATAAAAATTATTCATGTTGCTGTTTTCTATGAGTTCTTGCTGGTCCTAATCAAAAAATCAGAGAATTATGCATCTTGTGGTTCAAAATAATACATTAAAACACGAAAAACATGAAAAATCAAGGGAAAATGGTGTTTTTTTTTGCAAAAAAATGGGGAAGTAAATAGGAACATCAACTAAACTTTCATTTTTCTGCAAGAAGGAACTAAGGGCCACAGCCCATAACCTGTTTTGAATTTTCAGTAATTAAATAATGCAGGAAAATAAGGGAAAATACAAGAAAATGGTGAAAAAACCCTAAAAAATAGGGGAAAAATACATTTTGGGTTCCGAAAAATAAGGATAAATAAGAGCAATGTTTGTGAATGTTTATGGGGACTGAAGCATGAGGATTTGCCTCAGTTCAACCCCACTTTCTTGTGCTAGTGTGGTTTTTTCTCGCTTTTTATACATAAAATGGTGTCCAAATACCCTATAAATCCATACAACGATGCAATATTTAAACGGGGAAGGGTAGAGAAGTTGAAATATGTCTAAATGCCGAAGTGATAGAAAAGTTGTTGATTTCTATGCATAGCATTTTAGGACGGATGATAATTAAAATTAAGAGCTTAGCAGCACGAGGATCACCTTAGTGCTAGGCCCATGCAATGAAGCACGAACGGTAGTTGGAAACCATTAAAAGAATGTTTTGCACTTGTGCACGATACTGTTTTGCTAAATGTTTGAGCACTAGGCATCCACCAAATGCATAAGCATGAAAAGAATTTAAAAGTATCAGTGATCAACTCCTGGACATGCATTGCAATTGGTTTATTAGAACCTGACCTACGATGAGAGGCAGAGAGGTACCCATGCTGTAGATAGACGCGGGTCCCAAAGCAAGTGAGGAAGAAATGGTACATTCCTGGACACGTTTTTTTAGTACCTTGAGCGACTTTTGTGCGATGTGTCTATTTGTTGAGCGACGCACTGAGGGGCCAATCCCCAAGGTGTAGGAGAGTCACAGAGGGTTGACGGCATTCAGCCGTAGGAGGAACCCCATGTGTATGTGATTCGAGCCTTTTGGTTATGTGAAAGGGACTCCCTCTAAGGAGTAATATTGGGTTAGGATCAGTTGGACTACAACGTATTACAAACGCAATGTTTAGGAAGGCAGAGATTTTGATAGACGCTCTTGGCCGCGAGGCCGAGGGGTTGTCTTGTGCGTAGTGACGAGGCCCGGCTAGTGCATGAGCCAGTGCCGGCCCGTTTTTAGGTCCATCAGTGGTGCGTCTGCCGGGAGTTGCTTAAAAGTGGCGGTTCGCGAATCCTGGTTGTTTAGGGACCAACTAGTAGTTTATGCCAAAGGATACTGAGATTGATCCGTTATTTATTGATAAGCATCATCTAGCAGAAATCCAAAAGCAAGAAAGAGACGAAAGAGCTAGGCGACGTGCTGAAATTTTTAGGAGATATTCCCCTAAGCGTAGCAGTGTTGAACCCTTACGAGGGAGTGGATCTAGTGGTCTTAGTACCACAAGCAGTAAGTTAGGAGAAGGTGGAAGCTCTAGTGCTCCCCTTCCTTCTATAAGCCAGTCCACGTCAAGTACGGGAGGTGTAACCCCACCGTCCCCTATTCCTAGTGCAAATCCAATCCTTGTCATGGCGCAGCCTATTGCAATTCCAGCAGGAACGACGGATTTGCCAGCTCTAGGTTACCCGCTACCCATTTTTAATGGGCTAGTTGAGGAAGATGCGGAACTCCACATTAGGGAGTTTCAAAAGCTGATGTTTAATTGTCGCATCCAAGAAGAAGGACATTTAATGATGTTCTTCAATATGACTCTCAAAGGAAGAGCCGCTATATGGTATCATGGTTTAGAAGCCGGAACCATATTGAACATTGATGCATTTTTTGGAGCTTTTCGAAGGGAGTTTGCCCCTGAAAGGGGTGGACAATATTGGTTGCGTGTACTCAACGTGACCCGCCAAGAACCACACGAGGATATTCGTGCTTATGCGAAGAAAATAAAAGAGGTTTTCCGTAAGTTGGACACCTCTATTCCTATCCCCGCAGCTGCCCAATTGCAATATTTCCTACATGGTTTGGACTTTAATATCCAATTGCAGTTGAGTAGTGTCCCCTTGGGGGATATAGATACTGCCATTACACGAGCACAAGAGGTGGAATCCCGACTACAAGCAGCCTATGCTTCGCGAGGCAATTCAAACATGGGTTTAGTATTGGGAAATAATATGGCAATGGCCAATGGCAGTAGTGGCCAAGGGATAGCGATGGCTAACCCTAATGGGAGAGGAAACATGATGCAAAATGTCCCTTTATTACCAGCTCCCCCTAGCATGTTGATGCCTACGGGCAGTCAAATGGCTCCAAATGGTGGAGGCCAGGCGGTCAATTCTAACACCATGCCTATGGCTCAACAACCAGTGTCTAATCGAATTGTTAGGCCGATGGAATGACATGGTAATGACCAAGGCTATGAGTCGAGTTCTTCCAATGTTCTTGGCGAGGTTAAGGACATGATGAAGCATTATACCGACATGATTACGGAGCAGTATCGGCAAATAGCCGTTGATGTCAACTTCCTTAAAAAACAACAAAATTTGATAGGAAGTAGATACCCAGAGGAGGGTGCACCTTTGAGGTTTAGTTGCAAATGGTGTGGTGGGCAGCACTATCCCAGGAATTGCCCAAATGTTAAGTGCGACATCTGTGGAAAATCCGGCCATTTAGCAACTACTTGCTGGAGTAAGATCAGTTCCCTCCAGCGAGGAAGTCGACAACCAGGGCCTGTTAATCATCGTGCCCAAGGAAATGACTCCCAGCGAGAAGACGGGCCTAAACAAATACTTCAACGACCAAAGACTACAGTAGAGGAGCTATCAAGTGGTAGTGGGGTTAGTTTGATTGAGGTTGTACGCGTTAATGATGCTGAAACCTCTAATTTGCGAGCTGTTCTTACAAGAGGTCAAAAGGGTAGAGAAGCCAACAAGGATAAGCCTGTCGACGGAAACCCTAAACAAGGCGACAAAGGAATGCACGTTTTGGATCCTACCCTGGAAGGGGGACCTTTGAAGCCTGTAGAAAGTAAAGCCGATAAGGAACCATCAAAGAAGAATGTGAAAGTTAAGAAAGAGGCAATAAAGCCAGTTCAGCGACCTAAAGAGCGGATGGTTTGGCGTGAAAAGCGAGCTCTATCGAACTATCATGAATTCGATTTGGCGAGCTCTCTTTGCGAAGTCAAGCCAGATGTGAATCTTTTACAGCTTATTAAGCTTTCCCCTGGAGTACGTAAGGAATTTAGAAAGATCCTACGTACCGGGTATATCGTAGAACCTTTGGGTATTGCGCGAGTTGGTGATGACTGGTTCGAGCATGCTGAGAAGCATTGCCCAAGGGTTGCGGCCTATGTCGATGGGATATTAGTAGATTATGCCATTGTCGACATGGGATCATCTGTTAACATTATGAGTTCTGAACTGATGGAAAGGTTGGGTCTTGCGATCCAGAAAGATACCTCCACAATTCTCAGAATGGCAGATGATAGTTTGAGACAGCCGGAAGGCTGCATTACTAAGGTCCATGTCACTGTTGCAAATGTAGAATGCCTGTTGGACTTTAGGGTGATTCGTTTTGCAGGCCGGCCAAGTTACCAAGTATTACTCGGACGACCTTGGATCTTGCAAGCGGACTGCCAAGTAGATATACCCGCCGGTCGACTAATATTCGGCAGAGGTGCCTAACGTGTGGTAGTTGATGCTTATCCTGAGTCCCCGCAGAGTGAGAGAGCTCCTCTATCTTCTACAGAATTGGAGACATTAGAAGATTTATCTACTAGTGAGACATCATCGAGTGATGAGTCCAAAGAGGGATCCACCACAGAGGACATCTATAAGATCACTTTGAATGAGCCGATAGAGGGCCAAGATCGTATAAGAGATGCAGATGTTATCGAGCTAGACCTTGGTACGCCTGATGATTCGTGGCCAATCAAATTAGGTTCTATGCTCAGCTCAGCAAAAAGGGAGGACTATGTGGCCTTGATCCAGGAATTTCGGGATATCTTTGCCTAGAGTTATGATGAGTTGAGAGGCATTCCTCCTAGTCTTGCTGTTCATACAATTCCGTTGAAAGAGGGCTGTCGTCCTGTACGGCAGAAAGTAAGGCGTATGCCATTTGAACTGAGAGACGACCTATTTGAAGAGTTACAGAAGCTTCAAAAAGCGGGGTTGATTTTTCCTGTGCAACACACGGAATGGTGTTCGCCAGTTGTGATTAGAAAGAAGAAGAATAATCAAATCCGTTTATGTGTAGATTTTAGGGAGCTGAATAAGCAGACAATTAAGGACTACTACCCATTGCCATTTATTGACCAGATTTTGGATCAATTAGTGGGTAGGGAGATATATTCGTTTATGGATTGCTTTGCAGGATACAACCAAATGGCAATTGCAGAAGAGGACAAGTTGAAAACAACTTTCATCACTGTATTTGGTACTTTTGCGTACCATGTGATGGCCTTTGGTTTATGCAATGCGCCTGGTTCGTGGCAACGAACAGCAGATAAGACATTCGGTGACATATCCCCTGAAGAGTTGAAGGTGTTTATTGATGACTTAGGGGCTGCCACCGTGAGAGAGAGGCAGTTGATCATTCTAAGGAAATGCTTTGAGCGCTGTAGACAATTCTGCATCGCCTTAAACCCATGGAAGTGTGTTTTTGGAGTACCTTATGGGCTATTGCTGGGTCATGTGGTCAGTTCGGTAGGAATTGCGACAGACCCTGAGAAGGTCAAGGTTATAGTTGCCATGGGTCCACCACACACTCCGAAGGAAGTTCATAGCTTTCTATCTTCGGTTGGTTATTACCGAAGATTCATAAACGCCTTGGCAGAAAGAACGTTGCCGCTTACAAATTTATTGTCCTTTAGCTATTCGTTTGTATGGGATGACCCTTGTAAGGTAGCATTCGAGGATGTGAAACAAGAGCTAGCAAGAGCGCCCGTTTTAAAAGCACCTAAAAGAGGTGAGGTGTTCTATATATTCTCAGCAGCCACCATGTATAGTATTAGCTGCTGTTTAGCCCAAATTTGGGAAGAGAAGTGGTACCACCCGATTGCTTTTGCTAGTCGGAAGCTGGGGTATCCGAAATCAATTATACCTATATGGAGAAATTGTGTCTAGCGATGGTCTTTGGGACCAAGAAATTCAGGCATTACATTCTCTATGAGAAAGTCGTGCTTTATACGAAGGCGGAGGGACTTCGACTATTGATGAATAAGCTACAGCCGCCTGATCGTCTAGCAAAGTGGTTGATCACTTTGCAGGAATTTGATTATGAAATCAAGAGTAAGCCACCAAGGTTGCAAGGCATCGTGGAATGTCTTGTGGACTTTGGGGAGCCGAAAGAATCTATGGCTGAAGGTAGTGACATGGAGTTGTTATTTAAAATAGATACGGCATCTATTCCCTCTTGGTATGCTGCAGTAACGCATTATTTATCAACAGGAGAGGCGGGATCCGAATTATCCAAGGCTGAGAAAAGGAAAATTAAGCAGCAAGCGTTAAAGTTTGCTTTGATCGCAGGTACATTATATCGGCAAGGGGTTGATGACATCTATCGCCGATGCGTGATGCCTGATGAGGTGCCATTCATTTTGGAAGAGTGCCATGATTCTGCTTGTGGTGGCCATTTTGCTGGACGGCTCAGAGCACAAAAGACTTTAAGAGCAGGTTATTGGTGGCCTGCCATCTTCCAGGATGCGTTTGCGTATGTTAAGCGATGCGATATTTGCCAACGACATGATAGCCAAGAGAATAGGAAACGACCACTCACCCCTATTATGGCGATACTTCCATTTGAGAAGTGGGTAATAGACTTTGTGGGTCCTATTACTCCGTCGTCGACTACGCAAAAGAGGTACATCATTGTAGCAACCGACTACTTCACAAAGTGGTCAGAAGCACATGCAACAAGGAAAGATGATGCTAAAGAAACTGCTAGTTTCTTGTTAGAGCAGATAATATGCCGGTTTGGTCCGCCGAAAGAATTAGTGTCGGACCGCGGAACCCATTTCCTGAATAAGGTGATTAAAGGTTTGACAGAGATGTGGCAAATCAAGCATAACAAGACAACCCCATATAATCCGCAAGCCAATGGGCAAGTTGAAAGCACCAACAAGCAGCTTGTGGGCATCCTGTCCAAAATTGTGTCGGAAAAGAAATGGGATTGGGATAAAAAGTTATACGTGGCAGTGTGGGCCTACAATACGACTTTCAAACGAGCCACTGGCCATACCCCGTTCAAGTTAGTATGTGGGGAGGAGTGTGTCTTGCCTTTAGAGATTGAGCTGCCGACTATTCGGTTTGCCATCAATCATTCTTTGAGCGATGAAGACGCACTTTTTGAGCGCTTGACAACACAGGCACATTTAGATGAGCTTAAGTCGCAGAGCTTATTGCACCAAGAAGTGGCGAAGCCCCGAATGAAGCAGCTACATGACCTCAAAGCCAAGAAATACACCTTCAAGAAAGGACAGCTTGTTCTGTATTATGACGGATGACGTGAATTATTTCCAGGCAAGCTAGAGCCTAAATGGGATGGGCCCTATAAGATCGTTAGAATAGGAAAGAATAAATCCATAGTCTTGTTAGCTGACCTTGAGGGGATAGAATTTAAAAATAATGTTAATCTTAATAAGATTAAACCTTATTATTTCTGATTGCACTAATGCTATGACTGCCTTGCAGGTCTAGGCGAGATTGATCAAACACCTGCAAGGAAATCGTGATAGAGGTTGATGGGTTGTCTGATCCCTTATTTAGAACACCCATATTTAGAACAGAGGTATCATCAGGGAAAGCTCATTTGGTGGAGCAAAGGATATAAGGTGACTGAGCAAGAAGGCGGGACATTTATTTGGGAGATCAAGGTCTTCTGCCATCACTGCCTACAAATTTTGACGAGCATCCCCGTTGAATTCAATGACAATGGAGGGATGGAGCCTACAGTCCACCCGTTGAATATGCTGAATTTCGATTACCATAATTACGACTAGATTTCAGGATGGTAGGATATGTAAACCCTTTATGGACGTACACCTTGTACTTTGATGGGGCATCCAGGGGTCCATGCAAAAAAGGAAGTGTAGGAGTTGTCATCCGAGACCCTCGACGACGCATTGTCATGAAGTTAGCTGCTTATCTCGGGGCGAATTTTACCAATAATATGGCAGAATACAAAGCCCTGATTATGGGTTTGAATATTGCGAAGAAGGGTGGTATCCGCCAGTTGTTGGTGAAAGGGGACTCTCAGTTGGTTTTAAATCAACTCAATGGGACATACATGGTACAGAACCCCATCCTTTGTATGTACCATCATACTGCCATAGCCCTGCTAGACGAATTTGATAGAGTGTCTTTTCAGCTGATTCCACGACACTGGAATCAGTTTGCCGATTCATTGGCTAATTTTGCGTATGAAGAAGACCTCTTCTTTAATTGGCCCTTGTCCCGATATATCTATTGATGCTGAGACAGGACCTGGTCGTTTGTGGGGTATGCTTTCTGAACATGCCCTCTGGCAGACGATGGTTAATTTGGGTGATGCAGAGGGTAAGCGAGACTCATCTACCTTTATTATCTTGGACCCATAGACTGATTCGACGACATGTGATGCGAACACCTCTTGCGATATACGCAGGAGGGATAGGTCATAATTTAATGCATCTAGTTTAGGGCTACAAGCCCTGTTCCCCTGGGAATAGTATGCTTTGATGTCTATCATAGTTGTTTCCAGGAGGATGTTATGCATAGTATTGTTTATTTCATTAGGCCAAGAGGGCCGATTCAGTTTTGTAGCAAAGTCATGTCTGATTTCATTAGGCCAAGAGGGCCGTTTCCCTGTCTAGTGCAGGTGCGCTTAATCGGGTTTTTGTTTTAAGTGTTGTGCTGGACAGATTTCGTGGTTCGTGGAATTTTGTGGAGCCTGGAGGAGCCTTTGCTGCGATGGAAGCTTCTTGCGGCCAATCCAGGTGATATTTCTCCTTTACGAGTACCGTTCTTTCCTGTTATATGTGTATTTGTACTTGTTGAGGGGATACATTTTTGTTGGGGACCGGGAACCAAGGCATGAAGTCCCAGGTTTAGGTTGAGTATGTTTGAGGGAGGTTAGAGTAGTCATTGCCTCTTGTAAAGACATTGTTAGACATTGAAATACCTGTTTTAGAAGGACGTCCTAGTGGCCCTGTTCTGCTAGCCTGCTAGGCAGCCGTTCTAGGAGTTCTTGTTAGTAGTGAGGCAGTTAGAAAAGCCTGCCAGAAGATAATAATAATGATGCCAAGAAATCTTGAATATCCTAAAAGATGAATATAAATACAAAGGTGTGTAAAAAGGGGTTCTAACCCCTAGCAAAGAAAAGAAAAGAAATGAAAATATATAAGTAGTTGCTCATTGCCTTGCGAAGGCCTGGTAGGTTCTTGGGGACGAGTCAGACCCGGGGCTGATACCTTGTCTTCCTAGGGGTGGCTTCTTGCTGGAAAAATAATACCAAAACAAGGACGGTTGGAGCGAAAATAAAAGTGAGCGGTAGAAAAGGATTAAGTGTCGCCTTGCGAGGGCTTGGTAGGTTCTTGGGTTCCGAGACAGGTCCTGAGGCCGATGCCCTGTTCTCCTTGGGTCACTCCGCTCAACTCCCTTCTTTTTACATGCCCAAGTATGTTCATCCAATACAAACCCTAAAAGAAGACATGTACTGAAAGAAAATACTCTTTGATCAGGCTATAGGAGACCTCGCCTTGTGGGAGCTCCTAGTGGTGTTGTCTTTAGTTGGTAAGTAGTGCAGACTACCATTTAGGGCAACCTCTTTGATAGGTTTTTTTTAGTTTGGCTGTGTTGGAGCAGTTGGTTAGTGACTCACTTCGGATCTTCTATTAGATGATGCTAGGCCTATTCCTTGTGGATGTCATGCCTTGGTTCTGTCCAGGGGTAGGGGGAGCATTGTGCTGAGTTTTATTATATATTTGTTTTGTATCAGTTTGATGCTTCCTTGGTTGTTTATGTGCAACTATGTTCGTGGATTCGACGGGCTGAGTCGCCCTATCCCGTGGTCGCCAATGAGAGCGGAATTTAGGTGACGGGAAGTGCTTAAAAATAGCAAAAAATTATGAATGTCAAGGAAAAAATATTCACTGTCAAAGGCGGCGGCTCGATCTAGGACGATTTTAAGCGCCAAAGTGCTTTAAAGGCGCCCGAGCGACACTTGTTGATTTTTCATAATTTTTTAGATAGTCGTGTGGGTTGACACGAGCTACTGGCCAATGCGGGATGCTAAGCCAGATGCCCAGGATTTTTCAGAGCTCGATTCCGAGACCGGACAAGGGAATAGCCACAAAGTGGTCAAGATTTGAAAAGGTGGGGCCAAATGGGTAAGTGACCCTTGGGGCCCAAAATGAAATGCCACATGAAATGCAACAACCAAATCGTGGAGAGAGAAGAGTTGAGGAAACGTGGTCAGGGAAGGCGCCGATTTTTGCGCCCATTGTTGATCAATGGAGATGGCAGCCTGCAAACAACCCCCCCCAATGATCATGGGCATTGATTCCCCTCTGTATGCTGACTCTATCGCCGCCCTTCGCTCGCGCAATGATGCCCTCTTTGAAGATCTCTGATTTCAGTCTTTCTCTCTCCTCCCTCTCTCTCTTCTAAAGGCAAGTTCATGTGGGAAGAAGAAGGAAGGAGAAAGAATGATGGAGGCTTGTCCGGCATGGATCGGATTGCTCCACGGGCTGGAAATGGTGATTGGTGATTGTGCTGGATATGAAGTGCTGCTGATTTCCAAATTTACAGCCATGGACATGAAACCCGAAACACGCAAATAAGCGGTAATTTAAAATTTTCAAAGGAAATTTGAGATTCTATAGCTTTTAATTGATGAAATGTTGTTCATGTGGGATAAAAATTGTTCATGTTGCTGTTTTCTATGAGTTCTTGCTAGTCCTAATCAAAAAATCAGAGAATTATGCATCTTGTGGTTCAAAATAATACATTAAAACACGAAAAACATGAAAAATCAAGCGAAAATTGTGTTTTTTTTTGCATAAAAATGGGGAAGTAAATAGGAACATCAACTAAACTTTCATTTTTCTGCAAGAAGGAACTAAGAGCCATAGCCCATAACCTGTTTTGAATTTTCAGTAATTAAATAATGTAGGAAAATAAGGGAAAATACAAGAAAATGGTGAAAAAACCCTAAAAAATAGGGGAAAAATACATTTTGGGTTCCGAAAAATAAGGATAAATAAGAGCAATGTTTGTGAATGTTTGTGGGGACTGAAGCATGAGGATTTGCCTCAGTTCAACCCCACTTTCTTGTGCTAGTGTGGTTTTTTCCCGCTTTTTATACATAAAATGGTGTCAAAATACCCTATAAATCCATACAATGATGCAATATTTAAACGGGGAAGGGTAGAGAAGTTGAAATATGTCTAAATGCCGAAGTGATAGAAAAGTTGTTGATTTCTATGCATAGCATTTTAGGATGGATGATAATTAAAATTAAGAGCTTAGTAACACGAGGATCACCTCGGTGCTAGGCCCATGCAACGAAGCACGAACGGTAGTTGGAAACCATTAAAAGAATGTTTTGCACTTGTGCACGATACTGTTTTGCTAAATGTTTGAGCACTAGGCATCCACCAAATGCATAGAGCATGAAAATAATTTAGAAGTATCAGTGATCAGCTCCTGGACATGCATTGCAATTGGTTTATTAGAACCTGACCTACGATGAGAGGCAGAGAGGTACCCATGCTGTAGATAGACGCGGGTCCCAGAGGGGAAAGCAAGTGAGGAAGAAATGGTACATTCCTGGACACGTTTATTTGGTACGTTGAGCGACTTTTGTGCGATTTGTCTATTTGTTGAGCGACGCACTGAGGGGCCAATCCCCAAGGTGTAGGAGAGTCGCAGAGGGTTGACGGCATTCAGCCGTAGGAGGAACCCCATGTGTATGTGATTCGAGCCTTTTGGTTATGTGAAAGGGACTCCCTATGAGGAGTAATATTGGGTTAGGATCAGTTGGACTACAACGTATTACAAACACAATGTTTAGGAAGGCAGAGATTTTGATAGACGCTCCTGGCCGCGAGGCCGAGGGGTTGTCTTTGCGTAGTGACGAGGCCCGGCTAGTGCATGAGCCAGTGCCGGCCCATTTTTAGGTCCATCACTCATCTTCTAGTATGGGATCGACATATTTTAGGTGTTCCTGGGCTTCTTTCACCCACTCCTTCACCTTCTCGATGGCTTCAAGCTAGCACTTTGGGTTGGGGTACTCCTCGTCCCTAGCACTTCCCATCGCAACCGTCTTCAAAGCTGTCGTTCTTGCCCCTTCATCAATGACCTTCTATCCAGTAAGCAGTGTCGTGGCACTTTCAGTTTTGAGCATGATTTCAGTGTTTGGTCTCTTCTTTCTCTATCTCTAACTCTTCTTTCCAATTGAGGTTGTGTTGAGATTGCTAAGCCTTGGCAATGATATGTCGAATTGCTTTGTTTTGCGCATGGGTCATGACATGCAATGGGATGGATGTGGCCTCCCCATCGAGTGTCTTGGCATCGAATAACCTAAATGGGATTGATGGCTCATTTTCCAAACTAGAGGATGGATTTCTTCTAGGGAAATTGACAAAGAGATAAGTGATTCCACACTCAATGCATCTTAGGTCAGCCTTGTCTCTATATGCATGCTCCCTCCCAAGGCAGCACGAATAAATGTGTCTTGGGTGACTGCAAGTCCAACACAAGATTAGCTCTTATGTCTACCCTCCTAAGCCTTTGCCTCTCCCTCTACCTAACGCCATCACCAGCACTAGTCAATAGTCCATAAGGAGTGCATTGCATTCTTTGTAATATAATACGTAAGGGTGTATATAAGGCTCATCACCGTTTGGCTCCTCCACATAGTGGACTCGATTGTCACTTGGTGGATGGGTTATGTAGGGTCCAGATGGTCTAGGGATACCCATAAAATTTATCTCTATCCTAGGGATGGTTGACCTAGCATCATTAGGTGCTGGGAGGGCCAATGGAGCTCCCATTTCAAAGAAGTTTGGTGGCCTATTCACAAGGTAGAGTTGATCGTAAGGCTGCGAGTATGGGAATATTTGGGGTAGTTGACAATACATAGCATCATGGCCGAACCTACCACAATTACCACAAGGTTGTGACCTAGGGTCTTGACACTTGGCTGGTAAGGTGGTTTCTGCTGCAATGCACACATTGGACATGTGGTTGCATTGGTCGTCTCATCATCTCCTACATCTGTGTTATTTCCATCTTCATCTCTGCTAGCTCTTGTCCTGAATCAGTGACTTTCCCTTTATCTTGAGCACTTGGGTCTGATCTCTCACTTGACGTTGAATCCCTCTCAAAATTCCTAGTGATGGACTCTTCTGGATTTGAGCTTCTGGAGCTTCTCTCCTTGAGCTATCATCCACTGTAATAGCTTCTTAAAAGACCCTTGCAAGGGCATCTTGCTATAGGCTTGAGTTGCCGGCCAAGGCTTTGTAAAGCTCTTCACTTCATATTCCATTAATGAATATTGTGGACACCGCTCTTTGTGTTGGTCTCTCGCCCATAGGAATTCTCTTGAAGAGGCTCCTCACATGGGTCACGTAATCTCGGATGTCCTCTTTCTCTCTCTCCTCTTGATGTTCATAAGTCGCACTAGCAAGTTACCAAAGTATCCAAGTTCAAAAAATCTCTTAATGAAGAGATTTTTCAGGCCATGGAAATTGGCTTGCCTCGCAACATCCAAACTCGTGTACCAAGTCCGGCCCTTATCACCTAAGAATAGAACAAAAGCTTGTGAGCATTGAGTGGGATCAGTGAGACCGTTGGTCTTGCAAACCTGCTCTCAAACTTCTCCACAAAGTTGTACATGTCGTTAATCACTTGTTGGTATTTGTCTAGCTGCTTCGCTACCATGAGAATTTTCGATTAGCTCTTAGGGCCTTGGTTGACTTTTAACCCTGTGAGTAGCGATGTTGCTAATGCTACAGTGCTTTGCTCCACTTCCATGTTATCTAGAAGCCGCTTCATCTTCAAAATCTCACTCAGTGTGAGGTCTCCTTCTAGCACACACTCTCTCTCTGTCTGATTTCTGCATGCTAGGGTTAGCACTCTCTGGATCTCTCACATTTCCATGCTTTGGCATAAGCTCCTAGTCTCTTGATCGTGGTTGTATGTGACTATGCCTTGCAAAGATTTGCATGCTAGCTTTCTCTCCTCCTCAAGATCAGCTATGATGTCCTCTCTACAGGTCTTTCGCGGTGTTCTAATCGGGTTTGAGTGTCATATTTTCTCACTAACTACTGGATTGCCTCAGGAAAGTCTCCTAGGTCAAGTTCTTTATTGTTTCTACACCATAAGCTTCCCTCTTCCATGTCTAAGATTTCATGTTCTGCCAAGTTGTCAATCAGTTGATGAGTTAAGGTAGATCCACTTCCCCAATAGTGTCGGTGCTTGCTGTGTCAAGATTTTTAGTTGTGTTCTTTGATTGGTACTAACTTTGGGGATTCAATCGCCCATCTATGTCTTGGGATCTTCTCTTATTGGTGGGTTCCTTCAAGTTTTTATATCTGAGTGAGTTTCTTGTTAATTACAAACAATCCTCAACTTACCCTCACTATGTGTGTGTGTCTGTACTCTTTTCCATGCAGTGTACACAATCAGGCTTTTAGCTTTTCTTAAGTGTGTTTCAAGTGTTGAAAATCAGAGTGAGTGAGAAAAGGGTTTGGTTTGATAGGATTGTATGTTTCGGTTTTTGGCCGTCCTCGCTGGCATAGAGGGTTTTTTGCTGTGCCTCCCACTTAGTCAAGATTTGTTTAGGGTCCATGACTCTGCTTGATGCTGCTAATGGGTTGTCTTGCTAGATAGTCGACTAGACGTTGCCTTTACATTTGCATCTCGTTGATTCTTCTATTCTTTCCGCCAAAAAGGTGTTTCAAGTGTTTGTATAGCCTTTGAAGGTTTGTACGGCCAGTGTCTAGGTGGGTTTTATCCAGAACTTAAAAACTTTGGGAAAACTCAAATTCGACTCAATAGGTCTGAATTACAGGACCCGAGTGCATGACTTAGACATGCCAAGTGAAACTGGGCCAAGTTGAGATGGTCCAAATGGCTCATGTGCAAAGTGGCTGAGGGCCGAGTGGGTTTGGTGTCTGAGTTTGAGGGACGAGTGGCCAAATATGACCATGTGCATGAACTAAAAAAGTCGAGTACATAGTTTTTCCAAATGTGCAACTCAGATAGGCCGAATAGTCGAGGGCCGATTCTGGGACTTGGCCCAGGATGGAGCTACTCAAACGGGATGAACGCGGTGCATTTTTTGCCAAAATGGTAAAAAATTTATCACGCTGAGAGATTCAAGGCTTCATACTTGTTAAGTACTTCCAAATCCTATCTATGCATTAAGGAGAAGGTGTGGGTATACCTGTAGTAGGCAACAAACTTGTTGATGACAAGATCGAAGTGAATCCATGCAATGGAGCTCTCTCTCTCTCTCTCTCTCTCTCTCTCTCTCTCAACCAAGGTTTCAAATAAGCTCTCCCTTGGCCTTTTGGCTATTAAATCCCTTTCGAGCAAAGATCTTGCCACTCATAATCCCTCACTTGTCGGCCTTAATCTCCTTGAGCACTCCTCCTTCCCCACTTTTCTTGATTTGTGCCTTGTTCAAGCCTATTTTATAGTAGCAAACCCTAAGCTTTTCCAACCCATTTCTTAACCTTAACCTACTCTAAATGTAACAAGAATCAAAACAAAGTACTGAATTGATTTCTCCTACTCTCCTAATCATCAAACCATCAAAATAACCAAAATGACAAGACCCATGAATTTCTTATTCATTCAAGCATTTGAAGTGAGCACCTATGGGTATCTCTCACCTAGCCGATGCACCTTCTATCCTAACCGGGTGTAGTGAGCTTACTTCCTTGCCATAATGAGTTGCCTCCTCCCTCAAGAAAATCAGTAGCTCCATGATTCTTGATGCAAGCTCAAACATCCTCAAGCGTCCACCTCCAAGCTCCATTCTCCATAGCCGCACACGAGACGAGAGAAGAGAGGAACAAGAAGAGAGAAGATGGTGGACAGCTTCACCTCCTTGATCCCTCACCCTCACACACACTCCCTCACACTCTCACACTCCCTTTCTCAAGCACACACAAGCAATCCAAGAGAAGAGAAAAACAGAAGAAGAAGATTCTCTTGTTTCCACACACCAAAGAATGAGCTCTCATTCACTTTTTGAACTTTATATACATGCCCTAAAATCCCATGGCCACCCATCCCCTTTTTTATGTGACCAGCCATTGTGGCAAGGTCCTTTTTCCCATTCCCTTCTACTTGGCCTATTTCTTTAGCTTATGTCCGTCTACCCTTTTACAATTTGCACAGGAGGGAGCCTGGTGCTCTTTTACAAAAGTTTCGGGGCACCTTTCACTAAAAAATGTGCTTTTTCTTTTAACTTAATTTTAGAGGCCGCCCTTGCACCTTTTCTTGTTCTCCATCTTGCTTCTTCCATTACGTCCGGGGGTTAACATTCAAAAAACGCCATACAAGCCACACACAAAACCAAATAATGCACAATGCATCTCATAACTCAAAAAACTCAATGCGGATAGAGCATCACACACACCTTACAACGTTTGAAAATACACAAACTTCAAAAACAAAATCAACAATATTGAATTCTCATACCTTGAAAAAAAACCTTGAATAGTCATTTGACACTTCAACTTCCAAGTTCCAAACCTTCATGAATAGCATGCCAAGACTCAACTTGCATATGTGTGACCCAAACCTTCCTAATAAAGAAGATGATGGATACATGTTAATACCCATATCGAGCCCATGATCTTGTAGATAAACATGGAGCTTTGATGGTACAAGCTATTCAAATTCTAAAATTTTTCCATCGTTTGCAACATAAAAGAAATATATGGTGAATCTTCATCAATAACACCAATAGCTAAGCTCCAACAATTGGACAACAATATCAAACCTTGCTATAGCCCCATAATCAAGCTCCTTGGATGGTTCTAGAAAGTATCCCATATCATCATGTTACAGTCCATAGATTTCCATGATTATAGAAATCATGCTACTACCTCACTTCCTTCTGGCTCGACACACAAACATGCCTTTCAGGTTGCCTCAGCTTCTTCTTCATATTAATAGTAGCCACACCCCCATAAAACAAGGAATTACTAAACACAATGGGCATTAACACCTCACCACCCTTCCAATACACGATCCCCTCCTATTCAAGTTAACCTCCAAGCATAACTCCAATCTTCAAGGAAACACACAAGCAAATTTTCTTTCCCAAAACTACACCTTCCCCAAAAACTAGTAGCCCATGAATACTCCACCTTCATTAGCAATTCCATTATCATGCACTAATAGGAGCTTTCTCAAAATCTGGTTTTGAATACATAACTGCTTGCCTTCCCTCTTGATTGCTATTTCCAAAAGTGCCTTCTGTGCTATGAGCACATCATTTTCTCTTCTTGACATGAGAATAATCAATGTCCATACTAGGATCACCTCTATAGCTTGATATTTCCTTCAACTTTTCTCCTTCATAGACCTGTGAATGCTCTTTTGATAATAATCTCCATTTATCCTCTTGCTATGCAATGTAAGCTAGTAGAAATGTGTAGTTGAAGATATACAAAGTGCTAAATCATTCACGATTTGAGAAATATGCAATGTTGGATCCATGCTATGTAACCAAACAAGCAATGCTTCCACACAAAAATTATGGACACACAAGAAAAATTATGCCTAGTCTATCTACATGTGCATGGGCATCATACAAAATGCAAACAAAGTTTCTTGATTATTTAAGATCCTTATCCTCTCGCTCATCAAGAAGAAATATCGTACTCTGCTCCACACACCCACCCAAAATCTCACAATCGCTCAAGAAATGATGGTCCTCAAGATGTTGACCAGAAAACAACCCATCTCACAACTGGCGGTGTCCTTCACGACCGTCAAACTCACCACCACCTTTCCCACTCAACTAGAAGTTCCTAACTCGGTGATGAAAATCCCATATCTTGTGCATGCCCTAGAATGAAGTAAAAGATCCATATATTCTATCTTTTAAAGTCACATGATGCAATTTGAATTAACACTATAAGGAAACAAGGTTCTATGCTTGAAAGTAGATGCTTATTTTTTAATAAGAAAAAAAAAGGTGGTGCATCTATGAGTGTCTTTAAAGATCTGTATCCATACAATGTTGTGAAATTGCATGTTTGTTGAGAGAGAAGCATGTGAACCCTATGTATGCAAGGGTGGATAAGGGTAGCTAGGTGTGAAAGGATTGGAGGGTAGGGGGCAACCCTAACCCTAGCCATCCATAGGCTATTTAAACGGCCTAGAGGTCACTCTCAATGTAAGAGAGTGTACGAATTGTACTTGTGAACAACTCATTAGACAAGATCTTTTTCTTATACTTGAGCTCTCTCTCCCTCTTGTGCACACCTTCTCATGCTCTCACTCTAATATTGCAACAAGCTTCCTTCAACTTCATTTCCCATTAAGTGCACAAGAGTATGCTATTTTTCTCATAATACCTATTTACCTCCATAGATGCTTACCATACCCACCTTTGTTGGAGAACCTTGGGAGAGAAAAAGAGAGTATTTTAGATCAAGATTTCTTCTAAATATTTGTTCCCTAGCTCATGGTGCATCATCCAAGCATGTCAAACCTAGAGATTGGAGGTGCAACAGACCGACATTGCAAGAAACGTAGAAAAGGTTCCATTTTTGATAACATGATGTTTAGCAAGCCTGCACACGCTATCGAAGATGCACTCTAGGTGAGATTCATGGGGCATTTATAAGTGAGCTATCTACGCCTCATATGGTTCAAAGAAATTCCCTCTCTATTGCTCACAATAAATAAAAGTTCTTTGTGGAAACCATACCATAGCCCAAGCTTGAAAGCTTGGTTTTTTTGAAAAATTTCACCCATTGAAATCATCAACAGTGATTTTCAAGTCTTTTGGAGTCTATTGAAGATATGGAAGCTCCATCTTTGGTCCAACACACTTATAAACATATACTATGAGGTTAGTGCTTGTAAGCACTAATGCTACATTTCATAGCCATGATCTTATTTCTAATTAGTATGTGGAAGATGTTTTATATTAAATCTCAATATTGAGGAGGTTAGTTCTACCTTAAGCATATTCATTGAGTGCTTAATTTTCATCATTCTTCTTGATCATGGTAAGGCTATGTGTAGGTTATAAACACATTGACCATTGTCCTCATCCCTCATCTCATCTTGTAAGACATTGCATTTGAGTGCATCGTCATTTGACTTTCTTATTGATATAAAGAGTCAATTTCATTCTTATTGATCTAGAAAGTCAACATCGGATGCTTGTATTCTCAAGTACCCTAAAGAGAGAGGCTAGAAAATGGTACTGGAGCCTCCCAATGGGGTCTATTAAATCCTTTGAGGAGTTGAGTGATCGATTTCTAGATGAAGATAAGAATAAGGTGCCTATGACCCAAGTTTTAGGGCAGCTGATGTAGATTAGGCAAGAGTCCTATTCTTCTGTTAAAGAATACACTAGAGCTTTTGATTATATTTTGAGGCTTTGGCCAAGAAGAACTACTATATTACCAGGCGATGTGCTATGTGAGCTCTTTTTGAGTGGCTTAGAGATTAACATGCAAATCCAAGTGGGAATGCAGAATCCTAAGTCGTTAAGGGAATCAAAGATGCATGCCATTGATTATGAGAGACATATTCAGAGATGTTGGAAAAAAATTTGGAGTTTTCCCCGCTCATACAAGTGCGTCCTAGCTTCCAACCATTTCTACAAGGAGAAAACTCACTTGTTGATACCAAGGCAGCCTATGAGGGGAACCTTGGTAGCCAAAATCTCCAAGTAGAAAATGGCAATAGTAGGGATAATATACCCCCTGGGGGTAAAATGATTCCAAGTCTAGTAAGTCCCATCAAGGCTTGTAATGCTCCCATGAGAGGTAGTTTTGACGGCAACATTGATAGAACCATTGGGCATGTGAGTGTGGATAAGTATCCTATGGGTGGTTCTAGTTTTGCTAGTGGAAAGGCTCTAAAGAGACCTTTACTATCTTTAAATGAGTCATGCTTTTGAGTAGATGTTGTTCCTATATCTATAATAGCATGATTCCTATAAATAGGCAATTGCAGAGTGGACAAAGGCAAGTAAAAACATCTCGTGCACAGAAGATGCGGCATGCCAAAGGGCCACCTGCACTAAATAGAAGCCATAAGGTTGTGAGGCCATTTGGTAATAGTGATAAATCCACAGTGAGTCCATTGGATCAATGTGAGCAGTTGAGGCAGCCTAAGAATATAAGAAGGGATGTGAGATGGGTTTGGAAACCCAAGATATCTCAAAATGTGGCTGGTGTGTTAGATACAAGGTCAATAACACCACATGCAAATATATTGTGATCAATTCCCACGTAGGTGTGATAAAAGGCCATAATGATACATCTGACAATATGCGCCGCTCTAGAATAGTCATGTGATGGGTCTCATATTGAAACCCTACCTAGTTTAGGTTGCAACACTGACTTATATCAAGACCCAAATAGGGAAGGTTTGAATGAGCACCAAGTTGTGATTCTTTTTGCCGAAGGAGCCTCTAAGCCACTTGAACAACTAGTTCATTTGGATGACAATAAATGTGGGACATGCAAGCCCAATGATGTCATTCACCTAGCCAATGGTACCCAAGGAAGGATAGGCCATATCAAGGTTATATTGGTAGAAAGGCTTGGGCTAGTGGATTTACAAAGAGCCCAAGCTAAACCACTTGGTGGACCTCAAGAATGACACCAAGATGCATTTTGCCACCATGCAAGTAGAAATGGATGACATTTGCAATATGTGATTCAATGCTGGAGCAATATTCTCTTTGCAAGACTCATTATGGATCTTGTGCAACGTTTTTTATATGCTCATGCTAGTTCTAGCATGCTTGTCAAACTCTTTCCCAAAAAAAGGAGGAAAAGAAGAGAGGAAAACATAAAACCATGTACATAGCACCTAGGGCGTCATCGACTAGCCCATTTCCCAACATCACCACTATAGGGCTCATCAAGGGTAGGGCATTCAAAGCTTTCATGGTAGACTTGTATTCCTAAAGTCAACATAGCACCACAACCCTCCACGAGGTGGGTCCTCAAGTGTTGGATAATGCTCCAAGTTTATTTGAAACTCAACCCATCTCCTAGTTCCACTACACAAGCACTACACATCTTTGGTAGGTAGTTGGCCACCCTTTAAAAGTACACGACACAACCTTATAGGTACTTGGAGATGCTCAAAGACCCATCAACACTAGTGGCCCACATCTACATTATCCTATAACCTTCCATAACATTGAACTCCACAGCTTTTCTTATCTCCACCCTATCCAACCCTCACCCTCATCATCCCAACACACCTAGGAATCTCATTTTTTCCATTGGCCAAAAGAGAGCAAGAGTGCATGGTATTGGCACTACATTAGAAGGGGGTAAAATGTTAACAAGTTTAGAAGCATGAGAACATTGAACTTTACAGCTACAAGATTTTTGGAAAATTGTATCAATTATTTAAGACTTATGTTGATTCTCCTAAGATTTTGGCTCCTCTCTCGCACGAATTGTCAAAGAGTAGCATAGGACAAGGGACTAAAACTGTGAAAATGAGAGAAGACCAAAAGATGGGTAGGATGCCCAAGGGAAGGGGGAAACCCTAATCCTAGAATTTATCTATAAAAGTGTTGAACTTGAATGAAAATGGTTATTCTTGTGTGTGCAAACTTTGCTTCTCTACTTTCTTGTTGTGCAAAGTCTTGCATGACAGAGAGTGTGTGAGATTGAGGGATAGAGAGTACATGTGTGAGTGGTGAGGGAGAAGAAGAGTGAAACCTCTATCCTTCTTTCTTGTACTCTATCATGCCCACCATGATTTTTCTTGCATGATGAGGACTATAGAGGGTTGATGGGGCAATGGAGTGCTCACTTGTGTTATGGAGCTAGGCCTTATGATCCTCTTGATAGAAGGCACATGGCCCTATGCTTGATACAAAGGTTTGTTTCAATATACATGCGAGTGACTAGGTGAGACATTATGGTCCATGATCTAGGTGTTCAAGCTCTTGAAAAACTAAGGGTGTGCCCATTGGCCTCGACATGTTGAGCGTGTAGCACAACATCAAGTTGTGAGACATATAGTTTCTTCAATTTGGCATAGTTTCTTGTATTACTCCTGTGAAGGAGTTGCATGCACTCAATTGATATATGCGAGATGCCATGAAATGATAGGCATTCCTTATTCTCAACATCATAATTTAGAACCTATCATATTGGCATGATTACAAGCATTCAACATACAAGAAATATATTTGATATTTTATCAAAATTTCTTATAACTAAAGAAATAGACATACACGGCCACACTAGCCTCATACCCCTCTCATTTTGGTACACAGACACAAGCAAAAGAGGACGTGCATTGTATCATAGCCATGTGGGGACTAACACTTGAGCATCTTTAGATAAAGGAAGCATATAAAAAGCATAGTTAAGTATTCGACAATGGAAACTCTGAGAGAGAATGTGTGTGTGTGTGTGTTAAAAAAAAGTTAATGTTCATGTATACCATTGGTGGAAAATTCCAGAGTCATGTTACCTTGAGAAATGTAACACAAGCATTCATGAAAGTGCAGTCCTAGTATGTAAGACATGATAGGATAATCTTTTTTTTTGTAAACTTTGCTATGGTGCAGAAAATTTTGAAAAACTATTTATAGAAAATTAAAAACATTTTTATAAAGATGGACACCCCAAGAAAATAAGACTAACATGGTAGAGAAAAACCATCTAAATTTCACTTCAAAGGTGGAAGTACTCTTTTCGGCCTGCAAAATCCATAGTTCACTAATAATTCATCATCGACACGTAATGATCTAATAGCACTTACAAGAATATATCCTCAAACATATTTGATCATATATCCTAGTTTATGGCCATTTTCACATTCCACAAATGTACTATTGGCTCTTTCGCTCCTTTCTCAACTATATTAACTAGACCTTCTATCTTTCCTTGTATATATGGCCTTCCATCTACATAAAGTCTCTGGCCCTTTGCATGAGTAATGCCGCTATCTGGAAGAGGGTTTGCATTGAGACACAAACCATAACTCCTCATGGTAGGGACCTAGTACGTCAATAGATTTTAGGGATCCCCTCTATATAGGTCCATAGAACAACATTAGGGTCACCTTTGAATGTGGTGGAACTTGGGGATCCCTTACAATGAATAGGTCGTGTCTTCTATTCAGAATGCTACAAGGACCTATCATATAAAGAGCTATTCAAAAGCTAAAAACCTATTCATCTCTAGGAAGTGATCATCCTTTTCATCCTCCATAGTGTCTACGATTGTATGTCTATACTAGAGATCACAAATAATTAGGCAATACATAATCACCATGAGTCTCGTTCTCAAGGACAAGAGGCAAAGGCTATTGCAAGACATCTATTTGTAGTTGTTCGATTACTTGACCTTGTGGTGTGTGAGAATGACGAGCATCTTGACCATAGATGATATCCTCATCATCAACTAGAGATGCATATCCCTATATGTGAAATGCTACTTATATTGTTGACATAACCAACTATAAGTATCCAAAACAATAAAGATAAGAATAAATAACACTAACCATAGGTTGATTTCTATGTGCAGACATTGGTACATGAGTATAAAAACATCAAGAAGACTCATGTGAATGACATTGACATCACGACATGTAACCCTTGGCATCTATCACAGCAACATGGAATCTGTTCTTCCTCATAGTAAGATGAAGACTCACATCCTCATGCGTTGGTACTCTTTGGAGGTACAAGTGGCTCTTCTCCATGTCCCATCATAGCAGCATGACCTCCATGGCTATAATATGGAGGTGATGGTGTATGAGAGGAATTAGTTTTAAAGAATTTTTATTACACTTTACTTAAGATTAGTTTGAAAGCACTTTTAACACTCTCATTACATTGTGTCAAATCTGATTCCCACTAGTAGCACTAATAGAACATATAAGTGTGATTTTAAAAAAACTAATATACTAAATTGTTTATTCTTATATGAACACATCATGGCCCCTAAAAATAAGAGACTTGTAGGATTCAATGAGGAGTCTTAGGCCTTCTTTTGACAAGAGATGCATCTACAAGTTTCATTTCCATAGTAGAGAGTATGTTTTTTGTTACTAAAATAAGTTTGCAATCTAAATCCTATATTAAGTTACATTTTTATGTCTAGCCCAAGGTGGTGAGCAATCACACATGCTAGTTGGTTGGAATGGGGAGACATGGCTTCATAGCCACTTTTGTAAGTATATGCTTACAAGATCTGATAGTATAGAGATACTAGCTATAGGATGTATAGAATAAGAAAAAAATATAACTTTGAATCTATTCTTGTATAGAGAAAATACTAGGATCATGCCCCCAGTTTAGAAAAGATCGAGATGGCCACACACTACAAGATACATGCCTCATACTGACTTTCAAAGTGATGCAAATGTTCATAAAAAATTTACCCCCATTGTCACTAAAAGCATTGGTATAAACATCTCTATAAAATCATCACAGAAATAGTCACTATTTGCATCATTATATGCATCTCTATTTGCATTGCAAATGCGATGCATATAGTGACGTAGATAGCGCTAGCTTGCGTCATACATAGTGGCGACAATAGTGATGCGTGCAGAGAAATCAATGACGCTAATAGTGACGGTTACAGAGAGAAAAAAGAATTAATATTTTGTAAAGTAATTACATGTTGGGTATACAATGGTAGTCAAGGGGAGCGCAAAAACTACTTGAACCCACAAGACTGATTATTCATAGAATAAGTACACAACTAGTGATGACAACTCATCATATTACATGGAACCATGGAGAGAGGAGAGTCAAGAAAAACATGAAATTCTATATGTATTTATCCTAGGCTGCGATTTTATACATAGGATGATAAGTACATCTAAGGAATAGTACATGGAAGAAGCTTGTACAAATCACATGAGCAAAAAAGAAGAGAGTGTGGTCTCCACAAATTTAAGCGCAACCTACAAATCCTCGCCATCAGAAAGCTCATCCAATGCAAAGTAGCATCAAATAAACTCTGCAAAATGAACAACTACACATCATTTCACCATACATAATGCATTTTGAAAAAATATTGACTACGTACAAGAAAGATGATTGACTTATTGGGCCACCACATGTACAATCTATCAATGAGTGTACCGAGACCGTGTCTCTTTGCATATCAAGTCTCCAAACCTATGGGATTGGAGTTTGTGATAGAGTGTTGCAAAGAAAACAGAATACAACTGTTAGAAACACGATTGTTAGTACAAGTGATATTGCAAATAAGAAAACGAGAAGAAAAAAAAAACTTACGAAGTCCTTCAAATAAGTCTTGTGACTTCCACTCCCCAGATGATGCATGACCCCTGTCTCCAATCATGCCCTTGCTGTTGTTGCTAATGTCCTAGAGAATCTGTAGCCTCCTCCCTAAGATTCCACCAATCATTTACCTCTAGCCACTCAAGCTTTGAGGTGCCACTCTTGAGTGTCTTGCATGTGTTCGATCATCTATGTTACATGTATGCATGCATACACTCCATCATCCAGCTAGTGCAAAACCTCTCTGCCACAGTAGGTATCAAAAATTCCTTATGCAAAGATGCCACTATATAGTCCTTGCTCCCCTCGCGTATATTCTTCCAATGGTGCAAGACACTATGCCTAAAATATTATTGGTACAACTCTCTAATGTGAAACATTACCCTCGTCCCCTTATTGTTAATGATCATAGCACCTGCCCTATCATCTACGAGGTATCCATACCCCTCTAGGGTATCATCAAAGGGAACCTACATAGAAAGAAAATGATGCTAGTATAATCAATATAAAGATTTAGTTAAATCATGATAATATAACTCTAAAAAATTGATGCTAATTAAAATGCATATTCTAAAGTACCCTTAAAAGTGAATCATCAACCAATTGAGTAGGTGGATGCAAATATGATCCCAAGAACATCAGGCGCAAATTCACACCAGCTATCCAGATCTGCTTCTACTTGTATCAGTCCTCTCCAGCTTCTACTCTAGCTCATTGGTAGCTTATTCTTCCTTGTGACACTCTTGGATATAGTGAAAATGATCCCTGACATCACTGTTGACACTTGGTACTGAGATTGACCACCACATACTCAGTTTTGGACTATGAGGAATAGTCTATAGGTGTGTAAAACAAGGTAATCCCCTATCTTGATGATTCAAGCTCTCTGGCTATGCTCATCTGATGCCCAAATGGCAATGATTGATGCTGGACACTTGAGGATGTTGTGCTTATGTTGTGAGATGACTTTGGGTTGATTCAAGGGATTTATCTCCACATATATTTATGTGCTATAATATAAAAATTTGAGAATGTGTGATAGGCTGGAAAACTATCATAAACTGTTTGGAAGCATGCATTGGTTTATATTGAAGCACAACATGACCATGATTGACTCCTATGAGATGTATGCTTTGGCATTTGCTTGGTAAATGTCTTGTGGACTAAGAACGGGATTGTATGCTAATATTTGAAGCTAGAAACAAATAGAGTGATGTTATCTTGGCTCGTTAAAAATAGGGAATTCATTTTATGACATTGTCTGTTGTTGAAGTCAGAGTGTTTATGGCTGTCTATATGGTCATGTATTGACCCCTACATATGATAGAAAATGTATAAAGTAATTTGAGGACATTTTGGAGCTGGATAAACCTTGCTTTGCTAAATATTCGGTGACTGCAACCTGTAATCAAGATATTTGACATTGGTACTTAATGTACACGTACTAGTATGTGCCTGAATGATCATGTATAGAACCCTACATATATTAGTAGATGTCTATGAGCTTTTGGGACATGTATGGCATTCATACACCTTTTTTTGGTTGTAAATCAACAGATGGCCATTTACAGTCTGCAAATTTTAGATTGTATGTATGTACCCTGAGCTCCCAGAGAGACCTATAGTTGATCATAGACAACTACACCAAGCTTGGACAGAAAGAGCTCACAGGGTGTTGCACTGGCTGTCTCTATGTATATCAGATGCCATGGTAATGTAGATAATGAACTGCATCTCTCCTAAGGATGCGTGGGATATTTTGATTAGGTACTATGACACCACTACAAGTGCTAAAAAGATCCAGTTAAAGTAGAAATTTAACAATATGGAGAGAAAGAGTAGATCTATATAGGATTATGTGATGGAGATTAAGACCATTGAAGATCAGCTGGCATCTGTTGGATCACAGGTTGAAGATGAAGACATGGTTATTGTAACTTTGAATGGCTTAGGGCCAGAGTATGTGTCTTTTGATACTTTTGTGTGTGTGTAGGATGAAATGCCTGACTTCAATGAACTGGTTGCATTGCTTATCCATGAGGAGGCTAAACTTGGCTTGGCTATAGGGTCAAGCAGTTCCAAAAGCAAGGATGCAGTTTTTTATTCCAATCAACGGGGTCGTGGCAGACGTGGTAGAGGCAATGGTTCTGGCAAAGGAGGCCAACAAAATGCATCCTATGGCAATAACAACTAGCAAGTATTTAATGCAAGAGGTGGTGGAAACTTTAGAGGCAGGGGGAGATCTACCCCTAGAGGTAGAGGCTCCTAGCAGCAGCAACGTCAATTTGACAATCCGAATAAGGATAAGGATTTTCATTACTATGGGAAGTATGGCCATATTGCCAAGGACTGCTAGAAGAAGCAAGGCAATCAGAAGGGCAAACAACATGAACATTTTGCTACGTCCAGTTAGGTAGATGATGCTTTAGGAGATAGATTGTTTGCCACGCAGTATGTGAAAGATAGGGTTGCTGAAAAATCCACTGATTATGCAGTATGGTACATTGATTCAGGGGCATTGAACCACATGACCCCTCACGATGATTGGTTTACTGACATGGTAGCTGGAAGACATGGATATGTACACACAGGTGATGACACGCATCATAGCATTGAGCATAAAGGCAAAGTGCCTCTTGTGGTTCATGATGGGTGGCAGAAAGAAAAATTTGCATGATGTACTGCATGTCCCATAGATAATGAAGAACTTATTGTCTATCCGTCAGATGACGGAGCAAAACTTGCAGGTTAGGTTCAATAAGCATGGTTGCTTTATTGAAGAGTTTGGAAATGGATGCAAGTTGATTGCTCGTGGTCACATGAATGGCATAATGTTTACTCTTGATGCCACTTTGCAAGAGTTGAATTCAGCTATGTTTGCCCATGGTTCTGGCACAGTCAGAGACTTGGAAATTTGACATAAGAGAGTGGGACATGTGAATTTGTAGAGGCTGCAAATTATGTAGAAAAAACATCTTGTAACAGGTTTACCCAAGTTCCAATACATAGACATTGGTCATGTATGTGATGCTTGCCAGTTTGGTAAGCAGTCAAGGTTGCCATTTGTCAGGCATGTAAGGTAGAGTACACGTTCATTGCACTTATGCACTGTGATGTTTGGGGGCCAGCCCATAATGCATCTATGGGAGGCTCGAAGTACTATGTGACATTCATTGATGATTACAGTCGCTATACTTGGGTGTATATTCTGTAGACAAAGGATGAGGTGTTCGCTATTTTTTTAGCAGTTTAAAAAGCAGGTTGAAAAGGAAATTGACTGCTATTTCTCTTGCTTGAGATTAGACAGTAGTGGGGAGTATGTGTCAGCTCAACAACATCTCAAAGGCGCTGAGCCCATCGTAGAGGATGAGATTGAGAACCTCTCCAGTATAAGCACGCCAATATCACCACCTCAACCTAAATCGACAGAAGCAACTACACCACAAGCAGTGCCGCTAAGACCAAGCCTCAATGCGATAGAGTCGCAGATCAACCGCGGCCTTTGGCCCGGACAATGTAGGTTAGGGGAAGGACGAGTATCCAACGACCTCCTAACCACGCTAGTGACCATCCCTATAACACTTATCCTGGGAGATCTGCTTAAGCAACATCCTACCCTATGGCAAAATCTTAAACAGTGGGTCAAAGCGTCACAAGAGCAGGTCACGGCAGACCCTCAAGACCATGATGCAGAACCACAATTACCAAGTTTGACGCTGCACTCTGTGCCCAAATCCTTGCACGTCAATGCCTTTTGGGAAGGCTTTGAGATGCACGCGGTCTTACCGGTCCTAGCCTTAGGTGACACAACAAGAAAGGGAATTGTGGACATTGGAGCTAGGGTTAGTGTGCTTAGCCACGTAGTGTCCCAGACTTGGGGAAACCCGCCTGTCGAAACTGCTAGGTTTAATGTCACGTTAGCAAATGGTATGAGGGTGAAGCCATTCGGGGTACTTAAGAGTTGGCCAGTGAAGATCGCAGGTGTCCAGTTTTCCGTTGACTTTATAGTCATGAAGGGAGTGGACTACGATATCCTATTAGGCCGACCCTGGATTCCCAACGCTAGAGTCATCGAAGATTGGGGGAACGGCTTGATCTTCCTTGGCAATAGAATGGATGCCATGAGAATAGAGATGGATACTTGGAAGACCTCACCACAGTTGACCTAGATGCCATCTCTGCTATGCTCAAGGGGAACACTCAGGTTAAGAAGCCCTATGGGCCCCTGACCAAGTATATCCCGTGCCCAGAGGATGAGTGGGATTGGATGCATATTCTTGCCACAATTGAACTGCCATTCTCAGATCATGAGGCATATGAGCAGGACATCAAAACGATCGGCAAGTCTAACGAAGCACTCTCTATGCCAGTCTACATGATGGCAGGAAGCTTCCGTGGAAAGCCTAAGCCTGTCACCTTCCACGTACCTGTTGAGATATCGAGCTCCACTCGTGATATGCCAGGGTGACCATTGTGCATTTATGTCACCGACTTGTTAGCTGCAGATGCGGTTGGTACACCACCCATGAATAATAGCTAGATGATAGTTATCCTTATCTACTCTAGTTTGTGGCTCAGTTAGTATGCCACCTTAGTTAGTTGAGTTTGGTTTGAGACCCATATATATGGTTCTTCTATTTCTCTATACTAGAGTTCTTTTGGCTTACACAACTAAGAAGAGGAAAACTATTTTCAGCCTCCACCTTTGTGTGTATTCCCCCATTGTGTAAGTGAGAAAGCTACAGGTGAGACTCCTTCCTTCTCTCCCACAATCTTGACATGGTATCAAAGCCTAGTTCGTGGTAAGGAGCTCAAGAAAGAAAACCAAGTTCGCGGCATTCTGGTAAAGAGGACTAGTATTGCTTTCATTTTTCTATTTTGGGAGCAAGTCTGCAGGTAGCACAGTCAAAAAGTGCAAGAATGCATTGTCTCAGATTGAGACATCCTTTGCAGTGTAGCAAGAGGACAATATATGCTGCGGGTGGGGGCTTTAGCCCTTGGTTGCCCTATTTTTTTAATTCGAGGCCATTTCAGGGCCTGTTTTGGAGGCGGAAGTTTTCCGCACGCACTCAGGCAAAGGCCCTATTTTTTGTTGTGCGACCACTGTTCTATAGGTTGATGAAAAGTTGCCGTAGAAATTGCATCGTACGCCTATGTACAAAGACATTGGGAGTTACAGAATCATCCTTGTTACCCGTTGATGCAAAATCGTCACTAGGAAGTGATTGTGTGGTCAAATACCACTTTCATCAGTTTTGCAGATTTGCCCTTGTGAGGCTGAAGCTGTGTCTTTTGCAGTGACAGAATTTTTTGCAGTGCTTTGTAATGGCGTCTGATTCTCTTTCACAAATTGTCATTGAAAAGCTTGACAGGAACAACTTCCAAGCATGGAAGTTTAGAATGACGAATTTCCTTATGGGAAAAGGATATTGGAAATTTGTTGTAGGAAATGAAGAAGAACCAATTCTTCTTGATGTTCCCAATCAACAACAAATGCAAGCATTTAAAGGATGGCATGAGAGAGTCAGAAAAGTTATATACTGGTTGTCTATCAGTATTTCAGACTCTATGATTGTGCATATTCAGGATGCAAGTACGCCAAAGGAGGCATGGGATACTTTGTAAAAAATGTATAGCACAAATACGCAAGCCAGGAAAATGCAGCTCAAGCAAGAGTTGCACAATGTGCAAAGAGAAAGTATGAGCATCAATGACTACCACATGAAGGTGAAGAAGATTGCAGATGCACTTGCTTCCACTGGGTCGCCAATGGAAGATGATGATTTAGTTTCTGTGACCTTGAATGGTCTAGGAAAGGATTATGCACAGTTCCGAACATCGATTTCCATCCGTGAAAGATTTCCTAATTTTGAGGAGTTGATTGCTCTTCTAATTTCTGAGGAGCAGAGAAATTGTGGTGCATCTTCTTCAGGAGGAACTTCAAAAGGAGCTGTCTTCTACTCAAATGCTGGAAGAGGTAGAGGCAGAGGTAGAGGAGGCCGATCTGGAGGCCGTGGTAGAAATCAAAATATGCAGCAAACTCAAGAAAACCAGTCCTATGGAGGAGGACATGGTAACTCTAGAGGTAGGGGGAGCCAAAGAGGTCGTGGTGGATGGCAAAGAGAGAAAAATGCAAACAAAAATGTTGACTGCTACTACTGTGGTAAAATGGGTCATATGGCTAAAGACTGCTATAAAAAGTAGAATAACATCATGGTAAATTGCAACAAGGGAATTATGCATCTTCTAGTAGACAGGGTGATGACAGAAATGAGCATTTGTTTATGGTGCAGCACATGACCAATTCTATGACAAGTGTAGAAGAAAGCAACGAAGTGTGGTATGTTGACTCAGGTGCGTCAAACCACATGACAGGTCATGCAGAATGGATGCATGATGCAAGAAAAATGGAAAAACTAGGATTTGTGGAGACTGGTGATAATATTGCACATCCTATTATGCAGATTGAAAATTTCCTTTGTCTATGCAGGATGGGAAAAAGAAATACCTGTCAGATATATTTCATGTCCCAAATATCACAAAGAATTTGGTTTCTGTTGGTCAAATGGTTGAGCAGGGCTTGCAGGTCAGATTTAATCCTCATGGATACTTTGTTGAGGATATGAAAAATAAAGGTCACTTGATAGCAAAAGGAAAGAAGAAGGGCAGAATGTTTACGTTAGATGCAGACATGCCTGAATTGAGTGCAGCAATGTTTGCACATGGAACCGGTGTAGTTGCAGATATTGATATCTGGCATAAACGCATTGGTCATGTTAATGTACAACAACTTAAATCAATGCAGGCCCAAAATATTGTTGCAGGATTGCCTAAATTCAAGGTTGCAGAAAGATCAGCCCATGTTTGATGTGAATGTAGGTCACTCTTATGTGGATGGTGAATCTAGTGGCTCAGAACAGAGCATTGATGATGAGTTAGGTATTCCTTCTATTGTTACACTAGGAGTAAGGAAGACTAGGGATATTTTGAGAGCACCTGGAAGTGAGCCTACTTTGCACAGGTCTACCAGAGCTAGGTATCCTGTGGATAGGCTGAAATATGATGGATTTATAGCCATTCACTATGCCTATATAGTCAAAGTGATACAGGAACCAGAACCCACTTCTTTTGAGCAAGCCATGGGAAAAGAAAAATGTGAGAAAGCCATGGATGAAGAAATGGATGCTTTGGAAGAAAATGCTACATGGGAATTGCTACCTTTGCCTAAAGATAAGAATGCAATTGGTTGTAAGTGGGTTTATAAGGTGAAGCACAATGCAGATGGTTCTGTGAACAGATACAAGGCAAGATTAGTAGTCAAGGGATATGCACAAACATATGGCATTGATTATGAAGAAACATTTAGTCCGGTTGCAAGGATGGAAATCGTAAGAGTAGACATTGCTATGGCTACATCAAAGGGATGGTCTTTACATCAGATGGATGTAAAGAATGCCTTCTTGCATGGTGATTTGCAAGAAGAGGTCTATATGGAGCAGCCACCAAGTTATGTGCATGCTGTTCATCCTGAGTTTGTTTGCAGATTGAAGAAAGCCTTGTATGGCTTAAAGCAAGCACCTAGAGCATGGTCTGACAAGATAGGACAATATCTTGCCACTATTGGCTTTCAGATTTCCAAGGTAGATTTCTCACTTTATGTGAGAAAAACAGAGAAAGGTATTATGCTGCTTGTCATTTATGTTGATGATTTGATTATGACAGGTGATAGTGATGAAGATATCCTTCATGTGAAAATGCTATTGAAGTAGAAGTTTGAGATGAAGGATTTGGGAGAGCTGCGTTATTTCTTGGGCATTGAGGTGATTAGATCACCAAGTGGGATACGACTCTTGCAGAGGTAGTATGGATTGGACATGCTATCCAAATATGGAATGACAGGCTGTAAGTCTATTTCAGTTTCTTTGGAGCAGAATGTGAAGCTAAGCGCAGATGCAGGTGAGCTTCTCGAAGACCCTACTATGTACAGACGCATAGTAGGAAGTTTGATTTATATGACTATTACCAGGCCAGATTTGAGCTATGTTGTTGGATTGGTAAGTCAGTTTATGCAGGCTCCAAGGAAACCGCATTTGGATGTGGCTAGACGCATACTCAGGTATGTGAAGTCCACATTGCAGTATGGACTACTTTGTGAGACTCAGGTTCAGATACAGTTGCATGGATACACTGATGTTGATTGGGCTGGTATTATTTCTGATAGACGATCTACCTGTGGATATGTGTTCTCTTTTGGGAGTGCTGCAGTCACTTGGAGCAGCAAGAAATAGCCTATAGTTGCCTTGTCGAGCACAGAGGCTGAGCACAGGGGTGCAACAATGGCTGCATGTGAGGTAGCTTGGTTGCATAAGCTACTTTATGATTTGTACCAGCCTACAGATGGGCCAATTGTCATTTATTGTGACAACATAAGTAGTATACACTTAGCAAATAACCCATTCTATCATGCTAGAACAAAGCACATTGAGGTGCATTATCACTATGTGCGGGACAGGGTTTTACTAAGTCTTATTGATCTAGTTTATGTCAGCACAGAGGATCAGGTAGCTGACATATTTATGAAGGCATTGGGTGCAGAGAAGCTGCGAAAGTTCAGAGACCTGCTTGGTGTGCAGGAATTGGGATTGAGCTCGAGGGAGAGTGTTGAGATATCGAGGCACTCGTGATATGCCAGGGTGACCATTGTGCATTTATGTCACCGACTTGTTAGCTGCAGATGCGGTTGGTACACTACCCATGAATAATAGCTAGATGACAGCTATCCTTATCTACTCTAGTTCGTGGCTCAGTTAGTATGCCACCTTAGTTAGTTGAGTTTGGTTTGAGACCCATATATAGGGTTCTTGTATTTCTCTGTACTAGAGTTCTTTTGGCTTACACAAATAAGAAGAGGAAAACTGTTTTCAGTCTCCACCTTTGTGTGTATTCCCCCATTGTGTAAGTGAGAAAGCTACAAGTGAGACTTTTTCCTTCTCTCCCACAATCTTGACAGTACCTTCCAACAAAAGGGAAATCCAGGGGATACTGGAATACCTAACGAACCAGCTAGCTGGCAATCTAGCTACAAATTTCAAACCTCTCTAGGATCTCTTAGAGGAATCCAAGTGGCAATGGACCAGGGTGCATGATTAAAACCTCATTTATTACTGGGCCCTAGTCCCTAACCAACAACATGAGGCATACCAAACCCTAGGAGACGACGAGTAGTCGGATAATAAAGATTCTAGCGACGAATACGAAGACTGCCAATCCTTCAGTGATGAGAGCGAGGGTGAAGTAGATACCATAGAATACGACACTGAAGGACGAGAAATTGAGCAGATACGAGCAGACACCAAGCCATAAAGAAGGCAGATCCCTAGAATAGAGCGAGGAGTCATGTGCATGGAATGCGATCGCGCTTGGTTGGAATGCATAGGAGCCATAGACCTTGAGCAAGCAGGCCTAGCCCAGCTAGAAACGACGTCAATACTTAGGACTGAATCACCATCTGAACTGCGGCCACCAAGGGAGACCACCTCTTCCAGCGAAGATGGAGGGTTTGACTCTGAATCAAAAATTAGTTCGGATAGTGATTCAGAGATCGCTAGGCCGCCCATGACCAGACGTACCAAGGGGGACCTACCCGTCCACCTGAGGCGCAGACAGGTAAGGTAGGAAAAGGCAAAGCAACCCAGGGATACATGAACAGAAGAACAACGAAAGCTGCAGGACCTCCCTAAATGCTTCACGAAATTCAAAAAAGGGGATAGGGTAGTAGTTCTGTTAGGTGCCAAACGTCAAGGCCAGACGAGTGAACCAATCGAACAGCCAAGGTCAAGGAGGTAGACCTAGCCCAGGAAGGGGAAACACCCTGACCAACGTTCATTGCCGACGACTTGACTGGTGAAGAAGAAACAAGTCTTGTCGCTCTCTTGCGAGAGTATATAGACGTGTTTGCTTGGTCCTTAGAGGAGCTACATGGGGTAGATCCGAGTGTTGTGACTCACAACATACCCATGACGTCGGACACGACGCTAGTCAAGCAGCGACCGTACCCTATGAATCCAAAACATGCTTAGGCTGTCAAAGAGGAAATTGACAAGCTGATGAGAGCTGGATTCATTTATGAAATTGAGCACACAGATTGGGTATAACCCATAGTCATTGTGATGAAGAAGAACAGAAACATCCGAGTGTGCGTCAATTACAAGAAAGTGAACGCTGCTACAAAGAGAGACAACTATCCATTGCCGTACACCGAGCACATGCTTGAGAGGGTGGTAGGCAAGGAAGCCTACAATTTTCTGGATGGCTTCTCAGGGTACAAGTAGGTGCAAGTGCATCCTGTAGACAGACACAAGACCGCCTTTGCCACAGAGTGGGGCGTCTTTGCATACATAGTCATGCCCTTCGGGTTGACCAATGCCCCCTCCACTTTTCAATGTCTCGTGTGCACTATCTTTAAGGACATGCTTCACAAGGAGTTAGAAGTCTTTGTCGATGACTTGTGTGTCCATTTGACCTAGATCGAACACTTAGAAAAACTCTGCGCAGTCTTTGAACGGTGTCACCTATATCGTCTCTCCTTGAACCCCTTGAAGTGTCAGTTTTGGGTAAAGCACGGATGCATCTTAGGATACGTGGTGTCGAAGAACGGCATTGCCACTGACTTCTCAAAGGTCAGGGTTATTGTTGACCTTCCACCCCCAATCAATTACAAGGGAGTTCAATGCTTCTTAGGCCATACAGGATACTATCGGTGGTTTGTACTGAACTATGCGCTGATCACCAGACCATTGTACAAGCTACTGATTGTCTTCGAGTGGACCGAGGCATGCCAACGAGCGTACAAAGAATTGAAAAAGGCTCTAACAACAGCATCAATTCTACGAGCCCTAGATTGGACCATTACCTTCCACGTGCACATCGATGCTTCTAAGTTTGCCGTGGGGGTAGTGTTGTGCCAACCTGGTGAGCATAATTTAGATTATCCAGTGAGCTTTGCTAGCAGACAACTCACTGAGACGGAGATGAACTACTCGACAACAGAAAGGGAGGGATTAGCCATGGTTTTCGCTATGAAGAAATTTTGGCATTATCTATTGGCCACACCCTTTATCTTTTTCGTGGACCATCAAGCCCTATTCTATTTAGTAAACAAACCTTGTGCTACAGGGCGCATAGCTCAATGGCTCCTCTTACTTCTAGAGTTCGACTTCTACGTGGTAGTATGAAAGAGAAAACATCATTACATGACTGATCACATGTCACGCAACCCCACAAGAGAAGCCGCTGGACAAGGCATCGTTGACGAGCTACCCAAGGCCCACCTATTCCACCTGTCCAACGAGAGAGAATTATTTAAGGCTGATTTAATGCCATATTGGGCAGACGACATAGTCCAAGTGCTCGAGCACGGGCTACTCGAGCAACCAATAGAAAAAGCCTGACTTAGGTGCTTGATCCTGGAGATTCAGCCCTACCAACTGATTGCATGCCAACTCTATAGGTTGGGGCAAGACGGATTGCTACGTAGATGTGTGTGTGAGCATGAGATGCACGATGTGCTCTCAGAGGCACACAATGGCATCGCGGGAGGACACTTTAGTGCAAACACAACAACACGGAAGGTGCTACAGTCTCAACTATGGTGGCCCACACTTTTCTGCGACACCAAGCAATTCGTCAAGCATTGTGATGAGTGCCAACAGACAAAAGTCCCGATTTGCAAAGATCAAATGGATTTGACCGCAATTATTGCTCGCCAACCCTTCGAAAAATGGGGAATCGACTTCATAGGGCCCATCAGTCCTGCGGTGCAATACTCACAAACCAAGTACATCGTTGTGGCCACGGATTACCTCACAAAATGGGTAGACACAAGAGCCACACGAAAGAACGACGCTAGGACGATTGCCAAGTTCTTATGGGAGCAAGTGATCTCGCGCTTTGGTTGTCCCATTGAACTGGTTAGCGACCAAGGCACACACTTCATCAATGAAGTGATAGCATATCTCCTATCCACCTTTCTCATTATCCATCGCAAATCCTCACCATACTACCCTCAGGCGAATGGCCAGGTAGAATCAACTAACAAGATTCTTATCCATGTCCTAACTAAAGTGGTCTCAACCGCACGCAGCGACTGGGACAACAAGCTGATGGCAGCATTATGGGCCTATTGCACAGCTTATAAAACGGTTGTCGGTGTGGCCAAACCCCCTTTAGGCTGACCTATGGAACTGAGGAAATTCTACCATTAGAAATCTTCATTCCTAGCCTAAGAATAGCAGTTCAAGAACGATGGGAAGGGAAGGAGGCATGGACGCAACGCCTGGTCGAGCTGGAACACTTATCAGAAACTGGTCTTCTAGCCACCCACGCGCTGATTTGTGAGAAAGCCCAACACAAAAGTTGGTTCGACAAGCATGTCAAGCAGCAAGAATTCGAACAGGGTGACTTAGTGCTCCTTTACTCAGTTAAGGGACATAAGCAAAAAATGAAATTCAGGGGTCTCGGACCCTTTAAGGTTCGTGCAATCAGCCAAACCGGCAATGTTGAGCTTCAGATACTAGATGATGAGGGAATAGGCTTCTTCAATGGTAGTCATGTCAAGAAGTACTACCCCCCCACACATCCCTGGCATGAGCCACCATTGTTAGAACTGCCGATCAAAGTACGGGTAGCTACAATCATCGAAAGCAACGAAGAGGATAAGGAAGCTGTGGAACCCGCTTATCTCCGTGTCACGGTCACTGCCAAGCAAACATGCACTTTCAATGCCTTGATCGACAAGGGAGCAGACTTCAATGACTTAACCCACAATAATTGGATCCAACTTGGCAAACCACTACTTCAATCCACAACTGCCAAATTAAACCCATATGGGGCTCAATCAATAAACAATACTACTCTCTTTTATCCAAATTCCACAAAAAAAAAAAAAGCAACTTCTTTGTGCCAACATGTATGTGTAGCAATAAATGCACTAATACAAATGGAGCAAGTACCAAACCTTCAAAGTTCATGCATGCATTAAAGAATATTTTTCATGTGTAGACATTAATGATGCTTAAGTAGCATGACACACACCCTTCCTTTCTCTCAAGTGCTTACTCACCCCACCAAGAGGGGTGGGAGTCACCCATAGGGTTGGGTGGTGGGGTTTTGACTTGTTAAGTGTTGATTTCTCAAAGCTTCACATATGTAGTGATTTAAATATCCTACATGTGATTGCGGCTGGGTTGCCATGGCAATCATAGCAATGTACCTCTATCTGTGGTAGCTTTGTGCCACTTCTCTTCTAATAGTGGCTTTGCTCCATTCATTATGGAGCTTCTCCTCATCATCATTATCTCTTCTTTTTATGCTTCTTCTCTCTCAGTGCGTGGGCCATGATTTAGGACTCCTTCTACTTAAAACTTGGTATAGCGATTGAGGTAATGATGATAATGCTAATGGTGGGGAAGATGATGAAGACAAAGGTTGCCAAGATGATGGTGAAAATAATGATGACGGTTTAGAGAATAATGATATGGTGATGATAATGTGGGTGGAGATGATAGTGGTGGGAGCGGTGGTGATGATATTGATGGGGCAAGAGGAGAGGTGTGTTGATAATGGTGGAGGAGTTAATGGCCCCAAGCTAGGCCAAGGCAACAACATTATGACAATGGCAGCATGTAAACATAGCTTGCAAAAGATTGAGGAGGCGCAGCTATGGTGGAGGTCTTCGACAGTGGGGGAGCACAAAAACAAACGTATGGCATCGTAGTGTCAATACACATGCAAGATGGTGGGTGTGGTAGAGTCAAGGGAAACCGTAGGAGACAATGGTGAGATGGCAAGGTGAGATAGCATGTGGCTGGGGCACGACAGAATTAAGGGCAACCCGTGACATGGGGAGCCAAGTGTCAAGATAGGAGTCGGTGGGCGAGACATTCACAGACGAGCGGTAACGCACCCATGTGATGATGGTGTGGGATTGTGGCATGGCCAAAGTGCAAAGAAGTTGAAAGCAGCCCAACAGAAAATGGTAGGAAGGGTACTCAAGAAAAAATGGTAGGTGAGGCACTGCTACAGCGATTGGGGCACTATGGAGCCAAGCAACAACCCAGGAGACGACAAGTGGGTGAATGTGGAGTTGAGTAGCCGTGAGGTGCCCTCTCCCGTATGCAAGAATTTTGAGTAGAAATGTAGAGGAGCAAAGTTTTCACACATAAGAATAACCATTTTCATTCAAGATTAATAGTTCTATACATCAAATATAGGGTTAGTGTTTCCCCTTTCCCTTAGTCATCTTGCCCATCTTTTGGCTAATAGACTTTTACATACTTTTACTCACTTTTCCTTTGCTACTCTTTGATAAACTGCATGGGAGAGGATCCCAAATCTCTCGGAGAATCAATACAAGGCTTGGAATAATTGATACAATTTTTCAAAAATCGTGTAGTCGTAAAGTACTGCAACATTTTCCATTGCCTCCCCATACACACCATATATTTCACCCTAGACCTAGCAAGACTAATGGATTGTGGCGCAAAGAATGCAAGTAAAGATGGGATTATGTGATTTCCCTCACATTGCCTTTGCCTTCAAGCATATCAAATCAAAATGCTAGAAATTTAACAAGAGTCACAACACATTAAGATGGGTGTTGGCTTGGATTGTGTGAATCAATTTCTCTATCCCTTCAACTAGATGGTCTACTTGGCTAGTAGTTCTTGTTAACTATAAGTTGCCACCTTTTATTTGCATTAAGAAATAATACCTATTATTGTCTCTCATAATTCCAAGAAAATGCCAAGTTAAAGACATTAAGGTATATTTGGCACCTCTTATCAATAATCTCGTAGAGTTTTGGAGAGGCATAGACTTTCTTGACATATTAAAACAAGTGATTAAAAATAACTTAAAGCTCATGGAATTCTAGGGTGGACTATATAGGACTTCCTTGGCTATGGATTCTATAAAGATAATGAGTTGTCATTAAGTAATATGGATATATATTCATTTCCTAATTTTCCACACTCATGCTAAATGCTTTACTATGGATGTTTGGTGCTCAAAGAAGGGTTATAAAGCTTGTCCCATATATACTAAGTGGCTAAAATCTACGCAAGGTAAGCACCTTTTTAAAAACATATATATTTGGTATCGACCTTGCTTGTGTGAAGATCATTTACTATGTTGTAGCACTCGAATGTTTTGGGTTGAGAGATTCATGGGAGTTTTGAAGGGCCTTATTCGTGAAAGAGCACCACTAGAGAGCTCGATATCTAAGGAATGGGTGCTTGGAGAGTGTATGTGCTTCCTTCTAGAGTACCTTAAGTATGTTGGTGAGGATGCTCCCACTATAGATGGACAATAGAAATAGAGATTGGAAGCATCATTAGCACTCAAATGTTTTCGGTTGAGAGACTCATGGGATTTTTAAAGGGCCTTATTCATGAAAGAGCACGATGAGAGGGTTTGATGTTTGAGAGATGGGTGCTTGGAGAGGAGTTTCAAAGGGCCTTATTCATGAAAGAGCAAGACAAGAGGGTTTGATGTCTGAGGGATGGGTGGTTGGAGAGTGCATGTAGTTCCTTATTTAGAGTACCTTGAGCATGTTGACAAGGACGCTCCTCACTATTGATGGAAAATAGAAGAGTCTCTTACACTTTCAAATGAGGTTTTATGCAGTACAGGTGTTTCTCACAAGGTCTCAACCGTAGAACATGAGAACTTGTCAATGTTTTTTATTTGCAACTTGCAGTGTATGGAAAAATTTGTTTAAGAGCACCATAAAGTTTGCAACCCACAACAAAGAAAAAGAGGTGGCAAATTATCTACCAACATTGAACTTCCATCTATTATTTCATGGTTATTTACCCGTATTAGAGATGGAATTTTAGAAGGGGAAGACATCATCAATGATAAGAGAGAGATGTGATTTGACAGTGATAGAGAGGGATCATTTCTCACATTCATGTATATTAATTGAGTTGTATGAAATTCTAGTATCCTTGCTTAAAATTTATATACCCAATTTTTGCATTTTTAGGTACACACGAATAGCAACATGTGGGCCTATGGAAAACACCTTCGAGTCAATACAATTCATAAACAATGTTAGACTCAATATGTTTGCATTGTTTTGTCTTTTAGACAACAATCATGTGCAAGTACAAGAGAGACACAAATCCTATTTACGATGAGCTTGGCTATATTAGAACCATAGCTTGTGTTTATGAACTATACTACTATGCGTGCAAGGGGAAAATATGAACGTTTAGATATATAAAAATATTTTACACTTATTTCTTAAACATTTCTTCAAAGATATTTTGAATCTTTTATGTAAGAGGTTGTATTAAAGGACAATTGGTTTCATGCTCAATATAAAGAGAATGGACATGCATTTAGACAAGGGCCACCTGCATTTTGGTCAATTGATTCTTCATTACCATTACAAAAAACACAAAATCCATATGTTCTATCGGCAAATTGTGAGGAGGTTTTCTTCTACACGCCCCTAGATTATCTCAATCTCTATGAGGCAAGTTGTGCCTATCAATCCTTGAGGACAACAGATGTATGACACTACCAACTAGGCTTGGATCTTAAAAGTGTCAATCCAAGACACTCACCTTAATGTTGGCCATCAATGCTCTCTTGAAGATATGAGGGATGCTTGAGATTATCTCGGAGAAGGATTATGATTATTTGAGGCTCAAGATTTATGCTTGGATTTTAGTCAAGTGTCATTATACATCTTGAGTTAAGCAACACCAATTAAGAGGAGGCTAACATGTATAGGCGTGATGAGCAAAGGATTCAGCTTTGACTACACGTGGAGTTGGCCTTTGAGCTTGTGAAGTTGAACACTCTATTGTCAGCATGCAATCATAATTGCAATGGTTTTTCTATGGCTTAGTAAGAAGAGAAGTTTGTAAAATAAGTTGATCGTTTCTAGAACTACCAATTTCATATTGTGGAGAATGTGTCAACTAAGTGATGGCCACAAGCATGAAGGAGAGGGGAGAAGTATATCAAGTATTTTTTAGGAGGACTTATCATTATGATAGTTTTTGAGGTGTCTATCAATGTGAGTGTGCTCATAGAAGAAGCACAAATAGTTTGATATAGGAAGACTGATGCCATTCTAGGGGGATGGAAAAGATTGGCAAGGTGAAGTTGTAAGTCTAAAGGTCTCATTGGTCCATAGTGCTCAAACAAATCAAATAAGAGGTTCAATTCCACAAAAAATGAAGCAAAATGATCCACATATTTATTATTGTAGCTAAGTTGATAGAGGAAGAGGTCAAGAAACAAGAAGTAGTTGTGAGAAAGCGTGCTTTATCTATGAGCTACTATGGCTAATGATTTGAAGTCAAAGATTGACAAGAATTAGTGCTAGTGTGTGGATCTCACTGACGTCTAAGTAGGCATCAAGGCATGGGATCTGAGAGAAGCCACCAGTAAGATACCCTAAATATGCAGTGATCAATTGGAGAAACGATGGAGTATACCACTAAGAGTACAAAGAACCAAGCAAGTTTGTGAGTTTGGCGAGAGTTGTTATGATAAGGTCTATCTATAGTAGAAGAGGCTCAAGTTCATGACGACTAATTTTCTTGCAACTTTCTCAGGAGTACACAATGTTGATAGTGAAGATTCAACTTGTGTTGAATGAGTTGTTGAGAAATAGATGTGGTCCTCACTCTCACTACAATTTCAACTTGTATTTGAGATGGAGTTGACAACTAAGATTTGAATGTGTCATTGGATTGTCTATGAAAATTTAGCATAGTGTTCCTTGAAGCTTGTTATCATCATAGAAGATTTAAGAACATGAAAAGTTTTTGTTCAAAAAAGATCTTCTACCTCAAGAACAAATATCTTTACTCCTTCTTGAGGTAGGAAATCTTTACTCGTTATTTGAAAGATTATTGGTCAAATATTTACTCCTTATTTGAAAGTGGAAGTTGGTCAAAATTTAGCCCAGTGTTCCTAGAAGCTTGTTATCATGTGAAGCTTGTTATCATCATAGAAGCTTTAAGAACATGAAAAGTTTTTATTCAAAAAAGATCTTCTACCTGAAGAACAAATATCTTTACTCCTTCTTGAGGTAGGAAATCTTTACTCGTTATTTGAAAGATTATTGGTCAAATATTTACTCCTTATTTGAAAGTGGAAGTTGGTCAAAATTTAGCCCAGTGTTCCTAGAATCTTGTTATCATGTGAAGCTTGTTATCATCATAGAAGCTTTAAGAACATGAAAAGTTTTTATTCAAAAAAGATCTTCTACCTGAAGAACAAATATCTTTACTCCTTCTTGAGGTAGGAAATCTTTACTCGTTATTTGAAAGATTATTGGTCAAATATTTACTCCTTATTTGAAAGTGGAAGTTGGTCAAAATTTAGCCTAGTGTTCCTAAAAGCTTGTTATCATGTTCTTGAAGTTTGTTTTATAAAAGGGCATTCTTTCTATTTTGTGTGTTCTAAGGCTGCTAGAGGCATTGAAGTTAATGGTTTGCTGTAGTTTTGTGATTTCATTTAGTTAAGTTCTTTTCTTTAGCAAATTCATATAACTTTTTGACACTTCTTTCTTTATTGTCTCTGGGTTGTGATTGGAGGATTTCTTCGATCACTACTCGTGTGACATCTTTTTTTGTGTCCCTCATTGAGGAGTGTCAAAATTGGCTTTGTTCTTGACTTTTGGCTGATTGATAGTGACCATTTATAATGGGCAATTCTTTTCCTGAATTTCATGGTTCAAGAGGACAAGATTGTTAAGCCTCAAAAGATGAAGATGGAAAATTTCAAAAAATTGGAAGTGAAAGACAGTCCCAAGGTAAGAGGAAGACGAAGGACAAAGGCGCACTCAGAAAAATCTGAAGGCATGAATTGTAGGAAAATTTCTAAATGTAGAAGCAAGTGCACAAGAATAAGCGCACCTTATTATTTTAGCAAGAAGGCTGCCAAACACATTGAAATCCATTTTGTAAAAGAGCGCCAAACTCTCTCTCATGCAAGTTGTAAAGAATGAGAGGTGCGGGCTAAGGCCAATGTTAATAGAAAGAAGGAGGACAAAAAGTGGAGTGGACAAAGGCTATGGGCTGACTAAAAAGGGGATGGCTGCCCAAGGAGGAGATAGGGCATGTGTAAAAGTCAAAAAGTGAATGGAGAAGCTCATTCTGGTGTGTGCCAAACTTGTTCTCTTCTTGCTTCTTGCTCTTGGTTCCTTCTTGTGCATGAGAGAGGAAGAGAGGGAGTGTGAGAGAGGGAGAGAGAGTGTGTGTGTTTGTGTGAGGGACCATGGAGAAGTTCTTCTTCTCCTATCTTCATCATCTTCTTCTTCTCTTCTGCTTTCTCATACGTATGGCTATGGAGGTCAAAGCTTGGAGCTTGGAGATGGATCTTGTTTGAGAGTGCATCTTGGATTGTGGAGTTAAAGATAGATTCATGGGAGGAGAGGCAACTCAATCGCATTCAAAGGTAAGTTCACTACATTTTTGTATGGAAGAGTGTGCACAGCTATGTGAGAGGTAGCCATAGCTCTCGACTTGGCGCAATAATTGGTCTATGGGTCTTAGAGGTGTGCTTATGAGAGCGGTGATATTTTGGTTCCATTGTGGGGACAAATGGATTCAAGCTTCACTGCTTGCGTGCTTCAAATTGAGTGACAAAGTAGGAGTTCATCTCCAAAATAACGCTTGGTTTTAGGTAGGAAGCAAGGGAGTCAAAGGCCATTCAATCTCTCTTGTGGATTATTTTAGGTATAGAAAGCTTTTTGTGCATTGGTTAGAGTAGGAGAAGTGAATTTGATTAGAATTGAGACATTAAGTGTGGGAAATAAGGAGAAAAGAAGTAAAAGATAAGTCTATGTGTAACCAGGAAATAAGGGAGGAGAGAAATAAAGGATATTTACTTTTAATGAATAGGAAAGAATAGGGATAGATAAGAAACTAAGAGAGGAAGAAAAGGTGGAAAAGGAAAAGAGAGAGATTATTTTCATAGTAAGAGATTGAGAGAGAGAGAGCTATTGAGAGAGATTGAGAGCTACATTTCAAGAGGTAGCGATAGCAACAATGTCACATTCGGGCACTCCAGGTATGCCTTGAGTCTTCACTGATGTGTGTTGCATTAAGTTAGAACCCTGGATGTAGGAGCAAGTGGTGCATTGAATCCCTTGAATCAATCTCGTGCCATTCGATATTTTTTCATGTGCCATGTGGATGGCGACCATAGGTCTCATAATACTGAGTCCCCACCATTGGGCTTGGGTGTCCAAGTCACTTAATTCCACTTGGAGGTCTGACTTGAAAAAGATTCCACTCTAACTTACACCATTTTTTAACCTTAAACAATCCACTCTCAAGTCTTGGGCGACAAACTCAGACCCTCCAACAGGCACCCCTCATCTGAGCCCAAGCATGCTAACCACTCGGATGGTCGTTTTCCTTTTGAGACCACTCAGACGTTTGAAATTTGAGACTCTGACGGTCGAGTCTCAAACTTGGATAAGTTGTCTAGAACACTAATTTTGACCATTTTTTATCATTCTAAAACCTTTTATGGTCTATAGCTAGCTGACTAGCAACCCATGTTAGAATCCAGGCTAGCAAATGAGACCATAGAGCTTCTTGTACTCAAAACTTTTACCTAACAGTTCGGGAGTGACTGAAATAACTAGCCACCAACTACTTACACACGGTAGACACTTGACCGTCTAGGCTCAACACCCATCATACCACATATGAAGATGGTTTAGGCACTGAACACGCATTAGACCACATATTAAAATCAATGAGAAACCCAAAACTGACTACTAGGAGTAATCAAGAACCATGTGAAAAAGCTGCAATAGCATGAAACTGATTAGATGTGATTCACTTCATCGAAGGTTACATTGTGCATTCATGACACTTCAATGCATGTGAAGGATGGAAAGCTTGATTTTGCACAATTCCCATCGAGTCACACTCGGTCAAGCATATAAGTGTGTGTATATTTGCACACTGATTGGATTAATAAGGAACACACTAAATGGGATTAAGCTAAAATGAACCCACCAATAGGAGTGCAATCCCGACAACCAAACGAGTGATTCAAGATACCAGAATAAAGATCTAGGAAATACAGAACCATCAAACCATTGAGGGAAGGAAGGACTGGCTAGCATTATAGACACATCTTTAGCAAGCCTAGTTGACCTCATAGAAATACTAGTGGGTTAGGAGACAACTACCATGGTAGGTATTAGCTCAAATGAGAATGACCTCAACCTTGACCTTGACCTTAACGTGGCATGGTACCTAGACAACACGTGGCAATTTATCACATAGTATGACTAAAAAACAAGGATAGCATATCATGGAAGACCTGCAATTGATATCATAGTCAACCTTCTCTTCTACCTTAACATCCATCTTTTCGACCTTTGCATAGATTTCACTCAAATTCAGCCTCAAATCAAACATGCATTTGATTATTTTATCCACAACATAATCTTTATCAAAGAGGAGTTTTGAGCCCGGAATATGCTTAAAATTTGCCAAAAAATCTAAAATTTAGGGAAAAAATCTTAGACATCGAAGGCGGCGGCTGCAGCTAGGAAGATTTTAAGCACCAAGTGAAAGACCGCTTTTAAAAGGCACCCAAGCGACACTTGTGGATTTTTGATAATTTTTTTGACTACTGTGCAAGATTTCGGGAGCTGCCAAATAGTGCGGGATGCCGAGACAGACGTGCAAGATTTTTTAGAGGCCATCGAAGTCCGGACGCGAAAGTTGCCAGAAATGGGCCAAATTTGAAAAGTTGGACAAAAAACTAAAGGCTAAAGGGGGTGCCCTTTGGGAGGGGGCACCCCCCCTCCATTTTTTTCGTGGTGTGGTGAGATATGGCGATGTCTGATCAGCGCCGAAAAAAATGCCCCCCCCCTACACACAAAATCAAGCATGGGGCATACAAGCAACACATGCAACAGACATTGGCCGAAAAATCCTCCTTCTTCCCTGAACCTATCACCGATCTTCACACGAGATATGGCTGACTGAATGAAGAGATTAGAATCTAGTATTTCTCTCTCCTCCCTCTCTCTCCTCTCTATGCGCTGTTCATACGCACTATCTTGAAGGAGGAATCGGGAAGGAGATTGAAGGAAACAATGATAGAGATTGATGGAGATGCTGAAGATTGATATGCAGCATTGGATTGAGAACAATGGAGGCTCCATCCACTGGTCATGCAGTCATTTAATGCATCTCAGGTTTCGAAAAAACATGGTATGACTATTTTTATGAAGGAAAATGAAGTTTTTTTAATGTTCTATGATGGTAATGATGTTTTTATTTGATGAAAATTTGTTTGAGTGCTGGTTACATCATGATTAATCTCTAGTTATCAAAAAATTTTGATTTTGCAATGATTTACATGCGCTTTTTAATTCCCGTAAAACCCAAAATGCGGTTTTTAAGCGGTAAAATGATAGTTTTGTCGTTTCGGGTCGGTGAAATGTGTTCCTATGGGGGAAAAATGGAAAACAAATTGAATGTTAGTACGCTGAAGTGATTCAAACAACAAAAATAAAAAAATAGCATATTTTATTGTCAAATAAATCAAGAAAATAGAAAAATAATGGGAAAAATAGAAATACGCTTCACAAAAATAAGAAAAAATATAATGATTGTTTGTGGATGTATGGTAGTGGCAAAGCATGAGGTTTAGCCCTAGTTTTTCCTATCCCTTGTCAAATTTTGTGATTCATCGCTTTTCATACATCAAAACATGACAAAATGAACCTCTACACCTATGCAACGAAAGCAATACCTAAACGTAGGGGGTGGGATGTTTGAATGGTGCGATTTGCATGCTAATTATTGTTGATTTAATGATGCATATCATGACATAGAGTTTGTTGTATTTTAATTAAGAGGATAGTAGCACGAGTGTTGTCTTAGTGCTATCTTTACATCGCCGCAATGCATTAGCGAACGAGCATTAGAAAGCCTGGTTGTGCACAACATATTTTTGATTGAAAATTATATTTGAGCACTTTAGGATCATCTACTTTTACATGTGCATTTCAACCATGGTATTAGAATACAAAGGACTAGATGCATAGCACCTGTTTTTGACTATGATGACCCACGCTTGAGTATGGAAAGGCAACCTAAGCCGTAGGATAGACGTTCGCTTCTTGGGAATTATTTGGAGAGGACACATGGTATCTCCTCGAATACTTTCAAAATGAAAGAGTGGAGTTTGTTTGTTTGTTCTATATGTTGAGCAGTGCATCAAGGGGCCAATCCCTGCAATGTAGGAGAGCTGCAGTGGGGCCGTGGTGATTCCACCAAGAGGTTGCCTCCCATGCATGTCATTATCGTGGCATTTATTACCAATGTGTATGGGTTCTCCCTCTGTGGAGTTTATAGAAAGGGAAACATTGGACTACAAAACTATAAGCGCGTAGATTAGGCTTTCGGACAATTCGTCCTTTAATAGCACATAGACGCTCTTGGCCCGCGAGGCCGTGAGGGTATGTTTGTTTGTTATGAGCATGAGGTCCAGCTAGTGCCATAGCCAGTGTTGTCCCATTTGAGGTCCCTTTAGTGGTGAGTCTACCGGGAGCTGCCAACAAGTGGTGGTTCTCAAATATAGGGTTTTTAGGGACCAAAAAAGTTGGTTTATGTCCTCTGACAAGGACCGTCAAGCCAAAATAAAAAAAGTAAAACGTGCTAAGAGGGCTAGACGGAAATTAGAGATTGTAAGACGTTATTCTCCTCAAAGGAGCAGCCCGATATGCATAAAAGGCAGTGGTCTTAGTAGCCCAACTGCTGCACATAGTCCTTTAGGTGTAGGAGGAAGCGCAAGTTCTTTCTCTCTTCCACCAAGTCAACCCACTTCAAGTGGGGGTGTGATCCCATCAGTCGAAACTCCGATTGTCAATCAAATTGTCGTCATGGCACAACCCATTGCAATTCATGCAGGGACGCCGGATCTGCCAGCTTTAGGAGTTCCTTTGTCCATTTTTAATGGGTTAGTCGAAGAAGATGCAGAGTTTCACATTTGTGAATTCCAAAGATTAATGTTTAATTACCGCATCCAAGATGAGGGACATCTTATGATGTTCTTTAATATGATGTTAAAAGGAAGGGCTGCAGTATGGTATCATAGCAAAGAGACTGGAACCATCACTACAATCGACCAATTTTATGTAGCTTTCCGAGGAGAATATGCCCCTGAAAGAGGTGGCCAATACTAGTTGCGTGTTTTGAATGTAACACGCCAATAACCCCATGAGAATGTGAAAGCCTATGCTTAGAAGCTTAAGGAAGTATTTCGTAAGTTACAAACTTACAATCCCATTCTGTCGGCTACCCAATTGCAATACTTCTTGTATGGCTTGGATTTCAATATTCAGGTACAATTGTGCAATGTGGCTTTGGCTGATATAGACACCGCTATCACACGGGCAGAAGGAGGGGTCACGATTACAAATGGCCTACTCCTCTTGAATAATCTTAATGCGGGTCTAGTACCTGGAGGAAATTTACCATTGATGAATGGAAGTCAAGGGATGATTATGAATAATCCTAATGGGAGAGGAAGCATGGTTCAAAATGTACCTTTGCTCCCAGCTCCTCCCAGTGTGACTATGCCTATGGCTAGTCAGTTAGCTCCACCAAATGTTGGAGGCCAAGCTTCGAACCCTAATGTTGTTCCTGTGAGTCAGCAACCAATGCCCAATCAAATTGCTAGGCCAATGGAATGATGGATAGACGATCAAGGCTATGAGTCAAGTGCCTCTAATGCCCTTGGCGAAGTTAAGGATATGATGAAGCACTATACTACCATGATTGCTGAACAATATCGGCAAATAGTTGTTGACGTCAATTTCCTGAAGAAGCAGTAGAATCTGATAGGGAGTCGACGTCCTAAAGAGGGTGGTCCCTCAAGATTCAGCTGTAAGTGGTGTGGCGGACAACATTTCCCTAGAAACTGTCCAAATGTTAAACGTGATATTTGTGGGAAGTTAGGCCATTTAGCCGCTACCTGTTGGAGTAAGATTAGTTCCCTCCAACAAGGGAGTAAACAGCCAGGTCCATTTAATCATAGAGTGCAAGGTAATAACCTCCAGCAAAATGATGGACCAAGACAAATACTGCAAAGGGGAAAGGCCACTATATAGGAGTTGCCACAAGGTAATGGAGTCAACCTTATCGAGGCTGTACGCGTCAATGGCGTTGAAACCTCTAACCTACGAGCCATGACAAGAGGCCAAAAGGCTAAAGAGGGTGATAAATATAATGCAAAATTGGTTGAGAAAAACCCTAAGCAAGGGGATAAGGAGACGCAAGTCCTGAATCCTGGCGTGGAAGGTGGACCTCTAAGGCCTGTGACAAAAAAGTCGATCGTAAGAAGGATGAGGAAGTGTCAAGAATTAAGGCAAGAGCTAAAAAAGAAGCACCAAATCCAATCCCGAGACCAAAAGAAAGGATAGTTTGGCGAGAAAAGAGAGCTTTGGCTACCTATCATGATTTTGATTTAGCAAGTTCTCTTTGCGAAGTCAAACTTGATATAAACCTCTTACGGTTGATTAAATTATCTGCAGGAGTACATAAGGAATTCAAGAAGATCCTACATATTGGGTATACTGGTGAACCTTTGGGTATAGCACGAGTAGGGGAAGATTGGTTTGATCATGCTGAAAATAATTGCCCTAGGGTTCCAGCATACGTGGATGGAATATTAGTGGAGCATGCTATCGTAGACACTTGGTCCTCCATCAATATCATGAGTTCAGAGTTGATAGAGAGGTTGGGTCTAGGCATTCAAAAAGATGGCTCCACCCTTCTTAGAATGGCTGATGATAGTCTAAGGCAACCAGAAGGTTGCATTACTAAAGTCCATGTTACAGTTGCAAGTGTAGAATGCTTCTTAGACTTTAGGGTGATAAGATTTGCATGACGTCCTAGCTATCGAGTCTTGCTAGGTAGCCCTTGGATCCTACGAACAGACTATCAAGTCGATATACCCACAGATCGAGTGGTTCTAGGTAGAGGTGCTAATCGAGTAATAGTCGATGCTTACCCTGAGTCGCCTCAGAGTGAGAGAGCTCCTTTATCCTCTACTGAATTAGAAACAACAGATGATCCATTTGGTAGTGAGACATCATCCACTGATGAATCTAAAGAGGGGTCCACTACAGAGGATATTTATCACATAACTCTAAATGAGCCAATAGAGCCTCAAGATAGGATAAGAGACGCGGATGTGATTGAGTGGACCTTGGCACGCCAAATGATTCTCGGCCAATTAAATTAGGTTTCATGCTCACTTCAGCAGAAAGGGAGGACTATTGTCCTTGATTCAACAATTATGCGATATCTTTGCTTGGAGTTATGACAAGATGAGAGGCATTCCTCCCAGTCTGGCTGTTCATACCATTTCGATAAAAGAAGGCAGTGGTCCTGTGCTTTAGAAAGTAAGGTGTAAGCCTTTTGAATTGAGGGACGAGCTGTTTGAGGAGTTACAGAAGTTACGAAAAGCTGGTTTAATCATCCCTGTACAGCACACAGAATGGTGTTCACCCATTGTCATCAGGAAGAAGAAAAAAACCCAGATTCGACTATGTGTAGATTTTAGAGAGCTCAATAAGCACACGTTTAAGGATTACTACCCATTGCCAATTTATTGACCAGATTTTGGATCAATCAACGGGTAGGAAAATATATTCATTTGTGGATTGCTTTGCAGGATACAACCAGATGGCAATTGCAGAAGAGGACAAGTTGAAAACAACTTTCATTACTGTCTTTGGTACTTTTGCGTACCATGTGATGGCCTTTGGATTGTGCAATGCACCTGGATCGTGGCAATGAATAGCACATAGGACCTTTCGCGATATCTCCCCAAATGAGTTGAAAGTATTTATCGATGACCTGGGGGCCGCCACTATAAGGGAAAGGATGTTGATTATCTTAAGAAAGTGCTTTGAGCGCTGCAAAGGATTTTGTATCGCTCTTAACCCACAGAAGTGTGTTTTTGGAGTGCCTTATGGGCTATTGCTAGGCCATGTGGTCAATTCAGTAGGGATAGCAACTGACCCTGAAAAGATCAAGGTTATAGTCGCTATGAGTCCACCACGCACTCCGAAAGAGGTACATAGCTTTCTATCATTGGTAGGGTACTATTGGAGGTTTATAAATGCCTTGGCAGAAAGGACATTGCCATTAACGAACTTATTATCCTTTAGCTGTCTATTTGTATGGAGCAACCCTTGTAAGGTAGCTTTCGAGGATGTGAAACATGAGCTAGTAAAAGCACCAGTTTTAAAAGCACCTAAAAGAGGCGAGGTATTTTACATATTTTCACCAACCACCATGCATAGTATCAGCTATGCTGTTTAGCCCAAATTTGGGAGAAAAAGTGGTATCATCTGATAGCTTTTGCTAGTAAGAAATTGGGCATATCAGAAATTAACTACACCTACATGGAGAAGTTGTGCCTTGTGATGGTCTTTGCGACTAAAAAATTCAGGCACTACATCCTCTATGAGAAGAATACTATATTGGGGAATATTGGAATTTTCCATAAGTTTGGGACATGTGGTCAAATCTTTGGATTTGTCATAACTTGAACACTATAACTCCAAATCAAGCGCTCTATAGCTCATTAGATTCCATTTTTCAAGTGCTTTTCAATGATAGGTCACATCATATGGTTTTGAGAAACTTATGGGTATGTTATCCAAGTGCCACCTTTTTAGTATTCAAAAAATGGGATTTGGGAGATTCCCAAACTCACTAATATTGTGTTGAAGGTAGTTTTCTATACAAAGGAAAAAGGGCTTAGATTGCTTATGAACAAGCTGCAACCGCCTGATCGTCTGGCAAAGTGGTTAATCACTTTCTAGGAGTTTGATTATGAGATTAAGAGTAAGACACCGAGGTTGTAGGGTATTGTGGAACGCCTTGTGGATTTCGGGGAGCCGAAAGAGACTTTGGCTGAAGGAAGTGATATCGAGGAAATGTTTAAAATTAATAGAGCTTCTGTCCCATCTTGATATGCTGCTATCACGCATTATCTATCAACGGGAGAGACTGGAGTTGGTTTATCAAAATCTCAAAAGAGAAAAATCGGACAATAGGCTTTGAAGTTTTCCTCGATCGCAAGAACACTATATCAGCAGGGTGTTGATGACATCTATCGCTGATGTGTGATGCCTGATGAGGTTCCTTTCATCTTGGAAGAGTGCCATGACTCTGCCCCTGGAGGGCACTTCATTGGACAATTGACGGCACAGAAAGCTTTAAGAGCTGGATATTGGTGGCCGTCCATCTTCTAAGATTCCTTTCAATACGTTAAGAGATGTGATACCTATTAAACACATGACAGCAGAGAAAATAGGAACCGCCCACTTACGCCTATCATGGCTATCCTTCCATTTGATAAGTGGGGCATTGACTTTGTGGGTCCTATCACCCTGTCGTCTACTACTCAGAAGAGATACATTATAGTAGCAACTGATTATTTTACAAAATGGTCAGAAGCACGGGTGACGAGGCATGAAAATGCAAAAGAGACTGCAAGTTTATTCTTAGAGCAGATTATCTACCGTTTTGGTCCGCCGAAGAAACTAATGTCGGACCGTGGAACCCACTTTTTGAATAAAGTGATCAAAAGCCTGACTGAAGCTTGGCAAATTAAGCACAACAAAACGACCCCCTATAATCTCTAAGCCAACGGGCAAGTCAAAAGTACTAATAAGCAGCTTGTGGATATCTTGTCTAAAATAGTATAGGAGAAGAAACGAGATTGGGACAGAAAGTTGTATGTGGCAATATGTGCATACAATACAATGTTCAAGCAAGCTACCGGCCATACTCCATTTAAATTAGTTTATGGGGAAGAGTGTGTGTCACCCCTTGAAATCGAGTTGCTAACCATATGGTTTGCAATTAACCACTCTTTGGGAGATGAGGATGAACTCTTTGAACGTTTCACGACCATAGCCAACCTGGATGAGCTGAAATTGCAGAGCTTATTACACTAGGAGGTAGCTAAATGTTAGATGAAGCAATTGCACGACCTTAAAGAAAATAAGTATACCTTTAAAAAAGGGAAATTAGTTTTGTACTATGATGCGCGTAGGGAGCTGTTTCCAGGGAAGCTGGAACCTAGATGGGATGGCGCCTACAAGATTGTCAGGATAGAAAAAAATAGGTCTACGACTCTACTAGCTGATCTACAGGGAGTAGAATTTAAAAATAAGGTTAATCTTAATAAGGTTAAACCTTATTATTTCTGAGTATGCTAACATGGAGAAATGCATTGCAGGTCCATGCTAGGGCTGATTTGAGACCTGCAAAAGAGCTTAAAGCTGGTTGATGGAGCGGTTGATTCCTTATTTGGAACACCTATATTTGGAGCAGTGATACGATTTGGGAAAACTTATTTGGTGGAGCAAAGGATACAAAGTGATTGAGCAAGAAGCCAGAACCTTTGTGTGGGAGATCAAAGTCTTCTGCCATCAGTGCTTATGAATGTTGACAAGTATCCCTGTTGAGTTTAATGAAGAAGGTGGGATAGAGCCGTCAGTTCATCCTCTAAACATGCTAAATTTTGACTATCATAATTACGAATAGAGGAGTTCGTGATGGCAGGCTGTGTAAACCCATTGTGGGTGTACACATTATATTTTGACGGAGCGTCCAGGGGCCCTAATAAAAAGGGGAGTGTTGGAGTAGTAATCTGAGATCCCCGACGTAGAGTTACGATGAAGTTAGCTGCTTATCTCAGGGTAGGATTCACTAACAACATGGCGGAGTGTAAAGCCTTGATTATGGGATTGCATATTTCCAAGCAAGGTGGTATTCGGCAGTTGTTAGTAAAAGGGGATTCCCAGTTGATCTTGAATCAACTAAATGGGACATACACAGTGTGGAATCCCATCCTTTGTATGTATCATCAAACTGCCATGACCCTGCTTGAGGAGTTTGAGAGAGTGTCTCTTCAGTTGATTCCACGTTACTAGAATCAGTTTGCGGATTCACTGTCAAACCTTGCATATGAAGAAGACATTTTCTTCAATTGTGGTCTTAGTTTGGATATTGCTATCAATAATGAGACAAGACCCAATCGCTTGTGGTGAATGTTATCAGAGCATGCAATATATGGTAGGTGATGGTTGATATGGGTGATGCAAAGAGTAGTCGAGACCCATCTACTGTTGGTATCTTGAACCCATAGGCTAATTAGACAATATGTTATGCGTACGCCTCTTGCTTTATATGCAGGAGGGATGGGTCATAATCTTATGCATTTAGCTTAGGGATGAGAGCCCTATTTTTTCTCCTTGGAAAGAAGCATATTATTATATATCTATATTGTTTCGGGGAGGGATGTGTAGGTGCTATTCTGTTTGATCTCGTTAGGCCAAGAGGGCCAGTTTTGCGAGGTTTTAATGTTTTATTTCGTTAGGCCAAGAGGGCCGATCAGTTTTTGTAGTGAAATGTTTTATTTCATTAGGCCAAGAGAGCCAGTCGTCTGTTTAGTACGGGTGTAGTTAATGGTTTCTTGTTTTAGTCTTGTGCTAGACAGGTTTAAAGAAGAGCTTGGAAGGAGCCTATGTCGCGCGGAGACTTCTCGTGGCCCTATCCAAGTGATATCTCTCCTTTACGAGTACTGTGTTTTTATGGTATATGTGTATGTCCAAGGCACGAAGTCCCATGTTTAGGTTAGGTATGTCTGAGGGAGGTATGAGTAGTCGTTGCCTCTTGCAAAGACATTTCCAGGCATCAAAATACCTATTTTAGAAAGCAGTCCTAGTGACCCTATTTTGCTATCCTGCTAGGCAACCGTTCTAGGAGTTCTTGCTTAGTTGTGAGGCAGTTAGAGAATCTTGCCAAAGGAAAAAATGATGATGAAAGAGGGGGGGGAAAAAACCCTGAATATCTAAAAGAAAAATATGTACAAAGGTGTGTAAAAAGGGGTTCTAACCCCTATAATAATAGAAAAGAAACAAAAGGAAAAGTTATAAGCAGTTGCTCCTCAACTTGCAAAGGCCTGGTAGGTTCTTGAGGATGAGTCGGACCCGGGGCCGATGCCTTGTCTTCCTAGCAGTGGCGTCTCGCTGGAAAAGAAGAAAGTAAGAAAGGTTGGAGTGAAAATAAAAGTGAGTGTCCGAAAAGGATTAAGTGTCGCCTTGCGAGGGCTTGGTAGGTTCTTGGGTACCGAGATAGGACCCAAGGCCGATGCCCTGCTCTGCTTGGGTCACTACGCTCAGCTCCCTCCTTTTTACACGCTCGAGTATGGAAAAATAAAAAAACTAAAAGAAGAAATTCGCTAAAAGAAATAATTTAGGGAAAAAATCTTCGACATCGAAGGCAGTGGTTGCAGCTAGGACGATTTTAAGCACCAAGTGGAACACGTCTTTTAAAAGGCACCTGAGCCACACTCGCGAATTTTTGATAATTTTTCCAACTGCGGTGCGGGATGCTGGGAGTTGTTAGTTAGTACGAGATGCCAAGACAGACGCACATGATTTTTCAGAGGCCGAATAGGAGTTCGGACGCGAAAGTTGCCAGAAATGGGCCAAATTTGAAGAGGTGAACAAAAAACTAAAGGCTAAAGGGGGTGCCCTTTGAGAGGGGGCACCCCCCCCCCCTCCATTTTTTTCGTGGTGTGGCGAGATATGGCGACGTCTTATCAGTGCCGAAAGAAATGCCCCCCTCCCCCGCCCCCCACAAAATCAAGCATGGAGCATACAAGCAACACATGCAACAGCCATGGGCCGGCAAATCCTCCTTCTTCCCTAATCCTATCGCCAATCTTCGCACGAGATATGGCTAACTGAATGAAGAGATCAGAATCTAGTCTTTCTCTCTCCTCCCTCTCTCTCCTCTCTATGGATTGATGTGCAGCATTGGATTGAGAGCAATGGAGGCTCCGTCCACTAGTCACATAGTCATTTAATGCATCTCGGGTTTTGAAAAAACACGGTATGACTATTTTTATGAAGAAAAATGAAGTTTTTTTATGTTTTATGATGGTAATGATGTTCTTATTTGATGAAAATTTGTTTGAGTGCTGGTTGCATCATGATTAATTGCTAGTTATCATAAAATATTGTTTTGACAATGATTTACATGCACTATTTAATTCTCGAAAAACCCAAAATGTGGTTTTTAAGCGGTAAAATGATAGTTTTGTCGTTTCGGATGGGTGAAATGTGTTCCTATGGGGAAAAAATGAAAAATAAATTGAATATTAGTATGCTGAAGCGATTGGAACAAGAAAAATATAAAAATATCATATTTTATTGTCAAATAAATCAAGAAAATAAAAAAAAGGAAAAAAATAGAAATATGCTTCACAAAAATAAGGAAAAATATAATGATTGTTTGTGGATGTATGGTAGTGGCAAAGCATGAGGTTTAGACCTAGTTTTCCCTATCTCCTTGTCAAAGTTTGTGATTTATCGCTTTTCATACATCAAAACATGACAAAATGAACCTCTACACCTATGCAACGAAAGCAATACCTAAACGTAGGGGGTGGGATGTTTGAATGGTGCAACTTGCGTGCTGATTTTGCTAATTTGCTGATGCATATCATGACATAGAGTTTGTTGTATTTTAATTAAGAGGATAGTAGCATGAGTGTTGTCTCGGTGCTATCCTTACATCACCGCAACGAGTTAGCGAACGAGCATTGGAAAGCCTAGTTGTGCACAACACATTTTTGATTGAAAAGTATGTTTGAGCACTTTAGGATCATCCACTTTTGCATATGCATGTCAACCATGGTATCAAAATACAAAGTACTGGATGCATAGCACCTATTTTCGACTACAATGACCCACGCTTGAGTGTGGAAAGGCAACCTAAGCCGTAGGATAGATGTTCTTTTCTTGGGGAATTATTTGAAGAGGACACATGGTATCTCTTGGAATACTTTCAAAATGAAAGAGTAGAGCTCCTTCGTTTGTTCTATATGTTGAGTAACGCATCAAGGGGCCAATCCCTGCAATGTAGGAGAGCTGCAGTGATTCCACCAAGAGGTTGCCTCCCATGTATGTGATTATCGTGGCATTTATTACCAATGTGTATGGGTTCTCCCTCTGTGGAGTTTATAGAAAAGGAAATGTCGGCGGACTAGAAAACTATAAACGCATAGATTAGGCTTTAGGACAGTTCATCCTTTAGCAGCACATAGACGCTCTTGGTCCACAAGGCCGTGAGGGTGTGTTTGTCTGTTATGAGCATGAGGTCTGACTAGCGCCATAGCCAGTGCCGTCCCATTTGAGGTCCCTTCAGTGGTGCGTCTACCGGGAGCTGCCAACAAGTGGTGGTTCTCGAATCTAGGGTTTTTAGGGACCAAAAAAGTTGGTTTATGTCCTCTAACAAGGACCGTCAAGCCGAAATACAAAAAACAGAATGTGCTAAGAGGGCTAGACCGCAGTTAGAGATTGTAAGACGTTATTCTCCTCAAAGGAGCAGCCTGATACGCATGAAAGGAAGTGGTCTTAGTAACCCAACTGCTGCACATAGTTCTTTAGGTGCAGGAGGAAGCACAAGTTTTTTCTCTCTTCCACCAAGCCAACCCACTTCAAGTGGGGGTGTGATCCCATCAATCCAAACTCCTATTGTCAATCCAATTGTCGTCATGGCACAACCCATTGCAATTCCTGTAGGGACGCCCGATCTGCCAGCTTTAGGAGTTCCTTTGCCCATTTTTAATGGGTTAGTCGAAGAAGATGCAGAGTTTCACATTTGTGAATTCCAAAGATTAATGTTTAATTACCGCATCCAAGATGAGGGACATCTTATGATGTTCTTTAATATGACGTTAAAAGGAAGGGCTGTAGTATGGTATCATAGCATAGAGACTGGAACCATCACTACAATCGACCAATTTTATGCAGCTTTTCGAGGAGAATATGCCCCTGAAAGAGGTGGCCAATACTAGTTGCATGTTTTGAATGTAATACGCCAATAACCCCATGAGAATGTGAAAGCCTATGCTAATAAGATTAAGGAAGTATTTCGTAAGTTACAAACTTACATTCCCATTCTGCTCACTGCCCAATTGCAATACTTCTTGCATGGATTGGATTTCAATATTCAGGTACAATTGAGCAGTGTGGCTTTGGCTTATATAGACACCGCCATCACACGGGTAGAAGGAGTAGAGTCACGATTACAAACGGCCTACTCCTCTTAAATAAATCTTAATGTGGGTCTAGTATCTAGAGGCAATTTACCATTGATGAATGGAAGTCAAGGGATGCCTATGAATAACCTTGATGGGAGAGGAAGCATGGTTCAAAATGTACCTTTGTTGCCAACTCCTCCCAGTGTGACTATGCCTATGGCTAGTCAATTGGCTCCACCAAATGTTGGAGGCCAAGCTTCGAACCTTAATGTTGTTCCTGTGAGTTAACAACCAATGCCCAATCAAATTGTTAGGCCAATGGAACGACGGATAGACGATCAAGGCTATGAGTCGAGTGCCTCTAATGTTCTTAACGAAGTTAAGGATATGATGAAGCACTACACTGACATGATTACTGAACAATATCGGCAAATAGCTGTTGACGTCAATTTCCTGAAGAAGCAGCAGAATCTGATAGGGAGTGGACGTCCTAAAGAGGGTGGTCCCTCAAGATTGAGTTGTAAGTGGTGTGGCGGACAACATTTCCCTAGAAACTTTTCAAATGTTAAATGTGATATTTGTGGAAAGTCAAGCCATTTAGCTGCTACCTGTTGGAGTAAGATTAGTTTCCTCCAACAAGGGAGTAAACAGCCAGGTCCATTTAATCATAGAGCGCAAGGTAATAACCTCCAGCAAAATGATGGACCAAGACAAATACTGCAAAGGGGAAAGGCCACTATATAGGAGTTGCCACAAGGTAATGGAGTCAACCTTAGCGAGGCTGTACGCATCAATGGTGTTGAAACCTCTAACCTCGCCATGACAAGAGGCCAAAAGGCTAAAGAGGGTGATAAAGATAATGCAAAACCGATCGAGGAAAACCCTAAGCAAGGGTATAAGGGGACGCAAGTCTTGAATCCTGGCGTGGAAGGTGGACCTCTATGGCCTATTGACAAAAAAGTCAATCTTAAGAAGGATAAGGAAGTGCCAAGAAAGAAGGCACGAGCTAAAAAAGAAGCACCAAAGCCGGTCCTGAGACCAAAAGAAAGGATGGTTTGGCAAGAAAAGAGAGCTTTGGCTACCTATCATGATTTTGATTTAGCAAGTTCTCTTTGTGAAGTCGAACAAGATGTAAACCTCTTAGAGTTGATTAAATTATCTCTAGGAGTACGCAAGGAATTCAAGAAGATCCTACATATTAGGTATATTGTAGAACCTTTGGGCATAGCACAAGTAGGGGAAGATTGGTTTGATCATGCTGAAATGAATTGCCCTAGGGTTCCAGCATACGTGGATGGATATTAGTGGATCATGCTATTGTAGACACTTGGTCCTCCGTCAATATCATGAGTTCAAAGTTGATGGAGAGGTTGGGTCTAGGCATCCAAAAAGATGGCTCCACCCTTCTTAGAATGGCTGATGATAGTCTAAGGCAACCAGAAGATTGCGTTACTAAAGTCCATGTTACAGTTGCAAGTGTAGAATGCTTCTTGGACTTTAGGGTGATAAGATTTTCAGGATGTCCTAGCTATCGAGTCTTGCTAGGTAGACCTTGGATCTTACGAACAGATTGTCAAGTCGATATACCTACCGGTCGAGTGGTTCTAGGTAGAGATGCTAATCGAGTAATAGTCGATGCTTACCCTGAGTCACCGCAGAGTGAGAGAGCTCCTTTATCCTTTATTGAATTAGAAACGATAGATGATCCATCTGGTAGTGAGACATCATCCAGTGAAGAATCTAAAGAGGGATCCACTACAGAGGATATTTATTAGATAACTCTAAATGAGCTAATAGAGCCTCAAGTTAGGATAAGAGATGCAGATGTGATTGAGTTGAACCTTGGCACGCCGAATGATTCGTGGCCAATTAAATTAGGTTCCATACTCAGTTCAACAGAAAGGGAGGACTATGTTTCGTTGATTCAAGAATTCTGTGATATCTTTGCTTGGAGTTATGACGAGCTGAGAGGCATTTGTCCCAGCCTGGCTATTCATATTATTCCTGTAAAAGAAGGCAATCGTCCTATGCGTCAGAGAGTAAGGCGTATGCCTTTTGAATTGAGAGACGGGCTATTTGAGGAGTTACAGAAGTTACGGAAAGCTGGTTTAATCTTCCTTGTACAACACACAGAATGGTGTTTACCAATTGTTATTAAGAAGAAGAAAAACAACCAGATCTGACTATGTGTAGATTTTAGAGAGCTGAATAAGAAAACGGTTAAGGACTACTACCCGTTGCCATTTATTGACCAGATTTTGGATCAATTAATGGGTAGGGAAATATATTTGTTTATGGATTTCTTTGCAGGATACAACTAGATGGCAATTGTAGAAGAGGACAAGTTGAAAACAACTTTCATTACTGTCTTCGGTACTTTTGCATACCATGTGATGGCCTTTGGATTGTGCAATGCACCTCCATCATGGAAATGAATAGCAAACAAGACCTTTGGTGACATCTCCCCAGATGAGTTGAAATTATTTATCAATGACTTGGAGGCAACCATTGTAAGGGAAAGAATGTTGATTATCTTTAGAAAGTGCTTTGAGTGCTGCAGACGATTTTGTATCGCTCTTAACCCACGGAAGTGTGTTTTTGGTGTGCCTTATGGGCTATTGCTAAGCCATGTGTTTAGTTCAGTAGGGATTGCAACTGACCCTGAAAAGATCAAGGTTATAGTTGCTATGAGTCCACCACGCACTCGAAAAGAGGTATATACCTTTCTGTCATCGGTAGGGTACTATCGGATGTTTATAAATGCCTTGGCAGAAAGGACGTTGCCATTAACGACCTTATTATCCTTTACCTGTCTATTTATATGGAGCGATCCTTGTAAGGTAGCTTTCGAGGATGTGAAACATGAGCTAGTAAAAGCACGAGTTTTAAAAGAACCTAAAAGAGGTGAGGTATTTTACATATTTTCAGCAGCCACCATGCATAGTATCAGCTGTTGTTTAGTCCAAATCTGAAAGGAAAAGTGGTATCATCTGATAGCTTTTGCTAGTCGAAAATTGGGCATATCAGAAATTAAATACACCTACATGGAGAAGTTGTGCCTTGCGATGATCTTTACGACTAAAAATTTCAGGCACTACATCCTCTATGAGAAGGTAGTTTTCTATACGACGGCGGAAGGGCTTAGATTTCTTATGAACAAGCTGCAACTGCATGATCGTCTGGCAAAGTGGTTAATCACTTTCCAGGAGTTCTATTATGAGATTAAGAGTAAGCCACCGAGGTTGCAGGGTATTGTGGAATGCCTTGTGGATTTCGGGGAGCTGAAAGAGACTTTGGCTGAAGGAAGTGATATCGAGGAAATGTTTAAAATTGATACAGCTTCTATCCCATCTTGGTATGCTGCTATCACGCATTATCTATCAACGGGAGAGATTGGAGCTGGTTTATCAAAATCTGAAAAGAGAAAAATTAGACAACAGGCTTTGATGTTTTCCTTGATCGCAGGAACACTATATCAGCAGGGTGTTGATGACATCAATCGCTGATGTGTGATGCCTGATGAGGTTCCTTTCATCTTGGAAGAGTGCCATGACTCTACCTGTGGAGGGCACTTCGCTGGACGGTTGACGGCACAGAAATCTTTAAGAGCTAGATATTGGTGGCCTTCCATCTTCCAAGACTCCTTTGAGTACTTTAAGAGATGTGATACCTGTCAAAGACATGACAGCAAAGAGAATAGGAAACGCCCACTTACGCATATCATGGCTATACTTCCATTTGAGAAGTGAGACATTGGATTTGTGGGTCCTATCACCCCGTCATCTACTACTCAGAAGAGATACATTATAGTAGCAACTCATTATTATACAAAATTTTCAAAAGCATGTGCAACAAAGCAAGACAATGCAAAAGAGACTACAAGTTTTCTCTTAGAGCAGATTATCTATCGTTTCGGTCCATCGAAAGAACTAGTGTCAGACCGTGGAACCCACTTTTTGAATAAAGTAATCAAAAGCTGGCAAATTAAGCACAACAAAACAACCCCTATAATCCGCAAGCCAACGGGCAAGTCAAATGTTCTAATAAGTAGCTTGTGGGTATCTTGTCTAAAATAATCTCGGAGAAGAAATGAGATTGGAACAAGAAGTTGTATATGGCAGTATGGGCGTACAATACAACGTTTAAGCGAGCTACCGACCATACTCCATTTAAATTAGTTTATGGAAAAGAGTGTGTATTACCCCTCGAAATCGATTTGCCAACCATATGGTTTGCAATTAACCACTCTTTGGGAGATGAGGATGCACTCTTTGAACGTTTCACGACCATAGCCCACCTGGATGAGCTGAAATTGCAAAGCTTATTACACCAGGAGGTAGCTAAACGTCAGATGAAGGAGTTGCATGACCTTAAAGAAAAGAAGTATACCTTTAAAAAAGGAAAATTAGTTTTGCACTACGATGCGCGTAGGGAGCTATTTCTAGGGAAGCTGGAACCTAGATGGGATGGCCCCTACAAGATTGTCAGGATAGGAAAAAATAGGTCTACGGCTCTACTAGTTGATCTGCAAGGAGTAGAATTTAAAAATAAGGTTAATCTTAATAATATTAAACCTTATTATTTGTGAGTATGCTAACACGGAGAAATGCATTTCAGGTCCATGCTGGGGCTGATCTGAGACCTGCAAAAGAGCTACATGGAGTGGCTACATGGAGCCTTGATCGCAGCTTCTCACGAAGGAGTAGAGGTCTCTATTGAGGAGTTGGAATTCTAGAGGGGATGTAGTTTAAAGTGATTGAATGTTTTATAACCTATCGTATCTAGATTATATATACGACAGCGAATCTTACCATTTCATTGTACAATACAAAATCTACAGTGCATTGTGGTCATGCGGGGGACATGCTTGCTTTGAGCACTGTTAGAGGGGTTTTGGTCGAAAGGTCATATCCACCGGGGATCAGAGATAGAAGGAAATATAGAATAGGAGATAGAAGAGAAGAAAAAGAATAGACAAGAGGTACACAATTCAAAGACAAAGCATAATGAATCAAAGCACTATGTATAGATAGAACCCTATTCTAGAAGTTTCCATAGCTTTTTAGGATATTTACAAGAAATAATATCCAAAATATAAAAAATATGCTAAACTTCTCCAAAAATCTCATACTTTGAAACTAACCATATTATGAACACTAGTACTAATGGCTAAAATGGCATTGACTCTCTTGATTAATAGGAAATTTGGATGACGATGCACTCTAGAGTTTTTAACACTGTGTCCACGTGGCAACACGACATCCACCCCCTTTGAACCTACACATCCTCTGGTATGTACCACTGATACACCATCGAGGTTAAACACAAATAGCATCAACTTGTCGTTTATCATGCATATAAAAAGGCATCCCCCTAGATCATAGATAAAAATACGCAGCATTTGTACAACTCTTGAGCCATATGTAGTATCCCCTCTAGGGTCATCAGGCCTTAGGTTGGTATATTAGAGGATGTTGAGTCTCCATATACATGCAATCAATGCACCCATCAACAAATACATAGCAACATGCATGCTCTTCCAAAGTCGAGTGCATGGAAATATTCTTATACTGACAATTGTATACCATATCAAACATAAATTGAGCCTTACTTGCATCCAACACATGCTCACCATTACCAAAAATAGTGAAGCTGTCGATATCTTGAAGCATCTTTGAATTGCCTATAAGGCTTATAATAAAACATCTGAAACAATTCCCAAAGCTTTGGAGCGTTACATCTAACATCCTTTAAAGGCATATCCTTGAGCTCATGAACTATCTCAGAAATGATACCTTTATCCTGCAAATCATGTGCATCCAACAAGTCACCAATCTCCATTTAAGTCCGTGCATTATGTAAAAACATGATCTTTGTAAGACTCTTCAAACTCATTAAGAAAATCTATAGATGCAATGGCTGACTATTCCACTATAGGATCTTCCAAGGCATATCTCAATATCAAACTATAACTTATATCCCAATTGCTTGCCCTCTTGCTTGCTATCTTGTTTTTGCTCATGCCCAACCCCTTCTATAACATGCTCAAGAGGTGACTGATTTGTAACTTTAAGAGGATCTACACTTCTTCTTGTCACTCTCTTAGATATCCTTGCATTATCTTCATCTCTCTTTTGTTTCTCTTCCACAAGTACATCTGTGTTTTTTCCTTTTGCTAATTTTGCATCAACTGAATATGCATCTATTGGTGATCCCCAACCAGTTATGTCATGGATGTCTTGCCTTGCATGAGACATTTCACTATCAATAACTTTTCTCTTTTCAACTACATGCAAAGCATGTATCCATATTATAGCCTTCAGGCCAACCATCACTTGGCCACGCATTTTATCCAACTGTACACCAAAAGCAGAAGCATGAACAGCTCCATAAGCATTTCAAATAGCTAAGTCTTCCAATAACTTTTGCATACCTCCCTTTCCAAAATTCAAAGTAAGAGGCAATCCCATTTCTTTTGCATGGATCTTGTCATCTTTCCAAAAGATGAGCTGGCATGCCAACGCCTCCTAATAAGCAACATAATCCTTCCTTTCATGTTGCAAACTATCACACCACATACATCTTTTCCCTGGTTTAGGGGTTGTTTCCCATCCCCTTTCCTCTTGTCCTTTCTCATCCAATTTCTTAAACTTCAACTAAAGATCCCACATGCCTTTGACCAATTCATTTAGTACATATTTCTCCCTAACATTGGGAAAAGTAGGTGCAACCATAGGTTTAGCGACAAAAGCGGATGACTTACTTGAAACATCAACTCTTTTGCTCGTAATGGTGGGCAAGCTAGATACATGCAATCTTTCTCTTCTTCTATGCTTTTTCACCAGTATAGTAATAGCTTCCTTATGTTAAGGTCAAGGTCGAGGTCGAGGTCGTTCTCGTTTGAGCTAGTACCTGCCATGGTATTTGTCTCCTAACCGACAAGTATCTCTATGAGGTCGACTAGGCTTGCTAAAGATGTGTCTATAATGCTAGTTAGTCCTTTCTTCCCTCAAAGTTTTGATGGTTCTATCTTCTCTAGATATTTCTTTCTGGTATCTTGGGTCACTCGTCTGGTTGTTAGGATTGCACTCCTATTGGTGGGTTCATTTTAGCTTTATCCCCTTTAGTGTGTTCCTTGTTAATCCAATCAATGTGCAAATATACATATACTTATATGCTTGACCGAGTGTGACTCGATGGAAATTGTGTGAAATCAAGCTTTCCATCTTTCACATACGCTAAACTGTCTAGAATGCAGAGTGTGACCTTCGATGAAGTGAATCACATCTAATCAGTTTCATGCTATTGTAGCTTTTTCACATGGATCTTGATTACTCCTAGACTTAGTCAATTTTGGGTTTTTCATTGGTTTTGCTATGTGGTCTGATGGGTGTTCCACCTAGACGGTCAAGTTGCTGGTCAAGTTGCTACCACAGGTAAGCAGTTGGTGGCCAGTTATTTTAGTCTATAAGGGAGCTCCAAGAGATCTAATGCTTAGAGATTGCTTTTGAGTAGTTCTAGAGAAGGAATTTGTTTATCTTATCAAGTTCTATTAATACATAGTGCTTTAATTCATTTTTCTTTTTTGTCTTTTACTTGTGTACCTCTTTTTTATTCTTTTTTTTCTCTTCTATCTGCTATTCTCTATTTTCTTTTGTCTCTGATCCCCAGTGGATACAACCTTTCGACTAAAACCCCTATAACATTGGTGAACCCAATGTGGAAGGTCATCAAAAGGAAAGATAGGATAAAAGAACCTTCAGGCACAATTTCTAGTAATGTGTTGCAGCTTAGTGCAGAATATGAACATGCTTATGGAAGGACAACAACAACAACAGGTGATGCAGGCTTCTACTCAAATCGAAACTGTTTTGATAAATGCTCTGTTGGTAATATGAGCGTAAGATGAAATTATTTCATGGCAGGAATGTATCTGCATATTTGCATGCCTATACTCAAAAGACGGAATTCTTTGGGGTGGCTCAACTTGCATAAAGCTAGTATTTTGTATGGGCTACTATACATGAATTGAAAGCCCGAGTTACTGAAATATACATGCAAGATGCTCATTGGATAGCATTCAAAAAGACACTAAGGGAAGAATTTTACATTGAAGACACCAATTTGATTAACTGCAAGACTTTCCAAGATTGGGTTCTACAACCCAACAAGGGTCTTATGGCTACATAGTTATTAAGAGAATTTGAAAGTTGGTTTGATACATTTAGATCTTGCAGAATAGCAAGCTCTTGCAAGTGAGAAGATTTAATTGTTTCTACAAGTGGTAGATCGTGAGCTTCAAGAGAAGGTTGATGATTTATTAGAGGATCAGACCACATAGACATGGCTTAAAACAGAGTGGAGGCATGTTAAGGAAGCTATTACTATAGTGGTGAAAAAGCATAGAAGAAGAGAAAGATTGCATGTATCTAGCTTGCCCACCATTACGAGCAAAAGAGTTGATGTTTCAAGTAAGTCATCCGCTTCTGTCGCTAAACCTATGGTTGCACCTACTTTTCCCAATGTTAGGGAGAAAGATGTACTAAATGAATTGGTCAAAGGCATGTGGGATCTTTAGTTGAAGTTTGCAAAATTGGATGAGAAAGGACAAGAGGAAAGGGGATGGGAAACAACCCCTAAACCAGGGAAAATATGTACATGGTGTGATAATTTGCAACATGAAAGGAAGGATTATGTTGCTTATTGGGAGGCCTTGGCATGCCAGCTCATCTTTTGGAAAGATGACAAGATCCATGCAAAAGAAATGGGATTGCCTCTTACTTTGAATTTTGGAAAGGGAGGTATGCAAAAGTTGTTGGAAGACTTAGCTATTTGAAATGCTTATGCAGCTGTTCATGCTTCTGCTTTTGGTCTACAGTTGGATAAAATGCTTGGCCAAGTGATGGTTGGCCTGAAGGCTACAATATGGATACATGCTTTACATGTAGTTGAAAAGACAAAAGTTACTGATATATGTGTTTATGTGTGTTGTTCTCTATTGATAATAGATGAAAGCTACAAAATTAATGTATTTTTAGTTGTATGTGTGGTCTTGTACTACATTCTAGCAGATTTGGAAAAGTACCCAATTTTGGTATTGAAAAAGAACCTCCCCCACTTTTTTGTCAATTCAAGTAGCACTCCTTTCTTGGAGATAGATTTTGATAAATGACAAACTTCAATCCCATGTCTATCCTCTATCTATTCAAATCCCTCCTATCTTAATTCTTTATTGTACTTGCATATTTTCATTAATGAAAATTTTAAATGCATGTCGTCATAAAGTATTATAGAGAAAGAGTATCTTATTTTAGCTATTATTTGTTATATTACCTACACAACTATATGTGCTATAATATGCATGTTTATTTGTGTCACTATATATGTGTTTATGTGTGTTGTTCTCTATTGATAATAGTTGAAAGCTACAAAATTAATGTATTGTTTGGTGTAGTTGTATGTATGGTCTTGTACTACATTCTAGCATGTGCAATATATTTGAACACAATAGAAGCTTATCGAAGAAATAAATTAAGGTCAAGTAAAATATTTCTCTATTGATAATAGATGAAAGCTACAAAAAAAATGTATTGTTTGGTGTAGTTGTATGTGTGGTTTTGTACTACATTCTAGCATATGCAATATATTGAAACACAATAGAATCTTATCTAAGAAATAAAGTAAGGCCAAGTAAAAGATTTCTTTCATGTGTAAGAGAAAAAAAAACTAAAAACACTATGAAAAAAGTGAAGAGAAAGAGCAACAAACAGAAAGAGAAAGTTCTAGAGAACATCAAAAGAATAAGTAGCAAAATAAAAAAGAAAATGATGAAAAAGAAAAAGAAGAGAGAAAAGAGGAGAAGGGATAATGTATACATGGTTTAGGATATAAAGAAGAACATCCTTCTCTTCCTCATTGGTGTATGCAATACTTTTTTACTTGGAGATAGAAGGAAATAGCTTCTCTCTTGTGTCTCCATGTTTTTGCCCTCGAAGTACTTTTCTCTCTATTTGATATTTCAGTAGTACGACTTTAAAAAAACTTAATGTGACTACGTTGTGTTTTATAATATTTTATATACCAAATGCATGTTTAAATTTGTATCTACAACCACCACTAAATGTGAGTATAAATGTGTTTGTAAAATCACTTTTAATTTGTAAATACTTATAAACATGTCTATAAATTCCCATAGGATTGGTTATGAACATACTCAAAACTCTGCTTATAAATGCGCTCATAAAGTTGCTAAAAAACTACGCATAAACTTCCTAATAAGCATGCTAGTTAACATACTTATAAATATATTAAGACGAGGCTAGAGGTGCAATTTTAAATGTGAAAAAGCAAGTTGTGTGCACCTATGGTTGGCCTTAAACATGGGTTAATGGTGGTGAAACTTTTTGGTGCATTTACAAGTGTATTTAATTGTTTGTGTGATAGTTTTTAGTGGCTATGAGGATAAACATGATTATTCTTTCATTGTGTTGTAGTGGTAGAGTATATGTGCTTTATTAAATGGCATACTAAAGAATCCCATAAAGAACAAAAAGATAATGACCTAGAATGAAGTAAAAGATCCATATATTCTATCTTTTAAAGTCACATCATGCACTTTGAATAACACTATAAAGAAAGAAGGTTCTATGCTTGAAAGTAGATGCTTATTTTTTAATAAGAAAAAAAAAGGTGGTGCATCTATGAGTGTCTTTAAAAATTTGTATCTATACAATGTTGTGACACTGCATGTTTATTGAGAGAGAAGCATATGAATCCTATGTATGCAAGGGTGGATAAGGGTAGTTGGGTGTGAAAGGATTTGAGGGTAGGGAAACCCCTAACCCTAGCCATCTAGAGGCTATTTAAACAACTTAGAGCTCACGCTCAATGTAAGAGAGTGTACCAATTGTACTTGTGAACAATGCATTAAATAAGATCTTCTTCTTATACTTGAGTTCTCTCTCCCTCTTGTGCATACCTTCTCATGCTCTTACTCTAATAGTGCAACATGGTATCAGAGCTAGCTCTGATCCAACAAGCTTACTTCAACTTCATAATTTCCCACTAAGTGCACAAGAGTATGCTATTCTTCTCATAATACCTTTTTACATCCACACATTTTTTCTCCCTATAACCATCGCTATTAATGTCGTTGATTTCTCTCCACGCATCACTATTGTCATCCCTATGCACGTTGCAAACCATTGCTATTTATGTCACTATATGCATCATGTTTGCAATGCAAATAGCGATGCATATAGTGATGCAAATAGTGACTGTTTCTGCGACAGTTTTATAGAGATGTTTATACCAACGCTTTTAATGACAATCAGGGTAAATTTTTTAATGAACATTTGCATTGTTTTGAATGTCAGTATGAGGCATGTATCTTGTAGTGTGTGGCCATCTCAACCTTTTCTAAAGTGGGGTCATGATCCTAGTCTTTGCTCTATACAAGAACAGATCCAAAGTTATATTTTTTTCTTATTTTATACATCCTATAGCTAGTATCTCTATACTATCAGATCTTGTAAGCATATACTTAAAAAAGTGGCTATGAAGCCATGTCTCCCCATGCCAACGAACTGTCATGTGTGATTTCTATGGAGGTCATGTTGCTATGATGGGACACTCCAAAGAGTACCAACTCATGAGGTTGTGAGTCTTCATCTTACTATGAGGAGGAATAGATTTCATGTTGGTGTGATAGATGTCGCGGCTTACATGTCATGACATCAATGTCATTCACATGAGTCTTCTCGACGTTTTGATACTCATGTGCCAATACTTGCACATCGAAATCAAATTATGGTTAGTGTTCTTTATTCTTATCTCTGTTGTTTTGGTTACTTATAGTTGGGTATGCCAACAATATAAGTAGCATTTCACATATAGGGATATGCATCTCTAGTTGATGATGAGGATATAATCTATGGTCAAGATGCACGTCATTCTTGCACAGCACAACGTCAAGTAATCAAACAAGTACAAATAGATGCCTTGCAATAGCCTTTGCCTCTTGGCCTTGAGAATGAGACTCATGGTGATTATGTATTGCATAATTATTTGCAATCTCTAGTATAGACATACAATCATAGACACTATGGAGGATGGAAAGGATGATCACTTCGTAGAGATGAATAGGTTTTTGGATTTTGAATAGCTATTTACATGATAGGTCATTCTAGCATTCTGAATGGAAGACATGGCCTATTCATTGTAAGGGATTCCCAAGTTCCACCACATTCAAAGGTGACCCTTATATTTTTCTATGGGCCCATATATACAGGGGATTCGTAACATCTGTTGATGCGCTAGGTCCTTGGCATGAGTAGTTATGGTTTTTGTCTCAATGCAAAACCCTCTTCTAGATAGCGGCATTATTCATGCAAAGGACCAGAGACTTTATGTAGATTGAAGGCCATATATACCAAGAAAGATAGAAGGTCTAGTTAATACTAGTTGACAAAGGAGCGAAAGAACCAATTGTACATTTGTGGAATGTGAAAATGGCCATCAACTAGGATATATGATCAGAGATGTTTGAGGATATATTCTTGTAAATGATATTAGATCATAATTATTAGTGAACTATGGATTTTGTAGGCCAAAAAGAGTACTTCCACCTTTGAAGTGAAATTTAGATGGTTTTTCTCTCCCATCTTAGTCTTATTTTCTTGGGGTGTCCATCTTTATAAAAATGTTTTTAATTTTCTATAGATATTTTTTCAAAATTTTACGCACCATAGCAAAGTTTACAAACAATAAAGATTATCCTATGATATCTTTCATACTAGGACTGCACTTTCATGCATTCTTATGTTATATTTCTCAAGTTAACATGACTTTGGAATTTTCCACTAATGGTATACATCAGCATTAATTTTTTTTAAAAACACATACACATTCTCTCTCAAAGTTCCCATGGCTGAATATTTAACTATGTTCTTTATATGCTTCATTTATCTAAGGATGCTCAGTGTTAGTTCCCACATGTTGGTGATACCATGGATGTCGTCTTTTGCTTGTGTTTGTGTCCCAAAATGAGAGGGGGTATGAGGCCAGTGTGGCTGTGTATGTCTACTTCTTTACTGATAATTTTTGTTTATAAAATATCAAATATATTTCTTGTATGTTGAATGCTTGTAATCATGCCAATATGATAGGTTCTAAATTATGATGTTGAGAACAAGGAATGCCTATCCTTTCATGGCATCTCACATATGTCAATTGAGTGCATGCAACTCCTTCGCAGGAGTAATACAAGAAATTACATCAAATTGAAGAAACTATATGTCTCACAACTTGATGTTGTGCTACATGCTCAACATGTTGAGGCCAATGGGCACACCCTTAGTTTTTCAAGAGCATGAACACATAGTTATGATCTCATACCTAGTCACTCGCATGTAGACTGAAAGAAACCTTTGTATCGAGCATAGGGTTGCATGCCTTCTATCAAGAGAATCATAAGGCCTAGCTCCATAATAAAAGTGAGCACTCCATTGCCCCCTCAACCCTCTACAGTCCTCGGCATGCAAGAGAAAGCATGGTGGGCATGACAGAGTACTAGAGAGAAGGATAGAGGTTTCACTCTGCTTGTCCCTCACCAATCACACATGCACTCTCTCTCCCTCAATCTCAGACACTCTTTATCATGCAAGACTTTGGAGCAAGAAAGTAGAGGAGAAGAAAAGTTTGCACACCTTCTTTGAAAATTTGCATGAGAGAGGAGACCTAACTCTTGGAGAATCAACATAAGGCTTAAATTTTTCCAAAAATCTTGTAGGCCTAAAGTTCAATGTTCTCATGCTTCTAAACTTGTTAACATTTTACCCCCTTCTAATGTAGTGCCAATACCATGGCACTCTTGCTCTCTTTCGGCCAATGGTAAAAATGAGATTCCTAGGTGTGTTGGGATGATGAGGGTGAGGGTTGGATAGGGTGGAGATAAGAAAAGCTGTGGAGGTGAAAGTTATGGAAGGTTATAGGATAATTTAGATGTGGGCCATCAGTGTTGATGGGTCTTCGAGGATCTCCAAGTACCTGAAAGGTTGTGTGGTGTACTTCTTGAGGGGGCCTAACTACCTACCAGAGATGTGTAGTGCTTGTGTAGTGGAATTGGGAGATGGGTTGAGTTTCAACTAAACTTGGAGCATTATGCAACACTTGAGGACCCACCTCGTGGAGGGTTGTGGTGCTCTATTGACTTTATGAAGACAAGTCTACCAAGCAAGCTTGGAATGCCCTACCCTTGATGGTCCCTCTAGTGGTGATGTGGGGAAATGGGCTAGTGGTTTTATGTTTTTCTCTCTTCTTTTCCTCATTTTTTTGGGAAATAGTTTGACAAGCATGCTGGAACTAGCAGGAGCACATAATGAGGTGACTGCTTCATATGTGCAATCGACTACACGCAAGCACTATACAGTTGACTATACATAGTGTGTAGTCAACTTCACATAGTGTGGTGGAAACATAGTGTAGTGGAGAAAGGATGGATGAAGTGATGAATGTACAGTTAGTGGGTGCTCTATATATATAGGTGTGTGTGGAGATAAAGGTTTGGTGTAGTGATGGTTACACTATGAGGGTTAAAGGAACTTCATGGATGCACAATGTAGTGTTGGATGGAGTAGATGTTACTACGCACAAAAATAGTGAGGTAAATGACTTGTGTGTGGTGTGAATACATGATGTGCATGTAGGAGGACATACGATGCCACACATAGGGTGTTCCTACTCTCACCACACTTCCCATTGTCCTTCCATCGTACTATGTTGTGGTGGAGGGGAAAATGGGGCTCCTACTACAAACACTTGGTTTATATATTGCATGCTTAGAGAATCAATATAAATCAATGAATGGCACAACCTACACATAGACAACCAATTCAAACTCACAAGATGCACACAATCCAATTATACTTATGATCATGAAATTGTTGTGTGACTCATGTAGCTCATGTGTTTCTTGTCATACTATGTAGTCATTGTGCACTGAGTGTCTATCTACTTGGCCACTCCTACCAATGCTCTTGCCCGATAGGTTGGATGGCTTAGTGTGCAAGGGGAAAAGCCTTATGCCCACACAACTACTTACATGTGTAGGCAGATGCACAATGTTAAGCAAAAAACAATATTAGTCTCTTTTATCCAATTTCCAAAAAACAATATTACTCTCTTTTATCCAAATTCCACAAAAAAAAAATGCAACTTCTTTGTGCCAACATGTATGTGTAGCAATCAATGCACTAATACAAATGCAGCAAGTACCAAACCTTCAAAGTTCATGCATGCATCAAAGAATATTTTTCATGTGTAGATATTAATGATGCTTAAGTAGCATGACACACACCCTTCCTTTCTCTCAGGCTATCACTCACCCCACCAAGAGGGGTGGGAGTCACCCATAGGGTTGGGTGGTGGGGTCCTGACTTATTAAGTGTTGATTTCTCAAAGCTTCACATATGTAGTGATTTAAATATCCTACATGTGATTGCGGCTGGGTTTCCATGGCATTCATAGCAATGTACCTCTATCTATGGTAGATTTGTGCCACTTCTCCTCTAATAGTGGCTTTGCTCCATTCATAATGGAGCTTCTCCTCATCATCATTATCTCTTCTTTTTTTGCTTCTTCTCTCTCAGTGTGTGGGCCATGATTTAGGGCTCCTTCTGCTTAAAACTTGGTATAGTGATTGAGGTAATGATGATAATGCTAATGGTAGGGAAGATGATGAAGACAGAGGTTGCCAAGATGATGGTGAAAATAATGATGACGGTTTAGAGAATAACGATATGGTGATGATAATGTGGGTGGAGATGATAGTGGTGGGAGCGGTGGTGATGATGTTGATGGGGCAAGAGGAGAGGTTGAGAGATAGTGTTGATAATGGTGGAGGAGTTAATGGCCCCAAGCTAGGCCAAGGCAACAACATTATGACAATGACAGCATGTAAACATAGCTTGCAAAAGATTGAGGAGGTGCAGCTATGGTGGAGGTCTTCGACAGTGAGGGAGCACGAAAACAAACGTATGGCATCGTAGTGTCAATACACATGCAAGATGGTGGGTGTGGTAGAGTCAAGGGAAACCATAGGAGACAATGGTGAGATGGCATGGTGAGATAGCATGTGGCTGGGGCACAACAGAATTAAGGGCAACTCGTGACATGGGGAGCCAAGTGTCAAGATAGGAGTCGGTGGGCGAGACACTCACAGACGAGCGGTAACGCACCCATGTGATAATGTTGTGGGATTGTGGCATGGCCAAAGTGCAAAGAAGTTGAAAACAACCCAATAGAAAATGGTAGGAAGGGTACTCAAGAAAAAATGGTAGGTGAGGCACTGCAACGGCGATTGGAGCACTATGGAGCCAAGCAACAACCCAGGAGATGACAAGTGGGTCAATGTGGAGTTGAGTAGCCGTGAGGTGCCCTCTCTCTTATGCAAGAATTTTGAGTAGAAATGTAGAGGAGCAAAGTTTTCACACATAAGAATAACCATTTTCATTCAAGATTAATAGTTCTATACATCAAATATAGGGTTAGTGTTTCCCCTTTCCCTTAGTCATCTTGCCCATCTTTTGGCCAATAGACTTTTACATACTTTTACTCACTTTTCCTTTGCTACTCTTTGATAAACTGCATGGGAGAGGATCCCAACTCTCTCGAAGAATCAATACACGGCTTGGAATAATTGATACAATTTTTCAAACATCGTGTAGTCGTAAAGTACTGCAACATTTTCCATTGCCTCCCCATACACAACATATATTTCACCCTAGACCTAGCAAGACTAATGGATGGTGGCTCAAAGAATGCAAGTAAAGATGGGATTATGTGATTTCCCTCACATTGCCTTTGCCTTCAAGCATATCAAATCAAAATGATAGAAATTTAACAAGAGTCACAACACATTAAGATGGTTGTCGGCTTGGATGGTGTGAATCAATTTCTCTATCCCTTCAACTAGATGGTCTACTTGGCTAGTAGTTCTTGTTAACTATAAGTTGCCACCTTTTACTTGCATTAAGAAATAATACCTATTATTGTCTCTCATAATTCCAAGAAAATGCCAAGTTAAAGACATTAACGTATATTTAGCACCTCTTATCAATAATCTCGTAGAGTTTTGGAGAGGCATAGACTTTCTTGACATATTAAAACAAGTGATTAAAAATAACTTAAAGTTCATGGAATTCTAGGGTGGACTATACAGGACTTCCTTGGCTATGGATTCTATAAAGATAATGAGTTATCATTAATTTATATGGATATTTATTCATTTCCTAATTTCCCACACTCATGCTAAATGCTTTACTATGGATGTTTGGTGCTCAAAGAAGGGTTATAAAGCTTGTCCCATATATACTAAGTGGCTAAAATCTACGCAAGGTAAGCACCTTTTTAAAAACATATATATTTGGTATCGACCATGCTTGTGTGAAGATCATTTACTATGTTGTAGCCCTCGAATGTTTTGGGTTGAGAGATTCATGGGAGTTTTGAAGGGCCTTATTCGTGAAAGAGCACCACTAGAGAGCTCGATATCTAAGGAATGGGTGTTTGGAGAGTGTATGTGCTTCCTTCTAGAGTACCTTAAGTATGTTGGTGAGGATGCTCCCACTGTAGATGGACAATAGAAATAGAGATTGGAAGCATCATTAGCACTCAAATGTTTTCGGTTGAGAGACTCATGGGATTTTTAAAGGGCCTTATTCATGAAAGAGCACGATGAGAGGGTTTGATGTTTGAGAGATGGGTGCTTGGAGAGGAGTTTCAAAGGGCCTTATTCATGAAAGAGCAAGACAAGAGGGTTTGATGTCTGAGGGATGGGTGGTTGGAGAGTGCATGTAGTTCCTTATTTAGAGTACCTTGAGCATGTTGAAAAGGACGCTCCTCACTATTGATGGAAAATAGAAGAGTCTCTTACACTTTCAAATGAGGTTTTATGCGGTACGGGTGTTTCTCACAAGTTCTCAACTGTAGAACATGAGAACTTGTCAATGTTTTTTATTTGCAACTTGCAGTGTATGGAAAAATTTGTTTAAGAGCACCATAAAGTTTGCAACCCACAACAAAGAAAAAGAGGTGGCAAATTATCTACCAACATTGAACTTCCATCTATTATTTCATGGTTATTTACCCGTATTAGAGATGGAATTTTAGAAGGGGAAGACATCATCAATGATAAGAGAGAGATGTGATTTCACTATGATAGAGAGGGATCATTTCTCGCATTCATGTATATTAATTGAGTTGTATGAAATTCTAGTATCCTTGCTTAAAATTTATATACCCAATTTTTGCATTTTTAGGTACACACGAATAGCAACATGTGGGCCTATGGAAAACACCTTCGAGTCAATACAATTCATAAACAATGTTAGACTCAATATGTTTGCATTGTTTTGTCTTTTAGACAACAATCATGTGCAAGTACAAGAGAGACACAAATCCTATTAACGATGAGCTTGGCTATATTAGAACCATAGCTTGTGTTTATGAACTATACTACTATGCGTGCAAGGGGAAAATATGAACATTTAGATATATAAAAATATTTTACACTTATTTCTCAAACATTTCTTCAAATATATTTTGAATCTTTTATGTAAGAGGTTGTATTAAAGGATAATTGGTTTCATGCTCAATATAAAGGGAATGGACATGCATTTAGACAAGGGCCACCTGCATTTTGGTCAATTGATTCTTCATTACCATTACAAAAAACACAAAATCCATATGTTCTATCAGCAAATTGTGAGTAGGTTTTCTTCTACACGCCCCTAGATTATCTCAATCTCTATGAGGCAAGTTGTGCCTATCAATCCTTGAGGACGACAGATGTATGACACTACCAACTAGGCTTGGATCTTAAAAGTGTCAATCCAAGACACTCACCTTAATGTTGGCCATCAATACTCTCTTGAAGATATGAGGGATGCTTGAGATTATCTTGGAATGATTATGATTCTTTGAGGCTCAAGATTTATGCTTCGATTTTAGTCAAGTGTCATTATACATCTTGAGTTAAGCAACACCAATTAAGAGGAGGCTAACATGTATAGGTGTGATGAGCAAAGGATTCAGCTTTGACTACACGTGGAGTTGGCCTTTGAGCTTGTGAAGTTGAGCACTCTCTTGTCAGCATGCAATCATAATTGCAATGGTTTTTCTATGGCTTAGTAAGAAGAGAAGTTTGTAAAATAAGTTGATCGTTTCTAGAACTACCAATTTCATATTGTGGAGAATGTGTCAACTAAGTGATGGCCACAAGCATGAAGGAGAGGCGAGAAGTATATCAAGTATTTTTTAGAAGGACTTATCATTATGATAGTTTTTGAGGTGTCTATCAATGTGAGTGTGCTGATAGAAGAAGCACAAATAGTTTGATATAGGAAGACTGATGCCATTCTAGGGGAATGGAAAAGATTGGCAAGGTGAAGTTGTAAGTATAAAGGTCGCATTGGTCCATAGTGCTCAAACAAATCAAATAAGAGGTTCAATTCCACAAAAAATGAAGCAAAATGATCCACATGTTTATTATTGTAGCTAAGTTGATAGAGGAAGAGGTCAAGAAACAAGAAGTAGTTGTGAGAAAGCGTGCTTTATCTATGAGCTACTATGGCTAATGATTTGAAGTCAAATATTGACAAGAATTAGTGCTAGCGTGTGGATCTCACTGACCTCTAAGTAGGCATCAAGGCATGGGATCTGAGAGAAGCCACCAGTAAGATACCCTAAATATGCAGTGATCAATTGGAGAAACGATGGAGTATACCACTAAGAGTACAAAGAACCAAGCAAGTTTGTGAGTTTGGCGAGAGTTGTTATGATAAGGTCTATCTATAGTAGAAGAGGCTCAAGTTCATGACGACTAATTTTCTTGCAGCTTGCTCAGGAGTACACAATGTTGATAGTGAAGATTCAACTTGTGTTGAATGAGTTGTTGAGAGATAGATGTGGTCCTCACTCTCACTACAATTTCAACTTGTATTTGAGATGGAGTTGACAACTAAGATTTGAATGTGTCATTGGATTGTCTATGAAAATTTAGCATAGTGTTCCTTGAAGCTTGTTATCATCATAGAAGATTTAAGAACATGAAAAGTTTTTATTCAAAAAAGATCTTCTACCTCAAGAACAAATATCTTTACTCCTTCTTGAGGTAGGAAATCTTTACTCGTTATTTGAAAGATTATTGGTCAAATATTTACTCCTTATTTGAAAGTGTAAGTTGGTCAAAATTTAGCCCAGTGTTCCTAGAAGCTTGTTATCATGTGAAGCTTGTTATCATCATAAAAGCTTTAAGAACATGAAAAGTTTTTATTCAAAAAAGATCTTCTACCTGAAGAACAAATATCTTTACTCCTTCTTGAGGTAGAAAATCTTTACTCGTTATTTGAAAGATTATTGGTCAAATATTTACTCCTTATTTGAAAGTGGAAGTTGGTCAAAATTTAGCCCAGTGTTCCTAGAAGCTTGTTATCATCTTCTTGAAGTTTCTATTTTGTGTGTTCTAAGGCTGCTAGAGGCATTGAAGTTAATGGTTTGTTGTAGTTTTGTGATTTCATTTAGTTAAGTTCTTTTCTTTAGCAAATTCATATAACTTTTTGACACTTCTTTCTTTATTGTCTCTGGGTTGTGATTGGAGGATTTCTTCGATCATTGCTCGTGTGACATCTTTTTTTGTGTCCCCCATTGAGGAGTGCCAAAATTGGCTTTGTTCTTGACTTTTGGCTGATTGATAGTGACCATTTATAATGGCCAATTCTTTTCCTGAATTTCATGGTTCAAAAGGACAGGATTGTTAAGCCTCAAAAGATGAAGATGGAAAATTTCAAAAAATTGGAAGTGAAAGACAGTCCCAAGGTAAGAGGAAGATGAAGGACAAAGGCACACTCAGAAAAATTTGAAGGCATGAATCGTAGGAAAAATTCTAAATGTAGAAGCAAGTGCACAAGAATAAGCGCACCTTATTATTTTAGCAAGAAGACTGCCAAACACATTAAAATTCATTTTGTAAAAGAGCTCCAAACTCTCTCTCATGCAAGTTGTAAAGAATGAGAGGTGCGGGCTAAGGCCAATGTTAATAGAAAGAAGGAGGACAAAAGGTGGAGGAGTGGACAAAGGCTATGGGCTGACTAAAAAGGGGATGGCTGCCCAAGGAGGAGATAGGGCATGTGTAAAAGTCAAAAAGGGAATGGAGAAGCTCATTCTGGTGTGTGCCAAACTTGTTCTCTTCTTGCTTCTTGCTCTTGCTTCCTTCTTGTGCATGAGAGAGGAAGAGAGGGAGTGTGAGAGAGGGAGAGAGTGTGTGTGTGTTTGTGTGAGGGACCATGGAGAAGCTCTTCTTCTCCTATCTTCATCATCTTCTGCTTCTCTTCTGCTTTCTCATACGTATGGCTATGGAGGTCAAAGCTTGGAGCTTGGAGATGGATCTTGTTTGAGAGTGCATCTTGGATTGTGGAGTTATAGTTAGATTCATGGGAGGAGAGGCAACTCAATCACATTCAAAGGTAAGATCACTACATTTGTGTATGGAAGAGTGTGCATAGCTATGTGAGAGGTAGCCATAGCTCTCGACTTGGCGCAATAATTGGTCTATGGGTCTTAGAGGTGTGCTTATGAGAGCGGTGATATTTTGGTTCCATTGTGGGGACAAATGGATTCAAGCTTCACTGCTTGCGTGCTTCAAATTGAGTGACAAAGTAGGAGTTCATCTCCAAAATAATGCTTGGTTTTAGGTAGGAAGCAAGGGAGTCAAAGGCCATTCAATCTCTCTTGTGGATTATTTTAGGTATAGAAAGCTTTTTGTGCATTGGTTAGAGTAGGAGAAGTGAATTTTATTAGAATTGAGACATAAAGTGTGGGAAATAAGGAGAAAACAAGTAAAAGATAAGTCTATGTGTAACCAAGAAATAAGGGAGGAGAGAAATAAAGGATAGTTATTTTTAATGAATAGGAAAGAATAGGGATAGATAAGAAACTGAGGAAGAAAAGGTGGAAAAGGAAAAGAGAGAGATTATTTTCATAGTAAGAGATTGAGAGAGAGAGAGCTATTGAGAGAGATTGAGAGCTACATTTCAAGAGGTAGTGATAGCAACAATGTCACACTCGGGCACTCCAGGTATGCCTTGAGTCTTCACTGATGTGTGTTGCATTAAGTTAGAACCCTGGATGTAGGAGCAAGTGGTGCATTGAATCCCTTGAATCAATCTCGTGCCATTCGATATTTTTTCATGTGCCACGCGGATGGCGACCATAGGTCTCATAATACTGAGTCCCCACCATTGGGTTTGGGTGTCCAAGTCACTTAATTCCACTTGGAGGTCTGACTTGAAAAAGATTCCACTCTAACTTACACCATTTTTAAACCTTAAACAATCCACTCTCAAGTCTTGGATGACAAACTCGGACTCTCCAACAGGCACCCCTCATCTGAGCCCAAGCATGCTAACCACTCGGATGGCCGTTTTCCTTATGAGACCACTTAGACGTCTGAAATTTGAGACTCTGATGGTCAAGTCTCAAACTTGGATAATTTGTCTAGAACACTAATTTTGACCATTTTTTATCATTCTAAAACCTTTTATGGTCTATAGCTAGCTGACTAACAACCCATGTTAGAATCCAGGCTAGCAAATGAGACCATAGAGCTTCTTGTACTCAAAACTTTTACCTAACAGTTCGGGAGTGACTGAAATAACTAGCCACCAACTGCTTACACACGGTAGAAACTTGACCGTCTAGGCTCAACACCCATCATACCACATATGAAGATCGTTTAGGCACTGAACACGCATCAGACCACATAATAAAACCAATGAGAAACCCAAAACTGACTACTAGGAGTAATCAAGAACCATGTGAAAAAGATGCAATAGCATGAAACTGATTGGATGTGATTCACTTCATCGAAGGTTACACTGTGCATTCATGACACTTCAATGTATGTGAAGGATGGAAAGCTTGATTTTGCACAATTCCCATCGAGTCACACTCGGTCAAGCATATAAGTGTGTGTATATTTGCACACTGATTGGATTAATAAGGAACACACTAAATGGGATTAAGCTAAAATGAACCCACCAATAGGAGTGCAATCCCGACAACCAAACGAGTGATTCAAGATACCAGAAATAAAGATCTAGGAAATATAGAACCATCAAACCATTGAGGGAAGGAAGGACTGGCTAGCATTACAGACACATCTTTAGCAAGCCTACTTGACCTCATAGAAATACTAGTGGGTTAGGAGACAACTACCATGGCAGGTATTAGCTCAAACGAGAATGACCTCAACCTTGACCTTGACCTTAACGTGGCATGGTACCTAGACAACACGTGGCAACTTATCACATAGTATGACTAAAAAACAAGGATAGCATGTCATGGAAGACTTGCAATTGATATCATAGTCAACCTTCTTTTCTACCTTAACATCCATCTTTTCGACCTTTGCATAGATTTCACTCAAATTCAGCCTCAAATCAAACATGCATTTGATTATTTTATCCACAACATAATCTTTATGAAAGAGGAGTTTTGAGCCCGGAATGTGCTTAAAATTTGCCAAAAAATCTAAAATTTAGGGAAAAAATCTTAGACATCAAAGGCGGCGGCTGCAGCTAGGACGATTTTAAGCACCAAGTGAAAGACCGCTTTTAAAAGGCGCCCAAGCGACACTTGTGGATTTTTGATAATTTTTTTGACTACTGTGCAGGATTTCGAGAGCTTCCAGTCAGTGCGGGATGCCGAGACAGACGTGCAGGATTTTTCAAAGGCCATCGAAGTCCGGACGCGAAAGTTGCTAGAAATGGGCCAAATTTGAAAAGGTGGACAAAAAAATAAAGGCTAAAGGGGGTGCCCTTTGGGAGGGGGCACCCCCCCTCCATTTTTTTTGTGGTGTGGTGAGATATGGCGATGTCTGATCAGCGCCGAAAAAAATGCCCCCCGCCCCCCCCCCCCCCCCCCCACACAAAATCAAGCATGGAGCATACAAACAACACATGCAACAGACATTGGCCGGCAAATCCTCCTTCTTCCCTGAACCTATCACCGGTCTTCGCACGAGATATGGATGACTGAATGAAGAGATTAGAATCTAGTATTTCTCTCTCCTCCCTCTCTCTCCTCTCTATGCGCTGTTCATGCGCACTATCTTGAAGGAGGAATCGGGAAGGAGATTGAAGGAAACGGTGATGGAGATTGATGGAGATGCTGAAGATTGATATGCAACATTGGATTGAGAACAATGGAGGCTCCATCCACTGGTCACGCAGTCATTTCATGCATCTCAGGTTTCAAAAAAACATGGTATGACTATTTTTAAGAAGGAAAATGACGTTATTTTAATGTTCTATGATGGTAATGATGTTTTTATTTGATGAAAATTTGTTTGAGTGCTGGGTGCATCATGATTAGTCGCTAGTTATAAAAAAAATTTGATTTTGCAATTATTTATATGCGCTATTTAATTCACGTAAAACCCAAAATGCGGTTTTTAAGCAGTAAAATGATAGTTTTGTCGTTTCGGGTGGGTGAAATGTGTTCCTATGGGGGAAAAATGGAAAACAACTTGAATGTTAGTACGCTGAAGTGATTCAAACAAGAAAAATAAAAAAATAGCATATTTTATGTCAAATAAATGAAGAAAATAGGGAAATAATGGTAAAAATAGAAATACGCTTCACAAAAATAAGAAAAAATATAATGATTATTTGTGGATGTATAGTAGTGGCAAAGCATGAGGTTTAGCCCCATTTTTTCCTATCTCCTTGTCAAATTTTGTGATTTATCGCTTTTCATACATCAAAACATGACAAAATGAACCTCTACACCTATGCAACGAAAGCAATACCTAAACGTAGGGGCTGGGATGTTTGAATGGTGTGATTTGCGTGCTGATTATTGTTGATTTGATGATGCATATCATGACATAGAGTTTGTTGTATTTTAATCAAGAGGATAGTAGCACGAGTGTTGTCTCAGTGCTATCTTTACATCGCCGCAACGAGTTAGCGAACGAGCATTGGAAAGCCTGGTTGTGCACAACATATTTTTGATTGAAAATTATATTTGAGAACTTTAGGATCATCCACTTTTACATGTGCATTTCAACCATGGTATTAGAATACAAAGGACTAGATGCATAGCACCTGTTTTTGACTACGATGACCCACGCTTGAGTATGGAAAGGCAACCTAAGCCGTAGGATAGACGTTTGCTTCTTGGGAATTATTTGGAGAGGACACATGGTATCTCCTCGAATACTTTCAAAATGAAAGAGTGGAGTTTGTTTGTTTGTTCTATATGTTGAGCAGTGCATCAAGGGGCCAATCCCTGCGATGTAGGAGAGCTGCAGTGGGGCCGTGGTGATTCCACCAAGAGGTTGCCTCCCATGCATGTCATTATTGTGGAATTTATTACCAATGTGTATGGGTTCTCCCTTTGTGGAGTTTATAGAAAGGGAAACATTGTACTACAAAACTATAAGCGCGTAGATTAGGCTTTAGGACAATTCGTTCTTTAGCAGTACATAGACGCTCTTGGCCCGCAAGGCCGTGAGGGTATGTTTTTCTGTTATGAGCATGAGGTCCAGCTAGTGGCATAGCCAGTGTTGTCCCATTTGAGGTCCCTTCAGTGGTGCATCTACCGGGAGCTGCCAACAAGTGGTGGTTCTCGAATATAGGGTTTTTAGGGACCAAAAAAGTTGGTTTATGTCCTCTGACAAGGACCGTCAAGCCAAAATAAAAAAAACAAAACGTGCTAAGAGGGCTAGATGGCAATTAGAGATTGTAAGACGTTATTCTCCTCAAAGGAGCAGTCGGATATGCATAAAAGGCGGTGGTCTTAGTAACCCAACTGCTGCACATAGTCCTTTAGGTGCAGGAGGAAGCGCAAGTTCTTTCTCTCTTCCACCAAGCCAACCCACTTCAAGTGGGGGTGTGATCCCATCAGTCGAAACTCCGATTGTCAATCCAATTGTCGTCATGGCACAACCCATTGCAATTCATGGAGGGACGCCGGATCTGCCAGCTTTAGGAGTTCCTTTGTCCATTTTTAATGGGTTAGTCGAAGAAGATGTAGAGTTTCACATTTGTGAATTCCAAAGATTAATGTTTAATTACCGCATCCAAGATGAGGGACATCTTATGATGTTCTTTAATATGATGTTAAAAGGAAGGGCTGCAGTATGGTATCATAGCAAAGAGACTGGAACCATCACTACAATCGATCAATTTTATGCAGCTTTTCGAGGAGAATATGCCCTTGAAAGAGGTGACCAACACTAGTTGCGTGTTTTGAATGTAACACGCCAATAACCCCATGAGAATGTGAAAGCCTATGCTAAGAAGCTTAAGGAAGTATTTCGTAAGTTACAAACTTACAATCCCATTCCATCGGCTGCCCAATTGCATTACTTCTTGCATGGATTGGATTTCAATATTCATGTACAATTGAGTAGTGTGGCTTTGGCTGATATAGACACCGCTATCAAGCGGGCAGAAGGAGTAGGGTCACGATTACAAATGGCCTACTCCTCTCGAATAATCTTAATGCGGGTCTAGTACTTGGAGGCAATTTACCATTGATGAATGGAAGTAAATGGATGATTATGAATAATCCTAATGGGAGAGGAAGCATGGTTCAAAATGTACCTTTGCTCCCAGCTCCTCCCAGTGTGACTATGCCTATGGCTAGTCAGTTGGCTCCACCAAATGTTGGAGGCCAAGCTTTGAACCCTAATGTTGTTCCTATGAGTCAACAACCAATGCTCAATCAAATTGCTAGGCCAATGGAATGATGGATAGATGATCAAGGCTATGAGTCGAGTGCCTCTAATGCCCTTGGCGAAGTTAAGGATATGATGAAGCACTACACTAACATGATTGCTGAACAATATCGGCAAATAGTTGTTGATGTTAATTTCCTAAAGAAGCAATAGAATCTGATAGGGAGTCGACGTCCTAAAGAGGGTGGTCCCTCAAGATTCAGCTGTAAGTGGTGTGGCGGACAACATTTCCCTAGAAACTGTCCAAATGTTAAACGTGATATTTTTGGGAAGTCAGGCCATTTAGCTGCTACCTATTGGAGAAAGATTAGTTCCTCCAACAAGGGAATAAACAGCCAGGTCTAGTTAATCATAGAGCGCAAGGTAATAACCTCCAGCAAAATGATGGACCAAGACAAATACTGCAAAGGGGAAAGGCTACTATAGAGGAGTTGCCACAAGGCAATGGAGTCAGCCTTATCGAGGCTGTACGCGTTGAGGGCTGAAATGATGAACCGGTTGCCTCTTACCCATCCAACCTCCAATCCTCACTAAGAGAACTAAAGAGGGGCACCACCTAGCCAAAGGGAGGATGGGCTAGGACATCCATTTTCTCAAAGAGAATCAAGAGAACCAAGACACAAATTTACAAGAGAGAACTTATGTACTAGACACCATATTGGAATATAAGAGAGAGATGAGAGGAGAGGGAGACAAGAGGAGAAGAGGTAGAAGAAGCTTGTCATTATGCTACATGGAATGAGAAGATGAGAGGAGAGGGAGATAATAGAAGAAGAGGTAGAGGAAGCTTGCCATTATGCTACAAGGAATGAGAAGAAGAGAAGGGAGGGAGATAATAGGAGAAGAGGTAGAGGAAGCTTGTCATTATGCTACATAATAAAAGAACTCACTCATAGCTCACCTCAAAGAGGTGAGGGTATTCTAGAGTGCTCTCATGGGCTTGTCATTGTTCTTCCCTCCCACTTCATTCTCCATGGGCTCTTTATATAGTCTCCATGAGGGATTAGATTAAGCTAATCTTCTTGATTAACATAATCCTAGATGATGTATGGCATCTTTGAAAATATGGAACATAGTGGATGGGACAAGTCCCCACCTTGGTCATCATGCAAGAAGCCAAGGGTGGTGGTAGACAAAATAGAGAAATGGAGCTAGATTACAAGAGGTGGGTGCCCAAAGCACATTATTATAATATATTTACAAGAAGGACAGAGTGGAAAGTTGGTGTGGTGAAAGAGAGAAGAAAATTGCATGTAGCCAGCAGTCTGTGCCTTCGTAACTTCAAATCCGTGAGGAATTTGAAAAAAGTTTCTTCTGCAACTTTGTAGACCAGGTCGAAACCGATCGAGCCACGTGAGAATTTTCTTGAAATTCTCTTTTTCTTGGGAGTTATTGAGATGATAAAAAACGGCTTCTAAAAGCTGCTTTGACTTTAGCCCCCCATATGTATATAAATACATATATGCATGTGACAAAAGAGGTCCATGCTTGTAAGCTTTTGTGCAAGATCCAAATGACACCATGATGTGGATATTGACTTGTGTGCTAGGGTGAGGTGTCCTCTAATGATGGTGATAGATTCCAAATCTTAGTGATGCAGACGGAGCCCATGTGTAGTTGGAGGCTAGTCCTTTGAAAAATCTATGCATTCACTCAACTCCTAGGTGTAATCCGTTTTCATCTTCACTAAGATAACCATCCCTTTTACTCTTTACATTGACATGCCTTCTAAGAACTTGTTCCCCCCATTTGCTAGAGTTATCATAATCGAGAAGCAATGTAGCATACCTAGTGCTTGAAGAGTAAACCCAAAGTGATATGGTAAGCTCTTGATAGGGGCTTTGGCCAAATTTTGTGGTAATAATCCGAGTTGTAAAAAACCCGGATCATTAGCCCTCCCCTTAGGCTAGAGGTATTCATGCCTCTAGGTTGATAATGATGGTCCAATAGAGCAAGGAGGACTGCACCCCCTCATTGGTGGCTCTTCATTGAATGATTGCTCCAAAGTGTTCATATTTCTTTGAAAATAAGGCTTCAGTCGCCATCCATTTACCCTTGTCTTGTGAACCTTCCCATCCATGTCACCTAGCTTATAACTGCCATTTGGATATCTCCTTATGACCATGAATGGCCCTTCCCACTTGAACACAAGTTTAGCATCCTTTCTGTTATCAAAGTGGTTATCATAGCGTAGCACAAGTGATCCTTCCCTTATGTGTTTGTTAGCCAGCTTCTTATTAAAGGTCTTCCTCCTCTCTTTAGCCTGCATGGAATAGTGTTGGACTGCTGCTTCTCTATCTAACTCCAACCTCTCTAGATCCAAGATCCTTTCCTCTATCTTCTTATCTTGATTCTTCTCTTGACTGGCTACTAAAACACGCAAACTGGCCAGTTCCACCTCTATAGGAAGTAAAACTTCTTGGCCATAGATGAGGTGAAATGGAGTATAGCCAAGTGAGGTTCTAAATGAAGTCCTGTAGGCCCAAAGAGCTGCATTCAATTTTTTATCCTAGTGCTTGGGGTGCATGTGTACCTGCTTGGTAATTATCTTACAAATCAGCCCATTCACTTTTTTGACCAAACCATTACACTGTGGATAGTAGGGAATAGAATGTCTGTGCTTGATTTTTAGCCTTTCCATTAGCTCCCCTACTAGGTTTGCCCTAAAACCAGGACCCTGATCAGAGATAATTTCCAAAGGTGTACCAAACCTGCAACAAATATTTTCAAACACAAAATTTCCCACTTCTTGGGCTGTGATCCTACTAGTTGCTGAAGCCTCTGCCCACCTCGTCATGTAGTCCACACCCATTATGATGTATTCCTTGCCAGATTGAGTTCATGGGAGTGGCCCTATTGCATCGATCCCCCATTTATCAAATGGGCCATATGTAGTTATGGGATTTTGTTCCTCATGCACTAGCTTCCTTGGTCCAGCCTTTTGGCAATCATCACAAGTGCGGCACCAATGTTGCACATCGCGATGTAGACTAGGCCACACAAAACCAACTTGGAGAATCTTCCTACTGGTTATTTCTTGAGCAAAATGTCTGCCACAAACCCCCTCATGGTAGCTCTTAATCACATCTATAATCTCCTTTGCTATTGGCACCCTTCTAAGCACTACATCCTTTCCTTTGCAATACAACACATCATTTATCAAGCGGTATTTAGTGGCCTTAGTAGCTAGCCACCCTTTCTCACTTTTACTCATATGTGTAGGTGCCTCACCTTGCTCGAGAAAATAAAGCACATCTTGTAGTTGAAACTTACCCTGAAACAAGGAAAGCTTTACTGTAATGATTCCCACCATTACCTCTTTCAATTTTTCAGCTGCTAGAGTATTTGCGTCGCCATTTGTGCGCCTTGGCACAAAATAGATTTGGGCTTTCTGTAGCTTTCTCATGAGAGTTTTAGCTTCCCTCATTTTCACTGCTAAGTTATCATTTTTACAAGCCCAGATTCCTTTCATTTTCTTAACAATTAGCATAGAATCACCAAAAACATTAAGCCGAGTGATACCATGTGAGAGACACCACCTCAAACCTAAAAGTAATGCTTGATATTCTGTCTCATTGTTAGAATGGACATCCTCCAAGCTGATACCTTCTCCATAAAGTTTGTCACCTTCGGGGCTGAACACCACTATTCCTGCTGCCGCTTTGTCTTTAATACGCTTGTAGGCCCCATCGAAGTAGAGGGCATGGGCATTCTCCACCCGCGGCGGCTCCTCAAGAGGAGGTGTCTCCTCTTTTACCTTTCCCTTATCCTTTTCCTTCTTTTGATGGCATTTATGGGTCAAAAAATCAGCTAGGCAAGCTCGAGTAGAACCCTCCACCTTGAAGGTGTAGTCAAACTCTTGGAGTTGTATCACCCACTTAGTGATTCTAGCTGAAACATCCATGTGCTATAAGGCATAGGGAAAATGCTCTTCTGTCGTGATCACTGTGAATGGCCTAGGGAGAAGATAAGGACGAAACTTTCTTACAGCAAATATTAGAGACAAAAGCATCACCTCGGCCATCTTGTACCCTTGTTCTGATGCTGTCATTACTCTGCTAGAAAAGTAAACCGGTCTCATTAGGCCAGTTTTAGCATCCTTTTGTATTAGTACTGCCCCTAGAGCATCTTCCCCAAAACTCGGATTGACAAAAAACTCCTGATCCCAACACGGCTGTAAAATTATAGGAAGGGTGCTAAGAGTCTTCTTCACCTCGTGAAAGCACCTTTCGTTGTCGTCACTCCACAGGAGCTCCTCAGAGTGGGTTAACTGTTGCAGTGGAAATATTAATCAAGAGAGGAGATGAATGAACCACCCCATATATCGCACCTTCTGAATGAAAGAGGTTAGTTGCTTCACAGAAGATGGTGATGGCACCGCCAATAGGGCCTTAACTTTGTTTGGATCTGCTTCAATGCCCCTCTCACTTACGGCATGCCCTAACAAAGTTACACTGCTTTCGCCAATGCGACACTTCTCATGGTTTAATTGCCCCCCCATTTGTGCAAGGCGGTTGAAAGCTTCATCCACCTTTCCTAGATGTAGAGCCTTAGAACTATAAATAAAAAAGTCATCAATAAAGACCCTGATGGATTTCCCAAAATATGGTTGGAAGACATAACTTATGAATCGCTGGAAGGTAGCTGGGGCATTTGTTAATCCAAATGGCATTACTTTGTAAGCAAAACAACCCCAAGGTGTAATGAAGGTGGTCTTCTGTTGATCCTCCTCAGCTATTTGGATCTGGAAATAACCTGAATACCCATCACAAACAGTGTATCTCTCATGCCCGGCCACCTCGTTAAGTATTTCATCCTGAAAGGGAAGAGGAAAGTGATCTCTCTTTATTGCAGCATTTAGCGGCTTGTAGTCCACACAAATCCTCCATTTTTCATTCTTCTTGGGTATCACCACCACAGGTGAAACCCACTCTGAATCCCCTATTGGATAGATGAAGCCTGCCTTTAAAAGTCGTTGCACCTCAGTGAGTAGAGCGTTTTGTTGAACTACTCCCAATCGTCGTAGTCGCTGCACTATTGGCCGTGCTCCCTCTTTTAGATTAATGTGATGTTGTACTGCTAACACACCTGTGATGTATTCATAATCAGAAATAAAAAGTGCAGAGTGTTTTATCACCACTTCCATGTAGGCTGCCTTCTCCTCAACTGATAGATCCTTAGCCAACATTTTTTCTAACCCCTCCTTCTCGACCTTTGGAAGCTGCTGTGGAATTTCACTACTAGAAGACCCTTTTAATGTAATCCCCATCACTTCTAGAGAGCTTTCTTCCTCCTCATTAGAAGACTCTCCCTCTATCATAGATGACCAACCCTTGCTGGAACTCCATTCATCAGCGGTGGTCTCTAACACAAGATCCTCCTGTCGGCCCTCCTTCATGTTGTAGATAGTGCTCTTCCATTTTTTATATAGCCCCTTTTGTGGTCTTAGCTCTGAAGCCCCTGTCTCCCAATCTTGTCTAGCTTTCATTCCCATTAGCCATGGTCGCCCAAGAATGAGCGGATAGCCGTCCCCCTTCACTGGCATCACATACATGTCAAGCTCCAATTGCACTCCACACACCTTTACCTTGATTTTCTTTATAACTCCCAAACAATTTACTACTACATTGTTGGCCATTTTGGCCCCAAATTTAGTAGTTTCATTTACCTCTAATCCCAAACGATGCATCAAATTTTCTGTCATGACACAAATCTCTGCACCTCCATCCCCATATGTCTTTGACACTCTCTGCCCATTGATTTTGGCTTCCACTAGAGGCACAATATCTTTCATATTTCTAGCCTGGATTGCATTCACATGTCTATTCTTCATGGATCTAATGCTTACCATCTTTGACCATTGTCGCCGCACTGTTGGAGATAGATGTAGTAATTGGGGCCATGAAATTTTTTGCCCTTGATTCCTCACATCAGCAAGCAAATCATAAGCTCTAGTACCTTTACCCAGGGAAAAATCATATGGCTCAATGTGTTGGCGTTAGTGAGCCCTCCTCTTTTTACTGTTGCGTGTCTTTGCAGCCATTGATGACTTTGCCTCCTCTTCCATATTTTCAACCTCCTTTGGTGGTGTAGGCTCTATTCTCTCAATTCTCCGGGATTTCTACACCGGCATTGCTTCAACCTCTATTACTTTGGCCTTCCCTTTGACATCACTCTCATCTAAACTAATTATCCTAACATCATGATTCTCTGGCGGTTGGACAGGCAAGGGCGGCACCTGTGTAAGTGGTCGAAGATGCTGGAGAACTTGAACCGGTGGTGGAAGCCCTGGATTCGGTGGAACAAACCTTTCCCTAGGTGGTGTCACTTGTTTGTCCCCTCCTTCTTGGTTGGAACCCATTTCCTGGAAAACGCCTGGGATGAGGGAAAAAGTACATACCATGGCCAATCTCCCCACAATTATAGCAAACATACTCTCTTTCTTGCCTCCTTGGACCTCGATTGCCTTCATTTATGAGGGGAGGTGGCTGTACTCCTTGCACCAAATTTAATGAAAGGCTTTCAAGTTGATTAGTAATGCGTTGTAGGAGCTCTTGATGTGGTATCTCCGATTCAGGTGGGGCCTCTGCTATTTCTCTAGGCCTTGGCATGGTTGGTAAAACCTGCATGGGCTCAACTCCCCCCTTCAACTGGGCTTGATACTTCAATTTTCTATCTTTCTCCCTCGCATAAGTGACTGATTCTTCATAGGATGTGGGAAACTTTCCTTTGACCTTCTCCCTTAGTGGCGGATGGAGTCCGGCTAGAAAACAATCTTTCTTAAGGCAATCAGGTACTCTTTCTCCCTCAGCTAAGGAGGTTGTCCATTTATCCCACAATTTTATAAACATGCCTTCATAGGTTTGGTATTCCCCTGCTACAGTTTGGCGAAGATCTAAGAGTTGTCTCCAAATATCTTCAGGTGGCTCTGTATCTTGGTACTTGTGCATGAATGCGGTCTTGAGTTTCTCCCAATTACCCCTTGTAGCCTCTGGGAGAGCTTGATACCACACTCTAGCATCACCCTTTAGAACTAAAGAGAAGGCCCGTACTTTGGTTGCTTCATTATCCCGGCCTATGACTAGGAAGGCCATTTCTAAGTCATCCAAAAAGTCTAGAGCTTTCTCCCTTTTGTGTCCAAAAAAACTTGGAAATGCCATGTTGCCTTAGTAGAGTATGAATATGAAAACATCTAGACTTAAGTTGTATTTTATAAGGGGAAGGATGAATGGATTCACATATGCATTGATTTCAGCAAGACGTCTAGGCCCCAGTATGCTTCTAATAATGCCTTGGAATCTAAGCTTTGTGCTAGCTACAATATGCACAGTTTGCATTGCAAGTGGACGGATAGGTCCATACAACTCGTTCTGATTCATGAGAAACTATTATAATAGGATAAAGACATGTACATTGAAGGATGCATTGTAGTCTAGCATTGGGAAGATTATAGGTTCTGGTGATACCAGAATCTTCCTTAATCTTTCAGCCCCAAAGTACATGACAAGACGCTACTGGAAAAAAATCTTCCTACTGATGCATACATTAACTCGGATGCTTTATACAGAGTGGAAGGTGTAGAAATTTGGGCCATTATTATTATTCATGAGTGGAGACTACTTAAAGGAGTAGAGGGAATGCACTTTCTTGAATTATGAAGGATTTTTTCCAAAGTGTTTCTTTTTGGAACCCACCAACTTTGCTATACGGAGAATTTGCTCACCAGTGATTGTTCTTGCCTTGGTGTGTCCATCCTCGGTGACATATATTTCATAAGGTGTGATGGCCGCCTTTTCAACCACACCCAACCTTCGAGCTAACAACAGTTGAAGGTAGTCTCCATACTTTGCACTTCTACAAAACTCCACACCGTTCATGCATAGTTGTCCTCCTTTGATATGGATTAGACCATAGAGAGAGAGGGATTTGATGATTTGGAGACGAGGACCTCTCGGAAGGGCCTTCACTTTGTTTGCAAAACACTCACCACAATTATGAGAACCTAGCAATTGATGGTGACATAATTTTTTCCCTTGTGAGATAATGGAATTTCTAAAGTGAACACCTTTTACCCGCATGCGTGCCGTCATTCGATAGGCATACTTTCTTTCTTGAGCTTCTTTAGGAGACAATTTTGGGAGTCGTGGACTTCGACCAGCTTCAAAAATAGTTGGTGAAGGTGTTGAGGAAGAGCCACTTGGGGAACTTGTTGTAGAGGATGCATCACAATGTGTTGTATCATTCCACATAAGGAAGTAGAGAATTGTGGTTGAGAATGTCCTCAGTGGGGGCACCAAAAATGAGGGCTGAAATGATGAACGGGTTGCCTCTTACCCATCCAACCTCCAATCCTCACTAAGAGAACTAAAGAGGGGCATCACCTAGCCAAAGGGAAGATGGGCTAGGACATCCATTTTCTCAAAGAGAATCAAGAGAACCAAGACACAAATTTACAAGAGAGAACATATGTACTAGACACCATATTGGAATATAAGAGAGAGATGAGAGGAGAGGGAGACAAGAGGAGAAGAGGTAGAAGAAGCTTGCCATTATGCTACATGGAATGAGAAGATGAGAGGAGAGGGAGATAATAGGAGAAGAGGTAGAGGAAGCTTGCAATTATGCTACATAATAAAAGAACTCACTCATAGCTCACCTCAAAGAGGTGAGGGTATTCTAGAGTGCTCTCATGGGCTTGTCATTATTCTTCCCTCCCACTTCATTCTCCATGGGCTCTTTATATAGCCTCCATGAGGGATTAGATTAAGCTAATCTTCTTGATTAACATAATCCTAGATGATGTATGGCATCTTTGAAAATATGGAGCATAGTGGATAGGACAAGTCCCCACCTTGGTCATCATGCAAGAAGCCAAGGGTGGTGGTAGACAAAATAGAGAAATGGAGCTAGATTACAAGAGATGGGTGCCCAAAGCACATTATTATAATATATTTACAAGAAGGACAGAGTGGAAAGTTGGTGTGGTGAAAGAGAGAAGAAAATTGCATGTAGCCAGCAGTCTGTGCCTTCGTAGCTTCAAATCCGTGAGGAATTTGAAAAAAAATTCTTCTGCAACTTTGTAGACCAGGTTGAAATCAATCGGGCATCACGGGAATTTTCTTGAAATTCAGTTTTTCTTGGGAGCTATTGAGATTATAAAAAACAGCTTCTAAAAGCTGCTTTGACTTTAGCCCCCCATATGTATATAAATACATATAAGCATGTGACAAAAGGGGCCCATGCTTGTAAGCTTTTGTGCAAGATCCAAATGACACCATGATGTGGATATTGACTTGTGTGCTAGGGTGAGGTGTCCTCTAATGATGGTGATAGATTCCAAATCTTAGTGATGCAGATGGAGCCCATGTGTAGTTGGAGGCTAGTCCTTTGAAAAAGCTATGCATTCACTCAACTCCTAGGTGTAATCCATTTTCATCTTCACTAAGATAACCATCCCTTTTACTGTTTACATTGACATGCCTTCTAAGAACTTGTTCTCCCCATTTGCTAGAGTTGTCGTAATCGAGAAGCAATGTAGCATACCTAGTGCTTGAAGAGTAAACCCAAAGTGATATGGTAAGCTCTTGATAGGGGCTTTGGCCAAATTTTGTGGTAATAATCCGGGTTGTAAAAAACCAGGATCAGCGTTAATGGCGCTGAAACCTCTAACCTACGAGCCGTGACAAGAGGCCAAAAGGCTAAAGAGGGTGATAAATACAAAGCAAAATTGGTCGAGAAAAACCCTAAGCAAGGGGATAAGGAGACGCAAGGCCTGTGACAAAAAAGTCGATTGTAAGAAAGATGAGGAAGTGCCAAGAAAGAAGGCGAGAGCTAAAAAAGAAGCACCAAAGCCAATCCCGAGACCAAAAGAAAGGATGGTTTGGCGAGAAAAGAGAGCTTTGGCTACCTATCATGATTTTGATTTAGCAAGTTCTCTTTGCGAAGTCAAACCTGATATAAACCTCTTACGGTTGATTAAATTATCTGCAGGAGTACATAAGGAATTCAAGAAGATCCTACATATTGGGTATACTGTAGAACCTTTGGGTATAGCACGAGTAGGGGAAGATTGGTTTGATCATGCTGAAAAGAATTGCCCTAAGATTCCAGCATACGTGGATGGATATTAGTGGAGCATGCTATCGTAGACACTTGGTCCTCCGTCAATATCATGAGTTCAGAGTTGATGGAGAGGTTAGGTCTAGGCATCCAAAAAGATGGCTCCACCCTTCTTAGAATGGCTAATGATAGTCTAAGACAACCAGAAGGTTGCATTACTAAAGTCCATGTTACAGTTGCAAGTGTAGAATGCTTCTTAGACTTTAGGGTGATAAGATTTGCAGGACGTCCTAGCTATCGAGTCTTGCTAGGAAGCCCTTGGATCTTACGAATAGACTGTCAAGTCGATATACCTGCCTATCGAGTGGTTCTAGGTAGAGGTGCTAATCGAGTAAAAGTCGATGCTTACCCTGAGTCGCCTCACAGTGAGAGAGCTCATTTATCCTCTACTGAATTAGAAACAATAGATGATCCATCTGGTAGTGAGACATCATCCACTGATGAATCTAAAGAGGGGCCCACTACAAAGGATATTTATCACATAACTCTAAATGAGCCAATAGAGCCTCAAGATAGGATAAGAGACATGGATGTGATTGAGTTGGACCTTGGCACGCCAAATGATTCTCGGCCAATTAAATTAGGTTCCATGCTCAGTTCAACAGAAAGGGAGGACTATTATCCTTGATTCAACAATTCTGCGATATCTTTGCTTGGAGTTATGATGAGATGAGAGGCATTCCTCCCAGTCTGGCTGTTCATACTATTCCAGTAAAAGAAGGCAGTGGTCCTGTGCTTTAGAAAGTAAGGCGTAAGCCTTTTGAATTGAGGGACGCGCTATTTGAGAACTTATAGAAGTTACGGAAAGCTAGTTTAATCATCCCTGTACAGCACACAGAATGGTGTTCACCCATTGTCATCAGGAAGAAGAAAAAAACCAGATTCGACTATGTGTAGATTTTAGAGAGCTCAATAAGTAGATGGTTAAGGATTACTACCCATTGCCAATTTATTGACCAGATTTTGAATCAATTAACGAGTAGGAAAATATATTGATTTGTGGATTGCTTTGCAGGATACAACCAGATGGCAATTGCAGAAGAGGACAAGTTGAAAACAACTTTCATTACTGTCTTTGGTACTTTTGCATACCATGTGATGGCCTTTGGATTATGCAATGCACCTGGATCATGGCAATGAATAGCAAACAGGACCTTTCGCGATATCTCCCCAAATGAGTTGAAAGTATTTATCGATGACCTGGGGGCAGCCACTATAAGGGAAAGGATGTTGATTATCTTAAGAAAGTGCTTTGAGCACTACAAAGGATTTTGTATCGCTCTTAACCCACGGAAGTGTTTTTTTGGAGTGCCTTATGGGCTATTGCTAGGCCATGTGGTCAATTCAGTAGGGATCGCAACTGACCCTGAAAAGATCAAGGTTATAGTCGCTATGAGTCCACCACGCACTCCGAAAGAGGTACATAGCTTTCTATCATTGGTAGGGTACTATTGGAGGTTTATAAGTGCCTTTGCAGAAAGGACATTGCCATTAACGAACTTATTATCCTTTAGCTGTCTATTTGTATGGAGCGACCCTTGTAAGGTAGCTTTCGAGGATGTGAAACATGAGCTAGTAAAAGCACCAGTTTTAAAAGCACCTAAAAGAGGTGAGGTATTTTACATATTTTCACCAACCACCATGCATAGTATCAGCTGTGCTGTTTAGCCCAAATTTGGGAGAAAAAGTAGTATCATCTGATAGCTTTTGCTAGTAAAAAATTGGGCATATCAGAAATTAACTACACCTACATGGAGAAGTTGTGTCTTGTGATGGTCTTTGCGACTAAAAAATACAGGCACTACATCCTCTATGAGAAGAATACCATATTGGGGAATACGGAAATTTTCCATAAGTTTGGGACATGTGGTCAAATCTTTGGATTTGTCATAACTTGAACACTATAACTCCAAATCAAGCGCTCTATAGCTCATTAGATTCCATTTTTCAAGTGCTTTCCAATGATAGGTCTCATCATATGGTTTTGAGAAACTTATGGGTATGTTATCCAAGTGCCACCTTTTTAGTATTCAAAAAATGGGATTTGGGAGATTCCCAAGCTCACTAATATTGTGTTGAAGGTAGTTTTCTATACGAAGGCGAAAGGGCTTAGATTGCTAATGAACAAGCTGCAACCGTCTGATTGTCTGGCAAAGTGGTTAATCACTTTCTAGGAGTTTGATTATGAGATTAAGAGTAAGACACCGAGGTTGCACAGTATTGTGGAACGCCTTGTGGATTTCGGGGAGCTGAAAGAGACTTTGGCTGAAGGAAGTGATATCGAGGAAATGTTTAAAATTAATACAACTTCTATCCCATCTTGATATGCTGCTATCACGCATTATCTATCAACGGGAGAGACTGGAGCTGGTTTATCAAAATCTCAAAAGAGGAAAATCGGACAATAGGCTTTGAAGTTTTCCTCGATCACAAGAACACTATATCGGCAGGGTGTTGATGACATCTATCGCTGATGTGTGATGCCTGACGAGGTTTCTTCCATCTTGGAAGAGTGCCATTACTCTGCTTGTGGAGGACACTTCATTGGACGGTTGACGGCACAGAAAGCTTTAAGAGCTGGATATTGGTGGCCATCCATCTTCCAAGATTCCTTTTAGTACGTTAAGAGATGTGATACCTATCAAAGACATGATAGCAGAGAGAATAGGAAACGCCCACTTACGCCTATCATGGCTATCCTTCCATTTGAGAAGTGGGGCATTGACTTTGTGGGTCCTATCACCCTATGGTCTACTACTCAGAAGAGATATATTATAGTAGCAACTGATTATTTTACAAAATGGTCAGAAGCACGGGTGACGAGGCATGAAAATGCAAAAGAGACTGCAAGTTTATTCTTAGAGCAGATTATCTACCATTTCGGTCCGCCGAAGAAACTAGTGTCGGACCGTGGAACCCACTTTTTGAATAAAGTGATCAAAAGATAGACTGAAGCTTGGCAAATTAAGCACAACAAAATGACCTCCTATAATCTGTAAGCCAACGGGCAAGTCGAAAGTACTAATAAGCAGCTTGTGGATATCTTGTCTAAAATAGTATCGGAGAAGAAACGAGATTGGGACAGGAAGTCGTATGTGGCAATATGTGCATACAATACAATGTTCAAGTGAGCTACCAACCATACTCCATTTAAATTAGTTTATGGGGAAGAGTGTGTGTTACCCCTTGAAATCGAGTTGCCAACCATACAGTTTGCAATTAACCACTCTTTGGGAGACGAGGATGAACTCTTTGAACGTTTCACGACCATAGCCAACCTGGATGAGCTGAAATTGCAGAGCTTATTACACTAGGAGGTAGCTAAACATTAGATGAAGCAGTTGCACGACCTTAAAGAAAAGAAGTATACCTTTAAAAAAGGGAAATTAGTTTTGTTTTATGATGCGCATAGGGAGCTGTTTCCAGGGAAGCTGGAACCTAGATGGGATGGCGCCTACAAGATTGTCAGGATAGAAAAAAATAGGTCTACGACTCTACTAGCTAATCTACAGGGAGTAGAATTTAAAAATAAGGTTAATCTTGATAAGGTTAAACCTTGTTATTTCTGAGTATGCTAACACGGAGAAATGCATTGCAGGTCCATGCTGGGGCTAATTTGAGACCTATAAAAGAGCTTAAAGCTGGTTGATGGGGTGGTTAATTCCTTATTTGGAACACCCATATTTGGAGCAGCGATGCGATTTGGGAAAACTTATCTGGTGGAGCAAAGGATACAAAGTGATTGAGCAAGAAGCCAGAACCTTTGTGTGGGGGATCAAAGTCTTCTACCATCAGTGCTTATGAATGTTGACAAGTATCCCTGTTGAGTTTAATGAAGAAGATGGAATAGAGCCGTCAGTTCATCCTCTAAACATGCTAAATTTTGACTATCATAATTACGAATAGAGGAGTTCATGATGGCAAGCTGTGTAGACCCATTGTGGATGTACACATTATATTTTGACGGAGCGTCCAGGGGCCCTAATAAAAAGGGGAGTGTTGGAGTAGTAATCCGAGATCCCCGACGTAGAGTTACGATGAAGTTAGCTGCTTATCTCAGGGTAGGATTCACTAACAACATGGCAGAGTGTAAAGCCTTGATTATGGGACTGCATATTTCCAAGCAAGGTGGTATTCGGCGATTGTTAGTAAAAGGGGATTCCCAGTTGATCTTGAATCAGCTAAATGGGACATACACAGTGTGGAATCCCATCCTTTGTATGTATCATCAAACAGCCATGACCCTGCTTGAGGAGTTTGAGAGAGTATCTCTTCAGCTGATTCCACGTTACTGGAATCAGTTTGCGGATTCACTCGCAAACCTTGCTTATGAAGAAGACATTTTCTTCAATTGTGGTCTTAGTTTGGATATTGCTATCAATAATGAGACAGGACCCAGTCGCTTGTGGGGAATGTTATCAGAGCATACAATATATGGTAGGCGATGGTTGATATGGGTGATGCAAAGAGTAGTCGAGACCCATCTACCGTTGTTATCCTGGACCCATAGGATGATTAGACAATATGTTATGCGTACGCCTCTTGCTTTATATGCAGGAGGGATGGGTCATAATCTTATGCATTTAGCTTAGGGATGAGAGCCCTATTTTTTCTCTGTGGAAAGAAGCATATTATTGTATATCTATACTGTTTCGAGGAGGGATGTGCAGGTGCTATTCTGTTTGATCTCGTTAGGCCAAGAGGGCCAGTTTTGCGAGGTTTTAATGTTTTATTTCGTTAGGCCAAGAGGGCCGATCAGTTTTTGTAGTGAAATGTTTTATTTCATTAGGCCAAGAGGGCCAGTTGTCTGTTTAGTACGGGTGCAGTTAATGGTTTCTTGTTTTAGTCTTGTGCTAGACAGGTTTAAAGAAGAGCTTGGAAGGAGACTATGTCGCGTGGAGACTTTTCGTGGCCCTATCCAGGTGATATCTCTCCTTTATGAGTATTGTGTTTTTATGGTATATGTGTCTGTGTACTTGTAGGGGATTTTCTTTTCTTGTTGGGGACCAGCGTCCAAGGCATGAAGTCCCATGTTTAGGTTAGGTATGTCTGAGGGAGGTATGAGTAGTCGTTGCCTCCTGCAAAGACATTTCCAGTCATCGAAAGACCTGTTTTAGAAAGCAGTCCTAGTGACCTTGTTCTGCTATCCTGCTAGGCAACCGTTCTAGGAGTTCTTGCTTAGTTGTGAGGCAATTAGAGAAGCTTGCCAAAGGAAAAAATGATGATGAAAGAGAGGGGGGGAAAAAAACCCTGAATATCTAAAAGAAAAATATGTACAAAGGTGTGTAAAAAGGGGTTCTAACCCCTATAAAAATAGAAAAGAATCGAAAGGAAAAGTTATAAGCAGTTGCTCCTCAACTTGCAAAGGCCTAGCAGGTTCTTGGGGATGAGTCAGACCTGGGGCCGATGCCTTGTCTTCCTAGCGGTGGCATCTCGCTGGAAAAGAAGAAAGTAAGGAAGGTTGGAGCGAAAATAAAAGTGAGTGTTCGAAAAGGATTAAGTGTCGCCTTGCGAGGGCTTGGTAGGTTCTTGGGTATCGAGATAGGACCCAAGGACGATGCCCTGCTCTCCTTGGGTCACTACGCTCAGCTCCCTCCTTTTTACACGCCCGAGTATGAAAAAATAAAAAAACTAAAAGAAGAAAATCGCTAAAAGAAGAAATTTAGGGAAAAAGTCTTCGACATCGAAGGCGGCAGTTGCAGCTAGGACGATTTTAAGCACCAAGTGGAACACGTCTTTTAAAAGGCACCTGAGAGACACTCGCGAATTTTTGATAATTTTTCCAACTACGGTGCGGGATGCCGAGAATTGTCAGTTAGTGCGGGATGCCAAGACAGATGCACAGGATTTTTCAGAGGCCGAATAGGAGTCCGGACACAAAACTTGCCAGAAATGGGAAAAATTTGAAGAGGTGGACAAAAAACTAAAGGCTAAAGGGGATGCCCTTTGAGAGGGGGCACCCCCCCTCCATTTTTTTCGTGGTGTGGCGAGATATGGTGACGTCTTATCAGTGCCAAAAAAAATGCCCCCCTCCCCCCCCCCCCCCCCCACAAAATCAAGCATGGAGCATACAAGCAACAAACATTGGCCGGCAAATCCTTCTTCTTCCCTAATCCTATTGCCAATCTTCGCACGAGATATGGCTGACTAAATGAAGAGATCACAATCTAGTATTTCTCTCTCCTCCCTCTCTCTCCTCTCTATGGATTGATGTGCATGATTGGATTAAGAGCAATGGAGGCTCCGTCCGCTGGTCAGGTAGTCATTTAATGCATCTCAGGTTTTGAAAATCACGGTATGACTATTTTTATGAAGAAAAATGAAGTTTTTTTATGTTTTATGATGGTAATGATGTTCTTATTTGATGAAAATTTGTTTGAGTGCTGGTTGCATCATGATTAATTGCTGGTTATCAGAAAATATTGATTTCACAATGATTTACATGCGCTATTTAATTCTCGAAAAACCCAAAATGCGGTTTTTAAGCGGTAAAATGATAGTTTTGTCGTTTCGGGTGGGTGAAATGTGTTCTTATGGAGAAAAAATAAAAAATAAATTGAATATTAGTATGCTGAAGTGATTGGAACAAGAAAAATATAAAAATATCATATTTTATTATCAAATAAATCAAGAAAATAGAAAAAATAAGGGAAAAAACAGAAATACGCTTCACAAAAATAAGAAAAAATATAATGATTGTTTGTGGATGTATGGTAGTGGCAAAGCATAAGGTTTAGACCAAGTTTTCCCTATCTCCTTGTCAAATTTTGTGATTTATCGCTTTTCATACATCAAAACATGACAAAATGAACCTCTACACCTATGCAATGAAAGCAATACCTAAACGTAGGGGGTGGGATGTTTGAATGGTGCAACTTGCGTGCTAATTTTGATAATTTGCTGATGCATATCATGACATAGAGTTTGTTGTATTTTAATTAAGAGGATAGTAGCATGAGTGTTGTCTCGGTGCTATCCTTATATCCCCGCAGTGAGTTAGCGAACAAGCATTGGAAAGCCTAGTTATGCACAACACATTTTTGATTGAAAAGTATGTTTGAGCACTTTAGGATCATCCACTTTTGCATATCCTTGTCAACCATGGTATCAAAATACAAAGTACTGGATGCATAGCACCTATTTTTGACTACAATGACCCACACTTGAGTGTGGAAAGGCAACCTAAGCCGTAGGATGGATGTTCTTTTCTTGGGGAATTATTTGGAGAGGACACATGATATCTCTTGGAATACTTTCAAAATGAAAGAGTAGAGTTCCTTCGTTTGTTCTATATGTTGAGCAACGCATCAAGGGGTCAATCCCTGCAATATATGAGAGCTGCAGTGGGGCCGCGATGATTCCACCAAGAGGTTGCCTCCCATGTATGTGATTATCATGGCATTTATTACCAATGTGTATGGGTTCTCCCTCTGTGGAGTTTATAGAAAGGGAAACATTGTACTACAAAACTATAAGCGCGTAACTCTAGTTATTGAGCAAAGACTTGCCATACGTGTCTCAACTAGAGAAATGTGAAAATAAGCCAAGGCAGGAATCTTATCCATTGATGTAAATGCATTGATTTTGTTTCGTTCCTACAGTTCGATAGATAGCTCTTTAAACCATTTCTTTTGGCTTTCTTGAATCCACCCATAACCATGTATCCTCTTCACCTTGGAGTAGTCCCCACTATCAAGCATGTAAAGATTTAGGACACTTCTTCTTTCATCCTCCGATCCCAATGGCCTTGTACTTCTAAGTGGTAGTTACCAAATCCATCTATGTGAGTAACTAGTTTGTTGCTTGAATTCTCCATCCCCCTACTACCCTGTACATCATGGTGTTTAATTTCTTTTGGATATACTTGTGACAAGGTATAATCCATGGTGGTAATGTATATTATTTTTTAAATAATAATAAGGATCGTTGAAATATGAAGAGACTACCACATGTGTTGTATAAGAGTGTTAGTTGATGAGGACCACAATACTTGGTAATCAATTGTAGATAGATCATAATCATCAAGTCGTTTCCAAGTAGAAATATGCCCTACTCCTAACCACTGCATATCTTGGATTGATGTTGCAAAATTTCCTTTGGCACCCTTTGGGATGTCACAAGGATGAATTCACATATGACATAATGTGTCCTTATAACCTTTAACACCTGGCACACACGAGGGACCAATTGTTTACAATTGAGAACCCACTTACATCCTTGATTGAAGTCAAATGCCTTAGCACATGTCATATGATTACAAAGATTTGAGAATGAAACATGTAAAAAAAAAACATAATGATTTCATTTGTCATTGGTTCACCAAAAGACTCCTCCATAAGCTTGTCCAAGATTGTGCTTGCCAAGAGTACATCCTAGGTGGTACATCCGATCTTCCTTTTGCCAGTAAGTCCCTTTGGATCACATCATCCTTGCCAAGAGTCATCCTCTTGAATCTAATATTCAACACCTCCCCAAAGAAATCTTCATGATAATCACCAATGATCTAATGATCACCCCTTGATCGTCATTGCAGTATTACTGTAGACAATAATCACAATCATAATGCTATGTATTTTTCATAAAGAATTTCCTCATTAGGAGGTAGCATAACTAATGAAATCCCCCATCCCTGAGATTAATACTAAGATATCCTATCAACTTGTCAAGACCTTGTGGTTTATTTAAAATTCCCCCGAAAACTCCTAATTTATAACAAGGTCCTATCTCCTCTAAATAATACTAATCCCTACAGAAAAATTTTAAACAATCATAGCTGAGATTCACTAAATAGACCTATCAAATTTTTATCTAAAACTCCACCTCCCTCTCGTACAAGAACTTTCTCGTACCAACATCTCCTAGCTAGACTGCAAGGACACAGCCTCCAAAGACAACAACAACGAACACCGCATCTGCATTAAATTCATGTAAAAATTTAGTAATAAGGTATCAATTGTATACAGTTGTGCCAAAAAATTGTTGCAATAAATGGCATATATTTAGGTGTTGTCATATAGAAGTAAATTGAGAGGCTTCACCTATATGACTATTCTTCTGCATCTTCTATTTCTTCGAACCCCTTCTCTTTTGTCTACTCCTCTCCTTGAATATCCCTTCATCCTAGTATCTCTTACCCCCGTGGTAGACTTTTGACCCCAAACATGCCTCCACTCTGTTTTAAGCCATGTCTATGTAGTCTGATCCTCTAATAAATCATCATCCTTCTCTTGAAGCTCACGATCTGCCACTTGTAGAAACAATTAAATCTTCTCACTTGCAAGAGCTTGCTATTCTGCAAGATCTAAATGTATCAAACCAACTTTCAAATTCTCTTAATAACTATGTAGCCATAAGACCCTTGTTGGGTTGTAGAACCCAATCTTGGAAAGTCTTTCTCGTACCATGGTACCATGGCACGTTAAGGCCAAGGTCAAGGTCGAGGTCATTCTCGTTTGAGCTAGTACCTACCATGGTATTTGTCTCCTAACCGACAAGTATCTCTATGAGGTCGACTAGGCTTGCTAAAGATGTGTCTATAATGCTAGTTAGTCCTTCCTTCCCTCAAAGGTTTGATGGTTCTATCTTCTCTAGATATTTTTTTCTGGTATCTTGGGTCACTCATCTGGTTGTTAGGAGTAGACAAAAGAGAAGGGGTTCGAAGAAATAAAAGATGTAGCAGAACAGTCATATAGGTGAAGCCTCTCAATTTATTTCTATATCCTAAGAAGATAAATCTCTTGTAGATCAAAAATGTGCATAAAGAGTAGCTTCCTCTCTATTACTTATACTGCCAATCTGATGCTTCTATTGGCTTCGAAAGGGGGATGAAATATGAGAACATTTGGTCAGCATTCTCGCAATTTCACCAATCCTTCTTTTTGCATAGAATCCCCCAAAAATGATTGAAAGCTCTTTGCTTTTTTTTACATGTCATATTGTTCTAAAAGTTGTTTACATCTTTTGGATATTTACAAGTACTTGCCCAAAAATCTAGTGTTTTTAAACCATTCACACTACAGACACCAACACTAATAACTAATATGCCATTCACTTTCTAGATCAATAAGAATGCCATTGACTTTCTAGATCGATAAGAAAGATGAATGAGAATGCACTCTAGAGTTTTTCACACTGTGTCCGTGTAGCGGCATGACAATGGCCAATAAATACCGAAGAAAATGAAATGATTAATAACTAGCAAGCTCAAATGCAATGTCTTACAAGATGAGATGAGGGATGAGGACAATGGTCTATGTGTTTATAACCTACACATAGCCTTACCATGATCAAGAAGAATGATGAAAATTAAGCACACAATGAATATTCTTAAGGTAGAACTAATCTCCTCAATACTAAGTTTAATGTAAAACATCTTCCACATACTAATAAGAAGCAAGATCATGGCTATGAAATGTAGCATTAGTGGTTACAAGCACTAATCTCATAGTATATGTTTATAAGTGTGTTGGACATAAGATGGAGCTTCCATATCTCCAACAGGCTCCAAAAGACTTAAATTAGTTATGAAAATCACTGTTGATGATTTCAATGGGTGGAAAATTTCAAAAACACCAAGCTTTCAAGCTTGGACTATGGTATGGTTTCCACAAAGAACTTCTATTAATTGTAAGCAATAGAGGGGGAATTTCTTTGAACCATATGAGGTGTAGATAGCTCGCTTATGGAGCTACAAATGCCCCATGAATATCACCCACAGTGCATCTTCCATAGCACATGCTCAACATGTGGTGGCTTGCTAAACATCACATGATAAAAAATGGAACCTTTTCTACATTTCCTACAATGCCAATTTGTTGCACCTCCAATATCCAGGTTTGATGAAATGGAAGGGGAACCCAGGAGGAAGAAGCTTGACGGTGAAAGCTATGGCGGATGGACAGCAAGAGCCAAGAGAGAGAGAGACTCAAAAGTGAAAACTCCAATAACCACAATGTGTGATGGCCTTCCTTTATTCAAACTGTCACTAAAAGAATATAAAAGAATAAGTCACTGTGATGGGCACCTGCCACCTGTAGTGTGCAGTGGCGGGTATTGTCAATGTAGTAATACACGAGGGGCTAGGCATAGGCTCTCACGAATAAAGTGATATATCACCCCAATATGTTTCGTCTTCGCATGGAAGATCAGATTCTTGGCCAACTGAATGGCACTCATAGAATTCGAATGTAGTGTAGGCATAGCATCTGTCATACCAAGGTCTGCAATCAAATGGCCTAACCAGATAGCCTCCTTGTAAGCCTCTGTGGCTACAATATACTCGGCCTCTGTAATAGAAAGAGTCGTACACTTCTACGCCCTACATATCCAAGAGATATCCCCTCTAGTATAAGTGAACACATAGACAAAAGTGTACTTCCTACTATCTATATGTCCTGCATAATCAGAGTTAGTGTATTCCATGACTCCTGTATCCTGGCTGCCATAGCATATCTACTGTGCCATGATATCCTTGATGGCATCCCAATGTTTCTTGCCAGGTGTAGCCATATAACGTGCCACAACCTCAATTGCAAAAGCTATATCTGGACGGGTGGCTATCATGGCATACATAAGACTACCCACAGTGGATGCATAGGGAATCTTGGCCATCTGGGCCCTCTATTCATCTCTCTATGGACAATTGACCTGTGAAACCTTCACATGATAAGGTAATGGATAGCCAATAGGCTTAACATCTTGCGTGCGAAAGCACTCAAGGACTTTATGAATGTACTCCCTCTATGATAGATAGAGTAGTCCCTGAGATCTATTGCGCGTAATGTGCATACCAAGTATAAGAGAGGCATGTCCCAAATATTTCATCTCAAAGATCTTTTTGAGCTGAGTCTTAAGAGAATCTAGCTCCTCATGAGTTGTCCCTGCTAAAAGCAAGTCATCCACATAGAGTACCAAAATCAGTAAAGAATTGTCACGCGCTTTCTTCGTGTACAAGCACGGATCCATAGCACTACAGTTGTAGCCCTGTGACTGCATGAACATATCAAACTTATGGTACCATTCCCTAGGTGCCTGCTTCAAGCCATATAGACTCTTCTTTAGCTTACACACTAGGTGTTCCCTGCTAGGGTCTGCAAAGCCCTTAGGCTGCTCCATGTAAATCTCATCATGCAAGTCTCCATGTAGAAAAGCCGACTTGACATCCATCTAGTACAAGTTCACGTCAAGCTGTGCAACCAAGTCCAAGACTAACTGTAGGGTGGTCATATTGACCACAGGAGAAAAGACTTCATCAAAGTCAACACCATGATTCTGCTTAAAACCCTTAGCAACCAATTGAGCCTTGTATGCCAACTTCGGGTGTCCAGGGATACTTTTCAGCTTGTACACCCACTTGCATGGCAAGGCCTTCTTACCTTGAGGCAAGGAAACCAAATCCCAAGTCTGATTCTTATGTAATGAGTCAAGCTCAGACTGCATAGCCCTCTCCCAAGAGTGACAATCACCCATGCTCATAGCCTCATCATAAGTGAGAGGCTCTCCTGCATCTATAACCAGTACACAATCTATAGAGGGTGCAAAACGATAGGAGGTCATCTATCTCTGCTAGAACGCCTCAAGCCAGGCTCTGTTGTCTAACTGACATCCTGTCTAACATCAGTATGTCTAACATCTGGGTCATGAGCATCAGGTGATGCTGCACGTTGTCTAGCTGGCCGTGGAGCGGGGGCTGAACGGGAGTAGGTAGCTCTTCCTGAAGGATAACTCTATGTACCTCAACCACTTTCTCAGACTACGTATGCATTTTGTCCTTATGAAAGATGACATCATGGCTACGAATCACTTTCCATGCCTACAGATCCCATAGATGGTAACCCATCTCTCCTGCATCTCCATAGCCAATGAAAATGCACTTGATACTTTTAGGATCTAGCCTATTGTGTTTGTCCTTGGGCACATGGAAAAATGTCTCACATCCAAAGGCATGCAAATGATCATAAGAGGGGGGCTTGCTTGCCCATACCTCCTCTGCAACAACCTGAAAGTCAATGCTACAACTAGGTGACCTATTAATGAGATGCAATGCAGTAATAACTGCCTCAGTCCAAAAGTGATGCGGTAAGCCAGCCTAGCTAAGCATACTACGGAAGGGTGTAAGTGGTAGTCAACTGACACTTAATACCCTGCTCATCACAAAACTACTCAAAATTACGTGATACATACTTACCCCCATTATTCGAACTTAGGCATTTTAGCCTTTTCTTAGACTTGTTCTCTACCAATGCAAGCCAACGCTGAGATGTGTCTAAGACATCAGATTTTCTCAAATAAGCCGAAACCTTATGTGAGTAATCATCTATGAAAGTAACAAAGTACTTTGCCCCACCAAGTGACTGACAGGACATGGGCCCACATACATCTGAGTGCACAAGTGCTAAGGGCTCACCCATGCATTTCTTACTAGACTTTTTATGCGTATTTCTAGTCTACCTGCCATACAAACAATGATCACAAGAATCAAAATGGGAAGAGACAAAAGGTAGAAGATACTGCAAAGCACGGAGAATTTTCATTCCTTTAAGAGACATATGCCCCAGGATACATGGGGAATAGAACTCATAGACACGACATGATCCAATGTAGCTCCAAATACAAGTAAGGGATAGAGGCTGCTAGACTTGGCACCTCTTGCAAGTACAAGCCTACCACAAGTAATCTTCCATGCAAAGTCTCCAAAAGACACAAAATACCCTACATCATCAAGCTGTCCAACTGACATAAGGTTGTGAGTCAACATAGGTACATGGCGTACGTCATGCAAAACAAAAGAACTGCCATAGGGAAACTGCAGCCTAACATCTCCAATGCCCAAAATGTGAAGAGACCTGTTATCACCAAGACCCACAAAACTAGACATGGTATGATAGGTATGAAACCAATCTCTATAGGGTGCCACATGAAAGGACGTACCCAAATCCAAGAGCGAGCACTGCGCATAAATAGAATGTATCTCAGAAGTCTGTAAGGCATCGCATGAAGAAGCTGCAAGTATGTAATCATCATCTGAATCAATGGCTTGCATGATATTAACCTCTTCTATCTTCATATTAGACTTTGGTGGTACAAGACTGCGCTCAGAAGACTTTTCATGCTCTTTTTCTTTTCCCTTTTCCTTGTGCTTATCATCGTGCATTTTATGGCACTGCAGCCTAATATGTCCTGCTTTCCCACAATAATGACAGGAAAGACCAGACTTGCGTCCATGGGACTTACTGTGACCATGTGACTTGGACCTGGACTTCTGAGAGTTCCAGCCCCTTATGATCATTATCATGCCTACCATTTCTGCGACCTCTAACAGTCAATGCATGTGAAGAGTGGGAAGTATCATTGTTTCTCTTGTTGATTTCCTTAGTCAATAAAGCACTCTTAGCATCTTTGATTTTCATCCCATCAAGCTTGTTCATGCATATGGTAGTATGGAATACATCCCATGATTCAGAAAAGGTGCCAAGCAGAAACAAAGGGTGCAAGTTGTCTTTGAAATCAATACCCTGTGGCAATAGACTCTTCATGATAGCATGAAACGGATTGAAATGAGATGAAAGTGAGGTCCCCTCCTTCATGCAAAGGTCCATTAACTGCTTCAACCAATACATATGTGGTGCAGGACTCCGCTATGCATAGAGCTCCTGAATCTTCTCCCATAAATCCCATGCACTCTGATTTTCATCTTCAACAACATTATGATGGACCTCTTTTGAGAGTGACAAAATAATGGTAGACTTGCATAGCTCATCAACTTCCATCCAAACATCATCATCCATATCCTCATGTTTAACACCCTTGAAATGCAAGGGTTTAATCTACAACTTCTGCACCAAAACCTACCATATTTGGGACTTCCAATACCCATAGTTGGTACCATCCAACTTGGCAATGTTAAAGAAAGCTATGTCTTTTAGATGACTAGCCATATTGTCCCAAATCAAAGCAAAAAAGTAAAATTTCAGGTTGGTATAATTAGCACAAAATGCACTAAAACCACTGTTAAAACTAACTGAAAGGGTGGATTTCACAATGAGAAGCACCTGCCCACCAAATATGACCAAGATAACAAGAAATACTAAGCATTTTCCTCATAGAAGTGCTCCAAATATGCAAATTTCAGCTTGCTATAATAAATGACAGCAGTATGTAAAAGTGTCCCAAAATGAAGTAATCACTGATACATATGTCACTGCAACTACCAGGTAACAAGATACATCCAACAGTGAGTTTCCAGGGGCAAGAAGGTACCAATAACTATGACAGAGATAGGTGTCTGCCCCAATAGGCATATCAAATCAGACCACTATAGACATAACTGCAGACATAAAGCTCTCAAGAGAGAAAATACATGTAATTGTCCCACAAGCTCAAGCTCATATGTAAATAAGACTCTGTGTACATCCGAATATATCAAGAGGCTCCCACTGGAAGTGAAGTCAACTGCAAAGAGAGCAAGAAATGCTCTAAAACATCAAATACAAAGTATCAGACATGCCAAATCCTAATAGGGTACATCAAGAGCATAAGTCCCAAGCTATCTCAGACCCATAAAGCATAAGCCTAAAAGCATACAAAGAGTATGTAACTTACAACCAAATGTAATGCCCAGTAGATCCAAAATGCTCAAATACATCTGAAGGTAAATCTCCAAGTAATTGTCAAGCATGGGCAAACCAAGTGGCATCCATATCTGACCAAGGCATAAATGCAAGAAGCCTAAATCTCAAGCAGTGACAATAGGCATAGACCAGTCCAAAGCATGCCAACTAAAGGCAAATTCTAGTGAAGAACAACTAAATGCCAGGGAGTAGATCAACCCAACCCCCTAAAAATGCACCAAAAATTGTATTGTCTATTCCTAGGGGATGGGGGATCTACAACACCCCTCGGTGGCACTTGGCAAGGTCAAGGGGGCTCCAATGCAGCCCAAGAAGAAGCCAATGAAGGTTGGGAAGCTTCGAGAGGAGACAAGAGATCAAAACATACCTGCAAATCAAGGTGCCATGGTTGCCTTTGAAGCTCGGGTTGAAGCTCTTCAAATCCGGGCTGAAGAGAATGCCGGGAAAGCTCCAATGCCTTTTCTTTGATACTAGTTGAAAGGAAAGTGGAACCTAGGAGGAAGAAGCTTGGCGGTGAGAGCTATGGTGGATGGAGAGCAAGAGCCAAGGGAGAGAGAGACACAAAAGTGGAAACTCCAACAACCACAATGTGTGGCCGGGCCTTCCTTTATTCAAACTGTCACTAAAAGAATCAAGAATAAGTGACTGTGGTGGGCGCCTGCGACCTGCAGTGTGCAGTGGTGGGTAGTGTCAGTGTAGTAATACACGGACGGCTAGGCGGAGGCGCCTTTACCCCCAACATTTGACATGCCAAGATGCTACACCATGAGTTAGGGAACAAATCTTTAGAATAAATCTTGAGCTAAAATGTTCTATTTTTCTCTTCCAGGGTCCTCCAACAATAGAGGTGAATATGGCAAGCATCTATGGATGTAAAAAGGTATTATGAGAAAAATAGCATACTCTTGCAGTTCACTTAGTGGAAAATTATGAAGTTGAAGCAAGCTTGTTGGATCAGAGCTAGCTCTGATACCATGTTGCACTATTAGAGTAAGAGCATGAGAAGGTATGCACAAGAGGGAGAGAGAACTCAAGTATAAGAAGAAGATCTTATTTAATGTATTGTTCACAAGTACAATTGGTACACTCTCTTACATTGAGCGTGAGCTCTAAGTTGTTTAAATAGCCTCTAGATGGCTAGGGTTAGGGGTTTCCCTACCCTTCAATCCTTTCACACCCAACTACCCTTATCAACCCTTGCATACATAGGGTTCATATGCTTCTCTCTCAATAAACATGCAGTGTCACAACATTGTATAGATAGAAATTTTTAAAGACACTCATAGATGCACCACCTTTTTTTTTCTTATTAAAAAATAAGCATCTACTTTCAAGCATAGAACCTTCTTTCTTTATAGTGTTATTCAAAGTGCATGATGTGACTTTAAAAGATAGAATATATGGATCTTTTACTTCATTCTAGGTCATTATCTTTTTGTTCTTCATGGGATTCTTTAGTATGCCATTTAATAAAGCACATAATACTCTACCACTACAACACAATGAAAGAATAATCATGTTTATCCTCATAGCCACTAAAAACTATCACACAAACAACTAAATACACTTGTAAATGCACCAAAAAGTTTCACCACCATTAATCCATGTTTAGGGCCAACCATAGGTGCACACAACTTTCTTTTTCACATTTAAAATTGCACCTCTAGCCTCGTCTTAATTTATAAGTATGTTAACTAGCATGCTTATTAGGAAGTTTATGCGTAGTTTTTGAGCAACTTTATGAGTGCATTTATAAGCAGAGTTTTGAGTATGTTCATAACCAATCCTATGGGAATTTATAGACATGTTTATAAGTATTTACAAATTAAAAGCTTTTTTACAAACACATTTATGCTCACATTTAGTGGTGGTTGTAGACACAAATTTAAACATGCATTTGGTATATAAAATATTATAAAACACAACGTAGTCACATTAAGTTTTTTGAAAGCCGTACTACTGAAAGATCAAATAGAGAGAAAAGTACTTCGAGGGCAAAAACATGGAGACACAAGAGAGAAGCTATTTCCTTCTATCTCCAAGTAAAAAAGTATTGCATACACCAATGAGGAAGAGAAGGATGTTCTTCTTTATATCCTAAACCATGTATACATTATCCCTTCTCCTCTTTTCTCTCTTCTTCTTCTTTTTCATCATTTTCTTTTTTATTTTGCTACTTATTCTTTTGAGGTTTTCTAGAACTTTCTCTTTCTGTTTGTTGCTCTTTCTCTTCGCTTTTTTCATAGTGTTTTTAGTTTTTTTTTTCTCTTACACATGAAAGAAATCTTTTACTTGACCTTACTTTATTTCTTAGATAAGATTCTATTGTGTTTCAATATATTGCATAATATGCTAGAATGTAGTACAAGACCACACATACAACAACACCAAACAATACATTTTTTTTGTAGCTTTCATCTATTATAATAGAGAAATCTTTTACTTGACCTTACTTTATTTCTTCGATAAGCTTCTATTGTGTTCGAATATATTGCATCTGCTAGAATGTAGTACAAGACCACACATACAACTACACCAAACAATACATTAATTTTGTAGCTTTCAACTATTATCAATAGAGAACGGCACACATAAACACATATATAGTGACACAAATAAACATCCATATTATAGCACATATAGTTGTGTAGGTAATATAACAAATAGTAGCTAAAATAAGATACTCTTTCTCTATAATACTTTATGACTGCATGCATTTAAAATTTTCATTAATGAAAATATGCAAGTACAATGAAGAAATAAGATAGGAGAGATTTGAATAGATAGAGGATAGACATGGGAATTGAAGTTTGTCATTTATTAAAATCTATCTCCAAGAAAAGGAGTGCTACTTGAATTGACAAAAAAGTGGGGGAGGTTCTTTTTCAATACCAGAATTGGGTACTTTTCCAAATCTGCTAGAATGTAATACAAGACCACACATGCAACTAAAAATACATTAATTTTGTAGCTTTCATCTATTATCAATAGAGAACAGCACACATAAACACATATATAGTGAAACAAATAAACATGCATATCATAGCACAGATAATTGTGTAGGTAATATAACAAATAATAGCCAAAATAAGATACTCTTTCTCTATAATACTTTATGACGATACGCATTTAAAATTTTCATTAATGAAAATATGCAGATACAAGAAATAATTAAGAAGATCGGAGGCATTTGAACACATAGAGGCTAGACATGGGATTGAAGTTCATCATTTATTGAAATCTATCTCCAAGAAAAGGAGTGCTACGTGAATTGACAAAGAAGTGGGGGAGGTTCTTCTTCAATACCAAAATTGAGTATTTTTCTAATCTTCCTCTTACTTCTCCACTTCTTGTTTCTTAAGTTCCTTGAAGAATTTGAACATTTATTACTCTCTTATCATGTGATTTTATAGCTTTGGTAGTTTAGTTTGTGTTTTTCTTGCATAAATCGTGGTGGGGAGTGGATAAACATAAGTTAGACAAATGTAAAAGGTAGTCTAGGCTATACATGCACATCGGCAGTTGAACATAGGTATTTTTTTCTATGTATTGTTGAAAACAATGCCCCATCAACATGCAAAAAGAGGCGCCAAAAAAGAAAAGAGACCTACTAGTTGCGAAATTGTGTTCTATAACTAGCAACTCCTTGGGTTTTTTGGCCAAAATTTAGCACGTCCATTTGCACATTTATCAATGCATGAAATTGTAACACATTTAAATCGTTGTGTAAGAATTGTAATTGGAGTGCGACAGGTAAAGGTGCCGAATTGAAATTGCATATTTTCTTTGTGAAATACTCGCAATATTGGATATGTGTCATGTGATACGTTGCTTAGCATGAGGTTGGACACACTTCTAAGCTGTTTTTTTCTTTCAAAGCTCAACAAATACGTCGTCAATATGGGTGTCCATGGGCCTCATTCGTTGTCACTAGTGTCCTTTAATACTATCTGTTGAAATTCCCATTCATTTTGTCGTTCGACTATTACGACTTATCAATGTGCCACAAAAATTACTTATTTACGAAGCTAGGCTTTTGGCATTTTATTGGGCTTAAACCATCTTGTGAGACATGTATAGCTGCAACAAGCACTCCAGGAAGTCATCGTTTCATTGTGAGACTAAAGTCAAGAAGCCACAGCTGCAGTTACAGTGGAGGATCCTTATGAGGGAGTTAGGGCACGACCTTTATTAGTTAGTATATAAGGTAGACTGTCGTGCCTGTATCTTAGAAGATGTCTTCAGTTGCCAACGCAGCCGAAGTTTGGGTTGGCATCCAGGAAAGCAGCGATGCCATGGGTAGTCTCGATGGCCTTGCGCTTGTACACCTCAAGAAGGCTATGGTCGCCAATGCTCTCGAACTGGAGGGTGTGGTGGACCACACAGGAGCCTGCGTGATCAGCCGCACCCGTAATTTTGATGGTGTGATGGAAGTTGCGCCAGTGGGTGCCTAGGCCGCACCCTTCCACGATGCTCCATGTCGCCTCACGGGTGTTGCGGTCCGCGTGCTCGCACTTGTTCTTCACGAAGTTGAAGCCATGGAAGTCACCTGCAGGCGCGCCAATACATTGAAATAATCGTGCTAGTCGAAGGATATTCTGCTGTATTATTAGTCATTGAAAGATCTGCTGCACTGATCGCGGAATCAGGCGTAGAGCGAGCATTGTCGCGTCCCCCCCCTCTCTCTCTCTCTCTTTCAAAACAAAACACCTGCACACCCACACACACTGACACACGCCCACTTACTAGCCCCTCTCTCTCTCTCTCACTCTCTTCCGCCCCGCCCCGCCCCGCCCCGCCGCCCAAATCCCAATTATCTCCCCACCAGAGACAAAGAGAGTTCCTTGTACTGACCGGAGCGTGTGTATATATATTAGTACGCTGTCATCTTACCCATGTTCTTGCCGAACTTGACGTAGGCCAGGTTCCCGGGCGTGGCCCACGTAGCGCCTTCCTTGAGGTCTATGCTTTGGTAGATGCCAGGCACGGCGGTCACCAGGGTGACGTGGGCATCCTCCACCAGGGCTTTCCACATGCGGGACGCTGGATGCTTCACGGGCACGTCGAACACCTCTACCACCTTCGCCATGTTGTAATTCGCTTATACGTACCTCTTAGACTGTTATTCTGCCACAAACACACCCTGGCCCGTATAGCTACTGCAAGCCCGCCTCTCTCTCTCTCTACTTACAGATCTAGCTCGAGTATCCACCAAGCTGCCCCGATCCCCTTTATATAGGATCCGAGTCTCCAGACACCTTCTATTATTATGGTTGTTCTGTTGTAATAGGACTCTTCCTATTATTATGGTTGGTTCATTACTACTATTGTTTAAAGGGCCGCAATCATACTACTATTGAATTGAATAACAAATACGCACGTCCCAGGACGCGGCTTTGAAATTTAGGGGGTGCCACGTGCTCCAGATGGTCTGTGATTGTGACGCGAGAACCCTCCCCCTCACATGCATCTTCTAGAATTCATGTATTTTACCCAATTCGTTATCGCTGCTTTAATTTGAAGGGACACCCAAATTATTTACTTGAGCGGGCCCAATCAAATTTGGACTTCTTCCTTAATATATTCCAAGGGCATGCTACTTTCCCAAGTGTACCCTTCCGGTCAAAGGGCAAAGGAGACCTTCTCGTTGAACCCTAACCCAATACCAAACTTGAATTATCTCAAGCCTCTTGATATACATGGCCTTTGTGTATCAAGTCTATCAACCACCACTAGAAAAACCCTTGAAATTATTGACAATGACACCTAAAACAATTCGCTATTGCATACTTCAGCATTTCTCTCTCTCATCCGAAAGGTGTCTAGTCTTGCTTGGTTGCCTTTGGACTTTGTTTTGCTTGCTGCCATGATGAGGACTTGGATTGATAAAGCCTCATCATCGGTTTACTTTATAATGTGTAGATTTCTATGACTTGCACCATTAGCCACACTAATGTTGAGGTCAATATTGGTTTTGGTTAACATGCACCATGTGCCTATTGTAGCACACACTAGCGCGTGGAACCTATTGTCCTCTAGCCATTGCTATACACATCATGAGCATTTGATTTCACAATGATATCTATGTTAGTATTTATGTAGATGGAGCTTTGTGAGTGCGATGCAATTCTAGCCCTATACATCATCTTTACGAGTGCAAATGGGTGCAATGCCCCTTGCCCCCCCCCTTAGCCTGCTTGCCGATCAAGCTCTTTTAGAGTTTTCTAGATGTGATAGTGCACGAGCCATAGGGGATATGCACTCCTTTGTGCTATTGCTTTGTCTCTCACTAGGCACATCGATACAAGAAGCTCTTTCTTTCATTGTCTCTCATATGCACAGATGCTCACAAACTAGTTCTTCTTCTTATCTTGTACGTTCTTTTCTAGAATAGAGTGTTAGGGGGTACGCATGTGCAAACACTATGTACCAATGTAACAATACACATATGATGTGCTAGCTATCAGTACACCAAGTGTAATATGGGTATCCACCCGTTTTTACATCCATAATGAAGATCACTACCACATCCCTTAAATCATGTTAGCACAAGCCAGTGGAGTAGATAGATCAATATCTCTATTTCTCATATGTTGAGCTTGCTATCTCAACACTCCCCGTCAAGCTCAAATTAATGTTGTGTAGGTGTAAGTAGACCCTAAACTTGTATAGCTTCAGCTCTACACCCAATGACTTTCTAAAAAGGTCACCTACCTCTTGATGGCCGATGCGAACATATACTAAGTTACTATAACCTACAATGTCCTCTATGTAATGATAATGCACCTAATAGCTTATTCATTGCATGAAACACATGATTATTTGCCAACCGCATGTTGCTCATGTTATGATCACAATACAATGTGATAGCCTTGGGCATCTTATATCCCAAATCATGAAGTAGCTTACAAATTCAACCTACCTCACATGTAACCATTGTTTGAGTATGTCATAAGAGAACAAAATTGGATTATCAATGTGTGACTAGGTAGGGACTCAAGCAAGAAGAAATCAAGAAAGGAAGAGAAGCTTTCATTGATGGGAAATGAAGAGAGCGAAAAAGGGTTTAAAGATTTAGACACACAACGAGGCTTATACACTCAAATTAGATCTCTAGATACCTTATAAGGAAATGGAAAAGCACATCACACATTCAGGACACCTAGGGTAACCCCTAGCCCACTCTTTACATCTAACAATTTCCATGTGTAGTAGTGGGTCCTCTAAAACATCGCACACAAAAGGTCTCAACTTTCATTTTGCTCAACTGGCATCAATATTGGCTTGCATTCCACCATCTCATAATTTGCCAACATGTCTTTACACCAACCATATACTATTCAATGTTCTTATGAGCTCAATGCCCATGAAGTACCTTAGCTCACCCCAGTCTTTCATGTCATTAGCCATCTTTCTTACTCTTGCACTCTCTTTGATGTCACTTCCTAATTTAGTGAGATCAACTACATAGCTCATAAATGATCACATTTCTAACATTCTATTGCTAATCCTAACTTTAGATATATACATTGGAATATCCATAGTGACAAAAATTCCTATGGCTATTCCTAATAATATTTAATGATGGACATTTTGGTGCATACATTGGCAATGTTAAAAATTACATGAGGATGAGACTTTCCCTTGCTCAACTCATTGGTGAAACTTGCAACATTGAAGCAACCCATAGCTCAAGGTTAAGGCTCTTCTTCCCTCCATTTTTATACATATTAGCCCTTTTGCTTCCATTGCCATGAATATACATATAAGAAATAGAAAACATGGATGTAAGTTTTTTATGTATATTTATTTGTCTTTGTTTTTACTTTTTGGTGAAAAAGAACTATGTGAGAGTGATAGGAAAGGAGGGATAAAATAGTAAAGCGAAGAGGAAGTGAGAGAGGATATGACCATGTAGGTTGCTTAGATAAAATTTTGCAATGTTTTCTTGTTAACATGGGAAAAATGGAGAGAGAGAGAGAGGGGGGGAGGGAGGGAGGGAGGTTTAGTGAAGTTCGTATCTAATTTTTTATTGAAATATTGTTCTCAAATATAGACAACTAAGGTAAAATGGAGAAGGCGATTGATATATGAATGTAGGTATATTAATTGCCTTTGTATTAGTGTACATGGTATTCCAACAAAGTTTCATACACGAATGACATATTTGACTTCAAGCTCTTTCGTCAAGCTTACACTGAGTATGTAGAATATCTATCATTATAGTTTTATTTTTTTCTTAGAGTATATAGAGTTAAATATTTCTTTAGGACTTGATTCATAAAACTATGTTCTATTCTTGTATGCAATTCCATAGGATTTAGATACTATTGTTGCAAGTCACATATTAGATTAATAGGGCCCACTATGTTGCCTATTTTTCCAAGGATTGGATTATATGACATCCTTTAGAGGGCATTGGATTGATTTCAAAAAATACCTAATAGCTATAAATATGCTTAGTGTAGAACAATAGACCAGACATATGTATGATATGTTGCAAAAGGTCCAACTAACCTAGCTAGTCTTAGCATAGCACATCATAGCCTACTCATAGCCTAGGATAAGCATGGCATAGCCTATGTCTAGGTCTAAGTGTATTCTTAGCCTATGCATAGAGTACACCTAAGTGTATGCCGGTTCTATGCTTAGCTAACATAGCTTATTGTACAACTAAGTATATTTTAGTATGTAAAATAGCCTTGATAGGCTTTTACCATTTAATATAAATTGGCTAGCATTTTTAGGTATAGATCGAGACTATTCTATGCTAGTCTATATGCATAGACATAGGCTATTCTACACTAATCTATGTAATAAATGAGACTAGAAAGAAGATATAAGTGTGTAGAAGAGAGAGAATAGGGGAGAGAGAAAGACAAAAGTTAGAGGAAAGGGGCGAGAGTAGCCATGAAAGCTTGGAGAAGTTGGAGAGATGAAGAGAGTGTATTGAATTTTATTGAATAGTGAAAAGTTACAACTCTCTTACATCTTAATAAATATCTCGATGTGACATAGTATTATTTTCCAAATATAGTAAAATATAATTCTCTTCCCAATTTCTTACATTCCATCCTTGCCCTAAGGTCTTTGTGGATCCCCAAGAGGAACACCAACGAAAAGGGAATTCTCTTGCAAGAAAATCTATCTTGTAACATCAACAAGCTTTTTCATTAGGGTTTATATGATCACAATGAAGAAAAAAACACCAGGCACAACAAATCTTCATGCAACATCATGTAGATCTCCCATGGATTTGATAGAATCAACCATATTCTTCAACATCTTCATAAAATCCATCAATAGAACAAAGAAATCAAAGGAATACACCATCTTTGAATGGAAATACATCACATAGTATTCATCTTCAATATCTTCATAGTCTTCTCTCTCAATCTCTCACATACAATCACACTATTTTGATAGAATTGGCTATCTCTGACTCTCTCTCTCTCTCTCCATCAATAGTACATCATATCCTTACTACAATCACTCAATAATAACCCTCAATAATCCTTCTTAGGTCGTGGATACACCTCCCAAGAGGTATGTCTGATATGAAGAGGCACCAGAGCCACTACTGTGTCTTTTCATAGCTCACCACTGTCACTTCACTCCAGTCTTTACTTGAGTCTTCAGCAGCTACTTCTTTGACTTCTTTTAGCTCTTTTGAACTTGTATTCACCTCTTTCCAAGGCTAGAAAACTTTCCCAAGCTACACTCGCATCCAACAGAACACATATAGAAGCATACAGAAGGTCTACAGAGGCTCATCAGAAACTCATCAGAGAGTTACAGAAGGTCAACAGAAAGCATCAGAACCACATAACTCATACCAAAACCATTCCAAACCATCAAAAATCACTCAATAAGCTTTTAAAAAAATCTCAAACTCTATCAATCAATACTCCATTCCTCCTTACAGAGAGAAAACAGAACAAAACAGAAGCTCAACAGAAGCTATCAGGACCAAACAAAACATATCACAACATCAACAGAACTTCACATCTCTACTAATAAACATCATGAGCTTAATAAAAGCATTCCAACCTATCCAAACACTCTTAAACCACTTCCAAACCAATCAATCATCTCATAAAATCAACCATTCAGCTCCCAAAAACAACAAAAATCAGCCAGAAAATAGGTCATTTCAATACTCAATATATCCCCACACTTAATAAGGAAGCGTCCTCGCGACCCATGAAAAAGGGAACACAAGTTCATTCGAAAGCTCAACTTTGATCTTCAATAAATCTTCAAAAACATTCCATCCAACCACAACCCTAACTTATAACCTGTATTTGATATAAAGAATACAACGAAAGGAAAACCCTTTATACATTAACACTTCTTATCAAACTAGAAATCACAACAAACTTGTAAAGAATATAAGAGGTTTCTTCTTCTTCTGCATCAGCATCTTCAACTATCCAACCAGCAACACCATCACCACAATTCTCCAAAATGTAGCTCGCACGAAAGTAAATCGAATAGGCAACCACCACGATCTTATCACAGAAATTAACCCACAACACAAACACTACACACAACCATCTGAATGACTCCTCCAAAAAGAGAGATTTATCATTAAAAATCATCCACCATACATGGAAAAGGTATCAATGAAGATGATCCCTCTTGAAAGATTGGTGATTTCGAAAATGATCCATGGACAAGGATTCATCTACAAATGTCTTGGGAGGATTCTGAAAAAATTGAAGGCAGCACATCCTTTCCAATAAGACAAGGTATCTGCTAGGCAAACAAAGGGCATGAAAGTACAATACATCCAATTGTTGGGAATCAATGCTCACATTGACATTCATACACAACTTTGGAATAGGCTTTGAATCATTATGAGAATGCCTATGCATATACGCTAGGTACCAAGTAAAATGAGCAGTTAAGCGCACAGAAGGATTTGCAGACTGAGAATACTGTTGAGCAAAATGCAAATAATTCTGATAAGCTTGACTAGCACTTATCCATTCTCTCGGGATCAATGGCCAATTGATTTGAGGTCCAGTAAGGGAATCATTTGAACTCCAACCTCTTCTTCGAAGAATCTTCTAATCAAAATCTGGATACCCACTAACCAACTGAGGAGGATTAGGAATAGAAGTGGTGGGAGATTGAAGAGGGACTAATGAAAGAGGATGAAGTGATGGATAGGCAAAATCATAAAATGAAGAATGGATTAAAGATGGATTTGCTGAAAATTGAGGAGATTCTGTTAAGAAAGGCGTTAAAAGATAAGCAGGAAAAGTTGATAGAATATCAGGGGATGGGGAAGGACAAGGATCAGGAGGTAGAAAAACTTGATCTTCAATAAAAGAACAATGAGTAAAGATAGGAATTTGAGGAGATCCTTGAGGTTGGAAAAGAAGGGGTAAAATGACATTTGGGTTAGATTGAAAAAGGGAAATATAAGCATCATACCTATGAGCCATTTGTTGATAATGAGTTAGACATGGTAAGGATGGACCTAAAGCTGTGATCTACAATGATAGGCTTCAAAGAAAGAAGTATCAATGGGGGTTGGTTGGAGAGATAGGTTAAAAGATCCACCCTCAGTTGGTTAATGTTCTGGGCATGAGCTGAAGCTTTGACCTGACGGTGATTCAAAATGACAGCATCAACCATAGTATGCCATGAAAACTCAGGACACTCAGCCACCTTTGAAGAATATCCCTGGAACATCTCATCAATCCTCAACTCCAAATTTCGGACATATAAAGAAGCTTATAACACCACATCTCCGACATACCAAGCCAGATCTTCATCATCTACAATCAGTAAATCGCCCCTCAAATACATGTAGGACAGAAGCATCATATCTAGAGTGACAGAATCTTCAAAAACCATCCTCACGACTTCTATCAGGAAATCAAATGACCAAACCCCACTCCATCCATCCTCTGGAATAGGTAAATCCATCGTGGAAAGTTTTATATAGAAGGCCAACTTCTGTTGTTGATAATGGACAAAAAAGGAATGATCTGGTGGAACATATTCTTGATACCGCTCAAAAGAAAACCATAACAAATCCATGCGAGATTGCAATCTTTTCACCTTGCCCTGGAATAAGGGACATAAGGTAGCCTGTCTCTAAAGAGCTGCCAAGTCTGCAGGGGATAAAAGAGAAACTGGCTGCACAAGATTCTGTGTATTAGACCGAGACTGAGCCAACTGATCTTTGAGTTGCTGGATTTGAGCATTGCTCTGGTCTAAAATAGCTGCAGTCGATTTAAACTTCTCTGCTTGGGCAGCTATCACCTCCTTCATTTCTTGACTCTCCTTCTATAACTTATCCCTCTCCTCTGTTACAGCAACCACTTGAGACCTAGCTTCTGCCAACTCAGTTTTCAGCTTAGAGATTTCAGTTGTCTGAGTATCCACGAGCTTAGTCTGCTGCTCCATTTGCGTACAAAGGTTAGACAATTTATCCTGAGCAGAGGCTAACTCAATATTGGCCTTATTCAATTCCTCCTTAGACTGCTCAACTTCATCATAAAATAAAAAATATAATTGCTGGATACAGGCAGTCATCGAAAGTTTAATAGAACTCTGGATATCCTTGCACAGGAATGGAATAGCATCTCCTGTTACCAGGCAGTGAATAGAAGGAATAGTAAGTTCTAGCATCCCATCTCTATGGGCTCTGAAAAGATTTGGCGTCTGAAGGAATGCGGGCAAGCTATTGCAAGACTGGGCAGGAATTGTCACTGGAACTGGAGGAATAGGCATTGACTCAGCCACCCTCTTAAGGCGTTTTCTTTGAATGATCAGGGGAGGAGGAGAATCATCATCCTCAATTATCACATCATCATCTTCATTATGAGGCAGAGGAGGAACTTCTGGAGGATTAACTGGAGGTAAAGGAACTTCCTTTGCAGGGGCAGCATGTAGCAAGAAGACATAGAGGAAGGACCCAAATGTAACATTAGTCACATTTCCTCGAGTAGCTCGGACAAAGTGGTGATCCATCTTGGAGAGGAGGTAGGTACTCCAATCAATAGTTATGCCTTTCAAAATCATTCATGAAGCTGTAAACAACTCCTTGGAAAGATAATGAGATGGGGATTTTGCAGGCATGAACCTGTCCTGAAGGAATTGACAAAGTTGTTTCCATAAGGGATTGGAAATCATGGAGACACCCACTCTTGACATGGTAATGACCTTCTTTGGATCAAGAACATCTGAAGTCTGCTTCTGCAACAGCTTCAAAATATCATCATTGGTAAACAACTGTCTGGCGATAGGGACAGACTTCCCACGATATGGCAGACCAAGAGCCTTGCCTAGACTCTTCGATGTCAGAAGAACAGTAGTGCCACGGACTGGACCAGACCTCTTACTGTAAGAGGTTAAAAACTCGTCACAAAGGGAAGGATCATATGGAAACCAATGGGAAAGACAGGCTCACGAACTTGGACAAGCCCGCTTTAGCGACAACATCCGAATCCAATAACAAAGAATAATCATGTACAGCCAAAGGAACATACTGAATCGGGGGAGGAGTACGAGAGGGCGCCATTCAGATGGTTACACACACACACCACAAACACAGACAAACAAAGAGAATGCCTGTAAAGCAACAGACAAAAACCAAGGATAAGATATCAACCAAAGTGGTAAAACATGACTCGACCAACTATCCCCAAGCAAACCACAGCCTAGGATTAAAAAATAAAAAAATCGACATGATCTCTACACATATGTGACCGAAAGCTTCATGCTATGCAACATGCAAACACCCAAATCCCCGTATTAGGCAATAAAGAAAAAAAAAACTGCACACTGTACCCTTAACCGTAACAAAGAAACTGAACCAAAACATAACAACAACCCACACATATCAAGACCACAACTTTGATAATCAGGTTTGACCATGGAGACAACTCCGAAGACTTCGCGTACCCAGCCCACGAAACGAGTTCATTAAAAAGGGGAATAAGTGCAGTGAGGGAAAATTAATTTAATGAAATGTTCATTTTATGAATTATTAAGAAATGGGTGAATTTTTAATTATGTGATAAACCTTAACAAAAAAACGGCGGTTCCTTTTTAAAAATTTAATTACAAATTATTAAGTTGGAGCGATGCATTAATCCGAATCCCGGACTTCGATACCCAAACTGGGTCTCTAAATGCAAATTCATTTTTTAAAAATTAAGGTGATGTGGAGCGCTTTTTTACGAGCGCGTGCTTTTATGATAGCTGGTTTATTTTAATTAAAAATATCAAAGTGTCTCTTAAGCGCACTTAGCGCGTACTAAGTGAATGGCTGGTTGATTTTTATTATAAAAAGGTATGTTTGGCACGAATGCGCGTGCCATGGTGGTGTTTAGGGTTCATGTTAAAAAAAATTAAATGTGGATTTTGGGATAGCGAAAAAAAAATAAAAAATATAAAAAGAAAAATACCTGAAAGTGGATGTATGTGTATGCAATGAATGCGCACCTCTCAATCCCAAAATGTAAGTCAGCAATCCAAAAAGAGCCAAAGTATCTGGATTTTTCTAGAATTTTTAGTTTGTGTTTTAAATTAAATAGGATTTTTCATGAATTTAGCATTTAATGAAGTAGTTTTACCATAAAATAATAATGAAATAAAACGACACATCATTTTCAACTTACAAATTCTTCAAAAAATAAGCAAAAAAATTAATGGAATTTTCAAGAATTTTTTGCAATTAAATTGGAATTTTTACCATTTTTAATGAATTTTTTCTCATGTAATCGATATTTTTAAAAGAATTTTTAATTTTAAAATGTTCTGAATTTTTTTTCTCTGAAATTTTCAGTTTAGAAAAATATTGCAATTTACTGCAAAAATATTGGGAATTTTTCAAGATATTTATGTAATTTTTTTAAATTTTAATTGATTTTTAATGATTTTTGTTTACTTTTTCAATGTATTTTTAAGGTTTACGGGTTTTGGAATTAATTCGAATTAAAAATCCAGGAATATACCCAAGAATGGACTGCGTGTCAGCTGCATGTGAATAGCCGGCTGGGGCACACCACCTCACGGACCAGCTAACGCGCGTCCTCGCGCGTGAACAGCTACTAATGGACTCCCACACACGAACACCCACACGCCCATAACCACGCGTGCGTGTGTCAAAGGGCGGAGAATAGGGGCTGCAAAAAGAGATCTGTAGGTTCTGCGTGGTGCTGCAGTTTGCGATTGGTGTCCGCTTGTGTCATCGGGTGGTTTCTGCGGGTGGGACTGGGGGCTTATGGGGGGGTTTTCCGCGGGTGGGACTGGGGGCTTATGGGGAGTTTTTGCAGGTGTCTGCGAGGGGGGGGGGGAAACAGGGGCTTAGAGGGGGGTGGTGGGTAGGATTGTGCCTGGGGGAGAAGGGGGGCTTGGAGGGGGGTTGGGTAGTAGGGTTGAACTGAGGGGGAAAAGGGGGGCTTGCAGGGGGTGGTGGGGGATTGTGTGACTGTGGGGGGGAAAGGGGGGCTTGCAGGGGGGTGGTGGGGGATTGTGTGACTGTGGGGGGGAAAGGGGGACTTGCAGGGGGGTGGTGGGGGATTGTGTGACGGTGGGGGGGAAAGGGGGGCTTGCAGGGGGGTGGTGGGGGATTGTGGGGACAGGTCGAAGACGGCGCGCAGGGAGGGCGCGGGCGGCAGAAGGAGGTGGCGGGCGTCCACGAGAGGGCGGCAGGGCGTGACGTCGGCGGCGGGCGTCACAGCGTCCAGGGCAAGGCGGATGGCGGGCATCACGGCGGACGGGGCAGGGCACCGTGGCAGGGCGAAGGCGGCAGGGCCGTCATGAGGAGGAGGGAGGGAGGAGAAGAGGAGGAGGAGGAGGGAAAGGAGAGGAGGAGGAGGGAAGGGAGAGGTGGAGATGGAGGAGTGTAAAGGAGAGGGAGATGGAGGTGGAGATGAGGGAGGAGATGGCACATAGGGAGAGGGAGATGGAGAGAGGTGGTTGGGGGGGGAGGGGTCGGGGAGAGAGAAAGGTGGGGGTGGGGGGATAAGGGAGGGTGCCTAGGGGGTGGGGGGGTGCCCAGGGGGGGTTGGGTTTGGAAAAGGGTGCCCAGGGGGTGCCCATGGGGGTGTGGGGGGGATAGGGGGACCATGGGGTAAGAAAAAAAAGGTGTGCCCCCGTCCTGCGCGCATACGCGGGGCGAGGTAAAAAAATTTGCCGTGACAAGATCGAAATAGCACCGAGATGTCGGTACGGGGCATGTGGATGCGACCGTGGCGCGTGGAGACGCGTAAAATAAAAAACGGGCACATTCACATGCGAGACGAGTTGCGTGAAAACACGGAAAAAGAAAGAAAAATGAATATCTCCCAATCCAAGCATCAAAACCAAATGCCGTAAAAACAAAAATTGGGTAGGACGGTAGGGGGAAGATAGGGGAAACGTGCAACAGGAGTTCCGGGGGAAAAACAGGGTGTTCACATGCAAAAAACACAAAAAACGGCCCCAAAAACCCAAACAAAAATTAATATCTAAAGATCCGTGCATCAGAACGAAGTACAGGAAAAACAGATCTGAAAATAGAATCGAAAATTAATATTGGACAAATCGCTTGCCGAAATGACATGCAGTAAAAAGGAAAAATGTCCGCAGGAAAGGGTGGCACAGGGTTGTCACGTTAGAATGCAGTTCCGATGGAAATAGGAGGGGTTCACATGCGAAAAACACCAAAAATACGCTCGAAAATAAATTTAAAAATTAATAAGTAAAAATTCAAAAGTCGAAAGGGGGTGGAGAAAAAAGGAAAAAGGTGGGGGAAGGCGCGATGGACATGGTTGGCAAATCAAATTGGAATTCCGATGCAAACAGGGTAGGTTCACATGGAAAAAGGTGAAAAATACACACGAAAAAGTCTCGACAACCCGCAAAAATTAATAACCGATGAACCGTACATCCGAAGGACAACGAGTAAAAAGGAAAAATGTTAGGAAGAAAGTGGGTGGCAGGGCTATGATGTCAGATCACCGTTCCGAAGCAACCAAAGCGCATTCACATGGAAAATCGTCCAATTTACACAAAATCCATCAAAAATTAATAACTCGAGAAGGGGGCACCGGAATAGGGGTGGGAAAAAAGAAAAAATGGTCAATTGAAAGGGATGAACAGGGCTATAGGTTGGATGTGGATTTTGGTGAACGTAGGGTACGTGCACTTAGTAGGACAACAAAATCAGGGAATAAAGAAAAACTGCAAGGAAACAACCTCGAGGGTGGGGGAAAAATGAACGGATGGGTGGGAAGGAACCCCAGCAGGGTAAAAGCAAGTCATAGCATATATGCATGAGCAAGTTGAGGCATATGCAAAGGGGTATACAATGTAGACGCGTAGGGACGCATCCCCACACTTAAGACCTTAACGGACAGGGTTAACCGAGCAACATGGAACTTAATACCACACAACAAACCATCCACGAACGTCCCCACACTTAAAACATGATTATCACTGACAACAGAATGTGTAGGGTTAGAAAAACTTGGCCCATATTGTTGAGGACCAAGGTGGATTGTCGATGGCACGTCCACTGTCGTTGTCGGCTGTAGGAGGTACCAAGGTATCTTCACAGCACACGTCCTTCGTGGCAGGGACCACACGGTAGCACCCAGGGAGGTAGCTAGTTGAAGGAATCACGTCGAGTCGATGTCGCTGACGAAGGAGAGTCACTCAGCTTACAGCACTCATATGGGATGAGAGAACAGTCACTTGCCCCATTACTAATATCATTCGAGAAATAATGATTGAAATCCATATCTCACACTCGGTTTAGGAAGCGACAAGGGGGATGGTGCAGAGAGAGTACGCCAGGGTGCACAGTTGATGGTGCATCAGTGCGTCCAACCCATCTGGCATAGATGCAAGGAGGAAGGCAAGGGAGCCTTATAGTGCAGTGTACAGAATAGGGTGACATGTCCTGTGATAATGGTAGAGACCCATCCCGTAGGTGCATAGGGAAACAGGAACATACCGGAATCCAAGTGTCGTAACGTCCATCAATCTCACCTCTCGGTAAATGATTGAAAAAACTCTAGTCACACTCAGCCCACCCTCTGTCTCACGCTCTGTTGATAGATACAGAGGGCAACCATGTCCTGAAACCCATTGATGTTATCCTCACGGTCACTTGTGCAGAGGTTGTATGCCTTGTGCGCATTTGATGGTGCAACTGTGCATCCCGCCGTGTGTCGGCATACGGTGCGAGAAGGAAGGCCAGGGAGCCTTATGGTGCAGTGCACAGAAATAATCGTGCTTTGTGCATTGAGAGGCCCGTCCTGTGCATGCAACACTGCATTCACACTTCTCACCTCTCATTTGATTTGAAGGGAAAGACTGGTCACTCGCCCACCCTCTGTCTCACTCTCCGATAGATACAAAGGGCAACCATACTCACTTCCCCATCTGGTTAGGATAAAAGCTCGCATCACTCGATTGTTTGTCAATGAAGATCGCGTTGTCAGTTATTGAAGAGGCATACCTAGGGAGGTAGCCATCAAATCTGATACTTCAATTGGTTGTAGAAAAGATCGTCTGCGGAAGGGGATAGACGGACTGATGAAGTTTCAGAGGCAGCGCACCAAGGGAGGTGGCTTCAAATTGCTTCTGGACCATTTTCAGCTGGTGAGTCAGTTATCCGAAACTACGGGGTGTTACAACCTTTTCCACAGTCAGCTTCCTGCCCAAGGGTGTTTGCCACCTTTTCTTGGAGCGAGGCCTGCTATGACAGGGAATTTCTTCCTTTTCTCCCATAACAATTTTTCTTTTCTTTTCTTCTTTTCTTTGTTTTTTTTTCTCTTTTTCTAGTTTTGTTTTTTTTCTTTCTTTTTTCTCCTATTCCCCAGGGGGTCTCCACCTTTTCTCAAAGAATAGGTTGGCATAACAGGGACCTAAGTCCTTTTCTCCCATGACCGATATATGTTTTTTTTTTCGGAATTAAGCAAGGGAATGGTAGAAATACCATTTGTCAGAACCCACCTCGCCACTACCGCTGGTGGAAAATAGAGGATAAGAGATCAGGGCTGGAAGGTGGGGCTCAGGGGACAAAGGGTTGCGTCCACCTCATTAGGAGTGGCTGGAGAATGACTATCAGAAGTAGCATCATAAGAGGTACAGTGCCACGCCAACGAGGGAAAGGATCAGGTGACCGTGATTATCAAGATCCCCAAGGAGGGAAGTACTTCTTCAGGCGATATCCATTGATCAGGAAGGGATCATCAGAGGCATCAACGGTCTGCACTTGGACAGAGCCATTAGGGTTAATAGCAAGTACCTTATATGGGCCCATCCATCGTTGTTGAAGCTTGCCAGGAAACTTGCCAAATCGTGAATCATAGGCTAGGACCAAATCACCTTCCTTAAACTCCTTGTGCTTGATGAAGCTGTCATGGTAAGCCTTACGGCGAGCTTGCATGGCTTCCACGGACTGTAGAGCCATCTTGCGAGTTTCGTCCAAACATTCCAGGTGTAGGAGGTGGCGTTGCAGTGAATCATCGTCCCCCAAACGCTCTTTGATAGCCACTCGCAAAGAGGGCAATTCTAGTTCAACAGGGAAAACAGCTTCTGTACCATACACCAGCTGGAAGGGTGTCTGTCCTATTGCTGCTTTATGGGAGGTTCTGTATGCCCAGAGGGCCTTTGTAAGTCGATCATCCCAATCCCAACGATGTGCGGCAATTGTTCTTGTCAGGATCGAGCAAAGGATTCGATTCGTGACTTCGACTTGGCCGTTGGCTCTGGGATAATAAGGAGTGGACTTGCGATGGCGGATCTTATACAACTCTGTCAACTCTTCCATGACCTTATTAATGAAATGCGTGCCTCTGTCACTTATCAGCTCTAGGGGACTGCCAAAACGAGTGATGATATTCTCATACATGAATAGGGCCACATTTTTACCATCGTCCCGCTTTAGGGCTTTAGGTTTACACCACTTTGTAACATAATTCGTATATACCAAGATGTATATATTCTGCTTCCTTCTGGTGGGAGGATCGATTGGGTCGACGAAGTCGATGCCCCACTTCTCAAACGGCTTCAAAGGAAGGATAGGTTGCAATGGCATGGCACTTGTCTTGGTAGGTTTCCCCATTCTCTGACAAGCATCACATCTTTTACAGTAATCATAGACATCCTTATGAATGGTTGGCCACCACTAGTATCCTGCTAGCAGAGCCTTCCTGGCTATAGCTTCTACTGCAAAGTGGCCTCCACATGGCTTGTCATGGCAAGCCTTCAGAACAATCCCAATCTCATCTCCTGCAACACATCTTCTAAGCACTTCATCTTTGCCTTTCTTGTACAGTGCACCGCCAACAGGGTGTAGGGGGCTGATTCTAAGATAAGCTTCTTCCTTTCCCGACTAGAAATGCCAGGAGGGTACTGTTGGGTTGCCACCAGATTAGCAATGTCTGCATACCAGGGGGTTACAGTATCGACCAGAAATAGGAAAGTATCAGGGAGGTTTGGATCATCCTGCTCCTCGTCTGTAGTCTGTGGGATACGCGACAGATGATCAGCTAGAACATGGTAACGACCAGGTTTGGTAATTACCTCAAAGTCAAACTCCTGGAATAATAGGAGCCATCTCATCATTCGTCCTTTCACATCTGCTTTGTTCATCAAGAAGGATAGGGCCTTGTGATCCACATAAAATTTAAAGTGGGTAGACAACAGATAGTGGTGAAACTTCTCTAGGGCAAACACCATTGCCAAGCACTCAAGCTCTGTCACTGTATAGTTCAGTTCCCTATCAGTGACTTTTCAGCTTGCATAATAGATCGGCTGATCCAGCTTCGAGGAGCCCTTATGGCATAGAACAACACCTAAGCCTTTGATAGATGCATCATTGTGTACATGAAACTCCTTCGTCCAATCAGGAGGTTGCAGAATGGGTGCCTCAATCAGACACTACTTCAGAGTGTTGAAGGCTTTGTCACATTCTTCTGTCCAAACAAACTCTGCATCTTTCCTCAGAATCTTGTGCAAGGAGGTTGCCTTTGTTGCAAAATGGGCTATGAACCTTCTGTAGTAACCCACATGGCCTAGGAATCCCCTCAACTGTTTGAGGTTGGTGGGTGCTGTCAGAGCTGCGATCTTTTCGATCTTTGTAGGGTCTATTGATATCCCTTGTGTAGAGACAATGTGGCCCAACAGAACTCCAGAAGAGACCCCAAAGATGCATTTGTCGGGGTTGAGGGAAATCCCATACTCCCGGCATCGGTCAAAGCATTGTTCCAAATGTCCCCAGTGTTTACGGATCAAACTATAGACACAGAAGTCATCCAAATATACCTCAATAAAGTTGTGTAGATGATTTTGGAATGCAGCCATCATGACTCGCTGGAAGGTAGCAAGGGCATTGCAGAGCCCAAACGGCATCACTCGGTAAGCGTAGGTCCCCCATTCTATGGTGAAGGTCGTTTTGGATTGGTCTTCTTCTGTTATCTGCACTTGGTTATATCCACTAAATCCATCCAAGAGGGAATAAAGCTCATGTCCTGCCACTGTGTCCAATACCTGGTCTGTGAAAGGGATAGGAAAGTGATCCTTCTTGGTCTTGGAATTCAACTTGCGGAAATCCATACATATACGAAGCTTGCCATTCTTCTTGGGTACTACTACGATGGATGAGACCCATTCACTATTTGCCACTGGATAGATGAACTCGGCTTCTAGAAGCTTCAGCAGCTCTGCTTTCACCAAGGTCGAATAATTTGGATTCATTCATCTCTATCGTTGCCGTACTGGCTTGGCATCAGGCTCAAAATCAATATGATGTTGACATATTGTGGGATCAATCCCCTTTAGGTCTTTGTAGGACCACGCAAACACGTCCAAATTCTCTTTCAACAAGTTCTACAAAGTTGAAAACTCCTCTTCTGGTAGGTTACTACCCACCTTCAAATGGCATTCAATGCCATGTGCATCCACAAAAGTTAACTGCCTTTCACCTTCTACTTCACGGATGAAGGTCCCATGGACTGCTTCTGGATACAGATCCGACTTCTTCAAGGGGGTGATGTCCTCTTCTGATGTTGGTGGAGACTTAGGTTACTCCTTGAGATGTTGAAATGGGATTAGAGCCGTTTTGGATTTGGTTTCAAGATTAGTTACCTCTTGGCTTGAAGACTCATCTTCTGATGACACGTCCAAGAACGTCACATAACAGGGACCCTATGATTTCTGTTGGGTTTGTGGGACTGGTGCTTCTTGGCACGGTGCATCATCATCATCTTTTCTTGGCAAGGATGGTTGAGGATGGCATGAGCCACTGCTAAAAGACGGCTTATTCTTCTTAACCCATTTCTTATAAAGATTTTGCATATGAGAAGATCCATTTACCAGACCAAATGGTACCATCGCCATTCTGTCCCACAACATGAGCTGGTCTGCTTCTAATGCTTTTGGAACTTCTTCTTCATATATAACCTCTTTAGGTGGGATAGGCTCTTCCGTCTCGCTTTCATAACCTTCTTCTTTCATATCATCTCCATCCTCTTCTATCTCTGTCTCTGGCTCTAGCTCTGGCTCTGGCTCTGGCTCTGGCTCTGTAGGAGTTCTGTAAGAGAAGAACAGGTTCTCTATTTCATCTTCTACCTCTGTCTGTGGCTCTATCTCTGTCTCTGTCTCTATCTCTTTCTTTGTCTCTATAGGAGCTCTGTAAGAGAAGAAGAAGTTCTCTGTTTCATCTTCTGCCTCTGTCTCTGGCTCTGCTATGGCCATGTAACAGGGAGAGGAGTACATCCATGCTTCTATCTCACTGTCAGAAGTGATTTTGAAAATCGTTCCTGGTTCAGGCAGGAAGTATTCACCCATTAATAGGGACTTTACATCTTTTGGGAGTTGGCTTACAGTATCCACTGTTAAGGAACGTGCCACTATTTTCTTGGGAAGGATCTGTTTGATAGCATCTTCATCTGCTGATGTTCCATCTGTAGCCTCATTAGGGGAGTTAGAAGATAATTCCAAGGAGGTGGATCCATGTCCTTTTTGAGAACCATATAGCTGTAGCACCACTTTATTGGGTCCTCTACCCAAGGTCAAGGTTCCTTTGAACCAATCCATCCTTGCTCTAGCTTCAAAAAGCCATGGTCTGCCTAGTAATAGGGGGGAGGATGTACCATAAGAGTTTGGCGTCACCACCAAATAGGTTAGCCAATACTCTTTTCCAGCCACTGTTGTCTTTACATATGGGAGAATGCCCAAAGGCTTGATTCTACTATGATCCACCAGTCTGATGAGCCATTGGGTTGGTTGCACACCTTGTAGGCCTAGATCCTTCATTGTCACATCCGTCATAATGTTCACTGTCATGAACCACCATCAATCAGTGCATTTGCAATAAAGCAGCCTTCTATCCACACACCAGTCTCTAGGGTACTCGGATCTAGGAAGGCGTTAGCCATGTCCACTTCTTTTATAGGCTCTGGAGCTTTGTTGGACTTTGTTGCTATTGAGGGAACAATCCTTAAGCCACATCTTCTTGTCAGTATACTTTTGAACATTTTTCGGCAACTAGGAGACAACATCAATAATTGTCGAAATGTGAGGTTTGGTTTAAAGGTATCTAGATCTCTAACCAGATCGTATTCCTTAATAGGATCCACTGGCTTCTCTAACTGGTTAGGAAATGGGGCAACACCCATTTTCATTTTCCTTTTTTCTTCCAATAGGGGCATCATGGAAACTTCTTCTGCCACTTGTGGCACTTCCTCCTCTTCGATCTCCTGGGCCTCTGGTCTTGTCTCTGGAATTGTCTCTGTGACTCTCTGTGGCACTGTGGTGCTCTATACGGCACTATCAGGCTCTGTTCTGTTCTGTTCTTCTGTTGGAAGATTGAACTTCACAGTTCTGGCAGGAGGATTATTTTCTTTCTGGATAAGGGGTTCCTTCATCTTTGCACACGTGATGGCAGCAACTTCCAATTCCACTAAATTGGAGGTAGGCTCTTGGGTCTTGGCCGGATTATCAGTAGCACTGTTTTTCACTGGGGCTGGGCTTAGACAGTCTTTTGCAGTGTGGCCTTCTCCTTTGCATTGACTACATAAGGGCTTGTAATCCACTGACCTTCTGGGATTTGGACAATTTGGTGAAATGTGTCCCTTTTCTCCGCATCTGTAACACTCCACTTCTGATCTCTGACCACCGCCAGACTGCCTTCCTCTGTAAATTTGGGATGGAAACCTCCTTGGACCAAAATTAGGACCAAAATCCCTAGGCTTTGGCCCAATATCCTATGTTGTCATTTTGGATTCCAGCAAGTTGAATCTTGAGTCATCTTCCTTCCTTCTCCTATCATGCATCTCCTTCAGAGAGCAAATATCCTCTGTATGGTTCTTCTGCAAACAGTAGGAACAGAAAGCTCTAGGAATGGTTGGTTTTCGTGTACATTCAGTGGCTAAATGGCATGCTTGATGACACTTACCACAACAAGTATTTGACCGCATCACATCTCTTTTGCTCCTACAACATTGGATATGCTAGCGGTATTCACTTTCAGCGTCTGCCAACTGCTCTGTAATCACATCCATCAACTCCTTGATATTTGCAACTAAGCTGGATAAATAATCCTTCAAGCTTTATCCTCCTGAGGTATTGACAGTAGGGTTTTGAGGAGTCTCTGTAATCACTGCATAAACAGGTTGGGTTGGTGCAGAGGGGTCTCTGTTCGGATTCTGATTCAGATCTCCTGTTTGAACTGTTGGCTTTGTTGGCTCCAGTTGGTAGGGTTCCACTGTTGCTGCTGATTTGGCATTGGGGAAATTGTTTGGGACCATTGTTGTTGTGGTTGAACCATCATTTGAGGCATTGATTGTGGCCACTGTGGATTTGGTGTACTGTACTGTGATACTGGAGGCATCTGTTGGTAGGGGTAGGGGACAGTCCCTGGGATTGCATTTGGTGGGTACATCATTCCTGGCATCAGAGGAGGTAGGACTCCTCTTCCTAGATTCATCACCAATCTAGCTTCCACTTCATCGTATAGACTTGCACCTTCTGTTGCAGCTTGAAGTGTGGCTGGTCTTTGCAGCTCCACAAACTTACGGACTTCTGGTTGTAATCCTCTGAGAAACACCCCTGTCTGAATGCCATCATCTAGATTATGGTTAGTCCATCTCTTCAGGATGGATTTCATTCGTGAGACATAAGCTTCTACTCTTTCTCCAGAGGACTAACTTAAATTCATAAATTCCTCTCGCATCCGCTCTTCAAAACCTTCACGCCTGAATTTAGTGAGGAAGGCCAACTTGAGGTCATCCATGTGCCAAAAGTTCCTGTTGCTTGTCTCTCATACCACTGAAACGCCACACCCTTGAAAGTGGCGAGAAATATTGCTAGCCAATGCTCAGGGGTTCTGGCATTGTTAGCCACACATGCTACCATAAACTTTGCTACATGAAGATCTGGTTCCTCATTGTACTCTCCCTTAAAAACTGGCAATGGGACTACATTTGCTGGCCTGTCATCAATATTTCCAGGACGGATTTGGCTTGGAAGTAGACCTCTAGCAGGAGAAGGAAGGGCTTGATGTGCCATTGGGACTTTTGTAAAGAGTTTTGCAAGGGTGTCAAAGGCAGATTCTACTGTGAGCTCATTCTCAGCTTTGATTTTTGCTTTCTCTCTTCTCACGTACCTCTGGACTCGTTCTAACGCTTGCCTCTTTATTGCGTCATTCATCAGGGGGTTGGCTCCACTATGTCGTTAGTGCTCCACAGAGGAATAACAAAAGGCTTCAGTCTCTGGAGAACTCTCTTGCCAACATTTCTTCTACTTCTTCCTTTTCAACATCCTTGAATACTTCTTTCATTCCACTGCACAGAGGAAGGTATTCGGTTCTGAAGGTGTCAAAATGCATACGTTTGAGCATTGTGGTGGTGCCATCATCATAGTAATGCCAGCTTCTAATGGTTTCAACAGTGTATGTTGTAAAGAACACTCTGTCTACCAACTTTCAGTGGGTTGCTAATTGAACAATCAGAAGATTGTCAGAACACCAAGCATCCCATGTATCTTGCTGTTGAGCATCCATGAACAAATTCCAACTCTTTTTCTTCTTATCTTCGTGAACCTCTACAGACCAAGACTCCTGAAGCTTCTTCACAATCTCCCACTTGATGAAGTCTAGAAACTTCTCAACGAATGCCAAATCTTCCATGGATGGTCATTCTCTCTGTTTCTGCTCTTCAGTTTATTCCCAAACAGTTTGCCACCAAGATGCAAGTTTCTACTGTTTCAACAGGAAGAGGAAACTGTCCACCACATAGAGCATGCATCATGATGGTGATGTGTTTCTGCCATTGTGGGATGAAATTATTGTGGAATGTGGCTTTGATTATGAGAAATTCCAACTCTTCAGTGGAATAAGGAACTTTACAAACATCCATTGAATTCTTCTCTTCTTGGCAATGCCATTTCCTTCATTTTCAGCCTCTTCTGGTGCTTGTTGATGGCAAGTTTCCCTAGCTGTGCACCAAAAACATGGAGCTCCAAGAGGAACACCAAGGAAAAGGGAATTCTCTTGCAAGAAAATGTATCTTGTAACATCAACAAGCTTTTTCATTAGGGTTTATATGATAACAATGAAGAAAAGAACACCAGGCACAACAAATCTTCATGCAGCATCATGCAGATCTCCCACGGATTTGATAGAATCAACCATATTCTTCAACATCTTCATAAAATAAATCAATAGAACAAAGAAAGCAAAGGAATACACCATCTTTGAATGGAAATACATCACATAGTATTCATCTTCAATATCTTCATAGTCTTCTCTCTCAATCTCTCACATACAATCACACTATTTTGATAGAATTGGCTATCTCTGACTCTCTCTCTCTCTCTCCATCAATAGTACATCATATCCTCACTACAATCACTCAATAATAACCCTCAATAATCCTTCTTAGGTTGTGGATACACCTCCCAAGAGGTATGTCTGATATGAAGAGGCACCAGAGCCACTACTGTGTCTTTTCATAGCTCACCACTGTCACTTCACTCCAGTCTTTACTTGAGTCTTCAGCAGCTACTTCTTTGACTTATTTTAGCTCTTTTGAACTTGTATTCACCTCTTTCCAAGGCTAGAAAACTTTCCCAAGCTACACTCGCATCCAACAGAACACATACAGAAGCATACAGAAGGTCTACAGAGGCTCATCAGAAACTCATCAAAGAGTTACAGAAGGTCAACAGAAAGCATTAAAACCACATAACTCATACCAAAACCATTCCAAACCATCAAAAATCACTCAATAAGCTTTCAAAAAATCTCAAACCCTATCAATCAATACTCCATCCCTCCTTACAGAGAGAAAACAGAACAAAACAGAAGCTATCAGGACCAAACAGAACATATCACAACATCAACATAACTTCACATCTCTACTAATAAACATCATGAGCTTAATAAAACCATTCCAACCTATCCAAACACTCTTAAACCACTTCCAAACCAATCAATCATCTCATAAAATCAACCATTCAGCTCCCAAAAACAACAAAAATCAGCTAGAAAATAGGTCATTTCAACACTCAAGACTTTGCCCACAAAAATAAACTGGGAAGTTACTCTTTTTGATAGCCTTGCAAATTATACAAAATATTTGAAAAAAATTAAATCTTTGGCTGCAATGAAGACCAAGGTAGAAGCTTCTATAATTTATAGCATTCTCATGTCTTCAAGAAGAATGTATAGCATTCTGATATATTCTATAATGTATAGCATTCTGATGTCTTTAAGCACTACAAGGATATGGAGGTATAGCGTCAGCGGTTTTCGACAGGTATAACGCATTCTCTCAGGTCTGCGTTTTCTAAAGATGACCAATTATTAGGGTTAAAATCTTATAATTGGCATAAGATATGTCAAGTTTGTACTATGAATGAATTGTAAGTGGCCTGTGCATTTTACTATTTGGAGTGTAGTCATTGAAGGACAATATGCTATGGTTGTTGAAGGACAATGATAGACTAACCAGAGATGTGGTGGTTGGAAACGGGGTAGAAAAAAGAATGGATGCTACAATGGAGGAGAAAGTGAATCGCTTTTGTATGTTGCACCATGCCTCTATGTAGACGTGGCTCGCCAGGTACCAGCAAGCTAGGCAAGATCGAGAGGAAGCGTGATCTGAATTTCGACGTAGTACACGCCATCGACCAATTTGATATCCCGAGGGCATGGAGGAGATGTTACGGTTTATGTCAACACGATGGTTGCATGGAGCTTTGACCACAACGTCTCGCGAAGGGGCGAAGGTCTCAATCGAGGAGTGGAAATTGTCGAGGGGATGTAGTCCAAAGGTGATGACGTATTTAGGATTTGTCATATCTATATTAATTTATATGCGATAACTAATTGATTGTTTCAATGTACATTACAAAATATATAGTGTAGTGTGGTCGTGCAGACGACATTTTCACGTGGAGCGTATTGTCAAAATGTGCTCCACAACAGACTGTGGTATCATGGCAAGGTTCGAGCAAGAGAGCCGATGATGAGCAACAGATCTGGCAAACACGATTATAGATGAGATGGAGTATTTTGGAAACTTGTAAAGCATTGTTATGGTGGATTACTGTAGCTTCTCCATGATACTATTTGATGTACAGTGGTTCAAAGTAGTATTTGAAGGAGCTCGAGGAACAGTTGGATGAGATCCATTTGGATTTCTTGAAATAGATTCTGAAAAAAAATTGTGCGACACCTTTGTGTTGCCAGCCCATTGTGAATAGGTGCATGAACTCATTTGTTTGTTAATTGTATTATGACATGGTACATGTCACAAATCTCTCTTGTACGTGTTTGTGAACATGTAATCTTCTATCCAAACCCCCGAAAACCTCCATGGTGGTATGTTATACCTTAAGCTCCTCGAAGGGCGAGAGTATATGATCAAAGTGATGTTCTGATCATAGATGAGAATAATATGCAAATAGAGAGGTCAATATGGCAAGGAGTGGAGGCCACTGAAAGCTTGGAGCATGTAGAGGAGCCAGCATTGGGTAACAATGATGGAAATACATGAGTTTAAGAATTCTTTGAGAAGGAGATGGACTCATCCTTTTGTGGCGACATGTCTATCGACCTTTCAATTTATGTTGAGTTGTGTCAAGAGATTGACATGGGACCATAGGATACTTCATACTTGGAGCATCCACTTGCTTAATTCATTGACTAATCACTTATAAGGGTACATAAGATATGCATTTTAAGTAATATCATTTTTTAAAGATTTATATTACTGTGCTTTTTGTGATTTAAATTTATTATGCTAATATCATTTTTTGTCTGTGCAGGTGACCTTTATGGATACTTAGATCATCAGGATGAGTCGAGGGATGAGCGATGAGGAGTTGCAAGATATCTTCACGTGCATGTCTCCATATCAGATGGTGAGATTCAGAGACATGACAGACTAGGAGTTGTCTCGGACATCGTCAGGCCGCTCTATTAGATCTACTTTGGCACGATCAAATGCTTCAGCTTCGGGCAAATGAGGTCGACGTTCCAGACTTGGGCCAGAGGGAGGGAGTGCTTGAGGGTTAGGGGAATGTTGCAGAGATATGGATGCAATGAGCCCGCGGTCGGCTCAGGATACAAGTACTACTCCTTGCTCTCGTAGTGGTTCCAAAGAGCGTGGCTCACGTGGTTGCTGTGGAGGCACAGATGCGGTGTCTGTCTTGTTGTTTTGCTGGAGTTGCATCACCTCCAAGATTTGTCACACCTGTGGAGACGTCTACTCCAGTTACTCCGGCTTTTGCTTAGCCGTCCGCAGGTGGCACCCCTATAGGTGCTACACCAATAGATACCACCCCAATCGGTACACCAGATGTACAGGGGTCTCCTGGATATGCCCAAGAGCGTGGTCGCAGGTGGGAGAGGACCCATCTTAGGCATATCCGAGAGGGGTATGCCTATCTTGTAGATGATAGGTCAGGAGCCATCATCATGAATGATGAGGGGAGGAGGGTGATGGCTCGCATGAGAGAGTTGTGTCAACAAGTTTTTCGGCACAACATCTTGGATCATTGGAAAAACATACCAGAGGGGAGCAAGGACTACACAGTAGCATCCTTACATGAGGAATTTTCAGTTCTAGCCATAGCAGATAGGTTTTCTACGGCTGGATGATGGAGTGCATGCATGCATATATGTCACACAGATGATCGGGCACACGCAAGGCACTCAAGAGTGGGGCTACAAAGCCCAACTGGCTAGACGCGGACGACTGGCGTCGATTAAGGGAGGAGGCTACAGATTCTCTAGGATGTTGGAGTCAGTAGTGCGACAACGAGGGCATGAATAGAGGCTGGAGTGGTCCATCATCTTGGGAGTGGCAGCCACAAGACATATCTGGAGGACTTTGTAAGTTTTTATCTTATTTTGCTTGCTTATTTTTTTACAATATCCTTTGTACTAACAATCGTGTTTCTAACAGTTAGTATTTTGTTTTCTTTGCAGCACTCCATTACAAATCGTGATCTGACCGGCCTTGAGACTCGATATGCAGAGAGGCTTGGCCTCAATGCATTGATCGACCGATTGTATAGATGCGACAGCCTTGTAAGTCACTCATCTTTCTTTTTCGTAGTTACCATGTTTAATTAGAATGCATTATTGTATGGTGGACAGATGTGTAGTTGTTTCTTTTTTTGCAGAGTCTGTTCGATGCTCCTTTGCGACGAGACGAGCTTTCGAATGGCAAGGATGTATAGCTCGCCCTTGGATCCCTAGAGCTCACACACCCTTTTTTTTTTGTCACATGATCTGTGTAGACATTTTCTATGTAGTAGTGATATCTTGCCATGATTGTACCAATTGCTTTCATTATGGGATCATGTATTTATGTCATGTATCTGCGTTATGATTTAAGTACACTTTGTCTTTATTTACACGAGCATTACAGAAACTATTTTGTATGGCCCAAATAAAGCACATATTGCTATATGTGGCAGGGTAGCTTACGTTATTGACATCGTTATGATCAACATTGCAAAGCATCATTACGACGGGGGCAAATTTGTTTATTTACATTTTTGTCGCTTTTAACGTCGGTATAAGGCCTATATCTTGTAGTGAAGAAGAATTTTGAGCCATAAAATCTTCATGAAAAAGGTTTTGCAATCACTATATAGCATGTTGTAATAACAGACCTTACGAGACAAAATCTACCATAACTTTCCAAGGGCTGGTCCAAACGAGACATGCCACACATCAATACCAAGCTCTCACAGAGTCACTACTAGAGGGGATGAGTATAGTAGAGTTAATTGGAATTGCTTATGTGATGATGAGACATCCCCATGGGTGTTTCTATGGTTACATCACATAAGCAACACACTTAGCAATGTTGTTTTAATATGCCTAAGTATCATTTATGTTGTCGCTTAAGTGATGACAAGCATCACTTAAGTTATGCCTACTTATTTTTAAGTGATCATCATATTAGCAACACCTAAATGTTTTAGGCATTGCTTATACGATGATCTAATGAATTTATTTAAAAATCAATGATAAATTTACAAATACCAACCAGTCTCTCTCTCTCTTCCACTCTCTCCACAAGCTTTCTCTCTCCCCTCTCCCTCCCTCTTTCTCTCTCCCTCTCTTGTATAGTGACACATATACAAACACATTTTGAACCATGCTTCCTCTCCCATTAGGGTTATTCATAGGCATCCCTTGACTTCCATTTATCAATGGTAAATTTCCTCCATGTACTAAACCCGCATTAAGATTTATTCAAGAGGAGTAGGTCGTTTGTAATCGTGACTCTACTCCTTCTGCCCATGTGATGGCGGTGTCTATATTAGCCAAAGCCACACTGGTCAATTGTACCTGAATATTGAAATCCAATCCATGCAAGAAGTATTGCAATTGGGTAGTCGACGGAATAGAAATGTAAGTTTGTAACTTACGGAACACTTCCTTAAGCTTCTTGGTATAGACTTTCACATTCTCATGGGGGTCTTGGCGTGTTATATTCAAAACACACAACCAATATTGGCCACCTCTTTCACGGCATATTCTCTTCGGAAAGCTGTATAAAATTGGTCGATTGTGGTTATGGTTCCTGTCTCTATGCTATGATATCATACTACAGCCCTTCCTTTTAATGTCATGTTAAAAAACATCATAAGATGTCCCTCATCTTGGATATGGTAATTAAACATTAATATTTGGAATTCACAAATGTGAAACTCCGCATCTTCTTCGGCTAACCCATTAAAAATGGGCAAAGGCACTCCTAAAGCTGGCAGATCTAGCGTCCTTGTAGGAATTGCAATGGGTTGTGCCATGATGACAATTGAATTGACAATAGGAATTTGGACTGATAGGATCACACCCCCACTTGAAGTGGGTTGACTTGGTGGAAGAGAGGAAGAACTTGTGCTTCCTCCTGCACCTAAAGGACTATGTGCAAGAGTTGGGTTACTAAGAACACTGCCTCTTATGTGTATCGGGCTACTCCTTTGAGGAGAATAGCAACTTACAATCTCCAATCGCCGTCTAGCTCTCTCAGCACGTTTTGCTTTTTGTATTTCGGCTTGACGGTCCTTGTTAGAGGACATAAACCAACTTTTTTGGTCCCTAAAAACCCTAGATTCGAGAACCACCACTTGTTGGTAGCTCCCGGTAGATGCACCACTGATGGGATATCAAATGGGCAGATACTGGCTATGGCACTAGCCAGACCTCATACTCATGACCGACAAACACGTCCTCACGGCCTCGCGGGCCAGAAGCATCTATCTTTTGCTAAAGAACAAACTGTCGTAAAGCCTAATCTATGTGTTTATAGTTTTATAGTCCAATGTTTCCCTTTCTATAAACTCCACAGAGAGAGAAACCATACACATTGGCAATAAATGCCACGATAATCACATACATGGGAGGCAACCTCTCGATAGAAACACCGTGGCCCCACTGCAGCTCTCCTACATCGCAGGGATTAGCTCCTTGATGCGCTGCTCAACATATAAAAAAAACAAAAAAACTCCACTCTTTCACTTTGAAAGTAGTCCGGGAGATACCATGTGTCCTTACCAAATAATCCCCCAAGAAACGAATGTCTATCCTACGGCTTAGGATGCCTTTCCACACTCAAGCGTGGGTCATTCTCATTGAAATCAGGTGCTATACATCCAATCTTTTTATTCCGATACCATGGTTTACATGCACATGCAAAGTGAATGATCCTAAAGTGCTCAAACATAATTTTCAATCAGACACGTGTTGTGCACAACCACGCTTTCCAATGCATTTACTAACTCGTTGCAGCGATGTAAGGATAGCACAGAGACAACACTCGTGCTACTATCCTCTTAATTAAAATACACAAAACTCTATGTCATGATATGCATAAAAAAATCAGCAAAAATCAACACGCAAATCACACCATCCAAACATCCCAACCCTGTACGTTTAGGTATTACTTTCGTTGCACAGGTGTAGAGGTTCATTTTGTCATATTTTGATGTATAGAAAGTGATACATCATAAACATTGTCAAGGAGATAGGGCAAACTAAAGCTAAACCTCATGCTTTACCACTAGCATGCATCCACAAACAATGATTATATTTTTCCTTAGTTTTCCAAGACGTATCTCTATTTTTTCCCTTATTTTTTTCCATTTTCTTGATTTATTTAGCAATAAAATATGCTATTTTTTGATTTTTCTTATTCCAATCACTTCAGCATACTAACATTCAATTTATCTTCCATATTCCCCCCATGGGAACACTGTTTACCCAAAACGAAAAAACTACCATTTTACTGCTTAGAGACCGCATTTCCGGTTTTTCAGAATTAAAAAGATCATGTAAATAATTGCAAAATCAAAATTTTCTAATAAAGAACAATTACTTATAATTCAACCAGCACAAAAACAAATTTTCATCCAATAAAATCATAATTATCATTATAAACTATAAAAAATCCTTCATTTTCTTCATAAAAATGGTCATACCGTGTTTTTACGTAACCGAGACGCCTTGAATGACTGAATAACTAGTAGACGAAGCCTCCATTGCTCTTAATCCAATGCTGCCCATCAATCTTATCTCCATTAATCTCCATCACCATTTCCTTCATTCTCCCTCCCTGATTCCTCCTTCAAGATGGTGCACATGAATAGCGCATAGACGGGAGAGAGAGGGAGGAGAGAGAAATACTAGATTCTGATCTCTTCATCCAGACTGCCATATCTTGCGCGAAGACTAGCGATAGAGTCAGCCAAGAGGGAGAAGTTGATGCCCAATGTCTGTTGCATAGCTTATCTGCAGCCTCCAATCATGATGAGGGGAGGATGGCGCATTTTTCAGCGCCTGCATCCTCACGCCATGCTCATGCTTCTTCACATTTTTTTTTCCAAAAATTTGGGGGAGGGGGGTTAAAACTCCCAAAGGGCACCCCCTCTTTGGTCCAAGTTTTGGTCCACCTTTTCAAATCTTGGCCAATTTTTTGCCTTTTCCGTGTCCAGACTCCGTTTCAACCTCTGAAAAATCCTCCATGTCCGTCTTGACATCTCGCACTGATGAGACTGGCAACTCTTGGCAAACCGTACGACAGTCGAAAAAATTATAAAAAATCCACAAGTGTTGCTCGTGCGCCTTTTAAAAGTCGTCTTTCACTTGGTGCTTAAAATCGTCCTAGTTGCAGTCGCCGCCTTCGATGTTGAATATTTTTCCCCTAAATTCTGGATTTTTTGGCAAATTTTAGGCACATCCCGAGCTCAAAACTCCGCTCTCACACATGTAATGATGATAAACAGATACAGAGAATGGGAACCACTGTGAGGAGCCACATGCTCTCACATGTTCTTTATGTTTAATTACCCATATATATCAAATGATTACAACACACTAAGGTCTATAACACCATTCACACCAAGTACTGAATAAGTCTAAAGCCACCGACTTATTTAATGTCCCACACTTGCTGATATAGCTGGACACAACTAAGACTCTGTCAGCGGTCACACACCATCTGTTACCATGTTTCTGCTCCTCTATGCTGTGGGAAACACGAAAATGTGGGAGCTTTCGCTCAACCGCCAAGACTCAAGGACCGCTTATTATTTCAAGCGTTCTAGGAGAGCTCTAATGGCTATCTCTCACCTAGCCGATGCGCCGTCAATCTTATGAGTGTAGTGAGCTTACCTTGATGCTTGATCAAGTACCCTCCTCTCTCTTGCACTCTGGTAGCTCCACGATTCTTGATGTTAGCTCAAGCATCCTCAAGCCTCCTCCATCTCCAAGCTCCATCCTTCATAGCCACGCGTGCAAGAGAAGACAAGAGAAGAGAAGGGAAGAAGAGAAGAGGAGATGGTGAATAGCTTCATCCTTTTGATCCCTCACTCCCACACACTCTCACACTCTCACACTCCCTCTCTCAAGAGCACACACAAGCAAGAAGGAGAGAAGAAGAGAGGAAGAAGAAAACTCTTTTTGCCACACACCAAAGAATGGGCTTCTCATTCACTTTTCAACTTTATATACAAAACCCTAAATTCCTTTTGGGCGGTCATCCCCTTTTTCTCTTTTTTACATGGCCGGCCATAGCCTAGGCCCTTTTTCCCATTTCCCACCACTTTAATTTCATCCAATTCCCAACTAATGCGTACAATTTGCACAGGAGCGAGCCTGGCACTCTTTTACAAGGATTTAGGAGCGCTTCCATATTTAATGGTGTGCCTTTTACTCTTTTGTTGCCTCGGGGCGACACTGAAACTTTCTGAGGGTCGTGCCCGAATATTTAAATTTTTCAGGGTCTGGTTATCGGTCAAGGCGCCTTTTTCTACTTTTATCCTGTACCTTTTTTGCTATTTCCTTTTTCCGTTTTCCTCTCCTCCGTGCTGCGGGAAACACGGTAACATTACCCCTCTCCTAGCCAACCGCTAGTCCCATGGCACTGCGGTGGGAAGTAGTGGCTAGTTAGGTCTGTTGTTAGGCGGAACTGGTGGGTGGATGACACTGCTTCCAAGGTGGTTGTGTGAATGAGAGTTGATGGAGTTTAGTGACGATGACCAGGAGAGATTCCCGTGTGCTTTAGGCTCCATGAAGATGCTCGGCGTCTTTCACATAGTTGTGGCGTCCGTTATGTAGCCGCTCATCCCTTGAGCATCAGAAACTCTTGAAGTAATAAGAAATCCCTTAGGAGGATGGTTTTGGAGGGATTTATTCTGGAGAAGCCCCCCCCGAACTCTATCTTGACAAAGATATGGTTTGTCTTCGCATTGAAAATCTGTGTCTTTGACTTGAAGATCTTTGTCTTTGAGTTGAAGGTCTTCAGTACTGCATTGAAGATCTTCAACTTTGCATTGAAATTATTCAGTCTTGTGGAATCAATAAGGGATCCGTAGATCTTGAGGCATTGGGCATGCATCTTTGGAAGATGAGGTTCCAAGATCTATGCCAATGGCAAATCTATCTTGACTTGGTTCAATCATGGTAGCCATCAGCAACAGGCAGATGGCTGGACACCGGTACATGGAAAAAGTTTTGGTCATTCAAGGATGCCGTGGGTGATCCTCTTCAACGGAGTAGCCATTGCTTGAAACTCGAACATAACCTACAAGAAAAGTTGTGCACTCCCTAAGGGGTGTGTCTGTCTCTCCATGTAGTGCGTGGTGCTCGTGGCAGTGGAACTAGAAAATGGGTCTAACCTTGGGCAAGCCCTTGGTAATGTCCCACACTTGAGGACCCAATTCATGTATCATTGGAAGTGCGGTGCAAGTCTTAGGGTGACAGGTTTGAAAGTCCTGCCCTTGATGTGCCCTAAGCGTGAAGTGGGGAAGGGGCTAGGGAGAACCCTAGGTGCAATGACGGCAGTGCATGATGAGGTGAAGGGGAGATGCAAGCGGATCCTGCAAAGGTCTCTCTTGCTTATCTTTGCTTAATGGTAGATGCATCCCTGGGCTTGCTATGCTGTGCTGTTGTGTCTACTTTCCAGTACCCCCTTTTCTTTTGTTGCCTTGTGGCTTGCTTCTTCTTCTTCTTCTTCTTCTTCTTCTTCTTCTTCTTTTTTAAATATAAAGAGGCTTATACATGGATACATGTGATACAAAGGCATGACAGGAGTTTACTCCTCGTCATCCGAATGGCAGGTAGGGGATGGTGGAGGGCAAGGGGCCTTGTTAAGGAATCTGCAACTCAACAAGTAGCCCTTGATACTGAGGCGGGTTTTGAGAGTGGTGGTGGAAAGGAAGGGGTGGTTGCACTGGGTGAATTTTCTATCGCTCATATCTTCGAGCAGTGCGACACAGAAGGATGGCAAAAGAGTAGCACGCATCATGAGACGAGTCATGGTGCTGCTATCTATGGCGTTGGGGTCGAAGTAAAGGGGTGGGAGGTGGCGTTCTTGAGGTGCGGGCTCTTGGTGGACTAGGACCCTAGTTAGTCTAAGATAATTACAAGTGGTTATGAAGGCGGGGTCAGGACAGGAGGTGAACTCACTAAGAAATCTATCTATAGAGTTGTACAAATCAGAGAGGGTAAAGAGAAGGGCATCCTAATGGTAGGTGCTATTGGCGTTATAGATAATGGGAAAGTCGAACCTGCCGTGGATCGACGGATTAAAGTCGACACCTATCCTTCGAGGATATGGCATGAAAGTGGGGTCGTTTCTCTCAGAAGGGAGGGTGTTACAAAATGCCATCCAAGCGTCAAGGTTGACGTCAAAAATGTGTCTTCTCCAGGTGGGTTGGCAATTATAGCCTTCCACCGATCTAGACACCTGGAGGACTTTATCCTGCCAAAATTTGTGGTCCTCGACTCCCCAAGCAGTTGGGTTGGCCTCTCGCTCCGCTAGCCACTTGGCCTTGAGCCTTGCACCCATGGCGATTGCGTCGTTTACAAGTTGAATGGGCATTACTCTGTTTAATGTAGCGGGAAACTCAAAGCTCAAGTCGAAGGGATTGCGGGTACATTCCTGCTGTTCCCAGATAATCAACTCTGCATGGAATTCAACGGGGTGATTCTTAGGGCGCGGTAGGAGAGGGACAAGTTATCTTGGAACAGGTCTAACATTTAGCTTTTTCCTTGCCTTCTCTACCATTTCTCTCCTGCAGTTAGCCTGGACTGCTTTCCTCTTAGCAGATGTGTCAGGGGGCTGCACTTCCTCTTGTTGTGGAGGAGGGGGTGGTGGCGCATAGTCCTCCTCCTGAGGTCCTAGATCAAACTCTGGTTCACCCCCTTCTACTTGCACGTTTTCTTGCGCCTTCACCTCTGTGAAGCCGAGTTCGTCTATTTCCTACGCCATCAGGCCTACCTATGCAAGATATCTTCTTTTCTCCTCCAGGCTCTGCGGCGGGCCTCCTAGCTATAGTGGCACATGCAAGCCTGCTGTTAGGGCTCTGTGTGCAATGGCTAGCTTCTTGTAGCTAATCATTGGCTTCGTTTCCTTCCAGTTTGGTGGAGTGGAGTAGTGTATTGAGGAAGGTGTGCTGTTGGGCTATCATGGAGAGCTAAGCCGCCTCTGCCTGATTCTCAGCTAGCACCCTATCTCCTTCTGCTTTGGCCAGCCGGCGTGCCAAGTCTCATATTCTCCCCTCATTGTGGTCATCCCATTATTTTGCTCTTTTTTTCATATCTTCCAGGCTCTGGCCGTGATGGAGGGTCATAGCCATGAGTTGTTGTTGTTGGTCCTCGAGCTCGCGGTGTAGGCAGGATTGCTCCTGGCGTTCATCGGCGATCTGTGTGTTGAGCTGGTCCAGCTTCACCTGCATCCTTCACACGTGCTCTCCTCTTAACTGGTCCAGCTCTGCAGCCTCCTATCTGATCTTGTCAAGCTGGTTTTGTGCTTCCAGGTTGACTGCAGAGAGCTGGTCGTTCTTGTGCCGCAGGTGAGCATTGGTCTCTCTCTCTCTGTTGAGGCACTCCATCAAGATTTTTCTTCTTCCTTCCCAAGCAGCGTCACGTTTCTTCAGGGCTTTTGATTCTTCTGCATCCTTATTGCTAGCTTCCTCCTTGAGCGCAACAATCTCCCTTTGGTATTCTGTTATCTGCTTTGTTTTCTCTAGCTGGAGAGCGGCTCATGATTCTCGCTCTATTGCCAGCTCCTCCATGGTTGTTCTCTTTTCTTCCTTGGCCCTTTCTAGCTGTGAGAGCAGCTCCTTACCGTATTCATCATATTGGCTTGCTGGAGGTGTGGGATGGGACATGGTGGTGGTGGTGACAACGGCCTCTATTTTCTACCTCTTTAGCTCTGGCCTTGGCTCCATATCAGTCGTGGCTGCCCTCTTCACTCCTGACGCTGGGGTGGCCACACCCGCTTCTCTTGCCAACTCCCGTTCCACCAGGAATTGCAGCCAAGTGACCATGTTTCTCTCATCAACTTTTGGGATGGAGCCTTGGGTGGCGGTGGGAGTGGGTATTGTCATGATGAGAGTGGCTGGCGTGGAAGGTACGAAGAGGGGGGGAGTTGGCATCATCGGTTCTTTGCCTTTTCCCTCTACCGGTGGCGGGGGTGTGATTTCTAGCACATTGGAACCAGGTGCCTTTTTTTGGTGTGGGCTCTCTCCGCCTTCCTTGTCTCTTTTGTGCTGCTCCTTAATGGAGCGACAGGTGGCTAGCACTATTTCTTCCTCTTCCTTCCTTCTGAGCTTCTCTTCAGTCTTCTTTTTTCTCTCCTCCTCATCCTTGACTGACTCCCTTCAAGCCCTCTCTAGATCTTCCTTTTCTTTTTTCTTTTGCTCCTCTTTCCTCTTTCCATGCAGGGCTTTTGTTCGTTGTTCTATGTGCCTTTGTGGGCTGCCCTGGGACTCTTCCTCTTTGTCTTCACTAGTCTCTATTTCATCTGAAGACCTACGCTACTCTTCTATGTGAGGTGGGGATTGTGACGGTGACTCGTCACTTCCTTCATCGCCTCCCCTCTTGTCTTCTTCTTCCCATCCTTGCCCTAGTGCTTCTTGGATTATGGCCGTAAGGACACCTCCAAACCCTATGGTTGTGGCTTTGGAGGATGATGCCTTGCGGGTTGATCGGGACGATGGGGATTCTCCTCCAGTGGCTCTTCCTCTTGTTGCTAGGGCCTTAGCAGAAGACTCTATGGTTCTCCTCACAAACCCATTAAGGTTCACCTCGTCCAGTGATTGTGCCACAATGCTATCAAGCAAAGGTACGTTGATCCAGCTCATTATGCTGTTGTACCTCTGGCTTGAGAACAAAGCATACACCATTTTTGCTTGTAGCTAGATTTCTGGGTTTGGGATGTCTGCCAAGCTAATCCCATCATTGGTATGGACCTTCACCTTGTCCATTCCCAACATGGCGTAGACATCCCTCTTCGGCTTTCTTTCCACCTTATTCGGCAGCCCCAGTGCCCTTTCCACCAACTCCGGGGTCAGCTTGATCTGCACTTGCCTGGTGTCTTCATTCTCGCACACTGTGATGGTGCCTCTATTTCTGTTAAAGGTACGCAAAAAGTTGGCGCACTGGGTGTAGTCCACCCTCTAGCCCACTACATCTAGGTATTTCTACAGATGGCACTGATCTATGATCTGGCGCACTGTCGGCTCGTCGATGGCCACGTCTTCAAGGTTGAAGATGTGACGGAACTTCAAATGGTTGAAGGCTCTCATCTCCACCATGAGGCCGTACTTCGCTTGCTCCTCCTCCGAGAAGGGGAGCTTGCCCACTTTGTCCTGGCTTGCCATGATCGATGCCTGTAGGTTCAACCATTTCCACTATTAGTGCTTTTTGACAAACAACTTGCTGAAAGAAGAAAAGCGTAGTAGATTTTATTGAGTATAGCCTTAACTTTTCTTTTTAGACTTTTACCATTACATCTTACCATTGCATTCCAGATTTTATTGACATTTCATACTTGGTTCACTTTTTAAATTCCACCTTACAATTTCACCTTGCCCCCTCCCCCTTTAGAACGAGAAGAATCTGTCCCAGGATTGGAGGTTGAGAGGACAAGGGCATTCAGCGTAAAGAGCGTCGGTCTATTTGTGTAGGAGCCACGCATAGAAGTTGGGGTTTTACTCTAGTTGAGCTTCCCGGTCTAATTCGAATGGCGGATACCCATGTGCGTGATGTATGTCAGAACATCTGTTAGGAGATCGCGAGAATCGACCCGACTTGCAATGTGGAGCTCTTCCTTTGTTAAGAGGCGGTCAAGGTAGGGATGCCCCTTGATGTGCTCTTCCATGGGTCGGCCACGAAGAGTGGTTAATAATCGATATGAGGTTGGCGCGACGTAGGTGGGGTCGTACTCTACTGTTTTGATTGCGCGGCGCTGCTCAGCATTGGTCATTATGCAGCACCCCTCAACTTCCCATTGTAGCGTAAGAGTGTACCAACGCTTCAAAAATGTAGAGTTCGTATCAGCAAGCTTGGATAACTCGGTGATTTCTTGATCAGTGATAGCAGAAGTGGTTTGCTGATTGTAGGATGTGATGAGACATTGTTTAATGGCTTGCTCTTTGGAGATCTTGCTGTTGAGCAATTCAGCAGAGCAGCGCGAGAAGCTTTTGCAAATGCGAATTCAAAAGTCTCCCAAGAGTAAAGCATATTGCGCACTTCCTTTGCAAAGGGCTCTTCTAATAGACCTAAGTCCAAGCGGTCATAGCTAAGGGCTAGCGACACGAAGGTGGCATCAAGTCATTTAATGCATTCCACCATGTCATCCCCAGTGTCCTTAGCAAGTTCAGCGGCTAGCGCTAGAAAGGATTTTCGTTCATAGGAGGGCGTAAGGCCGACGGGTGGCTGAGGTTTGTTAGAACTAGAGGCCTTGACAATACATAGTTGTGGTTGGGAGTTTCCTTGAGCCTACCATTGGGCTGCTTGGAATATGAGTGGGTTAGGGTCAGCCACAACAGCTGGACTGTTGCAGTCAACTTTGCTGTGGGGAGTCAGATTGACTTGGTCGGATGATGCCTCCTGTGACAGTGGCTATTGCTTGGGCCGATAGGTTTGTGCAACTCTCTTGGGCCGAAGCGTAGATGAGTCAGATGGCTGGGGCTCTGGAGAGCACTGCGGCCTATGGTTTTGAGGTGTTGTGGGACATGGGCTGATCAAGCTTGAGGGTGGCACATGAATAGTGCCTTTGGTCGTGGGGACCTTAGGGATCCACAGCCAGGTATTTCCCTCATAGTAGCCTTGCGCATGCAAGAGGGTTTTAGGGACCCATCTTTGCTTGATCACGTGGCTCTTTCTGTGATTGCATCTTGGCCTCCTAGGTTTAGAGTTCTGGGTCTTATGAGGATAGGCGCATCGACTCCTAGGCGGTTGTTGCGGCTGTTTAGGCACCCACTGGAAGCGAGGCTGTTGGGCCTTCGCTTTGGTCGCTGCGGGGGTTTATAGAAGTCGGGGAGTGGCAGCCGCGCACTACCCCCTCCTTAGTCTTGCCTACAGATGTTTCTACCGGTGGCTTTGCGGACGAGGATGGTGTCGCACAGCCCTTGTTGAAATCTGTGACAATGCGCACATTGCCTATTGCTAGGTGGATGCACTGCAACTCATAATCAACATTGCAGTGAGTCTTCTTTTTGAAGGTTTGCCCCAGCAGTGACTCCGTGCCTGTGTCTGTAGCACTTGGCAACACGTAAAAAATCATGATGCAACCAGCACTCAAACATATTTTCATTAAATAAAAACATTATTACCATCATAGAACATTAAAAAAACTTCATTTTCCTTCATAAAAATAGTCATACCATGTTTTTTCGAAATCTGAGATGCATTAAATGACTCCGTGACCAGTGGATGGAGCCTCCATTGTTCTCAATCCAATGCTGCATATCAATCTTTAGCATCTCCATCAATCTCCATCACTGTTTTCTTCAATCTCCTTCCCGATTCCTCCTTCAAGATAGTGCGCATGAACAACGCATAGAGAGGAGAGAGAGAGGGAGGAGAGAGAAATACTAGATTCTAACCTCTTCATTCAGTCAGCCATTGTGTTGCTTGTATGCTCCATGCTTGATTTTGTGTGTGTGGAGGGCCCTTTTTTCGGTGCTGATCAGACGTTGCCATATCTCACCACACCACAAAAAAAATGGAGGGGGGGCCCTCCCAAAGGGCACCCCCTTTAGCTTTTAGTTTTTTGTCCACCTTTTCAAATTTGGCCCATTTCTGGCAACTTTCGCGTCCGGACTTCGATGGCCTTTGAAAAATCTTGCATGTCTGTCTCGGCATCCCGCAATGACTGGCAGCTCCCGAAATCCCGCATAGTAATCAAACAAATTATCAAAAATCCGCAAGTGTCGCTTGGGCGCCTTTTAAAAGCAGTTTTTCACTTGGTGCTTAAAATTGTCCTAGCTGCAGTTGCCGCCTTCGATGTCGAAGATTTTTTCCCTAAATTTCAGATTTTTTGGTAAATTTTAAACATATTCTGGGCTCAAAACTCTGCTTTCATAAAGATTATGTTGTGGATAAAATAATCAAATGCATGTTTGATTTGAGGCTGAATTTGAGTGAAATCTATGCAAAGGTCGAAAAGATGGATGTTAAGGTAGAAGAGAAGGTTTACTATGATATCAATTGCAGGTCTTCCATGATATGCTATCATTGTTTTTTAGTCATACTATGTGATAAGTTGCCACGTGTTGTCTAGGTACCATGCCACATTAAAGTCAAGGTCAAGGTTGAGGTCATTCTCGTTTGAGCTAATACTTGCCATGGTAGTTGTCTCCTAACCCACTAGTATTTCTATGAGGTCAACTAGGCTTGCTAAAGATGTGTCTGTAATGCTAGCCAGTCCTTCCTTCCCTCAATGGTTTGATGGTTCTGTATTTCCTAGATCTTTATTTCTGGTATCTTGAATCACTCGTTTGGTTGTCGGGACTGCACTCCTTTTGGTGGGTTCATTTTAGCTTAATCCCATTTAGTGTGTTCCTTATTAATCCAATCAGTGTGCATTTATACACACACTTATATGCTTGGCCGAGTGTGACTCGATGGGAATTGTGTGAAATCAAGCTTTCCATCTTTCACATATAGTGAAGTGTCCAGAATGCACAGTGTAACCTTCGATGAAGTGAATCACATCCAATCAATTTCATGCTATTGCATCTTTTTCACATGGTTCTTGATTACTCCTAGTAGTCAATTTTGGGTTTCTCATTGGTTTTAATATGTGGTCTGATGCGTGTTCAGTGCCTAGACGATATTCATATGTGGTCTGATGGGTATTGAGCCTAGACGGTCAAGTTTCCACCGTGTGTAAGCAGTTGGTGGCTAGTTATTTCAGTCACTCCGGGACTGTTAGGTAAAATTTTTGATTACAAGAAGCTCTATGGTCTCATTTGCTAGCCTGGATTCTAACATGGGTTGCTAGTCAGCTAGCTATAGACCATGAAAGGTTTTAGAATGATAAAAAATGGTGAAAATTAGTGTTCTAGACAACTTATCCAAGTTTGAGACTCGACCGTCAGAGTCTCAAATTTCAGACGTCTGAGTGGTCTCATAAGGAAAACGGCCATTCGAGTGGTTAGCATGCTTGGGCTCAGATGAGGGGTGCCTATTGGAGGGTCCGAGTTCATCGTCCAAGACTTGAGAGTGGATTGTTTAAGGTTAAAAAATGGTGTAAGTCAGAGTGGAATCTTTTTCAAGTCAGACCTCCAAGTGGAATTAAGTGACTTGAACACCCAAGCCCAATGGTGGGGACTCAATCTTATGAGACCTATGGTCGCCATCCGCGTGGCACATGAAAAAATATCGAATGGCACGAGATTGATTCAAGGGAATCAATGCACCACTTGCTCCTACACCCAGGGTTCTAACTTAATGCAACACACATCAGTGAAGACTCAAGGCATACCTGGAGTGCTCGAATGTGACATTCTTGCTATTGCTACCTCTTGAAATGTAGCTCTCAATCTCTCTCAATAGCTCTCTCTCTCTCAATCTCTTACTATGAAAATAATCTCTCTCTTTTCCTTTTCCACCTTTTCTTCCTCTCTTAGTTTCTTATCTATCCCTATTCTTTCCTATTCATTAAAAATAAATATCCTTTATTTCTCTCCTCCCCTATTTCCTGGTTATACATAGACTTATCTTTTACTTCTTTTCTCCTTATTTCCCACACTTAATGTCTCAATTCTAATCAAATTCACTTCTCCTACTCTAACCAATGCACAAAAGCTTTCTATACCTAAAATAAACCACAAGAGAGATTGAATGACCTTTGACTCCCTTGCTTGCTACCTAAAACCAAGCATCATTTTGGAGATGAACTCCTACTTTGTCACTCAATTTGAAGCACGCAAGTAGTGAAGCTTGAATCAATTTGTCCCCACAATGGAACCAAAATATCACCGCTCTCATAAGCACACCTCTAAGACCCATAGACCAATTATTGCTCCAAGTCGAGAGCTATGGCTACCTCTCACATAGCTATGCACACTCTTCCATACACAAATGTGCTGAAATTACCTTTGAATGCGATTGAGTTGCCTCTCCTCCCATGAATCTATCTATAACTCCACAATCCAAGATGCACTCTCAAACAAGATCTATCTCCAAGCTCCAAGCTTTGACCTCCATAGCCATACATATGAGAAAGCAGAAGAGAAGAAGAAGATGATGAAGATAGGAGAAGAAGAGCTTCTCCATGGTCCCTCACACAAACACACACACTCTCTCTCCCTCTCTCACACTCCCTTTCTTCCTCTCTCATGCACAAGAAGGAAGCAAGAGCAAGAAGCAAGAAGAGAACAAGTTTGGCACACACCAGAATGAGCTTCTCCATTCACTTTTTGACTTTTATACATGCCCTATCTCCTCCTTGGGCAGCCATCCCCTTTTTAGTCAGCCCATAGCCTTTGTCCACTCCTCCACTTTTTGTCCTCCTTCTTTCTATTAACATTGGCCTTAGCCCGCACCTCTCATTCTTTACAACTTGCATGAGAGAGAGTTTGGCACTCTTTTACAAAATGAATTTCAATGTGTTTGGCACTCTTCTTGCTAAAATAATAAGGTGCGCTTATTCTTGTACACTTGCTTCTACATTTAGAAATTTTCCTACTTTTCTTGCCTTTAGATTTTTCTGAGTGCCCTTTTGAACCATGAAATTCAGGAAAAGAATTGGCCATTATAAATGGTCACTATCAATCATCCAAAAGTCAAGAACAAAGCTAATTTTGGCACTCCTCAATGAGGGACACAAAAAAAGATGTCACACAAGCAGTGATCGAAGAAATCCTCCAATCACAACCCAGAGACAATAAAGAAAGAAGTGTCAAAAAGTTATATGAATTTGCTAAAGAAAAGAACTTAACTAAATGAAATCACAAAACTACAGCAAACCATTAACTTCAATGCCTCTAGCAGCCTTAGAACACACAAAATAGAAAGAATGCCCTTTTATAAAACAAACTTCAAGAACATGATAACAAGCTTCTAGGAACACTGGGCTAAATTTTGACCAACTTCCACTTTCAGATAAGGAGTAAATATTTGACCAGTAATCTTTCAAATAACGAGTAAAGATTTCCTACCTCAAGAAGGAGTAAAGATATTTGTTCTTGAGGTAGAAGATCTTTTTGGAATAAAAACTTTTCATGTTCTTAAAGCTTCTATGATGATAACAAGATTCAAGGAACACTATGCTAAATTTTCATAGACAATCCAATGACACATTCAAATCTTAGTTGTCAACTCCATCTCAAATACAAGTTGAAATTGTAGTGAGAGTGAGGACCACATCTATTTCTCAACAACTCATTCAACACAAGTTGAATCTTCACTATCAACATTGTGTACTCCTGAGCAAGCTGCAAGAAAATTAGTCGTCATGAACTTGAGCCTCTTCTACTATAGATAGACCTTATCATAACAACTCTTGCCAAACTCACAAACTTGCTTGGTTCTTTGTACTCTTAGTGGTATAGTCCATCGTTTCTCCAATTGAGCACTGCATATTTAGGGTATCTTACTGGTGGCTTCTCTCAGATCCCATGCCTTGATGCCTACTTAGATGTCAGTGACATCCACACGCTAGCACTAATTCTTGTCAATCTTTGACTTCAAATCATTAGCCATAGTAGCTCATAGATAAAGCATGCTTTCTCACAACTACTTCTTGTTTCTTGACCTCTTCCTCTATCAACTTAGCTACAATAATAAATATGTGGATCATTTTGCTTCATTTTCTGTGGAATTGAACCTCTTATTTGATTTGTTTGAGCACTATGGACCAATGCGACCTTTAGACTTACATCTTCACCTTGCCAATCTTTTCCATCCCCCTAGAATGGCATCAGTCTTCCTATATCAAACTATTTGTGCTTCTTCTATCAGCACACTCACATTGATAGACACCTCAAAAACTATCATAATGATAAGTCCTCCTAAAAAATACTTGATATACTTCTCCCCTCTCCTTCATGCTTGTGGCCATCACTTAGTTTACACATTCTCCACAATATGAAATTGGTAGTTCTAGAAACGATCAACTTATTTTACAAACTTCTCTTCTTACTAAGCTCTTACTAAGCCATAGAAAAACCATTGCAATTATGATTGCATATGCTGACAATAGAGTGCTCAACTTCACAAGCTCAAAGGCCAGCTCCACGTGTAGTCAAAGCTGAATCCTTTGCTCATCACGCCTATACATGTTAGCCTCCTCTTAATTGGTGTTGCTTAACTCAAGAAGTATAATGACACTTGACTAAAATCCAAGCATAAATCTTGAGCCTCCAAGAATCATAATCCTTCTCCAAGATAATCTCAAGCATCCCTCATATCTTCAAGAGAGTATTGATGGCCAACATTAAGGTGAGTGTCTTGGATTGACACTTTTAAGATCCAAGCCTAGTTGGTAGTGTCATACATCTGTCGTCCTTAAGGATTGATAGGCACAACTTGCCTCACAGAGATTGAGATAATCTAGGGGCATGTAGAAGAAAACCTACTCACAATTTGCTGATAGAACATATGGATTTTGTGTTTTTTGTAATGGTAATGAAGAATCAATTGACCAAAACACAGGTGGCCCTTGTCTAAATGCAGGTCCATTCCCTTTATATTGAGCATGAAACCAATCACCCTTTAATACAACCTCTTACATAAAAGATTCAAAATATCTTTGAAGAAATGTTTAAGCAATAAGTGTAAAATATTTTTATATATCTAAAAGTTCATATTTTCCCCTTGCACGCATAGTAGTATAGTTCATAAACACAAGCTATGGTTCTAATATAGCCAAGCTCATCATTAATAGGATTTGTGTATTGAGTCTAACATTGTTTATGAATTGTATTGACTCGAAGGTGTTTTCCATAGGCCCACATGTTGCTATTCGTGTGTACCTAAAAATGCAAAAATTGGGTATATAAATTTTAAGCAAGGATACTAGAATTTCATACAACTCAATTAATATACATGAATGCAAGAAATGATCCCTCTCTATCACAATCAAATCACATCTCTCTCTTATCATTGATGATGTCTTCCCCTTCTAAAATTCCATCTCTAATATGGGTAAATAACCATGAAATAATAGATGGAAGTTCAATGTTGGTAGATAATTTTCCACCTCTTTTTCTTTGTTGTGGGTTGCAAACTTTATGGTGCTCTTAAACAAAATTTTCCATACACTGCAAGTTGCAAATAGAAAACATTGACAAGTTCTCATGTTCTACGGTTGAGACCTTGTGAGAAACACCCATACCGCATAAAACCTCATTTGAAAGTGTAAGAGACTCTTCTATTTTCCATCAATAGTGAGGAGTGTCCTTGTCAACATGCTCAAGGTACTCTAAATAAGGAACTACATGCACTCTCCAACCACCCATCCCTCAGACATCAAACCTTCTTGTCTTGCTCTTTCATGAATAAGGCCCTTTGAAACTCCTCTCCAAGCACCCATCCCTCAGACATCCAACCCTCTCATCGTGCTCTTTCATGAATAAGGCCCTTTAAAAATCCCATGAGTCTCTCAACCGAAAACATTTGAGTGCTAATGATGCTTCCAATCTCTATTTCTATTGTCCATCTACAGTGGGAGCATCCTCACCAACATACTTAAGGTACTCTAGAAGGAAGCACATACACTCTCCAAGCACCCATTCCTTAGATATCGAGCTCTCTAGTGGTGCTCTTTCAAGAATAAGGCCCTTCAAAACTCCCATGAATCTCTCAACCCAAAACATTCGAGTACTACAACATAGTAAATGATCTTCACACAAGCATGGTCGATACCAAATATATATGTTTTTAAAAAGGTGCTTACCTTGCATAGATTTTAGCCACTTAGTATAAATGGGACAAGCTTCATAACCCTTCTTTAAGCACCAAACATCCATAGTAAAGCATTTAGCATGAGTGTGGAAAATTAGGAAATGAATATATATCCATATTACTTAATGGCAACTCATTATCTTTATAGAATCCATAGCTAAGGAAGTCCTATATAGTCCACCCTAGAATTCCATGAACTTTAAGTTATTTTTAATCTCTTGTTTTAATATGTCAAGAAAGTCTATGCCTCTCCAAAACTCTATGAGATTATTGATAAGAGGTGCCAAATATACCTTAATGTCTTTAACTTGGCATTTTCTTGGAGTTATGAGAGACAATAATAGGTATTATTTATTAATGCAAATAAAAGATGGCAACTTATAGTTAACAAGAACTACTAGCCAAGTAGACCATCTAGTTGAAGGGATAGAGAAATTGATTCACACCATCCAAGCCAACACCCATCTTAATGTGTTGTGACTCTTGTTCAATTTCTAGCATTTTGATTTGATATGCTTGAAGACAAAGGCAATGTGAGGGAAATCACATAATCCCATCTTTACTTGCATTCTTTGTGCCACAATCCATTAGTCTTGCTAGGTCTAGGGTGAAATATATGTTGTGTATGGGGAGGCAATGGAAAATGTTGCAGTACTTTACGACTACACGATTTTTGAAAAATTGTATCAATTATTCCAAGCTTTGTATTGATTCTCCGAGAGAGTTGGGATCCTCTCCCATGCAGTTTATCAAAGAGTAGCAAAGGAAAAGTGAGTAAAAGTATGTAAAATTCTATTGGCCAAAAGATGGACAAGATGACTAAGGGAAAGGGGAAACACTAACCCTATATTTGATGTATAGAACTATTAAGCTTGAATGAAAATGGTTATTCTTATGTGTGAAAACTTTGCTCCTCTACATTTCTACTCAAAATTCTTGCATAAGAGAGAGGGCACCTCACGGCTGCTCAACTCCACATTGACCCACTTGTCGTCTCCTGGGTTGCTGCTTGGCTCCATAGTGCCCCAATCGCCGTTGCAGTGCCTCACCTATCATTTTTTCTTGAGTACCCTTCCTACCATTTTCTGTTGGGCTACTTTCAACTTCTTTGAACGTTGGCCACGCCACAATCCCACACAATCATCACATGGGTGCGTTACCGCTCGTCTCTGAGTGTCTCGCCCACGAACTTGACACTTGGCTCCCCATGTCACGGGTTGCCCTCAATTCCGTCGTGCCCCAGCCACATGCTATCTCACCATGCCATCTCACCATTGTCTCCTGCGGTTTCCCTTGACTCTACCACACCCACCATCTTGCATGTGTATTGATACTAGGATGCCATACGTTTGTTTTCGTGCTCCCTCACTGTCGAAGACCTCCACCATAGCTGCACCACGTCAATCTTTTGCAAGCTATGTTTACATGTTTCCATTGTCATAATGTTTTTGCCTTGGCCTAGCTTGGGGCCATTAACTCCTCCACCATTATCAACATTATCTCTCAACCTCTCCTCTTGCCCCATCAACATCATCACCACCGCTCCCACCACTATTATCTCCACCCACATTATCATCACCATATCATTATTCTCTAAACCGTCATCATTATTTTCACCATCATCTTGGCAACCTTTGTCTTCATCATCCTCCCCACCATTAGCATTATCATCATTACCTCAATCACTATACCAAGTTTTAAGCAGAAGGAGCCCTAAATCATGGCCCATGCACTAAGAGAGAAGAAGCGGAAAAAGAAGAGATAATGATGATGAGGAGAAGCTCCATTATGAATGGAGCAAAGCCACTATTAGAGGAGAAGTGGCACAAAGCTACCACAGACAGAGGTACATTACTATGAATGCCATGGCAAACCAGCCGCAATCACATGTAGGATATTTAAATCACTACATATGTGAAGCTTTGAGAAATCAACACTTAACAAGTCAGGACCCCACCACTCAACCCTATCGGTGACTCCCACCCCTCTTGGTGGGGTGAGTGATCACCTGAGAGAAAGGAAGGGTGTGTGTCATGCTACTTAAGCATCATTAATGTCTACACATGAAAAATATTCTTTGATGCATGCATGAACTTTGAAGGTTTGGTACTTGCTCCATTTGTATTAGTGCATTGATTGCTACACATACATGTTGGCACAAAGAAGTTGCGTTGTTTTTTTTTTTGGAATTTGGATAAAAGAGAGTAATATTGTTTTTTGGAAATTGGATAAAAGAGAGTAATATTGTTTTTTGCTTAACATTGTGCATCTGCCTACACATGTGTGTAGCTGTGTGGGCATAAGGCTTTTCCCCTTGCACACTAAGCCATCCAACCTATCGGGCAAGAGCATTGGTAGGAGTGGCCAAGTAGATAGACACTCAGTGCACAATGACTACATAGTATGACAAGAAACACATGAGCTACATGAGTCACACAACAATTTCATGATCATAATATATAATTGGATTGTGTGCATCTTGTGAGTTTGAATTGGTTGTCTACGTGTAGTTATGCCATTCAATGATTTATATTGATTCTCTTAAGCATGCAATATATAAACCAAGTGTTTGTAGTAGGAGCCCCATTTTCCCCTCCACCACAACCTAGTACGATGGAAGGACAATGGGAAGTGAGGTGAGAGTAGGAACACCCTATGTGTGGCATCGTATGTCCTCCTACACACACATCATGTATCCACACCACACACAAGTACATTTACCTCACTGTTTTTGTGCGTAGTAACATGTACTCCATCCAACACTACATTGTGCATCCACGAAGTTCCTTTAACCCTCATAGTGTAACCATCACTACACCAAACCTTTATCTCCACACACACCTATATATATAGAGCACCCACTAACTATACATTCATCACTTCATCCATCCTTGCTCCACTACACTATGTTTCCACCACACTACGTGAAGTTGACTACACACTATGTATAGTCAACTGTACAGTGCTTGCATGTAGTCGATTGCACATATGAAGCAGTCACCTCATTATGTGCTCCTGCTAGTTCCAGCATGCTTGTCAAACTATTTCCCAAAAAAAGGAGGAAAATAAGAGAGAAAAACATAAAACCACTAGCCCATTTCCCCACATCACCACTAGAGGGCTCATCAAGGGTAGGGCATTCCAAGCTTGCTTGGTAGACTTGTCTTCATAAAGTCAATAGAGCACCACAACCCTCCACAAGGTGGGTCCTCAAGTGTTGCATAATGCTCCAAGTTTAGTTGAAACTCAACCCATCTCCCAGTTCCACTACACAAGCACTACACATCTCTGGTAGGTACTTAGGCCTCCTCAGGAAGTACACCACACAACCTTTCAGGTACTTGGAGATCCTCGAAGACCCATCAACACCGGTGGCCCACATCTAAATTATCCTATAACCTTCCATAACTTTCACCTCCACAGCTTTTCTTATCTCCACCCTATCCAACCCTCACCCTCATCATCCCAACACACCTAGGAATCTCATTTTTACCATTGGCCGAAAGATAGCAAGAGTGCCATGGTATTGGCACTACATTAGAAGGGGGTAAAATGTTAACAAGTTTAGAAGCATGAGAACATTGAACTTTAGGCCTACAAGATTTTTGGAAAAATTTAAGCCTTATGTTGATTCTCCAAGAGTCAGGTCTCCTCTCTCATTCAAATTTTCAAAGAAGGTGTGCAAACTCTGCTTCTCCTCTACTTTCTTGCTCCAAAGTCTTGCATGATAAAGAGTGTGTGAGATTGAGGGAGAGAGAGTGCATGTGTGATTGGTGAGGGACAAGCAGAGTGAAACCTCTATCCTTCTCTCTAGTACTTTGTCATGCCCACCATGATTTCTCTTGCATGCCGAGGAATGTAGAGGGTTGAGGGGGCAATGGAGTGCTCACTTGTATTATGGAGCTAGGCTTTATGATTCTCTTGATAGAAGGCATGCAACCCTATGCTCGATACAAAGGTTTCTTTCAATCTACATGAGAGTGACTAGGTATGAGATCATAACTATGTGTTCATGCTCTTGAAAAACTAAGGGTGTGCCCATTGGCCTCAACATGTTGAGCATGTAGCACAACATCAAGTTGTGAGACATAAAGTTTCTTCAATTTGGCGTAATTTCTTGTATTACTCCTGCGAAGGAGTTGCATGCACTCAATTGACATATGTGAGATGCCATGAAAGGATAGGCATTCCTTGTTCTCAACATCATAATTTAGAACTATCATATTGGCATGATTACAAGAATTCAACATACAAGATATATATTTGATATTTTATAAACAAAAATTATTAGTAAAGAAGTAGACATACACAGCCACACTAGCCTCATACCCCCTCTCATTTTGGGACACAAACACAAGCAAAAGAGGACATCCATGGTATCACCAACATGTGGGAACTAACACTAGAGCATCCTTAGTTAAAGGAAGCATATAAAGAACATAGTTAAATATTCGGCCATGGGAACTTTGAGAGAGAATGTGTATGTGTTTTTAAAAAAATTTAATGCTGATGTATCCCATTGGTGGAAAATTCCAAAGTCATGTTAACTTGAGAAATATAACATAAGAATGCATGAAAGTACTGCAGTCCTAGTATGTAAGATATCATAGGATACTCTTTATTGTTTGTAAACTTTGCTATGGTGTAATATTTCCACCCGTGAACATTGACTTTCCGCACACTGCGTAAACTTTGTACAAAGGTTATCCCACATATTGGATTTACCGGCAATATAATGTGTAGCCTGCACGTGAGAAATCGAGACCATTGGCATTGGCAAAAGCGAGCCGAGGGTTCAAAACCGAAATTCCCGCGTAAACACCCTCTTGGGAGGGGCAAAATAGTTATTATTAAAGCAATTTTTTTTACTTTAATCCCTTTTCCCCAGCCGATGCATGGCTGGAGAAGAGGGAGTGTGGGGGGATGGGCCATGGAGGAGTCGTGGCCTGCATGGGAGGGGGGGGAACCCATGCAAGGGGCCATGTGTGTGGAGGCCTTCTCTTCCCCCCCCATGCCTATAAAAACATCCATTATGAGCTTGGAATGCAGGGGGACCGTGCTGTGTGAGGGAAAGGCTGCCATGCTGGTGGGATTGGAGGAGGAGGGAGCTGCCGTATTGACAAACGCCGCCAAGGGCTGCCGTGGTCACCATCCGCTGCCGCGTCCAGGAGCTCCGCCGCCTTGCTGAAAGGCCCAGGCCGCCGCCCACCCTCGCCTTGATCACCGCCTCCTTCCCAATCATTGGGACCCCCTTCTCGTCGTCGCTGCTGCCCAGAAGCTTCTTAGAAGCTTCTTTAAGAAGCTTCTAAGGTTTAAGGCCATAGGCCTTGATCCTATGCGACTTCTCGGTTTTTGAATCCGGTTAGGGAAATTCCTATTCCCAAGCGAGGAGAAGATATCGATCTCCTAGCCGTCTCGAAAAGCGAGAGTAAAGGAGTCCGTAACCACGACTACAATGGCTCCCAAGAAGTTGCAAGGCGCGGCTGCGGGAGGTTCATCTCCAAGCATTCAAGTGGATATCTCCCCGAGCCCACAGACCCAAGTTTTTATGATTTTTTGATTCTACGCAAAAGTAATGCATTAGGTATGATAACTCTCACGGAATAGAAGGTACCTATGCATGTTTAAATTTACCAAGCCGAATTAAAAAGGCAATTGAGAAAAAATCTTTATTGTAATGGTTCATGGGGAAAAGCTATTAACACCCGTAGGAGGTTATCCGAAAAGTAATGATGGCGTATCAAAAATTGAATCTAGGGATTGGCATGTGGCATGTGCTTGCAAGAAAGAATATACCAACACTAACTCTACAATAATCTCATTTAACTACGTTGTAGTTATGTAAGGGTTGCATGTTGCACTTTCATCGTGCATAAAAATTCATTCATCAAGTGTTGCCGTTAGGAAAGGTTGCAGGATTTAAACAAAGCCTGAGATTCTAAGGTGTAGATAACAAGGTAGCAGACATGATTATTTGAAGTAAGGCCTAGTAGGTCCTAAGAAAGTTGGTATCCAACTTATCATGTATTTTTTTACTTACCAATAAAAGATAGAGTGAGTCGCATGTTTACATGTATTGTGGTAGTCGAAGCCATTTTTCTTCTTTAGATCTAGTTTATTATCTCTAGGAAGGATTCATCCTTGTCGCGAGACAAGCATAGTGAATTACCCAAATCACCTAGCCGCAAAGGATTCGTATGGGCATGGTTCAGTCAATACGATAGATACCCCAAGCACTAACTAGGGATTAGCACGTTTAGGATTCGGCCAAGTTTTCCAATTGTCGCTAAGTCGAAACCTTCAAGCCCAATAGTCCTAACCACATTCCCAAAATGTTGAGCTAATTGGATGCTCATGTAAACAATAATCTAGGATTCCTACCTTAAGGACCAAGCGTTTAAAATGATGAAACTCGAATTGAGTTGGAACCCTAGGACTAAACATTGTCGATTTAGTGAAATTAAGGATGGGGTGGGTAAAAAGACACCCTAAACCCTCCTTCTCGTCTGAAGTTAATTCCGTGACCTGAATACGCCATTCATTAGGCGAAATGATCTCTTGGAATGGAGGCAACACTTGTGCAATAAGTTGCAACATCACTTAGCCTTGCGGGTTGATCGTAAGAAGTTTTGCCATTCCTTGGAATAAGGTTGGCAAGTTCTTGCGCAAGTTTAACTTGAAAAGGGATGGGTAGTCATCCTGTTACATCGCCCTCATTAGGGAAAAATTGCCAAGTTAAGGGAAGTTAAGTAATTGCTCGGTGCAAATGATTAGTCAATAAATTAAAGCGACATGGTCGCCGGAATCTACTATTAATAAAACCTAAGGTATTGGTTAAGTTGGGTATGACCCTAACCCAAGGACGATAGGAATCTTGCCAAGTTGCAATTGATTCCGGATCGAATTCGGGATGCATTCGGAGAGAAGGAGTCACTCCTTAATAGTTTGCCAACTAAACGTCCACTGGAATTGATTGTGCTTGTAACAGTTTAGAAAGCACTGTTTGCATTGTTTGTTCAAGGAATTAAAGGATGAAAGATATATAAAATGCTTCAGGTTGAAGGCCTGAAGGGAGAGGCAGCTTCAGTTACCCCCGACTGCCTGCCTGACCCTAACCAAGGGGGTTGTTGAGCACGCCGGGAACGTAGACCGAACCCGCCGCGAGAGGTCTTTCCGTTGAGCTCTACTTGGAGCAAGAGGACGCTTGGGTGCCAGGGGGGGCTCTGGCCGTAAATCCCTCGCCTTCCGGGTCCTGCACAAGAGGCTAACGTGACTCGGGATTGGATCTCGAGGCCCGCATACTAGTCTACGGGCAGAAGCTTGGAATAGTGATCCCTGGTGGATTACTGGATAGCCTTCGGGCGGATTATAGACAAGCCTACGGGCGGAACTCCTTGTATTTCAAAGATAAAAGGATAAAATGATAATAAAGAAGTTGTTTGACATTGTTTTCTTTATGTCCTGTGATAAGATTACGTGAAGGAACCAGTGCTTAACAGGGTTAATCAAAGAAGCTGTTTGATATATGTCGAATTAATGTGGTAGGTAATTACATAACTAAAACAAACCGAGGAAAGTGCGGAGGATGGACCATGGGTTCGTCCTATGGATGGGTGGTCCCGGTTAGCCGGGAACTTTTCTCAAAATCTTCGACGAACAGAGGGATGATCATCATCACCGAAACAAATAACGAGAACGATGACTTAGAATTACCTATTACCCAATTCACGCTGTTTTAGGGGAACGGAATGGGACTATGCCTTATGGCAGAGAGGTCGAGCCTTGCATCCCTCTCGTTTCCCATTCTCCTTGAACCAAGTGCAGCATGAATCCGCTTCGGACTTGGCGTTTCTGCGTAAAGTAGTTCGCTCGGGTCTGACGCTAGTTGCTGCTAGTTAACGACCAAACAGGAAAAACCTTAATTCCGGTCGATCCTAGGTGGGAAACGGCCAGGACACTTTCGCTACGTGGCAGACGCGGGGAGACCTAGATTGCAAAACCCGTAACATTCCATGGGAGTGCCGGGTGGAGTTCTCTAGACAGCCTTTCCGATGGACTGCCAAGACGTGTCCTAGAGGAATCTAGTGGACACGTTACATATGGTGCGAAAAAATTTGAAAAAATATCTATAGAAAATTAAAAACATTTTTATAAAGATGGACACCCCAAGAAAATAAGACTAACATGGGAGAGAAAAACCATCTAAATTTCACTTCAAAGGTGGAAGTACTCTTTTTGGCCTACAAAATCCATAGTTCACTAATAATTCATCATCAACACAGAATGATCTAATAGTATTTACAAGAATATATCCTCAAACATCTCTGATCATATATCCTAGTTGATGGCCATTTTCACATTCCACAAACGTACAATTGGTTCTTTCGCTCCTTTGTCAATTAGTATTAACTAGACCTTCTATCTTTCCTGGTATATATGGCCTTCCATCTACATAAAGTCTCTGGTCCTTTGCATGAGTAATGCCGCTATCTAGAAGAGGGTTTTGCATTGAGACAAAAACCATAACTGCTCATGCCAAGGACCTAGCGCATCAATAGATGTTACGAATCCCCTTTATATATGGGCCCATAGAAGAATATAAGGGTCACCTTTGAATGTGGTGGAACTTGGGGATCCCTTACAATGAATAGGCCATGTCTTCCATTCAGAATGCTAGAATGACCTATCATGTAAATAGCTATTCAAAATCCAAAAACCTATTCATCTCTACGAAGTGATCATCCTTTCCATCCTCCATAGTGTCTATGATTTTATGTCTATACTAGAGATTGCAAATAATTAGGCAATACATAATCACCATGAGTCTCATTCTCAAGGCCAAGAGGCAAAGGCTATTGCAAGGCATCTATTTGTACTTGTTTGATTACTCGACCTGGTGGTGTGCGAGAATGACATGCATCTTGACCATAGATTATATCCTCATCATCAACTAGAGATGCATATCCCTATATGTGAAATGCCACTTATATTGTTGGCATACCCAACTATAAGTATCCAAAACAACAGAGATAAGAATAAAGAACACTAACCATAATTTTATTTCGATGTGCAAGCATTGGCACATGAGTATGAAAATATCGAGAAGACTCATGTGAATGACACTGATGTCATGACATGTAAGCCGCGACATCTATCACGCCGACATGAAATCTATTCCTCCTCATAGTAAGATGAAGACTCACATCCTCATGAGTTGGTACTCTTTGGAGTGCCCCATCATAGCAACATGACCTCCATAGAAATCACACATGCCAGTTCGTTGGCATGGGGAGACATGGCATCATAGCCACTTTTTTAAGTATATGCTTACAAGATCTGATAGTATAGAGATACTAGCTATAGGATGTATAAAATAAGGAAAAAATATAACTTTGGATATGTTCTTGTATAGAGCAAAGACTAGGATCATGACCCCACTTTAGAAAAGGTTGAGATGGCCACACACTAGAAGATACATGCCTCATACTGACATTCAAAACAATGCAAATGTTCATTAAAAAATTTACCCTGATTGTCATTAAAAGTGTTGGTATAAACATCTCTATAAAACTGTCGCAGAAACAGTCACTATTTGCATCACTATATGCATCGCTATTTGCATTGCAAACATGATGCATATAGTGATGTAAATAGCAATGGTTTGCAACGTGCATAGGGATGACAATAGTGATGTATCGAGAGAAATCAACGAAATTAATAGCGATGGTTACAGGGAGAAAAAATAATTAATATTTTGCAAAGCAATTACATGTTGGGTATACAATGGTAGTCGAGAGGAGTGTAAAATGTACTTGAACCCATAAGACTAATAATTCACAGAATAAGTACAAGACTAGTGATGACAACTCATGGCATTACATGGAACCATGGAGAGAGGAGAGCCAAAACAAATGTGAAATTCTATATGTAATTTTCCCAAGCTGCGGTTTTATATAGAGGAAGATAAGTACATCTAAGGAATAGTACATGGAAGATGCTTTCAGAGATCACATAACCAAAAAAGAAGAGGGTGTGATCTCCACAAATTTAAGTGCGAGCTACAAATCTTGGCTATCAAAAAGCTCATCCAATGCAAAGCAGCATTAAATTTTTTTTGTAAAATGAACAACTACACATCAATCCACCATACATAATGCATTAAAAAAAAATATTGACTACGTACAAGAAAGACGATTGACTTATTGGGCCACCATGCACGTACAATCTATTGATGAGTGTATTGAGACCGTTGTCGTATTGCTGCGCATTTGAGGTGTGAAAACAACCCAAAAGTTGTGCGTGTGATTTGATACTTTGTACATACTTAGTTGTTATGTTTGCTCTTTCATTCTATGCTGAAGACGGAGAAGAACAAGGAGTTTTGGTAGATTGGTAACTCGAGATGCAGTCTCATGGACCACTTTGATTGTGACCAAGGGTTCGTTTGAAAGCCTGTGGCAGTATAGGAGCATTCCCAATGGGCCAAGAGATACATGCTGAGATCATCCTAAGGGGCGTAGAAAGAGAGCATTCTGTAGGGAGCATGCTGGTGGATATGTATGGGAAATGTCACTCCTTTATGGAAGCACAACAAGAGTTCAACAGACTGCCAATTCAAGACACAACCTCCTGGAATTCATTGATTGTAGGATAGGTAATGCTGAAGCTGCTCTGAATTGCTTTAGAAAGATGCAGCTGGAGGGCATACATGCACATTCTACTACTTTTGTTCTTTGCTTAAAAGCTTGTGTTGCAGTAGGAGCCATAGATATAGGAAGAGAAATACATGCTGAAATCAAAAGATCAGGATTAGAAAGAGACCCTGTTGTTGGTGACATGCTCGTGGACATGTAAGGAAAATGTGGCTTTATCAAGGAAGGACGAGAAGCATTTGAGAAATTGACTATCCATGATGTTATATCGTGGACAATAATGCTAGATGCCTATGTTCATAATCATGAAGGTGATATGGCTATGCGATGCTATGAGGAGATGCAACATCAGGGGGTGCATGCCAATTCTATTACATATGTTATCTGCTTGAAAGCTTGTGCAACCATAGGAACAGGACAAGGTGGTAAGCCTGACTTGTATGATCTAGACAAGCCGTTGTAGACCAAGGAGCAATCTGATGCAAGTGCAGGACTAAGGAGACTAACATCTCTGAGGAAGGGACATGATGATCATTTCTGGGAGGGAAATGCTCCTGATCTTCACCCTGTACGGACTCTTGATGCTAGTAGTTCTGACAAGTATGGATGTTTGACATTGATGGGCGGAAGTTCTCAGAGTCAAGCGAGAGGGCATTCTGTGTGGGATCGTATTGGGCCTGTTGGTCGCAATGAGGCCAAATCTGAGGTCATTAGCTGATGGCCCACCACGGCCTAGAATGATAAAGGAGGATGCAGAATCGGTTTTTTTTGTCACCTGATGCGGTTATGGGAAATCGATTTATACGCCTCTCATGGGCAAACAGGGAGTTCTAATTTGGTGTGGAATGAAAAGGAAGGAAAAATAGGCTTTTCTACGGAAAAAAGGGATCCGAAGTTCCTATGTAACCAGAGGTATGGGAAGAAGCACAAAAAGAAAAAAAACGCAGAAGAACAGGCACGCTGGATCTACGATTTCTGCCGCTACTGCTTCATCTTGTTAAGAGGATATTGCAGTGATACGAGTGAAGAAAATCACTAACAATTGACCCAGGATTGGACCGAACTTGCAGAGGAAGGCGTCAACTAGAAAAGGGGAATCGGGAAAACTGAGGAGGAACAGAGGAGAGAGAGGGCATGTCAGAAATCGGAGAACCGAGTGGAATGGAACTTAGATGAAGATGGAATTAAGGCTGCAAACCGTCGGATGACCAAACAATACCATCCAGATGTCTATGATGGAGCATAGAGCTTAGAGAAGGAGAAACTGCGGAATCACGCCTTATCAGGATTCAGGCAGCTTATGAGCTTCTCGCAGACAAGGAACAAAGGAGGCAATATGATTATGACAATCGCATACATCCTATGAAGGGACGGATGATATATATGCGTCTGTGTCATCCCGAATCACCTCGTCTGGAATGGGATTCCCATGGGGGATCGAATTTTCTGCAGATGGCGCCTTTACTACAAAGCTTCTCCAACATCACAATGATGTCGTTCTTATCAATCCGATGGATCAACTTACGATCCCGTATGACTGATTAAGAACCATTGTTCAGCCCGATTTACTGAAGAGTGTCTCATTCTTCATTCCAAATACCTATAGAAAGATAGACACGTGGAAGTATTACAAAGAATGCCTCTAACACTGAGGTTGTGACTAGCACTGGCAAAACATTGTCTTTCCTTGTCATCTTTACAGATTTTGTCCATACTGGACCTGCCAAGAAAACAAAATGTTGTCCTTATGTATAGTGTTGCTTATACTTTGGCTGGAACTACCAATCTTTGAATCAGAAAGGATCTCTTCTATTAACAGCTTGTTTATACACTGCTTTTAATTCAAGGATTGGATTTGATCAAACAGTGGACTGGACAAAAACTTGGATTTCTATTCAGAGGGCTGATCACTGCTAACTAGGGTGGTTGTGAAAAGCCAGGACTGCAAGACTTGCTGTTTTGTTTTTATGGAACTCCAATTGGTAGAGCAGACAACCAGGAAACAGAATTTGCTGAGATGTTCCAAGAGTTGGTTGAAGTTGTACGGGACATTGTGAACTTAATGTTGTCACAAAATTCATTGAAGCCTTGAATAAAGAATTCCAAGAATTGGTATAAAGAGATAATTTCAAAATTTGAGCAATATCTATGCTTTATCATTGCTTACATTGAAACTCCTCAACCGCATCCTTTATAGCCTGTACAGTTGATAATAGAACAATAATGGAGGTTCTATCATATTCATGTCATCCATCATAGGTACAAAACAGACTTGTTTCTTGGTGTTTCTGTTATAGGAGCCTCAATTGCAGCTGTCAATTATCTCATAAGATGAGCTGGACAAATACTTGAATTTACAAGATTTCACCCTTTATTTTGAAGTCTGAACCATACACACAATATTCACTTGATTGGTCTTCTATCCTGAAATTATTCAAAGTCCTCTGTGGATGCGATATTGCTTTCACAAACCCTTCGACATCTTTGGTGAACCCGACGTGAAAGCGTCGCAGAAATTTCAGGATGGGAGATACTTCAGCCTCTATTTCAGCTTCTTCTACAACACCAGCTGCGTCTACTTCAGCTCCGTCAATGATTGTTGCATCAAGTACTTCAACGGAGGATCTAAAGCAAATTTTGCAGAATATGTCCATGTATATGCAGCTCCAAAATTAGCAAACACAATTGTATATGGAGCAGCAGCAACAATTGCATCAATAGCAGTTGTCACAGCAAAGGCAACTCTATTCGGAGCAAGAGAATGCAAACAGCGCGACTAAGGCTATTGAAGCAGTTGAAAATGAGAAGAAGCTATTTGACGGGCGTAATGTTTTAGCATATTTGAAGATATATGAGATCAAGATGGGGTTTTCTGGAGTTCCTGCTAGACTTATGAGTAAGTACTTCCTTCGTCTTGTCATACTCGCTTTGAGGACAAAAGTGACTGATCTTTTTATTCAAAATACACATTGGGAAGATTTTAAAAAGGCCCTGAAAGAAGAATACTTCCTTGAGGACTTTGGTATGGCTACTCGGCAGTCATTCCGAGAGTGGGTCTACATGCCAAACAAAGGTCTCGCTGCTTCAGAGTTGATTCGAGAATTTGAGGAGAGGTATAGTCAGCTTGATGCCATTGAACAAAGAGCATTGGATGTTGAAAAAGTTGAGCTTTTCTTGCAAGCTGCAGATCTTGCTCTTCAGGAAGAATTGGGTGAGCTTCTTGAGGATCGCACGAAGCCTATGGGTCTTAAAACTGATTGGCAGGATGCTCAGGATGCAGTCTCGACTTTGACCAAGAGGAGGATATGGAAGACTCGCCTACAGAATGGTTCCATGACACCTACACCATCATCTGCTCCTATGCCTACTTCTATCCCTGTTATTTCTTCTCCTCCTCAGCCAGTTTCTTGGCCTATGCCAGTGCCTATTGTTTCCACTCCACCTATTCCTCCTGTTCCCCGACCGATACCTACACCTTCTGCTCCAAAACCATCCGCTCCATCGGTGCCTACCTCTCTTGATGACATAATCAAAGGCATCACAGATTTGACACTGGAGTCAGTCAAAGCGGAGTTGGTGGGAAAGTTGAAAGAGCAGTTTGCTTCGACTGCGCCTACTACTTCTTCTAGTGCTCCTACTACACCTAGGAGTGCTCCTAGTACACCTAGGAGAGATCGGAGATGTATTTGGTGCGATAGTACGGACCATCAGCATTGCAGGGATTGTGACTCTTTTCAGGATGCAAGGAGGAAGAATGTGGTATATTGGGGGCAAGATGGTAAGATTTGGTTGACTGAGACAGGAGCTCCACTTGCTACCAACTTTGGTAAAGGTGGAATGAAGAAGTTAGTGGAGGACATGGCTGCGCGTATTTCTTATGTGACAGTTAGAGGTGATGCTTCTGCATATGGAGTCCAGATTGAGAAGGGATCAGAGACTCAGTTAGCACTATGGACTTATGCTATGGAGACTGCAAACAAGGGAAAAATTCAGCAAACTGTTTTGACTAGTGCAGGCTCTAGTATCAGATCAGAGACAGGTTGGGACTCGCCTGTTGACAGGTACTCTATTTATGCTTATTTGGCTAAGTCTGGGTGCAGATGTACTTGTTGAGGAGAAGCGTAAGAGGGATGAAGAAAATCCAAGTGCAGCTAAGAAGACTAGAGGGGGTGAGTTTATTACTCCACCTACTGTGGGACTGTCTTCAAGACCAGGGCCAGATCAACAGATGGAAGATGCTCAAAAGAGAGAAAAGAGGCAAGAGCCTAGAGAGAGAAAGCAGCCAGGATTTAGATTGATATCTGATATTGAGACATCTACAGACATGAAGAAAATCTTTAATGATAAGATACTTGGCAGTGAGGTGACTTTCACTATTTCTGAGATTTTGGGCATCTCAAAAAGAGAGTTTCAGGATCAGTTTCAGGAGGTTTTGAAGAGGAAAAGACTTGCATTGTCTACCACTGATACACAGGGAGTTTTGATTGGGGAGTTGGATGAGGATGAGGATGAGGTTATGGTTGATAATGCTTCTGTTTTTCCACAGGTAGAGAAGAGGGTTCAGCCTATGCATTATGCTGAAATTGATGAGCCTGTCATGATACCGCGTAGTCACTTTTCGGGGAGCCATTGGGCTAGGGCAACTACAGAGACGATGGTAAAGATTGGAGAGAAACAGGTGCCTTATGTTGCATTGGTGGATCATGGTTCAGAGATTAATCTCATAGTTCGTGGAGTTTATGAGAGTAACAGATGGCCTATGGATGTAGAGCATGGGTGGCGTATGAGAGCCGCCAATAACACTGCAGGTGTTTTGTATGCTGCCTGTCCTAGTGTCAGGGTTTCTATTGGTGATGTAGAGGAGGATTTTCATTTCTTTATGCAGGATTCATGCTCTTATCCCATAATTCTTGGTCAGCCATTCATTACAGAGATGCGCATGGAAACAAAGGTCATGGATGATGGATCTACTTATGCACGAATTCGCAGTAAAGATGGTATGAGAGCAGTTCAGTTTATGACTGTATGTGTGAACCATGTTAAAAATAGGGATACTCTCAGAGATGCACCTTTGCCCACTGTGAGGGATTCGGGTTTTCATTAGGTACTACCGTTTCGCGAGACGACGGTGGTACAGAGGAGAGGAGATTGGAGTTCTCGCCTCCTGGCAGCGGTGTTTTCTCCTCCGGTTTTGTTGGGATTTCAGCAAACAATTCGATGAGTTATCAGAAGACTTCTAGGTTGCCTAGAGCTGCCAGGCAGTATATATGCAGGAAGGAGAAAAATTTGAAAAATGTAGGAATTTTGGAGGATGATGAGCACATAGATGGGATGTATGATAGTGTGATTTGTGCAGATACAATGACAGAGATGGGAGATATGCTCAAAACTGATATGCAGAATTGTCACAGTAATGTATTAGTGCAGTCCCTGGACATGTTTCATGAAATTGCAGATTTTGTGCCACAGATTGAGTCAGAGGCTGAGGTAACTCAGCAAAAAGTGTTGAGTGCTGAAGAAATTCAGCAAATAGAGTTTCCAACTGGTTATGATCAGCTTTCAAAGAGACAGAGGGCTGAAAAACTAACAGAGTCTACTGCTGAAATATTTCAGCATTCAGAGTTTAGGGCTGTTCCTATGCAGTCCATAGAGTAGAGGGCTGAGGATATTCAGCCATTGGAGTGCAGAATTGCTGATTTACAGCAAGATTTATGTAATGCAGAAGAGCATAATGAAGCCAGGGTTGACACAAAATACAAAATTGTGGATAAGAAGGTGAAGCCGGTTGCTGTACCGCTTCCATCTGACAGTGATCAGCAAATAGAGAGGGCTGCTAAACAGTAAATTTTGAGGAATCTGGAGCATATTGGTCATAAATTTTCAGTAGAGACTCTTGCTGAATTGAAAATTGAAAATGGTGATTTCTTGCTACCCATAGAGAAGCAATGCTTTCAGGATATGCTTGAGCGACATGGAAGGGGATTTGCTTTTTTCCCGCATGAGATTGGATGTGTGAATCCTGATATTGTTGCTCCTATGGTCATTTTTACTATTTCTCATATCCCATGGAATCTCCGACCTATTCCAGTGCCTAAAGCACACTTGCCAAAGCTGATTGATTTATTGAATGAGAAAATCAGGATGGGAATCCTTGAGCCTTCATCTGCACCATATTCAAACAGGTGGTTTACAGTTCCAAAGAAGAATGGTACTCTCCGATTTATTCAGGACATGCAGCCAGTGAACATAGTTACTATCAGGAATGTTGGTATAGGTCCAATTGTGGATGAGTTTGCAGAGGCATTTTCTGGACGTGCCATCTATTCTTTAGGTGATTTGTATTCAGGATATGATCAGTTTCAGCTGGCTTTGGAAAGCAGGGACATAACCACCATGAGAACTCCTATTGGGCTTGTCAGGATGTGTACCTTGCCTCAAGGTGCCACTAATTCTGTTGCGCATATGATGAATGCCATGCATAAGGTCCTTCGTGATTACATACCTCAGCTTACTATGCCTTTCTTGGATGATGTGCCCATTAAGGGGTGTGCAGAAGAAGAGAAGAATGAGAGTCTAAATGAGCAGGGATGCAGATACTTTGTGGCTAATCATATTTCAGCATGTGAGAAGATTTTGGCCAGGTTAGAAGAAGTGAATTTGACACTTTCAGGGCAAAAATCTGTTTTTGGAGTGAATGAGGTTGTCATTGTTGGGCATATGTGTGGATATTATGGCATGAAACCCTCACCTGATAAGGTGAATGCTATAGGCAAGATTGCGGAGTATTGTTCTACTACTTCAGAGGTACGGAGATTCATTGGAGCTTGTGTGTTTTATATGATTTGGATACCTCATTTTGCACACATAGCAGATTGTTTGTATCAGCTGCTTCGAAAGGGGTTGAAATTCTATTGGGATGAGAGCCACACTAGAGCCATGAGGAAATTGAAGAAGTTATTGCAGAATGCTCCTACTCTCAGGAAAGCGGATTATAATTGTGAAAGGCCTATTGTATTGAGAGTTGACACTAGTCCAATTGGCATAGGTTGGGCTGTGGGTCAAGATGATGCAGATGGAAATAGGTATGCCATTCGGTTTGGGGCGAAAGTCCTAAACGAGAGATAGAGGAGATATCCGCAAATCAAGAGGGAGTTACTGGGGATTGTTACGGCTCTCAAATGTGACAAGGAGTACTTTATTGGAGCTTCATTTGTGGTAGAGACAGATTGCTTGCCATTGATTGGTATGATCACGAGTTGCTCTACTCCGGATATAGCCTTGTTGAGATGGATTGCATACATCAAGTCATTAAATCCGGAATTTAAACACATAGCAAGGAAGGATAATCCAGTGGCAGATATGTTGTCTAGAGCCAGATATGATGATGAGGAGACTCTACTTGTAGAAGAGGATGATGCAAAAATTTCAGCCACTATGGTTGATCATGTTTGTCATGTCTATGATATTGTGGCTTTCATAGAAGAACTCTATGTTGGAGATTGGTTGCAGATTGGCAGGTACCTTAGTACACTAAGCAAAAGAGATGAATGGACAGATGAAGAGTTCAAGAAGATCAGAAGGAAAGCCTATGGTTATTTTCTCAAGGACGGATTTCTTTGAAAGTATCCGAAGAAAAGAGGCAGATTACCTTTGCGGGTTGTCTGCGATAGAGAGACACAGTTACAGGTGATGAGGGAGTTTCATGAGAGTCCTTGGGCTGGTCATAGAGGAGTGTGGGCTACTTATGAGAAAATCAAGGAGAAATATTGGTGGAAAGGCATGTATAGAGATATTTCTCACTTTGTTGAGACTTGCAGAGACTGCCAAATGTATTCAGTAGTGCGTCATCGAGATGAGCTTCATCTGACCTATCCGCTATGCATTCATTATAAGTGGGTAGTTGATTTGGTTACCATGCCTATGGGTCTATGGCAGATGAGATACATTGTTTTGGCTAGAGAGGATCTTACCAATCATGTTGAGGGCAGATCTTTGAGACCGAAGACCACTAGTGCAGTGTGTAAATTCTTATTGGAGGAAATTTTCTGCAGGTATGGTTGTGTGGGTAAGATCACTGCGGATCATGGTGAATTGGATGCAGATGAAGCTAGGGAGTTTTTCTCTCAGCTAGGAATCAAATTGGCTTTAACCACTGCATACAATCCAGAGGGAAATGGGAAGAGTGAAAGAGGGAATCCGCCAATAGTGAAAGCATTAGCCAAAGCATGCAGAGGACGGATTGGAGAATGGCCGAGACTTCTACCATTTGCTTTGTGGGCTGATCATACGACTCATAGTGTTACCACAGGATATATGCCTGCAGAGTTGATGTATGGTCAGAAACTGGTTATGCCGACTGAGACTTGTGCTTTGACTTGGTCAGTTTTACCTTGTCAGGAGGATTTGACGAGAGAGGAGCTCTTAGCTCTTCGGATTCGACAGTTGGAGAGGAGACCAGAGGATATTCAGCTAGCTATTGACAGGTTGAAGGTTGCTAGACTAAGGAATAAGGACAGGTTTGACAGCAGGCATCGCTTGCGGCCTAGGGTAATAGAAGAGGGAGATTGGGTATTGGTCTTTGATAGCAGCGTTGAAAATCAGCATACTGCACTTTGGAAGATGGTGAAAAGATGGTTTGGGCCGTACATAGTCAGACATGTTTTTGATAATGCAACATATGAGCTGACAGAATTGGACGGAACAGTGCTTAGAGTGCCTATTGCTGGAAAAAGAATCAAGATTTTCAAGAAAAGGGATGATGAGGACTATGCATTGGAAGAATTTTCAAGAGAAGAGCAACGAGAAGAAACTCCAATGGAAGAGACATATGATATGTCATATAATCTTGTTGATCTACCGGAAATGCATAATGAAGAGATTGATCTGTTTGTGGATCTTGTTGATAATGATCATGGGTAATTGGCCCATCCGGAGGATGCGCAGGAGTAGAGGGGGTGGATGTCGTATTGCTGCACATTTGAGGTGTGAAAACAACCCAAAAGTTGTGCGTGTGGTTTGATACTTTGTACATACTTAGTTGTTATGTTTGCTCTTTCATTCTATGCTGAAGACGGAGAAGAACAAGGAGTTTTGGTAGACTGGTAACTCGAGATGCATTCTCATGGACCACTTTGATTGTGACCAAGGGTTCGTTTGAAAGCCTGTGGCAGTATAGGAGCATTCCCAATGGGCCAAGAGATACATGCTGAGATCATCCTAAGGGGCCTAGAAAGAGAGTGTTCTGTAGGGAGCATGATGGTGGATATGTATGGGAAATGTCACTCCTTTATGGAAGCACAACAAGTGTTCAATAGACTGCCAATTCAAGACACAACCTCCTGGAATTCATTGATTGCAGGATAGGTAATACTGAAGCTGCTCTAAATTGCTTTAGAAAGATGCAGCTGGAGGGCATACATGCACATTCTACTACTTTTGTTCTTTGCTTAAAAGCTTGTGTTGCAGTAGGAGCCATAGATATAGGAAGAGAAATACATGCTGAAATCAGAAGATCAGGATTAGAAAGAGACCCTGTTGTTGGTGACATGCTCGTGGACATGTAAGGAAAATGTGGCTTTATCAAGGAAGGACGAGAAGCATTTGAGAAATTGACTGTCCATGATGTTATATCGTGAACAATAATGCTAGATGCCTATGTTCATAATCGTGAAGGTGATATGGCTATGCGATGCTATGAGGAGATGCAACGTCAAGGGGTGCATGCCAATTCTATTACATATGTTATCTGCTTGAAAGCTTGTGCAACTATAGGAACAGGACAAGGTGGTAAGCTTGACTTGTATGATCCAGACAAGCCGTTGTAGACCAAGGAGCAATCTGATGCAAGTGCAGGACTAAGGAGACTGACATCTTTGAGGAAGAGACATGATGATCATTTCTGGGAGGGAAATGCTCCTGATCTTCACCCTGTACGGACTCCTGATGCTAGTAGTTCTGACAAGTATGGATGTTTGACATTGATGGGCGGAAGTTCTCAGAGTCAAGCGAGAGGGCATTCTGTGTGGGATCGTATTGGGCCTGTTGGTCGCAATGAGGCCAAATCTGAGGTCATTAGCTGATGGCCCACCACGGCCTAAAATGATAAAGGAGGATGCAGAATCGGTTTTTTTTGTCACCTGATGCGGTTATGGGAAATCGATTTATACGCCTGTCATGGGCAAACAAGGACGCTAATTTGGTGTGGAACGAAAAGGAAGGAAAAAGAGGCTTTTCTGGGGAAAAAAGGGATCCGAAGTTCCTCTGTAACCAGAGGTATGGGAAGAAGCCAAAAAAAAAAAAAAAAACGCAGAAGAACAGGCACGCTGGATCTACGATTTCTGCCGCTACTGCTTCATCTTGTTAAGAGGATATTGCAGTGATACGAGTGAAGAAAATCACTAACAATTGACCCAGGATTGGACCGCCGACCTTGCAGAGGAAGTCGTCAACTGGAAAAGGGGAATCGAGAAAACTGAGGAGGAACAGAGGAGAGAGAGGGCATGTCAGAAATCGGAAAACCGAGTGGAATGGAACTTAGATGAAGATGGAATTAAGGCTGCAAACCGTCGGATGACCAAACAATACCATCCAGATGTCTATGATGGAGCATAGAGCTTAGAGAAGGAGAAACTGCGGAATCACGCCTTATCAGGATTCAGGCAGCTTATGAGCTTCTCGCAGACAAGGAACAAAGGAGGCAATATGATTATGACAATCGCATACATCCTATGAAGGGACGGATGATATATATGCGTCTGTGTCATCCCGAATCAGCTCGTCTGGAATGGGATTCCCATGGGGGATCGAATTTTCTGCAGATGGCGCCTTTACTACAAAGCTTCTCCAACATCACAATGATGTCGTTCTTATCAATTCGATGGATCAACTTACGATCCCGTATGACTGATTAAGAACCTTTGTTCAGCCCGATTTACTAAAGAGTGTCTCATTCTTCATTCCAAATACCTATAGAAAGATAGACACGTGGAAGTATTACAGAGAATGCCTCTAACACTGAGGTTGTGACTAGCACTGGCAAAACATTGTCTTTCCTTGTCATCTTTATAGATTTTGTCCATACTGGACCTGCCAAGAAAACAGAATGTTGTCCTTATGTACAGTGTTGCTTATACTTTGGCTGGAACTACCAATCTTTGAATCAGAAAGGATCTCTTCTATTAACAGCTTGTTTATACACTGCTTTTAATTCAAGGATTGGATTTGATCAAACAGTGGACTGGACAAAAACTTGGATTTCTATTCAGAGGGCTGATCACTGCTAACTAGGGTGGTTGTGAAAAGCCAGGACTGCAAGACTTGCTGTTTTTTTTTAATGGAACTCCAATTGGTAGAGCAGACAACCAGGAAACAGAATTTGCTAAGATGTTCTTGGAGTTGGTTGAAGCTGTACGGGACATTGTGAACTTAATGTTGTCACAAAATTCATTGAAGCCTTGAATAAAGAATTCCAAGAATTGGCGTAAAGAGATAATTTCAGAATTTGTGCAATATCTATGCTTTATCATTGCTTACCTTGAAACTCCTCAACCACATCCTTTATAGCCTGTACAGTTGATAATAGAACAATAATGGAGGTTCTATCATATTCATGTCATCCATCATAGGTACAAAATGGACTTGTTTCTTGGTGTTTCTATTATAGGAGCCTCAATTGCAGCTGTCAATTATCTCATAAGATGAGCTGGACAAATACTTGAAGTTACAAGATTTCACCCTTTATTTTGAAGTCTGAACCATACAAACAATATTCACTTGATTGGTCTTCTATCCTGAAATTATTGAAAGTCCTCTGTGGATGCGATATTGCTTTCACGAACCCTTCGACACCGTGTCTCTCTGCATATCAAGTCTCCAAACCTATGGGACTCGAGTTTGTGATGGAGTGTTGCAAAGAAAAGAGAATACAATTGTTAGAAACACGATCGTTAGTACAAGTGATATTGCAAATAAGAAAGAGATAAGAACAAAAAAAACTTACAAACCTTCAAATAAGTCTTGTGACTTCCACTTCCCAGTTGATGCATGACCCCTGCCTCCAATCATGCCCTCGTTGTTGTTGCCAACGTCCTAGAGAATTTGTAGCCTCCTCCCTGAGACTCCACCAATCATCTACCTCTAGCCACTCTAGCTTTGAGGTGCCACTCTTGAGTGTTTTTCATGTGTCCGTTTGTCTATGTGACATGTATGCATGAATACACTACATCATCCACCTAGTGGAAAACCTCTTTGCCACACTAGGTAAAAAATCCTTGTTCAGTGTTGCCGCTATATAGTTGTTGCTCCCCTCGAGTATATTTTTCCAATGGTCCAAGATGTTGTGCCTAAAATATTATTGGCACAATTCTCTTATGCAAAACATTACCCTCGTCCCCTCATTGTTCATGATCATAGCACCTGCCTTGTCATCTACAAGGTATCCATACCCCTCTAGGATATCGTCAAAGGCAACCTGCATAGATAGAAAATGATGTTAGCGTAATCAATATAAATATTTAGATAAATCATGATAATATAACTTTGAAAAAATGATGCTTATTAAAATGCATATTCTAAAGTACCCTTAAAAGTAAATCATCAACGAATTGAGTAGGTAGATTCAAATATGACCCACCCTATAGCCACATGTCAATCTCTTCACACAACTCCACATACATTGAAAGGTCTATAGACAGCTTACCATAGAAGGAGGAGTCCACTTCGTTCTAAAAGAATTCTTGGCCTCCTATCTCTTCATCATTGTTACCTGTGTCTGCCTCCTCTCTCAAGGGGGGGGGCACTCATAAATATATGTATATATAATGTAAGTTCAAAACACCATTTTTATACATTTTTTACATACATAAGGGTGTCATATAAAGGGGTTACTTATAGATTGAATAGAAAAGGGTTGTGTTTTATTCAAGAAAAATTCACAGATTAGGATATTTATAAATAGGCCACGAACGCACGTTATATAGAGGATATATATATAGTGAACCCCCCGAGCCTCCTCTACATGTTCCAAGCCCTCTTCGGCCTCCACCCTATGCAATATCAATGCCTCCGCCTACATACTCTCATCGTCTACGTTGGGCACATTTCTTTCATCATACACTCTTACACTCCAAGGAGCTAATGGCACAGCATACCACCATCAAGGTTATCAGGGATTTGGATAGAAATTTACCTATTCAATATCACATATAAGAGTGAATTACCATTTGTGACTATTTAGTGTTGTGAATTTTTTTTAAAAAAAAGTCATGTACTTATTCACAATGGGCAACAAGAAAAATGTGTCGTGCAGTTCCATCCATCCTTTCTGGGAATCTATTTTCAGAATTCCAAAGGAACATTTTTAAATGGTTATCCCAACTCCTTCCAATACTACTTTGAACCGTTGTACATAGAATATGATCATGGTTGGAGAAGCTACAGTAATCCACTGAGAGAGAACTTTGCAAGTTTTCAAAATACTTCATCTCATCTATAATGGTGCTTGGATTTGCGGCCTACTGTTGGCTCTCTTGCTCAAACTTTGTCATGATACCACAATTCTTTGCGAAGGGCATTTTGTTGATGCACTGTCATGTTGCTATGCACACACAGTGTGAAAAACCCTACAATGCAATGTTATCCGGCTTTCTTATTGATCTAGAGAGTCAATTGCATCTTAGTCATTAGTGCTAGTGTCTGTGGTATGGACGGTTCAAAATACTAGATTTTTTAGACAAGTTTAGTCTATTTGCTATATTTTGGATATTATATCTTATAAATATCCTAAAAAGCTATGAAATTTTCTAGAATAGGGTAACATATAAAAAACAAGTTACTTTTTCAACCAGTTTTGCAGATCTCATGTAAAAAGAAGGATAGGCAAAATCACATGTGATGCAATCGCAAATGACAGGCAGCAAACAACACTCCCAACTGGGAGAAGAAGGAGTGATTTGGAAGAATTTTGAGGAGGTGTCCTAAGGTTTTACCCCCCTTTCAGAGCCAATGGAACCATCAGATTTGTGGTATGAGGAGCAGAGAAGAAACTACTACTTTGATACATGTTTTTGGTCTACAAGGGAGCTCCAAGAGATCTAATGCTTAGAGATTGCTTCTGAGTAGTTCTAGAGAAGGAATTTGTTTCTCTTATCAAGTTCTATCAATACATAGTGCTTTGTCTTTAACTTGTGTACCTCTTGTCTATTCTTTTTCTCTTCTCTCTCCTATTCTGTACTTCCTTCTCTCTCTGACCCTTACAATGAATAGGCCATGTCTTCCATTCAGAATGCTAGAATGACCTATCATGTAAATAGCTATTCAAAATCCAAAAACCTATTCATCTCTACGAAGTGATCATCCTTTCCATCCTCCATAGTGTCTATGATTTTATGTCTATACTAGAGATTGCAAATAATTAGGCAATACATAATCACCATGAGTCTCATTCTCAAGGCCAAGAGGCAAAGGCTATTGCAAGGCATCTATTTGTACTTGTTTGATTACTCGACCTGGTGGTGTGCGAGAATGACGTGCATCTTGACCATAGATTATATCCTCATCATCAACTAGAGATGCATATCCCTATATGTGAAATGCCACTTATATTGTTGGCATACCCAACTATAAGTATCCAAAACAACAGAGATAAGAATAAAGAACACTAACCATAATTTTATTTCGATGTGCAAGCATTGGCACATGAGTATGAAAATATCGAGAAGACTCATGTGAATGACACTGATGTCATGACATGTAAGCCGCGACATCTATCACACCGACATGAAATCTATTCCTCCTCATAGTAAGATGAAGACTCACATCCTCATGAGTTGGTACTCTTTGGAGTGCCCCATCATAGCAACATGACCTCCATAGAAATCACACATGCCAGTTCGTTGGCATGGGGAGACATGGCATCATAGCCACTTTTTTAAGTATATGCTTACAAGATCTCATAGTATAGAGATACTAGCTATAGGATGTATAAAATAAGGAAAAAATATAACTTTGGATCTGTTCTTGTATAGAGCAAAGACTAGGATCATGACCCCACTTTAGAAAAGGTTGAGATGGCCACACACTAGAAGATACATGCCTCATACTGACATTCAAAACAATGCAAATGTTCATTAAAAAATTTACCCTGATTGTCATTAAAAGTGTTGGTATAAACATCTCTATAAAACTGTCGCAGAAACAGTCACTATTTGCATCACTATATGCATCGCTATTTGCATTGCAAACATGATGCATATAGTGATGTAAATAGCAATGGTTTGCAACGTGCATAGGGATGACAATAGTGATGTATCGAGAGAAATCAACGAAATTAATAGCGATGGTTACAGGGAGAAAAAATAATTAATATTTTGCAAAGCAATTACATGTTGGGTATACAATGGTAGTCGAGAGGAGTGTAAAATGTACTTGAACCCATAAGACTAATAATTCACAGAATAAGTACAAGACTAGTGATGACAACTCATGGCATTACATGGAACCATGGAGAGAGGAGAGCCAAAACAAATGTGAAATTCTATATGTAATTTTCCCAAGCTGCGGTTTTATATAGAGGAAGATAAGTACATCTAAGGAATAGTACATGGAAGATGCTTTCAGAGATCACATAACCAAAAAAGAAGAGGGTGTGATCTCCACAAATTTAAGTGCGAGCTACAAATCTTGGCTATCAAAAAGCTCATCCAATGCAAAGCAGCATTAAATTTTTTTTGTAAAATGAACAACTACACATCAATCCACCATACATAATGCATTAAAAAAAAATATTGACTACGTACAAGAAAGACGATTGACTTATTGGGCCACCATGCACGTACAATCTATTGATGAGTGTATTGAGACCGTTGTCGTATTGCTGCGCATTTGAGGTGTGAAAACAACCCAAAAGTTGTGCGTGTGATTTGATACTTTGTACATACTTAGTTGTTATGTTTGCTCTTTCATTCTATGCTGAAGACGGAGAAGAACAAGGAGTTTTGGTAGATTGGTAACTCGAGATGCAGTCTCATGGACCACTTTGATTGTGACCAAGGGTTCGTTTGAAAGCCTGTGGCAGTATAGGAGCATTCCCAATGGGCCAAGAGATACATGCTGAGATCATCCTAAGGGGCCTAGAAAGAGAGCATTCTGTAGGGAGCATGCTGGTGGATATGTATGGGAAATGTCACTCCTTTATGGAAGCACAACAAGAGTTCAACAGACTGCCAATTCAAGACACAACCTCCTGGAATTCATTGATTGTAGGATAGGTAATGCTGAAGCTGCTCTGAATTGCTTTAGAAAGATGCAGCTGGAGGGCATACATGCACATTCTACTACTTTTGTTCTTTGCTTAAAAGCTTGTGTTGCAGTAGGAGCCATAGATATAGGAAGAGAAATACATGCTGAAATCAAAAGATCAGGATTAGAAAGAGACCCTGTTGTTGGTGACATGCTCGTGGACATGTAAGGAAAATGTGGCTTTATCAAGGAAGGACGAGAAGCATTTGAGAAATTGACTATCCATGATGTTATATCGTGGACAATAATGCTAGATGCCTATGTTCATAATCGTGAAGGTGATATGGCTATGCGATGCTATGAGGAGATGCAACATCAGGGGGTGCATGCCAATTCTATTACATATGTTATCTGCTTGAAAGCTTGTGCAACCATAGGAACAGGACAAGGTGGTAAGCCTGACTTGTATGATCTAGACAAGCCGTTGTAGACCAAGGAGCAATCTGATGCAAGTGCAGGACTAAGGAGACTAACATCTCTGAGGAAGGGACATGATGATCATTTCTGGGAGGGAAATGCTCCTGATCTTCACCCTGTACGGACTCTTGATGCTAGTAGTTCTGACAAGTATGGATGTTTGACATTGATGGGCAGAAGTTCTCAGAGTCAAGCGAGAGGGCATTCTGTGTGGGATCGTATTGGGCCTGTTGGTCGCAATGAGGCCAAATCTGAGGTCATTAGCTGATGGCCCACCACGGCCTAGAATGATAAAGGAGGATGCAGAATCGGTTTTTTTTGTCACCTGATGCGGTTATGGGAAATCGATTTATACGCCTCTCATGGGCAAACAGGGAGTTCTAATTTGGTGTGGAATGAAAAGGAAGGAAAAATAGGCTTTTCTACGGAAAAAAGGGATCCGAAGTTCCTATGTAACCAGAGGTATGGGAAGAAGCACAAAAAGAAAAAAAACGCAGAAGAACAGGCACGCTGGATCTACGATTTCTGCCGCTACTGCTTCATCTTGTTAAGAGGATATTGCAGTGATACGAGTGAAGAAAATCACTAACAATTGACCCAGGATTGGACCGAACTTGCAGAGGAAGGCGTCAACTAGAAAAGGGGAATCGGGAAAACTGAGGAGGAACAGAGGAGAGAGAGGGCATGTCAGAAATCGGAGAACCGAGTGGAATGGAACTTAGATGAAGATGGAATTAAGGCTGCAAACCGTCGGATGACCAAACAATACCATCCAGATGTCTATGATGGAGCATAGAGCTTAGAGAAGGAGAAACTGCGGAATCACGCCTTATCAGGATTCAGGCAGCTTATGAGCTTCTCGCAGACAAGGAACAAAGGAGGCAATATGATTATGACAATCGCATACATCCTATGAAGGGACGGATGATATATATGCGTCTGTGTCATCCCGAATCACCTCGTCTGGAATGGGATTCCCATGGGGGATCGAATTTTCTGCAGATGGCGCCTTTACTACAAAGCTTCTCCAACATCACAATGATGTCGTTCTTATCAATCCGATGGATCAACTTACGATCCCGTATGACTGATTAAGAACCATTGTTCAGCCCGATTTACTGAAGAGTGTCTCATTCTTCATTCCAAATACCTATAGAAAGATAGACACGTGGAAGTATTACAAAGAATGCCTCTAACACTGAGGTTGTGACTAGCACTGGCAAAACATTGTCTTTCCTTGTCATCTTTACAGATTTTGTCCATACTGGACCTGCCAAGAAAACAAAATGTTGTCCTTATGTATAGTGTTGCTTATACTTTGGCTGGAACTACCAATCTTTGAATCAGAAAGGATCTCTTCTATTAACAGCTTGTTTATACACTGCTTTTAATTCAAGGATTGGATTTGATCAAACAGTGGACTGGACAAAAACTTGGATTTCTATTCAGAGGGCTGATCACTGCTAACTAGGGTGGTTGTGAAAAGCCAGGACTGCAAGACTTGCTGTTTTGTTTTTATGGAACTCCAATTGGTAGAGCAGACAACCAGGAAACAGAATTTGCTGAGATGTTCCAAGAGTTGGTTGAAGTTGTACGGGACATTGTGAACTTAATGTTGTCACAAAATTCATTGAAGCCTTGAATAAAGAATTCCAAGAATTGGTATAAAGAGATAATTTCAAAATTTGAGCAATATCTATGCTTTATCATTGCTTACATTGAAACTCCTCAACCGCATCCTTTATAGCCTGTACAGTTGATAATAGAACAATAATGGAGGTTCTATCATATTCATGTCATCCATCATAGGTACAAAACAGACTTGTTTCTTGGTGTTTCTGTTATAGGAGCCTCAATTGCAGCTGTCAATTATCTCATAAGATGAGCTGGACAAATACTTGAATTTACAAGATTTCACCCTTTATTTTGAAGTCTGAACCATACACACAATATTCACTTGATTGGTCTTCTATCCTGAAATTATTCAAAGTCCTCTGTGGATGCGATATTGCTTTCACAAACCCTTCGACATCTTTGGTGAACCCGACGTGAAAGCGTCGCAGAAATTTCAGGATGGGAGATACTTCAGCCTCTATTTCAGCTTCTTCTACAACACCAGCTGCGTCTACTTCAGCTCCGTCAATGATTGTTGCATCAAGTACTTCAACGGAGGATCTAAAGCAAATTTTGCAGAATATGTCCATGTATATGCAGCTCCAAAATTAGCAAACACAATTGTATATGGAGCAGCAGCAACAATTGCATCAATAGCAGTTGTCACAGCAAAGGCAACTCTATTCGGAGCAAGAGAATGCAAACAGCGCGACTAAGGCTATTGAAGCAGTTGAAAATGAGAAGAAGCTATTTGACGGGCGTAATGTTTTAGCATATTTGAAGATATATGAGATCAAGATGGGGTTTTCTGGAGTTCCTGCTAGACTTATGAGTAAGTACTTCCTTCGTCTTGTCATACTCGCTTTGAGGACAAAAGTGACTGATCTTTTTATTCAAAATACACATTGGGAAGATTTTAAAAAGGCCCTGAAAGAAGAATACTTCCTTGAGGACTTTGGTATGGCTACTCGGCAGTCATTCCGAGAGTGGGTCTACATGCCAAACAAAGGTCTCGCTGCTTCAGAGTTGATTCGAGAATTTGAGGAGAGGTATAGTCAGCTTGATGCCATTGAACAAAGAGCATTGGATGTTGAAAAAGTTGAGCTTTTCTTGCAAGCTGCAGATCTTGCTCTTCAGGAAGAATTGGGTGAGCTTCTTGAGGATCGCACGAAGCCTATGGGTCTTAAAACTGATTGGCAGGATGCTCAGGATGCAGTCTCGACTTTGACCAAGAGGAGGATATGGAAGACTCGCCTACAGAATGGTTCCATGACACCTACACCATCATCTGCTCCTATGCCTACTTCTATCCCTGTTATTTCTTCTCCTCCTCAGCCAGTTTCTTAGCCTATGCCAGTGCCTATTGTTTCCACTCCACCTATTCCTCCTGTTCCCCGACCGATACCTACACCTTCTGCTCCAAAACCATCCGCTCCATCGGTGCCTACCTCTCTTGATGACATAATCAAAGGCATCACAGATTTGACACTGGAGTCAGTCAAAGCGGAGTTGGTGGGAAAGTTGAAAGAGCAGTTTGCTTCGACTGCGCCTACTACTTCTTCTAGTGCTCCTACTACACCTAGGAGTGCTCCTAGTACACCTAGGAGAGATCGGAGATGTATTTGGTGCGATAGTACGGACCATCAGCATTGCAGGGATTGTGACTCTTTTCAGGATGCAAGGAGGAAGAATGTGGTATATTGGGGGCAAGATGGTAAGATTTGGTTGACTGAGACAGGAGCTCCACTTGCTACCAACTTTGGTAAAGGTGGAATGAAGAAGTTAGTGGAGGACATGGCTGCGCGTATTTCTTATGTGACAGTTAGAGGTGATGCTTCTGCATATGGAGTCCAGATTGAGAAGGGATCAGAGACTCAGTTAGCACTATGGACTTATGCTATGGAGACTGCAAACAAGGGAAAAATTCAGCAAACTGTTTTGACTAGTGCAGGCTCTAGTATCAGATCAGAGACAGGTTGGGACTCGCCTGTTGACAGGTACTCTATTTATGCTTATTTGGCTAAGTCTGGGTGCAGATGTACTTGTTGAGGAGAAGCGTAAGAGGGATGAAGAAAATCCAAGTGCAGCTAAGAAGACTAGAGGGGGTGAGTTTATTACTCCACCTACTGTGGGACTGTCTTCAAGACCAGGGCCAGATCAACAGATGGAAGATGCTCAAAAGAGAGAAAAGAGGCAAGAGCCTAGAGAGAGAAAGCAGCCAGGATTTAGATTGATATCTGATATTGAGACATCTACAGACATGAAGAAAATCTTTAATGATAAGATACTTGGCAGTGAGGTGACTTTCACTATTTCTGAGATTTTGGGCATCTCAAAAAGAGAGTTTCAGGATCAGTTTCAGGAGGTTTTGAAGAGGAAAAGACTTGCATTGTCTACCACTGATACACAGGGAGTTTTGATTGGGGAGTTGGATGAGGATGAGGATGAGGTTATGGTTGATAATGCTTCTGTTTTTCCACAGGTAGAGAAGAGGGTTCAGCCTATGCATTATGCTGAAATTGATGAGCCTGTCATGATACCGCGTAGTCACTTTTCGGGGAGCCATTGGGCTAGGGCAACTACAGAGACGATGGTAAAGATTGGAGAGAAACAGGTGCCTTATGTTGCATTGGTGGATCATGGTTCAGAGATTAATCTCATAGTTCGTGGAGTTTATGAGAGTAACAGATGGCCTATGGATGTAGAGCATGGGTGGCGTATGAGAGCCGCCAATAACACTGCAGGTGATTTGTATGCTGCCTGTCCTAGTGTCAGGGTTTCTATTGGTGATGTAGAGGAGGATTTTCATTTCTTTATGCAGGATTCATGCTCTTATCCCATAATTCTTGGTCAGCCATTCATTACAGAGATGCGCATGGAAACAAAGGTCATGGATGATGGATCTACTTATGCACGAATTCGCAGTAAAGATGGTATGAGAGCAGTTCAGTTTATGACTGTATGTGTGAACCATGTTAAAAATAGGGATACTCTCAGAGATGCACCTTTGCCCACTGTGAGGGATTCGGGTTTTCATTAGGTACTACCGTTTCGCGAGACGACGGTGGTACAGAGGAGAGGAGATTGGAGTTCTCGCCTCCTGGCAGCGGTGTTTTCTCCTCCGGTTTTGTTGGGATTTCAGCAAACAATTCGATGAGTTATCAGAAGACTTCTAGGTTGCCTAGAGCTGCCAGGCAGTATATATGCAGGAAGGAGAAAAATTTGAAAAATGTAGGAATTTTGGAGGATGATGAGCACATAGATGGGATGTATGATAGTGTGATTTGTGCAGATACAATGACAGAGATGGGAGATATGCTCAAAACTGATATGCAGAATTGTCACAGTAATGTATTAGTGCAGTCCCTGGACATGTTTCATGAAATTGCAGATTTTGTGCCACAGATTGAGTCAGAGGCTGAGGTAACTCAGCAAAAAGTGTTGAGTGCTGAAGAAATTCAGCAAATAGAGTTTCCAACTGGTTATGATCAGCTTTCAAAGAGACAGAGGGCTGAAAAACTAACAGAGTCTACTGCTGAAATATTTCAGCATTCAGAGTTTAGGGCTGTTCCTATGCAGTCCATAGAGTAGAGGGCTGAGGATATTCAGCCATTGGAGTGCAGAATTGCTGATTTACAGCAAGATTTATGTAATGCAGAAGAGCATAATGAAGCCAGGGTTGACACAAAATACAAAATTGTGGATAAGAAGGTGAAGCCGGTTGCTGTACCGCTTCCATCTGACAGTGATCAGCAAATAGAGAGGGCTGCTAAACAGTAAATTTTGAGGAATCTGGAGCATATTGGTCATAAATTTTCAGTAGAGACTCTTGCTGAATTGAAAATTGAAAATGGTGATTTCTTGCTACCCATAGAGAAGCAATGCTTTCAGGATATGCTTGAGCGACATGGAAGGGGATTTGCTTTTTTCCCGCATGAGATTGGATGTGTGAATCCTGATATTGTTGCTCCTATGGTCATTTTTACTATTTCTCATATCCCATGGAATCTCCGACCTATTCCAGTGCCTAAAGCACACTTGCCAAAGCTGATTGATTTATTGAATGAGAAAATCAGGATGGGAATCCTTGAGCCTTCATCTGCACCATATTCAAACAGGTGGTTTACAGTTCCAAAGAAGAATGGTACTCTCCGATTTATTCAGGACATGCAGCCAGTGAACATAGTTACTATCAGGAATGTTGGTATAGGTCCAATTGTGGATGAGTTTGCAGAGGCATTTTCTGGACGTGCCATCTATTCTTTAGGTGATTTGTATTCAGGATATGATCAGTTTCAGCTGGCTTTGGAAAGCAGGGACATAACCACCATGAGAACTCCTATTGGGCTTGTCAGGATGTGTACCTTGCCTCAAGGTGCCACTAATTCTGTTGCGCATATGATGAATGCCATGCATAAGGTCCTTCGTGATTACATACCTCAGCTTACTATGCCTTTCTTGGATGATGTGCCCATTAAGGGGTGTGCAGAAGAAGAGAAGAATGAGAGTCTAAATGAGCAGGGATGCAGATACTTTGTGGCTAATCATATTTCAGCATGTGAGAAGATTTTGGCCAGGTTAGAAGAAGTGAATTTGACACTTTCAGGGCAAAAATCTGTTTTTGGAGTGAATGAGGTTGTCATTGTTGGGCATATGTGTGGATATTATGGCATGAAACCCTCACCTGATAAGGTGAATGCTATAGGCAAGATTGCGGAGTATTGTTCTACTACTTCAGAGGTACGGAGATTCATTGGAGCTTGTGTGTTTTATATGATTTGGATACCTCATTTTGCACACATAGCAGATTGTTTGTATCAGCTGCTTCGAAAGGGGTTGAAATTCTATTGGGATGAGAGCCACACTAGAGCCATGAGGAAATTGAAGAAGTTATTGCAGAATGCTCCTACTCTCAGGAAAGCGGATTATAATTGTGAAAGGCCTATTGTATTGAGAGTTGACACTAGTCCAATTGGCATAGGTTGGGCTGTGGGTCAAGATGATGCAGATGGAAATAGGTATGCCATTCGGTTTGGGGCGAAAGTCCTAAACGAGAGATAGAGGAGATATCCGCAAATCAAGAGGGAGTTACTGGGGATTGTTACGGCTCTCAAATGTGACAAGGAGTACTTTATTGGAGCTTCATTTGTGGTAGAGACAGATTGCTTGCCATTGATTGGTATGATCACGAGTTGCTCTACTCCGGATATAGCCTTGTTGAGATGGATTGCATACATCAAGTCATTAAATCCGGAATTTAAACACATAGCAAGGAAGGATAATCCAGTGGCAGATATGTTGTCTAGAGCCAGATATGATGATGAGGAGACTCTACTTGTAGAAGAGGATGATGCAAAAATTTCAGCCACTATGGTTGATCATGTTTGTCATGTCTATGATATTGTGGCTTTCATAGAAGAACTCTATGTTGGAGATTGGTTGCAGATTGGCAGGTACCTTAGTACACTAAGCAAAAGAGATGAATGGACAGATGAAGAGTTCAAGAAGATCAGAAGGAAAGCCTATGGTTATTTTCTCAAGGACGGATTTCTTTGAAAGTATCCGAAGAAAAGAGGCAGATTACCTTTGCGGGTTGTCTGCGATAGAGAGACACAGTTACAGGTGATGAGGGAGTTTCATGAGAGTCCTTGGGCTGGTCATAGAGGAGTGTGGGCTACTTATGAGAAAATCAAGGAGAAATATTGGTGGAAAGGCATGTATAGAGATATTTCTCACTTTGTTGAGACTTGCAGAGACTGCCAAATGTATTCAGTAGTGCGTCATCGAGATGAGCTTCATCTGACCTATCCGCTATGCATTCATTATAAGTGGGTAGTTGATTTGGTTACCATGCCTATGGGTCTATGGCAGATGAGATACATTGTTTTGGCTAGAGAGGATCTTACCAATCATGTTGAGGGCAGATCTTTGAGACCGAAGACCACTAGTGCAGTGTGTAAATTCTTATTGGAGGAAATTTTCTGCAGGTATGGTTGTGTGGGTAAGATCACTGCGGATCATGGTGAATTGGATGCAGATGAAGCTAGGGAGTTTTTCTCTCAGCTAGGAATCAAATTGGCTTTAACCACTGCATACAATCCAGAGGGAAATGGGAAGAGTGAAAGAGGGAATCCGCCAATAGTGAAAGCATTAGCCAAAGCATGCAGAGGACGGATTGGAGAATGGCCGAGACTTCTACCATTTGCTTTGTGGGCTGATCGTACGACTCATAGTGTTACCACAGGATATATGCCTGCAGAGTTGATGTATGGTCAGAAACTGGTTATGCCGACTGAGACTTGTGCTTTGACTTGGTCAGTTTTACCTTGTCAGGAGGATTTGACGAGAGAGGAGCTCTTAGCTCTTCGGATTCGACAGTTGGAGAGGAGACCAGAGGATATTCAGCTAGCTATTGACAGGTTGAAGGTTGCTAGACTAAGGAATAAGGACAGGTTTGACAGCAGGCATCGCTTGCGGCCTAGGGTAATAGAAGAGGGAGATTGGGTATTGGTCTTTGATAGCAGCGTTGAAAATCAGCATACTGCACTTTGGAAGATGGTGAAAAGATGGTTTGGGCCGTACATAGTCAGACATGTTTTTGATAATGCAACATATGAGCTGACAGAATTGGACGGAACAGTGCTTAGAGTGCCTATTGCTGGAAAAAGAATCAAGATTTTCAAGAAAAGGGATGATGAGGACTATGCATTGGAAGAATTTTCAAGAGAAGAGCAACGAGAAGAAACTCCAATGGAAGAGACATATGATATGTCATATAATCTTGTTGATCTACCGGAAATGCATAATGAAGAGATTGATCTGTTTGTGGATCTTGTTGATAATGATCATGGGTAATTGGCCCATCCGGAGGATGCGCAGGAGTAGAGGGGGTGGATGTCGTATTGCTGCACATTTGAGGTGTGAAAACAACCCAAAAGTTGTGCGTGTGGTTTGATACTTTGTACATACTTAGTTGTTATGTTTGCTCTTTCATTCTATGCTGAAGACGGAGAAGAACAAGGAGTTTTGGTAGACTGGTAACTCGAGATGCATTCTCATGGACCACTTTGATTGTGACCAAGGGTTCGTTTGAAAGCCTGTGGCAGTATAGGAGCATTCCCAATGGGCCAAGAGATACATGCTGAGATCATCCTAAGGGGCCTAGAAAGAGAGTGTTCTGTAGGGAGCATGATGGTGGATATGTATGGGAAATGTCACTCCTTTATGGAAGCACAACAAGTGTTCAATAGACTGCCAATTCAAGACACAACCTCCTGGAATTCATTGATTGCAGGATAGGTAATACTGAAGCTGCTCTAAATTGCTTTAGAAAGATGCAGCTGGAGGGCATACATGCACATTCTACTACTTTTGTTCTTTGCTTAAAAGCTTGTGTTGCAGTAGGAGCCATAGATATAGGAAGAGAAATACATGCTGAAATCAGAAGATCAGGATTAGAAAGAGACCCTGTTGTTGGTGACATGCTCGTGGACATGTAAGGAAAATGTGGCTTTATCAAGGAAGGACGAGAAGCATTTGAGAAATTGACTGTCCATGATGTTATATCGTGAACAATAATGCTAGATGCCTATGTTCATAATCGTGAAGGTGATATGGCTATGCGATGCTATGAGGAGATGCAACGTCAAGGGGTGCATGCCAATTCTATTACATATGTTATCTGCTTGAAAGCTTGTGCAACTATAGGAACAGGACAAGGTGGTAAGCTTGACTTGTATGATCCAGACAAGCCGTTGTAGACCAAGGAGCAATCTGATGCAAGTGCAGGACTAAGGAGACTGACATCTTTGAGGAAGAGACATGATGATCATTTCTGGGAGGGAAATGCTCCTGATCTTCACCCTGTACGGACTCCTGATGCTAGTAGTTCTGACAAGTATGGATGTTTGACATTGATGGGCGGAAGTTCTCAGAGTCAAGCGAGAGGGCATTCTGTGTGGGATCGTATTGGGCCTGTTGGTCGCAATGAGGCCAAATCTGAGGTCATTAGCTGATGGCCCACCACGGCCTAAAATGATAAAGGAGGATGCAGAATCGGTTTTTTTTGTCACCTGATGCGGTTATGGGAAATCGATTTATACGCCTGTCATGGGCAAACAAGGACGCTAATTTGGTGTGGAACGAAAAGGAAGGAAAAAGAGGCTTTTCTGGGGAAAAAAGGGATCCGAAGTTCCTCTGTAACCAGAGGTATGGGAAGAAGCCAAAAAAAAAAAAAAAAACGCAGAAGAACAGGCACGCTGGATCTACGATTTCTGCCGCTACTGCTTCATCTTGTTAAGAGGATATTGCAGTGATACGAGTGAAGAAAATCACTAACAATTGACCCAGGATTGGACCGCCGACCTTGCAGAGGAAGTCGTCAACTGGAAAAGGGGAATCGAGAAAACTGAGGAGGAACAGAGGAGAGAGAGGGCATGTCAGAAATCGGAAAACCGAGTGGAATGGAACTTAGATGAAGATGGAATTAAGGCTGCAAACCGTCGGATGACCAAACAATACCATCCAGATGTCTATGATGGAGCATAGAGCTTAGAGAAGGAGAAACTGCGGAATCACGCCTTATCAGGATTCAGGCAGCTTATGAGCTTCTCGCAGACAAGGAACAAAGGAGGCAATATGATTATGACAATCGCATACATCCTATGAAGGGACGGATGATATATATGCGTCTGTGTCATCCCGAATCAGCTCGTCTGGAATGGGATTCCCATGGGGGATCGAATTTTCTGCAGATGGCGCCTTTACTACAAAGCTTCTCCAACATCACAATGATGTCGTTCTTATCAATTCGATGGATCAACTTACGATCCCGTATGACTGATTAAGAACCTTTGTTCAGCCCGATTTACTAAAGAGTGTCTCATTCTTCATTCCAAATACCTATAGAAAGATAGACACGTGGAAGTATTACAGAGAATGCCTCTAACACTGAGGTTGTGACTAGCACTAGCAAAACATTGTCTTTCCTTGTCATCTTTATAGATTTTGTCCATACTGGACCTGCCAAGAAAACAGAATGTTGTCCTTATGTACAGTGTTGCTTATACTTTGGCTGGAACTACCAATCTTTGAATCAGAAAGGATCTCTTCTATTAACAGCTTGTTTATACACTGCTTTTAATTCAAGGATTGGATTTGATCAAACAGTGGACTGGACAAAAACTTGGATTTCTATTCAGAGGGCTGATCACTGCTAACTAGGGTGGTTGTGAAAAGCCAGGACTGCAAGACTTGCTGTTTTTTTTTAATGGAACTCCAATTGGTAGAGCAGACAACCAGGAAACAGAATTTGCTAAGATGTTCTTGGAGTTGGTTGAAGCTGTACGGGACATTGTGAACTTAATGTTGTCACAAAATTCATTGAAGCCTTGAATAAAGAATTCCAAGAATTGGCGTAAAGAGATAATTTCAGAATTTGTGCAATATCTATGCTTTATCATTGCTTACCTTGAAACTCCTCAACCACATCCTTTATAGCCTGTACAGTTGATAATAGAACAATAATGGAGGTTCTATCATATTCATGTCATCCATCATAGGTACAAAATGGACTTGTTTCTTGGTGTTTCTATTATAGGAGCCTCAATTGCAGCTGTCAATTATCTCATAAGATGAGCTGGACAAATACTTGAAGTTACAAGATTTCACCCTTTATTTTGAAGTCTGAACCATACAAACAATATTCACTTGATTGGTCTTCTATCCTGAAATTATTGAAAGTCCTCTGTGGATGCGATATTGCTTTCACGAACCCTTCGACACCGTGTCTCTCTGCATATCAAGTCTCCAAACCTATGGGACTCGAGTTTGTGATGGAGTGTTGCAAAGAAAAGAGAATACAATTGTTAGAAACACGATCGTTAGTACAAGTGATATTGCAAATAAGAAAGAGATAAGAACAAAAAAAACTTACAAACCTTCAAATAAGTCTTGTGACTTCCACTTCCCAGTTGATGCATGACCCCTGCCTCCAATCATGCCCTCGTTGTTGTTGCCAACGTCCTAGAGAATTTGTAGCCTCCTCCCTGAGACTCCACCAATCATCTACCTCTAGCCACTCTAGCTTTGAGGTGCCACTCTTGAGTGTTTTTCATGTGTCCGTTTGTCTATGTGACATGTATGCATGAATACACTACATCATCCACCTAGTGGAAAACCTCTTTGCCACACTAGGTAAAAAATCCTTGTTCAGTGTTGCCGCTATATAGTTGTTGCTCCCCTCGAGTATATTTTTCCAATGGTCCAAGATGTTGTGCCTAAAATATTATTGGCACAATTCTCTTATGCAAAACATTACCCTCGTCCCCTCATTGTTCATGATCATAGCACCTGCCTTGTCATCTACAAGGTATCCATACCCCTCTAGGATATCGTCAAAGGCAACCTGCATAGATAGAAAATGATGTTAGCGTAATCAATATAAATATTTAGATAAATCATGATAATATAACTTTGAAAAAATGATGCTTATTAAAATGCATATTCTAAAGTACCCTTAAAAGTAAATCATCAACGAATTGAGTAGGTAGATGCAAATATGACCCACCCTATAGCCACATGTCAATCTCTTCACACAACTCCACATACATTGAAAGGTCTATAGACAGCTTACCATAGAAGGAGGAGTCCACTTCGTTCTAAAAGAATTCTTGGCCTCCTATCTCTTCATCATTGTTACCTGTGTCTGCCTCCTCTCTCAAGGGGGGGGGCACTCATAAATATATGTATATATAATGTAAGTTCAAAACACCATTTTTATACATTTTTTACATACATAAGGGTGTCATATAAAGGGGTTACTTATAGATTGAATAGAAAAGGGTTGTGTTTTATTCAAGAAAAATTCACAGATTAGGATATTTATAAATAGGCCACGAACGCACGTTATATAGAGGATATATATATAGTGAACCCCCCGAGCCTCCTCTACATGTTCCAAGCCCTCTTCGGCCTCCACCCTATGCAATATCAATGCCTCCGCCTACATACTCTCATCGTCTACGTTGGGCACATTTCTTTCATCATACACTCTTACACTCCAAGGAGCTAATGGCACAGCATACCACCATCAAGGTTATCAGGGATTTGGATAGAAATTTACCTATTCAATATCACATATAAGAGTGAATTACCATTTGTGACTATTTAGTGTTGTGAATTTTTTTTAAAAAAAAGTCATGTACTTATTCACAATGGGCAACAAGAAAAATGTGTCGTGCAGTTCCATCCATCCTTTCTGGGAATCTATTTTCAGAATTCCAAAGGAACATTTTTAAATGGTTATCCCAACTCCTTCCAATACTACTTTGAACCGTTGTACATAGAATATGATCATGGTTGGAGAAGCTACAGTAATCCACTGAGAGAGAACTTTGCAAGTTTTCAAAATACTTCATCTCATCTATAATGGTGCTTGGATTTGCGGCCTACTGTTGGCTCTCTTGCTCAAACTTTGTCATGATACCACAATTCTTTGCGAAGGGCATTTTGTTGATGCACTGTCATGTTGCTATGCACACACAGTGTGAAAAACCCTACAATGCAATGTTATCCGGCTTTCTTATTGATCTAGAGAGTCAATTGCATCTTAGTCATTAGTGCTAGTGTCTGTGGTATGGACGGTTCAAAATACTAGATTTTTTAGACAAGTTTAGTCTATTTGCTATATTTTGGATATTATATCTTATAAATATCCTAAAAAGCTATGAAATTTTCTAGAATAGGGTAACATATAAAAAACAAGTTACTTTTTCAACCAGTTTTGCAGATCTCATGTAAAAAGAAGGATAGGCAAAATCACATGTGATGCAATCGCAAATGACAGGCAGCAAACAACACTCCCAACTGGGAGAAGAAGGAGTGATTTGGAAGAATTTTGAGGAGGTGTCCTAAGGTTTTACCCCCCTTTCAGAGCCAATGGAACCATCAGATTTGTGGTATGAGGAGCAGAGAAGAAACTACTACTTTGATACATGTTTTTGGTCTACAAGGGAGCTCCAAGAGATCTAATGCTTAGAGATTGCTTCTGAGTAGTTCTAGAGAAGGAATTTGTTTCTCTTATCAAGTTCTATCAATACATAGTGCTTTGTCTTTAACTTGTGTACCTCTTGTCTATTCTTTTTCTCTTCTCTCTCCTATTCTGTACTTCCTTCTCTCTCTGACCCTTACAATGAATAGGCCATGTCTTCCATTCAGAATGCTAGAATGACCTATCATGTAAATAGCTATTCAAAATCCAAAAACCTATTCATCTCTACGAAGTGATCATCCTTTCCATCCTCCATAGTGTCTATGATTTTATGTCTATACTAGAGATTGCAAATAATTAGGCAATACATAATCACCATGAGTCTCATTCTCAAGGCCAAGAGGCAAAGGCTATTGCAAGGCATCTATTTGTACTTGTTTGATTACTCGACCTGGTGGTGTGCGAGAATGACGTGCATCTTGACCATAGATTATATCCTCATCATCAACTAGAGATGCATATCCCTATATGTGAAATGCCACTTATATTGTTGGCATACCCAACTATAAGTATCCAAAACAACAGAGATAAGAATAAAGAACACTAACCATAATTTTATTTCGATGTGCAAGCATTGGCACATGAGTATGAAAATATCGAGAAGACTCATGTGAATGACACTGATGTCATGACATGTAAGCCGCGACATCTATCACACCGACATGAAATCTATTCCTCCTCATAGTAAGATGAAGACTCACATCCTCATGAGTTGGTACTCTTTGGAGTGCCCCATCATAGCAACATGACCTCCATAGAAATCACACATGCCAGTTCGTTGGCATGGGGAGACATGGCATCATAGCCACTTTTTTAAGTATATGCTTACAAGATCTCATAGTATAGAGATACTAGCTATAGGATGTATAAAATAAGGAAAAAATATAACTTTGGATCTGTTCTTGTATAGAGCAAAGACTAGGATCATGACCCCACTTTAGAAAAGGTTGAGATGGCCACACACTAGAAGATACATGCCTCATACTGACATTCAAAACAATGCAAATGTTCATTAAAAAATTTACCCTGATTGTCATTAAAAGTGTTGGTATAAACATCTCTATAAAACTGTCGCAGAAACAGTCACTATTTGCATCACTATATGCATCGCTATTTGCATTGCAAACATGATGCATATAGTGATGTAAATAGCAATGGTTTGCAACGTGCATAGGGATGACAATAGTGATGTATCGAGAGAAATCAACGAAATTAATAGCGATGGTTACAGGGAGAAAAAATAATTAATATTTTGCAAAGCAATTACATGTTGGGTATACAATGGTAGTCGAGAGGAGTGTAAAATGTACTTGAACCCATAAGACTAATAATTCACAGAATAAGTACAAGACTAGTGATGACAACTCATGGCATTACATGGAACCATGGAGAGAGGAGAGCCAAAACAAATGTGAAATTCTATATGTAATTTTCCCAAGCTGCGGTTTTATATAGAGGAAGATAAGTACATCTAAGGAATAGTACATGGAAGATGCTTTCAGAGATCACATAACCAAAAAAGAAGAGGGTGTGATCTCCACAAATTTAAGTGCGAGCTACAAATCTTGGCTATCAAAAAGCTCATCCAATGCAAAGCAGCATTAAATTTTTTTTGTAAAATGAACAACTACACATCAATCCACCATACATAATGCATTAAAAAAAAATATTGACTACGTACAAGAAAGACGATTGACTTATTGGGCCACCATGCACGTACAATCTATTGATGAGTGTATTGAGACCGTTGTCGTATTGCTGCGCATTTGAGGTGTGAAAACAACCCAAAAGTTGTGCGTGTGATTTGATACTTTGTACATACTTAGTTGTTATGTTTGCTCTTTCATTCTATGCTGAAGACGGAGAAGAACAAGGAGTTTTGGTAGATTGGTAACTCGAGATGCAGTCTCATGGACCACTTTGATTGTGACCAAGGGTTCGTTTGAAAGCCTGTGGCAGTATAGGAGCATTCCCAATGGGCCAAGAGATACATGCTGAGATCATCCTAAGGGGCCTAGAAAGAGAGCATTCTGTAGGGAGCATGCTGGTGGATATGTATGGGAAATGTCACTCCTTTATGGAAGCACAACAAGAGTTCAACAGACTGCCAATTCAAGACACAACCTCCTGGAATTCATTGATTGTAGGATAGGTAATGCTGAAGCTGCTCTGAATTGCTTTAGAAAGATGCAGCTGGAGGGCATACATGCACATTCTACTACTTTTGTTCTTTGCTTAAAAGCTTGTGTTGCAGTAGGAGCCATAGATATAGGAAGAGAAATACATGCTGAAATCAAAAGATCAGGATTAGAAAGAGACCCTGTTGTTGGTGACATGCTCGTGGACATGTAAGGAAAATGTGGCTTTATCAAGGAAGGACGAGAAGCATTTGAGAAATTGACTATCCATGATGTTATATCGTGGACAATAATGCTAGATGCCTATGTTCATAATCGTGAAGGTGATATGGCTATGCGATGCTATGAGGAGATGCAACATCAGGGGGTGCATGCCAATTCTATTACATATGTTATCTGCTTGAAAGCTTGTGCAACCATAGGAACAGGACAAGGTGGTAAGCCTGACTTGTATGATCTAGACAAGCCGTTGTAGACCAAGGAGCAATCTGATGCAAGTGCAGGACTAAGGAGACTAACATCTCTGAGGAAGGGACATGATGATCATTTCTGGGAGGGAAATGCTCCTGATCTTCACCCTGTACGGACTCTTGATGCTAGTAGTTCTGACAAGTATGGATGTTTGACATTGATGGGCAGAAGTTCTCAGAGTCAAGCGAGAGGGCATTCTGTGTGGGATCGTATTGGGCCTGTTGGTCGCAATGAGGCCAAATCTGAGGTCATTAGCTGATGGCCCACCACGGCCTAGAATGATAAAGGAGGATGCAGAATCGGTTTTTTTTGTCACCTGATGCGGTTATGGGAAATCGATTTATACGCCTCTCATGGGCAAACAGGGAGTTCTAATTTGGTGTGGAATGAAAAGGAAGGAAAAATAGGCTTTTCTACGGAAAAAAGGGATCCGAAGTTCCTATGTAACCAGAGGTATGGGAAGAAGCACAAAAAGAAAAAAAACGCAGAAGAACAGGCACGCTGGATCTACGATTTCTGCCGCTACTGCTTCATCTTGTTAAGAGGATATTGCAGTGATACGAGTGAAGAAAATCACTAACAATTGACCCAGGATTGGACCGAACTTGCAGAGGAAGGCGTCAACTAGAAAAGGGGAATCGGGAAAACTGAGGAGGAACAGAGGAGAGAGAGGGCATGTCAGAAATCGGAGAACCGAGTGGAATGGAACTTAGATGAAGATGGAATTAAGGCTGCAAACCGTCGGATGACCAAACAATACCATCCAGATGTCTATGATGGAGCATAGAGCTTAGAGAAGGAGAAACTGCGGAATCACGCCTTATCAGGATTCAGGCAGCTTATGAGCTTCTCGCAGACAAGGAACAAAGGAGGCAATATGATTATGACAATCGCATACATCCTATGAAGGGACGGATGATATATATGCGTCTGTGTCATCCCGAATCACCTCGTCTGGAATGGGATTCCCATGGGGGATCGAATTTTCTGCAGATGGCGCCTTTACTACAAAGCTTCTCCAACATCACAATGATGTCGTTCTTATCAATCCGATGGATCAACTTACGATCCCGTATGACTGATTAAGAACCATTGTTCAGCCCGATTTACTGAAGAGTGTCTCATTCTTCATTCCAAATACCTATAGAAAGATAGACACGTGGAAGTATTACAAAGAATGCCTCTAACACTGAGGTTGTGACTAGCACTGGCAAAACATTGTCTTTCCTTGTCATCTTTATAGATTTTGTCCATACTGGACCTGCCAAGAAAACAAAATGTTGTCCTTATGTATAGTGTTGCTTATACTTTGGCTGGAACTACCAATCTTTGAATCAGAAAGGATCTCTTCTATTAACAGCTTGTTTATACACTGCTTTTAATTCAAGGATTGGATTTGATCAAACAGTGGACTGGACAAAAACTTGGATTTCTATTCAGAGGGCTGATCACTGCTAACTAGGGTGGTTGTGAAAAGCCAGGACTGCAAGACTTGCTGTTTTGTTTTTATGGAACTCCAATTGGTAGAGCAGACAACCAGGAAACAGAATTTGCTGAGATGTTCCAAGAGTTGGTTGAAGTTGTACGGGACATTGTGAACTTAATGTTGTCACAAAATTCATTGAAGCCTTGAATAAAGAATTCCAAGAATTGGTATAAAGAGATAATTTCAAAATTTGAGCAATATCTATGCTTTATCATTGCTTACATTGAAACTCCTCAACCGCATCCTTTATAGCCTGTACAGTTGATAATAGAACAATAATGGAGGTTCTATCATATTCATGTCATCCATCATAGGTACAAAACAGACTTGTTTCTTGGTGTTTCTGTTATAGGAGCCTCAATTGCAGCTGTCAATTATCTCATAAGATGAGCTGGACAAATACTTGAATTTACAAGATTTCACCCTTTATTTTGAAGTCTGAACCATACACACAATATTCACTTGATTGGTCTTCTATCCTGAAATTATTCAAAGTCCTCTGTGGATGCGATATTGCTTTCACAAACCCTTCGACATCTTTGGTGAACCCGACGTGAAAGCATCGCAGAAATTTCAGGATGGGAGATACTTCAGCCTCTATTTCAGCTTCTTCTACAACACCAGCTGCGTCTACTTCAGCTCCGTCAATGATTGTTGCATCAAGTACTTCAACGGAGGATCTAAAGCAAATTTTGCAGAATATGTCCATGTATATGCAGCTCCAAAATTAGCAAACACAATTGTATATGGAGCAGCAGCAACAATTGCATCAATAGCAGTTGTCACAGCAAAGGCAACTCTATTCGGAGCAAGAGAATGCAAACAGCGCGACTAAGGCTATTGAAGCAGTTGAAAATGAGAAGAAGCTATTTGACGGGCGTAATGTTTTAGCATATTTGAAGATATATGAGATCAAGATGGGGTTTTCTGGAGTTCCTGCTAGACTTATGAGTAAGTACTTCCTTCGTCTTGTCATACTCGCTTTGAGGACAAAAGTGACTGATCTTTTTATTCAAAATACACATTGGGAAGATTTTAAAAAGGCCCTGAAAGAAGAATACTTCCTTGAGGACTTTGGTATGGCTACTCGGCAGTCATTCCGAGAGTGGGTCTACATGCCAAACAAAGGTCTCGCTGCTTCAGAGTTGATTCGAGAATTTGAGGAGAGGTATAGTCAGCTTGATGCCATTGAACAAAGAGCATTGGATGTTGAAAAAGTTGAGCTTTTCTTGCAAGCTGCAGATCTTGCTCTTCAGGAAGAATTGGGTGAGCTTCTTGAGGATCGCACGAAGCCTATGGGTCTTAAAACTGATTGGCAGGATGCTCAGGATGCAGTCTCGACTTTGACCAAGAGGAGGATATGGAAGACTCGCCTACAGAATGGTTCCATGACACCTACACCATCATCTGCTCCTATGCCTACTTCTATCCCTGTTATTTCTTCTCCTCCTCAGCCAGTTTCTTAGCCTATGCCAGTGCCTATTGTTTCCACTCCACCTATTCCTCCTGTTCCCCGACCGATACCTACACCTTCTGCTCCAAAACCATCCGCTCCATCGGTGCCTACCTCTCTTGATGACATAATCAAAGGCATCACAGATTTGACACTGGAGTCAGTCAAAGCGGAGTTGGTGGGAAAGTTGAAAGAGCAGTTTGCTTCGACTGCGCCTACTACTTCTTCTAGTGCTCCTACTACACCTAGGAGTGCTCCTAGTACACCTAGGAGAGATCGGAGATGTATTTGGTGCGATAGTACGGACCATCAGCATTGCAGGGATTGTGACTCTTTTCAGGATGCAAGGAGGAAGAATGTGGTATATTGGGGGCAAGATGGTAAGATTTGGTTGACTGAGACAGGAGCTCCACTTGCTACCAACTTTGGTAAAGGTGGAATGAAGAAGTTAGTGGAGGACATGGCTGCGCGTATTTCTTATGTGACAGTTAGAGGTGATGCTTCTGCATATGGAGTCCAGATTGAGAAGGGATCAGAGACTCAGTTAGCACTATGGACTTATGCTATGGAGACTGCAAACAAGGGAAAAATTCAGCAAACTGTTTTGACTAGTGCAGGCTCTAGTATCAGATCAGAGACAGGTTGGGACTCGCCTGTTGACAGGTACTCTATTTATGCTTATTTGGCTAAGTCTGGGTGCAGATGTACTTGTTGAGGAGAAGCGTAAGAGGGATGAAGAAAATCCAAGTGCAGCTAAGAAGACTAGAGGGGGTGAGTTTATTACTCCACCTACTGTGGGACTGTCTTCAAGACCAGGGCCAGATCAACAGATGGAAGATGCTCAAAAGAGAGAAAAGAGGCAAGAGCCTAGAGAGAGAAAGCAGCCAGGATTTAGATTGATATCTGATATTGAGACATCTACAGACATGAAGAAAATCTTTAATGATAAGATACTTGGCAGTGAGGTGACTTTCACTATTTCTGAGATTTTGGGCATCTCAAAAAGAGAGTTTCAGGATCAGTTTCAGGAGGTTTTGAAGAGGAAAAGACTTGCATTGTCTACCACTGATACACAGGGAGTTTTGATTGGGGAGTTGGATGAGGATGAGGATGAGGTTATGGTTGATAATGCTTCTGTTTTTCCACAGGTAGAGAAGAGGGTTCAGCCTATGCATTATGCTGAAATTGATGAGCCTGTCATGATACCGCGTAGTCACTTTTCGGGGAGCCATTGGGCTAGGGCAACTACAGAGACGATGGTAAAGATTGGAGAGAAACAGGTGCCTTATGTTGCATTGGTGGATCATGGTTCAGAGATTAATCTCATAGTTCGTGGAGTTTATGAGAGTAACAGATGGCCTATGGATGTAGAGCATGGGTGGCGTATGAGAGCCGCCAATAACACTGCAGGTGATTTGTATGCTGCCTGTCCTAGTGTCAGGGTTTCTATTGGTGATGTAGAGGAGGATTTTCATTTCTTTATGCAGGATTCATGCTCTTATCCCATAATTCTTGGTCAGCCATTCATTACAGAGATGCGCATGGAAACAAAGGTCATGGATGATGGATCTACTTATGCACGAATTCGCAGTAAAGATGGTATGAGAGCAGTTCAGTTTATGACTGTATGTGTGAACCATGTTAAAAATAGGGATACTCTCAGAGATGCACCTTTGCCCACTGTGAGGGATTCGGGTTTTCATTAGGTACTACCGTTTCGCGAGACGACGGTGGTACAGAGGAGAGGAGATTGGAGTTCTCGCCTCCTGGCAGCGGTGTTTTCTCCTCCGGTTTTGTTGGGATTTCAGCAAACAATTCGATGAGTTATCAGAAGACTTCTAGGTTGCCTAGAGCTGCCAGGCAGTATATATGCAGGAAGGAGAAAAATTTGAAAAATGTAGGAATTTTGGAGGATGATGAGCACATAGATGGGATGTATGATAGTGTGATTTGTGCAGATACAATGACAGAGATGGGAGATATGCTCAAAACTGATATGCAGAATTGTCACAGTAATGTATTAGTGCAGTCCCTGGACATATTTCATGAAATTGCAGATTTTGTGCCACAGATTGAGTCAGAGGCTGAGGTAACTCAGCAAAAAGTGTTGAGTGCTGAAGAAATTCAGCAAATAGAGTTTCCAACTGGTTATGATCAGCTTTCAAAGAGATAGAGGGCTGAAAAACTAACAGAGTCTACTGCTGAAATATTTCAGCATTCAGAGTTTAGGGCTGTTCCTATGCAGTCCATAGAGTAGAGGGCTGAGGATATTCAGCCATTGGAGTGCAGAATTGCTGATTTACAGCAAGATTTATGTAATGCAGAAGAGCATAATGAAGCCAGGGTTGACACAAAATACAAAATTGTGGATAAGAAGGTGAAGCCGGTTGCTGTACCGCTTCCATCTGACAGTGATCAGCAAATAGAGAGGGCTGCTAAACAGTAAATTTTGAGGAATCTGGAGCATATTGGTCATAAATTTTCAGTAGAGACTCTTGCTGAATTGAAAATTGAAAATAGTGATTTCTTGCTACCCATAGAGAAGTAATGCTTTCAGGATATGCTTGAGCGACATGGAAGGGGATTTGCTTTTTTCCCGCATGAGATTGGATGTGTGAATCCTGATATTGTTGCTCCTATGGTCATTTTTACTATTTCTCATATCCCATGGAATCTCCGACCTATTCCAGTGCCTAAAGCACACTTGCCAAAGCTAATTGATTTATTGAATGAGAAAATCAGGATGGGAATCCTTGAGCCTTCATCTGCACCATATTCAAACAGGTGGTTTACAGTTCCAAAGAAGAATGGTACTCTCCGATTTATTCAGGACATGCAGCCAGTGAACATAGTTACTATCAGGAATGTTGGTATAGGTCCAATTGTGGATGAGTTTGCAGAGGCATTTTCTGGACGTGCCATCTATTCTTTAGGTGATTTGTATTCAGGATATGATCAGTTTCAGCTGGCTTTGGAAAGCAGGGACATAACCACCATGAGAACTCCTATTGGGCTTGTCAGGATGTGTACCTTGCCTCAAGGTGCCACTAATTCTGTTGCGCATATGATGAATGCCATGCATAAGGTCCTTCGTGATTACATACCTCAGCTTACTATGCCTTTCTTGGATGATGTGCCCATTAAGGGGTGTGCAGAAGAAGAGAAGAATGAGAGTCTAAATGAGCAGGGATGCAGATACTTTGTGGCTAATCATATTTCAGCATGTGAGAAGATTTTGGCCAGGTTAGAAGAAGTGAATTTGACACTTTCAGGGCAAAAATCTGTTTTTGGAGTGAATGAGGTTGTCATTGTTGGGCATATGTGTGGATATTATGGCATGAAACCCTCACCTGATAAGGTGAATGCTATAGGCAAGATTGCGGAGTATTGTTCTACTACTTCAGAGGTACGGAGATTCATTGGAGCTTGTGTGTTTTATATGATTTGGATACCTCATTTTGCACACATAGCAGATTGTTTGTATCAGCTGCTTCGAAAGGGGTTGAAATTCTATTGGGATGAGAGCCACACTAGAGCCATGAGGAAATTGAAGAAGTTATTGCAGAATGCTCCTACTCTCAGGAAAGCGGATTATAATTGTGAAAGGCCTATTGTATTGAGAGTTGACACTAGTCCAATTGGCATAGGTTGGGCTGTGGGTCAAGATGATGCAGATGGAAATAGGTATGCCATTCGGTTTGGGGCGAAAGTCCTAAACGAGAGATAGAGGAGATATCCGCAAATCAAGAGGGAGTTACTGGGGATTGTTACGGCTCTCAAATGTGACAAGGAGTACTTTATTGGAGCTTCATTTGTGGTAGAGACAGATTGCTTGCCATTGATTGGTATGATCACGAGTTGCTCTACTCCGGATATAGCCTTGTTGAGATGGATTGCATACATCAAGTCATTAAATCCGGAATTTAAACACATAGCAAGGAAGGATAATCCAGTGGCAGATATGTTGTCTAGAGCCAGATATGATGATGAGGAGACTCTACTTGTAGAAGAGGATGATGCAAAAATTTCAGCCACTATGGTTGATCATGTTTGTCATGTCTATGATATTGTGGCTTTCATAGAAGAACTCTATGTTGGAGATTGGTTGCAGATTGGCAGGTACCTTAGTACACTAAGCAAAAGAGATGAATGGACAGATGAAGAGTTCAAGAAGATCAGAAGGAAAGCCTATGGTTATTTTCTCAAGGATGGATTTCTTTGAAAGTATCCGAAGAAAAGAGGCAGATTACCTTTGCGGGTTGTCTGCGATAGAGAGACACAGTTACAGGTGATGAGGGAGTTTCATGAGAGTCCTTGGGCTGGTCATAGAGGAGTGTGGGCTACTTATGAGAAAATCAAGGAGAAATATTGGTGGAAAGGCATGTATAGAGATATTTCTCACTTTGTTGAGACTTGCAGAGACTGCCAAATGTATTCAGTAGTGCGTCATCGAGATGAGCTTCATCTGACCTATCCGCTATGCATTCATTATAAGTGGGTAGTTGATTTGGTTACCATGCCTATGGGTCTATGGCAGATGAGATACATTGTTTTGGCTAGAGAGGATCTTACCAATCATGTTGAGGGCAGATCTTTGAGACCGAAGACCACTAGTGCAGTGTGTAAATTCTTATTGGAGGAAATTTTCTGCAGGTATGGTTGTGTGGGTAAGATCACTGCGGATCATGGTGAATTGGATGCAGATGAAGCTAGGGAGTTTTTCTCTTAGCTAGGAATCAAATTGGCTTTAACCACTGCATACAATCCAGAGGGAAATGGGAAGAGTGAAAGAGGGAATCCGCCAATAGTGAAAGCATTAGCCAAAGCATGCAGAGGACGGATTGGAGAATGGCCGAGACTTCTACCATTTGCTTTGTGGGCTGATCGTACGACTCATAGTGTTACCACAGGATATATGCCTGCAGAGTTGATGTATGGTCAGAAACTGGTTATGCCGACTGAGACTTGTGCTTTGACTTGGTCAGTTTTACCTTGTCAGGAGGATTTGACGAGAGAGGAGCTCTTAGCTCTTCGGATTCGACAGTTGGAGAGGAGACCAGAGGATATTCAGCTAGCTATTGACAGCTTGAAGGTTGCTAGACTAAGGAATAAGGACAGGTTTGATAGCAGGCATCGCTTGCGGCCTAGGGTAATAGAAGAGGGAGATTGGGTATTGGTCTTTGATAGCAGCCTTGAAAATCAGCATACTGCACTTTGGAAGATGGTGAAAAGATGGTTTGGGCCGTACATAGTCAGACATGTTTTTGATAATGCAACATATGAGCTGACAGAATTGGACGGAACAGTGCTTAGAGTGCCTATTGCTGGAAAAAGAATCAAGATTTTCAAGAAAAGGGATGATGAGGACTATGCATTGGAAGAATTTTCAAGAGAAGAGCAACGAGAAGAAACTCCAATGGAAGAGACATATGATATGTCATATAATCTTGTTGATCTACCGGAAATGCATAATGAAGAGATTGATCTGTTTGTGGATCTTGTTGATAATGATCATGGGTAATTGGCCCATCCGGAGGATGCGCAGGAGTAGAGGGGGTGGATGTCGTATTGCTGCGCATTTGAGGTGTGAAAACAACCCAAAAGTTGTGCGTGTGGTTTGATACTTTGTACATACTTAGTTGTTATGTTTGCTCTTTCATTCTATGCTGAAGACGGAGAAGAACAAGGAGTTTTGGTAGACTGGTAACTCGAGATGCATTCTCATGGACCACTTTGATTGTGACCAAGGGTTCGTTTGAAAGCCTGTGGCAGTATAGGAGCATTCCCAATGGGCCAAGAGATACATGCTGAGATCATCCTAAGGGGCCTAGAAAGAGAGTGTTCTGTAGGGAGCATGATGGTGGATATGTATGGGAAATGTCACTCCTTTATGGAAGCACAACAAGTGTTCAATAGACTGCCAATTCAAGACACAACCTCCTGGAATTCATTGATTGCAGGATAGGTAATACTGAAGCTGCTCTAAATTGCTTTAGAAAGATGCAGCTGGAGGGCATACATGCACATTCTACTACTTTTGTTCTTTGCTTAAAAGCTTGTGTTGCAGTAGGAGCCATAGATATAGGAAGAGAAATACATGCTGAAATCAGAAGATCAGGATTAGAAAGAGACCCTGTTGTTGGTGACATGCTCGTGGACATGTAAGGAAAATGTGGCTTTATCAAGGAAGGACGAGAAGCATTTGAGAAATTGACTGTCCATGATGTTATATCGTGAACAATAATGCTAGATGCCTATGTTCATAATCGTGAAGGTGATATGGCTATGCGATGCTATGAGGAGATGCAACGTCAAGGGGTGCATGCCAATTCTATTACATATGTTATCTGCTTGAAAGCTTGTGCAACTATAGGAACAGGACAAGGTGGTAAGCTTGACTTGTATGATCCAGACAAGCCGTTGTAGACCAAGGAGCAATCTGATGCAAGTGCAGGACTAAGGAGACTGACATCTTTGAGGAAGAGACATGAAGATCATTTCTGGGAGGGAAATGCTCCTGATCTTCACCCTGTACGGACTCCTGATGCTAGTAGTTCTGACAAGTATGGATGTTTGACATTGATGGGCGGAAGTTCTCAGAGTCAAGCGAGAGGGCATTCTGTGTGGGATCGTATTGGGCCTGTTGGTCGCAATGAGGCCAAATCTGAGGTCATTAGCTGATGGCCCACCACGGCCTAAAATGATAAAGGAGGATGCAGAATCGGTTTTTTTTGTCACCTGATGCGGTTATGGGAAATCGATTTATACGCCTGTCATGGGCAAACAAGGACGCTAATTTGGTGTGGAACGAAAAGGAAGGAAAAAGAGGCTTTTCTGGGGAAAAAAGGGATCCGAAGTTCCTCTGTAACCAGAGGTATGGGAAGAAGCCAAAAAAAAAAAAAAAACGCAGAAGAACAGGCACGCTGGATCTACGATTTCTGCCGCTACTGCTTCATCTTGTTAAGAGGATATTGCAGTGATACGAGTGAAGAAAATCACTAACAATTGACCCAGGATTGGACCGCCGACCTTGCAGAGGAAGTCGTCAACTGGAAAAGGGGAATCGAGAAAACTGAGGAGGAACAGAGGAGAGAGAGGGCATGTCAGAAATCGGAAAACCGAGTGGAATGGAACTTAGATGAAGATGGAATTAAGGCTGCAAACCGTCGGATGACCAAACAATACCATCCAGATGTCTATGATGGAGCATAGAGCTTAGAGAAGGAGAAACTGCGGAATCACGCCTTATCAGGATTCAGGCAGCTTATGAGCTTCTCGCAGACAAGGAACAAAGGAGGCAATATGATTATGACAATCGCATACATCCTATGAAGGGACGGATGATATATCTGCGTCTGTGTCATCCCGAATCAGCTCGTCTGGAATGGGATTCCCATGGGGGATCGAATTTTCTGCAGATGGCGCCTTTACTACAAAGCTTCTCCAACATCACAATGATGTCGTTCTTATCAATTCGATGGATCAACTTACGATCCCGTATGACTGATTAAGAACCTTTGTTCAGCCCGATTTACTAAAGAGTGTCTCATTCTTCATTCCAAATACCTATAGAAAGATAGACACGTGGAAGTATTACAGAGAATGCCTCTAACACTGAGGTTGTGACTAGCACTGGCAAAACATTGTCTTTCCTTGTCATCTTTATAGATTTTGTCCATACTGGACCTGCCAAGAAAACAGAATGTTGTCCTTATGTACAGTGTTGCTTATACTTTGGCTGGAACTACCAATCTTTGAATCAGAAAGGATCTCTTCTATTAACAGCTTGTTTATACACTGCTTTTAATTCAAGGATTGGATTTGATCAAACAGTGGACTGGACAAAAACTTGGATTTCTATTCAGAGGGCTGATCACTGCTAACTAGGGTGGTTGTGAAAAGCCAGGACTGCAAGACTTGCTGTTTTTTTTTAATGGAACTCCAATTGGTAGAGCAGACAACCAGGAAACAGAATTTGCTAAGATGTTCTTGGAGTTGGTTGAAGCTGTACGGGACATTGTGAACTTAATGTTGTCACAAAATTCATTGAAGCCTTGAATAAAGAATTCCAAGAATTGGCGTAAAGAGATAATTTCAGAATTTGTGCAATATCTATGCTTTATCATTGCTTACCTTGAAACTCCTCAACCACATCCTTTATAGCCTGTACAGTTGATAATAGAACAATAATGGAGGTTCTATCATATTCATGTCATCCATCATAGGTACAAAATGGACTTGTTTCTTGGTGTTTCTATTATAGGAGCCTCAATTGCAGCTGTCAATTATCTCATAAGATGAGCTGGACAAATACTTGAAGTTACAAGATTTCACCCTTTATTTTGAAGTCTGAACCATACAAACAATATTCACTTGATTGGTCTTCTATCCTGAAATTATTGAAAGTCCTTTGTGGATGCGATATTGCTTTCACGAACCCTTCGACACCGTGTCTCTCTGCATATCAAGTCTCCAAACCTATGGGACTCGAGTTTGTGATGGAGTGTTGCAAAGAAAAGAGAATACAATTGTTAGAAACACGATCGTTAGTACAAGTGATATTGCAAATAAGAAAGAGATAAGAACAAAAAAAACTTACAAACCTTCAAATAAGTCTTGTGACTTCCACTTCCCAGTTGATGCATGACCCCTGCCTCCAATCATGCCCTCGTTGTTGTTGCCAACGTCCTAGAGAATTTGTAGCCTCCTCCCTGAGACTCCACCAATCATCTACCTCTAGCCACTCTAGCTTTGAGGTGCCACTCTTGAGTGTTTTTCATGTGTCCGTTTGTCTATGTGACATGTATGCATGAATACACTACATCATCCACCTAGTGGAAAACCTCTTTGCCACACTAGGTAAAAAATCCTTGTTCAGTGTTGCCGCTATATAGTCGTTGCTCCCCTCGAGTATATTTTTCCAATGGTCCAAGATGTTGTGCCTAAAATATTATTGGCACAATTCTCTTATGCAAAACATTACCCTCGTCCCCTCATTGTTCATGATCATAGCACCTGCCTTGTCATCTACAAGGTATCCATACCCCTCTAGGATATCGTCAAAGGCAACCTGCATAGATAGAAAATGATGTTAGCGTAATCAATATAAATATTTAGATAAATCATGATAATATAACTTTGAAAAAATGATGCTTATTAAAATGCATATTCTAAAGTACCCTTAAAAGTGAATCATCAACGAATTGAGTAGGTAGATGCAAATATGACCCACCCTATAGCCACATGTCAATCTCTTCACACAACTCCACATACATTGAAAGGTCTATAGACAGCTTACCATAGAAGGAGGAGTCCACTTCGTTCTAAAAGAATTCTTGGCCTCCTATCTCTTCATCATTGTTACCTGTGTCTGCCTCCTCTCTCAAGGGGGGGGGCACTCATAAATATATGTATATATAATGTAAGTTCAAAACACCATTTTTATACATTTTTTATATACATAAGGGTGTCATATAAAGGGGTTACTTATAGATTGAATAGAAAAGGGTTGTGTTTTATTCAAGAAAAATTCACAGATTAGGATATTTATAAATAGGCCACGAACGCACGTTATATAGAGGATATATATATAGTGAACCCCCCGAGCCTCCTCTACACGTTCCAAGCCCTCTTCGGCCTCCACCCTATGCAATATCAATGCCTCCGCCTACATACTCTCATCGTCTACGTTGGGCACATTTCTTTCATCATACACTCTTACACTCCAAGGAGCTAATGGCACAGCATACCACCATCAAGGTTATCAGGGATTTGGATAGAAATTTACCTATTCAATATCACATATAAGAGTGAATTACCATTTGTGACTATTTAGTGTTGTGAATTTTTTTTAAAAAAAAGTCATGTACTTATTCACAATGGGCAACAAGAAAAATGTGTCGTGCAGTTCCATCCATCCTTTCTGGGAATCTATTTTCAGAATTCCAAAGGAACATTTTTAAAATATGGTTATCCCAACTCCTTCCAATACTACTTTGAACCGTTGTACATAGAATATGATCATGGTTGGAGAAGCTACAGTAATCCACTGAGAGAGAACTTTGCAAGTTTTCAAAATACTTCATCTCATCTATAATGGTGCTTGGATTTGCGGCCTACTGTTGGCTCTCTTGCTCAAACTTTGTCATGATACCACAATTCTTTGCGAAGGGCATTTTGTTGATGCACTGTCATGTTGCTATGCACACACAGTGTGAAAAACCCTACAATGCAATGTTATCCGGCTTTCTTATTGATCTAGAGAGTCAATTGCATCTTAGTCATTAGTGCTAGTGTCTGTGGTATGGACGGTTCAAAATACTAGATTTTTTAGACAAGTTTAGTCTATTTGCTATATTTTGGATATTATATCTTATAAATATCCTAAAAAGCTATGAAATTTTCTAGAATAGGGTAACATATAAAAAACAAGTTACTTTTTCAACCAGTTTTGCAGATCTCATGTAAAAAGAAGGATAGGCAAAATCACATGTGATGCAATCGCAAATGACAGGCAGCAAACAACACTCCCAACTGGGAGAAGAAGGAGTGATTTGGAAGAATTTTGAGGAGGTGTCCTAAGGTTTTACCCCCCTTTCAGAGCCAATGGAACCATCAGATTTGTGGTATGAGGAGCAGAGAAGAAACTACTACTTTGATACATGTTTTTGGTCTACAAGGGAGCTCCAAGAGATCTAATGCTTAGAGATTGCTTCTGAGTAGTTCTAGAGAAGGAATTTGTTTCTCTTATCAAGTTCTATCAATACATAGTGCTTTGTCTTTAACTTGTGTACCTCTTGTCTATTCTTTTTCTTCTCTTCTCTCTCCTATTCTGTACTTCCTTCTCTCTCTGACCCCGGATGGATACAACCTTTTGACTAAAACCCCTATGACATTGGTGAACCTGATGTGGAAGGTCATTTGAAGGAAAGATAGGATGGAAGAACCTTTAAGCACAATTTCTCGTGATGTGTTGTAGCAGTAACTATAGAATATGAATGTGCTTATGTAAGTACAAGAACAACAAGTGATGCATGCTTCTGCTCAAACCAAAATGGTTATCATAAATGCTCTGTTGGAAATATGAGCAAAAGATGAAATTATTTGATGGCAAGAATGTATCTGCACATTTGCATGCCTATACTCAAAAGATGGAATTCTTTGGGGTGGCTCAACTTGCATAAAGCTAGTGTTTTATATGGGTTACTATACATGAATTGAAAGGCCAAGTTAGTGAAATATACATGCAAGATGCTCATTGAGTAGCATTAAAAAAGACACTAAGGGAAGAATTTTACATTGAAGACACCAATTTGATTAACTGCAAGACTTTCCAAGAGTGAGTTCTACAACCTAACAAGGTTCTTATGGCTACATAGTTATTAAGAGAATTTGAAAGTTGGTTTGATACATTTAGATCTTGCAGAATAGCAAGCTCTTACAAGTGAGAAGATTGAATTGTTTCTACAAGTGGTAGATCCTGAGCTTCAAGAGAATGTTGATGATTTATTATAGGATCAGACTACACAGACATGGCTTAAAACAGAGTGGAGGCATGTTAAGGAAGCTATTACTATAGTGGTGAAAAAGCATAGAAGAAGAGAAAGATTGCATGTATCTAGCTTGCCCACTATTACGGGCAAAATAGTTGATGTATCGAGTAAGCCATCCACTTCTGTGGGCTAATCCTATGGTTGCACCTACTTTTTCCAATGTTAGGGAGAAAGATGTACTAAATGAATTGGTCAAAGGCATGTGGGATCCTTAGTTAAGGTTTGCAAAATTGGATGAGAAAGGACAAGAGGAAAGGGGACGGGCAACAACCCCTAAGCTAGGGAAAAGATGTATGTGGTGTGATAGTTTGCAACATGAAAGAAAGGATTATGCTGCTTATTAGGAAGCCTTGGCACTCCAACTCATCTTTTGGAAATATGGCAAGATCCATGCATAAGAAATGGGATTGCCTCTTGCTTTGAATTTTAGAAAGGGAGGTATGCAAAAGTTGTTGGAAGACTTATGTATTTGAAATGCTTATGTGGCTGTACATGCTTTTACTTTTGGTCTACAGTTGGATAGAATGCCTGGCCAAGTGATGGTTGGTCTGAAGGCTACAATATGGATACATGCTTTGCATGTAGTTGAAAAGAGAATAGTTACTGATAGTGAAATGTCTCATATAAGGCAAGACATTCATGGCATAACTGGTTGAGGATTACCAGTGCATGCATATTCAGTTGATGCAAAATTCGCAAAAGAAAAAAACATGGATGTACTTGTGGAAGATAAATAAAACAAAGATGAAGATTTTGCAAGGATATCTAAGAGAGTGACAAGAAGAAGTCTAGATCCTCCTAAAGCTTCAAATCAGCCACCTCCTGAGCATGTCATAGAAGGGGTTGGGCACAAGCAAAAACAAGATAGCAAGCAAGAGGGCAAGCAATTGGGATATAAGTTACAATCTGATATTGAGACAGCCATGGATGCCTTGGAAGATCCTATAGTGGAAGACTCATCCATTGCGTCTATAGATTTTCTTAATGCATTTGAAGAGTCTTACGAAGATTAAGTTTTTACTTGATGCAAAGACTTAAACAGAAATTGGTGACTTGTTGGATGCACATGATTTGCAGGATAAAGGAATCATTTCTGAGATAGTTCATAAGCTCGAGGATATGCCTTTAAAGGATGCTAGATGTAATGCTCCACAGCTTTGGGAATGGTTTGAGATGTTTTATTAAAAGCCTTAATAGGCAATTGAAAGATGCTTCAAGATATGGATTGCTTCACTATTTTTGGTAATGGTAAGCACGTGTTGGATGCAAGTGAGACTCAATTTATGATTGATATAGTATACAATTTTCACTATAAGAATATTTCCATATGTTGGACTTTGGAAGAGTACGCATGTTGCGATGTATTTGTTGATGGGTGAATTGATAGAATGTATATGGAGATTCAACGGTCTCAAGTGTATATTACGCACCCAAGGCCTTATGACCTTAGAGGGGGTACTAGGTATGGCTCAAGAGTTGTACAAATATTTAGTATTTTGATCTATGATCTAGGGGGATGTCTTCTTATATGCATGATAAAGGACAAGTTGATGCTATGGGTGTTTGACCCGGGTGGTGAATCGGTGATACATACCGGAGGATGTGCAGGTTGAGAGGGGGTGGATGTTGTGTCCCTATGCGGACATAGTGTGAAAAACTGTAGAGTACATCGTCATCCAGATTTCTTATTAATCTAGATAGTTAATGCCATATTGGCCATTAATGCTAGTGTCCATAATATGTTTAGTTCCAAAGTATGGGATTTTTGGACAAGTTTAGTATGTTTTTGATATTTTGGATATCATTTCTTGTAAATATCATAAAAATCTATGAAAATTTCTAGAATAGGGTTCTATCAATACATAGTTCTTTGATTCATTATGCTTTGTCTTTGAATTGTGTACCTCTTGTCTATTCTTTTTCTTCTCTTCTATCTCCTATTCTCTGTTTCCTTCTATATCTGATCCCCGATGGATATGACCTTTTGATTAAAACCCCTCCCACAGTGCTCAAAGTAGACATGTCGCCCGTGCAACCACAATGCATTGTAGATTTTGTATTGTACAGTGAAACAGTTACATTTGTTGTCGCATATAAAATCTAGATACGATAGCTTATAAAATATGCGGTCACCTTTCTACATCCCCTCGAGAATTCTCACTCCTCAATAGAGACCTCTACCCCTTCATGAGAAGCTGCGATCAAGGCTCCATTTAACCACCGCATAGACATAAACAGTGGCATCTCCTCCACGCCCTCAGGATATGGAATTAATTGATGGCTTGTACTGTGTCAAAGTTTCAATCGCGCTTCTTCTCAATCTTTCTTAGCTTGCTCATATCTAGCGAGCCACTTCTCCATGGATGCATGATGCAACATCATTTTCTCCTCCATTGTAACATCCATCCTTATTTCACTCCATTTTCAACCACATCTTCAATGAGTCTATAATTGTCCTTCAGCAAACCATAGCATACTATTGTCTAAATCCATTATTTGGAAGCCACTGTGAAATATACACTAATGCTTCTGACACTAGCTAACCTTGAAACATGCTACCTTCTAGTCGAGCTTCTTGTCGTACAAAGCCCTTCAGGGTTTTCATGAAGCGCTCCAAGAACATCCATCGCATATGGATGGGTCTCGATATCTCCGCTTCGTCTGTGAGAGATGCAGCTCGAGGTGAGTTTATATTGTGAGCATGCTGGTGGCCATGTACTTCTCAAAGAGATAGATCATCTCCACCACTCCCCGCCTTGTGGACTCTTTCACTCTCCTTCCTCTCTTTACCTCACCCTTGTATCCACATCTTCCTTCAGTCTCTCTTTCTTTTTCTCTCCCCCTCTCCTTCTTTCTCTCTTTCTCTTTCTTTTTGCCTCTCTCTTTGTTTCTGTCTCCCCCCTCATTGTTTCTCTCACTCGCTCTCCTCTCTTCCTCCCTTTCTCTATCTCTTTCTCTCTTTCTCTCTTTCTCTCTTTCTCTCTTTCTTTGTTATCTCTCCTCTTTTTTCTCTCTCTCATTCTCTCTTCCTCTTCCTTTCTTCTTCTCTCTGTCTCCTTTCCTCTCTTTCTCTCAATGCATCTCATTACAAAGAAAACAAACAAAAGTAAAAGAGAAAACACAATAACAAAGCAAGAAGAGGCAATGTACCTACCAGAAAGGCCCAAGGATTGATTCTTTGCCTCCTCTTCGTGACATCCCTTCTTTATCCCTCATGTACTTCTCCCCTTTCTTTTGTATGGCAGTGATGATGGCAGTGGTAGTGAGGAGGCTCTCCTTCTCTCTCTTTTCCTCTTCCTCTCCCTCTCAAGGTAACAATCTCTTCCACTCTCTCTTTCGCTCTCTTTTGAAAATGTTTGTGGCAAATGCCGTGCTCAGGTTTTCAACACTTTTTTTCTCATATCGATATCGCTATCAGCATTGCGATGCTATTAGTGGCACTATTAGGCGATGCCACTATTTTTTGTTGCAAATTGTCTTCACTATTTGCCCATTCTCTTGTAGTGACCTATTAGGGATAGTAAGCCCTATAAAGGACACTTGCATCAACACATCCTTTTTTTAGTATTGTTTGTAACATTTAAATATCTTTTCAAGCTAGAGTGATTTTTAACAAACTTTTTAATTTTCGACTTATCTAACTTTAATCTTATTAATGCACAAGATTCATGAGAGAGAGAGATCTTGAGGTGGTTGCCAGACAGGATCCGCAATATAGGTGGATAGAGCCTCGAGGGGTTCACTATATACATATTCTCTATATAACGTGCGTTCATGGTCTATTTACAAATATCCTAATCTGTGAATTTTTCTTGAATAAAACACAACCCTTTTCCATTCAATTTGTAAGTAACTCCTTTATATGACACCCTTCTGTATGTAAAAAAAATGTATAAAATTGGTGTTTTAAAACCCCTTATTTTGAACTCATGTTGTGTATATATATATTCATGAGTGACCCCCATCCCCTCCCGAGGATAGAGCTCATGCTGCATCCTCACAATAGCTACTTCCTGATCATGATCACACATGAAAAAGTGATGTTGACAAGAGAAACTTCTTGCAGAGGCTATAGGTTATATATATCTTATTTTTTACATGTTGATATTGTATATATACAACATTTATTCACATATCCCCTCTACTTTAATTGTTCTTATCAATTTCAATTTAGTTTATTTAAGTTTAACTTTGAAATGATGAATAATAAAATGAAAAAAAACATACCATGATGATCAATAATCCTATTTTTGTTTGCTTGTTCTACTTTGGTCATCAATTACCTTTTGTTATAGTATATAAAGAATGCCCCAAAGTGCATGATGTATATGGAGATAATAGTGTACAATGTGGACTTCTAATCCATGTGTTGTATGTGTGTCACTATGCAAGAGAGGGGAGAGAGATCAGAGGGAGAGGGAGGGAGGGAGGGAGGGTACTTGTGGAGAGAGAGAGAGAGAGAGAGAGAGAGAGAGAGAGAGAGAGAGAGAGAGAGAGCTTGTGGAGAGAGTGGAAGAGAGAGAGACAGCTTGGTATTTGTAAATTTATCATTGATTTTTTAAAGAAATGCATTAGATCATTGTATAAGCAATGCCTAAAACATTTAGGTGTCACTAATATGATGACCACTTAAAAATAAGTAGGCATAAATTAAGTGATGCTTCTCATCGCTTAAGTGATAGCATAAATGATACTTAGGCATATGAAAACAACATTGCTAAGTGTGTTGCTTATGTGATGTAACCATAGCAACACCCATAGGGATGTCTCGGCATCACATAAGCGATGCCAATTAACACTACTATACTCATCCCCTCTAGTAGTGACTCTTTGAGAGCTTAGTATTGATGTGTGGCATGTCTCGTTTGGACCAGTCACCGTTGGAAAGTTATGGTAGATTTTGTCTCGTAGGATCTGTTATTACAACATGCTATATAGTGATTGCAAAACCTTTTTCTTGAAGATTTTGTGGCTCAAAATTCTTCTTCAAGACATCGGAATTCTATGCATTATAGAAGCTTCTACTTTGGTCTTCATTGCAACCAGAGATTTAAATTTTTCCAAATATTTTGTATCATTTGCAAGGCTATCAAAAAGAGTAACTTCCCATTTTATTTTTGTGGGCAAAGACCTCAAAACAAGGATGGAATGTAAGAAATTCCAAAGAGAATTATATTTTACTATATTTGGAAAATAATACTATGTCACATTGAGATATTTTTTAGGATGTAAGAGACTTGTAACTTTTCACTATTCAGTAGTATTCACTACACTCTCTTCATCTCTCCAACTTCTCCAAGCTTTCATGGCTACTCTCGCCCCTTTGCTCTCAATCTTGTGTTTCTCCATTTTACCTTAGTTGTCTATATTTGAGAACAATATTTCAATAAAAAATTAGGTATGAACTTCACTAAACCTCCCTCCCTCCCTCCCCCCCCATCTCTCTCTCTCTCTCCATTTTTCCCATGTTAACAAGAAAACATTGCAAAATTTTATCTAAGCAACCTACATGGTCATATCCTCTCTCACTTCCTCTTCGCTTTGCTATTTTATCCCTCCTTTCCTATCACTCTCACATAGTCTTTTTCACCAAAAAGTAAAAACAAAGACAAATAAATATACATAAAAAACTTACATCCATGTTTTCTATTTCTTATATGTATATTCATGGCAGTGGAAGTAAAAGGGCTAATATGTATAAAAATGGAGGGAAGAAGAGCCTTAACCTTGAGCTATGGGTTGCTTCAATGTTGCAAGTTTCACCAATGAGTTGAGCAAGGGAAAGTCTCATCCTCATGTAATTTTTATCATTGCCAATGTATGCACCAAAATGTCCATCATTAAATATTATTAGAAATAGCCATATGAATTTTTGTCACTATGGATATTCCAATGTATATATCTAAAGTTAGGATTAGCAATAGAATGTTAGAAATGTGATAATTTATGAGCTATGTAGTTGATCTCACTATATTAGGAAGTGACATCAAAGAGAGTGCAAGAGTAAGGAAGATGGCTAATGACATGAAAGACATGGGTGAGCTAAGGTACTTCATGGGCATTGAGCTCATAAGAACATTGAATAGTATATGGTTGGTGTAAATACATGTTGGCAAATTATGAGATGGTGGAAGAACATGATTGTCAGTACAAAGAATATTTCAAAAAAACGAATAAGCAAAACAAAAGAGAAACTTACAAAGTCCTCCAAATATTACCTGTGGCCACCACTCCCAAGATGATGCACCACTCTGGCCTCGAGTCGTGCCCTCGCCGTCTCCCGCTGCTGACTCCAACATCTTGGCAAATCTATAGCCTCCTCCCTCAATCGGCGCCAGTCGTTTGCATCTAACCACTCGGGCTTTGCATCCCCACTCTTGATTGCCTTGCGTGCGTTGGATCATCTATGTGACATGTATGCATGCATGCAATCCATCATCCAGCCCGTAGAGAATCTATCTACTGCGGGGCTGGCATCAGAAACTCCTCGTGCAAGGATGCTACTATGTAGTCCTTGCTCCCCTCTGGTATGTTCGTCCAATGATCCAGGATGTTGTGCCGAAAAACTTGTTGGCACAACTCCCTCATGAGAGCCATCACCCTCCTCCCCTCATCATTCATGATGATGGCTCCTGACCTACTATGAACTAGGTATCCATAACCCCTAGGAGTCTGCCTAACATGGGTCCTCTCCCATCTCCGTTCACGCTCCTGGGCATATCCAGGAGACCCTTGTACATCCGGTGTACCGACGGGGGTACCCTCTCTCAGAGTGCCACTTAAAGGGGTGCCACCAAAAGGAGTGCCACCAAAAGGCATGCCACCTACTGACGGGTGCGCAAAAGCCGGAGTAACTGGAGTAGACGTCCCCACAGGTGTGACAAATCGTGGAGGTGATGCAGCTCCAGCTGAACGACGAGACGGAGACACCACGTCCGTGTCTCCATAGTAGCACCCCCCTGATCCCGATGTAGTCCGTCCCTCTGGCCCAAGTCGAGATCGTCTGCTCGAAGTTGAAGCATCTGATCGCGATGAAACAGATCTGGCAGAGTGCCTTGACGAAGAACGAGACAGCTCCTGGTCTGCCATCTCTCTGAATCTCGCGAGCTGATCTGGTATGCGTGCCATCATGTCCTGAAACTCTTCATCGCTCATCCCTCGACTCATCCTGAAAATATCACCTGCACAGAAAAAAAATGATGTTAGAATAATCAATTTAAACTATACAAAGCACAATAATATAAATCATTTTTAAAAAATCCCTCTTAAAATGCATATCTTATGTACCTTTATGGAAGATCTAAACAACGAATTGGGTAATACAATTCTCCAAGAATGAAGTATTCTATGGTCCCATGTTAATCTCCTGACACAACTCTGCATACACTGGAAGGTCGATAGACATGTCACCACAAAAGAACGAGTCTGCCTCGTTCTCAAAAAATTCTTGGACTTCTGTATTTCCATCATTGTTAGCCGATGTGGGCTCCAAGCTTGCGGTGGCCTCCATCCCTTGTAATATCGACCCCTCTATTTGTATATTTTCTTCATCTATGCCTGGAACATCGCTTTGATCATATACTCTCACACTTCGAGGAGTTGAAGGTATAACATACCACCATCGAGGTTGTCGGGGGTTTGGATAGAAGATTACCTATTCACAAACACTTACAAAGCGAGTTCAAACCATTGTGACATAAACCATGTCGTATTACAATTAGCAAGCAAATGACTCTTTACACCTGTTCACAATGGGCCGGCAACACAAAGGTGTCGCACAAATCCGTCCATTTTTTTTCGGAATCTATTTCGAGAAATCCTGATGGACCTTGTCGAACTGTTGCTCCAGCTCCTCCAAGTACCACTTTGAACCACTGCACATCGAATAGTATCATGGAGAAGCTACGGTAATCCACCGTAATAATACTTTGCAAGTTTTCAAAATACTCCATCTCATCCACAACTGTGTTCGGATCCATTGCTCGTCGCCGGCTCTCTTGCTCAAACCTTGCCATGACACCATAGTCCATTGTGGAGCACATTTTGTCAATACGCTCCACGCGAAATTGCCGTCTGCACGACCACGCTACACAATATATTTTATATTGTACATTGAAACACTCAAATTAGATGTAGCAAGAAAGTTTAGATACGACACATTCTAAACCCCTCATTACCTTTGGACTACATCCCCTCGAGAACTCCCACTCCTCCATTGAGACCTCTATCCCTTCGCTGGATGCTGCGGTCAAGGCTCCATGCAACCATCGTGTTGACATAAACCGTGGCATCTCCTCCATGCCTTCGGGATATCGAATCGGTCGCTGACGCGTACTGCGTCGGAATTCAGCTCGCGCTTCCTCTCGATCTTGCCTTGCAATCTGGTACTTGGCGAGCCACGTCTCCATGGAGGCATGGTGCAACATACAAAAGCGATTCACCTTCTCTTCCATTGAGGCATCCATTCTTTTTTCTACCCCATTTCCAACCACCACATCTCCAGTCAGCCTATCATCGTCATTCAGCATCCATAGCATTTCATTGTCTGGTTTCACCGTTGGTAGCCATTGTGAGATATGCACTAATGCCTCTAACACCAACCAACCTTCCACCATGCTACCTTCTGGACGAGCTCGTTATCGCACAAAGCCTTTCAGGGTTTTCATGAAGCGCTCCAGGAAGAACATCCATCGCGTATGGATAGGCCCACCAATCTCCACTTCGTCCACAAGATGCACAAGAAGGCGAACTTGTATCGTGAGCATGCTAGTGGGCAGGTATTTCTCAAAGAGACAGAACGTCTCAATTGCTCCCCGCCTTGCGAATTCAATAGAGGATATCTTAATCTCTTTCTGTGAGATCCATTGCACCAAAGTTGACAACTTGTAAATGGCCCCGCGAATTTCTAGAGTAAGGCATCCGGCGATCGCGATCGGTAGAACAAACTACCACAAATGAGAAAGCATTATGAATAATGGCTACTTTTCAAATTGCAAAATGCCCACGCTAATTACAATCCATTCTGTTCACAAACCTGACATATCTTATGCCAATCATGGGATTTTAGTCCCGACAATTGGTCATCTTTAGAAAATGCGGACCTGAGAAAACGCATCATACCCGTTGGAGTGCGGATAGACTTGATTACTTGCTTCACAATGCGCTCTTCTTTGGTAGACAAAACCTAGGGAGCGCGAGGAAGCTGCACTCCCCCTTCAGTACTCGACTACAGCCAAAGCGCCTCCATCTTACCTACCTCCTTCAAATCCATTCGTGACCCTATAGTGTCTCTCTTTCTTGTGATATGGTCCCATAGCAAGCTGCCCACATTCTTGAATATATGCATGGGATCCAACAAGTGGTTGACCTATAAGTGGGTCCAATATGGCAACTCGTAGAAAACTGAGAACCGTCGCATTCCATTTGGATGTGATTCTGGGTTTACCATTTTCAGCTCTTACTAGCTTGCAGTGTTCATACGTGCTGGAGGTCGTCTAAGAAAACCTTCCCTAAGTTCATGATCCTCCGGCAAGAAAGCGGCGTGTCCTTGATATACCATCTTCTTCATGGTTCGTGACCTTCGGGAGTCTAACTATGGCCCACACAATGGACATGCATGATAACCTGAGGTAACTAGACTTGTAAGGCAAGCCACGACCTAGTGAATACTTGATTGAATGAAATAAAATATAGATATTACCAGCGAGAACGAAGGTCTACTCACCTGAGCACTCTCCCAATCTCGGAAAGTCATGCATCGTCCACATGAGAATGGCTCGAATGTTGGCTGACTGCCAACCATCGCGCATGCTCATATCTTGCACAGTGACTCCCTCCTCCCACAAAATCTTAAGCTCATCGACTAATGGACGAAGATACACGTCCATATTTTTTACTTTGTAGCGGCCCGGGATGAGCAAGCTAAGGATGAGATTTCCTTTCTTCGTAGAAAGCCATGGAGGGATATTGTAGTTGACAAGCACTATAGGCCACACACTGTAAGAAGTCGAGCGCAGACCGAATGGGTTCACACCATCCATGGCGAGACCGAGCTGAAGATTCCTTGGCTCTCGTGCAAAGCCTGGGAAGGTAGAGTCAATGTGACTCCATGCGCGCGAATTCGCTGAAACTCCATCCGTGGACCTATTCTGCACATGCCACGTTGTCAAGCTTTCCATGCCAGACATGCGAAACATGTGGTTTATGCGGGGAATGAGCGAAAAGTGTCTGAGAACTTTTTGAGGGATGGTTTGCCCTTGCAAGTCTTGTCGATACATGTGAGCACCATACTTTGGACATGTCTCCATAGTCACGTATTCATCTTGAAACAATATGCAGTCGTTGATACATGCATGGATGTTATTGTAGTCCATGCCAAGCTTCCATAAAACATGTCGCGTATCATCATGAGACTTAGGCATGGTATTTGCAGGTGGTAATATATGATATTTTAATAACCTGAAAAAAATCATAAAATACCTTGAAAAAGCACAAATGTTTGCAATAATACTGTTTTTTTAAAAAAATCAATGAAGCCTATGTGTAAGGTACCTGAATAACTCAGTCACACTCGTATCGCTCCAATCGTATTTTGCTTATACACTTAAGAGTGCAAGCAATGTCTTCAACCGAGATACTCGGCACCCATCATATAATGGTATGGATGCTTCCTCTCTAAGTGGGTCAGATGTCTCAACATCCATGGGAATCAATGCATCGATCATTGCCTCCATCTTAGGTTCCAAGATTGTAGGTAGGTCGGGAAGGTTGTCTGTCTCCTCTGGCATTCACGGTATAGATGGGCCTTGCGAGTGGTGGATTGGCTCCTGCAATCCATCCATTGCACGTCCACGAACTCTTCTAATTGGCTGCAAAGGGTGCACTCCCCCTTGGGTCGAGACATCACCCCCCTAGATAGAAAATTTTCCAACAAGACCCAATCTTATTGTGTATGGTTTTCAATTAGCTTGTGAGTACAATGCATGATTAATATTAACTTCAAATTACCATTTGCTGAAAATCTGCAATCGCCTGATCAATGATCTCAGATTGAAACTCGCCAAATCATCGTACGTGTTCTATAGACAATCGACGTTTTCGTCTAATTGCCAACTTGCATTGAGAGCAAGGACATGGGACACGCTGATTAAGATACGTCTCGCGGTCTTGAATAATAAGACCTTCTTCGTTTTCCATCTTATCTACATTACAGCAAACGAGGCTTAAATGGATAGCTTTATGGAGATGTACGTCAAGTTGCAAGTTGATCATAAATCTTGCATTGTATATAGTAGTTGAGAGATTTTCTGATGTTATATCTCGGCCTTGTATCATGCTCAAGGATTTGTTTGTCTCGGTAGATAATTATTCGTTATTGTAAAAAACTGTACTAGAGGGCTTTGAGTATAAGTAATCCATTTTGAGCATCATTGAGGATCTCTTAGTCTCATAATAAATCAGTCTTAATAAAAAGCATCTTAGAAATGTGGTTTTTTTGTCCTAGGATTGCATATTAAAATTAATGCGCGCCATCTATGAAATTTATCAACTATAGTAATAAAATTTATTTCAATCAATTCTACTCATAGTCATAAGACCTGAGAGAAAATATCCTATACTCAATTTAAGCGATTCTTCTTCTATAACAATACTTTTGGGTTCATTTTGATGAAGTCCCGTAATGACCATTAGCTAGGGTATCATTTTCTTTTAGTCCTTCCGTTGACTAGTTGGCATGATTTCTAATTTGTTATGCCTATAAAGTTAATACAAAAACAATGAATTATTCATATCACAATTAGATCCCCCACTTGGACATTATGAAGGACATGACCATTTTTAAGCCATCTTAAAGAGTCACCAATGTACGTGGCCCATGGCAAAGCACATTGCATACCATTATCGATAAGTCTATTATCTTAAATTTCCTTCCCCTCCCTCTCCCTCTCTTTCTCTCTTTCTCTCTCACTTCCTCTCCTAAACAAGCAAAAACGAAAGTGATTCAAACATTAAACAAGCAAGAGGGAGAGTGAGAGAGAGAATGCACACACTCTCTCTCACCCTCTCCCTCTCCCTCTCTCATTTCCTTCCCCTCCCACTCCCTCTCCCTCTCTTTCTCTTTCTCTCCCTCTCTATCTCTCTTTCTCTCTCATTTCCTAAACAAGCAAAAAATAAAGTGATTTAAACATTAAATAAGCAAAAGGGAGAGGGAGAGAGACAATGCACTCTCCCTCTCTTTCTCTTTCTCTCTCTCCCTCTCCCTCTCCCTCTCTTTCTCTTTCTCTCCCTCTCTATCTCTCTTTCTCTCTCATTTCTTAAACAAGCAAAAAGGAAAGTGATTTAAACATTAAACAAGCAAAAGGGAGAGGGAGAGAGAGAATGCACTCTCCCTCTCTTTCTCTCCCTCTCCCTCTCTATCTCTCTTTCTCTCTCATTTCCTAAACAAGCAAAAAAAAGTGATTTAAACATTAAACAAGCAAAAGGGAGAGGGAGAGAGACAATCCACTCTCCCTCTCATTCTCTTTCTCTCTCTTCCTCTCCCTCTCCCTCTCCCTCTCCCTCTCCCTCTCTTTCTCTCTTACTCTCTCGTTTCCTCTCCTAAACAAGCAAAAAAGAAAGTGATTTAAACATTAAACAAGCAAAAGGGAGAGGGAGAGAGAGAATGCACTCTCCCTTCCTCTCCCTTTCTTTCTCTTTCTCTCCCTCTCTCATTTCCTCTCCCTCTCTTTCTCTTTCTCTTTCTCTTTCTCTCTCTCCCTCTCCCTCTCCCTCTCCCTCTCCCTCTCTTTCTCTCTTACTCTCTCATTTCCTCTCCTAAACAAGCAAAAAAGAAAGCGATTTAAACATTAAACAAGCAAAAGGGAGAGGGAGAGAGAGAATGTACTCTCCCTCTCTTTCTCTCCCTCTCCCTCTCTCTCCCTCTCCCTCTCTTTCTCTTTCATTTCCTCTCCTAAACAAGCAAAAGAGAGTGATTTAAACCTTGAACAAGCAAGAGAAAGAGAGAGGGAGACTCACCAATGAGATATGGTGAGCGTGGGGCGGCTTCTCTTTGCGATGAAGGCTCCTCCTCTCCTTCGCGAACAACGGCGGCGGCGGCGGCGGCAAGTCTTCTTCCTCTCCTTCTCTCACGATGGTTGCTCTCTCCCTCGCTCTCGCTCTCAAAACTCTCAATGGAGCAAAAGAAATGAAAAACGTGCTCGGGTTTCGGCTGCGTGTTTTCCCTACGGCCCGTCGCTAATAGCGATGCAAATGCGACGCAAATAGCGACGCCGCTATCTGCTGTCGCTAATCGGTGTCGCTAGTGGCCCAAATCCTTGTAGTGTAAAAACGGGTGGATACCCATATTACACTTGGTGTACTGATAGCTAGCACATCATATGTGTATTGTTACATTGGTACATAGTGTTTGCACATGCGTACCCCCTAACACTCTATTCTAGAAAAGAACGTACAAGATAAGAAGAAGAACTAGTTTGTGAGCATCTGTGCATATGAGAGACAATGAAAGAAAGAGCTTCTTGTATCGATGTGCCTAGTGAGAGACAAAGCAATAGCACAAAGGAGTGCATATCCCCTATGGCTCGTGCACTATCACATCTAGAAAACTCTAAAAGAGCTTGATCGGCAAGCAGGCTAAGGGGGGGGGGCAAGGGGCATTGCACCCATTTGCACTCGTAAAGATGATGTATAGGGCTAGAATTGCATCGCACTCACAAAGCTCCATCTACATAAATACTAACATAGATATCATTGTGAAATCAAATGCTCATGATGTGTATAGCAATGGCTAGAGGACAATAGGTTCCACGCGCTAGTGTGTGCTACAATAGGCACATGGTGCATGTTAACCAAAACCAATATTGACCTCAACATTAGTGTGGCTAATGGTGCAAGTCATAGAAATCTACACATTATAAAGTAAACCGATGATGAGGCTTTATCAATCCAAGTCCTCATCATGGCAGCAAGCAAAACAAAGTCCAAAGGCAACCAAGCAAGACTAGACACCTTTCGGATGAGAGAGAGAAATGCTGAAGTATGCAATAGCGAATTGTTTTAGGTGTCATTGTCAATAATTTCAAGGGTTTTTCTAGTGGTGGTTGATAGACTTGATACACAAAGGCCATGTATATCAAGAGGCTTGAGATAATTCAAGTTTGGTATTGGGTTAGGGTTCAACGAGAAGGTCTCCTTTGCCCTTTGACCGGAAGGGTACACTTGGGAAAGTAGCATGCCCTTGGAATATATTAAGGAAGAAGTCCAAATTTGATTGGGCCCGCTCAAGTAAATAATTTGGGTGTCCCTTCAAATTAAAGCAGCGATAACGAATTGGGTAAAATACATGAATTCTAGAAGATGCATGTGAGGGGGAGGGTTCTCGCGTCACAATCACAGACCATCTGGAGCACGTGGCACCCCCTAAATTTCAAAGCCGCGTCCTGGGACGTGCGTATTTGTTATTCAATTCAATAGTAGTATGATTGCGGCCCTTTAAACAATAGTAGTAATGAACCAACCATAATAATAGGAAGAGTCCTATTACAACAGAACAACCATAATAATAGAAGGTGTCTGGAGACTCGGATCCTATATAAAGGGGATCGGGGCAGCTTGGTGGATACTCGAGCTAGATCTGTAAGTAGAGAGAGAGAGAGGCGGGCTTGCAGTAGCTATACGGGCCAGGGTGTGTTTGTGGCAGAATAACAGTCTAAGAGGTACGTATAAGCGAATTACAACATGGCGAAGGTGGTAGAGGTGTTCGACGTGCCCGTGAAGCATCCAGCGTCCCGCATGTGGAAAGCCCTGGTGGAGGATGCCCACGTCACCCTGGTGACCGCCGTGCCTGGCATCTACCAAAGCATAGACCTCAAGGAAGGCGCTACGTGGGCCACGCCCGGGAACCTGGCCTACGTCAAGTTCGGCAAGAACATGGGTAAGATGACAGCGTACTAATATATATACACACGCTCCGGTCAGTACAAGGAACTCTCTTTGTCTCTGGTGGGGAGATAATTGGGATTTGGGCGGCGGGGCGGGGCGGGGCGGGGCGGAAGAGAGTGAGAGAGAGAGAGAGGGGCTAGTAAGTGGGCGTGTGTCAGTGTGTGTGGGTGTGCAGGTGTTTTGTTTTGAAAGAGAGAGAGAGAGAGGGGGGGGACGCGACAATGCTCGCTCTACGCCTGATTCCGCGATCAGTGCAGCAGATCTTTCAATGACTAATAATACAGCAGAATATCCTTCGACTAGCACGATTATTTCAATGTATTGGCGCGCCTGCAGGTGACTTCCATGGCTTCAACTTCGTGAAGAACAAGTGCGAGCACGCGGACCGCAACACCCGTGAGGCGACATGGAGCATCGTGGAAGGGTGCGGCCTAGGCACCCACTGGCGCAACTTCCATCACACCATCAAAATTACGGGTGCGGCTGATCACGCAGGCTCCTGTGTGGTCCACCACACCCTCCAGTTCGAGAGCATTGGCGACCATAGCCTTCTTGAGGTGTACAAGCGCAAGGCCATCGAGACTACCCATGGCATCGCTGCTTTCCTGGATGCCAACCCAAACTTCGGCTGCGTTGGCAACTGAAGACATCTTCTAAGATACAGGCACGACAGTCTACCTTATATACTAACTAATAAAGGTCGTGCCCTAACTCCCTCATAAGGATCCTCCACTGTAACTGCAGCTGTGGCTTCTTGACTTTAGTCTCACAATGAAACGATGACTTCCTGGAGTGCTTGTTGCAGCTATACATGTCTCACAAGATGGTTTAAGCCCAATAAAATGCCAAAAGCCTAGCTTCGTAAATAAGTAATTTTTGTGGCACATTGATAAGTCGTAATAGTCGAACGACAAAATGAATGGGAATTTCAACAGATAGTATTAAAGGACACTAGTGACAACGAATGAGGCCCATGGACACCCATATTGACGACGTATTTGTTGAGCTTTGAAAGAAAAAAACAGCTTAGAAGTGTGTCCAACCTCATGCTAAGCAACGTATCACATGACACATATCCAATATTGCGAGTATTTCACAAAGAAAATATGCAATTTCAATTCGGCACCTTTACCTGTCGCACTCCAATTACAATTCTTACACAACGATTTAAATGTGTTACAATTTCATGCATTGATAAATGTGCAAATGGACGTGCTAAATTTTGGCCAAAAAACCCAAGGAGTTGCTAGTTATAGAACACAATTTCGCAACTAGTAGGTCTCTTTTCTTTTTTGGCGCCTCTTTTTGCATGTTGATGGGGCATTGTTTTCAACAATACATAGAAAAAAATACCTATGTTCAACTGCCGATGTGCATGTATAGCCTAGACTACCTTTTACATTTGTCTAACTTATGTTTATCCACTCCCCACCACGATTTATGCAAGAAAAACACAAACTAAACTACCAAAGCTATAAAATCACATGATAAGAGAGTAATAAATGTTCAAATTCTTCAAGGAACTTAAGAAACAAGAAGTGGAGAAGTAAGAAGAAGATTAGAAAAATACTCAATTTTGGTATTGAAGAAGAACCTCCCCCACTTCTTTGTCAATTCACGTAGCACTCCTTTTCTTGGAGATAGATTTCAATAAATGATGAACTTCAATCCCATGTCTAGCCTCTATGTGTTCAAATGCCTCCGATCTTCTTAATTATTTCTTGTATCTGCATATTTTCATTAATGAAAATTTTAAATGCGTATCGTCATAAAGTATTATAGAGAAAGAGCATCTTATTTTGGCTATTATTTGTTATATTACCTACACAATTATCTGTGCTATGATATGCATGTTTATTTGTTTCACTATATATGTGTTTATGTGTGCTGTTCTCTATTGATAATAGATGAAAGCTACAAAATTAATGTATTTTTAGTTGCATGTGTGGTCTTGTATTACATTCTAGCAGATTTGGAAAAGTACCCAATTCTGGTATTGAAAAAGAACCTCCCCCACTTTTTTGTCAATTCAAGTAGCACTCCTTTTCTTGGAGATAGATTTTAATAAATGACAAACTTCAATTCCCATGTCTATCCTCTATCTATTCAAATCTCTCCTATCTTATTTCTTCGTTGTACTTGCATATTTTCATTAATGAAAATTTTAAATGCATGCAGTCATAAAGTATTATAGAGAAAGAGTATCTTATTTTAGCTACTATTTGTTGTATTACCTACACAACTATATGTGCTATAATATGGATGTTTATTTGTGTCACTATATATGTGTTTATGTGTGCCGTTCTCTATTGATAATAGTTGAAAGCTACAAAATTAATGTATTGTTTGGTGTAGTTGTATGTGTGGTCTTGTACTACATTCTAGCAGATGCAATATATTCGAACACAATAGAAGCTTATCGAAGAAATAAAGTAAGGTCAAGTAAAAGATTTCTCTATTATAATAGATGAAAGCTACAAAAAAAATGTATTGTTTGGTGTTGTTGTATGTGTGGTCTTGTACTACATTCTAGCATATTATGCAATATATTGAAACACAATAGAATCTTATCTAAGAAATAAAGTAAGGTCAAGTAAAAGATTTCTTTCATGTGTAAGAGAAAAAAAAAACTAAAAACACTATGAAAAAAGCGAAGAGAAAGAGCAACAAACAGAAAGAGAAAGTTCTAGAGAACCTCAAAAGAATAAGTAGCAAAATAAAAAAGAAAATGATGAAAAAGAAGAAGAAGAGAGAAAAGAGGAGAAGGGATAATGTATACATGGTTTAGGATATAAAGAAGAACATCCTTCTCTTCCTCATTGGTGTATGCAATACTTTTTTACTTGGAGATAGAAGGAAATAGCTTCTCTCTTGTGTCTCCATGTTTTTGCCCTCGAAGTACTTTTCTCTCTATTTGATCTTTCAGTAGTACGGCTTTCAAAAAACTTAATGTGACTACATTGTGTTTTATAATATTTTATATACCAAATGCATGTTTAAATTTGTGTCTACAACCACCACTAAATGTGAGTATAAATGTGTTTGTAAAAAAGCTTTTAATTTGTAAATACTTATAAACATGTCTATAAATTCCCATAGGATTGGTTATGAACATACTCAAAACTCTGCTTATAAATGCACTCATAAAGTTGCTCAAAAACTACGCATAAACTTCCTAATAAGCATGCTAGTTAACATACTTATAAATATATTAAGACGAGGCTAGAGGTGCAATTTTAAATGTGAAAAAGAAAGTTGTGTGCACCTATGGTTGGCCCTAAACATGGGTTAATGGTGGTGAAACTTTTTGGTGCATTTACAAGTGTATTTAGTTGTTTGTGTGATAGTTTTTAGTGGCTATGAGGATAAACATGATTATTCTTTCATTGTGTTGTAGTGGTAGAGTATTATGTGCTTTATTAAATGGCATACTAAAGAATCCCATGAAGAACAAAAAGATAATGACCTAGAATGAAGTAAAAGATCCATATATTCTATCTTTTAAAGTCACATCATGCACTTTGAATAACACTATAAAGAAAGAAGGTTCTATGCTTGAAAGTAGATGCTTATTTTTTAATAAGAAAAAAAAAGGTGGTGCATCTATGAGTGTCTTTAAAAATTTGTATCTATACAATGTCGTGACACTACATGTAATTTATTGAGAGAGAAGCATATGAACCCTACGTATGCAAGGGTGGATAAGGGTAGTTGGGTGTGAAAGGATTGGAGGGTAGGGAAACCCCTAACCCTAGCCATCTAGAGGCTATTTAAACAACTTAGAGCTCACGCTCAATGTAAGAGAGTGTACCAATTGTACTTGTGAACAACGCATTAAATAAGATCTTCTTCTTATACTTGAGTTCTCTCTCCCTCTTGTGCATACCTTCTCATGCTCTTACTCTAATAGTGCAACATGGTATCAGAGCTAGCTCTGATCCAACAAGCTTGCTTCAACTTCATAATTTCCCACTAAGTGCACAAGAGTATGCTATTTTTCTCATAATACCTTTTTACATCCATAGATGCTTGCCATATTCACCTCTGTTGTTGGAGGACCCTGGAAGAGAAAAATAGAACATTTTAGCTCAAGATTTATTCTAAAGATTTGTTCCCTAACTCATGGCGCAGCATCCTGGCATGTCAAATGTTGGCGGTAAAGGTGCCTCCACCTAGCCCTTCGTGTATTTCTACACTGACACTACCCACCACTGCACACTGTAGGTGGTGGGCGCCCGCCACAGTCACTTATTCTTGATTCTTTTAGTGACAGTTTGAATAAAGGAAGGCCCAACCACACATTGTGGTTGTTGGAGTTCCCACTTTTGTGTCTCTCTCTCTCTTGGCTCTTGCTCTCCATCCGCCATAGCTCTCACCGCCAAGCTTCTTCCTCTTGGGTTCCATTTCCCTTTCAACTAGTATAAAAGAAAAGGCATTGGAGCTTTCCCGACATTCTCTTCAGGCCGGATTTAAAGAGCTTCAACCCGAGCTTCAAAGGCAACCATGGCACCTTGATTTGTAGGTATGTTTTGATCTCTCGTCTCCTCTTGGAGCTTCCAAACCTTCATTGGCTTCTTCCCGAGCTGCATTGGAGCCCCCTTGACCTTGCCAAGTGCCATCGAGGGGTGTTATAGATCCCCCATCCCCTAGGAATAGACAACACAATTTTTGGTGCATTTTTAGGGGGTTGGGCTGATCTACTCCCCAGCATTTTCCTACTTCTCCTCACGGCAACCTTCCTGAGCATTGCTTGACTCCCTAGCATTGGTACTTGAATCTCAGTGATCGATTTGTGTGCTTTTCCCTTCAGCCCTTTGCTGTATACATAGTCCCAGGACTGGCAAAATAGGGCAGTGCTTGACATTTACTGTTTAATGCTTCTTGGAATTGCCTGTTTGATGCTTATTCGTGCCCGATGATACCGTGATGTTATGGGATGCTATGTCTATGCTTTGGGATTGATTTGGGATTGATTTGGAGCAAAATTGAGCACTGCTTTAGCTTCATATAATAGTAAATTGCTTGTTGTAATACAGTGGGCTAAAGCGCATTTACTTGGTGTATGCATTGGTTTATGGATAGGGGGTGCTTCCTAGAGGTTTGAATGATCATACTGATGTAACTGGAGATTGTCAAATGCTTCTTCTTTGTTTGGGAATGCTTTTGAGCTTGTATTAAGCTCTGACTTAGTTGTTCTTCACTAGAATTTGGCTTCAGTTGGCATGCTTTGGACTGGTCTATGCCTATTGTCACTGCTTGAGATTTAGGCTTCTTGCATTTATTCCTTGGTCAGATATGGATGCCACTTGGTTTGCCCATGCTTGACAATTACTTGGAGATTTATCTTCAGATGTATTTGAGCATTTTGGATCTACTGGGCATTACATTTGGTTGTCAGTTACATACTCTTTGTATGCTTTTAGCTGGCTTATGCTTTACGGGTCTGAGATAGCTTGGGATTTATGCTCTTGATGTACCCTATTGGGATTTGGCATGTTTGATACTTTGTATTTGATCTTTTAGAGTGTTTCTTGCTCTCTTTGCATTTGACTTCACTTCCAGTGGGAGCCTCTTGATATATTCGGATGTACACAGAGTCTTATTTACATATGAGCTTGAGCTTGTGGGACAGTTACATGCATTTTCTCTCTTGAGAGCTTTATGTCTGCAGTTTGTCTATAGTGGGCTGATTTGATATGCCTATTGGGGCAGGCACTTATCTCTGTCATAGTTATTGGTACCTTCTTGCCCCTGGAAACTCACTGTTGGATGTTTCTTGTTACCTAGCAGTTGTAGTGACATATGTATCACTGATTGCTTCATTTGGGGACACTTTTACATACTGTTGTCATTTATTATAGCAAGCTAAAATTTGCAGATTTGGAGCACTTCTATGAGGTAAATGCTTAGTATTTCTTGTTATCTTGGTTATATTTGGTGGGCAGGTGCTTCTCATTGTGAAATCCACCCTTTCAGTCAGTTTTAGCAGTGGTTTTAGTGCATTTTGTGCTAATTATAGCAACCTGAAGTTTTACTTTTTTGCTTTGATTTGGGACAATATGGCTAGTCATCTAAAAGACATAGCTTTCTTTAACATTGCCAAGTTGGATGGTACCAACTATGGGTATTGGAAGTCCCAAATATGGTAGGTTTTGGTGCAGAAGTTGCAGATTAAACCCTTGCATTTCAAGGGTGTTAAACATGAGGATATGGATGATGATGTTTGGATGGAAGTTGATGAGCTATGCAAGTCTACCATTATTTTGCCACTCTCAGAAGAGGTCCATCATAATGTTGTTGAAGATGAAAATCAGAGTGCATGGGATTTATGGGAGAAGATTCAGGAGCTCTATTGATAGCAGAGTCCTGCACCACATATGTATTGGTTGAAGCAGTTAATGGACCTTCGCATGAAGGAGGGGACCTCCCTTTCATCTCATTTCAGTCAGTTTCATGCTATCATGAAGAGTCTGTTGCCACAGGGTATTGAGTTCAAAGACAACTTGCACCCTTTGTTTTTGCTTGGCACCTTGCCTAAATCATGTGATGTATTCCGTACTACCATATACATGAACAAGCTTGATGGGATGAAAATCAAAGATGCTGAGAGGGCTTTATTGACTGAGGAAATCAACATGAGAAACAATGATGCTTCCTACTCTTCACATGCATTGACCGTTAGAGGTGGTAGAAATGGTAGGCATGATAATGATCATAAGGGGCTGGAACTCTCAGAAGTCCAGGTCCAAGTCACATGGTCCCAATAAGTCCCATGGATGCAAGTTTGGTCTTTCCTGTCATTATTGTGGGAAAGCAGGACATATTAGGCCGCAATGCCATAAAATGCACAATGATAAGCACAAGGAAAAGGGAAAAGAAAAAGAGCAGGAAAAGTCTTCTGAGCGCAGTCTTGTACCTGCAAAGTCTAGTATGAAGATAGAAGAGGTTAATATCATGCAGGCCATTGATTCAGATGATGATTACATACTTGCAGCTTCTTCATGCGATGCCTTATAGACTTTTGAGATACATTCTATTTATGTGTAGTGCTAGCTCTTGGATTTGCGTATGTCGTTTCATGTGGCATCCTATAGACATTGGTTTCATACCTATCATACCATGTCTAGTTTTGTGGGTCTTGGTGATAACAGGTCTCTTCACATTTTGGGCATTGGAGATGTTAGGCTGCAGTTTTCCTATGGCAGTTCTTTTGTTTTGCATGATGTACACCATGTACCTATGTTGACTCACAACCTTATGTCAGTTGGAAAACTTGATGATGTAGGGTATTTTGTGTCTTTTGGAGACTTTGCATAGAAGATTACTTGTGGTAGGCTTGTACTTGCAAGAGGTGCCAAGTCTGGCAGCCTTTATCCCTTGTATTTGGAGCTACATTGGATCATGTTTTGTCTATGGGTTCTATTCCCCATGTATCCCTTTGGCATGATCGTTTGGGGAATATGTCTCTTAAAGGAATGAAAATTCTCCGTGCTTTGCAGTATCTTCTACCTTTTGACTCTTCGCATTTTGATTCTTGTGATCATTGTTTGTATGGCAGGTAGACTAGAAATACGCATAAAAAGTCTAGTAAGAAACGCATGGGTGAGCCCTTGGCACTTACACTCAGATGTATGTGGGCCCATGTCCTGTCAGTCACTTGGTGGGGCAAGTACTTTGTTACTTTCATAGATGATTACTCACGTAAGGTTTGGGCTTATTTGAGAGAATCTAATGTCTTAGACACATCTCAGCGTTGGTTTGTATTGGTAGAGAACAAGTCTAAGAAAAGGCTAAAATGCCTAGCGTTGGTTTGTATTGGTAGAGAACAAGTCTAAGAAAAGGCTAAAATGCCTAAGTTCTAATAATGGGGGTAAGTATGTATCACATAATTTTGAGTAGTTTTGTGATGAGTAGGGTATTAAGTGTCAGTTGACCACCACTTACACCCTTTTGTAGTATGCTTAGCTAGGCTGGCTTACCGCATCACTTTTGGGTTGAGGCAATTACTACTGCAGTGCATCTTACTAACAGGTCACCTAGTAGTAGCATTGACTTTCAGGTTGTTGTAGAGGAGGTATGGGCAAGCAAGCCCCCCTCTTATGATCATTTGCATGTCTTTGGATGTGAGACATTTTTCCATGTGCCCAAGGACAAACACAATAGGCTAGATCCTAAAAGTATCAAGTGCATTTTCATTGGCTATGGAGATGCAGGAGAGATGGGTTACCATCTATGGGATCTGTACGCATGGAAAGTTATTCGTAGCCATGATGTCATCTTTCATGAGGACAAAATGCATATGTAGTCTGAGAAAGTGGTTGAGGTACATAGAGTTATCTTTTAGGAAGAGCCACCTAATCTCGTTCAGCCCCCACTCCACAGCCAGCTAGACAGCGTGCAGCATCACCTAATGCTCATGACCCAGATGTTAGACATGCTGATGTTAGACAGGATGTCAGTTAGGCAATGGAGCCTAGCTTGAGGCATTCTAGCAGAGATAGATGACCTCCTAATCGTTTTGCACCCTCTATAGATTATGTACTGGTTACAGATGCAGGAGAGCCTCTCACTTATGATGAGGCTATGAGCATGGGTGATTGTCACTCTTGGGAGAGGGCTATGCATCTGAGCTTGACTCATTGCATAAGAATCAGACTTGGGATTTAGTTTCCTTGCCTCAAGGTAAGACGGCTTTGCCATGCAAGTGGGTGTACAAGCTGAAAAGTACCCCTGGACACCCCAAGCTGGCATAAAAGGATCGATTGGTTGCTAAGGGTTTTAAGAAAAATCATGGTGTTGACTTTGATGAAGTCTTTTCTCCTGTGGTCAAGATGACCACCCTACACTTAGTCTTGGACTTGGTTGCACAGCTTGACGTGAACTTGTACTAGATGGATGTCCAGTTGGCTTTTCTACATGGAGACTTGCATGATGAGATTTACATGGAGTAGCCTAAGGGCTTTGCAGACCCTAGTAGGGAACACCTAGTGTGTAAGCTAAAGAAGAGTCTATATGGCTTGAAGCAGGCACCTAGGGAATGGTACCATAAGTTTGATATGTTCATGCAGTCACATGGCTACAACTGTAGTGCAATGGATCCGTGCTTGTACACGAAGAAAGCGCATGACAGTTCTTTACTGATTTTGGTACTCTATGTGGATGACTTGGCTTTAGCAGGGACAACTCATGAGGAGCTAGATTTTCTTAAGGCTCTGCTCAAAAAGATCTTTGAGATGAAATATCTAGGACATGCCTCTCTTATACTTGGTATGCGCAATAGATCTCAGGGACTACTCTATCTATCATAGAGGGAGTACATTCATAAAGTCCTTGAGTGCTTTCGCATGTTGGATGTTAAGCCTATTGGCTATCCATTACCTTATCATGTGAAGGTTTCACAGGTCAATTGTCCGTAGACAGATGAGCAGAGGGCCCAGATGGCCAAGATGCCCTATGCATCCAATGTGGGTTGTCTTATGTATGCCATGATAGCCACCCGTCCAGATATAGCTTTTGCAGTTGAGGTTGTGGCACGTTATATGGGTACACCTAGCAAGAAACATTAGGATGCCATCAAGGGTATCATGGCACAACAGATATGTGCCTCTGCTATGGCAGCCATGATATAGGAGTCATGGGATACACTGAGTCTGATTATGCAGGACATGTAGATTGTAGGAAGTACACTTTTGTCTATGTGTTCACTTATACTAGAGGGGCTATCTCTTGGATATCCAGGGCGCAGAAGTGTACAACTCTTTCTATTATAGAGGTCGAGTATATTGTAGCCACATAGGCTTACAAGGAGGCTATCTGGTTAGGCCATTTGATTGCAGACCTTGGTATGACAGATGCTAGGCCTACACTACATTCGAATTCTATGAGTGCCATTCAGTTGGCCAAGAATCTGATCTTCCATGCGAAGATGAAACATATTGGGGTGATGTATCACTTTATTCATGAGAGCCTATGCCTAGCCCCTCATGTATTACTACATTGACAATACCCGCCACTGCACACAACAGGTGGCAAGTGCCCATCATAGTCACTTATTATTTTATATTCTTTTAGTAACAGTTTGAATAAAGGAAGGCCATCATATATTTTGGTTATTGGAGTTTTCACTTTTGAGTATCTCTCTCTCTTGGCTCTTGTTGTCCATCCACCATAGCTCTCACTGCCAAGCTTCTTCCTCCTGGGTTCCCCTTCCCTTTCATCAAACCTGGATATTGGAAGTGCAACAGATTGGCATTGTAGGAAATGTAGAAAAGGTTCTATTTTTTATCATGTAATGTTTAGCAAGCCACCACGTGCTAAGCACGTGCTATGGAAGATGCACTGTGGGTGAGATTCATGAGGCATTTGTAGCTCCATAAGCGAGCTATCTACACCTCATATGGTTCAACGAAATTCCCCCTCTATCGCTTACAATTAATAGAAGTTCTTTGTGGAAACCATACCATAGTCCAAGCTTGAAAGCTTGGTGTTTTTGAAAATTTCCACCCATTGAAATCATCAACAGTGATTTTCATAACTGATTTAAGTCTTTTGGAGCCTGTTGGAGATATGGAAGCTCCACCTTAGGTCCAACACACTTATAAACATATACTATGAGATTAGTGCTTGTAACCACTAATGCTACATTTCATAGCCATGATCTTGCTTCTTATTAGTATGTGGAAGATGTTTTATATTAAATCTTAGTATTGAGGAGATTAGTTCTACCTTAAGAATATTCATTGAGTGCTTAATTTTCATCATTCTTCTTGATCATGGTAAGGCTATGTGTAGGTTATAAACACATAGACCATTGTCCTCATCCCTCATCTCATCTTGTAAGACATTGCATTTGAGCTTGCTAGTTATTAATCATTTCATTTTCTTCGGTATTTATTGGCCATTGTCATGCCGCTACACGGACACAGTGTGAAAAACTCTAAAGTGCATCCTCATTCATCTTTCTTATCGATCTAGAAAGTCAATGGCATTCTTATTGATCTAGAAAGTCAATGGCATATTAGTCATTAGTGTTGGTGTCTGTAGTGTGAATGGTTTAAAAACACTAGATTTTTAGGCAAGTACTTGTAAATATCCAAAAGATGTAGACAACTTTTAGAACAATATGACATGTAAAAAAAAGCAAGTAGCTTTCAGTCATTTTTGGGGGATTCTATGCAAAAAGAAGGATTAGTGAAATCGCGAGAATACTGACCAAATGTTCTCGTATTTTATCCCCCTTTCGAAGCCAACAGAAGCATCAGATTGGTAATATAAGTAATAGAGAGGAAGCTACTCTTTATACACATTTTTGATCTACAAGAGATTTATCTTCTTAGGATTTAGAAATAAATTGAGAGGCTTCACCTATATAAGTGTTCTTCTACATCTTCTATTTCTCTGAACCCCTTCTCTTTTGTCTACTCCTCTCCTTGAATATCCCTTCATCCTAGTATCTCTTACCCCCATGGTAGACTTTCAATCCTTAATGCTATGACAGTGGTAAACCCAACGTGAAAGTTGATAGTAAGTGTGTAAAGATAGGGGATTCTATAGGTTCAAGTGGTGGTGATGGTTTACAACAAATGATTGCTTTGTTGCACAAACAACAACAACAATAGTTTCTACAAAAATAGAGATGCAAACTCGACAAGAAGTAGAAAGAATTCATTCCTTAGCTATGAATGCATTGAAGGCTCATGGGGCACCCAATATATATGGAGTCCATATTTCTCCTATTTGGCCATGCATGCATTGCATGATCAGATTGATGAGTTATATAGAAGAGGTACTGATTGGGCAGCTTTTAAGAAAGCTTTGAAAGAAGAGTTTTTCTTGGAAGATGTAGGATTTCTAACTAAGAAGACATTTGGAGATTGAATTGAAAATCCCAATAAAGGGTTGGCTACTATAGATTTGCTCCATGAATTTGAAAGTCAATACATGCAGTTGGATGCCGATGAGTAGCAATCATTGGAGAGTCAAAAAATTGATTTGTTTTTTAAGGCTATAGATCCTGTCTTGCAGGAGAAGCTAGCTCATCGTTTAGAAGATGCCTCTTCTAAAAATAATATTAGGCTAACGTAACTAAGACAATACATATGTTAATAAAGAGAGAGCAGATGAAATTAAGATGGGGTACAAACTCCACACTTGTGAGAGGTTAGAAGGGGGACTAAAATTACAACCAAGGCACTTGTGGCTATGGTAAAACAACTGGCTATACCTATTGTTCCAACTCTTAAAGGTGATGCTGTGGATGAAATAATCAAAGACATGTGTGGTTTGAGACTGAATTTGATAGAAATCTATGCAAAGGTTTAAAAGTTGGATGTTAAGGTAGAAGTTAAGGTTATCTCTAATATTAGTTGCAAGTCTTCCATGATATGCTATCCTTGTTTGTTAGCCATATTGTGTGTTAAGTTGCCACAAATTGTCCATGATGCCAGGAGGCATATTTCACGGTGGATTTTGTGCCACGGTGGATTCCGTGAGGTTTTATGGTGGATTCCGTAAACTTTGATGACCGGGGATCATACACAAAGTGGATTCTTTGTGCGAGAAGTTGATGGGGACGCCTATCCTTTTCGGGTGTTTCATTAATTTAGTGTGTACATGGGTGATTCCATAGCAGGTGATTCCACAAAATGCATATTAAATTAATAAATGTTTATGCGTTTAGAGTGCGCACTCTTAATAAATTAAGGTTAGGATTGATTTCTAACCAGTTGATTTATTTATGTAGCTGAAGACTGCTAGGTATTCACTTTTGTCGGTTTAATCGTATTATTTTACTAACGATTGTGAATGCTTCAGTTGATGTGTAGAGATAGCATCAGTGGCGGAGGAAAGCATTGGAGGATAGCGAGTATTCGATTTATTATTTATATTTTGATGTGCGCATACCTTAGGCATGGCGCCTATATTTTGTCACGCCTATTTATTGAGGCGTTGGATATTTATTATTATTTTGTATGCGCATGGGTGCACAATTATGTTATTTGTACTTGGACATTGTATTGGGCATGCCAGACTCTTTGGGCACCGTCCATTAGCTTTATTCCTATTTTGTGTTAAAGCAAACTCAAAAGCTAAAAGCTTGCTATTTTGTAATTTGGGCTATTATTTGAGCTTGAAGATGATTAATACATTAAATACATGCTTTGTGGAGCACTCACACAGGGCATGGGGGGAGATGGCACCCAATTGGTCTCTTGTTCATGTGGTTCATGCTTTTTACATTGAGTTTTGTGCAAAAAGTAGAGTTCTATTGTTCTTGGGGACCTTGCGACATTCACTACGCGAGCATACAGCATCCAATCTGCGCACGAGTCTAGGTCCCATGGCATGTTAAGGTCAAGGTCAAGGTCAAGGTTATTCTCATTTGAGCTAGTACCTGCCATGGTATTTGTCTCCTAACTAACAAGTATCTCTATGAGGTCGACTAGGCTTGCTAAAGATGTGTCTATAATGCTAGTTAGTCCTTCCTTCCCTTAATGTTTGATGGTTCTATCTTCTCTAGATCTTTCTTTCTGGTATCTTGGGTCACTTGTTTGGTTGTTAGGATTGCACTCCTATTGGTGGGTTCATTTTAGCTTAATCCCCTTTAGTGTGTTCCTTGTTAATCCAATCAATGTGCAAATATACATACACTTATATGCTTGACCGAGTGTGACTCGATGGAAATTGTGTGAAATCAAGCTTTCCATCTTTCACATACGCTGAAGTGTCTAGAATGCAGAGTGTGACCTTCGATGAAGTGAATCACATCTAATCAGTTTCATGCTATTGCAGCTTTTTCACGTGGATCTTGACTACTCCTAGAATTAGTCAATTTTGGGTTTTTCATTGGTTTTGATATGTGATCTGATGGGTGTTCCACCTAGAAGGTCAAGTTGTTGGTCAAGTTGCTACCACGGGTAAGTAGTTGGTGGCCAGTTATTTTAGTCTATAAGGGAGCTCCAAGAGATCTAATGCTTACAGATTGCTTTTGAGTAGTTCTAGAGAAGGAATTTGTTTATCTTATCAAGTTCTATTAATACATAGTGCTTCAATTCATTTTGCTTTTTTGCCTTTAACTTGTGTACCTCTTTTCTATTCTTTTTCTTCTCTTCTATCTCCTATTCTCTATTTTCTTCTGTCTCTGATCCCCGGTGGATACAACCTTTCGACTAAAACCCCTACAACAGTGGTGAACCCAGTGTGGAAGGTCATCAAAAGGAAAGATAGGATAAAAGAACCTTCAAGCACAATTTCTAGTAATGTGTTGCAGCTTAGTGCAGAATATGAACATACTTATGGAAGGACAACAACAACAACAGGTGATGCAGGCTTCTACTCAAATCGAAACTGTTTTGATAAATGCTCTATTGGTAATATGAGCATAAGATGAAATTATTTGATGGTAGGAATGTATCTGCATATTTGCATGCCTATACTCAAAAGACGGAATTCTTTGGGGTGGCTCAACTTGCATAAAGCTAGTATTCTGTATGGGCTACTATGCATGAATTGAAAGCCCGAGTTACTAAAATATACATGCAAGATGCTCATTGGGTAGCATTCAAAAAGACACTAAGGGAAGAAATTTACATTGAAGACACCAATTTGATTAACTGCAAGACTTTCCAAGATTGGGTTCTACAACCCAACAAGGGTCTTATGGCTAAAAAGTTATTAAGAGAATTTGAAAGTTGGTTTGATACATTTAGATCTTGCAGAATAGCAAGCTCTTGCAAGTGAGAAGATTTAATTGTTTCTACAAGTGGCAGATCGTGAGCTTCAAGAGAAGGTTGATGATTTATTAGAGGATCAGATTACATAGACATGGCTTAAAACAAAGTGGAGACATGTTAAGGAAGCTATTACTATAGTGGTGAAAAAGCATAGAAGAAGAGAAAGATTGCATGTATCTAGCTTTCCTACCATTACGAGCAAAAGAGTTGATGTTTCAAGTAAGTCATCCGCTTCTGTCGCTATACCTATGGTTGCACCTATTTTTCCCAATGTTAGGGAGAAAGATGTACTAAATGAATTGGTCAAAGGCATGTGGGATCTTTAGTTGAAGTTTGCAAAATTGGATGAGAAAGGACAAGAGGAAAGGGGATGGGAAAAACCCCTAAACCAAGGAAAAGATGTATGTGGTGTGATAGTTTGCAACATGAAAGGAAGGATTATGTTGCTTATTAGGAGGCCTTGGCACACCAGCTCATCTTTTGGAAAGATGACAAGATCCATGCAAAAGAAATGGGATTGCCTCTTACTTTGAATTTTGGAAAGGGAGGTATGCAAAAGTTTTTGGAAGACTTAGCTATTTGAAATGCTTATGCAGTTGTTCATGCTTCTGCTTTTGGTCTACATTTGGATAAAATGCCTGGCCAAGTGATGGTTGGCCTGAAGGCTACAATATGGATACATGCTTTGCATGTAGTTGAAAAGAGAAAAGTTACTGATAGTGAAATGTGTCATGCAAGGCAAGACATCCATGACATAACTAGTTGGGGATCACCAATAGATGCATATTCAGTTGATGCAAAATTAGCAAAAGGAAAAAACACAGATGTACTTGTGGAAGAGAAACAAAAGAGAGATGAAGATAATGCAAGGATATCTAAGAGAGTGACAAGAAGAAGTGTAGATCCTCCTAAAGTTACAAATCAGTCACCTCTTGAGCATGTTATAGAGGGGTTGGGCATGAGCAAAAACAAGATAGCAAGCAAGAGGGCAAGCAATTGGGATATAAGTTATAGTCTAATATTGAGATATGCCTTGGAAGATCCTATAGTGGACTAGTCAGCCATTGCATCTATAGATTTTCTTAATGAATTTGAAGAGTCTTATGAAGATCATGTTTTTACTTAATGCACGGACTTAAATGGAGATTGGTGACTTGTTGGATGCACATGATTTGCAGGATAAAGGTATCATTTCTGGAGATAGTTCATGAGCTCAAGGATATAATATGCCTTTAAAGGATGTTAGATGTAATGCTCCAAAGCTTTGGGAACTATTTCAGATGTTTTATTATAAGCCTTATAGGCAATTCAAAGATGCTTCAAGATATGGATAGCTTCACTATTTTTGGTAATGGTGAGCATGTGTTGGATGCAAGTAAGGCTCAATTTATGTTTGATATGGTATACAATTGTCAGTGTAAGAATATTTCCATGCACGCGACTTTGGAAGAGCGTGCATGTTGCTATGTATTTGTTGATGGGTGCATTGATTGCATGTATATGGAGACTCAACAGCTTCTAATGTACCCACCTAAGGCCTGATGACCCTAGAGGGGATACTACGTATGGCTCAAGAGTTGTACAAATGCTGCGTATTTTTATCTATGATCTAGGGGGATGCCTTCTTATATGCATGATAAACGACAAGTTGATGCTATGGGTGTTTAACCTCGGTGGTGTATTGGTGTTACATACCAGAGGATGTGCAGGTTCAAAGGGGGTGGATGTCGTGTCGCCACGTGGACACAGTGTAAAAATCTCTAGAGTGCATCGTCATCCAAATTTCTTATTAATCTAGAGAGTCAATGCCATTTTATCCATTAGTACTAGTGTTCATAATATGGTTAGTTTCAAAGTACGAGATTTTTGGAGAAGTTTAGCATATTTTTTATATTTTGGATATTATTTCTTGTAAATATCCTAAAAAGCTATGGAAACTTCTAGAATAGGGTTCTATCTATACATAGTGCTTTGATTCATTATGATTTTTCTTTGAATTGTGTACCTCTTTTCTATTCTTTTTCTTCTCTTCTATCTCCTATTCTATATTTCCTTCTATCTCTGATCCCCAGTGGATATGACCTTTCGACCAAAACCCCTCTGACAATGCTCAAAGCAAACCTTGTTGCGTATATAATCTAGATACGATAGGTTATAAAACATTCGATCACCTTTAAACTACATCCCCTCTAGAATTCCAACTCCTCAATAGAGACCTCTACTCCTTCGTGAGAAGCTGCGATCAAGGCTCCATGTAGCCACTCCATGTAGCTCTATTGCAGGGCTCAAATCGGGCCCAGCATGGACCTGCAATGCATTTCTCCGTGTTAGTATACTCAGAAATAATAAGGTTTAATATTATTGAGATTAACCTTATTTTTAAATTCTACTCCTTGTAGATCAGCTAGTAGAGCCGTAGACATATTTTTTCCTATCCTGACAATCTTGTAGGGGCCATCCCATCTAGGTTCCAGATTCCCTGGAAACAGCTCCCTATGCGCATCGTAGTACAGAACTAATTTTCCTTTTTAAAGGTATACTTCTTTACTTTAAGGTCATGCAACTGCTTCATCTGATGTTTAGCTACCTCCTGGTGTAATAAGCTCTGCAATTTCAGCTCATCCAGGTGGGCTATGGTCGTGAAACGTTCAAAGACTACATCCTCATCTCCCAAAGAGTGGTTAATTACAAACCATATGGTTAGCAACTCGATTTCGAGGGGTAACACACACTCTTTTCCATAAACTAATTTAAATGGAGTATGGCTGGTAGCTTGCTTGAACGTTGTATTGTACGCCCATACTGCCATATATAACTTCTTGTCCCAATCTCGTTTCTTCTCTGAGACTATTTTAGAGATGATATCCACAAGCTACTTATTAGTACTTTCGACTTGCCCGTTGGCTGCGGATTATAGGGGGTTGTTTTGTTGTGCTTAATTTGCCAAGCTTCAATCGGGTTTCTGATTACTTTATTCAAAAATTGGGTTCCATGGTCTGACACTAGTTCCTTCAGTGGACCGAAACGATAGATAATCTGCTCTTAGAGGAAACTTGCAGTATCTTTTGCATTGTCCTTCTTTGTCGCCCATGCTTCTAAAAATTTTGTATAATAATGAGTTGCTACTATAATGTATCTCTTCTGAGTAGTAGACGACGGGGTGATAGGACCCACAAAGCAAATGCCCCACTTCTCAAATGAAAGTATAGCCATGATAGGCGTAAGTGGGCATTTCCTATTCTCTCTTCTATCATGTCTTTAACAAGTATCACATCTCTTAACGTACTCAAAGGAATCTTGGAAGATGGACGGCCACCAATATCTAGCTCTTAAAGCTTTCTGTGCCGTCAACTGTCCAGCGAAGTGCCCTCCACAGGTAGAGTCATGGCACTCTTCCAAGATTAAAGAAACCTCATCAGGCATCACATATCAGCGATAGATGTCATCAACACCCTGCCAATATAGTGTTCCTACGATCAAGGAAAACTTCAAAGCCTGTTGTCTGATTTTCCTCTTTTCAGATTTTGATAAACCAGCTCCAGTCTCTCCCGTCGATAGATAATGCGTGATAGCAGCATACCAAGATGGAATAGAAGCTGTATCAATTTTAAACATGTCCTCGATATCACTTCCTTCAGCCAAAGTCTCTTTTGGCTCCCCAAAATCCACAAGGTGTTCCACAATTCCCTGCAACCTCGGTGGCTTACTCTGCTCGTGCCAAGGTTCAACTCAATCACATCCACGTCTCTTATCCTAACTTGAGGCTCTATCAGCTCATTTAGAGTTATCTGATAAATATCCTCTGTAGTGGATCCCTCTTTAGATTCATCAATGGATGATGTCTCACTACCAGATGAATCATTTGTTGTTTCTAATTGAGTAGAGGATAAAGGAGCTCTCTCACTCTGAGGCGACTCAGGGTAAGCATCGACTATTACTCGATTAGCATCTCTACCTAAAACCACTCGACCGGTGGGTATATTGACTTGACAATCTGTTCGTAAGATCCAAGGCCTACCTAGCAAGACTTGATAGCTAGGACATCCTGCAAATCTTATCACCCTAAAGTCCAAGAAGCATTCTACACTTGCAACTGTAACATGGACTTTAGTAACGCAATCTTCTGGTTGCCTTAGACTATCATCAGCCATTCTAAGAAGGGTGGAGCCATGTTTTTGGATGCCTAGACCCAACCTCTCCATCAACTCTAAACTCATGATATTGACGGAGGACCAAATGTCTACGATAGCATGCTCCACTAATATTCCATCCACGTATGCTGGAACCCTAGGGCAATTCTTTTCAGCATGATCAAACCAATCTTCCCCTACCTGTGCTATGCCCAAAGGTTCTACAATATACCTAATATGTAGGATCTTCTTGAATTCCTTGCATACTCCTAGATATAATTTAATCAACTCTAAGAGGTTTACATCTGGTTTGACTTCACAAAGAGAACTTGCTAAATCAAAATCATGATAGGTAGCCAAAGCTCTTTTTTCTTGCCAAACCATCCTTTCTTTTGGTCTCAAGATCGGCTTTAGTGCTTCTTTTTTAGCTCTTGCCTTCTTTCTTGGCACTTCCTCATCCTTCTTAGGATCGACTTTTTTGTCAACAGGCCATAGAGGTCCACCTTCCACGCCAGGATTCAGGACTTGCGTTCCCTTATCCCCTTGCTTAGGGTTTTTCTCAACCGGTTTTGCATTATCTTTATCACCCTCTTTAGCCTTTTGGCCTCTTGTCACGGCTCATAGGTTAGAGGTTTCAATGCCATTGACGCGTACAACCTCGATAAGGCTGACTCCATTACCTTGTGGAAACTCCTGTATAGTGGCCTTTCCCCTTTGCAGTATTTGTCTTGGTCCATCATTTTGCTGGAGGTTATTACCTTCCACTCTATGATTAAATGGACCTGGCTGTTTACTCCCTTGTTGGAGGGAACTAATCTTACTCCAATAGGTAGCGGCTAAATGGCTTGACTTTCCACAAATATCACATTTAACATTTGGACAGTTTCTAGGGAAATGTTGTCCGCCACAACACTTACAACTCAATCTTGAGGGATCACCCTCTTCAGGACGTCCACTCCCTATCAAATTCTGCTGCTTCTTCAGGAAATTGACGTCAACAGCTATTTGCCGATATTGTTCAGTAATCATGTCAATGTAGTGCTTCATCATATCCTTAACTTCGCCAAGAACATTAGAGGCACTCGACTCATAGCCTTGATCATCTATCCGTCGTTCCATTGGCCTAACAATTTGGTTGGGCATTGGTTGTTAACTCACAAGAACAACATTAGGGTTCGAAGCATGGCCTCCAACATTTGGTGGAGCCAACTGACTAGCCATAGGCATAGTCACACTGGGAGGAGCTGGCAGCAAAGGTACATTTTGAACCATGCTTCCTCTCCCATCAGGGTTATTCATAGGAATCCCTTGACTTCCATTCATCAATGGTAAATTACCTCTAGGTACTAGACCCGCATTAAGATTTATTTGAGAGGAGTAGGCCATTTGTAATCGTGACTCTACTCCTTCTGCCCGTGTGATGGCAGTGTCTATATAAGCCAAAGCCACACTGCTCAATTGTACCTGAATATTGAAATCCAATCCATGCAAGAAGTATTGCAATGGGGCAACCAGTGGAATGGGAATGTAAGTTTGTAACTTACGAAATACTTCCTTAAGCTTCTTAGCATAGGCTTTCACATTCTCATGGGGTTATTGGCGTGTTACATTCAAAACACGCAACTAGTATTGGCCACCTCTTTCAGGGGCATATTCTCCTCAAAAAGCTGCATAAAATTGGTCGATTGTAGTGATGGTTCCAATCTCTATGCTATGATACCATACTGCCACCCTTCCTTTTAACGTCATATTAAAGAACATCATAAGATGTCCCTCATCTTGGATGCGGTAATTAAACATTAATATTTGGAATTCACAAATGTGAGACTCCGCATCTTCTTCGACCAACCCATTAAAAATTGGCAAAGGAACTCCTAAAGCTGGCAGATTCGGCGTCCCTGCAGGAATTGCAATGGGTTGTGCAATGACGACAATTGGATTGACAATAGGAGTTTAGACTACTGGGATCACACTCCCACTTGAAGTGGGTTGGCTTGGTGGAAGAGAGAAATAACTTGCACTTTCTCCTGCACCTAAAGGACTATGTGCAACAGTTGGGTTAGTAAGACCACTGCCTTTTATGCGTATCGGGGTGCTCCTTTGAGGAGAATAACGTCTTACAATCTCTAACTGCTGTCTAGCTCTCTTAGCACGTACTGCTTTTTGTATTTCGGCTTGGCGGTCCTTATCGGAGGACGTAAACCAACTTTTTTGGTCCCTAAAAACCCTAGATTCAAGAACCACCACTTGTTGGCAACTCCCGGTAGATGCACCACTGAAGGGACCTCAAATGGGACGGCATTAGCTATGGCACTAGCTGGACCTCATGCTCATAACTGACAAACACACCCTCACGGCCTGGCGGGCCAAGAGCGTCTATGTGCTACTAAAGGACGAACTGTCCTAAAGCCTAATCTATGCGTTTATAGTTTTCTAGTCCAACGTTTCCTTTTCTATAAACTCCACAGAGGGAGAACCCATACACATTAGTAATAAATGCGACGATAATCACATACATGGGTGGCAACCTCTTGGTGGAATCACCGCGGCCCCACTGTAGCTCTCCTACATCGCAGGGATTGGCCCCTTGATGCATTGCTCAACATATAGAAAAAACAAACAAACTCTACTCTTTCATTTCGAAAGTATTCCAGGAGATACCATGTGTCCTCTCCAAATAATTTCCCAAGAAAAGAATGTCTATCCTACGACTTAGGTTGCCTTTCCACACTCAAGCGTGGGTCATTGTAGTCGCAAAAGAGGTGCTATGCATCCAATACTTTGTATTTTAATACCATGGTTGACATGCATATGCAAAAGTGGATGATTCTAAAGTACTCAAATATACTTTTCAATCAAAAATGTGTTGTGCACAACTAGGCTTTCCAATGTTCGTTCGCTAACTCGTTGCGGGGATGTAAGGATAGCACCGAGACAACACTCATGCTACTATCCTCTTAATTAAAATACAACAAACTCTGTGTCATGATATGCATCAGCAAATCAGCAAAATCAGCACACAAATTGCACCATTCAAACATCCCACACCCTACGTTTAGGTAGTGCTTTCATTGCATAGGTGTAGAGGTTCATTTTGTCATGTTTTGATGTATGAAAAGCGATAAATCACAAACTTTGACAAGGAGATAGGGAAAACTGGGGCTAAACCTCATGCTTTACCACTACCATACATCCACAAACAATCATTATATTTTTCCTTATTTTTGTGAAGCGTATTTCTATTTTTTCTCTTATTTTTCCTATTTTCTTGATTTATTTGACAACAAAATATGATATTTTTCTTATTCCAATCACTTCAGCATACTAATGTTCAATTTATTTTTCATTTTTCCCCCATAGGAACACATTTCACCCACCCGAAACGACAAAACTATCATTTTACTGCTTAAAAACCGCATTTTGGATTTTCCGAGAATTAAATAGCGTATGTAAATAATTGTGAAATCAACATTTTCTGATAACCAACAATTAATCATGATGCAACCAGCACTCAAACAAATTTTCACCAAATAAGAACATCATTACCATCATAAAACATTAAAAAACTTCATTTTCCTTCATAAAAATAGTCATACCATGTTTTTTCAAAACCCCAGATGCATGAAATGACTACGTGACCAGCGGACGGAGCCTCCATTGCTCTCAATCCAATGTTGCACATCAATCTTTAGTATCTCCATCAATCTTCATCACCGTTTCCTTCAATTTCCTTCCCGATTTCTCCTTCAAGATAGTGCGCATGAACAATCCATAGAGAGGAGAGAGAGGGAGGAGAGAGAAAGACTAGATTCTGATCTCTTCATTCAGTTAGCCATATCTCGTGCAAAGATTGGCGATAGGATCAGGGAATAAGGAGAATTTGCTGGCCAATGTCTGTTGCATGTGTTGCTTGTATGCTCCATGCCTGATTTTGTGGGGGAGGGGAGGGGAGCGTTTTTTTCGGCACTAATAAGACGTCGCCATATCTCACCACACCACGAAAAAAATGGAGGGGGGGGGGTGCCCCCTCTCAAAGGGCACCCCCTTTAGCCTTTAGTTTTTTGTCCACCTCTTGAATTTTGGCCCATTTGTGGCAACTTTCACGTCCGGACTCCGATTCGGCCTCTGAAAAATCCTGTGCGTCTGTCTTGGCATCCCGCACTAACTGGCAGCTCCCGACATCCCGCACCATAGTTGGAAAATTTATCAAAAATTTGCAAGTGTCGATCAGACGCCTTTTAAAATACGTCTTTCACTTGGTGCTTAAAATCGTCCTAGCTGCAACCGCCGCCTTCGATGTCGAAGATTTTTTCCCTAAATTTTAGATTTTTTGTCAAATTTTAGGCATATTCTGGGCTCAAAACTCCGCTGTCATTGGCGACCACGGGATAAGATGACTTAGCCCATCGCATCCCACAACAGATCTGTACAAAACAACCAAAGGAAGCATCAAGCTGATACAAAATGGATACATATTAAAACACAGCACAATGCTTACCCTACCCCTGACAAAACCAAGGCATGAAATCCACAAGGAGTAGGCCCAGCATAATCTAATAGAACGCCTGAAGCTAGTCACTGACCTACTGCTTCGACACGGCCAGATTAAAATGAACTATTAAAGAGATTTCCCTAAGTGGTGGTCTGAACTACTTGCCTAACGAAGGACAACACACCCCAAAAGCTCCTACTAGGTGAGGACTCCTATAGCATGGTCAAGAACTATTTTCTTTTAGCGAATTTCTTCTTTTAGTTTTTTTACTTTTCCATACTCGGGCGTGTAAAAAGGAGGGAGCTGAGCGTAGTGACCCAAGGAGACCAAGGCATCGGCCTTGGGTCCTGTCTCGGTACCCAAGAACCTACCAAGCCCTCGCGAAGGCCACACTTAATCCTTTTCGAATACTCACTTTTATTTTCGCTCCAACATTCCTTATTTTCTTCTTTTCTAGCGAGACGCCACCGCTAGGAAGACAAGGCATCAGCCCCGGGTCTGACTCATCCCCAGGAACCTACCAGGCCTTTGCAAGTTGAGGAGCAACCTCTTATAAATTTTCCTTTCGTTTCATTTCTATTTTTATAGGGGTTAGAACCCCTTTTTACACACCTTTATATATATTTTTCTTTTAGATATTCAGGGTTTTTTTCCCCCCCTCTTTCATCATCATTTTTTCCTTTGGCAAGCTTCTCTAACTGCCTCACAACTAAGCAAGAACTCCTAGAATGGTTGCCTAGTAGGATAGCAGAATAGGGTCACTAGGACTGCTTTCTAAAACAGGTCTTTCTATGCCTGGAAATGTCTCTGCAGGAGGCAAGGACTACTCATACCTCCCTCAGACATACCTAACCTAAAAATGGGACTTCATGCCTTGGACGCCGGTCCCCAACAAGAAAAGAAAATCCCCTACAAGTACACAGACACATATACCATAAAAACACAATACTTGTAAATGAGAGATATCACCTAGATAGGGCCACGAGAAGTCTCCGTGCGACATAGGCTCCTTCCAAGCTCTTCTTTAAACCTGTCTAGCACAAGACTAAAACAAGAAACCATTAACTGCACCCATACTAAACAGACGACTGGCCCTCTTGGCCTAATGAAATAAAACATTTCATTACAAAAACTGATCGGCCCTCTTGGCCTAACGAAATAAAACATTAAAACCTTGCAAAACTGGCCCTCTTGGCCTAACGAGATCAAACAGAATAGCACCTACACATCCCTCCCCAAAATAGTACAGATATACAATAATATGCTCCTTTTCAACGAGAAAAAAATAGGGCTCTCATCCCTAAGCTAAATGCATAAGATTATGCCCCATCCCTTCTGCATATATAGCAAGAGGCGTACGCATAACATGTTGTCTAATCAGCCTATGGGTCCAGGATAACAACGGTAGATGGGTCTCGGCTACTCTTTGCATTACCCATATCAACCATCGCCTACCATATATTGCATGCTCTAATAACATTCCCCACAAGCGACCGGGTCCTGTCTCATTATTGATAGCAATATCCAAACTAAGACCACAATTGAAGAAAATGTCTTTTTCGTAAGCAAGGTTTGCCAGTGAATCCACAAACTAATTCCAGTAACGTGGAATTAGCTGAAGAGACACTCTCTCAAACTCCTCAAGCAAGGTCATGGCAGTTTGATGATACATACAAAGGATGGGATTCCGCACCCCCATCTAGCTAATTCAAGATCAACTGGGAATCCCCTTTTACTAACAACCGCCGAATACCACCTTGCTTGGCAATATGCAGTCTGATAATCAAGGCTTTACACTCCGCCATGTTGTTAGTGAATCCTACCCTGAGATAAGCAGCTAACTTCATCATAACTCTACGTCGGGGATCTCAAATTACTACTCCAACACTCCCCTTTTTATTAGGGCCCCTAAACGCTCCGTCAAAATATAATGTGTACATCCACAATGGGTTTATACATCCTGCCATCACGAAGTCCTCTATTTGTAATTATGATAGTCAAAATTTAGCATGTTTAGAGGATGAACTGACGGCTCCATCCTGCCTTCTTCATTAAACTCAACAGGGATACTTGTCAACATTCGTAAGCAGTGATGGTAGAAGACTTTGATCTCCCACACAAAGGTTTCCGCTTCTTGCTCAATCATGTTGTATCCTTTGCTCCACTAGATAAGTTTTCCCTGATAGTATCGCTACTCCAGATATGGGTGTTCCAAATATGGAATTAACCGCCCCATCAACTAGCTTTAAGCTCTTTTGTAGGTCTCAAATCAGCCCCAGCATGGACCTACAACGCATTTCTCCATGTTAGCACACTCAAAAATAATAAGGTTTAATCTTATTAAGATTAACCTTATTTTTAAACTTTACTCCCTGTAGATCAGCTAGTAGAGTCGTAGACCTATTTTTTTCTATCCTGATATTCTTGTAGGGGCCATCCCATCTAGTTTCCAGATTCCCTCGAAACAGCTCCCTATGCGCATCATAGTACAAAACTAATTTTCCTTTTTTAAAGGTATACTTCTTTGCTTTAAGGTCGTGCAATTGCTTCATCTGATGTTTAGCTACCTCCTAGTGTAATAAGCTCTGCAATTTCAGCTCATCCAGGTGGGCTATGGTCGTGAAACATTCAAAGAGTGCATCCTCGTCTCCCAAAGAGTGGTTAATTGCAAACCGTATGGTTGGCAACTCGATTTTGAGGGGTAACATACACTCTTCCCCATAAACTAATTTAAATGGAGTATGGTCGGTAGCTCACTTGAACATTGTATTGTATGCACATAGTGCCACATACAACTTCGTGTCCCAATCTCGTTTCTTCTCCGATACTATTTTAGACAAGATATCCATAAGCTGCTTATTAGTACTTTCAACTTGCCCATTGGCTTGCAGATTATAGGGGATCGTTTTGTTGTGCTTAATTTGCCAAGCTTTAGTCAGGCTTTTGATCACTTTATTCAAAAAGTGGGTTCCACGGTCTGACACTAGTTCCTTCGGTGGACTGAAACGGTAGATAATTTGCTCTAAGAGGAAATTTGCAGTCTCTTTTGCATTTTCATGCCTCGTTGCCCGTGCTTCTGACCATTTTGTACAATAATGAGTTGCTACTATAATGTATCTCTTCTGAGTAGTAGACAATGAGGTGATAGGACCCACAAAGTCAATGCCCCACTTCTCAAATGGAAGGATAGCCTTGATAGGCGTAAGTGGGCGTTTCCTATTCTCTTTGCTGTCATGTCTTTGATAGGTATCACATCTCTTAACATACTCAAAGGAATCTTGGAAGATGGACGGCCACCAATATCCAGCTCTTAAAGCTTTCTGTGCAGTCAACCGTCTAGCGAAGTGCCCTCCACAGGTAGAGTCATGGCACTCTTCCAAGATGAAAGGAACCTCGCCAGGCATTACACATCAGGGATAGATGTCATCAACACCCTGCCGATATAGTATTCTTGCGATCAAGGAAAACTTCAAAGCCTATTGTCCGATTTTCCTCTTTTCAGATTTTGATAAACCAACTCTAGTCTCTCCCATTGATAGATAATGCGTGATAGCAGCATACCAAGATGGGATAGAGGTTGTATTAATTTTAAACATTTTCTTGATATCACTTCCTTCAGCCAAAGTCTCTTTCAGCTCCCCAAAATCCACAAGGCGTTCCACAATACCCTGCAACCTCGGTGGCTTACTCTTAATCTCATAATCGAACTCCTGGAAAGTGATTAACCACTTTGCCAGACGATCAGGCGGTTGCAGCTTGTTCACAAGCAATCTAAGCCCTTTCTCCTTCATATAGAGAACTACCTTCAACACAATATTAGTGAGTTTGGGAATCTCCCAAATCCCATTTTTTGAATACTAAAAAGGTGGCACTCGGATAACATAACCATAAGTTTCTCAAAACCATATAATGTGACCTATCATTGGAAAGCACTTGAAAAATGGAATCTAATGAGCTATAGAGTGCTAGATTTGGAGTTATAGTGTTCAAGTTATGACAAATCCAAAGATTTGACCACTTGTCCCAAACTTATGGAAAATTCCCATATTCCCCAATATGGTGTTCTTCTTATAGAGGATGTAGTACCTGAATTTTTTAGTCACAAAGACTATCACAAGGCAAAACTTCTCCATGTAGATGTAGTTAATTTATGATATGCCCAATTTCTTACTAGCAAAAGCTATTAGATGATACCACTTTTCCTCCCAGATTTGGGCTAAACAGCACAGTTGATACTATGCATGGTGGTTGGTGAAAATATGTAAAATACCTCGCCTCTTTTAGGTGCTTTTAAAACTCGTGCTTTTACTAGCTCATGTTTCACATCCTCGAAAGCTACCTTATAAGGGTCACTCCATACAAATAGACAGCTAAAGGATAATAAGTTCGTTAATGGCAATATCCTTTCTGCCAAGGCATTTATAAACCTCCGATAGTACCCTACCAATGATAGAAAGCTATATACCTCTTTCGGAGTGCGTGGTGGACTCATAGCGACTATAACCTTGATATTTTTAGGGTCAGTTGCGATCCCTACTGAATTGACCACATGGCCTAGCAATAGCCCATAAGGCACTCCAAAAACACACTTCTGTGGGTTAAGAGCGATACAAAATCCTTTGCAGCGCTCAAAGCACTTTCTTAAGATAATCAACATCCTTTCCCTTACAGCGGTTGCCCCCAGGTCATCGATAAATACTTTCAACTCATCTGGGGAGATATCGTGAAAGGTCATGTCTGCTATTCATTGCCATGATCCGGGTGCATTGCACAATCCAAAGGTCATCACATGGTATGCAAAAGTACCAAAGACAATAATGAAAGTTGTTTTCAACTTGTCCTCTTCTGCAATTGCCTTCTAGTTGTATCCTACAAGGCAATCCATAAATGAATATATTTTCCTACCCGCTAATTGATCCAAAATCTGGTCAATAAATTGGCAACGGGTAGTAATCCTTAACAGTCTGCTTATTGAGCTCTCTAAAATCTACACATAGTTGAATCTCGTTGTTTTTCTTCTTCCTGATGACAATGGGTGAACACCATTCTATGTGCTATACAAGGATGATTAAACCAGCTTTCCGTAACTTTTGTAACTCCTCAAACAGCCCGTCCCTCAATTCAAAAGGCTTACGCCTTACTTTCTAATGCACAGGACGACTGCCTTCTTTTACCGGAATAGTATGAACAGCCAGACTGGGAGGAATGCCTCTTAGCTCGTCATAACTCCAAGCAAAGATATCGCAGAATTCTTGAATCAAGGACACATAGTCCTCCCTTTCTGCTAAACTGAGCATGGAACCTAATTTAATTGGCCGAGAATCATTTGGCATGCCAAGGTCCAACTCAATCACATCTGCATCTCTTATCCTATCTTGAGGCTCTATCGGCTCATTTAGAGTTATGTGATAAATATCCTTTGTAGTGGACCCCTCTTTAGATTTATCAGTGGATGACATTGTCAAGATTGTGGGAGAGAAGGAAGGAGTCTCACTTGTAGCTTTCTTGCTTGCACAATGGGGGAATACACACAAGGGTGGAGGCTGAAAACAGTTTTCCTCTTCTTAGTTGTGTAAGCCAAAAAGAACACACATACAAAGAAATAGAAGAACCCTATATATGGGTCTCAAACCAAACTCAAATAAGTAAGGTGGCATACTAATTGAGCCACGAACTAGAGTAGATAAGGATAGCTGTCATCTAGCTATTATTCATGGGCGGTGTACCAACCGCATCTGCAACTGACAAGTCGGTGACATAAATGCACAACGGTCACCCTGGCATATCATGAGTGGAGCTCGATATCTTAACAGACGTCTCACTACCAGATGGATCATCTGTTGTTTCTAATTCAATAGAGGATAAAAGAGCTCTCTCACTCTGAGGCGACTCAGGGTAAGCATCGACTATTACTCGATTAGCACCTCTACCTAGAACCACTCGATCCGCGGGTATATTGACTTGACAGTCTGTTTGTAAGATCCACGGGCTACCTAGCAAGACTTGATAGCTAGGACGTCCTGCAAATCTTATCACCCTAAAGTCTAAGAAGCATTCTACACTTGCAACTCTAACATGGACTTTACGCAACCTTCTGGTTGCCTTAGACTATCATCATCCATTCTAAGAAGGGTGGAGCCATCTTTTTGGATGCCTAGACCCAACCTCTCCATCAACTCTGAAATCATGATATTGACAGAGGACCAAGTGTCTACGATAGCATGATCCACTAATATTCCATCCACGTATGTTGGAACCCTAGGGCAATTCTTTTTAGCATGATTAAACCAAACTTCCCCTACTCGTGCTATACCCAAAGGTTCTACAGTATACCCAATATGTAGGATCTTCTTGAATTCCTTGTGTACTCTTGCAGATAATTTAATCAACCGTAAGAGGTTTATATCTAGTCTGACTTCCCAAAGAGAACTTGCTAAATCAAAATCATGATAGGTAGCCAAAGCTCTCTTTTCTCGATAAACCATCCTTTCTTTTGGTCTCGAGATTGGCTTTGGTGCTTCTTTTTTAGCTCTTGCCTTCTTTCTTGGCACTTCCTCATCCTTCTTATGATCGAATTTTTTCAGGCCTTAGAGGTCTACCTTCCACGCCAGGATTCAAGACTTGCGTCCCCTTATCCCCTTGCTTAGGGTTTATCTCAACCGGTTTTGCATTATATTAATCACCCTCTTTAGTCTTTTGGCCTCTTGTCACAGCCCGTAGGTTAGAGGTTTCAGCGCCATTGATGCGTACAACCTCGATAAGGCTGACTCCATTGCCTTGTGACAACTCCTCCATAGTAGCCTTTCCCCTTTGCAGTATTTGTCTTGGTCCATCATTTTGCTGGAGGTTATTACCTTGCACTCTATGATTAACTGGACCTGGCTATTTACTCCCTTGTTTGAGGGAACTAATCTTTCTCCAACAGGTAGCGGCTAAATGGCCTAACTTCCCACAAATATCTAGGGAAATGTTGTCTGCCACACCACTTACAGTTGAATCTTGAGAGACCACCCTCTTCAGGACGTCGGCTCCCTATCAGATTCTACTGCTTCTTTAGGAAATTGACGTCAACAAGTATTTGCCGATATTGTTCAGCAATCATGTTAGTGTAGTGCTTCATCATATCCTTAACTTCGCCAAGGGCATTAGAGGCACTCGACTCATAGCCTTGATCGTCTATCCATCATTCCATTGGCCTAGCAATTTGATTGGGCATTGGTTGTTGACTCACAGGAACCACATTAGGGTTCAAGCTTGGCCTCCAACCTTTGGTGGAGCCGACTGACTAGCCATAGGCATAGTCACACTGGGAGGAGCTGGGAGCAAAGGTACATTTTGAACCATGATTTCTCTCCCATTAGGATTATTCATAATTATCCCTTGACTTCCATTCATCAATGGTAAATTGTTTCCAGGTACTAGACCCACATTAAGATTATTCGAGAGGAGTAGGCCATTTGTAATTGTAACTCTACTCCTTCTGCCCGCGTAATGGCGGTGTTTATATCAACCAAAGCCACACTGCTCAATTGTACCTGAATATTGAAATCCAATCCATGCAAGAAGTATTGCAATTGGGCAGCCGACAGAATGGGAATATAAGTTTGTAACTTACGAAATACTTCCTTAAGCTTCTTAGCATAGGCTTTCACATTCTCATGGGGTTATTGGCGTGTTACATTCAAAACACACAACTAGTATTGGCCACCTCTTTCAAGGGCATATTCTCCTCGAAAAGCTGCATAAAATTGGTCGATTGTAGTGATGGTTCCAGTCTCTATGCTATGATACCATACTGCAGCCCTTCCTTTTAACGTCATATTAAATAACATCATAAGATGTCCCTCATCTTGGATGCGATAATTAAACATTAATCTTTGGAATTCACAAATGTGAAACTCCGCATCTTCTTTGACTAACCCATTAAAAATGGGCAAAGGAACTCCTAAAGCTGGCAAATCCGGCGTCCCTACAGGAATTGCAATGGGTTGTGCCATGACGATAATTGGATTGACAATAGGAGTTTGTGCTGATGGGATCACACCCCCACTTGAAGTGGGTTGGCTTGATGGAAGAGCGAAAGAACTTGCGCTTCCTCCTGCACCTAAAGGACTATCTGTAGCAGTTGGTTGACTAAGACCACTGCCTTTTATACATATCGGGCTGCTCCTTTGAGGAGAATAACATCTTACAATCTCTAACTGCCGTCTAGCCCTCTTAGCACGTTCTGCTTTTGGTATTTCGGCTTGATGGTCCTTGTCAGAGGACATAAACCAACTTTTTTGGTCCCTAAAAACCCTAGATTCGAGAATCACCACTTGTTGGTAGCTCCCGGTAGACGCACCACTGAAGGGACCTCAAATGGGATAGCACTGGCTATGGCACTAGGCGGACCTCATGCTCATAACAGAAAAACACACCCTCATGGCCTCGCGGGCCAAGAGCGTCTATGTGCTGCTAAAGGACGAACTGTCCTAAAGCCTAATCTATGCGTTTATAGTTTTGTAGTCCAACGTTTCCCTTTCTATAAACTCCACAGAGGGAGAACCCATACACATTGGTAATAAATGCCACGATAATCACATGCATGGGAGGCAACCTCTTGGTGGAATCACCATGGCCCCACTGCAGCTCTCCTACATCGTAGGGATTGGCCCCTTGATGCATTGCTCAACATATAGAACAAACGAACAAACTCTACTCTTTCATTTCGAAAGTATTCGAGGAGATACCATGTGTCCTCTCCAAATAATTTTCCAAGAAACGAACGTCTATCCTATGGCTTAGGTTGCCTTTCCATACTCAAGCGTGGGTCATCGTAGTCGAAAACAGGTGCTATGCATCCAGTCCTTTGTATTCTGATACCATGGTTGAAATGCACATGAAAAAGTGGATGATCCTAAAGTTCTCAAATATAATTTTCAATTAGAAACATGTTGTCCACAACCACGCTTTCCAATGCTCGTTCGCTAACTCGTTGCGGCGATGTAAAGATAGCACCGAGACAACACTCGTGCTACTATCCTCTTAATTAAAATACAAAAAACTCTATGTCATAATATGCATCATCAAATCAGCAATAATCAGCACGCAAATCACACCATTTAAACATCCCACCCCAAACGTTTAGGTATTGCTTTTATTGCATAGGTGTAGAGGTTCATTTTGTCATGTTTTGATGTATAAAAAGCGATAAATCACAAAATTTGACAACGAGATAGGGAAAACTAGGCTAAACCTCATGCTTTGCCACTACCATACATCCACAAACAATCATTATATTTTTTCTTATTTTTGTGAAGCGTATTTCTATTTTTCCTCTTATTTTTCTTATTTTCTTGATTTATTTGACAATAAAATATGCTATTTTTTATTTTTCTTGTTCCAATCACTTCAGCATACTAACATTCAATTGTTTTTCCATTTCCCCCCCATAGGAACATATTTCACCCACCCGAAACGACAAAACTATCATTTTACCACGCTTAAAAACTGCATTTTGGATTTTATGAGAATTAATGAAGGATGGATTTTAGGCCCCGGAACATGCCTAAAAATAGGAGAAAAATATGGAAATGCGGGGGAAAATGCTCAACCACGAAGGCGGCAGCTCGAGCGAGCACGATTTTAAGCGTCAAGTACTTGACGGGCGCCCGTACGACACTCCGAGAATTTTCATAATTTTTTCGTGCGCCCATGCCAGTCAGTGAAGCTGCAGGCCTGTCCGAAATGTTGAGACGAGCTCACAGAAATTTTCAGAACGCAGTTCGGAGTTCGCACGCGAGAGTTGGCCCGAAACCGGCCGGGGTGCCCAAGAGGGGGCCCAAAATTGAAATTTTAAAAGGTGCAAGTGGGGGGGGGGGGGGGTGACCTTTGGCACCCCCCCACAAAAAAAAACGTGGATATGGAGGGGGGGCGGCGGCTGAAAACAGCCGCCGAAAAAAACGCGACCCCCCCCCCAATCGATTGCAGGGCTTACACACAAGCCATAGCTACGAGCCTCCAGGCCGGATCAAGACATCATGCCGATCAAATCGCCGGTCTCCGCTCCCGCAATGGTGGACTGGTTGAAGAGAGAGAAAATCAGTCTTTCTCTCTCCTCTCTCTCTCTCCTCTTGGCCCCCGTTCGTGCTTGAAGGAATAGGATGGAGATGGACGGCCGGATGGATGCCGATTCTTGACGGGATGAAAGAGCAATGCAAAACCGTTGTAGATTGCTGATTCCAAGCAGAATTCATGGCTGGAAATCAATCGTGGGACGTGCCAAATTTAATGAAAAAACCCGCAAGACACGGTAATAATTGTTTTTACAAAGGAAATGGTCTTTTGATGCAAATTTGGTTGATAAAAATGTGTTCATATGGATTGAGTTTTGAGTATGTCGTGCTTTGAGTTGGTTTCTAGCTGTTCATCATTTAAAAATCTGGAAAACATGTGTGAGATAGCAGAAAATAGGGAACCGAGACACGAAAAACCATAAAAATAAAGGAAAACAAGGGTTTTGGGCATATAAATGGGGAACACCGTCGATACACATCAACTAATCTTTCAATTTTGTTGCAAATGAACTAAGGGCCACAGCCCACAAACTGGTTTTCATTTTCAGCAATTTAAAAAAAATACAAGAAAATGAAGAAAATGGGGAAAATTGATAAAAACACCATGAAAAATAGGGGAAAAATACATTTGGGGCTACGAAAAATATAGAAAAATAGGATTTATGTTTGTTGATGTATAGCAAGGCTGGGGCATGAAGTTATGCTTCAGTTCAGCCTTGTTTATATGTTTTAGTGCGTGTTTCCTTCCTTTCTCCACATAAAATGACAAGGAAACCCTAAAAGAAATGAATGCAATGATGCACTATCAACGGGGAAGGGTAGAGTTGTGGAAAAAATGGTTAAATGACGCTGAACATGAGGAATAATTTACTGATTTTATATGCATTGCATCTAGGACGGAATAATAATGATAAGAATTAAAACCTAGTAGCACGAAGATCACTTCGGTGCTAGGTGTTGCAGCGAAGCACAAAGCGGTTAGAAAGAAAAGCATGAAAGAGATGTTTTGCACTTGCACGCTGCTGGTTTTTAAAATGTTTGAGCATTAGGCATCCACCTCTTTGCATGATCATTTTTGAGGAAATTAAAAGTATCAGAGTTAGCTCCTGGATATGCATAACAATTGTTTTCAGCAGGCCTGTGACCCACCGTTGAGAGTGTGAGGTTCCTATGCTGTAGGCTAGTCGTGGGATCATAAATGGGAAGTCAAGTAAGGACAACGGTACATTCCTGGATACGTTTATTTGGTACCTTGAGTGACGTTTGTGCGAAATGTCTAAATGTTGAGCGGCGCATCGAGGGGCCAATCCCCAAGGTGTAGGAGAGTCGCAGAGGGTTGACGGCATTCAGTCGTAGGAGGAACCCCATGTGTGTGTGATTCGAGCCTTTTGGCTATGTGAAAGGGACTCCCTCTGAGGAGCAATATTGGGTTAGGATCAGTTGGACTACAACGTATTACAAACGCAATGTTTAGGAAGGCAGAGATTTTGATAGACGCTCCTGGCCGCGAGGCCGAGGGGTTGTCTTGTGCGTAGTGACGAGGTCCGGCTAGTGCATGAGCCAGTGCCGGCCCGTTTTTAGGTCCATCAGTGGTGCGTCTGCCGGGAGCTGCTTAAAAGTGGCGGTTCTCGAATCCTGGTTGTTTAAGGACCAACTAGCAGTTTATGCCAGAGGATACTGAGCTTGACCCGTTATTTATTGATAAGCATCGTCTAGCAGAAATCCAAAAGCAAGAAAGAGACGAAAGAGCTAGGCGACGTGCTGAAATTTTTAGGAGATATTCCCCTAAGCGTAGCGGTGCTGAACCCTTACGAGGGAGTGGATCTAGTGGTCTTAGGACCACAAGCAGTAAGTTAGGAGAAGGTGGAAGCTCTAGTGCTCCCCTTCCTTCCATAAGCCAGTCCACGTCAATTGCGGGAGGTGTAACCCCACCGTTCCCTATTCCTAGTGCAAATCCAATCCTCGTCATGGCGCAGCCTATTGCAATTCCAGGAGGAACGACGGATTTGCCGGCTCTAGGTTACCCGCTACCCATTTTTAATGGGCTAGTTGAGGAAGATGCGGAACTCCACATTAGGGAGTTTCAAAAGCTGATGTTTAACTGTCGCATTCAAGAAGAAGGGCATTTAATGATGTTCTTCAACATGACTCTCAAAGGAAGAGCTGCTATATGGTATCATGGTTTAGAAGCCGGAACCATATTGAACATTGATGCATTTTATGGAGCTTTTCGAAGGGAGTTTGCCCCTGAAAGGGGTGGGCAATATTGGTTGCGTGTACTCAACGTGACCCGCCAAGATCCACACGAGGATATTCGTGCTTATGCGAAGAAGATAAAAGAGGTCTTCCGTAAGTTGGACACCTCTATTCCTATCCCCGCAGCTGCCCAATTGCAATATTTCCTACATGGTTTGGACTTTAATATCCAATTGCAGTTGAGTAGTGTTCCCTTGGGGGATATAGATACTGCCATTACACGAGCACAAGAGGTGGAATCCCGACTACAAGCAGCCTATGCTTCTCGAGGCAATTCGAATATGGGTTTAGTATTGGGAAACAATATGGCAATAGCCAATGGCAGTAGTGGCCAAGGGATAGCGATGGCTAACCCTAATGGGAGAGGGAACATGATACAGAATGTCCCTTTATTACCAGCTCCCCCTAGCATGTCGATGCCGACGGGCAGTCAAATGGCTCCAAATGGTGGAGGCCAGGCGGTCAATTCTAACACCATGCCTGCAGCTCAACAACCAGTGCCTAATCGAATTGTTAGGCCGATGGAACGACATGGAAATGACCAAGGCTATGAGTCGAGTTCTTCCAATGTTCTTGGCGAGGTTAAGGACATGATGAAGCATTATACCGACATGATTACGGAGCAGTATCGGCAAATAGCCGTTGATGTCAACTTCCTTAAAAAACAACAAAATTTGATAGGAAGTAGATACCCAGAGGAGGGTACACCGTCGAGGTTTAGTTGCAAATGGTGTGGCGGGCAGCACTATCCAAGAAATTGCCCAAATGTTAAGTGCGACATTTGTGGAAAATCCGGCCATTTAGCAGCTACTTGCTGGAGTAAGATCAGTTCTCTCTAGCGTGGAAGTCGGCAACCAGGGCCTGTTAATCATCGTGCCCAAGGAAATGACCCCCAGCCAGAAAATGGGCCTAAACAAATACTTCAACGACCAAAGACTACAGTGGAAGAGCTACCAAGTGGTAGTGGGGTTAGTTTGATTGAGGCTGTACGCGTTAACGATGCTGAAACCTCTAATCTACGAGCTGTCCTTACAAGAGGCAAAAAGGGTAGAGAAACCGACAAGGATAAGCCTGTCGACGGAAACCCTAAACAAGGCGACAAAGGAACGCAAGTTTTGGATCCTGCCCTAGAAGGGGGACCTTTGAAGCCCGTAGAGAGTAAAGCCGATAAGGAAGCACCAAAGAAGAAGGTGAAAGTTAAGAAAGAGGCAATAAAGCCAGTTCAGCGACCTAAAGAGCGGATGGTTTGGCGTGAAAAGTGAGCTTTATCGAACTATCATGAATTCGATTTGGCGAGCTCTCTTTGCGAAGTCAAGCCGGATGTGAACCTCTTACAGCTTATTAAGCTTTCCCCAGGAATACGCAAGGAATTTAGAAAGATCCTACGTACCGGGTATATCGTAGAACCTTTGGGTATTGCGCGAGTTGGTGATGACTGGTTCGAGCATGCTGAGAAGCATTGCCCAAGGGTTGCAGCCTATGTCGATGGGATATTAGTAGATTATGCCATTGTCGACACGGGATCATCTGTTAACATTATGAGTTCTGAACTGATGGAAAGGTTAGGTCTTGCGATTCAGAAAGATACTTCCACAATTCTCAGAATGGCAGATGATAGTTTGAGACAGCCGGAAGGCTGCATTACTAAGGTCCATGTCACTGTTGCAAATGTAGAATGCATGTTGGACTTTAGGGTGATTCGTTTTGCAGGGCGGCCAAGTTACCAAGTATTACTTGGACGACCTTGGATCTTGCAAGCGGATTGCCAAGTGGATATACCTGCCGGTCGATTGATATTCGGCAGAGGTGCCCAGCGTGTGGTGGTTGATGCTTATCCTGAGTCCCCGCAGAGCGAGAGAGCTCCTCTATCTTCTACAGAATTGGAGACATTAGAAGATTTATCTGCCAGTGAGACATCATCGAGCGATGAGTCCAAAGAGGGATCCACCACGGAGGACATCTATCAGATCACTTTGAACGAGCCGATAGAGGCCCAAGATCGTATAAGAGATGCAAATGTTATCGAGCTAGACCTTGGTACGCTTGATGATTCGCGGCCCATCAAATTAGGCTCTATGCTCAGCACAGCAGAAAGGGAGGACTATGTGGCCTTGATCCAAGAATTCCGTGATATCTTTGCCTGGAGTTATGATGAGTTGAGAGGCATTCCTCCTAGTCTTGCTGTTCATACAATTCCGTTGAAAGAGGGCAGTCGTCCTGTACGGCAGAAAGTAAGGCGTATGCCTTTCGAATTGAGGGACGGGCTGTTTGAGGAGTTACAGAAGCTTCGAAAAGCGGGTTTGATTTTTCCTGTGCAACACACGGAATGGTGTTCGCCAGTTGTGATTAGAAAGAAGAAGAATAATCAGATCCGTTTATGTGTAGACTTTAGGGAGCTGAATAAGCAGACAGTTAAGGACTACTACCCATTACCATTTATTGACCAGATTTTGGATCAATTAGCGGGTAGGGAGATATATTCGTTTATGGATTGCTTTGCAGGATACAACCAAATGACAATTGCAGAAGAGGACAAGTTGAAAACAACTTTTATCACTGTATTTGGCACTTTTGCTTACCACGTGATGGCCTTTGGTTTATGCAATGCGCCTGGTTCGTGGCAACGAACAGCCGATAAGACATTCGGTGACATATCCCCTGACGAGTTGAGGGTGTTTATTGATGACTTAGGGGCCGCCACCGTGAGAGAAAGGCAGTTGATTATTCTGAGAAAATGCTTTGAGCGCTGTAGACAATTTTGCATCGCCCTAAACCCACGGAAGTGTGCTTTTGGAGTACCTTATGGGCTGTTGATGGGTCATGTGGTTAGTTCGGTAGGAATTGCGACAGACCCCGAAAAGGTCAAAGTTATAATTGCCATGGGTCCACCACGCACTCCGAAAGAAGTTCATAGCTTTCTGTCTTCGGTTGGTTACTACCGTAGATTCATTAACGCCTTAGCAGAAAGAACGTTGCCACTTACAAATTTATTGTCCTTTAGCTGTTCGTTTGTATGGGGTGACCCTTGTAAGGTAGCATTCGAGGATGTGAAACAAGAGCTAGCAAGAGCGCCCGTTTTAAAAGCACCTAAAAGAGGTGAGGTGTTCTATATATTTTCAGCAGCCACCATGTATAGTATCAGCTGTTGTTTAGCCCAAATTTGGGAAGAGAAGTGGTACCACCCGATTGCTTTTGCTAGTCGGAAGCTGGGGGTATCCGAAATCAATTACACCTACATGGAGAAGCTGTGTCTAGCGATGGTCTTTGGGACCAAGAAGTTCAGGCATTACATTCTCTATGAAAAAGTCGTGCTTTATACGAAGGCGGAGGGACTTCGACTATTGATGAATAAGTTACAGCCGCCTGATCGTTTAGCGAAGTGGTTGATCACTTTGCAGGAATTTGATTATGAAATCAAGAGTAAGCCACCAAGGTTGCAAGGCATCGTGGAATGTCTAGTGGACTTTGGGGAGCCGAAAGAATCTGTGGCTGAAGGTAGTGACATGGAGATGATATTTAAAATAGATACGGCATCTATTCCCTCCTGGTATGCTGCAATAACGCATTATTTATCAACGGGAGAGGCGGGATCCGAACTATCTAAGGCTGAGAAAAGGAAAATTAAGCAGCAAGCGTTAAAGTTTGCCTTGATCGCAGGTACATTATATCGGCAAGGGGTTGATGATATCTATCGCCGATGTGTGACGCCTGAGGAGGTGCCATTCATTTTGGAAGAGTGCCATGATTCTGCTTGCGGTGGCCATTTTGCTGGACGGCTTACACCCGAAACGACAAAACTATCATTTTACCACGCTTAAAAACTGCATTTTGGATTTTATGAGAATTAAATAGCACATGTAAATCATTGCAAAATCAAAAATTTTTCATAACTAGCATTTAATCATGATGCAACCAGTACTCAAACAAAATTTCATCAAATAAAAACATCATTACCATCATAGAACATTAAAAAACTTCATTTTTCTTCATAAAAATAGTAATACCATGTTTTTTCGAAACCTGAGATGCATTAAATGACTGCGTGACCAGTGGATGGAGCCTCCATTTTTCTCAATCCAATGCTGCATATCAATCTTCAGCATCTCCATCGATCTCAATCACCGTTTCCTTCAATCTCCTTCCCGATTCCTCCTTCAAGATAGTGCGCATGAACAGTGCATAGAGAGGAAAGAGAGGGAGGAGAGAGAAATACTAGATTCTAATCTTTCATTCAATCAGCCATATCTCGTGTGAAGACCAGTGATAGGTTCAGGGAAGAAGGAGGATTTGCCGGCCAATGTCTATTGCATGTGTTGCTTGTATGCTCCATGCTTGATTTTGTGTGGGGGAGGGGGGGGGCATTTTTTTCGGTGCTGATCAGATGTCGCCATATCTCACCACACCACGAAAAAAATGGAGGGGGGGCACCCCCTTTAGCTTTTAGTTTTTTGTCCACCTCTTCAAATTTGGCCCATTTCTGGCAACTTTCGCGTCCGGACGTCGATGGCCTCTGAAAAATCCTGCACGTCTATCTCGGCATCCCACACTGATTGGCAGCTCCCAAAATCCCACACAACAGTCAAAGAAATTATCAAAAATTTGCAAGTGTTGCTCGGGTGCCTTTTAAAAGCGGTCTTTCACTTGGTGCTTAAAATCGTCCTAGCTGCAGCCGCCACCTTCGATGTCGAATATTTTTTCTCTAAATTTCAGATTTTTAAGCAAAATTTAGGCATATTCCGGGCTCAAAACTCCGCTTTCATAAAGATTATATTGTGGATAAAATAATCAAATGCATGTTTGATTTTAGGCTGAATTTGAGTGAAATCTATGCAAAGGTCGAAAAGATGGATGTTAAGGTAGAAGAGAAGGTTGACTATGATATCAATTGCAGGTCTTCCATGATATGCTATCCTTGTTTTCTAGTCATACTATGTGATAAGTTGCCACGTGTTGTCTAGGTACCATGCCACGTTAAGGTCAAGGTCAAGGTTGAGGTCATTCTTGTTTGAGCTAATACCTACCATGGTAGTTGTCTCCTAACCCACTAGTATTTCTATGAGGTCAACTAGGCTTGCTAAAGATGTGTCTGTAATGCTAGCCAGTCCTTCCTTCCCTCAATGGTTTGATGGTTTTGTATTTCCTAGATCTTTATTTCTGGTATCTTGGGTCACTCGTTTGGTTGTCGGGATTACACTCCCATTGGTGGGTTCATTTTAGCTTAATTCCATTTAGTGTGTTCCTTGTTAATCCAATCAGTGTGCAAATATACACACACTTATATGCTTGACCGAGTGTGACTCGATGGGAATTGTGCGAAATCAAGCTTTCCATCTTTCACATACATTGAACTGTCCAGAATGCACAGTGTAACCTTCGATGAAGTGAATCACATCCAATCAGTTTCATGCTATTGCAGTTTTTTCACATAGTTCTTGATTACTCCTAGGAGTCAAATTTGGGTTTCTCATTGGTTTTAATATGTGGTCTGATGTGTGTTCAGTGCCTAGACGATCCTCATATGTGATCTGATGGGTGTTGAGCCTAGATGGTCAAGTTTCTACCGTGTGTAAGCAGTTGGTGGCTACTTATTTTAGTCACTCCCGGGAGGCAACCTCTTGGAGCCATACACATTGGTAATAAATGCCACGATAATCACATGCATGGGAGGCAACCTCTTGATGGAATCACCACGGCCCCACTGCAGCTCTCTTACATCGCAGGGATTGGCCCCTTGATGCACTGCTCAACATATAGAACAAATGAGCAAACTCCACTCTTACATTTTGAAAGTATTCGAGGAGATACCATGTGTCCTCTCCAAATAATTTCCCAAGAAACAAACGTCTATCCTACGGCTTAGGTTGCCTTTCCATACTCAAGCGTGGGTCATTGTAGTCGAAAAGAGGTGCTATGCATCCAGTCCTTTGCATTCTGATACCATGGTTGAAATGCACATGCAAAAGTGCATGATCCTAAAGTGCTCAAATATAATTTCCAATCAGAAACATGTTGTGCACAACCACGCTTTCCAATGCTCGTTCGCTAACTCGTTGCAGCGATGTAAAAATAGCACCGAGACAACACTCGTGCTACTATCCTCTTAATTAAAATATAAGAAACTCTATGTCATGATATGCATCATCAAATCAGCAATAATCAGCACGCAAATCGCACCATTCAAACATCCCACCCCCAACGTTTAAGTATTGCTTTCGTTGCATAGGTGTAGAGGCTCATTTTGTCATGTTTTGATGTATGAAAAGCGATAAAACACAAAATTTAACAAGGAGATAGGGAAAACTGGGGCTAAACCTCATGCTTTGCCACTACCATACATCCACAAACAATCATTATATTTTTTCTTATTTTTGTGAAGCGTATTTCTATTTTTCACCTTATTTTCCTTATTTTCTTGATTTATTTGACAATAAAATATGCTATTTTTTTATTTTTCTTGTTCCAATCACTTCAGCGTATTAACATTCAATTTTCTTTCCATTTTTCCCCCATAGAAACACATTTCACCCACCCGAAACAACAAAACTATCATTTTACTGCGCTTAAAAACCGCATTTTGGGTTTTACGAGAATTAAATAGTGCATGTAAATCATTGCAAAATCAAAAATTTTCAATAATGAGCGATTAATCATGATGCAACCAGCACTCAAACAAATTTTCATCAAATAAAAACATCATTACCATCATAGAACATTAAAAAACTTCATTTTCCTTCATAAAAATTGTCATACCATGTTTTTTCGAAACCTGAGATGCATTAAGTGACTGCGCGACCAGTCGATGGAGCCTCCATTGTTCTCAATCCAATGCTACATATCAATCTTCAGCATCTCCATCAATCTCAATCACCGTTTCCTTCAATCTCCTTCCCGATTCCTCCTTCAAGATAGTGCGCATGAACAGCGAATAGAGAGGAGAGAGAGGGAGGAGAGAGAAATACTAGATTCTAATCTTTCATTCATTCAGTCATATCTCGTGCGAAGACCGGTGATAGGTTCAGGGAAGAAGGAGGATTTGCCGGCCAATGTTTGTTGCATGTGTTGCTTGTATGCTCCATGCTTGATTTTGTGTGTGGGGGGGGGGGCATTTTTTCAGCGCTGATCAGACGTCGCCATATCTCACCACACCACGAAAAAAATGGAGGGGGATGCCCCCTCCCAAAGGGCACCCCCTTTAGCCTTTAGTTTTTTGTCCACCTCTTCAAATTTGGCCCATTTCTGACAACTTTCACGTTCGGACTTCGATGGCCTCTGAAAAATCTTGCACATTTGTCTCGCCATCGCGCACTGACTGGCAGCTCCCGAAATCGCGCACAACAGTCAAAGAAATTATCAAAAATCCTCAAGTGTCGCTCGAGCGCCTTTTAAAAGTGGTCTTCCACTTGGTGCTTAAAATCGTCCTAGCTGCAGCCGCCGCCTTCGATGTCGAAGATTTTTTCTCTAAATTTCAAAATTTTTGGCAAATTTTAGGCATATTCCGGGCTCAAAATTCCGCTTTCATAAAGATTATGTTGTGGATAAAATAATCAAATGCATGTTTGATTTTAGGCTAAATTTGAGTGAAATCTATGCAAAGGTCGAAAAGATGGATGTTAAGGTAGAAGAGAATGTTGACTATGATATCAATTGCAGGTCTTCCATGATATGCTACCCTTGTTTTCTAGTCATACTATGTGATAAGTTGCCATGTGTTGTCTAGGTACCATGCCACGTTAAGGTCAAGGTCAAGGTTGAGGTCATTCTCGTTTGAGCTAATACCTACCATGGTAGTTGTCTCCTAACCCACTAGTATTTCTATGAGGTCAACTAGGCTTGCTAAAGATGTGTTTGTAATGCTAGCCAATCCTTCCTTCCCTCAATGGTTTGATGGTTCTGTATTTCCTAGATCTTTATTTCAGGTATCTTGGGTCACTCGTTTCGTTGTTGGGATTGCACTCCTATTGGTGGGTTCATTTTAGCTTAATCCCATTTAGTGTGTTCCTTGTTAATCCAATCAGTGTGCAAATATACACACACTTATATGCTTGACCGAGTGTGACTCGATGGAAATTGTGCAAAATCAAGCTTTTCATCCTTCACATACATTGAAGTGTCCAGAATGCATAGTGTAACCTTCGATGAAGTGAATCACATCCAATCAGTTTCATGCTATTGCAGCTTTTTCACATGGATCTTGATTACTCCTAGGAGTCAAATTTGGGTTTCTCATTGGTTTTAATATGTGGTCTGATGCGTGTTCAGTGCCTAGACGATCTTCATGTGTGGTCTGATGGGTGTTGAGGCTAGACGGTCAAGTTTCTACCGTGTGTAAGCAGTTGGTGGCTAGTTATTTCAGTCACTCACGGGAGGCAACCTGATGGAGCCATACATATTGGTACTAAATGCCACGATAATCACATGCATGGGAGGCAACCTCTTGGTGGAATCACCATGGCCCCACTGCAGCTCTCTTACATCGCAGGGATTAGCTCCTTGATGCAGTGCTCAACATATAGAACAAACGAACAAACTCCACTCTTTCATTTTGAAAGTATTCGAGGAGATACCATGTGTCCTCTCCAAATAATTTCCCAAGAAACAAACGTCTATCCTACGGCCTAGGTTGCCTTTCCATACTCAAGCGTGGGTCATCGTAATCGAAAACAGGTGCTATGCATCCAGTCCTTTGTATTCTGATACCATAGTTGAAGTGCACATGTAAAAGTGGATGATCCTAAAGTGCTCAAATATAATTTTCAATCAAAAATATGTTGTGCACAACCAGGCTTTCCAATGCTCGTTCGCTAACTCGTTGCGGCGATGTAAAGATAGCACCGAGACAACACTTGTGCTACTATCCTCTTAATTAAAATACAACAAACTCTATGTCATGATATGCATCTTCAAATCAGCAATAATCAGCACGCAAATCACACCATTCAAACATCCCACCCCCTACGTTTAGGTATTGCTTTCGTTGCATAGGTGTAAAGGTTCATTTTGTCATGTTTTGATGTATGTAAAGCGATAAATCACAAAATTTGACAAGGAGATAGGGAAAACTGGGGCTAAACCTCATGTTTTGCCACTACCATACATCCACAAACAATCATTATATTTTTTCTTATTTTTGTGAAGCGTATTTCTATTTTTTCCCTTATTTTCCCTATTTTCTTGATTTATTTGACAATTAAATATGTTATATTTTTATTTTTCTTGTTCCAATCACTTCAACGTACTAACATTCAATTTATTTTCCATTTTCCCCCCATAGGAACACATTTCACCCACCTGAAACGACAAAACTATCATTTTTCCGCTTAAAAATCGCATTTTGGATTTTACAGGAATTAAATAGCACATGTAAATCATTGCAAAATCAAATTTTTTTGATAACCAGCGATTAATCATGATGCAACCAGCACTCAAACAAATTTTCATGGGCAAGAAGGGAGGGGGGGCTGGACGAGAGGAGAGAGCCTTGACGCTACTGATTGGGAATAGTCGTGACGTTGCCGTAGGAAGGAGATAGGCTGGCGGGATGCCGCCAGAAAGAGTGGTGGTGGTCGTGTGAAGGAAAGAGAAGGCTACAATAGGCTGAAAGGACGCCGACTGCGTGAGGTGTTGTGGACCCTCGTAAGAGAGGAGGAGGGTGCTGTGAAGCCGGGTGGTCGCCGCTTGCTGCAAAAGAGCCACTGCCTGAGGCTCAATAGCCACCACCAATCCGCCAGCTCCGTTGGGCCTGCCGTAGTCGCCTGTGGCTTAAGAGCCACCCCCATCTCAAGAAAGGCTCCCCACACTCCACATCAGGACCACCCCTCCCTCTTCCATGTGTTTATCATCTTTCCCCCTCCCACGGAACTATTACCCTCCCCTTTTCCATGTGGACCTGCACACACCCCCCAGAAGCTTCTTAGAAGCCTCTAAGGGGGCTTCTCTAAGCCCCCTTCCTATTGGATCCACCAAAAATCCATATTAGCCCCAATTTTTAAGGCCTTTTCCCATGGATTCCCCATAAAGGCCATTTTACCCCTCGAGTTCCTTTTAAACCCCTTTTCCATTGCAACACCCACAACCCCTTAGCCTGAGCTTTGAACAGAAGAAGGGGAATCCTACAAGCCCCCTTCCCACTAATCTCCTATAAGCCCATTCCTAGCCTCGGGATTTTGAAGAGAAGAAGGGGAAGCCTACAAGCCCCCTTCCCACTAATCTCCTATAAGCCCATTCCTAGCCTCGGGATTTTGAAGAGAAGAAATGGAAGCTTATAAAGCTCCCTTCCCGCAAGACCCATCGTAAAGCCTTTCCGCAAATAGGCTTCAAAGCCCACAAGCCATCCGTAAATCCATTCCTAGCCACCACCCCGGTTTCTTCCTAAGAAGCTCATAAAGCCCCTTTTCCGCAAGCATCGTTCATCTAAAGTCCCACGAAGGAATCTCCTATGTACGATGGAGAAAGGCAAAGATCATAAGGCTACATACCAAGATGAGTAAATTGGTAGACCGCGAAGGCAAACCACAAGCCGAAATCATGCCTACGATGGCCCTAAAAAGTCACAAGGCGCACCTGCGGGAGGATCTTCTCCTAGTATTTATGTGGATATTTCCCGGAGTCCACATGTCTAGGTTTTATCTATTTGGATTCTACACAAAAGTATTGAATTAGTCACGATAACTTCATGGATTAGGAAGCACTCATGCATGTTCAAATTCAACTAGTCAAGTTAAATGCAATTGGAAAATGAATTGGCTATTTGAACATTTACTAGAATTAGCTCAAGATATGAAAATTGATCATTGGTACGTTCAATGGAATGAATGAAAAGAACATAAGGTGTCTATGCAATTTTAGGACCTTACCAGTAAGTTTCCTTTTGTGCATTCAAAAGTGACGAGCCTAGGACAACTGTTGCCTCATTACAAGGTTGAAATTATTGAGGTACACCTTTTTACTAGGCATGGAAAGATTAATGGCATGTCACATTTTTAGATAAATCTTCTTGGTAATGATTCATTAAGGAAGTCGTTATCACTCGTAGGAAATAGCAAAGCATGGAATAGATGCGACACTTGTGCAACAAGTTGCAATGTTGCATGATCTTGTGATTTGATCAAAAGGGAATGGCCAAATTCCTTGGAATAAGATTGGCAGATTCTTACACAAGTTTATCTTGTAAGAGGAGAATAATCGTCATGATATAGTACCTTTCTTGGCTAGAGTAACCAAGATACGAGGATTAGATATTTCCTTGGAAGCAAAAGACCAATTAGTAAATTGGAATAACTGCTAATAGAACTTAAGGTATTGGTTAAGTTGGGATTAATAGGGTACGGACCTAACCCACGGATATAGGGTTAACAAACAAACCCTTGGGGATCTTGCCAAGTCGCAATTGATCGTGGATCGAGTGCTGGATGCATTCAGAGAGGAAGATTCACTCTTTAGCCATTGGCCAAATAAAACGACCACTGGAATTGATTATGCTTGTAACAGTTTAGAAAGCACTGTTTGCATTGTTTGCTCAAGGAACTAAAGAATGAAAAGATATCTAATGCTTCAGGTTGAAAGCCTGAAGGGAGAGGCAGCTTCAGTTACCCCTGACTGCCTGCCTAACCCTAACCAAGGGGGTGGTTGACCGCGCCGGAAACGTGGACTGAACCCGCTGCGAGAGGTCTTTCCGTTGAGCTCTACTTGGAGCAGGAGGACGCTTGGGTGCCAGGGGGGCTCTGGCCGTAAATCCCTCGCCTTCCGGGTCCTGCACAAGAGGCTAACGCGACTCGGGATTGGATCTCGAGGCCCACATACTAGTCTACGGGCGGAAACTTGGAATAGTGATCCCTAGTGGATTACTGGATAGCCTTCCGGCGGATAATGGACAAGCCTACGGGCGGAATTTCTTGTATTTCAAAGATAAAATGATGAAATGATAATAAAGAATTTGTTTGATATTATTTTTCTATGTCACGTGATAAGAGTACGTGAAGGAACCAGTGCTTAACAGGATTAATTAAAGAAGCTGATTGTTATATGTCAAATTTAATGTATTAGATAATTACATAACTAAAACAAACCGAGGAAAGTGCGGAGGATGGACCATGGGTCCGTCCTACGGTTGGGTGGTCCCGGTTAGCCGGGAACTTTTCTCAAAAATCTCAAAGAACAGCGGGATCATCATCAAAACGAATAACGAGAGCGATGACCTAGAGTTACGTCTTACCCGATTTACACTGTTTTAGGGGAAGGAATTGGGACTATGCCTTATGGCAGAGAGGTTGAGCCTTGCATCCCTCTCATTTCCCATTCTCCTTGAACCAAGTGCAGCGTGAATCTGGTTTGGACCTAGCGTTTCTACGTAAAGTAGTTCGCTCGGGTCTGACGCTAGTTGCTGTTAGCTAAATGACCAATTAGGAAAACCCTAATTCCGATCGATCCTAAGTGGGAACGGCCAGGATACTTCCGCTACATGGCAGACGCGGGAAGACCTAGATCGCAAAACCCGTAACATTCCATGGGAGTGCCGAGTGGAGTTTTCTAGACGTCCTTTCCGATGGACTGCTAAGACGTGTCCTGGATGATACTAGCGGACACGTTATAGATGGAAGGACAATGGGAAGTGAGGTGAGAGTAGGAACACCCTATGTGTGGCATCCTATGTCCTCCTACATGCACATCATGTATCCACACCACACACAAGTACATTTACCTCACTATTTTTGTGCGTAGTAACATATACTCCATCCAACACTACATTGTGCATCCATGAAGTTCCTTTAACCCTCATAGTGTAACCATCACTACACCAAACCTTTATCTCCACACACACCTATATATATAGAGCACCCACTAACTGTACATTCATCACTTCATCCATCCTTGCTCCACTACACTATGTTCCCACCACACTACGTGAAGTTGACTACACACTATGTATAGTCAACTATACAGTGCTTGCGTGTAGTCGATTGCACATATGAAGCAGTCACCTCATTATGTGCTCCTGCTAGTTCCAGCATGTGTGTCAAACTATTTCCCAAAAAAAGGGGGAAATGAAGAGAGAAAAACATAAAACCACTAGCCCATTTCCCCACATCACCACTAGGGGGCTCATCAAGGGTAGGGCATTCCAAGCTTGCTTGGTAGACTTGTCTTCATAAAGTCAATAGAGCACCACAACCCTCCATGAGGTGGGTCCTCAAGTGTTGCATAATGCTCCAAGTTTAGTTGAAACTCAACCCATCTCCCAGTTCCACTACACAAGCACTACACATCTCTGGTAGGTAGTTAGGCCCCCTCAGGAAGTACACCACACAACCTTTCAGGTACTTGGAGATCCTCGAAGACCCATCAACACCGGTGGCCCACATCTAAATTATCCTATAACCTTCCATAACTTTCACCTCCACAGCTTTTCTTATCTCCACCCTATCCAACCCTCACCCTCATCATCCCAACACACCCAGGAATCTCATTTTTACCATTGGTCGAAAGAGAGCAAGAGTGCCATGGTATTGGCACTACATTAGAAGGGGGTAAAATGTTAACAAGTTTAGAAGCATGAGAACATTGAACTTTAGGCCTACAAGATTTTTGGAAAAATTTAAGCCTTATGTTGATTCTCCAAGAGTTAGGTCTCCTCTCTCATGCAAATTTTCAAAGAAGTTGTACAAACTTTGCTTCTCCTCTACTTTCTTGCTCCAAAGTCTTGCATGATAAAGAGTGTGTGAGATTGAGGGAGAGAGAGTGCATGTGTGATTGGTGAGGGACAAGCAGAGTGAAACCTCTATCCTTCTCTCTAGTACTCTGTCATGCCCACCATGATTTCTCTTGCATGCCGAGGACTATAGAGGGTTGAGGGGGAAATGGAGTGCTCACTTGTATTATGGAGCTAGGCCTTACGATTGTCTTGATAGAAGGCATGCAACCCTATGCTGGATACAAAGGTTTCTTTCAATCTACATGTGAGTGACTAGGTATGAGATCATAACTATGTGTTCATGCTCTTGAAAAACTAAGGGTGTGCCCATTGGCCTCAACATGTTGAGCATGTAGCACAACATCAAGTTGTGAGACATATAGTTTCTTCAATTTGGCATAATTTCTTGTATTACTCCTGCGAAGGAGTTGCATGCACTCAATTGACATATGTGAGATGCCATGAAAGGATAGGCATTCCTTGTTCTCAACATCATAATTTAGAACCTATCATATTGGCATGATTACAAGAATTCAACATACAAGAAATATATTTGATATTTTATAAACAAAAATTATCAGTAAAGAAGTAGACATACACAGCCACACTGGCCTCATACCCCCTCTCATTTTGGGACACAAACACAAGCAAAAGAGGACATCCATGGTAACACCAACATGTGGGAACTAACACTCGAGCATCCTTAGATAAAGGAAGCATGTAAATAACATAGTTAAATATTGGGCCATGGGAACTTTGAGAGAGAATGTGTATGTGTTTTTTAAAAAAATTAATGCTGATGTATACCATTGGTGGAAAATTCCAAAGTCATGTTAACTTGAGAAATATAACATAAGAATATACAAAAGTGCAGTCCTAGTATGTAAGATATCATAGGATAATCTTTATTGTTTGTAAACTTTGCTATGGTGTGAAAAATTTTGAAAAAATATCTATAGAAAATTAAAAACATTTTTATAAAGATGGACACCCCAAGAAAATAAGACTAACATGGGAGAGAAAAACCATCTATATTTCACTTCAAAGGTGGAAGTACTCTTTTTGGCCTACAAAATCCATAGTTCAATATAATTCATCATCAACACAGAATGATCCAATAGCATTTACAAGAATATATCCTCAAACATCTCTGATCATATATCCTAGTTGATGGCCATTTTCACATTCCACAAATGTACAATTGGTTCTTTCACTCCTTTGTCAACTAGTATTAACTAGACCTTCTATCTTTCCTGGTATATATGGCCTTCCATCTACATAAAGTCTCTGGTCCTTTGCATGAGTAATGCTACTATCTAGAAGAGGGTTTTGCATTGAGACAAAAACCATAACTACTCATGCCAAGGACCTAGCGCATCAACAGATGTTACGAAACCCCTGTATATATGGGCCCATAAAAGAATATAAGGGTCACCTTTGAATGTGGTGGAACTTGGAGATCCCTTACAATGAATAGGCCATGTCTTCCATTCAGAATGCTAGAATGACCTATCATGTAAATAGCTATTCAAAATCCAAAAACCTATTCATCTCTACGAAGTGATCATCCTTTCCATCCTCCATAGTGTCTATGATTGTATGTCTATACTAGAGATTGCAAATAATTAGGCAATACATAATCACCATGAGTCTCATTCTCAAGGCCAAGAGGCAAAGGCTATTGCAAGGCATCTATTTGTACTTGTTTGATTACTTGACCTTGTGGTGTGCAAGAACGACGCGCATCTTGACCGTAGATTATATCCTCATCATCAACTAGAGATGCATATCCCTATATGTGAAATGCTACTTATATTGTTGGCATACCCAACTATAAGTATCCAAAACAATAGAGATAAGAATAAAGAATACTAACCATAATTTGATTTCGATGTGCAAGCATTGGCACATGAGTATCAAAACATCGAGAAGACTCATGTGAATGATATTGATGTCATGACATGTAAGCTGCGACATCTATCACACCAACATGAAATCAGTTCCTCCTCATAGTAAGATGAAGACTCGCATCCTCATGAGTTGGTACTCTTTGGAGTGCCCCATCATAGCAACATGACCTCCATAGAAATCACACATGCCAGTTCATTGGCATGGGGAGACATGGCTTCATAGCCACTTTTTTAAGTATATGCTTACAAGATTTGATAGTATAGAGATACTAGCTATAGGATGTATAAAATAAGAAAAAAATATAACTTTGGATCTGTTCTTGTATAGAGCAAAGACCAGGATCATGACCCCACTTTAGAAAAGGTTGAGATGGCCACACACTAGAAGATACATGCCTCATACTGACATTCAAAACGATGCAAATGTTCATTAAAAAAATTACCTTGATTGTCATTAAAAGTGTTGGTATAAACATCTCTATAAAACCGTTGCAGAAACAGTCACTATTTGCATCACTATATGCATCGCTATTTGCATTGCAAACGTGATGCATATGGTGACGTAAATAGCAATGGTTTGCAATGTGCATAGGGATGACAATAGTGATGCGTGGAGAGAAATCAATGACATTAATAGCGATGGTTACAGGGAGAAAAAATAATTAATATTTTGCAAAGCAATTACATGTTGGGTATATAATGGTAGTCCAGAGGAGTGTAAAATGTACTTGAACCCATAAGACTAATAATTCACAGAATAAGTACAAGACTAGTGATGACAACTCATGGCATTACATGGAACCATGGAGAGAGGAGAGCCAAAACAAATGTGAAATTCTATATGTAATTTTCCCAAACTGTGATTTTATATAGAGGAAGATAAGTACATCTAAGGAATAGTACATGGAAGATGCTTTCAGAGATCACATGACCATAAAAGAAGAGGATGTGATCTCCACAAATTTAAGTGCGAGCTACAAATATTGGCTATCAAAAAGCTCATCCAATGCAAAGTAGCATTAAAAAAAATCTGTAAAATGAACAACTACACATCAATCCACCATACATAATGCATTAAATTTTTTTTTGACTACGTACAAGAAAGACGATTGACTTATTGGGCCACCACGCACGTACAATCTATTGATGAGTGTATTGAGACCGTGTCTCTCTGCATATCAAGTCTCCAAACCTATGGAATTCGAGTTTGTGATGGAGTGCTGCAAAGAAAAGAGAATACAATTGTTAGAAACACGATCGTCAGTACAAGTGATATTGCAAATAAGAAAGAGATAAGAACAAAAAAAACTTACAAACCTTCAACTAAGTCTTGTGACTTCCACTCCCCAGATGATGCATGACCCCTGCCTCCAATCATGCCCTCGTTGTTGTCGCCAACGTCCTAGAGAATTTGTAGCCTCCTCCCTGAGACTCCACCAATCATCTACCTCTAGCCACTCGAGCTTTGAGGTGCCACTCTTGAGTGTTTTGCATGTGTCCGTTCGTCTATGTGACATGTATGCATGAATACACTCCATCATCCACCTAGTGGAAAATCTCTTTGCCACACTAGGTAAAAAATCCTTGTGCAGGGTTGCAGCTATATAGTCGTTGCTCCCCTCAGGTATATTTTTCCAATGGTCCAAGATGTTGTGCCTAAAATATTATTGGAACAATTCTCTAATGCAAAACATTACCCTCGTCCCCTCATTGTTCATGATCACAGCACCTACCTTGTCATCTACAAGGTATCCATACCCCTCTAGGATATCGTCAAAGGCAACCTGCATAGATAGAAAATGATGTTAGCATAATCAAAATATAAATATTTAGGTAAATCATGATAATATAACTCTGAAAAAATGATGCTAATTGAAATGCATATAAAGTACCCTTAAAAGTAAATCATCAATCAATTGAGTAGGTAGATGCAAATATGACCCACCCTATAGCCCCATGTCAATCTCCTCACACAACTCCACATACATTGAAAGGTCTATAGATAGGTTACCATAGAAGGAGGAGTCCACTTCGTTCTGAAAGAATTCTTGGCCTCCTATCTCTTCATCATTGTTACCTGTGTCTGCCTCCTCTCTCGGGGGGGTGGGCACTCATAAATATATGTATATATAATGTGAGTTCAAAACACCATTTTTATACATTTTTTATATACATAAGGGTGTCATATAAAGGGGTTATTTATAGGTTGAATAGAAAAGGGTTGTGTTTTATTCAAGAAAAATTCACAGATTAGGATATTTATAAATAGGCCATGAACGCACGTTATATAGAGGATATACATATAGTGAACCCCCTGAGCCTCCTCTACATGTTCCAAGCCCTCTTCGGCCTCCACCCTATGCAATATCAATGCCTCCACCTGCATACTCTCATAGTCTATGTTGGGCACATTTCTTTCATCATACACTCTTACACTCCAAGGAGCTAATGGCACAGCATACCACCATCAAGGTTATCAGGGATTTGGATAGAAATTTGCCTGTTCAATATCACATATAAGAGTGAATTACCATTTGTGACTATTTAGTGTTGTGAATTTTTTAATAAAAAAAGTCATGTACCTATTCACAATGGGCAACAAGAAAAATGTGTCGTGCAGTTCCATCTATCCTTTTTGGGAATCTATTTTCAGAATTCCAAAGTAACATTTTTGAATGGTTATCCCAACTCCTTCCAATACTACTTTGAACCATTGTACATAGAATATGATCATGGTTGGAGAAGCTACAGTAATCCACTGAGAGAAAACTTTGCAAGTTTCCAAAATACTTCATCTCATCTATAATGGTGCTTGGATTTGTGGCCTGCTGTTGGCTCTCTTGCTCAAACTTTGTCATGATACCACAATTCTTTGTGAAGGGCATTTTGTTGATGCGCTATCATGTTGCTATGCAGACACAGTGTAAAAAACCCTACAATGCAATGTTATCTGGCTTTCTTATTGATCTAGAGAGTCAATGCCATCTTAGTCATTAGTGCTAGTGTCTGTGGTATGGATGGTTCAAAATACAAGATTTTTTAGACAAGTTTAGTCTATTTGCTATATTTTGGATATTATATCTTATAAATATCCTAAAAAGCTATGAAATTTTCTAGAATAGGGTGACATGTAAAACACAAGTTACTTTTTCAACCAGTTTTGTAGATCTCATGTAAAAAGAAGGATAGGCAAAATCACATGTGATGCGATCGCAAATGAAAGGCAGCAAACAACACTCCCAACTAGGAGAAGAAGGAGTGATGCAATGCATGCATATTCAGTTGATGCAAAATTTGCAAAAGAAAAAAACATGGATGTACTTGTGGAAGAGAAATAAAATAGAGATGAAGATTATGCAAGGATATCTAGTAGAGTGACAAGAAGAAGTCTAGATCCTCCTAAAGCTTCAAATCAGCCACCTCCTGAGCATGTCATAGAAGGGGTTGGGCACGAGCAAAAACAAGATAGCAAGCAAGAGGGCAAGCAATTGGGATATAAGTTACAATCTGATATTGAGACAGCCATGGATGCCATGGAAGATCCTATAGTGGAAGACTCAGCCATTGCGTCTATAGATTTTCTTAATGCATTTGAAGAGTCTTACGAAGATTATGTTTTTACTTGATGCAGAGACTTAAATAGAAATTGGTGACTTGTTGGATGCACATGATTTGCAGGATCAAGGAATCATTTCTGAGATAGTTCATAAGCTCAAGGATATGCCTTTAAAGGATGCTAGATGTAATGCTCCACAGCTTTGGGAATGGTTTAAGATGTTTTATTAGAAGGCTTAATAGGCAATTGAAAGATGCTTCAAGATATGGACTCCTTCACTATTTTTGGTAATGGTAAGCATGTGTTGGATGCAAGTGAGGCTCAATTTATGATTGATATAGTATGTAATTGTCACTATAAGAATATTTCCATGTGCTGGATTTTGGAAGAGTACACATGTTGCGATATATTTGTTGATGGGTGCATTGATAGAATGTATATGGAGATTCAATAGTCTCAAGTGTATATTACGCACCCAAGGCCTTATGACCATAGGGGGGATACTAGGTATGGCTCAAGAGTTGTACAAATGTTTAGTATTTTGATCTATGATCTAGGGGGATATCTTCATATATGCATGATAAAGGACAAGTTGATGCTATGGGTGTTTGACCCGGGTGGTGAATCGGTGATACATACCAGAGGATGTGCAGGTTGAGAGGGGGTGGATGGCGTGTCCCTATGCGGATGCAGTGTGAAAAACTCTAGAGTACATCATCATCCAGATTTCTTATTAATCTAGACAGTCAATGCCATATTGGCCATTAGTGCTAGTGTCCATAATATGGTTAGCTCCAAAGTATGGGATTTTTGGACAAGTTTAGTATATTTTTGATATTTTGGATATTATTTCTTGTAAATATCATAAAAAGCTATGAAAAATTCTAGAATAGGGTTCTATCAATACATATTTCTTTAATTCATTATGCTTTGTCTTTGAATTGTGTACCTCTTGTCTATTCTTTTTCTTCTCTTCTATCTCCTATTCTCTGTTTCCTTCTAAATCTGATCCCCGATGGATATGACCTTTTGATTAAAACCCCTCCCACAGCACTCAAAGTAGACATGTCGCCCATGCAACCACAATGCATTGTAGATTTTGTATTGTATAGTGAAACAGTTACATTTGTTGTCGCATATAAAATTTAGATACGATAGCTTATAAAATATGTGGTCACCTTTAAACTACATCCCCTTCAGAATTCTCACTCCTCAATAGAGACCTCTACCCCTTCATGAGAAGCTGCGATCAAAGCTCCATGTAACTAGCACATAGACATAAACAGTGGCATCTCCTCCACGCCCTCAGGATATGGAATTAATTAATGGCTTGTACTGCGTTAAAGTTTCGATCGCGCTTCTTCTCAATCTTTCTTAGCTTGCTCATATCTAGCGAGCCACTTCTCCATGGATGCATGATGCAACATCATTTTCTCCTCCATTGTAACATCCATCCTTATTTCACTCCATTTCCAACCACCACATCTCCAATCAGTCTATCATTGTCCTTTAGCAAACCATAGCATACTATTGTCTAAATCCACTGTTTGGTAGCCACTGTGAAATATGCAGTAATGCTTCTAACACTAGCTAACCTTGAACCATGCTACCTTCTAGTCGAGCTTCTTGTCGCACAAAGCCCTTCAGGGTTTTCATGAAGCGCTCCAAGAACATCCATCGCATATGGATGGGTCCCGATATCTCCACTTCGTCTGTGAGAGATGTAGCTTAAGGTGGGTTTATATTGTGAGCATGCTAGTGGCCGTGTACTTCTCAAAGAGATAGATCATCTCCACCACTCCCCGCCTTGTGGACTCTTTCACTCTCCTTCCTCTCTTTATCTCACCCTTTTATCCACATCTTCCTTCACTCTCTATTTCTTTTTCTCTCCCCCTCTCTTTCTTTCTCTCTTTCTCTTTCTTTGTTGCCTCTCTCTTTGTTTCTATCTCCCCCCTCATTGTTTCTCTCACTCGCTCTCCTCTCTTCCTCCCTTTCTCTATCTCTTTCTCTCTTTCTTTGTTATCTCTCCTCTTTTTTCTCTCTCTCTCATTCTCTCTTCCTCTTCCTTTCTTCTTCTCTCTATCTCCTTTCCTCTTTCTCTCTCTCTCTCTCTCTCTCAATGCATCTCATTACAAAGAAAACAAACAAAAGTAAAAGAGAAAACACAAACAAAGCAAGAAGAGGCAATGTACTATCACAAAGGCCCAAGGATTGATTCTTTGCCTCCTCTTCGTGACATCCCTTCTTTCTCCCTCATGTACTTCTCCCCTTTCTTTTGTATGGCAGTGATGATGGCAGCGGCAGTGAGGAGGCTCTCCTTCTCTCTCTTTTCCTCTTCCTCTCCCTCTCAAAGTAACGATCTCTCCCACTCTCTCTTTCGCTCTCTTTTGAAAATGTTTGTGGCAAATGTCGTGCTCAAGTTTTCACTACAACAAAAAGGCCTCATAGACGCACTTTTAGACGCGATTTTTGAATATAGCGAAAATCTTATGGCCGTGTCTATCCGTGCGTCTATTTGCGCGTCTATCATGTCGCGTCTATAATCGCATGTATGAACGAATTTACACCCAAAAATAGACGCGCAATAGATGCACATATACATGTGTGAATACGTGCGCATAATAAACCAAATTTTCTATTTATTTAATTCATTTTACGCGTCTATTAGCGCGTCTATTTGGTAGTTAGATGGGCATATAGACATGCTTACAGACGTGCTTTTACAAGCACCGATAGATGCGAACGGAAAACAAAAAATCTCATTTTTAAAAAAAAGATATTTTGTTTCTTTTTTAAATTTGAATTATGGAGCGCGTGTATAAGCGCGTGTACTCTGCACTGTAGATGTGCATATAAACGCGCATTTTCTGCAATTTAGACACGCGAATAGATGCGCAAAACAGAACTGAAAAAAAAAACCTACAAAGCAACCACATGCTCTTTGGTTTTTTTTTCCCACCTCCCATACATCAGATTGTGCATTTGGAAAAAAGACAATGTCTCTTACGAGCACGAGAATTGAAAATAAAAGTCCATGTATTCATTATAGATCAAAAGTATTTATATGGGAAGTTTAAGTGCTTGCGACCTAAAGCGTGGCCACAAGCAATAGGCTCAAAGATCGATCATACATATACAAGAAACAAGGCCTCATGAGGAGGTATGGTGCTCCTCTACGAATCTGAAGAAAAAACATCTTCGCTAGTATCACCATGGCTACTAGCGTCGCTATCCCCCTCCTCGCTATGCTCCACATCCGGGTTCGTCTACACACACAAAAGATCAAGGTTGCTTACATAGACATGGTGGAGAAAAAGTTATAATTAGCTATACTTTTAATAGGAAAGTAAGAAAAACATACCTCCTCTCGCTGTCGAATCCTCATGGCCCGGTTGTATTTGTCCTTAGTGATGAGACCCTCCTCATAGAAGTGAAGCCATGTGGCTGCGTAGTTATGGCCTTGATGGTAACCTACCTCTCTAGGAGTAGGTATTCTACCAACGATAGTAGTCTGCAAAACAATTATAATATATACAAACAATTATGAGTCACAATATATTAGAACAAATTATATAAAGAATTGAAAGAAATATAAATTTTAAAAAACTAGAAATCAAAATATACTTACAAACTCAGCCTCCCACAACTCTCTGCCGCCCGATCTGTAATGTGACGATCCCATGGTTTTCATTTGGATCCGTCGCACCTCTGCATGCTAGCGACTCTTCACTTTCTCTGCTACTTTCTTCTTGGCTTTCTTCCACTCTATGCGGTGGTACATAGGTGGTTGGCTATAGGCTCCATGCCCCTCCTCCTGCCTCCGCAGTGAGTCCCTGGCGCGTGTCATGAGGTGGGATCTTTTGTTGTGAAGCATATCCCTCACTTTTGTGTCTCCCCAATCATCCGAGAATCGTTGACCCTCAGGATTTGGGTATCTTCTATGGATTGCCCTCAACACCTCCTACCACAAGCCGCTTTTCTGATTTTTGAAGGCAATGAAACAATCTTTATACGTCGCATGCACGACACTCCTCATGTATGCCATTAGAACCCTTCCTTCATCATCATGGAAGATGCCACCAACATTTGTAACTCTATAGTACTGGCGTACAAGCTCCTCTACATGATCTACTAATGAGGGTGATTGCTCGCCACCTCCTAGGCAACCCCCATACAAGCCTCGTCCTTCCCCTCGACTCTCCCTCCTCCCTCTCTGTCGACTACCCTTTGCCTCACTAGATGCACGTGCTTTTGCAGATGCTTGTGCTTCAGCCGATGCACGTACAAGTACTGCACGTGGAGTACCTGCATATGAAGTACCTGCATGTGCAGTACCTGCATGTGGAGTTTGGGAAGTAGTGCCAGGCAAAGATGTCAGAGGCATTCCAGACATGACACTGAACACCTCGTCCGCTGTGGGAGAGCAGCCAAGGTGTCTGGTCATCTCTCCCATGAAGTCTTCCCTACTAGGAAAACCTCCAAAAAATGCATTGACCCCCCCTGCCAAACGAGGCCAATGTATCATTCATGCGATCCAAATCCGGGTCATTGCTAGATGAACCAGGATATGACATCTGCAAAAAAAACACAGGAAACAGACAAATTTGTTTGCATACAAAAAATCATATATGACCTACATTTTCAAAGAGCTTTCTCTAGACATTGAGCATAAAAATTAAGTGCTAATGCTTCTCATAAACAAGAAAACTGATAAACACAAACATGGGATTGGTCACATTCATCATTGCAAAAATATATTGTTTCTTATCAGAGCTGGGAGAGCTGGCGCGTGTATAACCGCGTCTAAATTGCAGGTCAGACGCGCTCTCAATGCGGTCCCAAAGTCAACCTTCTGTTCAGTGCATCTATATTCGCATTTGAGATGTAGTACAGATGCGCTGTCAGATGCAAATTCCAGGTCAATCTGTGAGCGCGTGTATCATCGCGTGTAGATTGACCTGCACACGTGCCAACACACTGTCGAAGGGTTTTCGAAAGCAAAGTCACGACCATAGAGGACCTTGACTAATTTCAGGATAGAAGATCAATCAAGCAAGATCAGATTCAATTTGAAAGTTTAATTTTAGATAATATGTGTCATACATTCAGCTACATCTGAATGGGAGCATCTCCAATAAACAACTTGACGAATACACATGTCATATAAACAGCCTGTCTTTTCCAAAGGAACAAGGAAATCTGAAGTAAGATTTAAGGGGTTGGATTAGTATTATGAAGGCATCTTTGTATTCAGGATGTTGATAATGTGTGAGGAACTGCCATCAGTGAGTTTACAATCAGGAGGCATGAATTGTAATATAGTCTCTTTACTAATATCACGAACTGTGGTCCATCCTGTGTGAAAACTGTATCTCTCCACCAAGAGCTCTTCAACCTATTTCACAGTTTTTCCCCTCCATTGCTCCAAGAAAGAGCTAAGGTTTCCACAGAGATCTGAAAGCTCTATTTTTGCTTCTTTCAGCACACTAATGCTACTGAATTATAGATTAATGTCATTCAGATGCACTCGTAAGAAGTTGCTTAATGCAGTAATCTCTGAAAACAGTCTGCACCCAAAGGAATTGCCTCTCCCCAGTGAGTATGGAAACGTTTTGTAGATAAAATTTTCTGTTCTCCCCAAAGCCTGGAGCTTTGATGGCACAAACCTTCAAGTTTGCACAAAGTTTGTTGACATTTTGAATGATCTGAATGCCAATATTTTGGTCGAAGTTAGCATATTTGAGCTTATCCAGCTCCCTTGAGGCATATAATTAAGCAACACCATTATCTGGCACAATACCCTCATCAATAGTAGCTTTTGTTGTGTTCAATGCATCTGTCACACGATTTTTTCTCGCTAACTTCCACCTCACTAGCCCCACCAATCCTCAGAACAGCAACACCACCAGACAATTTCGAAAGCCTCCCTTCCTTTCTCCTCATCATAGTCTGATGTAGATGCACTTATCGCTGCCCTCCAAGCCAGAAAAAAACGTGCCGCCATATCCTATGGTTCGGCCTACACAAAATTGAGATCAGTATCTCTGCATCAAGATAGACACGAAAGTCATCGTCACTCTGAACGCTGAGCTTCCCCCTTCCAGGACTGTATCGATATGGATTGATGCAACCAATCGGACATAGCTTTTTTCCCTTTCTTTTATTCTGAGACCCTATAGGTGGAGACATCATTGAATACAGTGAGGTTCAGGTATCTGAAGTCAGGAGTTTTTGTTTCCTGCATGGTCCTCCTCTCCGAGCAAGTATCTGATTGATTTTGTATCTGAAGGCTTATTCAAAACTGAATATGAATCCCCATGGAATGTCGCAAGTATCCGTTGATGCTATATATGAAGGCGTAATCAAAGCCGAATATGGATCACCCTAGATTCATCAAACTCTTCTCTTGATTCATACATCTCTGGCAAATCTCTGATCTGTAGGCTAATCGAAGCTTAATATCGCTATGAATTGTCCAAGCTCCCCTCTCTGCACCTGCTCAGTGACTGCCATTCTTTTTTCCCAAGTATTGCCCATTTCCTTTTTGTCAGAATTCAGTTTCTGTTGGCATGCTTCAAGCTCATACTCCAAAGTTGTAGATCAAGTCTTCTTTTGCTTGCTTTAATTGAAGTTGAAGATCTCTATTCATCTCTCCAAAACTCCACAAATGCTCTGAATTATGTAAGAGAACACCAGCCCTCTTGTCGAAGGATTTCCGTCGCACAGAAACGAGTGGCTTGTAAGGGAACAGAAGGCCCCCCTCCGATCGATGACATCCTCTTCCGTTTCAAGCAGCTCTTCTTTCGCCTTGCTCCTCTTTTTTTAAACTTTCTCCCTTTCAACCAGAAAAGCCACTCCTTTTTTTCTTCCCTCTAAAAATCCCATATTTAAAAACACTCATCCCCATAATGAATCTCGTCATCATCCATTTCCTGGTCCATAATGGTGGACCTTCTCTCTCTGTTCGTTTGTACAAATCTCTGCACATGATGCCTATGGAGGCGAAGCAAGTGTATTATCACATCTGGTGTCAATGCAAATGGTTCTTGTTCTTCTTTACCACACTGATTCTTTTGCATGACTATGTCTTCCAAGAAGGAAACAAACGAACTATTGCAGATTGACCTCAAGGACCTTCTTGTGTCCACATCAAAATTAGTTCCACTATCTCTTGAATTCCAAGCCTTGAAGGTGATTTCTGGTCTTTGTAAATCCCTTGGAAGAAGGATGTAAGGATAGACTTGGATAGCATACCCTAGCGAGATTGAAATAGACAGTTTCTGAGCTCGGTTGTAGCAGACGCATTGTTGCAAGCAGCTGTTTGATTCTATCCGCATAGCTTTAGTAAGATGTTGCATAGCACCCAATACATCAAACTTGAGGAAAACAAGATCCACCTCATCCAGATGGTAAATAGATAAGAAAGGAGCAGTTGATTGATCAAAACCTCCTCGACCACTTAACAAGACATACCAACTAGAGCATTATTGATAAGTTCCTCTTGCTCCAAACCCTCTTCCATGTAGAACAAAAGTATAAACACAACAACTAAATATGTACAAAGTATCAAATCCCACACACAACTTTTGGGTGGATTTCACACCTCGAATGCGCAGCAATACGACAACACACGCTCTAAGACGCGCCCTCAGACGCAGTGAGAGGAAACCTTTTTTCACGTCTATACCTGCGTCTACACTGAAATGTAGACGCGCTATCAGACGCGCTCAGTCGGCTCATTTTAGCCCGACGACCGCCATTGATGATTTACAAAATGCAATACATAATGGAATCAGAAATCATAAATGCACAGACAGAGCAGAGAGAGAAAGAGAGAAACCGAGAGAGAGAGAGAGAGAGAGAGAGAGAGAGAGAGAGAGAGAGAGAGAGAGAGAGAGTCACCTTGGGTGTTTGGTGTGGCGGGTGGTGGCGCTTCTTCCTTCTCCTTCTTCCTCTCCTTGGTAAGTTACCCTCCCTTGATGCTTGCTTGCTGCTTCTTCTTGTTCTCCTCTCTCTTGTTCTCTCTTTCTTCCTCTCCTTGGCTTTCCTTTTTCCCTTCTTGTGTATTTGAAATGAAAGAAGAGGTGAGTCATGAGGAGGTGAGGCATGAAGAGACTACATGTTGACTAAACTCAAGCTTCAGAACCGCAAAAAACACAGGAAAGGAAAGGCACAGTTTGAAAAGAAATGATTTAAGTATGGTTTGAATTTTGACATGTGCGTCTATTTTTGCGTGTATATGCGCGTCTATTGTTCAGGTAGACGCGAGTATAGACGCGAACATAGATGCAGAAATTAACACTAATATAGACGTGTACATAAATACGAATATAGACGCGCATTTAGGGTTTATCATAATTTTTTGTTTTTAAGATAAGTTTTGGTAGTGAATTCTTATCATAACTTTTAATGTATTTATGATGATTTTTGTGTATTTAAAATTGATATCTTAGAATAATTAATACACTAGCTTTAATTTTTTATGTAAACATATGAATGACAAATATTTTGATGTTGTCATGAATTAGGTTTAATCATGTTGTTGTCATCACCTAGTGCGGTGCATGCTGATGAGTCAATGAGCACATCCTCAAGTGAGGATGAAACATTGCGTCTTCATAATCGAGATGCATAGCTACGACGAAAAATTAAATGTATGTGTGATCGTTGTCGAGGGTGTATTTTTTTAGCACATCGAATTGCAATGTCACACCTCAGCTTATATGGAGAATGGGACCGAGAAAAATCACCGGTATTCTTTTTTTTTTTTTACCACTAAGATTGCTAGTCTATGTTACGGGAATTATATATCAACGTACATGAAACTCGCTTTTGTGGTTGAGGAGGATGCGGTGCCACATCCTCAGATGCTCCCTCCCGGGCGTCGAGAGGCTGCAAAACGTCAACATGAGGAGGCAAAGTCTTCAAGAAGAGTAGAGACTGACGACCATGATAGTAGCCCTCATGAAATGTCCCATCAAGTCGTAGAGGATGAGATTTTGGACAACATGGTACACCATCTATTTTCGCAACCGGTTCAGGGAGAAGGTCACTCTACGAAGCCAGATGATCCACTATATGTAGCATCATCTACTCTGTTGTATGAAGGTTGTACATACTCCATTCTTCGTGCGTCCCTCGAGATACTTAACTTGCAAACAATTTATGGATGGAGTAATCTCAGTTTGGATGCGTTATTGAAGTAGGTATCAATTCAGTTTGGCTTATGAATCATAATATTAATTGTTCTATTTTGAAATCAGAGAGAAATATATGTTGGTGGTTTTTTAACTCACTTTTAAAAATATATCTAGGTTATTATCACAAATGCTTCCAAAAGGAAACAAATTGCCAACTAAGAGAGAGCAAGCAAGACATTACTTGACATCTCTGGGAGGCCTCGATTATGTCAAGATCCATGCATGTGTCAATGATTGTGTCTTATTTCATGGGATTCATGAGTTCGCACGAGAGTGTCCTGTTTGTGGCGAATCAAGATACGAAGTGGAGATGAAGTCAATGGATGTGCCTCATAAGGTTTTGCGACATTTTCCAATTGTTCCACGTATAAACTTATGTTCAAGTGTAAGTCCATTCAAAAGCTCATGTCATGGCATGCTAGTCATCGTTCAAGTGATGGAAAATGGAGGATCCCTGTAGACACATCGGCATGGCAACATATAGATAATTTGTGGCCCGTTTTCAAAGAAGAGCCAAGAAATTTGAGATTTGGTTTAGGTATGGATGAAATCAATCCATTTGGCATTAAAAGCACATTATACAGTGTATGGCCAGTGGTATTGGTGAACTATAATATTCCTCCATCCATGGCAATTAAAAAGGGACATGTAATGTTGTCCCTTCTGATTCCTGGAAAGCACAAGGTAAAAAACATGGACATTTACTTAGAGCCTTTGATTGAAGAGTTAGAAATGTTATGGGAAGGTATTGAGGTGCAAGATACAAGTGCATATGCATCTTCTAGAGATTTCACATTGAAGGCCATGTTGTTGTGGACCATGGATGACTTTCTAGGATACGGAGAGTGTTCAGGCACATGTATATAACTCTATATTTGAAATTCAAGACTTGAATGAATTGCATTTTATTAATTCACTTATTTTTTCAGGTTTAACAACGTCAGGATATCATGCATGTCCTATTTGCGGTCCCTCTCTAGTTTCCTCTAGGCCGACACGTTTAAAGAAGGTTATCCACGACAATCATCATCGATTTCTTCCTATTGACCATTCCAATATGGATACATGCTTTTCATGTAGTTGAAAATAGATACAAGGCAAGAGATTCGTGACATAACTGGTTCGGGATTACCAGTACATGCATATTCAATTGATGCAAAATTCGCAAAAGAAAAAAACATGGATGTACTTGTGGAAGAGAAATAAAACAGAGATGAAGATTATGCAATGATATCTAAGAGAGTGACAAGAAGAAGTCTAGATCCTCCTAAAGCTTCAAATCAGCCACCTCCTGAGCATGTCATAGAAGGGGTTGGGCACGAGCAAAAACAAGATAGCAAGAAAGAGGGCAAGCAATTGGGATATAAGTTACAATCTGATATTGAGACAGCCATGGATGCCTTGGAAGATCCTATACTGGAAGACTCAGCCATTGCGTCTATAGATTTTCTTAATGCATTTGAAGAGTCTTACGAAGATTATGTTTTTACTTGATGCAGAGACTTAAATAGAAATTGGTGACTTGTTGGATGCACATGATTTGCAGGATCAAGGAATCATTTCTGAGATAGTTCATAAGCTCAAGGATATGCCTTTAAAGGATGCTAGATGTAATGCTCCACAACTTTGAGAATGGTTTGAGATGTTTTATTACAAGGCTTAGTAGGCAATTGAAAGATGCTTCAAGATATGGACTGCTTCAATATTTTTGGTAATGGTAAGCATGTGTTGGATGCAAGTGAGGCTCAATTTATGATTGATATAGTATACAATTGTCACTAAAAGAATATTTCCATGTGCTGGACTTTGGAAGAGTACGCATGTTGCGATATATTTGTTGATGGGTGCATTGATAGAATGTATATGGAGATTCAATAGTCTCAAGTGTATATTACGCACCCAAGGCCTTATGACCTTAGAGGGGGTACTACGTATGGCTCAAGAGTTGTACAAATGTTTAGTATTTTGATCTATGATCTAGGGGGATGTCTTCTTATATGCATGATAAAGGACAAGTTGATGCTATGGGTGTTTGACCCGGGTGGTGAATCGGTGATACATACCGGAGGATGTGCAGGTTGAGAGGGGGTGGATGTCGTGTCCCTATGCAAACGTAGTGTGAAAAACTCTAGAGTACATTGTCATCCAGATTTCTTATTAATCTAGACAATCAATGCCATATTGGCCATTAGTGCTAGTGTCCATAATATGGTTAGTTCCAAAGTATGGGATTTGTGGACAAGTTTAGTATATTTTTGATATTTTGGATATTATTTCTTGTAAATATCATAAAAAGCTATGAAAACTTCTAGAATAGGGTTCTATCAATACATAGTTCTTTGATTCATTATGCTTTGTCTTTGAATTGTGTACCTCTTGTCTATTCTTTTTCTTCTCTTCTATCTCCTATTCTCTATTTCCTTCTATATCTGATCCCGGATGGATATGACCTTTTGATTAAAACCCCTCCCACAGTGCTCAAAGTACACATGTCGCCCATGCAACCATAATGCATTGTAGATTTTGTATTGTACAGTGAAACAATTACATTTGTTGTTGCATATAAAATCCAGATACGATAGCTTATAGAATATGCGGTAACCTTTAAACTACATCCCCTCGAGAATTCTCACTCCTCAATAGAGACCTCTACCCCTTCATGAGAAGCTGCGATCAAGGCTCCATGTAACCACCGCATAGACATAAACAGTGGCATCTCCTCCACGCCCTCAGGTTATGGAATTAATTGATGGCTTGTACTGCGTGAAAGTTTCGATCGCGCTTCTTCTCAATCTTTCTTAGCTTGCTCATATCTAGCGAGCCACTTCTCCATGGATGCATTATGCAACATCATTTTCTCCTCCATTGTAACATCCATCCTTATTTCACTCCATTTCCAACCACCACATCTCCAATCAGTCTATCATTGTCCTTCAGCAAACCATAGCATATTATTGTCTAAATCCACTGTTTGGTAGCCACTGTGAAATATGCACTAATGCTTCTAACACTAGCTAACCTTGAACCATGCTACCTTTTAGTCGAGCTTCTTGTGGCACAAAGCCCTTCAGTGTTTTCATGAAGTGCTCCAAGAACGTCCATCGCATATGGATGGGTCCCGATATCTCCACTTCGTCTGTGAGAGATGCAGTTGGAGGTGAGTTTATATTGTGAGCATGCTAGTGGTCCTGTACTTCTCAAAGAGATAGATCATCTCCACCACTCCCCGCCTTCTGGACTCTTTCACTCTCCTTCCTCTCTTTACCTCACCCTTTTATCCACATCTTCCTTCACTCTTTATTTCTTTTTCTCTCCCCCTCTCTTTCTTTCTCTCTTTCTCTTTCTTTGTTGCCTCTCTCTTTGTTTCTGTCTCCCCCCTCATTGTTTCTCTCACTCACTCTCCTCTCTTCCTCCCTTTCTCTATCTCTTTCTCTCTTTCTTTGTTATCTCTCCTCTTTTTTCTCTCTCTCTGATTCTCTCTTCCTCTTCCTTTCTTCTTCTCTCTGTCTCCTTTCCTCTCTTTCTCTCTCTCTCTCTCTCTCTCTCTCTCTCTCTCTCTCTCTCTCTCTCTCTCTCTCTCTCTCTCTCTCTCTCTCTCTCTCTCTCAATGCATCTCATTACAAAGAAAACAAACAACAGTAAAAGAGAAAACACAATAACAAAGCAAGAAGAGGCAATGTACCTACCACAAAGGCCCAAGGATTGATTCTTTGCCTCCTCTTCCTGACATCCCTTCTTTCTCCCTCATGTACTTCTCCCCTTTCTTTTGTATGGCAGTGATGATGGTAGCGGTAGTGAGGAGGCTCTCCTTCTCTCTCTTTTCCTCTTCCTCTCCCTCTCAAGGTAACGATCTCTCCCACTCTCTCTTTCGCTCTCTTTTGAAAATGTTTGTGGCAAATGCCGTGCTCGGGTTTTCAACACTTTTTTTCTCATATCGGTATCTCTATCAGCATTGTGATGCTATTAGTGGCGCTATTGGGCGATGCCACTATTTTTTGTTGCAAATTGTCTTCACTATTTGCCCATTCTCTTGTAGTGACGTATTAGGGACAGTAAGCCCTATAAAGGACACTTGTATCAACACATCCCTTTCTTAGTATTGTTTGTAACATTTAAATATCTTTTCAAGCTAGAGTGATTTTTAACGAACTTTTTAATTTTTGACTAATCTAACTTTAATCTTATTAATACATGAGATTCATGAGAGAGAGAGATCTTGAGGTGGTTGCCAGACAGGATCCGCAATATAGGTGGATAGAGCCTCGGGGGGTTCACTATATGCATATTCTCTATATAACATGCGTTCATGGCCTATTTACAAATATCCTAATCTGTGAATTTTTCTTGAATAAAACACAACCCTTTTCCATTGAATTTGTAAGTAACCCCTTTATATGACATCCTTTTGTATGTAAAAAATGTATAAAATTGGTGTTTTAAAATCCCTTATTTTGAACTCATGTTGTATATACATATATTCATGAGTGATCCCCCCCCCCCAAGGATAGAGCTCATGCAGCATCCTCACAATAGCTACCTCCTCATCATGATCACACATGAAAAAGTGACGTTGACAAGAGAAACTTCTTGCAGAGGCTATAGGTTATATATATCTTATTTTGTACATGTTGATATTGTATATATACAGCATTTATTCACATATCCCCTCTACTTTAATTGTTCTTATCAATTTCAATTTAGTTTATTTAAGTTTAATTTTGAAATGATGAATAATAAAATGAAAAAAAATACCATGATGATCAATAATCCTATTTTTGTTTGCTTGTTCTACTTTGGTCATCGATTACCTTTTGTTATAGTATATAAAGAATGCCCCAAAGTGCATGATGTATATGGAGATAATAGTGTACAATGTGGACTTCTAATCCATGTGTTTGTATGTGTGTCACTATGCAAGAGAGGGGAGAGAGATCAGAGGGAGAGAGAGGGAGGGAGGGAGGGTGCTTTTGAAGAGAGAGAGAGAGAGAGAGAGAGAGAGAGAGAGAGAGAGAGAGAGAGAGAGAGAGAGAGAGAGAGAGAGAGAGAGAGAGAGAGAGAGAGAGAGACAACGTGGTATTTGTAAATTTATCATTGATTTTTTAAAGAAATGCATTAGATCATTGTATAAGCAATGCCTAAAACATTTAGGTGTCACTAATATGATGACCACTTAAAAATAAGTAGGCATAAATTAAGTGATGCTTCTCATCGCTTAAGTGATAGCATAAACGATACTTAGGCATGCGAAAACAACATTGCTAGGTGTGTTGCTTATGTGATGTAACCATAGCAACACCCATAGGGATGTCTCGACATCACATAAGCAATCAACTCTACTATACTCATCCCCTCTAGTAGTGACTCTTTGAGAGCTTGGTATTGATGTGTGGCATGTATCGTTTGGACCAGCCCTTGGAAAGTTATGGTAGATTTTGTCTCGTAGGATCTGTTATTACAACATGCTATATAGTGATTGCAAAACCTTTTTCATGAAGATTTTGTGGCTCAAAATTCTTATTGAAGACATCAGAATTCTATACATTATAGAAGCTTCTACGTTCGTCTTCATTGCAACCAGAGATTTAATTTTTTCCAAATATTTTGTATCATTTGCAAGGCTATCAAAAAGAGTAACTTCCCATTTTATTTTTGTGGGCAAAGACCTCAGAACAAGGATGGAATGTAAGAAGTTCGAAAGAGAATTATATTTTACTATATTTGGAAAATAATACTATGTCACATAAAGATATTTTTTAGGATGTAAAAGACTTGTAACTTTTCATTATTTAGTAGTATTCACTACACTCTCTTCATCTCTCCAACTTCTCCAAGCTTTCATGGCTACTCTCGCCCCTTTCCTCTCAATCTTGTGTTTCTCCATTTTACCTTAGTTGTCTATATTTGAGAACAATATTTCAATAAAAAATTAGATACGAACTTCACTAAACCTCCCTCCCTCCCTCCCCCCCCTCTCTCTCTCTCTCCATTTTTCCCATGTTAACAAGAAAACATTGCAAAATTTTATCTAAGCAACCTACATGGTCATATCCTCTCTCACTTCCTCTTCGCTTTACTATTTTATCCCTCCTTTCCTATCACTCTCACATAGTTCTTTTTCACCAAAAAGTAAAAACAAAGACAAATAAATATACATAAAAAACTTACATCCATGTTTTCTATTTCTTATATGTATATTCATGGCAATGGAAGCAAAAGGGCTAATATGTATAAAAATGGAGGGAAGAAGAGCCTTAACCTTGAGCTATGGGTTGCTTCAATGTTGCAAGTTTCACCAATGAGTTGAGCAAGGGAAAGTCTCATCCTCATGTAATTTTTAACATTGCCAATGTATGCACCAAAATGTCCATCATTAAATATTATTAGGAATAGCCATAGGAATTTTTGTCACTATGGATATTCCAATGTATATATCTAAAGTTAGGATTAGCAATAGAATGTTAGAAATGTGATCATTTATGAGCTATGTAGTTGATCTCACTAAATTAGGAAGTGACATCAAAGAGAGTGCAAGAGTAAGAAAGATGGCTAATGACATGAAAGACTGGGGTGAGCTAAGGTACTTCATGGGCATTGAGCTCATAAGAACATTGAATAGTATATGGTTGGTGTAAAGACATGTTGGCAAATTATGAGATGGTGGAATGCAAGCCAATATTGATGCCAGTTGAGCAAAATGAAAGTTGAGACCTTTTGTGTGCGATGTTTTAGAGGACCCACTACTACACATGGAAATTGTTAGATGTAAAGAGTGGGCTAGGGGTTACCCTAGGTGTCCTGAATGTGTGATGTGCTTTTCCATTTCCTTATAAGGTATCTAGAGATCTAATTTGAGTGTATAAGCCTCGTTGTGTGTCTAAATCTTTAAACCCTTTTTCGCTCTCTTCATTTCCCATCAATGAAAGCTTCTCTTCCTTTCTTGATTTCTTCTTGCTTGAGTCCCTACCTAGTCACACATTGATAATCCAATTTTGTTCTCTTATGACATACTCAAACAATGGTTACATGTGAGGTAGGTTGAATTTGTAAGCTACTTCATGATTTGGGATATAAGATGCCCAAGGCTATCACATTGTATTGTGATCATAACATGAGCAACATGCGGTTGGCAAATAATCATGTGTTTCATGCAATGAATAAGCTATTAGGTGCATTATCATTACATAGAGGACATTGTAGGTTATAGTAACTTAGTATATGTTCGCATCGGCCATCAAGAGGTAGGTGACCTTTTTAGAAAGTCATTGGGTGTAGAGCTGAAGCTATACAAGTTTAGGGTCTACTTACACCTACACAACATTAATTTGAGCTTGACGGGGAGTGTTGAGATAGCAAGCTCAACATATGAGAAATAGAGATATTGATCTATCTACTCCACTGGCTTGTGCTAACATGATTTAAGGGATGTGGTAGTGATCTTCATTATGGATGTAAAAACGGGTGGATACCCATATTACACTTGGTGTACTGATAGCTAGCACATCATATGTGTATTGTTACATTGGTACATAGTGTTTGCACATGCGTACCCCCTAACACTCTATTCTAGAAAAGAACGTACAAGATAAGAAGAAGAACTAGTTTGTGAGCATCTGTGCATATGAGAGACAATGAAAGAAAGAGCTTCTTGTATCGATGTGCCTAGTGAGAGACAAAGCAATAGCACAAAGGAGTGCATATCCCCTATGGCTCGTGCACTATCACATCTAGAAAACTCTAAAAGAGCTTGATCGGCAAGCAGGCTAAGGGGGGGGGCAAGGGGCATTGCACCCATTTGCACTCGTAAAGATGATGTATAGGGCTAGAATTGCATCGCACTCACAAAGCTCCATCTACATAAATACTAACATAGATATCATTGTGAAATCAAATGCTCATGATGTGTATAGCAATGGCTAGAGGACAATAGGTTCCACGCGCTAGTGTGTGCTACAATAGGCACATGGTGCATGTTAACCAAAACCAATATTGACCTCAACATTAGTGTGGCTAATGGTGCAAGTCATAGAAATCTACACATTATAAAGTAAACCGATGATGAGGCTTTATCAATCCAAGTCCTCATCATGGCAGCAAGCAAAACAAAGTCCAAAGGCAACCAAGCAAGACTAGACACCTTTCGGATGAGAGAGAGAAATGCTGAAGTATGCAATAGCGAATTGTTTTAGGTGTCATTGTCAATAATTTCAAGGGTTTTTCTAGTGGTGGTTGATAGACTTGATACACAAAGGCCATGTATATCAAGAGGCTTGAGATAATTCAAGTTTGGTATTGGGTTAGGGTTCAACGAGAAGGTCTCCTTTGCCCTTTGACCGGAAGGGTACACTTGGGAAAGTAGCATGCCCTTGGAATATATTAAGGAAGAAGTCCAAATTTGATTGGGCCCGCTCAAGTAAATAATTTGGGTGTCCCTTCAAATTAAAGCAGCGATAACGAATTGGGTAAAATACATGAATTCTAGAAGATGCATGTGAGGGGGAGGGTTCTCGCGTCACAATCACAGACCATCTGGAGCACGTGGCACCCCCTAAATTTCAAAGCCGCGTCCTGGGACGTGCGTATTTGTTATTCAATTCAATAGTAGTATGATTGCGGCCCTTTAAACAATAGTAGTAATGAACCAACCATAATAATAGGAAGAGTCCTATTACAACAGAACAACCATAATAATAGAAGGTGTCTGGAGACTCGGATCCTATATAAAGGGGATCGGGGCAGCTTGGTGGATACTCGAGCTAGATCTGTAAGTAGAGAGAGAGAGAGGCGGGCTTGCAGTAGCTATACGGGCCAGGGTGTGTTTGTGGCAGAATAACAGTCTAAGAGGTACGTATAAGCGAATTACAACATGGCGAAGGTGGTAGAGGTGTTCGACGTGCCCGTGAAGCATCCAGCGTCCCGCATGTGGAAAGCCCTGGTGGAGGATGCCCACGTCACCCTGGTGACCGCCGTGCCTGGCATCTACCAAAGCATAGACCTCAAGGAAGGCGCTACGTGGGCCACGCCCGGGAACCTGGCCTACGTCAAGTTCGGCAAGAACATGGGTAAGATGACAGCGTACTAATATATATACACACGCTCCGGTCAGTACAAGGAACTCTCTTTGTCTCTGGTGGGGAGATAATTGGGATTTGGGCGGCGGGGCGGGGCGGGGCGGGGCGGAAGAGAGTGAGAGAGAGAGAGAGGGGCTAGTAAGTGGGCGTGTGTCAGTGTGTGTGGGTGTGCAGGTGTTTTGTTTTGAAAGAGAGAGAGAGAGAGGGGGGGGACGCGACAATGCTCGCTCTACGCCTGATTCCGCGATCAGTGCAGCAGATCTTTCAATGACTAATAATACAGCAGAATATCCTTCGACTAGCACGATTATTTCAATGTATTGGCGCGCCTGCAGGTGACTTCCATGGCTTCAACTTCGTGAAGAACAAGTGCGAGCACGCGGACCGCAACACCCGTGAGGCGACATGGAGCATCGTGGAAGGGTGCGGCCTAGGCACCCACTGGCGCAACTTCCATCACACCATCAAAATTACGGGTGCGGCTGATCACGCAGGCTCCTGTGTGGTCCACCACACCCTCCAGTTCGAGAGCATTGGCGACCATAGCCTTCTTGAGGTGTACAAGCGCAAGGCCATCGAGACTACCCATGGCATCGCTGCTTTCCTGGATGCCAACCCAAACTTCGGCTGCGTTGGCAACTGAAGACATCTTCTAAGATACAGGCACGACAGTCTACCTTATATACTAACTAATAAAGGTCGTGCCCTAACTCCCTCATAAGGATCCTCCACTGTAACTGCAGCTGTGGCTTCTTGACTTTAGTCTCACAATGAAACGATGACTTCCTGGAGTGCTTGTTGCAGCTATACATGTCTCACAAGATGGTTTAAGCCCAATAAAATGCCAAAAGCCTAGCTTCGTAAATAAGTAATTTTTGTGGCACATTGATAAGTCGTAATAGTCGAACGACAAAATGAATGGGAATTTCAACAGATAGTATTAAAGGACACTAGTGACAACGAATGAGGCCCATGGACACCCATATTGACGACGTATTTGTTGAGCTTTGAAAGAAAAAAACAGCTTAGAAGTGTGTCCAACCTCATGCTAAGCAACGTATCACATGACACATATCCAATATTGCGAGTATTTCACAAAGAAAATATGCAATTTCAATTCGGCACCTTTACCTGTCGCACTCCAATTACAATTCTTACACAACGATTTAAATGTGTTACAATTTCATGCATTGATAAATGTGCAAATGGACGTGCTAAATTTTGGCCAAAAAACCCAAGGAGTTGCTAGTTATAGAACACAATTTCGCAACTAGTAGGTCTCTTTTCTTTTTTGGCGCCTCTTTTTGCATGTTGATGGGGCATTGTTTTCAACAATACATAGAAAAAAATACCTATGTTCAACTGCCGATGTGCATGTATAGCCTAGACTACCTTTTACATTTGTCTAACTTATGTTTATCCACTCCCCACCACGATTTATGCAAGAAAAACACAAACTAAACTACCAAAGCTATAAAATCACATGATAAGAGAGTAATAAATGTTCAAATTCTTCAAGGAACTTAAGAAACAAGAAGTGGAGAAGTAAGAGGAAGATTAGAAAAATACTCAATTTTGGTATTGAAGAAGAACCTCCCCCACTTCTTTGTCAATTCACGTAGCACTCCTTTTCTTGGAGATAGATTTCAATAAATGATGAACTTCAATCCCATGTCTAGCCTCTATGTGTTCAAATGCCTCCGATCTTCTTAATTATTTCTTGTATCTGCATATTTTCATTAATGAAAATTTTAAATGCGTATCGTCATAAAGTATTATAGAGAAAGAGTATCTTATTTTGGCTATTATTTGTTATATTACCTACACAATTATCTGTGCTATGATATGCATGTTTATTTGTTTCACTATATATGTGTTTATGTGTGCTGTTCTCTATTGATAATAGATGAAAGCTACAAAATTAATGTATTTTTAGTTGCATGTGTGGTCTTGTATTACATTCTAGCAGATTTGGAAAAGTACCCAATTCTGGTATTGAAAAAGAACCTCCCCCACTTTTTTGTCAATTCAAGTAGCACTCCTTTTCTTGGAGATAGATTTTAATAAATGACAAACTTCAATTCCCATGTCTATCCTCTATCTATTCAAATCTCTCCTATCTTATTTCTTCGTTGTACTTGCATATTTTCATTAATGAAAATTTTAAATGCATGCAGTCATAAAGTATTATAGAGAAAGAGTATCTTATTTTAGCTACTATTTGTTATATTACCTACACAACTATATGTGCTATAATATGGATGTTTATTTGTGTCACTATATATGTGTTTATGTGTGCCGTTCTCTATTGATAATAGTTGAAAGCTACAAAATTAATGTATTGTTTGGTGTAGTTGTATGTGTGGTCTTGTACTACATTCTAGCAGATGCAATATATTCGAACACAATAGAAGCTTATCGATGATATAAAGTAAGGTCAAGTAAAAGATTTCTCTATTATAATAGACGAAAGCTACAAAAAAAATGTATTGTTTGGTGTTGTTGTATGTGTGGTCTTGTACTACATTCTAGCATATTATGCAATATATTGAAACACAATAGAATCTTATCTAAGAAATAAAGTAAGGTCAAGTAAAAGATTTCTTTCATGTGTAAGAGAAAAAAAAAACTAAAAACACTATGAAAAAAGCGAAGAGAAAGAGCAACAAACAGAAAGAGAAAGTTCTAGAGAACCTCAAAAGAATAAGTAGCAAAATAAAAAAGAAAATGATGAAAAAGAAGAAGAAGAGAGAAAAGAGGAGAAGGGATAATGTATACATGGTTTAGGATATAAAGAAGAACATCCTTCTCTTCCTCATTGGTGTATGCAATACTTTTTTACTTGGAGATAGAAGGAAATAGCTTCTCTCTTGTGTCTCCATGTTTTTGCCCTCGAAGTACTTTTCTCTCTATTTGATCTTTCAGTAGTACGGCTTTCAAAAAACTTAATGTGACTACGTTGTGTTTTATAATATTTTATATACCAAATGCATGTTTAAATTTGTGTCTACAACCACCACTAAATGTGAGTATAAATGTGTTTGTAAAAAAGCTTTTAATTTGTAAATACTTATAAACATGTCTATAAATTCCCATAGGATTGGTTATGAACATACTCAAAACTCTGCTTATAAATGCACTCATAAAGTTGCTCAAAAACTACGCATAAACTTCCTAATAAGCATGCTAGTTAACATACTTATAAATATATTAAGACGAGGCTAGAGGTGCAATTTTAAATGTGAAAAAGAAAGTTGTGTGCACCTATGGTTGGCCCTAAACATGGGTTAATGGTGGTGAAACTTTTTGGTGCATTTACAAGTGTATTTAGTTGTTTGTGTGATAGTTTTTAGTGGCTATGAGGATAAACATGATTATTCTTTCATTGTGTTGTAGTGGTAGAGTATTATGTGCTTTATTAAATGGCATACTAAAGAATCCCATGAAGAACAAAAAGATAATGACCTAGAATGAAGTAAAAGATCCATATATTCTATCTTTTAAAGTCACATCATGCACTTTGAATAACACTATAAAGAAAGAAGGTTCTATGCTTGAAAGTAGATGCTTATTTTTTAATAAGAAAAAAAAAGGTGGTGCATCTATGAGTGTCTTTAAAAATTTGTATCTATACAATGTCGTGACACTACATGTAATTTATTGAGAGAGAAGCATATGAACCCTACGTATGCAAGGGTGGATAAGGGTAGTTGGGTGTGAAAGGATTGGAGGGTAGGGAAACCCCTAACCCTAGCCATCTAGAGGCTATTTAAACAACTTAGAGCTCACGCTCAATGTAAGAGAGTGTACCAATTGTACTTGTGAACAACGCATTAAATAAGATCTTCTTCTTATACTTGAGTTCTCTCTCCCTCTTGTGCATACCTTCTCATGCTCTTACTCTAATAGTGCAACATGGTATCAGAGCTAGCTCTGATCCAACAAGCTTGCTTCAACTTCATAATTTCCCACTAAGTGCACAAGAGTATGCTATTTTTCTCATAATACCTTTTTACATCCATAGATGCTTGCCATATTCACCTCTGTTGTTGGAGGACCCTGGAAGAGAAAAATAGAACATTTTAGCTCAAGATTTATTCTAAAGATTTGTTCCCTAACTCATGGCGCAGCATCCTGGTATGTCAAATGTTGGCGGTAAAGGTGCCTCCACCTAGCCCTTCGTGTATTTCTACACTGACACTACCCACCACTGCACACTGTAGGTGGTGGGCGCCCGCCACAGTCACTTATTCTTGATTCTTTTAGTGACAGTTTGAATAAAGGAAGGCCCAACCACACATTGTGGTTGTTGAAGTTCCCACTTTTGTGTCTCTCTCTCTCTTGGCTCTTGCTCTCCATCCGCCATAGCTCTCACCGCCAAGCTTCTTCCTCCTGGGTTCCATTTCCCTTTCAACTAGTATAAAAGAAAAGGCATTGGAGCTTTCCCGGCATTCTCTTCAGGCCGGATTTAAAGAGCTTCAACCCGAGCTTCAAAGGCAACCATGGCACCTTGATTTGTAGGTATGTTTTGATCTCTCGTCTCCTCTTGGAGCTTCCAAACCTTCATTGGCTTCTTCCCGAGCTGCATTGGAGCCCCCTTGACCTTGCCAAGTGCCATCGAGGGGTGTTATAGATCCCCCATCCCCTAGGAATAGACAACACAATTTTTGGTGCATTTTTAGGGGGTTGGGCTGATCTACTCCCCAGCATTTTCCTGCTTCTCCTCACGGCAACCTTCCTGAGCATTGCTTGACTCCCTAGCATTGGTACTTGAATCTCAGTGATCGATTTGTGTGCTTTTCCCTTCAGCCCTTTGCTGTATACATAGTCCCAGGACTGGCAAAATAGGGCAGTGCTTGACATTTACTGTTTAATGCTTCTTGGCATTGCCTGTTTGATGCTTATTCGTGCCCGATGATACCGTGATGTTATGGGATGCTATGTCTATGCTTTGGGATTGATTTGGGATTGATTTGGAGCAAATTTGAGCACTGCTTTAGCTTCATATAATAGTAAATTGCTTGTTGTAATACAGTGGGCTAAAGCGCATTTACTTGGTGTATGCATTGGTTTATGGATAGGGGGTGCTTCCTAGAGGTTTGAATGATCATACTGATGTAACTGGAGATTGTCAAATGCTTCTTCTTTGTTTGGGAATGCTTTTGAGCTTGTATTAAGCTCTGACTTAGTTGTTCTTCACTAGAATTTGGCTTCAGTTGGCATGCTTTGGACTGGTCTATGCCTATTGTCACTGCTTCAGATTTAGGCTTCTTGCATTTATTCCTTGGTCAGATATGGATGCCACTTGGTTTGCCCATGCTTGACAATTACTTGGAGATTTATCTTCAGATGTATTTGAGCATTTTGGATCTACTGGGCATTACATTTGGTTGTCAGTTACATACTCTTTGTATGCTTTTAGCTGGCTTATGCTTTACGGGTCTGAGATAGCTTGGGATTTATGCTCTTGATGTACCCTATTGGGATTTGGCATGTCTGATACTTTGTATTTGATCTTTTAGAGTGTTTCTTGCTCTCTTTGCATTTGACTTCACTTCCAGTGGGAGCCTCTTGATATATTCGGATGTACACAGAGTCTTATTTACATATGAGCTTGAGCTTGTGGGACAGTTACATGCATTTTCTCTCTTGAGAGCTTTATGTCTGCAGTTTGTCTATAGTGGGCTGATTTGATATGCCTATTGGGGCAGGCACCTATCTCTGTCATAGTTATTGGTACCTTCTTGCCCCTGGAAACTCACTGTTGGATGTTTCTTGTTACCTAGCAGTTGTAGTGACATATGTATCACTGATTGCTTCATTTGGGGACACTTTTACATACTGTTGTCATTTATTATAGCAAGCTAAAATTTGCAGATTTGGAGCACTTCTATGAGGTAAATGCTTAGTATTTCTTGTTATCTTGGTTATATTTGGTGGGCAGGTGCTTCTCATTGTGAAATCCACCCTTTCAGTCAGTTTTAGCAGTGGTTTTAGTGCATTTTGTGCTAATTATAGCAACCTGAAATTTTACTTTTTTGCTTTGATTTGGGACAATATGGCTAGTCATCTAAAAGACATAGCTTTCTTTAACATTGCCAAGTTGGATGGTACCAACTATGGGTATTGGAAGTCCCAAATATGGTAGGTTTTGGTGCAGAAGTTGCAGATTAAACCCTTGCATTTCAAGGGTGTTAAACATGAGGATATGGATGATGATGTTTGGATGGAAGTTGATGAGCTATGCAAGTCTACCATTATTTTGCCACTCTCAGAAGAGGTCCATCATAATGTTGTTGAAGATGAAAATCAGAGTGCATGGGATTTATGGGAGAAGATTCAGGAGCTCTATTGATAGCAGAGTCCTGCACCACATATGTATTGGTTGAAGCAGTTAATGGACCTTCGCATGAAGGAGGGGACCTCCCTTTCATCTCATTTCAGTCAGTTTCATGCTATCATGAAGAGTCTGTTGCCACAGGGTATTGAGTTCAAAGACAACTTGCACCCTTTGTTTTTGCTTGGCACCTTGCCTAAATCATGTGATGTATTCCGTACTACCATATACATGAACAAGCTTGATGGGATGAAAATCAAAGATGCTGAGAGGGCTTTATTGACTGAGGAAATCAACATGAGAAACAATGATGCTTCCTACTCTTCACATGCATTGACCGTTAGAGGTGGTAGAAATGGTAGGCATGATAATGATCATAAGGGGCTGGAACTCTCAGAAGTCCAGGTCCAAGTCACATGGTCGCAGTAAGTCCCATGGATGCAAGTCTGGTCTTTCCTGTCATTATTGTGGGAAAGCAGGACATATTAGGCCGCAATGCCATAAAATGCACAATGATAAGCACAAGGAAAAGGGAAAAAAAAAAGAGCACGAAAAGTCTTCTGAGCGGAGTCTTGTACCTGCAAAGTCTAGTATGAAGATAGAAGAGGTTAATATCATGCAGGCCATTGATTCAGATGATGATTACATACTTGCAGCTTCTTCATGCGATGCCTTATAGACTTTTGAGATACATTCTATTTATGTGTAGTGCTGGCTCTTGGATTTGCGTATGTCGTTTCATGTGGCATCCTATAGACATTGGTTTCATACCTATCATACCATGTCTAGTTTTGTGGGTCTTGGTGATAACAGGTCTCTTCACATTTTGGGCATTGGAGATGTTAGGCTGCAGTTTTCCTATGGCAGTTCTTTTGTTTTGCATGATGTATGCCATGTACCTATGTTGACTCACAACCTTATGTCAGTTGGAAAACTTGATGATGTAGGGTATTTTGTGTCTTTTGGAGACTTTGCATAGAAGATTACTTGTGGTAGGCTTGTACTTGCAAGAGGTGCCAAGTCTGGCAGCCTTTATCCCTTGTATTTGGAGCTACATTGGATCATGTTTTGTCTATGGGTTCTATTCCCCATGTATCCCTTTGGCATGATCGTTTGGGGAATATGTCTCTTAAAGGAATGAAAATTCTCCGTGCTTTGCAGTATCTTCTACCTTTTGACTCTTCGCATTTTGATTCTTGTGATCATTGTTTGTATGGCAGGTAGACTAGAAATACGCATAAAAAGTCTAGTAAGAAACGCATGGGTGAGCCCTTGGCACTTACACTCAGATGTATGTGGGCCCATGTCCTGTCAGTCACTTGGTGGGGCAAGTACTTTGTTACTTTCATAGATGATTACTCACGTAAGGTTTGGGCTTATTTGAGAAAATCTAATGTCTTAGACACATCTCAGCGTTGGTTTGTATTGGTAGAGAACAAGTCTAAGAAAAGGCTAAAATGCCTAAGTTCTAATAATGGGGGTAAGTATGTATCACATAATTTTGAGTAGTTTTGTGATGAGTAGGGTATTAAGCGTCAGTTGACCACCACTTACACCCTTTTGTAGTATGCTTAGCTAGGCTGGCTTACCGCATCACTTTTGGGTTGAGGCAATTACTACTGCAGTGCATCTTACTAACAGGTCACCTAGTAGTAGCATTGACTTTCAGGTTGTTGTAGAGGAGGTATGGGCAAGCAAGCCCCCCTCTTATGATCATTTGCATGTCTTTGGATGTGAGACATTTTTCCATGTGCCCAAGGACAAACACAATAGGCTAGATCCTAAAAGTATCAAGTGCATTTTCATTGGCTATGGAGATGCAGGAGAGATGGGTTACCATCTATGGGATCTGTACGCATGGAAAGTTATTCGTAGCCATGATGTCATCTTTCATGAGGACAAAATGCATATGTAGTCTGAGAAAGTGGTTGAGGTACATAGAGTTATCTTTTAGGAAGAGCCACCTAATCTCGTTCAGCCCCCACTCCACAGTCAGCTAGACAGCGTGCAGCATCACCTAATGCTCATGACCCAGATGTTAGACATGCTGATGTTAGACAGGATGTCAGTTAGGCAATGGAGCCTAGCTTGAGGCATTCTAGCAGAGATAGATGACCTCCTAATTGTTTTGCACCCTCTATAGATTATGTACTGGTTACAGATGCAGGAGAGCCTCTCACTTATGATGAGGCTATGAGCATGGGTGATTGTCACTCTTGGGAGAGGGCTATGCATCTGAGCTTGACTCATTGCATAAGAATCAGACTTGGGATTTAGTTTCCTTGCCTCAAGGTAAGACGGCTTTGCCATGCAAGTGGGTGTACAAGCTGAAAAGTACCCCTGGACACCCCAAGCTGGCATAAAAGGATCGATTGGTTGCTAAGGGTTTTAAGAAAAATCATGGTGTTGACTTTGATGAAGTCTTTTCTCCTGTGGTCAAGATGACCACCCTACACTTAGTCTTGGACTTGGTTGCACAGCTTGACGTGAACTTGTACTAGATGGATGTCCAGTTGGCTTTTCTACATGGAGACTTGCATGATGAGATTTACATGGAGTAGCCTAAGGGCTTTGCAGACCCTAGTAGGGAACACCTAGTGTGTAAGCTAAAGAAGAGTCTATATGGCTTGAAGCAGGCACCTAGGGAATGGTACCATAAGTTTGATATGTTCATGCAGTCACATGGCTACAACTGTAGTGCAATGGATCCGTGCTTGTACACGAAGAAAGCGCATGACAGTTCTTTACTGATTTTGGTACTCTATGTGGATGACTTGGCTTTAGCAGGGACAACTCATGAGGAGCTAGATTTTCTTAAGGCTCTGCTCAAAAAGATCTTTGAGATGAAATATCTAGGACATGCCTCTCTTATACTTGGTATGCGCAATAGATCTCAGGGACTACTCTATCTATCATAGAGGGAGTACATTCATAAAGTCCTTGAGTGCTTTCGCATGTTGGATGTTAAGCCTATTGGCTATCCATTACCTTATCATGTGAAGGTTTCACAGGTCAATTGTCCGTAGACAGATGAGCAGAGGGCCCAGATGGCCAAGATGCCCTATGCATCCAATGTGGGTTGTCTTATGTATGCCATGATAGCCACCCGTCCAGATATAGCTTTTGCAGTTGAGGTTGTGGCACGTTATATGGGTACACCTAGCAAGAAACATTAGGATGCCATCAAGGGTATCATGGCACAACAGATATGTGCCTCTGCTATGGCAGCCATGATATAGGAGTCATGGGATACACTGAGTCTGATTATGCAGGACATGTAGATTGTAGGAAGTACACTTTTGTCTATGTGTTCACTTATACTAGAGGGGCTATCTCTTGGATATCCAGGGCGCAGAAGTGTACAACTCTTTCTATTACAGAGGTCGAGTATATTGTAGCCACAGAGGCTTACAAGGAGGCTATCTGGTTAGGCCATTTGATTGCAGACCTTGGTATGACAGATGCTAGGCCTACACTACATTCGAATTCTATGAGTGCCATTCAGTTGGCCAAGAATCTGATCTTCCATGCGAAGATGAAACATATTGGGGTGATGTATCACTTTATTCATGAGAGCCTATGCCTAGCCCCTCATGTATTACTACATTGACAATACCCGCCACTGCACACAACAGGTGGCAAGTGCCCATCACAGTCACTTATTATTTTATATTCTTTTAGTAACAGTTTGAATAAAGGAAGGCCATCATATATTTTGGTTATTGGAGTTTTCACTTTTGAGTATCTCTCTCTCTTGGCTCTTGTTGTCCATCCACCATAGCTCTCACTGCCAAGCTTCTTCCTCCTGGGTTCCCCTTCCCTTTCATCAAACCTGGATATTGGAAGTGCAACAGATTGGCATTGTAGGAAATGTAGAAAAGGTTCTATTTTTTATCATGTAATGTTTAGCAAGCCACCACGTGCTGAGCACGTGCTATGGAAGATGCACTGTGGGTGAGATTCATGGGGCATTTGTAGCTCCATAAGCAAGCTATCTACACCTCATATGGTTCAACGAAATTCCCCCTCTATCGCTTACAATTAATAGAAGTTCTTTGTGGAAACCATACCATAGTCCAAGCTTGAAAGCTTGGTGTTTTTGAAAATTTCCACCCATTGAAATCATCAACAGTGATTTTCATAACTGATTTAAGTCTTTTGGAGCCTGTTGGAGATATGGAAGCTCCACCTTAGGTCCAACACACTTATAAACATATACTATGAGATTAGTGCTTGTAACCACTAATGCTACATTTCATAGCCATGATCTTGCTTCTTATTAGTATGTGGAAGATGTTTTATATTAAATCTTAGTATTGAGGAGATTAGTTCTACCTTAAGAATATTCATTGAGTGCTTAATTTTCATCATTCTTCTTGATCATGGTAAGGCTATGTGTAGGTTATAAACACATAGACCATTGTCCTCATCCCTCATCTCATCTTGTAAGACATTGCATTTGAGCTTGCTAGTTATTAATCATTTCATTTTCTTCGGTATTTATTGGCCATTGTCATGCCGCTACACGGACACAGTGTGAAAAACTCTAAAGTGCATCCTCATTCATCTTTCTTATCGATCTAGAAAGTCAATGGCATTCTTATTGATCTAGAAAGTCAATGGCATATTAGTCATTAGTGTTGGTGTCTGTAGTGTGAATGGTTTAAAAACACTAGATTTTTAGGCAAGTACTTGTAAATATCCAAAAGATGTAGACAACTTTTAGAACAATATGACATGTAAAAAAAAGCAAGTAGCTTTCAGTCATTTTTGGGGGATTCTATGCAAAAAGAAGGATTAGTGAAATCGCGAGAATACTGACCAAATGTTCTCGTATTTTATCCCCCTTTCGAAGCCAACAGAAGCATCAGATTGGCAATATAAGTAATAGAGAGGAAGCTACTCTTTATACACATTTTTGATCTACAAGAGATTTATCTTCTTAGGATATAGAAATAAATTGAGAGGCTTCACCTATATAAGTGTTCTTCTACATCTTCTATTTCTCTGAACCCCTTCTCTTTTGTCTACTCCTCTCCTTGAATATCCCTTCATCCTAGTATCTCTTACCCCCATGGTAGACTTTCGATCCTTAATGCTATGACAGTGGTAAACCCAACGTGAAAGTTGATAGTAAGTGTGTAAAGATAGGGGATTCTATAGGTTCAAGTGGTGGTGATGGTTTACAACAAAGGATTGCTTTGTTGCACAAACAACAACAACAATAGTTTCTACAAAAATAGAGATGCAAACTCGACAAGAAGTAGAAAGAATTCATTCCTTAGCTATGAATGCATTGAAGGCTCATGGGGCACCCAATATATATGGAGTCCATATTTCTCCTATTTGGCCATGCATGCATTGCATGATCAGATTGATGAGTTATATAGAAGAGGTACTGATTGGGCAGCTTTTAAGAAAGCTTTGAAAGAAGAGTTTTTCTTGGAAGATGTAGGATTTCTAACTAAGAAGACATTTGGAGATTGAATTGAAAATCCCAATAAAGGGTTGGCTACTACAGATTTGCTCCATGAATTTGAAAGTCAATACATGCAGTTGGATGCCGATGAGTAGCAATCATTGGAGAGTCAAAAAATTGATTTGTTTTTGAAGGCTATAGATCCTGTCTTGCAGGAGAAGCTGGCTCATCGTTTAGAAGATGCCTCTTCTAAAAATAATATTAGGCTAGCGTAACTAAGACAATACATATGTTAATAAAGAGAGAGCAGATGAAATTAAGATGGGGTACAAACTCCACACTTGTGAGAGGTTAGAAGGGGGACTAAAATTACAACCAAGGCACTTGTGGCTATGGTAAAACAACTGGCTATACCTATTGTTCCAACTCTTAAAGGTGATGCTGTGGATGAAATAATCAAAGACATGTGTGGTTTGAGACTGAATTTGATAGAAATCTATGCAAAGGTTTAAAAGTTGGATGTTAAGGTAGAAGTTAAGGTTATCTCTAATATTAGTTGCAAGTCTTCCATGATATGCTATCCTTGTTTGTTAGCCATACTGTGTGTTAAGTTGCCACATATTGTCCATGATGCCAGGAGGCATATTTCACGGTGGATTTTGTGCCACGGTGGATTCCGTGAGGTTTTATGGTGGATTCCGTAAACTTTGATGACCGGGGCTCATACACAAAGTGGATTCTTTGTGCGAGAAGTTGATGGGGACGCCTATCCTTTTCGGGTGTTTCATTAATTTAGTGTGTACATGGGTGATTCCATAGCAGGTGATTCCACAAAATGCATATTAAATTAATAAATGTTTATGCGTTTAGAGTGCGCACTCTTAATAAATTAAGGTTAGGATTGATTTCTAACCAGTTGATTTATTTATGTAGCTGAAGACTGCTAGGTATTCACTTTTGTCGGTTTAATCGTATTATTTTACTAACGATTGTGAATGCTTCAGTTGATGTGTAGAGATAGCATCAGTGGCGGAGGAAAGCATTGGAGGATAGCGAGTATTTGATTTATTATTTATATTTTGATGTGCGCATACCTTAGGCATGGCGCCTATATTTTGTCACGCCTATTTATTGAGGCGTTGGATATTTATTATTATTTTGTATGCGCATGGGCGCACAATTATGTTATTTGTACTTGGACATTGTATTGGGCATGCCAGACTCTTTGGGCACCGTCCATTAGCTTTATTCCTATTTTGTGTTAAAGCAAACTCAAAAGCTAAAAGCTTGCTATTTTGTAATTTGGGCTATTATTTGAGCTTGAAGATGATTAATACATTAAATACATGCTTTGTGGAGCACTCACACAGGGCATGGGGGGAGATGGCACCCAATTGGTCTCTTGTTCATGTGGTTCATGCTTTTTACATTGAGTTTTGTGCAAAAAGTAGAGTTCTATTGTTCTTGGGGACCTTGCAACATTCACTACGCGAGCATACAACATCCGATCTGCGCACGAGTCTAGGTCCCATGGCATGTTAAGGTCAAGGTCAAGGTCAAGGTCATTCTCATTTGAGCTAGTACCTGCCATGGTATTTGTCTCCTAACTAACAAGTATCTCTATGAGGTTGACTAGGCTTGCTAAAGATGTGTCTATAATGCTAGTTAGTCCTTCCTTCCCTCAATGTTTGATGGTTCTATCTTCTCTAGATCTTTCTTTCTGGTATCTTGGGTCACTTGTTTGGTTGTTAGGATTGCACTCCTATTGGTGGGTTCATTTTAGCTTAATCCCCTTTAGTGTGTTCCTTGTTAATCCAATCAATGTGCAAATATACATACACTTATATGCTTGACCGAGTGTGACTCGATGGAAATTGTGTGAAATCAAGCTTTCCATCTTTCACATACGCTGAAGTGTCTAGAATGCAAAGTGTGACCTTCGATGAAGTGAATCACATCTAATCAGTTTCATGCTATTGCAGCTTTTTCACGTGGATCTTGACTACTCCTAGAATTAGTCAATTTTGGGTTTTTCATTGGTTTTGATATGTGATCTGATGGGTGTTCCACCTAGAAGGTCAAGTTGTTGGTCAAGTTGCTACCACGGGTAAGTAGTTGGTGGCCAGTTATTTTAGTCTATAAGGGAGCTCCAAGAGATCTAATGCTTACAGATTGCTTTTGAGTAGTTCTAGAGAAGGAATTTGTTTATCTTATCAAGTTCTATTAATACATAGTGCTTCAATTCATTTTGCTTTTTTGCCTTTAACTTGTGTACCTCTTTTCTATTCTTTTTCTTCTCTTCTATCTCCTATTCTCTATTTTCTTCTGTCTCTGATCCCCGGTGGATACAACCTTTCGACTAAAACCCCTACAACAGTGGTGAACCCAGTGTGGAAGGTCATCAAAAGGAAAGATAGGATAAAAGAACCTTCAAGCACAATTTCTAGTAATGTGTTGCAGCTTAGTGCAGAATACGAACATGCTTATGGAAGGACAACAACAACAACAGGTGATGCAGGCTTCTACTCAAATCGAAACTGTTTTGATAAATGCTCTATTGGTAATATGAGCATAAGATGAAATTATTTGATGGTAGGAATGTATCTGCATATTTGCATGCCTATACTCAAAAGACGGAATTCTTTGGGGTGGCTCCACTTGCATAAAGCTAGTATTCTGTATGGGCTACTATGCATGAATTGAAAGCCCGAGTTACTGAAATATACATGCAAGATGCTCATTGGGTAGCATTCAAAAAGACACTAAGGGAAGAATTTTACATTGAAGACACCAATTTGATTAACTGCAAGACTTTCCAAGATTGGGTTCTACAACCCAACAAGGGTCTTATGGCTAAAAAGTTATTAAGAGAATTTGAAAGTTGGTTTGATACATTTAGATCTTGCAGAATAGCAAGCTCTTGCAAGTGAGAAGATTTAATTGTTTCTACAAGTGGCAGATCGTGAGCTTCAAGAGAAGGTTGATGATTTATTAGAGGATCAGATTACATAGACATGGCTTAAAACAAAGTGGAGACATGTTAAGGAAGCTATTACTATAGTGGTGAAAAAGCATAGAAGAAGAGAAAGATTGCATGTATCTAGCTTTCCTACCATTACGAGCAAAAGAGTTGATGTTTCAAGTAAGTCATCCGCTTCTGTCGCTATACCTATGGTTGCACCTATTTTTCCCAATGTTAGGGAGAAAGATGTACTAAATGAATTGGTCAAAGGCATGTGGGATCTTTAGTTGAAGTTTGCAAAATTGGATGAGAAAGGACAAGAGGAAAGGGGATGGGAAAAACCCCTAAACCAGGGAAAAGATGTATGTGGTGTGATAGTTTGCAACATGAAAGGAAGGATTATGTTGCTTATTAGGAGGCCTTGGCACACCAGCTCATCTTTTGGAAAGATGACAAGATCCATGCAAAAGAAATGGGATTGCCTCTTGCTTTGAATTTTGGAAAGGGAGGTATGCAAAAGTTTTTGGAAGACTTAGCTATTTGAAATGCTTATGCAGCTGTTCATGCTTCTGCTTTTGGTCTACATTTGGATAAAATGCCTGGCCAAGTGATGGTTGGCCTGAAGGCTACAATATGGATACATGCTTTGCATGTAGTTGAAAAGAGAAAAGTTACTGATAGTGAAATGTGTCATGCAAGGCAAGACATCCATGACATAACTAGTTGGGGATCACCAATAGATGCATATTCAGTTGATGCAAAATTAGCAAAAGGAAAAAACACAGATGTACTTGTGGAAGAGAAACAAAAGAGAGATGAAGATAATGCAAGGATATCTAAGAGAGTGACAAGAAGAAGTGTAGATCCTCCTAAAGTTACAAATCAGTCACCTCTTGAGCATGTTATAGAGGGGTTGGGCATGAGCAAAAACAAGATAGCAAGCAAGAGGGCAAGCAATTGGGATATAAGTTATAGTCTAATATTGAGATATGCCTTGGAAGATCCTATAGTGGAATAGTCAGCCATTGCATCTATAGATTTTCTTAATGAATTTGAAGAGTCTTATGAAGATCATGTTTTTACTTAATGCACGGACTTAAATGGAGATTGGTGACTTGTTGGATGCACATGATTTGCAGGATAAAGGTATCATTTCTGGAGATAGTTCATGAGCTCAAGGATATGCCTTTAAAGGATGTTAGATGTAATGCTCCAAAGCTTTGGGAACTATTTCAGATGTTTTATTATAAGCCTTATAGGCAATTCAAAGATGCTTCAAGATATGGATAGCTTCACTATTTTTGGTAATGGTGAGCATGTGTTGGATGCAAGTAAGGCTCAATTTATGTTTGATATGGTATACAATTGTCAGTGTAAGAATATTTCCATGCACGCGACTTTGGAAGAGCGTGCATGTTGCTATGTATTTGTTGATGGGTGCATTGATTGCATGTATATGGAGACTCAACAGCTTCTAATGTACCCACCTAAGGCCTGATGACCCTAGAGGGGATACTACGTATGGCTCAAGAGTTGTACAAATGCTGCGTATTTTTATCTATGATCTAGGGGGATGCCTTCTTACATGCATGATAAACGACAAGTTGATGCTATGGGTGTTTAACCTCGGTGGTGTATTGGTGTTACATACCAGAGGATGTGCAGGTTCAAAGGGGGTGGATGTCGTGTCGCCACGTGGACACAGTGTAAAAATCTCTAGAGTGCATCGTCATCCAAATTTCTTAATCTAGAGAGTCAATGCCATTTTATCCATTAGAACTAGTGTTCATAATATGGTTAGTTTCAAAGTACGAGATTTTTGGAGAAGTTTAGCATATTTTTTATATTTTGGATATTATTTCTTGTAAATATCCTAAAAAGCTATGGAAACTTCTAGAATAGGGTTCTATCTATACATAGTGCTTTGATTCATTATGATTTTTCTTTGAATTGTGTACCTCTTTTCTATTCTTTTTCTTCTCTTCTATCTCCTATTCTATATTTCCTTCTATCTCTGATTCCCAGTGGATATGACCTTTCGACCAAAACCCCTCTGACAATGCTCAAAGCAAACCTTGTTGCGTATATAATCTAGATACGATAGGTTATAAAACATTCGATCACCTTTAAACTACATCCCCTCTAGAATTCCAACTCCTCAATAGAGACCTCTACTCCTTCGTGAGAAGCTGCGATCAAGGCTCCATGTAGCCACTCCATGTAGCTCTATTGCAGGGCTCAAATCGGGCCCAGCATGGACCTGCAATGCATTTCTCCGTGTTAGTATACTCAGAAATAATAAGGTTTAATATTATTGAGATTAACCTTATTTTTAAATTCTACTCCCTGTAGATCAGCTAGTAGAGCCGTAGACATATTTTTTCCTATCCTGACAATCTTGTAGGGGCCATCCCATCTAGGTTCCAGATTCCCTGGAAACAGCTCCCTATGCGCATCGTAGTACAGAACTAATTTCCCTTTTTAAAAGTATACTTCTTTACTTTAAGGTCATGCAACTGCTTCATCTGATGTTTAGCTACCTCCTGGTGTAATAAGCTCTGCAATTTCAGCTCATCCAGGTGGGCTATGGTCGTGAAACGTTCAAAGACTACATCCTCATCTCCCAAAGAGTGGTTAATTACAAACCATATGGTTAGCAACTCGATTTCGAGGGGTAACACACACTCTTTTCCATAAACTAATTTAAATGGAGTATGGCTGGTAGCTTGCTTGAACGTTGTATTGTACGCCCATACTGCCATATATAACTTCTTGTCCCAATCTCGTTTCTTCTCTGAGACTATTTTAGAGATGATATCCACAAGCTACTTATTAGTACTTTCGACTTGCCCGTTGGCTGCGGATTATAGGGGGTTGTTTTGTTGTGCTTAATTTGCCAAGCTTCAATCGGGTTTCTGATTACTTTATTCAAAAATTGGGTTCCATGGTCTGACACTAGTTCCTTTAGTGGACCGAAACGATAGATAATCTGCTCTTAGAGGAAACTTGCAGTATCTTTTGCATTGTCCTTCTTTGTCGCCCATGCTTCTAAAAATTTTGTATAATAATGAGTTGCTACTATAATGTATCTCTTCTGAGTAGTAGACGACGGGGTGATAGGACCCACAAAGCAAATGCCCCACTTCTCAAATGAAAGTATAGCCATGATAGGCGTAAGTGGGCATTTCCTATTCTCTCTTCTATCATGTCTTTAACAAGTATCACATCTCTTAACGTACTCAAAGGAATCTTGGAAGATGGATGGCCACCAATATCTAGCTCTTAAAGCTTTCTGTGCCGTCAACTGTCCAACGAAGTGCCCTCCACAGGTAGAGTCATGGCACTCTTCCAAGATTAAAGAAACCTCATCAGGCATCACATATCAGCGATAGATGTCATCAATACCCTGCCAATATAGTGTTCCTGCGATCAAGGAAAACTTCAAAGCCTGTTGTCTGATTTTCCTCTTTTCAGATTTTGATAAACCAGCTCCAGTCTCTCCCGTCAATAGATAATGCGTGATAGCAGCATACCAAGATGGAATAGAAGCTGTATCAGTTTTAAACATGTCCTCGATATCACTTCCTTCAGCCAAAGTCTCTTTTGGCTCCCCAAAATCCACAAGGTGTTCCACAATTCCCTGCAACCTCGGTGGCTTACTCTGCGCGTGCCAAGGTTCAACTCAATCACATCCACGTCTCTTATCCTAACTTGAGGCTCTATCAGCTCATTTAGAGTTATCTGATAAATATCCTCTGTAGTGGATCCCTCTTTAGATTCATCAATGGATGATGTCTCACTACCAGATGAATCATCTGTTGTTTCTAATTGAGTAGAGGATAAAGGAGCTCTCTCACTCTGAGGCGACTCAGGGTAAGCATCGACTATTACTCAATTAGCATCTCTACCTAAAACCACTCGACCGGTGGGTATATTGACTTGACAATCTGTTCGTAAGATCCAAGGCCTACCTAGCAAGACTTGATAACTAGGACATCCTGCAAATCTTATCACCCTAAAGTCCAAGAAGCATTCTACACTTGCAACTGTAACATGGACTTTAGTAACGCAATCTTCTGGTTCCCTTAGACTATCATCAGCCATTCTAAGAAGGGTGGAGCCATGTTTTTGGATGCCTAGACCCAACCTCTCCATCAACTCTAAACTCATGATATTGACGGAGGACCAAATGTCTACGATAGCATGCTCCACTAATATTCCATCCACGTATGCTGGAACCCTAGGGCAATTCTTTTCAGCATGATCAAACCAATCTTCCCCTACCTGTGCTATGCCCAAAGGTTCTACAATATACCTAATATGTAGGATCTTCTTGAATTCCTTGCATACTCCTAGATATAATTTAATCAACTCTAAGAGGTTTACATCTGGTTTGACTTCACAAAGAGAACTTGCTAAATCAAAATCATGATAGGTAGCCAAAGCTCTTTTTTCTTGCCAAACCATCCTTTCTTTTGGTCTCGGGATCGGCTTTAGTGCTTCTTTTTTAGCTCTTGCCTTCTTTCTTGGCACTTCCTCATCCTTCTTAGGATCGACTTTTTTGTCAACAGGCCATAGAGGTCCACCTTCCACGCCAGGATTCAGGACTTGCGTTCCCTTATCCCCTTGCTTAGGGTTTTTCTCAACCGGTTTTGCATTATCTTTATCACCCTCTTTAGCCTTTTGGCCTCTTGTCACGGCTCATAGGTTAGAGGTTTCAATGCCATTGACGCGTACAACCTCGATAAGGCTGACTCCATTACCTTGTGGAAACTCCTGTATAGTGGCCTTTCCCCTTTGCAGTATTTGTCTTGGTCCATCATTTTGCTGGAGGTTATTACCTTCCACTCTATGATTAAATGGACCTGGCTGTTTACTCCCTTGTTGGAGGGAACTAATCTTACTCCAATAGGTAGCGGCTAAATGGCTTGACTTTCCACAAATATCACATTTAACATTTGGACAGTTTCTAGGGAAATGTTGTCCGCCACAGCACTTACAACTCAATCTTGAGGGATCACCCTCTTCAGGACGTCCACTCCCTATCAAATTCTGCTGCTTCTTCAGGAAATTGACGTCAACAGCTATTTGCCGATATTGTTCAGTAATCATGTCAATGTAGTGCTTCATCATATCCTTAACTTCGCCAAGAACATTAGAGGCACTCGACTCATAGCCTTGATCATCTATCCATCGTTCCATTGGCCTAACAATTTGGTTGGGCATTGGTTGTTAACTCACAAGAACAACATTAGGGTTCGAAGCATGGCCTCCAACATTTGGTGGAGCCAACTGACTAGCCATAGGCATAGTCACACTGGGAGGAGCTGGCAGCAAAGGTACATTTTGAACCATGCTTCCTCTCCCATCAAGGTTATTCATAGGAATCCCTTGACTTCCATTCATCAATGGTAAATTACCTCTAGGTACTAGACCCGCATTAAGATTTATTTGAGAGGAGTAGGCCATTTGTAATCGTGACTCTACTCCTTCTGCCCGTGTGATGGCAGTGTCTATATAAGCCAAAGCCACACTGCTCAATTGTACCTAAATATTGAAATCCAATCCATGCAAGAAGTATTGCAATGGGGCAACCAGTGGAATGGGAATGTAAGTTTGTAACTTACGAAATACTTCCTTAAGCTTCTTAGCATAGGCTTTCACATTCTCATGGGGTTATTGGCGTGTTACATTCAAAACACGCAACTAGTATTGGCCACCTCTTTCAGGGGCATATTCTCCTCAAAAAGCTGCATAAAATTGGTCGATTGTAGTGATGGTTCCAGTCTCTATGCTATGATACCATACTGCCACCCTTCCTTTTAACGTCATATTAAAGAACATCATAAGATGTCCCTCATCTTGGATGCGGTAATTAAACATTAATATTTGGAATTCACAAATGTGAGACTCCGCATCTTCTTCGACCAACCCATTAAAAATTGGCAAAGGAACTCCTAAAGCTGGCAGATTCGGCGTCCCTGCAGGAATTGCAATGGGTTGTGCAATGACGACAATTGGATTGACAATAGGAGTTTAGACTACTGGGATCACACTCCCACTTGAAGTGGGTTGGCTTGGTGGAAGAGAGAAATAACTTGCGCTTTCTCCTGCACCTAAAGGACTATGTGCAACAGTTGGGTTAGTAAGACCACTGCCTTTTATGCGTATCGGGGTGCTCCTTTGAGGAGAATAACGTCTTACAATCTCTAACTGCTGTCTAGCTCTCTTAGCACGTACTGCTTTTTGTATTTCGGCTTGGCGGTCCTTATCGGAGGACGTAAACCAACTTTTTTGGTCCCTAAAAACCCTAGATTCAAGAACCACCACTTGTTGGCAACTCCCGGTAGATGCACCACTGAAGGGACCTCAAATGGGACGGCATTGGCTATGGCACTAGCTGGACCTCATGCTCATAACAGACAAACACACCCTCACGGCCTGGCGGGCCAAGAGCGTCTATGTGCTACTAAAGGACGAACTGTCCTAAAGCCTAATCTATGCGTTTATAGTTTTCTAGTCCAACGTTTCCTTTTCTATAAACTCCACAGAGGGAGAACCCATACACATTAGTAATAAATGCGACGATAATCACATACATGGGTGGCAACCTCTTGGTGGAATCACCGCGGCCCCACTGTAGCTCTCCTACATCGCAGGGATTGGCCCCTTGATGCATTGCTCAACATATAGAAAAAACAAACAAACTCTACTCTTTCATTTCGAAAGTATTCCAGGAGATACCATGTGTCCTCTCCAAATAATTTCCCAAGAAAAGAATGTCTATCCTACGACTTAGGTTGCCTTTCCACACTCAAGCGTGGGTCATTGTAGTCGCAAAAGAGGTGCTATGCATCCAATACTTTGTATTTTAATACCATGGTTGACATGCATATGCAAAAGTGGATGATTCTAAAGTACTCAAATATACTTTTCAATCAAAAATGTGTTGTGCACAACTAGGCTTTCCAATGCTCGTTCGCTAACTCGTTGCGGGGATGTAAGGATAGCACCGAGACAACACTCATGCTACTATCCTCTTAATTAAAATACAACAAACTCTGTGTCATGATATGCATCAGCAAATCAGCAAAATCAGCACACAAATTGCACCATTCAAACATCCCACACCCTACGTTTAGGTAGTGCTTTCATTGCATAGGTGTAGAGGTTCATTTTGTCATGTTTTGATGTATGAAAAGTGATAAATCACAAACTTTGACAAGGAGATAGGGAAAACTGGGGCTAAACCTCATGCTTTACCACTACCATACATCCACAAACAATCATTATATTTTTCCTTATTTTTGTGAAGCGTATTTCTATTTTTTCTATTATTTTTCCTATTTTCTTGATTTATTTGACAACAAAATATGATATTTTTCTTATTCCAATCACTTCAGCATACTAATGTTCAATTTATTTTTCATTTTTCCCCCATAGGAACACATTTCACCCACGCGAAACGACAAAACTATCATTTTACTGCTTAAAAACCGCATTTTGGATTTTTCGAGAATTAAATAGCGTATGTAAATAATTGTGAAATCAACATTTTCTAATAACCAACAATTAATCATGATGCAACCAGCACTCAAACAAATTTTCACCAAATAAGAACATCATTACCATCATAAAACATTAAAAAACTTCATTTTCCTTCATAAAAATAGTCATACCATGTTTTTTCAAAACCCCAGATGCATGAAATGACTACGTGACCAGCGGACGGAGCCTCCATTGCTCTCAATCCAATGTTGCACATCAATCTTTAGTATCTCCATCAATCTTCATCACCGTTTCCTTCAATTTCCTTCCCGATTTCTCCTTCAAGATAGTGCGCATGAACAATCCATAGAGAGGAGAGAGAGGGAGGAGAGAGAAAGACTAGATTCTGATCTCTTCATTCAGTCAGCCATATCTCGTGCAAAGATTGGCGATAGGATCAGGGAATAAGGAGAATTTTCCGGCCAATGTCTGTTGCATGTGTTGCTTGTATGCTCCATGCCTGATTTTGTGGGGGAGGGGAGGGGAGCGTTTTTTTCGGCACTAATAAGACGTCGCCATATCTCACCACACCACGAAAAAAATGGAGGGGGGGGGGGGTGCCCCCTCTCAAAGGGCACCCCCTTTAGCCTTTAGTTTTTTGTCCACCTCTTGAATTTTGGCCCATTTGTGGCAACTTTCACGTCCGGACTTCGATTCGGCCTCTGAAAAATCCTGTGCGTCTGTCTTGGCATCCCGCACTAACTGGCAGCTCCCGACATCCCGCACCATAGTTGGAAAATTTATCAAAAATTTGCAAGTGTCGATCAGATGCCTTTTAAAATACGTCTTTCACTTGGTGCTTAAAATCGTCCTAGCTGCAACCGCCGCCTTCGATGTCGAAGATTTTTTCCCTAAATTTTAGATTTTTTGTCAAATTTTAGGCATATTCTGAGCTCAAAACTCCGCTGTCATTGGCGACCACGGGATAAGATGACTTAGCCCATCGCATCCCACAACAGATCTGTACAAAACAACCAAAGGAAGCATCAAGCTGATACAAAATGGATACATATTAAAACACAACACAATGCTTACCCTACCCCTGACAAAACCAAGGCATGAAATCCACAAGGAGTAGGCCCAGCATAATCTAATAGAACGCCTGAAGCTAGTCACTGACCTACTGCTTCGACACGGCCAGACTGAAATGAACTATTAAAGAGATTTCCCTAAGTGGTGGTCTGAACTACTTGCCTAACGAAGGACAACACACCCCAAAAGCTCCTACTAGGTGAGGACTCCTATAGCATGGTCAAGAACTATTTTCTTTTAGCGAATTTCTTCTTTTAGTTTTTTTACTTTTCCATACTCGGGCGTGTAAAAAGGAGGGAGCTGAGCGTAGTGACCCAAGGAGACCAAGGCATCGGCCTTGGGTCCTGTCTCGGTACCCAAGAACCTACCAAGCCCTCGCGAAGGCCACACTTAATCCTTTTCGAATACTCACTTTTATTTTCGCTCCAACATTCCTTATTTTCTTCTTTTCTAGCGAGACGCCACCGCTAGGAAGACAAGGCATCAGCCCTGGGTCTGACTCATCCTCAGGAACCTACCAGGCCTTTGCAAGTTGAGGAGCAACCTCTTATAAATTTTCCTTTCGTTTCATTTCTATTTTTATAGGGGTTAGAACCCCTTTTTACACACCTTTATATATATTTTTCTTTTAGATATTCAGGGTTTTTTTTCCCCCCCTCTTTCATCATCATTTTTTCCTTTGGCAAGCTTCTCTAACTGCCTCACAACTAAGCAAGAACTCCTAGAAGGGTTGCCTAGTAGGATAGCAGAACAGGGTCACTAGGACTGCTTTCTAAAACAGGTCTTTCTATGCCTGGAAATGTCTTTGCAGGAGGCAAGGACTACTCATACCTCCCTCAGACATACCTAACCTAAAAATGGGACTTCATGCCTTGGACACCGGTCCCCAACAAGAAAAGAAAATCCCCTACAAGTACACAGACACATATACCATAAAAACACAATACTTGTAAATGAGAGATATCACCTAGATAGGGCCACGAGAAGTCTCCGTGCGACATAGGCTCCTTCCAAGCTCTTCTTTAAACCTGTCTAGCACAAGACTAAAACAAGAAACCATTAACTGCACCCATACTAAGCAGACGACTGGCCCTCTTGGCCTAATGAAATAAAACATTTCATTACAAAAACTGATCGGCCCTCTTGGCCTAACGAAATAAAACATTAAAACCTTGCAAAACTGGCCCTCTTGGCCTAACGAGATCAAACAGAATAGCACCTACACATCCCTCCCCAAAATAGTACAGATATACAATAATATGCTCCTTTTCAACGAGAAAAAAATAGGGCTCTCATCCCTAAGCTAAATGCATAAGATTATGCCCCATCCCTTCTGCATATATAGCAAGAGGCGTACGCATAACATGTTGTCTAATCAGCCTATGGGTCCAGGATAACAACGGTAGATGGGTCTCGGCTACTCTTTGCATCACCCATATCAACCATCGCCTACCATATATTGCATGCTCTAATAACATTCCCCACAAGCGACCGGGTCCTATCTCATTATTGATAGCAATATCCAAACTAAGACCACAATTGAAGAAAATGTCTTTTTCGTAAGCAAGGTTTGCCAATGAATCCGCAAACTAATTCCACTAACGTGGAATTAGCTGAAGAGACACTCTCTCAAACTCCTCAAGCAAGGTCATGGCAGTTTGATGATACATACAAAGGATGAGATTCCGCACCCCCATCTAGCTAATTCAAGATCAACTGGGAATCCCCTTTTACTAACAACCGCCGAATACCACCTTGCTTGGCAATATGCAGTCTGATAATCAAGGCTTTACACTCCGCCATGTTGTTAGTGAATCCTACCCTGAGATAAGCAGCTAACTTCATCATAACTCTACGTCAGGGATCTCAAATTACTACTCCAACACTCCCCTTTTTATTAGGGCCCCTAAACGCTCCGTCAAAATATAATGTGTACATCCACAATGGGTTTATACATCCTGCCATCACGAAGTCCTCTATTTGTAATTATGATAGTCAAAATTTAGCATGTTTAGAGGATGAACTGACGGCTCCATCCTGCCTTCTTCATTAAACTCAACAGGGATACTTGTCAACATTCGTAAGCAGTGATGGTAGAAGACTTTGATCTCCCACACAAAGGTTTCCGCTTCTTGCTCAATCATGTTGTATCCTTTGCTCCACTAGATAAGTTTTCCCTGATAGTATCGCTACTCCAGATATGGGTGTTCCAAATATGGAATTAACCGCCCCATCAACTAGCTTTAAGCTCTTTTGTAGGTCTCAAATCAGCCCCAGCATGGACCTACAACGCATTTCTCCATGTTAGCATACTCAAAAATAATAAGGTTTAATCTTATTAAGATTAACCTTATTTTTAAACTTTACTCCCTGTAGATCAGCTAGTAGAGTCGTAGACCTATTTTTTTCTATCCTGATATTCTTGTAGGGGCCATCCCATCTAGTTTCCAGATTCCCTCGAAACAGCTCCCTATGCGCATCATAGTATAAAACTAATTTTCCTTTTTTAAAGGTATACTTCTTTGCTTTAAGGTCATGCAATTGCTTCATCTGATGTTTAGCTACCTCCTAGTGTAATAAGCTCTGCAATTTCAGCTCATCCAGGTGGGCTATGGTCGTGAAACATTCAAAGAGTGCATCCTCGTCTCCCAAAGAGTGGTTAATTGCAAACCGTATGGTTGGCAACTCGATTTTGAGGGGTAACATACACTCTTCCCCATAAACTAATTTAAATGGAGTATGGTCGGTAGCTCACTTGAACATTGTATTGTATGCACATAGTGCCACATACAACTTCGTGTCCCAATCTCGTTTCTTCTCCGATACTATTTTAGACAAGATATCCATAAGCTGCTTATTAGTACTTTCAACTTGCCCATTGGCTTGCAGATTATAGGGGATCGTTTTGTTGTGCTTAATTTGCCAAGCTTTAGTCAGGCTTTTGATCACTTTATTCAAAAAGTGGGTTCCACGGTCTGACACTAGTTCCTTCGGTGGACTGAAACGGTAGATAATTTTCTCTAAGAGGAAATTTGCAGTCTCTTTTGCATTTTCATGCCTCGTTGCCCGTGCTTCTGACCATTTTGTACAATAATGAGTTGCTACTATAATGTATCTCTTCTGAGTAGTAGACAATGAGGTGATAGGACCCACAAAGTCAATGCCCCACTTCTCAAATGGAAGGATAGCCTTGATAGGCGTAAGTGGGCATTTCCTATTCTCTTTGCTGTCATGTCTTTGATAGGTATCACATCTCTTAACATACTCAAAGGAATCTTGGAAGATGGACGGCCACCAATATCCAGCTCTTAAAGCTTTCTGTGCAGTCAACCGTCCAGCGAAGTGCCCTCCACAGGTAGAGTCATGGCACTCTTCCAAGATGAAAGGAACCTCGCCAGGCATTACACATCAGGGATAGATGTCATCAACACCCTGCCGATATAGTATTCTTGCGATCAAGGAAAACTTCAAAGCCTATTGTCCGATTTTCCTCTTTTCAGATTTTGATAAACCAACTCTAGTCTCTCCCATTGATAGATAATGCGTGATAGCAGCATACCAAGATGGGATAGAGGCTGTATTAATTTTAAACATTTTCTCGATATCACTTCCTTCAGCCAAAGTCTCTTTCAACTCCCCAAAATCCACAAGGCGTTCCACAATACCCTGCAACCTCGGTGGCTTACTCTTAATCTCATAATCGAACTCCTGGAAAGTGATTAACCACTTTGCCAGACGATCAGGTGGTTGCAGCTTGTTCACAAGCAATCTAAGCCCTTTCTCCTTCGTATAGAGAACTACCTTCAACACAATATTAGTGAGTTTGGGAATCTCCCAAATTCCATTTTTTGAATACTAAAAAGGTGGCACTCAGATAACATAACCATAAGTTTCTCAAAACCATATAATGTGACCTATCATTGGAAAGCACTTGAAAAATGGAATCTAATGAGCTATAGAGTGCTTGATTTGGAGTTATAGTGTTCAAGTTATGACAAATCCAAAGATTTGACCACTTGTCCCAAACTTATGGAAAATTCCCATATTCCCCAATATGGTGTTCTTCTTATAGAGGATGTAGTGCCTGAATTTTTTAGTCACAAAGACTATCACAAGGCAAAACTTCTCCATGTAGATGTAGTTAATTTATGATATACCCAATTTCTTACTAGCAAAAGCTATTAGATGATACCACTTTTCCTCCCAGATTTGGGCTAAACAGCACAGTTGATACTATGCATGGTGGTTGGTGAAAATATGTAAAATACCTCGCCTCTTTTAGGTGCTTTTAAAACTCGTGCTTTTACTAGCTCATGTTTCACATCCTCGAAAGCTACCTTATAAGGGTCACTCCATACAAATAGACAGCTAAAGGATAATAAGTTCGTTAATGGCAATATCCTTTCTGCCAAGGCATTTATAAACCTCCGATAGTACCCTACCAATGATAGAAAGCTATATACCTCTTTCGGAGTGCGTGGTGGACTCATAGCGACTATAACCTTGATATTTTCAGGGTCAGTTGCGATCCCTACTGAATTGACCACATGGCCTAGCAATAGCCCATAAGGCACTCCAAAAACACACTTCTGTGGGTTAAGAGCGATACAAAATCCTTTGCAGCGCTCAAAGCACTTTCTTAAGATAATCAACATCCTTTCCCTTACAGCGGTTGCCCCCAGGTCATCGATAAATACTTTCAACTCATCTGGGGAGATATCGTGAAAGGTCCTGTCTGCTATTCATTGCCATGATCCGGGTGCATTGCACAATCCAAAGGTCATCACATGGTATGCAAAAGTACCAAAGACAATAATGAAAGTTGTTTTCAACTTGTCCTCTTCTGCAATTGCCTTCTAGTTGTATCCTGCAAGGCAATCCATAAATGAATATATTTTCCTATCCGCTAATTGATCCAAAATCTGGTCAATAAATTGGCAACGGGTAGTAATCCTTAACAGTCTGCTTATTGAGCTCTCTAAAATCTACACATAGTTGAATCTCGTTGTTTTTCTTCTTCCTGATGACAATGGGTGAACACCATTCTGTGTGCTGTACAGGGATGATTAAACCAGCTTTCCGTAACTTTTGTAACTCCTCAAACAGCCCGTCCCTCAATTCAAAAGGCTTACGCCTTACTTTCTAATGCACAGGACGACTGCCTTCTTTTACCGGAATAGTATGAACAGCCAGACTGGGAGGAATGCCTCTTAGCTCGTCATAACTCCAAGCAAAGATATCGCAGAATTCTTGAATCAAGGACACATAGTCCTCCCTTTCTGCTGAACTGAGCATGGAACCTAATTTAATTGGCCGAGAATCATTTGGCATGCCAAGGTCCAACTCAATCACATCTGCATCTCTTATCCTATCTTGAGGCTCTATCGGCTCATTTAGAGTTATGTGATAAATATCCTTTGTAGTGGACCCCTCTTTAGATTTATCAGTGGATGACATTGTCAAGATTGTGGGAGAGAAGGAAGGAGTCTCACTTGTAGCTTTCTTGCTTGCACAATGGGGGAATACACACAAGGGTGGAGGCTGAAAACAGTTTTCCTCTTCTTAGTTGTGTAAGCCAAAAAGAACATACATACAAAGAAATAGAAGAACCCTATAGATGGGTCTCAAACCAAACTCAAATAAGTAAGGTGGCATACTAATTGAGCCACGAACTAGAGTAGATAAGGATAGCTGTCATCTAGCTATTATTCATGGGCGGTGTACCAACCGCATCTGCAACTGACAAGTCGGTGACATAAATGCACAACGGTCACCCTGGCATATCATGAGTGGAGCTCGATATCTTAACAGACGTCTCACTACCAGATGGATCATCTGTTGTTTCTAATTCAATAGAGGATAAAAGAGCTCTCTCACTCTGAGGCGACTCAGGGTAAGCATCGACTATTACTCGATTAGCACCTCTACCTAGAACCACTCGATCCGCGGGTATATTGACTTGACAGTCTGTTTGTAAGATCCACGGGCTACCTAGCAAGACTTGATAGCTAGGACGTCCTGCAAATCTTATCACCCTAAAGTCTAAGAAGCATTCTACACTTGCAACTCTAACATGGACTTTACGCAACCTTCTGGTTGCCTTAGACTATCATCATCCATTCTAAGAAGGGTGGAGCCATCTTGTTGGATGCCTAGACCCAACCTCTCCATCAACTCTGAAATCATGATATTGACAGAGGACCAAGTGTCTACGATAGCATGATCCACTAATATTCCATCCACGTATGTTGGAACCCTAGGGCAATTCTTTTTAGCATGATCAAACCAAACTTCCCCTACTCGTGCTATACCCAAAGGTTCTACAGTATACCCAATATGTAGGATCTTCTTGAATTCCTTGTGTACTCTTGCAGATAATTCAATCAACCGTAAGAGGTTTATATCTAGTCTGACTTCCCAAAGAGAACTTGCTAAATCAAAATCATGATAGGTAGCCAAAGCTCTCTTTTCTCGATAAACCATCCTTTCTTTTGGTCTCGAGATTGGCTTTGGTGCTTCTTTTTTAGCTCTTGCCTTCTTTCTTGGCACTTCCTCATCCTTCTTATGATCGAATTTTTTCAGGCCTTAGAGGTCTACCTTCCACGCCAGGATTCAAGACTTGCGTCCCCTTATCCCCTTGCTTAGGGTTTATCTCAACCAGTTTTGCATTATATTAATCACCCTCTTTAGTCTTTTGGCCTCTTGTCACAGCCCGTAGGTTAGAGGTTTCAGCGCCATTGATGCGTACAACCTCGATAAGGCTGACTCCATTGCCTTGTGACAACTCCTCCATAGTAGCCTTTCCCCTTTGCAGTATTTGTCTTGGTCCATCATTTTGCTGGAGGTTATTACCTTGCACTCTATGATTAACTGGACCTGGCTATTTACTCCCTTGTTTGAGGGAACTAATCTTTCTCCAACAGGTAGCGGCTAAATGGCCTAACTTCCCACAAATATCTAGGGAAATGTTGTCTGCCACACCACTTACAGTTGAATCTTGAGAGACCACCCTCTTCAGGACGTCGACTCCCTATCAGATTCTACTGCTTCTTTAGGAAATTGACGTCAACAAGTATTTGCCGATATTGTTCAGCAATCATGTTAGTGTAGTGCTTCATCATATCCTTAACTTCGCCAAGGGCATTAGAGGCACTCGACTCATAGCCTTGATCGTCTATCCATCATTCCATTGGCCTAGCAATTTGATTGGGCATTGGTTGTTGACTCACAGGAACAACATTAGGGTTCAAGCTTGGCCTCCAACATTTGGTGGAGCCGACTGACTAGCCATAGGCATAGTCACACTGGGAGGAGCTGGGAGCAAAGGTACATTTTGAACCATGATTCCTCTCCCATTAGGATTATTCATAATTATCCCTTGACTTCCATTCATCAATGGTAAATTGTTTCCAGGTACTAGACCCACATTAAGATTATTCGAGAGGAGTAGGCCATTTGTAATTGTAACTCTACTCCTTCTGCCCGCGTAATGGCGGTGTTTATATCAACCAAAGCCACACTGCTCAATTGTACCTGAATATTGAAATCCAATCCATGCAAGAAGTATTGCAATTGGGCAGCCGACAGAATGGGAATATAAGTTTGTAACTTACGAAATACTTCCTTAAGCTTCTTAGCATAGGCTTTCACATTCTCATGGGGTTATTGGCGTGTTACATTCAAAACACACAACTAGTATTGGCCACCTCTTTCAAGGGCATATTCTCCTCGAAAAGCTGCATAAAATTGGTCGATTGTAGTGATGGTTCCAGTCTCTATGCTATGATACCATACTGCAGCCCTTCCTTTTAACGTCATATTAAAGAACATCATAAGATGTCCCTCATCTTGGATGCGATAATTAAACATTAATCTTTGGAATTCACAAATGTGAAACTCCGCATCTTCTTTGACTAACCCATTAAAAATGGGCAAAGGAACTCCTAAAGCTGGCAGATCCGGCGTCCCTACAGGAATTGCAATGGGTTGTGCCATGACGATAATTGGATTGACAATAGGAGTTTGTGCTGATGGGATCACACCCCCACTTGAAGTGGGTTGGCTTGATGGAAGAGCGAAAGAACTTGCGCTTCCTCCTGCACCTAAAGGACTATGTGTAGCAGTTGGCTGACTAAGACCATTGCCTTTTATACATATCAGGCTGCTCCTTTGAGGAGAATAACATCTTACAATCTCTAACTGCCGTCTAGCCCTCTTAGCACGTTCTGCTTTTGGTATTTCGGCTCGATGGTCCTTGTCAGAGGACATAAACCAACTTTTTTGGTCCCTAAAAACCCTAGATTCGAGAATCACCACTTGTTGGTAGCTCCCGGTAGACGCACCACTGAAGGGACCTCAAATGGGATAGCACTGGCTATGGCACTAGGCGGACCTCATGCTCATAACAGAAAAACACACCCTCATGGCCTCGCGGGCCAAGAGCGTCTATGTGCTACTAAAGGACGAACTGTCCTAAAGCCTAATCTATGCGTTTATAGTTTTGTAGTCCAACGTTTCCCTTTCTATAAACTCCACAGAGGGAGAACCCATACACATTGGTAATAAATGCCACGATAATCACATGCATGGGAGGCAACCTCTTGGTGGAATCACCATGGCCCCACTGCAGCTCTCCTACATTGTAGGGATTGGCCCCTTGATGCATTGCTCAACATATAGAACAAACGAACAAACTCTACTCCTTCATTTCGAAAGTATTCGAGGAGATACCATGTGTCCTCTCCAAATAATTTTCCAAGAAACGAACGTCTATCCTACGGCTTAGGTTGCCTTTTCATACTCAAGCATGGGTCATCGTAGTCGAAAACAGGTGCTATGCATCCAGTCCTTTGTATTCTGATACCATGGTTGAAATGCACATGAAAAAGTGGATGATCCTAAAGTTCTCAAATATAATTTTCAATCAAAAACATGTTGTCCACAACCACGCTTTCCAATGCTCGTTCGCTAACTCGTTGCGGCGATGTAAAGATAGCACCGAGACAACACTCGTGCTACTATCCTCTTAATTAAAATACAAAAAACTCTATGTCATAATATGCATCATCAAATCAGCAATAATCAGCACGCAAATCACACCATTTAAACATCCCACCCCAAACGTTTAGGTATTGCTTTTATTGCATAGGTGTAGAGGTTCATTTTGTCATGTTTTGATGTATGAAAAGCGATAAATCACAAAATTTGACAACGAGATAGGGAAAACTAGGCTAAACCTCATGCTTTGCCACTACCATACATCCACAAACAATCATTATATTTTTTCTTATTTTTGTGAAGCGTATTTCTATTTTTCCTCTTATTTTTCTTATTTTCTTGATTTATTTGACAATAAAATATGCTATTTTTTATTTTTCTTGTTCCAATCACTTCAGCATACTAACATTCAATTGTTTTTCCATTTCCCCCCCATAGGAACATATTTCACCCACCCGAAACGACAAAACTATCATTTTACCACGCTTAAAAACCGCATTTTGGATTTTATGAGAATTAAATAGCACATGTAAATCATTGCAAAATCAAAAATTTTTCATAACCAGCATTTAATCATGATGCAACCAGTACTCAAACAAAATTTCATCAAATAAAAACATCATTACCATCATAGAACATTAAAAAACTTCATTTTTCTTCATAAAAATAGTAATACCATGTTTTTTCGAAACCTGAGATGCATTAAATGACTGCGTGACCAGTGGATGGAGCCTCCATTTTTCTCAATCCAATGCTGCATATCAATCTTCAGCATCTCCATCGATCTCAATCACCGTTTCCTTCAATCTCCTTCCCGATTCCTCCTTCAAGATAGTGCGCATGAACAGTGCATAGAGAGGAAAGAGAGGGAGGAGAGAGAAAGACTAGATTCTAATCTTTCATTCAATCAGCCATATCTCGTGTGAAGACCAGTGATAGGTTCAGGGAAGAAGGAGGATTTTCCGGCCAATGTCTATTGCATGTGTTGCTTGTATGCTCCATGCTTGATTTTGTGTGGGGGAGGGGGGGGTATTTTTTTCGATGCTGATCAGACGTCGCCATATCTCACCACACCACGAAAAAAATGGAGGGGGGGCACCCCCTTTAGCTTTTAGTTTTTTGTCCACCTCTTCAAATTTGGCCCATTTCTGGCAACTTTCGCGTCCGGACGTCGATGGCCTCTAAAAAATCCTGCACGTCTATCTCGGCATCCCACACTGATTGGCAGCTCCCAAAATCCCACACAACAGTCAAAGAAATTATCAAAAATTTGCAAGTGTTGCTCGGGTGCCTTTTAAAAGCGGTCTTTCACTTGGTGCTTAAAATCGTCCTAGCTGCAGCCGCCACCTTCGATGTCGAATATTTTTTCTCTAAATTTCAGATTTTTAAGCAAAATTTAGGCATATTCCGAGCTCAAAACTCCGCTTTCATAAAGATTATATTGTGGATAAAATAATCAAATGCATGTTTGATTTTAGGCTGAATTTGAGTGAAATCTATGCAAAGGTCGAAAAGATGGATGTTAAGGTAGAAGAGAAGGTTGACTATGATATCAATTGCAGGTCTTCCATGATATGCTATCCTTGTTTTCTAGTCATACTATGTGATAAGTTGCCACATGTTGTCTAGGTACCATGCCACGTTAAGGTCAAGGTCAAGGTTGAGGTCATTCTTGTTTGAGCTAATACCTACCATGGTAGTTGTCTCCTAACCCACTAGTATTTCTATGAGGTCAACTAGGCTTGCTAAAGATGTGTCTGTAATGCTAGCCAGTCCTTCCTTCCCTCAATGGTTTCATGGTTTTGTATTTCCTAGATCTTTATTTCTGGTATCTTGGGTCACTCGTTTGGTTGTCGGGATTACACTCCCATTGGTGGGTTCATTTTAGCTTAATTCCATTTAGTGTGTTCCTTGTTAATCCAATCAGTGTGCAAATATACACACACTTATATGCTTGACCGAGTGTGACTCGATGGGAATTGTGCGAAATCAAGCTTTCCATCTTTCACATACATTGAACTGTCCAGAATGCACAGTGTAACCTTCGATGAAGTGAATCACATCCAATCAGTTTCATGCTATTGCAGTTTTTTCACATAGTTCTTGATTACTCCTAGGAGTCAAATTTGGGTTTCTCATTGGTTTTAATATGTGGTCTGATGTGTGTTCAGTGCCTAGACGATCTTCATATGTGATCTGATGGGTGTTGAGCCTAGATGGTCAAGTTTCTACCGTGTGTAAGCAGTTGGTGGCTACTTATTTTAGTCACTCCCGGGAGGCAACCTCTTGGAGCCATACACATTGGTAATAAATGCCACGATAATCACATGCATGGGAGGCAACCTCTTGATGGAATCACCACGGCCCCACTGCAGCTCTCTTACATCGCAGGGATTGGCCCCTTGATGCACTGCTCAACATATAGAACAAATGAACAAACTCCACTCTTTCATTTTGAAAGTATTCGAGGAGATACCATGTGTCCTCTCCAAATAATTTCCCAAGAAACAAACGTCTATCCTACGGCTTAGGTTGCCTTTCCATACTCAAGCGTGGGTCATTGTAGTCGAAAAGAGGTGCTATGCATCCAGTCCTTTGCATTCTGATACCATGGTTGAAATGCACATGCAAAAGTGCATGATCCTAAAGTGCTCAAATATAATTTCCAATCAGAAACATGTTGTGCACAACCACGCTTTCCAATGCTCGTTCGCTAACTCGTTGCGGCGATGTAAAAATAGCACCGAGACAACACTCGTGCTACTATCCTCTTAATTAAAATATAAGAAACTCTATGTCATGATATGCATCATCAAATCAGCAATAATCAGCACGCAAATCGCACCATTCAAACATCCCACCCCCAACGTTTAAGTATTGCTTTCGTTGCATAGGTGTAGAGGCTCATTTTGTCATGTTTTGATGTATGAAAAGCGATAAAACACAAAATTTAACAAGGAGATAGGGAAAACTGGGGCTAAACCTCATGCTTTGCCACTACCATACATCCACAAACAATCATTATATTTTTTCTTATTTTTGTGAAGCGTATTTCTATTTTTCACCTTATTTTCCTTATTTTCTTGATTTATTTGACAATAAAATATGCTATTTTTTTATTTTTCTTGTTCCAATCACTTCAGCGTATTAACATTCAATTTTCTTTCCATTTTTCCCCCATAGAAACACATTTCACCCACCCGAAACGACAAAACTATCATTTTACCGCGCTTAAAAACCGCATTTTGGGTTTTACGAGAATTAAATAGTGCATGTAAATCATTGCAAAATCAAAAATTTTCAATAATGAGCGATTAATCATGATGCAACCAGCACTCAAACAAATTTTCATCAAATAAAAACATCATTACCATCATAGAACATTAAAAAACTTCATTTTCCTTCATAAAAATTGTCATACCATGTTTTTTCGAAACCTGAGATGCATTAAGTGACTGCGCGACCAGTCGATGGAGCCTCCATTGTTCTCAATCCAATGCTACATATCAATCTTCAGCATCTCCATCAATCTCAATCACCGTTTCCTTCAATCTCCTTCCCGATTCCTCCTTCAAGATAGTGCGCATGAACAGCGCATAGAGAGGAGAGAGAGGGAGGAGAGAGAAATACTAGATTCTAATCTTTCATTCATTCAGTCATATCTCGTGCGAAGACCGGTGATAGGTTCAGGGAAGAAGGAGGATTTGCCGGCCAATGTTTGTTGCATGTGTTGCTTGTATGCTCCATGCTTGATTTTGTGTGTGGGGGGGGGGGGGGCATTTTTTTCAGCGCTGATCAGACGTCGCCATATCTCACCACACCACGAAAAAAATGGAGGGGGGATGCCCCCTCCCAAAGGGCACCCCCTTTAGCCTTTAGTTTTTTGTCCACCTCTTCAAATTTGACCCATTTCTGACAACTTTCACGTTCGGACTTCGATGGCCTCTGAAAAATCTTGCACATTTGTCTCGCCATCGCGCACTGACTGGTAGCTCCCGAAATCACGCACAACAGTCAAAGAAATTATCAAAAATCCTCAAGTGTCGCTCGAGCGCCTTTTAAAAGTGGTCTTCCACTTGGTGCTTAAAATCGTCCTAGCTGCAGCCGCCGCCTTCAATGTCGAAGATTTTTTCTCTAAATTTCAAAATTTTTGGCAAATTTTAGGCATATTCCGGGCTCAAAACTCCGCTTTCATAAAGATTATGTTGTGGATAAAATAATCAAATGCATGTTTGATTTTAGGCTAAATTTGAGTGAAATCTATGCAAAGGTCGAAAAGATGGATGTTAAGGTAGAAGAGAATGTTGACTATGATATCAATTGCAGGTCTTCCATGATATGCTACCCTTGTTTTCTAGTCATAGTATGTGATAAGTTGCCATGTGTTGTCTAGGTACCATGCCACGTTAAGGTCAAGGTCAAGGTTGAGGTCATTCTCGTTTGAGCTAATACCTACCATGGTAGTTGTCTCCTAACCCACTAGTATTTCTATGAGGTCAACTAGGCTTGCTAAAGATGTGTTTGTAATGCTAGCCAATCCTTCCTTCCCTCAATGTTTTGATGGTTCTGTATTTCCTAGATCTTTATTTCAGGTATCTTGGGTCACTCGTTTCGTTGTCGGGATTGCACTCCTATTGGTGGGTTCATTTTAGCTTAATCCCATTTAGTGTGTTCCTTGTTAATCCAATCAGTGTGCAAATATACACACACTTATATGCTTGACCGAGTGTGACTCGATGGAAATTGTGCAAAATCAAGCTTTTCATCCTTCACATACATTGAAGTGTCCAGAATGCATAGTGTAACCTTCGATGAAGTGAATCACATCCAATCAGTTTCATGCTATTGCAGCTTTTTCACATGGATCTTGATTACTCCTAGGAGTCAAATTTGGGTTTCTCATTGGTTTTAATATGTGGTCTGATGCGTGTTCAGTGCCTAGACGATCTTCATGTGTGGTCTGATGGGTGTTGAGGCTAAACGGTCAAGTTTCTACCGTGTGTAAGCAGTTGGTGGCTAGTTATTTCAGTCACTCCTGGGAGGCAACCTGATGGAGCCATACATATTGGTACTAAATGCCACGATAATCACATGCATGGGAGGCAACCTCTTGGTGGAATCACCATGGCCCCACTGCAGCTCTCTTACATCGCAGGGATTGGCTCCTTGATGCAGTGCTCAACATATAGAACAAACGAACAAACTCCACTCTTTCATTTTGAAAGTATTCGAGGAGATACCATGTGTCCTCTCCAAATAATTTCCCAAGAAACAAACGTCTATCCTACGGCCTAGGTTGCCTTTCCATACTCAAGCGTGGGTCATCGTAATCGAAAACAGGTGCTATGCATCCAGTCCTTTGTATTCTGATACCATAGTTGAAGTGCACATGTAAAAGTGGATGATCCTAAAGTGCTCAAATATAATTTTCAATCAAAAATATGTTGTGCACAACCAGGCTTTCCAATGCTCGTTCGCTAACTCGTTGCGGCGATGTAAAGATAGCACCGAGACAACACTTGTGCTACTATCCTCTTAATTAAAATACAACAAACTCTATGTCATGATATGCATCTTCAAATCAGCAATAATCAGCACGCAAATCACACCATTCAAACATCCCACCCCCTACGTTTAGGTATTGCTTTCGTTGCATAGGTGTAAAGGTTCATTTTGTCATGTTTTGATGTATGTAAAGCGATAAATCACAAAATTTGACAAGGAGATAGGGAAAACTGGGGCTAAACCTCATGTTTTGCCACTACCATACATCCACAAACAATCATTATATTTTTTCTTATTTTTGTGAAGCGTATTTCTATTTTTTCCCTTATTTTCCCTATTTTCTTGATTTATTTGACAATTAAATATGTTATATTTTTATTTTTCTTGTTCCAATCACTTCAACGTACTAACATTCAATTTATTTTCCATTTTCCCCCCATAGGAACACATTTCACCCACCCGAAACGACAAAACTATCATTTTTCCGCTTAAAAATCGCATTTTGGATTTTACAGGAATTAAATAGCACATGTAAATCATTGCAAAATCAAATTCTTTTGATAACCAGCGATTAATCATGATGCAACCAGCACTCAAACAAATTTTCATGGGCAAGAAGGGAGGGGGGGCTGGACGAGAGGAGAGAGCCTTGACGCTACTGATTGGGAATAGTCGTGACGTTGCCGTAGGAAGGAGATAGGCTGGCGGGATGCCGCCAGAAAGAGTGGTGGTGGTCGTGTGAAGGAAAGAGAAGGCTACAATAGGCTGAAAGGACGCCGACTGCGTGAGGTGTTGTGGACCCTCGTAAGAGAGGAGGAGGGTGCTGTGAAGCCGGGTGGTCGTCGCTTGCTGCAAAAGAGCCGCTGCCTGAGGCTCAATAGCCACCACCAATCCGCCAGCTCCGTTGGGCCTGCCGTAGTCGCCTGTGGCTTAAGAGCCACCCCCATCTCAAGAAAGGCTCCCCACACTCCACATCAGGACCACCCCTCCCTCTTCCATGTGTTTATCATCTTTCCCCCTCCCACGGAACTATTACCCTCCCCTTTTCCATGTGGACCTGCACACACCCCCCAGAAGCTTCTTAGAAGCCTCTAAGGGGGCTTCTCTAAGCCCCCTTCCTATTGGATCCACCAAAAATCCATATTAGCCCCGATTTTTAAGGCCTTTTCCCATGGATTCCCCATAAAGGCCATTTTACCCCTCGAGTTCCTTTTAAACCCCTTTTCCATTGCAACACCCACAACCCCTTAGCCTGAGCTTTGAACAGAAGAAGGGGAAGCCTACAAGCCCCCTTCCCACTAATCTCCTATAAGCCCATTCCTAGCCTCAGGATTTTGAAGAGAAGAAGGGGAAGCCTACAAGCCCCCTTCCCACTAATCTCCTATAAGCCCATTCCTAGCCTCGGCATTTTGAAGAGAAGAAATGGAAGCTTATAAAGCTCCCTTCCCGCAAGACCCATCGTAAAGCCTTTCCGCAAATAGGCTTCAAAGCCCACAAGCCATCCGTAAATCCATTCCTAGCCACCACCCCGGTTTCTTCCTAAGAAGCTCATAAAGCCCCTTTTCCGCAAGCATCGTTCATCTAAAGTCCCGCGAAGGAATCTCCTATGTACGATGGAGAAAGGCAAAGATCATAAGGCTACATACCAAGATGAGTAAATTGGTAGACCGCGAAGGCAAACCACAAGCCGAAATCATGCCTACGATGGCCCTAAAAAGTCACAAGGCGCACCTGCGGGAGGATCTTCTCCTAGTATTTATGTGGATATTTCCCGGAGTCCACAAGTCTAGGTTTTATCTATTTGGATTCTACACAAAAGTATTGAATTAGTCACGATAACTTCATGGATTAGGAAGCACTCATGCATGTTCAAATTCAACTAGTCAAGTTAAATGCAATTGGAAAATGAATTGGCTATTTGAACATTTACTAGAATTAGCTCAAGATATGAAAATTGATCATTGGTACGTTCAATGGAATGAATGAAAAGAACATAAGGTGTCTATGCAATTTTAGGACCTTACCAGTAAGTTTCCTTTTGTGCATTCAAAAGTGACGAGCCTAGGACAACTGTTGCCTCATTACAAGGTTGAAATTATTGAGGTACACCTTTTTACTAGGCATGGAAAGATTAATGGCATGTCACATTTTTAGATAAATCTTCTTGGTAATGATTCATTAAGGAAGTCGTTATCACTCGTAGGAAATAGCAAAGCATGGAATAGATGCGACACTTGTGCAACAAGTTGCAATGTTGCATGATCTTGTGATTTGATCAAAAGGGAATGGCCAAATTCCTTGGAATAAGATTGGCAGATTCTTACATAAGTTTATCTTGCAAGAGGAGAATAATCGTCATGATATAGTACCTTTCTTGGCTAGAGTAACCAAGATACGAGGATTAGATATTTCCTTGGAAGCAAAAGACCAATTAGTAAATTGGAATAACTGCTAATAGAACTTAAGGTATTGGTTAAGTTGGGATTAATAGGGTACGGACCTAACCCACGGATATAGGGTTAACAAACAAACCCTTGGGGATCTTGCCAAGTCGCAATTGATCGTGGATCGAGTGCTGGATGCATTCAGAGAGGAAGATTCACTCTTTAGCCATTGGCCAAATAAAACGACCACTGGAATTGATTATGCTTGTAACAGTTTAGAAAGCACTGTTTGCATTGTTTGCTCAAGGAACTAAAGAATGAAAAGATATCTAATGCTTCAGGTTGAAAGCCTGAAGGGAGAGGCAGCTTCAGTTACCCCTGACTGCCTGCCTAACCCTAACCAAGGGGGTGGTTGACCGCACCGGGAACGTGGACTGAACCCGCCGCGAGAGGTCTTTCCGTTGAGCTCTACTTGGAGCAGGAGGACGCTTGGGTGCCAGGGGGGCTCTGGCCGTAAATCCCTTGCCTTCCGGGTCCTGCACAAGAGGCTAACGCGACTCGGGATTGGATCTCGAGGCCCACATACTAGTCTACGGGCGGAAACTTGGAATAGTGATCCCTAGTGGATTACTGGATAGCCTTCCAGCGGATTATGGACAAGCCTACGAGCGGAATTTCTTGTATTTCAAAGATAAAATGATGAAATGATAATAAAGAATTTGTTTGATATTATTTTTCTATGTCACGTGATAAGAGTACGTGAAGGAACCAGTGCTTAACAGGATTAATTAAAGAAGCTGATTGTTATATGTCAAATTTAATGTATTAGATAATTACATAACTAAAACAAACCGAGGAAAGTGCGGAGGATGGACCATGGGTCCGTCCTACGGTTGGGTGGTCCCGGTTAGCCGGGAACTTTTCTCAAAAATCTCAAAGAACAGCGGGATCATCATCAAAACGAATAACGAGAGCGATGACCTAGAGTTACGTCTTACCCTATTTACACTGTTTTAGGGGAAGGAATTGGGACTATGCCTTATGGCAGAGAGGTTGAGCCTTGCATCCCTCTCATTTCCCATTCTCCTTGAACCAAGTGCAGCGTGAATCTGGTTTGGACCTAGCGTTTCTACGTAAAGTAGTTCGCTCGGGTCTGACGCTAGTTGCTGTTAGCTAAATGACCAATTAGGAAAACCCTAATTCCGATCGATCCTAAGTGGGAACGGCCAGGATACTTCCGCTACATGGCAGACGCGGGAAGACCTAGATCGCAAAACTCGTAACATTCCATGGGAGTGCCGGGTGGAGTTTTCTAGACATCCTTTCCAATGGACTGCTAAGACGTGTCCTGGATGATACTAGCGGACACGTTATAGATGGAAGGACAATGGGAAGTGAGGTGAGAGTAGGAACACCCTATGTGTGGCATCCTATGTCCTCCTACATGCACATCATGTATCCACACCACACACAAGTACATTTACCTCACTATTTTTGTGCGTAGTAACATATACTCCATCCAACACTACATTGTGCATCCATGAAGTTCCTTTAACCCTCATAGTGTAACCATCACTACACCAAACCTTTATCTCCACACACACCTATATATATAGAGCACCCACTAACTGTACATTCATCACTTCATCCATCCTTGCTCCACTACACTATGTTCCCACCACACTACGTGAAGTTGACTACACACTATGTATAGTCAACTATACAGTGCTTGCGTGTAGTCGATTGCACATATGAAGCAGTCACCTCATTATGTGCTCCTGCTAGTTCCAGCATGTATGTCAAACTATTTCCCAAAAAAAGGGGGAAATGAAGAGAGAAAAACATAAAACCACTAGCCCATTTCCCCACATCACCACTAGGGGGCTCATCAAGGGTAGGGCATTCCAAGCTTGCTTGGTAGACTTGTCTTCATAAAGTCAATAGAGCACCACAACCCTCCACGAGGTGGGTCCTCAAGTGTTGCATAATGCTCCAAGTTTAGTTGAAACTCAACCCATCTCCCAGTTCCACTACACAAGCACTACACATCTCTGGTAGGTAGTTAGGCCCCCTCAGGAAGTACACCACACAACCTTTCAGGTACTTGGAGATCCTCGAAGACCCATCAACACCGGTGGCCCACATCTAAATTATCCTATAACCTTCCATAACTTTCACCTCCACAGCTTTTCTTATCTCCACCCTATCCAACCCTCACCCTCATCATCCCAACACACCCAGGAATCTCATTTTTACCATTGGCCGAAAGAGAGCAAGAGTGCCATGGTATTGGCACTACATTAGAAGGGGGTAAAATGTTAACAAGTTTAGAAGCATGAGAACATTGAACTTTAGGCCTACAAGATTTTTGGAAAAATTTAAGCCTTATGTTGATTCTCCAAGAGTTAGGTCTCCTCTCTCATGCAAATTTTCAAAGAAGTTGTACAAAATTTGCTTCTCCTCTACTTTCTTGCTCCAAAGTCTTGCATGATAAAGAGTGTGTGAGATTGAGGGAGAGAGAGTGCATGTGTGATTGGTGAGGGACAAGCAGAGTGAAACCTCTATCCTTCTCTCTAGTACTCTGTCATGCCCACCATGATTTCTCTTGCATGCCGAGGACTATAGAGGGTTGAGGGGGAAATGGAGTGCTCACTTGTATTATGGAGCTAGGCCTTACGATTGTCTTGATAGAAGGCATGCAACCCTATGCTGGATACAAAGGTTTCTTTCAATCTACATGTGAGTGACTAGGTATGAGATCATAACTATGTGTTCATGCTCTTGAAAAACTAAGGGTGTGCCCATTGGCCTCAACATGTTGAGCATGTAGCACAACATCAAGTTGTGAGACATATAGTTTCTTCAATTTGGCATAATTTCTTGTATTACTCCTGCGAAGGAGTTGCATGCACTCAATTGACATATGTGAGATGCCATGAAAGGATAGGCATTCCTTGTTCTCAACATCATAATTTAGAACCTATCATATTGGCATGATTACAAGAATTCAACATACAAGAAATATATTTGATATTTTATAAACAAAAATTATCAGTAAAGAAGTAGACATACACAGCCACACTGGCCTCATACCCCCTCTCATTTTGGGACACAAACACAAGCAAAAGAGGACATCCATGGTAACACCAACATGTGGGAACTAACACTCGAGCATCCTTAGATAAAGGAAGCATGTAAATAACATAGTTAAATATTGGGCCATGGGAACTTTGAGAGAGAATGTGTATGTGTTTTTAAAAAAAATTAATGCTGATGTATACCATTGGTGGAAAATTCCAAAGTCATGTTAACTTGAGAAATATAACATAAGAATATATAAAAGTGCAGTCCTAGTATGTAAGATATCATAGGATAATCTTTATTGTTTGTAAACTTTGCTATGGTGTGAAAAATTTTGAAAAAATATCTATAGAAAATTAAAAACATTTTTATAAAGATGGACACCCCAAGAAAATAAGACTAACATGGGAGAGAAAAACCATCTATATTTCACTTCAAAGGTGGAAGTACTCTTTTTGGCCTACAAAATCCATAGTTCAATATAATTCATCATCAACACAGAATGATCCAATAGCATTTACAAGAATATATCCTCAAACATCTCTGATCATATATCCTAGTTGATGGCCATTTTCACATTCCACAAATGTACAATTGGTTCTTTCACTCCTTTGTCAACTAGTATTAACTAGACCTTCTATCTTTCCTGGTATATATGGCCTTCCATCTACATAAAGTCTCTGGTCCTTTGCATGAGTAATGCTACTATCTAGAAGAGGGTTTTGCATTGAGACAAAAACCATAACTACTCATGCCAAGGACCTAGCGCATCAACAGATGTTACGAAACCCCTGTATATATGGGCCCATAGAAGAATATAAGGGTCACCTTTGAATGTGGTGGAACTTGGAGATCCCTTACAATGAATAGGCCATGTCTTCCATTCAGAATGCTAGAATGACCTATCATGTAAATAGCTATTCAAAATCCAAAAACCTATTCATCTCTACGAAGTGATCATCCTTTCCATCCTCCATAGTGTCTATGATTGTATGTCTATACTAGAGATTGCAAATAATTAGGCAATACATAATCACCATGAGTCTCATTCTCAAGGCCAAGAGGCAAAGGCTATTGCAAGGCATCTATTTGTACTTGTTTGATTACTTGACCTTGTGGTGTGCAAGAACGACGCGCATCTTGACCGTAGATTATATCCTCATCATCAACTAGAGATGCATATCCCTATATGTGAAATGCTACTTATATTGTTGGCATACCCAACTATAAGTATCCAAAACAACAGAGATAAGAATAAAGAATACTAACCATAATTTGATTTCGATGTGCAAGCATTGGCACATGAGTATCAAAACATCGAGAAGACTCATGTGAATGATATTGATGTCATGACATGTAAGCTGCGACATCTATCACACCAACATGAAATCAGTTCCTCCTCATAGTAAGATGAAGACTCGCATCCTCATGAGTTGGTACTCTTTGGAGTGCCCCATCATAGCAACATGACCTCCATAGAAATCACACATGCCAGTTCATTGGCATGGGGAGACATGGCTTCATAGCCACTTTTTTAAGTATATGCTTACAAGATTTGATAGTATAGAGATACTAGCTATAGGATGTATAAAATAAGAAAAAAATATAACTTTGGATCTGTTCTTGTATAGAGCAAAGACCAGGATCATGACCCCACTTTAGAAAAGGTTGAGATGGCCACACATTAGAAGATACATGCCTCATACTGACATTCAAAACGATGCAAATGTTCATTAAAAAAATTACCTTGATTGTCATTAAAAGTGTTGGTATAAACATCTCTATAAAACCGTTGCAGAAACAGTCACTATTTGCATCACTATATGCATCGCTATTTGCATTGCAAACGTGATGCATATGGTGACGTAAATAGCAATGGTTTGCAATGTGCATAGGGATGACAATAGTGATGCGTGGAGAGAAATCAACGACATTAATAGCGATGGTTACAGGGAGAAAAAATAATTAATATTTTGCAAAGCAATTACATGTTGGGTATATAATGGTAGTCCAGAGGAGTGTAAAATGTACTTGAACCCATAAGACTAATAATTCACAGAATAAGTACAAGACTAGTGATGACAACTCATGGCATTACATGGAACCATGGAGAGAGGAGAGCCAAAACAAATGTGAAATTCTATATGTAATTTTCCCAAACTGCGATTTTATATAGAGGAAGATAAGTACATCTAAGGAATAGTACATGGAAGATGCTTTCAGAGATCACATGACCATAAAAGAAGAGGATGTGATCTCCACAAATTTAAGTGCGAGCTACAAATATTGGCTATCAAAAAGCTCATCCAATGCAAAGTAGCATTTAAAAAAATCTGTAAAATGAACAACTACACATCAATCCACCATACATAATGCATTAAAATTTTTTTTGACTACGTACAAGAAAGACGATTGACTTATTGGGCCACCACGCACGTACAATCTATTGATGAGTGTATTGAGACCGTGTCTCTCTGCATATCAAGTCTCCAAACCTATGGAATTCGAGTTTGTGATGGAGTGCTGCAAAGAAAAGAGAATACAATTGTTAGAAACACGATCGTCAGTACAAGTGATATTGCAAATAAGAAAGAGATAAGAACAAAAAAAACTTACAAACCTTCAAATAAGTCTTGTGACTTCCACTCCCCAGATGATGCATGACCCCTGCCTCCAATCATGCCCTCGTTGTTGTCGCCAACGTCCTAGAGAATTTGTAGCCTCCTCCCTGAGACTCCACCAATCATCTACCTCTAGCCACTCGAGCTTTGAGGTGCCACTCTTGAGTGTTTTGCATGTGTCCGTTCGTCTATGTGACATGTATGCATGAATACACTCCATCATCCACCTAGTGGAAAATCTCTTTGCCACACTAGGTAAAAAATCCTTGTGCAGGGTTGCAGCTATATAGTCGTTGCTCCCCTCAGGTATATTTTTCCAATGGTCCAAGATGTTGTGCCTAAAATATTATTGGAACAATTCTCTAATGCAAAACATTACCCTCGTCCCCTCATTGTTCATGATCACAGCACCTACCTTGTCATCTACAAGGTATCCATACCCCTCTAGGATATCGTCAAAGGCAACCTGCATAGATAGAAAATGATGTTAGCATAATCAAAATATAAATATTTAGGTAAATCATGATAATATAACTCTGAAAAAATGATGCTAATTGAAATGCATATAAAGTACCCTTAAAAGTGAATCATCAATCAATTGAGTAGGTAGATGCAAATATGACCCACCCTATAGCCCCATGTCAATCTCCTCACACAACTCCACATACATTGAAAGGTCTATAGATAGCTTACCATAGAAGGAGGAGTCCACTTCGTTCTGAAAGAATTCTTGGCCTCCTATCTCTTCATCATTATTACCTGTGTCTGCCTCCTCTCTCGGGGGGGTGGGCACTCATAAATATATGTATATATAATGTGAGTTCAAAACACCATTTTTATACATTTTTTATATACATAAGGGTGTCATATAAAGGGGTTATTTATAGGTTGAATAGAAAAGGGTTGTGTTTTATTCAAGAAAAATTCACAGATTAGGATATTTATAAATAGGCCATGAACGCACGTTATATAGAGGATATACATATAGTGAACCCCCTGAGCCTCCTCTACATGTTCCAAGCCCTCTTCGGCCTCCACCCTATGCAATATCAATGCCTCCACCTGCATACTCTCATAGTCTATGTTGGGCACATTTCTTTCATCATACACTCTTACACTCCAAGGAGCTAATGGCACAGCATACCACCATCAAGGTTATCAGGGATTTGGATAGAAATTTGCCTGTTCAATATTACATATAAGAGTGAATTACCATTTGTGACTATTTAGTGTTGTGAATTTTTAAATAAAAAAAGTCATGTACCTATTCACAATGGGCAACAAGAAAAATGTGTCGTGCAGTTCCATCTATCCTTTTTGGGAATCTATTTTCAGAATTCCAAAGTAACATTTTTGAATGGTTATCCCAACTCCTTCCAATACTACTTTGAACCATTGTACTATCTGGCTTTCTTATTGATCTAGAGAGTCAATGCCATCTTAGTCATTAGTGCTAGTGTCTGTGGTATGGATGGTTCAAAATACAAGATTTTTTAGACAAGTTTAGTCTATTTGCTATATTTTGGATATTATATCTTATAAATATCCTAAAAAGCTATGAAATTTTCTAGAATAGGGTGACATGTAAAACACAAGTTACTTTTTCAACCAGTTTTGTAGATGTCATGTAAAAATAAGGATAGGCAAAATCACATGTGATGCGATCGCAAATGACAGGCAGCAAACAACACTCCCAACTAGGAGAAGAAGGAGTGATCTGGAAGAATTTTGAGGAGGTGTCCTAAGGTTTTACCCCCCTTTTAGAGCCAATGGAACCATCAGATTTGTGGTATGAGGAGCAGAGAAGAAACTACTACTTTGATAAATGTTTTTGGTCTACAAGGGAGCTCCAAGAGATCTAATGCTTAGAGATTGCTTCTGAGTAGTTCAAGAGAAGGAATTTTTTTCTCTTATCAAGTTCTATCAATACATAGTGCTTTGTCTTTAACTTGTGTACCTCTTGTCTATTCTTTTTCTTCTCTTCTAACTCCTATTCTGTACTTTCTTCTCTCTCTGATCCCAAATGGATACGACCTTTTGACTAAAACCCCTCTGATATTGGTGAACCTGATGTGGAAGGTCATTGGAAGGAAAGATAGGATGGAAGAACCTTTAAGCACAATTTCTCGTGATGTGTTGTAGCAGTAACTGTAGAATATGAATGTGCTTATGCAAGTACAAGAACAACAAGTGATGCATGCTTCTGCTCAAACCAAAACGGTTATCATAAATGCTCTGTTGGAAATATGAGCAAAAGATGAAATTATTTTATGGCAAGAATGTATCTGCATAGTTGCATGCCTATACTCAAAAGATGGAATTCTTTGGGGTGGCTCAACTTGCATAAAGCTAGTATTTTGTATGGGTTACTATACATGAATTGAAAGGCCAAGTTAGTGAAATATACGTGCAAGATACTCATTGAGTAGCATTCAAAAAGACAATAAGGGAAGAATGTTACATTGAAGACACCAATTTGATTAACTGCAAGACTTTCCAAGAGTGGGTTCTACAACCTAACAAGGTTCTTATGGCTACATAGTTATTAAGAGAATTTGAAAGTTGGTTTGATACATTTAGATCTTGCAGAATAGCAAGCTCTTACAAGTGAGAAGATTGAATTGTTTCTACAAGTGGTAGATCCTGAGCTTCAAGAGAATGTTGATGATTTATTAGAGGATCAAACTACATAGACATGGCTTAAAAAAGAGTGGAGGCATGTTAAGGAAGCTATTACTATAATGGTGAAAAAGCATAGAAGAAGAGAAAGATTGCATGTATCTAGCTTGCCCACTATTACGGGCAAAATAGTTGATGTATCGAGTAACCCATCCACTTCTATGGGCTAATCCTATGGTTGCACCTACTTTTTCCAATGTTAGGGAGAAAGTTGTACTAAATGAATTGGTCAAAGGCATGTGGGATCCTTAGTTGAGGTTTGCGAAATTGGATGAGAAAGGACAAGAGGAAAGGGGACGGGCAATAACTCCTAAGCTAGGGAAAAGATGTATGTGGTGTGATAGTTTGCAACATTAAAGAAAGGATAATGCTGCTTAGTAGGAGGCCTTGGCACGCCAACTCCTCTTTTGGAAAGATGGCAAGATCCATGCACAAGAAATTGGATTGCCTCTTGCTTTAAATTTTAGAAAGGGAGGTATGCAAAAGTTGTTGGAAGACTTATGTATTTGAAATCCTTATGTGGTTGTACATGCTTTTACTTTTGGTCTATAGTTGGATAGAATGCCTGGCCAAATGATGGTTGGTCTGAAGGCTACAACATGGATACATGCTTTGCATGTAGTTGAAAAGAGAATAGTTACTGATAGTGAAATGTCTCATACAAGGCAAGACATTTGTGACATAACTGGTTTGGGATTACCAATGCATGCATATTCAGTTGATGCAAAATTTGCAAAAGAAAAAAACATGGATGTACTTGTGGAAGAGAAATAAAATAGAGATGAAGATTATGCAAGGATATCTAGTAGAGTGACAAGAAGAAGTCTAGATCCTCCTAAAGCTTCAAATCAGCCACCTCCTGAGCATGTCATAGAAGGGGTTGGGCACGAGCAAAAACAAGATAGCAAGCAAGAGGGCAAGCAATTGGGATATAAGTTACAATCTGATATTGAGACAGCCATGGATGCCATGGAAGATCCTATAGTGGAAGACTCAGCCATTGCGTCTATAGATTTTCTTAATGCATTTGAAGAGTCTTACGAAGATTATGTTTTTACTTGATGCAGAGACTTAAATAGAAATTGGTGACTTGTTGGATGCACATGATTTGCAGGATCAAGGAATCATTTCTGAGATAGTTCATAAGCTCAAGGATATGCCTTTAAAGGATGCTAGATGTAATGCTCCACAGCTTTGGGAATGGTTTAAGATGTTTTATTAGAAGGCTTAATAGGCAATTGAAAGATGCTTCAAGATATGGACTCCTTCACTATTTTTGGTAATGGTAAGCATGTGTTGGATGCAACTGAGGCTCAATTTATGATTGATATAGTATGTAATTGTCACTATAAGAATATTTCCATGTGCTGGATTTTGGAAGAGTACGCATGTTGCGATATATTTGTTGATGGGTGCATTGATAGAATGTATATGGAGATTCAATAGTCTCAAGTGTATATTACGCACCCAAGGCCTTATGACCATAGGGGGGATACTAGGTATGGCTCAAGAGTTGTACAAATGTTTAGTATTTTGATCTATGATCTAGGGGGATATCTTCTTATATGCATGATAAAGGACAAGTTGATGCTATGGGTGTTTGACCCGGGTGGTGAATCGGTGATACATACCGGAGGATGTGCAGGTTGAGAGGGGGTGGATGGCGTGTCCCTATGCGGATGCAGTGTGAAAAACTCTAGAGTACATCATCATCCAGATTTCTTATTAATCTAGACAATCAATGCCATATTGGCCATTAGTGCTAGTGTCCATAATATGGTTAGCTCCAAAGTATGGGATTTTTGGACAAGTTTAGTATATTTTTGATATTTTGGATATTATTTCTTGTAAATATCATAAAAAGCTATGAAAAATTCTAGAATAGGGTTCTATCAATACATATTTCTTAAATTCATTATGCTTTGTCTTTGAATTGTGTACCTCTTGTCTATTCTTTTTCTTCTCTTCTATCTCCTATTCTCTGTTTGCTTCTATATCTGATCCCCGATGGATATGACCTTTTGATTAAAACCCCTCCCACAGCACTCAAAGTAGACATGTCACCCATGCAACCACAATGCATTGTAGATTTTGTATTGTATAGTGAAATAGTTACATTTGTTGTCGCATATAAAATCTAGATACGATAGCTTATAAAATATGTGGTCACCTTTAAACTACATCCCCTTCAGAATTCTCACTCCTCAATAGAGACCTCTACCCCTTCATGAGAAGCTGCGATCAAAGCTCCATGTAACCAGCACATAGACATAAACAGTGGCATCTCCTCCACGCCCTCAGGATATGGAATGAATTAATGGCTTGTACTGCGTTAAAGTTTCGATCGCGCTTCTTCTCAATCTTTCTTAGCTTGCTCATATCTAGCAAGCCACTTCTCCATGGATGCATGATGCAACATCATTTTCTCCTCCATTGTAACATCCATCCTTATTTCACTCCATTTCCAACCACCACATCTCCAATCAGTCTATCATTGTCCTTTAGCAAACCATAGCATACTATTGTCTAAATCCACTGTTTGGTAGCCACTGTGAAATATGCACTAATGCTTCTAACACTAGCTAACCTTGAACCATGCTACCTTCTAGTCGAGCTTCTTGTCGCACAAAGCCCTTCAGGGTTTTCATGAAGCGCTCCAAGAACATCCATCGCATATGGATGGGTCCCGATATCTCCACTTCGTCTGTGAGAGATGTAGCTCAAGGTGGGTTTATATTGTGAGCATGCTAGTGGCCGTGTACTTCTCAAAGAGATAGATCATCTCCACCACTCCCCGCCTTGTGGACTCTTTCACTCTCCTTCCTCTCTTTATCTCACCCTTTTATCCACATCTTCCTTCACTCTCTGTTTCTTTTTCTCTCCCCCTCTCTTTCTTTCTCTCTTTCTCTTTCTTTGTTGCCTCTCTCTTTGTTTCTGTCTCCCCCCTCATTGTTTCTCTCACTCGCTCTCCTCTCTTCCTCCCTTTCTCTATCTCTTTCTCTCTTTCTTTGTTATCTCTCCTCTTTTTTCTCTCTCTCTCATTCTCTCTTCCTCTTCCTTTCTTCTTCTCTCTATCTCCTTTCCTCTTTTTCTCTCTCTCTCTCTCTCTCAATGCATCTCATTACAAAGAAAACAAACAAAAGTAAAAGAGAAAACACAAACAAAGCAAGAAGAGGCAATGTACTATCACAAAGGCCCAAGGATTGATTCTTTGCCTCCTCTTCGTGACATCCCTTCTTTCTCCCTCATGTACTTCTCCCCTTTCTTTTGTATGGCAGTGATGATGGCAGCGGCAGTGAGGAGGCTCTCCTTCTCTCTCTTTTCCTCTTCCTCTCCCTCTCAAAGTAACGATCTCTCCCACTCTCTCTTTCGCTCTCTTTTGAAAATGTTTGTGGCAAATGTCGTGCTCAAGTTTTCACTACAACAAAAAGGCCTCATAGACGCACTTTTAGACGCGATTTTTGAATATATGAAAATCTTATGGGCGTGTCTATCCGCGCGTCTATTTGCGCGTCTATCATGTCGCGTCTATAATCGCATGTATGAACGAATTTACACCCAAAAATAGACGCGCAATAGATGCACATATACATGTGTGAATACATGCGCATAATAAACCAAATTTTCTATTTATTTAATTCATTTTACGCGTCTATTAGCGCGTCTATTTGGTAGTTAGATGGGCATATAGACATGCTTACAGACGTGCTTTTACAAGCACCGGTAGATGCGAACGGAAAACAAAAAATCTCATTTTTAAAAAAAAGATATTTTGTTTCTTTTTAAAATTTGAATTATGGAGCGCGTGTATAAGCGTGTGTACTCTGCACTGTAGATGTGCATATAAACGCGCATTTTCTGCAATTTAGACACGTGAATAGATGCGCAAAACAGAACTGGAAAAAAAAAACCTACAAAGCAACCACATGCTCTTTGGTTTTTTTTTCCCACCTCCCATACATCAGATTGTGCATTTGGAAAAAAGACAATGTCTCTTACGAGCACGAGAATTGAAAATAAAAGTCCATGTATTCATTATAGATCAAAAGTATTTATATGGGAAGTTTAAGTGCTTGCGACCTAAAGCGTGGCCACAAGCAATAGGCTCAAAGATCGATCATACATATACAAGAAACAAGGTCTCATGAGGAGGTATGGTGCTCCTCTACGAATCTGAAGAAAAAACATCTTCGCTAGTATCACCATGGCTACTAGCGTCGCTATCCCCCTCCTCGCTATGCTCCACATCCGGGTTCGTCTACACACACAAAAGATCAAGGTTGCTTACATAGACATGGTGGAGAAAAAGTTATAATTAGCTATACTTTTAATAGGAAAGTAAGAAAAACATACCTCCTCTCGCTGTCGAATCCTCATGGCCCGGTTGTATTTGTCCTTAGTGATGAGACCCTCCTCATAGAAGTGAAGCCATGTGGCTGTGTAGTTATGGCCTTGATGGTAACCTACCTCTCTAGGAGTAGGTATTCTACCAACGATAGTAGTCTGCAAAACAATTATAATATATACAAACAATTATGAGTCACAATATATTAGAACAAATTATATAAAGAATTGAAAGAAATATAAATTTTAAAAAACTAGAAATCAAAATATACTTACAAACTCTGCCTCCCACAACTCTCTGCCGCCCGATCTGTAATGTGACGATCCCATGGTTTTCATTTGGATCCATCGCACCTCTGCATGCTAGCGACTCTTCACTTTCTCTGCTACTTTCTTCTTGGCTTTCTTCCACTCTATGCGGTGGTACATAGGTGGTTGGCTATAGGCTCCATGCCCCTCCTCCTGCCTCCGTAGTGAGTCCGTGGCGCGTGTCATGAGGTGGGATCTTTTGTTGTGAAGCATATCCCTCACTTTTGTGTCTCCCTAATCATCCGAGAATCGTTGACCCTCAGGATTTGGGTATCTTCTATGGATTGCCCTCAACACCTCCTGCCACAAGCCACTTTTCTGATTTTTGAAGGCAATGAAACAATCTTTATACGTCGCATGCACGACACTCCTCATGTATGCCATTAGAACCCTTCCTTCATCATCATGGAAGATGCCACCAACATTTGTAACTCTATAGTACTGGCGTACAAGCTCCTCTACATGATCTACTAATGAGGGTGATTGCTCGCCACCTCCTAGGCAACCCCCATACAAGCCTCGTCCTTCCCCTCGACTCTCCCTCCTCCCTCTCTGTCGACTACCCTTTGCCTCACTAGATGCACGTGCTTTTGCAGATGCTTGTGCTTCAGCCGATGCACGTACAAGTACTGCACGTGGAGTACCTGCATATGGAGTACCTGCATGTGCAGTACCTGCATGTGGAGTTTGGGAAGTAGTGCCAGGCAAAGATGTCAGAGGCATTCCAGACATGACACTGAACACCTCGTCCGCTGTGGGAGAGCAGCCAAGGTGTCTGGTCATCTCTCCCATGAAGTCTTCCCTACTAGGAAAACCTCCAAAAAATGCATTGACCCCCCCTGCCAAACGAGGCCAATGTATCATTCATGCGATCCAAATCCGGGTCATTGCTAGATGAACCAGGATATGACATCTGCAAAAAAAACACAGGAAACAGACAAATTTGTTTGCATACAAAAAATCATATATGACCTACATTTTCAAAGAGCTTTCTCTAGACATTGAGCATAAAAATTAAGTGCTAATGCTTCTCATAAACAAGAAAACTGATAAACACAAACATGGGATTGGTCACATTCATCATTGCAAAAATATATTGTTTCTTATCAGAGCTGGGAGAGCTGGCGCGTGTATAACCGCGTCTAAATTGCAGGTCAGACGCGCTCTCAATGCGGTCCCAAAGTCAACCTTCTGTTCAGTGCATCTATATTTGCATTTGAGATGCAGTACAGATGCGCTGTCAAATGCAAATTCCAGGTCAATCTGTGAGCGCGTGTATCATCGTGTGTAGATTGACCTGCACACGTGCCAACACACTGTCGAAGGGTTTTCGAAAGCAAAGTCACGACCATAGAGGACCTTGACTAATTTCAGGATAGAAGATCAATCAAGCAAGATCAGATTCAATTTGAAAGTTTAATTTTAGATAATATGTGTCATACATTCAGCTACATCTGAATGGGAGCATCTCCAATAAACAACTTGACGAATACACATGTCATATAAACAGCCTGTCTTTTCCAAAGGAACAAGGAAATCTGAAGTAAGATTTAAGGGGTTGGATTAGTATTATGAAGGCATCTTTGTATTCAGGATGTTGATAATGTGTGAGGAACTGCCATCAGTGAGTTTACAATCAGGAGGCATGAATTGTAATATAGTCTCTTTACTAATATCACGAACTGTGGTCCATCCTGTGTGAAAACTGTATCTCTCCACCAAGAGCTCTTCAACCTATTTCACAGTTTTTCCCCTCCATTGCTCCAAGAAAGAGCTAAGGTTTCCACAGAGATCTGAAAGCTCTATTTTTGCTTCTTTCAGCACACTAATGCTACTGAATTATAGATTAATGTCATTCAGATGCACTCGTAAGAAGTTGCTTAATGCAGTAATCTCTGAAAACAGTCTGCACCCAAAGGAATTGCCTCTCCCCAGTGAGTATGGAAACGTTTTGTAGATAAAATTTTCTGTTCTCCCCAAAGCCTGGAGCTTTGATGGCACAAACCTTCAAGTTTGCACGAAGTTTGTTGACATTTTGAATGATCTGAATGCCAATATTTTGGTCGAAGTTAGCATATTTGAGCTTATCCAGCTCCCTTGAGGCATATAATAAAGCAACACCATTATCTGGCACAATACCCTCATCAATAGTAGCTTTTGTTGTGTTCAATGCATCTGTCACACGATTTTTTCTCGCTAACTTCCACCTCACTAGCCCCACCAATCCTCAGAACAGCAACACCACCAGACAATTTCGAAAGCCTCCCTTCCTTTCTCCTCATCATAGTCTGATGTAGATGCACTTATCGCTGCCCTCCAAGCCAGAAAAAAACGTGCCGCCATATCCTATGGTTCGGCCTACACAAAATTGAGATCAGTATCTCTGCATCAAGATAGACACGAAAGTCATCGTCACTCTGAACGCTGAGCTTCCCCCTTCCAGGACTGTATCGATATGGATTGATGCAACCAATCGGACATAGCTTTTTTCCCTTTCTTTTATTCTGAGACCCTATAGGTGGAGACATCATTGAATACAGTGAGGTTCAGGTATCTGAAGTCAGGAGTTTTTGTTTCCTGCATGGTCCTCCTCTCCGAGCAAGTATCTGATTGATTTTGTATCTGAAGGCTTATTCAAAACTGAATATGAATCCCCATGGAATGTCGCAAGTATCCGTTGATGCTATATATGAAGGCGTAATCAAAGCCGAATATGGATCACCCTAGATTCATCAAACTCTTCTCTTGATTCATACATCTCTAGCAAATCTCTGATCTGTAGGCTAATCGAAGCTTAATATCGCTATGAATTGTCCAAGCTCCCCTCTCTGCACCTGCTCAGTGACTGCCATTCTTTTTTCCCAAGTATTGCCCATTTCCTTTTTGTCAGAATTCAGTTTCTGTTGGCATGCTTCAAGCTCATACTCCAAAGTTGTAGATCAAGTCTTCTTTTGCTTGCTTTAATTGAAGTTGAAGATCTCTATTCATCTCTCCAAAACTCCACAAATGCTCTGAATTATGTAAGAGAACACCAGCCCTCTTGTCGAAGGATTTCCGTCGCACAGAAACGAGTGGCTTGTAAGGGAACAGAAGGCCCCCCTCCGATCGATGACATCCTCTTCCGTTTCAAGCGGCTCTTCTTTCGCCTTGCTCCTCTTTTTTTAAACTTTCTCCCTTTCAACCAGAAAAGCCACTCCTTTTTTTCTTCCCTCAAAAAATCCCATATTTAAAAACACTCATCCCCATAATGAATCTCGTCATCATCCATTTCCTGGTCCATAATGGTGGACCTTCTCTCTCTGTTCGTTTGTACAAATCTCTGCACATGATGCCTATGGAGGCGAAGCAAGTGTATTATCACATCTGGTGTCAATGCAAATGGTTCTTGTTCTTCTTTACCACACTGATTCTTTTGCATGACTATGTCTTCCAAGAAGGAAACAAAAGAACTATTGCAGATTGACCTCAAGGACCTTCTTGTGTCCACATCAAAATTAGTTCCACTATCTCTTGAATTCCAAGCCTTGAAGGTGATTTCTGGTCTTTGTAAATCCCTTGGAAGAAGGATGTAAGGATAGACTTGGATAGCATACCCTAGCGAGATTGAAATAGACAGTTTCTGAGCTCGGTTGTAGCAGACGCATTGTTGCAACCAGCTGTTTGATTCTATCCGCATAGCTTTAGTAAGATGTTGCATAGCACCCAATACATCAAACTTGAGGAAAACAAGATCCACCTCATCCAGATGGTAAATAGATAAGAAAGGAGCAGTTGATTGATCAAAACCTCCTCGACCACTTAACAAGACATACCAACTAGAGCATTATTGATAAGTTCCTCTTGCTCCAAACCCTCTTCCATGTAGAACAAAAGTATAAACACAACAACTAAATATGTACAAAGTATCAAATCCCACACACAACTTTTGGGTGGATTTCACACCTCGAATGTGCAGCAATACGACAACACACGCTCTAAGACGCGCCCTTAGACGCAATGAGAGGAAACATTTTTTCACGTCTATACCTGCGTCTACACTGAAATGTAGACGCGCTATCAGACGCGCTCAGTCGGCTCATTTTAGCCCGACGACCGCCATTGATGATTTACAAAATGCAATACATAATGGAATCAGAAATCATAAATGCACAGACAGATCAGAGAGAGAAAGAGAGAAACCGAGAGAGAGAGAGAGAGAGAGAGAGAGACTCACCTTGGGTGTTTGGTGTGGCGGGTGGTGGCGCTTCTTCCTTCTCCTTCTTCCTCTCCTTGGTAAGTTACCCTCCCTTGATGCTTGCTTGCTGCTTCTTCTTGTTCTCCTCTCTCTTGTTCTCTCTTTCTTCCTCTCCTTGGCTTTCCTTTTTCCCTTCTTGTGTATTTGAAATGAAAGAAGAGGTGAGTCATGAGGAGGTGAGGCATGAAGAGACTACATGTTGACTAAACTCAAGCTTCAGAACCGCAAAAAACACAGGAAAGGAAAGGCACAGTTTGAAAAGAAATGATTTAAGTATGGTTTGAATTTTGACATGTGCGTCTATTTTTGCGTGTATATGCGCGTCTATTGTTCAGGTAGACGCGAGTATAGACGCGAACATAGATGCAGAAATTAACACTAATATAGACGTGTACATAAACACGAATATAGACGCGCATTTAGGGTTTATCATAATTTTTTGTTTTTAAGATAAGTTTTGGTAGTGAATTCTTATCATAACTTTTAATGTATTTATGATGATTTTTGTGTATTTAAAATTGATATCTTAGAATAATTAATACACTAGCTTTAATTTTTTATGTAAACATATGAATGACAAATATTTTGATGTTGTCATGAATTAGGTTTAATCATGTTGTTGTCATCACCTAGTGCGGTGCATGCTGATGAGTCAATGAGCACATCCTCAAGTGAGGATGAAACATTGCGTCTTCATAATCGAGATGCATAGCTACGACGAAAAATTAAATGTATGTGTGATCGTTGTCGAGGGTGTATTTTTTTAGCACATCGAATTGCAATGTCACACCTCAGCTTATATGGAGAATGGGACCGAGAAAAATCACCGGTATTCATTGTTTTTTTTTACCACTAAGATTGCTAGTCTATGTTACGGGAATTATATATCAACGTACATGAAACTCGCTTTTGTGGTTGAGGAGGATGCGGTGCCACATCCTCAGATGCTCCCTCCCGGGCGTCGAGAGGCTGCAAAACGTCAACATGAGGAGGCAAAGTCTTCAAGAAGAGTAGAGACTGACGACCATGATAGTAGCCCTCATGAAATGTCCCATCAAGTCGTAGAGGATGAGATTTTGGACAACATGGTACACCATCTATTTTCGCAACCGGTTCAGGGAGAAGGTCACTCTACGAAGCCAGATGATCCACTATATGTAGCATCATCTACTCTGTTGTATGAAGGTTGTACATACTCCATTCTTCGTGCATCCCTCGAGATACTTAACTTGCAAACAATTTATGGATGGAGTAATCTCAGTTTGGATGCGTTATTGAAGTAGGTATCAATTCAGTTTGGCTTATGAATCATAATATTAATTGTTCTATTTTGAAATCAGAGAGAAATATATGTTGGTGGTTTTTTAACTCACTTTTAAAAATATATCTAGGTTATTATCACAAATGCTTCCAAAAGGAAACAAATTGCCAACTAAGAGAGAGCAAGCAAGACATTACTTGACATCTCTGGGAGGCCTCGATTATGTCAAGATCCATGCATGTGTCAATGATTGTGTCTTATTTCATGGGATTCATGAGTTCGCACGAGAGTGTCCTGTTTGTGGCGAATCAAGATACGAAGTGGAGATGAAGTCAATGGATGTGCCTCATAAGGTTTTGCGACATTTTCCAATTGTTCCACGTATAAACTTATGTTCAAGTGTAAGTCCATTCAAAAGCTCATGTCATGGCATGCTAGTCATCGTTCAAGTGATGGAAAATGGAGGATCCCTGTAGACACATCGGCATGGCAACATATAGATAATTTGTGGCCCATTTTCAAAGAAGAGCCAAGAAATTTGAGATTTGGTTTAGGTATGGATGAAATCAATCCATTTGGCATTAAAAGCACATTATACAGTGTATGGCCAGTGGTATTGGTGAACTATAATATTCCTCCATCCATGGCAATTAAAAAGGGACATGTAATGTTATCCCTTCTGATTCCTGGAAAGCACAAGGTAAAAAACATGGACATTTACTTAGAGCCTTTGATTGAAGAGTTAGAAATGTTATGGGAAGGTATTGAGGTGCAAGATACAAGTGCATATGCATCTTCTAGAGATTTCACATTGAAGGCCATGTTGTTGTGGACCATGGATGACTTTCTAGGATACGGAGAGTGTTCAGGCACATGTATATAACTCTATATTTGAAATTCAAGACTTGAATGAATTGCATTTTATTAATTCACTTATTTTTTCAGGTTTAACAACGTCAGGATATCATGCATGTCCTATTTGCGGTCCCTCTCTAGTTTCCTCTAGGCCGACACGTTTAAAGAAGGTTATCCACGACAATCATCATCGATTTCTTCCTATTGACCATTCCAATATGGATACATGCTTTTCATGTAGTTGAAAAGAGATACAAGGCAAGAGATTCGTGACATAACTGGTTCGGGATTACCAGTACATGCATATTCAATTGATGCAAAATTCGCAAAAGAAAAAAACATGGATGTACTTGTGGAAGAGAAATAAAACAGAGATGAAGATTATGCAATGATATCTAAGAGAGTGACAAGAAGAAGTCTAGATCCTCCTAAAGCTTCAAATCAGCCACCTCCTGAGCATGTCATAGAAGGGGTTGGGCACGAGCAAAAACAAGATAGCAAGAAAGAGGGCAAGCAATTGGGATATAAGTTACAATCTGATATTGAGACAGCCATGGATGCCTTGGAAGATCCTATACTGGAAGACTCAGCCATTGCGTCTATAGATTTTCTTAATGCATTTGAAGAGTCTTACGAAGATTATGTTTTTACTTGATGCAGAGACTTAAATAGAAATTGGTGACTTGTTGGATGCACATGATCTGCAGGATCAAGGAATCATTTCTGAGATAGTTCATAAGCTCAAGGATATGCCTTTAAAGGATGCTAGATGTAATGCTCCACAACTTTGAGAATGGTTTGAGATGTTTTATTACAAGGCTTAGTAGGCAATTGAAAGATGCTTCAAGATATGGACTGCTTCACTATTTTTGGTAATGGTAAGCATGTGTTGGATGCAAGTGAGGCTCAATTTATGATTGATATAGTATACAATTGTCACTATAAGAATATTTCCATGTGCTGGACTTTGGAAGAGTACGCATGTTGCGATATATTTGTTGATGGGTGCATTGATAGAATGTATATGGAGATTCAATAGTCTCAAGTGTATATTACGCACCCAAGGCCTTATGACCTTAGAGGGGGTACTACGTATGGCTCAAGAGTTGTACAAATGTTTAGTATTTTGATCTATGATCTAGGGGGATGTCTTCTTATATGCATGATAAAGGACAAGTTGATGCTATGGGTGTTTGACCCGGGTGGTGAATCGGTGATACATACCGGAGGATGTGCAAGTTGAGAGGGGGTGGATGTCATGTCCCTATGCAGACGTAGTGTGAAAAACTCTAGAGTACATTATCATCCAGATTTCTTATTAATCTAGACAATCAATGCCATATTGGCCATTAGTGCTAGTGTCCATAATATGGTTAGTTCCAAAGTATGGGATTTTTGGACAAGTTTAGTATATTTTTGATATTTTGGATATTATTTCTTGTAAATATCATAAAAAGCTATGAAAACTTCTAGAATAGGGTTCTATCAATACATAGTTCTTTGATTCATTATGCTTTGTCTTTGAATTGTGTACCTCTTGTCTATTCTTTTTCTTCTCTTCTATCTCCTATTCTCTATTTCCTTCTATATCTGATCCCGGATGGATATGACCTTTTGATTAAAACCCCTCCCACAGTGCTCAAAGTACACATGTCGCCCATGCAACCATAATGCATTGTAGATTTTGTATTGTACAGTGAAACAATTACATTTGTTGTTGCATATAAAATCGAGATACGATAGCTTATAGAATATGCGGTCACCTTTAAACTACATCCCCTCGAGAATTCTCACTCCTCAATAGAGACCTCTACCCCTTCATGAGAAGCTGCGATCAAGGCTCCATGTAACCACCGCATAGACATAAACAGTGGCATCTCCTCCACGCCCTCAGGTTATGGAATTAATTGATGGCTTGTACTACGTGAAAGTTTCGATCGCGCTTCTTCTCAATCTTTCTTAGCTTGCTCATATCTAGTGAGCCACTTCTCCATGGATGCATGATGCAACATCATTTTCTCCTCCATTGTAACATCCATCCTTATTTCACTCCATTTCCAACCACCACATCTCCAATCAGTCTATCATTGTCCTTCAGCAAACCATAGCATATTATTGTCTAAATCCACTGTTTGGTAGCCACTGTGAAATATGCACTAATGCTTCTAACACTAGCTAACCTTGAACCATGCTACCTTTTAGTCGAGCTTCTTGTGGCACAAAACCCTTCAGGGTTTTCATGAAGCGCTCCAAGAACGTCCATCACATATGGATGGGTCCCGATATCTCCACTTCGTCTGTGAGAGATGCAGTTGGAGGTGAGTTTATATTGTGAGCATGCTAGTGGTCCTGTACTTCTCAAAGAGATAGATCATCTCCACCACTCCCCGCCTTCTGGACTCTTTCACTCTCCTTCCTCTCTTTACCTCACCCTTTTATCCACATCTTCCTTCACTCTTTATTTCTTTTTCTCTCCCCCTCTCTTTCTTTCTCTCTTTCTCTTTCTTTGTTGCCTCTCTCTTTGTTTCTGTCTCCCCCCTCATTGTTTCTCTCACTCACTCTCCTCTCTTCCTCCCTTTCTCTATCTCTTTCTCTCTTTCTTTGTTATCTCTCCTCTTTTTTCTCTCTCTCTGATTCTCTCTTCCTCTTCCTTTCTTCTTCTCTCTGTCTCCTTTCCTCTCTTTCTCTCTCTCTCTCTCTCTCTCTCTCTCTCTCTCTCTCTCTCTCTCAATGCATCTCATTGCAAAGAAAACAAACAACAGTAAAAGAGAAAACACAATAACAAAGCAAGAAGAGGCAATGTACCTACCACAAAGGCCCAAGGATTGATTCTTTGCCTCCTCTTCCTGACATCCCTTCTTTCTCCCTCATGTACTTCTCCCCTTTCTTTTGTATGGCAGTGATGATGGTAGCGGTAGTGAGGAGGCTCTCCTTCTCTCTCTTTTCCTCTTCCTCTCCCTCTCAAGGTAACGATCTCTCCCACTCTCTCTTTCGCTCTCTTTTGAAAATGTTTGTGGCAAATGCCGTGCTCGGGTTTTCAACACTTTTTTTCTCATATCGGTATCTCTATCAGCATTGTGATGCTATTAGTGGCGCTATTGGGCGATGCCACTATTTTTTGTTGCAAATTGTCTTCACTATTTGCCCATTCTCTTGTAGTGACGTATTAGGGACAGTAAGCCCTATAAAGGACACTTGTATCAACACATCCCTTTCTTAGTATTGTTTGTAACATTTAAATATCTTTTCAAGCTAGAGTGATTTTTAACAAACTTTTTAATTTTTGACTAATCTAACTTTAATCTTATTAATACATGAGATTCATGAGAGAGAGAGATCTTGAGGTGGTTGCCAGACAGGATCCACAATATAGGTGGATAGAGCCTCGGGGGGTTCACTATATGCATATTCTCTATATAACATGCGTTCATGGCCTATTTACAAATATCCTAATCTGTGAATTTTTCTTGAATAAAACACAACCCTTTTCCATTGAATTTGTAAGTAACCCCTTTATATGACATCCTTTTGTATGTAAAAAATGTATAAAATTGGTGTTTTAAAATCCCTTATTTTGAACTCATGTTGTATATACATATATTCATGAGTGATCCCCCCCCCCCCCCCCCCCCCAAGGATAGAGCTCATGCAGCATCCTCACAATAGCTACCTCCTCATCATGATCACACATGAAAAAGTGACGTTGACAAGAGAAACTTCTTGCAGAGGCTATAGGTTATATATATCTTATTTTGTACATGTTGATATTGTATATATACAGCATTTATTCACATATCCCCTCTACTTTAATTGTTCTTATCAATTTCAATTTAGTTTATTTAAGTTTAATTTTGAAATGATGAATAATAAAATGAAAAAAAATACCATGATGATCAATAATCCTATTTTTGTTTGCTTGTTCTACTTTGGTCATCGATTACCTTTTGTTATAGTATATAAAGAATGCCCCAAAGTGCATGATGTATATGGAGATAATAGTGTACAATGTGGACTTCTAATCCATGTGTTTGTATGTGTGTCACTATGCAAGAGAGGGGAGAGAGATCAGAGGGAGAGAGAGGGAGGGAGGGAGGGTGCTTTTGAAGAGAGAGAGAGAGAGAGAGAGAGAGAGAGAGAGAGAGAGAGAGAGAGAGAGACAACGTGGTATTTGTAAATTTATCATTGATTTTTTAAAGAAATGCATTAGATCATTGTATAAGCAATGCCTAAAACATTTAGGTGTCACTAATATGATGACCACTTAAAAATAAGTAGGCATAAATTAAGTGATGCTTCTCATCGCTTAAGTGATAGCATAAACGATACTTAGGCATGCGAAAACAACATTGCTAGGTGTGTTGCTTATGTGATGTAACCATAGCAACACCCATAGGGATGTCTCGAGATCACATAAGCAATCAACTCTACTATACTCATCCCCTCTAGTAGTGACTCTTTGAGAGCTTGGTATTGATGTGTGGCATGTATCGTTTGGACCAGCCCTTGGAAAGTTATGGTAGATTTTGTCTCGTAGGATCTGTTATTACAACATGCTATATAGTGATTGCAAAACCTTTTTCATGAAGATTTTGTGGCTCAAAATTCTTATTGAAGACATCAGAATTCTATACATTATAGAAGCTTCTACGTTCGTCTTCATTGCAACCAGAGATTTAATTTTTTCCAAATATTTTGTATCATTTGCAAGGCTATGAAAAAGAGTAACTTCCCATTTTATTTTTGTGGGCAAAGACCTCAGAACAAGGATGGAATGTAAGAAGTTCGAAAGAGAATTATATTTTACTATATTTGGAAAATAATACTATGTCACATAAAGATATTTTTTAGGATGTAAGAGACTTGTAACTTTTCATTATTTAGTAGTATTCACTACACTCTCTTCATCTCTCCAACTTCTCCAAGCTTTCATGGCTACTCTCGCCCCTTTCCTCTCAATCTTGTGTTTCTCCATTTTACCTTAGTTGTCTATATTTGAGAACAATATTTCAATAAAAAATTAGATACGAACTTCACTAAACCTCCCTCCCTCCCTCCCCCCCCTCTCTCTCTCTCTCCATTTTTCCCATGTTAACAAGAAAACATTGCAAAATTTTATCTAAGCAACCTACATGGTCATATCCTCTCTCACTTCCTCTTCGCTTTACTATTTTATCCCTCCTTTCCTATCACTCTCACATAGTTCTTTTTCACCAAAAAGTAAAAACAAAGACAAATAAATATACATAAAAAACTTACATCCATGTTTTCTATTTCTTATATGTATATTCATGGCAGTGGAAGCAAAAGGGCTAATATGTATAAAAATGGAGGGAAGAAGAGCCTTAACCTTGAGCTATGGGTTGGTTCAATGTTGCAAGTTTCACCAATGAGTTGAGCAAGGGAAAGTCTCATCCTCATGTAATTTTTAACATTGCCAATGTATGCACCAAAATGTCCATCATTAAATATTATTAGGAATAGCCATAGGAATTTTTGTCACTATGGATATTCCAATGTATATATCTAAAGTTAGGATTAGCAATAGAATGTTAGAAATGTGATCATTTATGAGCTATGTAGTTGATCTCACTAAATTAGGAAGTGACATCAAAGAGAGTGCAAGAGTAAGAAAGATGGCTAATGACATGAAAGACTGGGGTGAGCTAAGGTACTTCATGGGCATTGAGCTCATAAGAACATTGAATAGTATATGGTTGGTGTAAAGACATGTTGGCAAATTATGAGATGGTGGAATGCAAGCCAATATTGATGCCAGTTGAGCAAAATGAAAGTTGAGACCTTTTGTGTGCGATGTTTTAGAGGACCCACTACTACACATGGAAATTGTTAGATGTAAAGAGTGGGCTAGGGGTTACCCTAGGTGTCCTGAATGTGTGATGTGCTTTTCCATTTCCTTATAAGGTATCTAGAGATCTAATTTGAGTGTATAAGCCTCGTTGTGTGTCTAAATCTTTAAACCCTTTTTCGCTCTCTTCATTTCCCATCAATGAAAGCTTCTCTTCCTTTCTTGATTTCTTCTTGCTTGAGTCCCTACCTAGTCACACATTGATAATCCAATTTTGTTCTCTTATGACATACTCAAACAATGGTTACATGTGAGGTAGGTTGAATTTGTAAGCTACTTCATGATTTGGGATATAAGATGCCCAAGGCTATCACATTGTATTGTGATCATAACATGAGCAACATGCGGTTGGCAAATAATCATGTGTTTCATGCAATGAATAAGCTATTAGGTGCATTATCATTACATAGAGGACATTGTAGGTTATAGTAACTTAGTATATGTTCGCATCGGCCATCAAGAGGTAGGTGACCTTTTTAGAAAGTCATTGGGTGTAGAGCTGAAGCTATACAAGTTTAGGGTCTACTTACACCTACACAACATTAATTTGAGCTTGACGGGGAGTGTTGAGATAGCAAGCTCAACATATGAGAAATAGAGATATTGATCTATCTACTCCACTGGCTTGTGCTAACATGATTTAAGGGATGTGGTAGTGATCTTCATTATGGATGTAAAAACGGGTGGATACACATATTACACTTGGTGTACTGATAGCTAGCACATCATATGTGTATTGTTAGATTGGTACATAGTGTTTGCACATGCGTAACCCCTAACACTCTATTCTAGAAAAGAACGTACAAGATAAGAAGAAGAACTAGTTTGCAAGCATCTGTGCATATGAGAGACAATGAAAGAAAGAGCTTCTTGTATCGATGTGCCTAGTGAGAGACAAAGCAATAGCACAAAGGAGTGCATATCCCCTATGGCTCGTGCACTATCACATCTAGAAAACTCTAAAAGAGCTTGATCGGCAAGCAGGCTAAGGGGGGGGGGCAAGGGGCATTGCACCCATTTGCACTCGTAAAGATGATGTATAGGGCTAGAATTGCATCGCACTCACAAAGCTCCATCTACATAAATACTAACATAGATATCATTGTGAAATCAAATGCTCATGATGTGTATAGCAATGGCTAGAGGACAATAGGTTCCACGCGCTAGTGTGTGCTACAATAGGCACATGGTGCATGTTAACCAAAACCAATATTGACCTCAACATTAGTGTGGCTAATGGTGCAAGTCATAGAAATCTACACATTATAAAGTAAACCGATGATGAGGCTTTATCAATCCAAGTCCTCATCATGGCAGCAAGCAAAACAAAGTCCAAAGGCAACCAAGCAAGACTAGACACCTTTCGGATGAGAGAGAGAAATGCTGAAGTATGCAATAGCGAATTGTTTTAGGTGTCATTGTCAATAATTTCAAGGGTTTTTCTAGTGGTGGTTGATAGACTTGATACACAAAGGCCATGTATATCAAGAGGCTTGAGATAATTCAAGTTTGGTATTGGGTTAGGGTTCAACGAGAAGGTCTCCTTTGCCCTTTGACCGGAAGGGTACACTTGGGAAAGTAGCATGCCCTTGGAATATATTAAGGAAGAAGTCCAAATTTGATTGGGCCCGCTCAAGTAAATAATTTGGGTGTCCCTTCAAATTAAAGCAGCGATAACGAATTGGGTAAAATACATGAATTCTAGAAGATGCATGTGAGGGGGAGGGTTCTCGCGTCACAATCACAGACCATCTGGAGCACGTGGCACCCCCTAAATTTCAAAGCCGCGTCCTGGGACGTGCGTATTTGTTATTCAATTCAATAGTAGTATGATTGCGGCCCTTTAAACAATAGTAGTAATGAACCAACCATAATAATAGGAAGAGTCCTATTACAACAGAACAACCATAATAATAGAAGGTGTCTGGAGACTCGGATCCTATATAAAGGGGATCGGGGCAGCTTGGTGGATACTCGAGCTAGATCTGTAAGTAGAGAGAGAGAGAGGCGGGCTTGCAGTAGCTATACGGGCCAGGGTGTGTTTGTGGCAGAATAACAGTCTAAGAGGTACGTATAAGCGAATTACAACATGGCGAAGGTGGTAGAGGTGTTCGACGTGCCCGTGAAGCATCCAGCGTCCCGCATGTGGAAAGCCCTGGTGGAGGATGCCCACGTCACCCTGGTGACCGCCGTGCCTGGCATCTACCAAAGCATAGACCTCAAGGAAGGCGCTACGTGGGCCACGCCCGGGAACCTGGCCTACGTCAAGTTCGGCAAGAACATGGGTAAGATGACAGCGTACTAATATATATACACACGCTCCGGTCAGTACAAGGAACTCTCTTTGTCTCTGGTGGGGAGATAATTGGGATTTGGGCGGCGGGGCGGGGCGGGGCGGGGCGGAAGAGAGTGAGAGAGAGAGAGAGGGGCTAGTAAGTGGGCGTGTGTCAGTGTGTGTGGGTGTGCAGGTGTTTTGTTTTGAAAGAGAGAGAGAGAGAGGGGGGGGACGCGACAATGCTCGCTCTACGCCTGATTCCGCGATCAGTGCAGCAGATCTTTCAATGACTAATAATACAGCAGAATATCCTTCGACTAGCACGATTATTTCAATGTATTGGCGCGCCTGCAGGTGACTTCCATGGCTTCAACTTCGTGAAGAACAAGTGCGAGCACGCGGACCGCAACACCCGTGAGGCGACATGGAGCATCGTGGAAGGGTGCGGCCTAGGCACCCACTGGCGCAACTTCCATCACACCATCAAAATTACGGGTGCGGCTGATCACGCAGGCTCCTGTGTGGTCCACCACACCCTCCAGTTCGAGAGCATTGGCGACCATAGCCTTCTTGAGGTGTACAAGCGCAAGGCCATCGAGACTACCCATGGCATCGCTGCTTTCCTGGATGCCAACCCAAACTTCGGCTGCGTTGGCAACTGAAGACATCTTCTAAGATACAGGCACGACAGTCTACCTTATATACTAACTAATAAAGGTCGTGCCCTAACTCCCTCATAAGGATCCTCCACTGTAACTGCAGCTGTGGCTTCTTGACTTTAGTCTCACAATGAAACGATGACTTCCTGGAGTGCTTGTTGCAGCTATACATGTCTCACAAGATGGTTTAAGCCCAATAAAATGCCAAAAGCCTAGCTTCGTAAATAAGTAATTTTTGTGGCACATTGATAAGTCGTAATAGTCGAACGACAAAATGAATGGGAATTTCAACAGATAGTATTAAAGGACACTAGTGACAACGAATGAGGCCCATGGACACCCATATTGACGACGTATTTGTTGAGCTTTGAAAGAAAAAAACAGCTTAGAAGTGTGTCCAACCTCATGCTAAGCAACGTATCACATGACACATATCCAATATTGCGAGTATTTCACAAAGAAAATATGCAATTTCAATTCGGCACCTTTACCTGTCGCACTCCAATTACAATTCTTACACAACGATTTAAATGTGTTACAATTTCATGCATTGATAAATGTGCAAATGGACGTGCTAAATTTTGGCCAAAAAACCCAAGGAGTTGCTAGTTATAGAACACAATTTCGCAACTAGTAGGTCTCTTTTCTTTTTTGGCGCCTCTTTTTGCATGTTGATGGGGCATTGTTTTCAACAATACATAGAAAAAAATACCTATGTTCAACTGCCGATGTGCATGTATAGCCTAGACTACCTTTTACATTTGTCTAACTTATGTTTATCCACTCCCCACCACGATTTATGCAAGAAAAACACAAACTAAACTACCAAAGCTATAAAATCACATGATAAGAGAGTAATAAATGTTCAAATTCTTCAAGGAACTTAAGAAACAAGAAGTGGAGAAGTAAGAGGAAGATTAGAAAAATACTCAATTTTGGTATTGAAGAAGAACCTCCCCCACTTCTTTGTCAATTCACGTAGCACTCCTTTTCTTGGAGATAGATTTCAATAAATGATGAACTTCAATCCCATGTCTAGCCTCTATGTGTTCAAATGCCTCCGATCTTCTTAATTATTTCTTGTATCTGCATATTTTCATTAATGAAAATTTTAAATGCGTATCGTCATAAAGTATTATAGAGAAAGAGTATCTTATTTTGGCTATTATTTGTTATATTACCTACACAATTATCTGTGCTATGATATGCATGTTTATTTGTTTCACTATATATGTGTTTATGTGTGCTGTTCTCTATTGATAATAGATGAAAGCTACAAAATTAATGTATTTTTAGTTGCATGTGTGGTCTTGTATTACATTCTAGCAGATTTGGAAAAGTACCCAATTCTGGTATTGAAAAAGAACCTCCCCCACTTTTTTGTCAATTCAAGTAGCACTCCTTTTCTTGGAGATAGATTTTAATAAATGACAAACTTCAATTCCCATGTCTATCCTCTATCTATTCAAATCTCTCCTATCTTATTTCTTCATTGTACTTGCATATTTTCATTAATGAAAATTTTAAATGCATGCAGTCATAAAGTATTATAGAGAAAGAGTATCTTATTTTAGCTACTATTTGTTATATTACCTACACAACTATATGTGCTATAATATGGATGTTTATTTGTGTCACTATATATGTGTTTATGTGTGCCGTTCTCTATTGATAATAGTTGAAAGCTACAAAATTAATGTATTGTTTGGTGTAGTTGTATGTGTGGTCTTGTACTACATTCTAGCTGATGCAATATATTCGAACACAATAGAAGCTTATCGAAGAAATAAAGTAAGGTCAAGTAAAAGTTTTCTCTATTACAATAGATGAAAGCTACAAAAAAAATGTATTGTTTGGTGTTGTTGTATGTGTGGTCTTGTACTACATTCTAGCATATTATGCAATATATTGAAACACAATAGAATCTTATCTAAGAAATAAAGTAAGGTCAAGTAAAAGATTTCTTTCATGTGTAAGAGAAAAAAAAAACTAAAAATACTATGAAAAAAGCGAAGAGAAAGAGCAACAAACAGAAAGAGAAAGTTCTAGAGAACCTCAAAAGAATAAGTAGCAAAATAAAAAAGAAAATGATGAAAAAGAAGAATTGAGAAAAGAGGAGAAGGGATAATGTATACATGGTTTAGGATATAAAGAAGAACATCCTTCTCTTCCTCATTGGTGTATGCAATACTTTTTTACTTGGAGATAGAAGGAAATAGCTTCTCTCTTGTGTCTCCATGTTTTTGCCCTCGAAGTACTTTTCTCTCTATTTGATCTTTCAGTAGTACGGCTTTCAAAAAACTTAATGTGACTACGCTGTGTTTTATAATATTTTATATACCAAATGCATGTTTAAATTTGTGTCTACAACCACCACTAAATGTGAGTATAAATGTGTTTGTAAAAAAGCTTTTAATTTGTAAATACTTATAAACATGTCTATAAATTCCCATAGGATTGGTTATGAACATACTCAAAACTCTGCTTATAAATGCACTCATAAAGTTGCTCAAAAACTACGCATAAACTTCCTAATAAGCATGCTAGTTAACATACTTATAAATTAAGACGAGGCTAGAGGTGCAATTTTAAATGTGAAAAAGAAAGTTGTGTGCACCTATGGTTGGCCCTAAACATGGGTTAATGGTGGTGAAACTTTTTGGTGCATTTACAAGTGTATTTAGTTGTTTGTGTGATAGTTTTTAGTGGCTATGAGGATAAACATGATTATTCTTTCATTGTGTTGTAGTGGTAGAGTATTATGTGCTTTATTAAATGGCATACTAAAGAATCCCATGAAGAACAAAAAGATAATGACCTAGAATGAAGTAAAAGATCCATATATTCTATCTTTTAAAGTCACATCATGCACTTTGAATAACACTATAAAGAAAGAAGGTTCTATGCTTGAAAGTAGATGCTTATTTTTTAATAAGAAAAAAAAAGGTGGTGCATCTATGAGTGTCTTTAAAATTTTCTATCTATACAATGTGGTGACACTGCATGTTTATTGAGAGAGAAGCATATGAACCCTATGTATGCAAGGGTTGATAAGGGTAGTTGGGTGTGAAAGGATTGAAGGGTAGGGAAACCCCTAACCCTAGCCATCTAGAGGCTATTTAAACAACTTAGAGCTCACGCTCAATGTAAGAGAGTGTAGCAATTGTACTTGTGAACAATACATTAAATAAGATCTTCTTCTTATACTTGAGTTCTCTCTCCCTCTTGTGCATACCTTCTCATGCTCTTACTCTAATAGTGCAACATGGTATCAAAGCTAGCTCTGATCCAACAAGCTTGCTTCAACTTCATAATTTTCCACTAAGTGAACTGCAAGAGTATGCTATTTTTCTCATAATACCTTTTTACATCCATAGATGCTTGCCATATTCACCTCTATTGTTGGAGGACCCTGGAAGAGAAAAATAGAACATTTTAGCTCAAGATTTATTCTAAAGATTTGTTCCCTAACTCATGGTGTAGCATCTTGGCATGTCAAATGTTGGGGGTAAAGGCGCCTCCACCTAGCCGTCCGTGTATTACTACACTGACACTACCCACCATTGCACACTGCAGGTGGCGGGCACCTACCACAGTCACTTATTCTTGATTCTTTTAGTGACAGTTTGAATAAAGGAAGGCCCGGCCACACATTGTGGTTGTTGGAGTTTCCACTTTTATGTCTCTCTCTCTCTTGGCTCTTGCTCTCCATCCGCCATAGCTCTCACCGCCAAGCTTCTTCCTCCTGGGTTCCATTTCCCTTTCAACTAGTATAAAAGAAAAGGCATTGGAGCTTTCCCGGCATTCTCTTCAGGCCGGATTTAAAGAGCTTCAACCCGAGCTTCAAAGGCAACCATGGCACCTTGATTTGTAGGTATGTTTTGATCTCTCGTCTCCTCTTGGAGCTTCCAAACCTTCATTGGCTTCTTCCCGAGCTGCATTGGAGCCCCCTTGACCTTGCCAAGTGCCATCGAGGGGTGTTATAGATCCCCCATCCCCTAGGAATAGACAACACAATTTTTGGTGCATTTTTAGGGGGTTGGGCTGATCTACTCCCCAGCATTTTCCTGCTTCTCCTCACGGCAACCTTCCTGAGCATTGCTTGACTCCCTAGCATTGGTACTTGAATCTCAGTGATCGATTTGTGTGCTTTTCCCTTCAGCCCTTTGCTGTATACATAGTCCCAGGACTGGCAAAATAGGGCAGTGCTTGACATTTACTGTTTAATGCTTCTTGGCATTGCCTGTTTGATGCTTATTTGTGCCCGATGATGCCGTGATGTTATGGGATGCTATGTCTATGCTTTGGGATTGATTTGGGATTGATTTGGAGCAAATTTGAGCACTGCTTTAGCTTCATATAATAGTAAATTGCTTGTTGTAATACAGTGGGCTAAAGCGCATTTACTTGGTGTATGCATTGGTTTATGGATAGGGGGTGCTTCCTAGAGGTTTGAATGATCATACTGATGTAACTGGAGATTGTCAAATGCTTCTTCTTTGTTTGGGAATGCTTTTGAGCTTGTATTAAGCTCTGACTTAGTTTTTCTTCACTAGAATTTGGCTTCAGTTGGCATGCTTTGGACTGGTCTATGCCTATTGTCACTGCTTCAGATTTAGGCTTCTTGCATTTATTCCTTGGTCAGATATGGATGCCACTTGGTTTGCCCATGCTTGACAATTACTTGGAGATTTATCTTCAGATGTATTTGAGCATTTTGGATCTACTGGGCATTACATTTGGTTGTCAGTTACATACTCTTTGTATGCTTTTAGCTGGCTTATGCTTTACGGGTCTGAGATAGCTTGGGATTTATGCTCTTGATGTACCCTATTGGGATTTGGCATGTCTGATACTTTGTATTTGATCTTTTAGAGTGTTTCTTGCTCTCTTTGCATTTGACTTCACTTCCAGTGGGAGCCTCTTGATATATTCGGATGTACACAGAGTCTTATTTACATATGAGCTTGAGCTTGTGGGACAGTTACATGCATTTTCTCTCTTGAGAGCTTTATGTCTGCAGTTTGTCTATAGTGGGCTGATTTGATATGCCTATTGGGGCAGGCACCTATCTCTGTCATAGTTATTGGTACCTTCTTGCCCCTGGAAACTCACTGTTGGATGTTTCTTGTTACCTAGCAGTTGTAGTGACATATGTATCATTGATTGCTTCATTTGGGGACACTTTTACATACTGTTGTCATTTATTATAGCAAGCTAAAATTTGCAGATTTGGAGCACTTCTATGAGGTAAATGCTTAGTATTTCTTGTTATCTTGGTTATATTTGGTGGGCAGGTGCTTCTCATTGTGAAATCCACCCTTTCAGTCAGTTTTAGCAGTGGTTTTAGTGCATTTTGTGCTAATTATAGCAACCTGAAATTTTACTTTTTTGCTTTGATTTGGGACAATATGGCTAGTCATCTAAAAGACATAGCTTTCTTTAACATTGCCAAGTTGGATGGTACCAACTATGGGTATTGGAAGTCCCAAATATGGTAGGTTTTGGTGCAGAAGTTGCAGATTAAACCCTTGCATTTCAAGGGTGTTAAACATGAGGATATGGATGATGATGTTTGGATGGAAGTTGATGAGCTATGCAAGTCTACCATTATTTTGCCACTCTCAGAAGAGGTCCATCATAATGTTGTTGAAGATGAAAATCAGAGTGCATGGGATTTATGGGAGAAGATTCAGGAGCTCTATTGATAGCAGAGTCCTGCACCACATATGTATTGGTTGAAGCAGTTAATGGACCTTCGCATGAAGGAGGGGACCTCCCTTTCATCTCATTTCAGTCAGTTTCATGCTATCATGAAGAGTCTGTTGCCACAGGGTATTGAGTTCAAAGACAACTTGCACCCTTTGTTTTTGCTTGGCACCTTGCCTAAATCATGTGATGTATTCCGTACTACCATATACATGAACAAGCTTGATGGGATGAAAATCAAAGATGCTGAGAGGGCTTTGTTGACTAAGGAAATCAACATGAGAAACAATGATGCTTCCTACTCGTCACATGCATTGACCGTTAGAGGTGGTAGAAATGGTAGGCATGATAATGATCATAAGGGGCTGGAACTCTCAGAAGTCCAGGTCCAAGTCACATGGTCGCAATAAGTCCCATGGATGCAAGTCTGGTCTTTCCTGTCATTATTGTGGGAAAGCAAGACATATTAGGCCGCAATGCCATAAAATGCACAATGATAAGCACAAGGAAAAGGGAAAAGAAAAAGAGCAGGAAAAGTCTTTTGAGCGCAGTCTTGTACCTGCAAAGTCTAGTATGAAGATAGAAGAGGTTAATATCATGCAGGCCATTGATTCAGATGATGATTACATACTTGCAGCTTCTTCATGCGATGCCTTATAGACTTTTGAGATACATTCTATTTATGTGTAGTGCTGGCTCTTGGATTTGGGTATGTCGTTTCATGTGGCATCCTATAGACATTGGTTTCATACCTATCATACCATGTCTAGTTTTGTGGGTCTTGGTGATAACAGGTCTCTTCACATTTTGGGCATTGGAGATGTTAGGCTGCAGTTTTCCTATGGCAGTTCTTTTGTTTTGCATGATGTACGCCATGTACCTATGTTGACTCACAACCTTATGTCAGTTGGAAAACTTGATGATGTAGGGTATTTTGTGTCTTTTGGAGACTTTGCATAGAAGATTACTTGTGGTAGGCTTGTACTTGCAAGAGGTGCCAAGTCTGGCAGCCTTTATCCCTTGTATTTGGAGCTACATTGGATCATGTTTTGTCTATGGGTTCTATTCCCCATGTATCCCTTTGGCATGATCGTTTGGGGAATATGTCTCTTAAAGGAATGAAAATTCTCCGTGCTTTGCAGTATCTTCTACCTTTTGACTCTTCGCATTTTGATTCTTGTGATCATTGTTTGTATGGCAGGTAGACTAGAAATACGCATAAAAAGTCTAGTAAGAAACGCATGGGTGAGCCCTTGGCACTTACACTCAGATGTATGTGGGCCCATGTCCTGTCAGTCACTTGGTGGGGCAAGTACTTTGTTACTTTCATAGATGATTACTCACGTAAGGTTTGGGCTTATTTGAGAAAATCTAATGTCTTAGACACATCTCAGCGTTGGTTTGTATTGGTAGAGAACAAGTCTAAGAAAAGGCTAAAATGCCTAAGTTCTAATAATGGGGGTAAGTATGTATCACATAATTTTGAGTAGTTTTGTGATGAGTAGGGTATTAAGCGTCAGTTGACCACCACTTACACCCTTTTGTAGTATGCCTAGCTAGGCTGGCTTACCGCATCACTTTTGGACTGAGGCAATTACTACTGCAGTGCATCTTACTAACAGGTCACCTAGTAGTAGCATTGACTTTCAGGTTGTTGTAGAGGAGGTATGGGCAAGCAAGCCCCCCTCTTATGATCATTTGCATGTCTTTGGATGTGAGACATTTTTCCATGTGCCCAAGGACAAACACAATAGGCTAGATCCTAAAAGTATCAAGTGCATTTTCATTGGCTATGGAGATGCAGGAGAGATGGGTTACCATCTATGGGATCTGTACGCATGGAAAGTTATTCGTAGCCATGATGTCATCTTTCATGAGGACAAAATGCATATGTAGTCTGAGAAAGTGGTTGAGGTACATAGAGTTATCTTTTAGGAAGAGCCACCTAATCTCGTTCAGCCCCCACTCCACAGCCAGCTAGACAGCGTGCAGCATCACCTAATGCTCATGACCCAGATGTTAGACATGCTGATGTTAGACAGGATGTCAGTTAGGCAATGGAGCCTAGCTTGAGGCATTCTAGCAGAGATAGATGACCTCCTAATCGTTTTGCACCCTCTATAGATTATGTACTGGTTACAGATGCAGGAGAGCCTCTCACTTATGATGAGGCTATGAGCATGGGTGATTGTCACTCTTGGGAGAGGGCTATGCATCTGAGCTTGACTCATTGCATAAGAATCAGACTTGGGATTTAGTTTCCTTGCCTCAAGGTAAGACGGCTTTGCCATGCAAGTGGGTGTACAAGCTGAAAAGTACCCCTGGACACCCCAAGCTGGCATAAAAGGATCGATTGGTTGCTAAGGGTTTTAAGAAAAATCATGGTCTTGACTTTGATGAAGTCTTTTCTCCTGTGGTCAAGATGACCACCCTACACTTAGTCTTGGACTTGGTTGCACAGCTTGACGTGAACTTGTACTAGATGGATGTCTAGTTGGCTTTTCTACATGGAGACTTGCATGATGAGATTTACATGGAGTAGCCTAAGGGCTTTGCAGACCCTAGTAGGGAACACCTAGTGTGTAAGCTAAAGAAGAGTCTATATGGCTTGAAGCAGGCACCTAGGGAATGGTACCATAAGTTTGATATGTTCATGCAGTCACATGGCTACAACTGTAGTGCAATGGATCCGTGCTTGTACACGAAGAAAGCGCATGACAGTTCTTTACTGATTTTGGTACTCTATGTGGATGACTTGGCTTTAGCAGGGACAACTCATGAGGAGCTAGATTTTCTTAAGGCTCTGCTCAAAAAGATCTTTGAGATGAAATATCTAGGACATGCCTCTCTTATACTTGGTATGCGCAATAGATCTCATGGACTACTCTATCTATCATAGAGGGAGTACATTCATAAAGTCCTTGAGTGCTTTCGCATGTTGGATGTTAAGCCTATTGGCTATCCATTACCTTATCATGTGAAGGTTTCATAGGTCAATTGTCCATAGACAGATGAGCAGAGGGCCCAGATGGCCAAGATGCCCTATGCATCCAATGTGGGTTGTCTTATGTATGCCATGATAGCCACCCGTCCAGATATAGCTTTTGCAGTTGAGGTTGTGGCACGTTATATGGGTACACCTGGCAAGAAACATTAGGAGGCCATCAAGGGTATCATGGCACAACAGATATGTGCCTCTGCTATGGCAGCCATGATATAGGAGTCATGGGATACACTGAGTCTGATTATGCAGGACATGTAGATTGTAGGAAGTACACTTTTGTCTATGTGTTCACTTATACTAGAGGGGCTATCTCTTGGATATCCAGGGCGCAGAAGTGTACAACTCTTTCTATTACAGAGGTCGAGTATATTATAGCCACAGAGGCTTACAAGGAGGCTATCTGGTTAGGCCATTTGATTGCAGACCTTGGTATGACAGATGCTAGGCCTACACTACATTCGAATTCTATGAGTGCCATTCAGTTGGCCAAGAATCTGATCTTCCATGCGAAGATGAAACATATTGGGGTGATGTATCACTTTATTCATGAGAGCCTATGCCTAGCCCCTCATGTATTAGTACATTGACAATACCCGCCACTGCACACAACAGGTGGCAAGTGCCCATCACAGTCACTTATTATTTTATATTCTTTTAGTAACAGTTTGAATAAAGGAAGGCCATCATATATTTTGGTTATTGGAGTTTTCACTTTTGAGTATCTCTCTCTCTTGGCTCTTGTTGTCCATCCACCATAGCTCTCAGTGCCAAGCTTCTTCCTCCTGGGTTCCCCTTCCCTTTCATCAAACCTGGATATTGGAAGTGCAACAGATTGGCATTGTAGGAAATGTAGAAAAGGTTCTATTTTTTATCATGTAATGTTTAGCAAGCCACCACGTGCTGAGCACGTGCTATGGAAGATGCACTGTGGGTGAGATTCATGGGGCATTTGTAGCTCCATAAGCGAGCTATCTACACCTCATATGGTTCAACGAAATTCCCCCTCTATCACTTACAATTAATAGAAGTTCTTTGTGGAAACCATACCATAGTCCAAGCTTGAAAGCTTGGTGTTTTTGAAAATTTCCACCCATTGAAATCATCAACAGTGATTTTCATAACTGATTTAAGTCTTTTGGAGCCTGTTGGAGATATGGAAGCTCCACCTTAGGTCCAACACACTTATAAACATATACTATGAGATTAGTGCTTGTAACCACTAATGCTACATTTCATAGCCATGATCTTGCTTCTTATTAGTATGTGGAAGATGTTTTATATTAAATCTTAGTATTGAGGAGATTAGTTCTACCTTAAGAATATTCATTGAGTGCTTAATTTTCATCGTTCTTCTTAATCATGGTAAGGCTATGTGTAGGTTATAAACACATAGACCATTGTCCTCATCCCTCATCTCATCTTGTAAGACATTGCATTTGAGCTTGCTAGTTATTAATCATTTCATTTTCTTCGGTATTTATTGGCCATTGTCATGCCGCTACACGGACACAGTGTGAAAAACTCTAAAGTGCATCCTCATTCATCTTTCTTATCAATCTAGAAAGTCAATGGCATTCTTATTGATCTAGAAAGTCAATGGCATATTAGTCATTAGTGTTGGTGTCTGTAGTGTGAATGGTTTAAAAACACTAGATTTTTAGGCAAGTACTTGTAAATATCCAAAAGATGTAGACAACTTTTAGAACAATATGACATGTAAAAAAAAGCAAGTAGCTTTCAGTCATTTTTGGGGGATTCTATGCAAAAAGAAGGATTAGTGAAATCGCGAGAATACTGACCAAATGTTCTCGTATTTTATCCCCCTTTCGAAGCCAACAGAAGCATCAGATTGGCAATATAAGTAATAGAGAGGAAGCTACTCTTTATACACATTTTTGATCTACAAGAGATTTATCTTCTTAGGATATAGAAATAAATTGAGAGGCTTCACCTATATAAGTGTTCTTCTACATCTTCTATTTCTCTGAACCCCTTCTCTTTTGTCTACTCCTCTCCTTGAATATCCCTTCATCCTAGTATCTCTTACCCCCATGGTAGACTTTCAATCCTTAATGCTATGACAGTGGTAAACCCAACGTGAAAGTTGATAGTAAGTGTGTAAAGATAGGGGATTCTATAGGTTCAAGTGGTGGTGATGGTTTACAACAAATGATTGCTTTGTTGCACAAACAACAACAACAATAGTTTCTACAAAAATAGAGATGCAAACTCGACAAGAAGTAGAAAGAATTGATTCCTTAGCTATGAATGCATTGAAGGCTCATGGGGCACCCAATATATAAGGAGTCCATATTTCTCCTATTTGGCCATGCATGCATTGCATGATCAGATTGATGAGTTATATAGAAGAGGTACTGATTGGGCAGCTTTTAAGAAAGCTTTGAAAGAAGAGTTTTTCTTGGAAGATGTAGGATTTCTAACTAAGAAGACATTTGGAGATTGAATTGAAAATCCCAATAAAGGGTTGGCTACTACAGATTTGCTCCATGAATTTGAAAGTCAATACATGCAGTTGGATGCCGATGAGTAGCAATCATTGGAGAGTCAAAAAATTGATTTGTTTTTGAAGGCTATAGATCCTGTCTTGCAGGAGAAGCTGGCTCATCGTTTAGAAGATGCCTCTTCTAAAAATAATATTAGGCTAACGTAACTAAGACAATACATATGTTAATAAAGAGAGAGCAGATGAAATTAAGATGGGGTACAAACTCCACACTTGTGAGAGGTTAGAAGGGGGCTAAAATTACAACCAAGGCACTTGTGGCTATGGTAAAACAACTGGCTATACCTATTGTTCCAACTCTTAAAGGTGATGCTGTGGATGAAATAATCAAAGACATGTGTGGTTTGAGACTGAATTTGATAGAAATCTATGCAAAGGTTTAAAAGTTGGATGTTAAGGTAGAAGTTAAGGTTATCTCTAATATTAGTTGCAAGTCTTCCATGATATGCTATCCTTGTTTGTTAGCCATACTGTGTGTTAAGTTGCCACATATTGTCCATGATGCCAGGAGGCATATTTCACGGTGGATTTCGTGCCACAGTGGATTCCGTGAGGTTTTATGGTGGATTCCGTAAACTTTGATGACTGGGGCTCATACACAAAGTGGATTCTTTGTGCGAGAAGTTGATGGGGACGCCTATCCTTTTCGGGTGTTTCATTAATTTAGTGTGTACATGGGTGATTCCATAGCAGGTGATTCCACAAAATGCATATTAAATTAATAAATGTTTATGCGTTTAGAGTGCCCACTCTTAATAAATTAAGGTTAGGATTGATTTCTAACCAGTTGATTTATTTATGTAGCTGAAGACTGCTAGGTATTCACTTTTGTCGGTTTAATCGTATTATTTTACTAACAATTGTGAATGCTTCAGTTGATGTGTAGAGATAGCATCAGTGGCGGAGGAAAGCATTGGAGGATAGCGAGTATTCGATTTATTATTTATATTTTGATGTGCGCATACCTTAGGCATGGCGCCTATATTTTGTCACGCCTATTTATTGAGGCGTTGGATATTTATTATTATTTTGTATGCGCATGGGTGCACAATTATGTTATTTGTACTTGGACATTGTATTGGGCATGCCAGACTCTTTGGGCACCGTCCATTAGCTTTATTCCTATTTTGTGTTAAAGCAAACTCAAAAGCTAAAAGCTTGCTATTTTGTAATTTGGGCTATTATTTGAGCTTGAAGATGATTAATACATTAAATACATGCTTTGTGGAGCACTCACACAGGGCATGGGGGGAGATGGCACCCAATTGGTCTCTTGTTCATGTGGTTCATGCTTTTTACATTGAGTTTTGTGCAAAAAGTAGAGTTCTATTGTTCTTGGGGACCTTGCGACATTCACTACGCGAGCATACAGCATCCGATCTGCGCACGAGTCTAGGTCCCATGGCATGTTAAGGTCAAGGTCAAGGTCAAGGTCATTCTCATTTGAGCTAGTACCTGCCATGGTATTTGTCTCCTAACTAACAAGTATCTCTATGAGGTCGACTAGGCTTGCTAAAGATGTGTCTATAATGCTAGTTAGTCCTTCCTTCCCTCAATGTTTGATGGTTCTATCTTCTCTAGATCTTTCTTTCTGGTATCTTGGGTCACTTGTTTGGTTGTTAGGATTGCACTCCTATTGGTGGGTTCATTTTAGCTTAATCCCCTTTAGTGTGTTCCTTGTTAATCCAATCAATGTGCAAATATACATACACTTATATGCTTGACCGAGTGTGACTCGATGGAAATTGTGTGAAATCAAGCTTTCCATCTTTCACATACGCTGAAGTGTCTAGAATGCAGAGTGTGACCTTCGATGAAGTGAATCACATCTAATTAGTTTCATGCTATTGCAGCTTTTTCACGTGGATCTTGACTACTCCTAGAATTAGTCAATTTTGGGTTTTTCATTGGTTTTGATATGTGATCTGATGGGTGTTCCACCTAGAAGGTCAAGTTGTTGGTCAAGTTGCTACCACGGGTAAGTAGTTGGTGGCCAGTTATTTTAGTCTATAAGGGAGCTCCAAGAGATCTAATGCTTACAGATTGCTTTTGAGTAGTTCTAGAGAAGGAATTTGTTTATCTTATCAAGTTCTATTAATACATAGTGCTTTAATTCATTTTACTTTTTTGCCTTTAACTTGTGTACCTCTTTTCTATTCTTTTTCTTCTCTTCTATCTCCTATTCTCTATTTTCTTCTGTCTCTGATCCCCGGTGGATACAACCTTTCGACTAAAACCCCTACAACAGTGGTGAACCCAGTGTGGAAGGTCATCAAAAGGAAAGATAGGATAAAAGAACCTTCAAGCACAATTTCTAGTAATGTGTTGCAGCTTAGTGCAGAATTTGAACATGCTTATGGAAGGACAACAACAACAACAGGTGATGCAGGCTTCTACTCAAATCGAAACTGTTTTGATAAATGCTCTATTGGTAATATGAGCATAAGATGAAATTATTTGATGGTAGGAATGTATCTGCATATTTGCATGCCTATACTCAAAAGACGGAATTCTTTGGGGTGGCTCAACTTGCATAAAGCTAGTATTCTGTATGGGCTACTATGCATGAATTGAAAGCCTGAGTTACTGAAATATACATGCAAGATGCTCATTGGGTAGCATTCAAAAAGACACTAAGGGAAGAATTTTACATTGAAGACACCAATTTGATTAACTGCAAGACTTTCCAAGATTGGGTTCTACAACCCAACAAGGGTCTTATGGCTAAAAAGTTATTAAGAGAATTTGAAAGTTGGTTTGATACATTTAGATCTTGCAGAATAGCAAGCTCTTGCAAGTGAGAAGATTTAATTGTTTCTACAAGTGGCAGATCGTGAGCTTCAAGAGAAGGTTGATGATTTATTAGAGGATCAGATTACATAGACATGGCTTAAAACAAAGTGGAGACATGTTAAGGAAGCTATTACTATAGTGGTGAAAAAGCATAGAAGAAGAGAAAGATTGCATGTATCTAGCTTTCCTACCATTACGAGCAAAAGAGTTGATGTTTCAAGTAAGTCATCCGCTTCTGTCGCTATACCTATGGTTGCACCTATTTTTCCCAATGTTAGGGAGAAAGATGTACTAAATGAATTGGTCAAAGGCATGTGGGATCTTTAGTTGAAGTTTGCAAAATTGGATGAGAAAGGACAAGAGGAAAGGGGATGGGAAAAACCCCTAAACCAGGGAAAAGATGTATGTGGTGTGATAGTTTGCAACATGAAAGGAAGGATTATGTTGCTTATTAGGAGGCCTTGGCACACCAGCTCATCTTTTGGAAAGATGACAAGATCCATGCAAAAGAAATGGGATTGCCTCTTACTTTGAATTTTGGAAAGGGAGGTATGCAAAAGTTTTTGGAAGACTTAGCTATTTGAAATGCTTATGCAGCTGTTCATGCTTCTGCTTTTGGTCTACATTTGGATAAAATGCCTGGCCAAGTGATGGTTGGCCTGAAGGCTACAATATGGATACATGCTTTGCATGTAGTTGAAAAGAGAAAAGTTACTGATAGTGAAATGTGTCATGCAAGGCAAGACATCCATGACATAACTAGTTGGGGATCACCAGTAGATGCATATTCAGTTGATGCAAAATTAGCAAAAGGAAAAAACACAAACAAAAGAGAGATGAAGATAATGCAAGGATATCTAAGAGAGTGACAAGAAGAAGTGTAGATCCTCCTAAAGTTACAAATCAGTCACCTCTTGAGCATGTTATAGAGGGGTTGGGCATGAGCAAAAACAAGATAGCAAGCAAGAGGGCAAGCAATTGGGATATAAGTTATAGTCTAATATTGAGATATGCCTTGGAAGATCCTATAGTGGAATAGTCAGCCATTGCATCTATAGATTTTCTTAATGAATTTGAAGAGTCTTATGAAGATCATGTTTTTACTTAATGCACGGACTTAAATGGAGATTGGTGACTTGTTGGATGCACATGATTTGCAGGATAAAGATATCATTTCTGGAGATAGTTCATGAGCTCAAGGATATGCCTTTAAAGGATGTTAGATGTAATGCTCCAAAGCTTTGGGAACTATTTCAGATGTTTTATTATAAGCCTTATAGGCAATTCAAAGATGCTTCAAGATATGGATAGCTTCACTATTTTTGGTAATGGTGAGCATGTGTTGGATGCAAGTAAGGCTCAATTTATGTTTGATATGGTATACAATTGTCAGTGTAAGAATATTTCCATGCACGCGACTTTGGAAGAGCGTGCATGTTGCTATGTATTTGTTGATGGGTGCATTGATTGCATGTATATGGAGACTCAACAGCTTCTAATGTACCCACCTAAGGCCTGATGACCCTAGAGGGGATACTACGTATGGCTCAAGAGTTGTACAAATGCTGCGTATTTTTATCTATGATCTAGGGGGATGCCTTCTTATATGCATGATAAACGACAAGTTGATGCTATGGGTGTTTAACCTCGGTGGTGTATTGGTGTTACATACCAGAGGATGTGCAGGTTCAAAGGGGGTGGATGTCGTGTCGCCACGTGGACACAGTGTAAAAATCTCTAGAGTGCATCGTCATCCAAATTTCTTATTAATCTAGAGAGTCAATGCCATTTTATCCATTAGTACCAGTGTTCATAATATGGTTAGTTTCAAAGTACGAGATTTTTGGAGAAGTTTAGCATATTTTTTATATTTTGGATATTATTTCTTGTAAATATCCTAAAAAGCTATGGAAACTTCTAGAATAGGGTTCTATCTATACATAGTGCTTTGATTCATTATGATTTTTCTTTGAATTGTGCACCTCTTTTCTATTCTTTTTCTTCTCTTCTATCTCCTATTCTATATTTCCTTCTATCTCTGATCCCCAGTGGATATGACCTTTCGACCAAAACCCCTCTGACAATGCTCAAAGCAAACCTTGTTGCATATATAATCTAGATACGATAGGTTATAAAACATTCGATCACCTTTAAACTACATCCCCTCTAGAATTCCAACTCCTCAATAGAGACCTCTACTCCTTCGTGAGAAGCTGCGATCAAGGCTCCATGTAGCCACTCCATGTAGCTCTATTGCAGGGCTCAAATCGGGCCCAACATGGACCTGCAATGCATTTCTCCGTGTTAGTATACTCAGAAATAATAAGGTTTAATATTATTGAGATTAACCTTATTTTTAAATTCTACTCCCTGTAGATCAGCTAGTAGAGCTGTAGACCTATTTTTTCCTATCCTGACAATCTTGTAGGGGCCATCCCATCTAGGTTCCAGATTCCCTGGAAACAGCTCCCTATGCGCATCGTAGTACAGAACTAATTTCCCTTTTTAAAGGTATACTTCTTTACTTTAAGGTCATGCAACTGCTTCATCTGATGTTTAGCTACCTCCTGGTGTAATAAGCTCTGCAATTTCAGCTCATCCAGGTGGGCTATGGTCGTGAAACATTCAAAGACTACATCCTCATCTCCCAAAGAGTGGTTAATTACAAACCATATGGTTAGCAACTCGATTTCGAGGGGTAACACACACTCTTTTCCATAAACTAATTTAAATGGAGTATGGCTGGTAGCTTGCTTGAACGTTGTATTGTACGCCCATACTGCCATATATAACTTCTTGTCCCAATCTCGTTTCTTCTCTGAGACTATTTTAGAGATGATATCCACAAGCTACTTATTAGTACTTTCGACTTGCCCGTTGGCTGCGGATTATAGGGGGTTGTTTTGTTGTGCTTAATTTGCCAAGCTTCAGTCGGGTTTCTGATTACTTTATTCAAAAATTGGGTTCCACGGTCTGACACTAGTTCCTTCAGTGGACCGAAACGATAGATAATCTGCTCTTAGAGGAAACTTGCAGTATCTTTTGCATTGTCCTTCTTTGTCGCCCATGCTTCTAAAAATTTTGTATAATAATGAGTTGCTACTATAATGTATCTCTTCTGAGTAGTAGACGACGGGGTGATAGGACCCACAAAGCAAATGCCCCACTTCTCAAATGAAAGTATAGCCATGATAGGCGTAAGTGGGCATTTCCTATTCTCTCTTCTATCATGTCTTTAACAAGTATCACATCTCTTAACGTACTCAAAGGAATCTTGGAAGATGGACGGCCACCAATATCTAGCTCTTAAAGCTTTCTGTGCCGTCAACTGTCCAGCGAAGTGCCCTCCACAGGTAGAGTCATGGCACTCTTCCAAGATTAAAGGAACCTCATCAGGCATCACATATCAGCGATAGATGTCATCAACACCCTGCCAATATAGTGTTCCTGCGATCAAGGAAAACTTCAAAGCCTGTTGTCTGATTTTTCTCTTTTCAGATTTTGATAAACCAGCTCCAATCTCTCCCGTCGATAGATAATGCCTGATAGCAGCATACCAAGATGGAATAGAAGCTGTATCAATTTTAAACATGTCCTCGATATCACTTCCTTCAGCCAAAGTCTCTTTTGGCTCCCCAAAATCCACAAGGTGTTCCACAATTCCCTGCAACCTCGGTGGCTTACTCTGCGCGTGCCAAGGTTCAACTCAATCACATCCACGTCTCTTATCCTAACTTGAGGCTCTATCAGCTCATTTAGAGTTATCTGATAAATATCCTCTGTAGTGGATCCCTCTTTAGATTCATCAATGGATGATGTCTCACTACCAGATGAATCATCTGTTGTTTCTAATTGAGTAGAGGATAAAGGAGCTCTCTCACTCTGAGGCGACTCAGGGTAAGCATCGACTATTACTCGATTAGCATCTCTACCTAGAACCACTCGACCAGTGGGTATATTGACTTGACAATCTGTTCGTAAGATCCAAGGCCTACCTAGCAAGACTTGATAGCTAGGACATCCTGCAAATCTTATCACCCTAAAGTCCAAGAAGCATTCTACACTTGCAACTGTAACATGGACTTTAGTAACGCAATCTTCTGGTTGCCTTAGACTATCATCAGCCATTCTAAGAAGGGTGGAGCCATGTTTTTGGATGCCTAGACCCAACCTCTCCATCAACTCTAAACTCATGATATTGACGGAGGACCAAATGTCTACGATAGCATGCTCCACTAATATTCCATCCACGTATGCTGGAACCCTAGGGCAATTCTTTTCAGCATGATCAAACCAATCTTCCCCTACCTGTGCTATGCCCAAAGGTTCTACAATATACCTAATAAGTAGGATCTTCTTGAATTCCTTGCATACTCCTAGATATAATTTAATCAACTCTAAGAGGTTTACATCTGGTTTGACTTCACAAAGAGAACTTGCTAAATCAAAATCATGATAGGTAGCCAAAGCTCTTTTTTCTTGCCAAACCATCCTTTCTTTTGGTCTCGGGATCGGCTTTAGTGCTTCTTTTTTAGCTCTTGCCTTCTTTCTTGGCACTTCCTCATCCTTCTTAGGATCGACCTTTTTGTCAACAGGCCATAGAGGTCCACCTTCCACGCCAGGATTCAGGACTTGCGTTCCCTTATCCCCTTGCTTAGAGTTTTTCTCAACCGGTTTTGCATTATCTTTATCACCCTCTTTAGCCTTTTGGCCTTTCTATTTATTTAATTCATTTTACGCGTCTATTAGCGCGTCTATTTGGTAGTTAGATGGGCATATAGACATGCTTACAGACGTGCTTTTACAAGCACCGGTAGATGCGAACGGAAAACAAAAAATCTCATTTAAAAAAAAAAGATATTTTGTTTCTTTTTTAAATTTGAATTATGGAGCGCGTGTATAAGCGCGTGTACTCTGCACTGTAGATGTGCATATAAACGCGCATTTTCTGCAATTTAGACACGCGAATAGATGCGCAAAACAGAACTGGAAAAAAAAAACCTACAAAGCAACCACATGCTCTTTGGTTTTTTTTTCCCACCTCCCATACATCAGATTGTGCATTTGGAAAAAAGACAATGTCTCTTACGAGCACGAGAATTGAAAATAAAAGTCCATGTATTCATTATAGATCAAAAGTATTTATATGGGAAGTTTAAGTGCTTGCGACCTAAAGCGTGGCCGCAAGCAATAGGCTCAAAGATCGATCATACATATACAAGAAACAAGGCCTCATGAGGAGGTATGGTGCTCCTCTACGAATCTGAAGAAAAAACATCTTCGCTAGTATCACCATGGCTACTAGCGTCGCTATCCCCCTCCTCGCTATGCTCCACATCCGGGTTCGTCTACACACACAAAAGATCAAGGTTGCTTACATAGACATGGTGGAGAAAAAGTTATAATTAGCTATACTTTTAATAGGAAAGTAAGAAAAACATACCTCCTCTGGCTGTCGAATCCTCATGGCCCGGTTGTATTTGTCCTTAGTGATGAGACCCTCCTCATAGAAGTGAAGCCATGTGGCTGCGTAGTTATGGCCTTGATGGTAACCTACCTCTCTAGGAGTAGGTATTCTACCAACGATAGTAGTCTGCAAAACAATTATAATATATACAAACAATTATGAGTCACAATATATTAGAACAAATTATATAAAGAATTGAAAGAAATATAAATTTTAAAAAACTAGAAATCAAAATATACTTACAAACTCTGCCTCCCACAACTCTCTGCCGCCCGATCTGTAATGTGACGATCCCATGGTTTCCATTTGGATCCGTCGCGCCTCTGCATGCTAGCGACTCTTCACTTTCTCTGCTACTTTCTTCTTCTTGGCTTTCTTCCACTCTATGCGGTGGTACATAGGTGGTTGGCTATAGGCTCCATGCCCCTCCTCCTGCCTCCGCAGTGAGTCCGTGGCGCGTGTCATGAGGTGGGATCTTTTGTTGTGAAGCATATCCCTCACTTTTGTGTCTCCCCAATCATTCGAGAATCGTTGACCCTCAGGATTTGGGTATCTTCTATGGATTGCCCTCAACACCTCCTGCCACAAGCCGCTTTTCTGATTTTTGAAGGCAATGAAACAATCTTTATACGTCGCATGCATGACACTCCTCATGTATGCCATTAGAACCCTTCCTTCATCATCATGGAAGATGCCACCAACATTTGTAACTCTATAGTACTGGCGTACAAGCTCCTCTACATGATCTACTAATGAGGGTGATTGCTCGCCACCTCCTAGGCAACCCCCATACAAGCCTCCTCCTTCCCCTCGACTCTCCCTCCTCCCTCTCTGTCGACTACCCTTTGCCTCACTAGATGCACGTGCTTTTGCAGATGCTTGTGCTTCAGCCGATGCACGTACAAGTACTGCACGTGGAGTACCTGCATATGGAGTACCTGCATGTGCAGTACTTGCATGTGGAGTTTGGGAAGTAGTGCCAGGCAAAGATGTCAGAGGCATTCCAGACATGACACTGAACACCTCGTCCGCTGTGGGAGAGCAGCCAAGGTGTCTGGTCATCTCTCCCATGAAGTCTTCCCTACTAGGAAAACCTCCAAAAAATGCATTGACCCCCCCTGCCAAACGAGGCCAATGTATCATTCATGCGATCCAAATCCGGGTCATTGCTAGATGAACCAGGATATGACATTTGCAAAAAAAACACAGAAAAAAGACAAATTTGTTTGCATACAAAAAATCATATATGACCTACATTTTCAAAGAGCTTTCTCTAGACATTGAGCATAAAAATTAAGTGCTAATGCTTCTCATAAACAAGAAAACTGATAAACACAAACATGGGATTGGTCACATTCATCATTGCAAAAATATATTGTTTCTTATCAGAGCTGGGAGAGCTGGCGCGTGTATAACCGCGTCTAAATTGCAGGTCAGACGCGCTCTCAATGCGGTCCCAAAGTCAACCTTCTGTTCAGTGCATCTATATTCGCATCTGAGATGCAGTACAGATGCGCTGTCAGATGCAAATTCCAGGTCAATCTGTGAGCGCGTGTATCATCGCGTGTAGATTGACCTGCACACGTGCCAGCACACTGTCGAAGGGTTTTCGAAAGCAAAGTCACGACCATAGAGGACCTTGACTAATTTCAGGATAGAAGATCAATCAAGCAAGATCAGATTCAATTTGAAAGTTTAATTTTAGATAATATGTGTCATACATTCAGCTACATCTGAATGGGAGCATCTCCAATAAACAACTTGACGAATACACATGTCATATAAACAGCCTGTCTTTTCCAAAGGAACAAGGAAATCTGAAGTAAGATTTAAGGGGTTGGATTAGTATTATGAAGGCATCTTTGTATTCAGGATGTTGATAATGTGTGAGGAACTGCCATCAGTGAGTTTACAATCAGGAGGCATGAATTGTAATATAGTCTCTTTACTAATATCATGAACTGTGGTCCATCCTGTGTGAAAACTGTATCTCTCCACCAAGAGCTCTTCAACCTATTTCACAGTTTTTCCCCTCCATTGCTCCAAGAAAGAGCTAAGGTTTCCACAGAGATCTGAAAACTCTGTTATTGCTTCTTTTAGCACACTAATGCTACTGAATTATAGATTAATGTCATTCAGATGCACTCGTAAGAAGTTGCTTAATGCAGTAATCTCTGAAAACAGTCTGCACCCAAAGGAATTGCCTCTCCCCAGTGAGTATGGAAACGTTTTGTAGATAAAATTTTCTGTTCTCCCCAAAGCCTGGAGCTTTGATGGCACAAACCTTCAAGTTTGCACGAAGTTTGTTGACATTTTGAATGATCTGAATGCCAATATTTTGGTCGAAGTTGGCAGATTTGAGCTTATCCAGCTCCCTTGAGGCATATAATAAAGCAACACCATTATCTGGCACAATACCCTCATCAATAGTAGCTTTTGTTGTGTTCAATGCATCTGTCACACGATTTTTTCTCGCTAACTTCCACCTCACTAGCCCCACCAATCCTCAGAACAGCAACACCACCAGACAATTTCGAAAGCCTCCCTTCCTTTCTCCTCATCATAGTCTGATGTAGATGCACTTATCGCTGCCCTCCAAGCCAGAAAAAAACGTGCCGCCATATCCTATGGTTCGGCCTACACAAAATTGAGATCAGTATCTCTGCATCAAGATAGACACGAAAGTCATCGTCACTCTGAACGCTGAGCTTCCCCCTTCCAGGACTGTATCGATATGGATTGATGCAACCAATCGGACATAGCTTTTTTCCCTTTCTTTTATTCTGAGACCCTATAGGTGGAGACATCATTGAATACAGTGAGGTTCAGGTATCTGAAGTCAGGAGTTTTTGTTTCCTGCATGGTCCTCCTCTCCGAGCAAGTATCTGATTGATTTTGTATCTGAAGGCTTATTCAAAACTGAATATGAATCCCCATGGAATGTCGCAAGTATCCGTTGATGCTATATATGAAGGCGTAATCAAAGCCGAATATGGATCACCCTAGATTCATCAAACTCTTCTCTTGATTCATACATCTCTGGCAAATCTCTGATCTGTAGGCTAATCGAAGCTTAATATCGCTATGAATTGTCCAAGCTCCCCTCTCTGCACCTGCTCAGTGACTGCCATTCTTTTTTCCCAAGTATTGCCCATTTCCTTTTTGTCAGAATTCAGTTTCTGTTGGCATGCTTCAAGCTCATACTCCAAAGTTGTAGATCAAGTCTTCTTTTGCTTGCTTTAATTGAAGTTGAAGATCTCTATTCATCTCTCCAAAACTCCACAAATGCTCTGAATTATGTAAGAGAACACCAGCCCTCTTGTCGAAGGATTTCCGTCGCACAGAAACGAGTGGCTTGTAAGGGAACAGAAGGCCCCCCTCCGATCGATGACATCCTCTTCCGTTTCAAGCGGCTCTTCTTTCGCCTTGCTCCTCTTTTTTTAAACTTTCTCCCTTTCAACCAGAAAAGCCACTCCTTTTTTTCTTCCCTCTAAAAATCCCATATTTAAAAACACTCATCCCCATAATGAATCTCGTCATCATCCATTTCCTGGTCCATAATGGTGGACCTTCTCTCTCTGTTCGTTTGTACAAATCTCTGCACATGATGCCTATGGAGGCGAAGCAAGTGTATTATCACATCTGGTGTCAATGCAAATGGTTCTTGTTCTTCTTTACCACACTGATTCTTTTGCATGACTATGTCTTCCAAGAAGGAAACAAACGAACTATTGCAGATTGACCTCAAGGACCTTCTTGTGTCCACATCAAAATTAGTTCCACTATCTCTTGAATTCCAAGCCTTGAAGGTGATTTCTGGTCTTTGTAAATCCCTTGGAAGAAGGATGTAAGGATAGACTTGGATAGCATACCCTAGCGAGATTGAAATAGACAGTTTCTGAGCTCGGTTGTAGCAGACGCATTGTTGCAAGCAGCTGTTTGATTCTATCCGCGTAGCTTTAGTAAGATGTTGCATAGCACCCAATACATCAAACTTGAGGAAAACAAGATCCACCTCATCCAGATGGTAAATAGATAAGAAAGGAGCAGTTGATTGATCAAAACCTCCTCGACCACTTAACAAGACATACCAACTAGAGCATTATTGATAAGTTCCTCTTGCTCCAAACCCTCTTCCATGTAGAACAAAAGTATAAACACAACAACTAAATATGTACAAAGTATCAAATCCCACACACAACTTTTGGGTGGATTTCACACCTCGAATGCGCAGCAATACGACAACACACGCTCTAAGACGCGCCCTCAGACGCAGTGAGAGGAAACATTTTTTCACGTCTATACCTGCGTCTACACTGAAATGTAGACGCGCTATCAGACGCGCTCAGTCGGCTCATTTTAGCCCGACGACCGCCATTGATGATTTACAAAATGCAATACATAATGGAATCAGAAATCATAAATGCACAGACAGAGCAGAGAGAGAAAGAGAGAAACCGAGAGAGAGAGAGAGAGAGAGAGAGAGAGAGAGAGAGAGAGAGAGAGAGAGAGAGAGAGAGAGAGTCACCTTGGGTGTTTGGTGTGGCGGGTGGTGGCGCTTCTTCCTTCTCCTTCTTCCTCTCCTTGGTAAGTTACCCTCCCTTGATGCTTGCTTGCTGCTTCTTCTTGTTCTCCTCTCTCTTGTTCTCTCTTTCTTCCTCTCCTTGGCTTTCCTTTTTCCCTTCTTGTGTATTTGAAATGAAAGAAGAGGTGAGTCATGAGGAGGTGAGGCATGAAGAGACTACATGTTGACTAAACTCAAGCTTCAGAACCGCAAAAAACACAGGAAAGGAAAGGCACAGTTTGAAAAGAAATGATTTAAGTATGGTTTGAATTTTGACATGTGTGTCTATTTTTGCGTGTATATGCGCGTCTATTGTTCAGGTAGACGCGAGTACAGACGCGAACATAGACGCGAGTATAGACGCGAACATAGATGCGGAAATTAACACTAATATAGACGTGTACATAAACACGAATATAGACGCGCATTTAGGGTTTATCATAATTTTTTGTTTTTAAGATAAGTTTTGGTAGTGAATTCTTATCATAACTTTTAATGTATTTATGATGATTTTTGTGTATTTAAAATTGATATCTTAGAATAATTAATACACTAGCTTTAATTTTTTATGTAAACATATGAATGACAAATATTTTGATGTTGTCATGAATTAGGTTTAATCATGTTGTTGTCATCACCTAGTGCGGTGCATGCTGATGAGTCAATGAGCACATCCTCAAGTGAGGATGAAACATTGCGTCTTCATAATCGAGATGCATAGCTACGACGAAAAATTAAATGTATGTGTGATCGTTGTCGAGGGTGTATTTTTTTAGCACATCAAATTGCAATGTCACACCTCAACTTATATGGAGAATGGGACCGAGAAAAATCACCGGTATTCATTGTTTTTTTTTTACCACTAAGATTGCTAGTCTATGTTACGGGAATTATATATCAACGTACATGAAACTCGCTTTTGTGGTTGAGGAGGATGCGGTGCCACATCCTCAGATGCTCCCTCCCGGGCGTCGAGAGGCTGCAAAACGTCAACACGAGGAGGCAAAGTCTTCAAGAAGAGTAGAGACTGACGACCATGATAGTAGCCCTCATGAAATGTCCCATCAAGTCGTAGAGGATGAGATTTTGGACAACATGGTACACCATCTATTTTCGCAACCGGTTCAGGGAGAAGGTCACTCTACGAAGCCAGATGATCCACTATATGTAGCATCATCTACTCTGTTGTATGAAGGTTGTACATACTCCATTCTTCGTGTGTCCCTCGAGATACTTAACTTGCAAACAATTTATGGATGGAGTAATCTCAGTTTGGATGCGTTATTGAAGTAGGTATCAATTCAGTTTGGCTTATGAATCATAATATTAATTGTTCTATTTTGAAATCAGAGAGAAATATATGTTGGTGGTTTTTTAACTCACTTTTAAAAATATATCTAGGTTATTATCACAAATGCTTCCAAAAGGAAACAAATTGCCAACTAAGAGAGAGCAAGCAAGACATTACTTGACATCTCTGGGAGGCCTCGATTATGTCAAGATCCATGCATGTGTCAATGATTGTGTCTTATTTCATGGGATTCATGAGTTCGCACGAGAGTGTCCTGTTTGTGGCGAATCAAGATACGAAGTGGAGATGAAGTCAATGGATGTGCCTCATAAGGTTTTGCGACATTTTCCAATTGTTCCACGTATAAACTTATGTTCAAGTGTAAGTCCATTCAAAAGCTCATGTCATGGCATGCTAGTCATCGTTCAAGTGATGGAAAATGGAGGATCCCTGTAGACACATCGGCATGGCAACATATAGATAATTTGTGGCCCGTTTTCAAAGAAGAGCCAAGAAATTTGAGATTTGGTTTAGGTATGGATGAAATCAATCCATTTGGCATTAAAAGCACATTATACAGTGTATGGCTAGTGGTATTGGTGAACTATAATATTCCTCCATCCATGGCAATTAAAAAGGGACATGTAATGTTGTCCCTTCTGATTCCTGGAAAGCACAAGGTAAAAAACATGGACATTTACTTAGAGCCTTTGATTGAAGAGTTAGAAATGTTATGGGAAGGTATTGAGGTGCAAGATACAAGTGCATATGCATCTTCTAGAGATTTCACATTGAAGGCCATGTTGTTGTGGACCATGGATGACTTTCTAGGATACGGAGAGTGTTCAGGCACATGTATATAACTCTATATTTGAAATTCAAGACTTGAATGAATTGCATTTTATTAATTCACTTATTTTTTCAGGTTTAACAACGTCAGGATATCATGCATGTCCTATTTGCGGTCCCTCTCTAGTTTCCTCTAGGCCGACACGTTTAAAGAAGGTTATCCACGACAATCATCATCGATTTCTTCCTATTGACCATTCCAATATGGATACATGCTTTTCATGTAGTTGAAAAGAGATACGAGGCAAGAGATTCGTGACATAACTGGTTCGGGATTACCAGTACATGCATATTCAATTGATGCAAAATTCGCAAAAGAAAAAAACATGGATGTACTTGTGGAAGAGAAATAAAACAGAGATGAAGATTATGCAATGATATCTAAGAGAGTGACAAGAAGAAGTCTAGATCCTCCTAAAGCTTCAAATCAGCCACCTCCTGAGCATGTCATAGAAGGGGTTGGGCACGAGCAAAAACAAGATAGCAAGAAAGAGGGCAAGCAATTGGGATATAAGTTACAATCTGATATTCAGACAGCCATGGATGCCTTGGAAGATCCTATACTGGAAGACTCAGCCATTGCGTCTATAGATTTTCTTAATGCATTTGAAGAGTCTTACGAAGATTATGTTTTTACTTGATGCAGAGACTTAAATAGAAATTGGTGACTTGTTGGATGCACATGATCTGCAGGATCAAGGAATCATTTCTGAGATAGTTCATAAGCTCAAGGATATGCCTTTAAAGGATGCTAGATGTAATGCTCCACAACTTTGAGAATGGTTTGAGATGTTTTATTACAAGGCTTAGTAGGCAATTGAAAGATGCTTCAAGATATGGACTGCTTCACTATTTTTGGTAATGGTAAGCATGTGTTGGATGCAAGTGAGGCTCAATTTATGATTGATATAGTATACAATTGTCACTATAAGAATATTTCCATGTGCTAGACTTTGGAAGAGTACGCATGTTGCGATATATTTGTTGATGGGTGCATTGATAGAATGTATATGGAGATTCAATAGTCTCAAGTGTATATTACGCACCCAAGGCCTTATGACCTTAGAGGGGGTACTACGTATGGCTCAAGAGTTGTACAAATGTTTAGTATTTTGATCTATGATCTAGGGGGATGTCTTCTTATATGCATGATAAAGGACAAGTTGATGCTATGGGTGTTTGACCCGGGTGGTGAATCGGTGATACATACCGGAGGATGTGCAGGTTGAGAGGGGGTGGATGTCATGTCCCTATGCAGACGTAGTGTGAAAAACTCTAGAGTACATTATCATCCAGATTTCTTATTAATCTAGACAATCAATGCCATATTGGCCATTAGTGCTAGTGTCCATAATATGGTTAGTTCCAAAGTATGGGATTTTTGGACAAGTTTAGTATATTTTTGATATTTTGGATATTATTTCTTGTAAATATCATAAAAAGCTATGAAAACTTCTAGAATAGGGTTCTATCAATACATAGTTCTTTGATTCATTATGCTTTGTCTTTGAATTGTGTACCTCTTGTCTATTCTTTTTCTTCTCTTCTATCTCCTATTCTCTATTTCCTTCTATATCTGATCCCGGATGGATATGACCTTTTGATTAAAACCCCTCCCACAGTGCTCAAAGTACACATGTCGCCCATGCAACCATAATGCATTGTAGATTTTGTATTGTACAGTGAAACAATTACATTTGTTGTTGCATATAAAATCCAGATACGATAGCTTATAGAATATGCGGTCACCTTTAAACTACATCCCCTCGAGAATTCTCACTCCTCAATAGAGACCTCTACCCCTTCATGAGAAGCTGTGATCAAGGCTCCATGTAACCACCGCATAGACATAAACAGTGGCATCTCCTCCACGCCCTCAGGTTATGGAATTAATTGATGGCTTGTACTGCGTGAAAGTTTCGATCGCGCTTCTTCTCAATCTTTCTTAGCTTGCTTATATCTAGTGAGCCACTTCTCCATGGATGCATGATGCAACATCATTTTCTCCTCCATTGTAACATCCATCCTTATTTCACTCCATTTCCAACCACCACATCTCCAATCAGTCTATCATTGTCCTTCAGCAAACCATAGCATATTATTGTCTAAATCCACTGTTTGGTAGCCATTGTGAAATATGCACTAATGCTTCTAACACTAGCTAACCTTGAACCATGCTACCTTTTAGTCGAGCTTCTTGTGGCACAAAACCCTTCAGGGTTTTCATGAAGCGCTCCAAGAACGTCCATCACATATGGATGGGTCCCGATATCTCCACTTCGTCTGTGAGAGATGCAGTTGGAGGTGAGTTTATATTGTGAGCATGCTAGTGGTCCTGTACTTCTCAAAGAGATAGATCATCTCCACCACTCCCCGCCTTCTGGACTCTTTCACTCTCCTTCCTCTCTTTACCTCACCCTTTTATCCACATCTTCCTTCACTCTTTATTTCTTTTTCTCTCCCCCTCTCTTTCTTTCTCTCTTTCTCTTTCTTTGTTGCCTCTCTCTTTGTTTCTGTCTCCCCCCTCATTGTTTCTCTCACTCACTCTCCTCTCTTCCTCCCTTTCTCTATCTCTTTCTCTCTTTCTTTGTTATCTCTCCTCTTTTTTCTCTCTCTCTGATTCTCTCTTCCTCTTCCTTTCTTCTTCTCTCTGTCTCCTTTCCTCTCTTTCTCTCTCTCTCTCTCTCTCTCTCTCTCTCTCTCTCTCAATGCATCTCATTGCAAAGAAAACAAACAACAGTAAAAGAGAAAACACAATAACAAAGCAAGAAGAGGCAATGTACCTACCACAAAGGCCCAAGGATTGATTCTTTGCCTCCTCTTCCTGACATCCCTTCTTTCTCCCTCATGTACTTCTCCCCTTTCTTTTGTATGGCAGTGATGATGGTAGCGGTAGTGAGGAGGCTCTCCTTCTCTCTCTTTTCCTCTTCCTCTCCCTCTCAAGGTAACGATCTCTCCCACTCTCTCTTTCGCTCTCTTTTGAAAATGTTTGTGGCAAATGCCGTGCTCGGGTTTTCAACACTTTTTTTCTCATATCGGTATCTCTATCAGCATTGTGATGCTATTAGTGGCGCTATTGGGCGATGCCACTATTTTTTGTTGCAAATTGTCTTCACTATTTGCCCATTCTCTTGTAGTGACGTATTAGGGACAGTAAGCCCTATAAAGGACACTTGTATCAACACATCCCTTTCTTAGTATTGTTTGTAACATTTAAATATCTTTTCAAGCTAGAGTGATTTTTAACAAACTTTTTAATTTTTGACTAATCTAACTTTAATCTTATTAATACATGAGATTCATGAGAGAGAGAGATCTTGAGGTGGTTACCAGACAGGATCCACAATATAGGTGGATAGAGCCTCGGGGGGTTCACTATATGCATATTCTCTATATAACATGCGTTCATGGCCTATTTACAAATATCCTAATCTGTGAATTTTTCTTGAATAAAACACAACCCTTTTCCATTGAATTTGTAAGTAACCCCTTTATATGACATCCTTTTGTATGTAAAAAATGTATAAAATTGGTGTTTTAAAATCCCTTATTTTGAACTCATGTTGTATATACATATATTCATGAGTGATCCCCCCCCCCCCCCCCAAGGATAGAGCTCATGCAGCATCCTCACAATAGCTACCTCCTCATCATGATCACACATGAAAAAGTGACGTTGACAAGAGAAACTTCTTGCAGAGGCTATAGGTTATATATATCTTATTTTGTACATGTTGATATTGTATATATACAGCATTTATTCACATATCCCCTCTACTTTAATTGTTCTTATCAATTTCAATTTAGTTTATTTAAGTTTAATTTTGAAATGATCAATAATAAAATGAAAAAAAATACCATGATGATCAATAATCCTATTTTTGTTTGCTTGTTCTACTTTGGTCATCGATTACCTTTTGTTATAGTATATAAAGAATGCCCCAAAGTGCATGATGTATATGGAGATAATAGTGTACAATGTGGACTTCTAATCCATGTGTTTGTATGTGTGTCACTATGCAAGAGAGGGGAGAGAGATCAGAGGGAGAGAGAGGGAGGGAGGGAGGGTGCTTTTGAAGAGAGAGAGAGAGAGAGAGAGAGAGAGAGAGAGAGAGAGAGACAACGTGGTATTTGTAAATTTATCATTGATTTTTTAAAGAAATGCATTAGATCATTGTATAAGCAATGCCTAAAACATTTAGGTGTCACTAATATGATGACCACTTAAAAATAAGTAGGCATAAATTAAGTGATGCTTCTCATCGCTTAAGTGATAGCATAAACGATACTTAGGCATGCGAAAACAACATTGCTAGGTGTGTTGCTTATGTGATGTAACCATAGCAACACCCATAGGGATGTCTCGACATCACATAAGCAATCAACTCTACTATACTCATCCCCTCTAGTAGTGACTCTTTGAGAGCTTGGTATTGATGTGTGGCATGTATCGTTTGGACCAGCCCTTGGAAAGTTATGGTAGATTTTGTCTCGTAGGATCTGTTATTACAACATGCTATATAGTGATTGCAAAACCTTTTTCATGAAGATTTTGTGGCTCAAAATTCTTATTGAAGACATCAGAATTCTATACATTATAGAAGCTTCTACGTTCATCTTCATTGCAACCAGAGATTTAATTTTTTCCAAATATTTTGTATCATTTGCAAGGCTATGAAAAAGAGTAACTTCCCATTTTATTTTTGTGGGCAAAGACCTCAGAACAAGGATGGAATGTAAGAAGTTCGAAAGAGAATTATATTTTACTATATTTGGAAAATAATACTATGTCACATAAAGATATTTTTTAGGATGTAAGAGACTTGTAACTTTTCATTATTTAGTAGTATTCACTACACTCTCTTCATCTCTCCAACTTCTCCAAGCTTTCATGGCTACTCTCGCCCCTTTCCTCTCAATCTTGTGTTTCTCCATTTTACCTTAGTTGTCTATATTTGAGAACAATATTTCAATAAAAAATTAGATACGAACTTCACTAAACCTCCCTCCCTCCCTCCCCCCCCTCTCTCTCTCTCTCCATTTTTCCCATGTTAACAAGAAAACATTGCAAAATTTTATCTAAGCAACCTACATGGTCATATCCTCTCTCACTTCCTCTTCGCTTTACTATTTTATCCCTCCTTTCCTATCACTCTCACATAGTTCTTTTTCACCAAAAAGTAAAAACAAAGACAAATAAATATACATAAAAAACTTACATCCATGTTTTCTATTTCTTATATGTATATTCATGGCAGTGGAAGCAAAAGGGCTAATATGTATAAAAATGGAGGGAAGAAGAGCCTTAACCTTGAGCTATGGGTTGCTTCAATGTTGCAAGTTTCACCAATGAGTTGAGCAAGGGAAAGTCTCATCCTCATGTAATTTTTAACATTGCCAATGTATGCACCAAAATGTCCATCATTAAATATTATTAGGAATAGCCATAGGAATTTTTGTCACTATGGATATTCCAATGTATATATCTAAAGTTAGGATTAGCAATAGAATGTTAGAAATGTGATCATTTATGAGCTATGTAGTTGATCTCACTAAATTAGGAAGTGACATCAAAGAGAGTGCAAGAGTAAGAAAGATGGCTAATGACATGAAAGACTGGGGTGAGCTAAGGTACTTCATGGGCATTGAGCTCATAAGAACATTGAATAGTATATGGTTGGTGTAAAGACATGTTGGCAAATTATGAGATGGTGGAATGCAAGCCAATATTGATGCCAGTTGAGCAAAATGAAAGTTGAGACCTTTTGTGTGCGATGTTTTAGAGGACCCACTACTACACATGGAAATTGTTAGATGTAAAGAGTGGGCTAGGGGTTACCCTAGGTGTCCTGAATGTGTGATGTGCTTTTCCATTTCCTTATAAGGTATCTAGAGATCTAATTTGAGTGTATAAGCCTCGTTGTGTGTCTAAATCTTTAAACCCTTTTTCGCTCTCTTCATTTCCCATCAATGAAAGCTTCTCTTCCTTTCTTGATTTCTTCTTGCTTGAGTCCCTACCTAGTCACACATTGATAATCCAATTTTGTTCTCTTATGACATACTCAAACAATGGTTACATGTGAGGTAGGTTGAATTTGTAAGCTACTTCATGATTTGGGATATAAGATGCCCAAGGCTATCACATTGTATTGTGATCATAACATGAGCAACATGCGGTTGGCAAATAATCATGTGTTTCATGCAATGAATAAGCTATTAGGTGCATTATCATTACATAGAGGACATTGTAGGTTATAGTAACTTAGTATATGTTCGCATCGGCCATCAAGAGGTAGGTGACCTTTTTAGAAAGTCATTGGGTGTAGAGCTGAAGCTATACAAGTTTAGGGTCTACTTACACCTACACAACATTAATTTGAGCTTGACGGGGAGTGTTGAGATAGCAAGCTCAACATATGAGAAATAGAGATATTGATCTATCTACTCCACTGGCTTGTGCTAACATGATTTAAGGGATGTGGTAGTGATCTTCATTATGGATGTAAAAACGGGTGGATACCCATATTACACTTGGTGTACTGATAGCTAGCACATCATATGTGTATTGTTACATTGGTACATAGTGTTTGCACATGCGTACCCCCTAACACTCTATTCTAGAAAAGAACGTACAAGATAAGAAGAAGAACTAGTTTGTGAGCATCTGTGCATATGAGAGACAATGAAAGAAAGAGCTTCTTGTATCGATGTGCCTAGTGAGAGACAAAGCAATAGCACAAAGGAGTGCATATCCCCTATGGCTCGTGCACTATCACATCTAGAAAACTCTAAAAGAGCTTGATCGGCAAGCAGGCTAAGGGGGGGGGCAAGGGGCATTGCACCCATTTGCACTCGTAAAGATGATGTATAGGGCTAGAATTGCATCGCACTCACAAAGCTCCATCTACATAAATACTAACATAGATATCATTGTGAAATCAAATGCTCATGATGTGTATAGCAATGGCTAGAGGACAATAGGTTCCACGCGCTAGTGTGTGCTACAATAGGCACATGGTGCATGTTAACCAAAACCAATATTGACCTCAACATTAGTGTGGCTAATGGTGCAAGTCATAGAAATCTACACATTATAAAGTAAACCGATGATGAGGCTTTATCAATCCAAGTCCTCATCATGGCAGCAAGCAAAACAAAGTCCAAAGGCAACCAAGCAAGACTAGACACCTTTCGGATGAGAGAGAGAAATGCTGAAGTATGCAATAGCGAATTGTTTTAGGTGTCATTGTCAATAATTTCAAGGGTTTTTCTAGTGGTGGTTGATAGACTTGATACACAAAGGCCATGTATATCAAGAGGCTTGAGATAATTCAAGTTTGGTATTGGGTTAGGGTTCAACGAGAAGGTCTCCTTTGCCCTTTGACCGGAAGGGTACACTTGGGAAAGTAGCATGCCCTTGGAATATATTAAGGAAGAAGTCCAAATTTGATTGGGCCCGCTCAAGTAAATAATTTGGGTGTCCCTTCAAATTAAAGCAGCGATAACGAATTGGGTAAAATACATGAATTCTAGAAGATGCATGTGAGGGGGAGGGTTCTCGCGTCACAATCACAGACCATCTGGAGCACGTGGCACCCCCTAAATTTCAAAGCCGCGTCCTGGGACGTGCGTATTTGTTATTCAATTCAATAGTAGTATGATTGCGGCCCTTTAAACAATAGTAGTAATGAACCAACCATAATAATAGGAAGAGTCCTATTACAACAGAACAACCATAATAATAGAAGGTGTCTGGAGACTCGGATCCTATATAAAGGGGATCGGGGCAGCTTGGTGGATACTCGAGCTAGATCTGTAAGTAGAGAGAGAGAGAGGCGGGCTTGCAGTAGCTATACGGGCCAGGGTGTGTTTGTGGCAGAATAACAGTCTAAGAGGTACGTATAAGCGAATTACAACATGGCGAAGGTGGTAGAGGTGTTCGACGTGCCCGTGAAGCATCCAGCGTCCCGCATGTGGAAAGCCCTGGTGGAGGATGCCCACGTCACCCTGGTGACCGCCGTGCCTGGCATCTACCAAAGCATAGACCTCAAGGAAGGCGCTACGTGGGCCACGCCCGGGAACCTGGCCTACGTCAAGTTCGGCAAGAACATGGGTAAGATGACAGCGTACTAATATATATACACACGCTCCGGTCAGTACAAGGAACTCTCTTTGTCTCTGGTGGGGAGATAATTGGGATTTGGGCGGCGGGGCGGGGCGGGGCGGGGCGGAAGAGAGTGAGAGAGAGAGAGAGGGGCTAGTAAGTGGGCGTGTGTCAGTGTGTGTGGGTGTGCAGGTGTTTTGTTTTGAAAGAGAGAGAGAGAGAGGGGGGGGACGCGACAATGCTCGCTCTACGCCTGATTCCGCGATCAGTGCAGCAGATCTTTCAATGACTAATAATACAGCAGAATATCCTTCGACTAGCACGATTATTTCAATGTATTGGCGCGCCTGCAGGTGACTTCCATGGCTTCAACTTCGTGAAGAACAAGTGCGAGCACGCGGACCGCAACACCCGTGAGGCGACATGGAGCATCGTGGAAGGGTGCGGCCTAGGCACCCACTGGCGCAACTTCCATCACACCATCAAAATTACGGGTGCGGCTGATCACGCAGGCTCCTGTGTGGTCCACCACACCCTCCAGTTCGAGAGCATTGGCGACCATAGCCTTCTTGAGGTGTACAAGCGCAAGGCCATCGAGACTACCCATGGCATCGCTGCTTTCCTGGATGCCAACCCAAACTTCGGCTGCGTTGGCAACTGAAGACATCTTCTAAGATACAGGCACGACAGTCTACCTTATATACTAACTAATAAAGGTCGTGCCCTAACTCCCTCATAAGGATCCTCCACTGTAACTGCAGCTGTGGCTTCTTGACTTTAGTCTCACAATGAAACGATGACTTCCTGGAGTGCTTGTTGCAGCTATACATGTCTCACAAGATGGTTTAAGCCCAATAAAATGCCAAAAGCCTAGCTTCGTAAATAAGTAATTTTTGTGGCACATTGATAAGTCGTAATAGTCGAACGACAAAATGAATGGGAATTTCAACAGATAGTATTAAAGGACACTAGTGACAACGAATGAGGCCCATGGACACCCATATTGACGACGTATTTGTTGAGCTTTGAAAGAAAAAAACAGCTTAGAAGTGTGTCCAACCTCATGCTAAGCAACGTATCACATGACACATATCCAATATTGCGAGTATTTCACAAAGAAAATATGCAATTTCAATTCGGCACCTTTACCTGTCGCACTCCAATTACAATTCTTACACAACGATTTAAATGTGTTACAATTTCATGCATTGATAAATGTGCAAATGGACGTGCTAAATTTTGGCCAAAAAACCCAAGGAGTTGCTAGTTATAGAACACAATTTCGCAACTAGTAGGTCTCTTTTCTTTTTTGGCGCCTCTTTTTGCATGTTGATGGGGCATTGTTTTCAACAATACATAGAAAAAAATACCTATGTTCAACTGCCGATGTGCATGTATAGCCTAGACTACCTTTTACATTTGTCTAACTTATGTTTATCCACTCCCCACCACGATTTATGCAAGAAAAACACAAACTAAACTACCAAAGCTATAAAATCACATGATAAGAGAGTAATAAATGTTCAAATTCTTCAAGGAACTTAAGAAACAAGAAGTGGAGAAGTAAGAAGAAGATTAGAAAAATACTCAATTTTGGTATTGAAGAAGAACCTCCCCCACTTCTTTGTCAATTCACGTAGCACTCCTTTTCTTGGAGATAGATTTCAATAAATGATGAACTTCAATCCCATGTCTAGCCTCTATGTGTTCAAATGCCTCCGATCTTCTTAATTATTTCTTGTATCTGCATATTTTCATTAATGAAAATTTTAAATGCGTATCGTCATAAAGTATTATAGAGAAAGAGCATCTTATTTTGGCTATTATTTGTTATATTACCTACACAATTATCTGTGCTATGATATGCATGTTTATTTGTTTCACTATATATGTGTTTATGTGTGCTGTTCTCTATTGATAATAGATGAAAGCTACAAAATTAATGTATTTTTAGTTGCATGTGTGGTCTTGTATTACATTCTAGCAGATTTGGAAAAGTACCCAATTCTGGTATTGAAAAAGAACCTCCCCCACTTTTTTGTCGATTCAAGTAGCACTCCTTTTCTTGGAGATAGATTTTAATAAATGACAAACTTCAATTCCCATGTCTATCCTCTATCTATTCAAATCTCTCCTATCTTATTTCTTCGTTGTACTTGCATATTTTCATTAATGAAAATTTTAAATGCATGCAGTCATAAAGTATTATAGAGAAAGAGTATCTTATTTTAGCTACTATTTGTTATATTACCTACACAACTATATGTGCTATAATATGGATGTTTATTTGTGTCACTATATATGTGTTTATGTGTGCCGTTCTCTATTGATAATAGTTGAAAGCTACAAAATTAATGTATTGTTAATTGGTGTAGTTGTATGTGTGGTCTTGTACTACATTCTAGCAGATGCAATATATTCGAACACAATAGAAGCTTATCGATGATATAAAGTAAGGTCAAGTAAAAGATTTCTCTATTATAATAGATGAAAGCTACAAAAAAAATGTATTGTTTGGTGTTGTTGTATGTGTGGTCTTGTACTACATTCTAGCATATTATGCAATATATTGAAACACAATAGAATCTTATCTAAGAAATAAAGTAAGGTCAAGTAAAAGATTTCTTTCATGTGTAAGAGAAAAAAAAACTAAAAACACTATGAAAAAAGCGAAGAGAAAGAGCAACAAACAGAAAGAGAAAGTTCTAGAGAACCTCAAAAGAATAAGTAGCAAAATAAAAAAGAAAATGATGAAAAAGAAGAAGAAGAGAGAAAAGAGGAGAAGGGATAATGTATACATGGTTTAGGATATAAAGAAGAACATCCTTCTCTTCCTCATTCGTGTATGCAATACTTTTTTACTTGGAGATAGAAGGAAATAGCTTCTCTCTTGTGTCTCCATGTTTTTGCCCTCGAAGTACTTTTCTCTCTATTTGATCTTTCAGTAGTACGGCTTTCAAAAAACTTAATGTGACTACGTTGTGTTTTATAATATTTTATATACCAAATGCATGTTTAAATTTGTGTCTACAACCACCACTAAATGTGAGTATAAATGTGTTTGTAAAAAAGCTTTTAATTTGTAAATACTTATAAACATGTCTATAAATTCCCATAGGATTGGTTATGAACATACTCAAAACTCTGCTTATAAATGCACTCATAAAGTTGCTCAAAAACTACGCATAAACTTCCTAATAAGCATGCTAGTTAACATACTTATAAATTAAGACGAGGCTAGAGGTGCAATTTTAAATGTGAAAAAGAAAGTTGTGTGCACCTATGGTTGGCCCTAAACATGGGTTAATGGTGGTGAAACTTTTTGGTGCATTTACAAGTGTATTTAGTTGTTTGTGTGATAGTTTTTAGTGGCTATGAGGATAAACATGATTATTCTTTCATTGTGTTGTAGTGGTAGAGTATTATGTGCTTTATTAAATGGCATACTAAAGAATCCCATGAAGAACAAAAAGATAATGACCTAGAATGAAGTAAAAGATCCATATATTCTATCTTTTAAAGTCACATCATGCACTTTGAATAACACTATAAAGAAAGAAGGTTCTATGCTTCAAAGTAGATGCTTATTTTTTAATAAGAAAAAAAAAGGTGGTGCATCTATGAGTGTCTTTAAAATTTTCTATCTATACAATGTTGTGACACTGCATGTTTATTGAGAGAGAAGCATATGAACCCTATGTATGCAAGGGTTGATAAGGGTAGTTGGGTGTGAAAGGATTGAAGGGTAGGGAAACCCCTAACCCTAGCCATCTAGAGGCTATTTAAACAACTTAGAGCTCACGCTCAATGTAAGAGAGTGTAGCAATTGTACTTGTGAACAATACATTAAATAAGATCTTCTTCTTATACTTGAGTTCTCTCTCCCTCTTGTGCATATCTTCTCATGCTCTTACTCTAATAGTGCAACATGGTATCAAAGCTAGCTCTGATCCAACAAGCTTGCTTCAACTTCATAATTTTCCACTAAGTGAACTGCAAGAGTATGCTATTTTTCTCATAATACCTTTTTACATCCATAGATGCTTGCCATATTCACCTCTATTGTTGGAGGACCCTGGAAGAGAAAAATAGAACATTTTAGCTCAAGATTTATTCTAAAGATTTGTTCCCTAACTCATGGTGTAGCATCTTGGCATGTCAAATGTTGGGGGTAAAGGCGCCTCCACCTAGCCGTCCGTGTATTACTACACTGACACTACCCACCATTGCACACTGCAGGTGGCGGGCACCTGCCACAGTCACTTATTCTTGATTCTTTTAGTGACAGTTTGAATAAAGGAAGGCCCGGCCACACATTGTGGTTGTTGGAGTTTCCACTTTTATGTCTCTCTCTCTCTTGGCTCTTGCTCTCCATCCGCCATAGCTCTCACCGCCAAGCCCCCCACCGAAAAATGAGAGAGGTGAGCCTCCACAAATGTACTACTCTATCACTAATGTTGGTGGTATCTTGCATGACTTTGAGGGGAGGGAAGTGATAGCCTACTTGAGGAGTGTCGTACATGCCACATACAAAGATTGCATGATTCCCTTCAAGCACCAAAAAAATGGTTTGTGGCAAGAGGTGCTGCAGGCAGTACATAAAAGGTACCCTGATCCCTAGAATTCACGATTCTCAGATGATTGGGGACGGTCAAAGGTGAGAGATGCGTTTCATAACAAGAGGTCTCACCTTATGACGCGTGCCAAGGAGTCATTACAGAGACAAGAGCAGGGGCGCCCTGGATATGGCCAACCACCCAATTGCCACCGCAAGGAGTGGAAAGAGGCCAAGAAGAGAATAGCAGAGAAAATGACAAGTCGCCAGCATGCAAAGGCGCGACGTATCCAGATGGGAACCATGGGATCATCGCATTATGGATCGGGTGGCAGGGAGTCATGGGAGGCTGAGTTTGTAAGTATTATTTGATTTTTTTAAAAAATTAAATTGTGTAATTTGTTTCACTTCATTATGTAGTGTGTTTTAATACATTGTATGTTCAAATTGTTTTGTAGTATTATATCATTGAAAGGATGCCTACTCCTAGAGAGGTAGGCTACCATCGAGGTCATAACCGGGCGTCCACTTGGCAACATTTCTATGAGGAGGGACTCATCACAAAGGAGCAATATAATCGCGCCATGAGGATTCCACCACCAGAAGAGGTATGTTTTATTTTTTACATGAAAAGTATAGATAACTCTAATTTATTGTTTGTAATGGTATTTATATACCTTAATCCTTTGTGTAGGTGAACCCTGATGCAGTTGAGGATAGCGAAGGGGGGACTAGCAATAGCGGTGGCGGCAACGGCAGCGGCATAGGCAGCGGTGGTGGTAGTGATGATGATACCTCTTCTGAGGAGATATAGAGGAGCCCCATTCATGCATGCCTCCCCTTGGCTTGTAATTTTCATTTTTGATATGTATTACTTTTAGCTAGTGCTTGCAACCATGACCTCACAAGCACTAGAACTCATAATGTAAAAACGTTTCATCTATATATATGAAATTTCGTAAGGTACATACATTGTTTTGTTTTTAGTATCCAATATGCTCTCTGGTTTTTTTTTTATACCTCTATTTTGTGCGTCTATTAGCGCATCTAAATTGCATGATAAATACACATCTATTCTCGTAAAAAACATTCAAAGTAAACGTGGTTTTAGACGCGTAGATACACGCTTGTATAGACACACAATATAAATATGTCCACTTTTTTATAAATATGATTATATATTTACGTAGCGTGTTTATACGTGTGTCCATAGGCGCATCTAAATGTGCGTGTAACTCTGATCATAAGCGCGCTTTTAGACGCGATTTTGTAGACACGCAAATAGATGCATTAATAAACGCACCCGATATTTTTTTTCACAATTCAAATATTGCGTCTACAAGTGCGTCTATGGACCCTTTTTGTTGTAGTGGATCACGAGCCCCTATAAAGTAATCCCATAATGTTGATACAACATTTTTGAATATGTGCATGGGTATAGGTGATTGATCTTGAGTTTGGTCCAATACGAAAGATGAAAAAATAGAGAACCTAACAAACCAACAATATATTATGTAAACAATTCATCATGCTAAATACTTTAAAGTCAATCAAGAGAAATATACTTCTTACCAACTCCTGCCGAGTGGAGGGTGGCTGTTGGCATTAATCCATCTCTCCTTCCAATCTCGAATGGTTAGAGATTGTGGAGTCATTCCATTAGTAGGGAGAACATATTTGGGATGGTCAATAGGGAGGAATCGATGATGATTGTCATAGATAACCTTCTTTAAATGCGCCGGCCTAGAGGAAACTAGAGAGGGACCGCAAATAGGACATGCATGATATCCTGATGTGGTTAAACCCAAACATACAAGTGAATTAATAACATGCAATTGATTCAAGTATTGAATTTTAAATATAGAGTTATATACATGTACCTAAACACTCTCCATATCCTGGAAAGTCATGCATGGTCCACAACAACAAGGCCTTCAAAGTGAAATCTCTAGAGGATGTAAATGCGCTTGCATCTTGCACCTCAATACCTTCCCATAACATTTCTAACTCTTCAATCAAAGGCTCTAAGTAAATGTCCATAGTTTTTATCTTGTGCTTTCCAAGAATCAGAAGGGACAATATTACATGTCCCTTTTTAATTACCATGGATGGAGGAATATTATAGTTCACCAATACCACTGGCCATACACTGTATAATGTGCTTTTGATGCCAAATGGATTGATTCCATACATACCTAAACCAAATCTCAAATTTCTTGGCTCTTCTTTGAAAACAAGCCACAAATTGTCTATATGTTGCCATGCCAGTGTGTCTGCAGGGATCCTCCATTTTCCATCACTTGAACGATGACTAGCATGCCATGACATGAGCTTTCTAATAGACTTACACTTGAACATAAGTTGAATACGTGGAATAATCGAAAAATATCGCAAAACCTTACGAGGCACATCCATTGACTTCATCTCCACTTCGTATTTTGATTCACCACAAACATGATACTCTCGTGCAAACTCATGAATCCCACGAAATAAGACACAATCATTGACACATGCATGGATCTTGACATAATCGAGGCCTCCTAGAGATGTCAAGTAATGTCTTACTTGCTCTCTCTTAGTTGGCAATTTGTTTCCTTTTGGAAGCATTTGTGATAATAACCCACATATAATTTAAAAGTGAGTTAAAAAACCACCAACATATATTTGTGTCTGATTTCAAAATAGAACAATTATTATTATGATTCATAAGCCAAACTGAATTGATACCTACTTCAATAACGCATTCAAAGTGACATTACTCCATCCATAAATTGTTTGCAAGTTAAGTATCTCGAGGGACGCATGAAGATCGAAATATGTCCAATCTTTATACAACGGAGTAGATGACGCTACGTATAGTAGGTCATCTGGCTTCATTAAGTGACCTTCTCCCTGAACCGATTGCGAAAATAGATCATGTACCATGTTGTCCAAAATCTCATCCTCTACAACTTGATGGGGCATTTCATGAGGGCTACTATCATGGTCGTCAATCTCCACTCTTCTTGAAGACTCTGCCTCCTCGCGTCGACATTTTGCAGCCTCTCGACACCTAGGAGGGAGCATCTGAGGATGTGGCACCGCATCGTGCTCAACCAGAAAGGAAGTTACATGTACGTTGATATATATTTCAAACATAGACTAGAAATCTTAGTATTAAAAACAATGAATACCGGTGAGTTTTCTCGGTCCCATTCTCCATACATGCTAAGGTGTGACATTGCAACTTGACGTGCTCGAAAAATACACCCTCGACAACGATCACACATGCATTTAATTTTTCGTCGTAGCCATGCATCTTGATTATGAAGACGTAATGTTTCATCCTCACTTGAGGATGTGCTGGTTGACTCATCAGCATACACCGTACTAGGTGATGATGACGACATGATTAAACCTAATTCATGACAATATCAAATTTATTATTAATATGTTTACATAAAAACTTCAAGGCGTATTAATTATTCTAAGATATTCAATTTTAAATACACAAAACTTATCATAAATACATAAAAATTTATAATAAAAACTTACTATAAAAACTTATCTTAAATACAAAAACTAATTATGATAAAAATGCAAGCGCGCTAAATACGCGTCTATGCCTGCATCTATCTGCGCGTCTAAACACACGTCTATTAGTACGTTTACGTAAAATTAGACGTGCATATACATACAAAAATAGAGGCAAACGTCAAGATTCAAAAGATACAAGCAATTTCTTTTCAAACTGCGCATTTCTTGCTTTTTTTGCGCATTCAGGAGCTCGAGTTCATCCGATATGTAGTCTACCTCCACTAGACTCTTCATGACTCACCTCTTCTTTCATTTCAAAGAGACAAGAAGGGAAAGAAGACATCTAAAGAAAGCCAAGGAGAGGAAGAAAGAGAGAACAAAAGAGAGGAGAACAAGAGGAACAAGAGGCAAAGAGAGGAGACAACAAGCAGCAAGCATCAAGGGAGAACAACTCACCAAGGAGAGGAAGAAGGGAAAGGAAGCAGCCCCACCACCTGTTCATAGCAAAGACCCAAGGTGAGTCCTCTCTCTCTCCCTCTCTCTCTCTCTCTCTCTCTCTCTCTCTCTCTCTCTCTCTCTTTTCTCCTCCCTTCCTCTCTCTCTCTTTCTGTATTATGACCTTTCTTTCTATGAATTTGAAGCTTTTATATCACAAAAAAATCATGGCGGTTGTCGGCCTGAGAGCGACCGACTTAGTATGTTTGACAGCGCATGTAGATTCCAGAGCAGACGCAGATATAGACGCGCAGCTATTTTGCTATTATCACGTCTGCAGTCGGGTCTCTAAGCTTTTCTATTATGAATGATAGACGTGAGTATACACGCGCCATGCTTAGTTTTTTCCATGGTTATACCGCGTCTCTGAGCGTATCTATTTTGCATACTAGAAGCGAGAATACACGTGCTCTGCTCAGAAAACAAAGGCTTTGACTTTGGGAAAGCGTCTGAGAGCGCGTCTATTCTGCATCTCAAATGCGAAAATACACGTGCCAGCTCTCATTAAAAAACCAAGCTTTTATTTTCAAAATTGTACAAATATGTTACACAATAGTACAGTTTGCACAATATTGCAGTTTAGGAAATTTGTCTTATTGTTGTGTTTTGTTTGCAGATGTCGCATCCTCGTTCATCTAGCAATGACCCAGATCATGAATGATATATTGGTCTTGTTCAATAGAGGGGTCAATGCTTTTTTTGGAGGTTTGCCTAGTAAGGAAGACTTCATGGAAGAGATGACTAGACATCTTGGCCGCTCTCCCACAGAGCAGACGAGGTGCTCAACGTCATGTCTAGAATGCCTCTAACGTCTTTGCCTCGCACTGCTTCCCAAACACCAAATTTCCAAACCCCAATTGCAGGTACTCCATGTGTAGCACATGTACATGCATCGGCTAAAGCACAAGCGTCAGCCGACGCACGTGCATTTGTGGAAGCATGTGTATACAACGAGCCAGAGAGTAGTTGATAGAGAGGGAGGAGGGAGAGTCGAGGAAAAGGACGAGGCTTGTGTGCGGGTTGCCTAGGAGGTGGCGAGTGATCACCCTCACTAGAAGATCACGTAGAGGAGCCAATATGCCAGTACTATAGAGTTATAGATACTGGTGGCATCTTCCATGATGATGAAGGAAGGGATATAATGGCATACATAAGGAGCGTCGTGCATGCGGCATATAAAGATTGTCTCATTTACTTCCAGAATGAGAAAAGCGGCTTGTGGCAGGAGGTGTTGAGGATAGTCCATAGGAGGTACCAAAATCTTGAGGGTTAGCGATTCTCGAATGATTGGGGATGCACAAAAGTGAGGGATTTGCTTCACAACAAAAGATCCCACCTCATGACACATGCCAGGGAGTCATTGCGGAGATAAGAGGAGAGATGTGGAGCCTATAGCCAACCACCTATGTGCCACCACATAGAGTGGAAGAAAGCCAAGAAGAAAGCAGCAAAGAAAGTGAAGAGTCGCTAATACGCAGAGACGCGATGCATCCAAATGGAAACTATGGGATCGTCGCATTATGGATCGGATGGTAGAGAGTCGTGGAAGGAGAAGTTTGTAAGTATATTTTGATTTTTAGTTTTTTAAAATTTATATTTTTTAAAATTATTTATACAATTTATTATAATACAATCTGTCTCATAATTGTTTGTATATCATAATTGTTTTGCAGACTACTATCATTGGTAGGATACCTACTCCTAGAGAGGTAGGTTACCATTGAGGCCATAACCACATAGCCACATGGCTTCACTTCTATGAGGAGGGTCTCATCACTAAGGAGCAATACAACCGGCCTATGAGGATTCAACAGCCAGAGGAGGTATGTTTTTCTTACTTTTCTATTAAAAGTATGGCTAATTATAACTTTATCTTTGCAATTGTACGTAAGCAACCTTGATCTTTTGTGTGTGTAGGCGAACCTTGATGTGGACCATAGCGAGGAGGGGGATAGCGACGCCAATAGCGATGGTGGTGCTAGCAAAGATGTTTCTTCTTCAGATTCATAGAGGAGCACCATACCTTCTCTATGGCCTACTGCTTGCAGCCACGCTTAAGGTCGCAAGCACTTAAACTCCCCATGTAAATGCGTTCTATATATAATGAATACATGGATTTTTGTTTTCAATTCTTGTGGCTTCAGATCCATTGTGTTTTTTCAAAATGCACAATTTGATGTATGGGAGGGGAGGAAAAAAACCAGAGAGCACATGCTCTCTCATTTTTTTTTTCCAATTCTGTGCTTCGTGTCTATTTGCGCATCTAAATTGTAGAAAATGCGCGTCTGTAGTCGCGTCTAAAATGCAGAGTACACGCGCCCATAGATGTGCTATATAATTCAAATTAATAAAACTAAATTAAATATCTTAAAAAAAGAGAGATATTTTTGGTTTTGTGGTCGCGGCTATTGGTGCACATAAAAGCGCGTCTATACACGTGTCTACATGCCCTCTAATCTTCCATGTAGACGCGCTTGTAGACGCACAAAAGAAATTAAATAAATAATAATTTTGATTTTCGTGTGCGCGTTTATTTTTGCGTGTATATACGCATCTATTGCTGTGTGTGGATTTTCTCATACACGTACCTATAGATGGGAAATGGTACACGTGCATTTAGACTGGCTTATAGACGCGCACACAAGATTTTCTCTCAACTCAAAAATCGTGTCTAAGAGCGCATCTAAGAGGCCTTTTTGTTGTAGTGAGAGGGAGAGGGAGAGGGAGGGAGAGGAAATGAGAGAGGGAGCGGAAGAGGGAGGAAATCGGAGAGGAAGGGAGAGGGAGAGAGAAAGAGAGGGAGAGGGAGAGTGGGAGGGAGAGAAAATGAGACAGGGAGAGGGAGTTTTCTCTCTCTCTTTTACTTGTTTTTGGTATAATTCGTGTGTATTGAGAGAGGGAGAGGAAATGAGAGAGAAAGAGAGGGAGAGGGAGAGGGAGAGAGAGGAAATGAGAGAGGGAGAGGGAGGGAGAGAGAGGAAGAGGGAGAGAAAATAATAGAGGGAGAGAGTTTTCTCTCTCTCTTTTACTTGTTTTTTGTATAATTCGTGTGTATTGAGAGAGGAAGAGGGAGAGGGAGGGAAAGGAAATGAGAGAGGGAGAGAGAGAGGGAGAGAAAGAGAGGGAGAGGGAGAGGGAGAGGGGGAGGGAGGGAAAGAGAGGGGGAGGGGGAGGGAGAGGGAGGGAGACATTAAACATAATAGGGAAATGAGATAGGGAGAGGGAGAGGAAGGGAGAGGGAAAGAGAGGAGGAGGGAGAGGAAAAGAGAGAAAAAAAATTAAACATAACAGGGAAAGAGAGAAAGAGAGAGAGAGGGTGAGGGAGGGAGAAGAAATGAGAGACGGGGAGGAAGATAGCAAAAGGAAATGAGAGAGGGAGAGAAGAGAAAAAAAATGAGAGAAGGAGAGGAGAGAGAAAAAGAGAGAAAAGATGTTAAACATAATAGGGAAAGAAAGAAAGAGAGGGTGAGGGTGAGGGTGAGGGTGAGGAAAGAGAGAAAGAGATAGAGAGGGTGAGGGAGGGAGAAGAAATGAGAGACGGAGAGGAGAGAGAAAAATAATTAGAGAGAGAGAGGAGAGAGAAAAAGAGAGAAAAACATTAAACCTAATAGGGAAAGAGAGAAAGAGAGGGTGAGGGTGAGGGAGGGAGAGGAAATGAGAGAGGGAGAGGAGAGAGAAAAAGAGAGAAAAAACATTAAACCTAATAGCGAATGAGAGAAAGAGAGGGAGAGGGTGAGGGAGGGAGATAAAATGAGAGAGGGAGAGGAAGAGAGAAAAGGAAATGAGAGAGGGAGAGGAGAGAGCAAAAACATTAAACACAATAGGAAAAGAGAGAAAGAGAGGGAGAGAAATAGAGAAAAAAATGAGAGAAAGAGAGAAAAAATGATAGAGGGAGAGGAGAGAGAAAAAATGAGAGAGCGAGAGAAGAGAGAAAAAGAGAAAAAAACCCATATACATAATAGAGAAAGAGAGAAAGAGAGGGAGAGGGTAAGGGAGGGAGAGGAAACGAGAGAGGGAGAGAAAGAGAGAAAAGGAAATGAGAGAAGGGGAGGAGAGAGAAAAAAGATAGAGGGAGAGGAGAGAGAAAATGAGAGAAAAAACATTAAACCTAATAGGAAAAGAGAGGAAGAGAGGGAGAGGGTGAGGTAGGGAGAGGAAATGAGAGAGGGAGAGGAGAGAGAAAAAACACTAAACATAATAGGGAAAGAGAGAAAGAGAGGGAGAGAAAATGAGAGAGAGAGAGGAGAGAGATAAAAAATGAGAGAGGGAGAGGAGAGAGAAAAAGAGAGCAAAAACATTAAACCTGATAGGGAAAGAGAGAAAGAGAGGGAGAGGGTGAGGGAGGGGGAGGAAATGAGAGAGGGAGAGGAAGAGAGAAAAGGAAATTAATTATTGTTGTTTGTTGTAGTAGTAGTAGTAGTAATAGCACTTTTTTTTTCTTTTCTTGTTTATTGTTGTTTAGTTTTCTTTTCTTTTTTTTAATAGTAGTGGTAGTTTTTTCTTCTTTTCTTGTTTATTTTAGTAGTAGTAGTTGTTGTTGTTGTTGTTATTGTTTTTTTTTCTTCTTTTCTTATTTATTATAGTGATCGTAGTCATGGTAGTGGTAGTGGTAGTGGTAGATGTGATGGTCGTAGTTGTGATTATAGTTGTAGTAGTGGTAGTGGTACGTAGTCATGGTTGTGGTCATGGTCATGGATGTGGTTGTCGTAGTCATGGTCGTAGTCATAGTCGTGATCGTGGTCATGGTCGTGGTCGTGGTCGTAGTCGTAGTCATGGTCATAGTGGTAGTCATAGTCATAGTCGTGGTTGTGATCGTCATAGTCGTAGTCATAGTCATGGTCATGGTCGTGGTCGTGGTCGTGGTCATGGTCATGGTCATAGTCATGGTCGTGGTCATGGTCATGGTCGTGGTTCTCATCATAGTCATAGCCATGATCGTTAATGAAAATGAGAGAGGGGGAGGAAGAGAAAAAAGAAGAAGGAACGAGAGAGAGGAAATAAACATACAACATAATAAAAAAAGAGAAAGAGAGAGAGAGACGAAAGGATCAGAGGAGATAATGAATGGATAAAAAACAAAGAGAGACTAGTGGTGAGGTCCGGTGCAATACCACGAGACAGGAAACACTCTTACATATATATGTTAATCTGTGGGTGGGTGGGTGGAGACTTTACATACGTTAATTTTTGCTAAGTTACAAGAGAAGAAATCCCTTCTTAAACAATTTAAGAAAGAAAAAAAGAATGATAATAAAAACAAATTGTTTGTCATAATGTAGACAAAATGGAAAATGATGAAGGTCTTGTTGTTCAAGATTGCAAGGCGTATCTTAATCAGTGTGTCTCATATCCTTACTCTTAATGCAAGCTGGCAATTAGACGAAAACCTGGATTGTCTATAGAATACGTATAACACTTCGGTGAGTTTCAATCTGAGATCATTGATCGAGCGATCTTGGATTTTTAGCAAACAGTAAGAAAAGTTAATATCAATCATGCATTGTACTCGCAAGCTAATTGAATACCATATAAAAGAAGATTGGGTGTGGCTGGTAAATTTTTTATCCTGGGCGGTTGCGTCTCGTCCCAAGCAGGAGTGCACCCTTTGTCCACTACAAGATATAGGCCTTATACTGACGTTAAAAGTGATGAAAATGTAAATAATAAAATTTTCTCCCGTCGTCGCAAAAGGCGTCATTATTAGTGATGCCATAGAACAATCGGTCTTAGCATCAGTAATAGCATCGTTATTGGCATCGATATTTGCGACACTGATATCGACGGTCTGCGATAATAATAACGATGCGAGCAGTGGATTTGCGATGCTAATAGCGATGGTAACATGGAAAAAAAAAATTTATGGCAGGGCAACAAGCTGTCCTGCCACATATAGCACTGTGTGCTTTATTTGGGCCATACAAAATAGTTTCTGCATTGTGTACAATGCTTGGATAAATTAAAAAAAGTATACTGAAATCATAACACTGATACATGAAATAAATACATGATCGCATAATGAAAGCAATTGGTAAAATCATGACAAGATATCACTAATACATTGAAAATGTCTACACATATCAGGCGACCAAAAAAGAAAGGGGTGTGAGCTCCAGGGATCCAAGGGTGAGCTACATATCCTCGCCATCCGAAAGCTCGTCCCACCTCAAAGGAGCATCGAACGGACTCTGTAAAAAAAGAAACAATAACACATCAGTCCACTATACAATAATGCATTCTAATTAAACATGGTAACTACGGATAAGAAATATGAGTGACTTATAGAGCCGCCACGTCTATACAATCGATCGATCAATGCAATGACACTGTCCCTCTCTACATATCGAGTCTCAAGGCCAGTCAAATCGCAATTTGTAATGGAGTGCTCCAAAGAAAACAAAATACTAACGGTTAGAAACATGATTACTAGTACAAAGGATATTGCAAACACTACAACAAAAAGTCCTCTTAAACACACTTTTAGACACGATTTTTGAATTGAGAGAAAATCTTACGGGCGTGTCTACAAGCCCACCTATTTATACATCTACCATTTCACGTCTATAGTCGCATGTATTAGGAAATCCACACGTACCAATAGACGCGCATATACATGCATGAATACAAGCGCATACGAAAACTAAAATTGTTATTTATTTAATTTCTTTTGTGCGTCTACAAGCGCGTCTACATGGAAAATTAGACGGACACATAGACACGTTCATAGATGTCCTTGTACATGCGACAATAGACATGAACGCAAAACCAAAAATCTCATTTTTAAAAAAAATATATAGCGCGTGTATGGATGCGTGAGTGCATTTTAGACGCCAATATAGATGCACATTTTTTGCAATTTAAACACACAAATAGACACGAAGCACAGAATTGTAAAAAAAAAAACCAGAGAGCATGCAACCACATGCTCTTTTACATGCTCTTTGGTTTTTTTTTTCCCCTCCCATACATCAAATTGTGCATTTGAAAAAAACACAATGGATCTAAAGGCACGAGAATCGAAAATAAAAATCCATGTATTCATTATATATAAAACGCATTTACATGGGAAGTTTAACTGCTTGCGACCTAAAGCGTGGCCGCAAGCAGTAGGCTCAAAGATGAATGATAGATATACAAGGAAACAAGGCCATAGAGGACGTATGGTGCTCCTCTACGAATCTGAAGAAGAAACATCTTCGCTAGCACCACCATGGCTACTAGCGTTGTTATCCCCCTCCTCGGTATGATCCACATCGGGGTTCGCCCACACACACAAAAGATCAAGGTTGCTTATGTACAATTGTAAAGAAAAAGTTATAATTAACTATACATTTAATAGAAAATTAAGAAAAACATACCTCCTCTGGCTGTCGAATCCTCATAGCCCGGTTGTATTGCTCCTCAATAATGAGACCCTCCTCATAGAAGTGAAGCCATGTGGCTGCGCGGTTATGGCCTCGATGGTAACCTACCTCTCTAGGAGTAAAGTAGTCTGCAAAACAATTATGATATATACAAACAATTATGAGACACAATGTATCAGAACAAATTATATAAAGAATTGAAAGAAATATAAATTTTAAAAAACTAGAAATCAAAATATACTTACAAACTCTGCCTCCCACGACTCTCTGCCGCACAATCCGTAATGCGACGATCCCATGGTTTCCATTTGGATGCGTCGCGCCTCTGCATGCTGGCGACTCTTCACTTTCTCTGTTGCTTTCTTCTTGGCTTTCTTTCACTCTATGCGGTGGCACATAGGTGGTAGGCTATAGGCTCCACGCCCCTCCTCTTGTCTCCACAGTGATTCCCTGGCACGTATCATGAGATGGGATCTTTTATTGTGAAGCAAATCTCTCACTTTTGTGCGTCCCCAATCATCCGAGAATTGCTGACCCTTAGGATTTGGGTACCTCCTATGAACTGCCCTCAACACCTCCTACCACAAGCCACTTTTCTGATTCTTGAAGTAAACGAAACAATCTTTATACGTCACATGCACGACGCTCCTCATGTATGCCATTAGATGCCTTCCTTCATTATCATGGAAGATGCCATCAGTATCTGTAACTCTATAGTACTGGTGTAGTGGCTCCTCTACGTGATCTTCTGGTGAGGGTGATCGCTCGCCACCTCCTAGGCAACCCCCACACAAGCCTCGTCCTTCCCCTCGACTCTTCCTCCTCCCTCTCTGTCGACTACCCTCTGCCTCACTGGATGCACGTGCTTCTGCAAATGCACGTGCGTCGGTTGACGCCTGTGCTTCAGTCGATGCATGTACAGGTGCTGCCCGTGGAGTACTTGCAATTGGAGTTTGGACATTTGGTGTTTGGGAAGCAGTGCCAGGCAAAGACGTCAGAGGCGTTCCAGACATGATGTTGAACACCTTGTATGCTGCTGTGGGAGAGCGGCCAAGGGGTCTAGTCATCTCTCCCATGAAGTCTTCCTTACTAGGAAAACCTCCAAAAAAAGCATTGACCCCTCTGTTGAATAAGCCCAATATATCATTCATGCGATCCAAATCTGGGTCATTGCTAGATGAACCAGGATGCGATATCTGCAAATAAAACACATGAATAAGACAAATTTACTAAACTGCAATATTGTGTAAACTGTACTATTGTGTAACATATTCGTACAATTTCAGAAATAAAAATTTATTTTTTTATCAGAGCTGGCGCATGTATCATCGCGTCTGAGATGCAGAATAGATGCGCTCTCAGATGCTTCCCTGAAGTCAAACCTTCTGGTCAGAGCGCGTGTATATTCGCGTCTAAGATGCAGAATAGACGCGCTCTCATATGTGTCCCACAAGTCAAAGCTTTTGGACGAGTGCATGTATATTTGTGTCTGATATGCAGAATAGACGTGCTCTCAGATGCCTCTCTAAAGTCAAAGCTTCTGGGCAGAGCACATGTATTCTCGTGTTTAAGATGCAGAATACACGCGCTTGGAGACATGACTACAGATGCTGTCGTGCTGCTGCGCATCCGAGTCATAAACACCTCCATTTGTGTTGTGCATATGTGTTGTCTTTTCACGTGTGTTTCATTGTGTTTGATTGCTACATTATCTTTCCGTCCTTTCAGTACCCGCATCCAATGTACATACTCCACTTGTGTGTTTGTGTTTGCGTGTGTTTCTGTTTGTGTGCATGTTGTGTGTGTGTCAGAAAAATATGAAAATTGATGCCAAAGAATATTATCATGCTGTCAATTTCAATGATGAACTCCACGAAAAGTGCAGGATACCATGGAATCAAAGGAAGCTTTGTAGAAGCTGACATTTGAGCTATGAAGACAAAGGTGTAAATTCAGAAATATCTTGTGCAATGAGAAGAGTTTGTGGTGGCGTGGAAGATGTTCAGACCAGCATGGTAGCTACCTTTGGGTCTGGGGCTATGTTCTCTATCGTCGGTGGGTTTGATGATGCTAAGAAGCAGCAAGCAATGGGTGTGCTTCTGAAAAACATATTCACACAGCAGGAGTTGATGGAGGATCCGAATCTGCTCTCAGATTTGGAGACAAATTGAAGCACTTGCTGAAGGTCAAAAAAGAAGATGTGCTGATATTAGAGGAAAGAAGCTTTTCCTGAGGGGCGCTAATATTAGAGGGAAGGAGCTTTTCCTCAAGGCGGATTGTATAATTTAAAAAAAAATAGGGAGTGCTTATGGGGGAGTAGAAGACAAGGACGATGAGCTCTACTGAAAAAAAAATGGAATTGAAGACGATTAGCTGAGGAGCTCTGCAACTTCGAAGGATGGAACGAGTGAAAGTTAGCTTCAAGTCTTCGACGAAGGCTGTTGTGTTTGAGTGAAGGTAACGAAGGGACGCAGCCTATTATAGGAGGCCATCTCTGTGCAAGGACAAAGAAAAACTATAGCGATGTTAGTCAAATGACTAGCCTGAGGGATCAAACTGCACCTGAGAGAGCGAGCTGAAATCAGAAACATAGATGCAAATGATTCAGATGTTGATGTCAAAAGTGATTCTGATGAGAGAAGATTGTCCATACCCAACTCCATAGCTACTTTGGTGCTCCTCTGTTTCTTCTGCATTCTTTGGGGCTGGCATTTGTGAAGATGTGGATGCAGATGAAACTGCAGCTTTGCTTGCTGAATTGGAGCGTTTAAAGAGAGAGCGGGCACAAGCAGGGTTTATGTGAGATAGACCACAGGAGCCGCCAAGTCGTCTGTGCAGTGCACATGGGGATCAGAGGTCGAAAGTGTCATACGAAATGCAAGTCGATGCAAGTCAAATGATTGAAAGCCATGGCCGATGCAGATCGAACGATTGAAAGCTTCAGGCATTGTAACCAGGCATAGGGAAAGTTGCAGAGTTGAAGCACCTCTACTGTGACAAGCTCCTTAACGAGACGATTGCAAAAATGGTGGAGTACCTGTAAAATTCTGAAAAAAGGTGGAGTACTTGCAAAATTCTATAAGCATAGTGCATAAGAATCATGCAGAGAGAATCAACTCATATGTCAGGCACTGTGTGGATGAAGAATTGAACAGCCAGTCAGAATCAGATAAAGAAAACTACAGCAATGCACTTGGTCCTACTCCATTTCTTTTGCCCCTGAGGGACTATCCCTTCCCTTCCTTTGCATGTGCTAGTTTCCTTTGGCTTTTGGTTTCCACGTTTTCCTTAGCTTCTGAAGTGGATATTCCTGATCACTTTTCAGCTGAACAATTGCTTTACAAGCTGATTGATTGGTGTTGTCTCTTTGGAAGTAATCCAAGGTACTCATCTGGAGAGTTTAATTGGCAGAGTCTCTATGGAAGTAATCCAGGGTGCTCGTTCAACGAGTTTCTTAAAAATACAAATATGTATCTTTTGATGTTGGTAAACAGCGCTATTTAGGGAAGTCATTGCTTCATGAGTACAATTTTGGACAGCATTCTGTCTCAGAGATGCTTAGTGGACAACTCTCTTAATTGTTGCCTATTTCTTTGGAGCCTTCCTCAATTACAACCTTTTTCTGGCAATACATGAACTAAGTCATAATCTGGCCTTCTCTACACTTATATACAACCAGCTTCTTGGAAATTTTTGCAAACTTGCCTGTGGGGTGCCAATGTCTGTGACATTTCAGAAGTATCAACTGGATCATCACAGGTATCAAGGGGTGGAAGGACTAGATATGGACATATCTAACTAATTGGAAGGAAGGCTTATTATAAACACATTCTTGAAAGCTTGTTGGGTCTTGTTTCAGCTCTTCTTCTATGCCCTTAGGCTAATGTTTCTGAACCCCAAAAAACACCCAGGATTATGGGAGTTCAGCAATGCTGTGGTACAGGTGGCCCTTGATGTTGCTTTGATTTATACATGGGGTTGGAGACCATTTGTGAACCTTCTGCTGTCTACCTTTGTTAGTGGCTTGAAAGCTTGAGCTTGCTTAAGAGCCTTGGAGCAAGGCCAAAAGTTATATGTAGAGATAAGAAAGAAGGGACTTGAACAAAATTTGTTTGTTAGCAGTTTCTTTGTTGTATTTCACTTGACAAGCAATATAGTGATCTTTGGCATCAAAAATTGAGATCTTCTTGTTAGCCTCTTTCCTTGCAGCATCTTGAACCCCGTATTTAGCAGCTCTTGCACAAACTCCACGACAACGCGATGACAACAAACATAGGTGCGCGTCTATGCCTACATCTATACTAAAATCTATACGCGCTCTCAAATGCGCTAAGTCGGCTGCTCTCAATTTGATAACCGCCATCCATGATTTATTTGTGATATAAGAACTTCAATCATAGATCCTAATATATATATATATATATATATATATATATATATATATAGAGAGAGAGAGAGAAAGAGAGAGAACTCACCTTGGGTCTTTGGTGTGGACGGGTGCTGGCGCTGCTTCCTTTCCTTTCTTCCTCTCCTTGGTGAGTTGTTCTCCCTTGATGCTTGCTGCTTGTTGTCTCCTCTCTTTGCTTCTTGTTCCTCTTGTTCTCCTCTCTTTTGTTCTCTCTTTCTTCCTCTCCTTGGCTTTTTTCTTTTCCCTCTTGTCTCTTTGAAGTGAAAGAAGAGGTGAGTCATGAAGAGACTAGTGGAGGTAGACTCCATGTCGGCTGAATTCAAGCTTCAGAATGCGCAAAAAACGCAGGAAAGGCGCAGTTTGAAAAGAAATGATTCAAGTATTTTTTGAATTTTGACTTTTGCGTCTATTTTTGCGTGTATATGCGCATCTATGTTTACGTAAATGTGCTTATAGACACGGATTTAGACGCGCAAATAGACACAGATTTAGATGCATAGTTAGACGCCCATTTAGTGCGCTTGCGTTTTTATCATGAGTTTTTGTATTTAGGATAAGTTTTGATAGTAAGTTCTTATCATGAGTTTTTATGTATTCATGATAAGTTTTGTGTATTTAAAATTGAGATCTTAGAATAATTAATACGCCTTGAAGTTTTTATGTAAACATATGAATAACAAATTTGATGTTGTCATGAATTAGGTTTAATCATGTTGTCGTCATCGCCTAGTGCGGTGTATGCTGATGAGTCAACGAGCACATCCTCAAGTGAGGATAAAACATTATGTCTTCATAATCGAGATGCATGGCTACAACGAAAAATTAAATGCATATGTGATTGTTGTTGTCGAGGGTGTATTTTTCAATCACGTCGAGTTGCAATGTCACATCTCAGCATGTATGGAGAATGGGATCGAGAAAAATCACAAGTATTAATTGTTTTTAACACTAAGATTGCTAGTCTATGTTACTCAATATATATCAACGTACATGTAACTCCCTTTTGTGGTTGAGTACGATGCGGTGCCAAATCCTCAAATGCTCCCTCCCGAGCATTGAGAGGCTGCAAAACCTCGACGCGAGGAGGCAGAGTCTTCAAGAAGTGTGGAGATTGATGACCATGATTGTAACATTCTGAACTTCCAATAGCACACGTGAACCCCGTTTATAAGTAGTAATGATAATTTTTTATTTAGATAATGGCAAATTATTTTATTCCCCTTACCTCCCAGCCGACAGTCATGCTGGAGGGGAGGGGAATATCATGTATAAGCAAGCTCCTTTTGCTGGAGCTTGCTAAGGGTATGGGAGCATGTGACATGCCACGCAGGGGAGGGAGGATCCCGTCCCCTCACCTATTTACGGATGGTGGGAGGATTGGGGAATGGCTGCCAGAAAGCTCAAAGAGGGAGAGATTGAGACTGTTGTTCTGATGCTGTGTGGATTGCTACCGTGGAGTAAGGGAAGACGCCTTCAACTGCCAAATAGAGGGAGAGAGTGGAGACTCTGTGTATGGCTGTGTAGGAGGGGGGAAAATAACTGCCGTGAGGAAGAAAGATGATGCTGGCGGCATTGCAAAAGATCATCGTGAGAAGGAGAGGACGATCACCATGCCGCCCCGATGTGGCCGAAAGGGAGAGAAAAATCACCATTGCCATTCTTCATGCCATCATTGCTGCTAGCTCGCCACCACAAGTCGCCTCTTTTTCCCTCCACGTGGCTCCACAATACCCCCAGAAGCTTTGGAAGCTTCTTGGGGAAGCTTCTAAAGCCCTTAGTAAGCCCCCCTTCATGTGGGCCTATTTAAGCCTTTATATTACACCTCCCCCCCCCCCCCCATAAATTGCCCTTGTAGGCTCTTGTTCATGTGGGTGCGATAAAGCCCTTTTTCCCCCCATACAAAATCCCTCCACGTGGCCTCTTTTAAGCCCTTTTCCCCCCATACACAATCCCCTATACCAAAAGGGTCTTTTACACCCTTTTCCCCCTTGAACTTGTGGGTCTTCAAAAGGCCTTTCAAAGAGAATCACCATACCCAGGATTTAAAACCCTCCTTGTGGGTTTTTCCAACCCCCGCAATCCAAAGGCCTTAATCCTTTCTTGTGGGCCTTTCCCAAAAGCCCTATCATGTTTCTTATACCCCCTTCCCTCCCGGATTTTCCCACCCAATTCCGTGCAAATTCCATCTAATACCCTTACCGTAAGGTTTCCCACAAGTCCTCAAAGCCTTCTTGTGGATTTTTCCCTCCCCTAGCCAGTTTTAAGGCATTCTAAAGCCAATTCACAAAGGGAGTTCGCGTAAGAAGGAGACGGACAACATCGTAACTCTGCGCCCAAGGTGAAAAGGCTGAATTCGAAATGGCTCCTAAGAAAGCCCAAGGCACAACTGCAGGAGAATCATCTCCTAGCATCCACATGGGCATCTCACCACAAGTCCAAGTTTTCCTTCCTAATTTTTATCTTATGTTGTTATTGTACATGGATAATTTTTGGAGATAGGATGCATTTTTCATCTTAAATACTTTGGTTAATTTTGAAAGAATTAGCTCATGAGACAAAAGAGTTCGGCCATTAGTATTTTCAATAAAACAAACAAAAAAAGTGAGCAGATATTGGTATGCATTTCTAGTAAGTAGTATTTGTGCATTTCAATGAATTTAACTTAGATTAATGTCCATGTTTACAAAAAGGAATTAAGATAGTGTACTCTGTCTAGGCATGGGAGTATAAATTGCATGTCACATTATGAGGACATATCTTCTTCGCAATGAGTCATTAGGAAAAGTGCGAATAATCCATACGAAATAGCAAGGCATGAAATGGTTCTTAAGTTGAATAACTCTAGTCAATTGGTATAAATATCATTTTTTCAACTGCATAATTATTAGTAAAAGGGTGCATGTTTTAGCATGAATCTTGTTTCCATGTTATAGAATGATTAATTGGAATTAGGCTATAACCTAACCTATTCTTGATCTTAAAACGAAATGTTAGGATTTGAAAATCAACTTACGCGCAAAGAATAAGTCATGTGGTTATGGAAATGCTAGCGTAATTATCTTAAAAAATAGACATGTTAAATTGGCATAAACCTAATCACCTAAAACCGCGGAGCACTCGTTTAGGAAAATGTTAATTCAACGCAACGTATCCCAAGGAAGTGACTAGGGTTAGCACGGTGAAGACATTTACCTAGTTGCACATATTGCCAAAAAATGAAACTCCTATACCCTAAAGACTTGCCCACATTCACGGAATGTAGGAACATTGGAACATACTTGAGAAGTGATCTAGGGTTTTTCCCTAAGAATCTCTCGCTAAAAAAAGATGGAGCTTGGAACCCTAGGACTAACAACGTCAGCCAAATGTAATCATGAACAGATTGTTTCGTGACTCCATTCGAAGGGTAAATAGTCCCATAGCTTGATGCGACACTTGTGCGACAAGTAGTAGAGTTGGACGATCTTGTGAATTGATCACAAGGAAATGGCTAATTTCCTCGGAATGAGGTTGGGAGACTCTTACGCAAGTTGTCTTGCAAGAGGATGAATAATCGTCGTAATATAGTATCTTTCTTGGGTAAAGATAATTGCTTGAAAGCAAGAGACCAACCGATAAATTGGAATAACATATGAGCTTAAGGTATTGACCAAGTCGGGTTAATAGGGTACGGCCCTAACCCAGGATATAAGGGATCTTGCCAAGTCGCAAGTAATCCCCTATTGAGTGCTGGAAGCATTCAGAAAGAAGGATTCGCTCCTTAGCAGTTGGCCAACAACAATGACCAATGGAAATGATTGTGCTTGTTATAGATTTAAGAGCACTGTTTTGCTTTGTTTGATCAAATAATTAAAGGATAAATGGATATCTAATGCTTCAGGTTGAAGGCCTGAAGGGAGAGGCAGCTTCAGTTACCCCCGACTGCTTGCCTGACCCTAACCAAGGGGGTTGTTAACCGCGCCAAGAATATGGACCGAACCCCCCACGAGAGGTCTCTCCATTGAGTGCTACTTGGAGCAGGAGGATCCCTTGCCTTTCGACGATGCACAAGAGGCTAATGTGACTCGGAATTGGATCTCGAGGCCCGCATACTAGTTGACGGGTGGAATCTTGGAACAGTAATCCCTCTGGATTGCTAGATAGCCTTCGGGCGGATTATGGATAAGCCTACGGGCTAGAATTTATGTATTTCAAAGATAAATATGATAAACTTTTAAAAATGAACTTGTTTGACATTGCTTTTCTATGTCAAGTGCTATGGTTACGTGAAGGAACCAATGCCTAATGGGCTAATTAAGAAAGCTGATTGATAGATGTCCAACTAAATGTGTTAGGTAATTAAATAACTAAAAAAACCTGAGGAAAGTGCGATGGATGTGGCCATAGGTCTGTCCTATGGATGGGTGGTCCCGGTTGGCCGGGAACTTTTCTCAATCAAGATGGACAGCAGGAAGATCGTTCAAAGAACATGAATACCAAGAGCGTTGACCTAGAGTTATAACTGATCCCGATTTACGTTGTTTTAGGGGAATGGAATGGGATTATGCTTTATGGCAAACAGGTTGAGCTTCGCATCCCTCTCGTTCCCCATTCTCCTTGAACCAAGTGCAGTGTGAATCTGCTTCTGACCTAGCATTTCTACGTAAAGTAGTTCGCTCGGGTTCAACGCTAGTTGCTGTTAGGAAATGACCAATAGGGAAAACCCTAATTCAGGTCGGTCCTAAGTGGGAACGGTTGGAATACTTCTGCTTCGAGGCAGACACAGAAAGTCCTAGATCGCAAACCCTATGACATTCCATGGGAGTGTTGGGCGAAGCTTTCTAGACATCATTTTCGATGGACTGCGAAGACATGTCCTGAAGATAACAGGTGGACACGTTACAATGATAGTAGCCCTCATGAAATGCCCCATCAAGTTATAGAGGATGAGATTTTGGACAACATATTGGTACACAATCTATTTTCGCAACTGATTCGGGGAGAAGGTCACTCTACAAAGTCAGATGACCCACTATACATAGCGTCATCTACTCCATTGTATGAAGATTGTACGTACTTTGTTCTTCGTGTGTCCCTCGAGATACTTAACTTGCAAACAATTTATGAATGGAGCAATATCATTTTGAATGCATTATTGAAGTAGGTATCAATTCAATTTGGCTTATGAATCATAATATTGATTGTTCTATTTTGAAATCAAACACAAATATATGTTGGTGGTTTTTTAACTCACTTTTAAAAATATATGTAGGTTATTATCACAAATGCTTTCAAAAGGAAACAAATTGCCAACTAAGAGAGAGCAAGCAAGACATTACTTGACATCTCTGGGAGGCCTTGATTATGTCAAGATCCATGCATGTATCAATGATTCTGTCTTATTTTGTAGGATTCATGAGTTCGCATGAGAGTGTCCTGTTTGTGGCGAATCAAGATACGAAGTGGAGATGAAGTCAATGGATGTGCCTCGTAAGGTTTTGTAACATTTTCTGATTGTTCCATGTATTCAACTTATATTCAAGTGTAAGTCTATTTGAAAAGCTCATGTCATGGCATGCTAGATCATTTAAGTGATGGAAAATGGAGGATGCTTGCAGACACACCGGCATGGCAACATATAGACAATTTGTGGCCCGTTTTCAAAGAAGAGCCAAGAAATTTGAGATTTGGTTTAGGTATGGATGGAATCAATCCATTTAGCATCAAAAGCATATCATAGAGTGTATGGCTAGTGGTATTGGTGAACTATAATATTCCTCCATCCATTGCAATTAAAAAGGGATATGTAATGTTGTCCCTTCTAATTCTTCGAAAGCACAAGGTAAAAAACATGGACATTTACTTAGAGCCTTTGAAAGAGTTAGAAATGTTATGGGAAGGTATTGAGGTGCAAGATACAAGTGCATCTGCATCCTCTAGAGATTTCACATTGAAGGCCATGTTGTTGTGGACCATGCATGACTTTCCAGGATATGGAGAGTGTTCAGTTACACGTATATAACTCTATATTTGAAATTCAAGACTTGAATCAACTGCATGTTATTAATTCACTTGTTTGTTCAGGTTTAACCACATTAGGATATCATGCATGTCCTATTAGCGGTCCCTCTCTAGTTTCCTCTAGGCTGACACGTTTAAAGAAGGTTATCTATGACAATCATTATCGATTTCTTCCTATTGACCATCCCAAATATGTTCTCCCTACTAATGGAATGACTCCACAATATCTAACCATTCGAGATTGGAAGGAGAGATGGATTAATGCCGACAGCCACCCTCCACTCGACATGAGTCGGTAAGAAGTATATTTCTCTCAATTGACTTTGAAGTATTTAGCATGATGAATTGTTTACATAATATATTGTTTGTTTGTTAGGTTCTGTATATTTTTTCGTCTTTCATATTGGAAAGAACTCAAGATCAATCACCTATTGGGCCCCATGCACATATTCAAAAATATTGTATCTACATTATGGGATCACTTGATAGGGGCTCATGATTCAGTCAATGTAAGGGAGGATTTACGTAACATTGGTCGCATGAGATGAGCCTAGCCACGCATTGGACCCAGAGGAAAGATTGAGCTACCCTATGCATCTTGGATGTTGTCAAAGAACGAGGAAAAAATAGTGAAGGAATAAATATGTAGCTTTCGAACACCCACAGGATGTATGAGATGTCTCAAGGGAGCCTTCATAAAGAAAAAGAAAAGAGGTGTGGAGTAACTATCTGGTTTGAAGTCCCACAATTGGCACAAAATGATTCAAGTAAGGGTATCTCTAACCATGAATATAATAATTAGTGGAGTAACTATGTGTAAACTTTGGGGTTTGATCACTTTTTCCTCAACTAATCATTTGATCTATGAATATTATTTACATTCAGTTCATACTTCCTACTAGCATATTCCATTGTGTATCCAAAGATGTACGTGATATCATTTACAAGATGGGAGAGCTTGTGAGGTGTCTATACATTGTATTTTTTCATTATATATTGCATACATCATGTAATGAACCTCTTTGAGTTTCTACACAAAAATAAACAATTGTCAAATACATCCTGTCAAATACGTGAGCTCGAAGGAAATTGATCCAAACACATTGCAAGATGCTTGAGTATTATCTATTGAGGTGGTTGAATCCATGGAGGATTACTTTGAAGCAGCTAGTACTGCAACTGCCAATCAGGCTATGCTCGCTAAGCTGAAGCTCACTGGCGAAGCTAGGCTTTGGTGGAAGCAATGGTGCAGAGATCAAGGGATCGCGGAAGGATCCGTTACCTGGGAGAAGCTGAAGAAAGCCGTGCAGGGAAGATACTTACCACCTGCATATCGCACACAGAAAATGAATGAGTTCTACGAGCTAAAACAGCTGAGACTCACTCTTGATGCATACTTCTCCAAATTTGTCTCACTTCTTAAGTATGCACCACAGATGGACATGACACAACAGGTGTCAAAATTTTATGCTGGTTTAAATCCACCAGTAAATACTCATCTCGAATCCATGCGCCCATCAGATCTTCAAGACGCACTCATTCGAGCTGCCCCTATAATTCAGAAGGTGCAGGCTAGACCAAGGAGTAACAAAACTTGGCCTTATAAGGATCCGAACAGAGGAGCATTCAGGCCTCAAATGAAGAGAGTTCAAGGTCAGAATCAGGGACAAAGAAATAAACAAAGGTCTAATAACGTCAACAACTTTGTCCCTACCCAAAGCAATGACCGAAACCTCCGTTGTTTCCACTACAACGAGCACGGTCATTTAAAGAGGCAATGTCCCAAGCTTGGAGGAGGACATCCCCAAGCACCTTTCCAAGGAACGGGCTGTGGTTAGAGAGCTGCTACCCGAGGCACAGGAAGAACCGCCTACATTGGCAATAGACAAATGTGCGAAGAAGAAGAAGATCCGACTATGGAAGCAAAATGTGAAAGGGCGACAGTCCATGCCGCTCTACAAAAGAAAGGCCTGAATCACCAGTTCTCGGTGATTCAGACACCGTTGGACTATCAAGGTAAAAGTTTCAAGACCTTGATTGATTGTGACAGTACACATTCCTTTATCTCACCAGCTTATGCAAAAGGATTAGGAATAGCCATAGGAATAGCCACAGTAGAAGCACCTATTTTGCTTGTGGAATTGGCAAATGGTCGTGAGGTTACTTGTACTAGGCAAACTGCTAAGGTGGAATTCTTTCTAGGAGGAAAGACGACTTCGGTCAAATTCAAAGTCATGAATTTAGGTATCCATGAGTGTCTTCTCGGAATAGATTGGCTTAAGCCTAAGCACGCCCACATTCATTGTGGAAAGGGCCAAATTTCATTTCGAAACTTTGAAGGGGAATTGGTCACAACTCAAGGAGAAGTAGGGAAGCCAAAAATTCAATTGGCCAAAGCATCTCAGATTATAAAGGGAGTCAGAAAAGGACTGTCTGTCTACTTAAGCTCAACAAGTTAGATCGGAAGGAGGAGTCTAGTGAAGGACCTTCATGGCTAAAGGAATACGTGGATGTATTTCCTGAAGAGTTGACAGAACTCCCACCTCAAAGAGAAGTGGATCATGAGATCAAGCTAGTACTAGGAGCGGCGCCAATTGCAAAAGGACCTTATAGAATGTCTATACCGGAAGCAATTGAGTTGAAGGAACAACTTAAGCAACGACTAGATCAGGGCTACATCCATCCTAGTAGTTCACCATGGGGAGCTCCAGTACTGTTCCGAAAAAAGAAAGATGGAACGCTTCGACTATGTATTGATTACAGAGGGTTGAATCAATCGACTGTCAAAAACAAGTACCCTATTCCTAGAATAGATGAGCTTCTTGATCATCTTTAGGATGCAAAGATCTTCTCCAAGATGGATATCAGGTCGGGTTACTATTAGATAAGGATCAAGGAAGAAGATATCCCCAAGACCGCCTTCAATATAAGATATGGACACTTTGAGTTCCTAGTTATGTCATTCGAGCTTACGAATGCACCTGCCACCTTCAAAAGGTTAATGCAGGATATTTTTAGGCCATATCTTGATGACTTCATGCTCGTCTTCTTTGACAACACTTTAGTCTATTCTAAACAAAAAGAAGATCATGAACCCCAACTTCGGATTGTCGTTGAGACAATGCGGTCACATAAGTTGTACGCTAAGATGAAGAAATGCGCATTCTTCAAGGATCAGATCGAATATCTGGGATTCATCATATCAGCAGAAGGAATCTCAGTGGACCCAGCCAAGGTCAGAGATGTGCTAGAATAGCCAATACCAACATCTGTCAAAGAAATACGTAACTTTCTAGGATTGACAGGATGGTATAGGTCTTCATAAAAAACTATGCTTTGATTGCAGCACCTCTAAGGGACTTATTAAAGAAGTAAACATCCATTGCATGGTTAACTCCCGAACAAACCAACTTTGATAGACTGAAGCAAAGTTTGGTATTAGCACCTATCCTAAAACTTCCAGACCTCAATAAGGAGTTTGAGGTAGTAACTGATGCTAGCACACTTGCCTTCAGATGTGTGCTCATGCAGGAAGGTCACCCGGTAGCTTACTCTTCAAGGAAACTAAAGAGTCATGAGAAGAATTATGCTACCCATGATCTGGAATTGTTAGCTATCATCCATGCTCTAAAACTTTGGAGACACTACCTGTTGGGTAACAATTTTACTCTAGTGACTGATCATAAGAGTCTCAAGTGGATCTTTACCCAGAACAAGCTCAACATGAGGCAACGTCGGTGGATTGAAGTGCTGGAGGAGTACGACTTTGAGATCAAGTACCGACCAGGAAAAGAGAATGAAGTTGCCGATGCACTCAGTCGCAAGGCATTCCTAAATTCTCTAATCTTGCAAACTCCATCAACAACTAGATCTCTAGCCACAAAGGTATCTATGCCAAACAATCCAATACTTGAGTTAGGTGGAGAGAAAGCGTGCCATGATCCAGCCTATCAAAAGATGCTAAGGGACATCTCTATCAAGGATCAGGATCAAAAGCTGTAGGCTAGGTATCATGAATTCTCTATCAATAGTGGACTTTTCTACTATAGAACAAGGCTGTGTATATCGGCAAGCCAATCACTTAAGCAGAAGATATTGTGGGAAGCTCATGATTCTCCTTTCTCAGGATATCCTGGCTATGTTAAGACTCTCAATGCAGTTAGGAAGAGCTACCATTAGGAGAGGCTTAAAGGTGACGTTCTCAAATATGTCACCGAGTGTTTGTCTTGTCAACATATCAAAGCCGAACATGTCAAGATGCCAGGGAAGCTGAACCACTTGACATTCTCCAAATAAAATGGGAATTCATCAGTATGGACTTTGTTGTTGGCCTACCCCTAGTTCAGGAAGGATATAACTCCGTCATGGTTGTGGTTGACATGCTTACCAAGGTTGCACACCTTATTCCAGTGAAGAAAAACTATAAAGCCTTAGACATTGCAAGGTTGTTTATCAAAGAGATATGCAAGCTACATGGGCTACCAAGAAGAATCGTTAGTGATCGTGATTCTCTCTTCACAACACACTTCTGGAGAGCCATCATTGAAGCCATTGGGACTCAACTCTGTTTTAGCATAGCTTACCATCCCCAAACCAATGGTAAAATAGAGCAAGTTAATCAAGTCATCGAGGAAATGCTTAGGGCGCACTGCTGTCATGAGCCGAAAAGGTGGATTGAATACTTATCTTTGGTTGAATTTGTCTACAATGTTTCTTACCAACAAAGCATTCAGATGACCCCCTTTCCAAGCATTGTATGGTCTTGACTGTCGAAGTCCCCTAAACTTCTCAGATCCAACCTTGGGAGTTGAAGCTTCAAGGTAGATGTTGGAAGAGATGGATGATCAAATGAAGTCAATAAGACAGGACATCCAAGCCACCACGGATAGATAGAAGGCATACGCGGATTTGAAGCATCAAGATAGAATCTTAGAGAAAGGAGATATGGTCTTCATTCGCGTACGTCCAAAGAAGAGTTCCCTATCCTTAGGAAATTGCAAAAAGCTAAGTCCAAGGTATTGTGGACCGTACAAGATCCTCAAGTTCCTAGGACCTAATGCTTATAGACTCCAACTCCCTTAGAACCTAAAGGTTCATAATGTATTCTATATCAGCCTCTTAAAGAAGTATGTATCTAATCCTAACCATGTACTTGATGACCAACAAGTTGTAATGCCTAGTCAAGGAATCCTTGAACTAAGGCTTGACAGAATCTTAGATGTTAGAGAGAGACAATTGAGATCTAGAACCTTGAGAGAATGCTTCGTCTAGTGGAAAGATTATCCCGAGGAGGATGCCACTTGGATAAATGAAAGCTCTCTCAACCATCAATATCCCCAGTTTATCTTGAGATGAGGACATCTCAATTCCTCCAAGGGGGAGAGAATGTAACATTCTGAACTTCCAATAGCATGCCAAACCCCTTTATAAGTAGTAAGGATAATTTTTTATTTGGATAATGGCAAATTTCTTTATTCGCCTTACCCCCCAGTCGACAGTCATGCTGGAGGGGAGAGGAATAGCATGTATAAGCAAGCTCCTTGCTAGAGCTTGCTAATAATGGCTGCTGCCAGAAAGCTCGAAGAGGGAGAGATTGAGACTACTATTTTGACGCTCTGTGGATTGCTGTCGTGGAGCAAGGGAAGAGGGAAGACTCCTTCAACTACCGAATAGAGGGAGAGAGTGGATACTCTGTGTATGGCCATGTAGGAGGGGGGAAAATAACTACGGTGAGGAAGAAAGAGGAGGCTGACGACATTGCAGAGGATCGTCATGAGGAGGAGAGGACCATCACCGTGCCGTCCTGCTGGCCGAAAGGGAGGTAAAAGTCACCAATACCATTCGTCACACCATCATTGTTGCTAGCTCGCCGCCAGAAGTCGCCTCTTTTTCCCCCCACGTGGCTCCATAGTACCCCTAGAAGCTTTGGAAGCTTCTTGGGGAAGCTTCTAAAACCCTTAATAAGCCCCTCTTCATGTGGGCCTATTTAAGCCTTTATATTACACCTTCTCCCCCCCCACATAAATTGCCCTTGTAGGCTCTTATTCATGTGGGTGCGATAAAGCCCTTTTTGCCCCCATACAAAATCCCTCCACGTGGCCTCTTTTAAGCCCTTTTTCCCCCACACACAATCCCCTATATCCAAAAGGGTCTTCTACATCCTTTTCCCCCCTGAACTTGTTGGTCTTCAAAAGGCCTTTCAAAGAGAATCACCCTACCCGGGATTTAAAACCCTCCTTGTGGGTTTTTCCAACCCCTGCAATCCAAAGGCCTTAATCCTTTCTTGTGGGCCTTTCCCAAAAGCCCTATCATGGTTCTTATACCCCCTACCCTTCGGGATTTTCCCACCCAATTCTATGCAAATTCCACTTAATACCATTACCATAAGGTTTCCCACAAGTCCTCAAAGCCTTCTTGTGGATTTTTCCCTCCCCTAGCCGGTTTTAAGGCCTTCTAATGCCAATTCACAAAGGGACTTCACGTAAGAAGGAGACAGACAAGATCGTAACTTTGCTCACAAGGCAAAAATGCTAAATTCAAAATGGCTCCTAAGAAATCCCAAGGCGCAACCACATGAGGATCGTCTGCTAGCATCCATGTGGACATCTCACCACAAGTCCAGGTTTTTCTTCCTAATTTTTATTTTATGTTGTTATCGTGCGTGGATAATTTTTGGAGATAGGATGCATTTTTCATCTTAAATACTTTGGTTAATTTTGAAAGAATTAGCTCATGGGACCGAACAGTTTGGCCATTAGTATTTTCAATAAAACAAACAAATAAAGTGAGCAAAAATTGGTATGCATTTCTCGCAAGTAGTTTTTGTACATTTCAATGAATTTAACTTAGATTAATGTCCATATTTACAAAATGGAATTAAGATAATGTAATGCATTTAGGAGTGGGAGTATAAATTGCATGTCACATTATGAGAACATATCTTCTTTGCAATGAGTCATTAGGGAAAGTGCTAATAATCCATACGAAATAGCAAGGCATGAAATGATTCTTAAGTTGAATAACTCTAGTCAATTGGTATAAATATCGTTTTTTCAATTGCATAATTATTAGTAAAAGGCTGCATATTTTAGGATGAATCTTGTTCCCATGTTATAGAATGATTAATTGGAATTAGGCTACAATCTATCCTATGCTTGATCTTAAATCGAAAAGTTAGGATTTGAAAATCAACTTACGCGTAGACAATAAGTCATGTTGTTATGAAAATGATACAGTAATTATCTTAAAAAATAGACAAGTTAAATTGGCATAAACCTAATCACCTAAAACCGCAAAGTACTCGTTTAGAAAAAGGTTAATTCAATGCAACGTATCCCAAGGAACTGACTAGGGTTAGCACGGTGAAGACATTTACCTAGTTGCACATATTGCCAAAAACTGAAACTCCTATACCCTAAAGACTTGCTCACATTCACGGAATGTAGGAACATTGGAACATACTTTAGAAGTGATCTAGGGTTTTTCCCTAAGAATCTGTCGCTAAAAAAAGATGGAACTTGGAACCCTAGGACTAACAACATCAGCCAAATGTAATCATGAACAGATTGTTTTGTGACTCCATTCGAAGGGTAAATAGTCCCATAGCTTGATGCGACACTTGTGCGACAAGTAGTAGAGTCGCACGATCTTGTGAATTGATCACAAGGAAATGGCCAAATTTCTCGGAATGAGATTGATAGACTCTTACACAAGTTTTCTTGCAAGAGGATGAATAATCGTCCTAATATAGTATCTTTCTTGGGTAAAGATAATTGCTTGAAAGCAAGAGACCAACCGATAAATTGGAATAACATGTGAACTTAAGGTATTGAAAAAGTCTGGTTGATAGGGTATGGACCTAACCTAGGATATAGGGGATCTTGCCAAGTCGCAAGTAATCCCGGATCAAGTGCTGGAAGCATTGGGAAAGAAGGATTCGCTCCTTAGTAGTTGGCCAACAATAACGACCAATGGAAATGATTGTGCTTGTTACAGATTTAAAAGCACTGTTTTGCTTTGTTTGATCAAAGAATTAATGGATAAATGGATATCTAATGCTTCAAGTTGAAGGCCTAAAGGGAGAGGCAACTTCAGTTACCCCCGACTGCCTGCTTGACCCTAACCAAGGGGGTTGCTAACCATGCTAGGAAGATGGACAGAACCCGCCATGAGAGGTCTCTCCCTTGAGAGCTACTTGGAGTAGAAGGATGCTTGGGTGCCAGGGGGGTCTTGCCGTAAATCCCTCGCCTTCCTGGCCGTGCACAAGAGGCTAACGTGACTCGGGATTGGATCTCGAGGCCCGCATACTAGTTGACGGGCGGAATCCTGGATTAGTAATCCCTGTGGATTGCTGGATAGCCTTCGGGTGGATTGTGGATAAGCCTACGGGATAGACTTTATGTATTTCAAAGATAAATATGATAACCTGTTAAAAAGGAACTTGTTTAACATTGCTTTCCTATATCAAGTGCTATGGTTATGTGAAGGAACCAATGCCTAACGGGCTAATTAAGGAAGCAGATTGATACATGTCCAACTAAATGTGTTAGGTAATTAAATAACTAAAACAACCTGAGGAAAGTGTGATGGATGTTGCCATAGGTCTGTCCTATGGATGGGTGGTCTCGGTTGGCTGGGAACTTTTCTCAATCAAGATGGACAAAAGGAAGATCGTTCAAAAAACACGAACAACAAGAGCATTGACCTAGAGTTATAACTGATCCCGATTTACGCTGTTCTGGGGGAACGGAATGGGACTATGCTTTATGGCAGAGAGGTTGAGCTTTGCATCCCTCTCATTTCCCATTCTCCTTGAACCAAGTGCAGCATGAATCCGCTTTTGACCTCGCGTTTCTGCGTAAAGTAGTTTGCTCGGATTCGACGCTAGTTGCCGTTAGGAAATGACCAATAGGGAAAACTCTAATTCAGGTCGGTCCTAAGTGAAAACGTCCCGAATACTTCCGCTTCATGACAGACACGGAAAGTCCTAGATCGCAAACCCCATGAGATTCCATGGGTGTGCCGGGCGGAGCTTTCTAGACATTCTTTTCGATGGACTGCTAAGACGTGTCCTGAAAATAACAAGTGAACATGTTACAATGATAGTAGCCCTCATGAAATGCCCCATCAAGTTGTAGAGGATGAGATTTTGGACAACATGGTACACGATCTATTTTTGCAACCAATTCGGGGAGAATGTCACTCTACGAAGTCAGATGATCCACTATACATAGCATCATCTACTCCATTGTATGAAGATTGTACGTACTCTGTTATTCGTGCGTCCCTCGAGATACTTAACTTGCAAACAATTTATGGATGGAGGAATGTCAATTTGAATTCATTATTGAAGTAGGTATCAATTCAATTTGGCTTATAAATCATAATATTAATTGTTTTATTTTGAAATTAGACACAAATATATGTTGGTGGTTTTTTAACTCACTTTTAAAAATATATATAGGTTATTATCACAAATTCTTCCAAAAGGAAACAAATTGCCAACTAAGAGAGAGCAAGCAAGACATTACTTGACATCTTTGGGAGGCCTTGATTATGTCAAGATCCATGCATGTGTCAATGATTGTGTCTTATTTCGTAGGATTCATGAGTTCACATGAGAGTGTCCTGTTTGTTGCGAATCAAGATACGAAGTGGAGATGAAGTCAATGGATGTGCCTTGTAAGGTTTTGTGACATTTTCCGATTGTTCCACGTATTCAACTTATATTCAAGTGTAAGTCTATTTGGAAAGCTCATGTCATGGCATGCTAGTCATCGTTTAAGTGATGGAAAATGGAGGATCCCTATAGATACATCGACATTGCAACATAAAGACAATTTGTGGCCCGTTTTCAAAGAATAGCCAAGAAATTTGAGATTTGGTTTAGGTATGGATGGAATCAATCCATTTGGCATCAAAAGCACATCATACAGTGTATGGCCAGTGGTATTTGTGAACTATAATATTCCTCCATCCATGGCAATTAAAAAGGGACATGTAATGCTGCCCCTTCTGATTCGTGGAAAGCACAAGGTAAAAAACATTGACTTTACTTAGAGCCTTTGATTGAAGAGTTAGAAATGTTATGGGAAGGTATTGAGGTGCAAGATACAAGTGCATCTACATCCTCTAGAGATTTCACATTGAAGGCCATGTTGTTGTGGACCATGCATGACTTTCCAGGATATGGAGAGTGTTCAGTTACACGTATATAACTCTATATTTGAAATTCAAGACTTGAATCAACTGCATGTTATTAATTCACTTGTTTGTTCAGGTTTAACCACATTAGGATATCATGCATGTCCTATTAGCGGTCCCTCTCTAGTTTCCTCTAGGCTGACACGTTTAAAGAAGGTTATCTATGACAATCATTATCGATTTCTTCCTATTGACCATCCCAAATATGTTCTCCCTACTAATGGAATGACTCCACAATATCTAACCATTCGAGATTGGAAGGAGAGATGGATTAATGCCGACAGCCACCCTCCACTCGACATGAGTCGGTAAGAAGTATATTTCTCTCGATTGACTTTAAAGTATTTAGCATGATGAATTGTTTACATAATATATTATTTGTTTGTTAGGTTTTGTATATTTTTTCGTCTTTCGTATTGGACTAAACTCAAGATCAATCACTTGCTGGGCCCCATGCACATATTCAAAAATATTGTATCTACATTATGGGATCACTTGATAGGGGCTCCTTATTCAGCCAATGTAAGGGAGGATTTACATAACATTGGTAGCATGAGATGAGCCTAGCCACGCATTGGACCCAGAGGAAAGATTGAGTTACCCTATGCACTTTGGATGTTGTCAAAGAACGAGGAAAAAATAGTAAAGGAACAAATATGTAGCTTTCAAACACCCATAGGATGTATGAGATGTCTCAAGGGAGCCTTCATAAAGAAAAAGAAAAGAGATGTGGAGCAACTATCTGGTTTGAAATCCCATGATTGGCACAAAATGATTCAAGTAATGGTATCTCTAACCATGAATATAGTAATTAGTGGAGTAACTATATGTAAACTTTGGGGTTTGATGACTTTTTCCTCAACTAATCATTTGATCTATGAATATTATTTACACTCAGTTCATACTTCCTACTAGCATATCCCATTGTGTATCCAAAGATGTACGTGATATCATTTACAAGATGGGAGAGCTTGTGAGGTGTGTATACATTGTATTTTTTCATTATATATTGCATACATCATGTAGTGAATCTCTTTGAATTTCTACACAAAAATAAACAATTATCAAATAAATCCTAACAGATACGTGAGCTCGAAGGAAATTGATCCAAACACATTGCAGGATGCTCTAGTATTATCTATTGAGGTGGTTTGTTTGGTGGAGGAAATTTTATCTCGCTCCATTTTGACTACTCAATTACATTTACTCATACATTTGATTGATGAGATCGCACTTTTTTGGGTAGTTCATGCAAGGTGGATGTTTTTTCTTGAGCGCTTAATGAAAACCTTGAAAGATTTTGTGAGACAAAAAGCATGGCCTGAGGAAAGCATCGCTGAGAGTTGGTTAGTGCAATCATCCCTTGTTTGTATCTCTGAATATCTTGCTGAAGTGGACCCCTCTCAACCACGACTATGGAAAGACGATGAAGACTTGAGGATGACCTCTATAATACCTCAAGGAAAAGGAATGAGTAAAGTGCTAACAAAAGAAGAACTTCATAAGTTAAATAGTTTTTGTGTGCTCAATAGTAATATAATGAGTAAATGGGTGACACTATATAATGAATCAAGGACAAGAAGAAAAAGCGAAAGACAAGCATTTCGCACCAGATATAGATGTAATGTCTCATTTTCAGATCATCTAAATGCGCTCCCACGTCATATTGATATAGATTGGTTACATGAGGAAATGGAGAGAATGGAAAAAGAGGAGGAAATTAATATATCTCAAGAAGAGTGGGAATACACACAATGTTACTTATCAAAGGTGAGACATACTATCAATTAATTTGTTTCTAGTTATATTTTATATAATAAATTGACATGTTTGATCTTAATCTTTTACTACTAGTGCACATTATTCGATGCTATTTGGTGTGAGCGTAAACATCTTCAAACTCAACGTATAGATGAAAAGAGAAATACCCAAGATTGTGGTGTCCTTGCTCACTTCGAGGATGCCAATGGTACCATGGAAGGTTATTGTGGCTTGATCCAAGATATTTTGAAGCTTGACTTCAGACGATTCTTTATATATGTATTGGATGTGAAGTGGTTTAAGGAAGTGGTAACAAATGGTGAGCATTACACAATCAGACATCATCCAAGTGGTTTTGTAATCATTGACTCTACAAAATTTCACCAAAACAAGAATGACACATTAGTATTACCTCAACAATGTGAGCATGTATATATGTAAAAGCTAATTTTTTTATTTATATACATGTGATACATATACACAATATAATAAGTATTTAAGTTTCTTGCTTTTATTTTTCAAATACAGGTTGTGTATCATCCAATGGTAAACAATAACCGATGGTGGTATGTCATCTCTATATCTAATCATTCAAAACCAATATATGGTAATATTACCGACATAGAGATAGCAGATGACAATCCAACAAATATTGATGATGTACATGATGACACCATAATGGATGATATGTGTGATATATTACAAGATGAACCTCGCAAGGACATTCAAGAAAACATAAAAGAGGACAATAATGTGGTTGATGATGATAAAGTTATTGAGCAATATAGCAACACAGTTGATAGTGGGATAGACTTATTTGTTTCGTTACCTCCTGGTAACATAGACCTAGAAGTAGATAGCTTAGCAAGGGTTGATCTCATTGAAGATGAGATGGATCATTCACTGTAACATACTTAATTTGCTTAATGATTCAATGTGTATTCTTAATTCTATGGAAACTATCATATGCACATGTGCATACTCAAAAATCAATAGTCAAGTTTAAAGCTAAATTGAATTTTTCGTAATAAAAATGAAGTATTTTTTATCATCTTCAAGTAGAGAAATTACGAGATACATGAAATGCTTGCTACTAATTGTATAATAAGGTTTGTATCACTTGTCGCTAATTACTTATATCAGGCTTGTCAATTGGAGGAACTACCATTCATTAGAAAGCAATGCAAAAATAATTATTAACTCTGGTCTTTTTATTATATTAAGTCCAATTTCAGGTGGTTAAATAATTATGCGTCTGTAAATGCGTCTATATTCGGGTCTATCTGTGCGGATATATAGACGCAAAATTCGCGTCTATTTACACACTCTTTTACATGCGTATATAGACACAATGATAGACGCGTCCAACTTTGCGCATCTAATATGCATGTCTATGCCTCGTTTCTGTTGTGGTGAAAAAAACAAACAAGAAAAACTTACAAAGTCCTCCAAATATGTCATGTGGCCGCCACTCCCAACATGATGGACCACTCCGGCCTCGAGTCATGCCCTTGTCGCCTCGCACTACTGACTCCAACTTCCTGGAGAATCTATAGTCTCTGCCCTCAGTCGGTACTAGTCATCTGCGTCTAACCACTTGGGCTTTGCAGCCCCACTCTTGAGTGCCTTACATGCATCTGATTGTTTGTGTGACATATATGCACGCATGCAATCCATCATCCAGCCCGTAGAAAATCTATCTACTAAGGCTAGAACCGGAAACTCCTCATGCAAGGATGCTACTATGTAGTCCTTGCTCCCTACCAGTATGTTCTTCCAATGATCTAAGATGTTGTGCCAAAAAACTTGTTGGCACAACTCCCTGATGCAAGCCATCACCCTCCTCCCCTCATCATTCATGATGATGACTCCTGACCTATCATCGACTAGATACGCATATCCCCCTGGGGTAGGCCTAAGATAGGTCGTCTCCCATCTGCGTCCACACTCCTGGGCATATCGAGGAGACCCCTGTGCATCCGGTGTAACGACTGGGATAATATCTATCGGAGTGGCACCCATAGAGTGCCACCTACAGACGGTTGAGCAAAAGCTGGAGTAACTGGAGTAGACATTCCCACAAGTGTGACAAATCCTGGAGGTGACGCAACTCCAACTGAATGATGAGACGGAGACACCGTGTCTGTGCCTCCACAACATCCACGTAAGCCTGAGCCATGCTCGCCGGAACCGCCATGAGAGCGAGGAGTCGCACATGTATCCCATTCCGATCGTGGGCTCACTACCTCTATATCTCTGCAGCATCCCCCTGACCCTGAAACATTCCCTCCCTCTGATCCAAGTATGGAGTGTCAACCTCGTCTACTCGAAGCTGAAGCATCTGATCTCGCCGAAGTAGATCTAGTAGAGTGGCGTGACGATGTCCGAGACAGCTCCTGGTCTGCCATGTCTCTGAATTTCGCAATCTGGTCTGGAGACATACGCATGAAGATATCCTGCAACTCCTCATTACTCATCCCTCCATTCATCCTGAAAATATCACCTGCACATACAAAAAATGATGTTAGAATAATCAATTTAAATCATACAAAGCACAATAATATAAATCCTTTAAAAAAAATCTCACTTAAAATGCATATATTATGTATCCTTATAAGCGATTAGTCAACGAATTGAGTAAGTGGATGCTCCAAGTATAAAGTATCCTATGGTCCCATGTCAATCTCCTAACACAACTCCGTATACACTGAAAGGTCGATAGATATATCACCAGAAAAGTATGAGTCTACCTTGTTCTCAAAGAATTATTGGACTCTTGTATTTCCATCATTGTTAGCCAATGTTGGCTCTAAGGTTTCGGTGGCCTCCACCCCTTACAATATCGACCCCTCTATTTGCATAATCTCTTCATCTATGCTTGGAACATCGCTTTGGTCATATACTCTCGCACTTCGGGGAGCTGAAGGTATTACATACCACCATCGAGATTGTCGGGGGTTTGGATAGAAGATTACTTGTTCACAAACACGTACAAGAGAGTTTAAACTATTGTGACACGTACCATGTCGTAATACAATTAACAAACAAATGAGTCCATGCATCTAATCACAATGGGCCAGCAATACAAAGGTGTCGCGCAAATCCATTCTTTTTTTTTCGGAATCTATTTTGAGAAATCCAAATAGACCTCATCGAGTTGTTGCTCCAGCTCCTTCAAGTACCACTTTGAACCATTGTATATCGAATAGTATCATGGAGAAGCTACAGTAATCCACCATAACAATACTTTGCAAGTTCCCAAAATACTCCATCTCTTCTATAACCGTGTTTGGATCCGTTGCTCATCGCCAGCTCTTTTGCTCAAACCTTGCTATGATACCAGAGTCCATTGTGGAGCGCATTTTGTCAATATGCTCCACGAGAAAATGTCGTCCCCGTGATCATGCTACACTATATATTTTGTTACATTGAAATACTCAAATTAGATGTCACATATAAAATATAGATACAACAATCCTAAACACCTCATCACCTTTGGACTACATCCCCTCGAGAATTCCCACTCCTCCATTGAGAAATCTGCCCCTTCGCGAGACATTGCGATCAAAGCTCCATGCAACCATCACGTTGACATGAACCGCGGCATCTCCTCCATGCCCTTGGGATATCGAATAGGTCGAAGACACATACTACGTCAAAATTCAGATTGCGCTTCCTCTCGATCTTGCCTACCTATCTCGTACTTAGCGAGCCACGTCTCCATAGAGGCATGGTACAACATACAAAAGCAATTCAACTTCTTCTCCATTGTAGCATCTAATCTTTTTTCTACCCCATTTTCAACCACCACATCTTGAGTTAGTCTATCATCGTCCTTCAGCGACCATAGCATTTTGTTGTCTAGATCCACCGTTGGTAGCCATTGTGAAATATGCACTAGCACCTCAAACACCAACCAATCTTCAGTCATGGTACCTTCTAGCCGAGCTCGTTGTTGCACAAGGGTTTTAATGAAGCACTCCAAGAAGAACATCCATCGCGTATGGACGGGTCCAGCAATCTCCACTTCATCTACAAGATGCACAAGAAGGTGGATTTGTATCGTGAGTATGCTACTGGGCAGGTATTTCTCAAAGAGACAGACCATCTTCACTGCTCCCCACCTTGTGGATTCAATAAAGGGCGTCTTAATCTGCTTCTATGAGATCCATTGCACTAAAGTTGAAAACCTGTATATGGCCCTGTGTATTTTTAGAGTAAGACATCTTGCGATCACGATCGGTAGTACAAACTGCCGCAAATGAAAAAGCATTATGAATAATGGATACACTCCAAATAGCAAAATGTGCACACCAATTACAATCCATTCATAGTACAAATCTGACATATCTTATGCCAGTCATGGGATTTTAACCCTGATAATTGGTCGTCTTTAGAAAATGCAGACCTGAGAGAATGCATCATACTCGTCGGAATGCGGATAGAATTGAGTACTTGCTTCACAATGCGCTCTTCTTTAGTGGAAAAAACTCAAGGAGCGTAAGATAGCTGCACGCAATCATCAGTACTCGATTGTGGCCAAAGCGCCTCCATCTTACCCACCTCCTTCAAATCCATTCATGCCTCTATAATGTCTCTCTTTCATGTGATGTGGTCCCATAGCAAACTGCCCACATTCTTGAAAATATGCATGGGATCCAACAAGTGGTTAACCTAAGTGGGTTCAATATGGCAACTCATAGAAATTTGAGAACCGTCGCATTCCGTTTGGATGTGACTCCGCGTGGACCATTTTCAGCTCGTACTAGCTTGCGGCGTTCATATGTGTTGGAGGTCGTCCAAGAAAACCTTCCTTGAGTTCATGATTCTCTGGCAAGAAAGCGGCGTGTCCTTGATATACCATCTTCTTCATGGTTCATGACCTTTGAGAGTCTAATTGTGGCCCGCATAATGGACATGCATGATAACTTGAGATAACCAGACACCACGACCCAGTGAATACAAGCTTGAACGAGATAAAATATAGATATTACCAATGAGAATGGAGGCCTATTCACTTGAGCACTCTCCAAATCCCATAAATTCTTGCATCATCCACATGAGAATGGCTCGAATATTGGCAGACCGTTGAGCATCGCGCTTGCTCATATCTTGCATGGTAACCCCCTCCTCCCACAAAATCTTAAGCTCATTGACTAATGGATGAAGATACGCGTCCATATTTTTGACTTTGTAGTGGCCGGGAACGAGTAAGCTAAGGATGAGATGTCCTTTCTTCGTAGAAGCCATGGAGGGATATTGTAGTTGACAAGGACTATAGGCCACACACTGTAAGAAGTTGAGCATAGACGGAATGGGTTCACGCCATCGATTACAAGACTAAGTCGAAGATTCCTTGGCTCTCGGAAAAAGCCTGGGAAGGTAGCGTCAATGTGGCTCCATGCGCGTGAATCCACTGATATTCATTGAACTCCATCCGTAGGCCTATTCTGCACATGCCACATTGTCAAGCTGGCCATGCCGGATGTACGAAATATGTGGTTTATGCGGGGGATAAGCGAAAAGTGTCTGAGAACTTTTTGAGGGATGGTTTTCCCTTGCAAATCTTGTCAATACCTGTGAGCACCATACTTTGGACATGTCTCCATAGTCTCGTATTCTCCTCGAAACAGTATGCAATCATTGATACATGTATGGATGTTGTTGTAGTCCATGCAAAGCTTTCGTAAAATATGTCGTGTATTATTACAAGACTCAGGCATGGTATTTACAAGTGGTAATATATGATATTTCAATAATCTAAAAAAAATCATAAAATACATTGAAAAAGCACAAATGCTTTTCATAATAGTGCCGAAAAAAATCAACGAAGCGTATGTACAAGGTACCTGAACAACTCGGTCATATTCGCATCGCTCCACCCGTATTTTGCTTGCACACTTAAGAATGCAAGCAGTGTCTTCAGGTGAGATACTCGGAATCCATCATATAATGGTATGGATGCTTCCTGTCTAAGCGGATCAGAAGTCTCGACACCCATGGGAATTAATGCATCGATCATTGCCTCCATCTCAAGCTCCAAGATTGTAGGTAGGTCTAGAAGGCTACTTGTCTACTCTGGCATTGACGATATAGATTGGCCTTGCAAGTGGTGGATTGGCTCATGTACTCCATCCATCACACGCCCACAAACTCTTCTAATTGGCCGCAAAGGATGCACTCCTCCTTGGGACGAGACGTCACCTCCCTGGATTGAAAATGTGCCAGCCTGACCCAATCTTATTGTATATGGTATTCAATTAGCTTGCGAGTACAATGTATGATTGATATTAAATTTTCTTACTATTTGTTGAAAATCCACAATCACCTGATTAATGATCTCAGATTGAAACTCGCCATATCATCGTACGTTTTCTATACACAATCAAGGTTTTCGTCTAATTTCCAGCTTGCATTGAGAGCAAGGATATGGGACACACTGATTAAGATACGCCTTGCAATGTTGAACAACAGGACCTTCATCATTTTCCATTTTGTCTACGTTATGACAAACAATTTGTTTTTGTTATCATTCTATTTTTTCCTTAATTTTTTATCATCTCCTTCCATCTCTCTCTCTTTTTCTATGTTAAGACTATGACCACGACCACCACGACCTTGACAGCCACGATGATGACTACAACCACGACCACGACCACGACCACGACCACGACCACGACCATGACCATGACCACAACCACAATGACCACGACCACCACGACTATGACTTCGCCTATGACCACAACTACAACTACGACTACGACCAAGGCCACGACCACAATTACGACTACAATGACCACAACCATGACCCATGACCACGACCACGACTACGATGACCACGACCACGACTACGACCATGACCAAGACCACGACCATGACTAGGACTAGGAATACGACTCCAACTACGACTATGACTAGGATCACAACCACGACCATGACTATGACTATGACTACGACAACCACGATTACGACCACGACCACGATTACGAGTACGACTATGGCCACGACCACGACCATGACCACGACCATGACCACGATCACGACCATGGCCACGACTACAACTACGACTACCACTTATATAGAGATGAAGAGAGAGACAAGAGTTGAGAGAAGAGAGAGGAGAAAGAGAGAGAGATCCGTCTAGAGCATTTGATACCCATAGTCAACACACCGTGGAAAATACAAGCACAAATTGACATTGAATTATGGCAAGAAAATCCACCACAAAACAATAGTTATAATACTCGAGGTAGGATTTCAAAGTCTTATTGATTTCAATCGGTCATGGATGCCATACTATGGGTGGGTTGCACTCACTAAGAATAGGATTGGCGATTCACCTCATCTTCTCTCCATCATCAATAGAATTATCCTTTACCATTTACAACTCACCCACCTTCTCTCCACACTATTGCACATTACAATCTCTATGAGGGCATGAGATTGGGATCTCCAGAGATACGAAAGCATGATCTCTAGCTTGATGGTTGTATATATACTACTACTACTCATGGAATAAACCTTAAAATAGTTATTATGCTCAAATATATGCTTGTTAGAGTAGAAATTTGTTCCTAAGACTATTCTAAGGAAGAAAGAGGGTTAATGATAAAAGAGTATCCTTCCTTGCAAGTGATTTTATGTTATATTTATTAATTAAAATTGATAGTTGAAGATAAGTTTCCTAAGAGATCTTCTAGTGATGTTGTTTTAGTTTTGTGAAGCATATGAATGATGCTATTTTAGTTTTTTGTATTTGTCTTTTTAAGAAGAGATTAATTTTTTTGGAATATTCAAAGTTATTTTTGGATTTAAGTTATGAAAAAGGAATGTTTTTCATACCGATAGGCTGATTGCCTTTGTTGTATACTTGCGTGGTGGAGGCTAGGACAAGCGCCATGTATGAGATGTCTCTTTGCAGGAAGAACATTATGCTAGGAGGCATAAGTATGCTAGGGCTCTCTAGCCATATATCCCTTAGGTTTGTTGAGGATCGGCCTAACCCCTATGAGCCTAGGATGAGCTTATTGTAAGGTCCTATTTATTTTTCTCCCTTTCTCTCCCTCTCTCATTTCCTCTCTCTCCCTCACCCTTACCCTCTCTTTCTCTCTTTCCCTATTAGGTTTAATGATTTTTCTCTTTTTTTCTCTCTCCTCTCTCTCTCTCATTTCCTTTTCTCTCTTTCTCTCCATCTCTAATTTCCTCTCCCTCTCTCACCTTCACCCTCTCTTTCTCTCTTTCTCTATTAGGTTTAATGATTTTTTTCTCTTTTTCTCTCTCCTCTCCTCTCCCCTCCCTCTCTCATTTTTTCTCTCTCCTCTCCCTCTCTCATTTCCTTTTCTCTCTTTCTCTCCCTCTCTCATTTCCTCTGCCTCCCTCACCCTCACCCTCACCCACACCCACACCCTCTCTTTCTCTCTTTTCCTATTATGTTTAACATATTTTCTCTCTTTTTCTCTCTCCTCTCATTCTCTCATTTTTTCTCTCTCCTCTACCTCTCTCATTTTCCTATTATATTTAATGTCTCCCTCTCCCTCTCTCGTTTCCTCTCCCTCCCCCTCTCTTTCTCTCTCCCTCCCTCTCCCTCCCTCTTTCTTTCCCATTTCCTCCCCCTCTCCCTCTCCCTCTCTTTCTCTCTCTCTCCCTCTCCCTCCCCCTCCCCCTCCCCCTCTCTTTCTCTCTCTCTCTCCCTCTCTCATTTCCTCTCCCTCCCCCTCTCTTTCTCTCTCCCTCCCTCTCCCTCCCTCTTCCTTTCCCATTTCCTCCCCCTCTCCCTCTCCCTCTCTTTCTCTCTCTCTCTCCCTCTCTCATTTCCTCTCCCTCCCCCTCTCTTTCTCTATCCTCCCTCTTCCTTTCCCATTTACTCCCCCTCCCCCTCTCGCTCTCCCTCTCTTTCTCTCTCTCTCTCCCTCCCCCTCCCTCTCCCTCTCCCTCTCCCTCTCCCTCTCCCCCTCTTTCTCTCTCATTTCCTCTCCCTCTCTCAATATACACAAATTATAACAAAAAAAGTAAAAGAGAGAGAGAATGCACTCTCCCTCCCTCTTGTTCTCTCATTTCATCCCCCTCCCTCTTCCATTTCCTCCCTCTCCCTCTCCCTTTCTTTCTCTCTCTCCCTCTCCCTCTCCCTCTGTTTCACTCCCTCTCCCTCTCCCTCTCTTTCTCTCTCTCTCCCTCTCTCATTTCCTCCCCCTTCCTCTCCCATTTCCTCCCTCTCCCTCTCCCTCTCCCTCTCCCTCTCTTTCTCTCTCATTTCCTCTCCCTCTCTCAATATATACAAATTATATAAAAAAAAGTAAAAGAGAGAGAGAATGCACTCTCCCTCCCTCTCCCTCTCTAATTTCCTCCGTCTCCCTCTCCCATTTCCTCCCTCTCCCTCTCTTTCTCTTTCTCTCCCTCCCTCTCCCTCTCTTATTTCCGCCCCCTCCCTCTCCCTCTCCCTCTCCCTCTCTTTCTCTCTCATTTCCTCTCACTCTCTCAATATACACAAATTAAACCCTAAACAATTAAAATAAAGAGAGAATGGACTCACCGTAAAGTTTCGAAGGAGGATTTGGTGGCTCCTCTTCACGACGGCCGGTCCTTCTCTTCTTCGCAAACGACGGCGGCGGTGGCAGCGATGGCAGCGGTGAGGAGCCTTCCTCTTCTCCTTCTCTCACCCTCCTCGCAAAACAGTCACTCTCTCTCTCACTCTCCCTCTCAAAAACTTTCACGAATGCCCAAAATGAAACATGCTTGAGTTTTGGCCCGCTTTTTTTTCTCTGTGGGCGATGCCGCTATTTATCGTCGCTAATCGGTGTCGCTATGGCCTAGTTTCCTTGTAGTAGTGGCCAATTAGAAGATTTTGCGGGCGTACGATGGATGGAGTGCTTCAGCCAATCCACTACTTGGAAGGTACTACCCAATCTATATCGTCAATACCAGACGAGACATACAGTCTTCCAAACCTACCTACAATCTTGGAGCCTAAGATGGAGGAAATGATCAATGCACTGATTTCTATGGATGTCGAGACTTCTAATCCGCTGAGAGAGGAAGCATCTATACCATTATATGATGGGTGCCGAGTATCTCGCCTCAAGACACTGCTTGCACTCCTAAGTATGCAAGCAAAATACAGATGGAGTGATGTGAGTGTGACCGAGTTATTCAAGTACCTTGTATGTACACTTGGTTGATTTCTTTTCAGTACTATCATTAAAAATACTTGTGCTTTTTCAAGGTGTTTTATGATTTTTTTCAGGTTACTGAAATATCATATATTACCACTTGCAAATACAGTGCGTGAGTCTCGTGATGATGCACGATATTTTTTACGAAAGCCTAGTATAGACTACAACAACATCCTTGCATCTATCAACGATTGCATACTGTTTCGAGGAGAATACGAGACTATGGAGACATGTCCAAAGTGTGGTGCTCACTGGCATCGATAGGACTTGCAAGGGCAAACCATCCCTCAAAAAGTTCTTAGATACCTTTCGCTTATCCCCTGCATAAACCACATGTTTTGTATGTCTGACATGGCGATCTTGACAACATGGCATGCATAGAATAGGTCCACAGATGGAGTTCAACGAATATCAGCGGATTCACGCGCATGGAGCCACATTGACTCTACCTTCCCAGGCTTTGCTCGAGAGCCAAGGAATCTTCGGCTTGGTCTTGCAATGGATGGCGTGAACCCATTTGGTCTGCGCTCAACTTCTTACAGTGTGTGGCCTATTGTCCTTGTCAACTACAATATCCCTCCATGGCTTTCTACGAAGAAAGGACATCTCATCCTTAGCTTAGTCATCCCCCCCGGTCACTATAAAGTAAAAAATATGGATGTCTATCTTTGTCCATTAGTTGATGAGCTTAAGATTTTGTGGCAAGAGGGGGTCACCGTGCAAGATATGAGCAAGCGCGATGGTCGACGGTCTGCCAATATTCGATCCGTTCTCATGTGGACGATGCATGACTTTTCGGGATTCGGAGAGTGCTCAGGTAAATAGGCTTCCATTCTCATTGGTAATATCTATATTTTATCTAGTTCAAGTTTGTATTCACTAGATAGAGATGTTTGAATAGGTCAGGTTACCTCACGTTATCATGCATGTCCATTGTGGGGGCCACAGTTAGACTCCCGAAGGTCATGAACCATGAAGAAGATGGTATATCAAGGACACACTGCTTTCTTGCTAGAGGGTCATGAACTCACGGAAGGTTTTTGATGCCAGGAGGCATATTCCACGGTGGATTCCGTGCCACGGTGGATTCCGTCAGGTTTTACGGTGGATTCCATAAACTTAAATGACCGGGGCTCATACACAAAGAGGATTCTTTGTGCGAGAAGTTGATGGGGATGCCTGTCCTTTTCGGGCGTTTCATTAATTTAGTGTGTACATGGGTGATTCCATAGCGGGTGATTCCGCAAAATGCATATTAAATTAATAAACGTTTATGAGTTTAGAGTGCGTACTCGTAATAAATTAAGGTTAGGATTTATTTCTAACCAGTTGATTTATTTATGTAGCTGAAGACTGCTAGGTATTCACTTTTGTCGGTTTAATTGTATTATTTTACTAACGATTGTGAATCCTTTAGTTGATGTGTAGATATAGCAGTAGTGGCAGAGGAAAGCATTGGAGTCTAGCGAGTATTCGACCTATGGATTATATTTTGATAGACGCCATGCCTATATTTTGTTATGTCTATTGAGACATCGATTATTTATTATTATTTTGTATGCACCCATGCGCACAGATATGTTATTTCTATTTGGACATTGAGATTGGGCGTGCCACACTCTATGGGCACCGTCCATTAGCTTTATTTCCTATTTTTGTAGAAAGCAAACTCAAAAGCTAAAAGCTTGTCATATTTTTGTAAATTGGGCTATTATTGAGCATGAAGAATGAAATATACATAAAATACATGCTTTGTGAAGCGCTCACACAAGGCATGGGGGGAGATTGAACCCAATTGGTCTCTTGCTTCTTGTCGTTCATGCTTTTACATTGTTTTTTGTGCAAAAAGGTAGAGTTCATTGTTCTTGGGGGCCTTCTGGGATTCACTACGTGAGCATACCGTGACCGATCTGCATACCAGTGGTATCAGAGCGGAGCTGAGATCAAGAGCTTCCAATCGCTACCCATCTCGTGCGAAGGTGGAGCTCGAGGAACGATCGGGCTCTACAGTCAATCTCATCGTGAACCGTCGATACAGGCAGACTTCTGGCGATCAAGAACCCGTGTTTCTACTCTCAAATCGCGAAGGACCAGGTTGTGTAGGCGGAGGACCACGCAATCATCTTCTTCATCAAGTCGTGGAAAAACTAGAGATAAGATTTCTCATGTCATAATTAATTACTACAACAAGGCTTAAGATTAAGCTTGGAAGCTTTAAAAAGCTTCAAGCTTCAAAATTTTTCAGTCGTGGTATCTCAAGAGCCCCCCGCGTTTTTCGCGACGTCACAAAACGCCCCCCCCCCCCCACGAAATCTGACGACGGCCACATTAAGCTTTTTAAGCTTAATCTCTTAAGTCAAAGCAAGGTTCTGCAAGTCACACAGCGCAAGAAAGTCACCAAACTCTGGGTCCTGCGCATCAAAAGTCAAGTCCTGCAAGTCCACTGGAATCAAGTCCTGTAAGTTCATCAAGTCGGCCTAAGTTCTACAAGTCTGCAACTCTGCAAGCCGGCTAAGTCTGCAACTCTGCAAGTCAGACTAGTCAACTAGAGTCATAACTGACTAGTGCTCAAAACTCCTAGAAGGGCTGTTCCTGCGCAGAAACTCTGAACTGGAAAGTTGCTCGTGGCAAAGTATTCTACCCATCTACAAGTTCGCTGAAGTATTTTCAGCAAACGACGAAGGAAATATTGCAGATTTTTTGAAAATTGAGAAAGAAATACCCAAAAATACATAGCCTTGTAACCCCGAATTTGAGCTACACTCATCCCGCTAACCTGATTTTGAGTGAGAAAGGTTTTTTGAGTTTTACAGGATGATGACCCCACATATGGATGATCCTATGACTGAAGACGACCTACCTGAGCCTACCATGGAACAAAAGCTGAATCTAATCATGCTGCAATTGGAAGAAGAACGAAGAGCTAGACAAGCATTGCAAGCGCAATTGACAAAATTACAAAGAGTGTCTACCGACAAAGAAGAACCTCAAGCTGAAGATTTGATTCGATGTACCATCGACGCCACTCTTGAAGCACAAACCATTTGCAAGGAATCCAAGATAAGTAAACGAAGTTTCAAATTTTGCACTTTCAATGGCATACGAGAAGGAAAGACTGTTTTATCATTCATTAGCCAATTTGATGACTATTTCCATGAGGAAACTTATCCAGAAAAGGATAAAATCAAGTGTGTTACTAATCATTTGGTAGACAGAGCATCACTTTGGTGGACTGTAGTACGCAAGAGCATAGAATGTCCTGCTACTTGGGAAGATTTCCAGAAGAAGTTCATGCAGAATTTCCTTCCACCGTAATTTCATGAGAAGGCTATCAAGCAATGGGATTTACTTCAACAACGGGATCGTGAGCCTATTCCACAGTATACAGAGCGTTTTTGGAATGCACTCCTACAGCTACGCATGCTTGAAGACGTACCAGAGACGACACATAAGTGGAAGTATATGTCTGGACTTCTTGGACATTACTATGCTGAAGTGAACATGTTCAAGCCTGCTACCCTTGAAGACGCCATCTCCTTAGCTCACGACACTGAAGATAAGTTACGTGGAAGAGACAGACGACCACAGCAATTTCAAGCCAATGGTAATTATGGATCTAAACAATTCAATTCCAATTTTAGAAGGTTTAATCCAGGTCGTTTCTCATCACCATCTTTCCGTAAGAATTGGGCTAAACCACCTGCATTACCATCCAATGTCAATCCAAATCCTAAGCCTATTCCACAAGCAAATCCAAATGTACCCAGACTTCCAGCCATTGCAAATAATGTAACCAAAGCCAAGCCAATAGTATGCTATAAATGTCACCAGCCTGGGCATCTCGCAGCAAATTGTCATTCAAAGAAGCCACCAACACATATCAACTATCTTGGAGCCATGGACAAAGACGAGCATGAGGATATGCCTAATTTCAATAAAGATGAGGATGATACTATTACTACTTCAGAAACTTTACCAGGTATGCCTACTCCACATTCATTATTGACTATGAAATGTTTGGTGCATGGAAAGGAAAGAACTATCTTGCATGATGACGGTAGTACTCATGACTTTATTTCAGCAAAATTGGTAAAGGAATTGAAATTACAGACTGTACCTATGCATTATCGCATAAAAGCTACATTTTTAGGCACTAGGTACAATGGTACACAAGAAGTTCAAGATTTAGAGATTCAAATTGGTTTATACATTGAAAGAAGAAATTTCTTAGTTGTCCCATTACAGTCAAGCGACATTATTTTAGGAATGCCTTGGAGACACCAGCATAATCCAAATATAGATTATTTCACACACACAATGAATATTAATTTTCAAGAAAAATCTATTACATTATATGGTATGCATGCATCTAATATTTTTCCACTGCTTTCGCATACTCAAGCAAAACGTGCATTACGCAAGAGTACTAAATCATATCTCATTTGGGTGAATGAATTGCATGCAAAGGAAAATCATATGCACCCTAGGCATAAGGAATTTCTTGCATATTTTAAGGACTATTTTGCAGAAGACCTACCACCAGGTTTACCTCCTTCACGTCCAGAAGACCATAAGATTGATTTAATCCCTGGCACACAACCACCTTGCAAAGCACCATATAGGCACAATCAAATAGAGCAAAAAGAAATCCAGAACCAAGTTGAAGAATTACTAGATAGAGGCTTAATTCGACCTAGCAGTTCTCCATTCGGTGCACCTGTACTCTTAGTCAAGAAAAAGAATAATACCTATCGTATGTGTATTGACTACCGAGCTTTAAATAAGATCACTGTAAAGAATCCTATACCTAGAGTTGATGACCTTATGGACAAACTGCAAGGGTCTTCTATATTTAGTAAAATTGACCTTAAGTCAGGATATCATCAGGTGAGGCTAGATAAATTTGACATATTTAAGACTGCATTCAGAACACAATTTGGCCATTACGAATTATTAATCATGCCATTCGGATTGACTAATGCACCTGCCACTTTCAGTAGAATGATGAACCATATCTTTTTGAAATATCAGTACTGTGTGATTGTTTTCTTTGATGATATTCTAGTGTTTAGTCAAAGTGAAAAAGAGCATTATGAGCATTTATCATTAGTTTTTCAATTACTGAAAGAAAATCAATTGTTTGCAAATCCTGAAAAGAGTGAATTCTCTAAGACAGAAATTGAGTATTTAGGTCATATTGTATCAAAAGAAGGAATTAAAGTTGATCCTAAGAAAATTGATGCAATATTGCATTGGCCTGTTCCTAAAAACGTGCATGAGCTACGCTCATTCCTTGGTCTTGCTAGTTTCTATAGGAAGTTTGTACGTAATTTTTCATTACTTGCTTTACCATTAACCAAACTTCTCAAGAAAGGAATTGTTTATCAATGGACTGAAAATCAGCAGAAATCTTTTGACTTACTGAAACATGCATTAACCAATGCCCCTGTTTTACAATTGCCTGACTTTAATAGAACATTGTTTGTAGTTGTGACCGATGCTAGCGGATCAGGAATAGGAGCCGTACTAATGCAAGACAATCATCCAATAGCATATTCTAGTTCTAAGCTGAAACTCTCTGAGTTGAAATATTCCACTTATGACAAAGAACTATTAGCAGTTGTACAAGCATTAAGACAGTGGAAACACTACTTAATGGGTTCAGAATTCATGATAAAGACCGACCAGCAAAGCATTAGACATTTACTTAGCCAACCCCAAATCTCTGACCGTTATATCAAATGGGCTTCCTTCATTCAAAGTTTTCATCCTATCATTCAATACCAACCTGGAAACGAAAACGTACTTGCTGATGCATTGAGTAGAAGACCTGCAATTTATAATATTTCTGTCATATCTTTTGATTCTTTGATTGCTATGAAAGATACATATCACCAGGATATTACTTTTCATTCTGATTGGTAAAAATTAGTTCAAAATAATTTCATTCCTGTTGATTCATTGTCATATAATGATGGATTTATGTTTTTTGAAAAGAGACTGTGTGTTACTATTCCATTCCGATCTTTTGTTTTGAATGAAATTCATTGTCCCCCATATCAAGGTCATAGAGGTATCATATCTACATTACGCATGTTAACTGAAGATTTTTATTGGCCGCATATGGATGCAGATGTATCTAATTTCGTTTCTGAATGTCTGATTTGTCAAAGAATAAAAAGATATCATGGTAAATAGTATGGATTATTAATGCCTTTGTCTATTCCATCTAAACCTTGGGAACATATTTCTATGGATTTCATTACTGGTTTACCAAATACTAAATCTAACCATGACATGATTTGGACAATTGTAGATAGATTTAGTAAGCAAACATATTTCATTCCATGTAAGAAAACTTTAACAGCATCACAAGCAGCACAATTATTTTTGAAAACTGTTTTTACGAACCATGGATTGCCAAAAGTAATTATTTCAGATCGTGATTCTAGATTTTGTAACAATTTTTGGATTACACTGTTTGCAAATCTAGGCACAAAGATTGATTTCTCATCTACATTTCATCCAGAAATAAATAGACAAACAGAAGCCACAAACAGCACCATTCTAGATCTTTTACGTGCATATACTATCTCTAAACCTCAGACATGGGACACTCATTTACATTTATTACAGTTTGCATACAACAATACACCGCACACATCTACAAAGAAAGCACCTTTTGAAGTCATTTATGGATATAGATTATCTACACCTGTTACATCTTTGTCTAATAGAATTCAGAGTGCTGATGATATTGCTACTATGCATAATAGTATTTTTGATGAGGTTAAGGATATGATTGCTAAAGCCCAACAATCATATACCAAACAAGCCAACAAGAAAAGACAAGCCATAAATTTCAAAGTTGATGATTATGTTTGGCTGAGAATAGAAAAACGTAGACTGCAAAGTGTAGATAGACATCCAGTTGTCAAATTAGCTCCTAGATTCTATGGACCATTTAGAATCATTCATAAGATTAATGATAATGCATTCAAATTAGAATTACATCTCATTGGAAAATTCATAATACATTTCATATTAGTTTATTGAGACCATTTAGAGGCCAATTACCTATCCACCCTGTTTATGAAAACCCACCTTTATTAGAGGAAGAGACTAAAATACTTGAACCAGAAGCCATCATAGACACTGACTACATGACCACTAGAACTGGCCGAAGGTATTCTAGATATCTAGTAAAATTTAAGAACCATCCTGTAGAGGAAGCACAATGGATGCACGCTAGAGACTTAAATACTTTCCCCACTCTGTTAGCTCCACATTGAGCTAATAGCAATTGAGGTCAATTGCTATCCCACCCCGGGGGTATGATGCCAGGAGGCATATTCCACGGTGGATTCCGTGCCACGGTGGATTCCGTGAGGTTTTACGATGGATTTCGTAAACTTAGATGACCGGGACTCATACACAAAGAGGATTCTTTGTGCGAGAAGTTGATGGGGACGTCTGTCCTTTTCGGGCGTTTCATTAATTTAGTGTGTACATGGGTGATTCCATAGCGGGTGATTCCGCAAAATCCATATTAAATTAATAAACGTTTATGAGTTTAGAGTGCGCACTCGTAATAAATTAAGGTTAGGATTTATTTCTAACCAGTTGATTTATTTATGTAGCTGAAGACTGCTAGGTATTCACTTTTATCGGTTTAATTGTATTATTTTACTAACGATTGTGAATGCTTCAGTTGATGTGTAGAGATAGCAGTAGTGGCGGAGGAAAGCATTGGAGTCTAGCGAGTATTCGACCTATGGATTATATTTTGATAGACGCCACGCCTATATTTTTTTATGTCTATTGAGACATCGATTATTTATTATTATTTTGTATGCGCCCATGCGCACGGATATGTTATTTCTATTTGGACATTGAGATTGGGTGTGCCAGACTCTATGGGCACCGTCCATTAGCTTTATTTCCTATTTTTGTAGAAAGCAAACTCAAAAGCTAAAAGCTTGTCATATTTTTGTAAATTGGGCTATTATTGAGCATGAAGAATGAAATATACATAAAATACATGCTTTGTGAAGCGCTCACACAAGGCATGGGGAGAGATTGAACCCAATTGGTCTCTTGCTTCTTGTCGTTCATGCTTTTCCATTGTTTTTTGTGCAAAAAGGTAGAGTTCATTGTTCTTGGGGACCTTCCGGGATTCACTACGTGGGCATACTGCGACCGATCTGCGCACCAGTTTTCTTGGACGGCCTCCAACATGTATGAATGCCGCAAGTCGGTACGAGCTAAAAATGGTCCACGCACGACGGTTCTCAGTTTTCTACGAGTTGCCATATTGGACCCACTTACAGATCAACCACTTATTGAATCCCATGCATATTTTCAAGAATGTGGGCAGCTTGCTATGGGACCACATCACAGGAAAGAGAGACACTATAGAGACAAGAATGGATTTGAAGAAGGTAGGCAAGATGGAGGCCCTTTGACCGCAGTCAAGTGCTGATGGTCGCGTGCAGCTACCTCACGCTCCTTGGGTTTTGTCCACTAAAGAAGGGCGCATTGTGAAGCAAATAGTCAAGTCTATCCGCACTCCGACAGGTATGATGCATTTTCTCATGTCTGCATTTTCTAAAGACAACCAATTATTAGGGCTAAAATCCCATGTCTGGCATAAGATATGTCAAGTTTGTACTATGAATGGATTGTAATTGGCGTGCGCATTTTTCTATTTGGAGTTTAGCCATTGTTCATAATGCTTTCTCATTTGTGGCGGTTTGTATTACTGATTGCAATTGTAGGATGCCTTACTCTAGAAATATGTGGGGCCATTTCTCTTCACCTAGCACTCATTTTCTTGGAGATAGATTTTAATAAATGATAAACTTCAATCCCATGTCTATCCTCTATGTGTTCAAATGCCTCCTATCTTAATTCTTTCTTCTACGTGCATATTTTCATTAATGAAAATTTTAAATGCATGTTGTCATAAAGTATTATCAAGAAAGAGTATCTTATTTTAGCTATTATTTGTAATATTACCTACACAATTATATGTGCTATTATATGCATGTTTATTTGTGTCACTATACATTTGTTTATGTGTGCCATTCTCAATTGATAATAGATGAAAGGTACAAAATTAATGTATTATTTGGTGTAGTTGTATGTGTGGTCTTGTACTACATTCTAGCAAATGCAATATATTCTAGCAGAATAGAAGCTTATCTAAGAAATAAAGTAGGGTCAAGTAAAATATTTCTTTCATGTGTAAGAGAAAAAAAACTAATCTAAAAACACTATGAAAAAAACAAAGAGAAAGAATAGCAAAGAGAAAGAGAAAGTTCAAGAGAGCTTGAAAAAAGGAAGTAGCAAAAGAAAAAAGAAAATGATGAAAAAGAAGAAGAAGAAGAAGAAGAAGAGAGAAAAGAGGAGAAGGGAGAATGTACACATGGTTTTGAATATGAAGAAGAACATCCTTCTCTTCCTGATTGGTGTATCCAATACTTTTTTACTTGGAGAAAGAAGGAAATAGCTCCTCTCCTGTGTCTCCATGTTTTTGCCCTCTAAGTACTTTTCTCTGTATTTGATCTTTCAGTAGTATGACTTTCAAAAAACTTAATGTGACTACGTTGTGTTTTATAATATTTTATATACCAAGTGCGTGTTTAAATTTGTGTCTACAACCACCAATAAATGTAAGTATAAATGTGTTTGAAAAATCGTTCTTAATTTGGAAATACTTATAAACATGTCTATAAATTCTCATAGGATTGGTTATGAATATACTCAAAACTCTGCTTGTAAATGCATTCGTAAAGTTGCTCAAAAACTACTCATAAACTTCCTAATAATCATGCTAGTAAACATACTTATAAATATATTAAGACGAGTCTAGAGGTGCAATTTTAAATGTGAATAAGCAAGTTGTGTGCATCTATGGTTGGCCTTAAACATGGGTTAATGGTGGTGAAACTATTTAGTGCATTTACAAGTGTATTTAATTGTTTGTGTGATAGTTTGTAGTAGCTATGAGGATAAACTTGATTATGCTTTCATTGTGTTGTAGTGGTAGAGTATTAACCAAATTTGAAAGTATAGCTAATGATGATACTATCCAATATCCATGACATTTGACTAAGAGCAAAAAAGTCAACAATACCTAGAAAACAATACCTATGTTCAACAACGGATGTGCATGTATAGCCTAGACTAGCTTTTACATTTGTCTTACTTATGTTCGTCCACTCCCCACCACCATTTATGTAAGAAAAACACAAACGAAACTACCAAAGCTATAAAATCACATGATAAAAGAGTAATAAATGTTCAAATTCTTCAAGGAACTTAAGAAACAAGAAGTGGAGAAGTAATAAGAAGATTAGAAAAATACCCAACTTTGGTATTGAAGAAAAACCTCCCCCACTTCTTTGTCAATTCATGTAGCACTCCTTTTCTTGGAGAAAGATTTTAATAAATGACGAAATTCAACCCCATGTCTATCCTCTATGTGTTCAAATGCCTCCTATCTTAATTATTTCTTGTATCTCGATATTTTCATTAATTAAAATTATAAATGCATGTCATCATAAAGTATTATAGAGAAAGAGTATCTTATTTTAGTTGTATATTACCTACACAATTATCTGTGCTATTATATGCATGTTCATTTGTGTCACTATATATGTGTTTATGTGTGCCATTCTCTATTGATAATAGATGAAAGCGACAAAATTAATGTATTGTTTGGTGTAGTTTTATGTGTAGTCTTGTACTACATTCTAGCAGGATGCAATATATTCGAACACAATAGAAGGTTACCTAAGAAATAACATAAGGTCAAGTTAAAGTTTTCTCTATTGATAATTGATGAAAGGTACAAAATCAATGTATTATTTGGTGTAGTTATATGTGTGGTTTTGTACTACATTGTGTTTTAGAATATTTTATATACCCATTGTATGTTTAAACTTGTGTCTACAACCACCACTAAATGTGAGTATAAATGTGTTTGAAAATTTAGTTTTAATTTGTAAATACTTATAAACATGTCTATAAATTCTCATAGGATTGGTTATGAACATACTCAAAACTCTTCTTATAAATGCACTCGTAAAGTTTCTCGTAAAACTACTCATAAACTTCCCAATAAGCATGCTAGTTAACATACTTACATATTCTATATTTTAAAGTCACATAATGCAATTTTGAAATAACACGATAAGGAAACAAGGTTATATGCTTGAAAGTTGATGCTTATTTTTTAATAAGAAAAAAAAGGTGGTACATCTACGAGTGTGTTTAAAGATTTATATCTATATAATGTTGTGGCGTTGCATGTTTGTTGAGAGAAAGGCATGTGAACCCTATGTATGCAAGAGTGGATAATAGTAGCTGGGTGTGAGTTGACTAGAGGTCAAGGGGAAAGCCTAACCCTAGCCATCCAGAGGCTATTTAAATAGCCTAGATGTCACTCTCAATGTAAGAGAGAGTGTATCAATTGTACTTGTGAATAACTCATTCAACAAGATCTTCTTCTTATACTTGAGCTCTCTCCCTCTTGTGCACACCTTCTCATGCTCTCACTCTAATATTGCAACATGGTATCAGAGCTAGCTCTGATCCAACAAGCTTCCCTTAACTTCATTTCCCACTAAGTGCACAAGAGTATGCTATTTTTCTCATAATACCTCTTTGCCTCCATAGCTGCGTACCATACCCACCTATGTTGTAGGACCTTGGGAGAGCAAAAGAGAGCATTTCAGCTCAAGATTTTTTCCCTAGCTCTTGCAACAGCATCCTAGCATGTGAGACCTAGACATTGGAGGTCCAATACGCTAGTGTTGCACAGAATTGCGCGGGGGTTCATGAAAGTCGCTTGCCACAGGGGGAGAACTCAACATAAAATAATTATCCAGAAGAATTTTAGATTCAAGAAAAACGAGAAAACAAATTCTCTTGGTGCTGAAACTTTAATGTAGACGAGAAGCTTAAAGCTCAACTCAAGCCTCTCACTCAAATTTGTTGACAAAGCTTAGAAGAGACGATGAGCTTAAAGCTCAACTCAAACCTCTCACTCGAATTTGTTGACAAAACTTCGAAGAGGGCGAGGGATAGAAGCTCCACCTCTAGCCTCTCTCACTTCAAGTTGCATATATTTATTCAAGGAAGTAGGATAAGGCCCTTTCCACTACTTACCCCTCTCTTATATAGTTTTTTCAAGTACTCACGTTACGTTTCCTTTTTACTTTCTATGAAGCCTAAGTCGTTAAGGCGCCAAATCAAAAAGCCTGTAGACTTTAATAGCCTTAAAGCTAAACTTATTGTTTCCCACTTGTCTCGTCCACATGCTTTCTTCGTCATCAACGCTGTCATCCTCCTGCCCATAAGGTCAAACTGCAGGCGCGCCGCCAGACCAGGCAGTTGATGTGCTCCGAGATCGCCAGTAGGACCTCGGACATGTGCCCGCACTTCTTTCCGAAAGAGGCCTGGTCCTCGATATGCATCCCGATAGCCCCGCGCTCTACGAAGAGCTTAAAGAGCTTCGCGGTGGCCATGCTGCCAAACCCCATGTCACCGTCTCTGTGATGAGGGATCGGAGGTGCTCGATGAACACTGCCAGCCGAATATGTAGATGGTGTCTAGGTACTTACTCATCTGCGCCACCTGCACCGGGTCCAGACACCCGAATGTCCTCGAGCACGTTCCCCGCAGCCTGATGCTCGCATAAAGGCCAGTCCCAAACGCTCGCAATGTGGGGGGGAGGAGCTCAGATCAAGCCATGGGTAGCATATTCCAGGCATAAAGGCCAGTCCCAAACGCTCGCAATCAAACTTCAGGAGGCAATCTCCCATTCATGTCACTAGTGCTAGGAGATAAAAAAGGCAAGCTCCAAGTTTCCCCTCACAAGAAAATGACCAAGCTGCTGTAGTAATCTTTAGTAATCTTGTAAAGCCTCTTTCAAAACCGAAGTCATAGAAAGCAAAAAAAAAAACGATATGTTGCATCTTTGCAACAAGTGGTTGTGGATGGCAACAACATGCACTTAAAGAAAGAAATTCATCATCACGATCAGTGACACCAAAATCTTAAGGAAAGCGGTTCTTCTGCAAAAGGCAAATAACAAAAATGGTCATCATCAAAGTTTGTCAAGAGGTCACTTGTCCCTATGCAAAATACAAGGTTTGAACCATCTCTCAAGGACTCTCAGGAATCCTTCAATGGGGCTACTGACAGCACTAATGAAGAATAGAGAAGAATAGAGAGAGCATTTTACCCCCTTAAATCACATTGATAAGACAACCTCTCCTTTGTCATTGAATGCCTTTTCTTCAATATTATTGGCACTTCCATGGAAACAACTATCCTTAACATTCTAATGTATATAGTATCCAATCCTTGAACAAGCTCCTACATACATTGTACAAGTTTTGCACGTTCATCTTTGCTTGTGACTTCTTCCACGTTGAACATCAAACATACTTCCTCAATTGCCATTGCCAAAGGATATTACAACTATTTCAGCTTTCCAAAACAATACTTAATAAAATAATCACCATGGCATCATAACAACTCCATTAGACTCGTATATTGTCTTCAAATGTTTTATTTAGCCAAATCCGCCTTGCACAAACTCTATGAGGAGTCTTGGGCCTTCTTTTGACAAGAGATGCAGCTAAAGTTTCACTTCCATAGTAGAGAGTATGTTTTTTGTCACTACAATAAGTTTGCAATCTAAATCCTATATTAAGTTACATTTTTATGTATAGCCCAAGGTGGTGAGCAATCACACATGCAAGTTGGTTGGCATGGGGAGACATAGCTTCATCGCCACTTTTGTAAGTATATGCTTACAAGATCTGATAATATAGAGATACTAGCTATAGGATGTATAAAATAAGAAAAAAATATAACTTTGGATCTATTCTTGTATAGAGCAAAGAATAGGATCATGCCCCCACTTTAGAAAATATCGAGATGGCCACACACTACAAGATACATGCCTCATACTGACATTCACAGCAATGCAAATGTTCATAAAAAAATTTACCCCCATTGTCACTAAAAGCGTTGGTATAAACATCTCTATAAAATCATCGCAGAAATAGTCACTATTTGCATCATTATATGCATCGATATTTGCATTGCAAATGCGATGCATATAGTGACATAGATAGCAATGGTTTGCAACGTACATAGCGATGTGTGTAGAGAAATCAATGATGCTAATAGCGACGGTTATAGAGAGAAAAAAGAATTAATATTTTGTAAAGAAATTACATGTTGGGTATACAATGGTAAGGAGCACAAAAACTACTTGAACCCACAAGACTAATAATTCATAGAATAAGTACACGACTAGTGATCACAACTCATCACATTAAATGGAACCATGGAGAGAGGAGAGTCAAGACAAACATGATATTCTATATATATTTATCCCAAGCTACGATTTTATACACAAGATGATAAGTACATCTAAGGAATAGTACATGGAAGATGCTTACATAGATCACTTGACTAAAAAAGAAGAGAGTGTGGTCTCCAAAAATTTAAGCGCAAGCTACAAATCTTCGCCATCAAAAAGCTCATCCAACGCAAAGCATCATCAAACAGGCTCTGCAAAATGAAAAACTACACATCACTTCACCATACATAATGCATTTTACAAAAATATTGACTACGTACAAGAAATCTGATTGACTTATTGGATCACCACACACGTACAATCGATGAGCGTACCGAGACCGTGTCTCTCTGCATATTAGGTCTCCAAACCTATGGGATTGGAGTTTGTGATGGAGTGCTGCAAAGAAAAAAAAAACAATTGTTAGAAACACAATTGTTAGTACAAGTGATATTGTAACAACTCCGAAATAATAATACGCAATTCGCATATGAATGCCCTCTTAGGTTAGGATAATTATTAGGGATAGTTTTTTTTTAAATTGGAAAAAAAAAATTTAATTCCCTCCTTCCCCAGCTGACTGTCGAGCTCGGGAAGAGGGAGGGAAGGGTGGATACTAAGCTCCTTTTGCTGGAGCTTGAAGGGGGGGAGACACATGCGCATCGACATGTGGGGGAGGGAGGATCTTATCCCCTCCCCTATTTAAATCGGGGATGGTGGGACGATGAGGGAAGACACTGCCAGGAGATACTCTGATTGAGTGAAGGAGAGAAGAGAGAAGATACTCTACGCTAGCAGCCGTGAGGTAGAGATCAGAGAGGAGTGGACGCGACACTGCAAGTCCTAACGCTGCGAACTGTCACCATAAGCCAAGAGGTCGCCGCCATCTGCCACCAAGGTTGCAGCCGCAGGAATCACACCGTCGAGTCCCATCTGTCGACTGCTTCCACCCCGACATGCTTCTTTTTAAGAAGCTCTAGAAGCTTCTAATGGGGGGGGGGGGCTCTATAAGCCCCCTTTCCCCCCCAAAAGAAATTTTTGCCTCAAAAAGGGCCTTCATCTGACCCTTAAACCCTTCTTCCCACCCTCTCAAAAATTCCCCTCATATGAACTATTAAAGCTTTTATTTCCCCCCCCACCCACACCAAAGTCCTCCAAAGGGCTTATAGGCCCCTTTTCTCCCCTTACCTTAAATCCTCCTAAGGGCTCCCTTAGGCCCCTTCCCCCCCCCCCCCCCCCCCCGATTTGCCATTGAAGGACCTTTAAGTGGTCCTTAAGCCCTTTCCCTCCCATGAAAAAGATTCCTTCTTAGCCCTTTTATACCTTCGTTTCCCCCCTTTTTCCTTTCAGCCAAGAGTTATTTTCCTTCCCCCCCCTGGGATTCAAGCTCCTTCTTGTGCCCATTCGTAATACCTTTCAAGTGGGTTGAAAACCTAATTACTCCTTGATTTAACCCCTCACTAGCGGGTTATACATTCTCTTTCCTTCCTTTTCCGATCCATTAAGACCGTTTAAAACCCTCGCGAGGTTTAAGCACCCCCTTTTTCGTGAAATCCCTACTTCAAGGAGGAAGCCTTCTAAAACTGTTTCCGATGGACGGTGCAAGTTATCACAAAGGGAGCTACGGTGGAATTTCAAAAAGGAGTTCGCAAAGCCGCATCCAAGACAGAAAGGCTACATTTGTGATGGCTCCTAAGAAAGCCCAAGGCGCAGCCACTGCACGAGGATCGTCTACTAACATCCACATGGACATCTCACCCCAAGTCCAGGTTTTCCTTCCTAATTTTTATTTGGTATTGTTATAATTCAATCGTGCGAGGATAACTGTTGGAGATAGGATGTATTTTTCGTCTGAAATATTTAGGTTAACTCTGAAAGAATTAGCTCACGAGATAGAAAAGTTCAGTCATTAGTATTTTTAATAAAACGAACAAATAAAGTAAGCAGAAGATTGATATGTGTTTCTAGCAAGAAGTTTTGTGCATTTCAATGAATTGAACTTAGACTAATTTACAAAACGGAATTAAGATAGTGCACTCCGTTTAGGCATGGGAGTATAATTTGCATGTCGCATTATTAGAACATACCTTCTTTGCAAATGAGTCATTATGAAAAGTGCTAATAACCCATAGGAAGTTACAAGGCATGAAATGATTCTTACCTTGCATAACGCTAGCCAATTATCATTTTTTCAACTGCATAATTATTAGTAAAAGATTGCTTGTCTTAGCATGAATCTTGTTCGCAAGTTATAGGATGATTAATTAGAATTAGGTTATAACCTAACCTATGCTTAATCTTAAATCGAAAAGTTAGGGTTGAAAATCAACTTATGCATAGACAATGAGTCACGTGGTTATGGAAATAATAGCGTAATTATCTTCAAGAATAGATAGGTTAAATTGGCATAAACCTAAACACCTAAAACCACGGAGTACTTGTTTAGAAAAGGGTTAATTCAATGCGACGTATCCCAAGGAACTGACAAGGGTTAACCCGTTGGAGACATTTACCTAGTTGCACGTATTGCCAAAAACTGAAACTCCTAAACCCTAAATACTTGCCCACATTCACGGAATATAGGGACAATAGGACCTACTTGCGAGAAGTGATCTAGAACACCATATTGGGGAATATGGGAATTTCCCATAACTTTGGGACACATGGTCAAATATTTGGATTTGTCATAACTTGAACACTATAACTCCAAATCAAGTGCTCTATAGCTCAATGGATTTCATTTTTCAAGAGCTTTTCAATGATAGGTCACATCATATAGTTTTGAAAAACTTATGGGTATGTTATCCGGGTGCCACCTTTTTAGTATTGAAAAAATGGGAATTGGGAGATTTCCAAACTCACTAATATTGTGTTCTAGGGTTTTCCTAAGAACCTCTCGCTAAAATGATGAAACTCGAAACCCTAGGACTGACAAGTCGGCCTAGTGCCATCAAGATTAGACTATTTCGTGACTCCATTCGATAGGTAAATAGTCCCATAGTTGATGCGACACTTGTGCAACAAGTGGTAGAGTTGCATGATCTTGTGATTTGATCACAAGGAAATGGCCAAATTCCTCGGAATGAGATTGGCAGACTCTTACGTAATTTATCTTGCAAGAGGATGAATAGCCGTCCTAATAAAGTATATTTCTTCAGTAAAGATAATTGCTTGGAAGCAAAAAACTAGCCGATAAATTGGAATAACATATAACTTAAGGTTCTGACCAAGTTGGGTTAATAGGGTACGCCCTAACCCAGGATATAGGGGATCTTGCCAAACCGCAATTGATCCTCGATCGAGTGCTGGATGCATTCGGGAAGAAGGATTCACTCCTTAGCAGTTGGCCAACAATAATGACCAATGGAAATGATTGTGCTTGTTACAGATTTAAGAGCTCTATTTCGCTTTGTTTGATCAATGAATTAAAGGATAAATGGATATCTAATGCTTCAGGTTGAAGGCCTGAAGGGAGAGGCATTTTCAATTACCCCCGACTGCCTGCCTGACCCTAACCAAGGGGGTTGTTAACCACGCCGGGAAGGTGGACCGAACCCACCACGAGAGGTCTCTCCGTTGAGCGCTACTTGGAGTAGGAGGACACTTGGGTGCCAGGGGCCGCTCTGGCCATAAATCCCTCGCTTTCTGAGCCCTACACAAGAGGCTAACGTGAGTCAGGATTAGATCTCGAGGCCCGCATTCTAGTCTATGGGTGGAAACTTGGATTAATAATCCCTGTAGATTGCTAAATAGCCTTCGAGCCGATTGTGGATAAGCCTATAGGCTGCACTTTATGTATTTCAAAGATAAATATGATAACCTGTTAAAGAGGAACTTGTTTGATATTACTTTTCTATGTCAAGTGCTATGATTATGTGAAGGAACCAGTGTCTAACGGGCTAATTAAGGAAGTTGATTTATACATGTCCAACTAAATGTGTTAGGTAATTAAATAATTAAAACAACTTGAGGAAAGTGCGGTGGATGTGGCCATAGGTCCGTCCTACGAATGGGTGGTCCCGCTTGGCCCAAAAACTTTTCTCAAATCACAAAGGAGAGCCAGAAGATCGCTCAAAGAATACAAACAACAAGAGCATTGACCTAGAGTTATAACTGATCTTGATTTACGCTGTTTTAGAGGAACAGAATGGGACTATGCCTTATGGCAGAGAGATTGAGCTTTGCATCCCTCTCATTTCCCATTCTCCTTGAACCAAGTGCAGCATGAATCCGCTTCGGACCTGGTATTTCTGCGTAAAGTAGTTCACTCAGGTTCGACACTAGTTGCCGTTAGGAAATGACCAATAGGAAAAACCATAATTCAGATCGGTCCTAAGTGGGAATGGCCAGAATACTTCCGCTACGTGGCAGAGTGGAAAGTCCTAGAGCACAAACCCCGTAACATTCCATGGGAGTGCCGGGCAGAGCTTTCTAGACATCCCTTCCGATGGACTGCTAAGACGTGTCCCGAAGATACGAGTGGACACGTTATAGATATTGCAAATAAGAAAGTAAGAAGAACAAAAAAAAACTTACAAAGTCCTTCAGATAAGTCTTGTGACTTCCACTCCCCAGATGATGCATGACCCTTGCCTCCAATCATGCCCTCGTTGTTGTCACCAACGTCCTAGAGAATCTGTAGCCTCCTTCCTAAGATTCAGCCAATCATCTACCTCTAGCCACTAGAGCTTTGAGACGCCACTCTTGAGTGTCTTGCATGTGTCCGACCATCTATGTGACATCTATGCATGCACACACTCCATCATCCACCTAGTGGAAAACCTCTATGTGATATGTATGCATGCATATACTCCATCATCCACCTACTGGAAAACCTCTATGCCACAGTAGGTACCGAAAACTCCTCATGCAAGGATGCCACTATATAGTCCTTGCTTCCCTCAAGTATATTCTTCCAATGGTCCAAGACCTTGTGCCTAAAATCTGATTGGCACAACTCTATAATGCAAAACATTACCATTCTCCCCTCATCATTCATGATCATAGCACCTACCCTATTATCTACGAGGTATCCTTACCCCTCTAGGGTATCGTCCAAGGTAACTTGCATAGATAGAAAATGATGTTAGCATAATGAGTATAGAAATTTAGGTAGATCATGATAATATAACTCTGAAAAAAAATGATGCTAATTAAAATGCATATTCTAAAGTACCCTTAAAAGTGAATCATCAACCCGTTGAGTAGGTGGATACAAGTATGACCTAGTCTATGGCCCCATGTAAATCTCCTTGCACCATAGATAGGTCACCATAGACGGAGGAGTCCACTTTGTTCTGAAAGAAATCTTGGCCTCCTATCTCTTCATCATTGTTACCTATGTATGCCTCCTCTAGATTGTCCAAACCCTCTTTGGTCCCTCCACCCCTTGCAATATCGATGCCTCTACGTGCATACTCTCATCGTCTACGCTAGGCACATTGCTTTCATCATACACTCTTACACTGCAAGGAGGTAATGACACAATATACCACCATCAAGGTTCTCAGGGATTTGGATAGAAAATTACCTATTCAATATCATATATAAGAGTGAATCACCATTTGTGACTATTTAGTATTGTGAAAAAAAAAATTCAAAAATTAAGTCATGCACATATTCACAATGGGTACCAGGACAAATGTGTCGCGCAGATCCGTCCATCTTTTCTGGGAATCTATTTCTAGAATTCCAAATGAACTTCGCCGAACGGTTGTCTCAATTCTTTCCAATACCACTTTGAACCATTGTACATTGAATATGATAATGGAGAAGCTACAGTAATTCACTGAGAGAACACTTTGCAAGTTCCCAAAATACTTCATCTCATCTATCATGGTATTTGGATTCGTGGCCTGTTGTCGGCTCTCTTGCTCAAACTTTGTCATGATACCACAATTCGTTGTATAGCACATTTTGTTGATATACTATCATACTGCTACGTAGACACAGTGTGAAAAACTCTACAATGGAACGTCATCCACCTTTCTTATTGATCTAGAGATTCAATGTCATCTTAGTCATTAGCACTAGTGTCTGTGGTATAGTTGGTTCAAAATGCTAGATTTTTGGACAAGTTTAGTCTGTTTTTTATATTTTGGATATTATGTCTTATAAATATCCTAAAAAGCTATGGAAACTTCTAGAATAGGGTGATATGTAAAAAAAAGTTACTTTTTCAACCAATTTTGGAGATCTCATGTAAAAAGAAGCATTGGTGAAATCACACTTGATGCAATCACAAATGACAAGTAACAAACGACACTCCCGACTGGGGGAAGAAGAAAGAGTGATCAAGAAGAATTTTGAGTAGGTGTCCTGAGGTTTTACCCCCCTTTTAGAGCCAACATAACCATCGGATTTGTGGTTCGAGGAGTAGATAAAAAACTGTTATTTTGATACATGTTTTTAGTCTACAAGGGAGCTTCAAGAGATCTAATGCTTGGAGATTGCTTTCTGAGTAGTGCTAGAGAAAGAATTTATTTATCTTATCAAGTTCTATCGATACGTAGTGCTTTAATTCATTGTGCTTTGTCTTTAACTTGTGTACCTCTTGTCTATTCTTTTTCTTCTCTTTTATCTCCTATTATCCACTTCCTTCTCTCTCAGATCCCCGGTGGATACGACCTTTCGACTAGAACCCTTGCAACATTAGTGAACCTGATGTGGAAGGTCATCGGAAGGAAATATACAATGGAAGAACCTTCAAGTACAATTTCTAGTGATGTGTTGCAACTGTTAGTACAAAATATGAACATGCTTATGCAAGTACAACAACAACAGGTGATGTAGGCTTCTGCTCAAACCGAAACTGTTATGATAAATGCTTCATTGGCAATATGAGCGTAAGATGAAATTATTTGATGGCAGAAATGTATCTACATATTTATATGCCTATGCTCAAAAGATGGAATTCTTTGGGGTGTCTTAACTTGCATAAAGCCAATATTTTATATGGGTTACTATACATGAATTGAAAGCCCAAGTTACTGAATTATACATGCAAGATGCTCACTAGGTAGCTTTGAAAGAGACACTCAGGAAGAATTTTACATTGAAGACACCAGTTTCATTAACTGCAAGACTTTCCAAGAGTGGGTTCTACAACCCAACAAAGGTCTTGTGGCTACATAGTTATTTAGAGAATCTAAAAGTTGGTTTGATACAGTTAGATCTTGTAGAATAGCAAGCTCTTGCAAGTCAGAAGATTGAAATGTTTGTATAAGTGGTAGATCTTGAGCTTCAAGAAAAGGTTGATGATTTATTAGAGGATTAGACTATAGAGACATGGCTTAAAATAGAGTGGAGGCATGTTAAGAAAGCTATTACTACATTGGTGAAAAATCACACAAGAAGAGAAAGATTGCATGTATCTAGCTTGCCCACTATTACCGGAAAAAGAGTTGATGTATCGAGTAAGCCATCTACTTCTGTGGCTAATCCTATGGTTGCACCTAATTTTCCCAATGCTAGGGAGAAATATGTACTTAAATAATTGGTCAAAGGCATGTGGGATCTTTAGTTGAAGTTTGCAAAATTGGATGAGAAAGGACAAGAGAAAAGGGGACGGGCAACAACCCCTAGAACAGGGAAAATATGTATGTGGTGTGATAGTTTGCAACATGAAAGGAAGGATTATGCTGCTTATTACGAGGCCTTAGCACGCCAGCTCATCTTTTGGAAAGATGGCAAGATCCATGCACAAGAAATGGGATTGCCTCTTGCTTTGAATTTCAGAAAGGGAGGTATGCAAAAGTTGTTGGAAGACTTATGTATTTGAAATGCTTATGTGGTTGTACATGCTTCTACTTTTGGTCTACAGTCGGATAGAATGCCTGGCCAAGTGATGGTCTGAAGGCTACCATATGGATACATGCTTTGCATGTAGTTGAAAAGAGAAAAGTTACTGATAATGAAATGTCTCATGCAAGGCAAGTCATTTGTGACATAATTGGTTAGGGATTACCAGTAGATGCATATTCAATTGATGCAAAATTGGCAAAACAAAAAAACATGGATGTACATGTGGAAGAGAAACAAAGGAGAGATGAAAATAATGCAAGGATATCTAAGAGAGTAACAAGAAGAAGTGTAGATCCTCCTAAAGCTTCAAATCAGCCACCTCCTAAGAGTGTTATAGAAGGGGTTGGGACGAGCAAAAACAAGATAGCAAGCAAGAGAGCAAGCAATTGGGATATAAGTTACAATCTGATATTGAGACAGCCATGGATGCCTTGGAAGATCCTATAGTGGAAGAGTTAGTCATTGCATCTATAGATTTTCTTAATGCATTTGAAGAGTCTTACGAAGATCATGTTTTTACTTGATGCAAGGACTTAAATGGAGATTGGATGCACATGATTTGCAAGATAAAGGAATCATTTCTAAGATAGTTCATAAGATCATGGATATGCCTTTAAAAGATGCTAGATGTAATGATCCACAGCTTTGGCAACGGTTTCAGATGTTTTATTAGAAGCCTTAATAGGCAATTGAAAGATGCTTCAAGATATGGATTGGTTCACTATTTTTCATAATGGTGAGCATGTGTTGGATGCAAGTGAGGCTCAATTTATGTTTGATATGGTGTACAATTGTTAGTATAAGAATATTTCCATGCGCTTTGAAAGAACATGCATTTTTCTATGTATTTGTTAATGGGTGCATCGATAGCATGTATATGGAGATTCAATAGCCTCTAGTGTATGATACCCACCCAAGGCCTTATCACCCTAGAGAGGGTACTAGGTAGGGCTCAAGAGTTGTACAAATGCTGGGTATTTTGATCTATCAGCTAGGGGGATGCCTTCTTATATGCATGATAAATGACAAGTTGATGCTACCCAAGTAGTGCATTGATGGTACATATCAAAGGATGTGCACGTTCAAAGGGGGTGGATGTCGTGTCGCTACACGGACACAGTGTGAAAAACTCTAGAGTGCATCGTCATCTAGATTTCTTATTAATCTAGAGAGTCAATGCCATTTTAGCCATTAATGCTAGTGTCCATAATATGGTTAGTTCCAAAGTATGGGATTTTTGGAAAACGTTAGCATATTTTTTATATTATTTCTTGTACATATCCCAAAAAGCTATGAAAACTTCTAGAATATGATTCTATCAATACATAGTGCTTTCATTCATTATTCTTTGTCTTTGAATTGTGTACCTCTTGTCTATTCTTTTTCTTCTCTTCTATCTCATATTCTCTATTCCCTTCTATCTCTGATCCCAAATGGATATAACCTTCCGACTAGAACCCCTCCCGTAACGCTCGAAGCAGCCATGTCGCCTACGCGACCACAATGCACTGTAGATTTGTATTGTACAGTGAAATCGTAAGATTTGTTGTCGCATATAAAATCTAGATACGATAGCTTATAAAACATGCAGTCACATTTGAACTACATCCCTCAAGAATTCCAAGTCCTTAATAGAGACCTCTACCCCTTCCTGAGAAGCTACAATCAAGGTTCCATGTAACCACTCCACAAACATAAAAATGGCATCTCCTCCATTCCCTCAAGATATCAAATCGATTGATGGCTTGTGCTACGTCAAAATTTCAATCCCACTTCTTCCCAATCTTTCTTGGCTTGCTCATATCTAGCGAGCCACTTCTCCATGGACGCATGATGCAACATACAAAAATGATTCACTTTCTCCTCCATTGCAACTTCCATCATTATTTCACCCCATTTCCAACCACCACATCTTCGGTTAGTCTATCATTGTCCTTCAGCAAACTATAGCATACTGTTGTCTGAATCCACCGTTTGGTAACCACTATGAAATATGCACTAATGCCTCTGACACGAGCCAGCCTTCAACCATGCTTCCTTCTAGTCGAGCTTGTTGTCCCACAAAGCCCTTCAGGGTTTTCATGAAGTTCTCCAAGAAGAACATCCATCGCGTATGGACGGGTCCCACAATCTCCCCTTCATCTATAAAATATTTACCAGGAGGTGAGTCTATATTGTGAGAATGCTAGTGGCCATGTACTTCTCAAAAAGACAGATCATCTCCACAAATCCTCGCCTTGTGGATTCAATAGAGGATGTCTTCATCACATTCTCTGAGATCGATTGCACAAAATTTGACAACTTGTAAATCACCTCATATGAGGAGTGAGGCATCCTACGATCGCGATCGGTAGTACAAACTGCCATTAAAAAAAAACCTTTACAAACACTAACTAGAAACTAAATAGCAAAATATGCAAGCCACTTGCAACCAAAGTCAAGATAAACCTGACATATCTTATGCCAATGATGAAATTTCGGCATTAACTATAGTTGGTCATCTTTAGAGAAGCCGACCTGAGGGAATGCATCATGCCCATCGGGGTACGCATAGACCTGATGATTTTCTTCATAATGTGCTCTTCTTTAGTGAACAAGACCCAAGGAGCATGAGGTAGTTGCAAGCGATCATCACTGCTTGACTGTGGCCAAAGTGCCTCTATCTTGCCTAGCTCCTTCAAATCCTTTCCTGCCTCTGTAATGTCTCTTTTTCCTATGATGTGGTCCCATAATAAGGTACCCACATTCTTGAAAATATGCATGGGATCCAAAAATTGGTTGATCCATAAGTGGATCTAATACGGAAACTCGTAGAAAATAGAGAACTGTCACATTCCATTTGGATGCGAGTCCTTGTGGACCATTTTCAACTCATACTAGCTTTGGGCATTCAATCATGGTGGAGGTCATCCAAGAAAACCTTTCCTCAGCTCATGACCCTCCGATAAGAAAGCGGCATCTCCTTGATATACCATCTTCTTCATGGTTTGTGATCTTCGGGAGTCTCTAATTGTGGCCCACACAATGGACACACATGATAATGTGAGGTAACCAGACCTGTCCCAACACCCCTATTTAGTCAACACAAACTTAAACCGCTATAACAAAAAGGCCTCTTAGACGCACTTTTAGATGCAATTTTTGAATTGAGAGAAAATCTTACGAATGTGTCTACCTGCCCGTCTATTTGTGCGTCTACAATCTCACGTCTATAGTCGCATGTATGAATAAATTTATATGCAAACATAGACGCGCGGTAGACGTGCATATACACGCATGAATACAAGCACATAAAAAAACCAAATTTGTTATTTATTTAATTTCTTTTATGCGTCTACCAGTGCGTCTACATGGAAAATTAGACAGGCATATAGACACCCCATAAACGCGCTTTTACAAGCATCGATAGACGCGAACGCAAAACCAAAAATCTCATTTTTTTTAAAGATATTTAATTTTTTTTAAAATTTGAATTGTAAAGTGCGTATATGAGCGCGTGTACTTTGCATTTTAGACGCGATTATAAACGCGTGTTTTATGCAATTTAGACGCGCAGATAGACGTGAAAAACAGAACCGAATCTTTGGTTTTTTTTCCCCCTCCCATACTTCAAATTGTGTATTTGGGAAAAACACAATGGATCTGAAAGCACGAGAATTGAAAACAAAAATCCATGTATTCATTATAGATAAAATGCATTAACATGGGGATTTTAAGTGCTTGCGACCTAAAGCATGGCCGCAAGCAGTAGGCTCAAAGATGGATAATAGATATACAAGAAAACAAGGCCATAGAGGAGGTATGGTACTCCTTTACGAATCTAAAGAAGAAGGATCTTCGCTAGCACCACCATGGTTACTAGCGTCGCTATCTCCCTCCTGGCTATGCTCTACATCGAGGTTCGCCTACACACACAAAAGATCAGGGTTTCTTACGTAGAATTGCAAAGAAAAAGTTATAATTAGCTATACTTTTAATAGGAAAGTAAGAAAAACATACATCCTCTAGTTGTCAAATCCTCATAGCTCGATTGTATTGCTCCTCAGTGATGAGACCCTCCTCATAGAAGTGAAGCCATGTAGCTACGCAATTATGGCCTCGATGGTAACCTACCTCTCTAGGAGTAGGTATCCTACCACCAATGATAGTAGTCTACAAAAAAATTGTGATATATATAAACAATTATGAGACACAATGTATTAGAACAAATTATATAAAGAATTGAAAGAAATGTAAATTTTAAAAAACTAGAAATCAAAATATACTTACAAACTCTGCCTCCCACGACTCTCTGCCACCCGATCCTATGGTTTCCATTTGGATGCGTCGCGCCTTTGCATGCTGGCGACTCTTCACTTTCTCTACTACTTTCTTCTTGGCTTTCTTCCACTCTATGCGGTGGCATATAGGTGGTTGGCTATAGGCTCCACGCCCCTCCTCCTGTCTCCGTAGTGACTCCCTGGTGTGTGTCATGAGGTGGGATCTTTTGCTGTGAAGCAAATCTCTCACTTTTGTGCATCCCCAATCATTCGAGAATCACTGACCCTCAGGATTTGGGTACCTCCTATGGACTACCCTCAACACCTCCTACCACAAGCTGCTTTTCTGATTCTTGAAGTAAACGAAACAATCTTTATACGTCACATGCACGATGCTTCTCATGCACGCCATTACATCCCTTCCTTCATCATCATGGAAGATGCTACTAGTATCTGTAACTCTATAGTACTGGTGTACTAGCTCCTCTACGTGATCTTCTGGTGAGGGTGATCGCTCGCCACCTCCTAAAAAACCCCCACACAAGCCTTGTCCTCCCCCTTGACTCTCCCTCCTCCCTCTCTGTCGAGTACCCTCTGCCTCGTTGGATGCACGTGCTTTTGCAAATGTACATACATCAGCTGACGCTTGTGCTTTAGCCGATGCATGTACAGGTGCTGCACATGGAGTACCTGCAATTGGAGCTTGGACATTTGGTGTTTGGGAAGCAATGCTAGGCAAAGACATCAGAGGCGTTTCAGACATGATGTTGAACACCTCGTCTATTGTTGTGGGAGAGCGGGGTGTCTAGTCATGTCTCCCATGAAGTCTTCCTTACTAAGAAAGCCTCCAAAAAATGCATTGACCCCTCTGCCGAACAAGCCCAATGTATCATTCATGCGATTCAAATCTGGGTCATTGCTAGATGAACTAGGATGTGACATCTGCAAAAAAAAACACAAGAAAAAGACAAATTCGTACAATTTCATAAATAAAATGTTATTTTTTATCAGAGCTGGCTGGTGTATGTATAATCGCGTCTAAGATTCAGGATAGACGTGCCCTTAGACGTGTCCTTGAAGTCAATCCTCTAGTCAGAGCACCTGTATATTCGCATCTAAGATGCAACATAGATGCACTCTTAGATGCGATTCTAGAGTCAATGCTTTTGGGCGCACGTGTATCCTCGCGTGTGGAATACAAAATACACATGCCTGGAGATGCGACTTTGAAGTCAAAGCTTCTTCTGTGCAGAGCGCGTGTATTCTCGCGTCTCAGACACAGAATACACACGCTACGAGACGCGGCCGTAGTGCAATGACATCAAAAATAGGTTCGCGTCTATCCCTGCATCTGTACTGAAATGTAGACGCTCTGGCAAATGTGCTTAGTTGGCTGATTTCAATCTAACGACCACCATTCATGATTTATTTGTGCTATAAAAAGTTCAATCATAGATCCTAATACACACAGAGAGAGAGAGAGAGAGAGAGAGAGAGAGAGAGAGAGAGAGAGAGAGAGAGAGAGAGAGAGAGAGAGAGAGAGAGAGGACCCACCTTGGGTGTTTGGTGTGGTGGGTGGTGGCGCTTCTTCCTTCTCCTTCTTCCTCTCCTTGGTGAGTTACTCTTCCTTGATGCTTGCTTGTTGCTTATTGTCTCCTCCCTTTGCTTCTTCTTCCTCTTGTTCTCCTCTCTTGTTCTCTTTTTCTTCCTCTCCTTGGCTTTCCTTTTTTCCCTCTTGTCTCTTTGAAGTGAAAGAAGAGATGAGTCATGAGGAGGTGAGGCATGAAGATACTGCATGTCGACTAAACTAGAGCTCAGAACGTGCAAAAAACGCAGGAAAGGAAAGGTGCAGTTTAAAAAGAAATGATTCAAGTATCTTTTGAATTTAGACTTTTACGTCTATATTCACGTGTATATGTGCGTCTAAGTTTACGTAAACGTGCTTATTGACGTGAAGTTAGACGAGCAAATAGACGTAGATTTAGACGTGTAGATAAATGCAGATATAGACACACATTTAGCTTTTATCATGAGTTTTTGTTTTTACGATAAGTTTTGATACTAAGTTCTTATCATAAGTTTTTATGTATTTATGATAAGTTTTGTGTATTTAAAATTGAGATCTTAGAATAATTAATACACTAGCTTGAAGTTTTTATGTAAACATATGAATAATAAATTTGACGTCTTCATGAATTAGGTTTAATCATGTCATCGTCATCACCTAGTGCAGTGCATGTTGATGAGTCAACGAGCACATCCTCAAGTGAGGATGAAATATTATGTCTTCATAATCGAGATGCACGGCTACGACGAAAAATTAAATGCATGTGTAATCGTTGTTGAGGGTGTATTTTTCGAGCACGTCGAGTTGCAATGTCACACCTCAGTATGTATGGAGAATGGGACCGAGAAAAATCACCGGTATTCATTGTTTTTTTTTAACACTAAGATTGCTAGTCTATGTTACTCAATATATATCAATGTACATGAAACTCCCTTTTGTGGTTGAGTAGGATGCGGTGCCACATCCTCAGATGCTCCCTCCCGGGCATCGAGAGGCTGCAAAATGTCGATGCGAGGAGGCATAGTCTTCAAGAAGAGTGGAGACTGACGACCATGATAGTAGCCCTCATGAAATGCCCCATCAAGTTGTAGAGGATGAGAGTTTGGACAACATGCTACACCATCTAGTTTCGCAACCAGTTCAAGGAGAAGGTCACTGTATGAAGCCACATGACCCACTATACGTAGCGTCATCTGCTCCGTTGTATGAAGGTTGTACGTACTCCGTTCTTTGTGCGTCCCTCGAGATATTTAACTTGCAAAAAATTTATGGATGGAGTAATGTCAGTTTGAATGCGTTATTGAAGTAGTTATCAATTCAGTTTGGCTTATGAATCATAATATTAATTGTTCTATTTTGAAATCAGATAGAAATATATGTTGGTGGTTTTTTAACTCACTTTTAAAAATATATGTAGGTTATTATCACAAATTCTTTCAAAAGGAAACAAATTTCCAACTAAGAGAGAGCAAGCAAGACATTACTTGACATCTCTGGGAGGCCTCGATTATGTCAAGATCCATGCATGTGTCAATGATTGTGTCTTATTTCATGGGATTCATGAGTTCGTACGAGAGTGTCTTGTTTGTGGCGAATCAAGATAGGAAGTGGAGATGAAGTCAATGGATGTGCCTCGTAAGGTTTTGCGACATTTTTCGATTGTTCCATGTATTCAACTTATGTTCAAGTGTAAGTCTATTGGAAAGCTCATGTCATGGCATGTTAGTTATCGTTAAAGTGATGGAAAATGAAGGATCCCTACAGACACACCGACATGGAAACATATAGATAATTTGTGGCCCGTTTTTAAAGAAGAGCTAAGAAATTTGAGATTTGGTTTAGGTATGGATGGAATCAATCCATTTGGCATCAAAAGCACATCATATAGTGTATGGCTAGTGGTATTGGTGAACTATAATATTCCTCCATCCATGGCAATTAAAAAGGGACATGTAATGTTGTGCCTTTTGATTCCTGGAAAGCACAAGGTAAAAAACATGAACATTTACTTAGAGCCTTTGATTGAAGAGTTAGAAATGTTATGGGAAGGTATTGAGGTGCAAGATACAAGCGCATCTGTATCCTCTAGAGATTTCACGTTCAAGGCCATGTTGTTGTGAACCATGCATGACTTTCCAAGATAGGGAGAGTGTTCAGGTACATGTATATAACTCTATATTTAAAATTCAAGACTTGAATCAATTGCATTTTATTAATTCACTTGTTTGTTCAGGGTTAACCACATCAGGATATCATGCATGTCCTATTTATGGTCCCTCTCTAGTTTCCTCTAGCATTAGGGGAGTTTTGAGGTCTCGAAAATGCCTTTTAGGATGTGGAGAGAGAGTGCTCTAGACCAATAAGAGCAAAGCCTCCGTAACGGAACTTCTATTTTAAAAAATCTAAAAAATCATTTTACAAAAATATATAAATATGTTAATATTACGAATTTGTATTTTTATTATGTATTTTTAGTCTCTTATATTCGTGATTATGACATCTTTTGCATTAATGGCATAGAGTCTCGGCTACTTTTATTTAATGATGTTTCTAGATTAATGATAATGACTAATACAATCGAAATTCAAATTGGTGAAAAGCATGGCGCTCAGTTTTTTCCCTCCTTTCTTTTATTCCTCTATTGTTTTTTCCTCCATTATGGTAGCCTAGTCATCTCTCGCTCTCTCTCTCTCTCTCTCTCTCTGTGCATGTATCTCTCTCTTCTACCATGGATACAGAAATTCGACCTTCAACAAGGCATCCAAGCTCCCAAATCACATCCATATTAGTGTTTAACTCATTCCAAACTGATGGAAGATGGATTCCTACTATCATTAGCAAAGGTAGTTGGATCACCATACAACAAGCAAAACGTGGAAAAAGGCAAAGACATGAGAGCTCATTTATCTCTTCTTGGAAGGGCAGAATCCGAGATTTTAAGCTTGGAGCAAATAACAATAGCATCAAAGAGGTACTAGTGCAACATGTATTCATGCATAGAGAGCTGTGTTTGAAACCTGGATCTTCAAAGCTTCCAATGCATAGACCAAATTGTAAGAATTTGATTCTTAAAATTTTTCCTTTCTTAAACATGGTTTAGGTTTTTCCATTATAATATTTGTTTGTCTTGTAGATGTCTATCCCTCTAATCTTGAGGAATGGCAACCAGTGGAATCTTTATTGATGTTATACATGGTTCAATTGGAGAAGAAATGTATAGAGGCAGAAAGAAGATAGAGCTTGCAGAGAATGGAATATTCTTTTATGACCATTCTTATGTTATTCCTATGCGGCGTTGCCAATGGGGATCAATAAAACTCCTTCCTTTGCCAGATTTTTCAAGCTTTGAGTGGCTCCAGCTACTAGTGAGGGCTATAGATGTAAGATTTTTTCTGAGATCCAGAAAGCACTAAAATCTAATATCTCAAGTAGGCTAAGCAAAGTTACTTTATTTATGCCTATTAATATATTTATTGATTTCTTCTCTAATATGGAGATAAGAATAACAAAAGCCATGCTTTCAGTGAAGAGACTAACATATGATCATATCATACAATTTGTTGATGAAGGATGGGATACAAGGACAGAAGGAAAAATTATATGTAAGATAGATCAAGACTCTATAGCTTGTAAATATATGATTGCTACTCAAAATTTTATCCTTAGCTTTTACTATAGTCGATGGCATTTTGTTGGTAGTAGTCTAGTTGCTTTAGACCAGAATCTTAATGATTTAAGCAATGATCCTATAGTGGATCTTGATATTTGGTTCAACGAGGATATTATTGCAATCTTAAATATCAGAAAATCATGTACACTACATCAAGTGAGGATGGATTTACAAAATGAAGACATTGAACTCCCATGCTCATTTGTATTCCAACTTGATAAGAAACGAGTAAGTTTTCACATCATATTATATCTACTTAGATGTATATCAAGATCTCACTTTCTAACCAGCTAACATTTGTAATTTATTTTTTGCAGATATCGAAAAGGAGAGAAAATAATATACACTGCAATGATATTCAAGAAAATGTATCTTTACTATCAATATAAAATATATGTACAAATTTTGTAGCAGATGTCTATCTGCCATCTCTATGAGATATACAAGGGCTGAAGGGCAAATTTCTATATATGAAGGCTTACAAGGCGATATGGCAAAGCTATTTCTTTTTTGGAGAACTATCCTTTCTAGGAGTCCTTTTGCCTTTCTTTGATGTCTTGGGTATAGAAGGTGTTGAAGCTGTGGATTTGCCTTCCGTGGTTATAGGCACCGCATCTCCTTCATGGTGCAAATCCCCACCAATCTCTGTTGTTGGTTGTATACAATTGACCATTATATACTTCAAGAGCTTTGCTCTGATGTACCAAACATGCTCAGATGTATAGCAATTCTTCGAAAACTGTCACACATTTATAGAAAAAAGAGTTTTAGTTCATTATTGTTCTTACAATAGACTATATTTTTATTATCAATAGACTATTTGCAATTAATATCTATCTTAAAGTTTAGCATCTTTCATATTACCTTTACATGTTTATCATCATTAAGATAAACAAAGTTAACCATTCTTCTAGCATTTGCAATCACCCTCCAGCCACAAGAATGGCTATCATCCTGATGGGGACACTGCAACCACCAACACAAAGTAAAACTATAAAGAGGACGAATGGTAATTCATAGAATAAACTCATGTTTCAACTATTTTAATGAATAACTTATCACAACTTGTCTCTATTGCATTGTTGCAAGCAAATCAGACGGCACAGGGGGTCTTTTCTCTAGCTCTTCAATTAATCTTTTGGCACCTCTGTATATAAAATATGTTGAAATTTAGAGTACTTACAAAAAAAAGATTTGAAATATCAAGGAGCCCTTGGATAATATAACTTACAATTTAGCATTTCCATGGCTTCCTTTCATAGAGTTGATTAAAAAGCATTGCTTATCCACAAGATCTATTGCAATCAAGCTCCAATGAGAACTAAAAGTGATCATATCTCAACAAATTAGTAGGATAAAATCTCAAAAACTCTAATAGAATATTGAATCACTTACTTTTCATTATATGGAATTATAAGGAGCTCCAAAGTATCGAAGTTAATCAAATTAAGCCAGTGCTCAATAAAACTTATATCAAGCTCATTTCTTATAAAGAATGAGATAGATGGATCAAGAACCTCAATTTTTTGTTGTATATCCAAAGGAAACTCATGCATTATACACCTAGAAAATGCATAGAAAGAGTGAGTATAAACAAGAAAAATCTTATTGTTTAAAAAAAATTAAAAAGTATAAGTAATTATGGATGGACATACCTTAGGCCAACAAGAATAATATTGTCATTTACTTCTCTTCTTTTATCCTTAAGAATCTGAACACATGCAGCATCAAAGGGGATAACCTCAATTCTTTTGCCTAAGTCGCCAGGTAAGAAACAAAACACATTGAATCCTTTTGGATTAGCTGCTTCAAGAAGGGTGGCTAGCTCATTTTCAAAGGACTCTAGTTGCTCTGTTTCCCTTTCTTCAACCCTTTGCCTCCTATACTCTCTCCATTTATCTGCTTGTTCCTCTTTAGCTTTCTCCTCTTTTTCATGTTGCCTTCTATCCTTCTCATGGGTGACATCCTCAACCCTGAGACCAGAATCATCTTTCTTTCTCCTAGCTGGGGGCACATTAAAGATATTAAATGTCTTCATATCAGTGAGGGGAATTGGCTCAAGGACCTTTGAAAATCTATATCTTAGCCTCCTAAGAATTACCATGTCCTTGTCCATGAGTGTGAGCCTATGAGCATGAGCAGCACAAATGTAGGCATCCTGAAAAAACTCAACTAAAAAATCCTCTGTGGCTTCTTGTATACAATTAAGAGCTGTTCTTGTCCATCTAAAACTATCCAAACTATGTATGTCACAAATTTCCCTGACAAGCCTCTGAAAAGACAACTTTGGAATTGCATTGTCAAGAGCATTTACTGCCGTCCTAATCTCCCTTAGGCACCTGACATTTTGAAAAAACTTTCTCCTTGGCTTTGACTTTCTAGAGAGCTTCTGAGGCTTTGAAGACTGATTAATCTTTGATGCTAAATCCCTAGGATCAATCTTCTATTTTCTTGCTATTGCCTTAGTCCTAGCCATCTGCCAAAAAAAAGACATGTTACTTCTTCTCCAGCATGTCTAGCGAAATGCGAGTCCCAAACAAGAGGTATCCATGCTGCATGGCGTTTTCGCGTTTCAGCTGAATTTTTCTTGAGGTGTCTAGTGAAACGCGAGTGTCAAGCAAGGGGACTCCTTGCAGCTGCTTCTTTTCGTGTTTCACTGGACTTGTTGTCCATTGTGTCCAGTGAAATGCGAATTTAAGCCAGGAGACCTGCTTGAAGCACCTTATTTTCGCGTTTCACCGAACAACTCATGAATATCATAAAAATCAACAAAACCAAGAAAAAAGAGCTTTAATTTAAGTAAAGCTTTTAAGATTACATAAAATATCCACAGAATTAGGGAAGAAGTTTGAAGATTTCCTTAAATCTCCACAACATTAAGGAATGCTCCCACTTGGAAAAAATTCTTCTGTAGTGGTCATAAGCTCATAATAACATAAAGGATTAAGGAAAAGTATCAAAAAAATGCATTTAATGGAGCTTGTTATTGAAAAGAAAGATGCAGAAACCATACCTTCTTTTTAGCTTGTTCTTCACAATCTTGGCCTAAAGACGACAATATGCTCGAAGGTTTCCTTTGTTGGAGAAGCAGTGAAATGCTTGGAAATTGGAAGGAATGCCAAAGGTAAAGGTGGAGTAGCGATGAAATGCGATGAAAGGCGAAGGCAGTGAATTTGCATGGACTCAACGTTCTTGGCAAAGTGTTTATAACACACGTGTGATGTACTCTCACTTACTGGAATTTTTTTTTTACTTGGAAAAGGGTTATGTAACACACGTGTGACGTATTTTTGAAAAAAGAGTGCGCACGTCTTCTGAGGAGTTTGATACGGTGTGTTAAGTGAGACACGTGTACACGTAATTTCCCATTATCACACAAACTTTTTCGTTGAAACTATCACCACGTGCTTAACGGTCAATATAAAAGCATTTCAAAGCCATTTCTCCAACATTGTCTTCTTTTCTGTCGAAATTTCGTCTCCACTTCCCTTCAAGGTCCTTGCTTCCTGTGTGGAGAGCAGTTCAACAATCTTTGATAGGTAACAATTTTTTTTTATTACAAGTATTTTAACAAAATAAATTTGATTAATATAGAAAGAATTTTTTATAACACTTGAATAATTACAGATATTATGTGCTTTGTATCTTTTAAAAGCAGCATAGCTTTTCCAAAAATGATTTTATCATCAATTTCTGTGTCTCCATAGAATTAATTTATAGTTCATGTTTCTCTTCTTGATTTGCATCTTTTGACCCCAGTGAAACGCGAAACAATGTCCCTGTTAGTGATATTTTGCTAAGTATCGCGTTTCACCAACGAGATATTGGAATAATTTTTGTCTTCAAGGTAGTGTCCGGTGAAACGCGATTTCTTCACAGGTATTTGCCTTGGACACTTGAATTTTCGCGTTTCATCGGTCAACTTAAAAAAATTCTCCTTTTTTGATTTTTTTGTCTTAGAAAATCAAATTTGGGGCCTCTTTCCATGGTTCCATCTTGTTTTATTGGATATTGGTTCTATTCTGCTTTTTTTTCAGGGATAAATATTTTCTTGGTCAAGATGACAAAGAGGAAGCTATCTTTGGAAGGAATGGATGAGGAGGAGATAATTGAGACATCTGATGATAGACTCTTTGATTTCTTACACACCACTGGAAATTCTTCCAAGTTTGGCTATATCAGGGAAATTTTCAATGTTCTTTTTTATTTGAAGGAGTTATTGGAGGATCTTGAAGATAAACTTAAGGAGTACAGATGTTTTTAGATAGACATGTGCAAGGTTTGGAAGTCAATGGATTTGTTCATTATAGTAATGTCATGGGAGCCACCAATACATCCAGGTCAACTTTGCTAGGCAAGTTCAACCTCATTGAAGAGGAATTCAAAAAGAAAGAAACATGTTGCCCTTTCCACAGGTACCAACACCAATGCCTTCTGATCCACAAGGATGTTGGATTTATTGTGTATCTTCAGTACATGGAAAATTCTTCTCCAGATATAGACCAATAGAGAAAGCTAGAGGATATTGCAAGTATGGATAAGGAGGTCGAAGAGAAGGAGGAGATGTTGAGAATCAACTTGTCCAAGGTTTTGATGTAGGTTTATTCAAGAGTGACAATATCACAATGGTGGAAGAAAAGGAGATAGAGCCAAGTGCACAGGTTGATGAAGAAGGTCCTCTTGCCTGTGTTCCAACATTTCCCACTTATCTTATCAACAAGAAGAGATATGTGTTGCTAAATGATATTCAACATCTTTTTGATCTTAGAGAAGATTATTGCTTAGCAATCCTTGCAAGTTGGGGCAAAAATGACATGAATTTTATAGGTTATGAAGAAGAACCACTAGCAAATCTTGATGTTGAGGGAGAGAATTTCCAGGATAGCTCTATAGCCTTACATACATGTATTAATCAAATCATAGAATACGAAAAGGGGGGGATACCTACAGAAGAAGAGTTCTTGCAGGTCCAGAAGAAACTTCATATTGATGATGTAGGGTATGAAGAGATATTGAAGTCTCCATCAGATGAGAAGCCCAAGAGTTCAATAAATCTTTATGATGATAGTCTTCTTGAAGAAGACAAACACCCTAAGGTATGAAATATAATTCGAAGTTACCCATTGAGTTTATGTTAGACTTTATTATGCATTATAGATAAATATCTTATATCTTGTACTATTGTGGTTTGTTCTGTAGATTGAGATTGAAGATCTGGACAACTTTCTTGGAAGGGCCAAGGGCTCTAGAACAATGAAGCTTTGAAAAAATCAAAACCTTGGCCATTATATTGGAAACTTAAACAATCAAACAATTGCAATATATCATAGTAGATTGTCAAGCTCTCCAAGTCTACCAATGATGGCTTTGAGAGCTATCTCAAAGGTAATTGGATCTCAAGTTTTGAGTAGAGGTTTGGACAAGATCATTTTGGTGGAGAAGGAAGAAGCCATAAGAGTTTTTGGCTTCATGCCTGGATACAGTGGATCTAGAGCTGGATATTTTGGAGTTCTTGGCTCCTATTTGCTCTCTTATGTAGGAGATAGTAAGAATTTGAAGCTTCTTCCAGGCTATCGAAAACAAGAGTTTTTGAAATACAGAGGTCTTATTGAGTGGGATGAAACAAAAGGTTCCTCTAGAGGCCCTGTCGAGCTACCTGAAACCAAGGACTCCTCTGAAGGCCCTGTTGAGGTGCTTGAAACTAAGGACTCTTCTGCAACATAATCAGACTAGAAGATGCCAAAGATTAAGGGTTTCTTGAAACCCATCTTTTCCCAACTCTTTGTATGGTTTGTAACCATTCTGTAAATCTTTGCTTTGCGCAAGAATTTAAATATCTATATTTTCTTCTTTGGGTAACAATTTGTATAGTCCTTGCTAAAGATGATGTATTTTTTGATGTGGTTGTATCTTTAAGCTTGAATTTATGCCAAATTTGTCGATATAACCATTGAAAGACCTCTAATAAACTATTGGCTTTGTGTCTTCCACCTCCATGTCTTGTGTGTCTGAAATATTTTGTTCTTGCTTGATAATGTGATTTTTCCATACCTTGGGTTGACCAGATAGATAGAGATCCATATTGTTTAATAAAGTATGGAGCATGGTTGTATAGAATATGCTGCATAGTCAACAAATAAAGAAAGTTATTAAAAAACATTATATGAGTTTGACAATGAAGAAACAAACATATACAAACTTCTTACCATATAGTGAGTAAAGTGTTGATCACCCCAAGCTTCTGTCATCGCCTTTTTGAAAAGGTTCAATTGGTTTTTAAAGTCTTTGAGATCTTCATCATTCCATTCAGTCTTATCACAATAAAAAAACACTTTGTCTAGTGTTTCCCAAACTTTAGCTTTTCTATTTCGAGCTTGTCCATTATCAGTGTGATCCTTAACTGCATTATGTAGGGATTTCCACTAATTAAATTTAATAGTTGAGCCACCATTTCTCGAGTTTATCTTGCCAAGTCTCCCATGAAAGCCTAGAAACCTTCTGGCCTTCACTCCACCAATAGATGGTTTTTTTGGGACACAATTACAATCCTTAGACTTTTGAAGATCCGGTTCAATAACAACATTGCCACCATGCAAACCAATTGCAGAGAGAACTTTTTCAACCTTTGTTATAGCATCTGTTCTAGTTGATAATGGCTTCAACTTCCATGCAAATCCTATATAGAGATGAACAAGCTTTTCAATTATCCTGCAAAGTGCATAAGTGTACAAATATGGGCATTCGCTAAAGGAATGTCCAAGACTGTTTTAAAATGTGGATCCTTATTGTGCCTAGAGGGAGCTCTATTCCAATTGCTTGAGTTTAACTCTGCAGCTGGTGACATGCAGTATAAGCAAGGAGATCTTGAGTTAGCTCCCTTTGATACATTATACATACATTTGAGTGTCTTCAGGTCACCAGCTATATGTCACTCAATCTTGTAGTTCCCAAATCCTTCAACAAATAGCTCTTCTCCTGCTTGTTGCCTTTGAATAACATTAGGTATTGTTGTTTGATGAAAAACCCAATATAGTAAATCAAAATTCTTAGTATCTACCTCAAATGCTCCTAGCCACCAGATGTTATATTCAGATTGAACACTAAATGATGTTGAGTGATTGCAATGACCTGACGAAAGTGCTCTATTCATCAAGGTGATAGAGATTCTCTCCAATTTTTTACATTTCGAAATCTCACTTTCATCAAGTTTAATCACAAATCTACCCACTCCCTATGCCTCTGCTACTGACAAGTCATAAAATTTGATCATTAAGCATTGTAGGGTGGGCAAGTCAAGGAAAATATTGTTAAATTCATTGAATATAACCTCTTTTTTCTTGTCCTTGAAGCTAGCCTTGATATGAAAAGGCTCACCTAGAATCTCCATCACTTTGTTAGCAACTCTCTGTCTGATAGTCCTAACCACAAATGGTTTCGGAAGTATTCAATTGTGTACCTGTCCTTGCTTCATATTTGATTGTAAAAGCTGGAAAAGTTGCATATAAGCATCTCAACTGATACCAATACTATCCAGTGTCTTATGTACTAACTCAGAATCCAAAGAATGATCCTTTACAAATGACTCCAAGCATTGTTTCTTTGCATTTTTAAATTTCTTCTTCTCCAAAATATCCTTTGAAACTACTGAAGGAAGAAGATGATAATAAAATTGAGCTGCTCTTAAAGAATCTCTTTCACTTGCATTTGTTTGTAGAAGAGATCTAAGCAAAATTAACATCACAAATCAATGGAAGTAGTTTAAATAAAGCCATATTTAAGATTTTTCAAGTGAAAAAAAATATACCTTGCTGCTTGGATTCTTTTACCACAGCCTCCTCCTCCTCGTTTGAGATTCTCAATATTTTTAAGAGCTCTTTGTCGATTTCGAAGGCCTTATAAAGTTTGCTTTTGTTGATACGCTTTTCCAATGAATGAATTTTTTGTTGACAATCCTCTAGCTTTTGCAACAACTCCATATTGTGTTTCATCGAAAGATGATTCTCTAGTCCAAGGATATCCTTTTCTGCAACAAGATTAAGTGTATAACCTAAAAATCCATTGTAGCCATCACCAATAAACCTCATTAATGACGAGCTATTATAAAAAGGAGGAGTGCTATTTTTGCTTGGATCTTTGGGATATAAAGTTTCCATTTAACCAAATATCAATATTCTTCTTTCCTTCAAACCTCAGTATATGTTTCATAGACTCTACAACCGTGATAGATTTTGTTGTCTTTCTTATTGGTTCATACTTACTGTCCAACTCAATATGAAGATGATAGAGAGGTCTTTTATGAGAGCTACAGAGATCATTAGATGATTGATCCATAGCTGAGTTACAGAGATCATTGGGTGATTGATTAGAAGAGACTAATAAGGAGAAAAAAAGAATGAAAACAAAGAAGAGACTAATAAGGAGGAGAAAAAAAGAAAAGAGAAACGATGGAGAAACGATGGAGGGAGGCAATCGAGTATCCACCAAAATTCAAATTGAATATTACTTTTTACTTTAATGAGGAGAGGTAAGATCTTCATTATGACAACCTTGCCAACTTTATGGCGACCTAGATTTCTAGGTTTGATGTGACCACGAGAATATCACGACAATGACTTATTAACGAATTTTGATATTTTAACTTACCAAAATATAAACCTTTTAAAAATTCTATAAAATGATTTTATTTCGTAAATTGTTTTCTCTCTCTAGGATCTCTTACAGGGCATTTTCGAGACCTCAAAACTTCCCTAATGGCCGACACATTTAAAGAAGGTTATCTATGACAATCATCATCAATTTCTTCCTATTGACCATCCCGAATATGTTCTAGCTACTAATGGAATGACTCCACAATCTCTAACCATTTGAGATTGGAAGGAGAGATGGATTAATGCCAACAATCACCCTCTACTCGGAATGAGTTGGTAAGAAGTGCATTTCTCTCGATTGACTTTAAAGTATTTAGCATGATGAATTGTTTACATAATATATTGTTTGTTTGTTAGGTTGTCTATATTTTTTTGTCTCCTTGTATTGGACTGAACTCAAGATCAATCAGGACCCCATGCACATATTCAAAAATGTTGTATCTACATTATGGGATCACTTGATAGGTGCTCGTGATTCAGTCAATGTTAAGGAGGATCTATGTAACATTGGTCGCATGAGACGAGCCTGGCCACGCATTGGACCCAGAGGAAAGATTGAGCTACCCCATGCACCTTGGATGTTGTCAAAGAATGAGGAAAAATTAGTGAAGGAACAAATATGTAGCTTTCGAACACCCACAGGATGTATGAGATGTCTCAAGGGAGCCTTCATAAAGAGAAAGAAATGAGAGCAACTATCTGGTTTGAAGTCCCACGATTGGCACAAAATGATTCAAGTAAGGGTATCTCTAACCATGAATATAGTAATATGTGGAGTATCTATGTGTAAACTTTGGGGTATGATGATTTTTTCCTCAACTAATCATTTGATCTATGAATATTGTTTACATTCTGTTCGTACTTCCTACTAGCATATCCCATTGTGTGTCCAAAGATGTACGTGATATCATTTACAAGATGGGAGAGCTCATGAGGTGTGTATACATTGTATTTTTTCATTATATATCTTTGAATTTCTACACAAAAATAAACAATTCTCAAATACATCCTGATAGATACGTGAGCTCGAAGGAAATTGATCCAAACACATTGCAAGATGCTCGAGTATTATCTATTGAGGTGGTTTGTTTGGTGGAGGAAAATTTTCCTCAATCCATTTTGACTACTCAATTACATTTACTTGTACATTTGATTGATGAGATCGAACTTTGTGGGGCAGTTCATGCAAGGTGGATGTTTTTTCTTGAGCGCTTCATGAAAATCTTGAAAGATTTTGTGAGGCAACAAGCACGGCCTGAGGAAAGCATGGGCTGAGGGTTGGTTAGTGCAATCATCCCTTGTTTATATCTCCAAATATCTTGCTGAACTGGACCCCTCTCAACAACGACTATGAAAAGATGATAAAGACTTGAGGATGACCTCTATAATACCTCAAGCTAGGAAAATGAATGAGTAAAGTGCTAACAAAAGAAGAACTTCGTAAGTTAAATAGTTTTTGCGTACTCAATAGTGATGTAATGAGCAAATGGGTGACAATATATAATGAAGCAAGGGCAAGAAGAAAAAGTAAAAGACAAGCATTTCGCACTAGATATGGATGTAATGTCTCATTTTCAGATCATCTAAATGCGCTCCCACGTCATATTGATATAGATTGGTTACATGAGGAAATGGAGAGAATGGAAAAAGAGGAGGAAATTAATATATCTCAAGAAGAGTGGGAATACACACGAGGTTGCTTATCAAAGGTAAGACATACTATCAATTAATTTGTTTCTAGTTATATTTTATATAATAAATTGACATGTTTGATCTTAATCTTTTACTACTAGTGCACATTATTCAATGCTATTTGGTGTGAGGGTAAACATCTTTGAACTCAACGTATAGATGAAAAGAGAAATACCCAAGATTGTGGTGTCCTTGCTCACTTCGAGAATGCCAATAATACCATGGAAGGTTATTGTGGCTTGATCTAAGATATTCTGAAGCTTGACTTCAGATGATTCTTTATATATGTACTAGATGTGAAGTGATTTAAGCAAGTGGTAACAAATGGTGAGCATTACACAATTAGATGTCATCCAAGTGGTTTTGTAATCATTGACTCTACAAAATTTCACCAAAACAATAATGACACATTAGTACTACCTCAACAATGCGAGCAAGTATATATGAAAAAGCTAATTTTTTTATATGTATACATGTGATACATATACACAATATAATAAGTATTTAAGTTTCTTGCTTTTATTTTTCAAATACAAGTTGTGTATCATCCAATGGTAAACAATAACCGATGGTGGTATGACATCCCTATATCTAATCGTTCAAAACTAATATATGGTAATATTACCGACATAGAGATAGCAGATGACAATCCAACAATTAATGATGATGTACATGATGACACCATAATGGATGATATGCGTAATATAGTATAAGATAAACCTTGCGAGGATGTTCAAGGAAACGCAGAAGAGGACAATAATGGGATTGATGATATTGATGAAGTTATTGAGTAATATAGCAATACATCTGATAGTGGGATAGACTTATTTGTTTCGTCACCTCTTGGTAACATAGACCTAGAAGTAGATAGTTTAGCAAGGGTTGATCTCATTGAAGATGAGATGGATCATTCATTGTAACATACTTAATTTGCTTAATGATTCAATATGTATTCTTAATTCTATGGAAAATATCATGCGCACACGTGCATACTCAAGAATTAATAGTCAAGTTTAAAGCTAAATTGAATTTTTCATAATAAAAAGTAAGTATTTTTTATCATCTTCAAGTAGAGAAATTACGAGATACATGCAATGCTTGCTACTAATTGTGTAATAAGGTTTCTGTCGCTTGCCGCTAATTACTTATATCAGGCTTGTCAACTGGAGAAACTGCCATTCATTAGAGAGCAATGTGAAAATAATTATTAACTCTGGTTTTTTAATTATATTAAGTCCAATTTCAGGTGGTTAACTAATTATGCATCTGAAGACACGTCTATATTTTCATCTATTTGCGAGGATATATAGGCGTAGAATTCGCATCTATTTATACGCTCTTTTACACGCGCATATAGACGCAATGATAGACGCGCCCGACATTGTGCGTCTATGTCTCGTTTCTGCTGTGGTGAACAAGCTATGCTAGATATCACCAATAAGAACAGAAGCCCACTTATTTGAGCACTCCTCGAATTTTGAACAATCATGCATGGTCCACATGAGAATGGCTCAGCCTCGTGCTTGCTCACGTCTTCCACACTGACCCTCTCCTTCCACAAAATATTAAGCTCATCAACTAATGAACAGAGGTAGACATCCATATTCTTGACTTTGTAGCGCCCAAGAATGAGCAAGCTAAGGATCACGTTTCCTTTGTTCATGGAAAGTCATGGGGGGATGTTGCAGTTAACAAGGACTACATGCCACACACTATAAGAAGTTGAGTGGAGACCAAATGGATTCACACCATCTATAACAAGGCTGAGTCGAAGATTCCTTGGCTCGTCATGTAAAGCCCAGAAAGATGGAGTCAATATGGCTCTATGCACGTGGATCTATTGATATTTTTTGGACTCCATTTGTGGATTTATTCTATGCATGCAACGTTGTCAAGCTCACCATGCTTGACATATAAAACACGTCGTGACGTATATGTGGTATAAGTGAAAAGTATCTAAGAAAATTTTTGAGGGATTGTTTACCCTTGAAAGTATTATTGATACCTATGAGCACCACACTTTGGACATGTCTCCATAGTCTTGTAGCCTCCTCAAAATAGCACACAATCGTTGACACATACATGGATGATGTTGTAGTCCATATCAAGATTTTGTAACACCAGTTGTGCATCATCATGGGACTTAGGCATCGTGTCTTCAATTGGTTTAATAAAATGAAAAGACGTCTTTAAAAGGCATAGTAAGTTTGTTTTATAGTGGAATCAAAAAAATCGATGGAGCATAGAATATACATGAACAACTCAGTCACACTCCTATTGCTCCATCCGTACTTTGCATGCACACTTAGAAGCACAAGCAGCATCTTCAGGCAAGATAATTGGTACCTATCGTATAATGGTATGCATGCTTTCCCTCTCAGTGGATGAGATGACTCAACATCCATAGGCATTAATGCATTGATCATTGCCTCCATCTTAGGATCCAAGTTTGGAGGAAGGTTCGAAAGGCTAATTGTCTCCTCTGGTATTAGGGTGTAGACTAAGTCGTGCCCTCCAATTGGTGTATTGTCTCAGGCTCTCCATCCATCGCATGTCCACAAACTCTTCTAACTGGCCGCAATAGGTGCATTCCTTGGGATGAGGCGTCACCTCCTTGTACAGATTTTATGGCTATATCTAATGTTTTTGTATATGATATTCCATTACTTTGCAAATGTAAAGCATGATGGATACACACTTTTCCTACCATTCGCTCTGAAAGTCTGAGATCGCCTAATCAATGATCTCTGATTGAAACTTGCCAAAGCATCATACGTCTTCTATAGATAAGCAATGCTTTCCTCTAATTACTAGCTTGCATTGAGAGCAAGGACAAAGGACACGTTGATTAAGATACACCTCGTGATCTTGGACATCATGACCATCATCATTCTCCATTTGGTCCACTTTACCACAAAAAACAAGCTTTTGTTCCTCTCGTTGATGATCTTCCTTCATTTTAATCTCTGCTTCTTTTTCTCTCCCTTTCCATTTATTTGTTTTCCTCCCTTTGTCTCTCTTTATCTGTTCCTTTTCTCTCTATGTCTCTATATTTTCTTTATCCATACTCCTTTTTATTTCTCTCCTCACTCCCCTTTCTCTCTCTCTTTTCCCTTTTTTTTTTGCCTCCCTTCCTCCTTCATTTCTCTTCCCACCTTTCAAATTCTCTCTCTCTTTATATCTTTTTATTTGCCTCCCTTCATCCTTCTTTGTTTCTCTCTCCCCCTCTCTCTCTCACAATGTTTCTTTCTCTCCACCATTTTCCCTCCCACTCTCACTTCTTCTCTCTTTTCATTTCCCTCCCTTCTTTTCACTATGGCTTTCTCTCTTTTCCTATCCACTCGCACTCGACTTATCTCGTTACAATCAAAACCAAAGATAGAAAATAAAAAACTTATAAAACAAGACATTGAAAGACCCTCTCCCCCCACCCTTCTTCATGTCTCTCTTCCCCCTCACCCTTTATTTTTCTATAATTTCATTCTCTCTAATTATCTCATTGTTTTTTTTCATTCTCCTTCTCTCTCGCTCTCTATTTGTAGTTTTCTCTATCTCTCTTTTGCTCCCTCTTTCTGTCCCTTTTTCTCCCCCTCTCTTTCTAGTTGTCTCTCTCTTTTTTTTCACTCTCCTTCCTCTCTTTACCTCACCCTTTTATCCACATCTTCCTTCACTCTGTTTCTTTTTCTCTCCCCCCTCTCTTTCTCTTTCTTTGTTGTCTCTCTCTTTGTTTCTCTCCCCTCCCTCATTGTTTAACTCACTCACTCTCCTCTCTCCCTTCCTTTCTCTCTCTTTCTCTCTTTCTCTCTTTCTTTATTATCTCTCCTTTCTCTCTCTCTCTCTCTCTCTCTCTCTTTCGTTCTTTGTTCCTCTTCCCTTCTTCCTCTCTCTCTCTCTCTCCTTTCCTCTCTTTCTCTCTCTCCCTCAATGCATCTCATTACAAAGAAAATAAACAAACGTAAAAAAGAAAACACAAGAACAAAGAAAGAAGAGGCAATGTACCAACCACAAGGGCCCAAGAATTGATTCTTCACCTCCTCTTCGCAACATCCCCTCTTTCTCCCTCATGTTCCTCTCCCTCTCAAGGCAACCATATCTCTCACTCTCTCTTAAAAATGTTTGTGACAAATGTCGCGCTTGGGTTTTCGGTGCTTTTTTTTCTCATATCGGCATCGCTATTAGCATTGCGATGCTTTAGTGAAGCTATTAGGCGATGCCACTATCTATTTTTTGTTGCCAATTGTTGTCACTATTTGCCCATTCTCTTGTAGTGACCTATTAGGGATAGTAAGACTTATAAAGGAAACTTCCATCAATACATACTTTTTATAGTATTGTTTGCAACATTTAAATATCTTTTCAAGATGGAGTGATTTTTAACAAACTTTTTAATTTTTGACTAATCTAACTTAACCCTTATTAGTACACGAGATTCATGAGAGAGAGAGATCTTGAGGTGGTTGCCAAACAGGAGCAACAATATAGGTGGATAGAGCTCATGTTGAATCCTCACAATAGCTACTCCTCATCATGATCACAGATGAAAAAGTGACATTGACAAGAGAAACTTCTTGCAAAGGCTTTAGGTTATAAATATCTTATTTTGTACATGTTGATATTGTATATATACAACTTTTATTCACATATCCCCTCTACATTAATTGTTCTTATCTATTTCAATTTAGTTTATTCAAGTTTAAATTTGAAATGATGAATAATAAAATAGAAGAAAACATACCATGATGATCCAATATCCAATTTCTGTTTGATTGTTCTAATTTGGTCATCGAGTACCTTTTGTTATTGTATATAAAATGCCTCAAAGTGCATGATATATATGGAGACAATAGTGTACGATGTGGACTAATTCTAATCCATGTGTTTGTATGTGTGTCGTTATGCAAGAGAGGGAGAGAGAGGGAGGGAGGGCGCTTTGGGGGGAGAGAGAGAGAGTTTGTGGAGAGAGTGGAAGAGAAAGAGATAGCTTGGTATTTGTAAATTTATCATTGATGTTTTAAAGAAATACATTAGATCATTGTATAAGAAATGCCTAAAACATTTAGGTGTCTTTAATATGATGATCACTTAAAAATAAGTAGACATAACTTAAGTGATGCATGTCATCGCTTAAGCAACAGCATAAACGATACTTAGGCATATGAAAACAACATTACTAAGTGTGTTGCTTATGTGATGTAACCATAGCAACACCCATAGGGATGTCTCAGTGTCGCATAAGCGATGTCAATTAACACTACTATACTCATCCCCTCTAGTAGTAACTCTTTGAGACCTTGGTATTGATGTGTGGCATGTCTAGTTTGGAACAACCACTGGAAAGTAATGGTAGATTTTGCCCAGTAGGGTCTGTTATTACAACATGCTACATAGTGATTGCAAAACCTTTTTCATGAAGGTTTTATGGCTCAAAATTCTTCTTGAAGACATCAGAATGCTCTACATTATAGAAGCTTCTACCTTGGTCTTCATTGTTGTCAAATATTTAATTTTTTCGAAGTATCATTTGCAAGGCTATCAAAAAGAGTAACTTCCCATTTTATTTTTGTGGGCAAAGACCTTAGGGCAGACCTTAAGGCAAGGATGGAATGTAAGAAATTCAAAAGAGAATTATATTTTAATATATTTGGAAAATAATACTATGTCACATTGAGATATTTATTAAGATGTAAGAGACTTGTAACTTTTCACTATTCAGTAATATTCAATACACTCTCTTCATCTCTCCAACTTCTCCAAGCTTTCATGGCTACTCTCGCCCCTTTGCTCTCATTCTTGTCTTTCTATCTCCCCTATTCTCTCCCTTCTACATTCTTCTATCTTCTCTCTAGTCTCATTTATTACATAGATTAGTATAGAATAGCCTATGCCTATGCATATAGACTAGCATAGAATAGTCTCGATCTATACCTAAAAATGTTAGGCAATTTATGCTAAATAGTAAAAACCTATCAAGGCTACTTTACATACTAAAATATACTTAGTTTTACAATAAGCTATGTTAGGTAAGCATAGAACGGGCATATAGTTAGGTGTATTCTATGCATAGGCTAAGAATACAGTTAGACCTAGACATAGGCTATGCCATGCTTATCCTAGGCTAGGAGTAGGCTATGTTGTGGTATGCTAAGACTAGCTAGGTTAGTTGGACCTTTTGCAACATATCATACATATGTTTGGTCTATGGTTCTACACTAAGCATATTTATATAAGCTATTAGGCATTTTTTGAAATCAATCCAATGCCCTCTAAAGGATGTCATATCATCCAATCCTTGGAAAAATAGGCAACATAGTGGGCCCTTATAATCTAATATGTGATTTGCAACAATAGTATCTAAATCCTATGGAATTGCATAAAAGAATAGAACATAGTTTTATGAATCAAGTATTAAAGAAATATTTAATTCTATATACTCTAAGAAAAAATAAAACTATAATGATAGATATTCTACATACTTAGTGTAATGTTGAGTATTGAAATGACCTATTTTTTGCCTGATTTTTGTTATTTTTGAGAGTTGAATGGTTGATTTTATGAGATGATTGATTGGTTTGGAAGTGGTTTGAGAGTGTTTTGGATAGGTTGGAATGGTTTTATTAATCTCATGATGTCTATTAGTAGAGATGTGAAGTTTTGATATGTTCTGATTGGTCCTGATTGGTTCTGTAGAGCTTCTGTTTTATTTTGTTTTCTCTCTGTAAGGAGGGATGGAGTATTCATTGATAGGGTTTGAGATTGTTTGAAAGATTATTGAGTGATTTTTGATGGTTTGTAATGGTTTTGGTATGAGTTATGTGGTTCTGATGCTTTCTATTGACCTTCTGTAACTCTTTGATGAGCTTCTGATGAGCCTCTGTAGAGCTTCTGTATGCTTCTGTATGTGTTCTGATGGATGAGAGTGTAGCTTGGGAAAGTTTTCTAGCTTTGGAAAGAGGTGAATAAAAGTGCAAAAGAGCTAAAAGAAGTGAAAGAAGTAGCTGCTGAAGACTCAAGTAAAGACTGGAGTAAAGTGACAGTGGTGAGCTATGAAAGGACACTGTAGTGGCTCTGGTGCCTCTTCATATCAGACATACCTCTTAGGAGAGGTATCCACGACCTAAGAAGGATTATTGAGAGTGATTATGAGAGATTTTAGTGAGGATATGATGTACTATTGATGGAGAGAGAGAGAGAGAGTCAGAGATATCCAATTCTACTAAAACAAAGTGATTGTATATGAGAGATTGAGAGAGAAGATTATGAAGATATTGAAGATGAATACTATGTGATGTATTTCCATTCAAAGATTGTGTATTCCTTTTCTTTCTTTGTTATATTGATGGATTTTGTGAAGATATTGAAGAATATGGTTGATTCTATCAAATCCATGGGAGATCTACATGATGCTGCATGAAGCTTTGTTGTACCTGGTGTTCTTTTCTGCATTGTGATCATATAAAACCTAATAAAAAAGATTGTTGATGTTACAAGATGGATTTTCTTGCAAGATAATTCTCTTTTCCTTGGTGTTCCTCTTGGGGCTCCATGTTTTTGGTGCGCAGCCGGGGAAACTTGCCATCAACAAGCACCAGAAGAGGCTAAAAATGAAGGAAATGGCATTGCTCAGAAGAGAAGAATTCAATGGATGTTTGTAAAGTTCCTTCTTCCACAGAAGAGTTGTAATTTCTCATAATCAAAGCCACTTTCCACAAGAAGTTCATCCCACAATGGTGGAAACATATCACCATCATGATGCATGCTCTATGTGGTGGACAGTTTCCTCTTCCTGTTGAAGCAACAGAATCTTGCATCTTGGTGGCAAACTGTTTGGGAACAAACTGAAGAGAAGAAACATAGAGAATGACCATCCATGGAAGATTTGGCATTCATTGAGAAGTTTCCAGACATCATCAAGTGGGAGATTATGAAGAAGCTTCAGGAGTCTTGGTCTGTAGAGGTTCACAAAGACAAGAAGGAAAAGAGTTGGAATTTGTTCGTAGATGCTCAATAGCAAGATACATGGGATGCTTGGTGTTCTGATAATCTTCTGTTTGTCCAATTAGCAACCCACTGGAAGTTGGTAGACAGAGTGTTTTTCACAACATACACTGTTAAAACCATCAGAAGCTGGCATTACTATGATGATGGCACCACCACAATGCTTAGACGTATGCATTTTGAAACCTTCAGAACCGAATACCTTCCTCTATGCAGTGGCATGAAAGCAGAATTTAGAGACGTTGAAAAGGAAGAAGTAGAAGAAATGTTGGCAAGAGGGTCCTCCAGAGATTGAAACCTTCTGTTATCCCTCTGTGGAGCACTAACAACATAGTGGAGCCAACCCCCTAATGAATGACCCAATAAAGAGGCAAGCGTTAGAACGAGCTCAGAGATACGTGAGAAGAGAGAAAGCAAAAATCAAAGCTGAGAACGAGCTCGCAGCAGAAGCTGCCTTTGATGCCCTTGTGGAACTCTTTACAGAAGTTCCAATCCATGCCTCAAATGATGGTTCAACCACAAAAACAATGGTCCCAACCAATTTCCCCAATGCCAAATTAGCAGCAACAGTGGAACCCTACCAACTGGAGCCAATAGCCAACAGTTCAAACAGGAGCTCTGAATCAGAATCAGAATAGAGACCCCTTTGCGCCAGTCCAACTTGTTTATGCAGTGATTACAGAGACTCCTCAAAACCCTACTGCCAGTACCTCAGCAGGAGAAAGCTTGAAGGATTATTTATCCAAATCAGTTGCAAATATCAAAAAGGAGTTGATGGATGTGATTTACAGAGTAGCTATAGATGCTGAAAGTGAATATTGCTAGCATATTCAACGTTGCAGGAGCAGGAAGAGATGTGATGCGGTCAAATACTTGGTGTGGTAAGTGTCATCAAGCAGGCCATTTAGCCACTGAATGTACACAAAAACCAACCATTCTTGGAGACTTCTGTTCCTACTGTTTGTGGAAGAACCATACAGAGGATATTTGTTCTCTGAAGGAGATGCATGATAGGAGAAGGAAGGAAGAGGATGCAAGATTCAACTTGCTGGAATCCAAAATGACAACACAGGATATTGGACCCAAGCATAGAGAGTTTGGTCCTAATTTCAGACCCAGAAGATTTCCATCCCAAAGTTACAGAGAAAGACAATCTGACGGTGGTCAGAGATCAGAAGTGGAGTGTTACAGATGCGGAGAAAAGGGACACATTTTACCAAATTATCCAAATCCCAAAAGGTCAGTGGATTACAAGCCCTTATGCAGTAAAGGAGAAGGCCACATTGCAAAAGACTGTCCAAGCCCAGCCCTAGTGAAAAACAGTGCTACTGATAATCCGGCCAAGGCCCAAGAGCCTACCTCCAATTTAATGGCATTGCAAGTTGCTGCCATCACGTGTGCAAAGAAGAAGGAACCACCTATCCAAAAAGAAAATAATCCTCTTGCCAGAACAGTAAAGTTCAATCTTCCACCAGAAGAACAGAACAGAACAAAGCTTGACAGTGCCGTACAGAGCACCACAGTGCCACAAAGAGTCACAGAGACAGTTCTAGAGACAGGACCAGAGGTCCAGGAGATAGAAGAGGAGGAAGTGCCACAAGTGGCAAAAGAAGTCCCCATGATGCCCCTATTGGAAGAAAGAAGGAAAATGAAAATGGGTGTTGCCCCATTCCCTAACCGGTTAGAGAAGCCAGTGGATCCTATTAAGGAATATGATCTGGTCAGAGATTTAGATATCTTTAAACCAAACCTCACATTCCAACAATTATTGATGTTGTCTCCCAATTGCCAAAAAAGGTTCAAAAGTATATTGACAAGAAGATGTGGATTAAGGATTGCTCCCTCAACAGTAACAAAGTCCAACAAAGCTCTAGAGCCTACAAAAGAAGTGGATGTGGCTAACGCCTTCCTAGATCTGGGTACCCTAGAGACTGGCGTATGGATAGAAGGTTGCTTCATTGCAAATGCACTGATTGATGGTGGTTCATCAGTGAACATTATGACGGATGTGACAATGAAGGATCTAGGCCTACAAGGTGTGCAACCAACACAATGGCTCATCAAACTGGTGGATCAGAGTAGAATCAAGCTTTTGGGCATTCTCCCATATGTAAAGACAACAGTAGCCGGACACGATTATTGGCTAACCTATGTGGTGGTGAAGCCAAACTCTTATGGTACATCCTATCCCCTGTTACTTGACAGACCATGGCTTTTTGAAGCCAGAGCAAGGACGGATTGGTTCAAAGGAACCTTGACCTTGGGTAGAGGACCCAAAAAAGTGGTGCTGAAGCTATATGGTTCTCAAAAAGGACATGGATCCACCTCCTTGGAATTATCTTCTAACTCCCCTAATGAGGCTATAGATGGAACATCAGTAGATGAAGATGCTGTCAAACAGATCCTTCCCAACAAAACAGTGACACATTCCTTAACAGTGGATACATTAAGCCGACTCCCAAAAGATGCAAAGCCATTATCAATGGGTGAATACTTCCTGCCTGAACTAGGAACGATTTCCGAAATCACTTCTGACAGTGAGATAGAAGCATGGATGTACTGTTCTCCCTGTTACATGGCCATAGCAGAGCCAGAGAAAGAGGCAAAAGATGAAACAGAGAACCTATTCTTCTCTTACAGAGCTCTTACAAAGACAGAGACAGAGCCAGAGACAGAGCCAAAGACAGAGACAGAAGAGGATGGAGATGATATGGAAGAAGAAGGTTATGAAAGCGAGATGGAAGAATCTATCCCACCCGAAGGGGATACATATGAAGAAGAAGTTCCAGAAGCATCAGAAGTAGACGAGCTCATGCTGTGGGACAGAATGGCGATGGTACCATTTGGTCTGGTAAATGGATTTTCTCATATGCAAAATCTTTATAAGAAATGGTTAAAGAAGAATAAGCCATCTTTTAGTAGTGGCTCTTGCTGTCCTCAACCACCTTTGCCAAGAAAAGATAATGATGATGCACCGTGCCAACAAGCACCGGTCTCATGATTCCAACCGGCATCAGAGGGTACCTGTTATGTGACATTCCTGGACGTGTCATCAGAAGATGAGTCTTCAAACCAAGAGGTAACTGATCGTGAAACCAAACCCGAAACGGCTCTAATCCCATTTCAACATCTCAAGGAGCAACCTAAGTCTCCATCAAGAGAAGAAGTTAGTTCTAGTGGGACATCAGAAGAGGACACCACTCCATTGAAGGAGTTGGATCTGTATCCAGAAGCAGTCCGTGGGACCTTCATCCATGAAGTAGAAGGTGAAAGGCAGTTAACTTTTGTGGATGCAGATGGCACTGAACGCCATTTGAAGGTGGGTAGCAGCCTACCAGAAGAGGAGTTCTCAACCTTGTACAACTTGTTGAAAGAGAATTTGGACGTGTTTGCGTGGTCCTACTAATACCTAAAGGGGATTGATCCCACAATATGTCCGCATCATATTGACTTGGATCCTGATGCCAAGCCAGTACGACAATGAGAGAGGCAAATGAACCTGAATTATTCCACATTGGTGAAAGCAGAGCTGATGAAGCTTCTGGAAGCCGAGTTCATCTATCCAGTGGCAAATAGTGAATGGGTTTCACCCATCGTGGTTGTACCCAAGAAGAATGGCAAGCTTCAAATATGTGTTGACTTCCAAAAGCTCAATTCCAAGACGAAGAAGGTGTTGAGATATCAAGCTCCACTTGTGATATGCCAGAGTGACCGTTGTGCATTTATGTCACCGACTTGTCAGTTTGCAGATGTGGTTGGTACACCGCCCATGAATAATAGCTAGATGACAGCTATCCTTATCTACTCTAGTTCGTGGCTCAGTTAGTATGCCACCTTAGTTAGTTGAGTTTGGTTTGAGACCCATATATAGGGTTCTTCTATTTCTTTTGTACTTGATTTTTTTTTGGCTTACACGACTAAGAAGAGGAAAACTATTTTTAGCCTCCACCTTTGTGTGTATTCCCCCATTGTGCAAGCAAGAAAGCTACAAGTGAGACTCCTTCCTTCTCTCCCACAATCTTGACATGGTACCAGAGCCTTGTTCGTGGTAAGGAGCTCAAGAAAGCAAGCCAAGTTCGCAGTGTTCTGGTAAGAGGACCAGTGTTGCTTTCATTTTTCTATTTGGGAGCAAGTCTCTACAGGTAGCACAGCCGGAAAGTGCAGGAGTGCATTGTCTGAGATTGAGACACCCTTCGCGGTGTAGCAAGAGGGCAGTATATGCTGCAGGAGAGGCCTTTAGCGCTTGGTATCTCTATTTTTTTGATTTGAGGCCATTTCCGGGCCTGTTTTTGGAGGTGGAAGTTTTCTGCATGCACTTAGGAAAAGGCCCAGTTTTATGCTGTGCGACCACTGTCCTACAGGTCGGTGAAAAGTTACTGTAGAAATTGCATCGTATGCTTGTGCGCAGAGACATTGGGAGTTATAGAATCATCCTTGTTGCCTGTTGATGCAAAATCGTCACTAGGAAGTGGCTGTGTGGTCAAATACCACTTTCGTCAGTTTTGCAAATTTGCCCTTGTGAGGCTGAAGCTGTGTTCTTTGCAGTGACAAAATTTTTTGTAGTGTTCTATAATGACGTCTGATTCTCTTTCACAGATTGTCATTGAAAAGCTTGACAATAACAACTTCCAAGCATGGAAGTTTAGAATGACGAATTTCCTTATGGAAAAAGGATATTGGGAGTTCGTTGCAGGAAATGAAGAAGAATCAGTTCTTCATAATGTTCCCAATCAACAGCAAATGCAGGCATTTAAAGCATGGCATGAGAGAGCCAGGAAAGTTATGTACTGGCTGTCTATCAGCATTTCAAACTCTATGATTGTGCATATTCAAGATGCAAGTACGCCAAAGGAGGCATGGGATACTTTGTCAAAAATGTATAGCACAAGTATGCAAGCCAGGAAAATGTAGCTCAAGCAAGAGTTGCACAATATGCAAAGAGAAAATATGAGCATCAATGACTACCACATGAAGGTGAAGAAGATTGCAGATGCACTTGCTTCCATCGGGTCGCTAGTGGAAGACGATGATTTAGTTTTTGTGACCTTGAATGGTCTAGGAAAGGATTATGCACAGTTCCGAACATCCATTTCCATCCGTGAAAGATTTCCTTATTTTGAGTTGATTGCTCTTCTAATTTCTGAGGAGAAGAGAAATGGTGGTGCATCTTCTTCGGGAGGAACTTCAAAAGAAGCTGTCTTCTACTCAAATGTTGGAAGAGGTAGAGGCAGAGGTAGAGGAGGCGAATCTGGAGGCCATGGTAGAAATCAGAATATGCAGCAAACTCAAGAAAACCAGTCCTATGGAGGAGGACGTGGTAACTCTAGAGGCAGGGGGAGCCAAAGAGGTCGTGGTGGATGGCAAAGAGGCCAAAATGCAAATAGTAATATTGAATGCTACTACTGTGGTAAAATGGGTCATATGGCTAAAAACTACTATAAAAAGCAGAATGACATCATGAATTGGAAATTGTAACAAGGGAGTTATGCATCTTCTAGTAGACGCGGTGATGACAGAAATGAGTATTTGTTTATGGTGCAGCACATGAACAATTCTGTGACAAGTGCAGAAGAAAGCAACGATGTATGGTATGTTGACTCAGGTGCATCAAACCACATGACAGGTCATAAAGAATGGATGGAGGATGCAATGAAAATGGAAAAACCAAGATTTGTGGAGATTGGTGATGATACTGCACATCCAATTGTGCAGATTGGAAAAATTCATTTGTCTATGCAGGATGGGAAAAAGAAATACTTGTCCGATGTATTTCATGTCCCAAATATCACCAAGAATCTGGTTTCTGTTGGCTAAATGGTTGAGCAGGGCTTGCAGGTCAGATTTAATCCTCATGGATGCTTTGTTGAGGATATGAAAAATAAAGGTCACTTAATAGCAAAAGGAAAGAAGAAGGGCAGAATGTTTACGTTGGATGTAGACATGTCTGAATTGAGTGTAGCAATGTTTGCACATGGGACCGGTGTAGTTGTAGATATTGATATCTGGCATAAATGCATTGGTCATGTTAATGTACAGCGACTTAAATCAATGCAGGCCCAAAATATTGTTGCAGAATTGCCTAAATTCAAGGTTGCAGAAATGCATAAGGTATGTTAAGCCTGTCAATTTGGAAAACAGGCAAGGAAACCATTTCCTAGATATTTTCAAGAGAGTAAAAAGCCATTGGAATTAATCCACTCTGATGTGTGGACTACTAAAGCTGCATCTCTTGGAGGCTGTCATTATTTTGTCACTTTTATTGATGACTATAGCAGAAAAGTTTGGGTGTATTTTATGAAAAAGAAAAGTGAATTTTTTGGGCATTTCAAAACTCTTAAAGCTATGGTTGAAAAAGAAATAGGCCTGCAAATAAAATGCCTAAGGTCAAATGGAGGGGGAGAGTACCTCTCAAATGAGTTTGCAAGGTTCCTGCAGGAGCATGGCATAAAGCAGCAATATTCATGCAGTCATACCCCACAACAAAATGGAATTGCAAAAAGAAAAAATAGGCATATTGGAGAGGTATCTCGTGCCATGCTCAACGAAAAAGACTTGCCAGATTTTTACTGGGCTGAAGCAGTTGCTACAGCAGTCTACATAATGAACAAGACTCCCACTGCAGCAATACATGGATGACTCCAAAGGAGAAGTATACTGGTAGGAAACCAGATATTTCTCATTTGAAGATTTTTGGTTGCATTCCCTATGTTCATGTGCCAGATGAGTTGAGATCCAAGTTGGATCCAAAAGCTGAGAAGTGTATCTTTATTGGTTACTCTCTGTAGCAGAAAGGGTATAGATGCTATAACCCTTCTACTCGTAAGTTTATAGTGAGGAGAAATGTTGTTTTTGATGAGATGAGTAGATGGTATAAACCAGTAAATGTGATTGATTATGTAAATGCACAAAATGGTAATGCTGCACAGAATTCATAGCACCAATCACAAAATATTAGTGGACCTGGAGCGTCCTCGAGCAGTGGTTCACATTCTTCGCCATGGACAGGCAGATTGAGATCAGGAGAATCTTCTCAAAGCAATGCAGATAGTGGTATTCATGTATCATAAAAAGGAAAAGAAAATGTAGATCAGCCTATGTTTGATGTGAATGCAGATCACTCTTATGTGGATGGTGAATCCAGTGGCTCAGAACAGAGCATTGATGATGATGAGTTGGGTATTCCTTCTATTGTTATACCTGGAGTAAGGAAGACCAGGGATGTTTTGAGAGCACCTGGGAGTGAACCTACTTTGCGCAGGTCTACCAGGGCTAGGTATCCTGTGGATAGGCTAAAATATGATGGATTTACAGCCATTCACTATGACTATATGGTCAAAATCATACAAGAACCAGAACCCACTTCTTTTGAGCAAGCCATGGGAAAAGAAAAATGGGAGAAAGCCATGGATGAAGAAATGGATGCCTTGGAAGCAAATTCTACATGGGAATCGGTACCTTTGCCTAAAGGTAAGAATGCAATTGGCTGTAAGTGGGTTTATAAGGTGAAGCACAATGCAGATAGTTGTGTGAATAGATACAAGGCAAGATTAGTAGTCAAGGGGTATGCACAAACATATGGCATTGATTATGAAGAAACATTCATTCCGGTTGCAAGGATGACAACAGTAAGAGCAGTCATTACTATGGCTGCATCAAAGGAATGGTCTTTACATCAGATGGATGTAAAGAATGCCTTCTTGCATGGTGATTTGCAAGAAGAGGTATATATGGAGCAGCCACCAAGTTATGTGCATGTTGTTCATCCTGAGTTTGTTTGCAGGTTGAAGAAAACATTGTATGGCTTGAAGCAAACACCTAGAGCATGGTCTAACAAGATAGAACAGTATCGTGTCACTATTGGCTTTCAGATTTCCAATGCAGATTTCTCACTTTATGTGAGAAAAACATAGAAATATATTATGCTACTTGTCATTTATGTTGATGATTTGATTATGACAGGTGACAGTGATGAAGATATCCTTCATGTGAAAATGCTATTGAAGTAGAAGTTTGAGATTAAGGATTTGGGAGAGCTGCATTATTTCTTGGGCATTGAGGTGATTAGATCACCAAGTGGGATACAGCTCTTGCAGAGGCAGTATGGATTGGACATGCTGTCCAAATATGGGATGACAGGATGTGAGCCTATTTCAGTTCCTTTGGAGCAGAATGTGAAGCTGAGCGCAAATGCAGGTGAGCTTTTGGAAGACCCTACTATGTACAGACGCATAGTAGGAAGTTTGATTTATATGACTATTACCAGGCCAGATTTGAGCTATGCTGTTGGATTGGTAAGTCAGTTTATGCAGGCTCCAAGGAAACCGCATTTGGATGCGGCTAGACGCATACTCAGGTATGTGAAGTCCACATTGCAGTATGGACTATTTTATGAGACTGGGGTTCATATACAGTTGCATGGATACACTAATGCTAATTGGGCTGGTACTATTTCTGATAGACGATCTACTAGTAGATATGTGTTCTCTTTTGGGAGTGCTACAGTCACTTGGAGCAGCAAGAAACAGCCTACAGTTGCCTTGTCGAGCTCAGAGGCTGAGTACAAGGGTGCAGCAATGGCAATTGGGAAGCTAAATTTGTGCTTTGACGGAGGAAGCCGTGACAAGAAACATCAACAAAGAACGGGCCAGAGAGAGGAAGAGAGAGATGGTCGAAGGTACTCTGGATTACAAGCGGAGACTCCACGACGGCTCAGAAGCGGAGAAGACAAAAACGGAAATTAAGGAAGCATAGTGAATCGAGGAGTTCTGCAGCAAATTTAATGGAATCAGGAAGCTCTGAAGGGGAATGGGAAAGGAATCCACATCCGCGGTCGAAGATGAGAGGACCCCAGAGACGGCCATGGGAAGCATTCATGTAAGGTGTGAGCTTTTCTTCTTCTGAACCAGGCACGGGAGGAAAGAAGGCATTTTGGGGAGCTCCACGAGGAAGATAATAGGCTCGAAGACACAGAATTTGACTGGGGAAAAATGAATGAGATGAATCTCAAATAAAAGGACATCGCTGTCTTCTTCAAGGGGCACGCGCGTGTAACTGGGATCTTGGCTCAGGAAAGGAGCAGAGATAGGAGAAAGCGGAAGACCAGGATGAAGGTGTTATAGAGGGAAGACAAAGATGAGTAGCGATGGAAGTGGGAACGAAGGAAACGGACCGATGATGAAGCCATAGGTTATGAAGGAGCAAATCGTAGCATTGAATAGCCTGGGCCGTCGAAGGAAGATTCAGAAGCCGTAGAAGAAAGCATCTTTGGTCGTTGAAAGGAAGAAGAAAACCTGATTTTCCTTCCAATCATGATTGCTATATCAACTGCCATCAAGCGACAATTAACAGACGACTCCCTGGGAATCTGGGATGTTTTGTTATCCTCCCCCCCTCTAAAACACAAATCGATCTGAAGTTTTTCTGCAACTAGAGTGATATGAGTGAAGAAAATCACTAACAATTGACCCAGGATTGGACCGATCTTGCAGAGGAAGTCCAAAAAGCTGTTAAGTCTTTTCCTAATTGGTGCTTGACGCAAGGTCGAAAGGTTTTGAAGATCCGATCTATGATACCTTGGAATTCTTGACTCAAATTCAACATGAGAAACTCATGTACAGAGTTCCTTATGTGATCCCTCCGAAGTCTTAAAGTTCTTCGTGCACCTTGCAGATTGGAGACAAATGTTTGAGAATGTAGAGCCAAGCCTTCATTTAGAGAAAATGCTTGTTATATCTCCAAGGATCATTTTCTGTGGAAAATGTGTCAAGATGGTATCAAAAATGTAAAAGTCTGCTGGATAGAGCAACAGTGTTTAATCTTCTTGAGAATCGTAATGGGATTACATGGAGTTTAATCATCACAGGTTATGCTCAAGGTGGTTGTATTCAAGAAGCCATTCTTACAAATCTCTTCCCACAAATTACATACCGTACCAGGATTTCAGCAATCTACATCGAATATGTCACAATTTCAGAGATGTTCATTGTGTATACAGATGCTAAAATACCCATTCTACTGAATCATCTTTATCATCATAAATCAGAACTAAATCATCATTATAATCACAATGATCAAGATATTCTTCTTGGTGTTTCTGTAAGAGCAACCAATTTGGTACTGATGTAAGGCAACTCTGATTTTGGATGATTCACTTATTTGATCTTCCATCTTGATATTTGTCAAGGTCCTCCGTGGTTGCGACATTGCTTTCAAAATGCTTTGACACCGGGAGTATGGGATTTCCATCAACCCCGACAAATGAATCTTTGGGGTCTCTTATGGAGTTCTGTTGGGCCACATTGTCTCTCCACAAGAGATATCAACAGACCCTACAAAGATTGAAAAGATTGCAGCTCTGACAGCACCCACCAACCTCAAACAGTTGAGGGGATTCCTAGGCCATGTGGGTTACTACAGAAGGTTCATAGCTCATTTTGCAACAAAGGAAACCTCCTTGCACAAGCTTTTGAGGAAAGATACAAAGCTTGTTTGGACAGAAGAATGTGACAAAGCCTTCAACACTCTGAAGCAGTGTCTAATTGAGCCACCCATTCTTCAACCTCCTGATTGGACGAAAGAGTTCCATGTACACAATGATGCATCTATTGAAGGGCTAGGCGCTGTCCTATGCTAGAAGGGCTCCTCAAAGCTGGATCAACCCATCTATTACGCCAGCCAAAAAGTCACTGATAGGAAACGAAACTATACAGTGACAGAGCTTGAGTGCTTGGCAATGGTGTTTGCCCTAGAAAAGTTTCGCCACTACCTACTATCTACCCACTTTAAATTTTATGTGGATCATGAGGCCCTGTCCTTCCTGATGAACAAAGCGGATGTGAAAGGACAAATAATGAGATGGCTTCTTCTATTCCAGGAGTTTGACTTTGAGGTAATTACTAAACCTGGTCGTTCCCATGTTCTGGTTGATCATCTGTTGCGTATCCCACAAACTGCAAACGAGGAGCAGGATGATCCGGACCTCCCTGATGCTTCCCTATTCCTAGTAGAAAGTGTAACCCCCTAGTATGCAGACATTGCCAATCTACTCGAAACCCAACAGTACCCTCCTGGTATTTCTAGTCACGAAAGGAAGAAGCTTATGTTAGAATCAGCCCCCTACACCCTGTTAGGCGGTGCACTGTATAAGCAAGGCAAAGATGAAGTGCTCAGAAGATGTGTTGCAGGAGATGAGATTGGGATTGTTTTGAAGGCTTGCCATGACGAGCCATGTGGAGGCCACTTTGCAGGAGAAGCCACATCCAGAAAGGCTCTGCTAGCAGGATACTGGTGGCCTACCATCCACAAGGATGCCTATGATTATTGTAAAAGATGTGATGATTGTCAGAGAATGGGGAAACCTACCAAGACAAGTGCCATGCCACTGCAACATATCCTTCCTTTAAATCCTTTCGAGAAGTGGAGCATCGACTTTGTAGGTCCGATCGATCCTCCCACCAGAAGGAAGCAGAACCAATACATCCTCGTATGTACGGATTATGTCACAAAGTGGTGTGAAGCTAAAGCCCTAAAGTGGGACGATGGTAACAGCGTGGCCCTGTTCATGTACGAGAATATCATCACCCGTTTTGGCAGTCCCTTAGAGCTGGTCAGTGAGATAGAGGCACACATTTCATTAATAAAGTCATGGAAGAGTTAACAAAGCTATATAAGATCCGCCATCACAATCCACTCCTTATTACCCCAGAGCCAACGGCCAAGTCAAAGTCACGAATCGCATCCTCTGCTTGATCGTGACAAGAACGATTGCCGCACATCGTCGTGACTGGGATGATTGACTTACAGAGGCCCTCTAGGTGTACAGTACCTCCCATAAAGCAACAACAGGACGGACACCCTTCCGTCTGGTGTATGGTACAAAAGCTATTTTCCCTGTTGAACTGGAATCGCCCTCTTTGAGAGTGGCTATCAAAGAGTGTTTGGGGGATGATGATTCACTACAACGCCGTCTCCTACACCTGGAATGTTTGGATGAAACTCACAGGATGGCTCTACAGTGCATGGAATCCACGCAAGCTCGACGTAAGGCTTACCATGACAGCTTCATTAAGCACAAGGAGTTCAAAGAAGGTAATTTGGTCCTAGCCTATGATTCACAATTTGGCAAGTTTTCTGGCAAGCTCCAATAGCGGTGGATGGGCCCATATAAGGTACTTGCTGTCAACTCTAATGGCTCTGTCCAAGTGCAGACCGTTGATGCCTCAGATGATCCCTTCTTGATCAATGGATATCCTCTGAAGAAGTACTTCCCTGCTTGGGGATCTTGACAATCACGGTCACCTGATCCTTTTCCTCGTTGGCGTGGCACTATCACTCTTATGATGCTACTTCTGATAGCCGTTGTTCAACCACTCCTGATGAGGTGGACGCAACCCTGTGTCCCCTCAAGCCCATCTTCCAGCCGTGATCTCTTATCCTCTATTTTCCACCAGCGACAGTGGCGCGGTGGGTTCTGACAAATGGTATTTCCACCACTCCCTTGCTTAATTCGAAGAAAAAAAAAGAAAAAAATATACATATCAGTCATGGGAGAAAAGGACTTCGGTCCTTGTCATGCCGACCTATTCTTCGAGAAAAGTTGGAGACATCCTCAGGAATAGCGGGGGGGGGGGGGGGAAAGAGAAGAAAAAAAACAAACAAGATAAGAAAATTTTTTTAAAAAAAAGTTATGGGAGAAAATGAAGAAATTCCCTGTCATAGCAGGCCTCGTTCCAAGAAAATGTAGTCAACACCCTTGGGTGGGAAGCTGGCTGTGGAAAAGGTGGCAACACCCAGCAGTCCAGAAAGTGGATTCATCAATTGATATCCCCAGGATCCAATTCCGAAGCTGCCTCCCTTGGTACGCTGTGGCTGGGGTCTCTCTGCAGAGCGCCTAACTGTCCTCTAGCAGACGACGTGTCCTATCCAACACAACGTTCGATTTGATGGCTACCTCCATGGGTACGCCTCTTCAACAACTGACGACGCGATCTTCATTGACAAACAATCGAGCGATGTGAGCTTTCATCCTAACCGGATGGGGAAGTGAGTATGGGTTGCCCTCTATAACTATCAACAGACTGTAAGACAGAGGGTGGGGCGAGAGACCAGTCTTTTCCCTTCAAATCAAATGAGAGGTGAGAAGTGTGAATGCAGTGTTGCACGCACGGGATGGGCCTCTCAATGCACAAAGCACGATCTGTTTTTGTGCACTGCATTATAAGGCTCCTTGGCCTTTCTTCTCGCACCGTATGCCTTCACGGGGTGGGATGCACAGTTGCACCATCAAATGCGCACAAGGCATACAACCTTTGCACAAGTGACCGTGAGGATTACATCAATGGGTTTTAGGACATGGTTGCCCTCCTGTATCTATCAACAGAGTGTGAGACAGAGGGTGGGCTGAGTGTGACTGGTGTTTCCTCAATCACTTATTGAGAGGTGAGATTTGAGGGACGTTACGACACTTGGAGTCAGGTATGTTCCCGTTTCCCTATGCACCCACGGGGTGGTTCTCTATCATCAACACAAGGCACGTCACCCTGTTCTGTACACTGCACTGTAAGGCTCCCTTGCCTTCCTCCTTGCACTTATGCCAGACGGGTTGGACGCACTGATGCACCATCAATTGTGCACCTTGGCATACTCCCTCTGCACCATTTCCCCTTGTCGATTTCTAAACTGGGTACGAGATATGGGCTTCAATCATTCTTCCTCGAGTGATATTAGTCATGGGGCGAGTGACAGTTCTTTCATTCCCTTTGATTGATTGTGAGTTGAGTGTAATATCCCTCACCATCGACAAATTTCCTGTGATTCCTTCAACCAGCTACCTCATTGGGTGTTGTCATGTGGTCCCTGCCACGAAGGACGTGTGCTGTGAAGAACCTTGGTACCTCCTGCTGCAACAGCCGACAACGATAGTGGAAGTGCCATCGATAATCAACCTTGATTCTCTACCATATGGGCCAATTTTTTCTAACCCTACACATTCTGTTTCTCAATGATATTCATGTTTTAAGTGTGGGGACGTTAGCGGATGGTCCATTATGTGGTCCTAGGTCCATGTTGCTCGGTTAACCCTATCCGTTAAGGTTTTAAGTATGGGGACGTGTCCCTGCGCGTCTACATTGCATACCCTTCTGCATATGCCTCAACCTGCTAATTCCTCTATACCATGACTTGCTTTTATCCTGCTGGGGTCCCTTCCCACCCACCCCTTCACTATCACACCTCCCTTGGGACTGTTTCCTTGCAGTTTTCCTTCATTCCCTGATTTTGCGGTCCTGCCGTGTGCATGCACGCTACGTTCATCGAAGTCCATATCCAACCTTATAACCCTGTTCATCCCTTTGAACAGACCATTTTTCCTTTTTACCCACCCCTATTCCGGTGCACGATTTTCAAGTTATTAATTTTTGAAGCCTTTTGCGCACATTAGCCGGTTTTCCATGTGAACGTGCTTTGCTTGCTTCGGAACCGTGATCTGACATCATAGCCCTGACAACAACTTTCCTCTTGCCATTTTTCCTTTTTACTCTGTGTCCTTCTGATGCACGGTTTGTCCAATATTAAATTTGCAATTTCTCGAGACTTTTCCGTGCGTCTGTTTGATATTTTTCCATGTGAACCTGCCTTGTTTGCATCGAAATTCCAATTTTATTTGACAACCGTGTCCCCTGCGTCTTCCCCTACCTTTTTCCTTTTTCCTCCACCCTCTTTCGCCTTCTGGATTTTTAATTATTAATTTTTCAATGTGTTTTCGGGTGTATTTTTGGTGTTTTTCTCATGTGAATCCTTCCTACTTCTACCGGAACTGCGTTTTGACATGACAACCCTATACCCCCTTTCCTGCGGACATTTTTCCTTTTTACTGCATGTCATTTCGGCCAACGATTCGTCCAATATTAATTTTGTATCTCATTTTCAAGCTTATTTTTTGGTTTTTCCCATGTGAACGTGTCTTATCTTAGTCGGAACTATGTTTTGATGTGATAGGATTGTCAGACATGTCTTTCTGCACATTTTTCCTTTTTCCTACACTTCGTTCCGATGCACGGATCTTCCGATATTAATTTTTAATTGTGTTTTTTGACTCCTTTTTTGCATGTGAACGCCTTGTCTTTCCCCCGGAACCCCCGTTGCACATTTCCCTTATCTTCCCCCTACCGTCCTACCCAGTTTTTATTTTTACGACATTTCGTTTTGACATCCGGATTGGCAGATATTCATTTTTCTTTCTTTTTCCGTGTTTTCGCGCGACTCGTCCCGCGCGTGAACGTGCCCGTTTTCGATTTCCCGAGTCTCCACCCGCCCCGGTCGCGTCCGCGTGCCCCGGTCAACTTTGCTAGGCATGTTCAACCTCATTGAAGAGGAATTCAGAAAGAAAGAAACATGTTGCCCTTTCCACAGGTACCAACACCAATGCCTTCTGATCCACAAGGATTTTGGATTTATTGTGTATCTTCAGTACATGGAAAATTCTTCTCCAGATATAGACCAACAGAGAAAGCTAGAGGATATTGCAAGTATGGATAAGGAGGTCGAAGAGAAGGAGGAGATGTTCCAAGAAGATGTTGAGAATCAACTTGTCCAAGGTTTTGATGTAGGTTTATTCAAGAGTGACAATATCACAATGGTGGAAGAAAAGGAGATCGAGCCAAGTGCACAGGTTGATGAAGAAGGTTCTCTTGCCTGTGTTCCAACATTTCCCACTTCTCTTATCAACAAGAAGAGATATGTGTTGCTAAATGATATTCAACATCTTTTTCATCTTAGAGAAGATTATTGCTTAGCAATCCATGCAGGTTGGGGCAAAAATGACATGAATTTTATAGGTTATGAACAAGAACCACTAGCAAGTCTTGATGTTGAGGGAGAGAATTTCCAGGATAGCTCTATAGCCTTACATACATGTATTAATCAGATCATAGGATACGAAAAGGGGGGACTACCTACAGAAGAAGAGTTCTTGCAGGTCCAGAAGAAACTTCATATTGATGATGTAGGGTATGAAGAGAGATTGAAGTCTCCATCAGATGAGAATCCCAAGAGTTCAATAAATCTTTATGATGATAGTCTTCTTGAAGAAGACGAACACCCTAAGGTATGAAATATAATTCGAAGTTACCCATTGAGTTTATGTTAGACTTTATTATGCATTATAGATAAATATCTTATATCTTGTACTGTTGTGGTTTGTTCTATAGATTGAGTTTGAAGATCTGGACAACTTTCTTGGAAGGGCCAAGGGCTCTAGGCTAATGAAGCTTTGAAAAAATCAAAGCCTTGGCCATTATATTGGAAACTTAAACAATCAAACAATTGCAATATATCATAGTAGATTGTCAAGCTCTCCAAGTCTACCAATGATGGCTTTGAGAGCTATCTCAAAGGTAATTGGATCTCAAGTTTTGAGTAGAGGTTTGGACAAGATCATTTTGGTGGAGAAGGAAGAAGCCATAAGAGTTTTTGGCTTCATGCCTGGATACAGTGGATCTAGAGCTGGATATTTTGGAGTTCTTGGCTCCTATTTGCTCTCTTATGTAGGAGATAGTAAGAATTTGAAGCTTCTTCCAGGCTATCGGAAACAAGAGTTTTTGAAATACAGAGGTCTTATTGAGTGGGATGAAACAAAAGATTCCTCTAGAGGCCCTGTCGAGCTACCTGAAACCAAGGACTCCTCTGAAGGCCCTGTTGAGGGGCTTGAAACTAAGGACTCTTCTGCAACACAATCAAACTAGAAGATGCCAAAGATTAAGGGTTTCTTGAAACCCATCTTTTCCCAACTCTTTGTTTGGTTTGTAACCATTTTGTAAATCTTTGCTTTGCGCAAGAATTTAAATATCTATCTTTTTGTTCTTTGGGTAACAATTTGTATAGTCCTTGCTAAAGATGATGTATTGTTTGATGTGGTTGTATCTTTAAGCTTGAATTTATGCCAAATTTGTCGATAGAACCATTGAAAGACCTCTAATAAACTATTGGCTTTGTGTCTTTCACCTCCATGTCTTATGTGTCTAAAATATTTTGTTCTTGCTTGATAATGTGATTTTTCCATACCTTGGGTTGACCAGATAGATAGAGATCCATATTGTTTAATAAAGTATGGAGCATGGTTGTATAGAATATGCTGCATAGTCAACAAATAAAGAAAGTTATTAAAAAACATTATATGAGTTTGACAATGAAGAAACAAACATATACAAACTTCTTACCATATAGTGAATAAAGTGTTGATCACCCCAAGCTTCTGTCATCGCCTTTTTGAAAAGGTTCAATTGGTTTTTAAAGTCTTTGAGATCATCATCATTCCATTCAGTCTTATCACAATAAAAAAACACTTTGTCTAGTATTTCCCAAACTTTAGCTTTTCTATTTCGAGCTTGTCCATTATCAGTGTGATCCTTAACTGCATTATGTAGGGATTTCCACTTATTAAATTTAATAGTTGAGCCACCATTTCTCGAGTTTATCTTGCCAAGTCTCCCATGAAAGCCTAGAAACCTTCTGGCCTTCACTCCACCAATAGATGGTTTTTTTGGGACACAATTACAATCCTTAGACTTTTGAAGATCTGGTTCAATAACAACATTGCCACCATGCAAACCAATTGCAGAGAGAACTTTTTCAACCTTTGTTATAGCATCTGTTCTAGTTGATAATGGCTTCAACTTCCATGCAAATCCTATATAGAGATGAACAAGCTTTTCAATTATCCTGCAAAGTGCATGAAGTGTACAAATATGGGCATTCGCTAAAGGAATGTCCAAGACTGTTTTAAACTATGGATCCTTATTGTGCCTAGAGGGAGCTCTATTCCAATTGCTTGAGTTTAACTCTGCAGCTGGTGACATGCAGTATAAGCAAGGAGATCTTGAGTTAGCTCCCTTTGATACATTATACATACATTTGAGTGTCTTCAGGTCACCAGCTATATGTCACTCAATCTTGTAGTTCCCAAATCCTTCAACAAATAGCTCTTCTCCTACTTGTTGCCTTTGAATAACATTAGGTATTGTTGTTTGATGAAAAACCCAATATAGTAAATCAAAATTCTTAGTATCTACCTCAAATGCTCCTAGCCACCAGATGTTATATTCAGATTGAACACTAAATGATGTTGAGTGATTGCAATGACCTGACGAAAGTGCTCTATTCATCAAGGTGATAGAGATTCTCTCCAATTTTTTACATTTCGAAATCTCACTTTCATCAAGTTTAATCACAAATCTACCCACTCCCTGTGCCTCTGCTACTGACAAGTCATAAAATTTGATCATTAAGCATTGTAGGGTGGGCAAGTCAAGGAAAATATTGTTAAATTCATTGAATATAACCTCCTTTTTCTTGTCCTTGAAGCTAGCCTTGATATGAAAAGGCTCACCTAGAATCTCCATCACTTTGTTAGCAACTCTCTGTCTGATAGTCCTAACCACAAATGGTTTCGGAAGTATGCAATTGTGTACCTGTCCTTGCTTCATATTTGATTGTAAAAGCTGGAAAAGTTGCATATAAGCATCTCGACTGATACCAATACTATCCAGTGTCTTCTGTACTAACTCAGAATCCAAAGAATGATCCTTTACAAATGACTCCAAGCATTGTTTCTTTGCATTTTTAAATTTCTTCTTCTCCAAAATATCCTTTGAAACTACTGAAGGAAGAAGATGATAATAAAACTGAGCTGCTCTTAAAGAATCTCTTTCACTTGCATTTGGTTGTAGAAGAGATCTAAGCAAAATTAACATCACAAATCAATGGAAGTAGTTTAAATAAAGCCATATTTAAGATTTTTCAAGTGAAAAAAAATATACCTTGCTGCTTGGATTCTTTTACCACAGCCTCCTCCTCCTCGTTTGAGATTCTCAATATTTTTAAGAGCTCTTTGTCGATTTCGAAGGCCTAATAAAGTTTACTTTTGTTGATATGCTTTTCCAATGAATGAATTTTTTGTTGACAATCCTCTAGCTTCTACAACAACTCCATATTGTGTTTCATCAAAAGATGATTCTCTAGTCCAAGGATATCCTTTTCTGCAACAAGATTAAGTGTATAACCTAAAAATCCATTGTAGCCATCACCAATAAACCTCATTAATGACGAGCTATTATAGAAAGGAGGAGTGCTATTTTTTCTTGGATCTTTGGGATATAAAGTTTCCATCTAACCAAATATCAATATTCTTCTTTCCTTCAAACCTCAGTATATGTTTCATAGACTCTGCAACCGTGATAGATTTTGTTCTCTTTCTTATTGGTTCATACTTACTGTCCAACTCAATATGAAGATGATAGAGAGGTCTTTTATGAGAGCTACAGAGATCATTAGATGATTGATCCAAGCTGAGTTACAGAGATCATTGGGTGATTGATTAGAAGAGACTAATAAGGAGAAAAAAAGAACGAAAACAAAGAAGAGACTAATAAGGAGGAGAAAAAAAGAAGAGAGAAACGATGGAGAAACGATGGAGGGAGGCAATCGAGTATCCACCAAAATTCAAATTGAATATTACTTTTCACTTTAATGAGGAGAGGTAAGATCTTCATTATGACAACCTTGCCAACTTTATAGCGACCTAGATTTCTAGGTTTGATGTGACCATGAGAACATCACGACAATGACTTATTAACGAATTTTGATATATTAACTTACCAAAATATAAACCTTTTAAAAATTCTATAAAATTATTTTATTTCATAAATTGTTTTCTCTCTCTAGGATCTCTTACAGGGCATTTTTGAGACCTCAAAACTCCCCTAATGGCCGACACATTTAAGGAAGGTTATCTATGACAATCATCATCGATTCCTTCCTATTGACCATCCCGAATATGTTCTAGCTACTAATGGAATGACTCCACAATCTCTAACCATTTGAGATTGGAAGGAGAGATGGATTAATGCCAACAATCACCCTCTACTCGGAATGAGTTGGTAAGAAGTGCATTTCTGTCGATTGACTTTAAAGTATTTAGCATGATGAATTGTTTACATAATATATTGTTTGTTTGTTAGGTTCTCTATATTCTTTTATCTCCTTGTATTGGACTGAACTCAAGATCAATCAGGACCCCATGCACATATTAAAAAATGTTGTATCTACATTATGGGATCACTTGATAGGTGCTCGTGATTCAGTCAATGTTAAGGAGGATCTATGTAACATTGGTCGCATGAGACGAGCCTGGCCACGCATTGGACCCAGAGGAAAGATTGAGCTACCCCATGCACCTTGGATGTTGTCAAAGAATGAGGAAAAAATAGTGAAGGAACAAATATGTAGCTTTCGAACACCCACAGGATGTATGAGATGTCTCAAGGGAGCCTTCATAAAGAGAAAGAAATGAGAGCAACTATCTGGTTTGAAGTCCCACGATTGGCACAAAATGATTCAAGTAAGGGTATCTCTAACCATGAATATAGTAATATGTGGAGTATCTATGTGTAAACTTTGGGGTATGATGATTTTTTCCTCAACTAATCATTTGATCTATGAATATTGTTTACATTCAGTTCGTACTTCCTACTAGCATATCCCATTGTGTATCCAAAGATGTACGTGATATCATTTACAAGATGGGAGAGCTCATGAGGTGTGTATACATTGTATTTTTTCATTATATATCTTTGAATTTCTACACAAAAATAAATAATTCTCAAATACATCCTGATAGATACGTGAGCTCGAAGGAAATTGATCCAAACACATTGCAAGATGCTCGAGTATTATCTATTAAGGTGGTTTGTTTGGTGGAGAAAAATTTTTCTCAATCCATTTTGACTACTCAATTACATTTACTCGTACATTTGATTGATGAGATCGAACTTTGTGGGGCAGTTCATGCAAGGTGGATGTTTTTTCTTGAGCGCTTCATGAAAACCTTGAAAGATTTTGTGAGGCAACAAGCACGGCCTGAGGAAAGCATGGGCTGAGGGTTGGTTAGTGCAATCATCCCTTGTTTATATATCTGAATATCTTGCTGAACTGGACCCCTCTCAACCACGACTATGAAAAGATGATAAAGACTTGAGGATGACCTCTATAATACCTCAAGCTAGGAAAATGAATGAGTAAAGTGCTAACAAAAGAAGAACTTCGTAAGTTAAATAGTTTTTGCGTACTCAATAGTGATGTAATGAGCAAATGGGTGACAATATATAATGAAGCAAGGGCAAGAAGAAAAAGTAAAAGACAAGCATTTCGCACTAGATATGGATGTAATGTCTCATTTCGAGATCATCTAAATGCGCTCCCACGTCATATTGATATAGATTGGTTACATGAGGAAATGGAGAGAATGGAAAAAGAGGAGGAAATTAATATATCTCAAGAAGAGTGGGAATACACACGAGGTTGCTTATTAAAGGTAAGACATACTATCAATTAATTTGTTTCTAGTTATATTTTATATAATAAATTGTCATGTTTGATCTTAATCTTTTACTACTAGTGCACATTATTCAATGCTATTTGGTGTGAGGGTAAACATCTTCGAACTCAACGTATAGATGAAAAGAGAAATACCCAAGATTGTGGTGTCCTTGCTCACTTCGAGGATGCCAATAATACCATGGAAGGTTATTGTGGCTTGATCCAAGATATTCTGAAGCTTGACTTCAGACGATTCTTTATATATGTACTAGATGTGAAGTGATTTAAGCAAGTGGTAACAAATGGTGAGCATTACACAATTAGACGTCATCCAAGTGGTTTTGTAATCATTGACTCTACAAAATTTCACCAAAACAATAATGACACATTAGTACTACCTCAACAATGCGAGCAAGTATATATGAAAAAGCTAATTTTTTTATATGTATACATGTGATACATATACACAATATAATAAGTATTTAAGTTTCTTGCTTTTGTTTTTCAAATACAAGTTGTGTATCATCCAATGGTAAACAATAACCGATGGTGGTATGCCATCCCTATATCTAATCGTTCAAAACTAATATATGGTAATATTACCGACATAGAGATAGCAGATGACAATCCAACAATTAATGATGATGTACATGATGACACCATAATGGATGATATGCGTGATATAGTACAAGATGAACCTTGCAAGGATGTTCAAGGAAACGCAGAAGAGGACAATAATGGGATTGATGATATTGATGAAGTTATTGAGTAATATAGCAATACATCTGATAGTGGGATAGACTTATTTGTTTCGTCACCTCTTGGTAACATAGACCTAGAAATAGATAGTTTAGCAAGGGTTGATCTCATTGAAGATGAGATGGATCATTCATTGTAACATACTTAATTTGCTTAATGATTCAATATGTATTCTTAATTCTATGGAAAATATCATGCGCACACGTGCATACTCAAGAATTAATAGTCAAGTTTAAAGCTAAATTGAATTTTTCATAATAAAAAGTAAGTATTTTTTATCATCTTCAAGTAGAGAAATTACGAGATACATGCAATGCTTGCTACTAATTGTGTAATAAGGTTTCTGTCGCTTGCCGCTAATTACTTATATCAGGCTTGTCAACTGGAGAAACTGCCATTCATTAGAGAGCAATGTGAAAATAATTATTAACTCTGGTTTTTTAATTATATTAAGTCCAATTTCAGGTGGTTAACTAATTACGCATCTGAAGACACGTCTATATTTTCATCTATATGCGAGGATATATAGGCGTAGAATTCGCATCTATTTATACGCTCTTTTACACGCGCATATAGACGCAATGATAGACGCGCCCGACATTGTGCGTCTATGTCTCGTTTCTGCTGTGGTGAACAAGCTATGCTAGATATCACCAATAAGAACAGAAGCCCACTTATTTGAGCACTCCTCGAATTTTGAACAATCATGCATGGTCCACATGAGAATGGCTCAGCCTCGTGCTTGCTCACGTCTTCCACACTGACCCTCTCCTTCCACAAAATATTAAGCTCATCAACTAATGAACAGAGGTAGACATCCATATTCTTGACTTTGTAGCGCCCAAGAATGAGCAAGCTAAGGATCACGTTTCCTTTGTTCATGGAAAGTCATGGGGGGATGTTGCAGTTAACAAGGACTACATGCCACACACTATAAGAAGTTGAGTGGAGACCAAATGGATTCACACCATCTATAACAAGGCTGAGTCGAAGATTCCTTGGCTCGTCATGTAAAGCCCAGAAAGATGGAGTCAATATGGCTCCATGCACGTGGATCTATTGATATTTTTTGGACTCCATTTGTGGATTTATTCTATGCATGCAACGTTGTCAAGCTCACCATGCTTGACATATAAAACACGTCGTGACGTATATGTGGTATAAGTGAAAAGTATCTAAGAAAATTTTTGAGGGATTGTTTACCCTTGAAAGTATTATTGATACCTATGAGCACCACACTTTGGACATGTCTCCATAGTCTTGTAGTCTCCTCAAAATAGCACACAATCGTTGACACATACATGGATGATGTTGTAGTCCATATCAAGATTTTGTAACACCAGTTGTGCATCATCATGGGACTTAGGCATCGTGTCTTCAATTGGTTTAGTAAAATGAAAAGACGTCTTTAAAAAGCACAGTAAGTTTGTTTTATAATGGAATCAAAAAAATCGATGGAGCATAGAATATACATGAACAACTCAGTCACACTCCTATTGCTCCATCCGTACTTTGCATGCACACTTAGAAGCACAAGCAACATCTTCAGGCAAGATAATTGGTACCTATCGTATAATGGTATGGATGCTTTCCCTCTCAGTGGATGAGATGACTCAACATCCATAGGCATTAATGCATTGATCATTGCCTCCATCTTAGGATCCAAGTTTGGAGGAAGGTTCGAAAGGCTAATTGTCTCCTCTGGTATTGGGGTGTAGACTAAGTCGTGCCCTCCAATTGGTGTATTGTCTTAGGCACTCCATCCATCGCATGTCCACAAACTCTTCTAATTGGCCGCAATAGGTGCACTCCTTGGGATGAGGCGTCACCTCCTTGTACAGATTTTATGGCTATATCTAATGTTTTTGTATATGATATTCCATTACTTTGCAAATGTAAAGCATGATGGATACACACTTTTCCTACCATTCGCTCTGAAAGTCTGAGATCGCCTAATCAATGATCTCTGATTGAAACTTGCCAAAGCATCATACGTCTTCCATAGATAAGCAATGCTTTCCTCTAATTACTAGCTTGCATTGAGAGCAAGGACAAAGGACACATTGATTAAGATACACCTTGTGATCTTGGACATCATGACCATCATCGTTCTCCATTTGGTTCACTTTACCACAAACAACAAGCTTTTGGTTCTCTCGTTGATGATCTTCCTTCATTTTAATCTCTGCTTCTTTTTCTCTCCCTTTCCCTTTATTTGTTTTCCTCCCTTTGTTTCTCTTTATCTGTTCCTTTTCTCTCCATATTTCTATATTGTCTTTATCCATACTCCTTTTTATTTCTCTCCTTGCTCCCCTTTCTCTCTCTCTTTTCCCTTTTTCTTTTTTGCCTCTCTTCCTCCTTCATTTCTCTTCCCACCTTTCAAATTCTCTCTCTCTTTATATCTTTTTATTTGCCTCCCTTCATCCTTCTTTGTTTCTCTCTCCCCCTCTCTCTCTCACAATGTTTCTTTCTCTCCACCATTTTCCCTCCCACTCTCACTTCTTCTCTCTTTTCATTTCCCTCCCTTCTTTTCACTATGGCTTTCTCTCTTTTCCTATCCACTCGCACTTGACTTATCGCGTTACAATCAAAACCAAAGATAGAAAATAAAAAACTTATAAAACAAGACATTGAAAGACCCTCTCCCCCCACCCTTCTTCATGTCTCTCTTCCCCCTCACCCTTTATTTTTCTATAATTTCATTCTCTCTAATTATCTCATTGTTTTTTTTCATTCTCCTTCTCTCTCGCTCTCTATTTGTAGTTTTCTCTATCTCTCTTTTGCTCCCTCTTTCTGTCCCTTTTTCTCCCCCTCTCTTTCTAGTTGTCTCTCTCTTTTTTTTCACTCTCCTTCCTCTCTTTACCTCACCCTTTTATCCACATCTTCCTTCACTCTGTTTCTTTTTCTCTCCCCCCTCTCTTTCTTTCTCTCTTTCTCTTTCTTTGTTGTCTCTCTCTTTGTTTCTCTCCCCTCCCTCGTTGTTTAACTCACTCACTCTCCTCTCTCCCTTCCTTTCTCTCTCTTTCTCTCTTCCTCTCTTTCTTTATTATCTCTCCTTTCTCTCTCTCTCTCTCTCTCTCTCTCTCTCTCTCTCTCTCTTTCGTTCTTTGTTCCTCTTCCCTTCTTCCTCTCTCTCTCTCTCTCTCCTTTCCTCTCTTTCTCTCTCTCCCTCAATGCATCTCATTACAAAGAAAATAAACAAATGTAAAAAAGAGAACACAAGAACAAAGAAAGAAGAGGCAATGTACCAACCACAAGGGCCCAAGAATTGATTCTTCACCTCCTCTTCGCAACATCCCCTCTTTCTCCCTCATGTTCCTCTCCCTCTCAAGGCAACCATATCTCTCACTCTCTCTTAAAAATGTTTGTGACAAATGTCGCACTTGGGTTTTCGGTGCTTTTTTTTCTCATATCGGCATCGCTATTAGCATTGCGATGCTTTAGTGAAGCTATTAGGCGATGCCACTATCTATTTTTTGTTGCCAATTGTTGTCATTATTTGCCCATTCTCTTGTAGTGACCTATTAGGGATAGTAAGACTTATAAATGAAACTTCCATCAATACATACTTTTTATAGTATTGTTTGCAACATTTAAATATATTTTCAAGATGGAGTGATTTTTAACAAACTTTTTAATTTTTGACTAATCTAACTTAACCCTTATTAGTAAACGAGATTCATGAGAGAGTGAGAGATCTTGAGGTGGTTGCCAAACAAGAGCAACAATATAGGTGGATAGAGCTCATGCTGCATCCTCACAATAGCTACTCCTCATCATGATCACAGATGAAAAAGTGACATTGACAAGAGAAACTTCTTGCAAAGGCTTTAGGTTATAAATATATTATTTTGTACATGTTGATATTGTATATATACAGCTTTCATTCACATATCCCCTCTACATTAATTGTTCTTATCTATTTCAATTTAGTTTATTCAAGTTTAAATTTGAAATGATGAATAATTAAATAGAAGAAAACATACCATGATGATCCATAATCTGATTTTTGTTTGATTGTTCTAATTTCGTCATCGAGTACCTTTTGTTATTGTATATAAAATGCCTCAAAGTGCATGATATATATGGAGACAATAGTGTACGATGTGGACTAATTCTAATCCATGTGTTTGTATGTGTGTCGCTATGCAAGAGAGGGAGAGAGAGGGAGGGAGGGCGCTTTGGGGGGAGAGAGAGAGAGAGAGTTTGTGGAGAGAGTGGAAGAGAGAGAGATAGCTTGGTATTTGTAAATTTATCATTGATGTTTTAAAGAAATACATTAGATCATTGTATAAGAAATGCCTAAAACATTTAGGTGTCTCTAATATGATGATCACTTAAAAATAAGTAGGCATAACTTAAGTGATGCATGTCATCGCTTAAGCAATAGCATAAATGATACTTAGGCATATGAAAACAACATTGCTAAGTGTGTTGCTTATGTGATGTAACCATAGCAACACCCATAGGGATGTCTCAGTGTCGCATAAGCGATGTCAATTAACACTACTATACTCATCCCCTCTAGTAGTAACTCTTTGAGACCTTGGCATTGATGTGTGGCATGTCTAGTTTGGAACAACCCTTGGAAAGTAATGGTAGATTTTGCCCAGTAGGGTCTGTTATTACAACATGCTACATAGTGATTGCAAAACCTTTTTCATGAAGGTTTTATGGCTCAAAATTCTTCTTGAAGACATGAGAATGCTCTACATTATAGAAGCTTCTACCTTGGTCTTCATTGTAGTCAAATATTTAATTTTTTCCAAGTATCATTTGCAAGGCTATCAAAAAGAGTAACTTCCCATTTTATTTTTGTGGGCAAAGACCTTAGGGCAGACCTTAAGGCAAGGATGGAATGTAAGAAATTCAAAAGAGAATTATATTTTACTATATTTGGAAAATAATACTATGTCACATTGAGATATTTATTAAGATGTAAGAGACTTGTAACTTTTCACTATTCAGTAATATTCAATACACTCTCTTCATCTCTCCAACTTCTCCAAGCTTTCATGGCTACTCTCGCCCCTTTCCTCTCATTCTTGTCTTTCTATCTCCCCTATTCTCTCCCTTCTACACTCTTCTATCTTCTCTCTAGTCTCATTTATTACATAGATTAGTATAGAATAGCCTATGCCTATGCATATAGACTAGCATAGAATAGTCTCAATCTATACCTAAAAATGTTAGGCAATTTATGCTAAATAGTAAAAACCTATCAAGGCTACTTTACATACTAAAATATACTTAGTTTTACAATAAGCTATGTTAGGTAAGCATAGAATGGGCATATAGTTAGGTGTACTCTATGCATAGGCTAAGAATACAGTTAGACCTAGACATAGGCTATGCCATGCTTATCCTAGGCTAGGAGTAGGCTATGTTGTGCTATGCTAAGACTAGCTAGGTTAGTTGGACCTTTTGCAACATATCATACATATGTTTGGTCTATGGTTCTACACTAAGTATATTTATATAAGCTATTAGGCATTTTTTGAAATCAATCCAATGCCCTCTAAAGGATGTCATATCATCCAATCCTTGGAAAAATAGGCAACATAGTGGGCCCTTATAATCTAATATGTGATTTGCAACAATAGTATCTAAATCCTATGGAATTGCATAAAAGTATAGAACATAGTTTTATGAATCAAGTCTTAAAGAAATATTTAATTCTATATACTCTAAGAAAAAAATAAAACTATAATGATAGATATTCTACATACTTAGTGTAATGTTGAGTATTGAAATGACCTATTTTCTGGCTGATTTTTGTTGTTTTTGAGAGTTGAATGGTTGATTTTATGAGATGATTGATTGGTTTGGAAGTGGTTTGAGAGTGTTCTGGATAGGTTGGAATGGTTTTATTAAGCTCATGATGTCTATTAGTAGAGATGTGAAGTTTTGATATATTCTGATTGGTCCTGATTGGTTCTGTTGAGCTTCTGTTTTATTGTGTTTTCTCTCTGTAAGGAGGGATGGAGTATTCATTGATAGGGTTTGAGATTGTTTGAAAGATTATTGAGTGATTTTTGATGGTTTGGAATGGTTTTGGTATGAGTTCTGTGGTTCTGATGCTTTCTATTGACCTTCTGTAACTCTCTGATGAGCCTCTGTAGAGCTTCTGTATGCTTCTGTATGTGTTCTGATGGATGAGAGTGATGCCACGAGGCATATTCCACGGTGGATTCCGTGAGGTTTTACAGTGGATTCCGTAAACTTAGATGACCGGGGCTCATACACAAAGAGGATTCTTTGTGCGAGAAGTTGATGGGGACGCCTCTCCTTTTCGGGCGTTTCATTAATTTAGTGTGTACATGGGTGATTCCATAGCGGGTGATTCCGCAAAATGCATATTAAATTAATAAACGTTTATGAGTTTAGAGTGCGCACTCGTAATAAATTAAGGTTAGGATTTATTTCTAACCAATTGATTTATTTATGTAGCTGAAGACTGCTAGGTATTCACTTTTGTCGGTTTAATTGTATTATTTTACTAACGATTGTGAATGCTTCAGTTGATGTGTAGAGATAGCAGCAGTGGCGGAGGAAAGCATTGGAGTCTAGCGAGTATTCGACCTTTGGACTATATTTTGATAGGCGCTACGCCTATATTTTGTTATGTCTATTGAGACATTGATTATTGATTATTATTTTGTATGCGCCTATGCGCACGGATATGTTATTTCTATTTGGACATTGAGATTGGGCGTGCCAGACTCTATGGGCACCGTCCATTAGCTTTATTTCCTATTTTTGTAGAAAGCAAACTCAAAAGCTAAAAGCTTGTCATATTTTTGTAAATTGGGCTATTATTGAGCATGAAGATGGAAATATACATAAAAATACATGCTTTGTGAAGCGCTCACACAAGACATGGGGGAGATTGAACCCAATTGGTCTCTTGCTTCTTGTCGTTCATGCTTTTACATTGTTTTTTGTGCAAAAAGGTAGAGTTCATTGTTCTTGGGGACCTTCCGGGATTCACTACGTGAGCATTCTGCGTCCGATCTGCGCACCAGTGGTATCAGAGCGGAGCAGAGATCAAGAGCTTCCAATCGCTACCAATCTCGGGAGAAGGCGGAGCTCCAGGAACGATCGGGCTCTACAGTCAATCTCATCGCGAACCGTCGATACAGGCAGACTTCTGGCGATCAAGAACCCCTGTTTCTATTGTCAGATCGCGAAGGACCATGCTCTAGAGGCGGAGAACCACGCATCCATCTCCTTCATCAAGTCGTCAACAAACAGTGAGAAAATTTCATATCTCTTTTCTCTCTCAAGTTTAAGCTTGACTTAAGCTTTAGAAGAAACCTTAACCACTTCAAAAAAAATCATCACGAGGTGTATGAGGGGGTCCGAAAATTCCGCGACGGCATCAAACGTATACCCATGTCCTCCACGATTTGCGCCGTTTTCTGACGATTCCTCCTCCATCATAAGCCTAAGCTACTAAGCTTAAACCATTAAGCTTTTTGCAAGTCAGTTAAGGCAATCAAGTTCAGCAACTCCGGGTCCCGCACTTCTGAAGTCAAGTTCTGCAAGTCAACAGTAATCAAGTTCTGCAAGTCGGCCTAAGTTCTGCAAGTCAGCAACTCTGTAAGTCTGCTAAGTCTACAACTCTGCAAGTCAGACTAGTCAAGTGGAATCATAACTGACTAGTGCTCAAAACTCCTAGAAGACTTGTTCCTATGCAAAAACTCTGAACTGGAAAGTTGTTCATGGCAAGGTGTTCTACCTATCTACAAGTTTGTTGAAGTACTTTCAGCAAACGGAGACAGAAATATTGCAGAATTTTTGAAAATAGACAAAGAAATACCCAAAAATACATAGCCTTGTAACCCCAAATTTGAGCTACGCTCGTTCCACTAACCTGATTTTGAGTGAGAAAGGTTTATTCAGTTTTACAGGATGACTACCCCACATATGGATGATCCTATGACTGAAGGCGACCTACCTGAGCCTACCATGGAACAAAAGCTGGATCTAATTATGTTGCAATTGGAAGAAGAGCGAAGGGCTAGGCAAGCATTGCAAGCGCAATTGACAAAATTACAAAGAGCATCCACCGACAAAGAAGAACCACAAGCTGAAGATTTGATTCGCCGAACCATCGACGCCACTCTTGAAGCACAAACCATTCACAAGGAATCAAAGATAAGTAAACGAAGTTTCAAGTTTCGCACTTTCAACGGTATACGAGAAGGAAAGACTGTTTTATCATTCATTAGCCATTTTGATGACTATTTCCATGAGGAAACTTATCCAGAAAAAGATAAAATCAAGTGTGTTACTAATCATCTGATAGACAGAGCATCACTTTGGTGGACTGTAGTCCGCAAGAGCATAGAATGTCCTGCTACTTGGGAAGATTTCAAAAAGAAGTTCATGCAAAATTTCCTTCCACCGCAATTTCATGAGAAGGCTATCAAGCAATGGGATTTACTTCAACAACGGGATCGTGAGCCTATTCCGCAGTATACAGAGTGTTTTTGGAATGCACTCTTACAGCTACGCATGCTTGAAGATGTACCAGAGACGACACATAAGCGGAAGTATATGTCTGGACTTCTTGGACATTACTACGCTGAAGTGAACATGTTCAAGCCTGCTACCCTTGAAGACGCCATCTCCTTAGCTCACGACACTGAAGATAAGTTACGCGGAAGAGACAGACGACCACAGCAATTCCAAGCCAACGGTAATTATGGATCTAAACAATTCAATTCCAATTTTAGAAGGTTTAATCCAGGTCGTTTCTCATCACTATCTTTCCGCAAGAATTGGCCTAAACCACTTGCATTATCATCCACTGTCAATCCAAATCCAAAGCCTATTCCACAAGCAAATCCAAATGTACCCAGACTTCCAGCCATTGCAAATAATGTAACTAAAGCCAAGCCAATAGTATGCTATAAATGTCACCAGCCAGGGCATCTCGCAGCAAATTGTCATTCAAAGAAGCTACCAACACATATCAACTATCTTGGAGCCATGGACGAAGACGAGCATGAGGATATTCCGGATTTCACTGAAGATGAGGATGATACTACTACTACTTCCGACACTTTACCAGGTATGCCTACTCCACATTCATTGTTGACTATGAAATGTATGGTGCATGGAAAGGAAAGAACTATTTTGCATGATGACGGTAGTACTCATGACTTTATTTCAGCAAAATTGGTAAAGGAATTGAAATTACATACAATACCTACGCATTATCGTATAAAAGCTGTATTTTTAGGCACTAGGTACAATGGCACACAAGAAGTACAAAATTTAGAGATTCAAATTGGTTCATATATTAAAAGAAGAAATTTCTTAGTTGTCCCATTACAGTCAAGCGACATTATTTTAGGAATGCCTTGGAGACACCACCATAATCCAAATATAGATTATTCCACGTACACAATGAATATTAATTTTCAAGGAAAATCTATTACATTATATGGTATGCATGCATCTCATATTTTTCCACTGCTTTTGCATACTCAAGCAAAACGTGCACTACGCAAGAATACTAAATCATATCTCATTTGGGTGAATAAATTGCGCGCAAAGGAAAATCATATGCATCCTAGGTATAAGGAATTTCTTGCATATTTTAAAGACTGTTTTGCAGAAGACCTACCACCAGGTTTACCTCCTTCACGTCTAGAAGACCATAAGATTGATTTAATTCCTGGCACACAACCACCTTGCAAAGCACCATATAGGCACAATCAAATAGAGCAAAAAGAAATCTAGAGTCAAGTTGAAGAATGACTAAATAGAGGCTTAATTCGACCTAGCAGTTCTCCATTCGGTGCACCTGTACTCTTAGTCAAGAAAAATAATAATACCTATCGTATGTGTATTGACTACCAAGCATTAAATAAGATCACTGTAAAGAATAGGTATCCTATACCTAGAGTTGATGACCTTATGGACAAACTGCAAGGATCTTCTATATTTAGTAAAATTGACCTTAAGTCTGGATATCATCAGGTGAGGCTAGATAGAACTGACATATTTAAGACTGCGTTCAGAACACAGTTTGGCCATTACGAATTCTTAGTCATGCCATTCGGATTGACTAATGCACCTGCTACTTTCAGTAGAATGATGAATCGTATCTTTCTGAAATATCAGTATTGTGTGATTGTTTTCTTTGATGATATTTTGGTGTTTAGTCAAAGTGAAAAAGAACATTATGAGCATTTATCATTAGTTTTTCAATTACTGAAAGAAAATCAATTGTTTGCAAATCCTGAAAAGAGTGAATTCTTTAAGACAGAAATAGAATATTTAGGTCATATTGTATCAAAAGAAGGAATTAAAGTTGATCCTAAGAAAATTGATGCAATATTGCATTGGCCTGTTCCTAAAAATGTGCATGAATTACGCTCATTCCTTGGTCTTGCTAGTTTCGATAGGAAGTTTGTACGTAATTTTTCATTACTTGCTTTACCATTAACCAAACTTCTTAAGAAAGGAATTGTTTATGAATGGACTGAAACTCAACAGAAATCCTTTGACTTACTGAAACGTGCATTAACTAATGCCCCTGTTCTACAATTGCCTGACTTTAACAGACCATTCTTTCTAGTTGTGACCGATGCTAGCGGATCAGGAATAGGAGCCGTCCTAATGCAAGACAATCATCCAATAGCATATTCTAGTTCTAAGCTGAAACCCTCCGAGCTCAAATATTCCACTTATGACAAAGAACTATTAGCAGTTGTACAAGCATTAAAACAGTGGAAGCACTATTTAATGGGTTCAGAATTCATGATAAAGACCGACCAGCAAAGCATTAGACATCTACTTAGCCAACCCCAAATTTCTGACCGTCATATCAAATGGGCTTCCTTCATTCAAAGTTTTCATCCTATCATTCAATACCAACCTGGAAAAGAAAATGTAGTTGCTGATGCATTGAGTAGAAGACCTGCAATTCATAATATTTCTATCATATCTTTTGATTCTTTGATTGCTATGAAAGATACATATCACTAGGATATTACTTTTCATTCTGATTGGCAAAAATTAGTTCAAAATAATTTCATTCCTATTGATTCATTGTCATATAATGATGGATTCATGTTTTTTGAAAAGAGACTGTGTGTTACTATTCCATTCCGATCTTTTGTTTTGAATGAAATTCATTGTCCCCCATATCAAGGTCATAGAGGTATCATATCTACATTACGCATGTTAACTAAAGATTTTTATTGGCCGCATATGGATGCAGATGTATCTAATTTCGTTTCTGAATGTTTGATTTGTCAAAGAATAAAGAGACATCATGGTAAACAGTATGGATTACTAATGCCTTTGTCTATTCCATCTAAACCTTGGGAACATATTTCTATGGATTTCATTACTCGTTTACCAAATACTAAATCTAACCATGACATGATTTGGACAATTGTAGATAGATTTAGTAAGCAAGCATATTTCATTGCATGTAAGAAAAATTTAACAGCATCACAAGCAGCACAGTTATTTTTGAAAACTGTTTTTACTAACCATGGATTGCCAAAAGTTATCATTTCAGATCGTGATTCTAGATTTTGTAACAATTTTTGGATTACACTGTTTGCAAATCTAGGCACAAAGATTGATTTCTCATCTGCATTTCATCTAGAAACTAATGGACAAACAGAAGCCACAAATAGCACCATTTTAGATCTTTTACGTGCATATACTATCTCCAAACCTCAGACATGGGATACTCATTTGCATTTATTATAGTTTGCATATAACAATACACCGCACACATTTACAAAGAAAGCACCTTTTGAAGTCATTTATGGATATAGATTATCTACACCTGTTGCATCTTTGACTAATAGAATTCAGAGTGCTGATGATATTGCTACTATGCATAATACTATTTTTGATGAAGTTAAGGATATGATTGCTAAAGCCCAACAATCATATACCAAACAAGCCAACAAGAAAAGACAAGCTATGAATTTCAAAGTTGATGATTATGTTTGGCTTAGAATAGAAAAGCGTAGATTGCAAAGTGTAGATAGACATCCAGTTGTCAACTCCTAGATTTTATGGACCATTTAGAATCATTAATGATAATGCATTCAAGTTAGAATTACCATCTCATTGAAAAATTCACAATACATTTCATATCAATTTATTGAGACCATTTAGAGGCCAATTACCTATCCACCCTGTTTATGAAAACCCACCTTTATTAGAGGAAGAAACTGAAATACTTGAACCAGAAGCCATCATAGACACTGACTACATGACCACTAGAACTGGCCGAAGGTATTCTAGATATTTAGTCAAATTTAAGAACCATCCTGTAGAGGAAGCACAATGGATGCACGCTAGAGACTTAAATGCTTTCCCCACTCTGTTAGCTCCACATTGAGCTAATAGCAATTGAGGTCAATTGCTATCCCACCCCGGGGGTATGATGCCAGGAGGCATATTCCACGGTGGATTCCGTGAGGTTTTACGGTGGATTCCGTAAACTTAGATGACTGGGGCTCATACACAAAGAGGATTCTTTGTGCGAGAAGTTGATGGGGACGCCTCTCCTTTTCGGGCGTTTCATTAATTTAGTGTGTACATGGGTGATTCCGTAGCGGGTGATTCCGCAAAATGCATATTAAATTAATAAATGTTTATGAGTTTAGAGTGCGCACTCGTAATAAATTAAGGTTAGGATTTATTTCTAACCAGTTGATTTATTTATGTAGCTGAAGACTACTACGTATTCACTTTTGTCGGTTTAATTGTATTATTTTACTAACGATTGTGAATGCTTCAGTTGATGTGTAGAGATAGCAGCAGTGGCGGAGGAAAGCATTGGAGTCTAGCGAGTATTCGACCTTTGGACTATATTTTGATAGGCGCTACGCCTATATTTTGTTATGTCTATTGAGACATTGATTATTGATTATTATTTTGTATGCGCCTATACGCACGGATATGTTATTTCTATTTGGACATTGAGATTGGGCGTGCCAGACTCTATGGGCACCGTCCATTAGCTTTATTTCCTATTTTTGTAGAAAGCAAACTCAAAAGCTAAAAGCTTGTCATATTTTTGTAAATTGAGCTATTATTGAGCATGAAGATGGAAATATACATAAAAATACATGCTTTGTGAAGCGCTCACACAAGGGATGGGGGAGATTGAACCCAATTGGTCTCTTGCTTCTTGTCGTTCATGCTTTTACATTGTTTTTTGTGCAAAAAGGTAGAGTTCATTGTTCTTGGGGACCTTCCGGGATTCACTACGTGAGCATTCTGCGTCCGATCTGCGCACTAGAGAGTGTAGCTTGGGAAAGTTTTCTAGCTTTGGAAAGAGGTGAATACAAGTGCAAAAGAGCTAAAAGAAGTGAAAGAAGTAGCTGCTGAAGACTCAAGTAAAGATTGGAGTAAAGTGACAGTGGTGAGCTATGAAAGGACACTGTAGTGGCTCTGGTGCCTCTTCATATCAGACATACCTCTTGGGAGGGGTATCCACGACCTAAGAAGGATTATTGAGAGTGATTATGAGAGATTGTAGTGAGGATATGATGTATTATTGATGGAGAGAGAGAGAGAGAGTCAGAGATAGCCAATTCTACTAAAACAAAGTGATTGTATATGAGAGATTGAGAGAGAAGATTATGAAGACATTGAAGATGAATACTATGTGATGTATTTTCATTCAAAGATTGTGTATTCCTTTGCTTTCTTTGTTATATTGATGGATTTTGTGAAGATATTGAACAATATGGTTGATTCTATCAAATCCATGGGAGATCTACATGATGCTGCATGAAGCTTTGTTGTACATGGTGTTCTTTTCTTCATTGTGATCATATAAAACCTAATAAAAAAGATTGTTGATGTTACAAGATAGATTTTCTTGCAAGATAATTCCCTTTTCCTTGGTGTTCCTCTTGGGGCTCCATGTTTTTGGTGCGCAGCCGGGGAAACTTGCCATCAACAAGCACCAGAAGAGGCTAAAAATGAAGGAAATGGCATTGCTCAGAAGAGAAGAATTTAATGGATGTTTGTAAAGTTCCTTCTTCCACAGAAGAGTTGGAATTTCTCATAATCAAAGCCACTTTCCACAAGAAGTTCATCCCACAATGGTGAAAACATATCACCATCATGATGCATGCTCTATGTGGTGGACAATTTCCTCTTCCTGTTGAAGCAGCAGAACCTTGCATCTTGGTGGCAAACTGTTTGGGAACAAACTGAAGAGAAGAAACATAGAGAATGACCATCCATGGAAGATTTGGCATTCATTGAGAAGTTTCCAGACATCATCAAGTGGGAGATTATGAAGAAGCTTCAGGAGTCTTGGTCTGTAGAGGTTCACAAAGACAAGAAGAAAAAGAGTTGGAATTTGTTCGTAGATACTCAACAGCAAGATACGTGGCATGCTTGGTGTTCTGATAATCTTCTGTTTGTCCAATTAGCAACCCACTGGAAGTTGGTAGACAGAGTGTTTTTCACAACATACACTGTTGAAACCATCAGAAGCTGGCATTACTATGATGATGGCACCACCGCAATGCTTAGACGTATGCATTTTCACACCTTCAGAACCGAATACCTTCTTCTATGAAGTGGCATGAAAGCAGAATTTAGAGACGTTGAAAAGGAAGAAGTAGAAGAAATGTTGGCAAGAGGGTCCTCCAGAGACTGAAACCTTCTGTTATCCCTCTGTCGAGCACTAACAACATAGTGGAGCCAACCCCTTGATGAATGACGCAATAAAGAGGCAAGCAATAGAACGAGCTCAGAGGTACGTGAGAAGAGAGAAAGCAAAAATCAAAGCTGAGAACGAGCTCGCAGCAGAAGCTGCCTTTGATGCACTTGTGGAACTCTTTACAGAAGTCCCAATCCATGCCTCAAATGATGGTTCAACCACAACAACAATGGTCCCAACCAATTTCCCCAATGCCAAATTAGCAGCAACAGTGGAACCCTACCAACTGGAGCCAATAGCCAACAGTTCAAACAGGAGCTCAGAATCAGAATCAGAATAGAGACCCCTTTGCGCCAGTCCAACCTGTTTATGCAGTGATTACAGAGACTCCTCAAAACCCTACTGCCAGTACCTCAGCAGGAGAAAGCTGGAAGGATTATTTATCCAAATCAGTTGCAAATATCAAAAAGGAGTTGATGGATGTGATTTACAGAGTAGCTACAGACGCTGAAAGTGAATACTGCTAGCATATTCAACGTTGCAGGAGCAGGAAGAGATGTGATGCGGTCAAATACTTGGTGTGGTAAGTGTCATCAAGCAGGCCATTTAGCCACTGAATGTACACAAAAACCAACCATTCCTGGAGACTTCTGTTCCTACTGTTTGCGGAAGAACCATACAGAGGATATTTGTTCTCTGAAGGAGATGCATGATAGGAGAAGGAAGGAAGAGAATGCAAGATTCAACTTGCTAGAATCCAAAATGACAACACAGGATATTGGACCCAAGCATAGAGAGTTTGGTCCTAATTTCAGACCCAGAAGATTTCCATCCCAAAGTTACAGAGAAAGACAATCTGACGGTGATCAGAGATCAGAAGTGGAGTGTTACAGATGTGGAGAAAAGGGACACATTTTACAAAATTATCCAAATCCCAGAAGGTCAGTGGATTACAAGCCCTTATGCAGTAAAGGAGAAGGCCACATTGCAAAAGACTGTCCAAGCCCAACCCTAGTGAAAAACAGTGCTACTGATAATCCGGCCAAGGCCCAAGAGCCTTCCTCCAATTTAATGGCATTGCAAGTTGCTGCCATCACGTGTGCAAAGAAGAAGGAACCACCTATCCAGAAAGAAAATAATCCTCTTGCCAGAACAGTAAAGTTCAATCTTCCACCAGAAGAATAGAACAAAACAGAGCCTGACATTGCCGTACAGAGCACCACAGTGCTAGAGAGAGTCATAGAGACAGTTCCAGAGACAGGACCAGAGGTCCAGGAGATAGAAGAGGAGGAAGTGCCACAAGTGGCAGAAGAAGTCTCCATTATGCCCCTATTGGAAGAAAGAAGGAAAATGAAAATGGGTGTTGCCCCATTCCCTAACCGGTTAGAGAAGCCAGTGGATCCTATTAAGGAATATGATCTGGTCAGAGATTTAGATATCTTTAAACCAAACCTCACATTCCGACAATTATTGATGTTGTCTCCCAGTTGCCGAAAAAGGTTCAAAAGTATACTGACAAGAAGATGTGGATTAAGGATTGCTCCCTCAACAACAACAAAGTCCAACAAAGCTCTAGAGCCTGTAAAAGAAGTGGATGTGGCTAACACCTTCCTAGATCCGGGTGCCCTAGAGACTAGCGTGTGGATAGAAGGCTGCTTCATTGCAAATGCACTGATTGATGGTGGTTCATCAGTGAACATTATGACGGATGTGACAATGAAGGATCTAGGCCTACAAGGTGTGCAACCAACACAATGGCTCATCAGACTGGCAGATCAGAGTAGAATCAAGCCTTTGGGCATTCTCCCATATGTAAAGACAACAGTAGCTGGACAGATTATTGGCTAACCTATCTGGTGGTGAAGCCAAACTCTTATGGTACATCCTATCCCCTGTTACTTGGCAGACCATGGCTTTTTGAAGCCAGAGCAAGGACGGATTGGTTCAAAGGAACCGTGACCTTGGGTAGAGGACCCAACAAAGTGGTGCTGAAGCTATATGGTTCTCAAAAAGGACATGAATCCACCTCCTTGGAATTATCTTCTAACTCCCTTAATGAGGCTATAGATGGAACATCAGTAGATGAAGATGCTGTCAAATAGATCCTTCCCAAGAAAACAGTGGATACTTTAAGCCGACTCCCAAAAGATGCAAAGCCATTATCAATGGGTGAATACTTCCTGCCTAAACCAGGAACGATTTCTGAAATCACTTCTGACAGTGAGATAGAAGCATGGATGTACTGTTCTGCCTGTTACATGGCCATAGCAGAGCCAGAGACAAAGGCAGAAGATGAAATAGAGAACCTATTCTTCTCTTACAGAGCTCCTACAGAGACAGAGCCAGAGACAGAGCCAAAGACAGAGACAGAAGAGGATGGAGATGATATGGAAGAAGAAGGTTATGAAAGCAAGATGGAAGAATCTATCCCACCCGAAGGGGATACATATGAACAAGAAGTTCCAGAAGCATCAGAAGTAGACGAGCTCATGCTGTGGGACAGAATGGCGATGGTACCATTTGGTCTGGTAAATGGATTTTCTCATATGCAAAATCTTTATAAGAAATGGTTAAAGAAGAATAAGCCATCTTTCAGTAGTGGCTCTTGCCATCCTCAACCACCTTTGCCAAGAAAAGATGATGATGATGCACCGTGCCAACAAGCACCAGTCTCACGATTCCAACCGGCATCAGAGGGTCCTTATTATGTGACATTCCTGGACGCGTCATCAGAAGATGAGTCTTCAAACCAAGAGGTAACTGATCGTGAAACCAAACCCGAAACGGCTCTAATCCCATTTCAACATCTCAAGGAGCAACCTAAGTCTCCATCAAGAGAAGAAGTTGGTTCTAGTGGGACATCAGAAGAGGACACCACTCCATTGAAGGAGTTGGATCTGTATCCAGAAGCAGTCCGTGGGACCTTCATCCATGAAGTAGAAGGTGAAAGGCAGTTAACTTTTGTGGATGCAGATGGCACTGAACGCCATTTGAAGGTGGGTAACAACCTACCAGAAGAGGAGTTGTCAACCTTGTACAACTTGTTGAAAGAGAATTTGGACGTGTTTGCGTGGTCCTACAAATACCTAAAGGGGATTGATCCCATAATATGTCTGCATCATATTGACTTGGAGCCTGATGCCAAGCCAGTACGACAATGAGAGAGGCAAATGAACCCGAATTATTCCACATTGGTGAAAGCAGAGCTGATGAAGCTTCTAGAAGCCGAGTTCATCTATCCAGTGGCAAATAGTGAATGGGTTTCACCCATCGTGGTTGTACCCAAGAAGAATGGAAAGCTTCAAATATTTGTTGACTTCCAAAAGCTCAATTCCAAGACGAAGAAGGTGTTGAGATATCAAGATCCACTTGTGATATGCCAGAGTGACCGTTGTGCATTTATGTCACCGACTTGTCAGTTTGTAGATGTGGTTCGTACACCGCCCATGAATAATAGCTAGATGACAGCTATCCTTATCTACTCTAGTTCGTGGCTCAGTTAGTATGCCACCTTAGTTAGTTGAGTTTGGTTTGAGACCCATATATAGGGTTCTTCTATTTCTTTGTACTTGAGTTCTTTTGGCTTACACAACTAAGAAGAGGAAAACTGTTTTCAACCTCCACCCTTGTGTGTCTTCCCCCACTGTGCAAGCAAGAAAGCTTCAAGCAAGACTCCTTCCTTCTCTCCCACAATCTTGACATGGTATCAGAGCCTTGTTCGTGGTAAGGAGCTCAAGAAAGCAAGACAAGCTCGCGGTGTTCTGGTAAGAGGAGCAGTGTTGCTTTCATTTTCTGTTTTGGGAGCAGATCTCTGCAGGTAGCACAGCCGAAAAGTGCAGGAGTGCATTGTCTCAGATTGAGACGCCCTTCGTGGTGTAGCAAGAGGGCAGTATATGCTGCGGGAGAGGCCTTTAGCGCTTGGTATCTCTATTTTTCTGATTTGAGGCCATTTCAGGGCCTGTTTTGGAGGCGGAAGTTTTCTGCATACACTTAGGAAAAGGCCCAGTTTTATGCTGTGCGACCACTGTCCTACAGGTCGGTGAAAAGTTACTGTAGAAATTGCATCGTATGCTTGTGCGCAGAGATATTGGGAGTTACAGAATCATCCTTGTTGCCTGTTGATGCAAAATCGTCACTAGGAAGTGACTGTGTGGTCAAATACCACTTTCGTCAGTTTTGCAAATTTGCCCTTGTGAGGCTGAAGCTGTGTTCTTTGTAGTGACAAACTTTTTTCCAGTGTTCTGTAATGACGTCTGATTCTCTTTCACAGATTGTCACTGAAAAGCTTGACAAGAACAACTTCCAAGCATGGAAGTTTAGAATGACGAATTTCCTTATGGAAAAAGGATATTGGGAGTTCGTCGCAGGAAATGAGGAAGAACCAGTTCTTCCTGATGTTCCCAATCAACAGAAAATGCAGGCATTTAAAGCATGACATGAGAGAGCGAGGAAAGTTATGTAGTGGCTGTCTATCAGCATTTCAGACTCTATGATTGTGCATATTCAAGATGGAAGTACGCCAAAGGAGGCATGGGATAATTTGTCAAAAATGTATAGCACAAATACACAAGCCAGGAAAATGTAGAGAAAATATGAGCATCAATGACTACCACATGAAGGTGAAGAAGATTGCAGATGCACTTGCTTCCATCGGGTCGCCAGTGGAAGACGATGATTTAGTTTCTGTGACCTTGAATGGTCTAGGAAAGGATTACGCACAGTTCCGAACATCCATTTCCATTCGTGAAAGATTTCCTTATTTTGAGGAGTTGATTGCTCTTCTAATTTCTGAGGAGAAGAGAAATCGTGGTGCATCTTCTTCGGGAGAAACTTCAAAAGAAGCTATCTTCTACTCAAATGTTGGAAGAGGTAGAGGCAGAGGTAGAGGAGGCGGATCTGGAGGCCGTGGTAGAAATCAGAATATGCAGCAAACTCAAGAAAACCAGTCCTATGGAGGAGGACGTGGTAATTCTAGAGGCAGGGGGAGCCAAAGAGGTCGTGGTGGATGGCAAAGAGGCCAAAATGCAAACAGTAATGTTGAATGCTACTACTGTGGTAAAATGGGTCATATGGCTAAAGACTGCTATAAAAAGCAGAATGACATCATGAATGGAAAATTGTAACAAGGGAATTATGCATCTTCTAGTAGACAGGGTGATGACAGAAATGAGCATTTGTTTATGGTGCAGCACATGAACAATTCTGTGACAAGTGCAGAAGAAAGCAACGATGTATGGTATGTTGACTCAGGTGCATCAAACCACATGACAGGTCATAAAGAATGAATGGAGGATGCAATGAAAATGGAAAAACCAAGATTTGTGGAGACTAGTGATGATACTGCACATCCTATTGTGCAGATTGGAAAAATTCCTTTGTCTATGTAGGATGGGAAAAAGAAATACTTGTCTGATGTATTTCATGTCCCGAATATTACCAAGAATCTGGTTTCTGTTGGCCAAAAGGTTGAGTAGGGCTTGCAGGTCAGATTTAATCCTCATGGATGCTTTGTTGAGTGAAAAATAAAGGTCACTTAATAGCAAAAGGAAAGAAGAAGGGCAAAATGTTTATGTTGGATGCAGACATGTCTGAATTGAGTGCAGCAATGTTTGCACATGGGACCGGTGTAGTTGCAGATATTGATATCTGTCATAAATGCATTGGTCATGTTAATGTACAGCGACTTAAATCAATGCAGGCCCAAAATATTGTTGCAGGATTGCCTAAATTCAAGGTTGCAGAAATGCATAAGGTATGTGAAGCCTGTCAATTTGGAAAACAGGCAAGGAAACCATTTCCTAGACATGTTCAAGAGAGTAAGAAGCCATTGGAATTAATCCACTCTGATGTGTGGACTACTAAAGCTGCATCTCTTGGAGGCTGTCATTATTTTGTCACTTTTATTGATGACTATGGCAGAAAATTTTGGGTGTATTTTATGAAAAAGAAAAGTGAAGTTTTTGGGCATTTCAAAACTCTTAAAGCTATGGTTGAAAAAGAAATAGGCGTGTAAATAAAATGCCTAAGGTCAAATGGAGGGGGAGAGTATCTCTCAAATGAGTTTGCAAGGTTCCTACAGGAGCATGGCATAAAGCAGTAATATTCATGCAATCATACCCCACAACAAAATGGAACTACAGAAAGAAAAAACAGGCATATTGGAGAGGTATCTCGTGCCATGCTCAACGAAAAAGACTTGCCATATTTTTACTGGGCTGAAGCAGTTGCTACAATAGTCTACATAATGAACAAGACTCCCACTGCAGCAATACATGGGATGACTCCAGAGGAGAGGTATATTGGTAGGAAACCAGATATTTCTCATTTGAAGATTTTTTCTTGCATTGCCTATGTTCATGTGCCAGATGAGTTGAGATCCAAGTTGGATCCAAAAGCTGAGAAGTGCATCTTTATTGGTTACTCTCTGCAGCAGAAAGGGTATACATGCTATAACCCTTCTACTCGTAAGTTTACAGTGAGCAGAGATGTTGTTTTTTATGAGATGAGTAGCTGGTATAAACCAGTAAATGTGATTGATGATGTAGATGCACAAAATGGTAATGCTACACAGAATTCATACCAGTAATCACAAAATATTAGTGGACCTGGAGCGTCCTCGAGCAGTGGTTCACATTCTTCGCCATGGACAGGCAGATTGAGATCAGGAGAATCTTCTCAAAGCAATGTAGATAGTGGTATTTATGTATCATAAAAAGGAAAAGAAAAGGTAGATCAGCCTATGTTTGATGTGAATGCAGGTCACTCTTATGTGGATGGTGAATCCAGTGGCTCAGAAAAGAGCATTGATGATGATGAGTTGGGTATTCCTTCTATTGTTATACCTAGAGTAAGGAAGACCATGGATATTTTGAGAGCACCTGGGAGTGAACCTACTTTGCGCAGGTCTACCAGGGCTAGGTATCCTGTGGATAGGCTGAAATATGATGGATTTACAACCATTCACTATGCCTATATGGTCAAAGTGATACAAGAACCAGAACCCACTTCTTTTGAGCAAGCCATGGGAAAAGAAAAATGGGAGAAAGCCATGGATGAAGAAATGGATACCTTGGAAGCAAATTCTACATGGGAATCGGTACCTTTGCCTAAAGGTAAGAATGCAATTGGCTGTAAGTGGGTTTATAAGGTGAAGCACAATGCAGATAGTTGTGTGAACAGATACAAGGCAAGATTAGTAGTCAAGGGATATGCACAAACATATGGCATTGATTATGAAGAAACATTCATTCTGGTTGCAAGGATGGCAACCGTAAGAGCAGTCATTACTATGGCTGCATCAAAGGAATGGTCTTTACATCAGATGGATGTAAAGAATGCCTTCTTGCATGGTGATTTGCAAGAAGAGGTATATATGGAGCAGCCACCAAGTTATGTGCATGCTGTTCATCCTGAGTTTGTTTTCAGGTTGAAGAAAACATTGTATGGCTTGAAGCAAGGACCTAGAGCATGGTCTAACAAGATAGAACAGTATCGTGTCACTATTGGCTTTCAGATTTCCAAGGCAGATTTCTCACTTTATGTGAGAAAAACATAGAAATATATTATGCTACTTGTCATTTATGTTGATGATTTGATTATGACAGGTGATAGTGATGAAGATATCCTTCATGTGAAAATGCTATTGAAGTAGAAGTTTGAGATTAAGGATTTGGGAGAGCTGCGTTATTTCTTGGGCATTGAGGTGATTAGATCACCAAGTGGGATACAGCTCTTGCAGAGGCAGTATGGATTGGACATGCTGTCCAAATATGGGATGACAAGCTGTGAGCCTATTTCAGTTCCTTTGGAGCAGAATGTGAAGCTGAGCGCAGATGCAGGTGAGCTTCTGGAAGACCCTACTATGTACAGACGCATAGTAGGAAGTTTGATTTATATGACTATTACCAGGCCAGATTTGAGCTATGCTGTTGGATTGGTAAGTCAGTTTATGCAGGCTCCAAGGAAACCGCATTTGGATGTGGCTAGACGCATACTCAGGTATGTGAAGTCCACATTGCAGTATGGACTATTTTATGAGATTGGGGTTCAGATATAGCTGCATGGATACACTGATGCTAATTGGGCTGGTAGTATTTCTGATAGACGATCTACTAGTGGATATGTGTTCTCTTTTGGGAGTGCTATAGTTACTTGTGTTGAGATATCGAGCTCCACTCATGATACGCCAGGGTGACCGTTGTGTATTTATGTCACCGACTTGTCAGTTGCAGACGCGATTGGTACACCACCCATGAATAATAGCTACATGATAGCTATCCTTATCTACTCTAGTTCGTGGCTCAGTTAGTATGCCACCTTAGTTAGTTGAGTTTGGTTTGAGACCCATATAGAGGGTTCTTCTATTTCTTTGTACTTGAGTTCTTTTGGCTTATACAACTAAGAAGAGGAAAACTGTTTTCAACCTCCACCCTTGTGTGTCTTCCCCCATTGTGCAAGCAAGAAAGCTTCAAGCGAGACTCCTTCCTTCTCTCCCACAATCTTGACATGGTATCAGAGCCTTGTTCGTGGTAAGGAGCTCAAGAAAGCAAGCCAAGCTCGCGGTGTTCTAGTAAGAGGAGCAGTGTTGCTTTCATTTTCTATTTTGGGAGCAGATCTCTGCAGGTAGCACAGCCGGAAAGTGCAGGAGTGCATTGTCTCAGGTTGAGACGCCCTTCGCAGTGAAGCAAGATGGCAGTATATGTTGTTTGAGGCCATTTCGAGGCTTGTTTTGGAGGCGGAAGTTTTCTGCACGCACTCAGGAAAAGGCCCAGTTTTATGCTGTGCAACCACTGTTCTACAGGTCGGTGAATAGTTACTGTAAAATTTGCATTGTATGCTTGTGCGCAGAGACATAGGGAGTTACAGAATCATCCCTATTGCCTGTTGATGCAAAATCGTCACTAGGAAGTGACTGTGTGGTCAAATACCACTTTCGCCAGTTTTGCAGATTTTCCATTGTAAGGGTGAAGCTGTGGTTTTTGCAGTGACAGAATTTTTTGCAGTCTTCTTTAATGGCATCTGATTCTCTTTCACAGATTGTCATTGAAAAGCTTGACAAGAACAACTTCCAAGCATGGAAGTTTAGAATGACGAATTTCCTTATGGGAAAAGGATATTGGGAATTTGTTGCAGGAAATGAAGAAGAACCAGTTCTTCGTGATGTTCCCAATCAACAGCAAATGCAGGCATTTAAAGCATGGCATGAGAGAGCCAGGAAAGTTATGTATTGGCTGTCTATCAGCATTTCAGACTCTATGATTGTGCATATTCAGGATGCAAGTACGCCAAAGGAGGCATGGGATACTTTGTCAAAAATGTATAGCACAAATACGCAAGCCAGGAAAATGCAGCTCAAGCAAGAGTTGCACAATGTGCAAAGAGAAAATATGAGCATCAACGACTACCACATGAAGGTGAAGAAGATTGCAGATGCACTTGCTTCCATTGGGTCACCAGTGGAAGATGATGATTTAGTTTCTGTGACCTTGAATGGTCTAGGAAAGGATTATGCACAGTTTCGGACATCCATTTCAGTTCATGAAAGATTTCCTGATTTTGAGGAGTTGATTGCTCTTCTAATTTCTGAGGAACAGAGAAATGGTGGTGCATCTTCTTGAGGAGGAACTTCAAAAGAAGCTGTCTTCTACTCAAATGCTGGAAGAGGTAGAGGCAGAGGTAGAGGAGGCCGATTTGGAGGCCATGATAGAAATCAGAATATGCAGCAAACTCAAGAAAACCAGTCCTATGGAGGAGGACGTGGTAACTCTAGAGGCAAGGGGAGCCAAAGAGGTCGTGGTGGATGGCAAAGAGGTCAAAATGCAAACAGTAATGTTGAATGCTACTACTGTGGTAAAATGGGTCATATGGCTAAAGACTGCTATAAAAAGCAGAATGACATCATGAATGGAAAACTCCAACAAGGGAATTATGCATCTTCTAGCAAACAAGGTGATGACAGAAATAAGCATTTGTTCATGGTGCAGCACATGAACAATTCTGTGACAAGTGCAGAAGAAAGCAATGATGTATGGTATGTTGACTCAGGTGCATCAAACCACATGACAGGTCATGCAGAATGGATGGAGGATGCAAGAAAAATGGAAAAACCAGGATTTGTGGAGACTGGTGATGATACTGCACATCCTATTGTGCAGATTGGAAAAATTCATTTGTCTATGCAGGATGGGAAAAAGAAATACCTCTCCGATGTATTTCATGTCCCGAATATCACCAAGAATCTGGTTTCTGTTGGTCAAATGGTTGAGCAGGGCTTGCAGGTCAGATTTAATCCTCATGGATGCTTTGTTGAGGATATGAAAAATAAGGGTCGCTTGATAGCAAAAGGAAAGAAGAAGGGCAGAATGTTTACATTGGATGCAGACATGTCTGAATTGAGTGCAGCAATGTTTGCATATGGGACCGGTGTAGTTGCAGATATTGATATATGGCATAAACGCATTGGTCATGTTAATGTACAACGACTTAAATCAATGCAGGCCCAAAATATTGTTGCAGGCTTGCCGGAATTCAAGGTTGCAGAAATGCATAAGGTATGTGAAGCCTGTCAATTTGGAAAACAGGCAAGGAAACCATTTCCTAGACATGTTCAAGAGAGTAAGAAGCCATTGGAATTAATCCACTCTGATGTGTGGACAACTAAAGCTGCATCTCTTGGAGGCTGTCATTATTTTGTCAGTTTTATTGATGACTATAGCAGAAAAGTTTGGGTGTATTTTATGAAAAAGAAAAGTGAAGTTTTTGGGCATTTCAAAACTCTTAAAGCTATGGTTGAAAAAGAAACAGGCCTGCAGATAAAATGCCTAAGGTCAGATGGAGGGGGAGAGTACCTCTCAAATGAGTTTGCAAGGTTCCTACAGGAGCATGGCATAAAGCAGCAATATTCATGCAGTCATACGCCACAACAAAATGGAATTGCAGAAAGGAAAAATAGGCATATTGGAGAGGTATCTCGTGCCATGCTCAATGAAAAAGACTTGCCAGATTTTTATTGGGCTGAAGCAGTTGCTACAGCAATCTACATAATGAACAGGACTCCCACTGCAGCAATACATGGAATGACTCCAGAGGAGAGGTATACTGGTAGGAAACCAGATATTTCTCATTTGAAAATTTTTGGTTGCATTGCTTATGTACATGTGCCAGATGAGTTGAGATCCAAGTTGGATCCAAAAGCTGAGAAGTGCATCTTTATTGGTTACTCTCTGCAGCAAAAAGGGTATAGATGCTATAACCCTTCTACTCGTAAGTTTACAGTGAGCAGAGATGTTGTTTTTGATGAGATGAGTAGCTGGTATAAACCAGTAAATGTGATTAATGATGTAGATGCACAAAATGGTAATGCTGCACAGGATTCACAACAGCAGTCACAAAATATTAGTGGACCTGGAGCGTCCTCTAGCAATGGTTCACATTCTTCGCCATGGACAGGCAGATTGAGATCAGGAGAATCTTCTCAAAGTAATGCAGATAGTGGTATGCATGTATCACGAAAAGGAAAAGAGAAGGTTCATCAGCCCATGTTTGATGTGAATGTAGGTCACTCTTATGTGGATGGTGAATCCAGTGGCTCAAAACAGAGCATTGATGATGAGTTGGGTATTCCTTCTATTGTTACACCTGGAGTAAGGAAGACCGGGGATGTTTTGAGAGCACCTCGGAGTGAACCTACTTTGCGCAGGTCTACGAGAGCTAGGTATCCTGTGGATAGGCTGAAATATGATGGATTTATAACCATTCACTATGCATATATGGTCAAAGTGATACAGGAACCAGAACCCACTTCTTTTGAGGAAGCCATGGAAAAAGAAAAATGGGAGAAAGCCATGGATGAAGAAATGGATGCCTTGAAAGCTAATGCTACATGGGAATTGGTACCTTTGCCTAAAGGTAAAAATGCAATTGGCTGTAAGTGGGTTTATAAGGTGAAGCACAATGCAGATGGTTCTGTGAACAGATACAAGGCAAGATTAGTAGTCAAGGGGTATGCACAAGCATATGATATTGACTATGAAGAAACATTCAGTCCGGTTGCAAGGATGGTAACCGTAAGAGCGGTCATTGCTATGGCTGCATCAAAGGGATGGTCTTTACATCAGATGGATGTAAAGAATGCCTTCTTGCATGGTGATTTACAAGAAGAGGTCTATATGGAGCAGCCACCAGGTTATGTGCATGCTGTTCATCTTGAGTTTGTTTGCAGGTTGAAGAAAGCCTTGTATGGCTTGAAGCAAGCACCTAGAGCATGGTCTGACAAGATAGGACAGTATCTTGTCACTATTGGCTTTCAGATTTCCAAGGCAGATTTCTCACTTTATGTGAGAAAAACAGAGAAAGGTATTATGCTACTTGTCATTTATGTTGATGATTTGATTATGACAGGTGATAGTGATGAAGATATCCTTCATGTGAAAATGCTATTGAAGCAGAAGTTTGAGATGAAGGATTTGGGAGAGCTGCGTTATTTCTTGGGCATTGAGGTGATTAGATCACCAAGTGGGATACAGCTCTTGCAGAGGCAGTATGGATTGGACATGCTGTCCAAATATGGGATGACAGGCTGTAAGCCTATTTCAGTTCCTTTGGAGCAGAATGTGAAGCTGAGCGCAGATGCAGGTGAGCTTCTAGAAGACCCTACTATGTACAGACGCATAGTAGGAAGTTTGATTTATATGACTATTACCAAGCCAGATTTGAGCTATGTTGTTGGATTGGTAAGTCAGTTTATGCAGGCTCCAAGGAAACCACATTTGGATGCGGCTAGACGCATACTCAGGTATGTGAAGTCCACATTGCAGTATGGACTATTTTATGAGACTGGGGTTCAGATACAGTTGCATGGATACACTGATGCTGATTGGGCTGGTAGTATTTCTGATAGACGATCTACCAGTGGATATGTGTTCTCTTTTGGGAGTGTTGTAGTCACTTGGAGCAGCAAGAAACAGCCTACAGTTGCCTTGTCGAGCACAGAGGCTGAGTACAGGGGTGCAGCAATGGCTGCATGTGAGGTAGCTTGGTTGCATAAGCTACTTTATGATATGCATCAGTCTACAGATGGACTAGTTGTCATTTATTGTGACAACATGAGTAGTATACACTTGGCCAATAACCCAGTCTATCATGCTAGAACAAAGCACATTGAGGTGCATTATCACTATGTGCGAGAGAGGATTTTACTAGGCCTTATTGATCTAGTTTATGTCAGCATAGAGGATCAGGTAGCTGACATATTCACGAAGGCATTGGGCGCAGAGAAGCTGCGCAAGTTCAGAGACCTGCTTGGTGTGCAGGAATTGGGATTGAGCTCGAGGGGGAGTGTTGAGATATCAAGATCCACTTGTGATATGCCAGAGTGACCGTTGTGCATTTATGTCACCGACTTGTCAGTTTGTAGATGTGGTTCGTACACCGCCCATGAATAATAGCTAGATGACAGCTATCCTTATCTACTCTAGTTTGTGGCTCAGTTAGTATGCCACCTTAGTTAGTTGAGTTTGGTTTGAGACCCATATATAGGGTTCTTCTATTTCTTTGTACTTGAGTTCTTTTGGCTTACACAACTAAGAAGAGGAAAACTGTTTTCAACCTCCACCCTTGTGTGTCTTCCCCCATTGTGCAAGCAAGAAAGCTTCAAGCGAGACTCCTTCCTTCTCTCCCACAATCTTGACAACTTGGAGCAGCAAGAAACAGCCTATAGTTGCCTTGTCGAGCTTAGAGGCTAAGTACAAGGGTGCAGCAATGGCTGCATGTAAGGTAGCTTGGTTGCATAAGCTACTTTATGATATGCATCAGCCTACAGATGGGCCAGTTGTCATTTATTGTGACAACATGAGCAGTATACACTTGGCAAATAACCCATTCTATCATGCTAGAACAAAGCACATTGAGGTTCATTATCACTATGTGCAGGAGAGGGTTTTACTAGGTCTTATTGATCTAGTTTATGTCAGCACAGAGGATCAGGTAGCTGACATATTTACGAAGGCATTGGGTGCATAGAAGCTGCGCAAGTTCAGAGACATACTTGGTGTGCGGGAATTGGGATTGAGCTCGAGGGGGAGAGTTGAGATATCGAGCTCCACTCGTGATATGCCAGGGTGACCGTTGTGCATTTATGTCACCGACTTGTCAGTTGTTGCAGATGTGGTTTGTACACCGCCCATGAATAATAGCTAGATGACAGCTATCCTTATCTACTCTAGTTCATGGCTCAGTTAGTATGCCACCTTAGTTAGTTGAGTTTGGTTTGAGACCATTATATAGGGTTCTTCTATTTCTTTTGTACTTGAGTTCTTTTTGGCTTACACAACTAAGAAGATGAAAATTATTTTCAGCCTCCACCTTTGTGTGTATTCCCCCATTGTGCAAGCAAGAAAGCTACAAGTGAGACTCCTTCCTTCTCTCCCACAATCTTGACAGAAGGATCACTTTCCTATCCCTTTCACAAACCAACTGTTGGACACAGTGGCAGGACATGAGCTTTATTCCCTTCTGGATGGATTCAGTGGATACAACGAAGTGCAAATAGTAGAAGAAGACCAATCCAAAACAACCTTCACCACAGAATGGGGGACCTACGCTTATCGAGTGATATCGTTTGGACTCTGCAATGCCCCTGCTACTTTCTAGCGAGTCATGATGGCCGCATTCCAAAATCATCTGCATGATTTTATTGAGGTATATTTGGATGACTTCTATGTCTATAGTTTGATTCGGGAACACTGGGGACACCTGGAACAATGCTTTGATCGATGCCGGGAGTATGGGATTTCCATCAACCCCGACAAATGAATCTTTGGGGTCTCTTATGGAGTTCTGTTGGGCCACATTGTCTCTCCACAAGGGATATCAACAGACCCTGCAAAGATTGAAAAGATTGCAGCTCTAATAGCACCCACCAACCTCAAACAGTTGAGGGGATTCCTAGGCCATGTGGATTACTACAGAAGGTTCATAGCTCATTTTGCAACAAAGGCAACCTCCTTGCACAAGCTTTTCAGGAAAGATACAGAGTTTGTTTGGACAGAAGAATGTGACAAAGCCTTCAATACTCTGAAGCAATGTCTGATTGAGCCACCTATTCTTCAACCTCCTGATTGGACAAAAGAGTTCCATGTACACACGGATGCATCTATCACTACAAGGGAATGGGGCAATAGCGACGCCGATTAGCGACGACGGATGTCGGCGTCGCTATATTCGTCGCAATTGGCGTCGCTACGACGCAAATAGCGACGCATATAGCGACGCCAATTGCGACGCCGCAGGGAAAAAAAGCGCGGCCGAAACCAGAGCGCCGTTTTCATTTTGTTTTCTTCACCTTTTGAGAGCGAGAGCGAGGGACAGAGCCAAGGCTTTGTGGGAGAAGAGGAGGAAGAGACTTGCCGCCGCCGCCGCTGCCGCCACCACCACCGTCGTTGTTCGTGAAGGAGAGGAGGAGCCCTCGTTGCAAAGAGAAGCCGCCCACGCTCGCCATATCTCATTGGTGAGTCTCCCTCTCTCTTTCTTTTACTTGTTGAAGGTTTAAATCGTTCTCTTTTGTTTGTTTAGGAGAGGAAATGAAAGAGAAGGAGAGGGAGAGGGAGACAGAGGGAGAGAAAGAGAGGGAGAGGGAGAGAAAGAGAGGGAGAGTGCATTCTCTCTCTCTCCCTTTCGCTTGTTTAATGTTTAAATTACTTTCTTCTTTGCTTGTTTAGGAGAGGAAACGAGAGAGTAAGAGAGAGGGAGAGGGAGAGGGAGAGGGAGAGGGAGAGGGAGAGGGAGAGGGAGAGGGAAAGAAAGAGAAATAGAGGGAGAGGGAGAGGGAGGGGGAGAAAATAGGAGAGGGAGAGAAAGAGAAAGAGAGGGAGAAGGAGGGAGAGTGCATTCTCTCTCTCCCTCCCTCTCCCTTTTGCTTGTTTAATGTTTGAATCACTTTATTTTTTACTTGTTTAGGAGAGGAAATGAGAGAGAAAGAGAGTGAGAGGGAGAGGAAGGGAAAGGAAATGAGAGAGGGATAGAAAGAGAAAGAGAGGGAGAGTGCATTGTATCTCTCCCTCTCCCTTTTGCTTGGAGGATGTTTAAATCACTTTATTTTTTGCTTGTTTAGGAAATGAGAGAGAAAGAGAGATAGAGAGGGAGAGGGAAAAAAAGAGAAAGAGAGGGAGAGGGAGAGGAAGAGGGAGAGGGAGGGGGAGGGGAAGGAAATGAGGGAGGGAGAGGGAGAGGGAGAGGGAGAGGGAGAAAGAGGGAGGGAGAGGGAGAGGGAGGGGGAGGGAGGAAATGAGAGAGGGAGAGAAAGAGAACGAGAGGGAGAGGGAGAGGGTGAGGGTGAGAGAAAGAGAGGAAGAGAGGGAGAGGGAAGGGAAGAAAATTTAAGATAATATACGTATTGATAATGGTATGCAATGTGCTTTGCATACGGCCACGTACTTCATCAAAATGAACCCAAAGTTATTGTTATAGAAAAAGAAACCCTTAAATTGAGTATAGGATAATTTCTCTCAGGTCTTATGACTATGAGTAGAATTGATTGAAATAAATTTTATTACTATAGTTATAAAATTTCATAGATGGCGCGCATTAATTTTAAAATGGATTACTTATACTCAAAGCCGAGATATAACAAAAAATTATCTACCGGGACAAACAAATCGTTGAGCATGATACAAGGCCGAGATATAACATCGGAAAATCTCTCGACTACTATATACAATGCAAGGTTTATGGTCAACTTGCAACTTGACGTACATCTCCATAAAGCTATCCATTTAAGCCTTGTTTGCTGTAATGTAGATAAGATGGCAAACGAAGAAGGTCCTATTGTTCAAGACCACGAGTCGTATCTTAATCAGCGTGTCCCATGTCCTTGCTCTCAATGCAAGTTGGCAATTAGATGAAAACGCCGATTGTCTATAGAACACGTACGACGATTTGGCGAGTTTCAATCTGAGATCATTGATCAGGCGATTGCAGACTTTCAGCAAACGGTAATTTGAAGTTAGCATTTTTCATGCATTGTACTCTCAAGCTAATTGAAAACCATACACAATAAGATTGGGTCTTGTTGGTAAATTTTGTATCCAGGGGGGTGATGTCTCGACCCAAGGGGGAGTGCACCCTTTGCGGCCAATTAGAAGAGTTCGTGGACGTGCGATGGATGGATTGCAGGAGCCAATCGACCACTCGCAAGGCCCATCTATACCGTCAATGCCAGAGGAGACAGACAACCTTCCCGACTTGCCTACAATCTTGGAGCCTGAGATGGAGGCAATGATCGATGCATTGATTCCCATGGATGTTGAGACATCTGACCTGCTCAGAGAGGAAGCATCCATACCATTATATGATGGGTGCCGAGTATCTCGGTTGAAGACATTGCTTGCACTCTTAAGTGTGCAAGCAAAATACGGTTGGAGCGATACGAGTGTGACTGAGTTATTCAGGTACCTTGCACACAGACTTCATTGTTTTTTTTTTAAAACAGTATTATTGCAAACATGGATAGATTTTTCAAGGTGTTTTATGATTTTTTCAGGTTATTGAAATATCATATATTGCCACCTGCAAACACCATGCCTGAGTCTCGTGATGATGCGCGACATGTTTTACGGAAGCTTGGCATGGACTACAATAACATCCATGCATGTATCAACGACTGCATATTGTTTCGAGATGAATACGAGAGTATGGAGACATGCCCAAAGTGTGGTGCTCACAGGTATCGACAGGACTTGTAAGGGCAAACCATCCCTCAAAAAGTCCTCTGACACTTTCCGCTCATCCCCCGCATAAACCACATGTTTCGCACGTCTGCCATGGCAAGCTTGACAACGTGGCATGTGCAGAATAGGTCCACGGATGGAGTTCAACGAATATCAGCAGATTCGCGCGCATGGAGCCACATTGACTCTACCTTCCCAGGCTTTGCGCGAGAGCCAAGGAATCTTTGGCTCGGTCTCGCCATGGATGGTGTGAACCCATTCGGTCTGCGCTCGACTTCTTACGGTGTGTGGCCTATAGTGCTTGTCAACTACAACATTCCTCCATGGCTTTCTACGAAGAAAGGACATCTCATCCTTAGCTTGCTCGTCCCGGGCTGCTACAAAGTAAAAAATATGGACGTGTATCTTCGTCCATTAGTCAATGAGCTTAAGATTTTGTGGGAGGAGGGGGTCACGGTGCAAGATATGAGCAGGCGCGATGGTCGGCGGTTAGCCAACATTCGAGCCATTCTCATGTGGACGATGCATGACTTTCCGGGATTGGGAGAGTGCTCAGGTGAGCAGACCTTTGTTCTCGCCGGTAATATCTATATTTTATTTCATTCAATCAAGTATTCACTAGGTCGTGGATCGCCTTGCAGGTCTCGTTACCTCAGGTTATCATGCATGTCCATTGTGTGGGCCGCAGTTAGACTCCCGAAGGTCACGAACCATGAAGAAGATGGTATATCAAGGACACGCCGCTTTCTTGTCAGAGGATCATGAACTCAGGGAAGGTTTTCTTGGACGACCTCCAGCACGTATGAACGCTGCAAGCTGGTACGAGCTGAAAATGGTAAACCCGGATTCACATCCAAATGGAATGCGGCGGTTCTCAGTTTTCTACGAGTTGCCATATTGGACCCACAGGTCAACCACTTGTTGGATCCCATGCATATTTTCAAAAATGTGGGCAGCTTGCTATGGGACCACATCACAGGAAAGAGAGACACTATAGGGGCACGAATGGATTTAAAGGAGGTAGGTAAGATGGAGGCGCTTTGGCCGCAGTCGAGTGCTGAAGGGGGAGTGCAGCTTCCTCGCGCTCCCTGGGTTTTGTCTACCAAAGAAGAGCGCATTGTGAAGCAAGTAATCAAGTCTATCCGCACTCCGACGGGTATGATGCGTTCTCTTAGGTCCGCATTTTCTAAAGATGACCAGATTTCTAGGCTAAAATCCCATGATTGGCATAAGATATGTCAAGTTTGTGAACATAATGGATTTTAATTAGCGTGGACATTTTGAAATTTGAAAAGTGACCATTATTCTTAATGCTTTCTCATTTTTGGCAGTTTGTCCTACCGATCGCGATCGCGGGATGCCTAACTCCAGAAATTCGCGGGGCCATTTACAAGCTGTCGACTTTGGTGCAATGGATCTCACAGAAAGAGATTAAGACGTCCTCTATTGAATCCGCAAGGCAGGGAGCAGTTGAGACGGTCTGTCTCTTTGAGAAATACCTGCCCACTAGCATGCTCACGATACAAGTTCACCTTCTTGTGCATCTTGTGGATGAAGTGGAGATTGCTGGACCTGTCCATACGCGATGGATGTTCTTCCTGGAGCGCTTCATGAAAACCCTGAAAGGCTTTGTGCGACAACGAGCTCGTCCGGAAGGTAGCATGGGGGAAGGTTGGTTGGTGTCAGAGGCGTTAGTGCATATCTCACAATGGCTACCAACGGTGGAACCAGACAATGAAATGCTATGGACGCTGAAGGACGATGACAGGCTGACTGGAGATGTGGTGGTTGGAAATGGGGTAGAAAAAAGAATGGATGCCTCAATGGAAGAGAAGGTGAATCGCTTTTGTATGTTGCACCATGCCTCCATGGAGACGTGGCTCGCCAAGTACCAGATTGCAAGGCAAGATCGAGAGGAAGCACGAGCCGAATTCCGACGCAGTACGCGTCACCGACCGATTCGATATCCCGAAGGCATGGAGGAGATGCCGCGGTTTATGTCAACACGATGGTTGCATGGAGTCTTGACCGCAGCATCCAGCGAAGGGACAGAGGTCTCAATGGAGGAGTGGGAGTTCTCGAGGGGATGTAGTCCAAAGGTAATGAGGGGTTTAGAATGTGTCGTATCTAAATTTGCTTGCTACATCTAATTTGAGTGTTTCAATGTGCAGTACAAAATATATAGTGCAGCGTGGTCGCGCGGACGGCATTTTCGGGTGGAGCGTATTAACAAAATGCGCTCCACAATGGACTGTGGTGTCATGGCAAGGTTTGAGCAAGAGAGCCGGCGACGAGCAATGGATCCGAACACGGTTGTGGATGAGATGGAGTATTTTGGGAATTTGCAAAGTATTATTACGGTGGATTACCGTAGCTTCTCCATGATAATATTCGACGTGCAGTGGTTCAAAGTGGTACTTGGAGGAGCTGGCGCAACAGTTCGACGAGGTCCATCTGGATTTCTCGAAATAGATTTCGAAAAAAAATGGATGGATTTGCGCGACACCTTTGTGTTGCCGGCCCATTGTGAACAGGTGCAACTAGGCATTTGCTTGCTAATTGTAATATGACATGGTTTATGTCACAATGGTTTGAAGACGGTTTGTAAGTGTTTGTGAACAGGTAATCTTCTATCCAAATCCCTGACAACCTCGATGGTGGTATGTTATACCTTCAACTCCTCGAGGTGCGAGAGTATACGATCAAAGCGATGTTCCAGGCATAGATGAAGAAAATATGCAAATAGAGGGATCGAAATTACAAGGGGTGGAGGCCACTGCAAGCTTGGAGCCTGCATCGGCTAACAATGATGGAAATACAGAAGTCGTAGAATTTTTTGAGAACGAGACAGACTCGTTGTTTTGTGGTGACATGTCTATCGACCTTCCAGTGTATGCAGAGTTGTGTCAGGAGATTAACATGGGACCATAGAATACTTCATTCTTGGAGAATTGTATTACTCAATTCGTTGTTTAGATCTTCCATAAAGGTAGATAAGATATGCATTTTAAGAGGGATTTTTCAAAAATGATTTTATTAATGTGCTTTGTATAGTTTAAATTGATTATTCTAACATTATTTTTTATCTTTGCAGGTATCGACATTTTCAGGATGAGTCGAGGGATGAGCGATGAGGAGTTTCAGGAGATGATGGCACGTATGTCTCCAGATCAGCTCACGAGATTCAGAGAGATAGCAGATCAGGAGCTGTCTCGCTCTTCGTCAGGACGCTCTGCTAGATCAGCTTCGGCGCGATCAGATGCTTCAGCTTCGAGTAGACGATCTCGACGCTCGCGACTTGGGCCAGAGGGAGGGACTGTGACTGCAGGAGGATCGGGGGGGTGCTGCTGTGGAGACACGGACGCGGTGTCTCCGTCTCGTCGTTCAGCTGGAGCTCGGTCACCGCCAGGATTTGTCACACTGGTGGGGACGTCCACTCCAGTTACTCCGGCTTTTGCGCAGCCGTCAGCAGATGTCACGCCTTTTGGTGGCACCCCCTCTGGTGGCACTCCTTTTGGTGGCACACCCTCTGGCGGCACCCCTTTGTGTGGCACTCCAGGAGAGGGTACCCCCGTCGGTACACCGGATGTTCAGGGATCTCCTAGATATGCCCAGGAGCGTGGACGGAGATGGGAGAGGGCCCATACAAGGCACACTCCTAGGGATTATGGATACCTAGTGGATGGTAGGTCAGGAGCCATCATCATGAATGATGAGGGGAGGAGGGTAATGGCTCGCATGAGGGAGTTGTGCCAACAAGTTTTTCGGCACAACGTCGTGGATCATTGGAGGAACATACCGGAGGGGAGCAAGGAGTACATAGTAGCATCTTTGTACTGACAATCATGTTTCTAACAGTTAGCATTTTGTTTTCTTTGCAGCACTCCATTACAAATCGCTATCCGCAAGGCCTTGAGACTCGATATGCGGAGAGGCACGGTCTCAGATCATTGATCGACCGATTGTATAGACGCGGCGGCCCAGTAAGTCACTCATCTTTCTTGTCCGTAGTTACCATGAGATATTTGAATGCATTATTGTATGGTGGATTGATATGTTGTTTCTTTTTTTGCAGAATCCGTTTGATGCTCCTTTACAGCGGGAAGAGCTTTCGGGGGACGACGATTTGTAGCTCGCCCTTGGATCCTTAGAGCTTACATACCTTTAGTTTTTAGTCGCCCGATCTATGTAGACATTTTCTATGTATTAGTGATATTGTTTTATGATTGTACCAATCGCATTTTATGCGATATCATGTATTTATTTCATCCATCAGTTTTATGATTTCAGTATACATTCTTTTTGTTTGCAAACGCTTTGTATGAAGCAGTGCAGAAACTATTTTGTATGGCTCTCATACAGCACACAGTGCTCTATGTGGCAGGGCAGCTTGCTGCCCTGCCACAAAAAAAAAAATTTCTCTGTTACCGTCGCTATTTGCGTCACAAATTTACTGCACGTGTCGCTATTGCCGTCGCTATGAGCGTCGCAAATTCTCTGTAATCGTCGCTATATGCGTCGCAAATGCGAGGCATATAGCGACGCATATAGCGACGGTTATAGCGACGATTCTATGGCGTCGTCAATAACGACGCTTTTTGCGACGACAGGGGCAAATTTTGTTGTTTGTATTTTCGTCGCTTTAAATGTCGCTATAAGGTCTATATCTTGTAGTGTATTGAAGGGCTAGGTGCTGTCCTATGCTAGAAGGGCTCCTCAAAGCTGGATCAACCCATCTATTACGCCAGCCAAAAAGTCACTGATAGGAAACGAAACTATACAGTGATAGAGCTTGAGTGCTTGGCAATGGTGTTTGCCCTAGAAAAGTTTCGCCACTACCTACTATCTACCCACTTTAAATTTTATGTGGATCATGAGGCCCTGTCCTTCCTGATGAACAAAGGAGATGTGAAAGGACGAATAATGAGATGGCTTCTTCTATTCCAGAAGTTTGACTTTGAGGTAATTACTAAACCTGGTCATTCTCATGTTCTGGCTGATCATCTGTTGCGTATCCCACAAACTGCAAACGAGGAGCAGGATGATCTAGACCTCCCTGATGCTTCCCTATTCCTAGTAGAAAGTGTAACCCCCTGGTATGCAGACATTGCCAATCTACTGGCAACCCAACAGTACCCTCCTGGTATTTCTAGTCAGGAAAGGAAGAATCTTATGTTAGAATCAGCCCCCTATACCCTGTTAGGCGGTGCACTATATAAGCAAGGCAAAGATGAAGTGCTCAGAAGATGTGTTGCACGAGATGAGATTGGGATTGTTTTGAAGGCTTGCTATGACGAGCCATGTGGAGGCCACTTTGCAAGAGAAGCCACATCCAGAAAGGCTCTGCTAGCAGGATACTGGTGGCCTACCATCCACAAGGATGCCTATGATTACTGTAAAAGATGTGATGCCTGTCAGAGAATGGGAAAACCTACCAAGTCAAGTGCCATGCCACTACAACCTATCCTTCCTTTAAATCCTTTCGAGAAGTGGGGCATCGACTTTGTAGGTCCGATCGATCCTCCCACCAGAAGGAAGCAGAACCAATACATCCTCGTATGTACGGATTATGTCACAAAGTGGTGTGAAGCTAAAGCCCTAAAGCGGGACGATGGTAACAGCGTGGCCCTGTTCATGTACGAGAATATCATCACCTGTTTTGGCAATCCCTTAGAGCTGGTCAGTGAGACAGAGGCACGCATTTCATTAATAAAGTCATGGAAGAGTTAACAGAGCTGTATAAGATCCGCCATCGCAAGTCCACTCCTTATTACCCCAGAGCCAACGGCCAAGTCGAAGTCACGAATCGCATCCTCTGCTCGATCGTGACAAGAACGATTGCCGCACATCGTCGTGACTGGGATGATTGACTTACAGAGGCCCTCTGGGTATACAGAACCTCCCATAAAGCAACAACAGGACGGACACCCTTCCGTCTGGTGTATGGTACAAAAGTTATTTTCCCTGTTGAACTGGAATTGCCCTGTTTGAGAGTGTCTATCAAAGAGTGTTTGGGGGATGATGATTCACTGCAATGCCGTCTCCTGCACTTGGAATGTTTGGATGAAACTCACAAGATGGCTCTACAGTGCATGGAAGCCACGCAAGCTCGACGTAAGGCTTACCATGACACCTTCATCAAGCACAAGGAGTTCAAAGAAGGTGATTTGGTCCTAGCCTATGATTCACGATTTGGCAAGTTTTCTGGCAAGCTCCAATAGCGGTGGATGGGCCCATATAAGGTACTTGCTGTCAACTCTAATGGCTCTGTCCAAGTGCAGACCGTTGATGCCTCAGATGATCCCTTCCTGATCAATGGATATCGCCTGAAGAAGTACTTCCCTGCTTGGGGATCTTGACAATCATGGTCACCTGATCCTTTTCCTCGTTGGCGTGGCACTATCACTCTTATGATGCTACTTCTGATAGCCCTTGTTCAGCCACTCCTGATGAGGTGGACGCAACCCTCTGTCCCCTCAAGCCCATCTTCCAGCCCTGATCTCTTATCCTCTATTTTCCACCAGCGACAGTGGCGCGGTGGGTTCTGACAAATGGTATTTCCACCATTCCCTTGCTTAATTCGAAGAAAAAAAAAAGAAAAAAATATACATATCGATCATGGGAGAAAAGGACTTCGGTCCTTGTCATGCCGACCTATTCTTCGAGAAAAGTTGGAGACATCCTCAGGAATAGGGGGGGCGGGAGAAAAAGAAGAACAAAAACAAACAAGATAAGAAAAACGAAAAAAAAAAGTTATGGGAGAAAACGAAGAAATTCCCTGTCATAGCAGGCCTCGTTTCAAGAAAATGTAGTCAACACCCTTGGGTGGAAAGCTGGCTATGGAAAAGGTGGCAACACCCAGCAGTCCAGAAAGTGGATTCATCAATTGATATCCCCAGGATCCAATTCCGAAGTTGCCTCCCTTGGTACGCTGTGTCTTGGGTCTCTCTGCAGAGCATCTAACTATCCTCTAGCAGACGACGTATCCTATCCAACACAACATTCGATTTGATGGCTACCTCCCTGGGTACGCCTCTTCAACAACTGACGACACGATCTTCATCGACAAACAATCGAGTGATATGAGCTTTCATCCTAATCGGATGGGGAACTGAGTATGGGTTGCCCTCTGTAACTATCAACAGAGTGTGAGACAGAGGGTGGGGCGAGAGACCAATCTTTTCCCTTCAAATCAAATGAGAGGTAAGAAGTGTGAATGTAGTGTTGCACGCACGGGATGGGCCTCTCAATGCACAAAGCACGATCTGTTTTTGTGCACTGCACTATAAGGCTCCCTGGCCTTTCTTCTCTCACCGTATGCCTTCACGGGGTGGGATGCACAGTTGCACCATCAAATGCGCACAAGGCATACAACCTTTGCACAAGTGACCGTGAGGATTACATCAATGGGTTTTAGGACATGGTTGCCCTCTTGTATCTATCAACAGAGCGTGAGACAGAGGGTGGGCTGAGTGTGATTGGTGTTTCCTCAATCACTTATTGAGAGGTGAGATTTGAGGGACGTTACAACACTTGGAGTCAGGTATGTTCCCGTTTCCCTATGCACCCACGGGGTGGGTCTCTGTCATCAACACAAGGCACGTCACCCTGTTCTGTACACTGCACTATAAGGCTCCCTTGCCTTCCTCCTTGCACTTATGCCAGACAGGTTGGACGCACCGATGCACCATCAACTGTGCACCCTGGCATACTCCCTCTGCACCATTCCCCCTTGTCGATTTCTAAACTGGGTACGAGATATGGGCTTCAATCATTTTTCCTCGAGTGATATTAGTCATGGGGCGAGTGACAGTTCTTTCATTCCCTTTGATTGATTGTGAGTTGAGTGTAATATCCCTCACCATCGACGAATTTCCTGCGATTCCTTCAACCAGCTACCTCCCTAGGTGCTGTCACGTGGTCCCTGCCACAAAGGACGTGTGCTGTGAAGAACCTTGGTACCTCTTGCTGCAACAGCCGACAACGACAGTGGAAGTGCCATCGATAATCAACCTTGACTCTCTACCATATGGGCCAAGTTTTTCTAACCCTACACATTCTGTTTCTCAATGATATTCATGTTTTAAGTGTGGGGACGTTAGCGGATGGTCCGTTATGTGGTCCTAGGTCCATGTTGCTCGGTTAACCCTATCCGTTAAGGTTTTAAGTATGGGGACGCGTCCCTGCATGTCTACATTGCATACCCTTCTGCATATGCCTCAACCTGCTAATTCCTCTATGCCATGACTTGCTTTTATCCTGTTGGGGTCCCTTCCCACCCACCCCTCCACTATCACACCTCCCTTGGGGCTGTTCCCTTGCAGTTTCTCTTCATTCCCTGATTTTGCAATCCTGCCATGTGCATGCACCCTACGTTCATCGAAGTCCATATCCAACCTTATAACCATGTTCATCCCTTTGAACTGACCATTTTTCCTTTTTACCCACCCATGTTCCGGTGCACGATTTTCAAGTTATTAATTTTTGAAGCCTTTTGCGCACATTAGCCGGTTTTCCATGTGAACGTGCTTTCCTTGCTTCGGAACCGTGATCTGACATCATAGCCCTGACAATAACTTTTCCCCTGCCATTTTTCCTTTTTACTCTGTGTCCTTCTGATGCACGGTTTGTCCAATATTAATTTTGCAGTTTCTCGAGACTTTTTCGTGCGTCTGTTTGACATTTTTCCATGTGAACCTGCCTTGTTTGCATCAAAATTCCAATTTTATTTGACAACCGTGTCCCCCGCGCCTTCCCCTACCTTTTTCCTTTTTCCTCCACCCTCTTTCGCCTTCTGGATTTTTAATTATTAATTTTTCAATGTGTTTTCGGGTGTATTTTTGGTGTTTTTCTCATGTGAATCCTTCCTACTTCCGCCGGAACTGCATTTTGATATGACAACCCTATACCCCCCTTTCCTGCGGACATTTTTCCTTTTTACTGCATGTTATTTCGGCCAACGGTTCGTCCAATATTAAATTTGTATCCCATTTTCAAGCTTTTTTTTTGTTTTTCCCATGTGAACGTGTCTTATCTCAATCTGAACTATGTTTTGACGTGATAGGATTGTCAGACACGTCTTTCTGCACATTTTTCCTTTTTCCTACACTTCGTTCCGATGCACGGATCTTCCGATATTAATTTTTAATTGTGTTTTTTGACTCCTTTTTTGCATGTGAACGCCTTGTCTTTCCACCGGAACCCCCATTGCACATTTCCCTTGTCTTCCCCCGTCCTACCCAGTTTTTGTTTTTACGACATTTCGTTTTGACGTCCGGATTGGGAGATATTCATTTTTCTTTCTTTTTCTGTGTTTTCGCGCGACTCGTCCCGCGCTTGAACGTGCCCTTTTCGATTTCCCGTGTCTCCACGCGCCCCGGTCACATCCACGTGCCCCGGTCAACTTTGCTAGGCAGGTTCAACCTCATTGAAGAGGAATTCAAAAAGAAAGAAACATGTTGCCCTTTCCACAGGTACCAATACCAATGCCTTCTGATCCACAAGGATGTTGGATTTATTGTGTATCTTCAGTACATGGAAATTCTTCTCCAAATATAGACCAACAGAGAATGCTAGAGGATATTGCAAGTATGGATAAGGAGGTCGAAGAGAAGGAGGAGATGTTCCAAGAAGATGTTGAGAATCAACTTGTCCAAGGTTTTGATGTAGGTTTATTCAAGAGTGACAATATCACAATGGTGGAAGAAAAGGAGATCGAGCCAACTGCACAGGTTGATGAAGAAGGTCCTCTTGCCTGTGTTCCAACATTTCCCACTTATCTTATCAACAAGAAGAGATATGTGTTGCTAAATGATATTCAACATCTTTTTTATCTTAGAGAAGATTATTGCTTAGCAATCCTTGCAGGTTGGGGCAAAAATGACATGAATTTTATAGGTTATGAACAAGAACCACTAGAAGTGTTGATGTTGAGGGAGAGAATTTCTAGGATAGCTCTATAGCCTTACATACATGTATTAATCAGATCATAGAATACGAAAAGGGGGGGGCTACCTACAGAAGAAGAGTTCTTGCAGGTCCAGAAGAAACTTCATATTGATGATGTAGGGTATGAAGAGAGATTGAAGTCTCCATCAGATGAGAAGCCCAAGAGTTCAATAAATCTTTATGATGATAGTCTTCTTGAAGAAGACGAACACCCTAAGGTATGAAATATAATTTGAAGTTACCCATTGAGTTTTTGTTAGAGTTTATTATGCATTATAGATAAATATCTTATATCTTGTACTATTGTGGTTTGTTCTATAGATTGAGATTGAAGATTTGGACAACTTCCTTGGAAGGGCCAAGGGCTCTAGGCCAATGAAGCTTTGAAAAAATCAAAGCCTTGGCCATTATATTGGAAACTTAAACAATCAAACAATTGCAATATATCATAGTAGATTGTCAAGCTCTCCAAGTCTACCAATGATGGCTTTGAGAGCTATCTCAAAGGTAATTGGATCTCAAGTTTTGAGTAGAGGTTTGGACAATATCATTTTGGTGGAGAAGGAAGAAGCCATAAGAGTTTTTGGCTTCATGCCTGGATACAGTGGATCTAGAGCTAGATATTTTGGAGTTCTTGGCTCCTATTTGCTCTCTTATGTAGGAGATAGTAAGAATTTGAAGCTTCTTCCAGGCTATCGGAAACAAGAGTTTTTGAAATACAGAGGTCTTATTGAGTGGGATGAAACAAAAGATTCCTCTAGAGGCCCTGTCGAGCTACCTGAAACTAAGGACTCCTCTGAAGGCCCTATTGAGGTGCTTGAAACTAAGAACTCTTCTACAACACAATCAGACTAGAAGATGCCAAAGATTAAGGGTTTCTTGAAACCCATCTTTTCCCAACTCTTTGTTTGGTTTGTAACCATTTTGTAAATCTTTTCTTTGCGCAAGAATTTAAATATAGTAAATCAAAATTCTTAGTATCTACCTCAAATGCTCCTAGCCACCAGATGTTATATTCAGATTGAACACTAAATGATGTTGAGTGATTGCAATGACCTGACGAAAGTGCTCTATTCATCAAGGTGATAGAGATTCTCTCCAATTTTTTACATTTCGAAATCTCACTTTCATCAAGTTTAATCACAAATCTAGCCACTCCTTGTGCCTCTGCTACTGACAAGTCATAAAATTTGATCATTAAGCATTGTAGGGTGGGCAAGTCAAGGAAAATATTGTTAAATTCATTGAATATAACCTCCTTTTTCTTGCCCTTGAAGCTAGCCTTGATATGAAAAGGCTCACCTAGAATCTCCATCACTTTGTTAGTAACTCTCTGTCTGATAGTCCTAACCACAAATGGTTTCGGAAGTATGCAATTGTGTACCTGTCCTTACTTCATATTTGATTGTAAAAGCTGGAAAAGTTGCATATAAGCATCTCGATTGATACCAATACTATCCAGTGTCTTCTGTACTAACTCAGAATCCAAAGAATGATCCTTTACAAATGACTCCAAGCATTGTTTCTTTGCATTTTTAAATTTCTTCTTCACCAAAATATCCTTTGAAACTACTGAAGGAAGAAGATGATAATAAAACTGAGATGCTCTTAAAGAATCTCTTTCACTTGCATTTGGTTGTAGAAGAGATCTAAGCAAAATTAACATCACAAATCAATGGAAGTAGTTTAAATAAAGCTATATTTAAGATTTTTCAAGTGAGAAAACATAGACCTTGCTGCTTGGATTCTTTTGCCACAGCCTCCTCCTCCTCGTTTGAGATTCTCAATATTTTTAAGAGCTCTTTGTCGATTTCGAAGGCCTAATAAAGTTTGCTTTTGTTGATACGCTTTTCCAATGAATGAATTTTTTGTTGACAATCCTCTAGCTTCTGCAACAACTCCATATTGTGTTTCATCAAAAGATGATTCTCTAGTCCAAGGATATTTTAGAAAGGAGGAGCTATTATAGTAACCATCACCAATAAACCTCATTAATGACGAGCTATTATAGAAAGGAGGAGTGCTATTTTTACTTGGATCTTTGGGATATAAAGTTTCCATCTAACCAAATATCAATATTCTTCTTTCCTTCAAACCTTAGTATATGTTTCATAGACTCTGCAACCGTGATAGATTTTGTTCTCTTTCTTATTGGTTCATACTTACTGTCCAACTCAATATGAAGATGATAGAGAGGTCTTTTATGAGAGCTACAAAGATCATTAGATGATTGATCCATAGCTGAGTTACAGAGATCATTGGGTGATTGATTAGAAGAGACTAATAAGGAGAAAAAAAGAACGAAAACAAAGAAGAGACTAATAAGGAGGAGAAAAAAAGAAGAGAGAAACGATGGAGAAATGATGGAGGGAGACAATCGAGTATCCACCAAAATTCAAATTGAATATTACTTTTCACTTTAATGAGGAGAGGTAAGATCTTCATTATGACAACCTTGCCAACTTTATGGCGACCTAGATTTCTAGGTTTGATGTGACCACGAGAATATCACGACAATGACTTATTAACGAATTTTGATATTTTAACTTACCAAAATATAAACCTTTTAAAAATTCTATAAAATGATTTTATTTCGTAAATTGTTTTCTCTCTCTAGGATCTCTTACAGGGCATTTTCGAGACCTCAAAACTCCCCTAATGGCCGACACATTTAAAGAAGGTTATCTATGACAATCATCATCGATTTCTTCCTATTGACCATCCCGAATATGTTCTAGCTACTAATGAAATGACTCCACAATCTCTAACCATTTGAGATTGGAAGGAGAGATGGATTAATGCCAACAATCACCCTCTACTCGGAATGAGTTGGTAAGAAGTGCATTTCTCTCAATTGACTTTAAAGTATTTAGCATGATGAATTGTTTACATAATATATTGTTTGTTTGTTAGGTTCTCTATAATTTTTTATCTCCTTGTATTGGATGGAACTCAAGATCAATCAGGACCCCATGCACATATTCAAAAATGTTGTATCTACATTATGGGATCACTTGATATGTGCTCGTGATTCAGTCAATGTTAAGGAGGATCTATGTAACATTGGTCGCATGAGACGAGCCTGGCCATGCATTGGACCCAGAGGAAAGATTGAGCTACCCCATGCACCTTGGATGTTGTCAAAGAATGAGGAAAAAATAGTGAAGGAACAAATATGTAGCTTTCGAACACCCACAGGATGTATGAGATGTCTTAAGGGAGCCTTCATAAAGAGAAAGAAATGAGAGCAACTATCTCGTTTGAAGTCCCACGATTGGCACAAAATGATTCAAGTAAGGGTATCTCTAACCATGAATATAGTAATATGTGGAGTATCTATGTGTAAACTTTGGGGTATGATGATTTTTTCCTCAACTAATCATTTGATCTATGAATATTGTTTACATTCAGTTCGTACTTCCTACTAGCATATCCCATTGTGTATCCAAAGATGTACGTGATATCATTTACAAGATGGGAGAGCTCATGAAGTGTGTATACATTGTATTTTTTCATTATATATCTTTAAATTTCTACACAAAAATAAACAATTCTCAAATACATCGTGATAGATACGTGAGCTCGAAGGAAATTGATCCAAACACATTGCAAGATGCTCGAGTATTATCTATTGAGGTGGTTTGTTTGGTGGAGGAAAATTTTCCTCAATCCATTTTGACTACTCAATTACATTTACTCGTACATTTGATTGATGAGATCGAACTTTGTGGGGCAGTTCATGCAAGGTGGATGTTTTTTCTTGAGCGCTTCATGAAAACCTTGAAAGATTTTGTGAGGCAATAAGCACGGCCTGAGGAAAGCATGGGCTGAGGGTTGGTTAGTGCAATCATCCCTTGTTTATATCTCTAAATATCTTGTTGAATTGGACCCCTCTCAACCACGACTATGAAAAGATGATAAAGACTTGAGGATGACCTCTATAATACCTCAAGCTAGGAAAATGAATGAGTAAAGTGCTAACAAAAGAAGAACTTCGTAAGTTAAATAGTTTTTGTGTACTCAATAGTGATGTAATGAGTAAATGGGTGACAATATATAATGAAGCAAGGGCAAGAAGAAAAAGTAAAAGACAAGCATTTCGCACTAGATATGGATGTAATGTCTCATTTTCAGATCATCTAAATGCGCTCCTACGTCATATTGATATAGATTGGTTACATGAGAAAATGGAGAGAATGGAAAAAGAGTAGGAAATTAATATATCTCAAGAAGAGTGGGAATACACACGAGGTTGCTTATCAAAGGTAAGACATACTATCAATTAATTTGTTTCTAGTTATATTTTATATAATAAATTGACATGTTTGATCTTAATCTTTTACTACTAGTGCACATTATTCAATGCTATTTGGTGTGAGGGTAAACATCTTCGAACTCAACGTATAGATGAAAAGAGAAATACCCAAGATTGTGGTGTCCTTGCTCACTTGAGGATGCCAATAATACCATGGAAGGTTATTGTGGCTTGATCCAAGATATTCTGAAGCTTGACTTCAGACGATTCTTTATATATGTACTAGATGTGAAGTGATTTAAGCAAGTGGTAACAAATGGTGAGCATTACACAATTAGACGTCATCCAAGTGGTTTTGTAATCATTGACTCTACAAAATTTCACCAAAACAATAATGACACATTAGTACTACCTCAACAATGCGAGCAAGTATATATGAAAAAGCTAATTTTTTTATATGTATACATGTGATACATATACACAATATAATAAGTATTTAAGTTTCTTGCTTTTGTTTTTCAAATACAAGTTGTGTATCATCCAATGGTAAACAATAACCGATGGTGGTATGCCATCCCTATATCTAATCGTTCAAAACTAATATATGGTAATATTACCGACATAGAGATAGCAGATGACAATCCAACAATTAATGATGATGTACATGATGACACCATAATGGATGATATGCGTGATATAGTACAAGATGAACCTTGCAAGGATGTTCAAGGAAACGCAGAAGAGGACAATAATGGGATTGATGATATTGATGAAGTTATTGAGTAATATAGCAATACATCTGATAGTGGGATAGACTTATTTGTTTCGTCACCTCTTGGTAACATAGACCTAGAAATAGATAGTTTAGCAAGGGTTGATCTCATTGAAGATGAGATGGATCATTCATTGTAACATACTTAATTTGCTTAATGATTCAATATGTATTCTTAATTCTATGGAAAATATCATGCGCACACGTGCATACTCAAGAATTAATAGTCAAGTTTAAAGCTAAATTGAATTTTTCATAATAAAAAGTAAGTATTTTTTATCATCTTCAAGTAGAGAAATTACGAGATACATGCAATGCTTGCTACTAATTGTGTAATAAGGTTTCTGTCGCTTGCCGCTAATTACTTATATCAGGCTTGTCAACTGGAGAAACTGCCATTCATTAGAGAGCAATGTGAAAATAATTATTAACTCTGGTTTTTTTATTATATTAAGTCCAATTTCAGGTGGTTAACTAATTACGCATCTGAAGACGCGTCTATATTTGCGTCTATATGCGAGGATATATAGGCGTAGAATTCGCATCTATTTATACGCTCTTTTACACGCGGATATAGACGCAATGATAGACACGCCCAACATTGCACGTCTATGCCTCGTTTCTGCTGTAGTGAACAAGCTATGTTAGATATCACCAATAAGAACATAAGCCCACTTATTTGAGCACTCCTCAAATTTTGAACAATCATGCATGGTCCACATGAGAATGGCTCGTCGTGCTTGCTCACGCCTTCCACACTGACCCTCTCCTTCCACAAAATATTAAGCTCATCAACTAATGAATAGAGGTAGACATCCATATTCTTGACTTTGTAGTGCCCAAGATTGAGCAAGCTAAGGATCACGTTTCCTTTGTTCATGGAAAGTCATGGGGGGATGTTGCAGTTAACAAGGACTACATGCCACACACTATAAGAAGTTGAGTGGAGACCAAATGGATTCACACCATCTATAACAAGGCCGAGTCGAACATTCCTTGGCTCGTCATGTAAAGCCCAGAAAGATGGAGTCAATATGGCTCCATGCACGTGGATCTATTGATATTTGTTGGACTCCATTTGTGGATTTATTCTATGCATGCAATGTTGTCAAGCTCACCATGCTTGACATATAAAACACATCGTGACGTATATGTGGTATAAGTGAAAAGTGTCTAAGAAAATTTTTGAGGGATTGTTTACCCTTGAAAGTATTATTGATACCTATGAGCACCACACTTTGGACATGTCTCCATAGTCTTGTAGTCTCCTCAAAATAGCACACAATCGTTGACACATACATGGATGATGTTGTAGTCCATATCAAGATTTTGTAACACCAGTTGTGCATCATCATGGGACTTAGGCATCGTGTCTTCAATTGGTTTAGTAAAATGAAAAGACATCTTTAAAAAGCACAGTAAGTTTGTTTTATAATGGAATCAAAAAATTTGATGGAGCATAGAATATACATGAACAACTCAGTCACACTCCTATTGCTCCATCCGTACTTTGCATGCACACTTAGAAGCACAAGCAGCATCTTCAGGCAAGATAATTGGTACCTATCGTATAATGGTATGGATGCTTTCCCTCTCAGTGGATGAGATGACTCAACATCCATAGGCATTAATGCATTGATCATTGCCTCTATCTTAGGATCCAAGTTTGGAGGAAGGTTCGAAAGGCTAATTGTCTCCTCTGGTATTGGGGTGTAGACTAAGTCGTGCCCTCCAATTGGTGTATTGTCTCAGGCACTCCATCCATCGCATGTCCACAAGCTCTTCTAACTGGCCGCAATAGGTGCATTCCTTGGGATGAGGCGTCACCTCCTTGTACAGATTTTATGGCTATATCTAATGTTTTTGTATATGATATTCCATTACTTTGCAAATGTAAAGCATGATGGATACACACTCTTCCTACCATTCGCTCTGAAAGTCTGAGATCGCCTAATCAATGATCTCTGATTGAAACTTGCCAAAGTATCATACGTCTTCTATAGATAAGCAATGCTTTCCTCTAATTACTAGCTTGCATTGAGAGCAAGGACAAAGGACACGTTGATTAAGATACAACTCGTGATCTTGGACATCATGACCATCATCGTTCTCCATTTGGTCCACTTTATCACAAACAACAAGCTTTTGTTCCTCTCGTTGATGATCTTCCTTCATTTTAATCTCTGCTTCTTTTCACTACAAGATATAGACCTTATAGCGACGTTTAAAGTGACGAAAATACAAACAACAAAATTTTCCCCCGTCGTCGCAAAAAGCGTCGTTATTGACGACGCCATAGAATCGTCGCTATATGCGTCGCTATATGAGTCGCTATATGCGTCTCTATATGCGTCGCTATATGCGTCGTAAATGCGACGAATATAGCGACGCATATAGCGACGAATATAGAGAATTTGTAACTCTTATAGCGACGATAATAGCAATGCGTGCAGTAAATTTACGACGCAAATAGCGACGGTAACAGAGTTTTTTTTTTTTGTGGCAGGGCAGACATATAGCACTGTGTGTTGTATGAGAGCCATACAAAATAGTTTCTGCACTGCTGCATACAAAGCGTTTGCAAACAAAAAGAATGTATACTGAAATCATAAAACTGATAGATGAAATAAATACATGATATCGCATAAAATGCGATTGGTACAATCATAAAACAATATCACTAATACATAGAAAATGTGTACATAGATCGGGCGACTAAAAACTAAAGGTATGTGAGCTCTAAGGATCCAAGGGCGAGCTACAAATCCTCGTCCCCCGAAATCTCATCCCGCCGCAAAGGAGCATCGAACGGATTCTGCAGAAAAAGAAACAACATATCAATCCACCATACAATAATGCATTCAAATATCTCATGGTAACTACGGACAAGAAAGATGAGTGACTTACTGGGCCGCCGCGTCTATACAATCAGTCGATCAATGATCTGAGACCATGCCTCTCTACATATCGAGTCTCAAGGCCTTGTGGATCGCGATTTGTAATAGAGTGCTGCAAAGAAAATAAAATGCTAACTGTTAGAAACATGATTATCAGTACAAAGAATATCTCAAAAAAACAAATAAGCAAAACAAAAGAGAAACTTACAAAGCCCTCCAAATATGTCCTGTGGCCGCCACTCCCAAGATGATGTACCAATCCGGCCTCGATTCGTGCCCTCGCTGCCTCCCGCTACTGACTCCAACGTCCTGGCGAATTTGTAGCCTCCTCCCTCAGTCGGCGCCAGTCGTTTGCATCTAACCACTCGGGCTTTGGAGCCCCACTCTTGATTGCCTTGCATGCGTCGGATCGTCTATGTGACATGTATGCACGCATGCAATCCATCATCCAGCCCGTAGAGAATCTATCCACTGCGGCTGGCACCGGGAACTCCTCGTGCAAGGATGCTACTATGTACTCCTTGCTCCCCTCCGGTATGTTCCTCCAATGATCCGGGAGGTTGTGCCAAAAAACTTGTTGGCACAACTCCCTCATGCGAGCCATCACCCTCCTCCCCTCATCATTCATGATGATGGCTCCTGACCTGCCATCCACTAGGTATCCATAACCCCTAGGAGTATGCCTAAGATGGGCCCTCTCCCATCTCTGTCCATGATTCTGGGCATATCCAGGAGACCCCTGTATATCCGGTGTACCGACGGGGGTACCCTCTCCCGGAGTGCCACTCAAAGGGGTGCCACCAAAAGGCGTGCCATCTGCCAATGGCTGCGCAAAAGCCAGAGTAACTGGAGTGGACGTCCCCACAGGTGTGATAAATCCTGGAGGTGACGCAGCTCCAGCTGAATGACGAGACGGAGACACCACGTGCGTGTCTCCACAGCAGCACCCCCTTGATTCTCCTGCAATCGCAGTCCCTCCCTCTGGCCCAAGTCGCGAGCGTCGAGATCATCTGCTCGAAGCTGAAGCATCTGATCGCGCTGAAGCTAATCTAGCAAAGCGCCCTGACGAAGAACGAGACAGCTCCTGATTTGCCATCTCTCTGAATCTCGCAAGCTAATCTAGAGACATGCGTGCCATCATGTCCTGAAACTCCTCATCGCTTATCCCTCGACTCATCCTGAAAATGTCGATACCTGCACATATAAAAAATGATGTTAGAATAATCAATTTAAACTATACAAAGCACATTAATATAAATCATTTTTGAAAAATCCCTCTTAAAATGCATATCTTATCTACCTTTATGGAAGATCTAAACAATGAATTGAAGTATTCTATGGTCCCATGTTAATCTCCTGACACAACTCTGCATACACTGGAAGGTCGATAGACATGTCACCACAAAAGAACGAGTCTGCCTCGTTCTCAAAAAATTCTACGACTTCTGTATTTCCATCATTGTTAGCCGATGCGGGCTCCAAGCTTGCAGTGGCCTCCACCCCTTGTAATTTCGATCCCTCTATTTGCATATTTTCTTCATCTATGCCTGGAACATCGCTTTGATCGTATACTCTCACACCTCGAGGAGTTGAAGGTATAACATACCACCATCGAGGTTGTCGAGGATTTGGATAGAAGATTACCTGTTCACAAACACTTACAAAGCGGCTTCAAACCATTGTGACATAAACCATGTTGTATTACAATTAGCAAGCAAATCATTATTTGTACCTGTTCACAATGGGCCGGCAACACAAAGGTGTCGCGCAAATCCATCCACTTTTTTTCGGAATCTATTTCGAGAAATCCAGATGGACCTCGTCGAACTGTTGCGCCAGCTCCTCCAAGTACCATTTTGAACCACTGCACATCGAATATTATCATGGAGAAGCTACGATAATCCACCGTAATAATACTTTGCAAGTTCCCAAAATACTCCATCTCATCCACAATCGTGTTCGGATCCGTTGCTCGTCGCCGGCTCTCTTGCTCAAATCTTGCCATGACACCACAGTCCATTGTGGAGCGCATTTGGTCAATACGCTCCACCCGAAAATGCCGTCCGCACAACCACGCTATACTATATATTTTGTACTGCACATTGAAACACTCAAATTAGATATAGCAAGTAAATTTAGATACGACACATTCTAAACCCCTCATTACCTTTGGACTACATCCCCTCGAGAACTCCCACTCCTCCATTGAGACCTCTGTCCCTTCGCTGGATGCTGCGGTCAAGGCTCCATGCAACCATCGTGTTGACATAAACCGCGGCATCTCCTCCATGCCTTCGGGATATCGAATCCGTCGGTGACACGTACTGCGTCGAAATTCAGCTCGCGCTTCCTCTTGATCTTGCCTTGCAATCTGGTACTTGGCGAGCCACATCTCCATGGAGGCATGGTGCAACATACAAAAGCGATTCACCTTCTCTTCCATTGAGGCATCCATTCTTTTTTCTACCCCATTTCCAACTACCACATCTCTAGTCAGCCTGTCATCGTCCTTCAGCGTCCATAGCATTTCGTTGTCTGGTTCTACCGTTAGTAGCCATTGTGAGATATGCACTAACGCCTCTGACACCAACCAACCTTTCGCCATGCTACCTTCCGGACGAGCTCGTTGTCGCACAAAGCCTTTCAGGGTTTTCATGAAGTGCTCCAAGAAGAACATCCATTGTGTATGGACAGGTCCAGCAATCTCCACTTCGTCCACAAGATGCTCAAGAAGGTGAACTTGTATCGTGAGCATGCTAGTGGGCAGGTATTTCTCAAAGAGACAGACCGTCTCAACTGCTCCCCACCTTGCGGATTCAATAGAGGACGTCTTAATCTCTTTCTGTGAGATCCATTGCACCAAAGTCGACAACTTGTAAATGGCCCCGCGAATTTCTGAAGTTAGGCATCCCGCGATCGCGATTGGTAGGACAAACTGCCACAAATGAGAAAGCATTAAGAATAATGGTCACTTTTCAAATTTCAAAATGTCCACGCTAATTAAAATCCATTCTGTTCACAAACCTGACATATCTTATGCCAATCATGGGATTTTAGCCCTGACATTTGGTCATCTTTAGAAAATGCGGACCTGAGAGAACGCATCATACCCGTCGGAGTGCGGATAGACTTGATTACTTGCTTCACAATGCGCTCTTCTTTGGTAGACAAAACCCAGGGAGTGCGAGGAAGCTGCACTCCCCCTTCAGCACTCCACTGCGGCCAAAGCGCCTCCATCTTACCTACCTCCTTTAAATCCATTTGTGACCCTATAGTGTCTCTCTTTCCTGTGATATGGTCCCATAGCAAGCTGCCCACATTTTTGAAAATATGCATGGGATCCAACAAGTGGTTGACTTGTAAGTGGGTCCAATATGGCAACTCGTAGAAAACTGAGAACCGTCGCATTCTATTTGGATGTGATTCCGGGTTTACCATTTTTAGCTCGTACCAGCTTGCAACGTTCATACGTACTAGAGGTCGTCCAAGAAAACCTTCCCTGAGTTCATGATCCTCTGGCAAGAAAGCGGCGTGTCCTTGATATACCATCTTCTTCATGGTTCGTGACCTTTGGGAGTCTAACTGTGGCCCACACAATGGACATGCATGATAACCTGAGGTAACGAGACCTGCAAGGCGATACACGACCTAGTGAATACTTGATTGAATGAAATAAAATATAGATATTACCATCGAGAACAAAGGTCTGCTCACCTGAGCACTCTCCCAATCCCGAAAAGTCATGCATCGTCCACATGAGAATGGCTCGAATGTTGGCTGACTGACGACCATTGCGCATGCTCATATCTTGCACCGTGACCCCCTCCTCCCACAAAATCTTAAGCTCATTGACTAATGGACGAAGATACACGTCCATATTTTTTACTTTGTAGCGGCCCGGGACGAGCAAGCTAAGGATGAGATGTCCTTTCTTCGTAGAAAGCCATGGAGGAATGTTGTAGTTGACAAGCACTATAGGCCACACACTGTACCGAATGGGTTCACACCATCCATGGCGAGACCGAGCCGAAGATTCCTTGGCTCTCGCGCAAAGCCTGGGAAGGTAGAGTCAATGTGGCTCCATGCGCGCGAATCTGCTAATATTCGTTGCAGTCCATCCGTGGACCTATTTTGCACATGCCACGTTGTCAAGCTTGCCATGGCAGACGTGCGAAACATGTGGTTTATGCGGGGGATGAGCGGAAAGTATTTGAGAACTTTTTGAGGGATGGTCTGCCCTTGCAAGTCCTGTCGATACCTGTGAGCACCACACTTTGGACATGTCTCCATAGTCTCGTATTTATCTCGAAACAATATGCAGTCGTTGATACATGCATGGATGTTATTGTAGTCCATGCCAAGCTTTCGTAAAACATGTCGTGCATCATCACGAGACTCAGGCATGGTGTTTGCAGGTGGCAATATATGATATTTCAATAACTTAAAAAAATCATAAAACACCTTGAAAAATCCATCCATGTTTGCAATAATACTATTTTTTTAAAAAAACAATGAAGTCTGTGTGCAAGGTACCTGAATAACTCAGTCACACTCGTATCGCTCCAACCGTATTTTGCTTGCACACTTAAGAGTGCAAGCAATGTCTTCAACCGAGATACTCGGCACCCATCATATAATGGTATGGATGCTTCCTCTCTAAGCGGGTCAGATGTCTCAACATCCATGGGAATCAATGCATCGATCATTGCCTCCATCTCAGGCTCCAAGATTGTAGGCAAGTCGGGAAGGTTGTCTGTCTCCTCTAGCATTGACGGTATAGATGGGCCTTGCGAGTGGTCGATTGGCTCCTGCAATCCATCCATCGTACGTCCACGAACTCTTCTAATTGGCCGCAAAGGGTGCACTCCCCCTTGGGTCGAGACATCACCCCCTGGATACAAAATTTGCCAACAAGACCCAATCTTATTGTGTATGGTTTTCAATTAGCTTGAGAGTACAATGCATGAAAAATGCTAACTTCAAATTACCGTTTGCTGAAAACCTGCAATCGCCTTATCAATGATCTCAGATTGAAACTCGCCAAATCGTCGTACGTGTTCTATAGACAATCGGCGTTTTCGTCTAATTGCCAACTTGCATTGAGAGCAAGGACATGGGACATGCTGATTAAGATACGTCTCGCGGTCTTGAACAATAAGACCTTCTTCGTTTGCCATCTTATCTACATTACAGCAAACGAGGCTTAAATGGATAGCTTTATGGAGATGTACGTCAAGTTGCAAGTTGACCATAAACCTTGCATTGTATATAGTAGTCGAGAGATTTTCCGATGTTATATCTCGGCCTTGTATCATGCTCAACGATTTGTTTGTCCCGGTAGATAATTATTTGTTATATCTCGACTTTGAGTATAAGTAATCCATTTTAAAATTAATGCGCGCCATCTATGAAATTTTATAACTATAGTAATAAAATTTATTTCAATCAATTCTACTCATAGTCATAAGACCTGAGAGAAATTATCCTATACTCAATTTAAGGGTTTCTTCTTCTATAGCAATAATTTTGGGTTCATTTTGATGAAGTACGTGGCCCATGGCAAAGCACATTGCATACCATTATCAATAAGTATATTATCTTAAATTTCCTTCCCCTCCCTCTCCCTCTCTTTCTCTCCCTCTCCCTCTCTTCCTCTCTTTCTCTCACCCTCTCCCTCTCCCTCTCGTTCTCTTTCTCTCCCTCTCTCATTTCCTTCCCCTCCCCCTCCCTCTCCCTCTCCCTCTCCCTCTCTTTCTCTTTTTCTCCCTCTCCCTCTCTATCTCTCTTTCTCTCTCATTTCCTAAACAAGCAAAAAATAAAGTGA